>NC_071623.1:13804313-16304313 GCF_014839835.1 Dryobates pubescens | reverse complement strand
ATGCAGAAATATTTTGTTCACCATCTGTAACTTGATAATTCTTCTGCACCTATACCTGTTGCAAATGCAGTGTAATGTGACTGAAGTAGCTTTCTTGTGGGGTGATCCACTAGTTCCATCTGATTTGGTTGGTTCTTACAAATTCTTATGGCAAGAGCTGAAAAGTTGAACTGTTGCTGCTTGTTTCCTTGGGATTTGTGACAAAGGAAATGCTCTTACAAAATGTGTGCATCACGAGATGTAGCCCTTGTAAAGGCTTGTGATAGACTCTTAATATTGCTTTAAATATCTTGCTGAAAATCTTCAGCACCAAAAATTAGTTAAACCTAGATGGACAGAATGAGGTGGAGCATGTGTCTAAATACTCTTGTCTCTTACCCACATGATAAATGTAATTACAGTAGCTTCAGTTCATAATGTGAAAACAGCATCATCAACTCATTTCTGTGTAGTTCTCAAAAAGACTGATGAGCAGTAAAGATTCAATTGATTTACTGGTACAAGTAGCAGTATCTTAGAAGCTCAACAGTCACAGGGCAGAAAAAATACTTTCATGGTTCAGATGAATGAAGCAAACTTTAATGAATTGAGTCAAACAACTTTACAGAGTTGTTGTAATGGCTTCGAAGGTGATGATGGAATGATGACCTACAAATAGAAGGTGTGAAAATGAAAGAACTATATGGCATATAAGAAATTCTCTAGGGTATCACCCTGCCCAAAGGATTAAGCTAACTTTTTTTTCTAAAGAAAACCCCCATGGCTGTATTTCTGGTCAGTTTGTAAAGATAACTGGCATGAGCATATGTGGTAATTCCCTGCAGAAAAGCTTGCCTTCTGTGGGCTTACCTGACAATGAAGATGCTGTCTAACTTGACTACTCCTAATGATAAGTTTGAACTGTTACTGTTTGCTGATGAACAGTTTGAACCTTCTTTTCAAGCTGATAAGCTTGTGCACTGTTATCCCCCTCACTGTCTCAAAGAATCTCAGATCATTGTGTTGTCTAAACAGAGCTGCTTGGGGAAGACAGCGCTGGGTCTGGCTCACAGGAGAGCACTGTCTGTAGCCTCCTAGAAATCATTCTAGTTTTAGAGACTCTGGTTTGTTTTTAAAGGTGAAATTTTTAATCTTTGACTATAGTATACTACAGGTGGCTAACAAGAATCTAATTCAGGGAAGCAGCTCTGGCTGTTACTTTAGGAAAGGTATACTGTGTTGGCATAGCTCATACAATGTACTGTAAGACAGGGTATTGAACCAGGGAAACTGATGATCTGACACAACTATTGCCTGTGAAACAGTGAGCAGGCATTGTGTTTCTCAAATAGAAATACTCACTGCCTTTTTGTATAGCCCTGTCCAGATTCTTCCCTACTCCTAAAATGTGCTTTGTTTCTCTGTTAGATTGCATGATAGTTGATGTGTTCTAATGTTCACTCAAGAAATAAGTTTTCTAGGCCAGAGTGGTGCTGTTGCAGGTTTTGCTGCCATCTTACTGATCACACTCTGAAGCCATGCTTTTACCCTGCACGCAGCAGAAAATATTTGACTTTGTCCTGATATCCAGCCATGCCAAACTCTTACCAGTGCATGCATCCATGTTGATAGTATCTGTCTGTCTCCAAAGATCTTTGTAGATGTGGAAAGGGGTGGGGGGGGAAAACCCTTTGCTTTGAATATGCAAATACTTATTTGTTTCAACAGGGCGTGCTTGCTTTTAGTACTAGACAGTGATGCAACTCTCCCAGTGAATCTGCAGACTGGAGTTATTCTCTCCATAATAAGAAGTTAAAGTCAACAACTTGAAAAAAAAAGTTTGCCTTCTGATTGTCATTCTAAACTTCATCTCTATAATAACTATGCCTAATACATGTATGAGTACCTTTCTGCAGACTTTTAGGTTCCTTCTTGCGCGTCAGCTTGTGCTACTTAAAAGTTATGCTCTGTAGTTACGTGATGAAATTTGTTTCATAATAATCTCAAACCAGATGTTTCACTTTTCTTCACTGTCAGAAATATCTACTATAAATAGGTACACAGTGCTGTGCAGCTCCGTAGTTGTCTTGATCACAGTGAAACTGCATGTTTATAAACTGCTGCTCATTTTAAGAGCAACATCTGGTCTAAATTTTGCAGGCAGCTGTTCACACCTTAAGGAAAACGTCACAGGTCTGGATGACTTGTGGATAATTAAATATTTGTATTTTACTAAGCTTTTGCTGCCCTTGCCTAACAAGTGTGTGGTTGGGCAATAGGCAGGAAATGTTTTTTATTAGCAAATGTCTGTATTTTCACTAGAAAATGCTTGGTTGTGGTTTTGAGGGGCCTGTTTTGCTTTGTCTTTTTAATTTGTGGTTGGGATGGAGGTGGATGGACATTAAACCAAGTCTTGAATAATATCACTGAATGTATTTTTAAAAACAGACTTAAACCTTTATGCTTGATACAATCTCACTTTAATTTTCAGGCTTAGTTAAAAGCTACAGTATTGTGATAAGGAGAGTTTGGTATTTGGAGATGTGCTTTATGGAACGGAATTTGAATGCTTTAAATGGGAGATGACCATGTGAATATGGACGTATGATGATACTCATGGTTTTATATCAAAACAGAAGATATTTGCCAGTATCCACCTGAAGCAGAAAAGGGAAGTTTGCAAATTGGCAAAAAAAGGTGAAAAATTTACTAATATCATAGAATGGTTCGGGTTGGAAGGGACCTCCAAAGGTCACTTAGTCCAACCCCCCTGTAGTAAGCAGCGGCATCCTTAACTGGATCAGGTTGCCCGGAGTCTTGTTGCTTGTTGAGCTTCACCTTAAATATCTCCAGGGATGGGGCCTCAACCACCTCCCTGGGCAACCCATTCCAGTGCTGCTTTACCACCCTTATGGTAAAGAATATTAGTGAGATGGAATACTTGTCCATCCTGCTTGTTTCAGGAGGTGTCTAAAATTTTAAAAAATAAAGAATTTGGTCTTTTTTTTTGAGCTATTTCCTTAATGCGTGCAAGACTTGCCTAAAAGGTTAATCTTTCCAAGTTGGAAAAGTCCTAACCAAACTCACTAGTGACAGTCTTTGCGTGAGGGAGATCCTCGTGTAACGTGAACAAATAATTAACTCTTCAAACTTGTGGCCTTAGTTAAGCTTTGGAATGAGTTCATGGAAAGTCTAACATGTGAATAATTAATGACTGCATTTGTAGTATTACTAATCACTTAGTGCATAATTCTTTCTGAATCATTTGAGTATGTCTCTTCAAAAGCTTGAGGGTATTTCTTTAGGTGCTTGATGAAGCACCGACCTCTCAATGCGTAAATGGGACTAACTGTGTTCTGCTGGATATTGTTTGTGCTTTGAGTATGTGTGCTGGTAGTAATCAGTCTGTGCTGTGGTTACTAATGAGCCTCAGAAATGAAGTCTGCACTAGACGGAGTCCCTAGTGAATGAAAAAATTGAGATCATCCTAATAACTGGTGCTTCCAACTTACCTCTAACAATAGCTGGCCTTCAGGATGCCAGCTCCCTAAATGGGCAGGTATTTTGTCATATGAAATGATATGTAGGTGAAATGCTCGATGCCCCAGTGGGGCTTGGCAGGCAGCAGCCCAAGTAGGCGTGCTGTGGCACAGGCTCCTGCCACTGAGCTGGAGCCGTGGCTGGAAGAGCTCTGCCCCTCCACTGAAATTCCTCAGGGAAGGAAGGAGTGAATGGGAGGCCTCCCTCTCCACAAGCAGCTGTGGAATGAGGATGAAATCCAATGTTTATTCTTTCTTCCGGAAGCTATAGGAAATGTAGTGCTCGTGTAAGTTGCATAATAGTATTTGCAGTTGCGATAGGGAGAGCTAGAGTAGAATGCAAAGGAGGGTGAAGTGTTAGAGGCTGATGCTCTCAGAGGAAAAGCTGTAGTGTGGGCTATGAAAGCATGCAACTGCTTTATAAGGGAACTGCCCTGATCCTTGGTTAAGGAAATTATTCTGGTTTGTGTGCATCCTTAAATGGTTTTTGACCGTTCTATTAGTAAGTGCCAGCTAAACAGTGCCCCAGTGCAGCTTGGTTAACACTTGGGACTAGCTGTTAGTGCAAGTGGACAAGAGGATGTGCCTTGTGGCTGGGGTAAGGATCTGGAAGTCACTTGACTTGTTTCCACTCTGTTTCTGGTCTGCTGCCTGATGGAAGTTCTCTGTGATTTTTTGTTTGTTTTTTTCTTGTAAGGGAGTTCACTTGAATGTTATGACGAGTTTTCCTGTCTCCTCCACTGTTGTCAGGTCCAGCAGTCCAGCTCTGCTTTGATGCTTGGATGTCTGAGAGGTTGAAGTGACTGATACCCAAGGTCTTCATCTTTACATGTAGAACATAAAAATGCTACTCTTGGTCAAACAGGTGCAGTGTGAGTTTAACTTTTAATAGCAGTGTTGCTTTAGCTGTGTGATCACCTGCCTCTCTGGAACTGCATAGAAACTGTTAGCTGTGGAATGTCAAACAGGGCTCACTAGGACCTTCTGTAATACAGCACCTGATAAACTTTTTTTCTTCAAACAAAAAGACCCTCACTTCACATATCAAAACCCAAAGTGCTTTCTCACAGCTGGTGCATGGCTGTAGGAAGAATGAACCTCTGGGACTCTTAATCCATACACAGACAGTGACAGTACACTGATGTTAGGACAATGCATAAAGTTGCAACTGCCTTGCTGGTTTCATTTAGCCACCCTTGGTAGGTGGAAGGGTATGGGGGAGTGATTCACTTCTGAATATGAAAGGTAATGTCTTGTCTTTTAGTAATTGCATTAGTAATACCAGCAAGGTTACTGTAGGAGATACCTTTGTGTAATAAGCTGAAATGTACCACTGTTTTCTAATGCCACAAAAGAAACTTCTTTTGACTGTTACCCTGTCTACAGAGGTCTCTTTCTTAGAAATGTAAGTGCCTTAGTAGCACCGTTACAGGAAAACCAATCCTCTGAAAAAGTTGTGTGGATCATACACTAGAACAGGAGTACAGGAGGTGGCATTATATTTGAATAAGAGATCTCTAATTCCCTTAGCTGTGAAGCACCATGACATGTTGCTTTTATGTTAGACACAGGACACATCTGCTAGGTTACCTGATCTGGCAGGGAGCTGTATTGAACAAGTGCTATGTTTTCTCCAGGATTTTCTGCCCAAAGAGGTGCATGTGGTATGTAGAATGCCCCTCAGGAAAATGTAACTTAGAGATGATGACCTGATTGGTTTGAGAATTTCAATATACATCTGCTGCCTGATAAACTTGCTTGCTGGAACTTTCAGACTTCTTGGCTGAAGTTAGGAGCATGTAATTCTGTGGTGGAGGAGCAGTATGCATTTCAATACCACATAAGTACACATCAATTAAGAAGTACCTAGATATGGGCAGGGAAGCTTAGTCAAATATTCCTTTAGGGGAAAAAGAGAAAAACCAAACACTTGTATGTTGTGGATAAAGCTGCTGCTTCATGACAGCCTGGAGAAACAAAAACTATTGGGAAGACTGTTCCTGAGGTGTCAGATTAACCTCATTATAAAGGAGAGCGTTCAGAAACCTGGCTAGATGGGAGAAGCAAATGTTCTAATGGATATCCTGAGCATTGTACTTCCATAATCATGTCAAATATATTTTCTTTCTGGAATCCAGCATTTGCCTTCCCCAGTTTGTTTGGTGCAGAGTTGCTTTGTTGGCATGTTGTCCTTGTAAGCACAATTTTAATGGAATGTAGGAGATTCATCTTATGCTTTTGGGATGTGCTGATAACCAAAAATTGTTAAAAGAACTTGCTTAGCAGACACCTTGATTTAAAAACAACACACCCACTTCATTGTGATGCTATTCAGGGAAATGATTCAGTGCAGTTTCAGTGGGTTCAAACAATGGCCTAGTGGCACACCTATTTTGTAGAAAGCTGACTTTTAAATGGGGGATGCCTGGTTTTTGCAAGTTCATACACAGCTAACAGCCTCAAGGTGGTACTTGGTAGTACAGATGTCCTGTACAGAGCCTCCTTCATTGTATACTATTTTCCTCTGTGCTGAATGTTGCCAAGTGAATTGAAAACGTTGGAAAGATTTGTTGGATCCTTGACATTTCACTTTCAAATGCTTTTATTTTGCAGTAAAAAGTAACAGTACAGTCAAATCTGAAGTGGTACACAGGTGTTTCTTCCACTCTGTACACAGGTTGTAATAGCATGCTGTCTCATTTATCGCTTTGCTCATGGCCAGGTTGAGTTGCAAATACACTGTGGACAGCTGATGATTTTGAATTCAGCAAACAGTATTCTGCCTGTACTGACAGGGAGTGACAGGATGTAGTGATAAAGGTGTGTTGTGAAGGCACCTTCATCCAGAGAACTGATGTATCAGTACAAAATCCCTAGCTGAAGTATCTCAATGTGAATTTTAACTGCTATCTCCCTGCCCATGTGCATTTTGGGCACACGTCTGAGAGTGACTGTGCAGTGGATGGGTACTGTACAAATGAGTCAGTTCCTGTTCCTTTGGCTGAAGCTTCGTTAGGAGTTCTCAAAAAAGTATTTCAGAATGTGGATGTGGTCAACACAGTCATTTTCCAGGCATCTTAAAGGAAACCCACATCAACTGTGAAAGTGAACTTTGAACTCCTCTGTCCTGCCACTAGCAGAGCTCAAGTAGTGCTGGATGGGAATGCTAGCTTGCTTCAGTCTGTCTTTCTTCACAGTTTGCACTTTTTGCCCTTGAGGTGAAGTGTTTGGTTCTTTTTTCAGGAGAATTTCCAGTGATGTGTCTGTGTACAACTGATTCACTACTCTACTGGTGCTACGTCAGCTAGAGATGTAGATAGAAGCAGCTTCTGATAAATTTGTAGGCCGTGTTTAATTGTTCAGCACACCTAATACTGAAAGCAGTTAAACCCACTAGAACCTGTGGGTTTATTTCCCAGTTGTTATGGCAAGATACTGTACAAAACACTTTACCTGTACTGCACCTCCTTGGATTTACTATTCAGCTTTAGCTGAGTAAGGTCTCTTGAAGGCATCAATTACTAAAAGGAACTCTGTTTCTGAGGTGTCAGGTGGATTACTTTCACTGGTAATGTTTGTCTTGCACTCTGATTCTTTGCCTATTTAGAATGGCTTATTTTAAAACAACTTTACCATAGTCTTCCTGGCTTATGTAGTATATGTACAGAAAAATTCCGCTACTTGTGATTAGGCACACGTTATACAAACTGTGAATACACCAGGATCTAGGCTCTGCATGGTGTTATCTCCCAAATGACTGTTTGAATGCAATTCTTTTAGTTTATGGATATATGCAATTAACTCTGCATCTAATTGCCATCTTGTGCTGGTGTTTGTGTTTGTTATAGTGCACAGGATTTCCCCATCAGTTACTCAGTGATGCTCCATGAGGCATTCTGCCAACAAAAAAGGGGATGTTTCCCCTGGGTGATTTTAGAAGACTACTACAGCAGGATGGTGAAGTAAGCCTCCAAATGGCAGCATACCCTTCATTTAAAAGAAAATGCTGCTGTGCAGGTGATGGGGAAATGTTTTGAACATGTGTTGGAAAATATAGCTCCCAGATCTCTTGTCTAGAAACCTGGGCATTCCAGTGCTAAATGTGCTCTGTAGTTAGAAAACAGTATTAGAATGAAAAAGCTCTGTTATCCGTAACTCTAAAGGTTATAAATGAGTGGCTCTGCTTTATTAGTAAGGTATTCAGACTTCCTTACAGTTACAGCATTCCTTTAAAGAAAAAAAGAATTGTTTCATGCTTTGCTTCACCTGTTCACCAGCAGTAGCTGTGTATAACTTATGGGCAGAGCAATAAATACAAGGCTTGGTCTGAAGCTGATCAAGCCATTAGCAGACATAGAAAAGTCAAAGACTACTTGTGTCCCTTTCTGCCTGTCAGAATTGTTCCTGTGTGTGTTTTTTTGCTTGAGCTTTCTCGCTTAACTTTAGAAAAGAATGAGGATTATTGAGACTGGCTGTTTGATAGTGGTTCCTGCCTTACCCCTGTGCATTACAAAATACCAGCTGTATCTAGATGTTAGCAAATGGTTCATCAGGAGAAATCTACCTGGTCTTTTTATAATAATAGTTAGAATTTTAAACTACTGTTATACTGCAAAGATATTTTTGCCTGTTTTTTTTTCCCCTCTTCATCTGGTATTAGGAATGAAAGTGTATACAGTGTGAGACCTGAATTTAATATGGCCACATTTAAGTTTTCTTAATGTCATCATGACCTGTAATAGGAATCTAGTTCTAAAGGTTTTGCTTCAAAGATTAAATTTAATTGCCTCAAAGATTAAACTTAATTGCAGCATTGGATCTGACACATTCCTGAATGGTGTGCAGCTTATTTTTCAGCGAATGTAATTTTCCTTCAGGTAACCTTGCTTTTAGAGAAACTCTGTGAATGAATACAGAATTTTCTGCTTGTCTTATGTGCTTATTAGACTGCTACTGATTTTTATTTATTTAACAAAACGTGTACTGGCATACTTGTGTCAGTATGTCTTGCAGCTGGAGAGAGATGGTGACCACCTCAGTCATTAAACCCTCTCTGTTCTGAAGTGCAATCTTAATTAGGAGTGCTGTCACAAATGCGCAAGTGAAGTTGTTAATATGTATCCTCTGCTTGATAATTCATACTCTTAAATGTGGAGGTTTGTGCTTCTGAAATGTTCGTAGTGTTCAGATGTACAAGAAGGTTTTGGGTTGGTTAGTCATCCTCACTGTCCTGCTTGGATACTTGGTCTGTAAAACTTTGAAAGTAGAGTATGTTCTGCCATAATTTCTTCACGCTGTACCCTTGGTAATGAAAAAAACCTTTTGGGTAGAAAGCTATTGAGTTGCAGTAGGCCCTATTCAAAAAGACTTTCTTCTTAGCAGTCTGTAGATAATGCAGTACTTGAATATCTTAAAAAAACTTAGAATAAAATAGCAAGCAATCCCACAGAGGAATACATAGGACTAGCTCATGCTCTGCAATGGTGTTCTTAGAAGTAGGAATAGATAATGCTTGCATTTAAGATAAGATGTCCTGTTAAGGAGCTGAATGGTGACTGAGTGGGCACTGCAGTAAATTGAGCAGGATAAAATAGGTCAGGTATAGCCTGTGCTTCTATATCATAGCCTGCAGTCACAGTCTGGTTTGAGCTACTTAAGCATGTGCTAGGAAGCAGGAATAATGGCTTTTTGGCAGAATTCTCCACTTGTTCACAGAAAGGGTTTCAGTCTCTATCATGAGCACTTCACACACCCTTACGATAGTACCTTTTTGGTCCAGGTCAGAAGTTGTGATGAGAAGCTCCAGTTTAGACCTGCTGTTATAGTGCAGTGCTGTAACCCTCCAAGAAGAGCTTCTCAGATTGCACAGTGAGTTTAATCACTGTCTGCCACTATATACTGTAGTAGTGGAGTGTTAATCTCAGAGTTCTGGTGGGAGATAATTCCTTCATAAACAGTTCAAAACTGAGACCATCTTTGATTGCTATAGTTATGCTGTTGTGTGATAACCCGAACCTATTAGCAATCTGTATGAGATTAAATATTACTACTCTCATACCATCCAGGATTTATCTTGGAGTCCTTTTCAAACTCACTGGTATGCTACTCCTTATTTTCCCAGTATTGTGAATTCCTGTTGTCATAGTATCTGCCTGTACTGAATAAATTTGCTGTCTTCATGCTAAGCAGAGGACAGTGTTGCTTCTTGTTAGGCTCTTCTGGATATATTTATCTCTGAATATTCCTAAGATTTTTTTGAAATCTTATCCCAACTGGGTATTCAGTTGGGGTACTTTCTGGTTCTTTCCCAGCTGCATTTTGCACAACAGTCCTTGGCTAATTTTTGTCTTTGAGAGCTGGTCTGAAACCGGTTCACGTTACAGAAAAACTGGAAGATAATATTGGCTTGGAGGTTATGTACTGTGGGAGAGAGACTTCTCCAGCTGGTGCTGCCTCTATGGTAGTTATGGTAGTTTCATGGTAGTAACAGCAATTGCAAAAGGTATCTCCAGAAGTGCCATCTTATCTTTCAGATTCTGATTTCCCTTTTTGAGGAAAGGATAAAGTAAAAGTTAAATCCTCATACTACAATGTAGTCACATACTTCTTAAGCTATTAAATTTGTGGCTTTATGGTTTTTCTTCAGTACCCCACTTCACAGGATCACAGGATGTTAGGGATTGGGGGGACCTTTGGAGATACATATACATAGAATACATAGAATAAACCAGGTTGGAAGAGACCTTCAAGATCATTGCGTCCAACCCATCAACCAATCCAACACCGCCCAAGCAACTAACCCACGGCACCAAGCACCCCGTCAAGTCTTCTCCTAAAAACCTCCAGTGATGGCGACTCCACCACCTCCCCAGGCAGCCCATTCCAATGTGCAATCACTCTTTCTGTATAGAACTTTTTTCTAACATCCAGCCTGAACCTCCCCTGGTGCAGCCTGAGACTGTGTCCTCTTGTTCTGGTACTGCTTGCCTGGGAGAAGAGACCAACATCCGTCTGTCTACAACCTCCCTTCAGGTAGTTGTAGAGAGTAATAAGGTCACCCCTGAGTCTCCTCTTCTCCAGGCTAAGCAACCCCAGCTCCCTCAGCCTCTCCTCGTAGGGCTTATAATCTTCGATCTTCGAGTCCAATCCCCTTGCCAGAGTAGGACCATATAATCTGGTGCAGGTCACACAGGAACACATCCAGAGGGGTCTTGAAGGTCTCCAGAGAAGGAGACTCCACAACCTCTCTGGGGAGCCTGTTCCAGCATGCTGTGACCCTTACAGTAAAGTAGTTCTTCCTCATGGTGAGGTGCTGTTCCTAACCTGTACTGTTGCTGTTTATTGTTCCTTCCCAGGTGTAGGACTCTGCGCTTGTGCTTGTTGAATCTCATTAGGTTCCTCTTGGCCCAGCTCTCCAGTCTGTCCAAGTCTTGCTGAATGGCTACCACAGCCTTCAGCTGTATCAGCCAAGCCTCCCAGTTTCGTATTTGCCACCCTCTTCTAGTATTAGGTTGCAAAACTACACCAAAGTCATCTCTGCATGTTAGCAGTAGCCTCTACTTTATCAGCAGTATTAGTATTGTCGGCATCTCTTAATCCTTGGGACTTATCCCAGACTTTTGTGCCTTTTTAGCGTAGTTGTGACATTTTCTGGTAACTTACTGATTAGCTGCCAGTACATAGAGAGTGCTTTTGAACTGTTGGGTACAGCCATTTGTTTTGCCTACTTAATTATCTGTGTGTTGTCAAGCTTTAGGGGTCTGGCTTTGACTTGCACGTGTCACTCAAATGTTAATAGCCTTTTAAACAACTCAGCTGATGGCACTTGTGTTACAGTCCCAGATCCAAATAGGTCTTTCTGCTTAAATGGTTAAAGAAGGTGAAGCAGTACGCACAGCCATCTCTCTCACCTGTCAATGCACTTGTTTGTCAATGTTTAATAATCACAGAATGTTAGGGGTTGGAAGGGACCTTAAAACATCTAGGCCAACCCCAGTGCCAGAGCAGGATCACCTGGACTAGATCACACAGAGTGCATCCAGACAGGATTTGAATGTCTCCAGAGAAGGAGCTATCTTACCTAATCCCATTTGCACTAGTGTGACGTGTGTGTGTCTGTATATTTATATGTGATGAGGAGGCAAGGGATCTTCATTTCAGTGGTTATTTTAATAAGACAGTCTTCATGTTTCCCTATGGATCCTTGTTCCTCTGTGTTAGTTCCTCAGCTGGTTAACTTAGACAGCTAGGTGTCTGTGACTTCTTCCACAAGATGCCTGGGAGAGCAGCAAGTCAGAGTAAAAAAATTGAGTATCTTTAAAAATACTCGTCAGCATTGGTGCCTTTGACCCTTACACATCACTATTTCTGCTTTCTCTTGGGCAATATTTTATATTTAACTTATCTAGAGCTGTGTCAATTAGTGTTTGTAGCCTGCATGTGACTTGCTGGTGTGTATTGCTTCATCCAGATTTAATATCAATGACTATCAGCCCCAGTTCTGTAGAACAAGTGTCTATTTGGGGAAGCTGTGTGGTACATTGTACCTGTTACTCTTCTGCTAGGTATATTTCTCATCACCATTTATGGTCTGAAGGAAGCAAAGTCATGTGAGCTGAAGAGTAAACATACTCATTTACGTCTCTGTGGCATAGCAGCATGCTGTTGTCATGTGATAATCCTCAAGCAAGATAAAATTTGTCCCGGGCTTTCAGATTTCTCTTGTGAAATGTTTCCTAACGCTTAAAGAATTGTGATCTGTACTTTCTATGAGGAACTTCATCATCCAAGTAATTTGGAGGTGACTCTGGAATATCAATTTTGGTTTCATTTCAAGTTTACTGAAGCCCTTAACTGTATCTATACTGTAGTGTGGGTGTTATGATCAGATTTCCAGGCTTCTGAGGGCTTTCATCTTCCCTATTATTTTGTTAGAAGTCCACCCTAAGACTTCATAAGATGCATGGTTTTGTTGAAGTTGTAGACTTTGCATTTTCTTATAGCAGGTTTAGGTTACATATAAATAATTTAACACTCAGACCTTCCTAGCAAGTAATTTGCCCCTTCTGTTTCCAGAGTACAGTTTGCACCTCTGTAACAGCGTGACACCTGTTTGTTTCTCTTTGCTGGGGTGTTTCTAGCATTTACCAGGGAAGGTGGCTGTCACCTTACTGCGTGTCTTGGAGATAGAAAGCAAGTCCCTCTGAGTTATAAAGCAAAGTAATGCCCAACCAGTGCCTGTAGCTCAGCTACCCTGTCCCACAGACTTAAAACTGATTGGTTCAAAACTTGTATGTCAGTAGTTGTATCTTCTTTCCCCAGCTTAACCAGGTCTGCTCTGGAGGGGTGGAGTTATTTTTCCTGTAGAACAGTAAGGTGATCAGAAACTGTTTAAGCTCAGAGCATAAATGTAGTAAAGTTCATACTGAACTTTGTTGAAAGTGGGGTGTTGAGGGAGTGTTTACTCCTAGCTGAGTTCACTTCAGAGGATGGCAGGCAGGAGAGGGTGGGGAGCAAGACAATAAGTTAATTTATATTCCCTACTGTCCTATTGCACAGTAGGGTGTGGTTACAGGACCAGGTGGCTTTGTAGCATTATGTCCATAACCGAGTAATCAAGTGATTTATATTGCAAAGTCAAATGTATGAGTGCAGTTCTTCTCTAAAACAAATAGTAACTGCACTTGTAAAAGTAGTTCTCTTTAAGGAAGGTCCTTGAGGAGTGTATGGAAAGATCATGCTCTTAGTGCTGGGAATTAGTCTTAGGAATTGTTGCCACTTAGCATGTTATTCAGCTTCCAGATCAAACTTATCCCTGGGAAGCTTTCAGAGTTATTCACTAGATTGCCAGCTTGCATTGATAATTTACCAGTGTGCAGAGAATATCAGGAAAACCAGCATGACTAAATGACAGTATTACTAAAGATGAGGTTCCCCTATTTTCCACAAAGAGTGACTATTCTATGTGGGTAGTTTCAGACTGGATGTTAGGAAGAAGTTCTTTGCCATGAAGCTGGTGAGACACTGGAACAGGTTGCCCAGGGAGGTGGTGGAAGCCATCCCTCGAGGTTTTTAAGGCCAGGCTGGATGTGGCTCTGAACAACCTGATGCAGTGTGAGGTTTCCCTGTTCATGGCAGGAGGGTTGGAACTGCATGATCCTTGAGGTCCTTTCCAATCCTAACAGTTCTGTGATTCTGCTATGCAAGTTTGAACTGTGTGGTAGCTGCAATTGAACTGCACGGGAAGGACATAGTAAGAACTTGCAGATCCCAGCCATTAAAGGCTATGTACTGTCAGTGGTGTTGAGAGAGACTAATTGTTAGAGTTTAGTAGCATTTAGTCCTAATCTCAGCTGAATCACATCTGCACTGAAAACACAGTATCCTTGTGCTTAACTCATTTAGTTTCAACTTGTGTTTCAGGTGGATTAGTAATCAAATTGTTAATATATGGCATGCTAGGGGTGTGACATTGTGAGATGCAGGTATGCTGTTTCAAAAAAGGACCTTAAGCTAGCTAAAGATGTGATGAAAAGCGAAGCAAGATTCAACAAGTGTCAAATAACATCTCTACTACAATAATGTTGATATGCTGTGAGCACCAGCTATTTGCCTCTTAAATGGCTGGGTGGGCCTCTTCCATACATGCATGGATGCCCAGCAAGTCTGGCGAACTTACCTCACAGGCGTAGAGGTCACCAGCAGTCTGTAATTCATGCCCTGCATGGGCCTGGATTAAAGAGAGGAACCAAAGGCACATGGGATGGAGCGGGACAGGGGGAGTGTGTTTTCACTTTTCCACCTTTTTTTTCTCTTTGCCAGTCTGTAGCCCTACCTTATGCTTAGAAACACTGGGTTTGTGTCCCAGCTGTAGGTGTTTCTGCAATTCTGTCAGCGTGCAGAGCTACCTTCCATATGTCTTGTAAAGAGCTGAGCTGGAATCCTCTGGGAAGGTGTTTGTTTAACACTGTGGACCTTCACTGGCACTGTTTGCTCTGTTTATATAAAGTCACTTCACTCTTCTTTAAATTGTGATTTGGTGAATAACTGGATTCGGTTTCTCCTGTTACTACCATCCGGTGGACAGGTACAACACTTTGGGGTATGAGCTGACAGTAGCTGATAAGTGAATGCTATGTGCTTGCAAAACTGTGGTTCTGATGCAGGCATTATCAAAAGGAAGTTCATTGCTATTTAGCATACAGAGGCTTCTAGGGTTAGGGACCTCAGCTTGTGCTTATACTCTTTTGTGGAAGCTTTGTGCCACCCTTCAAAAGTCTTCATTTTTCCATCAATTTCAGTGAACAGTTTGCTTAATTCTGTTTCAAACGTTTTGCTTATGCCTATATAACTTTTGAGTTGATCTGTAAGGGTTTTTTTTCCTTTTGCATGTTAGTATAAGTAACTATTTACAGCATCTTTTATGGGCAGAATTTTGCAACTAAGCCAGTTTCTAAACTATTTGTATCTTTCGATACAGTCTTTCAAAGACTGTCTGTGAAATCAACTCAAAAATTAGGTGCTGGTTAAAAGCAACTGTGGTTGCATTTATTGACAATTAAGTTTTTCAAACAAGCTAGTTAGCTGACCTCTGAGAATGCAAGTGGTTTTGCCTGTAGGAAGTTGTTTTAGAAGGCACTGCCAATTTTGTACCTCCCTAGGCTTGCTCATACTAGTGTTTGCTGGCAAAGCAATTAAGAAATATCTTGGGCAGGGTTTTCATAAATCTATTCAGCCCAATCAGAAGCTTCACTTAATGGAGCAATGTATAAATAGTGCAGAGAGTCAAGTGACCATCAGCTGGTCTGAATGGGTTTGACCACTACAGTCACAGGGTCTGAGGTATGCAAGAGCTGGGATCACTGAAAACATGCTTTGCTGCAGAGATATCCTGGCTCTGGCGTAATTATGTAACTGCAGAGGAATTCGTGTGCGTAAGAATGTTTTAATTAGACACCTGTATTTAATGTTGGTTTCACCTTCTGAATCATTACTGTGGGCTCTTTAAAATCAGTTACTGCCTTGGTTAGCTTTCCCATTTCATTAAGTAGCATATATTGCAATACATAGCTGAAGTCCACAATTAGGCATTTCCTTTATAAACTGTATGCCTACTCAGTTGAAACAATGCACTGATCTGTTTTACTGAATTCAGAACATAAGACATAATGGCTCTTTGCCTAAGTTCATATTAGGTAATTAGAAGTTCTTGGCATGCTTGGTAAATACTGAAATTCCATTGTGTTGTGCATTAAGCATGGAGAAATATTTCTTTAACTGCAGTGCCAGTGCACTGAAATGTAAGTGTTTTGGCTGTCCCTGGTAATAACTTTATTAAATCTCAGTGAAACTGTCAGCTCTGAACTTGTAGGGATGTTGGCTTGCTTTCTGTTTGGAAAGCGCTGTAGCCAGCATGCAGGTAATGGCTTCTTTATTAAAGGCATCCCCTGCCCCACTTACAAATACTACAGTATGGATTCTAAGCAAACTAGTAAAATGGCACCTATGTCTTTCTGCTCAGCTCACTGAGCACTGTCCTGAATAAAAGACTTTGTCAAATTCAGTAACTTCAGGGGAAGAACTATTGTTCAAACCTAAGTAGTTGCTTTGTGCCTTCTTCCTTCCCCACCTTTCTTGGTCTTTATACTGAATAGCTTTTCTCCCTTTTCATTGTGGTGGTGTTTTGGAGTTTTTTAATGCTTGTCAGTACCATCCTTATTCTTACTGTATTAGCCCATGATGTGACTCACCCACAGCAGAGCTGGTTGATGAGGAGCTGTTTGTTCTCTTTCCTATTAATTCACCAACTAGGCCTTTGATTAAAAAAATGAATTATTTGCTTTATTCAACCTGGGGAAAGTACAGTGGTGTACGTATCAGTTACCTTTCTTGCCTTGATTGATCTATTTAAAGATTGTTCAATCGTACTAAACATGTCTTGATTTGGCAAATAAAGGTGGGAGTCTGTTAAGAGGTGATTCATAAATGTTCTAGTCACCTGCCTTTGTATTTGATGCACACTACACATCCAGCAGGTCTTTTGTTTAGTTAATCTGATGATGGGCTCAGTTGCCTCTTGCATTTTTTGCCATAAACTTTCATATTAGTACAGTTCATCCATGTCAAAAGCTTCACTTGTCTGTGTTCTGTATGACAGATGGTGAGATTTTTCTCAGTAGCTTTGTATTTCATGCTTTTATGAAGCAATAAGGCAAGGCTCCTGTTGGCGCAAGCATCAAACCCAGGCACCACTCAGCTGGATCCGAGGATCCATGGCCCAGGCTTATGGTACATCTTGAGACTTCATGTTACATACATGCAAAGAGCTCCTGCATCTGACATAGTCACAAACCACCTCCCTTTTTCTGCAAGAGCTCTGAACTTGAGCAGCCCTTCATCTTCTGGGGGTTTGACCTTTTTCTGCAGTGGATGTGTATGTGCTCCTCGTTGCTTCTATGGTCTGGGGGTAGTTAAGAAGTGCTGTTTGGTGGCAGCCCCTCAGCATGATTTGCTTTAGGGAGATGGTGGTGTGCAGGTTCAAGGCTCTGCTCCTCCCAGCACTTCATTTACTCCCCTTACAGTTGCAAGGGGCCTAAAGGGGTAAAGCTCACAAATGATTGAATAGTTGATAATCAAAAGTGTTTTCATGGAAATTAAGTTTTCTTATTTAAAATTCCTATTGGTAACAGTCTCTTTGCCTCTCCTTGGAGACACACAGACTGCTTTCTGTGGCTTAGTTCAGAGCCTACTCCATTGAAGCTCAGAGAGATGCTCCCTCTGAAATCCCTGAGTGGCCATAAGCCTGGAGTACCTATAATGGGAAACCTCTGGCCCTGTATGGTTTAGGGTAGGATGACCCTTGCCTCCTGTATGTCGCTAGGCCCAAATTGAGAGGGGAAACTGTGGGAGTGTTCTTTGCTCTGAAGCTGTGAATGGCTAGCCCTAGGCTGGAGCATGGTGGTGATACAGTAGATGATTGTGTTGGCCTGGATTGAGAAGAACTGAAGCCAGGGAAGTGTATAAAGTGTTGCCTGCTAAAGGAAGAAGTGGAGAGGTTGCAGTAAGTGAATTGTGCAAATCACTGAGCTGAGTTCTCCAGCAGAGAAATGGCAGTATTCATTTCCCAGCCTCACTGCTGCCACTTTTCTGCTTCAGAGTTATGTATTTGTTCCTGGCAAAGTTCTGTCAGTTGTGCAAGCTTCAGAGATTAACATAGGTACTGTATAGAGACTAAATGTTGGTTCATGCTTAATAAATGTTGTTTGTGAAGCTGCATTGTGGGACAGTTTGGCAAGACACACGTGCATTTCTTACTGCTTCTCTTACAATGGAGGCACAACAGCAACCGCTCTTCTCCAGAAGTATGATCACGAACAGTTCCAGTTACTTTCCTTCCAATAGATCAGTCTTGAATCACTGATATTATTGCTAGTCAAACATTAGTGGTAAAACTGTTCTAAATAATTAACTTGCTAAAAATATGTTAAAATGCTCTTGCTGTCATGGTTCTGTGTTAAAACCAAAACAAAAAGGAACACCAACCCCACCCCACCCCCCCCAAAGTTCTGACTTGATGGACAGTTTGTCTTTACTGATACTGACATTTCTTGTAATGTAAAATCTCAATGTTTATCAAAAAAACCCAGGGAGTTACCTAGAGTTTATTTCAGCCACGATCACTAGGCCAAGCTAGGTGCATATCCCCTCGGATTTCTTGCAGATGTGCTATACTCTTCTATAACAGTTCCTGAGCTGGGATCCCTTCATTTGACAACAGAGGTGAAAGAGCTGCAAATAGAATAGGATTAACCAGGTTGGAAAAGACCTTTGAGATCTCATCGAGTCCAGCCTATCATCCAACACCATCTAATCAACTAAACCATGGCACCACACCCCGTACAGTCTCTTCCTAAACTCCTCCAGTGAATGGGATTTGTTTTTATGCGAAGACTCCAAAATGCTGTATTGTTTTCCAGCAGAAGTTAACTCTAAGCAGCTCCCCTCTGCAAAACTATGTAGGAATTTGTATTTTTGTTCTCACTGCATTGTGGGATATGTTTTGATGTTTCAGGATTACCTCTGTGCCTTTCAGTTTACTTTCATTTACTGAATGCCCTTTCTAACAGGGTAAGAACAGCCTGGGTTTTAATAATTCACAGCTTCTTGTACAATATTGTTTGAGGATTAGGGAGAAATTGCATTGACTTTGGTTGTCCTATTATTCTGCTTCACATTTGTGAACATTTTTTATCTGCTTTTGGGAGCAGGCCTTGACTAATACCTTGGGATGAAACATTTCAGAACAAGGATATAGGAGTGCTCTGAGTACTTGTCAATTTTAAAAGGCAGTGACTGCCGATGTGTGGTGACTGTAATGGCCATGCACTTTTCTGTTTGTTATCTACAAGAAGTCTGTGTAAAAAATTGTAAAAAGTACTTTAAGAAGGCTTATCTACAGAACTGTTTCATGTACTAATATATTTTTTTTTTCTAATTGTTTCTGCAGGCTGTCGGATTAATGCTGTGGATCAGTCAACTCAGAATGCATAGTTGCCCATCAGTCGCTCAGTAGTCAGTGTAGATTCTGTCTTTACAATCAGCAGCTACATCTGGCTACTGGGTCTCTGATGACATCTCATATCTTCTATGTAGACTTCTTGTTGGATTTTTATCTCCTCTGCAGGGTGCAGAGCATGTTCACAGTGCTAACAAATTAATGTCTGAGGTGTGGCCCCAAATAAAGGATTGGATATCTGTTGGATCTACTTCACAGTAGGAACCAGATTAAATACCTGGATGTTGTGTATTGGAAAGCAACAGTCCTTCCTGTAGCTTGTAGTCAAAACTGATGAGAATATTTACATCTTTGAGCTAAAAAGGTAGTTCCACTGCACTCTCTTCGATGCACAATCTTCAACATCTCCTGCAAAGCATAGATAAGTCACCTTGGTTGATTGCATTGACTACTGTGCATTAGGGGAGGCAATGTACTGTGAACTATGGTGTGCACAGCTGTTGATCGATTGTACGGGAAGACTGTCCGGGTTTGGGGCATGAACCTGGCATACAATGTAGATTTCTGTGTTTGTTAAGCAACAGCTACATTGTCTGCTGGGTTTCCAGCTGCCTGGAAATACAAAATGGAGGGTTGTCTACATTTTCTGATCAATTTACCTCCCTTACATCTGAAGAAGATAATTCAGTTGGTGTCCAATTGCTGCCTCCCTTTTGATTCTCACACAAGGGATCCATCTGGTGTCAACTAGAGCTCAACTACTTTCAGATCTACCCTGGTTTTGAGAAAAAAAATAAAAAATCAAGGTATTGAAATGTTAAGACACCTTAGCATGAGTAGCTGTCAGGCAGAAGCTCCTGTTTGTTACCAGTGTAAGCATTCATTTGCTTTGGTAATGCTGCTCTATATGTGCACTGTGAAGTTAAGACATGATTTGGAGAAAGGAGCTATTTATATTGTACATCTGATTTAAAAAATAACCCTTGCTGCACATTGCATGGCTTAGGCCAAGGAAGTGCCTGGAAATAATAGGGGAGGAATACAATCACACCTGGAGTGCTGATACCAGCTGGATTTCTTGTTTCTTGAGCAGCACCAAAACTACTGTGCTTCACTTGTGCACCGCATTCAACCCTGCACTTGCAAAACAGGCAGTTTCGGTTTGAGATGACTAGGCCTGGAATAGCAGGGGACTGTTGTCCTTTCAGACCTGGACTACAGTTGCAGCAGTAAATGGGGAAGCTTGTACAGCAAAAGTCTGTACTGTTAACCCTTCACGGGCAAGTTCCATGCCGTTTGCACTTTCTCTGTGGAAATCACAGGATGGCCACTTGGAGTGAAGCAACAGTTTGGCTAAGCTTGTCTGTCTATTGGACTATACATGGGTGGGTTTAGGTCAACAGACATCCAGAAATTTTCCTCTTGAAAAGTGATACTCCAGCAGGCAGAAGGGTTCCAAAGCGAGTGCTGCTGTTGAAAACCAGTTTTGTTAAAACAAATAAAGCTGCTTGTGCATAGAACTGTGTCTTTTCCTATTTACTGTGTCAAAGTTTGCACCAGGTTTTGTAGGCCCTAGTTCATTACAGTATCTGATGTACAGCCTCTCAATACTTGCATCAGCCTGTGCTCAAGACATGAATTTATGTACTTCTGTATTAAGCAAAAATGTACAGGCAATTGCCTGCAGGAAATAGTTGACACCAATAAGCACTCCCCATCGAAATAACTCTATTGTCTATAGAGCTTTGAAAACTGCTTATTAAGGCTGAACAAATGTTTGTCACTTGCTTTATTTTCTTCAGTGCCAGGCTGCTGGCATCTAGGTTGCTGACTTAGCAAAATCGGTGGAGTCTTTAAATATTGCCGAGACTTTCTCTTAAATTAACTGGCACTCTTTCTGTGCTGCTACTGCTATTTCATTCCCTATAGCCTCCTGAGTCTTGACCAGCATATGCACAATAGTAATAAAAATGGCAATATGTTGCAGCAATGTTTCTATGGCTCATTTAGCTTCAACAGTATTAGGATATCAGCAGGTTTTATGGCATTGCTTTGCTCCTGTGTTTATAGTTGTTCAACTCAAGTTCTGAGGAATCGGGTTAGAATAAGGTATGTCCACTCCAAGTATGATAAGCACCATAAAGCCATTCCAAAGCAGATCAGCATCATGTTTAGTATCAAGCCCCTCTCCTATTGAGTTTCACTTCCCTGCCGTTTCAGTTAAACTTACAATGTTGAAATCCCCTTTGTGGGCAGGTACTTCTGGTTCCTCTAATCTCTCTGTCATGCCACTTGCTTTGGTATACAGAGATCTTTTAAAAAAAAAAGGGGGGGGCAGACCCCCTCCTCTTACCTTATTGTGAGGTTCTTGCTTTATTTTGAGTGTCTAGCATAGCTAATGAAAGCATCTAAAAGTGGTTACTCCTCCTACTGTGACTTTTTTTTTTAATGCCTGTCCTTTCCTATCCCCTGCTGCTGAGGTTACCATTAAGACTCCTGAGAAAACTGCTGCTAGCAGCAGCCTGACATCCTCCTTCAGCTTCATCAGAAGAAATTGGATCCTGTGATGCACTGGCTTCCACAGCTTCAGCCTCAGCGGGGTTCTCAGTTTCCATTTTCTTTGAGTTTTCACTCCCAATGGTAACCTTGGCCATGCTTTTATGATGCTTCTATGCTGTGATGCTCATGAGTGTGAGGACTGAGTAGGGTTGTGCGCTCTTTTCAGAAGGGAAAGGAGGACCGAGGCTCTTAACTAGCCAGAGCTGTCCCTTTCATCACAGCATCTTGAAGCTAGGTCAAGGCAGTAAATAGTAAGAATATGACTGCTGAATTACTCAGCCATAGCTTTTCTCCAAAAAGCAAAGCTTGGAGCTTGGCATTCAGACTATAATTTATCCCCTCCCCCCCGCACAATTCACTGAGTAAATAATGGAAGTTTAAACAACAGTGTGAGCTGGATCTCTGGATTAGTAGATCACAGAAATGACATTGAGACACTTGAATGTGTCCAGAGAAGGGCAGCAAGGCTGATGAGAGGTCTTGAGCATAAGCCCTATGAGGAGAGGCTGAGGAAGCTGGGGTGGTTTAGCCTGGAGAAGAGGAGGCTCAGGGGAGACCTTATTGCTCTCTGCAACTACCTGAAAGGAGGTTGTAGCCAGGTGGGGGTTGGTCTCTTCTCCCAGGCAACCAGCACCAGAACAAGAGAATGCAGTCTCAAGCTGTGCCAGGGGAGATTTAGGCTTGAGGTGAGGAGGAAATTCTTCCCAGAAAGTAATTTGCCATTGGAATATGCTGCCCAGGGAGATGATGGAGTCACCGTCCCTGGAGGTGTTCAGAAAAGATGTGCCACTTTAAGCCATGGTTTAGTTAGTCATGAGGTGTTAGCTAATAGGTTGGACTTGATGATCTCTGAGATCTTTTCCAACCTTATTGATTCTATGGCAGCACTTTAATTTTGTATTTTCTCTTGAGTCTCAGATTTATATAAATACCTCCCACAGTGATATTTCTTCCAGACCTCTGACTCTTCTTGTAGAGTTGACTTGAACATCTATTTAAATCTAAATGCTAGGAAAAGCAATGTGTTTTACTTTCTAGCTCCAGATAACTATTTTTCTGTTCTGTGATGAACACCTCTGAACTCTAAGCTATATTTTCTTGCCTATGTTTTATTCTTTCTGTGCAAATCAAGATTCAAAGAACTGAAGGGATGCATCTAGTCTGACCTTGATGTACTTGCAACATAGACTGCCCTATCTGTGCACGGTGGTGACAAACAACGTTCTGTAAGTTTCTTCAAAGAGAAACCTGGAGTCACTGAGCTTATACACACACCCCAGTAAGCCAAACCCTTGATTTTTAAATAGAATGGAATGGATTGCTCTAATTGCCCAGGACTATGAACAGCCATTTCTGATGGAAGAGATCTATCCATTGAACAGGTGGCTTGTAATTAAGTTATTAACTTAATTAACCTGTGATGTGGACCTCTGCTTTCCTGAAGAATTGAGCATATTCTGCTTTGGGGGCTGTTTTGTAAATGGAGGCTAGCTGGGCTGTGGCTGTCCTCTCAGCTCTACTCAGCACAACAGGATTCCACAGGGAGCTGCATATTAAAGGTTAAGACAGAAGGAAGATGTGGAGGAATTTGGAGTAGTCTCTTGGAAACCTTCCAGCAGGCATCTTTTCTTTCCCTCAGCGTTAGCAAGCAGTTTTTCAACGGCGTAAACACACCTGGGTCCTCCTCACCAGCAGTACCCCCCTAATGTACTTTGACTTGAAGGATGTTGGTGTGCTTGTGCCTTTTTTACTTTGTAAATACCCTTCTGAGTTAACGGTCTAAACCGGTGGTCTGAAGTGGTATTGCAGGCAAGATGGACATCACTGGGACCTCTATATTGTATGTCTGGCCCTTTCACATAGGGTTGTAACGATGTCCTGTAGCATAGAAGTGTTTGTACACAGTGCTGCAGCGTTCATAGAGGTTGTCTGTCCATGGGGTTGCTTGTTCTGTGGCATTTTGGATTTTGCAATAAACTGGAAAAACTAGACCTTGGTTGGTGTGTGCAAAACAAAGCTTTACTACAAAGGTGCTGGTTTTAAGTGGTCCTTTGGATTGAAGATTCTGGCAACACCAGGTGTCCTGGTGGATAACAAGTTATCCATGGGACAGCAATGTGTCCTGGTGGCCAAGAAGGTCAAGGGGATCCTGGGGTGTATTAGGAAGAGTGTGTCCAGCAGATTGAGGGAGGGGTTCTACTCCCCTCTACTCTGCCCTGGTGAGACCCCATCTTGAGTACTGCATTCAGTTTTGGGCTCCCCAGTTTAACAGGGACAGGAGAGGGTCCAGCAGAGGGCTACAAGGATGATCACGGGACTGGAGCCCTGCCTTACGAGGAGAGGCTGAGGGACCTGGGGCTTTTTAGTCTGGAAAAGAGAGGACTTAGAGGGGATTTAATAAATGTTTACAAATATCTGAGGGCTGGGTGTCAGGAGGGAGGGGACAGGCTCTTCTCAGTTGCACCCTGTGATAGGACAAGGAGTAATGGATGTAAGCTGCAGCACAGGAGGTTCCACTTCAACACAAGGGGGAACTTCTTTACTGTATAGGTCGCAGACCACTGGAACAGGCTCCCCAGAAAGGTTGTGGAGTCTCCTTCTCTGGAGACTTTCAAGGCCTGTGTGGATGCATTCCTCTGTGACCTGAGCTAGATTGTATGGTCCTGCTCTGGCAGGGGGGTAGGACTCGATCTCTTTGGGTCCTTTCCAATCCCTGACATCTTGTGATCTCTCTATCTGTCCTGGGCTAGGCAGCTGTTCATAAGTACTTAACCAAATCTGTAGAAAGCCCTGAGATCCAGTTTAATACTGACATTTCTGTCTTTGTGGCTTACAGCTTCTAGTGGTAGTTCAGAGAAGATGCTGGGTTGTTTTAAGAGATGACCATTGTTGATTTTAAGGAAGTAGCAGGCTATTGCTTGGCTAATGTGAGAGTGGCTTTCTGTGTATGCAGCACTCAGTTTTAATTTAAAGGCTTTGAAGAACAGTTGCTGCTCCTACACATTAACAAACTTTGTACATTTAAGTTGGTATTTTTTCTAGCTACTCTCCAAGTTTTGTTCTGTAGGTTGCTAAGTAACACCTGCAAACACTTGCTCTTCCATGTGCTCTGAATGGCAGTCTTCCATGCAAAACACCTTTCCAAAATTAGTATCTGTCAAGCTCCTGAAAGGTAGTGGTGCTATGATTCAAGTCAATCATGTTGCATGCTGTAGATGTTAATTCTCCCATCTAAAGACACTTGAAGAATCCTTAATACGGTGAATCTCCCAATTCTTTTAAGCTACAAGAAAAGGGTATCTTTTGAAGCACACTTAATTCCAGAAAGAGAAGTGAATTACAAGGCACACTTAAAACAATTTGTTTGGTACGGTGATAATAGTTCTTTTATAAAGCTTTGTTTTATTTTGAAGTGCAGAGTTCTGAAGGGAGTTGGGCTGAATCACTTGGCAGGTACGTTCCCAGGGCTATCTAACCAATACCCAAAGAGGTAGGTGCTGAGGATTTTAGGGAGAGGCAAGCATTGTAAAGATGAGGGAAAGAGTTGACAATTTAGGGAACTTTTAATCTGTTTTATCTCGTAGAAGGAAGGAGCTATACTTGCTTGGTTTCTGGCTGATTGTATAGCCTAAGATGGTGAGCTGTATCTGCCATAAGAGTATTGCCAGGTGAATAGAGCATCATGTATGCTGAGATCAGGACCTGCTGTTGCTTTCCTTGAGTGTACTTCACTTGGGCAACACAAATACAGAAGAGTCTGTCTATATTATAGACTTGGCAGCACTGAGATAAATCTGGATAACTACATCTTTGTAAAAGGCATTAAAATCCTACCAGCATAGCCAGGAATATCTCAGCTTTATAGCTGCAGCCTTTCTAATAAGTAAGGGGGGGGGGGGAGGGGGGGAGAAAGGTGTAAAAGTAAACAAACCTGCCACTGCCTTTTCCCTGCTTCTGTAAGCCTGGGTAACTGCTGCAAAAGCAGAGTGATTGTATTTGTCATGGTTACTGCAGTACTGACTCATGAGTAGGATTAGGAACTGCAACAACCTTTCTTAATGTCTCACTGTATCTACTTATAGGCAGATTAGCTAGATCAAGACATGAAAGGAAGTTGTACCTGTTGTTGAGCAGCCTTTGTGCTTTGTAGAAGATCCTCAATCCTGTCTGCCATGTATTTCATCCTGTGTCTGTCGGCTTCCCAAGGGGTGTGATTTTGCTGCTGATAGATCACAAAATCATAGTATTGCCTGGTTGGAAAAGACCTTAAGATCATCAAGTCCAACCATAACCTAATTATCTCCCTGTACGCAATGTTTAGCTTCTCTCACTATCAGTACAGCTTATACTGGCATGCCGTGACACGTTTCAGGTTCATTTTTGTGCAGAGTTCACTCAGTAAATGGATCTATCAGCTTTAAATTGTTAAACTGAACTAACTTAGACACTTTAGTCACATTTGGTTAACAGTCTGTGGCTTACCTGAAGCAATAAGAGAGAGAGAAGTCCTGGGATGATTGCTGTATGTGGCAGCAATGTGGAAGTCAGTGAAGCTTCCTAAGCAATAAAGGATGTTAATCATGCAGAGTACATTCCATTAGTCTTACCAGTCCCCTGAAACTTTGAAGCTATTCTCAAATGGTGGTGGCATCCCCCACCCCCCTTTTGATTCACCTGTGGTGGATAATGATGACAAAAACCAAACAACTTTGGGGTCCTGGTTAGAAAGCTTTTTAAAAGTCAAATTTTTATGGAGGATTTTTCACCTCAAATGAACTTTCTGCTAATTCAGAAAGACGTGGATTTACATGGAAGAGACTGCCAAGCTTCTGGGTTTCTTTGTGCTTAATAGTGTCATGAAAAACAAAACCCTGCTAGTGGCCAAACTCTCTTCAGTTCTCCCCTAACAACAAGGGCAGTGTGATTTTTAATGTGCTTTCTTGGATCCAAACTTTTGCTTTGTTGTGGGACTGCAAAACAAAGTCCCTGTTCAGAACACATGTTCTAAGTGTGAGAGATCTTAATTTGCCCTGTAATGTCTGTGTTTTGTGGATGGGAGGTTAAGGCATAGTGAAATTGAGGGCCAGCCATTCCTTACTCCCTAGTTAGAAATCAGATCTGAATGGAAGTCCCTGAAGCGCTCCATCTTTTGAGTGGCTTTTCAGCCTTGCAGGAAGGCAAACTTCTACAGAACCTGCAGAGAACTGGAAATGAGCTTGTTTGCTATATTTAAGGTAAATTGAAAGGCAGAGGAGAGGATCTGAGTTTTGGAAGGCTTTAGGTCCTGATCAGAAGAGAGTTCTTGGCTTCACTGTCACAAGCTATATAAATAAGAACATAACCCAGGAAAGTGGGAGACCCAAATTTGTTTCATGCAGATTGTTCTGACTCCCAAGTTTTTGGCTGATTCTTACCACAGAGATGCATTCCCTTAAAGTAACGTTTATCTGTGGCAAAGAAATGAAACCTCATACATCCAGAGAGTAGAAACACAACTGTGTATGGGTGGTCAAAGCATGTATGACAGAAATAGAGGGTGACTTGAGCTGAAGACCTGCTCCCTGTGACTGCTAGGCGTGTTGCGTGAAAGAGCTACTGGATGCAGCAGCCCTAGGAGCCAGATTCTTGCAATGATGTTTTGCTTAAGGACCTCCTCCCAACAGTACTTCCCCTCCCCCCACCCCCTTTTTCTTTTTATTTCACCTCTGTTTAAGGATGAGATGAGCTTGGTCCCAGTCTTTCCTTCTGCTTCCTCGTGGCACTCTGAACTTTGCTACCAGCCCTAGAACAACCAAAATGGGAGACAACCCCCTGCAAAATTTGCAAGATACAAGGGATTGAACCTGAAAATGTATTACAAAGTTTTCAGTCAGTTAAAAAACAACTCTAATGAACTGGAATATCCATTTTGTTTGTTTCTTATGCACCATAGAGTCTGGAGAAAACATAATCTAAAGCTTGGAGTTTAGCAGATAATGCTGCAGGGTGTGCTCAAACACAGCTGACGCTATGGGTGCCCACAGCTGGGGGCCTAGGAACTCTAACTGGAGTTTAATAAGGTCTGTTGTGCACAGGAAAGCACCTCTGTAGGTATTTGTGATGCTAGCAGTGCTACCAGAACAAGAACATAAACTCCCTCAGAAAGGAATTTAACCACAAGATAGAGACTTCCTTGAAGGCTGTGTTGACATTCATTGTTTATCTGCTCAGACTAGTCATATTTGGAAACACTGTTCTATTCTGACATCTGACTTTTCCCAGGAGCAGCAAAGCTCACAACTAAGATTTCACAATAAAGAAAATTCTGTTCCTCTTGGTGGGAATATTATAGTAAAGCCATGGCAACTCATTTGGCACAAGATTGATTTGTTTTCAGCAAGGTTCCCCCCCTCCCCAGTCCCTGCACAGTTAGTTTTTAATGTGATTCCATGTGATAGGGCTTTGTTTTGATTGTTTGGGGTTTTTTGGGGGGGGGGGAAGGGGGTTGAGGGTTTTTGGTTTGGTTGGGGGTGGGTTAGTTGCTTTGTTTGGTGATGATGGTGTTTTGTTTTGTTTTTCAAGAGGATGGGAGTGAATCATTTTACATTTAGCTTCCCAGCCATCTGCTTAGAGAACGTGTAATAGGTATGAAGAACCCAAGCCCAGGCTTGTGTGTTTAGGTGTCACCACCAGCAGTGATGTTGCTCCTAATATATGACCATGTGAACAAGTTCAGCATCAGGCCCTTAGGATCTGCTCAGCTGGTATTACACTGAAGTAACACATCCTGCTCCAGGCAAAAGGTGGGGGGAGATGGGGGAGGGGGCATGGTGTGAAATACTGAGAGGTGACACAAACACACAGGCAATAGCTTGAATGCAAGGTGGCAATTCCAAACCTGCATGACTGGAAAGGCTGACATATCTGCAGTCATTAGTGAGGCAAGTGAAGATCAGACAACACTACCCTTCCCTGGCTTAATGCTCTTGGCATGTCAGTGCAGGGTGTATTTGGAAGTCAGTGGTACTTCTGGAGGCTCTGCAGTTCATATGGACTTCTTCATTGCAGTGCATGCATTGGAAGTGGAAATTATTTTTGCCCTATTACACCAGATCTTTTTCCAAAGTACCAAGCTAATTAAACAGATTACAGTGAGTTGTGCTAGGAATGGCAGTCTAGCTGAAAAGTCATTAGGATTTTTTGCAAACTTCTTTGGAGTTGAAGTGGGTGTCTTGAGCAGAATAACACATATGGTGAAATCTGATCTTCACTGTAGTTCTTGGAGATTCTCTCACCTTCCTAAAGTTAAAAAGAGGGTAGCATTTTCCTGCTTTAGCATTTACTGGCCCAGCCAAATACTCTCACCATGCATGTTGGAGCTGGAAGAATCACTGGGCTCTCCTTTCTTCTTTGAAAGAAGAAAGGCAGGAGAATTTCAAAGATGTAACTTTTTGAGGACAGCAAATAACACCATGGTGGCATTGCCAACACTCCTGAAGCATTTCTGAACAAGCTGGTAGGCCAGCCTGAGTCTGAATGCATTTGCTGCATGTTGCTGAAACTATAGTTCAGGTTATGCTGCCGTTACTATTATAAACCCTAGGAAGTGGGTGTTTATAAGTGCAGTCAACATATCCTCTGAGCAGCAAGAATGATTATTTAAAGAAAAAAGAAAATGCTAAGTTTTTGCTGTTCATAGGCACACAAAAAAAAAAAAGGAGGAGGGAAAAAAAAAGCAAAGGAGGGGCAAACCAAGGATGGAAGGTTAAAGCATTGCCCACACACAATTTCTCTTCTTCTTTTGTGGCTTTTATCCAAAAGATACTGCATACAGCCAGTAATCATCTGTGACAGGAAATGAGTGAATAGTCTTTTCTGCATACTTCATTCACTCACTTTGTTCAATTAAGAAAAAGTACAGTAACACATGGGCAGAAATGCATCATCACAGGTACCGTTGTAGCAGTCCACTGCACACAGTCAAGAGCAGGATCTT
Source organism: Dryobates pubescens (assembly GCF_014839835.1). Taxonomy (NCBI): domain Eukaryota; kingdom Metazoa; phylum Chordata; class Aves; order Piciformes; family Picidae; genus Dryobates; species Dryobates pubescens. The sequence goes on along the minus strand of NC_071623.1, from coordinate 16,274,747 downwards.
TAGCTTTCCTTTGCACCTCTGTTCTGTTCACTAGCTCTCAAATGTTTCGCTACTGTGCCAGAGATGGTAGTGAGTACATCTGGGGGACACTCACCCAACCTGCCACTCTGGGAGAGGGGGACACTGGGCCATGGCTGTGGTGAAAGGCAGGAAGGAGGTGGTCATGGACAGTTGTAGAACTGCAGGAGCCTGCTGAGACAACTGCCTCCCAAAATATGCAACCAACAAGTAAGCCACAGTTGGCATGGACTACAGCACAATCCTTAGCAGAGATTTGTGGTCCACCTAAACCCTGCTTCAGACTTGTCTTTAGTTAACATCATTAATAAATCACATGCTTTCCAGATATCTCCAGTTTCTGTTACATCTATTTCTTTTTTTTTAATGATCTGATGCTTTCTGTTCCTTCTAATCTTTCTCTTGCGTCTTCCTTGCATGTGATAATCTGAAGGCACTTACTGTCTTCAGACAGAAAGTGAAGCTGCTGCTGGGATTTCTCATTCATAGCTGGAATTGCTATTTCCCTCTCCAGCTGCTGTTTATAGCAAGATGCTGGCACTTTCTGTCTGCTTCTTCTGGGTTCCTTGACAAATTGGGTGCTTTGAGAAAAATCAAGTTTAGTGCTCCAGTTGCGTGGGTGTGGGTGTGCACATGGTTTTCCATCCAACTATCACTAATGCACATTGTAGCATGTGACAAGGTGAAGCTGAGGAACATCTGCCCAGGGTAGCTACCACTCAAGTCCTGTGTAGTACGTGCCTGAAAATGCCAGCACCTGCAGTTCTCTTAACAGAAGATCTTCTTTCAAGTGAACCTTTTAAAGAAAAGCTCTTGGGATTGTAAAGAACAAACAAGCCTTTTTTTCCATCCAAACCATGAAAGTAAAAAAACAACTAAGACCTTCAGACTATAGCAATTTATTTTAAAATGTATTGAGGCAAAGAAATGAGACAAGATTTTTGCAAAGATCATTACAGTGTTGAAGGGCTGCAGTCAGACCGTTTGTACTGCACAACACAAAATGCATTCAGGGCTCCTTGTGGCTGCAGTTGCGAATCAGTCATTCATAATCTACCTCCTGCTGCTTCAAATTGTGTTTGTATCCAAATTGCTTAGGTTGTGTTTGCCAGTGAAACATTTTTTCTTCCCCCCAAAAGAGGAGAGAAACAGCAGTCTGTATTTGTATTGACCAAAGAGAGCAAGAGGGCTCTGCACAGCCACTTCTAGCACCACTCCAAAGCTAGGGCAAGTGTCTGTATCTAAGCATTATTGTGGCTTCATGCTGTGGCTACAGTCCACCATGCAGGATGGTTCTAGTGGGACAAAAGCACGGTGAAATGCACCTAGGGCTGTACAGCTGACCTAGGTGGTCTGCTGCTGTTAAAGCTAGTATGCTACAGCATTTCACCATGGCATCGTGAGAGTGACGGAACACTGAAACAGGCTGCCCAGGGGGGTTGTGGAGTGTCCTTTTCCAGAGATCTTCAAACCCACCTGGATGCATCCCTGTGTAATCTGGTATAATGATCTTGCCCTGGCAGGGGGCTTGGTCTAGGTGATCTTTTGAGGTCCTTTCCAACCCCTAACAGTCTGTGATTCATGGTGCTACCTCCCTGCAGGGAGATGCTGTTGCTGGAGCTTTTGGGTCAGCTGGAAGGAGTGAGGAGAGGCCTTTGTGCCTGCACATTGAGGTTTCTGTCTAGGTTGGTTTATGTTGTATAAACTCTTTTCTTACATTTGTGAGAGTCTGCCCATCACAACGGATCATCACGTTGTTGGCCCAAACCTGAGAGAAAGCACTGGGAAGCCAAAGGATGTCACTGAGCAAACAAAAAGTCACAGGCAAGAAATGCAGAGAAATGCAGAGTTCTGAGAATATTTTCTCCATTGAATAGTGATGGAAGTGGGGACGTTAAGGTGGAGAGATTGGGGAAGACTGTGAATTTCCTGTAGCAACTCACAAGGGTGAGGGTGGAACTGCTACATAATTTTTGCTCTTTTGTGATCAGTTGTGATGTAAATGCTGATGGCTGCTTAACAGGCAAAACAAAGTAGGGAAATGATGAGTCATATGTACTCACAGCTTGCCTGAACAAGAAATGTGCAAGTCAAGTTTCACTTAAGTGTAGCAGGACTTTCCCCTAAGGATTGTGTTCACAAGTCAGGGCAGTGGGAGGCTGACAAAGGCTTTGGGTTGGCATCTGTGGACTCCTTTGACGATACCAAGACTGCTCAGGTTCAACACCAATTTTCCTGAGATACTGAAGCTCCCATGACAGTAATCTTCACTGGGCTGTTATGAAACATGGGTGGATTTTTTTCTGTTGCTCTTCGGGGCACGATCCTATTTCTCCTCATGTGGGACAATATATCCTCCCTTTGGCGAGAAAGCACCTACAGCTCTCTAGCAGCTGGGAAGAACTGCCTGCCTGCCCTTCCCATCTGAGAGATTTAAACAAGACTCAGTCTCTGTACCCTCCCACCAAGATACCTCAGGAGGGTTTTAGCTCTAGTGATGGCAAAAACACCCTGAACATTTGCCTCTCAAAGTATCTAAATTACTTCTCTAGTGATTATCTAATGCAATTTTTTTTGGTCTGCTTCCTTTAGTAAAGGGATCTTTTTTCAGCAGCAGAGTATTTTCATGCTCCACAAAAAAAGGGGTATCTGTAGTGTCAGCACTCATTAGGAAGGTGGTAGCACAACTCCCAGTGACTTCAGCATACTCAGGAATAAAACCCAAAGTGGATGCAAATCATTGCAGGTATCTGTAGTGCAGTAGCATGAACCCAAACTGTAACATCCATGGCAAACATACCCATCTGTAGCTCAGAAATATTGTCCTTTTCTCAGCAGCTGTTCTGAAGGCTGATGTGAAGCCTGGCCCAGGCTGCCTGCTGTCAGCTGCTGGGACATTATGGATTTAGGTGTACATGGAAACAAGTCATGGCTGTTGAGCCAGAAATTGGAAGAAACCACTTTCCGAAACCAAAGTGCTCTGTGTGTGTAGGAAAGGCACAATCCATTGAAAGCGTGCAGCGAAAAGGATACAGTCAGGAACATACTGCAAAGGGAACAAGAATATAGTTTTGCAGTTTTGAAAACTGTTTGAATAAGTAATTCAGTTCCCAATTCAGAACTAAAATAGCCTTCCTGTTAGTGCAGTGCTGCAGTCTGTCACAGTTGGCAGTGAGAGTTTTCCCTTTTGGTTGACTCTAGGTTTAAGTAATAATAAGAATATGCTTGAAGTGCAGCTTCTCTTCACAAAAAGCCTCTTTACATGATAGGGTTGCTTAGCCTGGAGAAGAGGAGGCTCAGGGGAGACCTTACTGCTGTCTACAACTACCTGAAGGAAGGTTGTAGCCAGGTGGGGGTTGGTCTCTTCTCCCAGGCAACCAGCACCAGAGCAAGAGGACACAGTCTCAAGCTGCACCAGGGGAGGTTTAGGCTGGATGTTAGGAAAAAATTCTTCATATCAAAAATGACTGGCCATTGGAATGTACTGCCCAGGGGGGTGGTGGAGTCACCATCTTTGGAGGTGTTTAGGAAGAGACTGGATGGGGTGCTTGGTGCCATGGTTTCGTTGATTAGATGGTGTTGGATGGTAGGTTGGACTCAATCTCAAAGGTCTTTTCCAACCTGGTTAATTCTATTCTATTCTATTCTATTCTATTCTATTCTATTCTATTCTATTCTATTCTATTCTATTCTATTCTTTCTATTCCATTCTATTTATTAAAGGGCTAATTCCATCATTTCAATATCATGCAGTTAGATACTTATTTTTTTTGGTAAATGCCACATGTTACAAGGTGCCATTTGAAACACCAGTACATTTTCTTCTTAGCTTTTGGTAAATGTATTTTGGGCATCTGCTCTCACTCTCAGAATGTTCTTTTGTACTTAATCACCTGGCTAATAAAGATTAAAGGTCTGATTCAGATCCTTCTTACAACTGGTGACATAAATCAGTAGGAGTATCACTGACTTTAGGTTTTTATTTACTTCTGATTATATTACTAATGAAAACTTTAATCTTACTTAATGAAAGCAGATGCCAGGTAAAGCAGGGGGAAATGTCCTATTATTCAGTTAATAGGGCTCCAGTGAGTCAGTCAAAGGCTGCCACTCCTGGGACAATTTTGAAAATGTTGATGGAGGAACCCAGGGAGGTTTGGATGGACCCAGTGTCGCTGAGCAAGCACGTCCTGTCAACCAACATCAGCTAGCTAAATGCTGGGGCACATGAGTGGCAGGGAGGAGTTCTAAACCACATCTGGAGTTTTCTGGGAGCGGGCATTTCACGAGACAGAACTGCAGCGTTGACTGTGGTACAAGAAATGGGTTCTGAAAGGAGCAGAAATAATCCCAACTGCAGCTGATCCCACGGTGAATCAGGAGCGGTGCAGCGAGGAATCTCAGCCATCAGTGTTCACATCTCTGAAACAGAAAATCTGCAGAGATCAATGCCCAAGCAATCCTGTGCATGGTGTGTGAATTGCTTATAAAGGAAACCAATTATCTTGCTGAATTCAGCCAGACGTGCAAAACAATCCATCAGGTTTGGAATAAGCTGTTGGATTGATTAAACACAAATGTAATTAGGTCCTTCTGGTTTGCTTGATGCTTATCATTTATAATGATGAGGAAGCAGGAGAGCGCTCTGGAAAAAAACCCTCTTCTGTTGCACTTGTGAAAAGTGCATGGTTGTTCTGTTTATGGACTGCACCAGAGCTGCAGTCTTGAGTAACCAATAAGGAACTTTACCATCAGGAAAGCTAAATATGAACAACCTAATCATTGTGTCTTAATAGTTTGCATATTGCTGTAAAAACACAAAGTGCTCATATTCATTTTAAAGGCTCTAGAGTGCACATCAGGCTCCTGTGACTAAAGGATCTGTCCTCCAATGTAATTTAAACTTCCTTGCTCATTTGCAGCCACAACCACAAGGTTAAGCTGACCTTCCATGTTCTTCTGAGTTTCATCCCTGAAAAATGCACTGAACTCCCATTCCTGACAAAACTAAGGATGTTCCCTTCACATCAGTTTTAAGGCCAATACAGAACCCTGTCCCAGGTTTGTGACTAAGTCTTAGTCATGTAAACAAAAGTTTTTCATCTTGAATAAGCCAGCATGTGTCCTTCCTTCTCTCACCATATAACTGATTTCCCTCTTGAAAACTGCATCCTAGTGGTATGAAAATTAATATATCAGCCAAACTCCTTCTCCATGACAGTAGAAACACCCAAACCAAAAGAATGAAAAGCTTGAAGGAGATGATACATTGTTCTCAGACCACTACAACAGAGGAAAAAACCAACATTGCGTGACATGTCTGAGCAGGCCTCATGAAGGGAGCCAAGAGCTCCAAAGAGAAAGCTCTGTCTTCTCTGGTCCTTGAGTGTCTGGGATCTTCCAGCATGCTCTCCCCAGAGCAATACTAATTCAGGCACATCTGACCCAATGCAGAAATTTATGACTGTAATAAGCAGTAAAGAAAGGTGTTCAGAGAAGTTCAGAAAATGAGATTTTAAATTTGAGATTTGGCAAACACTTTGATTTCTTACTCTTGAAGCCCTATGCTGCAGGACTAGCATAAGAGGGTCACTAATAGACAGTACAGTGGCATCCAGGTCCCAACTACAGTATAGAGTTGCATCTGAAATTTACATACTGATGAAGACTAAGCTCTGAGCAGAAGCTAAAGATATAGAATCATAGAATGGTTTGGGTTGTAAGGGACCCCCAAAGGTCATCTAGTCTAACTGTAGATCAGGTTGTCCAGAGCCCTGTTGAGCCTCACCTTGAATATCTACAAGGATGGGGCCTCAACTACTTCCCTGTGCTACCCCTTCCATTGTTCCACTACCCTCATCTTAAAGAACTTCCTCCTAACATCAAACCTAAATCTACTTTTCTCCAATTTAAAACCATTGCCTCGTGTCCTATCACTACAGGCATTTGTAATCAGTCCCTCTCCAGCCTTCTTGTAGGCCTCCTTCAGGTACTGGAAAGCCACTATTAGGTCTTCCCAGAGTCTTCTTCAGGCAGAATAACCTCAGCTCCCTCAGCCTGTCCTTGTGGGACATATATATGCTTATACACATGCATATATATCCTTAGAGAATAAGCTGCTATACTGGCTGCTCTGACACATGTCATCTAATGGCTGTCATACAGAAAGGGGAAACATGCCCATGACACACAGGCATATAACAGTTATTTTCAGGCCCCATGATGTAATACTTTTTTTCAGGCACTATTGCACCAAGTTTCTATTTCTTGAGTTTCTTTTCCCTGTAGAAGAAAAAGAAACTTACCAAGTGCTTCAAAGCACAGTCAATCAATGCCTGGATTGTGTCCAACTTACTCAAGTGCATGAGAGTGTATGGGAGAAATGGCTTGATTATTCAAAAGCCAAGTCTCATAGAAAATAAAGGACAAATATCAGCAGCTATTTTTGATGTTCTTGCTTACTCTCAATCCTTCAACCTGATTGTTTAAAATCATGTTAAAGTAAGTGTGAAATGTATTTATCAGTTCCACTACACTGCCAATTTAGTGTCAATAGAAAATTCGTTGTGTCAGAGACAAGATCTTCATGTGTCTTTTGAAGTAATCCGCAGCAAAAGCATAATCCATCACCAGCCAGAGGTGCAGATTTTGTTATTTTTCTTTTCAAATTGAGAAGGAAACTTGAAATGTCACATACCTAATGTTAGCTAGCTTAGGTCTATGAGTTACCATTAAAACAACTAATTTTAAATAGCAACGAAATGGTCTTTTAATGTCTTCAAACACACCTGTGTCCTTAAGTTGAGAAGGAAACTTGAAATGCCAAATACCTGTGTTAGCTTGCTTAGGCCTATGAGTTACAATTAAAAAACTGAATTGAAATAGAAACAAAATGGTCTTTTAATATCTCCAAACACATCTGTGTCCTTAAAAGCTGCTTCATATATGTCACACAGTGTAGGAGCACAAAATGCATTCCCAGCAACAACTTTACCCCTTTCTGCTAGACTTGCTTTCTCAACATGAGCAATCCAATTGCTTTTCATTCCTCGTCATTCTGGTGCCTATTTCATAGTTAAAGCAATTAAGGCAACAGCAAGTGGGACAGCAGGGACCATTTGTAAAACAGTCTAGCTATGAGTGATGCAGTAGGTCTGTTTATCAGCTTCAGCCTTGCTATAAAAGGGGATAGATAAGGCAGAAGACAAGTCATGGTCCTGCATCTTCACTTCTCAGCTGTGAGCTCACAGATGAAATTTTGTCTACATTTAGAGAATCCAGCTTTTCTTGGCAATTTTTCATTCTTGCTCCATCCAGCACCTTGCTCCCTGTCACTGCATGGCCATCTCAGCTAAAGCTAGCTACCCCAGGTTGCAAGAGCATCAGGATGAATCCATGCAGGCCATAATACAAACTGAAGAGTCTATGCTGTAAGTCATCATTATACCAGGGTATAATGAAGAGAACACGCATCAATTCAAGAAAGATGTTGAATGAGGCAAGAGAAGGGCAGCAAAGCTGGTGAGGGGTTTGAGCACGAGCCCTAGGAGGAGTGGCTGAGGGAGCTGGGGTTGTTTAGCCTGGAGAAGAGGAGGCTCAGAGGGGACCTTATTGCTGTCGACAACTACCTGAAGGGAGGTTGTAGCCAGGTGAGGATTGGTCTCTTCTCCCAGGCAACCAGCAACAGAACAAGAGGACACAGTCTCAAGCTGTGCAGGGGGAAGTTTAGGCTTGATCTTAGAAAGAAGTTCTTCCCAGAAAAAGTGATTGCCCATTGGAATGGGCTGCCCAGGGAGGTGGTAGGGTCGACATCCCTAGAGATGTTTAGGAAGAGACTGGATGAGGCACTTAGTGCCATGGTCTAGTTGATTAGTTAGGGTTGGGTGATCGGTTAGACTTGATCTTGAAGGTCTCTTCCAACCTTGATTCTGTGATTCTGTGAAGAGTGCATTCAAAGCCCATGCTAGTGCATTTTCACTGCTGGTGTTATCCACTACTAGATAGCATAGATGTGCTGTCCCTTCATTTTACTATGCAGTTAGATTCTTTTCACATCTCCCTTCCTCCCACTGGCCCCTCCATAGCACAGTAAGATTTTGTCACACTCTAACATGTTTTTCTCCCCATCCTCACGTTTTCCTTTGAGAGTGCTCATCTCAGGGAGTGGTGGTGCTGAAGCTTGGTGTGACACCATCTGTTTAGCAATCTCAGCACAGTTTCCAGTAGCCCACCTGAAATGCATGGTTACTCCCAGCCTTTCCTTCTGGAGTGCTTGCTGAGCAAGCCACCTTGTTTTTTGCTGCTGTCAGCGACCACAACCACCCTGAGAACATCAATAGGGAGAAAGTTTTGTTTCACAGCTAATGCTTGCAGAGTTTCTATCATCTTACACAGAACCAAGATTTCACTCAGGATAGCCCAGTGTCATCCAGAAAGTATTTCATAAGGACACATGTGATTCCAAGGTGGGTGATAGGACTGGTTAGTGCAGGGCCCTTTGCGGCCACACCAGCTTTCTCCAGGCCAAAGCCAGACTGTTTGCCCTGCGGTGAGGAAACCGTGTCTTACATAGTGGTCCAGGGCAGCAATAACAGCACAACTTTTGCAGATCAGCAGCTGCATCCCGTTAATGGGACAGGGGGATGGAAGATAAGGGCTGTGCAGCTGCTGCAACATGTTTCCCAGAAGCATGCAATGCAGAGTACTTCTAACTGAGAGCTAGAGCTCCTCAGTTATTCAGCCCACACAGCACAAAATAAACCCTAGGGACATAGAAAATAGCCTGTCCTAGGAAAGGAAAGAAAAAAAGTCAGGAACAACCAAAACCCCATATGCTGAATATCTTCTACAGCTTCCCCCACAGCCTGGCAGTACAAAACTGACCCACTAACCACAGCCAAACATACCAAAAAAGTGACTCCTCCTGGCTTTAGGAACAAATATCCTTCTTTCCCATTGATGCTCTGTTGTTGGCTCCACACACCACGAAAAGCAAGCAGGAGAAAATAAATCTCAAGGAAACATTAATAGCATGATATGCTAATTAGCAAGTGTTCCTCAGAGTGTTAGCTTCACATAATGACTACTGACCTGTTTGGGTATATTTTCAAATGCTCTTTCCTTTTTGGTATTGGTTTGTTCTGCAGCTTTGGATTGAGTGGTTGCCTTGAAGCTTTCATTTTAAAGCATGCATTGCACTCACCCATCTGGCAACTTTATGTTGTATAATAAAAGAGAGCACACAGTATGTGGCATAAATTACAGACAAGAAGAATGCTACAGCACAGCACGTAGGGTAAATTAAATCAAGGGTTCTTCATGGCCCATAGCAGAGAAGGAGAGAACAATTTTGCATCGTAAGTACAGAGAAAACATGTGTTTTAAAATGAGAATTTCAAATAAATAAATAAATGAGAGATGCCCTCAGAGGCTGGCAGCTTGTTCCTAGTGGCAGTAGCAACAAGGCAAGACCACATAAAGGAAGGAAGAAAGGGATAATGCTAGATAACAAGAGGTAACAGATTGCAGTAGGAGCACAAAGAAAGAAGCCAAATGCTGAGATGGAGCATGCCCCAGTGGACTTTTAAAACAAGAGCACAAATTGAAAATGAAAGGAGCAGAAAGCTCACACAGAACTGAGGATAGAAAGCATTCTCATAGCTTGCTGTGGTATGCACACCACTTGTTAGTACCATAGCACTTAACATCAAAGGGTTCATAAATGGTATCTACTGACTGTAGCCAGGTGAACTCGGCATAGCCCCAGGAGCCTTGAGTTTCTGTTCTGAAGATGCAGAAATGTTGACCATCCTATACCACTTTCCAGCCTCTGTACCATGATGTGGGCCCATGTGTCCATGTGCACATACACACATTCATACATGGGGCAGGACTGGATCCAACTGGTTTTCTGAGCAAACTCTACTTACTAGCAAGTGTCAGAGTATTTACTCTGTGCCTGACCTGTTGAGCCCTGGGTATCCTACTTGTTGTTGTAGGTAAGGGCCTAATCCTGGCTGTAGGATCCTTCCTACAGTGCTTTGCTATCACCAAGACAGTTAGGAGAGGTGAACACCCCAAAGCAAAGGGCATGATGCAGAAAGCAATGTGGTGTCGTGGAACTGTGACACTGTACACTGTTTTCATCTACTCAACACTGAGCTTGTAGAGATGGGAGAGGTGCAACCTCCCCACATGAGAGCTTCCATGGCAGCTTACACCAACCTAGGGCAGGGATGTTGCTCTTCCACTGTCCCACTACGGCCCTTCCCTGGTGCCAGCATAGGTGCTCATATTGGTGCACTGTGAGTGACTGCAGAGAGCTAATTCTCTTAAACAAACCTTACTATAAAAAGGTGATTTATTTCAGACTGATCTTACTCTTCTCCTTGTCAGGGTGGAGTTACTCAAGCCTTGACCCAGTTAAAGCCATTGAATGGGCAATCAGAGATCTGTGTTGGAGGTGTAGGCCCCTGGCAATTGGAGATCTATGTTGGAGGTGTGGGACCCTGGCAGCTTCAGTTTAGACGAGGTTAAGCTACCACAAAACGGTACTCTGGTTCTGTTTTCCTTTCTTACCCTGAGTTGTTTTTGTCAATTTAGAATATGTTGTTCTCAAGGCAGGGAATGTTTCCTGTTATATGTTTGTGCAGTGCCTAGCAAGCTGCAGCCCTGCTCCGAGGTGGAAACTTGAGGCCCCACCATAGCACGAATAATAAATGCAGCACAGTGAAGAACAGATGCATTCACATATGGTGTATTATATTCAGACAAATAAAAATTCTTGTGTTGTATGTTAAAATCATTCTATATGTGTCACAATTACCATAAAAACTGAAAACAAAAACAAAACCATGAAGAGTCACAGCATCTGAGATTACATAACCTGCTTCTGCAGCCCCAAACATAGAAAACTCTGTGCCTGGTCCTCATTGCCAAGGAAGCCATCACACAACAGCATCCTGTAACTTTAGTGTTGCCCTGGTTGTGCTGTCATGTTTTTAAACATTAATTTATTTTTTTTAACCTTTTTTTATTTTAACATTACTTTAGTTTATTTTTTTTAAAAAAACTTGAATTTCAGAGTTCCTTTCCAGCCTAACCAGGCACCTCACAGGCTCACAGGATGTTGGCGTTGGAAGGGACCTCCGCAGATCCTTGAGTCCAACCCTGCTCCCAAAGCAGGACCATAAAATCTAGCACAGGTCGCACAGGAATGCATCCAGATGGCTCTTGAAAGTCTCCAGAGAAGGAAACTCCACAACCTCTCTGGGGAGCCTGTTCCAATGCTCTCTGAACCTCACAGAGAAGAAGTTCCTCCTCATGTTGAGGTGGAATCTTCTGTGCTGTAGTGTACATCCATCACCCCTTGCCCTATCACAGGGTGCAACGGAGAAGAGCCTGTCCCCTTCCTCTTGACACCCAACCCTCAGATATATATAAACACTTATCTCCCCAGCCAGCAGCCCCTCAGCTGCACATACACATGTACACATACACATATACGTGTATATACATGTATACAGCTATACATGACATGTATAGCTGTGCATCACGTCTGCAACTTCTTCATTCTGTGTTACTCCTACAGAGCACACCATGTTTATCTTCTGGAGAGCATGGTGCCCAATGGCAGTGTCATCCCAGCACAGTTTAGGTTTCATGCCCACTGACCTGGGAGTAGGGATCATTTTGACAGCATTTTTTCCTACACTCTGCTGGCATTGGTTAGGCCACACCTTGAGTACTGTGTCCAGTTCTGGGCCCCTCAGTTCAGGAAAGATGTTGAGTTGCTTGAATGTGTCCAGAGAAGGGCAGCAAAGCTGGTGAGGGGTCTGCAGCACCAGCCCTGTGAGGAGAGGCTGAGGGAACTGGGGTTGTTTAGTCTGGAGAATAGGAGGCTCAGGGGAGACCTTATGGCCATCTACAACTACCTGAAAGGTGGATGTAGCCAGGTGGCATTTGGTCTCTTCTCCCAGGCAACCAGCAACAGAACAAGAGGACAGTCTCAAGCTGTGCAGGCAGAAGTTTAGGCTTGATCTTAGAAAGAAGTTCTTCCCAGAAAAAGTGATTGCCCATTGGAATGGGCTGCCCAGGGAGGTGGTGGGGTCGACATCCCTACAGATGTTTAGGAAGAGACTGGATGAGGCACTTAGTGCCATGGTCTAGTTGATTAGTTAGGGTTGGGTGATTGGTTGGACTTGATGATCTTGGAGGTCTCTTCCAACCTGGCTGATTCTGTGATTCTGTGATTTGAAAAGGGGAAAGTTATTTGTGGCAATCTCTGGAATATAGTAGTATTTGATTCTTTTGGAAGAGGAATCTCTAAGTAAAAGAACGAGTGAATTTTCATGAAGTTATACCCACATGATAATTCTAAACTGAATTATGTAAGTCAGGATTTCCTAGGCTGACAGAGATGGGGAAAAAAATCTTGAATCATGTATTTAATAATCATTTTAAAAATCACACAAAATCATAGTTTGCTATCTCATTTGTCAGAAAACTTCTTCTGTATGTAACAAGTAAATGCTGTACGTTTTTGGAAGGCTGCTTTATATGCTTCAAAAATAATTAAATGGTTTAATTCCAGGTTTAAGCACCAAATTCATATCAAGCTATAAAGTCACGAGCTTCGCCTCCATGGTCATTAACATTCATAAATATAGACTTAGCAAGGCTGCCTTTCAAGAGGGTGATGCATTTCAGGAATACAAATGTACATATACAAACTAGATACACCAAACCAAACATTTCTGACTTCTTGATACTAAGGTTTACCAATTTGCATGCTTGCATTAATCAGTGAAGCACTAAGCGGGGGGAAAAAACCCAACTGTTTGGACAGTTGTCAAAAGTACATCACAAAGAAGCATACATCAAGGCACTAGTCCCCTGTGCTAAGCATTTATTATTAACTAACATGAAATCAAAGTGAACCTTTTTAAAAGCAAGGAAAATAGCCAGCCCTGGCAATTGTTTTAGTAGCAGCTCTTTATCCCATGTTTCCTTGCCTTGCCAACTAGAGGAAACAGTCTAAGCAACACATTTGGCACCAAAGATCTCATATAGTTTCCACTTTATTAATGGACTTTGTAAAATGTATGGAAAATAATACACATAGATAAGAGAGTGCCAAGTGAAGGTCATCACTTCCTGCCAGGTGTTGCCCAGAAGCAGCACATTTATGTATTTTTTATTTATTTGATTCCTTGTTCATTTGTCATTGGCTTCTTTAGACACCAACATTAACATTTCTACATCAGTCTCAGCTATTTACTTCAGAAATCCATTTTAGTGCTGAGAGGTCAAATTGATCATAGCATCACAAGTAATGCTTGGGCTTACCTGTGGCTGCTAGTAACTTGTTAATAGGATAGAGCTGAAAAACTTTCAGTCTGTCTTCATTCAAACCAAGATGGTTCTTGCCAATACAGTGAAATCTGTGGGATTAAGTAGTTGAATAGGCCCAGACCCTCTCTAGGTAGTGTATGACCTCACAAGTTTATTTAGTTTGGTGGAGCAGTGTCAGTTTACAGCAGCTGAGGGTCTGATCCCCTCGTACTTTTTTTTTCCTTTTTAAACCAGTCAGAATTAACAAAGATAAACTCTTCAGTCCTAAACTGCTGGTTGATTGAGGAAACATTGTGAATTCATTCTTGCCCAAAATATGAACATCTCAAAAACTAACTTCTGGGCACATATTTGGTGTGTTATTAGAATTACTGAACGCGAGCGTGCCCTGCATCCTATGTGAAAAAGTGTGTAGCCTGCAACTTTCTGGTTACTTTTGCACCAGCTGCTGGCTTTTCCAGTAAAGCAGTTAGCATGCGCTATTGGAAGTGTTAGCATGCCAAGTCAGATTTATCTTTCCTGAATTCCAATGTTTAAAATCTGGCAGTTTTACCAAAGACTGGGGTCTATTCGAGCCTGAGCTCTTATGTGAGGAACCTCCTGGTCAGCAGAAATCAACCTTCTTGCTTCAGAGGCATTCCTTATGGAGAGCAGATTTGACTGGGCTTGCCCAATGTCATCCTCACCCTCTGTCTCTGCACAGTGACTATCAGGGTGGATTAGCAAGAGACCAAGATGGACAAAAACCATCAGATCATAGCCTGCTCTGCAAATCACTATCCCAGCTACTCTTCCCACATCTTTGAACAGGGTAGGACAATTGATGCATGGCCAAAGAGAACACCAAAACAGATGTACCCTGAGACATGGCTTCTGACTTAGGGTCTTGCTTTCCTCTCCAAATGCACATACCCACAGTACTCACAGTACTCACAGTGTCACTAAGGTTGGAAGAGACCTCAAGGATCATCGAGTCCAACCTGTCACCACAGACCTCATGACTAGACCATGGCACCAAGTGCCATGTCCAATCCCCTCTTGAACACCTCCAGGGATGGTGACTCCGCCACCTCCCTGGGCAGCCCTCAATAGAATGGTGGGGGCTGGTGGTGCTCACTTATGCTGCTTGGTTCCACTAGAACTACACATCACCTCTCATTTACCTTTTTGCACAGCTCTTTTCAGTCATGTGTCTCTGCACTGGTGTTTGGACACCCTTGCAGTGAAGACTATCACCATCCACTTGTCATATACTGATTTTCTCACAACCCACTTTCTACAGTAAGAACATAGTGTCTTGTGGGCTCCACCACCCATTTAGCTGACTTTATCTTTTTTTACTTATATTTCTCTAATGATCTTATCCTCCCCTTTCTAATCCTGGAGCCCTGTTTTAGACTCAGCATTAATTACCATGAAAACAAGCAACAAGAAATCTTTATCAATCCATTCTTTTCCATTTGCATGTGTTCAGCATAATTCCTTAGTTCTTGGGATCTGGTTCCTTCAGAGAACTACTAGTGAGTCACCAGGAGTACATGCCACAAACCTCTGAAGGCATCTTAGCCATGTGTTGAGCTGCTCCAGTCTTGTGTTGCTGGTGACTCTCATGGGACTGCAGCAGACAAATCCACAATCAAGGAATCAGCAGCACGGTGAAAGCTAGGAGGATCTGTGGTTTGGCAGAAGTTTCTTCCCTAAGACTACTTGGGTGGCACCAGCTGGCTGGGCACTGAGCAGCCCTCTGTTCCTGAGGCTGAGCTTTTCATACGTGCATAAGGGCAGAGTCAGCCTGTGAGCAGAAGAGCAAAGAGCCTGAACATGTGCATGTGGAGAGGACAGGAGGAAAAAAGAGTTGTGTATCACAGAATGTTAGGGGCTGGAAGGGACCTTGAAAGATCATCTAGTTCAACCCCCCTGCCCGAGCAGGATCATCTATACCAGATCACACAGGAACTCATCCAGGCAGGTCTTGAATAACTCCAGAGAGGGAGAATCCATAACCCCCTGGGCAGCCTGTTCCAGTGTTCTGTCACCCTCACAGTGAAAAAATTTTTTCCTCCTGTTTCCATGGAACTTCCTGTGCCTCAGCTTCCATCCATTGCCCCTGGTCCTGTCATTGGGCATCACTGAGCAGAGACTGACTCCATCCTCTTGGCACTCACCCTTTACATATTTATAAACATTAATGAGGTCACTCCTCAGTCTCCTTCTCCCCAAACTAAATAGCCCCAGCTCCCTCAATCTCTCCTCAAAAGGAAGATGTTCCACTCCTTTAATCATCTTTGTGTATGGGGTGGAGTTGTTTGAACCAAGTGCTTATAACCCTGGTTCTGTGTTTGCACACTTGTGGGTCTGTGGGAGAAGAGAGACCAGCTTGTGCACTAGAAGTTTTGTGATTTTTTTTATTTCAACAGTTTTCCTCACTGCTTCTTGAGCAGTTCACAGGGTAGCTGAATTCTTTCTTTTTCAGGGTAGCACTTAGAGAAAAATATTTCTGTGAATTTTTATGGTGTTTTTCTACTTGCCATGCTATTCACAGGTGCTAAGGGTGGTGGGAGTGAGCAAGCCATCTAAATCCATAATCACTGTGTAGCTGCATTAATAAATGTCATTGTTGATAAGTACTGTATGTTATATAACCAACCAAACATTGCCCAAACACAAAGCATTTTTACATGACCCTTCAGAGCTGTAAGGAGATATTTTGATGCTGTGTACATTGCCTCCCCTCCCCATTCTAGCCAGCACTTCCCCAGCTCCAGAGCTCCTTCTGGCCACCACTCCTTCCTCCAAACCCTTCTCTTGGGTTGCAACCACAGTGACAAGAGCTGGTAGTAGTCTGTTGTGTTTTCTCTGGTTCAGGATACCCATTTCAACCTGCTGTGCTTCTGCTTTTTGTGCAAGTCTGACACCTTCCTGTAAACTGATTCTTCCTTCTCCTGGGGATGATCCTTTGGTCTTGTGTTGCAGACTGTGTGACTTGAACAAGTTCTTTATGCACGTGCTTATCCTATGACAGAAGACATCTGAAGCATCTTCCAGAGATGAATGATCAGTCACTTCCACTGCAGGCAAGGGGAGATTTGCCAACAGCTGTACAAAAATTGGACTAAAATTCTCATCTGAAAGACACATGAATTAAAAATGCAACAGACATTGCTGCTGAAAATAGATAATTTCTAATTCCCATAGCTCTCTCTTTGTGGTTTGAAATAAGTCTTTCTGCATTAAGACTACAGTTTTCAAACCAATGGAATTTTTAAAAGAGAGAAACAAAACCAAACCAAACCAAAAAAACCCCAACCAAATGTTCTTTCTAAGTGTTGTTTCAATTACATTTCCATAAGTGTACATACTTTTGATGTGTGACTTTTCCCATTAGATTCACATTACTTTGGTTTGGACACGATCGATGAGGCATACCCTGTACAGTGGCAGTGGGATTAGGCTTCTCTTTTTCACATTTGAGGGACCAAAGGAAATGAGTCAGCAAATTGGCAAGGTCCTGCCTGATTGCAAAAGCAATGAGCATTATCAGTCCTTGGATTCAACACCTATCCCCATGCCTCACAGCTCCAGATCAGTCCAGATCAGTTCATGGTTTCAGGGTCATGAATAAGCAGGTAACTTTTATTATGTATGCTATTTCAGCACAGGGCTTTATGCATAGCCCATACATGCATTTTAAGGCCAGACTGTTAGTCATTAGTGAGAATATTTATCACTTTTGCAATCAAATGAGCTGCTGCCCAAAAGTATTAAATCTGTGTAATGGATTGATGTTACTAATGGGTTTAAAGTTAAAACAGACACCGTAAAGATTGTCCTGTCCATGAAGAAGCTTGTGGAGGAAATCAGGAAAAGATGACTTGGAGCAGTAAAGATTTGGGGTAGCTATTCAAGAAGCAGCAAATCATCTCATTTTCATGGTAGAACTTAACCCATTTATGAAAAGGACTCTGTGTGCTACCTCTGGGTGGACTCAGTAGTTCAGGAGCTTTCTTTTACTTCTGCGTTTCCTGACGTCCATCTTGGGTGTGCTTTAAGCTTACTTTTTGCAGCAGGGAGCCCAAAATGGTTAAGATGGACTAAGCATTTATTTTACTTTCTTCATGCTTGCCTCTAATGTTCTTCATCTGCTCTGTGCAGCAAGTGTGAACCATGTCAACAAAAATAAATGTCAATATGGAAATTACATTGTTCCTCAGGGACAACACAAACTTAGAATCTGCAGCAATGAATATCCCTAAATTAGACTTGGAAAAGTGCATTTCATCTAAATAAAATGCATGAAAAGTTATAGATCTTAGTATTAGTTACTCCTTTCCCCTTTGAATTGCTCAACAGCTTTGATGACTATGGAATATGGCTAGGTAAAGAAGGAAAGTTTGCTCTAAAGAAGTCACCGTAATTGCCCTTGTATTTCTGTTCAACCACCCTCTAGTTTTTGACTTTCAACCCTTCCCTCTACAGCTAAGTGAGGTTGCAAATCTGTTCCTAAGAGATTTTCCTACTGGTTTGGAATAGGATTTCATCCCAGGAATGCCTACAGCCTGGCAACTAGTAACGACTAGGCAGCCTGTGCATCTGGGACTTTCACCCTGACTCTGAGGGAGTTAAGAATTTGTATACAAAGAAACAGAAAGATCTGCTTAAAATTTGATTTCCAGTGCAAGTCATCATTTACCATATGGTAACGTATTTATCCCAACTGCATGTTGTTCAGTGAAATCATAGGGGCTTGCAGGGGGCGGAGGGAAGGAAGGAAGGGGGTTGTTGTTTTGATTTTTGAAGTTCTGTGCAGCAACCTGTATCTGTAAATTGCTGTCATCACAATGGCTGTGAACCAGTCTGCTGTGTAAGGCTGATTGGAACAAACCACCAGAAGCGCTGCCCTTTTCCCTCTCCCTCCCCACGCCCTTGCTGTGTGGATGGCAAATGTGATTGTCTTTCAAAGGTGGGCTGGAAGCGGGGACCTTTCATGCGCAGCATCTTACCTGATCTGCAAGCAGACAAGACCTGCTAAAGCCGGCACAGGGAAGAAAGACAGGCAGCTGATGCTAGCATTTTCAACTTTGTTACTACTTTCAGTGGTGAAAAATAAGTTTTCCTTGCAATAGTTAGGCAACTCAAGTTGCCAGAAAGGCAAATATCCAATATACACCCACCGGCCACCTCTATGGGACTTTATGTTGTTGTTTTTCATTTGTTTCTGTGGCTGGTACTAATTTTCAGTTTGTCATCCTTTTGAGTCATAGACATTCTTCCCCTTCAAAAAGGATGCATCTCCCTGCCGACCATGGAAAAAATGTGGCATGCAATTCGATCCTTTCCTGATAGCACCGGAGACAAGGAGAGGGCAAGTTAGAACACCATGATGAGGAAGTTCTGTCATTTCCAGAAGGAAGCGTGATTCACTGTGCAGAGCATTTTTGGGAGCCTGAATCAGAGCTGTCGAGGAAGTCAGTTCTTGGACAGTTTAATTTAACTATGACTTTACCAATTGACTGTGTGCCTCTCCCCACAGCCAGGGAGTGCAGCAAGATCAGACTGCATGCCACCCGGGAGCAGGTGAGAAGGTTGCCAAAAAAGTGGCTTTCAAATGCTTTGGATAAAATGAGAAATGCCCTAGAAAATCTGCCCTGAAATGTCATGGCAAAGCAGAGCTCTCCTAAAGCAGATTCAAGGGAGAAATATTTTCTCACACTTTTCCTGAGCACAGTGCAAGCGGTGGGAGGGACCTGCAGGGTGGCAATAAGGAGCCTGCAAGGGGAGGGCCATGCAGTCGGGCTCCTTCCCAAAAGGTCTGAAATTAGCATGTTAGCAGAGAGATGGCTTCATTAGTCATGGCACAGACCTCCTAAGTAAAGCTATCCACAGAAAGAAGGAGTTACACGTTAGCTGATAACAGTCTGCAGGATAAATTCAAGTTGTTGGTTTTAATTGCCTGTTGTACCCTAAAAGGATCACAATTTGATGCATGTAGTGTCCTCCCCCTCCACCCCCTGCACACACCCCCTCATACACATATGCCACATTGCAGGAAACAAGATTAGACTAGAGTGTCTTCTCTTTTGCCCCCCCACTTTCCTTTCTCCCCCACAAGAAAGGAAAAGACTTATTGCCAAAGTGCTTTCTACCTGGTAAGGGTCTTTAGTTCAGGAACTAGGCATGTTCTTGGTGTACCACAGGTCTGAAGTGCAGTCCATTTTGGAGCTCCCAAACTCTCCCCAAACCTAGTCAGGGAGAGAAGAAAATCTATGTTGTTCTATGTGCTGATTAGCAGACTTTTGATGTGTTTGTGTCTCCAGGGACACATCACGGGTTGAGCAGAAGGAGCTGTCTGTTAAGGTATTTATTGTACAGAAGCATACATAGTATCCAAAGCATAGTGCTGGAGGGCAGTGTTTATGGCCTGTGCATTTAAATAAATAGAAATCATCTTGCATAGCTGCTTTTTTTGCACTCTGCTGCACAGGGATTTACATTTCTGGCCTCGTGGATAAGGAAAGATTGAGTAGCAGGGAGAGGCAGAGTTCTTATGGGATGTGAGAGGGGAATGGGATACATGGAGCATGCCCACGCATCCCTTGAAAACGTCACTCTATTTGAGAGCCAAAAGGTAAGGGAGTGGGTTTGCTGACTATGACACACGGTGGGAGGAGACCTGAGACACAAAGGAGTCATGGGTGTGAACCAGGAAACAAGCCTGTGCCCACCCAGCTTTTTTGTTTGCTTGAGAAGGATGTAAAATATGCTTACACCAGTTGTGCTCCAGCTCCAGCGCTAATTGTTAACAATAAAAGGTCACCAGAAAACAATTGCTGGGAACCAGAATTACACAAGGGGCCTGGGTAATGTGATTCTCCTTTTCAGGAGAATGCCATCCTGCCAGGGAGTGGGGTATGGGGTGATCCTCCGGAGCCGCTCGCCAGGTCAGATGAGGAAGGGAGGTGCGCGCTTGTGTCAGTCAAACCTCCCCCGACCGGCTCCCTGCGCCCAGATGAACACACACACATCAGGCAGGCTCTTGCAAGCTTGTTTAGCCTTTATTTTAGGGAGTTTAAATGTGAGGTGAAATGCTCTTCTTTTCTGTTATCCAGGGAGGAAAATATTGGCTTTGACTTCCCTTCCTATGGCACTGTTGGGGCTTTGAATGGGGATGCCAGTAGGTTTGCACTGCAGGAAGGAGGGCTGCTGCCTGGGGGAGTGCTGGAGTGAGCTGGAGGGCTGTTAGCCTAAGGGAAAAAGAGGGAGGTACCTCTCAAAGTATCTTACTCCCTCCCAGAATACATCCATACTACATGGGTGTGAGTACTGTTCAGGAAGAAATTTCTAAGCTAGCATTAAATTTGTCTGTGTGAGCATCAGTAACAGCAGCACGGGTGGGAAAATCCTGCCAGCACATTGGGTAAGTACTTTGGCAACCCATTCTATGCCAGCACTGTGCTGTTATGGCCCTCTGGTCTACCTACGTGTCTACATGTGTGATCAGCACATTATGGGCAGCTTTCTACCCATCTTGCTACTTTAACCTTCAGGACTAAGCAATATTAAATGATGTCTGGACCAGTGAGAGATGCTTTCAGGCCATGTCCATGCTGAGGAGCAGTCTCACTGTTGGACAGAGGCTGAATCCAGACCATTCAGCAGTCAGTAGTAGGTATGGCTACAAAAATGCTAACCCTGGAGGCAGAGGCACTCTAGCACCCCGTGATCAGCAGCCTCAGACTCTGCCTGCCATGCCTCTGCTCCAAGTCCACACAACTGCAACTATTCCTAAATGGTCCAAAGACAGTAACTTACCTATTTTATTATAGCTTGCCTTCTGAGAGTTTGTATGCATATCCAGACCACCCTCACCTGAAGTCCTGGACCCTGAGCTTTCTGTAACTGCATTGATCCAGAAGAGCATAACTTACTCTCCCACTCCCATAAACACTCAGCCACCACAAACCTCCTCCCAGCCTTCAACTGCTGCAACTAGACTTTATAGGCAGGGAACAAGAACACAGATCTTGGGACAGAAACACATGAAAAGCAGCCATTAAGGTACAGTGCACAGCTGTTCTCCCTTCCTGCGGTGACTGAACATGCCTGTTTGCCCCTGTGTGATTTTGGAGCTGTTCTTTGTGGTGATGGGGCTTAAAACTCTATCAAGTCTAGAGACAGGTGTAAGGATGCAATGCTTTGTAAGGAAAGGCACAGGTGACCAAGTATCTGCTCCATAGATGTTCAGTACAGGTAAGCTTCTCAAGAAAGCCACAGGGTTAGCATGCAGCATAGCAAGATGGGGGTAAGAAGTCCTCAAGCAGCTGAAAGAGGTTAGATAAAGTTATATTTATGTGAGAGGAACTTGCTGAATTCTCAATCCTTCCCACATACAGTTCCTTCCTGAAGGATTTTGCTCTCTGCAGACAAGAAGAGTTCAATGAGTGCCAAAATGCATCATCTTGTCCTGTATGGCTTTGAGGTCTGGGAGACACAAGATTAGTTTGGGGCCAGGTTCTCACTGAAGCACCATCATTATAAAAAGTGGAGGCAAGAAGCCTATAGTTCCCTTTAAAGGGGTGCCATGTATGCTGATCTAATTAAAGATGTCTCTGCATATTGCAGGAGCACTGGACTAGATGACCTTTGAAGGTCTCTTCCAACCCAACGCATTCTATGATTCTACATGATAGAAGCCGCTGGAGCATGCCTGAGGTTGTGTAGATCCTCCTATATGCAGGCTGTATAGTTTCAGGGCTGTGGCGTGCCCAGTACCACTGCTAGCAAAGAAATTCAAGAGCCAGAAGGCTCTAGGTGACAGTGGTATTTTGACTACCTATGAATCCGGCCCCATTTGGTTCAGTTTGGTCACAGCACATAAGAAAGATGCAGATAGTCTGGTTAGGGTCCAAAGCATTGTAGCAATCACCACACCTACAACAAACATTAACTCTGGGGAAAAAGACTGGAGAAATTGTATTTGCTACTATAAAGGAAAAAAGATGGGAAAGGATGCTGAGAATGTCTTTAAATATTTAAAGGATTACAGTAAACAGCAGGAAAATATGTCTGGGTTAGCCTGTGCTGAGCTGGAAAGGTAGGGAGAGGCTTAAGTTTGAATAAGGAAGATTCTTATAAAACACCAAGGGAAAAAAAACCAACCTTGTGATAGCAAGATTATAGAGCCCTGTAATGGATGGGCCTGGAGAAATTCTGGAGTCTTCAGTATGCAATGCCTTTAAGAGTAGCAATACAGCAGCCAGGAAGGACAAGGACATAACTGAATCCTCATGGATGCTTTCCTGTTTGGCCTGCCCTAGGTGATCCTGCTTTGGCAGGGGGGAATGGTTGGACTCAATAATATCTAGAGGTCCTTTCCAACCCCTACCGTTCTATGATTTTATGATGGAAAATAGATAACCTCCTGAGTTTAGATGACTCCATGGATAACCTCCTGAGCTCCTTCCAGCTAGCACACAAATACTACAGTGAAGAAGAGGAAAAAACTATTTTCCAAGCTGTCCCTCATTCATTCTTTTTGTTGTTGTTGTTGTTGTCTATATCATTTTTCGTTTCAACTGCAATAAAATGGACATTGCCATTCTTCTGCTAACAGAAGCTTGCATAGTAAACCCCATGAGTTAGCTATGAAAGAGTAGGTCTTGTGATATAAAACATTTGTACTGTTATAATGGCCACCAAATCCTCCTTTTTCATATAGTGGGTCTGATTTTGTTAATTTGCTCTTTGCAAGCAGACTTAATGGTTACTATTTTCTATAAACCAGAGCTTCCATTAAAACAAACAAACAAACAAAACCCCCAAACAAAACTAAAAACCAAACAAAAAAACTACAAACAAACACAAAAAAACCCCACACAAACAAATGAAAACCAAAACCAACAACAACCAGAACCTCATTTTACAGCAGTATGGCCTATAAAGTTTAAAAGCTGTGTGAGGAGCTCTACATTTTGAAACTCTTGCTTTCTGGTGAACTGTGAAAATTAGTCTTAATGCTCAGCTTTCTGAGTCGATGAAAATGCTCAAATGTCTTTGACAGCAGGATAGTGAAAATAAAGCCAAAATGCCACTAAACCACCAGTAAGATCTTGGATGCAATTTCCTAGCCTTTACTAACATTTGTGAGAAGTGCTGCCTCCTCATACAGAGATATGAGCAAAAAGTGAGTCCTGCCACCATGTCTTATCAGTAGGTACACTGAGGCAAATGGGCCCTAAATAGGGCAGTTAAAGTAGTGCAGTGTTTGGTGTGTGCAGTGGATGTTTCAGCACATACTTTTGATGAGAGGATCTTTATGATAGTAAGTTTAGATACCAATCCTTGTATTTAAGGTTGAATTCCAGCTTTTGTCCTAAATCCTACCTCCTTCTCATTTCTGCCACAGTTTAGCTGCTCAAAACTTTTGGAAGTAATTCCTTTTGTAATTGCCATGTTTGCTGTTACCAACTCTGTGGTAAATGAATCCATGTTAGATTGACTAACATTTTTCTCTTTTGATTATTTGGGTATCCATTAGTTGTAAATCAAAATGTGGGCATAGGATAGCCCAGAACTTACAAACTAGATACCCTAGAGGGATCTGAAAGAGACTTGAAAAAAACATCAGGTCTCAGACAACAACTGGATCAGTAATGGTCCACTACCCACATCACCTTTAAAGAGCTCAGAGTCCCTGGCTGCAATAGATATCTCAGTGAGCAATCTAAGACTGGAAGGAAAAAATTAGGCCAGGGCTCAGAATGTTGAAAGTATTAATGTCCTGGAGAGTGCTAATGTGACTGTGGATTTTAAATCTCACACTTCCTTGTCTCAAAACGGGTAGGTGCATGCATAATTCCTGGTGACCCTTAGGTCTGTCCAAAGAAATGATGCTCTGTTCTAATAGTGCTCATAGATCCTGCTGTCTCTGATACCTTTGTGTCATGGGGCTAAGGGGACAGATTATTTAAAGCATGATGATTAAATATGGATTGAAATCTTGATGGAGGAATGTACACCTGTTCAGTTTGGCTTTTCAGTTGTTCATTGGGTTTTTTTTTCCTCCTATCAAGAGTATATTGTATGCTCACCAAAAGCAGCCCTAGCCTTCAAGCACTGTGACTGAAGAAAATCCCTTTCAGTGCCTGCAGAGCTAGACTTTCAGCAAAAGGCAGGCATCCCACACACAGTAGAGGCATCAGCAAGAACCTCAGAGCCAGGTCTCTGCTGAACCAGGCCCCATTTCAGAAAAATCATCCCTAGCATGTGAACATTTCTGATATCTAACAGAGCCTGAAGTACAGTCCCAGCTTTCCGTGGGATTGGACTTCAGGAGCCTGAAGGAAAATAAATTGCTGGATGGATAGCCATCATGGTCTATGTTGTAAGCAGTAACTGTAAGACTGTGTCTTTGTTAGGAAGGGGAGGTAGGGATTGCAATATTTATCTAACAGATAAATGTGTGTAGGCATCTATATCTCACTGTTACCTGCAAGTGCAAAGCAGCCTAAGCAAATTCCCTTCCTCAGGGCATAGCTTGCCAAGGGTACTGACTGTCTCATCACATGTGTGAATCTTCATCATCAAACAAGATCTTTCTCTGGCTGGAAAGCAGTAACTTGTAATGCAAAGCATGCCAGTGTATGTCAGCAGTATTACTGCCCTAGTACTCCTCCCCCCTCTTAATTGTAGAGTAGAAAACATTCTTCTTCAGGCTTTTTCCTCTAACTACCCAGTGCGAGAGCCAGAAACCATGGACATTTGTGTGGAGGGAATTTGGCAGCTGAAATGCATGGAAGCCTGGCTCTGGCATGAGCATTTCCAAGAGCTGCATCTGGACCCCTGGTTAGCTTCCTGACTGATCTCCTGCCTCAGACAGGATGCCAACCACAGTAAGCCACCAAACGTAAGGGGGAGGCCTGGGTAGAGGCTTGGGCATTTCGTACAGTTTTAAAAATAGCAGAGCAAATCCAAAGCACATTGACAGAAAGCATTTAAGTTCAACACTTGACTGGAAAGCACCTCTTCTCGATGATTTTCTTACAGATTATTCCCTGGGTTGATTTTCTGCTTGTCCCAGCAGCAAAGCCACAGCTGCAACCTCATGTAAATAAATGGGTGAATTTGGACCTCAAACATGAGAGTGTTTCTGGTGCATAAGTGAACAGCTTCTTGGCTCAATCTACAGAAGCATCTGTGTCAAAAGCATTATGATGTTTGAAAACACCATCAACATTTTGATTGCATGGAGAGAGACAGTAGTTTTGTATGTGCTATTTTCCTTGTTTTCTCTGTTAGAAGTAACCCTATACTGGCTTTCCAAAACAAAAGGAGAAAAGGTCCTGTTTAGGTTACCTCTCAGCTGTGTGGGGTGTGAGTGTGCATATATATGTGTATAGGAGAGAATTTCCTCCACTGGTAAAGTGGAGTTTAGTCTGTGCTGACTCACAGACTTCAGATGACTGCAAAGTTATAAGGTTCTTCTTTCACCCAAACAAATGAAACTTGCTGACTGTTTGACTCATTCACTGGTAGGTGTTAGACTAAAACTTGTCTGTTTATCTACCTGGGGATAACACTGTGAAGAAAGACAAGCCACAACACTAAAGCAAAGGGTCTAAAGCAGGTGGCAATATGTTATTCCAGTACAGCTCTCAGGTACAGGGCTTGTACATCCCAACTCATGCCGGACTTTCACCATCATGGTGTCTGAGCATTCAGGCATGAAGATGTGACAAGGCTTCTGCAACTTCTCTGGGACCAGAGTTAATTGCTTTTCCTGCACAGGAACACCTATATATATACAGAGATGAAAGCATACAAGTGCTTGCAAATTATATAAACAACTACCAGCACACCCTATATACAAAATTCACCCACTTCTTTGTTGATTCACCATCTCTTTCTTCATCACAGGGAAGACTAACACTTTCTGAATAATAAATATTAAGTATTTTGCAAGCTGGAAATAAATGGCATTCAGAAAAAAACCTCTTGGTAGAACAATTGATTTCTCTTGTCTTTCTGCTGCTCTTTCTTTCCATTACCCTTTTTACCCTGTCATTATTGCCTAAAGGTGAGGAGAAGAACAGAAGCATAACAAAACCCAAATGCTGTTATCCAAGATGTACATTGCATCCTGAGACTCCTCAGCACAACTACAAATGAAGTTGATTTCCTGCTATGACAGTGTGCCAGAGGAGGAAAATGATCTTTTTACAAAGGGAACCTCGTCAAAGACAACCTTATTGCCAGACACAAACACAGGGAATTAAACAACTTTTTTAAATGGTCAAGTGCAGAGTAGAAGGCTGAAGTCAAGACTTAAAAGCATTCCTGCAAAATGTGGCTAATAGATTTTGAATTCTGGTCATGTCTGGAGTGTCAACAAGTGACTGATTCATCTGCAACATGGAGAGAAGACTTTTTAACACTGTCCATACATAGGACATACCACTGCTCACAGGAAACAGCGGCGTACTTCAGTCACCTGGCAATGCTCATCAGGCCGTGATGGTACCTTAGTCGTGCTCTTATTAACAAAGTTTTTGATGGCTTCTGCTTTGCAGTAAGCAACAAAACCTTTGTGTTTCAGGGAGGCACTCCCCCTTATTGATGTCGTGCAAAGACTGAGACTAATATCTTAAATTTTGTTCCAGGTTTGTCTGATAAGTGGGCGGCAATAGTTAGAGGCCAATTTGTGCTTTTCCATCACACTGTCTAGACAGATTTGCAAGGACTGCTTTGCCTTAAAGAGGAAAGGGTATATCATATATTACACAATAATGGGTTATTTTTACTTGCAATGCATTAAGAGGCTGTTTTCAATCAGAAACCGTTTGATATGAGGCTATATTCTGGACGATAAATGGAAAGAGTGGAGCGTATCCCCCTTTTTTGTTACTTTTTTTCACCCAGCAGACAATACCCATAGTTTCCATATAGACAGGAAATGGCTTAGGTTTATATATAGAAGTACAGTATATTTTATATGGATACATAATATAGTATTTAAAAACTATCACTGTATAAGG
Organism: Dryobates pubescens; assembly: GCF_014839835.1. Taxonomy (NCBI): domain Eukaryota; kingdom Metazoa; phylum Chordata; class Aves; order Piciformes; family Picidae; genus Dryobates; species Dryobates pubescens. Next base: position 16,247,346 of record NC_071623.1, on the reverse strand, counting down.
GAAGCTGCAAAACTGTTTGGAAACTTTAAAAGAATTTCCCCCCCCCCCCGCCATCAGACTCTGAAGCTGTGACATGCATAGTACAAAGGTCAGGTGGCATTCAGCAGTTGCTCAGTCACCAGCTCTACTCTGATTAGCATCTTCTCACCTCCTCTTCATCCTGCCACTCCTAACAAGGGACCAGTCCTTTGTTCTTATTGGCACTGCAACCAGCAGCGCTGGGTCTGGGGCACAATTTGCTTTAGGGGAATTCCCAGTCCTAATATACCCTGGCTTCCTGACACCTCTTTTGTGTAAGGCTGTCTACTGTCCTCTTCTGTCCTGGCATCTGGAGATGGTGCCTTGCATTGCATCAGAGTGGGGCATCTCCATTAGCAGAGCAGTCTTCTGCAGGGTCACATACTGTCCATGGCCACCTTTCCCTGGTGGAGTGACACATAAAATCACTTTTATGGGAGGGTGACAGTTCTCAAGTGGCAGCTTGGGGTTTGTGGTTTTGATTTTGGTTGGTTGGTTGTTTGATTGTGGTTTTTTGTTTGTTTTTAGTCTTTCCCTCTGCACCTGCAGTTTTCTCAGAACACAGATTTTGGAGCAATGGTGAGCTGCTCCTAGCTTTCTGTAGTCAAGGCCACATAGCAGTTTAAGAACCTCTACTATACCAGTACTGTTCCATAGTTTAACAGAGCTAAGTTGCTTTTTGACTCCAGCTTCTTGCAGAAGATACTTTCTTATGATGTTTTGCCACTAAGCTAAGAAACCAGGAGTTAGGAAGGCTATGAGTTATGTTTAAAAGTATGTTCATTTCAAATGGAATGAATTCCTGCTCACCAGACTATGATCCACAGTCAGGCAGTATGATCCGATTATTTAATACATTAGCAAAAGTGAGCTTGATGGACACAGTCACCAGCTGGACTGTGATCTGATAAGGCTGTCTCAGAGAAGATACAGCAATAGGCTTGAGCAAATATATTTGTTTCTTTCAGGAGCTGTAAACAGATCCATGTTTACTTTATTCCAAAGGGCTTTTCTCTCTCTCTCTTTTTTTTTCCCTTCTGCTACCAACACGTAATCTTTTGCCTAATTTAATTTGTGTTGGGTTTTGTTTGTTTGCCTCTTTTTACATATGCTAAACCCCTTAATGGGGTTCTTCAGTCTTGTACTTCATTTCATGCAGATAACAAACTTCCCCAGTATTGGGGTTTTTTTTAGATTGCTCAAGCCCCACACGTTCTGCTTTCTCTTTGTAATATAATTTTTTCCCAGTTGTATTTTAATGAAGTAATGAGGAAGTACAGGGGGAAAGTTAGGCTGCTCCAGTTGAAATCACTAACAGCCATGGTAGGCAAATATTCACAAGTCAACCCTGTTGGAGATAAGAGTATAAATTTCTCTGCTGTGAAGCTGTGGTGTAAGGACCGAAATGTTCACTAAGCCATAAAAGTTGAACTTGAAGCGAGGAGAACTCCAGCCATCACCTTGCATATTTCATTTGTTACAGGCCATCTGTGTGCATCATCAGGGATCTTAGGAAAGTATTACTCAGCTGTCTTTTATCTCTGTCTAGTCTAGCTGGAGCGTGGGTAGCAGAACACAAAGAAACAGGTTCCTAACTTCAGTCTGATGATGAAAGATGCTGGTAACCTAATAGAAGCAAATGCTTTGTATTGATTAATAATACAGGGCTATAACCCGAGGAATCTGCTGCGCATGAAACATAGTTTAGAAAACAAAAAATGAGCTTCTTCCTTCCTAATAAGCTCTTTATTACTTGTTGAAGTGGAATGTGCTAGTAGAAAGCAAAGCTCAGGTATCAAAAAGAAGTAGTGATGACGGGTTGAGGGGGGTCACTTGTGAAAACATTGGAAATCAAATCAATTAGGCCTGTCAGCTGGAAAACATCACGGGGAATTAACACTTGTTTGTCTGGTTCCCTGCAGCCTGAACAAAAGTTCACAAAAATTGTATGTATCCATCAAAGAAAGATGAAAACTGTGGTTTAACTAAAAGATTTGGCCAGTGACAAATGAAATAAGTGAAAAACAGGATAAAGCTTTAAAAACAGCAATACGCTTTTCATCTTCAGAAGCAAGCGCATGTGCACAGCAGCAACAGACAGAGGCACAGATAACACCTCTGCAAACTTTAGAGTTCATAAAGGGCAGAACCTACGAGGGCACTGATGAAAGTGGTGGGATTTTGCCTAGTTGCCATGAAACTGAAATTGCAGCTGCTGGCATAAACTGAAAAGGCATGCAAAAAATCCAGGGAATATTTGGATCATGGGGCTACAAAGGAGAAACCTTGAGGGCAGAGGCATTCAGGAGTCTTTAGATCTCAGCCTCATTTCTGTTTTATTTTGTTTTCTCTCACTTCAAGGTTGAATTATACTGAAGGGCCCTTCCCTCTGCTGCAAAAGACTCTTTCTCTTTCATATCACACTCCAGGAGAGCAAAGATGGTGCCAGGGCAGCTACAAGCGCAGGTTCTGCTGGATCAGTGCCTGGCTGAGGGAAGCAGGAATTCAGAACTACAGTCTCTAAGGCCTCTGACTATGGTCATTAAAACCTGGACACAGATATTAAGCAGTGAGATTCATTGGCTCTGATCCTTTCTCCTCCCCTGGCTCTTGATGACACCAGGGAGTTTCCCCCAACCCCTGCCCCTGGGGCTGCCAGAGGGATGATCGCTCTCCTGCTTCAGCTTGGACTACAGCACACACCAGGGAACCAAAGCCAAGGGCTCAAGGTTATCTGAACACAAATTCAAGCCCCAGGCTGCCAGACAGGCTGATTCCATGGGTGCTTTTGATCCCTTGGTAATTCATGTAGGTTCTACTGAAAGATCCCAAAGACTCAAGAAATACAGTAGGAATGAGAAACAAGACCAAAATGTTTCAAGAACTTCTGCTTATCCTAAACCAGTAGGGGCTAGTGAATGACTTTATCTTTTAAAAGCGTACCTACCATTACCGATTTGCAAGTGCTATTCCTCAATGCAAAGCAGCTGAGGTAGCACACGAAATCCGACTGGATTACAGAATTACAGAAGCAATTCTTCCCCTGTTCTCTCCTTTCATATACTGACTACACATACACATTTTTGGCACACAGCAGGGCTTTAGCAGTGCACAATTTTTAATGCAATTAGAAAAAAGAAACAGCATCAAATGGCAAAACTAAGTTAAGGGAATGGCTTGAAGGTGCAATCACAAATGGCTTTGTTCTTTGCATTCAGAGGGAGATACCTCAGGAAAAAACTTTTCTTCTGACTGTCCAGCAGCTTCTAAATCACTCTGTCCAGTGTTTTAAGTGTCAAAGACATCTCTAGCTGTACTTTGAATTATTTTATTTGTATAACTTTGTATAAACTCCTTTTTGGGTTTTTTTTTTCCCTATACTTGGGTGAAATAATGGAATAGAGGAGTGTTGTTTGAATTTTGATTTGTTATTCCAGCCATCCAAAACCTGTGGTGACTCCTGCTTTCATAGATTTTATTTTACAGTGAAGCTGGGGTATTAGGTCAACCAACTTACACATTTCAGTGCAAATGAAATATAATGAAGCAAGGGCTAACTTGTGGCGCTTTACAGATCAGAGGGAGGGAAGGTGTGGAGAGTTATTTGGAGCTCCCCTGCTCACCTCTGTTAACACCTGCATGTTTCCTTAAGGAAGTGGTGATTTCAACTTGTTGTTGGCAGTGCAAAGCTTAGTAAATCTTTACATTTTCACTATGGAAGAAGGGAATTTCCTCTTACTTCTGTGGGCAACCAGCCAGTGAAAGGTGATGGGAAATACATGACATCCTGTTCTGCCTACCTTTCATCTTTCCTGTTCACAGACACATTTTTGAGCCTGACATGCAGGTGTAATTAAAAACAGGTTGATGCTGCGCATAGCTCAACAGATGCACACAAAATTAGTACCTGCTGTGAATCCAAGTACTCTGGCTTTTATGAAGCAGCCAGGCATTTGCAAATTGTTCCTTGTAACTGCAATAATAGCCACATAAGAACAAAATGGATTGTGCTGCTTTCTCTAACAGAGATTGGCTCAATGGCTAGCAGTTTTCTCAGTAGTGCTCAAAATAATGTAATGCAGACTGCTCGAGCTGATGATTTTCAAAGAAGTTGAGAGCATTGCACTGGTGCATTATACACTTGGGGGAAAAAGCTCTTTTCCTACATTTCCTAGGCATGTTGCCTCATACAGGCAGCGATGCAACATCTGCATTCTCCAACTGGCCACTGCTGTGCAGCGGGACTGTGCTGGAAAGGTCTGGTGCACTGATTGTCATGGTCTTTAAGAGATGACCAGCTCTCCAGCCCACTGGCTGAAGGCACATATTTGGAATGCCCAATGCAACTGCCATACCTTCTCTTCCCTAAAGGAGCCAGAACAAGACTGGGAGACTCAGGCACAAGGTGCTTGCTCTGCATGCTGCCTTGCCCTGCTTTGCTGGGAGTGACAAGAGACTATTGCCAGGGAAAGGGGTTTCTAGTTGGAGATGCACATCAGAAGTGGCAGGGAGCAGGGGCTGGGGCTGTACAATTTGATGGTTTCAGAACTTTCAACTGCAGTACTTCACATACATGCCGCACTGGCTCTTCCCTGGCAACTGGCACCAAGAAAAACACAGCTAAAAAAAGATCCACCTCTTGTCATCTGCCTCACTAGCAGTTCAGGCAGGTTTTGGTGCACTCAACGCTGGGACAATGTCAGCTACCAGGATTCTCTCCACTTTAGTGATCCTAGACCATGAGTAGGAGTAATCATTCACCTCAGACAAGCATAGCATCATAAATCTGTTCAGCTGCACATTTTAGCTCCATGGTGTCAGACGGGCATAATTAGAGCTCCAGAGTCCAAGTGCCACCACACTAGTCTTACAGCACTGCAATTGCCCACGCTTTACGTGAGTCATCTGGTGGGAGAGGAGAATTAGGCCCAACATGTCTGGGCTGAAGCTATGATTTAATCAAACTGCTCCTTCCAGCTCTGGCAAGTGTCTTTTTGTGCTTCCGTGGTGTTTAGTTTGAAGTTGCTTGTTGGAATTTTTCACTCCTGTGGTTTATTTAAGCCCTGATTCTATTGTAGCTCTCACATTGAAGACAATAAATGTGTCCTGTAGAGATGAGAAGTATTAGGTGAGAGAGACATTTATGTGCAGGTGATGAGAATAAATGAGTGATACTTACAATGCTACATTTGCTATTACTTTCCAAATGCAGACAACTGCTGCCCAAAACCTCATAACTTAGAAAACTGCTGTTAAATGCAACGAGGCTTGTCAGCCTGACCTCAGTGCCAGGGAAAATTATGGAGCAGATCATCTTGGGGGCAATCACTGTGCACCTGAAGGATGGCCAAGGGATTAGGTCCAGCCAAGATGGATTTAGGAAGGGCAGGTCCTGCCTCACCAACCTGATCTCCTTCTACGATCAGGTGACTGCCTGGTGGATGTGAGGCAGGCTGTGGATGTAGTCTACCTGGACTTCAGCAAGGCCTTTGACACCATCCCCTGCAGCAAACTCCTCGCCAAGCTGTCAGCCCGTGGCTTGGACAGCAGCACTCTGTGCTGTGTTAGGAAATGGCTGGAGGGCCAAGCCCAGAGAGTGGTGGTGAATGGTGCCACATCCAGCTAGCAGCCAGTCAGTAGTGGTGTCCCCCAGGGATCAGTGCTGGACCCCATCCTGTTCAATATCTTTACTGATGATCTGGATGAGGGGATTGAGTCAGTCATCAGTAAATTTGCAGAGTTGATCTGTTAGAAGGTAGAAGAGCTCTGAAGAGGAACCTTGACTGGCTGGACAGATGCACAAAGTCCAACATGATGGCATTCAACAAATCCAAGTGCAGGGTGCTGCTCTTCGGCCACAACAACCCCATGCAGAGCTACAGGCTGGGGTCAGAGTGGCCAGAGAGCTGCCAAACACAAAGGGACCTGGAGGTACTGGTGGACAGCCAGCTGAACATGAGCCAGCAGTGTGCCCAGGTGGCCAAGAAGGCCAATGGCATCCTGACCTGCATCACAAATAGTGTGGCCAGCAGGAGCAGGGAAGTCATTCTGCCCCTGTACTCAGCACTGGTTAGGCCACACCTTGAGTACTGTGTCCAGTTCTGGGTCCCTCAGTTTAAGAAGGACATTGAGACTCTTGAACGCGTCCAGAGAAGGGCAACAAGGCTGGGGAGAGGCCTCGAGCACAAGCCCTATGAGGAGAGGCTGAGGGAGCTGGGATTGTTTAGCCTGGAGAACTGGAGGCTCAGGGAAGACCTTATTGCTGTCTACAACTACCTGAAAGGAGGTCATAGCCAGGAGGGGGTTGGTCTCTTTTCCCAGGCAACCAGCACCAGAACAAGAGGACACAGTCTCAAGCTGTGCCAGGTGAGGTTTAGGCTCAAGGTGAGGAGAAACTTCCTCACTGAGAGAGTTGTTAGCCATTGGAATGTGCTGCCTAGGGAGGTGGTGGAGTCACCATCCCTGGAGGTGTTCAAGAGGGGATTGGATGTGGCACTTGGTGCCATGGTCTAGTAGTCATGAGGTGTTGGGTGACAGGTTGGACTTGATGATCTTTGAGGTCTTTTCCAACCTTATTGATTCTATGATTCTATGAGGAGCACCTGGCTGAGTCTTCAAAGTATTCAGTGTGCTCTGGCTATTTGTGCAAGTAAAAAAATTTTCATACTGTATGTAAGTACTCCCAAGAAGTAGCACGTGGACCAGTTGTGTTTTTCAGGAACATTTCATGAGAGGAAAGGAATTGCTTCAGCTGAATTGCATCACAGCTGAGATCAAAATCTACTTAGCAGAGAGAAAACTGGAAAACATTTATAGAACAAAAATTTCAACAATAAATAGAAAGCCCTCACTGGAAAAGAAAAACACAAGCAATGCAAGCAGATCAGACTGCAGGAGGAGACTGCCGTACTTGAAAAGGGGAGTGACAAAGTAACTCAAAGTCATTTCAGACAATGGAGATGATACAGTGAGTTTATCAAGATCTTAATCTACAGGTAAGCCTATATATTTTTAAGCCTATATATTATAAGTGTTTGTTAATTATTCATTTTCAAAAACCCTGGCTTCCTCCTGAAGTTTAAAGTTGACTAAAGAATAAGCAACTTTATCTGTTTGAGTTGCCTTGCTTCAGACAGAGCAGAGCTTCTACTGTCAGGGACAGCAAGAGTCTAACATTTCCGACTTCCATCCTCAGCTGCAGCAATTCAAAGTGATTATTCAAAAAGCTAAAAGATAAAAAATAAAGCAACATATTATATATTATCTTGTTATAACAATTTCTTTTAAAGGGCATTTTATTCAGCACAACTCTGGTCTCTGCCACTTTCCATCAGTGTCCTTCTCATCTCACTTACACTATCAAGATAAATGCTTTTTAGGTGCACGTGGTTGGGCCTTGCGTTTAAACAGGCTGTAATCACCGTGGCCAGGGATACCATGCATAATTGAAATACCAGAGAATAAATAGTTTCACTAACCATGTTTTGCCTTAAATAATCAGAGCATCTGGGAGATCCACAGACATTTAATTAATTTGCTGTTTGTTTGCACTATTACATAATTAACTATTCAATTTTATTGCCCTCTGGATTTGCTCACTAATTAATTATACCTTGCTAATTCATCGATCAGCTGCTTGTGACTCATCTTGCTTTTCTAGCCACATGTTTACCTTCTACTTTATTTTGTCAGCCCTTCTCCCTTTTCTACCTCTTCCCAGTTTCCTCTTTCTTTCCTTTCTCTGCTGTTGTACACTCACCTGCCTCAGCACTGAACCAGCCCAGCCTCCATCAGGGGCACAACAGCTACACCTAGACACTGGATGTGGCTGGGCAGTGCATTTAGCTGTTGCAGAGAGTGAGGACCACACTGACAGGACAAAAGCCCTTAGACAGTACTGTCATGGTTGCAATTAGGTCACTTCTAGCCTTTGAAGCAAACCTAGCTGCACAGGGGAAACATGACTTACGACAAATGTTTGCAGATGTTCGAAATGGAATGAATGATTTAGAGACGACTTGTCCCAAAGGCAGAAACCACTCACTGGATGATGTCGTAAACCTACTGTTAAGATTTTGTGGCATCTTGCAGACTGCCAAAAACAATGCCATGTGCATAATATAACCAAAAAAAATTATCAAGGAAATCAGATCCTGTGGGTGCATCCGAATTTACAGCCCAAAATCAATAACTAATGCCTAGAACACAGAGGTTTTCCTCTCCATTAAAAATGGCTGTGCTCCTTGTTCAGTGTGGGCCCAGTTTATTTTCCCAGAAGTCATTAAAGCTACTTCTACTAAGCCTTTTGGGTAGCTTTTTGTTTGCTCACAAACTGTTTTTTTGAACTTGTGCTGTCTACTGCAACCCATTCAGTCACCAAGGTTTAGGAGTGTGGTAGTGACTCTGAATTCAGTCTTCTAATGTTAGGCTCTCATTATCTAAGCATAGCTGATGAATTTTATTTCTGTGAAAGCTTGTTTGGATTTCCCTCTGCTCCATTCTCTTCTAGTTTAGATTTCTTGTCTGAATGCTGCCCAGAAACTGGTACTTATGCTCCCATTCACCATGTAGTTTTTTGCTAATTGATCCCATATTTGGAGGAGTCATATGAGCCAAATTGTTGAATTGTGACTCCACTTTCAGGCAGCTAATAGCACAGAGTCACAGAATCAACAAGGCTGGAAGAGACCTCCAAGACCATCAAGTCCAACTGATCACCCAACCCTAACTAATCAACTAGACCATGGCACTAAGTGCCTCATCCAGGCTTTTTTTAAACACCTCCAGGGATGGCGACTCCACCACCTCCCTGGGCAGCCCATTCCAATGGGCAATCACTTTTTCTAGGAAGAACTTCTTTCTAAGATCAAGCCTAAACTTCCCCCTGCACAGCTTGAGACTGTGTCCTCTTGTTCTGGTACAGGTTGCCTGGGAGAAGAGACTGAACCCCACCTGGCTACAACCTCCCTTCAGGTAGTTGTAGACGGCAATAAGGTCTCCCCTGAACCTCCCCTTCTCCAGTCTAAACATCCCCAGCTCCGTCAGCCTCTCCTCATAGGGCTTGTGCTCCAGACCCCTCCCCAGCTTTGTTGCCCTTCTCTGGACACATTCAAGCAACTCAACATCTTTCTTGAACTGAGGGGCCCAGAACTGGACACAGTACTCGAGGTGTGGTCTAACCAGTATATCTCCCTGAAGAGGCAGCTATAGCTCCAGTATAGAGGCAGGAAATTTGGATGTGAGAAGTTACGAGGGTCATCCAGCATTCCTTCAACAGTGTCCTTTTTGTGTGTGCATTTGATCTTTCTGTAAGAAATAGTATTTCTACTTCTAAATGTTTGTCTGTCTTTCAGCAGGCTGCAAGGTTGTTTCCAGTGATCTTTACCTGAGATGATCAGGCAGTGTTCACTTTGACTGTTGGCATGAGTGGCAGTTCTGCCCTGGCATAGGTTTGGTGAGGGACTGAAGTAGGCTCTTCATTTCATGAATATGAGAAACACAGTTGACCTCAGCAAGACTGTGTACATCTTTGGGTGTGATGTCTCTACGAGTGAAGTGATTTTCCTTGAGATTGCTCCTGCAGGTTGACATCACTCTTGGAAAGGGGGCTTAGGCAACTAGATCATAGAGGCTCCGAAACACAGGGAAATGGGGGGCCTAGTTGCAAAAATTTGGTTCCAATTTGGACTCTGCTTTCACAAAAACATAGTCAGAATAGAGCTCTTTGTTCTTATTACCAAATAAAAGGAACAGAATCCCTTAACTCAGTATTCTAGGTAACAACAGGTGAAAGTAGCAGGCCTAGGGCAGATGGTATTTCTGGAAACAGAGCCTCCTGTGACGGAAGGAGCATCATATTTTCAAAATTAGATCAAACTATTGGGTCACACAAGAATTCATTTGGCTTATACATAACAGAGGAATTGGTGGTCAGGCAGATTAAAAAAACACACCTTTCTGCCACATGTTGATATGAACTGCAGAATAATTCAAAGTCCAGTTCTGCATGTCCTTTGGGGTCTGAGGAAAGTTTCTCTAAGCCCCTGAGAACAGAGACTGGGTCATATCTCCCTTCACTCTCCAGAGAAGCCTCCTCTGGCTATGCAGGGAGCCTAGACACCAAAAGTTAAGATGTTCATCTGCCTTAAATATCCATGGAAAGCATTTCCATTCAAAACTTCACTCACCTTACATCTGCACATATTGTTTTGAAGATGTGTCTTCCACTTAAAAGAATGAAAGTCTGAAAAATGTTTCTAGGCCTTTGGAAAGGAGAAGGGGAGGGAAGGGATGGAGAATGAAGCTTTTCCAGCATCATGATCACTGAACCAGTCTTGCAATGGGGTCAAGTATCTGTTTCTTTCCCAAGAGCTTATTTTTGTTGCACTATGTTTAGCCAGGTACCTTCATGCACACAGGGGACAACTCAGACCTGGAAGCAGCCACATCTAAGACAAGTTGTTTGGTATTAGGTAAAGAGCACAGTAAAATCCCAACAACTCTCGATACTCTGCACATTGGCAAAATAAGTGTATCCATTCACCCCAGAAGTGAGACCAGCAATAGAAGATATTTCCATAAAGCTGAAGAAAATCTTCAGGAAAGGGGGAAAGGCTGTTTTTCAGCCACATTACTGCACTTCTCTGTTTTGAAAATGAGTAAAAGGGAAGACTTCACAAACACAAAGTTACTGCAGGGAAAGGTGAGGCAATTCTGAGGTCAGCTAATCCTAAAGCAGAAGAAATGCCCCTGAGTGCCAGGCATCAGATAGGAGGTACAGCCTGTGTACCCTCTTGGGAGAATGCTGAAATTTCCAAAGAGGAGGGCAAGCCAGAGTGTCTGAGGTGAGCAAGCACGAGTGTGCATCCACCCTTGGCAAGGCCAGCCTGACAGACTGTGCGCAGCCCTGAGGTCCACACATCATTCTCAGAGAGCTAGAAATAGCACATTTTGCAGATTCAGATCAGGTTTGCCAAATACTTCAGATACTTCTCTGCCTCCAGAGCCAGTTCACTGGTGACAGGATCAAGAGGAGCTGGAGCGTTCACGTGCCCCTCCTCCAAAATGGGGCCTCCACACTGCATCCACTGCAGCCGCCGCTGCTGCATCTGATCCCTTTTGCCTATACTGGCCCCACAGAGGAAATGCTGAGGAGCAAAGAACAAGTGTGAATTTGTCTGGTTCAGTGAGACAGCACCTGGCAATGTAGCATGGAGACAGACATGAGCCTTCAAAGAAAGGTGGCTCTGGCCCATGGTAAAGCGCCACACCCTGCCGGGCAGAGGGTCCAGGTGGTGGATAGTTTCCTGCATGGACGTTGCTGGTGTAAGGGGAACCCGGCTGAACACAGTTCTGTTTTGAATAGAATAGAATAGAATAGAATAGAATAGAATAGAATAGAATAGAATAGAATAGAATAGAATAGACCAGGTTGGAAAAGACCTTCAAGATGATCAAGTCCAGGCCATCACCCAACACCATCTAATCAACTAAACCATGGCACCAAGTGCCCCATTCAGTCTCTTCTTAAACACCTCCAGTGGTGGTGACTCCACCATCTCCCTGGACAGCCCATTCCAATGGCCAATCACTCTTTCTGTGAAGAATTTCTTCCTAACATCCAGCCTAAACCTCTTTTGCTGGGGGAAATAATTCCAGAGGGGGTTGTCTCCAGTACCTTAATGGGGGAAGCCTGTCATGCAAGCAGAAGGTGATGCTATGCATCATTCCTCCCTGGTTTCTGACAGATTTCTTCCTTGATTTTTGTCCTGTCTCTTTCCTATTGGTTCTCCTGTGTCTAGCTTCTCTTCCCTGCCTCACCCTGCCTATTCCTTCCTCTTTTGATACTTTGTACCAGAAAATCAAGGCAGGTGAATTTCTGAAGTTTTCAGGACAAAATAGCCACTGGCCCCATGCCAGGGACCTCCCTTACCTCTGGCTGCACTCAATCTCTGTCAAGTCTCTGGTGGTAGTGGTAGTGGGGGGAGCAGCCAAGTGAAATGCTTCAAGCTGTGAAACATTTTCTGTTTACACTGCAGGCCAAACTTCTTGGATTTGTACCAGAATGGTCACTTTTGTGGAGGCAGATAGAACTGCGGAAAGAAGGAAAGCAGTGTGTATCCTGGTCACGCTGTGTTCCCAGGGAAAACAATAACCCGAGGTAATGCTCTTTCTGCTGCAGGCTGCATGCTACCCTGCTTGTCTGGAGCAATGACTGTAAGAGCTGGCAAATAGGGAGCAGCTCCCAGGTGCAAAAAGTCACTTCTGAACAAATGCCACACTGTTTCAGGTTTTCCTTTTAGGGGGCAGATTACTCAGAAGGAAGCAGCAAGGCAAGCCTGGTGTAATGTGGAATAGCTGAAATTCCTCAAGTTCCTTTTTGCCAGGATTTCAAGCTGTGAAAGACACATGATCTCTACTGCTTAAGCCTATAACTGAGAGTTTTCCCTAACAAAGATGAATAAGTAGCTGTACAATTTTGTGTTCTTTTTTTTTTTTCCTTCTCCCCCCTCTTTCCCCCCCAGTAGATTCTGAGTTAAACTGTTGTTAGGGCCTGCATTTGGAAGCAGTAACCACAGATGGGGTTTATCAAAAGGAATATATTACTTCTTACCCTCAGGAATTGATCTGGCCTACGGTCACTTTTAGAGAAAGATACGCTTAATTCACATTTTGGCCATTCACACTGTCACAGCACCCCTTGAAACTGGGGACTGAGGTCCAGTGACCCCAAACTCCTTATTGCTATATTTGGTATCAGAAGGGGTTCAATACCAAGATGTTTCTATGAATCTCTCTTTTACATCTGTAGCAGGAGCTGCTGTCCATTTCCATATTGATAGGTAAGGAAGTTTAAGCACTGAACAGCTTCATGCTGAGTACTGCAGGTTCATCAGAGACAGATGATATGGGAGGAGTTTTACTCCTTGCTGCATGAATGATCTGTTAGTTGCCCAGCTCAGTGTGTCAGAGGGCATCTGAAGGAGCATTGTCATTTTGGGAGAAGAGAGGGCTGTCAATAATCTATGGAAAGGGGTGTTGAAATTGTCTCTTAAATAAAGTCAGAGATCAACAGTCTATGGGGAGGAAGTAAAAAGATTGGAATTTGAAAAAAAAGAAACAACTGTAGGAGGCACCAAAGGAACACAGTGTAAATAAAGGTTAGGATGTTTTACCAAGAAGACCCTGTGACTCTGATCTCCTTGCTGCACTTTGGTCACAACAACCCCATGCAGCACTACAGGCTGGGGTCAGAGTGGCTGGAGAGCAGCCAGGCAGAGAGAGACCTGGGAATAGTGGTTGACAGCTGGCTGAACATGAGCCAGCAGTGTGCCCAGGTGGCCAAGAAGGCCAATGGCATCCTGGCCTGCATCACAAATAGTGTGGCCAGCAAGAGCAGGGAAGTCATTCTGCCCCTGTACTCAGCACTGGTTAGGCCACACCTTGAGTATTGTGTCCAGTTCTGGGCTCCTCAATTTTAAGAAGGACATCGAGACACTTGAACACATCCAGAGAAGGGCAACAAGGCTGGTGAGAGGCCTTGAGCACAACCCTGTGAGGAGAGGCTGAGGGAGCTGGGGTTGTTTAGCCTGGAGAACTGGAGGCTCAGGGGAGACCTTATTGCTGTCTACAACTACCTGAAGGGAGGTCAGAGCCAGGAGGGAGTTGGTCTCTTCTCCCAGGCAACCAGCACCCGAACAAGAGGACACAGTCAAGCTCTTGTCTGGCTCATGGACTGAATGCTTCTTTAGCACGTTTGTCCATCATGAATGACCAAGCCTGCAATATGCTGCTGCCATCACAACCATAACTGCTGCCTGGAAATGCAGGCCAAGCTGCTTGATAACATTAAAATAGGACAGGTAAAAGCAAGATGTACCATGATGCTAACACAGTTTATTTTACTTTTACCCATATCTTTGACTTCAGCCAATTACTGGTAGTGACAAGCAATTTTATCATCTCCATTTGACTTCCACAAACCCAATGCAGATAGCTACAGATTTGTGTTATTGCTTGAGTTTTGAAGATGAGAAAAGAGAATAGAGAAGGAATGTCATTTGTCCCTGATGATACAGCCGTTGTTAGAGCCATGTGGGGAGCTCTGAAATGCCCTGCTCTCAGTCTTGTTCTCATTCCCCTGGGTTACACAGACATGACAGATACAGCACATGTTCTGTTCTTATACTCTGCATAGCAAAATCAGACAATTAGGAAGACTCTTTAAACGTGGGAGCCCGAGGACTGGCTAATCCAGACACATACTTTCTGGTGTTGTCTTTATTTTTTTAATGAAAAAAGTGTGCATTGAAAATCTGAGACAAACCTCTATCTGCTACCGAGTTAAATCTGATTTGATTTCCTCAGTTCTTCCCTGTAAAGGCTTTTTTTCCTCAGCTTGTGTTACACTGAATAACAGTAGAATTGCCATCACATAATGTTCATCTAAAAATACATGTACCGTTATTATTATCAAATCGAGATCAGTCTGCGTTGCCAAGTAAAAAGAAAGCTGTGAAATATAATGCCATGTACAAGTACTTTTTTTCATGATCTTCCAGAACATGAAGGATAGACATAGGCTGCCAGAGACTCAGTTCTGATGGATAAATGTAACTGTAGTTTCCATAGCTATGCAAGATTTTCTGTAGCACCCATCACCATGGTATCTAAGCATCTGTTGCTGCTGCTACACGCTTTAATCTATGGTGTACTGAAGAGAATTAACTGAAATATATAGGGAGGAAGTCCTTGAGCCTGGGTATCCATGGTGTGGAGTGACTTGGCCTGGTTCAATCTTTGAAACAGACTATTTTCTCAGTTTGTCTTCTCATAACTCCCCGGTTGCTGAGATTCCTGTTTTGGTGATACCTTACACTACTGACATCTCTTCTGTTGCAGTTCAGTGGCTCAGCTGGTGCCTTTTCCACAGACCCAGGCACATGGCTGTTCGGGACATGACCACTGGACATGATGGAGACCACAAGGAGGATCCATAGCTATCCACCAAGCCAGGCTGCTCCATTCAATCTCACTGGCTTCTTCCGGACTTGTGGATCCCAGGGTCCTGCCCACTTCTTTTGCTACCTGCCAGACAATTTTTTCTAGCAAAGAGTGGTCACAAAAGGACACTTCTTCCTCTGAGAATGCAATCATTCTGCTCAAAGAGAGGCAAACTTTATGATCTTTGGACATAGTGCAATACAGATGAAGTATTTGTAAAGTGATAAAGGAAAGTGTTAAAGCTCAGACAGACCCACCAAGCAAAGCTACTGGAAATGCCCACATACAATTTTGTGTCTGGCATCTGTTTAAGGGGTTTACTTTCCTGCTCTTTCTATCTTAAGACCTCCTATTCAGTTGTCAGGCTTTCATCCTGTCTGCACTACAGGAAGTCTGGATCTAGGAATGTAGCTCAGATTGGGAGCCACCTGGCTTGAGAGCAGCACTGTGGAGAGGGACCTGGGCATCTTGGTGGACAAAAAGCTCAGCATGAGTGAACAGTGTGCTGCAGCAGCAAAGAAAGCCAACAGGATGCTGAGTTGCATTAATAAGGGTATCACAAGCAGGGATAAAGATGTCATTCTCCCACTCAGAGCTGGTCTGGCTACACCTTGAGTACTGTGCAGTTTTGGTCCCCGCTATACAATAAGGATGCAAACAGGCTGGAAAGGGTCTGGAGAAGGGCCACAAGAATGATCAGAGGACTGGCAGACCTGTCATGTGAAGGAAGGCTGAGAGAACTGGGTTTGTTCAGCCTTGAGAAGAGAAAGCTTAGGGGACACCTCATAACCATGTACAAGTACATAAAGGGCAGCCATCCTGAGGAGGGACACTCCCTTTTAACAAAGAGTCACACAGTAAAGACAAGCAGTAATGGGCACAAGTTGCTGCTGGGGAGATTTGGAATGGATGTCAGAAAAAAAAAATTCACCATTCAAATTATTAGACATTGGAACAAACTCCCAAGGGAGGTGGTGGAGTCCCCTACACTAGTTTCAAGGCCCAACTTTGCAGGGTGCTGGGCCCTCTCATTTAAACTATATTCTTATCCTGAAAGGTTGGACTAGATGATCCTTGAAGTCCTTTCCAACCTGGTATTCTATGACTCTATAGGTCCTTATATAATGGATATCCTTCTTTGGATATTTGTTATATTTTCCTTTTGTCCAGAAAATTTCCCTTATCTTTACTCAGGGATCTTTTAGTCTTCATTTCACCAGACCATTGTTTGTCCTCTCCATTTTAACAACACAAATATTTCTTGAGGATGGTCTGATGCAGTTTTTATTGGCTCAGATATTAAATAATTGATGTGCTATCTCCTCCTTGGCTGTACTTCATGATGATGCAAATGCTCTCTGTACTTGGAAAGCAGTATCTGAACTCAGAGCAAAAGTCTTCCCCTAATGCAATCCATACATTGTATAAGGACATGTACATCGACAACTCTAATTTATGCATTCATATAAAGAGGGTCACAGACACAAGCTCATAACTCAGCTTTGCTTGAGACAGGTGCAAGAGTAAGTAATAATTTTGAGGCAGTATCAAAATTATTGATATGATAATCAATATGAGAGAGATTCAATATACCTCTGTATGAAGATGCCAGGATCAGATCTTAGAAGGCATACAGACATGTCTATATATGACTGTCCTTGTACAGCATTACAACAGGGGTAAGAAGCCATTCCTTGGGCCACAATTTCACAAACGTTCAGACTACATAGACCAACACCTGGGGAAGTTTAGGCTTGAGGTGAGGAGAAAGTTCTTCACAGAAAGAGTAATTTGCCATTGGAGTGTGCTGCCCAGAGAGGTGGTGAAGTCACTGTCCCTGGAGGTGTTCAAAAAGGGATTGAATGTGGCATTTGGAGTCATAGTTTCGTTGTCATGAGGTGGACTTGATGATCTCTGAGGTCTTTTCCAACCTGGCTGATTCTTTGATTCTGTAATGAAGTGGCCTCACTGTCCCCCAGCTCCTTTTCCTTCTCCCACATTCTCCTTTTACTTGACCTGGCAAAAACTTTTGCACCAGTGGTTCAGAGAAGTGACAAAGTCAGATCTAACTCACACAGACACTTCGTTTTAAACCTGTCTGGTGCCCTGCTCCAGTTCGTGACACGACACTTGCTCTTAAGGACAGAGATGACATTAGGCAGAAAATTCACATCTGGGACTGGAAAGCATCATTTCTGATGGGAGCTTCGACTCATTCTTGGTTTAAGGGAATCATGAAACTGTGGCATTAACTAGATTGTGAGTGGTGAAACACTCAGGTACTAACCTCACTCCTTCCTGACCTAGGTCAGGTAGTTCCTTATTAATTTCTATTGTGTGAATCCATCATGGACCTCTCACATAACCTGTCTTGAGTCCCAGTGCTCCAGTCTTTTTATCCATGGCTTGCAAAGTACCCACAAGACTTCAGGGGGGCAGTTCCTTAACCAGCCCTTTCAGAAGGGCATCCATTTTAGTGGGGGGAAATTACAGCAGGCATTTGTAGTACCTGTTTGTTTTTTTGCTGATCTATTTCCTCTGGTTTTCTCAGCACATTGCAACTGTTTAAATAAAGCCTCATTAGGAGAGCTGCCCCTCTTTCTGATTGCAATGTTCAATTTTGTATTCATTAGCTCCTTTACTGTTTGGGAGGTTTGTTGGTTGGTTTGTATTTGTTTTTTTGGGTTTAGTGTTTTTTTTAGGGGTGGGGGGTTGGTGGGTTTGGTTTAATTTTTTTCAGTTCCTAAAAACATTTGGCTGAATGTGGGACAGGGAAGGGGAATTTGAAATCACAGAATCACAGAATTAACCAGGCTGGAAAAGACCTTTGAGATCATCAAGTCCAACCTATTACCCAACACCATCTAATCAACTAAACTATGACTCCAGGGACAGTGACTTCACCACCTCCCTGGGCAGCCCATTCCAATGGCCAACCACTCTGTGAAGGATTTCTTCCTAAAATCCAGCCTAAACCTCCCCTGGTGCAGCTTGAGACTGTGGCCTCTCCTTCTGTCACAGGTTGCCTGGGAGAAGAGACCAACCCCCACCTGGCTACAACTTAGTCTGCACTAACAAATACAATAAAAACCAAAATCTTAAATTTCCTTTTAAAAAATCAGATGTTTTGAGAAAAGCCTGGAGCCTCTGCTCACAGTTGTGTGGGTGAGTGTCCTGTAAGAGCAGCAATTACTGTACAATAAACCAGTCAACATGTCTTCTGCAATTCCCTGACTGTTTATTATAGGAATACCTATGGTGCTGACAGGTCAGGCCAAGAAAGCCACCCTTCTCCACACACACACCTGTATGAGCGGGAAAGCTAAGAGGATGCACCAAAATAGTATCCCACATATGCTCTCTTTTCTTTCACTCATTGTCCATCACAAGTTTAGAGATGGCTTGGGTTTGTGGGACAAATGGGAAGGAGACCCAAGAAATAGACAGAGAAGGTCCAGAGGAGGGCCATGAAAATGACCAGGGTGTTGGAGCACTTCTGCTAGGAGGACAGGCTGAGGGAGCTGGGGTTGTTTAGCCTGCAGAAGAGGAGGCTCCGGGGAGACCTAATAGCAGCCTTCCAGTACCTGAAGGGGGCATACAAGAAGGATGGGGAGAGACTGTTTACAAGTGTCTGTGGTGACAGGAAGGGTGGGGAATGGCTTCAAACTAGAAGAAGGGCAGATTTAGTGAAACACTGGAACAGGTTGCCCAGGGAGGTGGTTGAGGTCCCTTCCCTGGAGATATTCAAGGTGAGGCTCGGCAAGGCCCTGGACAGCCTGATCTAGTTGGGGATGTCCCTGCTGACTGTGGGGAGGTTGGACTGGATGATCTTTGGAAGTCCCTTCCAGCCCAGACTGTTCTATGATTCCATGATTCTGTGATTCTCTTACCCACCCTCTGTCTGCCTCACTGAGAGCCAGAGACCAAATGGCTCCACCAGCCATGAGCTGTGAGCAGGGGGGGGCCTTCCTGTATCTAAGATCTTCCCATGCTGCTTCAGCACTTGCTCAAGGAGATATCAATGGCAGCAACCTCCTCTCCACATATGTACACAGTACTCACATCCCTGGTTTGCTAAGGGAAGGGGGCAGACTCCCTATTCACCACTTGAAATCTCACTTGAAGGGAAAATGAATGGGAGAGAGAGAAATACAAATTGGCATTTAAATTTGTCAATTAAATCTACAAGGATTCACCACATTTGCTGTAGCTACAAGGATTCACCATTTTTGCTGTATCACTTCCCAGTTATGCTCTTTCAACGCCTCTGTCCTTGTTCCTTCTGCAGGTTTTGGAGCAGCCTCCTGAATGCATGCTGCCTTGCAGAGCGTTATAGATAATTTTCTGCGTTTTATTAGCTTTCAGAAAACACATGGAGCTGGGCTCCTTCACTTCAGCCCCCTTAAAGTTTAATAGGGTGTCTATTGTAAAGCTAACTTTTCATTCCCTTGCTCATACAGGGAATATATCCTTTGAAGAGCAGGCATGTTCTGCTAGAAAAATCCCTTTGGGAAAATCTGAAGCTTTGAGCAATGTTCTGTCCTCCCTCAAAGAGGTCCCATCTGAACACAGACAACTTCTACTGCTATTTAACTATCAATAAACCCTCCCTGCGGTACCAGTGTCTGGTGAAGTACTGTGCTCTGCAGCAATCCATAACTTCCAGTGAAATGTAAGCAATTAACCTGGTTTTAATGTTACACAGGTATGTTACCAGCAGTCATCTGTAATTCTTTAACATTCTTCTCAGTCTAAATCACCTCAGGGGCAGGGCAGCCTCTTTTCTTAGGAATTTCAACTGAGGTAAAATCCAAGAAGCAGAGGGATAACTTTTAAAAGGAAAACATACCTCAAGATTTTTCCCTAGAAAAACCCAAAACCCAAGGTGAAAGCCTTAGTTTTCATTTAATTCAAAGTGGAAAAATCTTGGCTGCCCAAGAGAAAGATTCCAGAGAAAACCTTTAAGGGCTAGATTTAAGCTAGGTAAATTTCTGAAGACTTCATGATTAACCAAATGTTTCTGCAGATTTGAATTCTGAAATGCATTTTTGCATCTGAAACAAAATGCTTCGGTTGTTCAGAGACCACGTAGTTGCATGGGATCAAAGTGTGTGGTGGGTGAGAGAAGAGGACAAAAGCTTCTCTTTCATTTACTTTCCAAATCCAAAATCCAGGCTTCTGCATTTGGGACCAAAACCCCAAAAAAAGCATTCGTTTACGTCTTTGGGCTCTCCCGTATACCATGACACCAATTCATGTACAGCACATGAAGTTCCACCGTATGTACCATTCCTCTCCCATTGAAGCTGTCCCTGAGGACATCTCCTGCAATGAGAACAGAGTAGACCAAGCTCTATTTTCAGTGTCACCCTGGCAACCACTTTCCCCTCCATCTGGATGTCACATCAAAGAGACGTTTCTGCCACCTCTCAGCTTTAACACAAGCCTTACAACTGCTGGGAAGGTCTCGCAGCCCCAGTCCTGGAGACTGAAGAATATCTTTCCCCACACCTCTCTTTTGAAATTGTTGAGTATTTGGTTTTCACACAAAGGAAAGCAAGAAAATATGACCTAGCTGTACTTTAAAAAATCAGAAATCAATTATATTAGTTTACTTTTTTTGGTGATTCTGAGTTTCTCTCTAAATACTGGGATACACTAGCTTGGCAGTGCTGCCTATGATTTAGCCCAGAATTCTGAGTTTGTATTTCTACAGCTGATAAGTGAAACAGAATTTTCATACATTTTATTGGAGCACCTATAAGGAAGCCACATTGTCTAGACAGCATAATTATCCAGGGTGGTGGGATAAGACTTTAACTTTCCTTCCCCTCCCTATGGAAGCAGTGCCCCAGCCAGCCCTGATCACTTCTCCTTCTCCAGCTTTAGGCAGTCCCTCTACACACTACCCAGTGCTGAGCTTCCTCAGCCCTCACTCCCCATGCACATGTGGCAGCAGCAGCAATCACATAGCTGCAGGCGGGTGAGAAGAGAGGGATTTCCACTGGCATTTTGTTTTAGACTTATTTCACTTGATTATTGTGTTAGTGGTCCTTCAGAAGTCTCAATTTCAGAGTATCCCTTGCTTATACAATCATTCAAGCTGGAGCTTCACATAAGGTCATTCAAAATTCCAGTGGAAATCCTGGGTCAATGAAAATCAGAAACAAGAGCTTCACTTGTTTTTCCTTTTTTTTGCCCCCCTGTGGCCAGAGCTGCACAGTTTGGAGATGGAGAAAGTAACACATGGCCTCTTCCTGAGGCAAATACAACAGCTGTTTGCTGCACATGCCTTAAAGTACTTTCCACCCAAGCTCCTCGCAGTGTTTTGACCTGGTTAAGTATTGTAATGCCCGTTTTAAAAGCAGGGAACCTGTGACCCATGGGGCTTCCTAGTGTCACACAGATTGTCTAAGATATACTTAAGGCTGCAAGAAAATACCATATACCTTCAGTTTTGACTTGTTGTTCCATTGACTGTTCTTTACTGTACATCAGGAAAAAAAATAGAGGGAAAATAAATAAAAATTTGACTGCAACTTAAGGAACATAGTTGCTCTCCCACAATATCAGTGAAATGCTCCCTCAGCTGGGTCTGCAGCTTCCCATTTCACACATCTGGAAGAGAAAACCTGTTGCTGTCAGAAACTTCCAGAAAATAAGCAGCACCACAAGTAAGAAAGCAGTGTGCAGGTTTCTTGCTGCCTATTTAGAATGGTGAGGAGAGGAAAGTTCTTCTCTTTTGATCCACTGTGATCTCTGCCCAAGTTGCCAGTGCATGGGGAAAGACAATGGACACCCAGCTTCCATACATCTACTCCAGAACTCTGATGGTGCTTTTGCCTGTATTGGGACTTGCAGAAGTGGGTCACAAGTGAGACAGGTAGAAGGAGGATGTCTCAGATACCCAATTCTAACTGGGAGGTGCCCACCTATTTTTGACCGATGCCAACGGTGAGCGGGTGAGAAAGCCTCTGCTGTGAAGTCCTTCTTCTGTGTTCTTTATCAGGGCTAGTGTTTTAGGCCACCAGAACAAATAATCCTTATTATAGGTAGATCCAGAGGCCTGATCAATGTCCGAGCTTTTCATGACAACGGAGGAGGCTCATCTCCCACTCAGTCATGGAGTTTGAATATGAGTAGCCACAGGATCAGCTACAAGTACTCTTCACAGAATCACAGTATGATTTGGGTTGGAAGGAGCTTTAAAGGTCATGTAGTTCCAACCACCCTGACAAGGGAGGGACACTTTCCACTAGATCAGGTTGCTCAAAGCCTTATCCAATCTGACCTTGAACATTTCCAGGGAGGGGGCATCCATAACTTCTCTGATCAACTTGTTCCAGTGTCTTACCATGCTCACAGTGAACGATTTTCCCCTGTATCTAATCTAAATATAATCCCTGAGTTTAAAGCCATTACCCCTTTGTCCTATCACTATATGCCCTTGTAAAAAGCACTTCTTCAGCTTTCTCATAGACCCCCTTTTTAGGTACTGGAAGGCTGCTAAGAAGTCTCCCTGAAGCCTTCTCCAGGCTGAACAACCCCAGCTCTCTCACCCTGTCTCTTCATAGAAGTGCATTCCAGACCAAAATGTCTTCTCTAACATCTTACAAAAAAAGAGAAATGGGCAAAAATCACCTTTTAGAGAATTAATTCACAGGCAGTTTACTACAAACCACTAGTGAAGAAAATAGAATTTGAGTGGAATAGAAGATAAAAAGGTAGCACTCTCTTAAAAATAATAAACCAGCCCCAAATCAAAATGAAATTTTCTGTTTAAAATTACATTTGAGATGCATGGGAAACAACAAACAAACAAAACCCCCAACAAATCAGCCTTCACTCTCAGCTCATCGATACATTTGCTCCAGATTAACACTGATATAACTGAAATCTGCATCCCACCCACGCAAGAAATCTGTAATTGACAGGTGGGAGGTCACACAGGGTTCTGTGAAAAATTCATAGATATTAAAATAAAATCAAAAAAAGACCAAAAAAAATCAGCAGTGGAACAGAGCAAGTTGATTTCCCAGTCTATGTTTGTTCCCAATAGTACTTTTGCACATTGATGGGGTTTTTCCCTTCTCCAGGAAGATTTTGAATGTCAGCACAACTTCCCCTGGAGTGCATGGCAAAACAGCCACAAGCTGCTGGTCTGCAGGTCACTGCTCCTTCCTGAGCAGTGTGGCAGCGGGGGCAAAAGCAAGTAGCATCAAGAGTAAGATGTGCTATGCTTTAGTGCTGGAGGTGGAGAATGTGTGGAGGGACTGAGGAAGGCCATTTTCTTTCAAGCAGAGGCATCTGGAAGCAGGCACTGAAGAGAGGGGAGGTTTATGAAGTGCTGTGGTCTCACAAAAATCCACTGAATGTCTCAGAGTACCAGGATTACATAGAATTTAAAGAAGATGAAAATAAGCAGAAAAGCAGAGTGACTGAAGAGTCATCAGATCTGACACTCTACAGATACAGGAGACAACTGAAAGACATTTAAACCATATCTGTAAGCAATGAATACTGGTAAGAAAGGACACGATCTTGCTCCTTGCCTCTGATACCTTTGACACATTTGTTTCCAGTTTCCTCAGGCAGAGCAGGAGACAGAAATTTAGCAATCCTGTACTTTCACCACAATGAAACTTGTAAGATGATTGTGGCACAAAGGTACAAAACTGAAGAAGAGGTTACTGATCTAGTGACCCGACTTGTAACGTGGGCTGGCCAGGGGATTGTGATTTTAACATACAAAAGCCCCCAACTTTGGGGATGCCTGGGAGAACAAAAATTATCTTCAGGAGACGGTGTCCAGCAGCAGAGCTCGAATGACAACTCTGTCCTTGAGGAGCTGCAACACTACCACCACTTCTTGTGTGGCTCAAAGGCACTCACCATTCAACATCAGGTGGTGCTCAACACAGCACAATGGGCTGTTAGTAGATGTAGTGGCTGGGCTGGCCATAAGGGTCTGTAACTGTATTAAAACCATCCATACACTTCATTATGCATTCAGATTTAGCTGGGGAGTAAAAATGGATGTTTGGGAGGTTTCTCTGTGAGGAACTTGATTTCAGGGACAGGAAGACTGAATGAGGTTACAGAAGCCAGTCAAGCACTCACATGCTTCTTGCATCTCTCATTCTCTCCGTGGGCTCTGCTCTGCCTTCCTCCTTGGGTGGGGGTGCACCTTGCAGTTTGGGAATCATTGCTGTAGGATAAAAACTGGAAGGTAGGCGAGGAGCTGGAGGCTGTTACAGGGAGTGTTTTAGTTTGACACTGTAGGAAAAAAATGGAGCAATCTGCAGTAATGGCAAGGAAAGATTGTCTTGTTTTGTTTGCTTTTTCTTTTTCCTCTGTGCAACTCCTTTGCTGTTTCATTCAATTCCCAACCTCTCCCTCTTCAGTATTGCTCCATCCATCCTCGGCCATCCCCTTATGCCTCCCACTCACACATTCATTAAGGATTAATTATTTCCTTTACACTCACCCTTGCCAACCCTGGCCTTCTTTCCATGCTCAGAGCTTTCCCAAGCTCCTTCACCTCTGCACAACACAGTTTCTGCTCATTTAGGAATTCACTGCTTGAGAGCAAACAAGACTCTATCCAACCAGCCAGGACCATATTTCCCCTCCTCCAGGGTAAACCACTGTCTCAGCCTTGGAGCTAGACCATACCTTGACCTTGACACCAAACATGTACTGCCATATCACCCAGAAAGCCTCACATCCATTCCATCTATTGCACCTGGGATCAGAAACACCTTCATTTCTTTTGCTGGCCATGGAAAATAGAAAAAAGCACCAGGAAACCCTTTGAAGCTGGTGCACTGTTCTGCCCCAAAGAAGTGTGACCACTCAGGCTGTTGTGCCGGCTGTCCTCAGCTCTGAGCACACTGCAGCTTTCAGGATAATCCCACCTCAGTCCAGCCCATCAGAGTGCCCTGAGTTTGGATAGTTGCAGCTCTGGCTTAATTGCTGGGGCTTAGTCCATCACCCATTATGTACAAACTGCAGTGCAGCTGAATAAAATATAGCTGGTGTAGGGGAAGGCTGGAGGCAGGATCATCAGGCACAGAAAGGAAGAAGGAATGAGGAAAGTAGGTATTTATAATTTTTTCCCCTGCAAAGAACACCTACACCTTACCCACAACAGCAGCTTCAAACACTCCAATCAGCTAGAACCTGAGGGTTTGGGGAGGTGGGATTTTTATCTGGTTTTTGGTTTGTCTTCCCCTCCTCTGCCCTTTTAAAGAGACTGTTGCTTCATCTCACTAGCTGAAACATAAGGAGCCTCCTGAGAAAGGGGTAACCCCTCCACTGCCACATTCACTTAAAGCCATAATGAAGGTTTGTCTCTAAAACAACTATGACACTGCTAGCTGGAAGAGCTGTTTGCATTTAAAGCAGACCAAGTGATGAAGTGTGCAAGATGTATATACAAAGCAGCCTAGAGAAGCAGAATCTTTTCTCCTTATGAAGAGGATTCTTAATACTTGTTTTGTTTTCATGCTGCTCAGAGCCACGTGTCACCAGGGAAGTAGGTGCTGATAGCGTTCTTCCTTTGAGTCCCCAAACGCAGGAGGGTGTTTGCCTAAACATGTGAGCACAGAAGCGAGACTTGTGTATTTTGTATAGGAAGCTGCTTTTGTTTGCTGCCAGTAGGATACACAATGTGCTCTCTACAGGGGATCAAGATGTAGGACTGCACAAACACCAAGCAGCAATATCTTACATAAGTGGCCCTGGGGGAGAGTTATGTGTCATGAGGAGAAACAGTTTTGCCAGAAGAGGTAAAACACGGGAGGTGATGTAGAATTCATGGATGAAAACAAGAGGCTGGTGGAAAAAAAACCCACCAAACTCTCTGTGCAGACTATCACCAGGCAGAGGAAAACAGCCGCAGAGCTATGACTGCAGAGTAACTGTTGATTCACTGCTTATTGCAGCAAATGCATTCCTAACTCTTCCCTCGTGGGGGATTTGGCCCGTCTGCCAGTACCAGCTAGGCAGGATGGCTTGTCCAGCTCAATGCTGCTCAGGTCTCTTGGTGGGCACCAGCCTCTGCTACATGGAGGAAGGAGAGTCTGCAGTAATGCTGGAGTCAGGACTAGCTCTGGGGTGGGAGAAAAGGTCCACTGGCTGGTTTGGGGGAAGAGAGTTATTGTGATGCTGGCAGGAGATCCAGGTGTGAGTGTTGTCCCCTGGTTCAAGCACTAGCCCACGAAGGACCAGGGATGCTTGAGGATCTGCTGATGCCCTTCCACTACACCCTAGGAACTGCTTGGATGGAGGATGAGAACAAAGCATGGAGGGCTGCCCCTAGAGGGCTGGGCAGGACCTCTGTGCTCTTGTGAAAACCGCTATGGACATAAACATAACAGAGTAACCCCATAATGGCATGGCATGGTCTATGTTTTGCACATGGATGAATAGACAAGTCCCACAGAGATGGTTTAGCATGGAAAAGGGAAGATCTCTGGATAGAGATGAAACAATGAAATGTGCTTGCAATTTATTGACACCCTGAAACATTGCTTCCAAGAAGGTCATTCACTGATTGGCCTGCTGAGAAATTTGGTTCATTGTAACCAGCAGCAGCTTTTCTAAACCTGAATGAAGAGAGGAAAATACCTTTGACCTTCCCTCAGATTACCTGAAAATGAAGATGCTGTGGTGCTCCCTGATGCAGCGTCTTCTTTTTTAAGTGACCCTGCTGATACTCATGTCTGTCTGGGGAAGTCAAGGATTTCAAGTGACCCCTCAGAAGACTTGCAGATCACATGGAGAGCAGATACATGGAAACAGCCTTGCCATCACTGTCAATGGAAAAGTGAAAAATCAAGTCCTCCTAGGAAATGAACACCAGCTCTTTCCTTCTCCAGGGTCCCACTCCCACTGCTTTCAAGGACAACGTTTTCGCAATACAGGACATTGTTAGGAGCTGAAGGTCTTAACCAAGACATCAGTAAACAACCAAGCCAAACAAACCTGATGTGCTCTTTGCTGAAGTACATTATTTCTGCCACTTCATTGAGGGTCCTTCATCTAATTGCAGACATTTGCCAACAATCACCACAGCATTTCAACAGAAAGATGGAAAACCTAAAGTGAAGTGCTGTACTGTCTGATATTAAGCAGGGAGATGGGTTTGCTTTTTACAGATGTCTTTTGCACTTCAGAAAAGTACTGTAATTGCAGATACCAAACCAACTAAGAAATAGTAGTTCTGCTGCCAGTGCAGACAAAACACTCCCCAAAGTCCATCATTACTAGAGAGGCAACAGCATTGCCAACAGGATAAAATGGTAAGGAATAACTTTAAGCAATTTTCCAAAGAAAAAAAGAAGAAGCTAAGAGAAAGAAAGTCATTCTAGTCATATTCTGAGTTTAAGCAGAGCTGCAGATTAGATGAATACTATATTTGCACCAGGCTGAGAAGGCAAATGCATGACCATCTACATTTCTGCAAAGCAATGAAATCTAAGGCAGACCTGGCTGGCTCTCCAGCCCTGCTCCCTGCCCTGGCCAAGCCACCATAGCCTAGCCTCTGCTGCTGGGACATGGGGAGTTTCACTGCCTTGCATAATTGGTCTGAGACCTGGACTGAAAGCACTGTAAAGAGCAGGGGATTTTTAGTATGCTTGTGCTGAAAGCAGTAGATCTTTGCTGAGGGTCTAAGAGCAAGGCAGGAAATAAATAGGATCTGCTCATAGGCTTTCTCTCTGAAAAATGCTCATAAGGCTCAAAGCCTAAGAACATACAGAAGCTAAGAAAAGAAAAAAAAAGTGAAAAATTATATCCCCAAACTCCCAACCCAAAAAATCTGAAGGAGATCTGAGGAACTCAAAAGCTGAGGAACAAATCATATTAAAAAAAACCCCAACAAACCAAGAAGAAACAAAACCAAACCCAAAACAAAACCCAAACCCAAAGAAAGCAAACATACAACAAGCCCAATATAGAACACAGGGCTAAGGAGAATTTCTAGAAGAATGGATTTGTAGGAAGTGAATTTGCCTGTTCCCTTGCAGTATTACAAATGAACATTTTGAATTGACTTACCACCCATCTTTCTCCTAAAACTGGGTTGGTTTTTTAGTTTAATAGCACTGATTAAACCAAAATAATTACCTGAAAATACAATTTTGGTGAACTCCATAGAACCTCAATTCAGTTTGCAATCACACACACACACAAAAGCTAAACAAACAAACAAACAAACCCAACCAACCAAAAAGCAACAACTCCAAACAACCCCCACCAAAAAAAATACACACACACCCCAAAAAAAATACCCTGAATATTTGATTCTGATTTTTACACCTTCACATGTATGCTTGCAGGTCAGACACAGCCATGACATAACTTTCAGAAATATTTAAAGCCCTGATTCTGAAATTATTTGCAGTACTGATTTAGGTCTTTGCAGAACTGGAACTTAACATACCTTGGAGAAAGGATTAATTGGTAGCCTGTAAACCAAGATATTTGAACTGCACCTGCAGCACAGTTTTCCAGCGTGCTGTTCTCCGTAGCGCGTAACTTTCTTGTTGCCAACAAATCAAAATACTGCAGTGTTAAAATCATTGTTGGAATTTTATCTGAAAGGCTTGGTACTACAGTATTTTTGTCTGAGCCTTGATAAAACAGAAGTTCAGTTCTCCTCACCACATGCTTTTTAAATATTTTAGAATGCAACCCCAAGAAATTATGACTTCAGATGCAATTCTGGGTGCTTTAGTAGCTTGTAAAACTCTGTAAACCCCATGTAAGTATAGCAATGAAACTGACTGCAGGAACTCAAAAAAAGTGAAATATTTTTTAAACTACAAATAAAAATGTGCAGTTATTCCTCCCTCTTTGTTAAACACTGTGGATATATCAATAATATAGCTTTATTTTTATCTTCTCCAAGGCAGTAGGGTATGGCTGATAGGGAGAAATAAGCGTTCTATGCGTTGATAAGAAAGCTTTGCTCTTGCCATCATTACACAAGAAAATGACAAGACAATTTATGCAGTGATATGGTTTAGAGTCACAGAATTGTCAGGGTTGGAAGGAGCCCCAAGGATCATCTAGTTCCAACCCTGCTGCCAAGGGCAGGGACACCTCACGCTACATCAGAGCCACATCCAGCCTGACCTTAAAAACCTCCAGGGATGAGGCTTCTACCACCTCCCTGAGCAACCCATGCCAGTGTCTCACCACCCTCATGGGGAAGAACTTCTTCCTAACATCCAATCTGAATCTACCCACTTCTAGTTTTGTTCCATTTCCCCTAGTCCTGTCACTACCTGACACTCCCTCCCCAGCTGTCTTCTAGGCCCCCTTCAGGTACTGGAAGGCCACAATAAGGTCTCCTCAGAACCTTCTCTTCACACAGTCTGTCCTCATCGGAGAGGTGCTCCAGCCCTCTGCTCATCCTCATGGCCCTTCTCTGGACCTGTTCCAAACATTTAATTAGGTCATTTATCCCTTTCAAGGTATATATCATATAATTTTAAGAGGCTTTATTCGAGTCTGAACAATTTTTGATACAGGTTAATGGATTACTTAAGATACTAACTCATCTCTAAGGGGCAGCTTCCTTTTTGACATGAATCACAATTCTATCACGTAGGCTATTCAGGATGAAAAGCAAAAATTTTTGTGGAGTTCAGCTCTTTGAAACAATAATGTTCAGTTAGCATGTTTTTATCTCTCACTGAGCAACTGAAAAAGTATAACCATGAGGATTTAAAAAACAAGTAAAATGTTCGTTGTCTAGTAAATGCACTGTAATTTATCATAATGTACTTTATCATATAGGTTCTCATAGCATAGTAGTGCATTGTGGAATCCTTTTCCCCAAATGTGTTTGATATTCAAATCCAAACCATTTCAACAATTCAAAACAAAATGTAAAATCCTACTTTTTGGGGGGAAAATTCAAATTATGTAACAGTGAGTGTGGGGATTTTCATAGTTTTCCTTAATAGTATTAATAGTATATGCTTATTTTTTTCTCACTCCT
This sequence comes from Dryobates pubescens, assembly GCF_014839835.1. Taxonomy (NCBI): domain Eukaryota; kingdom Metazoa; phylum Chordata; class Aves; order Piciformes; family Picidae; genus Dryobates; species Dryobates pubescens. The sequence goes on along the minus strand of NC_071623.1, from coordinate 16,217,312 downwards.
TTCCATGCTCAGTACTACCACCATGCCCCACATCCCCCTTTAATTTTTTTAAATTCACAGAGTGAATGGATGTCCATTTTCAGACCTGTCTCTTACACTCTTTGATCTGCTCTTTCATTTATACTTTAAATAGAAAAGGAGTTTGAATGTAATGTGAACTTGGTTCAAATCAAAACAGGTCATCTATGCAAATCTGCCTTAACTTTGATGAGGTCCTCCCCCTGTCTCAGCTATTTGGGAGCAGTCCTCAGCCTTTCATGCAAGTTGGAACAATCCTACATTCCCTATGTCAAATTAATGCTTGATGAGAACCTAAGGGTGCTTCAAAAACTATAGTGAAACACACTTTCAGTACCTGCTTACATGCATGATATTGATGCTTGGATATTGAGGACATGACACTGTGTTAGCCTTGATTTGGAAGACTGCTAGCATACAGTAAGGAGAGATTAATGGAAAGAGTTGCCTTTACACATGTCACACCCAGTCTTCAGCTAGCAATCTGATTTTGGACTACAATTAAAGAAAAAAGTTACACAAAGGATAGGGGATTAAGAGGTTTCATATCTTTGTATCAGTCCTTAATTTCAGCTACCATGTCTATACTGCAACAGAGGATGAAGTCTGCAGCTCAAGTAACCAAACCAATCTTTACGCATTGCAGGGAAGCCCGTTTCTATTAGATGAGAGAAGTTCCTCATAGAACATATGCTCCCCAAGGCAGTATGAATTCATACTACTGACTATGAGAGAATGTTTATAATAGGAAAAAATATGACTAATAATTCATTAATTATTATCTTAAGTATCTTATTTTGCATGGATGCTGACCTTGTGCCAGGTACTCTACAACACACAGCAATCAGGGAAATACCTGGTGTTCTACTGTGACCTACTTAGCACCATAACAATCTTAATCATGCTCAAGGAAGTGGCCAACATGAACGTTTTGCTACAGCAGGTAATAGCAGGAGCTATTCCCTTGTTTCAAGTGTAAAGTGCCCAACTTTAAGCCCTAAAGCTTTTGATTTAAAGTGCCACTAATCCTGGATGGGAAATATATCAGGGACCAATACTGTCTGCATAGATTTTGTTAGAATGTCCAGTTAAAGTACACAAAAAACTGAGCACCTGATTTCCAAATACTCTTGCAAGTTTTTAAGCAAATTGTTTTAAAATAAGTAGTCTCAAGCACATCAACATCTCACTTTTCTCTGCTTTTTAATTTTAAATCACAGCCAATCATCAACAATAATAAGGACTGAGACAGGTACAAAAGAAAGTTTCCTTTTCTATCTATACAGAAGTCAAATGATATTTTTACTGCATACAATTTCTGAGGAGCAAATTCCTTTTTCCAATAGCACTGCCAGAATATTACAGATTTTCTAGTCCCCTCTTGCCTGCCCTAATCTTTTCCTCCTTCAGTGCTTGCAAGCCACCCTTCTCCCAGTTCAGAAGGTAGCTGGTGAGATAATTGTCTTGATTTCCTTCACTTCTCCATGTTCTTGGTTCAGGTTCTTCCTCCATGTCCAACTTACTCACTTCTGCAAGGCTTTGCTGCCTAGCTCTGGCCCTGATACACAGACAGGAGCCCAGCAGCAAGGTCAGTTCCCACCTCCCTTCCCATTTCTGTGCCTGATCCAAGTACTCACACATTTTCTTCTGCTGACCTTTGCATATAGGGAAAGCAAAGCTGCCGAAATCTGCAAACCCATTAGCTATTCCTTCTCAAAATGCACTCTACCGTGGTGGTTATCACCCAAGAGCAGACTGCTGGTTTATGTCTTCCCCTGTTCATACCCTGCTCACTTTCATCCACCTGTTACTGACTGTTTCTCCTTACAGGTCACAGCACATTGTGCCTAGGCACATACTGTCAACAAATCAGACAGCTAAGAGGTCAGAAATGGCCACTATGAAGAGCAGCAGCATGACCTGCCTAAAAATTTATTACCCTTGGGACCTCCAGGTTTCTTGCCACAGGTTTTGTCTTTCCTGTCATCCTTCATCCCAAAATGGAAAAGAGGAAGGAGCTCTGTTTGTTTGTTTTCCTGCTATTTAATTGTGAGTGGGTTCTCACAGTTTCTGTGAAGATTTAGAGAGTGAGAGTGACCCACACACACAATGCAGCTTTTCCTTCATTAGTGTATCCTGGGACTGAAGCTGCTCCTGCACATGAGATAGCAGCAGGAATGGGCTCTCTCTCTTTCTTTGCTGTTAAGAAGTGGGTTTGGGTTCACACTTTCCTCTTGCTTCGTTTCGGCATCTGGTGCTACCACAGAGAATGTCTCAGCAGCACAGGAATCAGGCAGTTTCTCACAAATTTGCATTTCTCATGAAGCTTTATTCCAACAGATCTCTTTATTTATAGAGAAGAGGGCCTGTAGTTAAGGCTACAATCCAGGCCTTCAGACATGTGCATGTACTTGCCCTTGGCTTCTTGCGTGGCTGGGGAAGTACGGTATCACCATGCCTTTCCTCCATGCATGCAAAGGAAATGTGAGAGCCTTTTTATACTTCACCTTGGTTCTGGGAGTACAAACTATCTTGAAAATGCTCAGTTGTCACACTAAATGCTGTGCAGAGATAAGATTTCAAGCTTGTCATGTGGACTTGCTGGAAATCTTTCTATGACACAAAAATCTTGCTGAGTTCATCTAACCTACTGACTTCCGAGAGTTGCACACAAGCATTTGGGCTTGACAAACTGGAGAGCACAGGCTTAACCAAAACATGCCTTCTAAATAATTCTGGAGTGTGGGCTACCAGCCTTTACATCCCCAAACTATCTCCTGTGGGTGTCAGCAGGCTTCTCATGCTCCTGGGTATCCAGCTCCAAGGCAGCTTGAATATAATAAATCTCCCAAACTCCCTATCTATGGGCATGAAACCAAAATCTAAACCATTTGAGGATGTGAAGGAAAGCTTGCACTCCTATAATACATACTTTTGTACATATATATACATATATACCTATATATATATACACTTACATATATACACACTATAATACATACTTTTATACATATGTATACATATATACCTATATATCTACCTGTATATATGCATACATGTTTATCAGCTGAGCTACAAAAATATACTGCATCATTCTGTAAGGCTGGACAGTCAGCAGCTGCCTGGATGCAAGATTTATTTATTTTAAAATATTTTGGTTTCCAGTGCAGAAGAAAAACAAAACAAAACCCCAAACCTCAAACCCAATGTTTATGGGAAATAATAATTCAGATTCTGAACATCAACAGAGCAAAAACTTTGACAAAGAGGAAATCTTGAGGCTCTCAGGTATCAAATATGAGGCTCCAAGTGCTAAAGACTCAAAAGTTTACTGAAAGCTGGCTTGCCCACTGCTTTACCACCCAGTCCCCTGTTTTCTACCCCTTTTAGATCACAGACTGACTTTCCTATTTAGAGTTGAAACTGTAAAGCTGGTCTTACAACGTCCACAGTCTGCATGCTGAATCCTAAGCTTACATTTACTGACCTGGGGAAAAAATAAATCCCCATTATCTTCTGCATCAGCAGTCACTTCAATGCTGTGCAGAACTCACAGAAGTACATATACAAAACTGAACACCAGCACAAAGCACGTGAGTAGCAATCTGAGCGATGGAGGGCTGGAACACACAGTTTGATGAACCTGAAATCTTTGTTGGAAGAATACTGACAGTCCATTCACAAGTGGGAAAACTGCCCCAAAATTCAAAGATTATTTTTTAGGAGGTTTGTGTGGATTTTGCTACAGAAAAATAGTATGTACATTTATGTGTTTCAGTCACAAGATGACCAAATCACAGAATGTTAGGGGCTGGAAGGGACCCCCATCTAGTCCATCGCCCCTGCCAGAGCAGGATCACCTATACCAGATCACACAGGAACACTTCCAGGTGGGTTTTGAATATCTCCAGAGAAGGAGAACCCACAACCCACCTTGGGCAACCTGTTCTGCCACCCTCACAGTGAAAAATTTTTTCCTTCTGTTTCCATGGAACTTTCTATGCCTCAACTTCCACCCATTGCCTCTTATCCTGTCATCGGGCATCACTGAGAAGAGCCTGGCTCCATCCTCATGGCACTCGCCCATCAGATATTTATAAACAGGAATGAGGGCACGCCTCAGGCTCCTCTTCTCCAAGCTAAAGAGCCCCAGCTCCCTCAGTCTCTCCTCATAAGGGAGATGTTCCACTCCCCCGATCATTTTTGTGGCTCTGCGCCACAAGAATGTGTAAGAACAAGAAATGCAAAGCAGTACACAAAAAGCAGTTAACTGTAAGTCTCTGTAAGAGTGTAAGTGCTTTGAAACAGTAAATAGATGAAGAAAAGTGACAAAATCTAAACATTTCATCTTTTATATCAAGGCACTAGGAGCACCTATTACTTAGTGGAGAGGGAAGTGCATTCCTATACAGAATTTTTATAGTCCGAACCTAGATGAAATTAGGTGACCTCTGGGGTGTAAATGAGTTTGTGCACAAAGGCCATCCCTAGCAAGATCCAGAACTATGACTCAGGCTTCAGGACATCAAAGGGTTACAAATAAACAATGTAAAAAGGAAATGTAGACTTACTAACTCACAAAACCTGCATTTTGTAAACCTTTGTAGACTCCAATTAGGCCATCGAGTCTCTGATGTTTTGCTGGGGCTGTGCCCATGAACAAACTATGTCAAATTCTCAATTTTTTTCAGACACCTTCAGGAAAAAGAGGGAACAGCTGAGGAGTGTGGAAGCCAGTATGACACCACATTAAAAACATAGCAAGGCAGAAAGATGCAATTTTGTGCTAGGCTGCAACAGCATCTAATCATCCCTGAAATGTCTCATTGCTGTTATGAACGAGTCTGCTGTGCGAGTGAGTAAAAGAAGTAGAAAGGAATAAATCAATCTAAAAATTCAATGTGTTTGATGAGGCACCATAAAAAATTTCCTCATGTTTAGTATAAGCAAAATAAAACATGACAGTATGCCAACAGAAGAGTGATGGAATGCTACATGGAAAGTCCACCTGAGAGAAACAGATGGGGAATAAATGGAAACACCACAAAATGGGGAACAGAGACAAATGGTCTCTGTCAGTGGGCTGGTAAGGGCAAGACTTGGTTTGACTCTGGAAAATCTGTCAGTCAGATAAAGCCCCAGATTTAAGGAGGGACTGGTTCCAGTTATGCTCCACATGCAAAATGGACCCTTACTTTGCTCCTGAAAGGAGGTTGTAGCAAAGTGGGTGCTGGTCTCTTTTCCCAAGCAACAAGTGATAGGACAAGAGGAAATAGCTTCAAGCTGCACCAGGGGGAATTTAGCTTGGATATTAGGAAAAATGTCTTCACTGAAAGGGCTATCAAGCATTGGAGTAGGCTGCTCAGGCAATCAGTTGAATCACCATCCCTGGAAGTATTTAAAAGATGTAGGTTTGGCACCCGGTTACACATCTTAGTGGTGGACTTGGCAATGATGGATTTCCAGCTGGACTCAATGACCTTAAAGGCAGTTTCAAACCTAAATGATTCCATGATTCTATAAGCAAAATTGTCTATGGTATGAAGCAATGGGCAAGCAAGCCCACCTTGGGGCAGACCCTACCCATACCTGTGAGAAACCCACAGGCTGCCATAGCACTGTGGTCTTGTCATCAACCCTGGGTTGGTGAGCAGGTCCTCATGGGGTGGCTGCTTTCTGTCGTGCCCCTGCGCCAGTGTGACTGGAGCTGGATGGCAGACTTGGTGTGCCCCTGATCCCAGCCATCCCTTCCCACCACTCTGCACCAGACATTCAAACTCAGGGCAGCCACCACGGTCTTCCCTTCTGTGCTGCTGCTGCAGCAGTGTGTTCAAACTGGGCTTGGAAGTCAGCTTACATGGCCAAGAGAGCTCCATCTCCTGCCAGCCCCACTCATCCTCCCACCCACACCCACACCCACACCAACACTCACTGAAGCGGGTCATCTCAGGCCTCGCTGCTTTGCAGGGTGTCTTCTTGGCTTCTGGAGAGTGACTACCTCCTCCACACTTTAATTCTCCAACTGTTAGAAGCATCTGCCCTTTGCTAGCTCTTGATGCCAGGAGCTCAGGGACATGAACTTATTTTTGAGGATGAATATATTTCCTCTCTCTTCCCCGCTATACCTCCCCTTTACTCTCTTTAACCCACCTCCCAAAACCCACCACTCCAAAATGCAATGCTCACGCCTCCCGTCTCTGAAAGATCCACTTTAACTATAAGAGTGAAATGGTTTCCATGGCAAATTTGCAGGATTTAATCCTGACCAAAAAAAAAAAAAGAGAAGAATTTTAACATTCTCTCCTTGTTTTAGAACACACTGGATAGCAAATGAAATTGTCTGTTATGTGTTGGCTACAAGCATATGGCACTGATTTATGTCCACGGAGATTTTGTCCTATTATTTAGTTATTTTGTTCTTAAAATCAGAAAGTTTCTTATCACTGCCCTGTGAAGAAGGTCAACAGAATTTAAACCAAGAGCTTTGTACAAAAGCTACTCGGAAGCCTGCAGAGTTTACAAGGAAATAACCACGTTTCTAGAGGCTTCTCCCTTCTGAAGCTCCCAGTTGAAGCACTGATGGCAAAGATATTATTTGCTATTTGTTTCTTCCAGGTGGTACTGAACACCCTCATGGAAATTACTCTTTCTAATAATGCTCCAAAGGTATTTTCTATAGTGGCTGCAAATATCTTGTTTCTTGGCATTGTAACCAGAGAGACATTCAGTTGATGGTGTAGCAGAACAGACTTCAATTTCCACTGGAATATCAGTAGTGTCTCTTAGGTTTTTACTTCAAACATTTTTTTTCCCCTTGCATGAATTCAATCAAATTGATCTGAATTGAGAGAGGCTTTCTGCCTGGCACCAAGTTTGTACACTCTCCAATTTTGGAAGTACAGATATAAACACATTTAAACAAAGCCTGTAAATTATTGAGGATGATTAAATAAATGGATCTTTGGTTTTCTGTTTCTTTCAGCCTGGTAGCTGTACTCAAATGTTCTTGAAAAATAGCTCCTGCCCCACCCCTCAACTCCACCTTCTTCTGTGATTCATACTACTTCAGGGGAGATATCAGGGAATAAATCTTCTAGATATATCTCCCAAAAAGCAGCATCTATACTGTTAGTAAAACTAGCTCTGCACTTAACTGACACATTTCCTAGCATAGCACTCCTTTGCTTGAGAAAAAGTAAAATAATGGAATAACTCAGGGGAAAAAAAAAATCCCAATCTGCATTTCCTTTAATTGAAACAGTTATGTATTTTTTACTCTGATTTTCAGCTGGATTGCTCCTGTTGTCTGGAGGGTGTTTTATATACAAGCAAAGCAAATATTTATTTGCAGGTAAGTTGATGAACAAAACCCTATATATATATATTGGGAAAAGTTAACATATACAGGTAAAATTGAGTTACCTGGGACCTGATGTGTTCTTCATCAGTGGGCACCTTTTCCTTCATTATTAAAGAATGCAACTGCTTCTATATTGTGACACCTTCAAATGCTTTCCTTGAGACTTCCACCACTTTCAGTAATTGTTTGGCCATGGTACACTGACTACATAACTCTGTCTAAAATCTCAGCAAAAAGTATCAGGAGTTTTTTGTGGATCCTGATCATACTTTCCCCCAGTCTTGTCTGCTAACTGCAGACAAGAGAGAAAATATTTTACAATGTTAGTAAACAATTGCATATATATTTAGAATTGTCCCCCCTCTCCATTACAGTTTCTACAATGTACTAATAATTTGTACACCCAAAATGCCAAACTCAGATCTAAGCTGAACCACTTTACATTTATTTTTAAAAAGCCACACAAACTGAAAAGGATTCATTTGGACTCTCTTACTCACCCTAAAACACACTAGTGCGAGAACTAAAAAGATCTGTCAAAATTTATAGTGAGATCAATGTTTGCACACTAGGGCTATTAATTATTTGTGGGGTGGCAGCTCCTAGGGTCTTTGGTGGACGTCTGAGTGCCTTCCACCTGTGGGACTAACTCTGTTTCATTATAAACTTATAAAGGCCTGAAAGGACCTTCTTGGCACCAGAAGAATATGAATAGTAACAGAAATGGCAATTTCTGCTCTAAAGTGCCCAGAGTTAAACTTTGTTCTTTTTAGTCCTTCCAAGAAGCAGCAATACAATAATCCTAGATAACTAGGTACTGGCCTTTTTACAAAGAAAGGTAGGAATGGCTGCTTTTTATGATTAATGAATAGAATCATAGAATTCTTAGGGTTGGAAGGGACCTCAAGGATCATCCAGTTCCAAGCCCCCTGCCATGGGCATGGACACCTCACACTAGATCAGGTTGCTCAGAGACACATGCAGCCTGGCCTTAAAAACCTCCAGGCATGAGGCTTCTACAACCTCCCTGGGCAACCTATTCCACTGTCTCACCACCCTCATGCTGAAGAACTTCTTTCTAACATCCAATCTGAATCTTCCCATTTCTATTTTTTTTCCATTCCCCCTAGTCCTATCACTACCTGACACCCTGAAAAGTCCCTCCCCAGCTTTCTTGTAGGTCCCCTTTAGATACTGGAAGGCCACAATTAGATCTCCTTGGATGCTTCTCTTCTCCAGACTGAACAGCCCCAATACAAAAAGTATACATTAGGCACATAGTTTTTTTAGTGTGTGTATATGTGTGTGTATATATATATATACACACATAAAATGTTTGTTTAACTATATCTAAGTGTACATTTAATCAACCTATTGTATTTTTTAAAGAAGTCAGAGTAAAAAGATTGATCAACACAAATTAAAACATTCAAAAGTCCATGTTAAAATATTACATAAATGGGGAAAGGTAAAACTTTTGAAGGCACATTTATGATAGAGGCCCCTTCATCCTGTTACGTTGGCTGTAAAGCTGCTCAGAGTCTTTTGCATAGCCTGTTGTAAATCTAGCAAGTTAAGCCTAAATGGAAGAGATTCTGAGAAGGATCTTGGGATAAGAAAGGTAATAGTTTACAATCCATCTCAACTAGGACTGCAATCCACCTCTAAATCACCTGTCATCACACTTCCAGCTCTTTGCTTCCTTTTTTTCCTTACTGGTAGAAAAGAAAGAGAAAATAATTTGGTATCAACAAAACATTTTTTTCAGACCAGGTATTTTTTTTGATACATTCCCAATATAGAGAATCTGTTCTTCAGGTAAATTGTTTGCAAGTAACAGATGATGATGTGGAAGACATAAAACTTTATTGGGCATTGCTTCTCTAAGTATCCCTTCAAAGGTTATTCAGCAGATCAACAAATTACTTCTGCAGATTAATCAAATCTGCATTTGTCCTGAGTGCAATGCAAAGCTTAAGTCCTTATGGAGATCCTGGTGACTTCATTTATTTCAACAGGCCCAAATTCACACTGTGGTTCTAGAAGGCATTTTTAATTAATGGTAATTGTGTGTCAGCTTCATAATGAGTCAGATAAGCTCTTGCCTTCCTTCTGCATCCCAGTGAATTCATCTGGGTGTGGGACTCGGGGAAAGCTTGTTAAATATTGAGCACTGGCAATGAGAGACAAATGCAGTGCTCCAGGACTGCTGCTATTTCTTAAGAGTTTGGGCTGGGAAAGGGCTGTCCTCATCATTCATATCCTTTCATAACTTTGTTTTTTCTAAATCAAATAGCAGAACTAAAAAGTGTTAACCATACATTCACATGATTTACTTGCTGCCTTCATTTTCACCTTCAGAAATATAAACATTCTGTATTAGTGTGTCTCTTCTTCAGACAGATAACACTACCTGTTTTGTAGGTACTTGCATTCATGAAGTTAATCTCATTAAAAATTCTATAAAGCACAAAACTTACAAGAAAAACTGAACAAATGTGTACTCATTCATTACTGAACTGAGCATTACTGAACATTTGCTGGAATTTTGGCAAGAGAGTGTTTCAGTACACTTGCAAGTCTTTTTCTTGGTGCAATAAATAGAGTAATATTAACTGAATTAACAAAAATCAGCTCTTGAAAATGCTCTCATGGAGTATCTTCATCTCTCATCTTTGCCACGAGTAGCACTGCACAGTATGCCCGTAGCTTTCTACGTACCACTTGTCTACAAGCACCGCACAACACACATATTTCTAAAGGTGATATACATTGATTTGAATCATGATTCTACACATCTTCTGGCCAATCTCCACCTACATGCACAGAGTACACTCCACATCTCAGTGTAGCTTTGCTTAATTCATCATAAAAACGCAAGCAGGGATGATCCAAAAAGCAGAACATTTTCATCTCCCTGTGAAAGCTCTGCAGAGCTCTGGGAAACCACAGGCCACCGTCCAAGTCTCTGGACTTTCAGTCTGACATTCACCCAGCTGGAAGGCTGCTTTTGTAAGTGGAATTTGGTGATGTTATGTAGTAGAAAGTTTAGTGTGGAGATTGTGTTTTCATAGGAAGAAATTTCAAAGAGGACTGCTTATAATGGAACAGCCACTTAGTAGTGAGGTCCATGTTCTGTACGTCAGAAATGTCTTTATGATAGGAAACTAATAAATTTGATGATGGAAAATATGTCAAAGTTGTGTTGTGATCTTCTGCAGTAAAGCCCAGATACAGTGTACACACTTCATCATGACATGATGAAGAACATTTGTAGATCATTGTAAATGATATGCTCTGGTTCTGGGCCCCTCGGTTTAAGAAAGATGCTGAGATGCTTCAGTGTGTCCAGAGAAGGGCAACAAGGCTGCTGAGAGACCTGGAGCACAAGCCCTGTGAGGAGAGGCTGAGGGAGCTGGGGTTGTTGAGCCTGGAGAAGAGGAGGCTCAGAGGAGACCTTATTGCTCTCTACAACTACCTGAAAGGAGGTTGTAGCCAGGTGGGAGTCAGTCTCTACTCCCAGGCAACCAGTGACAGAATGAAAGGACACACCAACTTCGGATTATTACTGGTTAAACAAGATAGTTTCTTGGGTTTAATTTTGTTAGTTGCTTGCAAAACCATGCAGAACTTGTTTGGGACATAAATAAAAAAGGGAAGTATGTCTTCAAAAGGAAAAAGAGCTTAGGCTGTTCTTTTTCCTGAGCTTTTAATTATAATCTCTTCTTTTCCATTGAGCAGCTGCAGTGGCAGGTGACATAAAATGGCTTGCCAGTGGCTCTACAGATAGTTGCTGACAGCAGAGGAGTAGGACAATGTAAGTGTTCTGGGCTTGGGTTCGGGCTGTGGTGGGGAGCACCTTCTTCCTGCTCTCTTCAATCTTTGGTTTCTACAAACTAACTTGTCCCCAGTTCTCACCCATTTTCATGGCACTTTCTTCCCACACTCACTGCCTTTGCCTATTTGGTCAGGCTTAGACTATAATTCAGGATTTCCAACCCCAGATATCCTTTCGCTCTTCTCCACCTTCCCATTCCCCCCCACTCCCCCCTTTCTATTCCTCTTTAATGCACAGCCCATTCAAGAACACTCTTCACATCTGTGGTCCCAGGTCTCTCCTTCTGGTTCCTCATCTGAGCTTCTTTTTAAATTCCACTATCATATCTTGACTTCTTCGCCTGTTCGCCTGGTCAGGCAAGATGTGATCTGTGCATCATGCACACCATCACAGCTATGGCCTGCTAACAGGGGAAAAGGAGGCAGTACTACCTGTATCAAAGCCACTCACGTGCTGCCTTACAAGAGAATACACAAGAGTTATTTCACCCCCAAAATAACTAAAAGTACTCATGAGTAAAGCCATCATCCCTTCTGCCTCTGTGTAAATGTTGTCTTCATGTTCTCTACTTCTTCACTCTTCTTTCAGCAAGATTTGGACAGACTGGAGAGCTGGGCACAGAGAAACTTAATGAGGTTCAACAAGGATAAGTGCAGAGTCCTGCATCAAGGAAGGAATAATAAACTACACCAGTACAGGTTAGGAGGTGATCTGGTAGGGAGCATCCCTGTGGAGAAGGACCTGGGAGTCCTAGTGTCAACAAGTTATTCATGGGACAGCAATGTGCCCTTGTGGCCAAGAGGGCAAATGGTATCCTAGGGTGCATTAAGCAAAGTGTGTCCAGCAAATAGAGGGAGGTTCTCCTCCTCCCTCTACTCTGGCCTAGTGAGACCTCACCTGGAATATTGCATCCAGTTTTGGGCTCCCCAGTTCAGGAGGGACAGGGATCAACTTGAGAGAGTCCAACAGAGGGCTGCATGGACAATTAAGGGACTAGTGCTTGTGCCCTTTGAGGAGAGGCTGAGAGCCCTGGGGCTTTTTAGTCTGGAGAAGAGAAGACTGAGAGGGATTTAATAAATGTTTATAAATATCTGAGGGCTGGGTGTCAAGAGGGAGGGGACAGGCTCTTCTCCGTTGCACCCTGTGATAAGACAAGAGATAATGGATATAAATTACAGCACAGAAGATTCCACCTCAACATGAGGAGGAATGTCTTCACTGTGAGGGTCACAGAGGACTGGAACAGGCTCCCCAGAGAGGTTGTGGAGTCTCCTCCAGAAACTTTCAAGACCCATCTGGATGCATCCCTGTGTGACCTGTGCTAGATTCTGTGGTCTTGCTCTGGCAGGGGGATTGGACTCGATGATCTCCTGAGGTCCCTTCCAACCCCTAACAGCCTGTGATCCTGTGACTACTCAGTTCCCACCATCGCTTTGTGGCTGGCCATTTGCTGCCACTCCAAACATCTCCCACCTTGCACCAAGGGTGCAGGGCACCTGCCTGAAGACCCCATTTGTATAAACAGGACTGGAGTGAACACAGTGCACACACAATGGGGGCATACAGCATTTCTTGAGATCAGACCCCATGGTAGCTGAAGTCCTTGAACCTTGCTCTTGATTATCCACTTTTCTTCCCCCATCGCTAGGAATAATGTGCCTTTCAATCGCATGGAGCGTTACATTTCCCTGCATGCTTATTATTCGGTTGTATTTTAAGTGCTCTTCCAGTTTTCCCTCTGCATGTGACCACCCACTTCTCCACCTACAGTCTCTATAATGTGATTTCTATCTGCTGTAGCTTATAATGGTTTAAATTATGCTAATTGCATTCAGACATTGAAGTAAAAATCAGTACAACTATTATTCTGCCCATATACAGTACCAGTGCTGGTACTTATTCACTTCAGAAATGAACATGGCTAATAAGATAAGAAAATTACACTTGCATACAGTTAGTCAGTTTCATATTTAATTATTGAGAAAAAATTATTTCCATGTCTTCTTACTGAAGCAGAATTAACTCTTTTGCCCCTGCCTCTGGGGCTTTGAGCAACCTGTTGTAGTCAAAGTGTCCCTGCCCTTGGCAAGGGAATTGGAACTAGCTGATCTTTAAGATCCCCTCAACCCAAACCATTTCATAATTATACTATTCTATGACTACAGTCACTGTTGAAACTCCAGTTTATAGCATGTGTGGTAGTTTTAGGCTGATGCCCAGGAAATTTTCCAGAGAGTGAGCAGAAAGTGGTAGAATGTAAATAAATTCCCACTGGATGCAAAAGAAAAATAATGATTAAGGTCTAAATAAGGTTATTGGTCTGATAACTAATGTAAAGTTAGTTGTATAAACTAACCCTTCACTTTCTTGGCTTCTTAGCTGTCACAGATACTAGCTGGTGGCTTCTGCTGGCTTGCTAACCTTGGCTATATTCTTCTTGTGGCTAAGTACTAATAAGCTACTCTCTGCTCTTATCTCTCTCTTTTCCTTGTACAAGGTGGGGGGAAGCTATTGTTAGCACCCTGGTTTTGTCCAGGAGGGTTCTTGTGTTGTTTATAAGTTGTAAATACATCTAAATGTTGTCTATTTGGTACATATTCATTGCATTTCATATTTCTAGATTTTAGTTTTGCTTGTAAATATAGCTTCATTTGCTTCCAACTGAGCTGGTCTGGGAATTTTATTTTGAGTGGTAATTCTCTCAAATTAGTTTGAGGGGTAATTTCAACCCACCACACCATGCACAGTGCTCTCCATCACAATTTCAGATCTGTTTTCTTAGGAAAATTTAAGTTGTTTCTGTAAACATTTTTTCTTTTCTTGAAATGCCACAGGCAAAGACATCTGCACAGCATCTCAGTGGAGCTTTGAGGCCATGCCTTAGCAGCACACACAGTGGGTAGTACATTCCCACCAACCTTGCTCGTTATAAAAGCATGAGCCTTCTTTCCACACACATTTCCTAGTCTAATTCTGTTAATGTGTCACGAACAGACTGGTCTCCAAATCACTCTCAAATTTAAGCTGAAACTTCTTAAACATTTACTGTGGCAACACAAAAATGCTTTCAGAGTTTAAGACGGCCATGATCTGCTGTCAGAAGAGGCCAACACACTCCCACACTTGCTATAAATAACAAACCAGAACACAAGTATGGGCTAGATTTAACTGAATTGCTTCGATTGCTGCGAAGTACACTTTGCTGCATGTTGCACAGATAATGTGTCACAACACATTTTGCGTAAAGTGAAGAATCCAGCCATGAGAAACACTTTTTGGTTTGGTTTTCCCTCTAGCCAGCACCATGGCGAGCACCCTAGCACTAGAAGTGGTCTAAATCACCATCTGAAGCAACCGGACACCATTTCATGGAGGCAAATGGAGCCTCAACCACCCGTGGTTGGGTGTGGTTTGCCATGTGGAGCTGAACTCTCCTTGCAGGTGGATGAGCAGAGCTCTTGTACTAGCATGTTTCTCTAACATTTTTTCACAAAATCAAAGAATTATTGAGGCTGGAAAAGACCTCTGAAATCATCGAGTCCAGCCTATGACCTAACACCATGACATCAGCTGAACCACTGCACCAAGCGCCACATCCAATCTTTTCTTTTCTTAAGGACCTCTGGTGATGACTCCACCACCTCCCTGTGCAGTCCATTCCAGTGCCTAATCACCTTCCACAATATTTTTTTGACAAAGTTGCTGTGAGGGCAGAGAATCAGTCTGCCAGAGAGTTTGATACCCTTTGCACGTCACCTTCCAAAATATTCAGAGCTGAGGTTTTCAAAAAGCAAGGATGAAACCCCAGCTGCAAAACCAGCATTGTGTCCTGGGCAAGATGGTTGAGGTACAGACTGGACTTCATGTGTCCTACTGCTGGGACAGTTTTGGAATATTACCTTACAGAAATCAGTTTGCTTGCCTTGATTCACTAAAATCTGAGTACTCAGACTCCACTCTTCCTAGGATGTTGAATTTCTTTCAAGCCAAGCATGGTTGTGGAGATTTAAACACCTGATTTATAGTTTTTGTCATTCTCCTTAGTGCATCGAAAGTGTTTCTGAGCATGTGACTGAGGAAGCCAACAAAAACTGGGAATAGCCTGAATTTAAGGGATACAGACATTTTACAGAATCATATAATTTTTATAATAGCTGCAATTAATTATTCAGGACCATTGCAATGATAGTGCTTTGGGGAAAAATACATAGATATATGCAGCACACGCTAAGATGCATAGCTGGGGTAGTGACTCGGCATGAAATTACTCAAGTAAA
The DNA here is from genome assembly GCF_014839835.1 of Dryobates pubescens. Lineage (NCBI taxonomy): Eukaryota > Metazoa > Chordata > Aves > Piciformes > Picidae > Dryobates > Dryobates pubescens. The sequence continues at coordinate 16,201,819 of NC_071623.1, read as the reverse complement.
GGGTAATTTCCTTCAGCATCTTCATCTGCTTGAAGTGATTATTTGTCCCTCCCTTTTCTTCCTGCAGCTTCTTGTTTATATGGCATCCTGGACCTTCAAGACTGCTTAGCACCACCTTGCCTGTCACAGTCTTCCATGTCATTCTTCCCACGGGGCATCTTTCTTCTGCCCTCTACTCCCTGAGCCATATCAGGTCTTTGCCCCTTTTCAGGGCAGTCTTCTCTGTACTCCCTGAATGTTCCCAAGTCCAGGATTAGTTTCTGCTGTTTACTTACAGGAGAAGTAGGTTCAACCTGCCAGGTGTTATGGAAAAGAATAGCAGGACAACTCATGATGTCAAAGAAGACACAAAGCGAAAAAGCTTCTGCTGTGCATGGAGAAGTAGTGTTTGTGAGCGTGGCCAGAAAGAGACCTTAGCAGAGCAGCACACAGCACACCAGTGACAGAAAACAACCTTGCTCAGTCATGAGTTATCACACTCAAGCATGTGCAAACATTCAGCTCATTAGCAGTCCAATGTAAACTCCCAGGAATGATGATAAAGCAACAAAGCTTAAAAATAGTTATCTCACAATGGTGACTTTATTCCTCCTCTCTGATACGATGTTTGGTGTCGCTGTTTGTGAAGGGAGTTCTGTGCTCTCCTAGCTCACCAATAAGTAGCATTGTATAAATCATTCCCATTAATGTCTTCCTGATTTAAAACCTTGACATGAAGTGCACAACAATTGTTCTATTAGCAGGGTGACAGGTTCTGTGGCAGTAAAATCAACCATAGGCTAAGTGAGTACAATCCCAGTCATTATTGGGTAAATAGGTATGTAGGAATGAGTAGACGTTGTGGGATCCCAGTTAAGTTTGGTGCCACTGTCACTCTGACAGTACCCAGGTTCTAACTCAGCTTTACCTGTTAGGAGTCAGCCAGCCTCTTTCAGTCCTGGACCTCATTTTCCATTTTATGCATATAAATTTCCTTGTACCTCTGACACTGGGTAACTCAATGATTTTAATTTTTGTTTAAAGAAAAGCACTGAGTTTAAATTCTTACTTTTGGAGGGGAAGTAAAATTCTGTGTCAGAATTAGCAGTAATAGGCTGTTACCAAGATCTGAATGACACTCAGTTTTACAAGAGATCAATACTGGGGCTTTGAAAATGAAAAGAAAAAAAATATATAGACTGGATTTGTTGCTCTGGCAAACTAAACACCTCAGTAGATCTCAAATGCTCCAATGGAATGGGCTGTCCCTGGGCTCTTTCCTATTGCTATAACCTCAGCTGGGCACTAGAGATCTCTGCACTCCTCCCTTTTCTATTCTGGTCTTTTGCACAATGCTGCCACAGACCTTCCGTGTTCTTCCCAGGGACCCTCCATATGCACGGAAAGAGAAGGCTCAGGCTTGGCAGAAAGTAAAGCTGAGCAGTTTTTTTCTGCTGATGAAGCAACAGAATGTCACAGGGTGATTTCTTTTTGCCTGAAGTAATGATTGCAGAGTCGTAGGAGAGCAACTAGTGCCAGGAAGTTAATCATCAGTCCCTTTGCACACTTGCTTCCCACGCTCTGAAAAGTCAGTTCTGTGTGTTAGTGGAAGCTCCTCATACTTCCATTGCATTCATGAAACAGAGTGCCCGGAAGTGACTGCTCCTGATTTTGCCATCATTTTTCCTGTAGTCTTAACTGCGTTCATAGGCAAATCAAATTCACACTGGTGATCGCCACCAAACTGCTCAAATTTAAACAGGCTTCAATATTTTATTTCATTATTGCATCAAAGTATGAATTACCAAGCTCACCTAGAGATGCTCAAATGGAAAATGACACAGTCTGTTACCACACAGACATAAAGAGATTACTTGTTAGGGTTATATAGTTAAATGACACAGAAATCCTGACTACCACTTAGGAAAGGTCTTTTTGGAAAGGACTGGAAACACAGTGGTACCTACAAATCTTGTGTGTTGAAAGCTCAAATCCTAATTATTCTTACTTAATGATAATTCATAGCATGACTCCATGCAGCTGAGGAAATAAATCCCTTACCTCCTTATGAGTCTAAGAATAGCTCTTTCTGAACACAGCAATTGATGGGAGCCTTGCCCAGATTAATGCAAGTGCTTTCTAGAGCACTCTGCTTGGAGAATCTCATCTTTCCAGTATTTGTTATGCTTATCTGAACCTCTGCTTAACTCCTTTGCTCTTCTATGTTTCTCCATGAAATATTGATTCTGATCACAGGCCAGAAAGAAGGTGGAGTTTTCCAACAGTCAAACCACAGAAGCAGGGACTGCAAGAATTAAAGACATCAAGGAAGAGGGTGGCTGCTTCTCTGAAATCAGCACTTCACCACCACTGCTGGGAGGTTTCATAAATGTTCACAGCCATTAGCTAATTACAGACGCTTGGATCAGCTCTCATTTTGCTTCTCTTTCGCAAGGCCTTTCTTCGCCCATTGGCCTTGTCATAGTTTGGATTTCTTAACAGAAAACTTCAATGCTCAAAGTTAAGGAAGAAGTTACAAGACTCATCAATCCATATTGCTGTGTCTTAGAGTTAACTACGTGATGGTGCTTTGTGAAGCAATTTGGGGATTGCTTGCTGAGCTGTGCAGCCAGAGCCCAAACTGGGCTCTGGGAAGCACACTTGTGGGGTTAAGATTCAAGCACACCCTCCTTCCCCCGCAATGCTCCAAAGCTTCAGGTTTATTTCAGAGTCTCTATACCCCAAATAACACAAATTTGGAATAAGCCTCCAGCTACATTCCTCCTATGCAGGTTTAGATGACATTTGCAGTAAGACAAATATACAAAACAGCAATAAAAATGTATCTTACATCCCCTGAGCCCAGCGGCTTGGTTTTCGTTAGCAAAACTTCAGTTCTCTCTTTCAGATACTAAGAAAAGTTGTATTCAGCTGCAAGTAGCTATTTAGCAGTTAGGGCACAGTGGGGGGTGCTGGGTTCCTCCTGAGCACTAATCTCACAGGCTGATGCTCCTTCATTCTGCAGGGCTTTTCAGCAGCAGGAGTGTCATGCAGCAGGACTATCTCCCTTACATGCCTTGGAAGACATCCATGTTCTTATCACATCTTCCCAAAGTAATTCAGAAGCTTGGATTATTTGCTAGGAGAGGTTGCCTTCAGAGCCTCAGTCAGGCACAGAAATGCCTCCAGAAAGGGTTCTGTGAGGTGTTGACTTCAGCTCCCTGCCAGGCTGGACTCAGAACATAACTCCAAACAGGCTTGAATGAAGGAGAGCTCACACATCTGAGATGTTCTCAGGACATGTGGATAGGAACAACTTGTACCTTCCTTTGTACACAAAAGCAGGTTAACTAGAATTGCCAGAAAAATACCAATTTGGATGTAGCAATCTTCCTCAGGTGTGTGGCATCACTTTCTGTGACATGACTGAGCAAAATTTGGAAATTTAGCAGTTCTTCCAGTCTAGGCAACATGTGGCTTCGGTCATGGTTAGTCATATTAACTGTGCTGTGCAAACTTCTCCCTTGCTTGAGACTGACACAAGTATGGAGATCAAGGAGTAAATTCTATTTCTGGTAAGATTTCCTTTCTGTTGTGTTTTCTTCACCTGAGATACACAAAGTGCTCATTACACATGAGATAACTGATCTTGGGAAGGAATACCATAAGTTTATTTTATGCTAGAAGCTGGACTATGGGGAATTTAAATGGACTGACTACTGTTGTATAGCAGTAGAATCAAGAGATCTGTATTTTTATTGTAGTTATCTAAGAGCTAGTTGGGTTGGTTTTGTTTTAGTATTTCATCCATAGGTTTATTTGGCTGCAGAGAGCAGCTAGAGTGACTCTCACTGAGCCAGCTTTACACTAAATAGCTTAAAAGCAAAGTATCTGTGTTGAATTTGAAGCTGAGTTTCTGCCCTTTCTGAAATATCCAAAACTGAGATGATGGAGGTTCCAGTGGTTGCTGATTTTTGCAGTTTTGCAGGTATCTTATTTAAATCACAGACTCATATAATATATCAAGACTCATTGTGAGTTGCACTACATATCTCAGACCTTACCATTTACCCATAGCATCTCCAATGGAGGTGTCTCAGTTGGTTTTTTTTCAGGAATTAACCATATTTTGTATTAATTACAATGGCTTCAGAAGGGAATTCAAAGCAATGACAAACTTCCCCGTTACAAGAGTGTACCAGCTCAGAGGTGAAATCTCATAGCTGGTTAGCTAGGAGTCTGGGATGGAAAGGACCTCTGGCTTTGAGTCCAACCCCCATAGAATCTAGTGCAGGTCACACAGGAATGCATCCAGATGGGTCTTGAAAGACTCCAGAGAAGGAGATTCCACAACCTCCCTAAGGAGCCTGTTCTAGTGCTCTGTGACCCTAACCTCATGTTGAGGTGGAACTTCCTGTGCTGTAGTTTATATCCATTGCCCCTTGTCCTTTCACAGGGCACAAGCGAGAAGAGGCTGTCCCTTGTCCTTCACAGCACCTAAATTTCACAGCTGTAATTCTGTTTCCAACAGCAACAAAGACACAGATGAGGCTAGCCTGCCTTTACCATTTCATCTTCCCAAGTCATGCTTTTACTGAAGATTTTCAGATTAGTATCTCAAACACTGTAGAAACCAAAAAACTCCTAGTCTGTGTGAGCTCACTCCTTATGCACAACTTCTGTTAAGGTAATTTTCCACCCACATAGTTTCTTGAGTCTCCCATGGACCTTTCCAGCATCCCTTCTTACCTCCTTCTTTTCCATGAGCATGGGGTCACCCAACCTGCTGAAGCAACAGTGACCACTGGCAAGCAGTGCATGTTGTCAGTAGGGGACAAGCCACCAGGCTAATGCTGACAGCAGCTAGCAGGCAGCTGTGGTGCCCACATTTTAGAAGGCCCATGTTTTGCTCCCTATCTGCACCCTCTTTACAGATCCTTTCTGTTTCAGTCTTGTTGAATTCTTGCACTTTTAGTTTCTCTGAGTCCTTCACTTTTCAGCACAGCATGTGGAGCGTGGAAGGGAGGGGCTGCATGGCCCATGGGATTCATGCACAGGGTAAAGGTACCAAAAGCTGCAAAGAATCCAGTTGTGTCAGTGCATAGAAGCACAGAAGGGAAATTATGTTTGCTTTCAACTCTTGTCCATGTCTACAAGAGGACTCCCTGGTGGCACCTGCATATGGGCTCTAGAGCTTTCCCCCAGAGTCTCAGGATTTGTGGGTGGAATGCTGCATCAGGGCAGAGGTGCAACTGCAGCCACAGGGTAGCCCCCATCTCTTCCTGCTGGCATCTTGTTTCTCTGGATCTCACAGGCATAGTGTCCAGCAGGCAAAGAGGACTCTATAGAGAAAGTTTAGTTTCAGGCATGATCCTGCCTGTGCAGGACCATCTGCATAGTAAGCTGCTGAGGCCCTAAGGGGAGGGTCCTGGATGATGCATAATTTTGGTCAAAGAGGCAACCAGCCAGAGCTTTAGGGTGTTGACAGAGCAAAGGAAGCACAATAATGATCTGAGACAAATAGATCTGACTGTGGCTCCAGATATGTCTTGCATGGGCAACCTGCACCTTGCCATAGCACCTGAGACTTATTGCAGGGCAGTGATCATTCCTGAGTGTCTGCGGTGGGATGGAGCTCAGAGGCTGTCAGTTCTCCTCTTCAGCATGTGTTGTAACAAGGGGATAATGTGTCATGATAGGTATGTCACTGCCAGCATCAGTGGGGAATCCCAAGTCTAAACACCCCTCAAAAGTATTTTGTAGCCCCACCTACAGCGATAGTGTAGGCTATAAATTTTGCATGTGGTCACTGTGTTTTTCCAGAGCATGTAGGTGGCTGCCAGCTTCCTAATCCTGGATTTATTAGCATCAAGGAGAAGAGAGAGGAGCCTCTCATGAGGGACCAAAAGAACAAATCTATTTTCAGCACTTTGGAGGACTCTCCTAGTGTTTTTTAGATGCATTGGAGTCCTCACAGGCTCCTGAAGATGGTTCACCTCTGCAAGAATCTCCCTAATGTTTATAGTACAACCCAGCCTTCATTTTCCCTCTTTCTCATACCCACATACCAAATGATAATTCTGCATCAGTACGCGCGTGGCCACTGATGAGAAGCTCAGACAGAGCAATCAGGCAAAACTCTCTCTCCTTGCAGGGAGATTTCCCGGGGCAGCATCTGACCTCTGAAACAGAAAACAGATTTTTGGGGAGAAGTAGCAGTGATGGGCTACAGTTGTGTTCTGCCTGGGGCTGAGACAAGTTGTGGGCCAGCAAGTTCCATTTGCCAGAGGCGGGAAGCCCAGACAAGGACCTCCAAAGATCCCAACTTCATTTCTAGGACTCCTTCCATAAACCCTCATTTTCCCATACAAAATGGTAGTTGAGACTACAAAACCACAAGCTGAAGTTGACAGCATTTCCATCTGTAGCCAGTTGAAAGGTACAGGGAGATTTTACTGGAGCAGGTCAGCAGACCCAGGGTGAGATACACCTCCACACCTCCAAACTTTCACATCCTGTAGCACAGAAAGACATCTTAGCATTCACATGTAGCATCATCTTTCTGCTGTGACACAGATTCTAAAGCACAGTGGAAAGCCAGGAGGTAACAATCGTGCTCACAGATTGGTTCCAGCTCCTGGCTCTCCACAGCTACTGTGCCAGGTTATAATTTATTATTAAATACATGAGATGTTCTTCACTCTCCTCCATAGATTTTGGTATTTACTTCACAAATAAGAGGATTCTTTAATCAGTTTATGCAAAGAAAAGGTGTCTTGATTTGGAGTGCTCTTCTATGAAAGCCAGGCAAGAAAACATTTTATAAGAAAATGAAAAGCATTCAAGCCCAGAACTGTTTCTTTGCATTATTCACATGCACTCTGCTACCTAAAGACAGTCAAACTCAAGTGGTTCACATTGTGCAGACATGTGAGCATTTGACAGAAGTGCGTAACTTAAACGTTGCTGGTGTGAGTGAGTGGAACTCTTGTATCCAGCAAAGAGCAACAAGTATTGTGCCATACAAATAAGTGACTGTTTTGGAAGTGCATTCATTTTAAAAGACCTTGGCAATTTGAAACCTAGCCCCTTTGCAAGGGGAAGAAAAAATAAAAAAGAGGCATTTCAAAACATTTTCACTTTGATCTCTTCCCTGAACTTTCACTGTCACTCTTAACATCTTATTTTTTGTACTGTTTAAACTTGCTCCCTCTTGTTTTGTTGTGAAGAATCTGCAGCCACACGCACACACACATACAAAGCTACAGAGGAAAACCAATCAGCTGTGAAGATTTACATGATAAGGCAAACCAAGGAAAGTGTCATGACTGAGGAAAACACTGACAGGAGAAATCAACATGAACGTAGCTGGTCAAATAATTGTTTCAAGAATAAGAGAGGGAAGGCAGAAGAGGCTGTTATATGACTTTATCTTTGTAAAACAACTCTCTAACATACCCACAAGAAAACTGAGCCTCACCTCTTTACCAGGACAAATAACTCCAATCCTGCAAGCTCTGCACAGACCCCTTAACCAATGCAGAGTCACACTACTTTAATTTAACAGCACAGTTGGGAGCCACAGTCAACATGCTATGCCTTGGTGCGGGGAGCTAGGTTTTCACAGAGCTGTCTGCAGCAGCACTGATTCCAGGCAAAAGGGTCTCAAAAGGCTTCTTAGCATTTCCCATTTTGGCTCCATCCAGTGCTATAAAAATGTCTCTGTTTAAGTATAACTCACAGTTATCTCTTTCAGATCGTCTGTAAAATGTTAATGTAACATGTTCCCATTTACAGATCCTTTTGCACTGCAAAGAGCCACGTGAATCTGTCTCTACAGACAGGAGCGTGCCCAAATTAATCTAACGTGGAAGAAGGAGGAATGAGGAACCTTTGCAAAAGGCACAGTGAAATCCGCCCAGCGCAAGCGAGCCCATTCGCCGTGTGGGCAGGCGGCGTGATTAGTGATGGGCGACACTGTCCACCCTGGTGCCACAGAGCTTCTCGGTTCCATTCTACAAGCCAGGCAAGATGTGACTCATGCAGTTTGCTTGCAAAGAAGGAGGACCATCTGCTAGTCATGAGCAGATGACAAATTGACTGCATTGCGTCTTGTCGCTACTTCCAAATTTGTAAGTAAACACATTTTGTAACCTCTCTCAGAATATTTGAGAGCTTCGATAATGGAAAAGTTTAAATTTATGTAACGCACCCGGGGAGGGTGTGGGGGGGATGGAAGGAGGAAATGTTTTATTCTGAATGGGGTTCGAAAGCGCCCGCTCCAACTTGGTGCCAGCTCTTGCAAACTCCTGCCTGCGGAGCCCGGCGCTCCCTGAGCGGGGCCAGCGCGGCGGCGGCGGTGCCTGCGCTCCCCCGGGCGGCCGCCGCCCCGCGGTGCAGCCCCGGCCGCTGCCGGCTCCCGCTGCTCCTCGCTGCCCCCACCAGCACCCAGACGCCATCGCCAGTGCACCCCAAGGCCAGCAGCCCCTTGCGCGCCTCTGCTAGCAATGGGAAATCTCTGATCCGACCCCAGCTCCCTTCCCAGTCCAAGCCCCTGAAGCTGCCCTGCGGCGTTTGCTGGTGGGCAGCAGCTGCCCCGTTGGAGCCCTGCTTCTCTGTCACAGACAAGCCCAGACGCCGGCAGGTTCTAACGCAGCTTAAAGTGTGTGTTATAGCATCCTACACTGCCCAAGGAGGCTGGTGAGGATGATGGGCAACAGAGATCCATAGGGTTTTGTCACTGGCACCTGCATCAGGCACCTCTGCAACTCAAACAGGCCAGGCCAAAGCTCTAGTTGGTACCTATGTGTTGAATTTAAGCTTGCACATCCAAAGGCATCTAAGGAATTTAAGCATCTATATCTTGCTCTTTCTCAGACTAAAGACTGAGAGAAGCAATGCAAAGAACAAGCAGGAAACATTTGCTTGGCTTAGCAAGGGTATTGTCCAAAGATAAACCCATATTCTGAAGTCAAGAGCCTCTGGTAAACAATAAATTTCCTTAATTATATCTATGAAAACTGTACCCTAATCAAGAACATAAGAAGGCCCAAAATTATAGGATCATCTTCATCTTACATGAGTCCAGCCCTTAACTGCTCTTAGATATGATACAGTCTCCACTGAATACACCTTTATTATAGTTAGAGGGGGGACTGTCCTTTTCCAATTGATCTCATGGTGAACAATCACTTTGCTGAGAGTCTCTGCCATCTGGACCAGAGAGGATGATGAAGGACTAACCATGCTGCCTCTGAAAATTGAAAGTGGGGGAGTAGGGTGATGATGAACCCTGTGGGTGTGCATTTGGTATTAGGTATCCCAGGAAAACCCTCTGTTGTTATTCTGCCTCCTCTGTCCCAGCTCTTTGCACTGCAGTGCCTGTATTCCACACTGCCTGACTGACTTCCTGACTTGCAGCTTTCAGAATCTCTGCTTCTTTTGAGTTTCAGCAATGCTGATCTTCTGAATGATGCAAGATGTCCCAGCCTGTCCTCAATCTCTTTGGTCGTTGTTTACACCTGAGAGAGAAGAGAGCAAAGCAGCTAGAGGAAGTCAGAGACTAGCAAGAGACCTCTGCAGCCCAGCTTATGAAATTGCAAGAAGTGCACAGCCCTGGAGAAAGCACCGGAGTCTTTCACTAGCCAGGCACTCAAGAAGCCATCAGTCTCACCTGGAGGCCCTCTGGCTTCTATTCCCTGCTGGAATCTTCCTTCTGCAGATGTTCCTCTTCACCCACTCCACTTTTTGGGAATGTCTACATCAGCTCATCTCTCCTGCTTTTCTCTGTGTCTTCATGCTCTCTGTGCAACCTCACCTACAAGCATAAATGCAAATTCCCTTCTCCTGTCAATTTACAGATCTGCTTCCTGGGTCCATCTATCTCAGTGTAGGCCTGTATCTCTGACACCACCAAAAGACACTTTCCCCCCCTCAAATGGGGCCCACTGTCGTGCTGCTCAGCTGACAGCCCTGGGACATAACGCACGGCCTCAGGAGCACAGGCACTCCTAGGAGACATCTTTGCCTAAGACTTCTTCTCACATCCCAAGTGATTTAATTTTTTTTATGTATACCATCTTTACACCGTGGCCTTTCATCTCCTTTTAGCTAAAATTCCCATGCAGGCTTCTGGCATTTCAAATCTCAGCTACTCCCACCTCTTTTTCTTCCTGACCTTGACAAACACTGTCTCATCCCAACTTATACCCAGCTTGAACATTGCTATGAGCATCCTTTCCACATAGATAGCTTTGTCTGTACTGCTGCTGCCTCTGCCCTCCTTCCTCTGCTCTGCTACATGCAGCAGAAACCCTTCCTTCTGCTCAAAGCCCCCCAGTGCATCACTCACTAAGCAGATATAGTTTCTGCCCTCAGCTAGCTCTCAGTATGAGCCTTGCTTACTTGATAGATTTTCAGATAAGCACCTTTGCCTATTCGCTCCCACCACCCCTCAGTTGTGAGACAGGCACATCCCAAATACCCTCACAGCCACTCCCTTGTCTTCTGTCAAAGTCATCATTAAAAGCCATGGAGGTTCTTCCAGATAATCTTTACTGTGGACTGCCCCTGTGCTGAACTCATCTCTGATCTGCCAAACACTGCTGTTCCATCATTTCCTTCTGCTTTCCCTTCTCTTTGCCTGCTTTGTCATTTCCCCTTGCCTCTGCTTCAGTGCTAACCTCTCTAGCACACGGCCCATCTTTTTTCCTTAACCATTCAATACTCAATCTGATGATGTCCCAGTCCTTGATAAAGATTCCTGTAGGCTATGGTAAATCACTAGGATCTATTCCCTGGCACTGTACTGTCACTTTAGGCACTCAGGTACCAGTTCCTGGTAGTAATTTGTATTTAACTTTGTTTTAGTACCTGAGTTCTGAAGGCAGGAAATCTGTGATATCAGTTTCCTTTAATCATTGCTGTCACTAAAAGTGCTGGTAGAGAACCCACAGAAATAAGTGCTATCATGCCTTGTCTCAGAATGAAGATTTTGGTTTCTCTAGTGTTACATTCTTTAACCCGTTTTGCTGAAATTTAACGTAGTTACTTAAGTTTCATTTTCTTTCAGCTGGTAACCCCTCACCTAGTTCAAATGATTCATCCCCGCTGTATTCACTGCCCAGGAATGTTGGCTTTCAACAAACTACAGCAAATAATGTAAAATAAACACGAGTGTGCTTTCATCTCACAACAATCTGGGTTAAGTACATATTTCACACACTGCACCACAGGATACGTTAAATTAAAATCAGAACCACCAGATTTAAAAAAAAATCCAATGCCAATTCCAACCACTGCTGAGTTATTTATATATTCACTTATAGGCAGTGGTGGGCATGAGTAACAACCATTGCTTCGTTAACCTTAAAATGTTCCTTTTGATAACCTTTTTCTCCATTAACAGAGGAAAAATCAAGCCTTTTAAATTGAAACTACTCTTAGCAGGAATTACTTTTATATCCCCGTTGAGTTTCCTGACATCCTCGAACAAATCTGAGAGCCTACAGTCCTGTCTCCATCTTCCTCTTATTTTAGTGCTCTACATGTTGAAAATTACTTTCAGTCACACTCTGAAAAAGCAACCTGGAATGGCTTCCTTGAAATTATAAATGCATTTTTAAATGTCTGCTGCTTCATGCTGCCAGAACCAAGCAGTCTGGATCTTGCATGTATTTCATTTTCTAGTCAAAAGATGTAGGGGAGCTACATTTGGACAAAATACTGTGAAGAAAAAAAAAAGGCTGCAGAGACTGAGATCTGTCAGGAAAATATCCATGTACTGGGCAAGACTCAGTTTTAACACACTCTTACTCTAGATTTCCATAGTGTAACATTTTATGAATCTAGCTTCTCATTCCAGGAACACCAGGATAGGAATTGTGCTTGCTTGTTGATCTATTTTGAAAATATGCAGAACAGGCATTATATTCCTTTAGACTTTACTGCAAGACTAGAGATTCCCTAAAATTTAGGAAGGCTCTCTTTAAATGCCTTGTTACTGTGTTTAGACTTTAGTGCAGTCTAAAAGCCAGCAATTAAATTCTGGAGCTATCAAGAGGAAAAGACAATTATTGTAGCTAATCTCTTTTCTTTGCCTGCATTATAGCCTGATTAGACTACTGTTTTTCTTCTGCAGTGTCTGCTTGAGGAGCCAAACAGAGACATTTTGGGGATTTCTGCTAACACACTCCTTTGACAGTGAGACTCAGCTCTTTCTGAGTTGCTTGGAAGAATCCGTGCTTATGGGAATGACTGAAGTGGCCTGGGGACAGAAAAAGAACGAACTTCATTTTAATAGGTTAATGGTTGCTGGATCCTGAAGGATCTACCACCTGCCAAAACTTCTGCTTGCTTTTCTTCTTTCAGCTTTCATGCTGTTACAAAGCTAGACAACATCTTTCCCTGACCAAGGAAAACCATTGACCTTTAGTGGTATTGACAAATACAGAAGAAGACAAATCCAGATACAAATATTTTCATCCATTGCCACAGAAACTCTTTGAGAGCCATATAGCCCTGTCTGGTCAGCTGAAATGTGAACTCAGTTCCTTGGCTGAGAATGGATGGAAAACCTTTCTCTTGCTAACAAAGCAGCACTATGTATTCTTCCATCCAGTACAGGAGGGGAAACATCTCTATTCCTGAAACCTTGCTTAGTTTCTTTTTTAGATCAGATTTTGTATAAGGAGGAAAGCAATGAAAGTTTCTCTTCGGACTAGAGCTTGGAGGAGGTAGTGATAAGAAGAGCAGAGGAGCTGATTTAAAATATGTGCAGGTTAGGCATTTTATTCTAGCTGAGTCTTTGAGAGACAAATGAATGTTTGTATTTCCAGAATTGGAACAGATTTTTTGCAACTCTGCTGCTGTAATTTAGGTTTAGAGCCCAGTTAAAATCCCAATACTACCACAACTGACATTGGTGAAGAAAACAGGACACAGAAGTTAGTAGCTTTTCCTTCTACAAAATAATAAATAAATAAAAGGTAAATGTCAAGGTTTTCAAAATTACAGGAAAATTCAGCCTAAGGTATTTTCTCTGTTGGCTTAAATGATCTTTGGATGCAGTCCTTGGAGACAATACTACTTCTAGAAGAAAATGTAATAACAAGGGAGGAGAGAGCACTGAATCTTAAAGCCACTGTAGAGTACAATTAGGTCTCATGTTCCTATGGGTGCCTATACTCTCAGAATAGCTTTTCCACTTCTTTCAATAGTTGAAGTCCTCCAGTTTTGCCTGTATTACACATTAGGTGACTGGTAGGGCAGCCTTGTGCTGGGAGATGGGGAGCAGAAGCAGTTATGTCACTGGGAGAGGAGATGACCAAAGGAGACCCTAGTTCAAGTTTTTATCCAAACTCTTTTCTTTTCCATCACTAATTGGTAAGTTATCCATACTATCGCCATAGGCCAGCCCTCTACAGCGACGCAAGGAAATCTTCCATGGTAACTTCTCTCCCACCAGAATTAACTAAATGAATATATAAATTTGTTGGAAAGAAAGGGCTTTATTTAACTGAGGCAAATTCAAAGAGAACTCATTTTCAAAACCAAATCTTTTTGCAGTAAGTTTTCCAAGAAGGTCTAACCTGAACTTTCTGGAAGCAAATGTTTCACTTTTTCAGTTTAAAACACAGCTTACTGGCATAGGAAAAAAACTTATTTATCAAAGTGGAGTAAGAATGAGACATTGCATTTTCATCAAAATGGAACTTTGAGAGCAATTCTAAAAGTTTGGGGTTTTAGTTTGTTGGGTTTTGTGTTGGTTTTTTTGGGTTTTTTTAATGGGTGTATTTTGAAGGTTTACTTTGATCTCAGGAAATTTGAGAGAAGAACGGAGCGCCTTTGTTGCATTCTGAGAAAGAACAATTTTTCAAACCCATTTCTTTCCCTGTAGACAAAAAAAAAAAGGAAAACAAAAAAATTCCAACTCTCACCCATCCCTAACACTCATGAGCCTTTACCTTTTGCAACGGCAGAGCTGGAGTAGGTGCTTTGTGGGAGCATTGCCAAAGAAAAGTCCTGTGCTGACAGGGGAATAGAAACTTCAGCTTATGGGTAGGAGTGGGTGAGCCTGAGAATTACCCAAGCATGTCTGAAAATTGGCAGCCTGGCTGGAAACCATCCAGGATCTCCAAGTGCCCAGAGTTTACAGACCAGCCCAGGAAACATCCTGCTTTAACAGCTCTGGGACACCCAAGAGGCCTTTTTTGGTTAAGTGCAAACCTTTACTCACACGCACATGCCCCACCTTAAGCAGCAATCCAGTCATTCTCAAAGAATGTCTTAAAATAATTAAAGGGCTTTACATCATGTTCCAGGAGATTAAATTTCTTAAAGCTACCAGCTTATAAGGTAGCATGTCAGAGTAACAAAAGGTCATACATGGCATTATTCTCTGCCTCCCATGAGGAGGAGTATCCTGCTACCACATTACTCCTTTTCTTTGGTAAGGAGTCCTGGCTGAGGCTAGGTAGTGTTCCCTAGTCTCTTTCAGATAAGTGCAGGATGCTGCATTTGGGATTGCTTTGCCTCCTGTTATGTCGGGAATTGTTCCAAACGTGTGCTGAACATCAAAAGTGAGTCTTCCTCAGGTGGAATTTGAAGATTCCCTTCATTTCTCCAGTGTTTGTAAAAACAATCAAACAAGCAAAACCAGATTAAAAAGTGAGGAAATCCTCTAAGTAATGCCAGCGTGGTATGTGCTGGGCTTGGGGGGCTGTTTCGTTTCTCTTTTCACTTTTTTCACTTTTGTGAGACTTAAATATCTGTATTTAAGACACTCTGTGTTAGATGAAACAAAAGGTGTCATCAGCAGTAGCCAGAAACAACTACTATGAGCAGTTCTTGTAATAATGTGCTGTGAATAAATGTCTCAATCTCACAGTGAGACAGAAAGAATATGTGGTGGGGCACCCACAACAAGATGTCTTCAAGGCAGGCTTGGCTTGCACGTGGGTAGTGTGGCTGTCCCTGCCCAGCCATTGGGTTCACTGGCAGCTTGGATGCCCCTGCACACAAAAATGATCAGAGCATCGAGTACTGGATCACAGCCCAGCTCCACTGATGGTGGCACAGGAGTTCGACGTGGCACTTCTCCACACTTCTCTTCCCTGTTATGCCACTGTTAGAAGTTTGTTGGTGGTGTTGGCTTGCGTTTTGTTTGTTTGGTTGGAGCGTCTGAAGGAGCTGGGGTTGTTTAGCCTGGAGAGGAGGAGGCTCAGGGGAGACCTTATTGCCATCTACAACTACTTGAAGGGAGGTTGTAGACAGGTGGGGGCTGGTCTCTTCGCCCAGGCAACCAGCACCAGAACAAGTGGACACAGTCTCAAGCTGTGCCAGGGGAGGTTTAGGCTGGATGTTAGGAAGAAGTTCTTCACAGAAAGAGTGATTTGCCATTGGAATGTGCTGCCCAGGGAGGTGGTGGAGTCACCATCACTGGAAATGTTTAAGAAGAGACTGGATGGAGCACTTAGTGCCATGGTTTAGTTGATTAGATGGTGTTGCGTGATCGGTTGGACTTGATGATCTTGCAAGCCTTTTCCAACCTGGTTAATTCTGTATTCTATTCTGTATTCTGTTTTGTTTTTTAATGCCTTTCAGATTGGCTTCACTGTGATTCTCAGGGGAACCTCAACTTTCTTTTCACAATAGGATAACAAAAAAATGTAGGTGCCACTGTTGACCATTACTCTATGCTGCAACCATGAGTGTTTGTTACAGTTTCTGACCCCCCAAACTACAGTACAGATGTTGTTCTATCGAATATTCCTGAGCAAGATGCTAGTTTCCCTGGGGGCAGAAAGGGCATAAAGAAGAATAAATATCCCAGGATAAATGAAAAAGCCTTTCCAAATTTTTCTCCCTCTTCTCAAGTGCTTGATGGAAACAGTCTCGAGGAGGAAACAGGTACTAAAAGAGAAAATGACAGTCTATGAGGTTTGTGTCAGACTCAGAATATGAAAGATGAGAAAGGAAAGAAAGAGACAAAAGAAAGGGAAGAAATAATACAAAAATGAATGAAAGAGAGGAAATAGCCAAGATATGAAAAGAAAGTGAGAGACAAAGTGTCTGAGAAAAGAGGGGGAAGAAAATGTGAAGGAAACATGTGAGGCTGCGAAATAGTAGCTGTACATGTGTCTAGTGGAAAATAGTCATTATGGGGCACATATAAGCAAATATGACATTAAAAATTACACAATAGCAGATCAGTAATGGCCGTGGGTAGGTCTGGATAGTTCTCCTCCAAATAAGGCAGCTGAAAGTCAGCATTCCCTCATTGCAGGCATTGTGAAGCTAAAGTTCACTTGTACTGAAATGTTTCCTTACTTTGTATCATAGCCTGATAAGTGATTTGTTCCACTGGGAGCAAACCTTTTATCACCATGGCCCATGTGTGTTTTGTTGGCACAGTATCTGAAGTCCAATTATTCAATATACTTTTTCAGCTGGTGAGTATTTGTTTGAATTTTTAACAAAGGCAGGGTAAAAGAGTGGTTTTGAAAAATTCTGGTTTGCACTTTCTCAGCTCTTCTTTTGCTACTTTTTCTCTCTGTCCACAGCAAAACCCACTTTCTAAAGCACTGAGGAAGCTCAAATCACAAAACCTCTGAGTGTTTGTAATACCCTGCTCACCCAGAGACAAACACTTCTTTCAGTCATCTTTCTCTGCCACTGTGCTGATGGGCTCTGGACAGGCCAAGCACAGACACTTCTGCTTTCACCAAAGGATCACTGCAGGTACAATGCATGCAGCAAAACCAAGTGCCAAAGATGCACTAAGCATCTGGTTATCCCAATGCTAGTGCAGCTGCTTCTTGGTAGTAACTTTGACAACATGCTCACACTTGTTAAACCCCTCCTTTCCTTGATTTTATATGATGAATGGTAGCTAAAGCCATAACATATGCTCCTTCTACCTGGAAAGAATATTCCAGCCATACAGTTTAATAGCCAGGTGTCCTGTTACAACTAAAATTAGCTGGAAGTGTCACAGAACTTTTCCAAAATGTGCAATGTCGTCATCATGCTTTTTTCAGTGTGGCTTTTTCCCCCACCCTGAATCTATTTACAGCATAACTTTTCTTTTGCTCGATTTCTTCTTCAGTTCTTGAATACAGGCTTTACATTTGGAAACAAAACAAAAATAAGAAAAAGAAGCCCATTCCTTTCCCTGTGCGGATATGTGTGCCTCTGTTTAAAATGAAGAATGTCAGAGGTGGGCCCATGATAACATCATGAGGTTCAACAAGACCAAACGCAAGGCTCTGCATCTGAGTCAGGGAATCCCAAGCTCTGATATAGGCTGGGCAGTGACTGGCTTGAGAGCAGCCCTGAAGAAAAAGACTTGGGGGTGCTGGTGGATGAGAAGCTCAACATGAGCCAGCAGTGTGCACTTGTAGCCCAGAAAGCAAATCACATCCCGGGCTGCATCAAGAGAAGAGTAGCCAGCAAGTAGAGGAAATTGATTCTCCCCCTCCGCTCTGCTCTGGTGAGACCCCGGCTGGAGTACTGCATCCAGTTCTGGAGCCCCTATTATAGGAAGGATCTGGAGGTGCTGGAGCATGTCCAGAGAAGGGCTATGAAGATGATCAGAAGACTGGAGCACCTCTCCTATGAGGACAGACTGAGTGTTGGAGCTGTTCAGTCTGGAGAAGACTCTGAGGAGACCTAATTGTGGCCTTCCAGTATCTGAAGGGGGCCTACAAGAAAGCTGGGGAGGGACTTTTCAGGGTGTCAGGTAATGACAGGACTAGGGGGAATGGAAAAAAAATAGCAATGGGTAGATTCAGATTGGATGTTAGGACTAAGTTCTTCAGCATGAGGGTGGTGAGACACTGGAACAGGTTGTCCAGGGAGGTGGTAGAAGCCCCATGGAGGTTTTCAAGGATAGAGTGGATGTGGCTCTGAGCAACCTGATGTAGTGTGAGGTGTCCCTGCCCATGGTGGGGGGGGTGGGACTAGATGATCCTTGAGGTTTCTTCCAACCATAGCAATTCTGTGATTCTATGATCACAACTTTCTAGTTGTGATCATCTAGTGATGTTTTATGGTAATAGTATATTTGACCATTTTGACCATCTTTGTAACTGAAAAGTATGCAGAAGTTAGGCAAATATGAGTCAATAAGTAAATATCATGTACCAAGAGAGGCTGGTAATAACTGCTATACATCACAGACTTGGTAAAAGCTGATGGTAGCCTAAATGGCCTACATTCAATAAAGAAACTATTTTCCTTCTTTGCACCCCCCAGCATTCTTCTCATTTAGTGATGGCTGACACAATCAAATCCATCCCCAGGCTACTGACCACATGCCTTGCAATGTGCCTCTAGGGATTTCCTTGGAGGTAAGTTGCAGATTGAATCATTAGAGTGGTGTTTGGCTGTAGCTCTATTAGAAATCAGAAGGTGAAAGTAAGGAGAAAGCAACTAGGCAGCAATAAACAAGTGTGGCTCTGGGTAGAAACCAAGACCCAAAACTTCTTTTGGACAGAGAACTTACTGAAAAGTCCCACCATCACTTCCCAGCAAGGAAATGAACTTGTTGCCTGTTCCCACTTGTTCAGGAAGAAAAGCAACAGAGGATAAATAAACAAGATTGCCCCAAATAAATATTTGTCTCTAAGTATCAGTTTCAAACCAGTATGCTCCTGGAAATGAACTGGCAAGATCCTGAATGTTGACTCTTCTACTGGGGTGTGCGAAATACAGGATGCAGCCATTGGGCAGCACACAGACTTTTGAATACAGACAGGGGGAAGTGGGACACTGCAGTGAAGACCTTTCTCTTCTTCATTTGCAAAAATCCTCAGGGCTAGATAAGAAAATACCAGTGAGAGTGTAGGATAAAGTCAGTTTCACTTCTCAATGTGACATACATCTTCCTTTCTCTGAGCCAGGGCTGTTGAGCTGGCTGAAAACTGAAGGGAATTCTGCCATTTAAAAGTGTTACATTTCAAACAAAAAGACTCAAATTTCCTACAAAGCAGAAAATTCACAACTTCAGCAGTTGTGAAAAATAATTGGTGCAGAATTCTGAGACCTCATTTAAAATGTTGTTAATGCATGGGGTTTCATTTTTCTATTTATTAAATGCCTGGCAGCAGTAAAGTGCTGCTCTAGTGCTCTAGTACTCATGTCACTAGTGAGTTATGTGATCTTTGACCACTACCAATCCCTTCCACAGTCCCTTCCAACCAAATTATTCTATGATAATTTCAGTGCAAGAATGTTACAATGATCTTGGGACGGTGAGGATGATCAACATGACATTCAGCAGGTAGTCAGCAGGCACAGTGGGGTGATGGCACTGCATGGCTACTAGGTCCATCCTCCTGAGATCCTTTGGACTAGGGAAACGCTGTGAAATCACAGTCCTGCTTACCTGTGGCAGTTTTAGGCTATGCCTATTTTCCACTGATTGTGAATAGAATAGGAAATTTTCCACAGATCTTGAATAGAAAGTGATAGAACATAAATAAATCACCATTGGATGCAAAAGGGAAAAATAATAAGGTCTAAATAGTTGCATTGGACATACTACTAACATAAAGTTAGTTCTATAAACCAACTTTCTCTCTTTTTGGCTTCCTTCACTCTGGCTTCTGCTGGCTTTGCTGACCTTGAATGTTCTCTTGTTGTGGTTAAGTACTACCAAACTACTCTTTGCTCCTTTCTTCTGTTGACCCGTGTACAGGGAGGAAGGAAGGGAGCTGTTGGTGGCTCCCTGGTTTTGTCCAGGGGGGTTCTTGTGTTGCACATATATGTAAATATTGTGTATTTTGTATATATTAATTGTATTCCATATTTCCAGATTGTAGTTTTGCTTGTTAAATACAGCTTCATTTGCTTTCCAACTGAGCTGGTTTGGCAGTTTTTTGTTGGGGGTAATTTCAACCCACCACATCACCACACAAGTTGTAACTCAAATTTACAGGGACGTGGAAGAGACATAGGGCCACAGATTAGCTACATTCCCTGTAAAAGCATGTCCTTGTATCTTCTCACTGCCTCCATTCATTACGATCCCTTTTCAACTCAAATTATTACCTTTTAGAAGTATGAAATGGGAAAAGTGCTCTTGAATTACCACTCCTATTCCACTCCTGCAACAAGTGACCTCATCCAACAAGGATTTTCAAAAATCTGCTCAGATTGCACCTTAACTATGTTGAGTTTTTTTAACAACATGGCTTAACACAGATATTGAAACCTGAGGTCATGATAACATTCTGACGGCAAAATCTGAAGTAACCTTTGAAAGTGGTACAAGAGGGTTATTTTCTGCCTTCAAATGACGTGTTATGCTGCAGTGACATTTGCCTTCTCTCTCGGTGTGGCACACTGTGATTAAGTGTGTTGTTTTTCTTATGTTCACAATTGCTTGCAAAGGTCTTAAATACCTATGTCATATCACTAGCCATTCTTCCTGTTCTCTGCTACATTGTCATTTATCATTATTGATCAGTTTAACATTCTTGAGACCAATCTGAATGCATGGGACAGCAGCAGTTCTTGTTCCAGACACATTCAGCTGAGGCAGGATTTTACAAGCATCTCTGAACACCTGTGGTACATTCTGTTATGATCCCTCTGCCCAGAAGTTTCATGAAATGGTCAGGTTTCAAGGCCAGGAGTTACCATCATGATCATCTGCTCTAACCTGCTGCATAACATGTGAAGTATTTCATCCACTTAGTCCTTTAATACCCCTAAGAGAACTTCTGTTCACTCTAATGTGAAGGAAGACTCCTGAGCCATGTAACTTCTGTTTAAATTAACACTATTCTTCAAGGAAAAAAACAAAAAAGTTCAGCCTTGCTTACATCACCTCTCAATATCAAATACCTTCTCTTTATGGAAGAGCTAATAAACTATGAGCAAGCTATCTGCTGACTTTAATAAGTTAAGTAAATGGAGCTTCGACTCTGCCTTTGTGAGGCATATTTTTCCACGTATTCAAGGCTTTTTTTGTACCCTCGTTAAGTTCTCTCCAATTGGTCACTTTCATTTTGAAGAGGGTGCCAGAGAAGGCAGTACTCTGGAAAAGGTCTTGGAGTCAGTCCAAATATCCAAAACGTGGCTGCCTATTACTGACACTATCCCAGGGGTCAAACCTCTGTCTGGAAATGTGTAGCTCAACTTCCCTGTGCTGCCCATGAGGAGCTGCTTTAGGGCCTGAGAACTACAAACCATTTCTTTGAACCTCCAAGAGGAATCCAGGTAAAAGGCAAAGGTCACAGACCAGAGCTCCAGAACAAGAGAGAGAGCCTGCTTTTGAGGACATTTCTTTCTCACCAGTCCTGACATAGTTACCCGTTTAGGAGATAGGGTTTTGTATGAACATTGTCATAGCACTAAGGAGTTGCAGATCAGGGTCAGAGCCCCACTGTGCTGGATGTCACAGATCCAAAACCTAAAGCTGCTCCCTGCCTTGTGAACAAAAATTACTTTATTATTTCCCCCCCTCCTGCTACAGACTCAGAGTGTTCATAGGGCTTTTGTTTACTGTTTGCCTCACTGTGGTTCAAAGTAAAAATTAGAGTAATGATCAACCTAGTTCTTCTGTCTTTTTTTAATCGGTGCCTTATTTGCTTTCTTCCAACCCTCCAGGAGTGTTCCCAGCAGTTCAAAGGGCTTGTATGGTAGGAAATCGTAAGCAGGTTATCAAATCAAGCTGACTTGTGTATAGAAAAAAATAATAGTAAAAAAAAAAAACCTCTTTTCAGTCCTGCCTTAGATGAAAAAGATGTATACAAATATTTATATAAACAGAAGGGGGAGGATCAGGGGCTTTCTGCTGGCATTAAGAAGAATGATTTAGCACATCATTAGAGTTTAATTTGCTGTTTAATTCTCCGTCACAGCTCCACTTGCCATGACAGGCTAGAAAAGGTGTTTGGTAAAGAAACTGGGGCTAAACTCTACAGGAAGCAGTTGTGAAATATTTTTACTTTAGAGCAGCTTTGTGAAAGCAAAGATTGTATTCATCGTTTTCACTGGGGGAAAAAAGGTGCTGGGATGCGGATGAGTAAAAATTCAGTGATGTATGCTGTTACTTTTCCCTTTATTCCCTGAATAATAACTGAGATTACTTCAAGCCATGTCATTCAGCTCTGAATTCATTTAGAAACAGGTCCAAGACCAAAGGAGATGGCATCTCATCTGAAGCTTGACTTGCATCTCCTAAAGAGATGGAGAAGATGTAACTGAATTGAATTCCTATTGAACACAGTGAACTTGGTTTCGGTTCATCTCTAAAAATAAAAATGTGGTTTATCTTTATTTGAGAGAGAAAAGCTGCAATAAAAATGATGAAGCAATCGGTAGAGACCATATTGGGAAGTTCTGGATCCTGATGGCCCTCTCTTTAGCTGCACACACAATTCTCATTTTTGTTCTAGGGATACTCAACAGGTCTTGGATGTGGCTGTTTGTTATTTGGCAGATTCGTGGTACTGTAGCCAAGGTGCCAGCCCAGCTTTCTGGAGGGATTAGTTCCATTTCAGTCTTTGACACAGACTTCCTCCATGATGTTGAAAAAAATCACTTATATGAACAGAAAGCAGAAAGGTGATGAGGCAAATTCATTCAGGTTAGTGCTTAAACAGTCAAGATCATAACATTTCAAGTTTAGAAGATGAATGGATTTTTAAAACTACATATTTTTTTTAAAGGAGCATACCATCATCTCCTCTTATCTTGCAATGAGTTTTCCCCAAATAACAAATTGGATGATTTTTTTCCTTTGTAAAACCAAAATTAAATCCTTTAAGAGTAAAAATAGCTATTTAGAAGAAAAAAAAAACCCAAACACCAAACACCACAACAATTAGTATATGTCATCACTGCACTTCAGAAATGAAGCCCATATGCTCTTTGAATCTTACTTCACTGAGCTAGTGTGGGCACACAGACCCTCAGAGAAGGAAGAAGAGGTGGCAGAGGAGAAGTGGATGAAAAGCTCAGCCAATGAAACTCAAGAGCAGTGCTCAGTAAAATGGGTGAAAAACAGTAAGTGTGAATGTCAAGCATGAGTTAAGAAAAGACATCCAGTTATTTTTTCTCAGCCTGGAGGGAATGTTTGATTACTCAGTCAAATTTAATTGTGAGTCCCCAGAAAGTGTGCCCCAGAAATTGTTTCCTGCACCAGAAATTGCAAGGAGACCTCTGCCAATCAAAATCTTAAGACCATTTCATCATGTTGCAGAGCTGCACAGTATCTGCCATCCTCCTAGGAACCGTATGGACCAGAGTTTATGGCTCCTCTCACGGGAACCAGAAATTACATTGCTATTTTTTCCTTTTGTTTCCTGAAGGGAAAGATGCTATGGAATTTTAAAGAACCAAGTCGAAAGGTAATGGAATAAAAGGAAAAGGAAGAGACTCTGAGTGCTGAATTACTGAAGACAGGAAGAAAAAAGAATCCATTTTCCAAAGCTGTACTGCTTCCAGCAAGAGGGAAGAGCCACCCAAATGCTAAAAGCAAAAGAGAAACAGCAGTGTCTTTTAAGGTCTAAACCTCTTCCTCTACTACGTGTAAAGTTTGCACTTTTCATCTGTGTATGTGTGTATTAAATTAAGTTATATGTGGGACAGCAATGTGCCCTTGTGGCCAAGAGGGTCAATGGCATCCTTGGATGCACCAAGAAAAGTGTGTCCAGTTAGTCTAGGGAGACTTTTCTCCCCTCTAATCTGGTGAAACTACACCTGGAATATTGTGTCCAGTTTTGGGCTCTCCAGCTCAAGAGGGACAGGGATCTGCTGGAGAGAGTCCAATAGACAGCTACAAGAATGATTGGAGGACTTGGTCATCTCTCCTATGAACAAAAATAATGAGAACTGGGTCTCTTTTCTCTTGAGAAGAGAAGGCTGAGGGGATCTGATTAATGCCTATAAATGCCTGAGGAGTGGGTGTCAAGAGAAAGGTAGAGGTCTCTGTTCACTGACACCCAGTGATAGGACAAGGAACAATCCATACATGCTAGAATACAGGAGGTTCCTTCTCAACATGAGGAGAAACTTCTTTACTGTGAGGGTGGCAAAGCACTGGAACAAGCTGCCCAGAGAGGCTGTGGAGTCTCCTTCTCTAGAGACTTTCAGAACCCACCTGGATGCATTCCTGTGTGGCCAGCCTTTGGTGATCCTGCTTTGGCAGAGGGCATTGGACTAGATGACCTCCAGAGGTCTCTTCCAACTCCTAACATTCTGTGATTCTTTGATTATTAGAGAGCTTAGGAACATCAGAGGGCAAATGGCATGGACCTTGTAATAACTTAATTGGTAATGGATATTTCAAGACATCTTCTCTAAAATTTGTTCCTGTTTTTGTGATGAATTAAGCAAGTCAGAGGAGATGTTTTCTGTAAGAGAATATTGGCACGTCAAAGGACATGACGGCCATGGAAAACTTGCTACTGAAATTTAAGTACTCCTAAGTACACCTTATGAGTGTCAGTGCTGTTCCTGGTACCCTGCAGAATAATAATAAATAAATAAATAAAGATACTTAACTCTCACTAAAAGAATTTCATGTAAAGTCCCAGCCCAGAACACTCAGGAACTAGTGGGAGGGCTGTGAAATCAGTCACAAGAGTACAAGACTTCTGTTTTCCAAAAATGCCTTCCTAATGTGGAAATACTAAACCATGATCAAAAATAACCTGGCCTCTCAGGATCGTGAGTCCTGCTGAAAGTTACCTTGAAAATGCTGCTCTAGTTTTTGCTTTTGAAAATGTTGTGCCTAAGGACAACTGAAGGCAGCCCAGCCTGTAGAAAGCATACCAAGGGAACTGCAGAATCCCTGAATGTCACTGGATTTAGAAAGCAGATCTTCCAACCACAGAGTGTCCCTAACTTCCTGCTTACAGACTGCTTCGGCATTGACTCAGTAGGAATAACACCATCCACTGAATCACCCACCCATCTGCAACACCTGCTTCTTCCTTAGCTACTACGCCTTCCTTGTGATGACTCAGTTTAGCTGCTCGGAGTTTGTGAGATGGGAGAAGACCATACCTTAAGACGCACGGGCTGAGGGGTATGAAAGGCCCCCTACTAACTACCAGCATTCTGCAATCTGGGATGCAATAATCCCTTGTCCACTCCCTGTGACTCCACACAGTTGGGGGTTGTTTTGTAACTTTTCCAGCCCTGCCTATCTGGAACACTTTCCTGCCGAGACACTGACTCACTTCCTCTTTAGGAAAAGCTCACCCAAAATCCTTTTCACTTTAGCTTATAAACTATTATTAACTCCATCTGTAAAGTAAAACTTTACTCATCAGTAGAGCTAGCTGGGAATTTTCCAGTGATGCACACTTTCTTTTCTTTTTTTTTTTTTTTTATTGGAAGCTGTTGATTTGTTAAAATATAAATCTTTTTTAAGAAACACACCACTTTTGCTTAGGTTTTCATCTGAAAAATTGCCTGCATCCAAAGAAAGAGAGCAACTCAGCTTAGCCAAGATACTGGCAGTTAGGTCACTGTCACAGCAAAAATGGGCTTTCTGGCAAAACAAGGACCTGAATCTGGTTCCCCTATGCTACACAATGCTATAAGAACAATCATCACTTGGGATGGAGCAAATTCATGGCCTTTCACTCATGCTGTTCTAGTAACTGACCAGTCAGTGGCACAAGCACTTGGTCCTGACAGCCTGTTTCATATCAGTGCTTAACCCTAGCCAACTAGCAATTCAGGAAACCCATCACTTTTTTTGTCTCTTTCTCATTTTCCTAAGAAACATCGGAAGGTCTCACGTTGTTCCCGCACAGGACCAGGATGCTTTTAAACCCTTGAAAGTTTACATAGAACAGGAGAATTACAAAATATCCCACATGAGCTGTGTTTTTAAGGACAGTAGTCACAGAATGCTTTAGGTTGGAAGAGACCTTTAAAGTCCCAAGCAGCTTGTCACTCAATTCACTTTACAAACACGTGGGCTTGTAGCCAACGTTCAAGTGTTTTTTCTTAGAACTGGTGGGAAATTTCTTTGTGATATACCTCCATCCAAAAAGTGACTACATCAGTCAAAGGGATGTAGACATGAGGCACTCCAGAGGAAATATATTTATTAAATTTCTGATGAGTGAGGTGATGAGCTTCTGTAGCTAATGTACACTCCAAATGTTTTAGAACATAGGCACAATTGCACATTTGGATTCTGCTACAGATAAAACGTGGTTCTTTATCCATGTATCTGTGGGCATTTTTTCATGGGCTAAAGAAGCAAGACTATATTGGCAAGTGTAGCACCTTTTTCTTTATATTCTAGATGTAGCTCAGGATGAAAATCTTTCAGGAGTTGTTTGAGACACTTACTTAAGAGCCAATTCTAATATTTAGAGATATATTCAGTAGTTTATTCTGTGTCTTCATCTCTTTGAAAATGTGCCTTTGTGCAGTAAGAGAAAGGCTATTATTATCTGAACTATATCCCTATTTTATATTCCTATAGTGTTGCTCAGTAGGATTCATGCTGCTAATGGAACTATTCCTGCTCATTATGGGTTTGCAATCTGTTATTCATCATGTGTTGGACTTCTGGGCATCTTACAAACTATAAGTCACTTTCCATCTCACAGCCAAGAAGTCCTGGGACTATGTGCCGCCATAGTTCTACAGGAACAATCATGTGCTGCTCAGTGTGGCTGCAAGCACCCATTTGACCAAAACAACCAAAGAGGGTGGTGTACAGCTTTTTGGGAAGCTACAGTTGCTATTTAGTCTGGAATACCCTACTGTATGAGGACACATTTTCTTCTAGCACTGTTTGTTCAGCTGTGAGACGCCATAGTGAGAAAGGGCTTATTTCTTCTAAGAGAACTTCATCCCCAAAGAGGTTTCACTTCTAGGGAAACTGTCATCTGTTTCTAGAAAAGACATTCTTTCATGGAGGTTTAGCCTTGGCCATATCTGATTTCCACTTCCATGCTGTGAACCCATGTTGACTGTTAGAACAAAAGGACAGGGAAGGGAAATGTCTGTGCAAATGAAATTTTTAATGCAAGAGTGAAGAGTCTCAAAGGGTTTTAATTGCAAAGGAACAGGAAAGAAAAATTCCAAGCCAATCTGTCTTTTCCACCCCCTCTATTTGTCAGTTGCTCCCCCTCCTTTAGACTGTCAGATTTCACTCCCATTCTACTGTACGGGCACATAAATCTTGCCAGAAATGCTTCACTCTCTTAACACCTACCTGCTAGAGCTTAGATTCAGAGTGGTGGGGACGACAACCTCAAACCCTGGTAATTGTTATAAATCACAGTGTTGCTAATCTCTTTTCAAGACAGTCAAATGTAAAGTCATGTTCCTTCTTGTGAAAACATTACTAGCCTGTGGGTGTCAACACAAGCCTCTTTTTCCAGGAAATCTGTTGCATCCCACAGCAACTTTGGAGAAATTGCACTCTGATGACAGTGAAGAGAGGCTGCTAGAAAAACATCACACGCCAATTCCATACAACAGCAACTTCAACAAGCACTTGGTTTTGTAAGATCAGCTCTCTCTAGTCTCACAAAAGGCAGAATTGAACTTCACTGAGACATGTATTTTGGGACAGTTGTTTTTACAGCATCGGTGCCATGAGTTCTTGCCCTGTCCCAAAACTACATTTTCAGTTTCCTTACTAATTCCATGCCAAGAGAAACTGCCCCATTTATTTACCGCTCTCATGGAGAGTAAACGGCTACTTCAAACACCTGGGTGCTACCTTTACACATTCTTTTACTTCCTGTGTTCTAACAGTGAAACTATCTCCTCCTCTAGAAGGACACCTCCTCAGCAGCGAGCAGGTCAGCCCATGGCACCTACTTTGCTTTGATAAAGGACTTGATGCCTCCTGATAAAAAGACCATCTCTGGTCCTACAATCCATCCAGAAACACATCTACTTGTAAGATCTCAGGAAGACCCCATGCTGCTTCAGATTAATATCTGCAAGGTGTCCATAGACCACTTGCAGGGAAAGACCCTTTTCTATGAAGCATTTTCACAACTGAGTAAAGGAAAAAAAGAGATGCTTTAAGATGCAAGGGCAGAGCCTCAGACAGTCAGTATATTACTGAATGACAGCTCCCATGAAGTACTGTACTCCCACTTGAAGTCAAATGGAATGTAGGACTTCTCTGTTAGAAGCAAGTTCCTCATTTTCAGGAAGATCCTTTGAATTCATGTGCATGATGAAAAGCACCATCAACTAATCTGAGATCCTTCTAGTTCCTGCAATGACCACTCTGAATCATTTGGGTTTACAATTTTTGTTTATGGTGCTTTGTTATTATGTATTCATTTATTTGGGTAGAGAGAAAAGTTCATGTATCTATTTCTGTGTGTTGGAGTAGTGTCTAGAGCTTAGGTCACAACTTTGCCTTGGCTGTGTTTTGGTCCAAAATAATGACTCTGCTTGTGACAAGTCCATATGAAGTCATGGCGCTGACTGAGAATGCTTCACTCTAGACAACACACATCCTTTCCAATCCTCCTGCTTTCCTCTCAGCAGTTATCCCACTGCCAGGGTGAAGTCAAGACACTCAACTCAAGAAAGATGTTGAGGCGCTCAAACATGTCCAGAGAAGGGCAACAAAGCTGACGAGGGGTCTGGAGCATGAGCTCTATGAGAAGAGACTGAGGGAGCTGGGGATGCTTAGCCTGGAGAAGAGAAGGCTGAGGGGAGACCTTGTTGCTCTCTACAACTACCTGAAGGGGGGCTATAGCCAGGTGGGAGTTGGTCTCTTCTCCCAAGCAACCAGCAACAGAACAAGAGGACAGTCTCAAGTTGCACAGGGGGAAGTTTAGGTTTGATCTTAGAAATTCTTCCCGGAAAGAGTGATTGCCCACTGGAATGGGCTGCCCAGGAAGGTGGTGGAATCAACATCTCTGGAGGTGTTTAGGAAGAGACTTAGTGCCATGGTCTAGTTGATAAGTTGGTGTTGGATGATTGGTTGGACTTGATGATCTTGGAGGTCTCTTCCAACCTGGCTGATTCTGTGATCCTGTGAATAAGCAATAGCACATACCACAGTCTATGTTTGTCAGCCTGTGCATGCACTCCTTAAGGCCTGAACAGGCAAAGCTTCATGCCTCACAGCCCCTGAGGGGTGAGTATGCTGCTGACAGATGTACTTTTAACCTGGGTTACTTCATTACAGGAGGGCTGTTAAAAAAATAAACAAACTTTGAGCTACCAAACCCCAGAATTCTTCAAATGCAGCTATTCACATGGAAATATGTACCTGCTCCACAATGCAGGAGGAAGTAATGAGCTGGTTTTGCTTTATGTATCATTGTTCACTTTCACCTCCCAAACAGGAGGAGGAAGAGGCTACCTCCTCCTTTTAAAACTTGCCTTCTCACTTCATTTCACAGTGAGGAGGTCTGGGGAGCTGCAGTTTGAGTGCTGCCTCTGGTGAAAACTCCACAGTTTCTTTCTCCTTGTTTATGATCCTCTCCCTCCCAGGTTTCAGGCTCAGAAGAAATCAGCACAAGAGCTGGATGTTTAAGGTGGACTGGGGCAAGAGTCCCATCAGAGATACCACTGGAGTCCCTACCTCACAGCACCAGCCATTCCCACTCCCTGGCTCCCTCCACGGTGCATCTTCATTGCAGTGCTCTCCAAAATCTTTTCCTCCTTTGATAATACAAAAGTCTGGGAACATCCAAAGAAAACTTTTCAAAATCTATCAGCAATACATTGGGAAAGAGAAACAGAAGGAAAAGTCACTGAAAAATAAATTAACCAGGTGAGGAAAATACACAGGCATGTTTTAGAATGACTGTTTGAGATATTTCAAAGAAGAACCCATCTACACAGAATCACAGAATCCTCAGGGTTGGAAGAGACCTCAAAAATCACCCAGTTCCAGCCCCTCTGCCATGGGCAGGGACACCCCACACTAGATCAGGTTACTCAGAGCCACATCCAGTCAGGCCTTAAAAAAACACTTCCAGGGATGGGGCTTCTACCTCCTCCCTAGGCAACCTGTTCCAGTATCTCTAGTTTTCAATTAATTGTTTACTATCAAAAATCTGCAGTAAATCGTGATTCTAACATGAGTCTTCACAAGTTGGCATCTGTTTTCTTTTGATTCATTGATCCATTCTGGGAGGCAACAGCCCATAGCATGATCTCCTGGCCAGGCAAGGAGGTAGTCTGAGCTTTGTACTCAGCTCTGGTAAGGCCACACCTTGAGTATTGTGTCCAGTTTTGGACACCTCAAGACAAGAGAGATATGGAGCTGCAGAGTGCAGAGGAGGGCAATGAAGCTGGGGAAGGGCCTGGAGAATAAATCTTATGAAGTGTGACTGAAGGATCTGGGGCTGTTCTGTTTGGAAAAGAGGAGACTGAGGGAGACCTCATTGCTCTCTACAACTACCTGAAAGGATGTTGTGGAGAGGCTGGTGCTGGTCTCTTCTCACAGGTCATTAGTGATAGAACAAGAGGGAATGGCCTCAAGCTGCAACTGAGTATATTTAGACTGGACATGAGGAAAAAAATTTTCACAGAGTGGTCAGGCATTGGAATGTGCTACCCGGGGAAGTGGTTGAGTCACCAACCCTGGATGTGTTTAGAGGTCATGGTGCTTGGAATGTGGTGCTTGGCATATGGTTTAGGGGTGAACCCTGTAGAGTAGGGCTATTGATTGGACTTTGTCATCCTGAGCATCTTTTCCAACATGAATGTTTCCGTGATTCTGTAAATTGTAGATCCACTGACATTACATGGTACCATGACAATTTACACCACACAAGGGCTTATTCAACCCTCTGAATTCTCTGGCCCACCACATTACAGTTTGTATCCAAGCCAACTTTAATTTTGATGGTTAGCATCCTCATTGTTTATTATTTACCCAGCAGCAGAGATTTGAAGCCACAGTCAGGATGTTGTTTGTGCAGCGTTAGATGCTGTGACAACACAGGCAATGCTATTCCAAAGAGCATTCATTCTTACTCTGTTGCTATCTGATATATTCCTACACCAAGTCCATCCAAATAGATTTTCACCAAGTGCTTAAATGGCTGAGCTTTGGCCAAGAAGGCAGCATGGAATTACTCACAGTGGCAGGCTGGATGAAATGTAAGCATCCCCAATTCATCCAATTATTTTTCAATGCAAGCTAGGGCCAGAAGGGACTCTGTACATCATTATTCTTGATATTCTAGACATTCTTGTTTTGAGTTTTGTTCTATGGAATGAAATAACAGTTTGTTTCACTGACAGCAGAGGACAAGTAAAAATTAGCACATTTTATGAGACATAAAAAAGTCCATCAGAAAATGATGTTTAGAGAGAGACATTTTTCATCGTGCAACACAACTCTTCACAAGAAAAATATTGACAAAAGTCACATGGTTATGCTTACCAAACACTGTTTTTTGAGTCAGCTATAAGCTTAGAGCCATTATAGGAGAATAATATTGGAATGTGATGGAGAAAAGAAGGGGGAAAAGAGTGGTAATTTAAATTGTATATTTTTATTTCTTCTCTCTCTCTCTCTCTCTCTCTCTCTTTGGCTCCATTCACTGAAGAAGTTAATAAAGGTTTACTGTAAATCAATTTTGGCAGTGATTCACTTCTATACTTTGGTTCACTTATTGCTTCTGTAAAACCTAACTGCAGCTCAAATCCAAACCACACAGATTGGAGTTTCTTGAGATCTGAATCCAGATCTTGGTTCTGTGTGTTTGTCAGGACAAAAATCTGAATGTCCTTAAATGCTACTGCTCTGCTTAGAATCATAGAATGCATCAGGTTGGAAGGTCATCTTGTCCAACCCTCCTGCAGTGAGCAGGGACATCTTTAACTAGATCAGGTTGTTCAGGTCCCTGTCAAGTCAGACCTTGAATGTCTCCAGGGATGGGGCCTCTACCACATCTCTAGGCAACTTGTTCCATCATTTCACTATCCTTGTTGTGAAGAACTTCCTCTTACTATTCAATGTAAATCTACCCTGCTCCTGTTTAAAACCACTGCCCCTTGTCTTATAGCTACAAGCCCTTCAAAGAGGTCCCTCTCCAGCTGTCCTGTAGATCCCCTTCAGCTACTGAAATGTAGTTATAAGGTCTCTTTTCCAGGCTGAACAACCCCAATTCTCTCAGCTTGTCTTTGTATGAGAAAGTGCTCCAGCCCTCTGAGCATCTTTCTGGCCCTCCTCTGGACCAGTTCTGGCAGAAGTATATCCTTCCTGTGCTGAAGATTCTAGAGCTGGACAGAGTACTCCAGGTGAGGTTTCACCAGACGAGAGTGGCAAAATCATCTCTCTTGAGCTTCTGGCCACATTTCTTTTGACATAGCCCAGGATATGGTTTGTCTTCTGGGCTGCAAGTGCACATTGTTGGCTCATGTCCAGTACCCCCAAGTTCTTTTCTGGAGGGCTACTCTCAGTCTCATCATCCTCCAGCCTGTATTGTTAATGAGGATTGCCCAACCCAGGTCCAGGACCTTGCACTTCCCCTTATTGCATCTCCCTAGCCCACTTCTCTAGTCTAGGTCTCTCTGAATGACATTCCATTCCTCAGTCTTCTCAACCACACCACTCAGCTTGTCATATCAGCAAACTTGCTGAGGGTGCACTCAATCTCATTGGCTATATCACTGATGAAGACATTTGATAGCACTGGTCACAATACAGACCCCTAAGAGACACCACTAGTTACTCTTCTCCATCTGGACATTGAGCTGTTGACTGCTACCCTTTGGATGCAGCCATCCAACCAATTCCTTATCCACTGAACAGTCCACCCATTGAATCCATAGCTCTCCAGTTTAGGGAGAAAGATGTTGTGGAGGACTGTGTCAAAGTCTTTGCAGAAGTCCAGATAATGGCATCCATTGGTCTGCCCTTGTCAACTGATGTAGTAACTTGTGGGTGCGTGCATCCTCAGCTGGGGCTTCTCTCCACTGGAAATGCAATTACTATCCAGGGAACAAGAGAAGGGCAATCTCTTTAAAAATACTTGCAAAATGAAAGTTGAACAACTTAAACTGTTTCCTGAATGCATGTGGAATCTGTCTGTAAGAAACTCTATAAACAGAACTATCAATGAATCCAAAGTCTCTTTGAATTTTTGCTGTAACTTGAGTTACATTTCTGGCTGATTCAAATTTATGTGAAATTGAGATAAACTTCCAAGATTCAGTCACTTTTAATAGCATGAGATACAGACTTCTCAAACCTGCTGTGAAAGCTGAAACCTGGGCCAGCTTTTCATCTGCAAGCTGAACTTACCATCAGTAAAAAGATGTTGTTCTCTCCTCTCACTTCCTATACTGTTTAAGGAGGGGAGCAGAAAAGGAGCAGTATCCAGGACAGCTACAAAAATCCTTTCTGAAAAACACAATCCTTTCTCATGCCAGCACTTCCACTTAGATCAAATCATTTGTTTTATACGTTTACCAGCCTGCATGCATGTGCCAAATCTGCACAGGAGACATACAACCCCTTTATGAGCAGGTCTAACTTCAGAGATGACCCAGAAACTTGCTCAGCAAAGCACTTGCCTGCCACCCGTCAGAGGCTGAGTATGGCTGAATTGGCACCTTAACCCATACCAAGCCATTTCTGCCAACTCTACACAGGACTTTTCTAACTCCCTGTTCCAAAAAAAAAATCTCTCCAGCCAAAATCCCCTCCTGGCCTGCAAATATGTTCAGGCATACACCTCTGTGCTGTAAATGAAATATCTGGCGTATTGCAAAACCACACTGAAGGAGCCAACTGGAACAGAGCAGAGCTAGCACTGGGAGAAGGTGTTTGAGCTGTTGAATTTATTTACTACACATATGTCATATCCAAAGGAGCATTACACATTTCACTGTAATAGTTATGTTGGTGAGTATGAATTTATCACC
This sequence comes from Dryobates pubescens, assembly GCF_014839835.1. Classification (NCBI taxonomy): domain Eukaryota; kingdom Metazoa; phylum Chordata; class Aves; order Piciformes; family Picidae; genus Dryobates; species Dryobates pubescens. The sequence continues at coordinate 16,167,988 of NC_071623.1, read as the reverse complement.
TGATCTTTTGATAGCCACTAACAGATATTTTGAGGATGCCTAGCATTAGTAAGGTCCCACATGCTTAGGAGTACACAACTGTGCAGTAAATTGTGGGAGGCAGCACCTGACCATGTAAGACATGAGAGTCTTTCCTAGGAACAATTCATATTTGCAACTGAACCTTTCAGGCAGAAGATACTCCTTCTACTGTGTCCTGAATAGGTAACTCTTTATGTTTCACAAGCCTGATCAAGAAACAAGGAAAAAAACTTTCAAGAGGGGAGAAAACGGAACACAGCATCAGCTTGAGAAAGAACAGCCACTCTGTATGAATGAGTAATAGGCTTCCCTGGGCCACACTTAGCAGCAGTCTAGTGACTTAATTTCACACTTTCCATATGTGAGTGGCCAACAGGTGAATGCAACTTGTACACATGTGCATCTTCCCACCTTCTACACCTGCATATTCCCATCTTCTACATGTCAATGCCCAGCAGGCCCTTTACCACTCATGTCCACATTTACAGTGGTCAGTTGTCTTGTTGTTCAGAGTGCATGGCAAATTTGCATGGGCTCCCCATTGTTTAGAAAGAAAGGGTTCTGTCCCAGAAGGTTTTTGGACCCCACTGTGATCCATTGGGATATCACTCCTAGCTGTGATAATTTCCTAACTGGCCTGCAGCACATTTGGGCTTTCTTTTCATTCACCAGCAAGGGGAGCAAAGGAAGCTTTCCTCCATGGAACTTCTGCTGCAAGGTTTGTAGTCTGGGATTTGTTTGGGATTTTCCTCATTTGGCAACAAAGTCCATTGACATCTTAGGTACCATGCTGTTATCTGAGTCCCCAAGGCCAAGCCTGCTGTGATGCATCTTACTCAATACTCAACATGGAAAGACTTTGGTGGAGCAGCATTCTCAGGAGAAAGTACCAGTGCTTTTCTAAATTCCTTGAGCAACTCTTGCAACTTCCTGTGGATGACTCAGGCCCAGCAGGCTTTGCCCTGTCATTCTGTGAACTTTTGGCCTGCCACATTAGGGGGTCAGTGAGGGAGTGCTGCTCCATAGAGAAGGGGAGCCCAGAGCCCAGCCTCTTAACAAGGTACACATCAGCTCTGAGGCTCATTGGACTCACTGTGCAGTTCCCTGTCCAGGTAGAAAAATAACCTATCAAAAAGAAAGAAAAGCATGGTTGTTTCCTGACCAAAGGAGTCAAGATAATTCTTGGCAGTGGCTGAAAAGTACAAAGGAAAGTCCAGGACCACGCAGGGGAGTGTAGGGATGGGTTATGGCATGAGTAGAGGAGGAGGGAGAAGTACACAAGTAGTGTTCTCGGAGGTGGCGAACTGTAGCATTGGTTTACCTACTGCAGGTGAGCACACATTGAGCATACATTGTGTTATGCAGCAGGAGAAAACCTGGCTATCAGATCTATGAAAATAGGAGCTATGCATCCTCCCCCGTGTAATAGCAAGAGACCTCTCTGAAGCATCTCGGTGCTTACAGTAGGATAAAAAGCAGTCCCACGCCTGTTCTTTCCCTTTTTACCTACAGATGGGAGTAAAGAGCTCTTTACCTATGAAGCTCCGAATCACTGGGCTTACAATAAATAGAGCAAACTCCACTTTAAGAAAGTGAAAGCCATAGGAAGTGTTCACAACAGTCAAGAGGGATAGATTACCACATCAAACAGTCTTGGCAATATTTGTGTTTTTCCATGCATTTATAAAGTTCATGTGGTGCAGCTGACTTAGTATATAACACAGGGAGAAATTAAAAGAAACCAAACCAAGTTGGCCCAGCTTGGAAAAATCTCATATACTTCATGGTATTTTTCTAGGCTCACCAAGCTCATTTTTGGTTTTACATTAATATTCTGCAAGGACCCAGAACTAACCACATAGCAGCAGTTTCAGATGAGGCAATATGGTACTTGGCCAAGCTTGCAGAGAAATCTGGATCCTGTCCCTGATAGGTGAGTTTCTGGACCTGCTAGGGTCAAACCCCCCAGATGATGCAGAGAGCTACAAAATAGTTGCATTGTAAGCACTCACTACCCCATGCCACTTTTCCAGAATGGCAGGTAAGTAACTACAGAGCCATGGCACACATACAGTCCTGGTTTCATCCCCAGATGAGTTTCTTTGCAGCTTGATGAAGGAATTTGCTGTCTCCAGTCCTGCCTAGTTTCCCCACCTCCTTTTCCTTCTCCCCCAAGTCCTGATGAAGCACAATGCTTCTGTGCAAAACACTCTCCCATTTTTTCCCCTGCAGCACACTGGGTGCTGCATAACTTGTCTCCTTGATTCGGATCAGGAAGAGCATCAAGCAAGAGACTTCCAAAGCTCCATATGTTTAGCCTGTCAAAGAAAAGATAGAGTTCTGTTTTAGTGTAAGTACCTTATGTACTTTAATGGAGCAGAAGCCAAACATGAATCAATATCTGGGAGTTAAATCTGGAAAAATTCAAATGAGAAAGAAAGCATGATATTTTAAGATAATTAATTGCTCAATCTGTGCCTAAAATACCACAGAAAGAGGTGAATCCTTTATCTCAACCCATGAGCCTTTCTGGAAGAGAGTCTCTAGGAAGATACAGGATGCTAAACCCAGGTTAAGGATGGCTAGATGAACTCTTCTGGAAGTCAGACTACTAGTTTATTTGGCCTCAAAGTGTAGACATTGACCAGTCACTTGGGTTTAAAATGTATTTAACTTGAATACAAAGGATTTGAGGCAGGAAAATCTGCTAGAAGATTAGAAAGTCAGTCTGTAGTTTGTACTGTTCAAAGCTGGTAAATCACAAGAAAAAGAATTATAATATTCCCTTCACCATGGAAACACAAATACACTGAGGAAAAAAAGTCAAAATGTTGGTTGTTGTGTGATAGAAGACAAAATGGGAAGTTCAGTCTGTGAAAGGAGTTGTTACGAATGAAAATGAAAAGAAAAGGTTGAGGCAGCCTGGGTAACTTTGTGACAAAGACAGACCACATAAAGACCCAAGGACTCAGTTTGTATAAATGCATCCTGTAATCACAATGAGAGGAAGGCAGCAAAAGACACATTTCTTGAGAAAGGTACTGGCAAGCCCCAAAGACCACACTCAGAAAGCCAGGAATGCAACAGCAGCTCAAGGAGAAAGGCTATAAGGCAGCATGGCAAGCCCTTTGCTGGGCTAGAGGGAGGGGGAAGAAGGAGCCCTGGGGGTTTTGGATGCACCCTCAGGTGGGGATGGGATCTTTCTTTGTCACTGCGCTTTGGGTTTTCTGTAACATTCACTGCTTTCTATTTAAACTTTCATCACTTTTGCAATCCGTTTGTCTGAGTCGTTATTTCTGCCTGTGGTGGGGAGGGGATCTGCCCCAACCCATTACATTAAGGAATCCAAAAAGTTGGGTCAGCAGTTACTAGATGAAAAAATGTGTGCCATTTCACAAATCTGAACTCATTTTAAAAGCATTCACTTCTCCTGGGACTGCGGAAGGACACCAGTGTGAGGTGGTTGGTGATCATTTTTCAGTTGAGCAGTGTTTTCTGTTGCTAAGGCACAGAAGTGATTTTCCTGATTGCCTGAACCTGGTTATCAGTGAGTAATCTATTAGACATAAATATGTAAAATTACTATTTCACTGTGGATACAGAAATCAATGCCACAAACCTGAGGAACTACATGCAGAGAAAGATAGCTATGCAGTTGAAGCTACTGTTTTGATTTCTGGGAGAACAGGGGTGGTCTCAGCTCCTACTTTGACTCCTATTCCCAAGTGCCCTGTAGCAGATGTTTTGCCTGAGAAAGACCTATGTGAATTCAGTCTCCTACAGAGGAGGCCCAGGGGTGACCTTATTGCTGTTGACAACTACCTGAAGGGAGGTTGTAGCCAGGTGGGGATTGGTCTCTTCTCCCAGGCAACCAGCAACAGAACAAGAGGACACAGTCTCAAGCTGCACAGGGGGAAGTTTAGGCTTGATCTTAGAAAGAAATTCTTCCCAGAAAGAGTGATAGCCCATTGGAGTGGACTGCCCAGGGTGGTGGTGGGGTCAACACCCCTGGAGGTGTTTAAGAAAAGCCCGGATGAAGCATTTAGTGCCATGGTCTAGTTGATTAGTTAATGTTGGGTGATCGGTTGGACTTGATGATCTTGGAGGTCTCTTCCAACCTGGCTGATTCTGTGATTCTGTGATACAGCACATCTATATATAAGAAAATTACTCAGAATCCCTTTACCTCTGATGGGGAGACAGGCACTGTGGCATGTCTCAGCTTATTTACATGCCTGAAAAATGTCAGACAACTCGTACCCGAGAAATGGCTCTGTAGCTCTGCTGACCCCACAGGCTATATGAGACATATGAAGTCATTCTATATGACCTCTGTGCTTAGTGTCTGTGCTTCAACTCCTTAAACAGATAGCAGTATTTCTATAGCTCACTGAAATGTCACTAGGACAAGCCCACTAACATCTGTGGGAATGTTGCTGAGCTGTAGCCTGGTGAAGCAGGGTGCTGCTGACACCATGAGAAGAAGGAAGCTAGAACTAGCAGTTCTCAGAAGGAGATGGATCACTACCTGTTCATTACTTCACATGCCTGAAGTCTTGTGGCCTATAAATGGTGTTGTTGCACAGTCTCACTTCTTTCAGCAACTCCAAATTTCCAAAAGAAGCTGACAGCAGCTTTTCTCTAATAGTCCTTAATTTCCAGGAGTAATTTGGAGTAAGCAAGGACCAAGGCCCCTTCCCATGTCAGCAGCTTCCTAGGAGGGTTCTCAAAGTTGTGGGACACCACAGCCTGTTACTGAGGGATAGCAGGAATTAGGTAAGTACCTTCTGCTTTGCCTCTTTCTTTCTTCTGAGAAAAAGCAGCTGGTTGGTTTTATATTTTTTCCCCTGTTTTTGTTGTGTTTTATTTTCCCCTCAAAGCAGCCACAGCAGTCAGCCAATATTGAGTACCTTAAGGGTTGTTTCTGTTGAGAAAAGAAGCTCGTTCTGAAGCCGGCTGCTTTGTGCAAAGCTGATTATTGCAAGAGGATGTCAGGAGCCCTATTTCCCTGAACTCAGCATGGGTGAACTATAGAACGTAGCTTCTATTTCAAGACTCTTTTCAACCAACACAGCCCATAAAACAAGTTCTTCTTTCTCTTGGTCTCCCTCTCTTCACAGCTTTATCTCAACAGCAGATGACATGTAATTTTTTGGCATGTCCTCATTTTCCATCTCTCTGGGTTTTTTTGCTGCAGACAGGACATGCACACTCGGCTGGCGTTAATTCAATCCCAAGGGTTTTTGTTCTCAGTGTTCTCATTCAGGCTACAGTAAGGAACAATGACAGTATTAATTTGTCCACTGTTTCACTGTCTAGAAGGTATTATGCTTATCAGATTCAAAGCAGAGATGTGGCTGCATATGGATCAAAGATGAGATACACTGAGGGCCATTCACTCATAAAATTAATACTACCTCAGCTGTAACTTCCCCATCCTCTCCACTTGACTTGCTGGTGTGTGCAATGACAAACCACTGAGGACAGTTTGTTTCCTCATACAGATGCATTTCCAGATAAAACCTTCATTTTCTAAAAGCTGTGTCTTACCAATTTGTGTCCACTTCAGATGCAACTTTTTACAGGTGCAGAGTCAAAAAAGGAAAATAGTCCTCCTGAACATGAAAAGGTACTTCTGTGAAGTACTTAAGTAGTTCTTTTTTCTATACCCAAAAGACTTCTGTATTGTATTCCTAAATTGCTTGTTCTTGTGTGGCACGGCATATACTTGATTCCAAGCTAAACCACATCCTAGCTCACTGTTCTGGAAGGCTGTATATAACAGACAGGTTGAGAGTGAATAGGTGTTCAACTCATAAGATAATACAAGACACAGTACACAAGAAAGCATATGCAAAACTTCCATTCAGCTCCTAAATCACTGCTTTGCTTATTACTTCTTTTCCAGGTTGGCTTGCAAGTAGGATATCTCCTGTCAAAGCGAGCCTTCACATCTTGAAAAGCCTTCTGAATCAGACCTGTGATAGAGTAGCATATAGAAGTGAACTGTCCAAATACAATTTTTTAAAAATCAGGTCAGAGAAATCCTGTCTATGAAGAAGGTCAAACAGTAAAGAAAGAAGAAGAGAGAACAGAAGCGGCGGGGGTGTAGGGTGGGGGAAGAGTATGGATGTCTTTCCTGTTCTCATTTAGCCTGAATAAGAAATTAGGGAGGGGAGGACGGAAAGAAGAGGAAGGCAGAACTAGAACAAAACTATTTTAGGCTCCTTTATAACTGACAATCTTTATTATTTACATATAAAGCCAGACTGGACAAAGAACTAAAAATACACCATATCTCGTTGGGAACAATCCTATACCAGCAGGGAGATGTAGCAGTTGACTTAAGTGGCCTTTTTCTATCATTAGCCCCTGTGATTCCATGCCCATTTCATCCACAGCGTGTATGCTTCTTGCAAGTCTCTCTGCAATAATAGTACCAGAAATACAATCCACTGCAGTGCTTGTTCTCTGCACTACTGAGAGGCTGGCACTTTTTAATGGTTGCTATATTGGTATGGACATTGATGACAGTTGCCCTGATACTCCTTTCTAGCTCACCAATTTTATACCAGCATAATGCAAAAGAAATATATCAGCAGAATACTTCATGCAGGTTTGTGGGGGGATTTCTACAGACAAGAACAGATGACACATTGTGCTACAAAACTTCTGGAGAAGACGATCGCTGTTATCTGCCATTGATATATACACAACTTAATTTAGCAGCTTTTAAACAGGTTTCCACTTTTTCCCAGTTCTTTAGGCTTGGAGTTATCTGTCTCGAATACGTCTCATCAGTCTTGCAGAAGAAACTATTTTACAGGAAAAATTCCTATTAATTACCTGATAATAATAGGCAATCTTCATTACCAAAAGTAGGAGTCCTATGAAGAGTTTCTGTTAACACTAAATTTGTCCCTAAAACACTCTCTGAGAAGGTAGAAGGCCATACAGTGCACCTAGTGTAGGTTTTGAGCCCTATCCAGCACTCAAATATCATGCAGTCTTTCCCTTTTGATGTCACCACTTGGCAGGAGACTCAGCTTGTTTAAGTATGTGAGTACTCTAACTGAAGCCAAAGTACTCAGGAACTTTGCTCTGTTTCAGGATCTTCCCACTGAGGTTATCTGAAGATCATCTGTGATGTGGCTTTCTGGTTTCTCTGCATTATTAAGGAGCTGACCTGGCATGATGTGCCAGTCTATGCCCAGAAATTATTATCTAGGATGACGTTCCTCTCCATACAGTCAGCTTCTTGTTGCAGGCTTGTGGCTCAGTTGTTCAATGTGGACAGTTCTCAGAGAGAGGTGGATCTTTGGGACTGGCTGGCTCACAATTTTTATTGCAGATGCTCTTGCAGCACCTTGTGAAGATCAAAAATCAATCCAAATACAAATAAGAAACATTATTAATTCCAAGCTAGCATAATTTCAACTCAAAGAAGAGATCTTTTCTGTGCACAGATTGCCCAAGAATTCATTTAGGCCCTTCCCTCGACTGGAAAAGGGTGACTGCCATGTCAGAGTTAGAGTATTGAACGCATTAATCATGAGCTCACTTTGGTTGGTTTTGACCCAGTTGTATCAGTTTAATGAGAGGATAAAGAACACTCCTCATGAAAGCACACACTTCCTGCTCAAGCTGTCTAGCCTGTGATGTTCGGCGTTCAACTTGACTGATGTTTATTGCAGCACTAGATGCATGGACAGGGGTATCAAATGCCTGCTGCTTCCTTCACTTGCATTTTGGATTCCAGGCACCTGTCATGCCGTGGCTTAACTGCAGGATCAGTGGCCAGGACAGCCTCTGCTAAAGTCCTGAAATGTTCTATTTTTACAAGCTGAAATATGGAGTGACAACTTCAGGAAGTTTGTTCATATTTTGCATAGGTAAATGAGGGAGAAAGCAAACACACAGATACAGAGCGAGGGAATTATTTAAGCTGGCAGGCCAGGAATGTAGAGATGTCGGGTTTCTGGAAGAAGCTGAACTGGACTGTGCTGCTTCTTCATCAACAACAGAAGCGTGGGTGTTCTGAATGCTATCAAGTCTTAGATTTTGGCATGAAATTTTAGGCCAGTACAAACTCATCTTCACCAGCACTTCTGTACTTCAGCAGCATGCCAGTTGTATAATAAAACGAAACTGGGCATGTTGCCTCATGTTTGGCACTGTGGTTTATTTACATTTTGCAGAGGTGCCCAAAGATCATTGGGCAGCAATTGGTTAGGTCACACTATTATTGCAGGTTCTTAGGTTATTAGGCACTCTTGGACAACTGAGATAATGTCACACAAAGGCTGAAAGAGCCAGAGGGTTTTTTTAAACCTGCTTCTCTAAGCTAATGAGGTTTGTGTGCTTCCACTCTATGTGCATTTTGAATTATGTGCAAGTATGAGTACCTGGAAATACTTTTTGAACCTGTTCATCAATTTAAAAGGAAAAAAAAAAATCTTTTTCTTTTAAAACCAGAGGGGAAGAGATGTCAAAGACAGAAATTGAAACAACCTGAGGAAGAGATTATTAAAAACTACATGGAGGAAAGGATAGACAAGAAAGGAAGAAAGAAAGGAAGAAAGAAAGGAAGAAAGAAAGGAAGAAAGAAAGGAAGAAAGAAAGGAAGAAAGGAAGAAAGGAAGAAAGGAAGAAAGGAAGAAAGGAAGAAAGGAAGAAAGAAAGAAAGAAAGAAAGAAAGAAAGAAAGAAAGAAAGAAAGAAAGAAAGAAAGAAAGAAAGAAAGAAAGAAAGAAAGAAAGAAAGAAAGAAAGAAAGAAAGAAAGAAAGAAAGAAAGAAAGAAAGAAAGAAAGAAAGAAAGAAAGAAAGGAAGGAAGGAAGGAAGGAAGGAAGGAAGGAAGGAAGAAAGGAAGGAAGAAAGAGAGACTATAAATGACTGGCTATGGAGAAAACTTCAGTTACAGTTCATATCTTTGTAAAAATTAAGTTGATCAAACTCAAAATGAAACCTACAGTAAACTAGGCTTCCTTTACTCCAGCGCTAGGGGAGCTTGGATTGGTGTTTTGATTTCTTTAAGCAATGACATATTATTCCTGCATTGTATTCCTTTCACATGCTACTCAGTTACATATAAAGGGGCTTTAAACAATGGGAGTCTGGAATATTTGCTAGATACATTTAGAAGGGAGAGAGAGATTCTGTTGTGCCAGTTACACTTACCATCTCCCTTTCCTTGGCATCTGGAGAGAATTCCATTAGAAAAGCAAGCAAGCATGCAAAGCAAACCACAATTTTTTCCCCACTGAGAGCTTCAGACACACAAATGCGTTCTTGCCAGATAGCAAGTGAGATTGTATCGCTTCCAAACAACTGACTGAAAAAACCAAGAATTTTTAAAAATGCAGGCACCTTGGGAGTCCTCTTAGAGACAAAACTACAGAGATTATTTTGCAGAAATAAGCTTTGCTCTTGGATTACAAATGTTGATGCTGAATTCACGTTCGAATGTGCTTGCCTGTGTGCGAGTACGTGTGAAATTATTAATCACTGAAAGCAAAGATTCGTAATAATGGAGTTATTGATATTTTTCTTGGCTCTGACACTGCAGATGTGATGCTGACAAGAAATGTTCCCACTGCTTGATGAAAGGGGTTCCCAGGAAATGCTAGCAGCAATCACTCTTCAAGCAGAAGATATTTTCTGTCATCTGGTTCTTGACAACTATAAATAAAGGAGTCAGTCTGATCTTTATACACTAATGCTACACCGTAAGAGACAGGACGATGCAGCACTCTGCAATGAAATCCATATACACAGTGAGGAGATTAGGAAAAAAACCATAAATGCATGCACCAGAATGGGTTTTAAGCAGTGTTGTTAAGCAAAGGCTCACAACTGCGCTTGTTGGCCTTGCTTAATGCAGAAATTCATTTTCCTGTGCTGCAGCTAAAGCGTTTCAGAGACAAATGTTGACATACAGGCAGAGGATAAAACTAGTATTTGTTTGCTAGCATAAAAGAACTGTTATTAAAAGCTACTAAAGTGAAATGCTACCGTTAATTTTTCTCCCTCTTAGCTATGCTAAACTAAGCTCTCTGAAAACAGAAATGCTGACAACACAGTGCAATGATGCAGGTATGCTGCTTGCCATCCAGAGACAGCCAGGACTGCCAGCACTTCTGCAGTGAGCCCCAGGCAGTGAGTTCCTCTGCTGTGCTCATGGTCTCTGGGTAGCAAATGTATTCTGCACATCCCAGGAATCTGAGTCAGTGACATGCTCTGGCACTGGGAGCAGTTATCTTTCCCTTCCCTTCCCTTCCCTTCCCTTCCCTTCCCTTCCCTTCCCTTCCCTTCCCTTCCCTTCCCTTCCCTTCCCTTCCCTTCCCTTCCCTTCCCTTCCCTTCCCTTCCCTTCCCTTCCCTTCCCTTCCCTTCCCTTCCCTTCCCTTCCCTTCCCTTCCCTTCCCTTCCCTTCCCTTCCCTTCCCTTCCCTTCCCTTCCCTTCCCTTCCCTTCCCTTCCCTTCCCTTCCCTTCCCTTCCCTTCCCTTCCCTTCCCTTCCCCCTCCCCTCAATATTTCATAACCACTTAAGAGGAAAACGATAAATACAAGCTACACAAACCCTGGAGCTACTGTGCAGACAGGTAAAGAGTTACCAACCCAACGCTGTGTTTGAACATTTATTTTGCAAGTTCTTTTTATACTCCATGGCCTGAATCAACATGACTTTCCCCATTGTCATCTGAGTTCCCAGAAAAGGAGTTTCCTCCTCCCTTATTCCTTCTACCTTCAGGTTTATGGCCATTCAGCCACGTGGAATCAAATCCCCTGCCCACCTGCAACGCTAGACAAGGCAACACCAAACAGAGAGTGAAAAACAAAAGCTGAGGAAGCTGAAACCACCAATGTTTGCAATACCAAATCTCTCATGAGGATCAATCTTCATAACCATAAGCTAGGACTGGAAGATTATGCACATCTTTGAGAAGGCCATTTTCCACCCTGACAATCTGCACTTCAGATTTGCAGCAATTTTTACACTGAATCCTTCAGTGCATCATGGCAGTACCAGTTTGCAAGCAACTGGCCACACTGCGAGGCATGAGTTCTCAAAGCTCTTTAATGACTGTACCAGCATGGATGTGTCATTGCTGTTTTCTCAAGGCGTCACAGAGCCTTGCACAAAGTCATGTGAGAGTGAGTGAGAAGTCAGCTGAATCTAATCAGAAGGAATGGGGTAATTAAAATGAACTCTGTGAGGAACTGTTTGTAAAGTGGTATGCAGGGCTCTCTGTTTAGCAGCTTATTATTCAACCAAGTCTTAGTAAAGCTTCACTGTCTCCCCTGGAGCACAGTGCAAACAGGAAAGCAGTTTCATTTCCCCCATCCAGTAACTGTACTCCATAATTTAAGCTGATCATACTTTTCTATTCTTCACAGAAATTTTCCACAGTTTGGATATGGGCATCTACATTGTTATTAAAATGCTCTACCTGAAGAAGAGCTGTTTGGAGACAGCAGCCCCAATGACATCTATCTTCTCCTGAGCGTGCTCAGAGCATGAAGAAGCAAAGAAATAACAACAGATTTCTGGTGAGAGAGGAAAGGCAAGTTCAGTGAAGAATTTCAAGACCACATGGGAAGGTTTTCTTGGAAAGTAGCTTTCTTATTGAGAGAAAACCAGATAAACCCAGCATTGGCAGGAGATGAGGAATATTACCCACTCCATGATGCTGCTTTGTATGCAAAGGGAAATTTCAGTCAGCAGAGGGGAGAGAGGAAAAAGAAGCATCAAGCTGGCTTGTTGCAGAAGGAATGGACCCAACATGACATGATATACTGCTGCTGCCACAAGCCACCCAGTATTGCTTTTGCCCTGCTGTCCATCTAAGAGCATGGTAAATTCTCTTCCTTCCCCTACTGCCAGGGAGTGATTTGCTAATATACTGCTGGCAGATGCATGAGAATATTTGTTTTGGTTTTCTCCTATGCTTTTATTTATTCCTGAAAAAAAACCCAACCCAAAACAAACAAACAAACCACACACACACAAAACAGACTAGACACCTGGGAAAAAGCAAATGCCATCCATTCATCCATTTCTCTTCAGTCTAAGGAAACAGGAGCAACCCCCTGCTGATTTAAATAGCCTTTTACAAAGTGAAAACCCAACAAAACCTGCTGTGGCCTGTTTTGTGAGGTCCCACCTGGAATATTGTATCCAATTTCAGGCTCCCCTGTTCAAGAGGAATAGGGATCTACTTGAGAAAGTCCACCGGGGTGCTACAAGGATGATTAAGGGTCTGGAGCACTGCATTATGAGGAAAGGCTGAGAGACCTGGGGCTTTTTGGGCTGGAGAAGAGAAGACTGAGAAGGGATTTAGTAAATCTTTACAAATATCTGAGGGCTGGGCTTCAGGAAGCAAGGGACATCCTCTTCTCTGTTGCACCCTGTGACAGGACAAGGGGCAAAGGATGTAAACTATAGCACAGGAGGTTCCACCTCAACATGAGGAGGAACTTCTTTACTGTAAGGGTCACGGAGCACAGAACAGGCTCCCCAGAGAGGTTGTGGAGTCTCCTTTTTCTGGAGACTTTCAAGGCCCATTTGTATGCATTCCTGTGTGATCTGTCCTATGGTCCTGCTCTGGCAGGGGGGCTGGACTCAAAGATCTCCAGAGGTCCCTTCCAACTCCTAAGATCCTGTGACCCTGTGAAATGCAGTCCTGTAACAGTCTTAGGCACACTGAAGCTGTGCGCCATAGCTACTGCAAGCAAGTTGTAGGGTAAGGATTTTTAATCAATGTGCTCAAGGTTTTATTGTAAAATATAAGTAGGAAATCAAGGTCAGTTTATGGTCAATGACATAATTTGGTTGGAGAGCTGTACAGTGAATGCTTTTCCATTTCTCTCTTTTATTGTGTCCACAATCACAATGGCTTTTCTATCTAGGACTTTCCACATTTGCCAGAGATGTCCTGGGCAAAATGCATGTGGCCATGCAGATTCATGGTCATCTCCACTATGTTGGACTCACAATGCTTGGGTAGAACATCCATCTAGGATTCAGATTTCCCAATTGTCTTTTTTTCTCTGCCCAGGAACTTTGTCCAGACAGGATCTGAAAAATCCTGGTCCATTTTGCCTGAATTTCCAGATGATCAACAGTCCAGAGGGAGTGATATTTCAAGTCAGAAACTGAAACAGGATCATCAAAACCCAGACACATGACAGTTGTATCTCTCCCACACATATGGACTGAATGCAAGCTCCTCTGGAAGGTACTTTGATTTTTGTACCTCAGTTTCCTTTATTTACATTACAAACTGGAGCCCATTTGTGCTGGGTTGAAATTACCCCACCCCATCCCCTCCAACTAATTTGGAGAAAGTACCCCCAAGATAAAATTGCCAGACTAACTCAGTTTGGGATGGGAGCAAATGAAGGTACATTTACAAGCAAACTACAGTTGTATCAATTCCCACTTGTTTCAGCAAATCTCATCTCATCCTTGTTTCTACATTCCTGTCAGTGAGCCCTGAATGGCAGCTGAGGAAATTAGAGAGTGCTGCCTGACTGCAGGGTATTGGAGAGCTAAAAGTTACCTCAAATCCCATACAGTAGTCAATACGTAAATGTGAGGCTTGTTGTATGTGTAAGGGATGCCTCAGTGGAACAAGAGAAATAGAGACCGGCCTTAAACCCACTGCTGATCACAATTCAGAAATGAAGGAACAGAAACATGGATTGAGGAAGTGTGGGCTCCTGAAACTCTCTGGAAGATCAGAGGATCACGGGATGTCAGGGGTTGGAAGGGACCCAAAGAGATCATCAAGTCCAACCCCCCTGTCGGAGTAGGACTATACAATCTAGCTCAGGTCACACAGGAACGCATCCAGATGGGCCTTGAAGGTCTCCAGAGAAGGAGAGGAAGAGGAAACTGCACCACTGAATTCAAGCACCATAACTGAGACCCCCAATTTCCAAATACGCTGCAGTTCAGCCAAGCTGTCCTGGGAGTAGCAGGTATGTTTGCAGTAGAACAGATGCTTCCTGGGAGCACGTAGCTATCACTCCACTTGAGCAGAAATTCAATCATACCAATAAGGTAACAAAACCTCTTCCCAGAATTAAAGTTCAAAGCAAAAATAAAATAATAGAATGTAATTCCCCCCCCTATTTTCTTCATCCTTTTTCCCTCATTAGCCACATTACATATGTTAGAAGGAATTGATTGCTTTTTTCAAGTGATGCTGCATGTGCAAAATGTGCAAGTTAAGGATATATCAGACAGACAAATGGCAACTACCAAAGCCAGGTGGATAGAAGTTTCTAAAAGCTAATTGTTTCACAGACCCTCACAGTTGCATTTTGTTTGTTTGCTTGCTTCCTTTGTCTCCTACATAGTAGATTCTGGTAAGAATCCCTAAAACTGATGTTTTTATGATTTGAAGCACTCTGTGTGTTATTTATGTCAGAATCAATAGAACAGTTTATATAAAAAAAAGGATGTGTTGCAGCAGTCAATTCAAACAGAGCCATTTGTATGCAAGTGGAACTGATCAATCCAATAAAAAGCAAAAATGATTACCAAGTCTCCTGAGCCTTATAGAAATACTTGCAATAAAGACATTTTTAATATTTTTTTTTTTCAAATGAAAAAATAAAGAAATTAAATATATATCACCACTGGATTCAAATGGAAAGCAAAACTGTTCTGAACAACTGGGGAAAGAATTTGCACCTTGATTAAAGCCTGTTTCAATTCAGCTATTGATGCATCAGGGATATTTTAGTAAGGAATATTATTTAATTTTAAATCTTAGATTGTTCATTCAGATCCCATTTAGAATAGAATAGAATAGAATAGAATAGAATAGAATAGAATAGAATAGAATAGAATAGAATAGAATAGAATAGAATAGAATAGACCAGGTTGGAAGAGACCTTCAAGATCATTACATCCAACCCATCATCCAACACCACCTAATCAACTAAACCATGGCACCAAGCACTCTATCAAGTCTCCTCCTAAACACCACCAATGATGGTGACTCCACCACCTCCCTGGGCAGCCCATTCCAAAGGGCAATCACTCTCTGTGAAGAATTTCTTCCTAACATCCAGCCTAAACCTCCCCTGGCACAGCTTGAGACTGTGTCCTCTTGTTCTGGTGCTGGTTGCCTGGCAGAAGAGGCCAACCCCCACCTGGATACAACCTCCCTTCAGGTAGTTGTAGAGAGCAAGAAGGTCTGCCCTGAGCCTCCTCTTCTCCAGGCTAAGCAACCCCAGCTCCCCCAGCCTCTCCTCATAGGGCTTGTGTTCCAAACCCCTCATGAACTTTGTTGCCCTTCTCTGGACACATTCCAGCAACTCAACATCTTTCCTAAACTGAGGGGTCCAGAACTGGACACAGTGTTCAAGGTGTGGCCTGACCAGTGCAGGGTACAGGGGAAGAATGACCTCCCTGCTCCTGCTGGCCACAGTGTTCCTGATACAGGCCAGGATGCTATTGGCCCTCTTGGCCACCTGGGCATAGGAAACTGCAGGCTCATGTTCAGCCTACTATCAACCAGTACCCCCAGGTCCCTCTCTGCCTGGCTGCTCTCCAGCCACTCTGACCCCAGCCTGTAGCACTGCATGGGGTTGTTGTGGCCAATGTGCAGAACCCAGCACTTGTTCATACAGTTCTTTCAGGATAAGTGCTTAATCCCAGGGAAATTTCTCTTCCTGGACTTAAGGAAATAAGGCCCTGTATTGCAGTATCTCCACAATAAGATATAGAAATATGTGGTCACAGAAAGGGGATGAGGGAAAATAGTTTCCTTTTACTCAGCACTCCTTTGCTGAAAGTCAGGCTCAGCCCATAGCCAGCCTAACATAAATGTGACTGTAAGAAACTTTACTTCCTATTTGCCAGAAGGAGTCTGAAATATCAGTGTAAGAAGATGACACTTCCTCTAATTATAATTTAAAAAAGCCAACCAACCAACAAACAAAAACAAAACAAAAAAAACCCCAAAACAAACAAACAAAACCACTAAATCAAAAGCAAAGCAAACAAAAAAAGGCCTAAACAAAAAAAACCCCACCAACCAACCAAAAAAAAAACCCAACAGATTTTTCTGGGGTAGAGACTACTGTATATCTGTATGATGTTAAGAAAGTGACCCTTCACTGGAAAACAAAGTACACAGCTAGTGTTCAGCTGAGTCAGCATTAGAAACAAAGAGACAGTGCTTCCAAGGAAGGAAGGAGAGGATGCCTCATTAGTTTTGGGTAATCAAAGTCCTCTTTCCTTCTGATTGTGGCAGGGCTGATTTTACAACAGGTACTTCCCCTATTCTGGTTTTATTGATCGTGGTTGGTTTCATTCCCGCTTCAGAAGATGAGTTATGAGATGATTTGGTACATGGTGATACAGTAAGTGTGATCTGCAGTGTGTCATTGCCTTTGCAGGAGGCAAATGGGCACTTACCTCACGGAGTCCATGTCTGCAAGGGATCAAAGGCAGCAACACTGCCATTTGCTATGCATGTGACAACCCTTATCTCACAGCACGTGAAATCATGCTGTGAGGACCTGCTCACACATCCTGTCTGAGTAGATGGGGAACACTTGACAGAGGGTTCTTATGTCACAAGATTAAACAGTCACTTTCATGCTATTTTTTTTTCCTTACAGTACAGAGAGATGCAAGTAAGTGTCTGCTAGTTTGGCAGTTGGAAGGAAACTTAACTTGTTGATGCTTGCTTATACGGAAAGTCCTCAGTCAGATTTCTCAGACATAGAAATTGTGCTTATAAATAATTTCCAGGCTATGATCTGGCTGGAGCTACTCAGTGTCTATGGGATTCGTGTTTTGAATTACATTTTTGGTAAATGGACTCACTTTTTGCCCTGCTACCTTACATTTATAAGCCTCTGAGAGAATCCAGATTAAAACATCCCCCTGATCATTCACCAAAGATGTGTCCACCCAAATTCAGGTGCCTGCTGGTTAGAAAAGCAGAGTAGCTGGGTTAGAGAGCTAGTTGCTGTAGAAGCTATTTCTCCTGTTTACTGCAATTCCTTCAGCCTCTGGGGAATCATGACTATTAGCTGTGCAATTATTACATCAGCAGGAAGAAAATCATAGAACTGAGGCCTCCCCACCACAGCCACAAGCCCAGATGATGAAGACAAAACAAGAAGTGTTGCCACTAGTCATCATCAGGCAGACTTAATCTTGCATATTTGTGGGGTACATGAAATTAATGACTTTTGGCATGATACATACTTAGTCATTAGTACACAAACACCAGTCAGCCAGCCTACTGTTCTACATTGCCAAACTGTTTTCATGTTCTGGAAAAATAAGTATTCCTGTGAAGTCATCCCTCCCAGGCTGCTCTCTTTTCCTAGATTATATCTCTTTCCACTTGGGACCAAAAGTCTGGACAGCAGCATGAGAAAAGGAATCATTAGAGACATTTAATTAGCCTCTAACATTTTGACTCACAGGTACAAGAGTAGTCATTCTTGATGTCAAGGTTGCCGGTGACACATGGCAGTGTAACACACGTCTGTGTGAAACTGAAGTAAGTGGATGTCTAAAATGAGCAACCAAGCTCACAGTGAGAAACAGGTGAGGTAGTTTGGAAGATGAGATCAACCAGTTATCTTCTGACAGCACAGTGTCACTTTCTGTGAGCTGTCTCTTGATGGAGGAGAGCCAGAACAAATTCAGAAGCCTGACAGTGATCACCAGCAAAGAGGAATATGTCTTTAGAAAGCACTTTCTTCCTCCTCTGATTCTTAGCGATGTACTTCATCAGATTCAAGTCCACTGGGGGTCAAGGAGGCTGAATCAGATGTCAGCTTCACAAAACAAGTCTGGGGAAATACCATCTGATTTTATCTTCTGAATGACACAGTTGTTATCACAACCCCTCAAACTTTCACTCACAAGTTGAACAACTCATGTTAAAATATTGACAGTACACTCTTGCTTGGTTTCCTTTGATTGTTCTGACCATCCTCAAATTCCCCAGATTTGTCCAGAGAATGAATGTTAGTCACATATCTTTTCATGAAACTTGTCCATCAGTGCCTTTAAAAAACAATACCCTCTATTTTGCAGCAGTTTAAAGCAAAATCCCTACAATATTCATACAAACAATTTGAATTTATTCATTTTGACCTGCAGGTATATTACAGGTTACTGTTCTCATGTTAGCAATAAATGTAAACATCAAAACAAAATGAGCTTTAACAAGGCCAAATGCCAGGTCCTGTACTTGGGTCACAACAACCCCAAGCAATGCTACAGGCTTGGGAAACATGACTGGAAAGCTGTCTGGCAGAAAGGGGCCTGGGGGTTCTACTGGATGGGCAACTGAATATGTGCAAGCAGTGTGCCCAGATAGCCAAGAAAGCCAATGGCATCCTGGCCTTTATTAGGAATGCTGTGTCCAGCAGGAACAGGGAGGTAATTGTCCCCTTGTACTCAGCTCTGGTGAGGCCACACCTTGAGTATTGCGTGCAGTTTTGGATACCTCAAGACAGAGATGTGAAGCTGCTGGAGTGAGTGCAGAAGAGGGCAATGAAGCTGGGGAAGGGCCTGGAGAATAAATCTTATGAAGCCTGACTGAAGGAGCTGGGGCTGTTTAGTTTGGAAAAGAGGAGGCTGAGGGAGACCTCATTGCTCTCTACAACTACCTGGAAGGACTTGTGGAGAGGTTGATGCTAGTCTCTTCTCACAGGTAATTAGTGATAGAACAAGAGAGAACAGCCTCAAGCTGTGACTGGGCAGGTTTAGACTGGATATTAGGAAAAAAAATTCACAGCAGAGTGGTCAGGCATTGGAATGAGCTGCCCAGGGAGGTGGTTGAGTCACCAACCCTGGATGTGCTTAAAGGTCATTTGGATGTGGTGCTTGGGGATCTGGTTTAGGGGTGAACCTTGTAGATTAGGCTTATCAGTTGAACTTGGTGATCTTGAGGGTCTTTTCCAACCTGAATGTTTCTGTAATTAAAATGCTGCAACTTTATTCAAACTGAGACCTGATATTTCTGAAACAATCTCCAAAAGGTATTTTGCCAATGATATAAAACTGTTAAGTTCTACTGTGCCTTGGAACAAGAAGAACCATTGGCATGGTACCACAATGTTCCCTAAGGCAATCATCCACATTAACCACAAACGCAGATAAAGATTTCTCAAGGGCAATCTCTGTATGTTTTCCTGACCACAGAAGGCACAGAGGTAAAATATCATCCATTAGCCCTTTGTATAAACAGTTTCAAGCTATTAAAAATACTGAAATAGAACTTTCATATTCAAAATCCTGGATTTTGGGGAAATGCAGATGGAAAGCTGGGACCCAGCAGCTACTTCATGTTCCACAGGCAGGGCTTACATTACAGTGCAGTCATGTGATGTGACAGGGATCATATGCATTCCCAAAGGCAGCTCCTCAGGCTTAAAGTCCTTGAGTAGTCATAAAAATAAGATGTCTCCTGAGGCATTTCAAAGGTAAGGCTGGAGAGAGAAGGGCCATGTGGTTTACAACACTCTTGGATAAATCCAAAGTACCCTTTTCTCTCGTGGCACACCAAGACCATTCATAAGGCATCCAGTTCTCTTCATCCCAGCAGACAGGAGTGCTGTGCTAGAGGAGCAAAATGGGAAGAAAGTATTTGGAGTTTTGTCACTTTTCCAGAAAACAAATGATGGCTTTATGAAAATGCACTCTCAAGAGCACTTTTTAAAGCTTTTTTTTTTAACATGTAGTCCCTATACTTCCACCCCTACCCCACTAACTTCACCCCCGCTCCCCCCCAGGAGGGTGCTTGCTCAGGGAACTGCCCTGAGACATCCTCTCTCTGTCAGAAGGATCACAGAGAATTACATTTTTTTTCATTTACACCACTTTGACAGTTTGTGCCTTTAGGGCATCTGTTGTTTAGTCACACAATCATAGGAAGGAGGCCTATTAGGCTTAATTTCTGCCAAGTGTGCTGCAATTAGCAGAGATGTTCCTGATTTTTAACATCTGTGCAAAGCAAATCCTGATACGGTGGTTTTTGTTGTTCTTGCCTTTCTTTCCCGGTTAGTCTTCCACTTCTCATCCTCCTCTCTGCCCTCTTGCAGGACCAGGCCCCATAGCAGGTATCAGAAAGATCCAGGAGCATCAGGCTGCACCCTGAGAGCTGTGGCTGGTGGGGTGACCACGCCACCTGGATGCCCCCAGCATTGCCTTTGTGGTGTCACTCCATGCAAGAGCAGGGAGCATCAGGCAGGGCTGAAGCTTTTGATTGTAATCAGAGGTGGGGAAGGAGTCTTCACCTTGGTTTGCTTGCCAGCTGGAGTAGTTAATCTCTACCCTTACTCACTGCATTAGTAAATGGCTTTTACATAACAGCAGTGGTTCACCTTGGAAACACTTTGCTGTGCGTGCAAAACTAGTCCTAGCCTCAGGTCAGGGTACAACCTCATCCCTGCAAGGAAAGCTCTTCACTGGTAGGGCACAGTGAGTAAGGGTCCCTACCCCTTTCAGGATGATGGCTTACCCCACTCTGAGGGGCTGGGTGGGTTTGCACTGAGGATAACACAGTGATGGGGGTCAGCAGCCACATGCTGGGGTCAGCAGCCAGATTCTAGCACCCTCACCACAAGCAAAGACCACCACCTTAGCCACACAGGATTATAAAAGTTGATTTAAAGTCATCCCAAAATAAATCTTTAGCATTTCAGCCCTCCTGTATTGTGTAAAAAAAAAAAAAAATAAAATAAATGTAATGTTATTTCTTCTGCTTAAAAATAAAAAAATCCAAGTATTAAGTCCCAGCTTCCTTATTTCTGCTGTAGGGCTCCTTAGAGGGCCAGGAAATGTGGGGAGCTGCAGCATCTCAAACATCAAGCAGCAGAACCTGGAGCAACGGGAATATATTTCATGCAAAGTGCTGCTTGTGTTAACATCTCTTCAGCACAAATGCCTGCAAGAACACTCAAGAGACAAACTCTCTTTGTGGAAATTTCAATATTGCTGCCTTTTTCTCTGCAGGTGAGAAATGATTCCTTTCTGAAATGGGAAGAAAAAGTGTGTGACATTCTGGATGTTTCTAAAGGAGAAAAATGAATAGCTTCTCAAGTGAAGTATTTGACATCTTTACATTGTTTGGAATGTGGTATGTGTGACAAATTAGTAAATACATAGAAAATTATCCATCTATATAGAGAACTCTGTATGTTATGTATAGATGTGTCTGTATAGACAGTGAGAGAGATGCAGCAATATAGAAAGAGTTACATTCCACAAGTGTTAGGAGATGGTGTCATGCATTTTAGGACACTGGTCTAGAAATCACAAAACCTGAGACTGAAGCCTGGCTGGGCTACCAAAGTTTAGTATCACCTTGGGGGTAGTACTTCATTAGTCTATGTCTTTCTTCTCTCTTTGTCTGCTTAAAGTGTATCTCTAAGGACTTTCAATCAGCCTATGTTGGTATAGAGCTTTTCACTGTGGGGATCTCTAGGTGCTGTCACCATCATCCTCTGTGGTTCAATTCAGTTCTGTTTTTGAGGACTGCATGTAAATCTGGGAATGCAAACGAGGGAAGTACATTCCCTGTAGATCTAACAGCTTCCAGATTGCAAGTCTAACAGTTTCAGTTCCCTCTAGTTTACAAAAGACTGTACTTTGAAATGACACATTTCAGACACATTTAAGCAAAAAAACTTATGCCTAGGTAAGATTTAGAAACAAGTAGCAAGTGTCTGTAGCCTTATGGATCACAGGCCTTTCCATTCTGCAACTCCAAACTAAGTAAAAACTTTTTAAGCATCAAAATGAAGAGGTTCCCATGTCAAAACAGAACTATGAAGATAAGTGGGTTTTGCAGTAGAGAAATACACAGTTCTGACCAGAAGGCTGTTTTAATTAAGGCTGGTTTAAACAACAGAGCTTTTCATCATGACAAGTCTTTTTGCTTGTATGTCTTGGGATAATGATTTAGGAGGATTCAACATCAACTATTAGCTAGTTAGTATAATTATTCCATTGTCACTATAAGAGAGTGGGTAGAATTGTAGCTGTGTAGCAAGCTCTTGCTAAGGGAGCAGTAGAAATCCTCCATGGTCCCCCACCCTCCCCACTTGCTCTGGGCAGGCAAATGAGCTCCAGCTCAACTGGGGGTGAATGGAGACATTGTTGTGCAATTCATTCAGCTATCCTCACCAGTGAATTTCAGAGAAGTGGTCCTCCACAACTTGGGCAAACCTGTTACCTAAACAGGAGCAAGGAAACAGTATGGGCAGGAGGGAAGAGATTTGTGTTCGTGTGTGAAAATTTAATCCCCACTAATGATGTGTGTATCGAAAGAATTTGCAGGCTTGCCTTATAGGTGGAGATATAGCAGATGGTGAGGGATTTTTAAAATAAATTCCTTCTGAATTCAAGGTAAGCAAAGATAAATGACCATTTATGCAAGTCTGTGCTGCCTGGCTACTTCCCATTTCTTAAAGGCTTACATATTTGAATTCTAGTGGCTGGGCTATGGAGTTTGTATTGTGACTGCTTTATACATTGCTTCATGTATTTAAATGTTATGCTGTCAAGGACACTGAAGGTAGAGTGAAATGTGTTTATTTGTGTGTGTGTATGTGGTTTTGATAGGAGAACCATGTATTTATTATGATTCAGTCACGAGGCTTGTTAGAGCACCCTGAAATACAAAAATGAACTATCTACAGACATGCAGTTCAAATCTAGCATCAGATAATTAGAATAGAATAGAATAGAATAGAATAGAATAGAATAGACCATGTTGGAAAAGACCTTTGAGATCAAGTCCAGCCTATCACCCAACACCATCTAATCAACTAAACCATGGCACCAAGCACCCCATCCAGTCTCTTCCTAAACACCTCCAGTGATGGTGAGTCTACCAGCTCCCTGGGCAGCACATTCCAATGGCCAATCACTCTTTCTGTGAAGAATTTCTTCCTAACATCCAGCCTAAACCTCCCCTGGTGCAGCTTGAGACTGTGTCCTCTTGTTCTGGTGCTGGTTGCCTAGGAGAAGAGACCAGCCCCCACCTGGCTACCTCCCTCCAGGTAGTTGTAGACAGCAAGGTCTCCCCTGAGCCTCCTCTTCTCTAGGCTAAGCAACCCCAGCTCCCTCAGCCTCTCCTCATAGGGCTTGTGCTCTAAACCCTTCACCAGCTTTGTTGCCCTTCTCTGGACACCTTCCAGCAAGTCAACATCTTTCCTAAACTGTGGGGCCCAGAACTGGACACAGTACTCAAGGTGTGGCCTAACCAGTACACAATTCATCCTGTGCATTGGTTGCTTCTCTGAAAATTTTCTGTGAGAAATGCATCTCCCCCACAAAACAAAGGAAAAAAATACCCCTAACAACATGTAACTTGGAAATAGTGATATCTTGTCCCTGAGTGGAGAACAGCACAGATCAGGTTTCCCAACATACATGTATGGATGCAAATCATTGTGTCTGTTGGAGAAAACTACTCTGCTCAAGATGTCATTTGCATTCACTTTCTGGTTTGATTGAAGCATCTTCATTTCTCCTCAAGCATCTTTTAAAGTATGCTCGCTCAGAGTAACTATGGTATCATCAAATGACAACAGCAAAAAAAGGAGATAGCAGATGTCCCTATCTATGCATGCATACATACATACATACATATATATATATGCATGGGTTTAAAGAGCTACACTCAGTGCCTTAACGTGACAGGGGTTAGAAGTTATGAGAACACATATCAAAAGGAAGACTCCTACCTAATTTACTAATACAAAATACATTAATTGTCTAAGGACATATACAAACATTTAATTTTATTTTTTTTTAAGTGTTATGCACCTGTGATAGTTTTAGGCTATGCCTTTAAAATTTGTCACAGATTTTTTAACTGAGCTGGCCTGGCAAATTTAATGCTGGGGGGGGGGGGGGGGGAAGGGGAGGGAGAGGGGAGGCAGGATTTCCAACCCACCACAGGCACCCTATAACTTATTCTTCCTTATGGTAGCTGCAACTATAAATAAATTTTAAAAGTCACCCAGAACTCCACCCAAATCTCAGGCTGATTCACGTTGGACTACATCCACTTCTTAGGTTAAGTACATTTTAAACATTGAAAGTAGTTCCTCCCTATTTACAGCGCTCAAACTGCCTCCCTCATCTGCCAAGATAACTCTTTCAGCCTTCACTGCCCAGAGCATATTTATCTCTCTCCCAGGCTTTGCTGCTGCCCCCAAGCAGCTGATGAAATGGCAGCCTTCACCAGCACAGTGTATGGTGTGTGAAATGGATTTAAATACCCAAGGAGGTGCCCATATTCTTGTTGGAGCCAAGAAGCCCTGCAGCAGGACATGTAGCAGCAGAGATGACAGGTCCAACACACCCTGGACACATGAGCAGCTTCCCCTCGCAGCTAAGAAGGGTGCCAAGCCTCAGGCCAGGATCTCATGCCTTTTGCCCAAGTCAGGAAGAGCTTCTCGGCAGTTGAGGAAAGAATCCAGGTGCCAAATATCAGCATGGGAAAGAGAAAGCAGACTGATGCTTTGGGAGGCGCTGACAAGCTTTGGCGAGGAATGCAAACTTTTTGCCAGAAACAGAAAGTCCTCCTTTGCTGCCTCCTTCCAGGCTTGTTCCCTCTCCTGCAGGCAAGCATGCATACACTCATCTCCCCTGCTGGAGCTCTTCTCAAGAGCAACTGTGAGGGTGAGATCTTTGCAGCAACTTTGAGCACGCCAACATATTGTGGCCAGTCTGTAGTTCACAGAAGACTGGGCAGGAGGAATTGGTCATTTGGTCACCAAAGGAAGAGAAGACATTTTCACTGACATCATCCAAATGAGATATTGGGCTCTGTTTAGTCAGATGATGTGGAAGTTTTTGGCTATGCATTTAAAAATTTTTCACAGGTCTTGAACAGAAAGTAGTTTCTTCACTGAGAGAGTCATTCGTCATTGGAATGTGCTGCCCAGGGAGGTGGTGGAGTCACTGTCCCTGGAGGTGTTCAAGAGGGGATTGGACGTGGCACTTGGTGTCTATGGTGACAGGTTGGGCTCGATGATCTTTGAGATCTCTTCCAACCTTGGTGATACTGTGATAGTAAAATGTAAATAAATCACTATTGGGTGTAAAAGGGAAAATAATGGGAATTCTAAACAATCCCACTGGAAGTGATAAGGGACTAAAACCAGCTGTACCAAAACAATCTCTCCTCTTGCTTCTTCACTCTGGGAGAGACACTAACTCACTTCTGCATTGTTTTGGTTAAGTCTAACATCTCTCTGCTCCTTTCTCTTGTCCCTTTTGTCCAGGGGGGTAAGAGGGAGGCAAGGAGATAGAAGCTAGTAGCTTCCCCTGGTCCTTGACCAGGGGGGTTCTTGTGCTGTTTATTAATTGTAAATATCTGTAAATATTGTAAATACTGTATATTTTGCACATATTCATTGCATTTCATTGTAGATTGTAGTCTTGTTTGTAAATACAGTTTTCATTTTCTTCCAGCTGAGCTGGTCTGGCAAATTTAATGTTGGAGGGGAATTTTCAGTCCATCACAGATAATCTCTCTGCTTCTCTCTCAATTAACTGCACAGTGGACCTTGGCCTAAAAGAAAACAAGACAGCATGAGAAAGAAAAGAAAGTCCTCTTGCTTCTAATCAGCCATCAGCTTGCTTCTCCATCAGCAGCAGCACCATGGCTGGTACAGGCACAGACACCCTGGTCTGCTCAGAACTGCAAACTGCTGACTTGCACTGTAGCCTGGGGAAAAGGGAAGCTCCCTTGGTCCTCTGACCAGTGCCAGAAGCCAACACCAGTCTTGAGATATGGGTGATCTGACCTAATAAGAAAGTTAAGCAGCATGTGGAGGAATGAACCTACCCACAAAGAATGGTGTATAAAAAAATGACAAATTTTCTTTCAGATTAACTTTTCTAGTCTGTAACAATGTTTGTAACAAGCACATCTCAGATGGCAAGACTCCAGGAGACATGGTAAGCATGTCTGGGGTAAATGCTCTGTCTGAAGGGCTGAAAAGATCCATCTTCCATCATAAAGAGCTCTGAGAGAAAAGATGTGACAAGTGGTGAAATAGCTGGGAATAACTCCGTTTGGGAGAGAAAGGGTTGATAGACCAAGGGTTCTCTTCCACTTTTATATATGAATGTAAGAGTTGCCAAGCAGTTATTGATCTATTAGGCCTTTCACTCTTAATGATGTTACCAGTCAAGGTCAGCTTGCAGGAGCTGGTTAGAAAAAGGCCAAGGACATATCAGCTGTAGTAGCTGATTCTCCAGACTAAAGATGATGTAAGAAAGAAGCATCTTCTGGACAGACCTCTGATGAGCTATAAAGTATGGAAGATATTCTGGCATCAAATTTTTAGCAGTGGTTTGTCCCAGGGAAGTTTCCCTTCCCATGCTTCCTATGTCCACAATAAGGACTTTTTTTTTTCTAAGCTCCCCTTTGCAACTCCTACACTCTCTCCCATTTATTTAGTTTGGGCAAATGGATGGTTAGGCAAGAGATGCAGGGCACAGCACAATACTGAGAAGAGGACTACAAGCACAGCTAAAGGACCAGTTTCCCACAACTGAAAAGCTGAGTTTAAGACAACACTTTGAGTATTAGCATCTTTGTACCATATCGAAGGGGGGAAAAAACCTCAGTGATTAAGTCCTTGTTCGGTGCCAAAACAGCTGTTTTCAGTGATTTCAGCTCTGCCTCTGAGTTTCCCCTGCAACTTTTCCACTGAGTCTCTACCCTGACCTTGTGGAAATCACTTCCCTCCACCTGCTGGCAATATTTTATCTCATGCAGCGTAGTCAGCACTAGACATATCAGAGAGAGTTCAGCAAAGGGCCACAAAAAAGATGTTTAAGGTAAACTGGAGCATTCCTTCTGTGAGGAAAGGCTGAAAGAGATGGAACTGTTCAGCCTGGAGATAAGAAGGCCCAGAGAGGATCTCCTCAATTTGTATAAATATCTGAATGGAGTGTGCAAGGAGGATGGAGCCAGGCTCTTCTCAGTGATGATCAATGACAGGATCAGAGGCAGTGGACACAAACTGAAACACAGGAGGTTCTGCCTGAGCATCACTGAAAGGTGAACTTTTCACTGAAGGGTGAACTGAGCACTGGCACAGGTTGCCCAGAAAGGTTGTGGAGTTTCCATCCTTGAAGACATTCAAAAGCTGTCTGGATGTGGTCCTAAGCAACCATCTCTAGGTTGCCCTGCTTAGGCAGAAGGTGTTGGACCAGACGACCTCCAGAGATCTTTCCAACCTCAACCATTCTGTGATTCTGTGGTGTGAGTTGCCAGCCAGGGGCTTCTCAAGACCATCTCAGGATTTCAAAGGCTTCAGTATTTTGTGTGTTCAGACACTGCATATCATTCTATCGCTGGCTTCCAGCTGGGAGTGCCAACATGGCACATAATTTGTGATAGAGCGTTCATCTGATAAAAATATTGTCATGTCATGTCTTGAGCTGGTCAGATTTCCTTGTCACAGTTTGATAGTATGGCTAAGATGATCCTATTGACTAGCTGCCATGAGAGGAGCAGTTCTGCATAGCAAGATGGGAAACAAAGAGGTTGTAAGACTCAGCTGTATTCAGTCATAACATTCTATGAAAGAAGTCGCTTTGGTCAACAGATTTGCTCTTCTTTGCTATCAAGGCACACCTCAGGCTCCTTTGGCCCAGTCTCTTCCTGACAGCGAAAGAGGTCTAACTGGGTAATACATCATGGTTCTTCCTAAATGTTACTGACTCATGACACCAGGAAAAAAAGGTTCCTGGTATTGAAATGGAGATAGCTGGTATTACCCTCTTCCTCTCTTACAGCAACTGCAAAATGATTAACACTGAGTTTTCAGTATCAGTACTAGGAGCATGCTGAATGAATGTGAAGCTATGGTCCCAGGCCGTCTGCAGATTCATATCTGCCTTGCTTACCTTCATTTATCATTTTTGAGGCTTTCCTTCCCAGTCACAGCAACTGGAGTCCTGTCTGTGTTGTTAAATGAAAATAGAGTTTCCAGAGTTTAAGAGAGTAGCTCAGGAGAAAGGCACAGCTACAGCAGTTGGCACATACAGGCAATATTCAAAGTGGCTTCCAGTAATTTTGCAGCTGTTAACACAGTATCTTGGTTCAGTTCAGGAAGTACTAACAGCAATGCTAATCTTTGGGATTAAAAAACAAAAATAACAAAAGAGATGAGTAGTTTGCCAGATCACATTTTCTTCATCCTAAATCACCTCTTGACATTCATCAGAACACCGACAAGCAGAACTCTGGCAAGCAGCTTTATGCATTCAAGTCTTTCTACTGAAGGTTAGAAGAAATTGATATAGGACTTAAAATACTGCAATTTTGACTTTGCAGTCATTATTTTGACTGCTATTTTCCATATGCCCACCCTGCTGAGGGAGATTATGTAAGCCTCTGCATGTTGTGTAACCTCTTTTGGTAGAAGAGAGTACAAAGACACATACAGGAAGAATTTGCCTTGAGAGTCTGAATATCCTCCACTTAGGGGTGCTGGAAGACACCACTGTTCCTTACTCAAGTTCTAGCTGCTTATTGCTACTTCTAGCCAAAGGCTACAACCCTCTTGACCTTGCATTGGTCATCTGAGTCCCCTCTAACCCTCCTCAGTCATGATAACCTGTGAATGCTGAAACCATTGGGTTTTACAAATCCATCCCGTTTTGCTTGAAGCAGGTGGGAGAGACGGCTCTCCTGGCAGAGAAAAGAGAAAAGCAGTTGGGTGAGACCCATGATGAGTCACTTCTAGATGCAAACAGAGCTGTTTGTTCACCCTGAATCAGGTCTCACTCTGTCACCATTCAGGGAAGGCATCAGCTTCGAGATGCACCTAAACAATGATGATCAAGGTGGAAACATTCATCCACCATGGTCCCAGAAGCAACTGGTGGGCCTAGGATCACATGGGCTTCACTTCTGGGGTATTATGGACCTTATACCCAGAAAACTGTAAACATGATCCAAATTCAAATAGCCACTTTTATCTAGGGAATCCTTTCCTGCTGTTTTCTTCCAGACCTACTTCTGTTATCACCAATAAATGGTGATAATGTTTAAATTAAATTAAATTACAGTAATAAATTAATGAAAAAACAAATCACCAGGAAGTAGCAATTACAGAGATGCTTCTCCTTCCTCATATACCTCAGGAATGAAATAGGTCTCAAACTGTCACACATTCTTTTTGGGGTGCAGCACCACTGAGACACAGCCACGTTATGCACACACTTCCCAAGGCTTACCCTTTGTCCTGTCAGTGATGGGCTTACTGGGATACATGGGTCTGTCCAGACAGCATTCTGCAGGCACAGAAAAATGTGGCCTTGATGCTGATGCAGTGTGTTCCACTGCCCATTCTGACTGATCAGTGTCTCTCATAGTCTTTTTCCTGCTAATCTGTCTGATGGAGAGGAAATCTGGTCTGCTTATCTTGAGCACCTACTGATATCTATACCACAGTCTTAAAATGGGACTGGAACAGTTGTTCACATACTTCAACCAGCTGTGGTGGGTTAAAATTACCCCACCCCACCCCACCCCCCCAACTAATTTGGAGACGCCATTCCCCAAAAATAAATTTCCAGACCAATTAATTTTGGGATGGAAGCAAATGAAGCTATATGAGGAGAGGCTGAGGGAGCTGGCGTTGTTCAGCCTGCAAAAGAGGAGGCTCAGGGAAGACCTTATTGCTCTCTACAGCTATCTGAAAGGAGGTTGTAGACAGCTGGGGGTTGAGGGAGCTGGCATTGTTCAGCCTGCAAAAGAGGAGGCTCAGGGAAGACCTTATTGCTCTCTACAGCTACCTGAAAGGAGGTTGTAGACAGCTGGGGGTTCTCCCAGGCAACCAGTGGCAGAACAAGAGGACACAGTCTCAAGCTGCAGCAGGGGAAGTTTAGGTTTGAGGTGAGGAGAAAGTTCTTCACAGAAAGAGTAATTGACCAGTGAAATGTGTTGCCCGGGGAGGTGGTGGAATCACTGTCCCTGGAGGTGTTCAAAAGAGGATGGGATGTGGCACTTGGAGCCATGGTTTAGTTGCCATGAGGTGTTAGGTATTAGGTAATGGGTTGGAACTGATGATCTCTGAGGTCTTTTCCAACCTGATTGATTCTATGGTTCTATATTTACAAGCAAACTACAATCTAGAAATACAAAATACAAGGAATGTGTACAAAATATACAATAGATGTTTATATATATATTTACAATTTATCAACAGCACAGAAACTCCTCAGGCCCCCCTGGATGGATCCAGGGGACCTGTTCACCTCCTCCCCCCACTCATCACACAGTAGTCAAAACAGAGATACCCTTGGCAAGACCACAGAAGAAAAAAAGAAAAGTTGCAAGCAGAAGTGACAGAAGAAGAAAAGGGAGAAAAGAATTATTTGTGCCTCTTCTCTATGTCCCCATTAGCAATCTGATGAATTATACAGACCTTATCATTATTTTTCTTTTGTATCCAATGGTAATTTATTTTACTTTCAGTCTTTGCAGACAAGGACTAGGCTAAAATTCTCCCTTCAGACTGTAACACCAGCACTATCTAGATAAACTTTCATACAGATAATACTGCAGCCATGGCAGGACAAAGCTTCATGAGGTTTGTCAGACCTAGCTAAGCAACACTAGCTGTTCTAATTAGGAACAGAGCTGCATTACTGTTTACTAATTGTGATTTATCTTGCAGAATGAAGAGGCTGCTGCGGTTGACATGATACAAAGAGACAGTCGTCAACACCAAAGACAGTGTAAAAATTAATGATGAAGAGGAAAAAATGAAATTTTACCTTTATTTTTTTCTCAGCCTGCAAACTGAATCTCAGACAGATTGTCTGACTCAATTAAGGCCACACCATTGGTCTGTGGCAGAGCTAGAAACTAAATCCAGAAGTCCTAAATCCCATTCAAATGCTGTAGTCATAGCACAGTGACAAAGTGTCCTCAGTTCTCAAAACTATTGTTGATTTCCACAACTGGATTCCTAAGAATCCAACATCAGGCAGGTTGAAGAAACTTGAGTTTGTGGAAAACAAATTGCTGAGCAGTCTCAATTTGGACATAGGAAAACTGAGTCATATAAAAATTAATAGTTCTTCTAATGTTGCAGCTTATTTGGTTTCCACTGTGGTGAGGTTTTTTCCCTTGGTTGGTTGGGGGGAGTTTCTTTTTTTCTTTTTTTTTCTTTTTCCTTTTTTTTTCTTTTTTTTCTTTTTTTTTTTTTTTTTTTTCTTTTTGTTTTCTTTTTCTTTTTTTTTTTTCTTTTTCTTTTTCTTTTTCTTTTTCTTTTTCTTTCTTTTTCTTTTTCTTTTTCTTTTTCTTTTTCTTTTTCTTTTTCTTTTTCTATTTTTATTTTTATTTTTATTTTTCTCTGTTTTTCTTTTTCTTTTTCTTTTTCTTTTTCTTTTTTGTTCTTTTTATTTTTCTTTTTATTTTTATTTTTATTTTTATTTCTTTTTCTTTTTCTTTTTTCTTTTTCTTCTTTTTCTTTCTTTATTCTTTTTTCTTTTTCCTTTTTCTTTTTTCTTTTTCTTTTTCTTTTTCTCTCTCTTTCTCTTTCTTTCTCTTTCTCTCTCTCTTTCTCTCTTTCTCTTTCTCTCTTTCTCTCTTTCTCTCTTTCTCTTTCTTTCTCTTTCTATCTTTCTCTCTTTCTCTCTTTCTCTTTCTCTCTTTCTCTTTCTCTCTCTTTCTCTTTCTTTCTCTTTCTCTTTCTCTTTCTCTTTCTCTTTCTCTTTCTCTTTCTCTTTCTCTTTCTCTTTCTCTTTCTCTTTCTCTTTCTCTTTCTCTTTATTTCTCTCTCTCCTTCTCTTTCTCTTTCTCTCTCTCTTTCTCTTTCTTTTTCTCTTTCTCTTGTTTATCTTCTGGGGCCACCTTAAAAAGGATAAATGAGAACTCCTCTTTGGCTTCACAGATTTAGAGTCCTCATACCATTAGTCTGTTATCCATACTTTAATACTAAAATAACTGACCATGTTATCACTAAGTAGAACCTGAGGGCCACAGACAAAACAAGGAACTACAGTATTCCTTACTATAATTTTTAGTTGCCATGGTAATAAGCTTGGACAGCAAATTATCTTGTTGGTCTCTCTTTCCAGCAGCATGGCACAGAGGGAACTATGTAGTCCTTATTCAAGGTGTCATTCAGCAAATTTATTGCATGATTCGCTCAGGAAAGCTGAGAGGACCGGGCTGCACATGGTGTGTAAGAAAGTATCTATTAAATGGCTTGCTTGAGTTGTAGTCAAGGAGCTGGGACTGACTCAGTTCCAGAGCCTTCCCATGCCTAGTTCCTGTGCATCACTGGCAGGATGAGTTGCACCTCCCTGTGTTCCTGTTTGCAGAATGGAGACAATGATGCTGCTTTCCCTCTCCAGGTTTGCCTGTTTACTGGAGAGTTTGCTGACTCCTACTTTCTGCTTTTGGTTCTAGCATTCATATTGTAAGGATAAAGGGTATTTCAATGCAACAACAGCAGTTATTATTATAAAACAGTATTATAAGAGCAATGTGAGATATTTTCCCATAATGATCTCCAAAATATTTGAAGAAAATTGAGCAGAGAGCAGATGAAAATCTTCATTTTCATTGATCTGTATGAATGAGACTAGAAACATACACTGGTAGCTTCTCATATATGCACTCAGAGAAAGTAGAATCAAAATGACAGTATGGCTGGTATGGCTATGGGCATAAAACAGGCAGGCAGTGATTCAGCTATTTATTTTCCAATGGTTCTTCTGTAGCTTGCATTTGAGCTCAGACTCTCACAGGAGTCTTCAGTCTGCCAGTGGGGCAGATTTCCAATTCTTTGCAGACATCACACACACACACACAAAAGAAAAACCTGAGGCAGAAAAACAGAATCAGAAGCCAGTTCTGGGTCTTTGAGAGGCATAGATGGCAGCTGATCTGAAAGGTACATCAAGGACTCTCTGCACAGGCATCTTTCTCCGACAATGGCTCACATATGGCCTTACCCTCAGCCACCTCATTAACCTATGGACAAGCATGTATCCCAGTCAGCTGTGCTGGCTGAGGAAGCTTCAGTCCATCACATTTTTATGATGGCCACGTGGTGTCTCATCTGCTCCCTGTGCAGTGCAAAGGCAAGCCACACGCAGATACCCCCAGTGACAAGCCGGCATCAGGAGGAGAGGTGGTTGTGATGGCAGCAGCTGCTGCTCTGCCTGTTGTACAGCTTGTTCAGACCTTCCATCCACAAACCACCTTTCACTGGATTTCTGTAAACACTCTTCCAGACAGAGGTTACAAGGAGCATAGGTGAGCAGCAACCTGGCAGATCTGCGAGCAAGGAGGGTAGGGCAGGAATAGCAGGATGCAGGCTCTAACTTCACCGTTTGTCCCAGCTGCCTGCAGGACATATGACTGTGGCAAAAAAAAACCCTGGGAAAGGTGTTTTGCCAAGCAATGTCTTCCACCAGTACAGCCATTCATTCAACAAACACCTCTATCTGCTACCTTATGTTCCCATAAACAGCCCAATTACAACCCATTGCCCTGCCTGCCACATAAGAGTACTCACCTTGAGTAAAATCAGGCAGTGATTTGGTGATACTACATACAGGCTGGGGCAGCTCCTTCTGTTCTTATTCACTGTGAATTGTGCAGTAGGCAGTTATAATGCTAGGGAAATCAGTGGGATGAAGAATACTAATTAGTAGCAGGTCACAGTAGAAGAATCTGGGAAAACATCTGTCCTTTCCCCAGAAGTGGGAGTTCCTCGGATCCTTGCCATTCTCATGCAGTTTAGGGCCTCTCATGATCCTGTGGAAAGCATGATGTTGAATATTTACAAGCAGCATAAAAAATTGGCCTCCAAAATCGATTTCTCATCAGTTTCACTAAGCCCTAATTATAATGCAAATTCCAAAATTGGAAGAAATTCAGAGACAGCCAACAAATATGATTAAGAGGATCGGAGAATTGATTTATGAGAAGAGATTAAAAGACCTCAGAAATATGCATCTTGGCTAAATGAAGACTGTGGGCCTGATCCTGCAAACTTTTCCCAGAGATGGCTCTCCACATTAAAGAGGAAGCAGGATTTCTAAATACCTACCATGTCCCCCAGTGAGAAATTCTGCAAATCAGTACTCCAGGCTAAGGTAGAGGGAAACGTTGGTTTTCATCTTGCAGCTAGTGAAAGTAAAGAATTCCAGTGTCAAAGCTCAAAGCGTGTTTGCAATTGTTTGAGATGCTATATATGGAGGGGGAAAAAAAAGCCCACAAACCATAATTTATTTATTCATGTCAGATAGAAATATGTGTCTGTATGCAAATATTTGAGATCTGGGAATTGCCAGCACAACAGGAGTGGCAGAAAAATTATGCTTTTCACCTGCAAGTCAGTTAAATGTCTTTATTTGCAATTGTCTAATAGTAAAGAAGAAATCTTCAGCACTCCCCAAAAGTCAACAACCTGAACTGATGAATTACACCTTTGCATAGGCACTCCACAGCTTTTTTGTGGGTTTTGAGGATCTACTTAAACTCTAGAAAATATTGTAGAGGTACACAAAAACCACAGGACCAAGAATATGGAACAATTTGAATGAGAGAAGAAAGCAACGGGAAAATGGGAGATGCAGCACTGCAAAAGGAAAAGCAGCCATGTAACACTGCCTGAAACTGCCCTCTC
The DNA here is from genome assembly GCF_014839835.1 of Dryobates pubescens. NCBI lineage: Eukaryota > Metazoa > Chordata > Aves > Piciformes > Picidae > Dryobates > Dryobates pubescens. The sequence goes on along the minus strand of NC_071623.1, from coordinate 16,133,284 downwards.
GATCCATTGGCATGGCCCCCGCTTGGGAGTACAGGGATCTACTTCAGGCAGGTGAGCCTGCCTCCTGAGCTGGTCCTGCTTGTGTTCCTTTTCTCTTCTTGCTGTTGGTACCTGGCACGTGTCCCACAAAAACCAGACTTCAGGACCTGAACTGGCAGAAAGCTACTCTTTATCTCTGGTAGACCTATGGGGTTTTTGCTAGTTTCTTTCTCCAGATCTACTTGTTGCAGGCTTGGCCAAGTATTGTTGTTGGCACAGAGGGAATGATGGTGAGACTATGGAGTTCACAGGATCACAGGATGTTCAGGGTTGGAAGGGACCTCAGGAGATCTTCGAGTCCACCCCCCACCCCCGCCAGAGCAGTACTATATAACCTAGTGCAGGTCACACAGGAACACATCCAGACAGGGCCTGAAAGTCTCCAGAGAAGGAGACTTCACAGCCTCCCTAAGGACCCTGTTTCAGTGCTCTGTCACCCTTACAATAAAGAAGTTCTTCTTCACGCAGAGGTGGAACTTCCTGTGCTGTAGTTTCTATCCATTGCCCCGAGCTGACCTGGGGAAGGCTGAGGCTGGCAGCGTAAGTCTGTCTGGAAGCAGTTAAATGCCAGCCACATCATAAAACTGATAAAGTTATCCAGTAAATTCTCTAATGGTAGAACACAGACTTTTGGGACTGGAAGCATCCTCTTGACTGTCATGCTTAAAAGGTTTTCTCGGCATCTTTGAGACAGCCAGTCTGTGAAGAGATAAAAATATCCATGTCTCGGCTCAAGCCAGTTCTGTTGCACGGCGAAAACAAGGTGTAGCATGTAACTTACAAATGCATGCTTTGATTACTCTTTTAATAATCACCACAAAATGAAAGAAAGAAGGTTTGTCATAGCTGGCAAATAGATTTTTCCTGAAGAAAATATAAAAATAATTAAAAAAAAAGAGGTGGCATTTTTCTTAAAGTCAGATTGAAATGCTTGACTGCTGGAAAGCAGCAAAAAAAAACACCCCACCCCAACTAAAACAGCAAAACCCATTTTACAACATTTTGGCAACACCAGAACTTTCAACTTTTTGTTGTTGTTGTTCCCAATAAAAAACTAGGCAATTGTTTTAGAAAGCAATCAAAAGTTTTTAACATGTCAGCTGAAGTAGAATCAAAGCCAACACCGAGGCAAAAAATAATGAAACCAAAAAAAAAACTTTTAAAACCCCCCAAAATGATGAAAAAAAATCAAACCCAATATTTGAACTGATCAAAATGTACTGTAATGGCTTCTTCAGTAGTCAAAAACAAACCCCAAAGAAACAAAGGTTTGTGATTTGGCTCGGTCTAAGCAAGATTCCATTTGGGTTTTTTTGCTTTCTTGTCTGCCCATCTCCAAATCCATCACTCACCAGACTCTTAGAATAGAATAGGATAGGATAGGATAGGATAGGATAGGATAGGATAGGATAGGATAGGATAGGATAGGATAGGATAGGATAGAACAGAACAGAATAGAATAGAATAAACCAGGTTGGAAGAGACCTTCAAGATCATTGTGTCCAGCCTATCATCCAACACCACCCAACCAACTAAACCATGCAACCAAGCACCCTGTCAAGTCTCCTCCTGAACACCTCCAGTGATGGTGACTCCACCACCTCCTCGGGCAGCCCATTCCAATGGGCAATCACTCTCTCTGTGTAAAACTTCATCCTAACCTCCAGCCTAAACCTCCCCTAGTGCAGTCTGAGACATTCTTGCCTTGTGTAGCTAATCTCCCTGTTGGGCCAGAGCCTAGCTTGGAGAAAGATTCCATGCATGAAACGGTGGCTCTGCAAAAACAGAGTGCAAGCAAATAAGGTCTCTGATCTAGGCACAGTAACTGAAAATACTCACAGTACTGATACAAAACCCAAACTTGTCCCAGAGAGATGTGTCTAAGTCCATGTTGCAATGCAGGCTGATGACAGGAAAGGATGCTCACATGATGTGACACCCTCCAAGGCAACAGTTTGCTGTCCTAAGCAGCCACATCACTATGCTCACTCAACACAGAATCACAGAATTGCTACGGTTGGAAGTGACCTCAAGGATCATCTAGATCCAACCCCCCTGCCATGGGCAGGGACACCTCACAATAGATCAGGTTGCCCAGATCCACATCCAGCCTGGCCTGAAAAACCTCCATACCACCTCCCTGGGCATCCTGTTCCAGTGTCTCACCACCCTCATGCTGAAGAACTTCTTCCTAACATCCAATCTGAATCTACCCATTTCTATTCTTTTTTCCATTCCCCCTGGGCCTGTCATTACCTGGCACCCTAAAAAGTCCCTCCCCAGCTTTCTTGTAGGCCCCCTTCAGATACTGGAAGGCCACAATTAGGTCTCCTTGGAGCCTTCTCTTCTCCAGACTGAACAGCCCCAACTCCCTCAGTCTGTCCTCATAGGAGAGGGGCTCCAGCCCTCTGAACACACCAGAGAGATATATGAGAAACGCACACACTGTTAAGAAACCAGAGCTGCCCACTTGTATCAGCTCTGGAGAAGGCATTTCCAGGAGTGACCTTGGTGATCCAATAGATTCAGATTTGTACCAGCAAGCAGAGCAGAAAAAAATTCATTCCCTGACTTTCTCAATTGCCCTAGAGTGAAGGGAAAAAAAATCAACCCACTATCTTTTCCAGAAACCTCGCAGCTGCTTATCTGAAGCAGTTCATGACGGTGAATGGAGTGGCTAAATATGTCATGTAATGCTGCAATGTGATTTTTAAAGGCAGGCAGGCAGGCATAATTTCACTTAGGCAAGCAAGGGAAGGGTGAGTCAGCAGATGATTTCGTAAGCCTGTGTGGCAGCCAGCTCCAACGCGATGGCTATGAGGGCGACGAGCAAGGCAGGCTGGATGGTGGGCTGGCTGGGTGCCAGGCATAACCCTAACCTCACGTAAGCCACAGCCAAGACTGTCACTCTCCAAAGTCAACATGGAGAGAAGCTCAGGAAAACTGCTGTGGGAGGAAAGGCTCTTCTGAAAGGAGCAGACACCATGGGAGACTCCCAAAAGTCTTTGCAAACCGGGGAACGTCCCCCATGTTCTTTATCCTCTCTCCCATGGCTGCTCCCTGTTTCAGCTGATTTCCACAAAACCTCCTCTTGAGAAGGAGAAGGAAGAAAGAGGAGAGCTTCTGGGAGGCCTGGAAGCTGCTGACCCCCTGGCTTGAAGAGGGGTCCTCCTTACCCCACAGAACAGCAGTGACTGCCTGCAGGTGCCAGCGTTTCGCCACTCACCACAAAGCGTGTGCTGGAGCCAGCTGCTCCATAGCCACACAGGAGCCACAGCACAATAGCTGTGTTCAAACCCCAGGCAGAGTTGAGACATCTCTCCAGCCAACTGCAAGATTTCCACCCAGGAGCCTGGTCGAGATGCAGAGAATGAAGCTACCACATGCAAAAGTAAAAAGAAAAAAGCTCATGTGGGTCTGGTGAGGAGCAGGCTAGCTCTACAACATTCAAATGAGGGGCAGATAGATGTCCTTCCTCCCTCTCTGCTCAGGACATCAGGGCTTCTTTTTACCTCTGTCCTCATTCTGCATGAAGGGAAAGCAGAAAAATCCAGAATGAAGCTGTCATGGACTTTTGTTACAGGTACTGGCACAGCACCTTCCATTGCATGCAGGGAGATGATGAGTCACCTGTGGAAGGGGGAACTGAGATACACAGCCGTTAAAAAACACTGCCACTGGCAGAAATATTGAACCCAGATGCCTTCCACCTCGTGTCTGAACCAAACCCAAGCAACAGCTAAGCAAAACTCCAGGTACTCATGAGGAAATATGAGGATATTTCCTCTGTGAGAGAAAAAGGAAGCAGTGAATAAGAGAGTGAGCAAGGAAATAAAAATGGAAGCTTCAAAAAATATGGATTTGCTCACAAAATTTGGAGCTTTATCAACAATAATTTTTATTGCAATTAATGCTTTCAGCTAAATTTTGCCAGTAAGCTTGTATGTCCTTGCCTGGTATTGCTGTTCTACTTGATATTCAAGGATGATTAAGGGACTGGAGCATGTGCCCTGTGAGAAGAGGATGAGAAACCTGGGGCTTTGTAGTCTGGAGAAGAGAAGACTGAGAGGGGATTTAATAAATGTTTATAAATATCTGAGGGATGGGGATCAAGAGGGAGGGAACAGGCTCTTCTCAGTCACACCCTATGATAGAACAAGGGGCAATGAATATAAACTACACACACAAGGTTCCACCTCAATATGAGGAGGAACTTCTTCACTGTGAGGGCCACAGAGCACTGGAACAGGCTGCCCAGAGATGTTGCAGAGTCTTCTTCTCTGGAGACTTTCAAGACCCATCTGGATGCATTCCTGTGTGACCTGCAGTAGATTCTATGGTCCTGCTCTGGCAGGTGGGTTGGACTCATCTCCTGAGGTCCTCTCTCACCCCTAATATCCTTTGATCCTGTGATATTTGAGTTTTCCTGCACAGGTTCACACTCACCATTAAATTCCCCTTTTTTTAATCTCCCTTGCAAGAAATTCATAATCAGCTTTCCTGAAAAACTGTGTAGTTCAAGAGTGCCATCTTGAGGTTTATTACATATAAAGACTAACATACTGATTGAGCTACTTGTATTCAGGGATTTATTAGTGAGCTCAAGCACCTAATGTTTAAACTATCATTTTAAAAAGGCATGAGTGTATGCACAGAGAGGAGGCTCATCTCTGCTGTGCAATACCTGGAGTTAAGGGATTTAGCTAACAGAAATGTCATTCCCAGTCAAGATTTTCAAAAGCAAATAATACCAGAGAGTGCTCTGCTTTGGGATTTTCTACTCAACATGCCTAAGGAGATACCAGGTGTTCAGCCTGTGCTCAGCTCCAGCCATCTGAAAAATCAATGAAATTTCAAAGTATTTTAAGCCAGGCTCCAATGTGACTAATTATGATTTTTAGGAATAATAATATTTAACTTTTTTTGTTTTGGTTTGGGGGGTATTGGAGTGGGGGTTTTTTTGTCTGTAAATTCACATTTGCTTGCATGATTACAGACTTACAGAATTGTCAGGGTTGGAAGGGACCTCAAAGATCATCCAGTTCCAACCCCCATGCTGTAGGTAGGGACATCTCACACTAAATCAGGTTGCTCAGAGCCCCATCTAGCCTAGATAATGTCAGAGGCAAAATAAAGTTATGACTTTCAAAAATGTTTTAAATCTACATGGGGAGTATATTGCTTCAGATATTCCTATGATTCAAAATAAATGAGAGACTTTGATTCTTTGGGGTGTAAGTTTAGAAGGTATTAGGAAATCATTTTCCTTCTACAGCATTGTCCAGACACTAGTAATTTATCACTGCAGGAGAGCAAATGAGCTGATTCTGAGGACAATGCATGTATAGGTTGAAAATTTACTGCTGAAAATGGGATGTTGTTGTTTTCATTCTTCCTGCTGCAACTGCCAGGTGGCTTTCGGCTTGGGAAAAGGATGTGTGCCAACACGTTCACAATAAAGTGCATTAAGGATGAGGCACCACAGGAAACCAGAGACCCTCAAAAATATGCATTGTTATCACCACAAATAACCTGTGTTTCCATGTGAAATCTTTCACTCTGAAGCCCAGCAAAACAGTAAACCTCTTCTGAAGCCATTGCACGTGAGGTATATTCCCCAGCTGTCACCACTAACCAAACTGCACAAGTATGTTTCATTCCTTTTTAAACAAGAATTTTAGATTGTACTAGATGGGAAGTCCTAAAACTATGAATTAGACTGAAGTCTATATGAAAAGCTATCTACCTTCAGCTACATAACAGTCAGTCGAAAGGAAGAAGTCCTGTTTGTTTCCCAGTGCAGTATCAGACTGCAGCAGAAAGTATTTTTATCTCAGCATTTAGTACAGCAACAAAAGAAATCCAGTATTGTTCCTGATCAGCTTTAAACTATCAGGGACTGAGTCATATCCCGCTCTGGAAGGAGGAATGGGTAAGAAACTGATTTCCCTTTCACAGCAAAGAACACCATGAATTTGAATTCTTTTTCTTGCTTTGAAGTCCCAAACACTTTGCCAATAAATCACAGCAGTATCTCAGATCTTCTTAACGGGATGGGAGCAGCCCACAACAGCCTATGGATGTGCTTCCTGCACAGACCTGCCTCCTGCCTGCCCACCACTGCAAGTCTTGGGCCAAAAGAGGAATATCTGCAGTGATCCAACAGAGGCTAAATAGGACAGCCAGGGTCAAGGGATTTGGAGCAAATTAGGGCTATTTCCACAAATACTATGTGTGTTAAGCCTATTCATAGAGAATAATGTTTTATTCTGGAAGCAACTTGTGTTATTCCTTGAGGAGTAACGTGCTACTGAGCATGAACAAGGTGGCAGAGTCTGCCTCACTGCAAGTAAGAGATTGCTGAGACTGAGCTGTGAGCTGGTTCACTTGGAAACTATTGCCTGGGTATGAGCCAGGCATCTATTTTGGGTCCCTCCATATGCAGGAGTTGCCTGTAGTCAAGCCAGACTTGTTTCTAGGGCAAGTCAAAATGTTGCCCTGTCTTCTGGAAGGGCAAAGAGCAAGAGTAGTGCAATGAAGTAAAATGATATTTAGTTGCCTCTTAGCTCTAGGGACATTGAAATAATTTTCAGCTTACCACTGTAGTTTTTGTGGTCAATTCCCAGTGACAACTGGGAAGGTTCAGTCGAAAGTTTGAAGAAGACTTATGCAACAATTAGTTCCACAGTCTGATCAACTGTTGAAAGTTTTTGATTGTGGATGATTCAAAAGATTATTTAGCCAAAAATTACATTTACACTTGCCAAGGAGAGATGAAAGTTGTGTACCTCTTTGAAAATAAAAGGTTTACATTTTCAAGTAATCTGTTAATATGCTTTTGAATGTTTCATTAAATTTACATTCATCATTGTGTCACTGAGTTGTCTTTGAAGTTTTTTGGTTTAGAGCTGCTGTGGTGTATTATGGCATGTCAAGTGGTTGAAGGGAAGGAGTCAAAGAGTCGGGGTCAATGGGACAGAGTCTTGTTGGAGGCCTGTGTCTAGTGGAGCCCCTCAGGGATCGGTACTGGGATCACTACTGGGATCAGTACTGTTCAATATATTTGTCAATGACCTGGATGAGGGCACAGAGTACATTGTCAGCAAGTTTGCTGATGACACCAAGCTGGGTGGAGTGGCTGAGACACCAGAAGGTTGTGCTGCCATTCAGCGAGACTTGGACAGGCTGGAGAGCTAGGCAGGGAGAAATTTGATGAAGTTCAACAAGGGCAAGTGTAGAGTCTTGCACTTGGGAGGGAACAACTCCATGCACCATTACAGGATGGGGATGGACCTGCTGGAGAGCAGTGAAGGCGAAAGGGACTTGGGGGTCCTGATGGATGGAAGTATGACCATGAGCCAGCAATGTGCTCTTGTGGCCAAGAAGGCCAATGCCATTCTGGGGTGGATTAGAAGGGCTGTGACCAGTAGGTCGAGAGAGATTCTCCTCTCTCTCTACTCTGCACTGGTGAGGCAGCATCTGGAATATTGTGTCCAGTTCTGGGCCCCTCAGTTCAAGAAAGACAGTGAGCTGCTTGAAAGAGTCCAGTGCAGAGCCATGAGGATGATTAAGGGAGTGGAACATATTCCATACAAAGATAGGCTGAGGGAGCTGAGGGCTCTTTAGCTCAGAGAAGAGGAGACTGAGAGGTGACCTCATTAATGTTTATAAATATGTAAAGGGTGAGTCACGAGAGGGTGGAGCCAGGCTCTTCTCAGTGGTGCCCAGTGACAGGACAAGGGGCAATGGGTGCAAGTTGAGGCATAGGAAGTTCCTTGGAAACATGAGGAAAAATTCTTTTGCTGTGAGGGTGATGGAACACTGGAACAGGCTGCTCAGAGAGGTTGTGGAGTCTCCGTCTCTGGCGATATTCAAAACTTGCTGGATGCATTCCTGTGTGATCTGATGTAAGTGATCCTGCTCTGGCAGGGGGGGTTGGACTGGGTGATCTCTCAAGGTCCCTTCCAACCCCTGAAATTCTGTGATTCTGTGATCTTACATGGGCTGTAAAAGAATGACATTATGTCCTGCCACATCTTTACACTGCATTGTAGGCAAATATTTTTGCCTGTGTTAATATCAAATATTGTCTTTGTTTAAAGAGCAGACAGAAATAATTGCACTCCCAATGGAAGTAAAATAAAGATGCCCTCATTGGATTGGAAATGCAGAAACTGTATTCAAAAATATACAGGAAAATACAAAATACATGTATCCTCAATGCCTAATACATATACAGGATACATGAAAATCCCCAAAAACCTTCCCCCAACCAGACTAAACCACAAATGCCAGTGCTTGTTTTCCCACCGCCCATGTCTCCCTTCCGTTAGGTCTAGAGAGGCCAAAATTCTTCAGGAAAAATTAGTCAGGCCTCTGAAGTCTACAAACAGGTCTCCTCCCCAGTGTTACCAGATGTGGCAGTTTTAGGCTGATGCCTAGGAAAGTTTTCCACAGACAGAATAGGAAAATGGTAGAATGTAAATAGATTACCATTGGACGTAAAAGGGAAAAATAATGATAAGGTCTAAATAATCCCATTGGTCTGATAACTAACATAGAGTTATTTGTATAAACTAACTCTTACTCTCTTTTTGGCTTATTCACTCTAGCAGATCCCTAAAGGAGAGACAATTAGAATGGCTAGGAAACAGTTTTGACAGTGTTAAAATGATGGGAGGTAGAGGAAGTTTGCTGAACTCTTCTTCCATCAGTCCTACCATCAGTGGGGCTGATAGTAATTGCAGGAAATTAGTGCAGAAAAGCAGCTGCAAACATAAGCACAGCCTCAAGCTATCAAAGTGACTTCTGATCATTATTTTTCTTTGGAAAGGAATGCCCAGTTTCCCAGGAAACCAAGTTTGGCTACATCCTCCTCCTGCCTTTCATGTAATATGTCAATACTTATTTATAATTGTATTTTATTCCTGTAGAGTCAGAATACACATGAACTCCTGACTACAGCTTTTTCTTTTTAAAGCCAGTGGAAAAACAAGTTTCAATTTCCCCCCTGTTTCTGATTTATGATTAAGATACATCTCCTCTGCGATGGCTCATATGCTGTCACTTCTGAACAGAAGAGCACTAGGGATCTTCCAACTCTGAAACTAATTACAGGAATAAAGCCTTCTTTGCATATTTTCTAATTATCCCTTTCTTTGTTAATGCCAAATAATGCCTTTAGCATCTTCCTGGAAAAAGTCTCATTGACCCTGCTCTGTGATTATGGTGCTTTTATCTCCCATCTGTGCTGTGAAAGCTACAGAAAGCTTCTATTTCCAATGCAAAAACCTTCAGAATTAAAACCATTAGTACAAACAATAGAAAGATTAAACAGCTGTACAGGTACATGATGCAAAGCATACACAAGACAGCCTTAGCCAATCATGAGTGAAGAAGAGAAAATAACACAACATGTCTTTTTATTCTGTGACTATCCCCATGACCTTAGTTCATGAAAAAAGTAGACTTCCAATTAACCTAAAAATTTTGCAGATATTGGGAAACTTGCAAGTACTGAGCTCACTGGTGAGATGTCTGGATGAAAATCACATCCCAGTCAAAGCTGAGCTTTGGAGCAAAGCAGTCATGGGGCTTAACCAGAGCTCAGGGGAGGGAGATTCCCAGTGTGCTGGCACCCTGCACCTACAGTAAGTGCCCGGTTGCTGCTGCTCTTACGAGATGCTTCCTCCTGATAGGAGCAGTCACTCTATAGGAAAAGCAGAGGATAGCCTATATCCACTTGGGACATTTCCATCTCTCCTGTCACACCATGCTCTGTGCCTAACCACCACAACATCCTGGAGATGGCACTGGGTCAGGGGCAGGAGCACTGCCAGGCAGGCTGGCAGAGCATGAAGTCCAGAACAGGGCTATTGGCACGCTCCAGGGTGCCTGGTGCAGCAAGGCTGCTCAGACAGTGTTATGAAACTTAAAGGAAAGTGCAGGCATGCAATTTTTTTGCCTCAAGGACCTCATGTCAGACCTTGCTTTTTTTTTTAATCCTTTTTTTTTTCCTTTTTTTTTTTTTTTTTCCCTCAGTTTTGGCTCCACAACTTGCATGTTCTTGTAGTTTGTTCTCATGATCCCTTGAGTCACTCTATGGTGCTCTGAGCTGTTTGGAGGAAAGTTGGCAAACAGTGTCTGTTTCACTCCCTGTGTGATTTAACCATTGCAAGCCAAGGGGCATGACATTTCTGCAGGTTAGTGCCCTGCAGGCCTGGAATCACTGTGCAAGCCTGAACGATGACAAATTGTTGTATAATGGAGAAGCAAAAAGGTACACTGGAAATTTAATTACAAGCATGTGTGGAGAAGTGGCTTCCTCAGCTACCCCTTCCCCCTTCAAATATATGAATTGGCTTTCCATTGCTTCCCTGCTATTTATTTTCCATTCCAACTGAGAATAAAGCTTTTGCAGGGGAAATATTAGTGAAATACCATGGAGGATTATAGGTAACAAAGCACTGAGTTTCACCCTTCAAGCAGGACCCCAACAGCTCATAACTAGTTTTGAAGCAATCACATCACAGCAGCACCAGCAGGAATGACTGCCTGATAAAGCAACCAAAGCAAGCTGAATTTTAACATAATGTGTGCAGGGAAGAAGGAGGAAAAAAAAAGGTCCATATTTTAAAGGGTTCCTTATGCAAAAAATTCTAACTTTTTTTTTTGGCAGTTTCTTGCAAGTCTTGATATTTCTTGGGTGTTCTTCAAAGAAAATCAGCAACCAACTAGAAAATGAGCACATCCCTTATAATACCTAAAAGGAACAACTGTGAGTTCCCAGTTCAGGCCTGATTCACTTCTTTAATATTAGGTTGGCCTGCACTCCTCATTTATTTACTCCCTCAGTAGCCCAAGGGAATATACTCAGTGTGTGAAGTGCAGCACGTGTCCTTGCAAGAGCAGATTTTATGCCATTAAAAGGAAAAATGTAATACTGCAAATGCAGAAATGTCTCATTAGAATTGCATTTACTTCCCCACAAATGTCAGCCAAGACTTTCTTTAAAAAAAATAGCATGTACCTACGTTCTTGGCTTCTAGATATATGCTGCCACCAAAAAAAGGCCCACAAGTGACCGGCGATTTGATCCATTGGCTTAGGGTGTATTTGGAGGCTATTAAAAAGGTGCTTTTAGGAGCAGATTAGGAGCAAAGCAATTATGGGGAAAGAGAGAGGTGAATGACATCTGGGAACAATCCCAATTTACAAGAAAGTCAAAGAACAGCTGAGGAACAGACTCTCATCTCTGTCCTCACACAATTTCCCACCATGGAGTGCTCTGTCTTACAGACCGTTGCACCCCAGAAACAACTAAGGACCAAAAGCCAACCTCCACCTTTGGGATATCTTTCTGTTACAGTTGGTTTTAATAAAACGAGATTTGAATGAAATTTCAGTTTTGGAAATCTCAGCAGAACTTTTTTTGGTTGGATTCTCTTCATATTTCCCTTCTTCTCCATCCACATTTTCCTCTAAGCAACAGATTATGATCAATGTCTTTCATCTTGGTGAAATTTTGCCTTCCCAGATTAAGTAACAGAAAAAAAGAAAAAAGGAAAAAAAGGAAAACCAAAAAAGGATGTTTGTTGTAAAACACTGTCAGGAATTCCCCCAGCTAAACCTCCTTTGCTTCTTTCTCAAAACCTTAAGACACAAAGTACTGCTTTTGGAACGGGGACAGTTTGCTTATTGTAACTCTGAGGAAAGCACAGCTCTTTCTGAACTCTTGGAGGCAAAGACAGTCTAAGGAAGCAGTTGCACAGTTGCATTGCAAGGAGCTGTTAGTTTGGCCTCCTGCAGACTGCTTTAACTACCCAAGCCAAGAGGAAAATGTATTTTATTTACAACATGGACGAAAGTTTCTAAAGATGGGTGGCTGCTTTGTGAATTCATTGAGTTCAAGAAGCAGTCAACAGTTGAAAGAGACCTCATTGCTGGCTGCCTCCCTTCACCAGCTATCTTCCTGACTGAGGTTAAATAAGGACAAACTTTTAAAGCTTTAGTATTTTAAAAGAAGTTACCTTATTTTTTGCTGATTTGGCATCTATTTCCATGGAAACAGAGGCAAGAACAAGAAGCCAGCAGCTGAAGTTGGCTACACCACTGCTCTTGGCTTGTTCTACTTCCATTTCCATGGAAACCAATGTAAGATCAGTGAAAACAAGGCAAAGTTTTCTTTTTTTCTTTTCTTTTTTTTTTTAATTAATTAACTCTTTCTTGATTTTTCACTTCCAGATTTGTTTGGTGCCAGAACAGCTGATATAAAGTCACTGGAAATGCAAAGAAGATCTTTTGAGGTCCCTTCCAACCTCTAATGTACTGTGGTACTGTGAGGAGAAACTTCTTTAGAGTGAGGGTGATGGAGCACTGGAACAGGCTGCCCAGAGAGGTTGTGGAGTCTCTTTCTCTGGAGGCTTTCAAAACCCACCTGGATGCATTCCTGTGTGGACTGCCCTAGGTGATCCTGCTTTGGCAGGGGCGTTGGACTTGATGATCTCTTGAGGTCTCTTCCAACCTCTAATGTGCTGTGATGTATTGTGATCCTATACGCCCTCATGAATCTGTGCATGTGTGTGTATATGTGTTTGTACTCCATTTTCTAACAGGGATCTTCAAAGTAGTCACTAATTTACTTTAAGGATGCTAAAAAAACCCCACAAGTAAACCCCTAACATGCAAGTGAGTTAAGGAAGAGTGGGAAAGAACAGCTGGTTCTGCCCCCACATTAAGAGGACACCTTTCCTCTACAGGTCTGTAGTTTCTACATATGGGTATCCAGGATGAAGGAGTGCACTGAGTCCTGGAGCCACCTGGCCATGCCCCTCACAAAGGTAGGGCCTCTGCTATGCAAAAACTGCTGGTCCCCAGGGCATTGCAGCAGGCATAAAGGCTGTGGTGTCATGCAGCTGTTTCACAGGGGAAATGGCAAGCAGGAAAGGAGATGGGGGTAGAAAAAGCAGCAGGAGAAGGAAAAAAGAAACATGTGATATAATGAAGGCTGACAGATGTGACTGATCACCACTGAAGTTAAAGGCAGAAGTGATAAACTGAGAATCATAGAATCATTAAATGGCTCAGGTTGGAAGGGACCTCAGAGGTCATCTACTCCAACCCCCCCTCTGTGGACAGGGACACCTCTCAATTAGACCTGGCTGCTCAAGGCCTGATCCAACCTGGCCTTGAACACCCCCCAAGGAGAAGGCATCCACAACCTCCCTGTGCACCATATTCCAGAGTCTCACCACCCTCATACTTAACTCCTCTCCTCTCTGAACCTCTCCTCTCCAAACTGCTCCTCTCTGAACCGCTCCTCTCCAAACCTCTCCTCTCCGAACCTTTCCGAACCTCTCCAAACCTCTCCAAACCTCTCTGAACCTCTCCTCTCTGAACCTCTCCTCTCTCCTCTTTACTCTAGGCTGAACACCCCTAACTCCCTCAGCCTATCCCTGTAACAGAAGCGCTCCAGCCCTTGGACCATCCTTCTGGGCCTAATGGAGCAAAGCAATCTGACAAGAAGAAATGGCTCATCTTTGCTGATTGCTTTCTAGAAGTTTCCCCCAAAGCCATGTGTGGTCTCCATTTTGGCTATAAAACCACCCACAAACAGATTTTAACATTCCTTTTCCTTTTCCCTTCTCTTTTTTTTCTTCTTTTTTTTTTTCCCCTAAACTGGCAGCATGCTGGAGCATGTGTGAGAGGCTTTCAAAGGTGCCTGGTAACATACCCAAATTTAACGTGGAGCCAAAGTGTTACAGACTGTGTTACAGTCTGAGTTTACACAGACTGGGGTTGACCACAGCACATGGAGCATGATCCATCCAGGTTTTCTTTGAGTTCATGTCTGATCTTGATGCATGATTAAGCCATGTTTAGGGCATTGATTCACTTACTCATTAACAGGGATTTTTGTGCACATCCTAGAATATCTGTACCCAGACATGTAAACCCCAACGCAACAAATCATTGAATCATACACCGGAGTCCTCCACAAGCTGAAACAAATATAAGTTATATATGTGCTCTACTCCTTCATGCTGTTGGACCCCAGATATCAATGCTTACATGTAGATTGTAACAGTCTGCTTAAACCTGGGGGGCTTTGGAAGAGACTTTTTCATTCCATTTCTCTTTCATATAAAATGGAAGGAGGAGTCCAGTGGAAGAAAATGGCTAAAACATAGGAAGAGGGCTTAGATCTCTCATCTTACCAAAACACAGAACTACCAGGTTTGTAACCATAAGAGAACAGGTTCTCCAGCCCTCTGTTCTTTGTCATAAGCTTCCTCTGGACCCATTACAACAGTTCAAAGTACTCCTTGTGTCAGGGCCTCCAGAGCTGGGCACAGTACTCCAGGTGTGGTCAGACCAGAGTGGAGTAGAGGGGAAGAATTACTTTCTTCACTGTGCTGGCCACACTTCTTTTGATGCAGCCTAGAAACATAGAATCTTAGAATCATAGAATCACAGAATCATAGAATGGTCTGGGTTGGAAGGGACCTCCAAAGGCCATCTAGTCCAACCCTCTCTGTTGTAAGCAATTAGATCAGGTTGCCCAGAGCTGTCTCAGATTGAGATTCTCATCAAACACCAACCTCAAGTTCTTCTCAGGCCACTCACTATACTCCACCCAACTTGTATTTGTGCAATCAAGACTAGAGGCTTGTATTCTTTGGTAAATGGGAAAGCATGTGTCTAGAATGCACCTGTAACTATTAAAGCTCACTGGTTCTGGCACTGGATATTGGTCAACACCACTCCCAAGGCTAGTCAAAGCAATCTTCACATCCTTTTCACACTACCTGATCTCTCCTTGCATCCAGACAGCTGGATAAAAAGTACAGATTGCTGTACTCCCACTCAAAAATGGTTAACCAGAGAGTCTATTCTGATGGACAGAAACCAAATGGGACCAAATAAATGGTATCTAGAAAGAAATATGTGGTGTGAGAAAGTTAGTAGACTGCCACTGGATCAGACATCTGTCGTGTTTCATTCTTTCAGGGCATCAATATTTTTAAGCTTTTTCCTTTCCTTTCCTAAACTAGGTAACTAGTTTAGAAGGAATCCTTTTATACCCATATGTGGTGGATTGAAATCACCCTCCAACTAATTTGGAGAATTACCCTCACGAAATAAAAATTGCCAGACCAGCACACTTGGAAGCAAATGAAGCTTACAAGCAAACTGAAATCTGGATATATGGAATGCAATGAATATGTACAAAATACACAATATTTACATGTATTTACAATTTATAAACCTATAAACCACACAAGCACCCCCCTGGACACAACCAGGGGGGTTATCAATAGCTTCCCCCTCTTCACCCCCTTCCCCCCTGTGCAAAGGAAAAGAGAAAAGCAGTTAGTACTTAGCCACAAGAAGAATGCAGACAACAGGCAAGCAAAAGCTATCAGCTAGTATCAGCTAGGGTGAAGAGCTAAACTCATGTTAGTTATCAGACCAAAGGGATTATTTAGACCTTATCATTATTTTCCTTTTACATTCTACCACTTTCTACTCAAAATCTGTGGAAAATTTCCTAGGCATCAGCCTAAAACTGCCACACTAAATTTTAAATGTGTTTCACTTTAGTCTTGGAAACCAGGCTGCTATTCAAACAGCTCCAGTTCATTAGCCTGGCCATTCCAAGAGTGTCTCCCTGCCATGCCATTTTTATTGCAGACAACTCCGTTTTGTCCTGCTTCTGCCTCACAGAGGAATTCAGTAGAAAATCTGAAGTCACAACACCAAAAAGTCTGTTCTATTTTTAATCCTTATAACTGTTGGGACACAGAATCAATAGCACTTGTCCAAGAAAAATACTGTGGGTAAGTCTTTTCCTTCTGAGAATCTGTATGATGTGAAAATCTTCCTTGTTCTCTATAGAAAGAGAATCATATTTATCTATTTATTTATTATTCTTGGGGAGAGATTCTTTGTTTCTTTGATGCATTATTGTCAAAGAAAATCATGGTGCACATGCCAGAGTTCCAATTGCAGTCACGTGGACTTGGACTCCACCTAAGGAGCTGCTTTGCTGAACAAGAGGTCCGGGAGCAGAGGCATCACTGCCACTTGTGTGTGCAAGACCACAGCCAATTCAGGGCAAGTGATCCTTGACAAAGAGCTTTGTTCCCTTTCCAGACAGCTCCTCCTTACCTCTTTCCTGCATGGTTTGTAGAGGAAGTGACCAGCACACCCCAGTCTGATGTGCAGCCAATTTTCTTTTCACTGTCATTTCCCTGTAGGCTCAAGATTCCTGTAACTCATTTTCTGTCTGTGGACAGTGACGCATAAAAACTGGGATCCTCTTCCACATTTTTCACTGCCTGGCATGATCTCCCATACAGGCTGCAGACACCACAATAGCCGATAGCATTTGGTGGCCTTTTGTACTGACATTTCAGCCTCTCAAAAACTAGAACTGGCCTTATCTGTTGGCCACAGTGCCTAAGGCTTTTCTTCTAGCTGGCTTTTTCTTCCAGCTGCCTACCAGTATTCAAAGGCAGAGATTTCTAAACAACAGGTTTCCTCTTCTGCAGCAGAAGAATGGAGTCAAGGAGAATAAAAACCCCAAAATACTACAGATGCAGAACAATACCTATTTTCTTACATTACCAATAGAGTAGATTATTAACGTTTCTCATTAATTACATCCAAGCATATCAAACAATAGGAATTATTTCCTGGTGAGGCAAAAAAACCCCAAAAGTTACATTTTTATTATTGGCTTTGTATTTTCATTGATTGAAAATGTAGAAAAATCCATACACACACACACTGTCAAATTTTCTCATAGTGAACTGAAGTGTGAATATGCTCTACCAGCTCAGCTTTGCTATTTCACACAACCCACATCTCAGTGGCCCCTTTTTCTTTCTGCATTTGCAGCCTGGGCAGTGGGGTTTGTTTTGTTTACTTGGGTGTTTTGGTGGTGGTTTTTTTCTCATCCTCTCCCTTTTTTCTTTCATATTTCAGCAAGAGAAAATGGGAAAGAAACAGAGTGGGGAGCATAAGAAAAGCGTAACAGAAGTTGTCCATTACAAATCCAAGTGGGACAAAATTTTTCTGTTGCAGATCACTTGAAAACAGATGTTTCTTTCATAATCATGCAATCTGGAGGAGAATGCAGAACAAGGAAGTGATCACATCCTCCCAAACGTTACAAGTTTTGTAGCATTCACAATCACACTTTTCATTTTTTCAAATGTGTCAAGCTGCTCTAGCTATTGATCCATATATCCAGCCTGAATGGGGATTGAAGTGATAAGCAACTTGATATCAAGTCTGTACTTGTTACTTGGCAAGAGTTTAATTATTATCTTGGAAGTGATTAATGGAAAATACTATTAAGAATAATCACATTCCACCACACCCTGAGCTGACTTCCACCCTGTCCCATGAAGCCGCTCTGTGAAGCAGCCAAGGTCTTTATCTGGGCTGTGCAGGCAGCAAGACCCAGGTAGGGACTGCTGAGAGCCTCAGGAAGAATGGCAGCTTCTCCTCTTCCAGCAGAAGTTTCATTTTTCCTGTATTTTGTGTCAGTGAGATGCAGCCAGCCTACAACCCACCAAGAAATACTCTGTTGCTCAGCAACCCTGTACTTGCTGAGAAGGCTCTTTTGCAATAGTAAACCTGGGTTGAAGAGGAAAATGTGATGATGTGACATCCAAAACCTGCTACTGAGGTTGCCTGAGTAGCAAGGTCCCTATGAGGAGATACAGGTCATTATCAGTGAGGAGCATGATGACAATGATGGTGTTGGATGATGGGTTGGACACAATGATCTTGAAGGTCGCTTCCAACCTGGTCTATTCTATTCTATGCTATTCTATTCTATTCTATTCTATTCTAAATGTCAGCTCAGGCATGGAAGCACCGCTCTTCTGTTCTGAAGAACTTAGTGGTGATCATCCAAAAGTAATTAATTAATTAATTTTAAAGATATCATGCTTTGCAAAACCATTTCCACTGCTTCAGTTAGACAGAGAGGATACAGGTGGCACTGGGTTTTGACTGGGGTGAGCCAGCCAGCAGCACTGATGAGATGTGGAAAGGATGGCGGCAAGGCTCTGTCAGCATGAAACCCACTCCTAGGGTGAGCCAGAGTTGCTTAAGGGGGAGATGGACAAGGAACTTGGGGTGGAATGATGCAGTCAGGAACAGCTGTATTGTATTAGTGGATTGGGTGGAGGCTGGGAAGTAGGCTAAGTAAACATGAACACTGGAGAAAATCAGCCTGTCCTCTCCTCACCATCTCCAGAGCTAGCAGCAAGGGAGGGCAGGTCCTCTTCTACCTCAATGAGCAGTTGGAGACTGCAGCCATTCCCTTCCAAAACCCACAGCCATTGAGACCTGCACCAACTGTGTGTTCAGGAAGCTCTGTGGCCTGCAGCATTGCATCCAGGAGTGGGGCTGTGCTGCCAGGTGAGTTACCACACACTCCTCGTGGCATATGGAGAAAAGAAGAAATCAGGGCACAGAGGAATTAACTCTTTTACCTCTGTTGGTGGAAACCACTCCAGAAACTTTCCTGTGCTTGGTCTGCCTTTGATAGGGCAGTACCACAGAATCACAGAACATTAGGGTTTGGAAGGGACCTTGAAAGAACATCCAGTCTAACCCCCTGCCAGAGCACGATCACCTAGAGTAGGTCACACAGGAACATATCCAGGCAAGCTTTGAATATCTCCATAGAAGGAGACTCCGCAATCTCTCTGGGCAGCCTGTTTAAATGTTCTGTCACTGTTCTGTCTGTGAAAAAGTTTTTCCTTATGTTTAGGCAGAACCTCCTATGCTTCAGCTTGCACCCACTGCCCCTTGTTCTATCACTGGACATCACTGAGAAGAGCCTGGCTCTGTCCCTCTGACACTCACCCTTCACATAGTTATAAGCATTAATGTGGTCACCTCTCAACCTCCTCTTCTCCAAGCTAAACAGCCCCAGCTCCCTCAGTCTCTCCTCATAAGGAAGATGTTTCACTCCCTTAATCAGTTTTTTTGGCTCTGCACTGGACTCTGAGGTCCTTCTTGAACTGAGGGGCCCAGAACTGGACACAATATTCCACATGTGGCCTCACCAGGGCAGAATAGAGTGAGAGAAGAACTTCTCTCAACCTACTAACCACAGCCCTTCTAATACACCCCAGGATACCTTGGCCACAGGGACACATAACTGGCTCATGGTCATCCTTCTATCCACCAGGACCACCAGGTCATTTTCCTCTGCTTTGTTCTCCAACAGGTCAGTACCTGCATTTTGGTCCATATTAGAAATTACTAGAAATTACAACTTCTAGAAAACTACCTGGGCTTTTCCATTAGGGCCGCTGTCTCCCTGTTCTCATGTGGCTAATGGTGTCACACAGAGGTATCATTACATGTTTTGTGAGGCTCCTGTCAAGTTATTAAGGCCAACCCAATAGGAGCTCCAGTAGAATCAACTGTGATCAATGCCCTGAAAATCTGACCTGCTACTCCCACCTGACACAAGCAGAAGATTTACAAGGCTACCGTGGACCTGGCTGTTCACCACCTGATCTCAATAACTACATGCCATGTCACCGGAAGGAAAGGAAAACAAACACAAGTTTGCCATTGCAAGTGAGGGTGCTTTCAGAAGTGCAGCCTCTTTCACTACGTACAGCAAGCAGTGGTTTCCTGGCTGCCTTTTTAGGTTACCTCAGAGCTATGTGTACTCAGTTTTAAGCCTTTCTTTTTTTTCCCCAGTGTCTTGAGCAGGACTGAGTGTTTCCTACACACCTCATTTGTGCACAGGGACAGCCCAGCCTGAGCAAAAATGCATGGAATGGGGGGGGGGGGGGGTTCAGGCCCTGGGGGCAAGTGCAAATGCTAGAAGCAAGCTCAAGGTGTGTATGACACACCAGCTCCCACTCTTTGAATTAAAAGTTACTTTTATAACACTTGAAGGTGATGCAGGTGTGATGCACTGTAAGAAAACACAATTACCTCTGCTGTTCCTAGGGAAAGGTAAACATTGCTTTACACGTGCCTAAACTACCCAAAGGAACAACAACACAAGCATCAAGCTGGGATTACTGGAATAGAAACTGTGCTATCCATGTAGTGGCTTTTTGTGCCAGAGCACAGGGTTTGGCATGGGAAAGGCACAGTTACCAGCCCCAGAGGCTGAAGCCCTCCCATCTCCATAGGTCACCGTGGGGCAGTACAGGCTGAGGCATCAGGAGATGGGATCCTGGGTCTCTGCTCTTAAAATTACAACAGAAAATTGAAGGCCAAAGGCAGGCAATTAAATTATTAAAGAAGCTGAAAGCTATATATTTTATGCATTACATAATGAAGATAAAGACAGATTGCTGGCATTTAATTCTGGTACCATACGTGGAATAGCTGGCCAGGGAACAATGCGAACACTGCCAGTGTTGCAGAGCTACTGGCAGGAAACAGTGGGAAGAGCTGATGTCTGCAGAGAGGAGAGGAGCCATGGGAAATGCAGGATAAACTTCTGGATGTGGGAAACAATTAATACTGCTGTTTAACTGTAGTATGGTTCTTTCCACCAACATATTTCAAAGAGTTTTGTTACTGGGTTAAAGACCAAATTTGAACACGGTGTAATGCAGAGCTCTGTGTTGAATGCACTCATTGTCGTACCAACACCGCTCAGCCCCTCTCATTTGCAGTGCTGCCAGGGTTCATTACATTCCCATTCCCTCTCTACAGGGTTTGTTATCCTTGCCTGTCTGTGCTGCACCCTGTAGACAAACCTTCAATGTCACTGTCTCCATTTTGTGCATAGGGACACACTAGGAGATGAAGCAACCTCCCACAAGGGTGTGGGGTTGAGGAGACTGCAGCTCTCCCAGGAGTCACAACTAATGAGCCTCTGTGCTTAGAAGAGTTGCCTTGTACTGTTAAGATTGCCCTCCTGAAGTAGCCCTTCTGGAAAATGAAGAGCAATCACAACCCCCAGCATGTACCCCTGTGGCTCATTCATTCATTAGTCCCATCAAGGTGGGGTTAAATGCTAGAGAGGATAATAAAGGATGGCTACAGTTCACCTTTTCTTTCCATTAAAAAAAATGTGATAGGAAATGTCTTGCTCACGTGGTGTGTGGCTGGGGAGAAGGTAAGTCTCCTAAGTCTCAGTCTGCTCCTCAATGCTCTTGTGGTGAGATGTGGCACAAGAGAGACTCCTTCACCAATTGGAACATGACAGCTAGGGATGGGAGAGGAGTAAATCCTGGTGCCACCACAGCAACACCCTACTTGCTGTGCTGTCTGAGGCCAAGGTACAGCTAAGAACACTCCTTCCAAGTCTGCTTTCCAAGTCTGCAGCAGACTGCCAGGGCCTGTGTCTATGCCCAGCCACCCTAGCCCAGGAAAGGTGTAGTCCTGCACCCAGCATCCCAGCCAGGACAGGCAGCCAGCAGTTTCCATAACTTTTCAAGTCTTTGGCCCAATGAGGGCATTTTTGGGGTGTGATCACAGTAGTTACTAAGCACATTAGAAACTTCTGGCAAAACTCCCACATCAGCCCTTGTCCCTTTCTCTAGCTTCATTCCAGTGCCAGGACCACTGGGACAAGGTATTGAGAAGCAGGCCAGTCTTGCTGAAAAGCCTCATTTTTCAAGAGTGGCTTAGAGGCCAAGCTGGTACATCAGTTGGGTGTTTTGTAAAGCTTCAGGCTATCCTGCTTTCCGTGGCATGAAACACTGCAGTGCAATCACTTCTAAGCAACTCTATTTTCCAGAAACAAAATGGTGGTGATTCCACAGGAGAGTCTTTTCAGTGCTTCTGTGAGAAGGGGAAACTGAGCCAGGGAAGCATCTGAGAAGTTAAGCAATGCACCGTCGCAACTCTCCAGGAATAAAGCAACACTGAGGCTCTGGCTTCTGGTAAAGTGTGCATTTCTGCCACACTATTATTCCTTTCAAATCAGTTTTAGCTAAGTGTCCTGCACATGCCCTTTTCTCCAGCGGCAGGATATCCTTCATTTGTCTGCACAAAGTGCAGATGAGCACCTCTTCATGTTGTTTTCCAAGTCGGCTGATGGGAGGGTCAGCAGGGGCCGAAGCAGCTGCACCAAGTAAAGGAAAGGTAACCATGGCAACCCAAGTTATCTGCATCCTCCATGTATTTCCTTCTCCCCACCCTACATCATATCTTTCCCACCCAAACCTCAAGCCAATAGAGCCAGTGACCAGCTAGCAGAATGGGGACTGTCTCAGGCTCTCCTGTACCCAGTGTGTTTTGCTGTGTTTCAGGACTCACTGTTGCAGGCTGAGGTCATCAAAAGGAGAATGAAAGCATAGAGAGGGGCAACTTGCAAAAGGCAGAGCTCTCCACTATTGTAGATGGGGCACTGGATATGTTGCCTTTGCTCCAAAGTTGCAGATTCGTTGATGCTGCTCCTGGTTTTGGCTCTGAGCTGTAACCCTTCCACAGCAGCAACACCTTCTCCGTCTGCGCCCCACGTCAAACCCAGCTACAGTTTTGGCCGGACTTTCCTGGGACTTGATAAATGCAACGCCTGCATTGGGACATCCATTTGCAAGAAATTCTTTAAAGAAGAAATAAGGTCAGAAACTCAACACAGTATTTTTTAAAGTCTCTTAGTATTTCCAAATGCTTTAATGAACAGCAATGCAGAGTAACTTAGCACCCCTTACAGTACCTAGCAATTTAATTACTGTCTATAAGCTGGTGCTTTGTCTCTTTACTTTCAAAGCCACACAAACTTGACCAGATTTCAGCCCTGAATTGTCATTCGAAAGCAAAAGTAAAAGGCTCAACTTTCTGCACAGAGAGTGGCTCTGAGACAATTCAAGGTGATGATGGGGGAAGTGAAGAGGGAAGAAAGAAATCAGCTTGTTTGGATGTACTGGAAATATTTTATTATGAGCAATGGAGTAAAGGCAAATGGGAGGTTAGCTTTGTATACTCCCAACAGACTATGTTAACTACAAACATATAAACATGCTATATAATTTTCTACCAGGTGCAACCACACAAATGTGCAGAACTCCACGTGCGTATTAACTAAGATCAACATCAATCTAAACCCGCCTGAGGCATGAGGACTTTTGCACATTATGTTACCTATATGCTCAAGAATAGACAGGACCAAATTATTAGTACACTTCTGGGAGATTTCTGTGAGAACTTGAAGGCAGAAGCAGAAATTGCATCTGCCTTGAAGTTGATGAGATGCTGTCCAAGGGGTCATCAGATTGATCCATTCAGGTACAGGCTCAAAAGCAGAGCTATCTGATGACAGCAGGGAAAATGTTGCCAATGTTTTTTGAGGGGAAATTTAAAGGCAGTGCTTGGCAGAGAAAGAGTTTATTAGGTCTGATATGATTTATAGAGCCATATGCACTTTCTTTTGTAGTTATAAAAGCCTGAGGGAGAAGAAATTATTACAGTAAAATTGTATTTTTAATGCTGTAATGTAAGTAGTATAATATTGGACAAATCACTATTTTTATCTTAAACTATCCTATAAAATGTAGCATAGTAAAACCATAATGGTTTGTCTGGTATGGACTTGAAATACTGAACATCCATCCTGCCCTTACTGCTGCTGTGGCATCGCTGTACCAGGGCATCCCTTGCCATGGCACACTGGGGGTTCCAGTCCTCAGCACTTTTCCCTCTTAGCTTTCTGTCCCTCCTTGCTTCTGCCAAGGATGTGTAGGTGTGCTGGAAAGGGCCGGGCAAACAGTGCTGGGTTTCTCCCACCACAGCCTAGGCTCTTGCCCCAGAGCACAGGATGGATTTGCAATCAGTGTGTTGAGCTGGCTTGACACAGGCTAGTATGGATCTGTAGGGGCTGGAGCTGTCTTCAGGGTACAAGCTGCTCTACATTTTATTCTCTGAAACAGAGAGGCATGCGAGCTGGCTCCTTCCATGCACCCTAATCTGCTGTGGCCCTTTGTCACTCAGTTGTGCAGGGGTTTTAAGGACCTTCTGCGGGGTACAAAGCAGCTCCCTCAGGTGCAGCTTGTTGCAGGTGCACCATTTCGGTTACTCCCATTTAGCCACTGGGGAGGTTGGGACCATGCTAAAAATAGCAGTAGCCTTCTGCAGTGAGTAACTGCCTTTGCATGCTGCACTGGTGCAAGGGAAAGAGGTGCTACGTGAGCAGAAGCAGGAGGTCCCCATGCTGGCTTTCTTCCAGAGCACAGCGAAAAAGGAATGTAGGTGTACAGAGTGTCTGAGCCGGGTCTGCAGGTACAGAGCTGCAAACGTGTGAGAGCACTATGCTCCTGCGTCAGGAAAGGTAAGAGAGGCTTCCTAAACCAAAAATACATTTTTTTGCCTCTCCTGTAAGCCCACAGCCAATTTTCCACAAGCTAGTGTAGCACACAAGTAAGTGCTAACAGACAGCTCTGCTCTGAGGGCTTTGGAAGGGCTAACTTTTAAAAATGCTCTCCTGAGCAGCCAGTCAACTTCAGGCTTTTCTTTGCAGGGGTAAAACTTGTTCTCCCACTTGATTTCTTGAGCAGGCAGGAGGACTTTTTGGCAAGTGGAAGATTAAACAGGGGAAATTTCAGCGACACTCACGCCCTTTGATTCCCTCCAGTGTATGTTCTGCTATGTTCAGAAAGGGTAGATGGCACTTGGTCCTACTCTGTGTTAGTCTTCATTAGAACATGCTTCATTAATTCTCCATCATTTCCAGGAGCTGTGACATGCATTCACACTCAACTAAGTAAGAAGATGTGGGTTTTGTTCCCAGAATGGCTGGTGACTCATCTTGTCCTCTAATGTTCTGTACTCCCCTTATCTTTGCCCAACTTTATCTATCTGTAAACAAGAATACAAAAACCTGCCTACCAACTGTCCCAAAAGCAGAGTGCAGCAGAAGTTTCCCTAGGATACTAGATTTTCAGAATGCTGTGAATCTAATCTGACTAAAGCTATCTGCAGACTTGTGCCAATGCTGGTGATGAGCTTTCCCCAAAAAGTAATGGAAAGGAAGTCTGGAAAAGCAGGAATACTTCCACTTGATTTGTTTTCATTACTTTATTTTGGTTTTTAAGACTTAACTTACTTATTAAAAAAAGAATGTAAATGTCCAAATGCAAGGAAAAATATTTTGTTTGGAACAAAATACTTCATTTCATCCAGGAAAAAGGGGAAATTAGTTTAATTTTCTTCAACATTTAGTTCTGAGTTGATAAAAAAATCTGTAATCTGTGACTCAGTTATTCACATCAATCTTACTGAAAGTCTTAATTAAGGCACATCCAGGCCCTCAGCTAAAAGGCTTCATACAAGAGTGAATTATTGTTACAGCACAACCTGATGATGAATCTTGAAAATATCTAACAATCATGCCAGGACAATGCTGTGCTGCCCAGAAGTGATGCCAAAGACAGAATTGCTGCAGCCCATGCCGAGTTCCCAGGCCCACGTGGCTTTCCCCCGGGAGGTCTGAAGAGGAAATTGCTCCATCCACACTCAGATTAATGCTCAGCCCTGGATTTCATACACCCATGAACTGCTTGCATGCAGGAGGTGGTGCTCTCTTGGCATCTGCCTGATGTGGGCTCCCCTGAACATGCATGCTGAAGCCAAATCACAAGGCACATTGGGAAAGAAAAGTGAAAAGGGAAAAGGGCAACTGGAGAAGCAAAAAGGGGGGTGGGGGAGGAAGGGGTGAAAAGAATAGTAAATAAAAAAGAAAAGGGAAAAAAGAAAGGGATAAATAAAAGGGGAAAAAAGAAAAGGGAAAAAGAACAGGGGAAAAGAGAGAAAAGGGGGGAGGAAAGGAAAAAAAAAAGATAACATTAAAAGGGAAGGAAAAAAAAGGAAAAAGGAAAAGGAAAAAAAAAAGAAAATAAAATGAGAAGAAAAGAAAAGAAAAGAAAAGAAAAGAAAAGAAAAGAAAAGAAAAGAAAAGAAAAGAAAAGAAAAGAAAAGAAAAGAAAAGAAAAGAAAAGAAAAGAAAAGGAAAGAAAAGGAAAGGAAAAAAAAAAAATCCTTAGCCATCTCTTCCCTGTCACATTGCGTTGGGAGGGGACAACAAATCATAGTGAGGCATAGCACTTGTTCCCTGCTCTTTAGTCCTCACTCAAAACCAACCAATGTGGGGAGACATGCTTTCTCTGCTTGCTCCACAGTGGAGCTCAGCTGCACAGAGTCCATAGTGGGGAATAGCAGAGGGGTTGGACTCAATCTCTGGAGGTCCCTTCCAACCTCTAACATTCTGTGATTCTATGAATAGGAGCAAAGCAGTGCCTCCAAGAGGGCTTGTGAGGAGGAGGACAGTCAGCCTCTGATTTTGGAGGGTGCTTAACATCACTGAGTCAGTTATTTGTCTGAAATCAGAGGAAATTAATCCCCCTAAATGTTTTCTGTGCTGATTTACCAACTGGGAGTTGAAAGATGAGGTTCAGCTTTCAGACATATTAATGTCTTTTCATCCAACTCCTGATAGCTGATCCTCTTGCCTCTCCTGTTTCACTTCTAAGCTACCAGCTTTAATTTACAGTGAGATTAAAGTAGGATGTTCTTTCTTATGTACTTGGGCAAGGAGTCTAGGACAGGAGGTTTGAAGAGCAGTGACCGCATAACGCTGGCCAAAGCAAAGGTCAGAGTTCAGCCACTTTCCAAGAGCAGGTTACAGACATACTTAGAAAACAGGCACTGGGCTCCTCAGTTCCTGCATGTGTGACGTGTGTG
This sequence comes from Dryobates pubescens, assembly GCF_014839835.1. Lineage (NCBI taxonomy): Eukaryota > Metazoa > Chordata > Aves > Piciformes > Picidae > Dryobates > Dryobates pubescens. The sequence continues at coordinate 16,106,560 of NC_071623.1, read as the reverse complement.
TAGGCAGGGCTGAGGGGGCTGCTGAAATAAACAAAAAAAAATCATCACAGCCTAATTACCCAGCCCATATGCTCCCCTCCTGTGCCTGTATAGGGGGAGCAGAGCAGTGCAAGATCTCCATGGCTACAAGTGGCACCACACGCCCAGGGCACTCGTTCCCCCCATCACACCCCAAATTCTGCTGCTGCCTGGGGACGTTACTCATCCTGTTAAATTACAACCAGTGACATTAGGAGGAACCTCTTGAATCCCTTACTAAGTAGGACCACCACCACCTCAAAACAAAAGGTCATTTTTGATATTCACAAACACATTAACTGTCATGAAATATTTTTTTTTCTGCAGACTTCTTTTAAACATCAAGTACTCCTATTTTGGGCCCCTTTCTCTGGGATTAAGGCAACTGAAAAACACATGGGATTATCTGTGAACTGAATCCCTGCAGCCCTCTCCTTTCCACTCATCTCTCCAGGTGGTCCAAAAGAGCCTTTTGGGTGCCTCATGGCACCATTCATGACAGGGATGGGTTAAGTGGGAATCAAAGACAGACATTTTTTCCAAAGCATGTTTCCTTGGCCAACAACTTCAGCCCACTTGCCTCACCCCAGCTTGCAGGGACACCCTTTGTGGTGGGCTGAAAAATTCACCCCAGCATAAAATTGCCAGACTGGTTCAGTGGAAGCAAATGAAGCTGTATTTACAAGCAAAACACCAATCTAAATATGAAATTCAATGAATATGTACAAAATATACAATATTTGCAGGTATTTACAATTTATAAGCAGCACAAAAACCTCCTTGGACAAAACCAGGGGGCTACTAATAGCTTCCCCCTCCCTGCTCCCTTCTCTACCCTGCTCTACACACGACAAGATAAAGAGCAGAGAGTAGTTTTTTATTAATACTTAGCCACAACAAAACAATGCAGCCAACATCAGCAAAGCCAGCACAAGCCAGAGCTAGGGTCTGCCAGAGCTAAGGAAGTGAAAAGAGAGAAAGTTAGTAATCTCCATGAGTAATCTGTCCAATGGGATTATTTAGAATTTATCATCTTTGAGGTCTTTCCCAACCTTATTGATTCTATGATTATTTTCCTTGTTACCTCCAGTGGTGATTTATTTGCTTTCTACTACTTCCTGTTCAAGATCTGTGGAAAATTTTCAAGGTGCAGCCTAAAACTACCACACCCATGCCGAACTGTTCAGCCTTTACAGTGGGGTGGCAGGAGGCCCGTGGGGCCAGTGCACAACGGAGCGACTGCGGTGGCGGTGGTGCTGGCAGTGTGCGGGTGTCTGTGTGGCTTGTTAACCCGCTCTCTGTGGGGCTCTTGTTTTGGTTTGGCAGGTTTGACACCTGGCTTTCTTCTCGTTTAAAGCTGCCCCCCAGCTACCTGCTTAGCTACTCGGGCAACTACACCGACGATGCCAAGAGCTGGCGGCTGGTCGACATCACCCGGCTGACCTCCAAGTACCAGCACGATCGGGCTGACAAGCACATCTGCACCTCCCTGCTGAAGACAAAGACCTGCAGCCTGGAGCGTGCCCTGCGCCGCACGCACCGCTTCCAGAAATGGCTGCGGGCCAAGCGCCTCACTCCTGACCTGGTCCAGGTCTGTGCCCCGTGGTCCCCCAGCCCCTGCACCAGTGGTGGGGAGGAGGGGGGAATAGGGTACCCCAGGGGTGTGCCATGTGGTTTGGGAGGGAAAAAAGGGTTTGAAGGAGACATGGCTGTGACTTGCTGGCTGGGGGGCAATTTTGAGCAATGCCTCAGCATGTGGAGGGGAACAACCCTGCATGCCCCAAGATGAGCCCACCCACTGTGAGGAAGAAGCAAAATGAGGCCCCAGTGGGAGGAAAAGCACCACAACCCAGGGCCAACTTCCCCAGCACAGCCTGGCTAGGGCTGGGGCTTGTCCCTGGTGAGGAGAGCACCAGCTCCAGTTCCTTGAGCTGGTTGAGGCTGAAGTCTTGTGGAAAGCCATAGCACCTGCTGGCTTTGGGCACAGGGAAAACAGAGCCATGCACACAAACATGACAACACTTTGAGTGGAGATTTTTCTGCTGTTTTTTTTTTTCCTGGTTTTCCATCATGTCTCAGGGTAGGCCATGCCTTGAAAGCGATTTTGCCCCAGGCCAGCGACCAGGGTAGCTTGGACTCCTCTGGTTGTGGCCAGCAGGGACAGCAGCATGAGCGGCCAGAGCCAGAGCCTTGGCTCCTCATCTGCCTGCTACATACAGCAGATGATCTTAGGCACAAAGAAAGGTGTTGCCCTTTCTGCCAAAGTCCTGCAGTGTCGCAAGCAAAGCCAAGACAGTCATGCCAGGGAAATGTTGCTGCCACCAGGCAGACCGGTGGCAGTGGCATGGGAGATGGACACATAGGCAGGGACAGAGAGGTAGAACTGCAATGTCCAGAAAGAAGTCAGCATCTGAGCACTGCCTGTGCTGAAGGATGCCACCAGCAACCAGGCACAGCCACAAGGCAAGCAAATGTATTTTGCAGCTACTGGCTTGCATCTGAGAGCATTAGCTCCCTCCCCAAATGCACATGCATCCCCCTATCCCATCCAAACAACAGTAAATACCCAACAGTGGTTATGATAACCACTGGCAAGGGGCACAGGCCAGAGTGAAGGCTGAATATACCCTAAACAAGACACTGAGAGGAAAAGGATTACTCTTCTCCCCTTTTCAAGAGTTAGAAGTGGCTGTGAAAAAGGGTCTATGGAGATTTTTTCTGCCGAAGCAATTGCTTCCTCCTGCCTACACACTGCCACATCTGCTCAGATTTCCTGAGTGCTAAAGCTATGCTGCTTTAGATTTTCCTCTTCTCTTACCCCATGGAGCAGCATATCTGAGAAGGAAGGTTGGGAGATCCCGTGCTACAGCAGCAGTAGCAGCAGTGGTGGGGCTAAATGCCTGAGCTGCACCAAGGACTCCCTTCAATCACTTGATCAATCCTCACAGCAGGTCATGCTGAAGCCAGCACACTTCCAGGGAGTAAGTGCCAGACAGGAAACATTTTTTTGGAGGAAAGCTACACTATGCTTTGTCTAGTAACCCTGTGAGTGATACTAGGGAGAGGGGCCAGATTTGCATCACTTCCCATCAGAGTGTCCCTCACCTGAGTTTGTGAGTTACAAACAGAACAACTCCTTCCTGGGGTTGCAGGAAGCAGCTTTCCAGGCACCTGCTGGCCACCACTGTTCTCCAAGGCAACACTACAGGGAAGCTGTAGGAGGGCAAGTTGGGGTGCCAGGCCCTCCAGCCTTGCTGGAGTCTCCAAGGGCTTTGTGCAAAACTGTGGCGCTTCCACAGCAGTGCTATGTGAAAGAGAAGGAGTCAAGAGATTAAAACTTTTGTTTACTGAGATGGGTGAAAAAGTAACGGGAGAAATGTGGCTCTGTGGTGTCTCAGACCTGCTGCAAAGTTAAGTCAATAGCTGAGCCCAAATTATTCTCCTTAAAAGGCTCTTGATGTGCTAGAGTTTTCCCCACCCTGTCCTGTCTGAAACTAAACTCCCAGCTGAGCTGAGTAGGTTGCACACACAGCATCATGTGGAGACTTTGGCTGGGATGCCCTGGCCTTGCACTTATCTAGTTTCTCTGGGGTGTCCTGGCCTTACACATATCCAGTTTCTTTAGGGTACTTGAATTTCCTTGTGCAGCAGTAGAAAGCTGATGTGACCCATACTCCAGGGTGCCTCTGAAGTGAGCAAGCCTAGGGGGACATGTGAGGGACAGACTCCTTGGGACATTTCAGCAACCCATGCAGTTTTTAAGTTGGAGAGGCAACAGAAGGCTGCAGGGAGGCCCAGACCTTTTCACACTGGCCTCAGGATTGCTCCATTCATGCTTTCATGGTTCCTTGTTTCTGCAAATCAAGCAGAGAAACCTAAACTGTGATACAAAACCCTTCTAACAGCATATAGGCTTGAATACACAGAGAAGCATAGCAAACCACAGGCCCTAGGGTCTCTGCTCCCAAACCTCCAAATTTCAGCAGCAATTGCTATTGCTCTGCAAAATGGCTGCTTGTTTCACAGTGGTCCGAGTTGGAAAACAGCCTGCAGCAGCAGCAATGTTTTAGTCATACAGCCTGTCTGAGTTTGCATAGGAGAGCCCCAGGCCTGTTGTATATGTTTGTGTATGTATATATATATGGCCTATAACAGGTGACAAAGTGAACCCTTCCAAGCCATGGGGCCCTGCAGAGCTGGGGATCCCCTTCCTTTCTGTCCATCCCACCTGCTCTCTTCAGAGCCAAAAGCCACAGGACTCTCTCTGCCTGCACCCCAGCCTGGCACTGCACCTAGCAAACCAGCATCTTGGTAACCCAATGTGAGCCATCAGAGGGAGTTTCTTGGGGGTACCACATGTCACTGCAAAAACTTAATTGCTGCACTACTCTTCTGCCTTTTTGCCCCCCATTCCTCTCTCATTTTTTAGAGGGATTACAGCACACCACTCTTGATGCCTAGCAGGATTCCCATTCTGCTTCACAAAGCTGCAGTCACCCAGTGGTGTCTGTGCTCCCCTCCTTGCGGTTTCTCCTATGTAGCAGCACTAAGGAAAGCTAATGGGCTCAGGTAATTTTGTCTTACAGAGAAGAGAATTACAGCAAACCATAACGTGCTTGAATCAAAATGACAGGCCATGAAGTAATGTTTTCTCACTTTACACTGCCTGCCCTGCCTGACCCAACCGTCAGCCAAGGTGCCTGCCACAGGGATAATTTCACCCACCACAATGAACATCTTTATTGCAAGCAGCAAAGTCTTCAGTGTTAAAATCAGGTCCACCTCAGAGATGACCAGGATTTAGCCAGGGCTCAGCCTACATGGTAGCCAGCTGCTGCTTTGCCTGGGAGCTCACTACCTCAAACTGCACTCTGTGTTTTTCCTGTTGGAGGGGGAAGAATAACAGTAAAGCAAAGTTACTTTCAGCACAGACTCCCCACAGGGTGAATTTACAGCCCTGCCTACAAAGCATGGCCTATAACATGACAGAATCTCAGAATTGTCAGGGTTGGAAGGGACTTCAAGAAACAACTAGTTCCAAACCCCCTGCCGTGGGCAGGGACACCTCACACTAGATCAGGTTGCTCAAGCCGCATCCAGCCTGGCCCTAAAATCATCCAGGGATGAGGCTTCCACCACCTCCCTGAGAAGCCTGTTCCAGTGTCTCTCCACCCTCATGCTGAAGAACCTCTCCCTGATGTCTAATCTAAATCTCCCCTCCTCTAGCTTGGATTCATTCCCCCTAGTCCAATAACTACCCAACACCCTAAAAAGTCCCTCACCAGCTTTCTCGTAGACCCCTTTCAGATATTGGAAGGCCACAATAAGGTCTCCTTGGAGCCTTCTTGGCTCCAAACTGAACAACCCCCACTCTCTCAGCCTGTTTGCTGAAGGCAGACAAAAAGCAATACTGAGGTGAAAAGGCAATCATTTTCAGCCCCTCTCTCTAGGACATACTGTTTGAAACTACTGACCAGCACCTCCGTCTGCTGCCAGCAGATGTGCCTGCACCATGGTTATTTGGCCTCTAAGTGCAGTGCACATCTCCTCACTTGCATCACACAGGCAGCAGCTCGCTGCTCTGGCAACTGGTCTGTCTTAGGTAAGGGTGAGCATTGCGCAGCTTCCAGAGCCACATGTGGACCCTTTGACCTGATACCTCATCACCAGAGACGTGCTTTGGTAAACCTGTTGGCAGTGGGGGTGAGCCCCACAGCTTCAGAGGACATCCTCAGTTTCTTTCTTTTGAGGGTGAATGAAACCCTTTTATTTGAACAGCTAAGAGCTGCACATGCTTTGACACCTACATCAAAGTGTCTGTTCCTGAAGTTCACCCTAAATCTGGTTGCTTCATCAAGCTGCACCCAGGCAGTGGTGCATGGGGCAGGAGGCAGCTGTACTCCTGATCCATCCTAGCTTTTCTTGAGCTGGCTGAAAAGAAAGCAGAGAAGCTGTCCTCCAGAGGTTGTCTTTACATCAGAGTGAATTCCAAATGTGTCTACACCAGACACATACACATATGTGTACAGTTTAAAATGCATTGCATATTGTGCAGTGGGGGGAAATCACAGCAGAGTGCAAGTGGGCTTTGCAGGAACTATTCATTATCAGATATAAACCCATGGATATTTAATCAAAATAAATAAGTAGATGTCTATATCAGTCACAAACACTACATCAGGATCTCTGTCAGATCTTATTCTTCAGGGTGCTAAGACACTGCAGAGGACTTAAGATAAATCAGTACCTCCTGTTTTGCATAGGTATTCTTCAAAGTTTTCTTCTGTTGTGACTTCTTTCCCGCCATAGTGACCTTTCCATCAGTCTGCTGCAAGGGCAGCACCAGAGCAGGCGCTGAACTTTACACTGCTGAGTAGCTCTCCTGAAATCACAAGGCTCCACTGTCCAGTTTGGTGGAACAGGGCTTCATTAAATCATAGGAAGCTGTACCAATGGTTGTAATAAATATGGCAGCAACCAGCCCTGCTCCTCTGCTCCTGCACTGGAGCTGATATGCCTGAAACAGTTCCTCAGGAAATGAGCAGCTGTGATCACTGTGTGCAGTGCATGACCACATCTGTGTTCAGAGGATGAGCTTTGACCTTGGAAAAAGTCCTAATTGCAACTTCCATGCATTCTCTCCCACCCTGATTTCTGTTCCCACTGCAGACTCTAAAGGGTCTTGGATTTTGCATTGCAAACTCCTGGAGGCAGCAAGGCTTTCTAACTTTGGCTGCAAATATTTGCACACAGAGTGAGCTGTGAGTCTTTCCCCACCATTTATCTTCTAACACAGCTCTGTTCTGCTAATTTTTTTCTCACTTCTTCTCCAAAGGGAAAGTGGCAGAGTCAGCCACAACATGCCTGCAAGTGCTGTAAGGCAGAGATCCATAACCATCCCTTTCACCTCCCCCTCTTCTATGGTTTTAGATAATTAGATGAAAAAATATTTCCTTGACACTGCACCCAAAGAGAAGAATATAACTAGGACTGGGGAGAGTTATTTTTAACATTTTTTTTTCTTCTGGGGAAAAAATTGAGATTTTTCAGTTGTTTTGAGACAACACTCCAGTTGTGCTTGAGTTTCTTGGGTAATTTTGACCAGCTGTTGGCACCCAGGGCTTGTCTCATGCAACTGATGGCCAAGGAGGAAGCACTTGGGACATCACTGTGGCTAGCAGGGAGGCAGAGGAAGGGATATGGGAAATCCAGTCCTTCTTTTCCATCTCTGACCCTTTCCATCTCTTTCTTAGTGTCTTCATTTCTTTGTTGTGGCTGGGTAATTAAGTGTTTTATGCCAAAAGATCAGCTTGCACAGGAGCAACCAAGAGAGACCTACCTCATCATTACCAAAAAACTTGGGGAGATCTTGAGTCAAACCTCTGCTCTCAGTGTGAAAAGTGGCAGGGAGCAAAGTGAGATCCAGCGCCATTTCCTCTGAACCACATCTCCCAGCCTTCAGATGATAAACAAAACCTGAAAGAGTCAATTTGGCTCCTGGAGTCATTTGGAAGAGAAAGGCTTAGCCAAAACCTAATTCCCTTCCCCAGAAGAGGCACAGCAAGGCAGCATTTCTGTGTCACTATGGGCACAGAAATGTATGTCTGTATGTCTGCTTTGCTTGGCTACTAAGGAAGACTGACTTAAAGAAACAAAAAAGTCAGCCTTTCTTTTTTGATTAGGAAGGTATACATTTGTATGTCACTTATCCTAGCCATAGATTGCTTGTGCAATTTTGCAAGCCAAACCTCCAAATCTAAAAGGTGAAATAGAGTGCTGGTTGACTGCATTAGCCCAACAATTCTTTATTTGTTGCTGGTATTTGGGAAAAAGAAATATGCACTGGCTATTCAAATTTGGTTTAGACAGTTAATGGGTGAGTTTATCAGAAAGGGAATATATCCTGTGCTTGTGCCTACACACAGTGCTTATTTACACTTCTAAATCATGTTTACTGATCTTAGCAAATAATATTTCCAAGAAAGCTGCTCACAGGTTAAGTAAATAGTGAAGCAATCTGAAGACATTATTTAAGGAGGGAAGTGACTCACTGCCTTTATGACAGGGAGGCCTCCAGCAAGCTGGGATGCCAGGGCTGGAAACCCAGGTAGAGGGAGGAGGCCTGCTGGCATGGAGTGGGAAATGGAGTTTGCAGCCTCTGTGGCTGTGCCATGAGGACTGGATGTCATTTTGGAAACCTGAGCTGTGAACAGACATTTTTAGATGATGTGGGGGTTTTTCCCACGAGAGTTTTACCACAGAAATCCCTTTGTGTGTCCATACCCACCAGCAACTGCGTCACAGGGGGCAGAGACACAGTGGGCACAGCACACAGGTTCCTGTAGCCCTGGCGTGGGCCAAGCACATTGTAACACCTCCAGCTGTAAAATTAACACCTCTGTTGTGTTTTTCCCTCTCACCAGGGCCTGTCTAGCCCAATGCTGCGCTGCCCATCCCAGCGTCTCCTGGACAGGATAGTGCGGCGCTATGCCGAGGTGCCAGATGCTGGCAGCATCTACATGGACCACCTCACTGACAGGGACAAACTGCGCCTCTTGTACACCTTGTCAGTCAACTCACATCCCATCTTGTTACAGGTAGGTACCAATCCACCCCAGCTTGAATCACAGAATCATAGAACTGTTAGGGTTGGAAGGGATTGAAATGTCAGCCTGCAGCCCCTTGCAAGCAAACCCTCAGCCGAGACATGCCAGCCACCAGGGAAGTCTCAGCATTGACATTTGGCAAGCTTCTTAACCTTCAGAAAGTGATTCTCTTCTGTGAAATTTGATGGCTGGTGCTGGCAGGCTCCTGAAGTAGTCATTGCATCACTCTGTGAAGTTGTGGAGGTGTGATGGGTTGAAATTTCCCCTCCATCCCCCCTCCCCCCCCACCACCCCCAACATTAAATTTGCCAGACCAGCTCAGCTGGAAGCAAATAAAAGCTGTATTTACAAGCAAGGCTACAGTCTACAATGGAATGCACAATACACATCTCTGATACTTCACAGTGTTATGCTTGAATTGTAATGTATTACTTAAAATCTCAGACTCTTTATAACAAAAGGAAAAGCATACTTCAGTGTGGGAGGTCCAAGATGCAGCGCTGAGGTTGAACATGGAGTCAGGGAGCACTGATTTCACAGGCTCCACATGCCAGTGCTGTGTTTTTCCATTTGTTTCTTGCTGGTAACTTGCTCTGTGGCAAAGTGAAGCTTTGCAGAGATGTTTGGTGGTGTCTCAAGTACAGCTGAGCTCTGAGTTTGAAGGCAGGGAGCTGGGAGGTTTTTCACCCCTCTCCTCATCCCCTGCTGGCATTCCTGGCATGTGGCTTCTATCTTTCCTTACACATCTCTGGGGGAGTATCCTCGCCTTTACCCACCATGGCCCCACCTTTAATCCTCTTTGTACTTTCCTGCAACCCTTTGAGAGGCCATGAAGAAGAGAGACAGCAGTAGCAGCATCTATTTCCTGCCCCAGGCCACTACTGCCCTCAGCAGTGCCCAGAGGTCTGCCCAGTCCTGGGGAAGGGAACTGGTACTTGTACCCTAGTTGTGTCCTGTGGGTCAGTCAGCCACCCTGGCCACAGCTCACTGAGGCACAAGGCTGTGGCTCTCAGCACTGGTGCCCAAAATGCCTTCAGAGCAGAAGGGAGAAGCGACCTTAGACATGACACTGGATGCATTCATAGGCCCCTCCTTAGCAGGGCCGAGTGGTGCTGGGGGGACAGACAGCTTGCAATGTAAAAGGCAGAAAGCTTTGTGCTGGTACAGCTCAGCAGTCTTGCGGTTTGGTTTCCACCTGGGCTAACTACCCTCCTACCACAAGCTGATGCCCAGCCCAGGTGTCTCCACTGCAGCACGCACCCAGCACATTTCCTCCCTGAGACTGCAAAGTACTTCATGAAACAGCCAGGCAGTTTAGTGACACAGATTAGTGACACCTAAAATTATCTCTTCTGTGGCTAAAATTGTCATAAATTTGAAAACTATTAATATCTTGGACTTTCTGGTAGTCTCCCTCATGGAACAGGTCTTGAAATATGAGAAGGGGAAAGGGAAAGAGGGAAGGGGAAAGGGAATAGAATAGCAGCATAGCTCCTCCAGGATAGAGCAGAGCCTTTCCCAGCTTCTGGGACAGGCTGGGTTGAGGAAGGGTGGTGGGCTGCTTTAGGAAAATAAAACACCACACCAGTGCTCATGCTTGAGGCCTTCCAGGGCACTTGCAAGGCCTTCAAGAGGGAGTTTGGGTCTATGTGCAGAATGCAGTGGGCAGAGGGCAGAGACAACTCCCCCATTCCAACTCTCCTTGGCAGATCTTCCCTGACGTGGAGGGATGGCCCTTCCCTCGGTACCTGGGCTCCTGTGGGCGGCTGCTGGTCAGTGCCAGCACGCGGCCCCTGCGTGACTTCTATGACGCGGCCCCCGAGGTAGCCGCCGACCTGGCCCTCCAGCTTCTCGCTGTCCTCCGCTCCATGGGCACCAACGACCTCAACTATTTCTTCTACTTCACCCACGTGGATGCTGGCACCTTCGGCGTGTTCAGCAATGGGCATCTGTTCATCCGGGATGCCAGCACGCTGGGGATCATCGACAAGGAGGAAGGTACTCAGCAGGCTCCGTGGCTGTGCTTCTGTCGCAGGAGGGCTTAGTGAGGCAGGAGAAACAAATCTTTCCCCTGCTACGCTTGGCTCTGATGCTGATTTTGTTCTTCATCAACCAAACATTGCTTGCTAAATAAGATAACGATGAGTCCATGGAGAGATTTACTGACAGCAAAAGCATCAGCGGCTCCTGCCATCTTGGCTCTGAGTCAGGAAGGCTGCAGGCATTCTGTTTGTGCAGTCAGTGATTTGGTGACCAGCCACAGTGAGACCCCACCTAGAGTATGGCATCCAGTTCTGGAGCCCCTATTGCAGGAAGGATCTGGACATGCTCAAACATGTCCAAAGAAGAGCAATGAGAATGATCAGAGGGCTGGAGCACCTCTCCTATGAGGACAGACTGAGAGAGTTGGGGTTGTTCAGTCTGGAGAAGAGAAGGCTCTGAGGAGACCTTATTGTGGCCTTCCAGTATCTGAAAGGGGCCTACAAAAAAGCTAGGGAGGAACTTTTTAGGGTGTCAGGTAATGGTAGGACTAGGGGGAATGGAAAAAAAGTAGAAATGGGTAGATTCATATTGGATGTTAGGAAGAAGTTGTTCCCCATGAGGGTGCTGAGACACTGGAACAGGTTGCCCAGGGAGGTGGTGGAAGCCTCATCCCTGGAGGTTTTTAAGGCCAGGCTGGATGTGGCTCTGAGCAATCTGATCTAGTGTGAAGTGTCCCTGTACATGGCAGGGGGTCGGAACTGGGTGATCCTTGAGGTCCTTTCCAACCCTAACAATTCTATGATTCTGTGGGTGCTTTTACATCCTGCCTGCCTCTCTCTGTAGCTGGCAACAGCATTCGGCATGCATGGTGCTGGACAGCCTCCTTTGAAAAGTTCCTCAATCACCTCTTTTTAAATGTTAGCCACACAAATGTTGATATTTGCAAGTAGTGATTTCGTAACTTCACTTGCAAGTAGTCATTTCATATCTTCATTTATGTATTGGGAGGTATATCTAAGTGCACCTGGCTCTTTTTTGGTGCCTTTTCCACATTAATTAATACTGATTATTTTCATTATATAACAAACAATCAAAAAAATCCCTCTTTTGTCATTCTGACAGAAAGTCAAGGGTTACTTTTCACAGGTGACATTGGCCTATTCCTGGAAGCAGAGCTCATCAAACATGATTCCTCCAATAATTTTACAGTTTCATTTTGAATGTTCCAATTTTCAGAAGGTCTTCTGCTCAGCTCCTATATTTGGCTGAGCCAACAGCAAATATTCAGAAGCAGCTGTCAGACAATTTTCCTCTGGGTTTCATTTTCTTGTCCCAGCAGCTATTGCTGTTAACATGACTCCAGCTAGATTAGCTGTTGTTGCAATTCAGTGATTTTGGGTATCATGGAAAAATTATAGGTTTGGCTATTTGTGGCAGTTTTTGTGGAAACTCCACATTTTAGGTTAGTACTCCAGTTCTTGGGTTTTTTCTGCATCAGTCTGACTTGACAGATTCCTCTCTAGCTCCTCTGTCAGGCAGTTCTGCAGAGCTCTGTCATTCAGAAAAATATACATATCTCAGGAGGGAGAATCACAGAATCATAGTCTGGTCCAAGCCAGAAAGTACCTCTAAAGGTCACCCAGTCTGACCTCCCCATAGTCAGCAGGGACATCCCCAACTAGGCTGCCCAGGGCCTTGCTGAGCCTCACCTTGACTATCTCTAGGGAAGGGGCCTCAACCACCTCCCTGGGCAACCCATTCCAGTGTGCCACCACCTTCATAGTGAAGAACTTCTTCCTGATATCCATTCTAAATCTGCCCTTCTCTAGTTTGAAGCCATTGCCCCTTGTCCTGTCACCACAGGCCCTTGTAAACAGCCTCCCTCCATCCTTCCTGCAGACCCCCTTCAGGTACTGGAAGGCTGCTGTCAGGTCTCCCCAGAGCCTCCTCTTCTCCAGGCTGAACAATCCCAGCTCCCTCAGCCTGTCCTCATAACAGGGGTGCTCCAACCCCCTGATCGTTTTCATGGCCCTCCTCTGGAACCTCTCTATCAGGTTCATGTCCTTTCTATATTGAGGGCTCCAGAGCATAAAACTGGCCCATGTACAGCTACAGAGTACTTTGTGGTGAAAGATAGCTGGATCCTTCAGATAGTAACATACCCCATGTGAGTGCAGAGGTACAGACATACGTGATGATCCATGGTTTTGCTACTGTGTTTCTAAGAACTGGTTTAATTGTCTCTAACAGGAAGCCAGCTGATTGATGACCAACAGGAGCACAAAGATATATTTAGCTGTCTGACTGTGGACTGTCAGTCTGCATTTGTGTCCTGTAACTCCATCAGAGAGAAGCATAGCCTCGTCATGGTGTGTCAAGAGCTTTTGCCTAAGTTGTTGAAGGGGAAATTCCAGCAACCCGTGCAGGAGAAGATAGACAGCTTCCTGCAGCACTGTGCTGACAGCCTCGATGATGACCAGGGTGTCAACGAGATGGTTGCAAAGTTAGCTGAACTCCTGAAACCTCTGCGGTCTTGCGATTCCCGTTTCGCCTACCGCTACCCTGACTGCAAATACAGTGACAAATACTGATGCTTTTGAAGGAGGAGTCCCTTGGGAAGGACTAGTGTCAGCCCCCTGCCACTGTGGGAAGCAAGAAGAAACCAGAGTAGCTGGAAAAGAGCCGCACCAAACCTGGGGCTTCCTCATCAAGGCAGAGGAAGAGGGAACAAACCACACATAGGATTTATTGCTCATCTCCCAGAGCTGCATTTGTTACGTGGGATGTTAGGCATGACGTAAGTCTTAGGGATTATTAGCATTATTGTGAGTGACAGGGAGGATTAATAAATCTCATTCATGTGTTTTGCCCTTGGAAGAGCTTTTCATGCCATTCATTAAAAAAATAAACCTTCTGAAGGCAGCAAGCTCACAATGAGCTAGACAGAGGAGCTTTATTACCAAGAAAGTCTTTCTGATCGAGATGATATATACATAATGTGGGATGGATGGGAGCAGTTAAGACTTTCCCTGTGGGGATTTTTAATGCACTAAAATTCATAGATAAACTGAACCACCAGATCAGTTCTGTACCATCACCCATCACAGATCACATTTATAAAATATTTAAATTTTATTACTTTTATGTCTCTTGAGAATGTCTCTAATCTCAAAATATAATTACTTTTAGTCTTTCCAAAGTTGATGGACAGTAATTGGAGAATAATAAAGGTTGGGGTTTTATGATCAGAATAAAACCCCCACAAGTCTGGAATGTGACTGTCCAGCTTTCCCATTTTTCTCTCTAAAGAGAACCAGAAAAATCATTTACAAGAAAAAAAAATCAAAGAGGAAAATTTCATTAAGAAGAGAAACAACACAGACAGAGGATGAGAAATTAGTTTACCCTGAACCCAATGAGACTTCTGAAGACTCAATGTTACAGCATAGGTGCTGGATTGCCTCCAAAGGGAGGTCTGAGTTCTGAGAAGCAAGAGGTACAGCCATCCTCATCCATTTGCCTTTCACAGGAAAAACCAGTAAGCCATCTCCCAAGGGAGTCCACCTAAAATTTGGGGTGGTGGAGTCTTTTTTCACACCAGTGGCCAACCCAGGGCTAGACACATGTGCCTCATGTGGTGGGAAAAGGCTGCAGAAGTCGCACAGTTGCAAAACACAATTTCATCACACAGCATCTGCCAGTCCCCATCCTATGTGCCCCTTGTGGGGCATCAGAAGCCCACAGCAGATCTTACCTCATCTCTAGGGGTTTGCCAGACCTCATCTGGGTTGGGCACTTTCTCCTGGGATCCAGGTAGGCAGGAATCATCAAGCAAATTTGACTGAGCTCACTCAGAAAGTAGACTTTCTGGATCCCCGTAAGTATTTTTGTCATGGAAACAGTCTTCCTTCAGCCGTGGTTCAAAAAAGAAATCACTAGCAGCATGATAGCAGAAAAAGATGCAAGTGTATTTGCATTGCTAATCATTGTATGGAGTTGTGGGGAGCAGCAATGCCAGTCAGGATTTTGTACTGGCTGTAGAGGGGGCTCTGTGCACGCAGAGTACCTGGCCTGGGCTTCAAGGCAGGCTTTGTGGATGGATCAGGCATCCAAAACCATACACAGGTCTGACACTGGAAAATCTGACCCAGGACATCTATTTTGCCTTTCCTCCTGGCATAAAGTATCAAGTGCACCTTTCACCTCTCAAGAAGGAGAAACATTGAAATTAATTTGTAGGTAAATTTAGCTCCAGGCCCAGATGGTCCGACAGCAAAAATGTTTAAACATACAGCCTAAGCTATGGCTGCAGCCCTCTTTCTTGATTTCAGTCTATTTCTACATCATGGCTCTCTTCCAGTAAGAAAAACATGTCCTTTGCTGAGATCCATAAGGCTGTCTAACAATCTGTTTTCAACAGTTTTTCTTGAATCTGTCTGTATCTACAATCTCTTGCTATGTGATTTTATCTGCTAGCTGGGCATTAGCATTGGGCCCTTTCCCCCCTAATAAGTTCCTTTCCGTGGTGCCAGATGCTGGCCACATCACACAGGGATAGAGGATCTCTGGATTCACTACTGCTTTCTCTAGGATCAGTGCTGAGGTTCTGCCTACTCTGGGCTGTGAGCCACCACCATTCCCTCAGGGCATTCTTCATGCAGTCATAAGTAAAAATGCACACCACAAAACACCCCAAAAACACTAAGACGAAGAACTGGCCTGGCCCACCCATGCTGCAGCAGAGGTGGTTTGAAAGCCATGAATCTGCAGAGATGTCTTTGCAGCTGCTCCTTGACTCAGGCTGGTCTCTGATTCAGTGCTCTCTAGTTTAGCCATGGCTTGACTTGCAGTGAAAGAAGGAGCAACCCTTGCAACAAGGCTCCACACTGGATTCACTGCTCTCCTATGTATCATAGGCATTTTTCTTTTCACCACACACATTTTCTTATTGGAAATGAGCTGTTCACCTATTGTACAGCTCTATGCAAAGTGTCTCCAGGGCAGCAGACCATCAAGCCAGCCAAGGGAAGCACAGAGAGGATGCACGTTCTCATCATCCTGGAGGACAACAGAAGCAAGCTGAGATCTCTCAGGTCAAACCCAGCATTGAGCATAAGACTGAGGTGTCACAAGAACTTTGGCTAGGATCCAACAACTCATGGCCCTAAAATGTTTAGTGTCATAGAAGAGAAATGCTCTTCCTTTGCTGCTTGGACTCTGTTGGCAAGACTGCAGCAGAAGTCTTGAGGCACATGGCATCTATTTTTAACCGTCTTGATTCGAAGCTGTTAAAGCTGGGAGGAGTCTCCCCACCGCTTCCAATAGGCTCTGATATGAATTTAAACAACAGTAATAAAAGCTCCACAATAACCCATCGTTAAATATAACAGAATTATGGATGTTGAAAGTATTAAAATGTTGGGAGCTGTAATCACCAACACTTTTTGGACCACCACAAGTACGGAAGTCAGGCTCGGGTAATACTGTGACTAATACACCAGCCATAAAATCAGTCCATGGCTCCGAGAATAATAATTTTCCCCAAGTAAATCTCATTTCCCTGTATTTCTCTGGCTCTTTATTTTCATTGCCAATTTATTCGTTTAATATTTTCCTTTTTCTTGGCAGCCGGGGCCTGGAATTGGTGCCCACCCTGTCTGCCAGATCCAGTCCAGCCTTGAAATGCTAGTAGGTCAAGCTCCAAAAGGATGTGAAATTAATTTATAAATGGCAATTATTTTAAACCTAATCCTTCCCAAAAGAACTCTCGAGCAATTTTTTCCTCTCTGAGTTCAAGTTATTTCTGACAGTGGCTCTGTGAGAGCCTTTGAAAGCCGTTCCTGGTAACAACTGACATCATTTCCGTAGCAGGACAAGGATGGCAGGAGAAGTCTTTCAGCAGTCTTCACAGTCAGCCTCGACAATTTCTTTATTTGTGAGTAGTTCACAGATGCCTTTAGGTTCAGCTCTTCATCTTCACAGGATCTCAGGATGTTAAGGGTTGGAAGGGGCCTCCAGAGATCATCAAGTCCAAACCCCTTCCAGAGCAGGACCATAGAATCTAGCACAGGTCACACAGGGATGCATCCAGAAGGGTCTTCAAAGTCTCCAGAAAAAGGAGACTCCACAATCTCTCTGGGGACCCTGTTTCAGTGCTCCATGACCCTCACAGTAAAATTGCTCCTCATGGTGAGGTGGAATCTCCTGTGCTGTAGTTTATATCCATTATCCCTTGTCCTGTCACAGGGTGTAACTGGGTAGAGCCTGTCCCCTCCCTCTTGATCCCCAGCCCTCAGATATTTATAAACATTTATGAAATCCCCTCTCAGTCTTCTCTTCTCCAGACTAAAAAGCCCCAGGGCTCTCAGCCTCTCTTTCCTCTTGCTACCCCACATCCTGCATATTTTAAAGCTTTGTGGTCAAGAGGTATGTAAAATGCTATTTTCTGCCATATTTTGTCTAGCAGAGTATTTTAACACTGTCATTTCTCATATGATAGGGACTGTGCATGTCCACAGCAAGTGACAGTCCCAGTTTCACCCAGCATAGTTCACCACTCCTCCACATCTCATTTTCAGTTGGTGCCTTCGCATGTGTCCACAGTGCTCACACCACTCTCTCCTGCCCAACAGAACCCCTTGGGAAAGAAAAGTGGCCAATGGTGGCATCATGTTGTATTTTTCATGCACTTCTCCCACCAAAAAAGAAGTGCCCTGACAGCATTGACTGAATCAGGTGCTCATCACAGAATGTGAAAAATAGGTGAAAACCTTTTCCCTC
This sequence comes from Dryobates pubescens, assembly GCF_014839835.1. Taxonomy (NCBI): domain Eukaryota; kingdom Metazoa; phylum Chordata; class Aves; order Piciformes; family Picidae; genus Dryobates; species Dryobates pubescens. Next base: position 16,089,173 of record NC_071623.1, on the reverse strand, counting down.
CTGTGAGCAATGCACCTAGTTCCTATTCACTCTGCACCCCTCTTCATTCACCCACCTTCTTATATTCTGATGTGGTTGATTCATAGGGGAAATAGCAGCAAAACAGAGCCTCTGAATTGGCCTTGTACTCCCAAACATCTGTGTCCCTTGAGTCTGGGCTCTTTTGACACCTCCTGGCACCTCCTGACCACCACCCTTGGCCAGGATGCTGCATGTCCAAAAGGACACCTTGAGTACTGTGTCCTGTTCTGGGATCCTCAGTTTAAGAAGGACATTGAGATACTTGAACGTGTCCAGAGAAGGGCAACAAGGCTGGGGAGGGGTCTGGAGCACAAGCCCTATGAGGAGAGGCTGAGGGAGCTGGGGTTGTTTAGCCTGGAGAAGAGGAGGCTCAGGGGAGACCTTATTGCTGTCTACAACTACCTGAGGGAAGGTTGTAGTGAGGTAGGTGTTGGTCTCTTCTGCCTCGTAACAAGTGATGAGGAGAGGATATGGCCTCAAGTTGTACTGGGGGAAGACTGAAAAAAGTTCTTTGGAGAAAGAGTGATCAGGCAGGCATTGGAACAAGTTGTTCAGGGAGGTGGTAGAATCACTGCCCACAGAGGTGTTCAAAAAACATGTTGACATGGCACTTAGGGACATGGTTTAGTGGCCATGGCAGTGTTGGGTTGATAGTTGAACTTGATTATTTTAGAGGTCTTTTCCAACCAAAATGATTCTATGTGCCTGCTGCACCTTTGCTGGGCTGTGTATAAATTTATCTGTCTTGTACTGACAGTGGTATCTCTTTGGCTATTTCATTAAATCAATTTTCATTAAATCCTGTGAGCCTTCTTTTCCTGATTACTTCTTTCTGCTGGGGAGAGGTCATCAGGTGATAGAGCAACTGCTGTAGTTTATCCCCAGATTCAGGCTAAATGTAGAGAACCTAGGAGCTGTTGAGTGCTGATCTTGCCCACACGGAATAGCCAGAAAAATGTACTTTGTGCAAGCATCTTTCCAGCAAGCTCAAACGACAGTTATTTTCAGGTGCTTTTCATTTGCCCTTTGGTTTTCTGAGACTTTAGGATGCACATGGCTCCCATTGCCAATTATTCCCTACGGCCAGGTGCTCTAGATACTCTATTGCTAATTCTTCCTAAGAGAAACCTCAGCTTCTCCCATTACCCCTGGAATCAGACAAGTAGAGCTTTAACAGAAATATTGAATGTCATGAGATGTTATGAAATCACAAGAGCCAGCCCTATGGTTTTCTGAATTGGTTCACCAAGACACATTAATTTGATTAATAGGTGAGTCTAGCTGCTATTGTATCCTCTGCCTCTCTGATTCAGTGCTGAAAGGAGCTTAAAAAGAAACACACATGAATTTCAGGGAAAGGGAAATTAAATGGAAAGGAAAATTAAATGAAAACAGCTACTCAAGTCAAGGCTGCTGGGGGAGTTGAGGGAGATGTGCAGTTTCTTCCTTACGGATTTGCAAGAATGGCCAGACTCATCTGCTCTCCTGGACAGGGGGATGGTCTCATCTGGAGGGTATTGGTGGGTTTTTAGCACTGCTCCACAAGGAAGACTTGACCAACTGACGAGAGATCTCTCAGGAAGGGTTAGGATGACCCAGCGGTCTGGGAAAAGTGAAGAGAGAAGAAAAGATAGATAAAGGCTAGGGAGGAACACCTGATAAAGATATTCATTAATAAAAAAGAAAGGGGAAAAAAAAAAAGTAAGCTGCTCTGTATGTGAGCTTATATGGCAGTGGCCTGCAGCAGGAATTACATGGAAATGGAGGGAGAAGCTGCAGGCTCTCTGCCACTAGGATAGTTAAAGCAAGAGTAACGCAGCTGCACATGGCACAGTACTGTACAGGAGGCTGACCCTGAGACTGAGAGAGATCTTTCCTTGGAAAAGGGCTGGACATTGAGTTGGGCAGCCCCACCCCTTTGTCCCAGTTACCTCTATCGTGTGTGAGGAGCTGGCAGCCCTTAAAGCTATGGTCCATGTGTTTCACATGGAGGCAAAACCTCCTAAAGGAGGAGAGGTTGGAGGTGGCGGTTTTGTGACTGAATCCAGAGAGTGAAATGGCAGGGTTAGCCATCTGTGCATGCTAAGGGAAGGTGCAGCAGCAATAAGCTAATTTTCTTCCTGAAAAGAAGAAGCTCTTTTTGTGGCATAGTTTCCCTCACAGTATTTTACATCATCTTTGCTCTTCTGGAGCAATGAGAGGAAGTGTCCCTTTTTCCACAGGGATCCGAAGGATGCTGCTTGCACCATAAAGTAGCCCTCACTGCTACCATTGGTCCTGCCCCAAGGGCCACCAAAATCCCACCGACTTTCTCACCTCTCTCTCTGAGGGAGCTGGGGTTGCTTAGCCTGGAGAAGAGGAGACTCAGGGGTGACCTTATTACTCTCTACAACTACCTGAAGGGAGGTTGTAGAGAGATGGATGTTGGTCTCTTCTCCCAGGCAGCCAGTACCAGGACAAGAGGACACAGTCTCAGGCTGCACCAGGGGAGGTTCAGGCTAGATGTTAGGAAAAAGTTCTATACAGAAAGAGTGATTGCCCATTGGAATGGGCTGCCTGGGGAGGTGGTGGAGTCGCCATCACTGGAGGTTTTCAGGAGGAGACTTGATGGGGTGCTTGGTGCCGTGGGTTAGTTGTTTGGGCGGTGTTGGATTGGTTGATGGGTTGGACGCGGTGATCTTGAAGGTCTCTTCCAACCTGGTTTATTCTATGTATGTATTCTATGTAGTCTCTACCAGCAGGCTATATGACCCCCATCCCTCTGCTAATCTTCAAGGGGAAAGACAAGACCAATGTCTCCTCAATGGGTAAAGAATGACAAGCTCAGATGAGAGACACAGCTTCACAGATTGTATTGGGTTGGAAAGTACCCTCAAAGGTCATCTTGTCCAACCCTGAAGTGAGCAAGGGACACCTCTAACTAGATCAGGCTGTCCAGGGCCACACTGAGTCTCATCTTGCATATCTCCAGGGACAGGGCCTCAACCACATCCTTGTTTCAGCATTTTATCACTCTCACTGTAAACAGCTTCTTGCTTATGTCTAACCTAAAACCTACCCAGTCAGAGCTGCATCTCCTTCACCTCTATCAGTTCCCCCTGTAGCTCCTCTCTGATCCAGAGCCACTAACTTCTTTAGGGATCAGCTGCACAGGACATGCCATTTAAGTTCTACTCTTATTTCAGCTTCAGTTAAGAGCCACCTCTATTCCTTGGCAATAGTTAGTCTAAAGCAAACTTCTCAGGTGTTTGAAGAAGAAAACTACACCAGCTTCTTCCCTGGGGACATGAAGCTTTAAGAGAACAAGTCTGTCAGGTTTTACAGTCCTACAGTCCTACTCAGCCAGGATGCAGGTAGCTACAACCCTTGCCTTACACAGTTCATTTGCTACAGTGTGTGCAGAGATAGATAGCTTTTTATAAAGACCAGCACCCACAGAAGTGTCATGGGAGGTTCAGTTCCTTATGGGTCTTAAAAGGAACTTGTCAGTCATGCTGGGAATTTTTTGTGGGGGTTTTTTGATGTTTTGTGGTTTTTTTCCTTTCGCAAAATTTAAATGTTCATTTTGATAAAGGCATGTCAGAGTCTTTCCTCTAGTGATGCCTTAAAATAGTGGGGTTTTTTAGCTTGTTCTGAAAAAAATGATCAAGACACTAGGAATAATCAGTGAGTTTTTACAAGGATGAAACCCTCCCTCTGTTCATATTCTTGGTACAGAAAGAAAGAGAAGATCACCTTTGCGTTTTCATTCCTCTCTGGCTGAAGCAGCTGTAAACACTTAATGATTTATTTTTCCATGCCTCAAGCTGGAGATGGAGAAAAGAGAGCACCCTTATGTTTGCACTATTTCTACTAGCAAAACAAAGAGGGGATTTGAGTTCAGGTACTGCTGAAGAACAAGAGGAGAAGGGCGCTGGAGAAGAGATGTTGCTGTTGGGGGGCGTGCTGGGATTAAACATCTCTTTCCCCAGCCAGGCAATCTGTCACCATTTCAGATGTCCCTGAAGGAAGTCACTGTATCACTGCTGTTGTTTCAAAATGGAAAGCCCTTCAGCAGGAGGGTAGGGGTGGGAATAGCTGTACAGATTTCAGAAAATGAATTGTTTGTCCTTTCCCATTTTCACTCATGGTGCTGGTCTCTCCCCCCCTTTCCTTCTGCCAGAGAGGTTGACACTATGCCATGTGAAGGCTGCAAGGAATTGAACTTCCCAGGTGTCAAAGGACCACAGCAGCCACCCCATAAACAAGGCCAGGGGTGATGCCTGGCACTCAGGGGCTTCCCATCTAACGGCTGTGTTGCCTGGAGACAAACATTGTCAGAGTTTTTTCTTTGTGTCTACAAGGACATGAGGGTGGGGGGGGAAGCCATGTAGAAAGCACTTTTGTCAAATTCTATGAGCAAAATGAGCAGAAAAACCAACAAAATTTGTCAATATGTTTTGAGGAAGACTCCCCAAAATAAGCTGTTTGACCTCTTTCTCCCAACACTATTGTTTGGGTTACCAGCTGACCAAGTATTTTGCTTAATGAGCAGGAAGATCTGGCTGCAGGGAGATGAGGAAAGGGCTGGCCAAGCAGTGATGAACCTCAGAGTTGCATTTCCAGAGCTTTCTAAAAATATGGATTTTACATGACTGAAAGATTGTATACACAGCATTATAAAGTTAGTAGAGAAGAAAGGAAGAAAAGATTTGCTTCTGGACGAAGGACATGAGGCTCCACCAGAAAATATGTGTTTACCTAAGAAAAGTCTAAGCCTTCAGCACTAGCAAAAAAAAGAGGAAGTATAAAAGGCCAAAAGCAGTGGCAACAACCAAGGCTTTTCTAACTGGACCACAGTTTCCAGAAGACTGTCATCCCTAGGGACATCTGTCTTCAGGGGATTTTATGAGAAAGACCATTCATACATTTGACAGACACAAACTGAACAAAAGGACACAGGACTCTCAGTACTACAGAAGCACTACAAAGTTCCCTCTTTTCACCACTGCAGACCCAGATCTGTGAGCACATCCATTCCTGCTCTGAGTCTCTGCCTATCTTCTTCTGGGGCAGAGGGGCAAAGACTCTAGATGCAGCCCTCTAAATCACCTCCTGCAGCCAGGTGAGAATGGAAAGATGCTACATGGCAGGGGAGTGAATGTATCCAGAGGGAGGCTTGTGGAGGCTGGGTTTGTAGGTTTCAAGGACAGCTGCGAGGTGCTTCATGACTTAACTTTTGAAGGCATATATGGAGTCCAACAGGAAAGCCTGCTCTGCTGTGATGTCTGCCTAAGCATTTCTTGAAGAGCCCTGCACCAGTGGGATCTGTTTAAAGACACCACATTAGAAGCTCAGAGTACATGTGTACCGACAATCAATAAAAGAATGCATACACACATACCCCAGGTGGCCAAACAGCAGCACAACAGAGCAATTCAAAGCAAACAGACACCCTTCAAAAAGCAGAAATCAAATGCAGAAATTAGGCAAATCAGATGCAAGACTACAATAAGGCAGCCCCAGAAGAGAAATCCAAAGAGCTGCTTGCTAGCAGCGTGAAGGCTGACAATAAACTCTTTCTCAAGCACATCAGAAGCAGAAATCCTGCCAGAGGAGCTGCTGTAACCGGCACAGAATCTCAGTGCAAGGAGGCCCAAGGAATGAAGAAATCAGTACCTTTCAGCAATATTCACAGATTGTATCTCAAAGAAGAAATAAGAATAATAGCTTAATCAACACCTCTGTCTTCTCCCCATTTGTCAGGGTATGGAGCCTATACGTGAGGGAGGGTCACACATCTCACCTCCGCTAAGATTTTGAGGTTGCTCTGTAAGAAAGATGGCAAACAATGGATTTGAAGGAAATAATACCCTGTGGGTAAAAGCTAGGAACCCTGCTCAGGGAATGTACAACTCAGTTAAACACAGATGCTCATCAGAGGAGAAAACCAGGAACAGATATGGGGCTCTGGGGAGTTCAACCTGCCAAATTGAGCTGGCAAGAGATGGGTTCCCAATGCAACACAGAGGAAAACAGGCCAGTGCCCTTCTGGGGTGGATTAGAAGGGATGTGACCAATAGGTCGAGAGAGGTTCTTCTCCCTCTCTGCTCTGCACTGGTGAGGCAGCATCTGGAGTATTGTGTCCAGTTCTGGGCCCTTCAGTTCAAGAAGGACCTCAGGGAACTGCTTAAAAGAGTCCAGCGCAGAGCCACGGGGATGATTAAGGGAGTGGAATATCCTCTGTATGAGGAGAGACTGAGGGAGCTGAGGGCTCATGAGCTTAGAGAAGAGGAGGCTGAGAGGTGGCCTCAGCAATGTTTATAAATATGTAAAGGGTGAGTCCTGAGAGGATGGAGCCAGGCTCTTCTCAGTGGTGCCCAATGACAGGACAAGGGGCAATGGGTGGAAGTTGAGGCATAGGAAGTTTCATGTAAATATGAGGAGAAAAAAAATTCACTGTGAGGTTGACAGAGCACTGGAACAGGCTGCCCAGGGAGGCTGTGGAGTCTCCCTCTCTGGAGATGCTCAAAACTCACCTGGATGTGTTCCTGTGTAATCTGGTGTAGGTGATCCTGCTCTGGCAGAGGGTAGAACTGGATGATCTTTTGAGGCTCCAGCCCCTGAAATTCTGTGAGTCTGTAATTCAGATAGGCACAGGAGTGGAAGGATTTTTTGGGGGAGGTCAGTCTTGCAATATGTCACAGGCCTGTAAAGGAAATCCTCATGTCAGGGAGTGTAGAGGAGTGAGAGAACATGACAGGAGAAGGACCCCTCTTCATCTTGTTTCTTGCATGCCTCCTCAAACACAGCACCTGAGATTTGGCTTGATGTGTCAGCCCAAGTTTATTTGGAATGTGGCAGGAACAGCCAGTAATGAGGGCTGGGGCTCCCAGATCAGCATCCCAGCTTGGGGCCAGGAAACCACTTCTGATGACCAAGGAAACATCTTCCTCAGTGGAAAAGGAGTCTTTAGCTTTGTAGCATCCACAAAATTAGAGATGCGGATAATTCAACAATATTTATGAATAAAGCTCTTGCAACATAGCTAGCAATGACTCACTGTCTTCACATGGAAAGATCCTAATTTTCCACTGGTACCTCCTTCTGGAGGAAAATAAGACCAAACCAAACCAAAACAACTCCTCCCCCAAAAGAAAAAAAAAATAAAGGAAATAAGCTGATCCTGATCCAGAGAAACCATCTTAACATCGCTGCTGTGAGTGGGAAGGAAAGAATGTTGCATAATGGCACATGGGAGTTTTGAGATCCCAGCTCTATTAAAGAATTAGTTTGCTAGCCTAGCCACTTTGCATGCCTGGAAATATTCATTCAGAAAAAAACCATCATAATCAAGAGCAAGTCATCAGACAAAAATGAATCTGGTTTCATTTCAGAGGGCAGGTACCCTCAAGAGACCTTTTGTTTCAACAGCTTTCAGCGGCTGTTCATGGATTAATACAAGTTTCTCTCATCTCACAGATTCAGAATGGTCCAAGAAAGTTGATCTGATCTCTGTTTGATTCTTAGGGTTTGTCACCTGAGAGGTGGGAGAACGTGTTTTCCTCCCAGGTGAAACCTGGTAGCTCCAGGACCTGACCGTCTTCCTGCTTCCTTGTGTCACTGGGGGTTTTCTTGGTTTTTTGAGATTACCATGATAATGCTCTCTTGATGTCTTAACCAAAGCAGCTTCTCAGCTGCAAGGCTGTAAATGCACCAGAGGAGGTGAAAGCAGATTTCAAAGAGAACGGTTAGGGAAAAGTTGTTATTACCCAGACTGCTGGGGATGCCAATTCCAACTTAATTAAAGGAGCATGGTGGGGCAGAGGACCTTGTGGTGTGAGGTGCTGTATTTCTGCCAGTGCTGCCCTGTGTCACATGAGATTAACGCTGCTTCGGGGACCTTGCCATCCAAACTGATACAGCAAACACATTAGAGAAGGCAGAAACTGTGAAGGAGGTTTCACTGCAAAAAATGCAAATGCAACTCTTTCTAGTCCATTTCCTATTAATTGGATCACAATTTCCTTCCCCTGCTGATTTGATAACCAATGTGGACTTCAGGCGAGAAAGCCATAACAAAATAACATCACCTCCATCAAAGCTCCTGTCCCACAGCCCTTTCCCAAGCACCCTTGAAGCAGGACATGTCTCTGTCAGCTGAGCTCAGAGTCCATCAGCATACATAAACTGTATATCCTTAAACTGGAAGCTTTGCTGTGTGAAGACACTTCAGACTAAGCCATGACAGACAGTGGCAGGTCAGAAGAACCCAGAGATGGTCAGCAAGAGAAGCACAACATTATCTGATGTGGGCAGGAGAATGTGGTGCAAGGGAGCACAAAACCCCAGCCTGGCATTGGCAGGCAGCAGCCTCCTGTGGGGGAAGATATGCAGGTTGTAGCAGAGAGGGAGATCTGTGACTATGCCACATAGAATCATAGAATGGTCAAGGCCAGAAGGGCCCTCCCAAAGGTCATCTAATCCAACCTCCATGTAGTCAGCAGGGACCCCAAATAGATCAGGCTGCCCAGGGACTCGTCAAGCCTCACCTTGACTATCTCCAGGGGAGGGGCCTCAACCACCCCCCTGGGCAACCTGTTCCAGTGTGCCACCACCCTCATAGTGAAGAACTTCTTCCTGATATCCATTCTAAATCTGCCTTTCTCTAGCTTGAAGCCATTGCCCCTTGTCCTGTCACTGCAGGCCCTTGTAAACAGCCTCCCTCCATCCTTCCTGCGGACCCCTTTCAGGTACAGGAAGGCTGCTATCAGGTCTCCCCAGAGCCTCCTCTTCTCCAGGCTGAACAACCCCAGCTCCCTCAGCCTGTCCTTGTAGTAAAGGTGCTCTAACTCCCTGATAATTTTCGTGGTCCCCCTCTGGTGGAAGACCATACAGTGAAGATGAAGCATAGAGGTTTTTAGGTCAATAAAGTAGTGGGTAAAAGACAGAGGCAGGAGAGGGAAAGCCATGACCCATGCAACGGGGAAGTGATGACTAGAGCATTTGAGCATGGCAAGAGGCAAACCTGAGAAAACCGAATGAAAATCACAGAGTAATTAAAGATAAATCAACATTTAAAACAGCACTGCATCAATGAGGTCAAAGGTGGAGTGTTGGAGGGACTTTAAGCCTTCACAGTTTTTAACACTTAAGGACACTTGAAACTTTCTCAGGCAGCCCAAGCAAATGAGTCACCTTAGAACAACAACAGCAGCCTGGTTTTGAAGGAACTTTTTTTTTGTTGTATCCCAGTGGATTTGCCATTGTCAGTGACAAGCAGAGATCTGTGTACAGTATCAAGGTAATTGCTTTATCATATCCTCTGGCCTGGAATTTTCTTCTAATCCCAGCCTTCTCCTGAAAACCAAATTTTTGCTCCCCTTTAAGCAGTGAACACACTGAAAGCAGGTGAAGAGCGTGGCTGAGACACAAGGAATGTGTCAAAGCATAGAAAGGCTACACTGAGGCTGCTTGGCAGTGACAGAGATAACTGTTAAAAGAAGGTGACATGTATTTTGGGAAAGAGACATGATCACAACCACAAAAATGTACACACAAAGCACACAAGACATTCAAGAAGCAAAGACATTTGCCAGAAGATAGAGTCTCTTCTGCAGCAGATTGATAGCTTGCCAAACTAACTGGAGGAGGAAGGAGGTGCAAAAAGAGAGCAGCTCTCATCTCTCCTCCATGTAAGCTTTTTATTCCATGTTTTCAAGTTTTTGAGAGAGACACACCACCCAGCTTCTGTAGAAATGAGAAGAAATGTACTTCCCTTCTCCCTAGCTGCAGAAACCCCTGCTTTCTTAACTTGGGTTAACTTAACCACTGCCCTTTATCCACTGCTCCTGCAGCATGTGAGTTCCCTGGGGCTTTGCTCTGACTAATGTGGGTAATCTCTAACAGGGAGGAAAAGGAGATGGTGAAGTAAGATGCTCTGCCCCTCAATCCTCCCTCCAGGTGCCAAAATCTTCTAGCACAAGCCTCCTTATCCCTTCCCAAGACCCTCTGTCAGAAGAGGTTGTTTTTCCTCGTGGGTCTCTTAGGTTAACTGTTTGCCTGGCAGCACCCATTGACTTGGCTGGGTGAGCAGTGAGGAGAGAAGGTGCTGAGCTGCCCCAGCACCCTCTTTCAGCAGCCAGAACCTCCACTGCAGCTGCCCCTGCTACCCACAGGGTAAACTGCTAAGAAAGAGGAGGTGGGTGACTGGGAAGGATGGAGAGGGGATAGGCCTTTGCTCAAGCTCAGGGGCAGGGAATGTTTCTGTGCTGAAGGCCAACTGATTTTTCTAGCAGTCTCCACAGTAATGTAGTATTGTCCAGAATCAAACCCAGAACATCTTGCAGCCAGGGCCTGGAGGTGAAGAAGCCATGAGTGCTGGCAGGGCCTCAAGCTCTCACCCAGCAGAGGCCAGTGACACTGGCAAGCTGGAGAAACACCAGATGGAACTGAAATAGTCAGCTTCTGGCATGCTCAGGGCAATCAAATCCCTATTCAAATAGCAGCACTTCATTCACACACTGTCTTATGTTCTCTCATCTTGTAATTGTGGAAATAACCCACAGACTGCATTATCCATGGTATTCTTCATAACAGCAATAATTGTTGAAGGCTCTGCCAAGCTCTGTAAACAGCATTTTACACTGATTTTGAAAATTAGGAACCGAGTTTGAGCTTCACAGGAATTGCCAACTCCTTTTGTTTGGTGCTGGAAAACTCATTCCACCTTTAGTTTTACCTTGTAGCTGCTGAAGAAGTAGGTAGTTTTCCAAAGGGATCATCAGCTACCAACACAGGGATCATCAACTACCAACACAGGTATCATCTCTCTGCTAACCAGAACTGGGGGCAGATCACTGAGCCATAATTCAAATAACTTTTTGCCACACCAGACTTTTGCCCTGCTAGACCCTGCTCCTTTTCTTCTTGGTTGCCTACCTTTAAGAAATTGTATATTTGCACCTCTAAGACACTTCTTATTAAAATAAACCCCCACCCCCAACCCCCCATTATTTTAATTTCTTTGGGAAATGTTTTCTGCTGTATCCATCTCAGAGATAACCCTGTGGAATTTCTGATTCAGGCACACAGGTAAAAGCTGAAAGGTGCTAAGCAGGATTTAAATGTCAGGCTGCAACTTTACTTACAACCACATGGTCATAAACATAGTCCAGTGCACACAGACATGGCAATTTCCCTCATCTGTGCTTAGAAATGCCAGAATCTCTTGTTGCATGGTAAAGAAAATAGAATTCACGTGGAGCTGAGGCCTTTATCTCCTAAAATGTCCACCAGACCATAATCTGCTATAGGCTGAGTTCTTGGCTGATGCGCCACATTTTGCTGCAAAACATGTCAACGTCGTGCCATGTGAGTACTTGGGATGGTACACTCATGGGGTACCACTGGGTTAAGCCCCCACCAATATTTCTCAGTCAACCTGCCACTGAAGCCAATTTCTTCTTTTTTCTTTTCTTTTTTTTTTTTTTTTTTTATTTTAAAAATCTGCCAGTCAGGTATCCACACCCTTATCTGATCACCCCTAAGCTTATCTGCCCAGGCATTTCTGCCTCTTCAAGCATAACCGCAATTGCTTTGCCGCCTATAAAACATACCTTTCTGAAAGCTCTCAGAACAAGTTCAGGGTTGCATTAGCCTGGGAAGCATTAGCAAATAAAAGGCATTAAGGAGTACCTGCCCTAACCCTCCTCCCTCCAACATATCTTGCAGCTCCTGCTCATTGGCCTCCCCAGGCTGACCTAGTCCAAGGGCATGTGGGCCACCCTGCCCTCGGACCTTTGTGAGCAGGACTTGGGGCACACTGCTGTTGTCCTACTAAAAGGTTCTTATATCAATGGGCTTATAATTTGCTTTCTGTGAGCCAGAAAAGCCAGCTCTCCCTTGCTGCTCCTTCATCCTGATGCCCAACACAGAGCTGGCAGAGCTGCCCTGTCTGAAATGAGTATGTCCCCAAATCATTAGCATTTAATTATAGACAGAACACTGGCATCTCATGAGCAAGACAAAATCTTGTACATAAATACAGAGCCATAAGCCTGCCCCCATCTTGAGCCCCTAGAATAGATGTCCAAACCTTCAGGTATGAAGACATTTGCCCTTAAAGGTGGCCTTGGACTACTGGAACCAGTTTGCAGCAGAAGCTCTTCTCACATTGCGCTGCACACTCTACCCAGTGCTACCATTTCAGCTGCATGTGTTTCCCAACTGCTGTGCACACCCAGTGCCCTACTGTTCCCCAGGCAGGGGCACCAGCAGTTGTACTTAAGGGCCATGACAACTGGGGGCTGGCAGTGACCTGTATAGTGCTTACACTACTGCCCACGTGATGAAGTTCGAAGATGAGCCCTTCCTGCTGTTGTCATGAGGTGACTTTTCCTTTCTTCCATCCTTCCAGCACGTTTTTGTCTTCTAGAAGTAAATAAGGACACGTGCACCTCACCCAGTACCTAACATTTTTGAATCTTTTAATGGGTGCTCACCTCTGAACAATCCATCCCTCCCACTTACCAAGAGCACACCTGCTGCAAGAGGTGGGAAAGCCCAGCCTGCTGGGACCGAGCTGAGCAGAGCAAGGCAGTCAACACTCAGGTTCTCCGAGCCTGTGGCAACATGGTGATAGCTCCTGTGGGGTGCACAGGTTGTCCCTGCAGCTCTGCTGCACCCCACCTCATGTAACCTTCCAGCATGCTCTACCCTAGCTGCACTGCACAGGCTCCTCTCTCCACCATTTTCTTTACCTTTGCATGTAGCTCCTGGCACCAAGAAGGGAATCTGTCACCTTTCCCCATCCAGTTACCCAGTATGTCCTGTGCTTCCCTTTTTGGAGAAATGCTGCTATATTCCTGGAACAAAGCTGCCCTGAGGCCTAGTAGGTTCCATGCTTGCACTAGGAGCCTCCTCTTTGGCAACCTATGCCTTCCTCCATGGAACCCTGCAAGTAGCAGCCTTGGACTGAGCCTGCTTGAACTTGAACTTCAGCTTTGTCCTCACAGCTTGAACTTGTTTAGGCATCACCTGAAGCCCTCCTTCCTCTCCTGTCAGCATAACAGAAGCAGTAATGGCTGGCATTGACCTGCCCCAGAGGTAAATTGTCAGCCTCATCAGCCTTTTCTCCACGTTGCACTGCTTGTCAATGTCTCAACTGGAGTGCTGCTTCTTTCTGGTTGCCACTATGTGAAGCAGCCATGGAAGCTGGAGCTTCCCTACCACCCTTATTTATTGGCCTCACCTCAGCTGTTGCATCATTGGGCCACAGCTCAGCCAAAATGGCTCTGACCCATGGAACCTCAGGCTTAAAAGCCCTTTTCCCAGCCCTCTTTGACAAGAACTTTTTACTTGACCTCCTTCCCAGAATCAGGGCAACAACCAAGGATGTGAATCCTCTTCCCTATCATCTCAGTTGAATCCTTGCATCTTCCAATAAAAAAAATGTTCTTTGTGGCCAGGATAACACCAACTGTGGAGTGCCCAAGCCTTGCCCACCTTTGCGTCCCAAGAATCTGCCATACTACGCTGAACTCAGACAAGCTTACTTCCTCTAAATACTTCTTACTTACAGCTACCAACTTCATTGCTTTCCAAATTTAGCCACTAGCAGGACTTCACTTCTCAAAAAATGCATCTACTACTCCTTTTCCCAAGGTAAGCTTAAAAATCAAAGGCTCTGCTGAACAACTTTATGGAAGAACTTAAGTTCAGAAACACAAGACTACTCCTTGTCCCTGTTTATAGGATCCCTTTGTTGTCATGCTCCTCCAGGACAGTTCTCAGATCCAGCCAATGCTGCTATTTCTTTCTAATTTCCTCTTAGCTTTGGCTTTATCAATTCTCTAATAATGCCCTCTTTTGTATTAGCCTGTACCTTTCAAAGATTGTTAACAATAAATGCCACATCTTTGGCCATTTTTACCCTTTTATAGGTCACTCTTTCATTTGCCTGCTAAAGTAACTGTTAGCCAGAAGCAAATCAGAATAACTTACAGTATAGCTCAGCTGTGGAGCTCAAGGACACCAAGACTGAGGTTCCCTGGACAGCCAGTTAGTGCCCTCTGTTCAGCTTAAGACTCCCACCTCCCCTTGTCTCACCCAACTGCTCATGCTTGAAACAGCTGTAGGTTACAGATGTTTCACTGCCATCACCAGTTTTGTAATTTAAGAAGCAGGAGTGCTTTGTAATGACTACAATTGATAAAATATTAACTTGTGCTTTTTTAATAAAATGAAAACAAAGCATTCTAAATCATAAAAGCTTATAGATCAAAACTGTCCATTGGTTAGGAGCACAGTGTAATTAAGAAGTATGAAAACTGCAAATATAAAGCCCTGCAGCAATTCAAATTCATGACAAAACCTTCATGCACAACGAGCAATACTGCCTGATGCTCTACTGATTTGGTCTGTTTGTTCATTGGTGAAATACAAATTTCTTTCTGTGGTAATGGTGTCTCCTCTTCTCCAGGGGGGAGGAAAGGTACGAAGCCCTTTTGATTAGTACACAGCAGCTCTTTCCCTAGTTAGCAATATTCTGTTGCAGCACTGAGAAACGAGGACTTTTTGTTTACCATTAGTTGAGGTAAGTTATCTTGCTTTTATTTGGGTTTAAGACTACTGTAGAAGAGTAGCTTTTCAGTTGCAGCATGGTTTGTCAAGATTACAATATTTATGACTGCAGAAAATACATAAGTAAAAAAAAATATTATGATTTGTAGAGTTTGTTATCAAGAGCTGAGACTTACATCTTTACAGAACTGCAAATACTGGCTTCCTAACTGCTAGTTGATAATTTCGCTGGCAAGAGCATTTGCTATCCTTTTCTTTAATCTCTGTACCCTTTTGTCCAACTGTTGTAAGAACTAGCAAGAAAGTAATTTGTAACTATAGTTAAACTGTTGTAACAGCATTAGACAAGCTGTACTGATTCTTCATTAAAACACCCTTCATTCGAAGCTACGACGTAAGAGGCGAGTTCTTTTTTGTTCAAGAAAAACTATTAGCATGCTCTGTGCCTTTAACACTTCACACTGATTACAAAAAATGTAACAATGCAACCACTAACATACCCCACTAATGAGAAATTATGCAAAACTGTTTGATGCAGCACCTCCTGCACCAGTCGACTCTGATCGATAAGAAAGCTATCCACTTTGAAATTTAGATTTAATGCATTTTCAAGAAGCTAATGAGAAAGGAGCAACTTAAAATAAATACCATCATTAAAACTGCAAACTGTTACAATGATATATTATAAACTTCTCCTAAATAAACCTAGTGCTTCCAAAATTTACCAGTGAATTTGTATTACAAAATATGTGAAAATACAATAGTATACCACAAAACAATGTCCTTGTTGGGGTCAACAATGACGCCAAGGTGATTCAGTCTTAGCTTTGAAAATTGTTAATAGAACATACTGTAATATATAAGTTGCCATTTGGTTGAATTCTAGAGAATATCCCCACCCAAATTCAAATCCACCTTTTTTGCCACTCCCCTTCTAAAACTAGTGCCAAACTTCCTGCCAGAGCCGGTGGTTTTTTTCCGAAGAGCTTTAAAAGTTTAGCCGTGACTTATTTTTCTATCACTACGTTTTGGCAGCAACTATTTATTGGTCTGTTATTGCAAAAAGTGCAATTCAACAATAAACCAGTCTGAAGGTCATTCTATGTCTTGAGGATACATACCATATATTTCTTTAAAAATAATCATACCTTTGTAAGCAATACTTTACAGTAGACACCTCCAATTCTACTTAAAACGAGAAAAAATTTAGTCTCTAAATCTTTATACAGATACTTATATTTGAGGTTCTATATATATTATATATATACACAAGCACAAGAGTATATATAAAATATATATATATATCATCAGATTCAAAAAAAAGAACAAAAACTGGGCACTGTACATAAATTTTTTTTTCTTTTTTTTTTCTTCTTTTTTTTTTAAAACTCAAACAATAGAAAACCTTTAAACATTAAACAATTTTAATAAAAGTTTCTGTACAATGCTAAGCAGTTTTATTTACATATAGAAAATGTAATAGGAGTAGTGTTTGAAATTACAGAACTCCTTAAAATTTCAATGGCAGGTAATCTGGAAAAAAATAACAGCATTCCATTCACAAATATTTTCAAGCAATAAATATGTATTTATAAATAGTGTAAATTTACATCAAGATTAGAAACAAAAAAAAAAAAAAAACCAAACAAAAAAAAAAATCACAAATCTGAAGTTTATTCCTTAGTCTATGTGCAACCCATTTATCTTTGTGACTTGGCTGTTAATTGTTTTAAATTTTATTTAGGAACCAAAAAGTGTAACCGTCATGGTTTCCAAACAAGACAGAAAAAAAACCATAAAAGCAGTAAAAAAAAAAAATAAAATAAAAAAAAAATTATATCACCTAACTCTTCACATTTAAAAAAAAAAAAAAAAAAGAGAGGAAAAAGGAAAACAAACAAAAAAAAAATTGCCAAAAGAAAGACTTAAAATTTCTAACTACCTTACAAAGAAATGACCAGCTAAGCTAGTACTTTTTTCCACGGGAAATCCTGAAGGGGAAAAAAATGGATGAAACCAACTCATCAGCCCAGAAACAGAGAAATACAAAAGAGGTGGTCTTCAAGTCAGTAGTCTGTATAATGTTGCCAGTTTTGTCAGATATATACAAAACATGGAATTTTTATTATTTGTTTGTTTGTTTGTTTGAAGTACAGCTGGATGAGCTTTATTCGTTTTGAGTTCTGGAGTAGGAGGCAGTGCTCTCTCCTGTCCAGTCGGTTGACACTCCGCACTTGGAAGGTTGCATAGACACAGCTTTCAGCCAGCAGCCTTACGGGATAGCTACAAAAATCAGTGGTGCAGAACTGGGTCACTTCCTGAATATCAGAAAAGTTTTCATTTAATGTCCATGAAAAAATGTCAAGATGAGGAGGATGGCAATGGAGGAGCCTGAAAAAGAAAACATTAAATTACCTTTTCTACAAGGGTGCAAAACTCAGTTGTTCAACCGAGACCTGCACAAATTGCAACCATCAGAACTTAGTCACACACTCTATTGTTTGCTCACTTCAGGACTCTTTCAAGTGCATACTGGCATTTTTTTCCAATTTACTCAAATGACTGCTCTGCATTAGGGTTTTGCCTATACTGCAGACTGGAGTATGCTCTGGGAGCGTCTGTGTCAATCCAGTATCAGTTGTCGAAACAAGTCCCATTGTGGCAGCAAAGAGGTCCATGTGGGCTCAGTATAGATTCCTCCTTAGATACAGGGATTCTCAACCTGTTTATCAATGGTGGGTGTACATCTGTGTCTCTTTAAATGCCTTGCAGGCTTCATTTTCTATTCCCTCTGCCTATACAATAATATGGAACCCTGAAGTTAGCATAATGTGTAAAAGGTCCAGATTTTTCTGAGGTAGGGACAAAGTTGTGGAAGGGATTTGTTTTGGTTGTCTTTTGTTTGGTTTGGTTTTTTTGTGGCTTGTTTGTTTCTTTGTTTGTTGTGTTTTTTTCCTTTGTGCTTTTTTTGTTTATTTGTTTAATCCTGGTAGACAACACCAGAGTGCTTCAGGTGTCTTGTTCTTGCCTTCTTACAGGATCTAAGGTCCAGAAGATACCTCACTACTTCCCAATATTGCAATTTTGTCTCTTTTCATCAAAATGCTGAATCTTTAATAGCACTTCCTTCTGTTTTCCTGCTCATCAGTCCTGTCATGAAGTGTAATCCCTTCAGGAAGCTGTTCACAGTCTTTAAAGACAGTTTAACTCGTACAACAGCACCCACCTATAGAACACTAGCACCTGCTGATCCCCATGGTTGCTCTCAATACTCTACCCCAAACATAGCGCCTCTCTGTTAGCCCTATTGCACCTTCACCATCTGAGATTAAATTCGTGCTCTGACTTGCAACAAACCTTAATTCTTCTCCTAGATCTGAGAGTTGTCACTGTCAGGCTATGATTCCTCACAATTGGAATGTATCCCCTTTAAAAGAAATGAATGCGCACACCAATCTCACAGGAGAACAACTGTTAATGCCCTTTAGGGCTGCAGGCATACAGTTTGGTCGTGGTAGGGAGCTACTGACAGGTTGAGAACCCTTGTTCTAGGGGCAGTAACATCACTGTTACCTATAAAATGTTATAAACACAGACAACAAGACAACCCTTCCTCTCCCCTCTTTTCCATACAGAAATGTTCTTGCCCATTTCCACTCAGCTTGATGAGGTATCTGAGAACAGGTATTTATTTATTTATATGCTTTTCTACCACTTGGAAATTGCAGTATTTCACAAACTATAACAACAATGGGCTGCTAGAAGCATGACTTGAAGTCCAACCACCTCAGGTTCTATAGGACCAATGAAAAGAATTAAATTCAGAGGACATGGTCCTGCACACTTGCCAGCCGCTACTGCTGAACCTTGAGGCTTTAACAGGTCACAACTTCTCACACTAGCATTACATGAAATAAATGTCTGAACATACATTTTCTGCAGCACCTAGAAACAAATGAAAAGGAACAGCCATTTCTGGGCTGCAGTATTCAGTTCAACATGAAATTCTCATAACAGTTCAACATTTGTTTCCTTTGACAGAAAGGCAAGGCTTATAAATAAATCCAGCATCACTTTCATTGTGATTACAAAGAAGCCATCTTTGCCTGAAACAATGAAACCTGGGTGAAATGTTAGGACAGTTGTGCTGATACAGTTCAAAGCAGGAGGCTGCCATATATAGCACAAAGCTATAATGGCGAAGAGGCTTTTTTGCTTTAAATTGAAATGCAAAGGAGGCCCCAAGCCAAAAGACAGAACTGTTTGAGAGCATCCACTTGCTAAGCAGAAAGACAGTGCTGATTTGGGAGGGGATGGGTGGGGAAGGGGAAGGAAGGGGTCTGAGTGCATAGGATGCTCTGCTGCTATACTGACTTCATACCACAACCAATGTATTAGAGATGCTCTTGAACCTGGTGCTAGTTTCTCCAAGCTTCACTGTCCTGATTCTTCCCATCTCCATCTGATCCAGTTATGGTCTTCAGGTGATCTCTATTGGATTTTTAAAGCCACAACTTTATGAATTGTAACATCATACTTTTCCTGAAAACTCAGTGGTTATGTTCTGCAGTAAGTTACTGTACTATTTCACATAATTTTGACTCTTCAGCTTTTTGTTCTCTAAATATCACACACAACCCATACCTCCATTTGAATCAGAAAGTCCACGATACTCACACAATGGAGTACCAAGACGGTCTACAATTGCTTTACAAATAATGTATTTATGCACCCACTTATTAATGTGACTTACTAATGTAAATTGATCATAGACTTGCATCAAGTCCTCCATTTTGTACTGTTCTAGCACCACAAAATTTTCCAGGTTCGTGCTTATCTTTCGTGCACAGTCTTGGCAATGTACGACATAGGTCTTTCGAGAATTGCTCTCACTAGTGACAAAAAGCAGATCAAAGACTTCCACCTGTTAAGACAGGAAACAAAGACAACTGTTACACTCTCGGTTTTTGTAAGTTAAACCATGAAAACTGTATTTTCTTCAGGATTTACAGCCTTACCCTATGCATAGATTTGTTCAGGGAACATCTATCCTCCTACGGCTCAGGCAGAGGAGTGAAATATTGTAAAACCACTAATACTACATTTAGGGTATATGCATGAACAGCACTACAAGAAAGCTTTTGGTCAATACTGACAAAGCAGGATTCATAGTCTTAAAAGGGGTAACGCAGTAAAGTTGGAATTTATAACAATGAGACCTAATTTTCCTTTTAAAAATTTGTCTTCAAAAGAAGCTCATGATTTATTTCCTCACTACTCAGTCAAATGCTCATCCTCCTCAAAAGCCTTGGTCAGGAGATAACTAGAAACTGAATTCCAGGGGGTAGGAAAATTTTATTTTCTCTTAAGCTTCATTAAAATTACTATCTGATACTTTAAATGAACTATTAACAGAAAATGAACTACAAAATTTCAGCAAAAAGGTATGTCCTGTCAAGAAAACATACTTGAATTCTCCCTCATTTGGGACTGTTGTTAGACTTCTGAAATGAAGACTGATACACCTTTGAAATGAAGCTCAGCAGACCAAATTGTTGCAAAAGGAAGGATAACAACTTTTAATAGTAACTGAGAATTTAAAATCATCCTAGTGAGTAACAATGCTATGGAAGCACTGTGGAGGAGACTGCAGTAAAATACAGCCTACATCTAAAAAAGCTTGATAAGCTCTTTGAAGACAGTACTACATCATGTAGATGTGTTTATAGCATAATAGCAGATGCTGAGATTTAAAATAGCAACAACCACAAAAGACAGGACAAGATTTAAATAAATATAGTAGCACCCAAGCCCAACACATAATTTTACTGACCTCACAAATGCTACAGTAATGAGCTGGCTCGTCCTTTGCTCGCCCATGCCAGACAATCTCTTTTCCTGCAGCAATTAGAGCTTCCCTCAGTGTCTGACACTGTTTGAGAGTTCTTAACAGGCAGTACCTGCAACAAAAAGCAGATGTATGTTCAGTCAAATATTCAACTTTATAGCAAGACTCAAGTAGGCTTAAATTTCTTTCAAGACCCTGTACCTAGAGCTTCTTCTTCCTCTGGAACTTCAGAAACAGTTTGCTAATAAGAATCACTGGATTGGTGACTTAGACTAAGTTACACAACATGCTTATGGAGCTTTGTGGAGATTTGTTTCATTTCAGTACTGCCCCATGCCCTGCAAACAAGCTGCACCTTTCCTTTTTGACTGAAATGTGCAAGTGATCTTATAAGAACAATGTGCTTTTTTCAAAAGTAATTAATGTATTTTCTTTTGAAAGGATAATTTATCTGCAGTTCAAAATAACTGTTTCCATTTTATATAAATGACCATAGTCTAATCCAAAGAACTGTCTTAAGTAACATCCTAAAAGCCTTCTTACTACCTCGGCACTACTTTTCAGTTATCCCAAGTCTGAAAACTCAAGCTCTTGACAGGAATCACTCTACACACAGTGGAAATAAAAATCACCAATTACCTTCTTCAGTTTGAAAGGAAAAAGAATACAAGTTAGTATTAGAAAAGAAAATCCTTTTGTAGGGAAAAAAAGTAGTTTTTTAAAAAAAATTTGTTTTATGAATGAAGAAAAGAACTGGTCAAATGTCAAATTAAAAACAACAATTACCTGCCATGCTTCTGTACTATAAATCAAACTAGTTTTCTGGCATTGTGAGAGCTCAACATGTGCTATTAAAAAAGTTGGCACAATAGGTCACCAGATTTCTAAATTACAATGTTATTTTCAGTAATTTTTAGCTCTCAGCTGCAGCTTTTGCAGACCTTAATTTTCTCCTCTACAGGGTGGTTATGTTACATGCTCATTAGATGAAGAAGGAAGATTGGAAAAATGTAAGGGGAAGAATAAATATTGGACAGAAAACAAAGTGCTCAGGAGTTCTTTCCAAATGTTTTCAACTTGATCCTTCTCCCATTTTCAAGCCATAAACATGTAATATATATGCTCTATATTAAAACCAAAAAGTTTCTTTCATATATTTCCAAATAGTTAATATTATCTTAGGCTTACTTGGAGATCCTCTCCCTCTTGATGTTTTACACTTAGACTGTTCACCTTCACTAAAAGCATATCTATGGCTTCACCAATACCCTCACTGTAAGAATCATGCAAAACTGAGAGCATGTTTGTATGTTAATCACCATATTTTAATGTCCTGAATTTCAAAACAATTAAACAGCTCTTTTAGCTGCAACTCCTTCAACACTTTCCAAGTTTCATGTTAGTGGGCCTTAGCATGAAAAGGCCAACCATACGTGACAGATCATATACTTTTTCACTTGAATGCTGGGCTAATGTGCTTCTGACAGGCTCGGTCACTTTGGTATAGCTTTGTTTAATGCAATCTAGCCAATTTAAAATAAACTTAAAAGCTACCAATTCTTCTCTTCTACTGTTATCCAAAAGAGTCTTTGGCTATGCCAAAGAGCAACTGGAAACACATCTGCCACCATTGCTCTCCACTCTTGACTTGCAAAGAATTTTCAGTGTTATTTTCAATGAGTTTCTAGCGTTACAGTAACAACAAATGTAAGGCACATGTCACAACGCTGCAAGGTTTGCCAAATTTGCAACCAAAGCTGCAAACAATAGCTGGAAGGTGATTTCTCCCTTCTTAGATAAAACCCATACTCTAGTAATGACACCTGAGAACATAAACATCAACTATTACACGCTATCAAAGAATGGAAGGAAGCATACAAACTATCACTTTTAAAAAGCACCACAATTTCCTGAAGTTTGGTCAGTCTAAAACAAGCTCAAAGCTGTCTGTCAGAGTCAAAAATGTGTAAGCTAAATGGTGTCAGCTTTGAGTACTCTAGGTCTTTTATTCTTGTACAGTTAAAAGAAAAATCTAGACCACATATATCTTTCAAATTCTTTACAAGTGACGTAAAAAGTATGACTATTTCATGTTCAGTCAAATTAAAATATTTAAGAGAAGATTTTTAAATGGACATCATCCTGGTCCTTTCTAGGATAGTAAAAAAACTTTTTGAATATTTAGATATGCAGTAAAACTTTGACATGTGTGGAGAACATCCCAATGGCAGTGCAATACTGACCTCTTTGTAACTTTCAGGAATGTATCTTCTCTGCTGATACCAAAATAGATTTTACCTGGCTCCATGCTTTTGTGCAAAATCATTTCTCCCATGTCATGTTCTTTTAAGCTTCTAAAACTATTTTTGTAAAAGAACTTCATCTTTCAGTTACTTTGGAATTAATTTTTTAAACCTTTATTACTATCTTTCCCCCACCACTAAAATTCTTCTCTTCCTGAGATGCCATTTGTAAAACTCTTCTAGCTTCCATCTAACAGCTTTGCAGTTAATTTATCTTTTTGTGAGGGTTGTGCTCTCTCAGACAAGTTTTAAATCACCTTCTCTGCCTGTGTTCCTGCTCATGAGTCTACTGTTAACACCAAATCTTAAGATTTCATGGGGAAGTTTCAGGTTTTGCACTTTGGTTTGTTTTTTTTAATCTATCAAGACAGTGCTGAGTTGCATAGAACCGAAAAATGTAAGGCGGCTTCAGATTTCTACCAAAAGCAGTTTCCTTCCTGGAAAGCAAAAAGCCTTCCCAGCTCTGCATGGCCTGATCTAGTTGATGCTCCTGCTTAGTGCAGAGGGGGTTGGACTAGATGACCTTCTGAGGTCAGTTCCAATTCAGACCATTCTATGATTCCATGATTATTTTCTCCCTGCTGCTGTTGCATTTCCTTTCCCCATTACTGTGGTCTCCAGTATGCTTAAAATTTAGTTTATTACCTGTAGTCATTACTCTCACATAATCCAGTAAGAGATATTTGTATTTGTTTCATTTTGCAATTACAAGCTACTGTTTATTTTTTGCAAAATCTATTCTTTTGTTCTGTTCTGATACCTAAGAAGTGCCAGAAACAGAAGTCAAGTTATCTGAACACTTTAGACACATACAGAAAAAAGATGACAGCTAGCTGTGTCACGGGTATTTTTTTTCTCCTGCTGACAAGAAGTCAGCTATTCAAGATGAAATTCAACCAGCTGTATCAGAGATCATGATTTCCCAAGTGTTTGTATACACATGCATATATACACACGTATGTATCAACACACAAATGTCTATATATCCTACACTTGAGTACTTGGGATTTGCCCAACAACTAACACACAACAAGGGCTTAATTGAAGTAAGGTTCAGTAGGCTGAAAAAAGCAAATATATGCAAGACTGAAGTTTGTACCTGCTCCTCATCATCTTTATTTGTAATGTCTACCTAAAATTCAGTTAACTCATTAGAAAAAGCTCAGCTCCTGTCAGCTGAGAAGGATGCTATTCAGTCATGCTTTACTCATTTTAAGCCTAAAGCATGGCCAAAAAAACCTAAACTTGTGCAAATGCAAAATGCATGTGCCAAAAAAATGAAATCCTGTTTTGCCAAAACTATTCCAGAACTGCTTCAAGCTTTACAACAGATGCCTGCTGGGCTTGTGAAGATATATAAAGATAATTGTGGGTTTGGCTTGTTTTTCCCCCCCAAAACTTGAGAAGTTCATTTGTTCTTGGCCCTAGGTATAATGGAGCGGCAATATGATTTAAATTTGCTTGAAGCTGAACTCTTTAAAGAAAATTCCTGAAGATGCTCTGAACCTGGACTATTTCTGAATTTTGGAATATGAGCATGATAAATGTCACTAAGCTCTATTGTTACTTTACATGTCAATTAATTCATTGTTCAGAAGAAAGAGCAAAAGGAAAGAGGTGTTCAAATTCCTCCATGTATTTATTTAAAACAATTATATTGGACTTCCAAATGACAAGTGTGTGAGCACTAACTAGAGGTCCTAGAAATGTAAAATTAACTTTATTGTAGAAATCAAGAAACATTCTAATTCTACTATTTCAGTTGATGACCAAACTTTGCTATTCCTTACTGTATGTACTCTGAACGGCTTTTGTCATCTAAGCTGAATGTTTCTGTAAAGCACTGTATTAAGTCTACGGCACTTAAAAATTATAGATAATTCTAAAGCTATGCTACAGTAACATCAAATAACATGCAACAAACTTAATGAGATCTGTAAATACATTCTTTGAAAACTAAAACATAAATAATTTTGGCTTATTTCTCAGAAATGGAAGTCTTACAAGGGATGACTTACAAACCAGCTATTGTTTTATGCTTCAAGAGAAAAAGGGTAAATGTTCAAATAAATAAAACTTACTTTATCATTTCAAAAAGCTTTGGATCTGAGACCTTGATATTTCGAGCCATATTCCATGAAAGATGAACCATGGGTACTATGGACTTTACGCTCTGCAATTTATTCCACTCGTACCGTTCCACTGCCAATTTATATTGACAGGCTATAATAAAAAAAGCAAAAAACAAAATTGCAGCAGAAATTAGTCAAGTTAAGCAATAATTATCAACTGGAGCCAAAATAATTTGATTATAGTAAAATTTTATACCATTTAGAGCAAGGTTAAACTACATTCACAATGACCCACTCATTCCAACTACACCTTAATTCTATGAAGTTTACTGCTAGAAGTGTGTTTATCATGCTAAAAAACTGCACAACTGTCTGTGAAGTTACTGACAAGTACTCAATTTCTGTGGTGAACAAGGGCAGTACTTCAAAAAGGGTTACTAAATTTTCAAGTATTTCAGATTTAGAAAAAAATAAATATTCCAGATTTGAAATGCCTGCATCTCATTCTCTTCACTCTCTATCGTAATTTTACGATGCTATGGATGTAACATGCCTTGAAAAGGGAACAGCAACTTAAAGAGATCTGTTGCAATGAGTCAGACTTTTTCATTAAGCAGCCTACTCACCCCACCCTTTAAAAAAAATGTTTTACAAAATTTACTGTGACTGAACAAGTGAGCTCTGTGTCAGTCAATCATAAACTCCTGGAGATAACACTATTTATTGCACCATTATGAAATATCTGAAACTATATAAGAAAATAGAAGGTTTTAGAAGTACATTCTCTCTCTACAGAATCTCATTTTCACTGTTAAATTTTCTTCTGTTTTCTCATCTGAAATTCTCCCAAGACCATGGTTCAAAACTGGACATCGAAAAGAGCAGGTCTGGAAAACCTGATATTCCTTGTACGCAGAATTTTACAACTCTTTGTGTTTATTGCATCAGGAAAGAGCAATTAGGTATCTGCTGTCCTGCAAAAGCTAGATTCGACAAGTCCTTGAACTCATATGCCAGGTATGGTGCAGTCTGCTGGCAGAACCAAGATCAGGAGGAAATGTCAAGGAAATGTTTAAGAATTAATATAAACATTTTATTTTGCCAGTGTTTGCTACACAACTGTAGTATTTTACGAGTCCATCAAATGAACGAGTGCAAAGGCTGCATTCTTGTGGCTTTCGCTTCCTCTTATCAATGCAATTACTTAAAGCTTCAACACATCAAGTTTTAAAATACTTCATTTTTTAGGAATTTACTGAAACATAGTAAATTAGTAAGAAATGGCAGCCTCTGCACACAGGTAGTATACTATTCCCTAAGTTTGTAGTTCAGCACAGGCACTACTCAACCATACCTGTAAGAGGGCCAACATTCCATGCAATGTTGTTGCACCAACCAATAGCCTGAACCCAATGAACAGTCCCAGCGTTTATCCACACCAAATCCCCTGGTCTTTGAATGAACCTATAAACTGGGACATTAGCTTCATACAAATCTTCCAAGTTTGGCCACCAAGATCCCATTAGAAAATTCATATTATTCCTGGAAAGACAAGAAAAGCCAATTCTTCAGCATTTATCAGTAAACACATTAGTGGATGATAATTCATGAAATTACCTGTAAAAACTGATCACCATTATAAATGCTTTTTGCATCTAATTAGTGACCCACAAGGACCTGTTGAAAGGCAAGTTTCATCTATAAAATTCCTGATCCTGATTCCCCATTTCACACCCCCAAATACATTAAAACACTTAACCATTTAGTTGCTCACAGCTTCCATTTATGTTTTACTTTCCTGTATGTTTCCTACTATTTTATTAATGCTGAGGCAGAGAAATCCTTGGTCAGATCTAGTGTGCCACTGCTGCCAAATGCTGCTTTTTTAACCAACGAATGATTTCACATACAGACCATATCAGCTCTTGAGCATGTCTTCTGTCCTGAACAATGCCAACCATTTTCTTTTGCTGTCACTGTACATAATTGCAGCTTATCCACACAACAAGCAACCTGTTGGCACCATCTCAACTCTGACCCACAGGGCTATGCTGTGTTCAGCCAATAAATGTCAACTCTTCTGAGAAGCATGAAGAAACACCTCAATATGGGTTTCCTAAGCATGAACTCTTTCACTACAATCACATAAAATCATACTCCTCTCCCATCCTTATCCCAGTTTGATACTGTTTTTATACTGTGCCATAAGAGATCATTCACAACCTTTAAAGATGATTCAGAGCCTCTATCAGGCACCCTAAACATTTTATGAAGTTACAAGATCTTAGTTTCCCTGACACATTCTGGAGGGAGTAAAAGGTATGGCATCATCAGAGACATTGCAATTGCATCAGTGGAATAACAATTTTGAAATGGTTGATCTCTGTTCAAGGTGGGTAAATGAGAAGAGCTGTCAGTAGATAAGCAGATAACACACATTACAGAGAAAGTGAGATGAATTTGCAGAGTTCTGCAAAATGGTCAGTGTGCCTCAAATGAGTAAATGTATGCAAAGCATGCCATCACACCTCCCGGGCTCTCAGTAAACTAAGACCTCCCTCTAGATGCAGGGATTTAAAAAACAAAAGCCAAAACCCCAGTGACTCTGTACTTGCTTATGTACAGTTTGTACATTAATCATAACAAAGATTAACAGCATGTATCACCAGGACAAAACTTTACTCCATCACTACTAAACAAAAAAATAAATAAAAAACAACACAAAAGCCCAATCCCTTCATTCTCAAATTTGTTTTGTCACTCTGCTGTAGCCCTAGAAACCATTACAAAAGCATCACCATTTGGTGATAGTAGAGGTCAGCTTTAACATGCATGGTAGAATGCCTAGATAAACAGCAAGGGCCATGATGGATTTTCTAATGTGGAAATGTAAATACTATGAAAACTAGATCGATGCCACATCACACACACTGGCAGCACACAGCCTCTGCTTATACTAAACTTCTGATACTCCGTAATGCAGTATAAATTTGAACTTTGAAACTAGAAGAGAATTTGCTATTACAAATCTCTTGTCGTATTTCATTCATTGCTGTGTTCAAAAAACCCAGAAAGGTGAATTTTTGAGAGAAAAGCTATCGCAGGGAGTCACGTTCCCATGCATTGTACAAATGTCACACTTTGTATCAATTCTAAACTTTGCTTTTTGACTTACTTTAATACACTTTTCTGACTACATGGAAAAACCTGTAAAATAATTCCTCTTACAACAATCTCCATGATTTCCCCCCTCAGATCTCAGAAAGGCAAAGAAAGCTTGACAGAAAGAGAGAGACTGGACACTCTGCTTACTTTTCACAGAAGTCATTCATGACACCCCAATAGCTTTCAGGGACAACAAACCATTCACAGTCACCTGGACCAATATTTATATTGACTGAACAAAAATTGTTATTTTCTTGATGACCTGGAATGTAGAGAAGAATAAACATTTTATGTAAGGTTTATCTATCAAAATAACACTATGAAAATGCAACAGTTTCTAAGCCTCACTACATGACGGTTTAAATATTTGTACGTGTTTTTATACGGCGCACACACTAGTTACGTGCTTCACAATAAAGCTACCGGTGAGGAGAACTCTGCTTCTGTTAGTCTGTGAAAAATGAAAAGTTGGAACTACAGATCTTGTGAATTTGGCCAGTACTTCAGCAGTTCCCTCTTTGTAGAAATAAATGCTTCAGGATGCTAAAACTTAAGATTTTGTGTATTACGGTAGCCTTTGACAGTCACAGTCGGGAGCAAACTTTCATGACTTCAGGCACCAAACAGACAAGTAGTAAGAAAATCTGTCCCATAGAGCTTTCAAAATCAATATAGAAATGCCAGTCTTTTATCTTCTTTTGACAGCTGGAAAATTGAGCCATATGCCCTAATGAAATTTTCTGACGTTGTACTTCAGAGAAAAGACAACAGACCCAGAAATTTAGTCCAGATCCCTCAAGTCTCAATCCAGTGCCCTAACACAACATTACTCTCTATGCAGGGTTGAGTCCTATCCTCACATAATCAAGAATCTAATACATAAAAGTATACTGACTTCTATGATTGCACAAAAGTTGCTTTGGAAGCCTACAGAAAATTTCAAGGCATGTAAAATATAAATACAGTCCAAATATATAAACCCATTCTCTTTTTCATCTTAAAGAATACATTATTGTGTGCAAGACATTAGCACTGCAGAAATTTCCACTGTAAGGTAATTCAGGTAATTGCACATGGAGAGTTCAGTTAAGCAAGAAATCAGAAACACTTTGAGTATCTACAATTTTCTCATGTTTGGGCATTCTGTAGGATATGGAAAAATCTGTAGTGGAGTTAAATCAGTACCACAGTAGTGGAAGCCATTTTTTTTTCATGCAAAAAGAAGATACTCACCTGGTGTTCTGCTTCCTGGAACCTTCATGTACAACTGCACTGTGTTCATGCCCAGGATGGTATGACCAACATGGCTTAGAAGATTTCCTGCTGATACCACACGTACAAAAGCAGGAAGTTTTGTCAGTTCATGAAGTTGCAACTTCCACCTGCAGCAAAATAGCAAATTGACAAACTGTGAATCCCTAAAACTCTTAGAGAGTTTGGGAAACAAACATTTTCAAAAAATTGTTAGCAGAGGAGCAGACAACTACTGCTGTACTATTTGTCATCTCTTCAGAGGGAAGCTGAGACAATGCAATACCCTTACTTGATAGTTACAGATATTTAAAGGACAATTGCATTTAAATGTGAGCTAAAAGCCAGGGTGACTGGACTCACTTTTGCAGTTAGCCAGTCTGCTGGTACAATGCTAGAAAATTCTGCTGCAATTTACACCTTGATGTACATCTCTTCCGAGTGAAACCAGAGCTGCGCTCTCCCCACACCCTAAGGCAGCCAGTCAGAAACTGCAGCATGCTTACAAAGATCCAAAGGATATGATGCTACAACATATGTCAGGTCAGTTGTCTAAGGATATTTTAACCTGGGAACACAGCTGCTGTGACCAAGAATGATGTTAACATGCACATGCTCTGGAACGGAATAAATGCATTAAGAAAAACACAGATCTTCAAACACAGAAATCCCAGAACTTGAGTGCAGAGATCTGTAATATCTATCAGGTATCTGTGCTACTCTTTCAATTTTGAAGTATTTCTAAATAGAATGACAAATCTCATAAGGTAGCTGAGGAGAAAAGATCATTTTGCAGCAAAAGCTGAGACTGCCAATAGAAGATCTGGCATCTACCTAGGGCCCCACAAGAACTATTTAAAGTATCAAAATCCAATTCCCTATGAGCCTCAGGTTATTTATGGTTAGGTTAATTTAAAGTCTTGCTCCCGATAGTTTGCTAAGCATGCTACTTTATTATCAACAACTGTTTATCTACACACAGAATTTTCTCTAGAAAAAAGAATCACATACACCCTTGATCTTTCAGGGGCCCTACTACAAAAGACGCCCTCAGCATCTCAAGCGAGCCCTATTCCCCAGTTTCAAACACCATAACCTTTTATTTCTGCTCTAATGATTGAAGTAGATCAGAATTTTTGTACTGCAGCTGGCAGAACAGACAGCCTGCATAGGTGAGATCTTTTATGGAAATATATATTGACTGGATCAAAAATAAGTAAATATTACTAGACAATAAAACTATGCTTTCAGAGCATTTACAGTACTTTCTGATGCTTTCCTGAGCTAGCTGTATCTACTCAGAGAAAGGTAGGTAGTCTAAAAAGTCCACAATTTATTCCTTATTTTTTAAGGTTATGGGAGAGGCATCATGGTTTATCAGTAGGCAAGCATTGGTTTGGTCTTTACTATATATTTGAATCCCATTCCTGTAGAAAGAAGCAAGAGCTATGAAAAAGTGGGAACAGGAAGTATGACAGTAGGAACAAAAGGAAACAAAAGCCAACTTACAAAAATACAGATAAATAAAAAGGCCTTTAATCTTTTAATTTCTGGACAAAGACTGAAAACTTTGTCTTGCCAGTCATAACGGAAGTTTTAAGCAAACAACATAAAGCCTGAGAATGAAGTGTAGGGAATGTATTAGAAGGAGGACTGGAAAGAGTATTTTCTGACAGATGTTTAAGCTCATTTCTGGAAAAAATAAAGATCCTGGAAAAAAGAAAAAGCTTGAAAAAAAATTTTAGTGTGTAAATGATTCATAACAACAGTTTAAAGACTGTTAAAAAGTAACCATTTCACAGTGGAAAAGGGGTATGTGAGTAGAACTGGGTTTATCAACAGATTGTCTGATGTCTGAGAAGAATGCATTGGTTTTCCAGAAGGAGTATCACACTGTAGAACACCACTGTGAGCAGGAAGAACTGTGATCAACTTACTTTTTGTCATCTGACAGGTCAATGTTGGTCCCAAACTTGATTGTTTTAAAAGGTCCTCTTCTCCTCCTCCCAGAGCTGCAAATATAAAAATATAATGTGAAATGGTGCAAAAAAAAACCCGAACCACTTAAAGCCAGCCACAGAATTATCACAGTCATACCACACTTACTTATCAGAAGACGTGGATTCATTATCTGAGTGGTCCTTGTGGTGACTCTTCTTCTCATTTTCCTCCTATAAAATTCAATTGTGGAAACGTTATAGATAGCTAGATAGATATAACAATATATAAAGTCATAACATGTTCACAGAGACAAGGAATTTTGTTTCAAGATGGTGGTACAATCTTTAAAATCTTTGTACCTAAGATGTCAATATTACTGGTAAGAGAATGATTTTTTAAAGTTGTTAGTCAAAAGACACTGCAAAGCATTCTTTGTGAACACAAATTCAGTGAAACTCAGGCCACGTAAACATTTCCGCTAGCCCA
The DNA here is from genome assembly GCF_014839835.1 of Dryobates pubescens. Taxonomy (NCBI): domain Eukaryota; kingdom Metazoa; phylum Chordata; class Aves; order Piciformes; family Picidae; genus Dryobates; species Dryobates pubescens. Next base: position 16,057,524 of record NC_071623.1, on the reverse strand, counting down.
CATTACACTTGTAAATGAGTAAGTTAGTTGCTTCATTATGCAGAGTAGAACATTCACTTTCCTTCAAAGTCAAGCCGTTATCCTAATATGAAATTAGGATGACTAATATTTATAACATTAATTTTGTAAAATCCATTGTATAAAATCTTTTGAATTTTTCATAGCCATATGCTTTTTTTAGCACTGCAGTAGCTAGGGCCATGACTAGTGGGAAAAAATCTAACCAATATTAAATGATGCAATTTGAAGTTTTTAGCACAGTGTGCTCAAAATCCTATTTCGAAAGACTTCTATTTTGGCAAGTCTATGGACATGGAAGGGAAAAGAATAAGACAAAAAAGAGGAAAGAACTGCCTGGAGGCTATCCAAAGCTCTCTAGCTTTGAATGGGATTGTTGTTAAATCTCAAAGTGCCCTATGTACCTTATTCATCCTATGAATGAAGGACAGAGAAACAAAAAGGAACCCAGTGATGATGGATTTATCAAATACTGCAAGACATGTTAGAAAAGCAATATAATAGCTGTTAGAGGAATAGAAAAAGGAGGGGGGAAAAAAAAAAAGATCACTTAGGCCAAGCCAAAAAGATTGTGTCTGTAGAAAGAAGAAACAAAGCTTTCATTTGAACACTGTGAAAAGTCACCTAAGGACAGGTCAAAGTAGCTTTAGGCAAAGGACACATGTAGACTTTCTGGTTTCCAAGGGAACAATGAAAACCATTGTTCTGAGAATTATTTTAGATATTGCATTTTTACTGTAAATTTATAATGGAGAGAAAAAAAAATCAGAAAATTCTTCAGTTCAATTCTTGGTGTAAATCCAAAGCTGAGGCTTTCCTGCTGGCAAGATCAGTTATATATGTTCTTAAATATGTATGTATATATATAATTCTCCAGACCCTCGGGGATGACGTACAAGAATCCAATGCTGGTGCAACTGTCCAAGAGGCACCAGGAAACTCCAGTCAACATCCTACTTAAATTTACTACCACTGCAGAACAAACATTCCATTTATGCCCCAAGCTTTTGATGACTTCAGTGCCCCCCACTTGGCAGTGATATTCCTGTTTCTTTTGTCATCCTGTGTCAATCATGCTCAAAACCTCATGAATATTTTATCTTCTCTTCAACTGCCAATTAACTTTGTCGTTTCTAATCCTTTCCTCTAATGCACAAAGTTTAAACATAGAATTTCTCTTTCCTTTCTTCTGAAACCACTGCTGTTTCTGTGTAAAGGCAGTGAAAACCGTTAACAGTCAATTCCCAAACCAGCATTTCCCTTATTTTCTAATTAACAGCTGCCCAAGTCTATCTTTTTTTGCCTTAGTTCCACCTTAGCCTGATCTTTTTATAGCACTAGATAACTTAAGCCTCTGAGGAGTGCCCACAGCTAATTCCAAGGATTTCAAACATACGTCTAACAACTTCTGAACTAACTAGAAACTGTTATGTTTGGAACCCAACACAAACAAGCACAAGTGCAAACTTCTAGGAATTCATATCCAAAGTAATTCAGTGTACCATGAGGAACAAAGTCTGACCTTAAAACACGTGCTGAACTCAGAAGCGATACAAGTTAAAAAACAATGCATCAAGGTCATTCATTTAACAAATTTTGACATTATTATATGAAAGATTAAGTTAAGAATGCTTTAAACTCTGTAAGACCTAGGAATTTTGTATTAATTTTCATATTAAGCATTTTGGAGGAACACTCTATATACTATTTGATCCTCTATTCAAAATAGATGATGTGAATTTTACCTGTGATCTTCAAGCGAATGGAAATGTTTCCTTCCCCTTAACAGTTTCCCTTTGTTTTCAATACCCATTAATAATTGGTTCCAGAGCTAGTATAAAGTTTGTAAATTGTAACTTAGACAGTAACAATGGACTTACCCTTAAAGACTCCTGGAATGAGGAGGCCTGGTACTGTGCATATTTAGCAATTGTTGTATGAGATCTACTGCTTTCACAACGCCAGATTTTCTTTGTTCCAGTGGGGTCCCAGTTTTCATCTGCTGGCTGCAGTAGTTGTGTCCTTACTTCTACTATGTGTTCATTATTTGCTTCTACCAATGTCTTAGTAGAGAAGAGTCCCAGGTCTAATAAATATGAATAAAATTAATAAATGGATGTTAAAATATATAATAAAAACTTTCAAGAAAATTAATACTTAAAGCTATCTAAAGGTTTAAACTAAAGCATTTTTTTCCTTTAGCCTTCATAAGACAACCCACCTCTAGGTTAATAATTAACACTCATAATTAATACTCAGAAAGCTTTTTTGCACCTAACAGTACAAGCTTTGAAAATACTTGGCAGCTACTGTATGGACTACATTCCAAGAAATATTTTACATGCCTTGAGTAAACAACTCTGCAAACAATATTTACATTTATTACCAATGAAGTAATTTTCAGACCAGAGTTTTATGAATGCATTTCCATCATGTAGCACATTTTGCACCAGCAAAATGCTATCTGCAGAATTCAAAACATTGTACACAATTGGCTTATAGATCATCAAATCTAAGCACAAAGATGAGCAGCTACAGTTTTCACAGGAAAGAAAGTCTATCTGGAAGCTTCTATATCCACAGTTCAGATTTGCTCTATGCTCAACCAAATCTGCTGGGTTCTGTTTTTGTTTTGAGATGAGCAAGATTAGAAACAGTAGTGAACTGAGAAATGAGACATTACCCCAATTACCTGGAATATAGAAGCAATACAGTATTACAGAAATAAAAACATCCACTTTGAAGAACTGAGTCTTCTTTTTAAAAACCCACAAAATTATTATTGTTTCCCTCAAAGTGAAAGAAACACATAAAACACACTCACCTAATTTAAGCGCTCCAGCAAGGCCACGTATTACAGTAACAGGGTTGTTTGGATTTGTACAAAATTGATGTAAAGGTGGAAAGAAAGCGTCTCGTTTATTTTCCAACTGCAAAATTGTAATGGAATATTACTTGTCAGATGAGTTTAGACTCCTTATTTGTAAAACAAGAAAGAATAATAGTTCAAAAAAGAGAAACAGCAGAAAGAAGATAGGGAATTTTCTGCATTTCCCTGCACTGTGGGGCACGAAGAACTACATCATACAATCTTTGCCATGTTTAAAGCCTGAAATTAATTTGTTACCGCAATTTATTTCTTGGCACGAATTATTCCCCAGGTTGCTTCAGCTTTCACAACTCGCGTTTCCTACAGTTTATTGCTTTATCTGTCAGTAGCTTTCTACATTCCCTAAATCTACACAACTCTCTGAAGAGCAAAATTATATATGAGCCTTTCTTCTCAGAAGTCAAAAAAGCCAGTTCTACAGATAATGTATACAAGAACCACTATAATTAAAAGGACTACTCTTACAGTATATCTCACCTGAAGCAGAAAGCTTGGTTTGATTTTCTTAGGCTTTTGTGCACCTATGACCCAAATTTTATACTACAGGCTTCCCTTTTTATTTTTTTCAACCCCCATCCCGCAAATCTTTTAAAATGCTAAGACATCTGTTCCAATAAACAGAACACAATACAGAGTTCCCAAATACTGGGACTCACGCTGGCACATATACACAATATGCTGAAGCATGGTAACTTAAAACTAGCTGTGATGGACTTCGGACGAATTCTACTGTAGATGAATTCAGATGCAACACCTGGACAACAGCTGGAAGCGCTATTGCTTCTCACACTCTTCCAACTTAATTTAGCTCTCAGGCAGACTGCATGTGTACTATCAAATCAAAGTGCTGCCTGCTTCTGGTTGCCAAACTGAGATGACCTAAGCCAGCTTGAGGTTTTCACACTGGCTGTATGGACATACTGTAATTTATTCTTTTGTTACAAAGGAAGTGGACATCCTGTAATTTATTCTTGCATTACTAAGGAAGTTAGTTCAAACTTTTCATAAAGCTATTATGAAACTTCATTTTCAGAACAGAAGAAAACACTACTCTACTAAACCTTGTCTTTCCCTAAAGACAATTTGTTCTTAAAAATCACTTCAACTTTCATTATTTCTTTACTGTATTTTCAAGCAGGCTGATAGGACACCTTAGTTTAAGTACTTGCTCATTTATACCTAACCTGTCACTTGCGAAAAATGCACATACATATTTGAAATACTGTGCATTGTATTTAAGAAACTGTTTTGCTTATTCGGAGTATTAAAAAATAAACAGCTCTGAAGCTGTCTTTCCTCCTATTTTCTGACATTCTTAATTTGCAAGTGCTTTAAGTGCCAAATTGTGTCTCATTTTTCCTGCATATACACTAGTTGTGAGAGCACTGATCTTGATTCAGATATGAATAGTCCACCTTTAAAATAATTACATTATGTAATTCAGACATCCAAACAATTACAAAAAAACAGTCAATGTACTTCTACCATTAGATTTACTTACATAAATACTAGGTGTAGGTGGATTCAGCTTGTCCTTTGGCAAGGGAGGGTATGGTGGAGGTGGTGGTCGTGGAGGTGGGCATTTATCCAATAGAATACTACTGTTAGATAAGCCATTTTTACCCAGATTCCTAAAAGGAAAGAAGAGCTGCCTCTGTCAATACTTGATAAATAAAATAAATACATATTGCTGTAATCTCTTCTGCAAAATAATGATGTATAAGGAGAAATTGTAATTTGAGATGCAAATAAAGCTCATACACGTTAATCAAGAATTTTCAGTGTAGAATTGGATGTCATTCAAAATCATTTCCATTTTGCCTGCCAAATCTGCAACATCAAAATCATTACTTTAAAATACAACCATTTAAAATGTAATATGACTCATTTGACCACATTTAACTGAGAAAGCAGTTTTCAGCTGGAAATTAGAGAAGACCCTTATTAGGTTGGCACTGGATGGTAGATGATCAATTCATAGCAGTGGAGATAAAGCAGTCCAGTAATGTTGTACATAGTATCGCAGCAGAGCACAAAGTCTGAAAATGATGGTGCCTCAGCCAAAAAACCTGCTGAGTCAGAAAAGCTAACTAAACCTACACTAACAGTGAACAGAACCACCACCTATCCCTCTCTGGTTCACACATTTCCAAGCCAGAAGGAGCCACTGTTGCTTAATTCATGTGAGCAACAGCGAAAAGGACCTAAGGTGAGCAAGTTGCTGTGTCAATACCTGTATGCGTGGTTGAGTGAAAACCTCACGTGTTGTCTTTGCAGCCTTTCTCTGGAGATTTCTATATGTGGACAAACTATTGTATGTGAGTCAACTTTTCCTATAATGAACGGCCTAAAAAAAAAAATCTGCACTCTGAGCTGACTCTTCATTCAATTCCCAGTCACTAGCACCACCAGTACTTACTAACAAAACCATCCCTTCAATTTTTGTTTGTTTAAAATTACTTAATTACTTTAAAATTCTTACAACTACACACTATTAAACTCCTCCTTCCAACCTCACTTGATTCACTAGCTGTTGTCACTTCCTCTCAACACCTCACAAAACAGGATGTTTCTAATGCATTTAGTCATACATCTTTATAAAAGTCAACAGTTAGAAAAAAATTGCTCTTGTACCAACAACCCTCAGCAGAAAACAGCTGACTTAAATTAGATGAAACTCCCAGAAACAGAGCTTGTCCCTGAAACAGAGAAACTGTGCTACTGGCACTGAGAAACATTACAGAGCTGCATGCTGGCATGTCAGAGCACCCATTCAGATCAAGCTACCACAAACTACAAATAAGATGGACTGGGGGCCTCAGATCAGATAACTGCCATAACAAACACTTTCAAGAAAATGAGCAAACATTTCACAACCCCCACGCTGAAGCAAAGATGAGCATCCTGAGAAACTGGTGCTCATCACAACAAACAAGTCAGTCATTCAGTTCAAATCTTATGCCATCCTTGTAACTCTAACACTGCTCTCCTCTGACAGAAGATCAGAGCAATACAGGCAGAGACGTATTTAACAACTGTCTCCAAGCAGGCCTGTCAAAACAGCGCACACACCCTTATTTCCTTGTGCTTAGGTGACTCTAATGCCAGAATAGATTTCGTCTTCAAAGGAACTGAAAATGCGGAAGCTTTGATCAGGCATCATCAAACTTGGCAAAAAAATCACTGACCCTTGCTTAATGTGTGATGTAGCTCTTGCAAAGATGTTATTCCCACCACCACCAAAAAAAACCCAAAACAAAAACACAGAAAAAACATAACAATACAAAATCACCATCACTCAAAGAACTATCAGCCATGAGATTCAGACCATCAATAAAAAGTGAAACTGTAATCTGATCAGCAGGTATTAAAAGTGGATATAATCTTTGCATTAGCACACTAAACAATTAAACTAAAAGCAAAGGCATCGTATTAAAAATCAAAGATGACACTAACAAAACACAGTTTGCATTGATTAAACAGAGTTTCTGAGGCAGGGAGGTTAAGAAACACTGAAGATAAAGGGATGTTGCTCATAACTAGCACGACTTAAGTTACTGTAGTCACAACAAGATAATCACCACAGCAATGGCTCAGTAAAGCCAGGGTATATGGGGTCTTCATGGAGGGAGAACTGTAGAGAAAGAAGAAATTCCTGTATGCTTAGAGAAACTACAGGTGTGAAAAAGGCAAAGGAAATAGAAAAGAAAGAAGACAGTACAGAGGGAAAGATCAGATGAACAGGTCTCTCATAAATCCAGCACTTGAAGCTGATACTGCCAAATGTATGCCACAGTTTCCTATTCAGTTAATAAACCCTCTGTGGAAATGTCAAGAGAGGAAAGGGGCCAAAGAAAAGCAAAGCTGAAAGAGAAATGCCTGTAGTGGCACAGGAAACAGATGGGTAGAATATTTAAAATTGTCCTTAACAGACCAGTTTCACTTGATTTTTTTTATTTTTTTTTAAACTATGAATGAAAATAATTTACTATTAACAACACTGCAAGAGACCTATTAAAGAATAATGCTGTAATCCATGGAGTGCAAAACAAAGCAACTAAAATTATGAAAAACACCTCTGAAGTATTAAAAATATTTGCTACTGGCATTGGAAATGAAACAGTGAGTGAGTATCCGTTGCTGACTTCTCCACCTCTGTAAATGCAGAATTCTGGCCAGCACAAGGAAGGTGAAAGATTCTTTCTGACCACAGCAACTGTGAGGAAAACCTCACACGTTTCAAGACTCTCTTTTTTGTGAGAGAACCCCAAGGATAATTTAGGCCCTGAAAAGAAACTGGATACCCAAGCAGTCACCTGCAACACCATGATGTAGGACTGAAGAGAAGGACAGGCTTCACTCATTTAAATTGACTTTCTAGAGGGAACTGGCTTTTCACAGCCTGTGCAGGCAGAAGAACACTCTACATTTCCAGAGCAGGAAGAGAAGGCAGAAGCAGCTGTAAGTCTTACAAAAGGTAAGGACAGGGATCCACACTGTAATGCTTTCCTGAGCCAAAGCTCTAGCTCCCAGTTCACTCAAATTTGCTTAATGGCTAAAATCAACAGCTCATGAAACTGCTGTACCCTGAGGACCAAACTCAAACTGTGATGCCTGTGACACCAACCACTATGGAGGCAATAGGTGTCTGGATTTCATGTAATTAAGGGATCTCTTGAATAATCACCAGATTCATTAAAATACCCTTTCCTCCATTCTACTGCTTTCTAGGATACATTTCCACACCTTGTAAAAACAGTTTACAACCTTCAGCCTTAGAGAACAACTTCCCTACTGGCTGCGCAAAACCGCACAGTTAACCAGAGGCAGAGGTGTGACCCAGTTTGCTCCACAACAGTCCTCTTCATTATGTAGCACTTACTCTCTAGTCTGTCCATTTAGCAAATACTGACATGAGAAAGTCACTGTTATCAAGGAATTTCTTGACAATTGGAGACTGACTGTTTAGCCTGAGATGATGCCTTCACCAATGTAGCAAATTTCTTCCCTCAACTTCTCACTGCATGTGAACCCCCCCAGCAGCTTGTTATGCACATGGGATGCCCCAGCCTCATGGAAGATGAATTCCAGCTGATCTTAGCCTTGAAGACTTCCCTATCAGAGACCTATTTGGCTATAAAAAACCCCAACCAAACCAACCAAAGAAACAAAACCCCACAAGACCAAATGTGATCTCAAGACAGTATTACTGAAACATCTACAGTTACATGAGACTTACCAAGTAGTTGCCATACACTTTACAGGTACTGTACTGATTGGATCATCTTAGCTGACTAAAAAAGATACCATTCAAGATTAAAGCCAACTACATTATAGATCTGTATCCATTTCAACTCTCTTTTATTATATAAATTCTCAGCTAAGAGAACCAAGACTAATTTACCACTATGCAATATTCTTTAATTTAAAAAAATTAATCACCTCAAAAATGTTATTTCACTCAAGCCTAAAATCAGACCGAAAGGATTATATCTATTTCTCAGAAACTGGCTCAAGACCTCTGGAACTTATTCTGTTTTCCAAAGACTATATTAAAAACAAGCAAACAAAAAATCTGTATGAATGATAAACAGTTCCCAGGCCTGCTCCTTCAGAGCTCACAGATGTATGTTATCTTGATCTCTGGCTTTAAAATGCCAAATTTCTCCTTGACTATTAAGAAACCAGAAAGTGTGTTATGATGTGAACATTCTATCTGTCCTTTTCCCAAGCACAGAACAAAAATATTTACTGAACTCTCTTGCCTGTATTGACTATTCTAATAGTTCCATGCCATCATTAAGCATTAGTTTGGGGTTTTTTTCATTGTTATCACGTCCAAAATTTAATTTCTGAGCTTTCTAGAACCCTTAGCTTCATTACTTTTACAAATATTTGCCCTTTTTGTTTCCAGTTAGGCAGCTTAGACCTTTTGATTACCATGTAAAGTTCCTAAACAATTTCCAGTTATCTACACATTTGGATTTTAGGTACACTTCACAGGCCAAAACAGAATGAAGTTACAAACAGTTGCACTTACTTAATCAGTTATTTTTGCTGTGAATTGGTCTGAGTGAGTTACAATTTGAGGATTAGCTGTATGAGAATGAAGTTTTACTGCTCCAGAGATTTCAGTTATTTTGAAGAACAAACTGAATACGCTCCGTTCCCCAAACAGAAATCACATTCACCATGACTATAAGGAACTGTGAATTATGTGCTAGTCTACCTCAAATCTGTCAGAATTAATTTACAAAGGAGAATGACCAAAATGTTTTTAAAATGTGTCTGCAGAAGTAATCAGTTGAAGAATTGGGATGCACAGTATTGACTTGACCCAGTCCTTTCTTAACAATTAGTGGACACAACTGCTTTTGTATTACAAGTTACTACAAAAGCACAAAAATATTTGTCACCCATCACCCTGGGAAGAAGCTGGTTACTCACAATGCCTAACTTGGGCTCTCAAAGGTTAACACTTCAAGGTGCTTCTATAGGCAACCCAGAGAGTTGAGCTCTCAAAGGGGAATATGAAGAAATCAACATTACATTATGATTAAATGCAAGTAATGCCAGATAATTATACAACCCGTTTATCATGCAATTCCCTACCCCAGCCTTTCACAACCAGGTACTCCTTGGCAATACTCCCAGGGATCTTTTTCTTTTATTTTTTTAAATCTACAGGAAATTCTGCAATACAATTGTGGATTTTCTCATTATGCAAATATAGTTCTAATAATTTTTGAAATCTGTTCTGGTTTTGACCTCAATAATACAGGCTGGCAGTGATTTTCATAGGTTAATTATATGCTATGCAAGAAGCAATGTTCCTTTTTTTTCTTTTCTTAATGACTTCTACATCTTTCCTATTTCATTTGCTAATCACCTTGTTCTTAGGCTGTAAGACAAACAGAATCACATTAATGACTTATGTAAGGAAAGCATTATAACAAGAGGTACCAAACACTGGGGATTTTTTTACGCTTGTCTAACCACTAAACTAGAAATCTTTCCTGTGGGTTTTTTTACTTCCAGATAATTCTGCTTCCCATCTGCAGATTTCTGTATTTGTCTTTTCAGACAAAACACATCCTACTCTAAGAAAGGTTTAGTTTGTTTCAAATTTTATTCTAAACTTTTGCTATGGTGAAGTCGACTTGCCAGAAGTAACATGCCTTTAGAGCAAGTGAACAATCCTGCCTTCAAGCCAAAAATGTCCTTTGCTTATGGACAAAGAAACCTCCCAATAAAATATGAACTGCTTTTGTTAGTTTTGTTTTTAAGAACAAAACACAAACTTAATCCAGTTCCTCTCTCCACAAAGTACTTCCACTCAAACAGATTTAGGGTCTTTGCCTCTCCTCTGCAGAGTTCCCAAATCAATGTGTCACTTACTATCTTTACAAAGCAGACTTAATTGCCAGGGAGCAGGACCTTAAGAAAAAACAGCCCATTTATTTCTGCCCCATGCTTCAGCACAGAGCCCACCGAGCAACAGGATGCCTGTCCACTTTAGCCTCTGCCTTCCTTTTCTCACTCCTCCTCATGAAGCTCATTTCCTACGCGTGTGTAACTGCTGGCCATTTATAAGATCCTTTTCCAGACTGATTAACCTAGACCATCTTCTTTTTGCTGTCCTGTATTCCTATCACTTCACAAAGTCCCTTGAGAGGCAGCTAGTATCTCCTGCTCTCCTGTCACTTTCTTTTCTCAAAGGATTGCTCTCTAGTCTTCCCCTTTGCACATCAAGCACAAAGAACTATAAAGAAAAGCATGTTAGCCCCTTTTAACATGTATTACTATAGAGTCTGTACTTCTCACTTCCCTTCCTCAATTAAGCCAAATTGGTAAAGCTTTCAAATTCAGAAATGCCTTAAGTATTTTCATATTAGTCATTTCATCTATCACCATAAATATGGCCACAGCAACTTTCAGCTGACATGAATTTGCCCAGTTACCCAGCTGTGCTCTTCAGAATTGTTTGAGGACTTCTTTACAGACTTCTCTAAGTAATTATCAAACAAGTTTTATTTTGAGCTTTGTCTGTTCTTTCAAGGCTGTGAACAAGCTTTAATAAATAATGACTACAACTAAAAACAAGCAACAAAAAAACCTAAGCACTTTTTTTTTTTATTTCTGAGAAACAAAACAAGTAAACTCAGGAACTTCTCTACTGCTTAAAGACTTGACCTCATGTCAGTTTTAGAAAGGGCAAGTGATGGGAGTCTCTTAGTTGAGATGTATACTGAATTTTTAACATTAATTAGTTGCACCAGTTGAAGCAGAGCTAGAGTTCAGCTGGTTTTTCTTCAGCAGAAAAAAACCCAGCCTGGGTGTTAAATCTCAAGTCTTATGATAACATTTCATTAATTCTCCTTTCAGAAAGACTGCTCAGAGGTAAAAGATACTTAAATTTCTAAAGTACAGAAAGGAGCTTTACTTAAGTTTTTTCAAGGAGACCTGATAAACAACTAGACAAAGCAGCATACTCTTATTCCCACAGATTAACAATGGTCTTGTCTAATAACAAACCCAAAGCAATTATTCCTAGCGTATTTTCTTCTTTTAATCACACAGTTTTCACTTACACTCAAAATTACTTGGGTTTTGTTTTTAATGACCTCAACAGGGGATTTTCTCTAGGAATGTAAGGAAAGCTAATTAATTTAATAGTACAATCTTTTATCTGTTATTTTGCTCAGAGGCTTAAAGAAATTTAGACAGTATACCAAGCATTATAATTTAGTTCTTTTATAACCACTTTAAAATTTACTGTTGCAATCAGTTTTATTGGTAGGGAAGACTAACCAAATCATACTTACACATCCCAGAATCACCTTCTCAATTCTCTTTCACCTGTATACCCCAACAGCAGTTTAACAAGATGAGCACATTTGTTACTCTACTGTTCCACAGAACAGCATCTTAATGAGATTAGCATATATTAGTCAATAGCTCAGCTACTGCATTTCTAAATTCCTTGTAGCTTTTCAATGAATATTGTCTAGCTCCTCAAGGGAAGCTCCTTGTAAAGTATCTATTGCTATGCCAGCACCTCCTGTTTGACCCCCATCTTAGCCACCTAAACAACCTCATTTCAGTGCATGAATAGAACAGCTCTCTGCTAAATATTTCCTCAACATTCTCAGAGGAAGATGGCTATAAAGAAACTCTTTAGCCTATGCAGTGATCTTGCCCTACTTAAATGCTTACTTTAGTCTTTTGCAAACCAAAACATTTACCAAGTCTGCTCCCTACGGGCTAGACAAACTATTCAAATGTAACAAAACAAAATAATCACATGCGAGTCTTCTATGTGGTGTTTTGATTTTATGATATAAACACTTGTCTATATAAAGCAAAATTACTATCTCCCAGCATTTTGGTTATGCCTACTTCAATTTTGATTTTACTGTAATGCAGTATTTTTTTAATGCCTTTTCTAAGAACTGCTTTTACTTTAAGAAACAACAAACCTCCATGTCTCTCATGTTTCTTTCATCTTAAGTAACAATAGCAAGTGAGGTTTTTGGCTGTTAGTATGCTTCCTGAAAAAAATCCCTTGTGTAAGGTGAGGAACTTCATCATACCATGGTTCACTATCCTGTAAGAGGTCAACTATAGTTACATTGTGAATCAACTCTTGTGCATTTCTTAATTTTGCATTTCTTAAATTTGAATTGAATTTCTTAATTTCAGGTCTTTTATGCTCTGAGCACAAACAAAACAGTATGGTTTAAAAGATAGAATGGTTTGTCTTTGGTAAGACTTCTGGTTTAGATCTGTTTGCATTTGAAAACAAGGTTATTTAACGAGTAGAAGTCTGAGGAATTTCAATGTGACGAGTAACATAAACATTCTGGTGTTCAAGTAAGCATATAGTAAACACAGACAAATGCAGAACATTGAGGAGGAAAACAAAAATGATTAATTTAGAGATCCACCTGAAAAAAAAACCCAAGTTATAGCCATCTGCTTTTACCTGCTGAAATGTCTTTTCTACCTTAAGAGAATACCATCAGGACAATAGGGCAACAGACAGTATCACCCAAGTACTGTCAGACAGCAAGAATAATATGCCAGAAAAGAACAGAGATGAAGCCAGAATGTCTTTCAGAACATATCAAATGAAACAGGGTTTGTATGTAAAAACTGGCAAATATTAATAAATACATTGAAAAGTCCAATCCAGCATAGCTCAACTATGTAGAAACTAATACTACAAGAAAGCCTCCTCTCCCCCTGCGCATGAAGTTTATTCTAGCACATGTGCTTGGGTTTTCGTTTCTTTGGGTTTTGTTTCTTGGGGGTTTTTTGGTATGTGTGTTTGGATTTTTGTTTATTTGTTTGGTTTTCTTAATTTTGGGGGTTTATGTAGGGGAAGAAAAAAACCAAGTAATTATTTTCAGTGGTTTTTTTTGGTCACACATTCACTTTTGTACCTTGAGATACTGCATTTACATCCAAATGCAATCAGTACTATAAAAAGTGCTGTTTAAGAGTCAGTATTTCATAATTAGAATCCCTGAATACTGTGAGAAACCTTTATATGCAATTTAAAACAGAACTTTTATCCCCACTGAGTAAGCTACAGAAAGCACAGTGGCAGTATTCTTGGAACACAAAAAGTAAGCTTGACATGCAGATCATGGCAAAGATCAACAGGTTCTGGCCGTGCTTAACCCTCATCATTCCTGCACTAAATTTGAAAGTTCAAGTGTGTCAATCAATAGACTTTGGCAGGTAGATTTGCACTGCTTCTCCTCAGGCAAGGCTCAGTGAGGACTTCAGTAGACAGCATCAGGCAGCGCTGCGCTGTGCCAGGGACTTGCCAAAGCCTGCTGCCGGCGCATAGCTCCTTAGTTCCAGAGGAGCAGCCCTGTGCTGCTGCAGCCTGGGTCACATTTGCTTAGAAAAGCCCCTGCATACATTTGTGTCTCTCACAACATTTTTAAAAGTAGAATAAAGACAGAAAAATACCTTTACTATCCTCTTTTACTTTAGAAATCAGGTATCCCTCCTCTATCAGTGAGCACAAAAGCAAAGACTTGTACTAAAAGCTGGTAAAGACACTTCATAGAATGCTTTGCTACTGAAGACAAACTGCAGATTTCTCCTGTGAAGAGCTTGATAAAGAGTGTACTAAAACAATCAAAATGCAACTTATGACTCTTACTGTCTCAAGAAGGATTTCTGAATGCAAATTTCTGCCAAGCAACTTTTAAAGACAGAGATCAGCTAAACTTCAAGAAAGAAAGTCTATAACCATTGCTTTGATGTCTATTCACAATGCACTCACAGTAACACCAGACACTGAAGCAATTGTTATACTTCTACAGCAAAAACACATGCATGGTCCCAATTTAAAAAACCACAACCAACACCAAACAAAACCCCTGTCAAATCCTTCATTTTTATGAATGTAATAGGTGTAGGAAATTCACGTGAAAAGGAACATTTTAACACTTTGTATTGGAAAGATGGCAAAAGCACCCTATATTTTTTTTTTGTCCTCAAAGAAGATTTGTCTTTGTAACCAATACTTACAGTCCACTACACAATGATCAATATTGAACATCAAACCCCAGTACATTAGAAACTAATAACCTTCAGTCACAGTGACAGATGCAGGGATTTTTTTTTTTTGTATTTAAATGATTTATGTAGTGCAGTGAAAGAAGGATAAAAACATGCTTTTATCACTTTTTTTAACATCAAACCCAGTAATACTTAAAAGCACCACATGTGCTATATGATCCCAAAGAAAATATTTTGGAGTCAAGTACATTGAGATGGAGAAAATTCTAACAAGAATTCTGACACCAGAAAAAATACAGATAACTTTCCAAGTCAAAGAACTGTAAACACAGCTTACAAATAGCACAGTACAAACCAAAACACTAACAATGTGCTTATGATTATAGGGACTTCTGTTAACTTTAAAGGCGTCTTATGTTAACTTTTACACAAATGGCAACAATTGTAAGACATGGATACAGAAATTATGCTCTCAATGACCATTTCAATTTCTTAGTATGTTGGTATTTCACATAATATTCTTTTGAGAGAGAAGGCAAGTCTCTCCAAAGACTACCTAGATAATCTAAGGACTTGAGACAGTATGTGAGCAGTAAGTTAGAATGTGCAAAGCTACCTACTATCTGACAGGCTCCCTGCTACCACATGTAAGCCTGAACTCAACCGGCCCTTGAAGGACAGCTAACTACTTTTGAAAAGCTTTGGCTAAACTGTGCCTAGTGGAGTCTGTTCTGCTTTCATCTGAATAAACTATGTGTAATGTGTATTGAGACTGCTAACATGGTGCACCAATACCAGACAGTTACATAAAGTAAACACAAGAGTGTACAATTAACTAGCTTTCCTGTGTAGATAGTTTCAGTATATAGCAACATAAAGCTGCCTACTTGAGGACAGCTTACAGAATGTCTCAAACTTGTCTACATAACTAAAATCCTACTTCTGCCTCCCTGTACATTCATTCTTCATAGACACTCCAAGGTAGCTATATACTCCAAACTTTCATAAAGCAACCTTCACCCTTGTAAGTAAAGACAAAACTGGAAGTACTGCTGCCAGCTTCAATGGAAAAGTAAGCCACTGAAGTACTTTTCTGTTGCCATCACGTGCATTTTAAGTGTTGGCACTTGCAACACTGTCCATGAAAAACTCCTACAAAAAAGATGCCTTAAGAGTTCATTTGATGGTAAAATTTCAGTGATGACACAGCACAGTGAAATAATAAGAGCTATATGCAGAGCTCTACTATTCTGCAGGATGTCTAAATACAGGGCTTCTAAGTAGTGTAGGGGGAGAAAGTCTCAAAAGGCGCAGAATAATCACAAAGTCTTAGGAAAAAAAATCATTACTACTGTGGGATCTTTCTTTGATGTCTATGAAATTATTCTTTTTATTGTTAGAGCCTGTATCTAATGAAGGAGTTGGATTTGAAGGCATCTGAAAATATGCATGCTGGATGTAACAATCATATTCCAGCACTGACTTCTACTGGAGGTTCCTAACCTCTGCCTACACCAATGTCACACCAATAACCCAAACTACTCATCCCTCACAGACGGATTTCTCTTTCCTTTTCTCTGCAAAGTGGAGGGAGTTTACCTGCTATTTTTTGTGATTTAGCAACACTGAGCTAAGAAATAAATAGGTAAGAAGCACATACAAATGTCAAGGCTTAAAAGCCTTGGTGGTTCTGCTACACTGCCTTTTAGAAAGACAGACCTAGGAGCCACCAGAAGTGTTATGGGAATGCACATGAAAGTCTACAACATAGCCTTCCACACCGTGCCAGCCTGCATTACCAGCAATGAAGCACCACAGAAAATGCTGTGCAGCTGCCATAATCACATCGCAATCATTGCCACGCTTCCTAATGGCTAGCCTCACTTTTTGCTTTAATCCACTATGCAACTGATATAAAATGATTCAAGGTTACTAACTAAGGGCAAAAACAAATAGTAACGTAACTGCTAATCAAGTGGAATATAAGATGGACCTCTGAAGAGTCATACTAATTACACTGTAATGTGACAGACTTACACCTACCTGAAAGATCACATTTTAAGGTGTAATCTACCACATGGACAGCTCCTATACTTGAGCTATGGGTACTGAAACCACCACTATCAAAAAAGCCATCTCTGGTACAGCACTGGAAGAACAAGTAGATGTACCAGATGCCTGTGTGACCACTCAGTGGAACACCAAAAAGCAGGAGAAACAGGCCATCTGCAATCTTATCAATTTCAGCAATGGGAAATGCCAAATCTGCACAAGGGGAAGAACAATCCCATGTGCGGTAGATAAGAAAACAAGTATTTTTACTTCAGGGGTGACCAAACACTAGAACAGCTTATCTGGGCAGGTCATGGAGTCTTCATATTTGGACATATCCAAAACGCGGCTGGACAGAGTCCTGTGCAACCTGCTCCAGTTGGCCCTGCTTTGAGTTTTGAGGTTAATTAGATGATCTTCAGAGATCCCTTTCTGGTTCTCCCACCTCGACTACCCTGTGATTACTTATTTTGCAAAGAGAACACTGATTTGTTCTTACAGACCCAATACGTATATCTTATTTGTACCAAGAAATAAGAGATACAAGGCTTAGCACCAGCACTACACATGAACTGAACAGTCCCAGATCTGTTTGGTGCATGAATTTTTAGCATGAATTTTTGAACATTATGAAACACTGAAATTCCATTGAAAAAGAAACCACTGCCTTTGGAAATGAAGCATTATTAATAGCCAAGGTGGCAAGGTAGACACGAACCATGTTAAGAAAGCAACTTATCCTCAGTGATGTGGATATTCCTATTGAAGACCCCTTAAGTACAAAGAGAAAAGCACTAAAATACAAAACACTTTTTGAGTAAATGCTACTATAGCATTTTTAATTAATTTTTTTTTAAAAGCTCAGCCACCTTCAAAACCCATAAGAACATATATGAAACATACACCAGTTATTATTGAGGATCTGGTTGATGAATCTAAGCTGAAAAGCAAAATAAACAGAACTAATTGTTTTTTTGTTTGGGATTTGTTTTGGGGTTTTTTTTGGTCTACACAGTATTTTAAAATGTTGGGCATTCAACACAGTTCTGTACCAAGCTGCCTTGAAACAGCTCAGTCTTATTTAAGATGTGAACAGCAGTACCAAAGGGCAAGAAGCAAAGTCAGTGTTCAAAAGACACTGATCTAAACCCACCTGGTTATGATTTCACCACCATGACTAGTTATTTAATAATTAAAGCAATTCCAGCAATGAAGCAGTTTCAATAAAGCACACATTTCCTGCAATGCAATAGAAGTTCTATTACATAAACCATCTGTATTGAAGATTTCTAGCACTTACCGACATGCTTTTAGAACTTCTGCTGAGCTGGGGTATATGGACACCGACATTGATGGTATGATCTGAGGACTAGGTTTGTGGCTAATTGGAGGAGGATCTGCTTTCATGGGGCTCTGAGAGTCCTCCAACCCCTCTCCGTTAACTGTATGTCCACTGTGAGGGCTGTTAAGGCTGGTAACACTGTTTGTGGTAGTCTGTTCAGTAGATTTCGGAGAAGGTGTTGCTGTGGAAATGGCTGAAGATGGTGAGGAGGCAACAGAATTCTCAGTCTTTGTATGAACAGCTGGATGAACGTTATTGACTTTGTCACAGGTTCCAGTACCCACATTGTTATTGGCTTTTCCCATCAACAAGGCAGAGAGCTGAGGATTGTCTGAACTAAGTAAACCTGGTGACTTAGAATCTCCATGGCTAGGGCTAGAAACAGCATCTGCCATCACCTGATGGACATGATTAGGAAGTCCCTCTACACCGGCAGTGCTGTTAGGTGTCTCTCCAGAATGCCTGCTTGTTTCAGGCACTGCTGATGTGTTTCCTGAAGGCTTGCTCTCTTTGGTTAAGGTAATGCCTTGTTGTCCACCTGAGGTAGCAGTGTGAGAGGAGAGGTGATTGAGAGCAGCCCCCTGTGTTACTGAATTGCTAGGCGTGGCAGGATGTCCATTCTGATTCTGAATACCAGTGCCAGCTGCCTGGAGATGCTGGGAAGGCCCAGTGGAAGAGAGAGGTCGTTCACCATTAGGACCTGCCAAATGTGAACTCTGACCTTTGTGAAGCCCCTATGAAGGAAGGAACGAAATCAGAATTTAATCTTCACTGAAATAGTCACATATGATCAATCTATGAACATTTAGAAAGCTCTCAATTGGCTTTACCAACCCACGAACTGGAACTATGTGGAAAACCAGACATATAAAGAGAAAGATGCAGCAACACAAACACATCCAAAGAAACAACAGAACAAGAAACAGATTATATCCCCAAATTCCAAGGAATGATATCCACTATGTTGACATGGCAAATGTTACCTGAAAAGTAAACCTAAGCAATCACAAGAAACTCTGTTAACTACAAATTCTGTGAAGTGAACTTAAATTACAGACTGCAAAACTTGCTGTATTCCTATGTAAGAGGCCCACTATAAAGTGAAGAATTACCCATATAGTTCATAACATCTATACAAAGATTACTAAAACTGACAGTTAACACAACATGATTAAAATTTAACACATGCATTGACAAAACATTCAATTCTAAACATGTAAAATTCACAAGGCCAAACAGCTTTTCCCCGTCCTGGAGAAAAAGATACTAAAAATATTACTTCAAATTCTTAAGACATTCACATATCATCAAGGCACATCAGTTTTGGTCTTAATACAAGCAGGCTCATGCTACTCTTCCATGTAAGCCTTCAAAAATTTTGATTCTTTTTTTGTCATTTAAATCCAGCAATCTGCACTGTTCTGTGCTCAAAGATTTTATGTAGATACAAGCAGCTTTTCTTTGAGAAATCAAGTTTTAAATTGTTTTCTCAAACACTCATCTTTTGTTACTGAGCACAAAGATGGCTTAAGTGCCTGAGCTGAGTTCAGTGAAAAGGAAAGAGTATAAATCAAGTAAGGCAATCAGATAATTTTGACTCCATAGGTAAACTACCTGCTTGCTGAATGAGAAGACAGTGAATTCCATTCACTTCCAACTTTAAATAGTCTAGTGATACACAGCAATGAAAAAATACAGTTTCTTGCTAATGTCTGACACAGGTATTTTAAAGAAATACTGTTATTGATTATTAACTGGACACAAATTAATTAACACCTCACTGCAAACCCAAGCCTTGACATTAATAGGATGAATCAGTTGTACTATGAAAAGCATTCCATTCCCTAAGGAACAGTATGTATGAACAGTATGTATGACTGTAAAGGTGAAGTACACACAACTGATTCCAGGGTAACGTACTGTGGTGGGTTAAGTAATACTGTTAAGTATTTCATTCCAAGTTCCCAAACCTACAATTAAATTGTTGAATGTTTAAATGATCCCTTAGCTATGAGACAACGTCAAAAAAGCTCAAATAATCCACTTTTAAATTTACTAGTAACTGAGGTTTTATTTTGGAAAGGGCAACAATCCCATTTTGGAGGCTCCCAGTTGTGATGTTTCCACATAGTCTAGTTTTCACTTCTCTTTTGGAAGGGTTGCTACACCCTTCATAGGGCAATTCTTTTTTTTTTTTTTTTTTTTTGTGAATTACAGGCTGCATTATGCATGTCACACCTGTGTATGTAATTTCTTATTTCCTCTACATAGATTAATTAACAGTATTTTTTTTAAGCAAGAATTCATTTGGTACCTGTGGAGAACGTTACAGACTCAGAAACTCTGCTGAGATCCTGTTCTCTGAATACACTTCAGACAGAACAAAGATGCAATGGTTACAGCAAAAAGCACTGCAAGCTTTCCTTGGAACAGTTACCCAGCCTTTACAAAACACCATCTCTACAGAAGGTGGTCAGCTCCTATTGCAATTTATTACTTGCCTACTTTATGGACACTAGCACCGCAGACATCTAATATGAAGCAGATACCAAGTGCAGAACTTCTTTTATACAAGACAGAAAAAACAGAAAAGTGAATTCCAATTCAAACAAGATGTAGTGAGGCTAACATGCTCCACATCCTCCAGTCACATTTACAAACCATGTAGATGGTACTACCAATAGAGAGGAAACTTTAAAAAATGTAACAATGTTTAGTTTTGTAAGAACTGTGTTTTACAGAAAATATTCCTGTATTATCTCAGCATGTGCAGTTAACCATGTATGTATGCCTGTAGCACAGCTCACTCTCGATTCTTCAGCATTAAAGAAACACCCAGTGTTAATTAAACAAGAAATTGATGCAGTTCTGAGTAAGAAAACAGTATGTATCAAGCTGTACAACCCATTTGGTAAAAATGAATTAAACCATTAGGGTTTCTTCCTATTTAACACCTCATTAAATCCACAAGGTGTACAATGTCTTGGAAGAAAGACATTTAGGCTAAAATAATGAAGGAAAAAAAAAAAGGCAAAAGAAAAAAAAAAAGCTCTGTCTCCAAGTTCTAACACACACAAAACACCCTCACCTACACACTTTTACAGTATTCTTCTGCAAGTAACTATTGCTAGGTATTAATTTTGAAAGATCACATGGCAACAGTTAACGGGTTATGATCACATCGTGACGACAATGTAATGTCACAAATAAGTATGGCATTCAGCATCCCATGAAATATGTATGTTCTTCCTACATGGAAAACAAATCACAACGTTTCACATTAAGGAAGCAACAAAAAGATGTACAGGTATTCTTTTTTAAATGAAGTTTTCTGCAAAGATAGGCATCTGAGTTTTATGTCCTCTCTGACTTATGGTAATTTCCTTTACCTTGAAAGCAGATAATTTCATACAGGTGTTTTTAACAATAAAAAGTAATAGGCAGGTTTGACCTAGTGTATGTTTTAGTTACATGCAGGTCACCAGCTTTACAAAACAGAAAATTATTATTTACAAATAAAAGACTCCAAACAGTGACGTGCTTATCAAGCCTCCCTAGAGCACTGATTAAACTGAAATTATATACCTGAGTGGAGTTAGATAGTTGGTTTTTCCACGGCTCCTCTGCGCTGCTGGTCAGGTTTGTGCGGTTATGAGGTAGAGAGAGTGCGTTTTGCTGCAGGTAAGGCACGTTTCCATTACTTCCACTTTCTGTTATGTGATTATTGCCTATCAAAATAGTGTCTGTACTACTCAGCGTTCTTGCTGTGCTGCAGGGAACAGGGCCTGCTGGAAAGGGTCCATTAGCCATAGGCTGCCCAGGGCAGGCAGGACGGATTCCACGCTGAGAGACATTAGGCACTCTGGTTAGAGCAACCTGCGGCTGCTGACCAGAGACAGAGTTTGTAGGCAGTGATGAATCAGCTGTTGGCCCGTTAGGAATTCCAGTAGATCGTACCTGTGCAACTCCTGTTTGTCTCAGCTAATAGAAGATGAACAAAGCACAAGAACATTAGCTGCAGAATTTAAAACAAAGCAAAAAAAGATTGCATAAAATGATTGTACAAGGTTTGTGCACTTCACTGTCAATTGGTCAATTCCAATTTTGTACTGATTTTAAGATTTTCACAGTTGCTGTTCAGGAAAAAAGATGACTCTCATGCTCACAAATACACCAAGCAAATTTTAAGGTAAGGCAACAGTCACACTTGTCTTCTAGGCCCTTTAGTTTGAGTGTTAGTGTTTTACTACTTAAGTTGGACACTTAGAGATGTAAACAATGAGAGGATGAGAGATATGCTGTAGTCTTACTACAACTATGTGTTCTTGAAGTACAACTGCTTCTACACATGTCCTCTCAAGTGTGGCTTGAAGTTTTACATTATCTGGTAGCCCTACAATAAAACTCATGATGATTCAACCAGTAAACCATAATTCTACCTTACATTAAAAAAAAATAATATTCAATGTAATGCACTAAAAGGCATGAGAATTATGTACCACAGAAATTCTTAAGAATTCAAGACATAAGACATGAAACAGACTTCATTACCAACAAAAGCTTTGTAGAGGACAAAAATATTTTTCCTCTCACCTGCTGGTGTTGCTGCATCAAGACAAACTGACTCTCCAGCTGTTCCAGCATGAGTTTCTGTGCTGGATTTAGATTATTTCTGTTTGCACGAAGTTGTTCCAAGTGCTGAAAAAACAGCAGAACAGTTCAGAGTCATTAAAACTGCCTGTGTTTTTTTTGCTAACTTTCTTACATACAGTAGAAAAAATTGTCCATGAAGAGCTGTAAAGGTGAAAATATGATCGAGCTTTCTCTTGCAGG
Source organism: Dryobates pubescens (assembly GCF_014839835.1). Classification (NCBI taxonomy): domain Eukaryota; kingdom Metazoa; phylum Chordata; class Aves; order Piciformes; family Picidae; genus Dryobates; species Dryobates pubescens. The sequence goes on along the minus strand of NC_071623.1, from coordinate 16,034,848 downwards.
CACAAACATCTTCCCAAACATTATTCTGCAATCAAACCTTGTTACTAAAACTGAAGAGACTTTCTAAGTTATCCAAGTATAAAAATATTACCATCACACTAAAATTACCTGCACTGGAATCATAAAGAAAAAACACTTTCAAGTATGATTATATAGAATTGCTATTGTCATAATGTATGGTTTAACACTTATTTGTACTGTGTTGTTCTGTTATTAACATTGTTCAGTCTGAAGTAAATGCAACCTATAGTCACATATGACAACACCTCCAGAAAACATAATAAACTAACCAACTGAAGAATTTAAATATTTATTACAAAAAAATCTGATCTTTATATTGATTTTAAACCACTCAGCACATGCCATCATTCCACCAGTAAGTGTGGTGCTCTTAAGCAACATGATGTAAATGCTAAAGTTGTGGAACTATCTCAGAGGGAAGGAGGTGTATGTGGAGAGGAGGGCAAAAGTTGGGTTACGCTGAAAATGCCAATTTTCTAGATAGTTCTTAAATACTAAGCTACTTCACATCATTGTAAAGCCTTTAAAAACACAAACACCAGCCAAAAAAACCCTAAACCAGAACAAAAACCCTAAATGAAATGAACACCCCCCCCCCAACCACCCCAAAATCAAATCGTAAACAGAAAAAACCCAACCAAACTAAACCAAGCCTCACCAAAAACATAAATTAGGTTCATTTAGATCCTTTCAGGTCTGCATGTATTATTTTTCTACATACTTCACATCTCTTTCACTAGCACAGCATAATCAAAGTAATACATAAATGGAGCTGAGATATGAACATTAAATAAACTGTAGCTCATTCTGCTTTGAACAATTGTATTTGCAAACTATCAACTTTTACATGTATGCTGGAATTTTGTCAAGCTATTACAACCAAATCCAGTATACCATACTTAAGATAGAGAATCCTACTTAGATACTGCTTTGAGGAGGGAAAAGGAGAAACTAAAAAGGGAAAAAAGTATTAGGAAGTAAAATAAAGAGAGAAATAATGAGAATGCATGAAGAAAGAGAGATAGAAAAAATACTAGGGAGGATTAAAGGTGCTGGAAGGTGAGGGGTGAGGGAGTGAAGGGAGGTAAATACTATGCAGCATAATAAAGCCAACATTGTTCAGCTAGATAAACAGCTGAAGAACTATACTGGAGTCGAAGGGAACACTGCTCAGTCAATCAGAATGCCTTCTGTCTCTGCACAGTGTTTCCTTCTACTTTTCCATGCGTCCAAAATGGTATTTGTGATACATGGTGATGAGTCCAGCTAGGCCTGATTTTCAAACTATGGAATTCCTGATGAAGCTCACTAGAAGTCCTCATGAACAGAAGGGCCAACAAAACATTGTAACGACAAGAACAAAAAACAAACTCCAAATAACCCCAACAAACCTCCAAACAAGATTTCAAAAATAAAATCTGGCATTTCATATAAATATGACACAAAATCTAGGGAAATATTTGTAGAATACATGTTTGTTTACATAGTCTGATACAAGAAGCTGTCTCAGAAGAAGAGGTTGTTACAATACTTCTACACCTCCTTCAAAATCCCCCACAATACAGCAGTGGCAAAACTCACTTGGCATGTAAGTGTGGCAATTTGCATATCTATCTTTGAAACATCCTAAGAAAAAAGATTACTGTTCTTGGTAAATTATAGAATTCATGCAATGTAATCATTCCGTTTCTGCTAGACATCATTATTTTACTACAGAATTGATCTCACACAGAGAAGCCACCAATGCTAGCAAAACCTGAGTGGCACTGTGGGATTTGGGAAGTATTTCACATTAAATTTCAGAAATGTAAAACCTAAAAAGGATGTATTTTCTTAAAAGGAAAAAAGAAAGAAAGAAACAAAAAATATTATCAAAGCTTTTGAATATCTTCAATATACCCACCTGTAGTTTCTGTGGTGTCAAGCACCAAGAATGAATTTGTTGCTGTACAGGAGGATGTGACACTGTATGGCCACCGCTCCAAACATCTGAAGTATTCTGAGAGAAAATATTACATTAAAATGAGTGACTAGACAAGAGTCAACACAATTTTACTATCTTACTTACGAAAGAATTAGTCATCATTTCAAGAATAAAACTATAAACAAAGAACATACTAAAACATACCAACTCTCATTCTACCATTCCTGTACAGTATCAGAGTAGTTAACAAAAGAAGTTAGATGATATCTAATTTATAATGAAAAACAATCAAATTATGTAATTAACTTAAATGTACACTAATTTTAAAGCTGAATACTTCATCTACTGTAACACTATTGTGTGATGATGAAACACTTGAATTCTAAATATAAGCAAAGGCAATAGACATGATGACATGATCTATCTAGACTATGATTGCACTTCTTCACTTACACAAGCATGATTGCAGTATAGTGCCACCAATCTGCATTGCCTTTATGTGCTTCCTGTCTCAACTGTAACCTAATTAACACATCCCTGAAACATTTATTTCTTTTTCAATTCCTAAAAACATTCCCCGCCTTGATGCCAAAGGATTAAAATTGGGCACAAATTCTGTGCATGCTGCATCATTTCAATGCATATTTCCATATGGTTTTGGTAGGGGGCTCTTTAGTTCATCAGAATATATACCTTTGTTGGACTAGATGTTCTTTTCCTCTTGGCAGGACTGGTCAGGTCATCTACTTGGCTAGAAGGAATCATGTGTAGTGGCAAGGATTGCTGTGAAATTGGTGTTTGAGTGAGGCCTAGTACAGGTTCAGTATTTGGATGATGAGGTTTACAAGCCTAAGAATCACAGAAGACAAAAATATGGTTCTATATATTCTTATTTCTTTCCTTTAAATCATATATTTTTACAGCCCACATATATTAAAAGGGCCAAGTAGGTATTCTGAAGCTGATCTCAATAACTGAAAAATCAGTTTCCATATGGTCATCAATGGAGGAATGTGTACCTTTCATGGGATTATTAAACCACTGCAGCATTTCTATTTAAGATGAAACCTTTTAAAATCATGAAAATCCACAAAGGTTCTAAATTGGTACCCCCATATTTCTCCCACATTATAGGGAGCTTCTTGATCTAATATCCCTTTGCAAATAAATCAAAGGCTTTTTATCAATAAAAGCCAGTCCTGTGCTCAATAAAATAAGCTTGACCACTACCGATTGTAAAGAACCCTTAAAGCTGGGCACCTGCAGAACATAACCCAACTTCTCACCTGCTGTGCTGTGTTCATGGCACCCTGCCTGGAGGTAAGCTCTGCGGGGATTGGTAGGCTCCATGCCTCCTCAATACTAGGAAGTAATTTAGTTTTATTCTGTAGACTACCTTGTGGAAGGTTACACAACTGAGCCTAGGAAAAATTATGTAAAAAGCAAATTTAACACAAGCCTACTTTAGTAAGAGCAAGTCCATGAAATCTTCCTAAATGCTGTAGCTAATTATGTCTTAAAGAGAGGATAGATTTAAAATTTGGGATTTTAGAAAGGTGCTAAGTATAAAGAGGGTAACCAGAATATAAACCTTTGTGAGAATCAGAACAAAGATGAGCTCTGGATTCAGAGGTCTCATAATTCCTTTTCTCTGAAATTGCAAACAAGAGTGAAAGATAGCGTTGTGTGTTCTCTCTAAATGTTATGAGAACTTAAAAATGTAGACAATACAAAGAAAAAAGCAAAGTGATGTAAAACAGTATGCTTTGATTAAATGTGCAAAATAGGACTTATAAGGAATTAAGTTCCACTTAAAAATGAAGAAATAAAATATTACAGGCTATGATATGCTTACAATACACATGAAAACAGGTTATACACACCACAAACAATTCCAAGTTAAACTTCTGTGTCACTGCTCCCCTCCCCTCTGCTGTGCATTTGGAAGAGTATTTCCCGCCTCTTAATACGTTAGTTTTACCTGTAAATACTTTATCCGTGCTGCAAGTGCAGAGGTATTACTACAATTTTTGCTCCTAGTTGCATTTAAGTAGCATTTAATGGCATCCTGAGGCTGGTTGCAGGACTCATAGAGTGTGCCTAGGTCCATCCAGGCTGCAGCATGGCCATGGTCCAATTGTACAGCACAGATATAGGCCTGTAAAGCATCCATAGGCTGATTTTGCTGTTGATACAGCACACTGAATAGGAAGATTAGTGAAGTTGAGAATTAATAACAAAGTAAAAATACAAACAAGTCAAATATATATATTCCCCTCAAAACCCTTAATATTTGCCATTACACAAACCACAGTAACAAGCATAAAAACCCACAGAAAATCTTGAAGAAGCAAAGCCTGTCTGCATATCATATTTAGCATTTAAGAAAAAAAGATAGCAAACATACATTTTTTTAATTTAAATTTAAAATCAGTTAAGTCTAACAACATGTAGGTGTAACAAAAATAAGCTTTACATTCCCCTTGAGAGCACAAATAGAATTAAAATGCTGATATTCTTTATTAATATTAGTATTGAATTATGTATTACTGTATTACCCTGTATTATTCTTACCCTATAGAACACCATGTATCTGCACTTGCTTCTGATTTATCAATAGATTGCCTATAAGATATAAAGGCATCCTGAACTTTCCCAATACTTGAATAGCACCTGGGAGAAGAAAAAAAGAACTTGGGTAATATTTATAGAAGGTAATCACTGAGGATGGCTTGCCAAGACTGATCTGATAAATGTTAAGTCATGCAAATACATACTCATTTAGATGAATCAAAAATATTTCCTGTTTCTGAATGCCAGGCATAAGCAGACTTAAACATCTTAATTGACATTATTGCTGATTTATCTGACAAGTTCACCATTAACTGCTTAAATCCCAGCTTAATGCATTTGTAAGGAAAAGCAAATCATACCATATTTTAAAGACTTGCATTTCTCTTATCTGTGATAACTTACCAGTCAATAAGCACAACATTTATCTACAAATGCATTTAAAACAAACAATTATCTATTTCATCTGTGATAACTTAGCAGTCAGTAAGCACAACATTTATCTACAAATGCATTTAAAACAAACAATTATCTATTTAATCAAACAGTTATGAAACTTTGCACCCAACAAAAAGTGTTACAGAATTACTACGCTATATTGGCCAACTCCATCAGGATGGTCCCTGACTGGCTGGGAAGCTTATATGCATTTCCCACATCTCACGTTGCAAGTAACGAAGCACAAACCAGCTAGTTTTACTGCATATACAGAGAATTAAATTCTGTTTAAAAATCTTGCTGTTCCAGGTTTTCTACTTCAGTATTTTTCACACACCATTTCAAAGGTATTCTGGCATTGTAAGCTGAAATACCAGCACCCTGAAAACAGCTACAATTATACCACAGGGCGTAATACCTACCTTTTGAAAATTAAAAGCTTCAAATAAAAACAATATTAAAAATACATATACAGATACAAATTTAATCTACAATTTCTCTGCTGCTTATACTGTTTGCATTAAGTTTCCCTGTTGGAAAAAAAACTGACAAGTTTCAAGACACATAAACAGAAAATTTATTCTAGTAAAAAATAAAAATCAAGCAGAACAGGACAGGCAAAGGTTTGTCAAATATGCTACACTCTTACATCTTTGTGAGGCACACTAGGAAAAGACTACAATAAAATTTAGCAGTGCTTTGAATGGAAACATCTATTAAGTCTGAATACAAAGTTTCGGAAGTTAATTTTAATCACAGTCTAACCCAAGTTCCAATGGACATGTTTCCATCAGTTTGCTCCTCAGGTATATGGAGACTGATTCGGCTAACATTAAGCATCCAACAAAATTTAAGCAGGGTGATGGATTTTTTTTTCAGTGCAGGAGGAAAATGTAAGTGGTGGTGGTGTCATTTTTGAAAGGTAGTTTTAAACAAACTTACTGTCCAATTTGGACAACCACCAGAGAGGAAGGAATAACACAAGGGAATACGTGAAAAGGGAAAAAAGAAGAGTAGTGAATGTGCAACAGTGTAACCCTGTTCCTTTCCTCTTCTCCAGCCAGTGTATGGACTGAAGGAATGAGACAAGTACTTTTCATCTAGTCCTCCCTGTAGAGTACATGAGCTCAATTAGCTCAAGGCACGTGGAACAGAACTACTGAGTAAAATACAGAATTTCAGTCCAGTAGGTGGTAAGGTTAGAGAGGAGATTCCTGGCTCATTTTACCTTCATCCTCCACACCTATTCTAGCCCTCTGCCCTTCACAATCAGTGACAGTGTTCCTCCCTTTGCCTGCAGACAGCAGGTTTAAGAGCCCTTTCTTACAGGAAGAGTTGGAGAAATATAATTAGGACCACAACCCCAAAAGTAGGTTCCAGTCGTAGGTGACCAGAACCTCCAAATTTGTATTATTTTTTACATCTTGGAATAAGCTAATTTTCAACTAAGAAATACTGTCTAGTAGTAGAGAATTAATACAACACACAGATTTTAGAATGGATCAATTTGATCTATTTTGCCGTCTTATATTTAGGTGCAATATACACTTTTTATAAATGGATGTATACCTGGTAAATGTTTGGATTTTAGTGGAAAAACTGGTTTGGGATTGGAAGGGACATTCTGAGAGAAAACAAAGGGAGAAATTATTGTGGCAAAGATAAGAAGGAAAGGAAAAAAAAACAAAAATACAGAGCATGTACCAAAAGGAAAGAGAGAATAAATGTGGTAGTAGGAGAAGGAACAGGTAAAACCAGGCTGGGCAGGTTCAGATTACTGTGAATGTGCAGACTGAACAAAACTACAAAAATAGCAGGATGACTTGGGTAACATCCTTCATTTCAAAGTCTAATCTATGTTCCTCCCAAACACGTTAGCACCTTGTCTTTTTATACAATTTCCAGAAAGTCAGACTTCAACAGATACATACAGCCTTTCCCTTCAGTTTTCCTCTGAAAATATTAAGAAAGACAACATAAGATATTCACAATAATGAATACCCTCAGAAATTTTACAAACAGTTACAGAGTCTACAAAATCATTTCTCACCTTCCAAGGAAATACCAGGATTGACCAGAATTTGGATCTGCTTCTAGAGATTTCTGAAGATACTGTATAGCGTAGCTTTCCTTGGTTGCCTTGTCTCCAAGCTGATCCACGGTGTGATGCATCCAGCCTACAAAAAGAAGCCATAAATTACAGAAGTGAAATTCCCTAAGACCACTGAGCACTTTGGTACAGCATATTCATAGCATTAGTTCCTCTTCAAAAATAGGACTATCAAACAATAATATCACTTACATATAACATTATGAATGAAACTTTAAAAACCTTTAGTACTCTATACTAAGATTACAGGACAAAAGGACCCAGTTTCATTTATCTTTAAAGTTGGTTTGTCTTTTAAGTAATTTTCTACAAGGTTAGTAATGTGATTATGAACTACTCAATATTCCACTATAAAAAGTTAATCTGAAAATGTTAACTCATTCATCCTCTAGACACAGATGCCTTCCCTGGCTCCAAAAAATGCCATTTTCCCTGCCATGCCCATCAATCACCTGTATATTATGTTTACCCCTTTTATTTTAAATCCTTGTATTTATCCCATATCTACATTTGGACAGTTCTTCAATAGAACATTGTTAGGGGGTTTTCTGTCCCCATTTACATTGTCATTTCCTCTTCATTGCTACAATATCCTTTCCATTTGCCTTGACAAATGCGATCACCTCTCATCTACGTAACAAATTTTGCTGAAAAGATCATTTTATTTTCTCATCTAACCACACATGATATTCTTTCAAATGCCTTTTTTTTTAATTACACTAGATAAATTATTCATCCCCATTTTAAAGGCCTCCCACAATCCATGCACTCCCATATAATCTTTTACATGCTATTAAAACACATCTCAGCTCTAGCACTAATGCAAGGCTTGGTTATGATTTTAAACAAACACCTTCATAATCTTCTCAAGATGTTCCTCATCTGTTTCTTTGCTTAGATGGAATTCCATTGAACAGTCACAAAAATCATCTCTCTGCTATTCGTATTATGAATAGAAGGAAATCCTTTTATCAGTCTTACTAAAATCACTGTGTACCACATGGGTCAGCAATGGACTGCTGTTTGCTTAATCTCCACATAGTTTTTGCAGAGAGATGGTTTAGAGTTGACCCTTCAGTGCTGAGTTGAGGGGTGGACTAGATGATCTTTCAAGGTCTCTTCCAGCCCCTGACATTCTGTGATTTCTTAAGAATCCACTGCTTTTCAGCCAACATTTGTAAAACAAAAGATTGGACAAGGCACTGTCCCTATGCTTTTATAGTGTTCTGCCCATAAACAATCCCTTGTGGAACACTGTGATATTAATTTCATAAAATACCTAAGGTTTGTGTAAAGTGTGTGAAGTACAGAGCCTGTACTACATGTCCATGTAAAACCTTCATCAGCTAAACTAGCTAGATTAAGTAGGCAAGGCTGAGAATTGAACTGATGAGTATTTGCAGCCTCACTTCACTCTCTGCAATTAGGCCATACCTTAAATATATCAGCCAACTTGTTTTATACTTTTTATTTTTTAATTCCATGGGGTTATAGTATCACAGTATCACCAAGGTTGGAAGAGACCTCAAAGATCATCGAGTCCAACCTGTCACCACAGACCTCACGACTAGACCATGGCACCAAGTGCCACATCCAATCCCCTCTTGAACACCTCCAGAGATGGAGACTACCACCTCCCTGGGCAGCCCATTCCAATGACTAATGACACTCTCCAGGAAGAACTTTCTCCTCACCTCCAGCCTAAACTTCCCCTGGTGCAGATTGAGACTGTGTCCCCCTGTTCTGGTGCTGGTTGCTAGAGAAGAGACCAACCCCTTCCTGGCTACAACCACCTTTCAGGTAGATATAGAGAGCAATGAGGTCTCCCCTGAGCCTCCTCTTCTCCAGGCTAAACAATCCCAGCTCCCTCAGCCTCTCCTCATAGGGCTTGTGCTCAAGGCCTCTCACCAGCCTCGCTGCCCTTCTCTGGACATGTTCAAGTGTCTCAATGTCCTTCCTAAACTGAGGAGCCCAGAACTGGACAGTGTTCAAGGTGTGGCCTAACCAATGCAGAGTACAGGGGCACAATGACTTCCCTGATCCTGCTGGCCACACTATTCCTAATGCAGGCCAGGATGCCTGTTAATAGTCACAGCAACACTTTTGCAAATGAAAGTGCAAAATAAATCTTATGAAGAGTGACCGAAGGAGCTGGGGCTGTTTAGTTTGAAAAAGAGGAGGCTGAGTTGGGGGAGACCTCATTGCACTCTAGAACTACCTGGGTATGTTTAGACTGGATATTAGGAAAGAAATTTTTATGGAAAAGTGTGGTCAGGCATTGGAATGTGCTGCCCAGGGAGGTGGTTGAGTCACCAACCCTGGATGTGTTTAAAGGTCATTTGGATGTGGTGCTTGGAGATACGGTTTAGGGGTGAACCTTGCAGAGCAGGGTTATCGGTTGAACTTGGTGATTCTGAGTCTTTTTTCCAACCTGAATATTTCTGTGATTCTGTGAAAGACAAACTTCTTTCTAAAAGAAAATCTTATCTATTGGGTAACATTTTCTTAGGGTGCTTTAAGAAGTATCTATTGGAAACTGTGGTCAGAAATAGAAGTTTGAGTATTTCCTGGACTGCAAAAAAATGGCAAGTGGTTACAGAGCTGAAGAAAAAGAAAAACCCCACTTTATCCTGTCTGAAGATGGATTAAATCAAAACCATAATCATGACACAATACAAGACATATCCAAACAAATGAAGATCAGTAACTTTTGCACAGACATGGCTTAGAGTTGACCCTTCAGTGCTGGGTCAAGTGTTGGGACTAGATGATCTTTTCAGGTCTCTCCCAATAGGCTGTATTCTGTGATTCTATGACATATATACAGCTTTCTTTCATGGACTTCACAAACAAACTATGATCTTGATTCAAACCTCAAGTCACTGAAGTTCTTAAACATGCATTTGCTTTAAGTAAAAACAGCTTATGTGAGGGTGGTTGTGGTTACCAGAATGCACCTGTGTAACTGCTGTACAGTAAAGATAAAGATCCCAGGTGCAGTGCCAGGCAAAGCCTGAGATAAAGGTAAGAGTTCAGGGATTACAAACAAAGGTAAAAAAGACATTAAACAATTTCTGAATCTTTGGGAATATTGTGTGGTATTGTCTATTTGCTATTTCATCAGAAAGTGGTGGACTTGAAACGTAAAACACTGTAGCTTCATACTGAGGTTCACTGATAAAAAGAGTGAGTCTATTTTCTAGGAAACAGAAACGAGAACCAGCTATCTTTATCTAGTTTCACTACTGCAACAAGGGTGGCTTCCCAATTTTACCTTCCTGTGCAGGAAGTGAAAAAGTCAGAAAGTAAGAGAGAGGCTGAGGGAGAACAAATGAAAGTTTTTTACTAGAACTGCACCAGTAAAGGAAACAGGATCTCCTTGTGCATAAAATGAACAACGTAGAGAAAGAGGGCAAGGGGAAAAAACCCTGGTTGCAAAACCTAACTCAAGTTCTCAACTAGCTTACTGACTATACTTCCACTCTTGGGATATTTATAACCTAAAAAACAAACCCACAGATTTTGTCCAAACTTCACAAATGTTCTAGGCTCTTTTCCAGGTCTTTACAATTTAATTTATAACAAATCCCTGTGTTGCCTCCACAAGAGGATGTGCTAGCCTAGCACAATTATGCTTATTAATCACTCTGATGCTAAACTTGTCGCAACTGATTTTCCCCAGTAAGTATCATCATCTCAATGGCCTCTGAAGAGATAAGCCTCTTCCCCCTTTTAGCATCTCACGGTGTCTCATCCAATTACGTGGCTACTACCTAAGAACAAGAGTGCTCGGGACCCTCTTAACAGATACTTATGGGGTTCTTACACTCTTCTTTATGCAACTGCTGAGTACAACTGGAGAAAGAATAGCAGGACAGATTTGATCTTCAGTCTCATTAATTTGATGCAATTTTAGGCAAATAGTGAAGAATTTTGCTGCCTGGAAATCAAATGAAGTGGCACAAAAAAGAAAGAAACTGATCACATCCAGCTGTACAACCTGACTGTTGCATCTACCTGAATTAGCCAGTGTACATCAGCCCAAACAGATATGCATTTATCTGAACATCACTGGGTTCTCCACAGTGATCTGCCTTGGAAACCAGCAACAAGAGCAAAGATTTTCATAATTGTCTCACAAGACAAATTGCCTAAATTTCAACTCAGGCTCAATAAACATTAACTAGCAAAGGAAAATAAACAGAAAGCATTGTCATGCCAAAAAGATTTTTCTGCTGGAGTGAAAAAAACAAACCATAGAAGCACAAATCTATTTTGATTGGGTTTTGCCAGTAGCATTCTGGCAGATGGCAGGTATTCTCCATTGTTTTTTCTAAGCAATAGTGCACCACCCAGACTATGCTTCCTGAGGAGGTGTTTTTATTACCAGCTGCTAGAGACTAAACCTGAGATAAACACCATACTCTGATAAATATCACTGCTAACAGCAAAGAACAAAGAAAATGGTATTATTCCTTGAATGTTCTGGTGAAGACCATACTGCAAAACCAGGTGAACCATGCTGAATAAAGGGAGCTCTTATTGCTAGAAAAGAGACCTGTGGTAGGATTTTATTAAACCATGTGTCTGTGATTCTTTTTGTTCTGGCAACATACATCAGAGTTGCAAAAGCATTCACCACGTATTTTGGGAAGACTGTTTTCCATTTATCAGATGTACAGCCTTTCTGGATGAAATTGCTAACAATTTACATTAGGTGGGATAGTACCAAGTTGGGGATGGGGTGAGGGGGGAAAGGTTATTAAAAATATAAGCAACACTGTCATGTGACAGAGAAAATATCAGCACCTAGACTCCTGCAGCAGACTTCACCAACAGTCTCATTTGTGATTTCACACACGAAAACCAAAAGCTAAACAAATTTGTCCACTCTAAATCTATACACAACCTGCACTGCAACAAAAGGAAGCACTGTGGCCATAACTCAGTGCCAACTGCTAATCTGAATTAATTTACCACTATGTGAAGGGAGGGGAAAAAATAAAAATGGACATAATCAGGCTAAATTAATATTCAGAATAATAAATCAGATGAAGAACATGGAGAAAGTGAATGAAGAGGTTTTGCCTTGGGTTGAACTATTTTAACAAACTGGTCTGGAAACATGTTTAAAAGGCATACAGAACAGAAGTAATTTATCCTACCCACCCACTAGAAATTTGGCCTTCTAGAAATACGGAAAACGACAATTTGGAAAAAAAAGAAAAGGAAAACTTTTTCTCTTTTTATGTATTTTCTTTTATGCAATCTGGTGATAAACATTTTAGTTGCAGAAACTGGTTTTCATTACGTACAGCATAGTTAAAGAGAAAGAAAAGGCCAGTTTTTCATTTCCCGTGTTCTTCTGTTCTGCAACGGAGAAGAGCGTTTCTGGTTTACTGTATTTAGCCTGGCTGTTCAACGCATGTTCTCAGAGGCAGAACAGAGAATACAGAATTCTAAAAGCTGCCCTCCTCTGCTGAAAGCCCACCCCCTCATTGCCTGCAACACACACACTGCATACCAAGTCTAAGAGCTCCTTAATTTTGTATGTTTAATTAAAATATTTTACTTCCTCTCTTATTTACGTAATTACCTACTGTTATGCATTCTATTTCGGGTGAAAAAATCTCACGTCTCATACTCAGCATCTAAGACTCACTTGGGAAACAGAGCCTTAACAATCACTGCTGAAGGTGAGGATGGAAAAAGAAACACACAGGAAAACAAAAGCTAATTTTACATACCTAACTGCTGTAAGACAGTTGCTTTTACTTGTGCAGGAAGGTTTTCGATCTGCAAAAGCTGTTCATAAGCTTCCTTTGCAGAGTGATACTTTCTCTGCAAAAGGAAAGAAGTACACGGATTAATCATAAGGCTTGCAACGGATCACCAATAGCAACGTTTTCACAGCACTGACAGCACAGAATCACATTGACAAAAAAATTTCAATTTCTTTTTTGTTTTTTTTTTGCATACAGTGCATATGAAAGCTTTAATGAGTTACACAGCTACAGTAAGAGAATAACTTTCATAGATATAGTATTTAATATAAATTGACTACTTAAGGGAAATTTGCAAATTTATAATAATTTGGTCAACTCCTCATGCATGCATTATGCTTCTTACACTAAAATGAACATACTGCTTTTAAGGGGAACGTTTGAGTGCAAGTCTACACCTGAAAAAAGCCTCTCTGCAAATTCCTGCCAGGAAATTGGTAACAAAGATTAAGATCATTGGTAATTGGTGGCTGGTACAATTTTGCCTCTCTATCCTTTAGTATATTTGAACTGCCTTTTCAACAGATTTTTATTATCCTTGTTTAAGTCTCTCTGTATATAGAATGGATAAACTATATCCATGGATTACGCCTAGAGAACACAGGTATGCCACCTTATTGTTCGCTATATAGTTTTAGAGTGTTTAAAACATGGAAACATTTCATTCTTAACTCCCTGTATGAAGATGTCCTGATACAGACAACACATTTTCAAGTCATGATTGTGGTGCACTGACTTCTCAGACAGTACAAGCTGTTTTGTGTATATTAGAGGTTCAGACTTATTGATAGATTTTTTTGTTTGTTTGTTTTGCAATAATGTCAGCATTTATATTCATGTTACCCTAACGGTAATTGACAGTGGATGTATTTTATTTGCTTAATTCCTCTGTTCCTCCTCTCCCACAAAAGTCTAGGGGACAAATGCTGAAGTCTGTTAGCAAAAGTACTTTTTGTCTTTTTAAGTTTCTAAAATTTATGAATAAAATATGCTTTCAGATAACACTGGACTTTCTTCTGGCAAAGAGATGAAGAGCATAATAAAATAAATGGGGCCACCTAAAATCAAGTGATCATGACTTAATTACATTTGTTTAACACAAACAGTATTCAGCATTGACTACTGGTGTTTTAGAAGGGACAACTGGGAAGATCACTGTAAACAATATAAATACCTATTAGGAGTTAAGTTATTATTAAGTTCTCGAGCTCTCACAATCACAAAAGACAACTCTGTTGATTTTAAAAACCTTATTCTAGTCAGGAAGAAAAATTAAAGCAGCAATTACATACTTTCAAATGGAACAAGGGGAAGTTGGTAGAAAAGATTTTTAATTGGTGTTCATGAAATGTAGACAACTGGTAAGAAAACAAATAATATAAATAAATAAAATATCCATGTCCAGCAAAATAAAAACAATCAGGAAAAAAAAATTAATTTAGCATTGGGAACAAAAGTTGTAGTTTATGACTATGAAGGATAAGCAAATGAAGACCAGTTCACTGTACAGCATGACAGCAGTGGCAGCAATCCAGATATCAAAAAGGTAAATACTAGTATCTAACATTCACACTTTGAAAAAGATGATTACATGTTTGGGAGGACTGAGAATGGCCTATTAAAATAGGCATGTTTTGCAGATCTAGGGTATTCTATACTTTTGTTTCTGCTGCATTATTTATTGTTTAGAACTCTGCCTATATATATGCCTTCAAATATTACAGAAAACTGCCATTAATATTTACATTTGGGTTTATTTAGGTATGTTAATTCCAAAGATCTGAAGTCTTTGATGTTTGGTTGCATCATAGATGGTCTCAGAAATGGGAATGTTGAGAGGAACTCAACCAAACAACTTTCTTTACACACCATACAAGCTACCACTCTTAATAGCTAGAGGGACTCCCATGATGGAGATGAAGTAATAGAAACTAGCATTAAACACCATGAAAAAACACTGCTAACTCATATCACCATCAGGCTGCTCTCTTGTTCAGAAGCTGGCAACCAATCATTTAAAATCCAGTACTGTGAAGGTACATAATTAAGAAGTGAATTAACTTTTTCATTTAATATTAGCAGGTAGAAAATTTTCAAATGCATGGAGGGGTTCAGAAAACCACACCACTGTGTCCTCTAAAAGAAACCAGACAACCAGTCTGCTTCCAAAAAAAAAATCTCTTTACTGTTGTGTTAGAGGTGATATCCAGGATGAAGTCAAGACCCTTTGTGGTTCCAAGTATCACAAATTCCAGAAAAGAAGATACCCCTTCAAACC
Organism: Dryobates pubescens; assembly: GCF_014839835.1. Classification (NCBI taxonomy): domain Eukaryota; kingdom Metazoa; phylum Chordata; class Aves; order Piciformes; family Picidae; genus Dryobates; species Dryobates pubescens. Next base: position 16,019,723 of record NC_071623.1, on the reverse strand, counting down.
AGAACTGTGAGGCAAACCAAAACTAATGGCAGAATTCAACAAAATGTTTTTCCTCTGACTGTGTTAAAATAAGATTCCCACTGCCTATGATTGTAGGCTGGAAAGCACAGCTTAAGCAACTGCAACATAGGTCACATAATTACATAAAGCACCTGACATGGTGATCTGGTGTCCAGCTTTCTATTTTACTCTAGCAAATCAAAGGAACCAACATGTTGAGAATGCTTTTTATATACATGTGTCAGATATGCTCCAGCACTCAGAATGAAATCTGTATGGTGGCTAAGGTAAGAACCATAACAGTCCAAGAAGTTTCTTAACGGTTTAGTAGTCATGAAGTCTTGGGTGACAGGTTGGACTTGATGATCTTTGAGGGCTTTTCCAACCTTATTGATTCTATGATTCTATTAATGGTGTTTTGGGATGGGGGATTTCTGTGTAGAGCTTTGCACCAAAAACATTCAAAAGAGTATCTTGTTTATAAAATTTATCTTTCATCTACGTAAATACCTAATTTTTCACCATGACATCAAAAGACAGCACTCATGTTACCAAGTTATTTTTCAACTGACTGAAAATGCATTTTGTCTCACACTTTTTAGTAGTTTTTTTGCTTTCACATCACATCGCCTCAGTCACCTATAAACACGATAAAAGGGCATACAATCTCCAGTATACGACCAGTCAGATAACAAATGTACATTAACTACTTCAGTGGTTATTTGGATTTTATTTACGTATATTCTGAAGTTCAGTTGTTTTGTCATTTCCCAAAGGATTCAAATGAAAAAAACCCTCGGTGGTAGGATTTGATATAGAGTCAGTAGCACAACTTTATGTGCTGTTGACCTCAGACCAAATGTTTGTCACATCAGTTCAGTGAAATTTGAAAATTTCATGTCAAATATATTTGAAAGGCACTTGAGCAACTGTCTAGACTCATGCATGTTTTGAGACTGTGTATGAGAAACAGCATGAATATAATTGGAGAAACTACATATTGTTACTGCTATATATAACTTGCTTATTGTATCTATATTCTCATAAAAGAAAGTTATTTAAAATTATGTTTAGGGTTTTTTTTTGCACTCAACTTGGTAGACTGGTACATATGTAAGCTTATTAAAATAGCTCCTCCATTTTATAGCACATCAGTCCACATACAAAGTATTTTTAATTTAGCCACAAGAAGAAGAAGTTTCTATAGTGATTCAAGACTTAAGCCTTTACAAAAGCATCTATAATTTGTATTCCACAGACTGATTACATCTTACAGTTAGAAAATCAACCACGCTTTATGAAAAGGAGCTTAAAATCTTACCTGGATTTCATATAAGTGAGCGATGTGAAACTGAACTGTAAGGTGGGAAAATCAAAAGTATTAGTTTTAATAAATGTCAACAATTACATTTTTTTTTTTAAGCAAGGGATAAATAATATCTCAAATTTGTCAATGCAACCCCAAGATAAGTTTCATTTTGAAGATACAAAAAAGTAATTGTTTACACTGAGAAAATGAACACACATCCTGACAAGGCTTTAAGACGGCAAACAGATATTGCAGAAAGCAGTCCACAGATTTTACTTGTATTGTGCAACACAAAGCACATTAACTTTTCAGTAAACTTAGCAATAAAATCTCTTTAAGCAGAGATGCACAAGAGAATGCAAGTAATAGTTAGAAATATTGATTTATTTTGATTCAACTGCCAAGGAACAGTCTAGCTGGATTACAGAACAGAAAACTACCTTATACACTGCCAGTTTCATACTGGAGCTTAGAGTCAGGTGGTTTGGTTTGGGTTTTCTTTTTCCCTTTTTAGGAGCTTTCTCCCGTTAAACTAACTAAAATCATTAATTACAGATTGTATTCTGATCATTACTACAAAGCATCTTAAATTCCTCGTACTAACTGCATAGAATGCCATAACAATGCTAGAAGCCCTTGGAGGCAACTGCTGGCTTGAAAGTGAGTATGAAAGCTCTTCAAGAGTAAAAGCAGAGGAAAAATTATCCTCATGCTGCTTAAGTCACTAAAGATAAGGTGGAATCCCTATCTCTAAGGTTTAAGAACTGCTAACCTAAACTAGCCATCAACTGGTAGTTCAAGCTAGCTGAGATTAATGTAATCCTTCTGATTTGATGGGTAAAGAAAAAATCCTCTGAAACAGACTTCAGCCTGATGTTCTTGATTACTACAATTAAGAAAATACCCGTGCTTGAGCCAAGCTCAATTTATTTCAATTACACAGATTTCTCTCTCTTGAAGCTACATAACAGTGTCACATAAAGGTTTATACAGGTAATTTGAAGTTCCAGGGTTTCTCTATGGGGGCCATACAGGAAGATAAAGGCTCCCTCTGTGCACTGGTTTGTCCTTCACTATAAAGAAGGTAGCCTAGTGCACTTCAGAATCCAGGTCACCATCTAAAATTTTAATAAACTTTTTGTGTTCCTTGCTAAAGGGCATGCAACACACTCTTGTTCACTACATCGCCAAACTTCGCTCTGTACTGATGAAGGAAAAGCCTCTGCTTTGTTTCAACGGTTCATTATCTAAAAAAACCCCAGAACTCTTTTCTTCCCCCCCCCCCCCCCCCCCCCGCCTCAATAGGGGGGGTTACAAAAGGCACCCATGCCAGGCAAGGGAACGAAATTTAAGGTGCTGTATTGGAGACTGCCTAAATAGAAAGAAGACATGCTTAAGTATTCTAACACTAATGCTACCAATACTCTCACTGTATTGCTGCTATTCATCCAGCCTTTAGAAATGCAAGGATGAGGATTAAGGCAATGGTGAGCATTTATGTGATGGTACCTGACACCCTGGGTCAGAGCACAGGGTTCACCTTCGGCTAAGTAGTACAATGAAACTTGACAAAGTCGCCCATTCCTATTCACTCTCTTCCTCTAGAATTTTGTTGGGGGTTATAAGGCACCATAAGCTTTAACACGGGGCCACACCTCTGTATAGCTGGGGGCAGAAGGGACTGTGGGGGAAAGGTTAGGAAAGCACTTACAAAAATTCAGCAATACAGTGAAAATTGGTAAAGTTAGTGAAAAATAGCAAGAACTAATAACAAGTATGATCACTTATATAGATAAATCTGTTGGAAAGAAAAAACACAGAAGTCTGTTGACTTAGGAAGAATCCTGCCAATAATTTTACTAAATTATCTGTGACTGCTCCTGGTAAGTGATAAAGCTTTGGAGAAAACCTTGTAGCACAGCTGGCTCCTTGGTACCAATACAGCTAGCAGTTTAGCCCGTACAAAAAAATCCCCTTTCATTACCCTTGCTGACAAAACATTCACAATGCCATCCAGTTCTGAATTAAAGAAACAAAGAAATACTTTTAAGTACATTATCCAGTGCTTCTAAGGTTAGACTTCGGAAGTAACCTGACCAAGAACAGCATGAAGGTATCTTAAAAACTGAGCAAGTCATTTCCTTCACAACTGCGTGCCTTTTAGTTCTTAGACTCCAAAACATGCAGGAACATATGCTTACTCTTGCATACAATTCCACCAATCATGGATAAATAAATACCTGCAGCATGCCTGTAACAACCTGCAGTATACACTGCATATAATAGGTCATACTACAGGAAAAGATTATACGTGTTAAATACAGACTAATACATAGTCGGTACCTAATAAAATGGATAATCAAATTACATATTGTACTTTTTCTTACTTCAACACTGTAAGAATGATGTTGAATTTCAGATCAACAAATTTAAATGGCAATAAAGTGACCACTGAAAGACAAAAAGATTATCAAGATGCCACTTAATATTAAATAATTAATATTAAATGTGTTCCATGGCACAAGCACTATATTCATAAAAAACTAAATTAACAGTCAAACAGCATGTTTCCTTCAGAACAATTAATAAGCTTCGTCTTTTATGCCATATTTTAACAAATCCACAGTTCCATTGGACTATCTGTCTCCACTGACAGATGGAGACAGGTTTTGTAGTCTCCCTCTCTCAGTACTGATTGTCTTGATTTTGAAGGACTGGTTCATTAAAAATGGATACAGCTGTGAGAATAACAATTTAAAATAAATCTACAACAAAATAAATGGAAATACTTAGAGGTTACTTACTTTCAGCATTAGACAAAGTGCAGGGATTGCAGTCAATCAAAGCTAACTGAAAATGCTGGGAAAAAAAAAAAAAAAGAGTAATTTGTTTTTCAAACAAAGCAATACTAGCACTTGGGCAATTACTACAAATAAATCAATTTTGTACTTGAAAATCAGTACTGCATTTTACCATGTATCTTAAAGAAAACAATTTTCAATTTCTGTTCAAATGTTTACTAGAGAAAAGTTTGGGGTTTTTTAATTGCAGATGCCACCAGTGCTTCTAGTAATGTAAAATGGCAGCAGCCACCTTCACAAAACGATTGAGACAGCATTGGGAAGAAAGACTGTATCAAATGAATGGTCAAAACTGGAAGATCAAGCTTTTCTCGGAACGCACAGGTGGGAATGTAGGTAATACCAGCTCACAGACTCATGGAGATAAACACTGAAGCTCTCAATTTGTCTGTCTAGAAACCCAGAACATTATTCCTTCAAATTTAGTGATTTGAAATTTTTTTATCACTTGTCAAAGAGCACTTAAAACGAGTAACTTCACATGAAAACACAAGTTGCCTAAGTTCTTAAGTTTTGGCATTCTCTCCTCCAGGTATTAAGTTCAGTTCGATTAACTATTAAAGCTTGTTTATTTTAATCACTTCTCAAGAGATACAAAAAGTATCTTTTAAAGTGTTTTGTATTCTGAAGTTTCCAGTCAATTATTTCACTGTTCTAGAAAGAAGATCACACAGGTAGAGCAATGAAGTCTGTGTGCCATAAAGTCTGGATGTGAACCATCATTTCACAAGTGTCTTGTTAATTCAGTGATCACTGTTTACAGTGTGTTAAGAGGCATGCAAACTCAAGTGCCTCTGAACTTTTCCATTAACTTTATAGAAAATTCCAACACTATGTAGAATTTTGATTACCATGTTAATTCAATACAGAATAAGGACTAGGAATATAGGAACCTAAGACACAGCTTATAAAACAGTGTTGTTGTAAAACACAGTTTATCTACAAAACACAATTTCAGGTGACTTCTAATACACAAAACATTACTGACACTTTAGCACGTTTTACTTTTGTTAGCACAAAAATGCTAATTCAGCTATGCCTGTTCAGGATGCCAAACTAGATGTAGCTGCAAATTAAAAAAAGGTCCTTATTAATGAATGTGTATGCAAATCACTCTCAATATTGTCATACTCAGACCTAATAGATACTATATAGTTTTCCTCATGGTCCCACGTAATACCTCACATATAGCATGTCTCTCTAACAGACATCCCAAGAATTTAGAAAAAAAAAGAGTTTAACAGCTCACCACATTTCTAAGCAAACATTTTAAATACTAAAACTGTTAGGAAATTAATGCATTACCCATAGCAAAGCATTAAAAAAAAGAACGCTGATGCTCTCATGAGCTCTGCAAAGCACACAGTGATGCAGCTTACCTCCTCACTGATTTTACCACGATTTGTAATATAGAACAGCTTCATGAAACAAACTCAAGCTGAATAACACAAATTTCTGATTTTTAATGAACATTTTTACAACCTCATTCCCAGAAGACAGCACAGAGAATAATAAATTAACATATGCATTACTTGTGAAACAGCTTTTTAGCATTAGAGTAAGCATTAAATAATAGCTTATAAAAATTAAATAATAGCAACTTATTTATCTGCCCAGCCTGTTCATTTCTGTACTGTTCAGCAGTCAGACAACTTAAAATCTCCCTTCACTTACACTGCAATGAGGGTTCTGTGCCTCAGAGGCACCCTTTAGACGGTTACCATAGTGATTCTACTAAGCAGGCAATTTAAAAAAAAAAAAAAAAAAAGACTAAATAAAAATAAAATGCTCTACTTTATATTGCATTTGGAAAAAAAGAGAAAACAAAAAACCAGACCTATATACTTGGCCTGTACAACGAGTATACCGATCTACGTGGTACAAAATCCTCTTTGCACAGATGTGTCATCTTGCACTGTCACTAACAATTAGTATGAAAAGATAGAGCAGAAAGGAACAGATTCACTCTCACCTAGCAATGCTATTATAAAAAATAAGCAGATCTAAAGAGAAACGATGGACAACTGCTCTGCAGTAGCTTTGCAGAGGCATTATTGCAGTGAAACTCACTGAGAGAAAGCAGGCAGCCATATACGAAAATCTAGCCATTTTAATATTAAAATATGCTAGTAGTATCAGTGCCATACAGTAAAAGAAGGCAGGAATATTCTCACCAATGCCTCCTAAAAATTTACATTCTTACTGCTACATTAGCTCTTAGATTTCAAAATCCTTACTATGAAAATTTTCTAAATGTATTACATTTCTGCTGGCACTGTTCACTAAGCTACACACGGTAAAGAAACTGATAAACCGAAGCCTTTAACTACCACAAAATAAAGCATCTGCACTAAACAACTACCGCAAAGCAACGCACAGAAAACCCAGAACCTTTCAAACCCAGAACCTTTGAAATGCACACACAGAAGCAAACCTACACCTCTTGCCAGATAAATAATACATGGCTCCCGTTAAGGATGCAAAATCATACACAAAAAAAGCATGCATGCAATCTAACACATAAATCTCATCAGCCAAAAGCAGATCCACTAATCACAATTACCAGCACCAAATTATTTTTTTTAAAGTAATCATTTCCAACTTCCATTTCTGCAACAAACAGAAGCAGCTAGCAAACATCTGCACCTCTCTCAAATATTGCAGTACTGAAGCTGGCTACTGCTATGTGAAATGGTTATTATGCAGGAGAGGCCGCTGCAGTTCAGAGACGACATACAATACCTCAAGGCAGACAGCAGTCTATAGAAATTCAAATCCTGAGTAAGAGGATTTACCTAGAAGGCAGTGCTCTGAATGCTAAAAAGTAACATGCTCTCTCCAAGAGCTGCAGCTCAAGTTCAAGTCATAATACACCTTGATTTGTAGCCATCTGTAACCGCACGATTATCTACAGCCTATTTTGTCTTCTCTGGAGTCCTTCATTTGCCTCTGACTATGGAAACAATATCAAAGGTAACCTTTCCAAGGACTAAATGCACTGCAGATTGCATATAAACAGAACTGATGAAAGCATTAGTTCCAGTAGTAAAGAAACAGTAATCTGACACCAATTTAGGTAACTTAGTATGTTTCAGGTAACTTCGATGTTTTCACTACCAAAATTAACACCGATTCTCCTGACAAATTAGTCCTTCGCAATTTGAGAGACAATACTCAGAGGTTTTTATTTAATCAATAAATGTCCAAACCAAAAATAACCATTTTCTTCTTCGTGCAGGATTTTCATTACTCTCTCTGTTTACATACAAGCCAGAGACCTCAAAATAGTGATTCCACTCCCTCCTCCTTGTGAGGACGACATTATCGAATTTAACAGCTACCTGTTCTGCACTTACTTAGCAAGCAAGGCAAGCCATCATTTGAAACCTGACAATCCTCACAGACTTACCATGAAGGAAAACTCCATCATGACTCAGTAAAATTGTGTCAGGATATGGCTTTTTCTGCCTATGTGACCTAGGTGTGATGCCTATATTCCTCAGAGCAGCCTTTGTTCAGATAAGTAGGACACAGAAAGCCTTGTGTAATCAGCTGTGGCAGAGTGCCAAGCCTCCATTTGCCAGCCGTGTTTGGGGCCAGGGAAGAGGGGTCAGGAGAGGACACGCTACATGTGCAGATACGTCAGCTCATTGCTCTGTTTTCCAATGTCTGCTGAATTCACAACAAATTCATCTTCTAAGATGAAGGTTTGTGTAGTGTTAACACACAGTTACTTTTGTCCAACATTCAAAAAATTCAAGACTGAGGGAAAACTGTTATGTGGACAGGGGCAGAAGAAAGCTGCCTGAGGGCAGAAGAACACGTAAGACACATCAACTGAGTAATAGAAGTATATCCAGGAGAATCTTGTTTGACTAGCCATAAGGAAAAAAGTCTTTTCAAAGAGAAAGGTAAGAAAAGATGTATTTTTACTAGCCAAAAGAAGGCTGCAGCTTTATTTACTGACCAACACCTTACATAGTACAGCACAGTGATTTCCACAAAGCTATCTCAATACTCCCGTTGCCTTCATGCTTTAGTATTATTCATGCAACATCAGAATTTAGCTGTTCCTGTGTTACAAGACCAAAGCACTGCTGGCAGCAATGGAACACTATAGGGAAATGGGACGACCAAAACCTTGTCCCTGCTGCTTTATCATCAGCATCACCAGAGAGCCCGGAGGTGGGGTCATTTCAGGACATGCAGCACTGGCTCCAACCCACATAGCCACCCAGGCTGAACAGAAGAACAGCCTAATCGTTGCTGGTTATCTGTAGCTACCTAGCCAGCACACGCAGCTAGCTATTACTGCGTGCTCCGAATGCTGTCTGGCAGTTAAAGCTAATAAACCTGGACCAAGACACCTCTCAGAAAGAGAAGGTCCACAAATTACATATGCTAGGAGCAACATTCGTTATTAGATTGAATACTCAACCTCCAAGTCACTATTTCTCACAGTTTGTTCTTCCCCCTTTCCCACAATAACAAAAGATCACACACACACACACAATGTTAATTCGATTTTAGTGTTTTCTCCTCTTCATAATCATGACACACCTAGAGTTTTCTTTTAGAGAAAAAATCCAAAACTGCTCAGAAACCCAGGCAAAATTAAGAGAGAACAATAGTAAACACTGCAGACCAGACACTGTGATATCATGATCCACTGTCAAAACCAGAAGCTCTAGTAGTAATGCTCTTGCACATTAACTACAGTGCCATGCTGTGCTAAAAAACTTTTGATGTTTATAAATTCTCTCCATCATAAGCCCATGCAAACTCCAAAGACTTGAGAGAACAATTTCATTCCCAAATGCAGTTTTCCATGTACTTGCATTTTCACTAAAATAATCTTGCTCTCCATAAAATGGTGTTTAGGGGAAGTATTTGAAAACTTGGCTATTCACCTTACAATAGCTAAAAGCCCTTTGTTTGTTTCTTGTTTTTTGGGTTTTCTTTTGGGGTTTGGGTTTTTTCTTGCTTAAAATTGTCACTGATCAGTTTTTGGTAGAAACAGACCAAAAAGTAGATATAAAAAAGTAAAACTTCTCAAAACCTGTATGTATTTTGACCAGTTAACTCTTCATGATTAATGTAAAATAAATACGCAGTGTTTCAAATTAACATGTCTAAGCTTTTAAAATTACTAATCAAAGCACACATAGGAGAACTAGGTTGCAGAATAGCACTTGAAGGTTTGAAAACACGAAAGTGTATTTATGAAAGTGAAAATTTGTTACTGAGGAAAAATGTAAAAATTAATAGTTTGCCTGTAACAGCTACACATTGACATATAATAGCTGCAGTAGCTAAAATAGCCTTCATAAAGACAGAGAGAGAGAAACAGGGGAATTATTTGAATAAGTGATGGAAAAGTGTCTGACTGACTATAAATAAGTACTCTGAGCAGTTCATCTGTGTATCAGGGTGTTTTTTTTTTTCATATTTTATGCATATTCATGTCATTCATGAATAATTCCCCAATAAATTCTAATTCTTTCACTGCCTTTTTCTTATCCTACCATAAGCAGTATGTCTTAACGTTACTAACAAATGAGAACCTTTAGGAAAATAATTTTACAATTAAAATTATATTTAAATTAATGATTTATGGGTAAGATCAAAGCATAGGCCTGAAGCAAGCTACTAGCATAGATGTTTTGTGTATAAGTAAGAAGGAAAAAACTTTAAAAGTGAAAGGCAGAATCAGTATTTCTACTAAAAGACTGATAATTGAAAACACGAGAAATTTATTTCTTATTCCTCTAATGTTTTTGTTTCTGGGCACAGGATGCATCTACAATCTTTAAAACCCCAAACAAAATCCCCAAGTACAACATAGCTTCATTTGCCATGAAAGAACCTGCTCATGTCCAGAGTCCCTACTCACCACTTATTATGGAAAAAACAACAACAACAAAAATCCATCAGCAAAAAAATTCCAAACAAAAGCAAAAGAAACACTCTTCCACTAAACCAAACCCATTGAAGATCTCCCACCCACCCACTGTTCCCTTAATGTTATCATTCTATTAAGTATGAAACACTGAGATTTCTTTTTTTCCCTTAAGCAGTCTGTCAGCAAACAATGGAAGCGAACTGAATTTCACACTCAAAGGGCTTTCAGGATCATAGCCCTAACTCCCCACTGAAAGCACACTCTGACATTTTAATGCCATCAAGCAGAATGAACACCAGATGGAAGACTGGTTTCCCATAGCTGCTGTTTCTAATGTAACCCAATCATTAAACTAAGTAATACCAAAGCTGTTATTTTTCTTTTTTGTTCCTCAGCCTCTCTTTTATACATGTCAGTGGCCCCACACAACACACACAGCTCCTCCTTTATGCTCTACCTAGCTCTCGATCAGCCACCAGCTGGACAAGAGGCAGTGGGGCTGCCTGATGTACAGTGCCCTGGTGTGGATGGGGCAGTTCCCTACATGGATGGGGCAGTCTAACATCCCAACAAGACCAGATCCATGTGCAGTCATTTGGTGCCTATGCTGCAGATCAAGCCAACCAGATGACCTGGTCCTCAGCTTGGTGCTCAAATGGCTCTTTGGGCAACATCTCACACTGGAACATTGTAGCAATTTCTCTTTGAAATCTCTTTCATTCCAACTTATTTGTTAGAAAATGGTTAAGATTCAAAAGTACTTAAGAGAAGAACTGAGACAAATGTGCAAGACAGGAATTATTACACATATGCATGGGAAAAAAGGAGGCCAAAACTGGAAAAAAATATCATATCCAATAAATAGAAAAATGACCAGGATAGTAAATTACATGCCAGAAATAACACAGCACAAACTCAGAAGCTTGAACATTTTTTCAAGTACATTTACCAAACCAACAAAAAGATATTACATATTCCTAGAGATCTCCTTTCATTGTCTTTTAGATTATCACAGTGCCACCACAGCCAATACCAACATATTATTTTTTATATTGTTTGTAGGAAATAGTAAATAGGGAGGTGGCAGCAGGAAATAGAGGAAAGTGTGAAAAGGTTAGGCCTGTGAGGTAAAGCTTAATAGTATGTTGCTGGTACAGTAATCAATAATAAAATACACACACAGAAGTTGATTTTTAAATCAATTGTACTTTTCTGATAAATGGGGCAAATTCAGTTTTCATGTATCACCTCTGAAAGTAACACTGCCCTGTCAGGTTACACATAAACTGCTTTCCTTCTAACTAGAAGGATCACTATTTTTTCCCCCTCTTAATTTAAGCCTGAAGGCCAAGCAATTTTCAACAGCACTGGTGTTCCTGTTTGTGGCAATGGAACATCAGAGCAGTCAAGGGTTCTCATAGTCATCTGCAAATCTTAACTGCAGCAGTGATAAAAACATGCAAAAGCAGTAACTGATTTTGAAAAAAGCAGTGAGAGTCGATTTTATGCTTGTTAAACAGCACTCTAGTAATTATCTTGATCATTATGATCTTAAAATAGTAAAAAATAATTTTGTGCTTAAATTGCTTACATAAAATATAGATGATTTAGGTTAATGCTCTAAAATTGTGAATAACATGGGATACGTGACCTTCAGACTCCCGTGTTCCCCTTTGCCTAAAGACTCTCACTGACAATGACTCATCTACTGGCAATGTTTTATTCTTAGCAATTGCAGACTTCACATGAATGTTTAAATACCATCAAAAACATTATGATATTTCAAAGCACTTTCATGAAACGTTGGTACAGTCTGCGAAATCCAGAACAATCACATGCAAATACTAGATGGAAAGTTACTTCCACTTTCTGTCCCAGTGTTTCATAGGAAGCTCAAACTAGGCTATGAATTATGTTATACAGAGCTCCAGGGAAAAGGATCTGTGCTCAAGGCCAGTCAGTAGCAGGCTGAATCCTAAACCCCATAACCATCCTCTAAAATCTGGAAAATTTTTAAAGAAGGTCCACAAAACCAAAAATTACAAGACAACTGTCTTTTAATTACTTTGAGTTACTCATCTTTCTTTAGTGAAGAGATGAGATATTCACTCTCTTTCATCACATTTCTTCCTCATTTTATTTTCCCCATACTTGTGCATAAGCACTTCATTTTGTTCTCTTCACTAAGGAACTATTTTCTGACTTGCTTCTCACACTCTTGTTGCTCACAGAGGACTGTCTTAATTGTTGTTTTTAAACCTCAACTCAAGGATCAGTCAGATTGGCTTTCTCCTTACTCTACTCTTTGAATGACACATCCTGATATTTGATCAGTAATATTTTGTTTTCTATGTAGATCAGTCTCAGGACCCTACATTAAATTCACAGATGAGCTGAACTGAAACTGTTTGAAACTGAGTGGATTGCCTCACTGGGTCTTTTGTTTCTTGATCCTCATTCTCATTCTATGCTAAGGATTGCAACCTCCATAGCAAAGGAAACAAACCAGAAACTAGCTTAGGTGTTCAGCTGATAATTCCAGAGCAGAATTTCATGTAATGTCTTCCACTAGAATGGGACAAGACAGCTCCTCCCCATTCATGCACTTCTGCCCGTCTACCTTGCTCTGGATCCAGCAACTGAACAATCTCAAGCTGAGCTGGTTCAGACTACAAATGGAAAATTAAAAACTAAGTATCACTTGATTCAGTGCAGCAGGATGAGTTGTATTTGTTGTTGCTATTTGTTTTCACAAGTGACTTAATCACACTGCACAGAAAAACAATGGAGGAATGATAATTTTGCATTATAAAAATATCGATTTCTGTTTTAAAAACCCTTTCTGGTGCTTTTCCTATTCCTAGCTGGTGTATTACAAATTAAAAAGTTTAGTACACTCAAAATCTTTGTGACTAGTCACTTTTTTATTTTGCTAAGTTGTGAAGATCGAACACAGGAAATTTAGATTGAATTCTCATATCCATTTAAAATACTTGATTCAATGACAGAATTATTTATTTCATGGCACAGAAGGAAAAGGTTATTTATTTCTTGATCAATTGCGTCTATTAAAAATTGAAGTTCCTGCCAACACTTGAGTAGAAGTTTCCTACATCATTGTAAAACTGTCCCTAAGACTTCTTTAAAAATAAAGCCAAAATGCACTTCTTCAGCACTTCTTTTATTCCCTATGTATCACAACAGCTGATACCAAATCTGTGTCAAAGTGTAAGGAAAGAGGACCACCCAAACTCACATAATCCCCTACCCAACACAGAGATCTACCTCTGCCTCCCCTTGCTCTCTTTTGCCATTCATTGCACTGAATCCTTCCCAATCCTATGTGGTATCATCCTTTCTATTCACAATTTTCAACCCCATCTGTCTCTGTAGGTGACAGTTTGGAATCTGGATGAAAAAAGGAAGCCTGACAAGAGAAGCCCTTCCCATTATTACAAATACTGAAAGAAAAAAAATCAGAGTAACATTCTACTCTTTCAAATCTTTGACAATGTGATTCTGAAAGCCTCACAAATACAACTTCCGAAAAACAATCTGCCAGGAAAAGGAAGCCATGAGAGTCCTGAGAACAATACATTTAATGTTTTCACTAGTTTTAAGAGATGAGTATGCAGAAATGTTTTTTCTAAACTACACTTTATTACAATTTTTTTAATTGTCAGCCCTGCATGTCTATTACCCAGCACACAAAACTATATTGAAGAATACTTCCCCTTTTCCAAGGCACATATACCTAAATTCAGAGGTCAAGAAGGAAAAGAATGTGGGGACAGAGTAGGAAAGGGAAGGAATTAAAAATATGGGCAAATATGTTGAATGGAGTGAGATAAAATGCTAGATTACAGTCAGAGAATGAATTAGAATCCAAGCAGCAAAAAACTGTAAAGGGCTACAGAGAAGCAAAGTACTGTTATTAACACAAACGACTTCTGAGTTGCTAGCAACTTTTGTCTTAGAAGCAGACTTACATCAGTAAATAAAAGAATGATTAACCGCTAAAGAAGTAAAAACAATATTAAAAACTTGGAACAATAACACTATTTTGCATAAAAGCTTTCTTTTTTAAATAATTTCAAACAATATTATCATAGTGTGTGTGGGGTGGAGGGGTGTCAAGAAATTCACACTACCGATTCCTCTTTTTCTTCCAACTTTCTCTACATTCTCAGCCTACTCTCAAAATGCACTGTTTTGAGGAGAGCTCTACACCAATTTTTGATCCCCTGAATTATCAGTGCTCATCTGTAATTTTGCTGAGCTTTTTTGAGTTATTTCTAGCACACAAAGCACCTCAAAAATCTACTCTTACTCTGTCTTTAGACTAAGATACTTCATACTGAAGCATTTCTATTTCTAAAGCAGGTAGTATTTAACTGGCATATATTTATGCATTCCTTGCAGTTTTAAGATGCAACACAACTTGTAACAATTCTTAACACAATTTGAAAGGACTTAAACTTACCTTTAAACTAGACTCATAGTCTGTGTTCACTTTGAACATTAGCCCAAGTCTCAAATGAATTTCCTTGGCTCGACAAAAGCTGGGATCAACATAAAGCGCCTCCTGAAATGCTTTAATTGCCCTGAAAGAAAAGCACAGATTAAAAAAAATTATTTTTCACTGAAGTATTATTCTTATAATCAGACTTATAGAAAGTGAATCAGAAAACAATGTTACAGAAGAACATATCAAAATAATGGTCTGGATGTAATGTTTTTGGTGCACGGTTTTTTATTCATCAAGGACTGGGTAATTTTGTGCTCCAGATATCCTGCTATATTTGAATGTGTAATCTTATCTGTGAATTTAGAGAAACTACTTTGCTGCATGAAATATAGTAAGGTATCTGCTATTTCAGAAAGGATGACTCAAGAATTAGTAGCAATATCACAGTAATGTTAGAACAACATGGTGATCATTCATGTCACAAACAACTGCTAGGTTGACTCTGATTCCCAGCAGGGCAGACCTCCCAGAGCAGCAGCAGAACAGAAGGCCTAGGAGAGACCACACACATCTCTTCCCACTACACCAACTTGCTCCATTTTCCACTTTGTCCTCCCTTCCAGTGTTGTGCAGGGACTCAACTAATACCTATTGTTCTGTTATTTCCCAGTTACTCAATTATCTCCAGGAAAAAAATATATGAAAGCCTGTCACCTCCTCTGACTGAAACTTTTCATATAGCTATGATATGTGAAGATCCTCTCTACACATGCCTCTGTTAATGATGGCACCATACCAGATAAAACAAAGTGCTATGTAGCACCTGTATTTTGGGGCAGCAAAAAAACATGATTCCAAATAGGCCTGGTTTGCCACTCAAGCCTATTGCAGAAAATTAGGACAGCTGAAATGCAACTAAAGGAGTAATAGACTTAAAATCACAGAGGAACTGAGAAAGAAGCTAAGACTTAATGTGTTAGCTTGTCTGAAAGCCAGTGACAGGTTGAAATAAAATACTTTCACATACATGAGTGCCTGTACAATTACAGAATCAGAACCAGTCTCACTTTGTATAGATTCAAGCACCTAGACCAGACAGCACAGTCACATTTTCTCTCCTAGGCAACCTCAAGGATGAACACTAAAGCAGGCAGCTGATGGGCAAGCCTATGGGGACAATTGTACCCACTATGGAGCAGCACAGGTACACTGGACAGGAATTAACCACATTGCCTAAAATCATACAATGTTTAGGCAAATTGATTTCATTCCTTCCCTCCAATTTGTAGTGACAAAAGCCTAGCAGGTTGCAAAGGGAAATTCAGTAATATTTTTCATAACTTTTTTATTCACAAAACACATGAATGATAGTTTTCAAATCCATCAGCAAAAAACCCTTGTGCTATAAAATTCTTCAGGCTTTTTTTTTTTTCCCCATGGCAAAGCAAACCAAAGGCACAGAACTTACTCCAGTTGATGCAACAAAATTGATTGTAACTGAAGCATTACCTGACTTATTTAAACAGAACTTCAGAGCAGACAGGCTTAAATAAAAACAATGCATTTTTACTGTGGCACATAGGCTTTTCTTATCTTACACCCTATTTTTCTACTTACACAAGGAAAATAAGCAAGTGAAGCTCAAAAGGGATAAAGTTGCACTAGCTAATCAGTCTCTCACATCTCATCTGAACTGCCCTGGAACACTACAGGTGGTGATGAATCATACACCTTAGGATCTACACTAAAATCATAACAAACAAGGACTCGTGTCTCATAACAGTATGCTCATCATCTACAGGAACACCGCTCAAATTAAAGGAAAAGACTCAACTGATCATAAATACCAGCACTTTTAAGCTTTGCTTTTGTTTTGTGAAAGTAGAGATTTTGATTGCATATTTGTATTTCTTGTTACTAACACAGTACTCAGTATATTAGATACTGACACTTAAAATCCATTATTTGCATCTTGCTCAAAGAGAGTATCTGAAATTCTAAAAAGGAAGAAAAATCAATGTCTACAGTCTGTATCAATGAGAAGAAAATATCAGGAATAAAGACACAGCAGTTCTACACCACGTGGGGATTGTGGCCATGCTCATATACATTTTGTGATCTTTACACTCCTCATATGTTATCAGAAACTACTATTTCTGTATTTCCCCTATATCACATCAGTGGCAAAGATCATTGAAATGTGGATTTCTATGAAAGCTTAAGAGAAACTCTAAAAGACAAAAAAACATTTTTGTAGCCTCTTGCTTACTGAACAGGAAAGAATATTTTTTGCCACAGCTGAGCAACATAATTAAACAAAGCCACAAGCCCAACAAACAAGTTTTAAAGATAGTTTGGAAATTCAGATTGAATGCATACTGCCATTCGTTGAAAAGAACAACAATGTTGCCTACCTCAGTCTGTCAGAGAAGCACAGCACTTAAAGACCAGTAAAATTATCATGGACACCATGGAAAGACTGTCATGTTTAGCACAGAACCCACTAGTCACAGTCAGCCCATACAAGGTTTGTGTAAGTTTTATCATTATGCAGACCACATGGCAATACCATTCGCCCTTATCTCAGCCACTTGTGGAGTCAGGTTCAACATTATGATTCCATGATTCTATGATTAGCAGTTCCTGTCTCTGAGGGAACATTATAATCCAACACAATTTTCCAGTAAAGAATAGGCCAAAATGTACATGCAGGAAAAAAATTTGTAGGACAAGACATCATTGCTCTAGACATAATTTAGGCACATAGCATTATCATGCTTTTCAACCCATTTGGATGGACACCTGAAAAAATACATCCAGTCAAGCAAGTCAAAACAAAAATCTCTGTACCACTTTAGGCACCATTCAAGTTACCATGCTAAGAGCTAAGTAACAATATTCTAGCTGTAGATTTCAGTTCTGTCTGATTGCTCCTAAACTGATGGGTCTGGATGGAAATGCAGGTAATCTTTAAAAGCAGTATTTCCTTAAAAGATTAAGAAATTCAAGGGAGTGTAATCAGGGAGTGTTGATCGCTCCCATCTATTGCATTAATTTGGCAATGGAATGGACATGCTGGCTGAAAGCTTGGGAAAAGTCTCTCCATTTACAAATTTTCATTCAGTTTCTACTATCTGGTAGATTTATTTAAGATTGAATCCATATGCACTCAAAATGCTATGGAATTCCTGGGTCAGTGTCTTGCTTGCATCTTAAATTCTGTGTCTTTGGATGACATAATATAAACTAACAGAGAATTCTAAAAGGTAAAGCATAATTACATCAGAAAATGTTCTCCAAACCAACTTTTCTAACTAAAAATCACGTATCTTCTCCATTAAAAACATTGGCCTGCATTTTACTTAACTCTAGTGTTAATTCTATATCGATTAAGCATTTTATAGCTTTTCCAGGATGACAATCACTGATAATTAGAAACACACATTACTTGAATTACTTCTGTGAAAAAGGGCATCATCAAAGTTGTACAAAGGAAGCAATGTGAAAGGCAGCGTTTTCAACAATTACTGTCAGTGGTAGGTGCTCACATCCAATTTGCTAACTACAGCCTGAATTTAAACAGCCAGTGGGATTTTCACAGTATAAAACATGCAAACTCTTACTACTTATTAACTTGTCCAGACAGACAAGCAATGCTACACTGCAGCTGAATTAATATTGATCTAATTTTGCCTTGGGAAACATTTGAACAAAAAAACAATGCAATCAAGCTCACAGGACACATCACAAACAAACTACAGTAAAAACTTTACTTTTATTTTGAAACTGCCTGTTTCTCAGTGCCATGCCCAGAGCTCCAGACTTGGTCCCTTACTACATCAACAGTAAAACATCTGCAATACCATTGACATCCATTTCAATTTCAAGTAACATCAAATGTAAATGGCATAGAGGCTTGGTAAAAATTGGTACAACGCAGAAGGAAGCAGACATGGAAAGTAGGATCCAGTGTTGTAGTACTAAGAGCACGTAAGAGAGAATGTGGCTCAATGTCATTAATGACAGTCCTTCCTGGCCTATCTGCTGAGCTGAGCCTTCCAGATACAGGAGTAACTTGATCGTTGTACAGATTCTCATTTGCTCCGAAACACCACTAATCCCGTTTCTGTCCTCTGCCCAAAACTACTTACAGAAAGATGCAGATCTAGAGGATTCAAGGCATCCCAAGTTATCCAGAATGTTTTCCTTCAAAGCTCTTATGTGGTTTGACCAAAACCAGAAGAGCAAACAGAACTTAATAGCTTGATTATCTGTCACATGTGAAGCTGGACTTGGCTTAAGAGGCTAATAGCTTCTTCCAGAGAGATGGCATGCAGCCTTTCTCAAGTAGGTTGTTACTCTCCACCACTAATTAACCAGCCTTTATGCACAGACAGAGCTTTTAATTTTTATCCTTCAGTAGACTAAACATACATTAGTCCAAAGGATAAATCATCAAATGAAGGGCTGGGAGCTCTCATACTGCAGAAATAAACAACAATCATCTCAATTCAGCAAGAGATGACTTTCGGTTTCTTCTCCGAAGACAATGACAACTGCCCGGTAAGAAAAAACTTTGGTTAAGTCTACTAGAATTTATTTAAATTAAGTAAGATTTTTCTCCAAGAATGGGAACATTTCCTCTAACAGGCAGGAAATGCTCTCTAACACTCAGGAAACAGGAAAGCAGGACTGGAAAACAAACACTATGGAGGATGAAAAACACCTCTGGGCTTACATTTTACATGGCACTGCTACAATAATTCAGGGGGGGGGAAATGTTTGTGAATCTATCAGTTCCAAAACAAGACTTGGAAAATGTATACTGCAGCTAACTTTCCATCCACTCATAATGCCTACCATTATGAAAGTGAAGAAAGCAGCAGAATAATAATTAAAGATTGTATTAAACATTTTGTGAACTCTCCTAAGACTTTTATTGGAAGGTTTTACTTGGACAGACTGAATAAAATCAGCTTAGGACTAGGCAAACAGATATAACAAAACAGCAGTGATTTCACTATTTAAACACTTTTCAAATAAAATCTACACAAATCAGAATAAGCCTGCAAAATAAAAGGACACAATATCAATCTAATATATCAGGAGAAATACTTGATGCAGCTAGAGTGAAATTTTTTCTGATTTTTTTTATCCTTTCAGTTTACTGACCACCTATTCAAAGCCTCACATCATGAAAATTACATGAGGCTATGATGGATACATTTCACAGTATCACAGTACATTAGAGGTTGGAAGGGACCTCCAGAGATCATCAGGTCCAACCCCCTTGCCAAATCATAATCATAGCTTGAACATAAAATGTGACACGGATCAAGAACTGGCTAAATAACAGAGCCCAGAGGGTTGTGATCAATGGCACAGATTCCAGTCGGAGACCCGTAGCTAGGACTGTTCCCCAGGGGTCAATCCTGGGTCCAGTCTAGATGAAGAGACAGAGCACAGCCTCGGCAAATTTCCTGATGATACAAAACTGGGAGGAGTGGCTGATGCACCAGAAGGCTGTGCTGCCATTTAGCAAAAGCTGGACAGCTGGACAGTGACAAACCTAATAAAGTTCAACAAGGGTAAGTGTAGAGTCCTGCACCTGTGAAGAACACCACCATGCACCAGTACTGGTTAGGGGTTCACCTGCTGGAGAGTAGCTCCATAGAGAAGAACCTTGGTGTCCTGGTTAGTAAGTTATCCATGGGACAGCACTGTGCCATGGTGGCCAAAAAGGCCAATAGTATACTTGGGTGCATTAAGAAGTGTGTCCAGCAGGTCAAGGGCGGTTCTCCTCCCCCCTCTACTCAGCCCCAGTTAGACCACATCAGGAATACTGTGTACAGTTCTGGGCTTTGCAGTTCAAGGACATGGAACTACTGGAGAGAGTTCATCAGAGAGCTATGAGGATGATTAAGAGACTAGACCATCTCTTACAAGGAAAGACTGAGAGACTTAGGGCTGTTTAGTCTGAAGAAGGCAGAGAGGGGACCTTATCAATGTCTACTAGTATCTGAAGGGTGGCTTTCAGGAGGATAAAGCCAGTCTCATTGCAGTGATACCCAGTGATAGGACAAGGGGCCATAGACAAACTCAATCACAGGAAATTCCATGTCAACCTGAGAAAACTTTTTTACTGTGAAGGTGAGAGAGCACTGGACTGGCTGCCCAGAGAGATTGTGAAGTCTCCTTCTCTAGAGATCTTCAAAACCCACCTAGACTTGTTCCTGTGTGACCTGCTCTAAGTGGTCCCTTCCAACCCCTAGCATTCTATGATTCTACACACATGTACAGCAGTAGTCAGGACACTGCAGTTTTATGAAATACTTTCACACTCTTTAGATGCAATTTCTCTGTCCATAGGGCTAGAACAGCTGAACGATGAAATGTTTGGAGCAGCAAAGTCTTTAAACATTTCTCTAGAAGGCTTTTTTCCCAGCATTGGCAGATATTATGCATTTTCAGCAATTTAGGTTTGATACACAATCACAGAAAGGTAAGACAGCAAAAGGGAAAGTTAATTGCCACTCTGTTAATGGTTAATTACAATTAGTATGTGTAGTTTACATGTACATTCCTGTTTTATACACCTGAAAAATACATTAATAGAACCAGCCACCTGGAACTTAAAAGAGTATTTGACAAAACAGTACCTATACAACTTGTGTTTAAATTACACCCTCCTTATGAAAGTAACTACAAGCACCACACCATCTGAAATTACTCTGACAGAACAGGGAAAGAACCAATAAAATGTGTGCCCTGAAGATCACAAGTAAGCAACATGTTTTGATCTCCAATTATATCCTTCCTGGACTTTCCATTGAAGGTGTTTCCAAAGTAGGAACTCCACAGACTCCCAATTACCAGTGCAATGTTACTGTCAGGTGAATCTCAGGGCCTTTAATGCAAATTATACCCACTAGACTCTTTCATCAAATGATGTGCACACACTACTGATACACTGGGAGGCATGCAGTGTAGCAATCACATTTCATGTAGAAGACAGTGGCTGCTTTCTGCATGACAGGTGAGGTGCTCCCACACAAGTAAAGGAGATCACCACTGGGCAGTCTCCACTCTCACACACCCAACTACCCATTCGACTGCTTTTTACATGAACAGCCAATTTCCTTGGATCTGCCAACCATTGATATAAACAACTTGAAAGAATCTTCTGAAAAATCTGGTCCTGCCAGAAAAATAAAATTAAACACCTAAAAATAAGGCTCACTATGTTACTTAACAACTTGACCCTGGGAAAAAAAGTATGCATTGATAGAGGAAGAAGAGTAGGGCAAAGAATGGACCTTGACAGCTCAGGACTCTCCCATTCTCACAGGCAAACAGCAACCATCATAAAACAATGATTTCTAGGGTAGATGAGTAAAGCATACAACACTGAAGGCTGGCATACAAAACTACTGGAAAAATTGCCTATATTCCACTGTAGACTTGGGTACTTTTAAAGGAATTTAAACAGCTGCTTTACTATTTCAGGATAACTGTGAGAAGAGCAAAACTTCATTTTCTGGAAAAAAATGAAAAAGAATGACAGCCAGAGAAAGCAAGAGAAAGCAAACTCCTTCAGCTCACAGAAAAGGTTTGATGTGATTGGCACTAAGGCCATCTCACAGGTGATGGCAAGTTTTGTGTGTTTTCCTGTAGGCGCATGGAAAAGAATGCTCTGTCTCACTGAAGCCTTCAAAACATTCTTAGGAGAAAAGTCATCCTCAGGAGTTTGGAGGCCTGCTTGATGGTCAAGAGGTGAGATGCAGTACCACAAATAACAACCAAAGGTTGGCATTCTGCTGTGTGCTTTGCCTTTAGAGGGTCGTGGGATTCAGCAGCAGGAGAGATTGGTTGTGGAGAGCCTGCTCAGTGCTGGTATGTTGGAGATGAAGGCGCTGCACTCTCTCAGGGGGTGCTGTATATGTTTACTCACTCATGCCCACCAAAGGCCTTTACCTGAATTAGGCAAGAATAATGAAAAACTGCAGCTGCCTTCTTGATGTCAAGATTCAATTCTGAACCAGATGGGAAGAGAGAGAAAAGCTTTTTGTGCTGAACTCACTACCACACCCTGTTCCAAAGAGTCAAACTTAAAACAGGGCAAATAACATCCTAGCCTACAGAATAGCCAGGATGCAGCATTGCAAACAGACTGGGCTGGCTGAGGTTACTTTAAAGGAGCCAGAAGCAGAGACAGTGGTTCCAGCTATCACTTCCATTGAATACATGACGACAGTGTTTTTTGTTTTGGCAAGGATGGGTGTAAAAGGGCCAAGAAGTTCCAGTCAGATATGACAGATTTTCCTCAAGCAGTCTGTATCTTTAGCCATTACAGAGGTGAGGTAAAGGGTCTCCATCAACTCTAATGTTAGTCTTTGGCTTTCTTCAGGACTGTGTCCCTTAAAATCGTCAATGATGAAGTACTGAGTTTTATACAACATTTAAGTCCCATAGTTGATAATGATTCCTTGGACTTTGGAGCCTCGGTGTTTCTGAGGAATAGGGTGTCCGCCTCACACACTGTCCAGTGATTTTCAAGGTATCAATCACTGAGAACACTGTAGGCTGGCCTTGGAGCACCAGAGTTGGTACACAGTTGTGATACAGAGGGTGTTAGAGCGAGTTACAGGGCACAACTGCAGAGCTTGAACTCCATCTTTTTATCTTGGTGAGACTCAGTGTAAATCAGCAGATGATAAACAAGGCAGGCTCAGAATCCTTACTGAAAGAAAGTTTGGCACCAAAGCCACTATGCTTGCTTGTAGTTATTGCACAGAAATGAAGGGTAGCCTTTCATTAACTCCTGAAATTCTTTAAGTATTCAATCCAAAAGATAGCTAAAGGGTATTACGAAATTACTCAACTTATGTGACTCTCTCAGCTATCTCTGTTCTATTTGTGTTCTAATCTACTTGAGAAAGAGGAAAACAATAAGGAAAATCAGCCAACCCTTTTACCTACTGCTTGATAACAAATGGCGTGAAAGAACAGAGTATCAAAATTTAAGATCTCTAAGACCTGTTTTACTACACTTCACTCAATTTATGGAGTTAATCCCTTATGACATATCTCACTGCAGTAACTGCATGAAATAGCTTTGGTCTGATCATGCTATTGCAACAGTTGTATATATACCTTGAGAAGTTTCAGTTCTTACATGAACAGCCAAACCAAATCACTAATCTAAAATGACAGATCAGCTAAGATTTGTACTTAAGATAATGCTGTAATGCTACTTTAGTATACAGACAAACATTGAGTTAGAGTAAATTGCATGTGTCTTGGAGCCAGTCCAACACCACTTCTTATGAAAGCTGGAGAATGTAACAAAATAATATAAAACATGGATCAGAATTCTAAACCTGACCTTAATGCCACTTGCTTTTTATTGTCCCTGAATATAGCGGACATGATTTTAAGCACTTCCTTTTAGAAAGGCTATGTACGTGTCTTTTATCTAAATACCTAAATGTGGTATAATAATGTCTACAGGCGGTGTGATACATATCTAACTGTGGGTTGAATTAAAAAAAATAAAATTCATGGATAAAGCATGAGAGCTTAAACCACCTTAAATGGTCTAGGTCTCCTCTGCCTACCTGAAACATAGGAATTTATGTACTTCAGCAACTAATACATGGAATAGCTGCAGCACTATGTAAATTTTGACTAGCAGTTCACTCCGAAAGGTGTGAGATTCTCTTTGCATTATGCAATAGAGTCCTGTGGAGGATTAAGATCTACTGTAAATGACATCTCCAAGTGTATTATGATTTTGTCAGAACTAAACATTCATAGCCACACATCCCACTCCTCTCACCCCTATGAAAATACAGTAATGGGGAGGAGGGGGGAAGAGTACTAAAAGGGCTTTAATTTATTTTTTTTTTAATTTGGGGGGGGGAAATGCACACCAAGGTGTCAAATTTTATATGTGATAGGACTTACTTCCTCTAAAAATTCTTCTCAATACTCTTACATCAAGCCAAGCATGCATAAGAACAATATTGAAACATGGAAAAATTCAACCAAGGCTGAGAACCTGTGGGTTCTCAGGTTTTCTGAAAACTTTTAAGTCTTTCTGTTAATTAGAAAGCAATTGAATTGCATGCTGGATACAATGCATGGCATTCGTTTTACCACTATCAATAAAGATAGAAGCAAGCTGCAAGATCAAAAAATAACAATCCAGGTTCTGGGCTCATGATTTAATCATCTTTATCTTAATTTTAAGAATAAAAGCTTATTTAAATTATCCTGAGGAAAGCACAATCTTTTGTCTTTTAGACACACAGAAACCATTTTCTGGGACAGGGAGTATCTCATTTTACTGTTCCAAACTATCAGTCAGCAGTCACTGCATTCTTAGCTGCAGTCATGCTTAGCCCAGCAAATTATAAATGTATTAGTAAACAATTAAGTAGTAAAGTCACATTTACTTCATTAACAGTTTCCATACTGAGCATAAAAAAAGCACTGACCTAAAAACACTGCACCTTTCTTACTTTTTTACAATGACACTAACTTTATGTCTGCAAGAACAGAACCCAACAAAAGTCTGAGGACCTTTCAACAGAACCCCAGTGACTACTGCATTCATCAGAGTTCTTTCATCACCAACAAAGCAAAACCAAAACCCCCAACTGAAAACCAACCCTCCTCCCATACCAAATAGCAGTTCTTTTCAATCCCCAAAACCTTGCCAGAATTTATAACTTTTCCTGGTTTGACATCAGTTTTAAATGTTCTGATATAAGTCCCAGTGTAATGCTTTCTCACATCCACAACTTTCACATTATACAGCTATGTTAAGGTGACTGAATACCAACCTATATGAAAACATGCCCATTTTACCACTTCTTTTCCAAGAGAACAGTAAAGTTTTTTTGTAAGCAGGCTTTCAAACAAACACAAGCTACAGCTTCACAAGCTTCACAAAACCCCTTGAGGCATACTGCTCCAGCCCCCTTGCTGAATTGCATTATAGGGAGCTAAAATGTTTCCCCTGTGTTTTGTGTTTGTCACAGGCATGTTAGAATGATTCAGATGTGACCCAGGACAGCATGTCTTCAAACACTGTATCAGTAATTCAAAAAACTGAACTATTGCACACTGACACTGGCCTGAAGTTGCAATAGTCGCCTATCAATAAAACACTGCACAATACTGATAATGTTAGTTTATTCCAACTTACCACTGAAAGGCATTGTAATGGAAGTAGACCAAACCAAGGCCATATAAAAAGGCAGCATTCTGTAAAGGAAAGAAACGCTGTTTAAAATGCAGATGAAGAAAAACATATGCTGTAAGATTGAGTTTACAGTATTTTATTCATCCTTTGACATTCTAGTTCTATTATTAGATAATCACATTAAATTTCAACTTGAATAGTTAGAACCAAAGAGAAGAAATTGATGGGTAGGCATTTAAAGGGGGAGGGAGGGGGGAACAAAAACAGAAACCCCCCACCCTGCAAATTATTTTTAGAAGAATAATGACAATAATATTCAACTACTTTTACATCAGAGAAACTGATGTGCTTTGTCCTACTTGTGCAACAGCAGGGAAGGAAATGATGGAGTAGAGGTCTTCGACAAGTATATAAAATAAATGTTTTTATGATTGAAAACAAGTTCATAATCATCATAATTCATACTCATATAAAAGTAAATAAAGCTACACACTCTAATTTCAGTGTCTAACATGGAACATTAATTATATGAATCTGAAAATGCTGAAGGAAATGTCACTTTTCTGAATACTAAAAATATAGACCACTGGCTTTTAATCTAAGACAGTCATATTTCTTCATCATTAATCAAAATTCTATTTTCTATTTCTCCACTCTCTAGAAGGCAATGAGGGAAGCAAACTCAATTGAAAAGAACATTGTTCTTCTGGAAACCCAATTCTCCCCGTCTTCTTTTCACAGAAAATTATGTTTCGCTTCTAAAGTGAAATTACTGAAGAAATGTAATGAATAACAACCCAATTATATAAATAATTATTACAAATTTTCTTTGTTTTCAGATATGCCCCAACATAGCTGCTTTCTATTTAGTAAAGCTATTCCATTATCTGCAGGAGACAACACGTATGTGCTGCTCCCCATGACACACTTTTAGGTTCTTCCTCTGTGCAATTCTGGTTTTGAGAGACCAGGACTACATCACAAAGAACACAAAGCTCTGACATATAAACAAGAGAAATTTCCTTTGCAGAAAATTTTCATTAAAGATAATTCCTCTTCTACTTGCACACATTTCTTCAACAAGTCAAATTTCTATGGAATTCCACAAAAGGAATCCTAGTTATGCCTTAAGCATAATACAAATATAAAAGGTATAACCAAATTTCTCCTAGGAAACAACAGGCAACCATAACATAATTTAATGTAAGCACAAATTACAATCAGGGGAAAAACCCAAGATCCTTTTATGAATACAGTTCAATCATAACTTCAGCCATGAACAGTTTCCATGAAAATGCTGTGTTATGAGCAGATACTACGGCAAGCAGAGCACTGGAAGATGTTAACACGGAGAGTGGATGAGGAAGTACGTAAAAAATAATGGTGACACTCTTAATACTACCATAAAACAACATTCCTGTTTAATTGAACAAAACCACAACATGGACATCATAAAGATAAAAGATCTCTAATTCCATACTCCATGTATTTCCTGCTTTCCAAGCATGCTCCTGCAATACCAGACTAAGAAAGTAGGCAAGCTCAAAACCTGAGCATACATAATGCCTTAATTTCTAGGTCATTTTAAATGAAGAAATAAGACAGAAGGAAGCACACATAGTAACCTTAATTGTGTTTGGACCAGGATCATTTGTAGAACAGATCTTAACAAAACTTTTCAGTGTGACCCAACAATCCACCAACTGCAATCACAACTAGGTCATTGCAAAGACTGAGAATAATAGCAATAGCAAAAATCCTACATCAACACGCTGCAAAATTCAAGTAAAAATATGCCAGACAATTAATACCTCTTCAATCTACAAAGAATCTAATTTTATCTTCTGAAGCTTAGGTTTCACAGTCCAAACGAATTACAGATTCAGAAGATTAATCCAGCAAAGTATTATTAAGAAAACAATCAACTTTTGAGGCACGACAGGACCAAGATGCAGCTGATTTGTCCAAATGCAATTAATATATCAAGTTCATACAAAGCTTCCAGGTTGTCCTCACTCCAGCAAACTCCAAATTAACCACTGTCTTTTTGTCCTGTGATTGGTTTTCCCATTTTCCTCTCATTTGGCCTTACAAAGTATCTGAAATTGACCTGAAAAAAAAAAAATCTCTTAAACTGCCACTGTCTTCTCAATACAAAATAGGGCAAGATTGAAGACTCCAATACTTTAAAGGTGCAAATTCTGAAGTGTTTGGATCTTTTTTTCTGTTCTGAAATACTACAGCTTTACCCATATGTAACACTACTAGTATTGCTTGTCACTTATTAGATTTGTCATAAGGAAGATATTTTTAATATGCATTTGAACCTAGATAAGAGTTTCACAAGGACTGCAAGGTATTACAGGGTTTCAGGGTACGCAGTATTTTCTCACAAATAATTCAAGGTGAGATGCATATAAAGTTCATTACTTCAGCAACTGACTTTCTGCCTGTATTACAGAATATCACCACGTTCAAAGTGCAGCCAGGTTCCTACTGAGAACAGCCAATATGAAAGACAGCAATGGCTAAATGTATATCAAGACCACATGGGCTTATTAAATTTTCATCTACAAAATGTCCTCTTTCTTAACATCATAAGATTCTGTAACTCTGTTTGCTAGCAAGATACCTCACATTAAGGTATCTATTTTCAATTGCCTGTTATTTTTATTTGGACATGTTTTGATCAAAAAATATACATGCCGTGTTTTCCAGTAAAGATTACTTTCTGTAATTTAATCCCTGCCAGTCAGAATTCTGCTAAAAATATCTGGTGAATACAAGCCCACATTTTTTCCTCCAAACATTTTTCATTGTAATTATCTTATAACGATGTTTTTCTTGAATGTCTGCCAGCATGGCTTTACTAGGGGCAAATCCTGCCTGACAAACCTAGTGCCTTCCTATGATAAAGTGATGACCTATGGATGTGAGACCTAACAGCAGCCTTCCAGTAACTGAAGGGGCCCTACAAGAAAGATGGAGAGAGACTGTTTCCAATGGATTGTGGTGATAGGACAAGGGGCAATGGCTTCAAGATTTAGACTGGATGTTAGGAACAGGTTCTTTATTATGAGGATGGTGGGACAGTGGAACAGGTTGTTCAAGGAAGTGATTGGGGCACCATCTCCGTAGATATTCAAACTGAGACTGGACAGGCCTCTGAGTGGCCTGGTCTAGTTGAGAATGCCCCTGCTTACTGCAGAGGGGGTTGGACTAGAGGACCTTCAGAGATCTCTTTCATCCCAGACCATTCCATGATTCTATGATTAACCCTAAGAATTTTTGAAGATTTTATGATACTAAGTTCTAACATGATTTTTATGTTATCAGATCTCCTCACTGAAATCTATGACAAACTGAAAAGAAAAATAATAATAATAAGCAAACTGAACCATATTGTACCTCAAACTTGGAGCTGAATGTCTGTTTCTTTTTCATTATACAGCCATGCTATATTAAAAAGCTAATGAATTATAAATGCTATTTCCAAGCTGGTGTATCATTTACAAACTATCAAAGAAATGTCAAAATGTTTCATACCAACCACTAGATGGCTCAAATACCTCTTTCCATTTTAACACATTAAGCAATTTAAGAGGATTAAGTTTGTGTTGTGCATTTTGCTACATAATTGAACTATTTCTGTGCTAAGCAACACTTCTGTTGTATTTTACAAAATACATAACCCACAGTATTTAATTGATTGGTAACTCAGAAGGCAAAAAATATGTATCTTTTTACATAACTGAGATGGATAAGCATGGTGAAGACTTCTTGGTCTTGTGTAAGCAATTAAGAAAAAATAAAAAAAATCAACCAACCAATGAGTAAAACTCCACTCATCTCACAGATCTTCTGCATTAACTCAAATAACTGTTTTATAGTCTCTTTGAAGCAGTAGATGGAATTAGATCCACTACATTTCACGTGCTCTGTTCTCCAGCCATTTCAGGTCAAGTTCACAACAAAACCTTTTTCTCCCTCTTAAAGACTGCAGCCAAAACTTCCAGCACAAAGACATCAGACCAGACTGTCACAGCTACACTTCACAGCAGGTCAGACAAATGCACCAGCCCTGTATAAGAAATGGCCACTCTCATGTTCAGACTTAAAAATGGGCGTCTTTGACCGACAGATACCACATCTCTGTTCAGATACTTTTCACCAGTAACATGCTTATCCAGCACAAGCAGTTAAGACCATGTTACCGACTCCAAATTTGTGTTTTATGAACACAAGAAGAAACCAAAAAAAGCTATATTTGGAAATTAAAATCTGTTTGGCAGGCACTTCCAGAAAGTCAGAGAGCAGAAAAAGACTAACTAAAAGAGCCAAAGCAGCCTCAGGGCAGCATCCAGTTTGGACCTCACACCTTAAAAATGAAAAGGAATGCTTTTTGTCATAGTTGCATAGCATTGCTGATTGAGAAACATTCCATAACACTGCCACTCATTTGTGCTGATAAAACGATTTCTAGAGTACTACAGCAACCTGAATGCCAGAGCTGATTTGAGTTATTAATATCCAGGTACAAAAAAAGGATTATTTTTAACTGGATCAGTTTCCCAGCCAACTTCACTGTGTAGCCTCTCCATATACAAATGCATAAGCACAAGTGAAAGAATGGAATGTAAAGCAAAGCAAGTAAAAGCTCTTTAGGCCTACACTGCGAGCAACAAAAGGCTTATAAAATCTAAAATTACTTTTCAAACAGAAAGAGTGGAATCCTAGATAAAACATATAAACAGGCAATCTACATTAAGATAAAATGTTAAAATCCACAGTACTTTATTACCTTCGAAGTCACATAGAAATGTTTGACTTGAGAGAAATCAGCTTCTAAGGGTTAATACAACATGGATGAAAACATGAAACAACACCATAACCTGCCTGTCAGTCTTCTCCATTCAAGCCTTAACGAGGGAGACACACAGGCAAATGTACACTATTTCACCCCTCCATTTAATTTACAAGTTGACAATATTAAGGTAGAAATCAGAGTGTGTCCCACCATAGTACAGAAAAGAAAAAAAAAAGGGGGGGGAGGCAAGGGTGGCAAAACAAACAAACAAGCCATGACAAACAAACAATCAATCAAACAAACAGCAGGAGAACCAAAGTCTCTGTGTAGCTCACTGATGGAAGTTGGAAGGAGAACTATGGCAAAAAGATGGAAGTTCAATACTCTTATGAGACTGTTTTTCATTTGATTACTACTGTCAGGAATCAAAAAGCTTTTTATGACACATTAAAATTGCTTGGAGCAGCACTCCACAGTCGCCCAAGTTCCAATATAACCTGCAGTCTGGCCCAAGTCACTCTGGGCTGCAGAAGATGTATGTGGGCAGGGGGCCACTGCTCTTCAGAAAACCTAACTAGGAAAACAAGGTTTTACAGTTGATTTCGCATCCTGTGGTCACAGGGTCTCTCAGCCACCTGTTCAGAGCAAAAGAACAGTTTTTGTGCTCAAATGTGTGAATAGGTTTGTTTCTTTATATATAAAAAAAAAAAAAGCTGCAGTTTTGACATTACTGTGCCTAATACTTCCTCCTGACACTACCCAATAAATACTAGCAGTTCCCTGGAGAATATGTACCACATAAAAAAATTACACTTGGGCTTTTCTGCACAAACAGCTACATGCCTTTAGGAGCCAGTAGGCTCTAGCAGTTCCAGTTACAAAATCAGAAGTGTTCAGGAGAAAGAGGGAAGGGCTCATATAAAAATTGATTATATTTGTACAAACATGAAAAGGAGAGTTACCTATCTACACATTCTACATATTCCCAACACCTGCAGAAATACTGAGATCCCTGTAAGGAGTGTATTAAAAATTGGTATCATTAGTTTGGGCTTCTCCAAGGTCTTATAGAGATTTTATAGTACTTGACAAATATTTAGCTTTATAGAGGATCTTTAAAATACAACTATATATAAAATGGACAATCCTGCTTCTTGAGCAATAATCACTATAGTACAAAAACTGTTACCGTGTGCCTACATTCCAGTAGCCATGAAAAAGCAATCAACACACAAAACTCACTATTGCTGTGACAAATACATTCTGACAAATGACAAATTAATTACTGTAACATCTTGGTAAATAACTACAAAGTGATTTTGTGCTGCCTTTAAGAAATTAAATCTTTTCAGAGCGTAAGTATGGACAAAATATGGTTACTACTTGTAACAGAACACTCGCTAATAGATCTAATTCACACAAAAAAAATAGCTTTTCCTTTCACAGAAAACTTAAGGTGAAGCAGAAAACAAGAAACCAAAACAAAACCCAAGAAACCCAAACACCATCCACAAAATATAAAATATATACTTTTTTTCTTCTTCCTCTAAGTGGTTCTCCTCTTTGAAATTACTATACTCTCCTCCTCAGCAAAGACATTGTGCATCCTTTTGTGGGATAACCACCTATGCTTACTGTGGGAAGGGAACACAAGTTTGCAAGTCAATGTAGTGCACTTCAGGAAGAAGGCTGAGATACTTACAACTAAGAGATGTTAATGTGATCTCTGGAAATGTGAAAATCCATGAAGCTGACCTGTCCAACAGCTGAAGGAGGGAGTCTTATGAAGGTATGATGGCCCTGTTTCAGCTAAAACTAATGAAGAAAGGCTAAAAACCCAAAAACATACAGCTCCTTGTCTCACTAGTTAAGGACCTGAATGGAGAAGGCTGACAGACAGGCTATGGTATTATTTATTTTATCCATCCTGTACTAACCCACAGAAGCTGATTTTGAAGGCTGTAGGACGCAAACAAAGCCTTTGCCCTAGCTAACTACAATTTTAAAGCTGACAGCCCTCAGTATGATAATGAGCCAAGCAGAGTACAAGCCATGTAAATGGCTGTTACTCAACTCTCCAGTCAAATCATGCTAAACATCACCTCCAAGGCAAACAGACAGTGTTAGGGTATATAAACCAGCGAGGGGGACACCTCTCTAGAAGAAAAGACTGTGGATTTAGCAGAGATAAGGATGGTTGACAGGCTGCGAAACTTTTCCTCCACCCATGTCATGAATGCTTTCTTGGCAAGAATTCACATTCAATATACAGCATAACTTTTGCTGCATGTCTGTTCTACAGCAGAACTATTGCAATGATTTGCATCTCTGTGCTGGATGCTACCCAGGATTTATTAACTTGAGTTTGATCGCTTGTATTTAGTGCATTTATCACTGGCAATCCCAAACCTGTTGTATCTGTCGCTTTAGTAAATCAAATTTATCCATTACTTTTACTTTCTGAACCTGTGTCACTGCAAGTCCTTTTGGGGCACTGGCAAAGAGACAAACATTAATTTTTATCAAATACTTCCAATAAGAGCCCTGGGGCTCTGAGACAGACAGGTATCAGAGAGTAGTTCTTTTCAGTCTGTTTTTCTTTGATAACTACTGTTCTTGTTTCATACCTATTAAAAGCTTTTCTCTTTTTCCAGCTAGATAAGTTGGCCGTATAAAAATTAGTAGATCTCTTCACAAATGTTTTCAATCAAAGGACAGAAATCAATGTTTGTTCATGTATACAAACAAACATTACTGAAACATCTTTTCTGGAAGATGACATTTGAATAGTTTATTGAAATGTTTTATTCCCATTGATCTGGCAAGTATCATTATGGTGGATACTAATCATACATAGAATACATACATAGAATAAACCAGGTTGGAAGAGACCTTCAAGATCATCGCGTCCAACCCATCAACCAATCCAACTCCGCCCAAGCAACTAACCCACAGCACCAAGTACCCCGTCAAGTCTTCTCCTAAAAACCTCCAGTGATGGTGACTCCACCACCTCCCCAGGCAGCCCATTCCAATGTGCAATCACTCTTTCTGTATAGAACTTTTTTCTAACATCCAGCCTGTATCTCCCCTGGCGCAGCCTGAGACTGTGTCCTCTTGTTCTGGTACTGCTTGCCTGGGAGAAGAGACCAACATCCGTCTGTCTACAACCTCCCTTCAGGTAGTTGTAGAGAGTAATAAGGTCACCCCTCAGTCTCCTCTTCTCCAGGCTAAGCAACCCCAGCTCCCTCAGCCTCTCCTCATAGGGCTTATGTTCCAAACCCCTCACCAACTTTGTTGCTCTTCTCTGGACTCGTTCCAGCAAGTCAACATCCTTCCTAAACTGAGGGGCCCAGAACTGGACACAGTACTCGAGGTGCGGCCTAACCAGTGCAGTGTACAGGGGCAGAATGACCTCCCTGCTCCTGCTGGCCACACTGTTCCTGATGCAGGCCAGGATGCCATTGGCCCTCTTAGCTGCCTGGGCACACTGCAGGCTCATGTTCAGTCTACCGTCGACCAGCACCCCCAGGTCCCTCTCAGCCTGACTGCTCTCCAGCCACTCTGACCCCAGCCTGTAGCTCTGCATGGGATTGCTGTGGCCAATGTGCAGAACCCGGCACTTGGATGTGTTAAATCTCATGCCGTTGGACTCTGCCCATCTGCCCAGCCTGTCGAGGTCCCTCTGCAGAGCCTCTCTACCCTCCAGCAGATCAACTCCTGCCCCCAGCTTGGTGTCGTCAGCAAATTTACTGATGATGGACTCGATGCCCTCGTCCAGATCATCAATAAAGATGTTAAAGAGCAAGGGGCCCAGTACTGATCCCTGGGGCACACCACTGGTGACTGGCTGCCAGCTGGATGTGGCACCATTCACCACCACTCTCTGGGCTCGGCCCTCCAGCCAGTTCCTAACCCATCTCAGTGTGTTCCCATCCAAGCCATGGGCTGACAGCTTGGCCAGGAGTTTGCTATGGGGAACGGTGTCAAAGGCCTTGCTGAGGTCCAGGTAGACTACATCCACAGGCCTCCCCACATCCACCAGGCGGGTCACCTGATCATAGAAGGAGATCAGGTTGGTCAGGCAGGACCTGCCCTTCCTAAACCCATGCTGGCTGGGCCTGATCCCTTGGCCATCCTCTAAGTGTTGCGTGATTGCACTCAGGATGACCTGCTCCATAATCTTTCCTGGCACTGAGGTCAGGCTGACAGGCCTGTAATTCCCTGGCTCATCCAACCGGCCCTTCTTGTGGATGGGTACCACGTTGGCCAGCTTCCAGTCAGCTGGGATCTCTCCAGTGAGCCAGGACTGATGAAAAATAATGGAGAGTGGCTTGGCCAGCTCATCTGCCAGCTCTCTCAGCACCTTAGGATGGATCCCATCTGGTCCCATGGACTTGTGGGGGTCCAAGCTGCTGAGGAGAGCTCCTATCACTTGCTCATGGAACACAGGGAAACCATGCAGCTCCCTGGCTCCCTCTGCCAGTTCTGCAGGCCAGCTGTCTGGTAGACGTTCTTTCCAGCTAGTAAAAACTGAGGTAAAGAAGGTGTTAAGTACCTCTGCCTTTTCCTCATCCTGTGTTACAACATTTCCTTCCATGTCAACCAAGGAGTGGAGGTTGTCCCTGCCCTTCCTCTTGCTATTAATATATTTATAGAAGGACTTTTTGTTGTCCTTCACATCAGAGGCCAGTTTAAGTTCCAAATATGCTTTTGCCTCCCTAATTTTCCTCCTACATGCCCTAGCAACCTCTTTAAACATTCCATGGGTTGCCTCACCTTTCTTCCAAAGATTATACACCCTCTTTTTTTCCCTTAGTTCAATTAGAAGTTCATTACACAGCCAGGCTGGCCGTCTGCCCCGGCGGCTCCTCTTCCGGCACATTGGCACAGCCTGCTCCTGAGCCTTCATCAGCTCTTTCTTGAAGCAGGTCCAGCCCTCCTGGACCCCTTTATTTTTAAGGGCTTTCTCCCAAGGAACCCTCTGAATTATTTCCTTGAGCAACCTGAAGTCCGCCCTCCGGAAGTCCAGAGTGGAGGTCTTCTTGCTGGCCCTCTTAGCTTGACTGAATACTGAAAATTCTATTATTTCATGGTCACTGGCCCCTAAACAGCCTCCGACCACCACATCACCCACCAGCCCTTCCCTGTTGGTGAAGAGGAGGTCAAGCATAGCCTTGCCCCTGGTAGGCTCACGCAGCACCTGGGATAAGAAGCTGTCCTCTATGCAGTCTAAGAACCTCCTAGACTGCCTCCTCTCTGCTGTGTTGAGATCCCAGCAGATGTCAGGCAGGTTGAAGTCGCCCATAAGGACAAGGTCAGGAGATCTTGAGACAGCCTTAAGCTGTCTATAGAATGCTTCGTCGACATCATCCTCCTGGTTGGGTGGTCTATAACAGACTCCAACCAGGATGTCTGCCCTACCGGTCTTCCCTCTAATTCTTGCCCACAAGCATTCAACCTGATTGTCCCTAATCTCTAGCTCAATGGCATCTAGTGCCTCCCTGATGTACATG
The DNA here is from genome assembly GCF_014839835.1 of Dryobates pubescens. Taxonomy (NCBI): domain Eukaryota; kingdom Metazoa; phylum Chordata; class Aves; order Piciformes; family Picidae; genus Dryobates; species Dryobates pubescens. Next base: position 15,983,651 of record NC_071623.1, on the reverse strand, counting down.
GCCACCCCTCCACCCCTTCTTCCTTGTCTATCTCTCCTGAAAAGCCTGTAGCCATCAATTGCAGCACTCCAGTCATGTGAGCTATCCCACCACGTCTCCGTGATGGCAACTACGTCATAACTTTCCTGCTGCAACAAGGCTTCCAGCTCCTCTTGTTTGTTTCCCATGCTTCGTGCATTAGTGTACATGCACCTCAGCTGGGCTGCTGGTTTGGCCTCTGACCCTAGCTTATTGCCCCCAGACTCTTGCCTGAGGGGACTAGTTTCAGCCCCTCCCCCCTTCGAAACTAGTTTAAAGCCCTGTCGATGAGAGCTGCCAGTTCCCTCCCCAGAATCTTTGTACCTTTGGGGGACAGGCCATTCTCATATACTGTGACCTTTCATGTTTAAAGCATTTTATGAAACACTAGTATGGAATTTTGTGTTCCTTTTTCACCATTTTTCCAACCCTTTCCAGCAAAGACAGGCATCCCACTGAGTTTACAAGTATCCCAATTACTTCCCTGTCAGTTTCTCACTGCTGGAGAATCACTAGTGGGAAAAAAGCCTTAATATCACCAATTAAACAGCTGCTCTACCTGAGGCACTCTACATAAATTGGAGTGGACAAGCTGAATATACTAAGGCATGAGTTGGGGCTGTTCAGACCTTACAGCAGCCTTCCAGTACCTGAAGGGGGCATACAAGAAAGCTGTGGAGGGACTATTTAGAAGGACAAGTAACAACAGGACATGATGCAACGGTTTTAAAATAGAGAAGGATAGAGTTAGGTTGGATATTGGGAAGAAGTTCTTTACTATGAGGGTGGTGGAACACTGGAACAAGATGCCCAAGGAGGTGATGGAGTCCCCATCCCTGAAGACATTAAAGGTCAGGCTTGATGGGGCTCTGAGCAACCTGAGCAAACATAGTGGGGGGTGTCCCTGCTTAGTGCAGGGGGGTTGGACTAGATGACCTTTAAAGGTCCCTTCCAACCCAATGCATTCTATGATTCTATGAATGACTACAAAGTTACTGAAATACAAAAGAAAACAATTACAAAAATTAAGTGGCCAAAACACGTTTTTTTCTCTTAAATCTTAAGCCACACTGTGGTGGGCAGTAACTAGAACCAAGGTGAATCTGGAATTACGTTTAATGGAAGAATCTGAAGTTGAATCTTTAATCAAATTCCCTAAGAATGCTGTTGCTACTTACACGTTGCTCTTTCCAACCAATTCTGGAGGCCGTTTGCTGCCTTCAAATGAATTTATAGAAAACAAGAGATCTCAAAGATTAAAAGTTGGATGAGTATCACTGAAAATACCTGGTGGGTAGACAAAAGAGCCCCCAAATCAACGGGTACTTTCAGAAAGCAGTTCAATTATTCTTGCCTCTTTGAGACACTTGGTCCATTAGCACAGATTTAAATCAAGCATGTGCTTTTCCTGCTCAGAGATGTCATAGGAAACAAGATGTCATTCGCGATGCTTCACTAGTAAAAACAGAAGGAAGGACACCAGCCTGTCATTACCCAGGCTTCATTAGCTCTAGCATAAAAACAATTTGTTCTGTAAAATACAAACTGAACAAAATCCCCCATTTGGAACAGAATTCTGAGTATCATCTTCAGAGGAAAAAAAAAAATGTATCTCAGTGATCACTTCAATTTACAGTGGTTAGTAACATTTTGGCATATTTATAACAATATATAAAACATATCAATTTTTAAAATAAGAATATGTTCATTTTCAAAAGGTTTGTCTTAAGTATCAAAATGCAAGATCATTGATTAATGGTTGCTAGTTAGATATCAATTATTACCAAAATGGTTTTCCAATTAAGACTGTAGTTGGTTTAGTAGTAATCACTAATTGGTGTTCTAATTGGTGATTTGCTGTTTTATTTGTGAGAATATACAAATACTTCAAACAGGATACAACAGACAAGGCAGCAGGCCTGCATGACAGGCAGCTGGGGGAGCAGACAAGATGGCCAGCAGCCAAGAGCAAAGAAAGCAGCTGGGCAGCCCACCAACCATTCCCACAGAGTATTTCAATTCCATCAAATCATCATTTCTTAACAGAAAGCTGTACATCAGTAAATTTTCAGCCCACTCTGTGAATATATATACTGGTGAGTTTAAGAGCCTTCAATTTCTAAACACAAAACAAACAGAAGAAAAAAAAAAAAACCAAAACCACTAAGCCAAGTGGTAGGACACTTCTTTTACTCTCCATCATCTCTTCTCTGCTAATTCTGCACTGCTCTGCCTCTGTCTTCATCTACTCAAGCTCAGCTTTCTTTCCCTCTTCTTCTTACCACTGCTGTTGCACTTGATGTCACTTAATTACTTCTGTCAGTGGATTAACTTCTGAAAAATTAACTCTCAAAAATTGTAAAGGGGAACATCACGACTGCCGTGAATCAGGAAGGTGAATGTTTTTTAACCCATTGGTCTCTCTTGTGTTCTCATTATTACCTTAGGAGTTTTAAGAAACCCTCAAAATTGGTAGTTTTAAATCTTTTCCTCTGAGGCAGTTTATTCCTAAAATCTGTTGCCTATGCAGTTAGCTAATATCCTGAAGGAAAAGGGAAGAGAGGACAGAAGAAGCCCAATCAACAAATGCCACAGTATAGGGATCCTTCTCCTCCTCTGTTCATTTGCTATGCATTTGCAAGACTCAAGGGAGCTCTTATTTAAAGACACCTTGGTGAGCTGAATTCCACAAACTAATTTTTCATTATAATTGCTGCTCCTCAGTGTGAGTGGATACTCCCTTACCCTTGATCCTAAGAAGTCAGAAGAATTCCTTTCTAACCCACATATATGGTATGTATTGACTCACCCTCCTACCTTTCTGTCTCCTCTACAAACAGTTCTTAAACTTTTTGATTTACCTTAAATTTCATTCTGTTCTACGTTTGAGAGTAGGATGCCTAGATTGTAGCAAAATGTCAAATTGAACTATACTTATCTTTTATATAAGAGCATGTTTTCCAGTTATAGGCTTCTATACTGTTTTTTTATTAAACTAAGTACTGTTTGGGCTTCTAACCTTTACTTCATACTCTCTTCTAATACTTAGGTAAATTTCCTGAACACAAAACAGTTTCAAATACGTTGGTTTGAAATTGCAATGAAATTCCACCTATCTTAATTCTCCATAATGTTTTTATGTTGTTGTTTGGTTTTAACCTCTAAACTTTTACCATTCAACACACAAAGTTTTATCTTTTATTCTAGAGTATCAATATTAACTTTCACCTCCAATCAAGAAAATTAAAATCAAAAAAATTTAATACCAGCCCTGCATTTACAACTATGCCATATGACACTAATAAAAATCAATTCATGATTTATTTTTTACCAGCACAATTAACAATTTTCTACCAATTCAGAGATCAGTAAAGACTGCTTAAACTTACATCCTGTATGCAGCTACCCAATGTTTCTGAACGTGATTTCTCTCCAGTGTAATCCAAATCTACCTTATCTGAAGTAATGCTTTCCAAAAATTTACACATTACCTTATAGTTATCTATTACAATGGAGTGTTTGTATAAACAGGATCATTCTTTAATTAAAGATATCAAAAATAAGGTAAATTCCAGCCACAGAAAGACAACAATAGTTGAAAAGCATGAAAACAAGGCAGCTTCATACAGCTTCAGTCATGGCACTGTAATCACATAGCAGATCTCAAAACAGGCAGCCATAAATATCCTGCCTTGGAATCATCAATACTCTTTGCAGTACTTTGCTTAACCAAAGAAGAAACCTGTCTCTCAATTGCACAGGAAAATGAATACTAACATGGGGAAAATTACAGAATTAATTAAGGGTACTTAAGTACTATTCTGCCAGGAATAACTCCCAACATTAAAAAAGGAAAAAATAAAAAAAATTTACTCCTTGGGCAACAGACCCCCAGCCACTGAAGTCTTCCTCAGACAGACAGGCAATATGACAAGCACAGAGCCTAGAAAGGTCTTTTCACAATAAATGTCAGCAAAAATGAGAGGATATTAACTCATCTTCTGGAAGTTCCAGTTTTGTGGAACACCTCCCTCTTTTTAACGTGTTTTTGACATTTAATTTAATCCTTAAACACAAATAACCATTTTAGGCTGTGCTTTAGGAAGCCCAAGCTATATTTAATTGTTCAACATGGTAATTAAATACCTGATTCTGTATCAACTAGCAGCCAGTCACTAGTGGTGTCCCCCAGGGATTAATATGGGGCCCAATCCTGTTCAGTATCTTTACTGATGATTTGGACAAGGGGATTGAGTCCATCATCAGTACATTTGCAGATGACACCAAATTGGGAGCAGGAGTCTATCTGTTAGAGGGTGGAAGGGCTCTGCGGAGGAACCCTGACAGGCTGGACAGATGGGCAGAGCCCAACAGTATGAGATTTAACACATCTAAGTGCCAGGTTCTACATTGGCCCCATGCAGTGCTACAGGCTAGGGTCAGGGTAGCTGGAGAGCGGCCATACAGAAAGGGACCTGGGGGCACTGGTTGACAGATGGCTCAACATGAACCAGCCGTGTGCCCAGGTGGCCAAGGCCAATGGCATCCTGGCCTGTATCAGGAATAGTGCGGCCAGCAGTAGCAAGGAAGTCATTCTGCCCCTGTATTCAGCACTGGTTAGAGTACACCTTGAGCAGTGTCCAGGTCTGGGGCCCTCAGTTTAAGAAAGATGTTGAGTTGCTGGAACGTGACCAGAGAAGGGCAACAAAGATGGTGAGGGGTCTCGAGCACAAGCCCTATGAAGAGAGGCTAAGGGAGCTGGGGTTGTTTAGCCTGGAGAAGAGGAGGCTCAGGGGAGACCTTATTGCTGTCTACAACCACCCTTCAGGAAGTTGTAGACAAGTGGGGGTTGGTCTCTTCTCCCAGGCAGCCACCAACAGAACAAGACACAGTCTCAAGCTGCACAAGGGAAGTTTAGGCTGGCAGTTAGAAAGAAATTCTTCACAGAAAGAGTGATTGGCCACTGGAATGGGCTACCCAGGGAGGTGGTGGAGTCATCATCACTGCAGGCGTTTAGGAAGAGACTGGATGCGGCACTTGGTGCCGTGGTTTAGTTGGGTGTTAGTGTTTAGTTAGTGTTGGGTGATAGGTTAGACGCAATCTCGAAGGTCTTTTCCAACCTGGTTAATTCTGTATTCTGTAGATATATTCTACTTCTTGATTTCTCTTAAGATTTCACAGAATGACAGCTATGCCTCTCAATCATCTTTAAACATGTTTAGTGCCTTCACTGTCTGTCTGACTTCCAAAATAAGTATTTTTCAGACCTTGAAATCCAGATTCATTTTAGAAAAACAAAAAGGATCCTCAGGCTAACAGCCTGTTTCAGCCCTCCCCAAAGCCCTTGCACAACTTTGCTGCATGTGCAATATGCATGGGGCAAAAGGAATAAAATACAAAATCCTACTTTATTTACTTGCATTTAAATGAAGTGGGAGTTTCTATACCAAGAATTTTGAGATCCATGTCTTAAGACTTTCTTACACACACAGCCACTCTACCCTTCATTGTATCTTTCCAAAAGTAGTGTACCAAAGTGACTCAGAAGAAGAGGTACAATTCTGGATTCTAGATCAGTTTGATAAATCAGACCAACAAATTGCTCTTCATAGAATCACAGAAACATAGAATTGTTTTGGTTGGAAAAGACCTTTAAGATCATTGAGTCCAACCTTCAACCTACGACCGCCATAGCCATTGAACAACGTCCTGAAGTGTCATCTCACAATTGATCAGCACAGAGGCAGGAAATTTTGTTTCACTTATGACAAAGTTATAACTTTATTGACATAGCAGATCACATTCTTTCTAATAATTACAAAACTTTCTTCTCACAACCAGAATAGGCAAGTTACCAGCACCAGAACAAGAGGACACAGTCTCAAGCTGTGCCAGGGGAAGGCTAGGCTCGAGGTGAGGAGAAAGTTCTTCACTGAGAGAGTTGTTAGCCATTGGAATGGGCTGCCCAGGCAGGTGGTGGAGTCACCATCCCTGAAGGTGTTCAAGAGGGGATTGGACGTGGCACTTGGTGCCATGGTTTAGTCATGAGGTCTGTGGTGACAGGTTGGACTGGATGATCTTTGAGGTCTCTTCCAACCATGGTGATGCTGTGATTCTGTGAAAGCAGCAGTGCTTCAAGACAGTGCTCCAGTAGCTCAGGGATTCACTGTGTCCCAGTCAAATAAAGTGCTACCTCCAGTACTCGCTCCCTGAACTTGAATCACCAAGTATTTCGACACACACACACCAACTCCCCGTTTTCAGGTACAGGTTGTAAGAATATATAACTAAAACTAGATTGCCAAGAAAACATAAAAACCAAGGTATAGAGAGGTTAGTTAGCAATGAACATGGAAAGAAGCCACATGAATTTGGAGTTACATGCCTACATAAAATACCAGAATTAGCAAAAACACTAAACAGAAGCATTTTAAAAATTCAAAATATCAATACTGTTCCTTTAGGAAACATTTTTATTTTGTATCATTCTCCCACGGCAGCACCTTCATAAGTCTCAGCTCAAGACTTGCTGTTGTCCTGTGGCATCGTTCATCCAGGTTTGTTTTGAACTCAGAAATGCCATTCATCATGTTTTCTTCCATTTTCTCTTCACTCGAAGCTAAGGTCTAAAAAATTCACCGGCAAGCAATACCTACAAGTTGTTTGTAAAAGCCAGGGTTACAGCTATTGTGACTGAGGAGAGACTCCCAAGGAACTCATCTGACATCAACGCACAGGAAAGAAAGTTTAGGAAAGGAAAAGGCTAAAATTCCTCTGAAAGACAAATTGTCTCAGTGAAGGCAAAGTCCCTTCAAGACAAGCTGTTCCTCATACTTATTTCAAGGTTTAGACAGATAGAGGGCTCTGTTTGCCTAGATTTTGAGATCAAAACCACAACTAAGACGGGGCTATAATGCTCCATTATGAACATGATTGGATTATTTCACTTATGTTGTATTTTTATAGATTTTGGAGAGTGAAAAATTGGATAAGGTGTACTTGTAGAGCTCCAGAGAGTAATTCTACTCTAGACAACAGGTCATGGTTGCATTTAATCAGAAATTCATCCTTCCTCTCCAAAACGTAAAGACTATGCTGCTGAATGGAACCATAACTCCAAACAGCTGATCATGGGAGTGAGCAAGCAGGCTGTTTTCAGCAGTAACACTTAACTTTCATAACTTTGCTGCTGAAGTTACTGAAGGAGTAACTTCATTCACTTTTCTTACTAATTTTAAGCCTTCCTCTCCCATGAATACCTTCCTAACTTCCAATGATTTGTGGGTCTGAGGTTTCTAAAGCCAGACAAAATGTCTTCAAATTTAATTACCCTTAATGGGTTTTTCTTCCCCAATTTGTCCAGCTGTTTTTTGAAACCATTAAAACACTGCAAGTCTAGAGCACTCTGCAAAAACTGATGCAACTTTCCACACAACCACTGATACAAACACTTCTGGAAGCTGCAGTAACCATGAATTTCCTGCAGCAGCTGACAACAGAACAGAAAACACAGAAAATCTCACTAGCAGCACTAGTCTTGTTTAAACAGATTCTCCCTTCTCTCTCACCACTGTGAGCTTTCATCCCTTAGCTATAATGAAAATAGTAATTTGGAATGATGGAATGACAGTAAGTTTATCTCCTTTCCAAAACCAAAGTTCAAGCTACCTACATATATGACGACTTTAGTCCTTTCCCCCTCCCTCCTTCTTTCTCTTTTAATTCCCTTCTCTTCCCTTGACCCCGTCCTGTTTGATCCGCCTCCCATTTTACACTGCTTAGCGGGACTGGAATCAGATTTTTCAGCTTGCTTGTTTTCAGAAAAAGTTAATAAAATTCTGATTATATCACCAAGATAGATGGGAACAGACCTGTGTCTGATCCCAAGAATGAGTCTGACAGGTGTACACATGAAATAGATCCCAATCCATTTGGAGAGAAAAACAATACCCGAAATATTTTTACAAAACAAGTTAAAGAGCATCAATGTAGTCATGATATCTGGTAGCACAGTTTTATTGAATACATAGAATACACCAGGTTGCAAGAGACCTTCAAGATCATTGCGTCCAACCCATCAACCAATCCAACCCACCTAAACAACTAACCCATGGCACCAAGCACCCCATCAAGTCTTCTCCTGAAAACCTCTAATGACGGTGACTCCACCACCTCCCCGGGCAGCCCATTCCAATGGGCAATCACTCTCTCTGTATAGAACTTTTTCCTAACATCCAACCTAAACCTCCCCTGGTGCAGCTTGAGACTGTATCCTCTATTGCTGTTTTTCTGATGATCCTGCAAATTCAGAAAGAAGAGGCTAGAACAACACCTGCAATGATATATATATAAAAAAAACCCACACCCAAACTAAATAAAAACTTAACCCTGTAAGACTGAATGAGGAAACCAGGAAAATTGGCTACATATATTTTGGCTGGTAATAACAGATGAAATTTAATTAAGCAACTTTCTGGCCTTGCAGAACAAAGGCTAGGGTAGGAATTAAGAAAACAGAGTAAAAGATCCCTGATTTATTATTTCTCCCATATCTGACATGTCAGATCTCTCATCAGTCCCATTTTTCTGGCAAATGCAATGAGAAAAATGACAGCACTTGGAATAGAAGTTAAGAGTTCTGAGTTATCCCTCAAAAGCTGGGAGGGAGAACTTGTACACATACATGGTGCCTTAGGAATTGGTGCCAGCAGCCCAGGGAAGCGGTTGAGTGTGACAAGCTAATGTTTTCCCAGGTTCTTTTGTAATGCTGGTAAATCCCTACTACAAACTTGCTGCATAGGAAGACGATCAGCTACAGATTTTCTAGGTAACTACAGACCTTCTCAGCCTATGCTTAGAAATACTTTTGCTTGAAATTACCTACTAAACTCAAAGGTTTGGTTCCTTTGCTGTTAGCATGCTTTAGCGTTTGATTCTCCAGTATCTTTTCAGCACTGGGCTTTCCCTTCAAGGACAGCACTCGGGTTTCAGCACTGATCTCACTTGATGCACTTCACAAAGACAAGCAGACACTAGAGATTACTTCTTGCAACACATCTATGCAAGTAAACATAAGAAGCAGAACTGATTTCTATTTCTCCTCTAAATACCCATCCTTGTAACAGTGCTTTCACAGAGCAGAGCACAAGCATGCCCATATACTGCTCTAAAATCATTTTAAATTACTTGTCTTTTCCTTAAAGCATAAGCCTCACATGCTACTTGTAGGATCTTCAAGAAAAACACCCCACACTATGTCTCCCCATCCTCCCACCTGCTGCCTTCTCCCATCTATTTGTACTAGACCCACTCACTTCAGCCACTCCTCCCCCACCCACCCACACCATAAAGGAAAGACTGAATCCATATCCCTGAGAAAACACAGAAACAATACAGCACAATACTTAAAATAAGCATATGCTTGAAAGAGTATTTTAAAACACTAGAACTGAAACATGAGTTCTGAAGAGAACAATTTTAAACTTCCAATACTGCAAAACAAATCAGCTCTTTGTTTCTAAAACTAAGCAAACATTCCATCTTTTAAAGAAACAATCTAAAATCTTTAAAGATATCTAATGTAGAAGTATCTACTTACAGCTTATGATCAAATGTGAGTCTACAAACTACATGCAAAAAAACCAGGGTGATGTTTTGTTCTAACCTTTTTAACGCTGGAAAAAAAGCGACTATTCAGACTATAAAGTAATCACTCCATTACTGTGGTTTCTGAAAACAACAGAATACTTTTGACAAAGCAAGCACCACATGCATTATCAACAGAGTTGCTTACATCTAGAAAAAGAAATACTTGGCCCTTCAGAATCAACATTCAAATAATATTCTTGCCCACTGAAGATGTGTCCTCCAAGTCAGAACTGTTCTAGTCAACTAAATACGCCTCTCAGAACAACCTGAATTGATGAGTTTCTCCACTGCCATAATTCAGCATGTCTTGTGCTTCTGCATCCTACATTCTCATCACAGGGATTGAAGAACGGAAGCATGCTATTATTCTAAGTAGATGAAGGATGACAGCTTATTCTGCACAAAGACATTTTCTGCAATAGCAGAATTCAAAATGCATTAAAAGCTTTTCTGAAGAGACTTTTCCATCAGTCCTGATGATACTTCAGTTACTTCCACTCAGTATTTGGACTTCTAGACAGAGATCATATGTATGGAAGATGAGAAGAGTTTTGTCAATTAATTTCTACAGTGAAGAATCACAATTTGAAAATGTTATAAATTGTGTTTGAATAGAATAGAACAAACCAGGTTGGAAGAGACCTTCAAGATCATCGCGTCCAACTTATCAACTAATCCAACCTACCTAATCAACTAAACCATGCAACCAAGCACCCTATCAAGTCTCCTCCTGAACACCTCCAACGACGGTGACTCCACCACCTCCCCGGGCAGCCCATCCCAATAGACAATCACTCTCTCTGTGTAGAACTTCTTCCTAACATCCAGCCTAAACCTCCCCAAATATGGAAACAGATACCATGTCTAGGATGCAGACAGTGTTCTCTCTCAGATTCTACCATATCTTCTCCTGACCCAAGCAAAGTTCCTACCCAAAGCACATTAATTCCTCTTCTACCACTAACATTCTGAGTATATTACAGGTTTGCCAGGTTTGTTGTTGATTAAAAGGCATGTGGCATAATAAATGAATATACAATAGAGAGAAAAAAAGGTAAAACAATTCAACACTATAAAGACTGAAAAAAAGTGTTGCTGATTTAGTTCAAATAAAAATTATTTGTAATAATATAGAAACACACACACACTTCCTAAAAAGACCTAATACTTCTTGTGACTCAAGAAGGTACATGGTTTGTGTGCAGAGGAGGGTTCCTTTGTATGATGACAAGTAATAGAAAGAGAAGAGAACAAGAAAAAAAAAAAAAGGGGGGGGGGGGGGGGGGGGGGGGGGGCGCAATTTAACAAATATACCTGGAGGACAACAGTGTTGTGTCAAAACTTCTAAGCTAAATTGGTCAGTCTTCACACTTCTTAAGATTTTATACCTACACTTGATTCCATGAATGGGGAAGTAATATGCCCTTCTGCCAGAATTTCACTAGAGAAATCAGCCGATATGAAAGTTAATTATTAGAACTTTGTACAATGTTACTATACACAAAACTGGACATGCTGAATTATTTGTCTCCATTAACAACAGTAAAGACCAGTATCCGCTTCTTTCTGTGTCATGGGAATACCTAAGAATTCTCTGGTTTAGCTGACAGAGGGATAGAATTTCAGACAGACGTGCACCAGAATGCACAAAATACAGAACTGTAACTCTAAATATTTACTACCCTTTAAGAAGTATCTGTTTAAATGTGTCCTTTACTCCAATTAGCAAAAAATACAAAACATCTCCTCCTTGATCTTTCTGGGTGGCATTCATTTAACAACACATTTTAGGAAAAAAATAAATATGTGTTTCTTTCAACTTCTCTGCTTTACTGATTTACAAGAATTAACCTTTTTAAAAATTTTATTTTGCATCCAATAATAAAAGATCTTTTTATGAAACCCAAATACAGTTAGCCACTTGCCTTTTTTAAATTTTATTTTATAGATGATCAAGTGTTATTGGTTGCACGACCATCATTACCCTTCAAGCACTGTAGGAATTGTATTTATTAATGTGTTTCTCTAAAATATTTTGAAAGTGTAAAGGCAATTCTTCTGCTTATAGAATAGGATAGAATAGAATAGAATAGACCAGGTTGGAAGAGACCTTCGAGATTATCGAGTTTTTAGTCCAGTTAGTCTTCATAAACATAATTTGCATTTAAGAATCCAAACTTTTAAGATCACTGAGTAATCACACTAACTGATTACACCTATGGGATGCTGAAATAACTTCACTTGCTGTGTTACCAAAACTACCATGTATTCTGAGACTTACATGGTGCACAATTCATAAATTCAGCCCTTCAATTTAGCAGTCTTCATACTCTTTAATTTCTCCTAGGTCTCATTCATTTAACAATGTTTCTAGTTTTTCAATTATCTCACACGCAAATTCTACCCATCTTGACATATTGAAGGGGCAAGTTCATGATCCTGGAGTGCAGCCAGGCAGAAAGGGACCTGAGGGTACTGGTTGACAGATGGCTCAACATGAGCCAGAAGTGTGCCCAGGTGGCCAAAGCCAATGGCATCAAAGCCTGCATCAGAAATAGTGTGGCCAGCAGGAGCAGGGAAGTCATTCTGCCCCTGTAATCAGCACTGGTTAGGCCACACCTTGAACACTGTGTCCAGTTCTGGGCTCCTCAATTTAAGATTCTTGAACGTGTCCCGAGAAGGGCAACGAGGCTGGTGAGGGGTCTGGAGCACAGCCCTGTGAGGAGAGGCTGAGGGAGCTGGAATTGTTTAGCCTGGAGAAGAGGAGGCTCAGGGGAGACTTTATTGCTCTCTACAACTACCTGAAGGGAGGTTGTAGACAGCTGGGGGTTGGTCTCTTCTCCCAGGCAACCCATGGCAGAACAAGAGGAGGCAGTCTCAAGCTGCACCAAGAGAAGTTTAGGCTCAAGGTGAGTAGAAAGTTCTTCACAGAAAGAGTAATTGGCCATTGGAATGTGCTGCCCAGGGAGGTAGTGGAGTCACCGTCCCTGGAGGTGTTCAAAAAAGGACTGGATGCGGCACTTGCAGCCATGGTTTAGTTGTCATGAAGTGTTAGGTAGTAGGTAGTAGGTTGGATTTTAATTATCTCTGAGGTCTTTTCCGATCTGATTGATTCTGTGATATTAGTAACCTTTACCAAACTTCAGAGAAACAGATATTACTAGCTCTGCACTTCACTGTGAGGGTTTTTTGTTGGTTTTTTACAATCTTTCTTTAAAATTACCTTTGATGATGTTATATCTGTTTCCCCCTCCTTCCTGTTTCCCATGTATACATTAGCACCGAAGTGAAGCGGCCGTCAACAGAATTACTCACTCTTGCCCACTGCACCTCAAAAACTTAAATGGGAAATATTTCCTCAAGTATTTTTCACTGGCAGTTCAGCAAGACTTTGTGCAATTGCGAGATCCTTTGTTCCTTCCCGTAAAACTCTCTCTTTTGTGACAGAAAATTGTTATCACTAGGTGCAGTACCAGCTGCATACAAAAAAAGTCTTCACTGTCTAATTAATAAGAGAAGAGTTCCTGTCATCTTAACTCTCTCCTCCCCTTGCTATGAACTCTCCCGCAAGCTCAGGACAGAAAGTTCATTTTCCATCACCTGAATCCCCATCATCATTATACCCTCTATTTTTAAAAATATACTTAGCTAGTTCTGCAGGTGATTTTCAGTGTTTCATACTTTACCACCTTCTACCTTCCTCCAAACAGAAGACATCCTGGTTCTATGCGGGAGAGCGTTATTGTGCTCCTCACCTGAACAGTTACTGTCTTGGATGTTTTCAATTTTTTATTTTTTTTAAATCTCTCCCACGATGCCTGATGTATTTATGACACAGAGGTGGCTGGTAGGGAGAAAGCTGGCAAAAGTCTCATTTCAAACCTCCCACAATCCACTCCTGTATTATTCTATATATATCTTCCTCCCTTCTCCCCATATGCTCTTAGCCTTAAAGTATATTTTTTACTTCTCTTATTCTTTACATTCAAATTTTTGTCAAGGCTACAATTTTCCTTCCCCCACTCCCTGTGATTCTTCCTCTAGCCACACTTTCCTCTCAGCAGATTCAGAGTGTATTTCCACACTACCTTCTGTAAGACAGTCTCTCAAAAATGCTTATGCCATTAAATCCCACTAAAATGTTTTTGGTCTCCATTACAATAACCTATTGTCTTCAGTATTTAAAAATTAAGAGTATTCCTTTCAAACTTACTTCTATTCTCCATTTGCTGTTCCAAAATCTGTTGTTTTAGTCAAAAGTGAGAGATGATGCAGAATGCCATGTGCTGTGCTGATGACCATTACATTTTCAGACAGAAGAACGTATAGACAGTATTAATGGTATCTTCCTTTGCAAGGCCCTCCCAGCTTTCTGGTTTTTCACATTCTCATTCTCCATTTTCTCTGAAATTTCTATTTATTCCATTCCTACCCTGTCATTTTTATGTTACTTTGCAAATATATCCTGAATGACACATTTTCATCTTAACCATCTTTAGGTCATTTACTATTATCTCCCAAATCCTTCTGTAATGCCCTTAATCTCAGCAGATTTCACCCTCATTAAGGATTTTTGAAACTTGCTTCCTGATCAAGTCCTCCTCTAAATGTATCTCTAATGACATCTCCTGCAATAAAAGGGACTCTTTTCTGCCTTTCCTGCACATGCCCTGCATTGCTACACAGCAGTAATTTATATTGTGTCATTTTTAGGTTTTGTTGTCTGAGGACTCTTATGAGGAAGTCTTGTCTCCTTATACAGGATGTCCATTCTCCTTTTTAAAACAAAGTTCAAAAAATCCAAGGGCTTGACTAAAAAGCTGCATTCACAAAACATCCTATTGTCTTCTATAATTTTTATTGCAGGAAGGCATCTGCTTCATCAATTTCTATTGATCCTTTACCACTGCACTGTTTGAATTAAACCAAGCATTTATATACAATTACAAAAACAATGGAAACGTTGATGAATTCTGTCTAAAAACACTACTTGGTGTTTTGAGGTTACTATAGAAAACAAAACACTTGTTGAGTCAATGAAGCAGAAAATTGCTGTCTTTTAACAGATCCTCTAAGGTGCAAAATGCTCTCTTACTTGCTGTTATCAGTATGTTTAGTAATTGCTTTTTGTCCAACTATTAAAAAAAAGGCAGAAATAGACTTACAGTCTGGAAAGAGACAGCAAAAGGCACAAAATTAAAGCATTCATGTTTTTTTAATTGTTTTGCTGTTTTATAGCATTAGGAATAGACATCCAAAAAAAGACATTTTTCTTTCCAAAGCAAGGGGGGGAAAAGAAGCTGCATAAAAACATTAAGCAACAGGTCACATTTCAAAACAAATAATCATGGTCACTTGTTACATAAGTAGTTTGGTGGGGGGCTTTTGGTGGGGAAGCCTTACTATTAATGAAAAGTGTTTTAGCTATACAGTTGAAAATACTTCTAGTAACATTTCTACATGGGTTCAATTATAAAACATTATTGCAAAAAAATTACCTGGTACTGAAGTACACTTTAGGTCTACAAAGCAAGGAACACTATAAAATCACTTTCTGTAACAGACTAGCAACTCAGTATAAAGAACATAGCCTTCTTCCAGAACTAGTAAATATGTACACAGCTGCACTTTCCTGGGCTTTCTGAAGAGAATTTTAGTGGTGTTTTTTTTTTTTGTTTCTTCGGTATCTCTGCATGGTTTTGGATTCTCTTTACAGAGTCCAGAGCAGAGCCACAAAGATGATTAAGGAACATCTCCCTTAGGAGGAAAGGCCAAGGGAGCTGGGTCTCTTTACCTTGGAGAAGAAGAGACTGAAAGATGACCTCATTAATGTTTAAAAGAAGGGTAAGTGTCAAGAGGATGGAGCCAGGCTCTTCTGAGATGCCCAGTGGGTGTAAGCTGCAGCACAAGAGGTTCCACGCGAACAAAAGGAAAAACCTTTTCACTGTGAGGGTGACAAAACACTGGAACAGGCTGCCCAGAGAAGTTGTGGAGTCTCCTTTTCTGGAGACATTCAAAACCCACCTGGATGCATTTCTGTGTGACCTACTCTAGGTGATCCTCCTCTGGCAGGCGAGTTAGACTGGATGATCTTTTGAGGTCCCTTCCAAACCCTAACGTTCTGTGATAAGGACTATCTGACAAAAGTGGAAGTTCACTATTTGCGAACATATAGCCAAAATTAAATTTCTAAGAATCATTTAAGTGACAAATAAGATGAAGGTCTGAGGCAAACGTTTGAACTCAGTAGTTTATAATGTCCAGTAAACATGAGCAAGAAGTACCAAATAGCTGCTTTCCAGAATTAGATCAGTACCTTACTTGCTGCAAAACAACCATCGGATTTGTTTCTGCCCCTTCAACTTAATTATTTTTAAACCAGACTATTCAGCCTTCTACAGTATAGCCTTGAAACTGTAAATTGTTTATACCATCTTTGCATCTAGGAATTCTTAAAATCCACTAGAACACAGAAGTAGGTCTTTGAAAATCCTCCTTGAAGTTTACTAAGCTTCTGTTTTTTATTAAAAAGAAAGGCGATTAGGACCAATTTCATAATAATGACAAAGAGTGCCTGACAGATTAAACTTTTCTCCTAGGCAACTTTCCAATTAAGGTAAACAGCTAAGAAAAAAAAGTCTATTTCTGAATTTGTGTTGGAAGATACAACTCACTAATTAAAGATTCCTCAAACATTTCAGGGAACATTCCGATTTCCTGACTGATGCATTCCCAGTACTTCTCTGTAAAAAGACACTAAAGTTAAGTGACTATAATTGAATAAATTGACGTTTCTTTTCTATTTAAGGTACCCTTAATCTAAGTTCCACCATCCTAGTCCATGGTAAGCAGTCTTGCTTGATACAGGAGTAACTGATTTTCACTGCCAGGAATAACTACCATCATTTTAAGGTTCACTTAGGTTCATTTTTAAATACCATGCCCTGGCAATCTTCCAATTTATATATAGATAGAAATGTTTATCTATTTGTGTACCCTCTGTTACTCCAATGAAACACACCTTTTTATAAAAATCCTTGAAGACAGACAGGATGAATTAATACACTCACATTAAGGTACGACAGCAGCGCTGTCCGCACGCTCCCCATAATTTGTTCACAGACTCTTGGATTTGACTGAAATCCTGCCTAGAAAGCTACACATTCATTCCTTCAACCCTGGAGAGAACAACAGATGGTTCAGAGAAATGCTGCAAAGAATCAGAATATAGCCACACCAAAAAGTTTTATTCTATGTTGCAACAACTACAGGAGCACTGTGAACACTGAACCTACCTGCAAAAAGCTGCAAATATACTTTAACCAAACTATAGAACTACGTAAGGGCTGTGGTTGCAGTGCCATTAGGATCTCCTAATCAAAGCAGTAACTAGGCTGTTCTGTAAAGCCCTCTTAGGAATCATGGTAGTAAGTACTGAATCCTCTTGCAGCTGCACGTCTGCAGAGGATGATTTCCAGGTCTTCCCTGCCCTGGGGAACCATGTCAATGCAACAGACCCAGATGTTTTACACTTACACAATTCACCCAGGTACTGAAATTTGTGTTGGCACAGCCCTACCCAAATTCAGGCATTATATAAAAGAGTTCAGTGTAATCAACTGAATTATAGTACAACATAAGATGATTAAAGTAACTTTTTCCAGGTGCCAGATATCTGCCATCATGTTTGGATAAAACCAGGAATATCTTACTCCTTGCTGAGCTTCTAATCCTGCCTCCTCAGAATATGTCAAAACTGATAATCATGGCAGACACTAACACTTGATATCTTTATTTTCTCAGTAGCATCAAAATCTACAAACTGAAGTTCTAGCTGTTAACTCCCTCTCCTGAACTGCCCTTCCTATCCATTCATCCCCCACAGTCTTCCTCACCTCCCCCAACATGTTGACATAAAGGAGTTTTAAAAAGAAATTAGAATGAAGTGCATTGCACAGAAGGGAGATTTATTTTAGTACAGGCACATAATGAGAAGTAGAAACACAGAGAAAACTACTTGAATGCAAGAACTCCTAAGTTATCCCAGATTTTATGCAAGTTGAGATACTTGCTTTATAAGATTTCAAGTCAGGTAATTTCTTTTACATGCAGAGTTAAGGTACCACAGTCCCTATACAAAACAAAAAATGTGGAAACTCAATCAGCTTGACATTTTACTTTGATCTGTGAGTGCCCCTTGCAAAAAAAATGGTCTATTTAAGAACAGGAATCATAGCATAACTCACTTCTTTCCAAACTATCCATAAAGGTATTAATACTTTGAAAGGAAGTAATATCTCATCAGAATGAAGGGAGTATTTATGTGGTAAACAGCAAAACAGAGCATATGCCCAACTTTCCACCTTCACTTTTATCGCTGTAACACAGATTCAGAATATATTTTCTAATATGTTTTTTTTCTTTCTCTTTTTGTTCCATAGGATCAATAAAATGCTTATTCTATTACCAATGAAACTCATGCATCAAATTCTGACAGAAAACAACCTGGTAAGAAATTCACACCAACAGAAAAATCTATGAAAAAGGAAGTAAAATGCTTTTCTTCACAAAAATTAAAAACACACACACCACCAATAATTGTAAGATAAATATCATATAATGAGCAACACATGAAAATCACAAGATGGCTTAGGTTGGAAGGGGCCTTAGAGATCATCGACTCCAACCTACCTGACATGAGCAGGGAAATTCCTCAACTAGACTCAGCTGCTCAAGGCCTCATCCAGTCTGGCCTCGAACACTCCCCAGGGAGGAGGCATCCACAACCTCTCTGGGCAACATAATCCAGAGTCGCACTACCCTTGTACTGAAGAACTTCTTCCTAAATTCCAGTCTAAACCTACTCTCCCTCAGCTTAAAACCATTCTCCCCTGCTCTACTGCTAGACACCCTTATGCAAAGTCCCTCTGCAGCCTTCCTGCAGGATCCCTTCAGGTATTGCAAAGGAGCTACAAGATTCCCCCAGAGTCTTCTCTTCTCTAGATGGAACAACTCCATCTCCCTCAGCCTATCCTCATAGCAGAGGTGTTCTAGCCCTTGGATCACCTTTGTGACCCTCCTCTGGACTCGCTCAAACAGTTCCGTGTCCTTCTTATGCTAGCGACACCAGAACTGGATGCAGTATTCAAGGTGGGGTCTCACAAGAACAGAGTAAAGGTGAAGAATCGCCTCTCTTGACCTGCTAGCTACACATCTCTTGATGCAGCCTAGGACACTGCTGGCTCACGTTGACCAACCACATGGAATAGAATACCAGAGAGTAAAATTCTATGTAGGAAGGGTAAAACTATACATAAAGCAACCTAAAATCTCTCAAAATACTGTAAGTTTTCTATTTCTAAAACAACGAATAGACACTTATTTCAATGATGTAAATTTGTACTGTCCCATAGCAAGTAATTTCAGACATGGTGCCTAAGTTTGTAAGACAGCCCCTATTTTCAAATCTGTCTTACATAATAACCTTCATGGGATTCGGCACCCTCCATCAATTTCTCACTTCTCTCACACAGCTCCTCTCACAGCTCATAAATACAACCCTTTCTTCACACCCTTTTCTCTCTCCTGCTTTACCACCACAAATACCAACGATGCAATTGATGACACCTAACCCTGTAGGAATTTTTTTAAAAGAGATAGAGATATTCTTCTAAAAACCCCCAACAGTGAAACAAAGAAGTGTGATTGCAGTTTTTTCTTTAAGTCATCTGTATCTCTGAAAAAAAGTTAATCACAAAGTGTAACAAAACATTACACAAGTGTGACCAAAATTACATCACAAACTTACTATTCTTCACTAAATGGTTACTTACAGATACAAAGCACTAAAAGAGAACAGGAAACCCTCTCAGTTGGGAGGAGGGGAGGGAGAAGACTTTTCTCCAGACCTAATCCAGACAGCTTCCTACTGCCAACTTGAAAATCTTCATCATCCATCAAGAAGATGAAATGTGATTCATCTATGATTTTTAATTAGTTTCAGCAAAAAAGTTTTTAACTGCAAAACAGGTTTTTTTAATTATCTCAGGCCCTTTTTCATACATATAAAAACTAAGAAAATCTCCAAAATTATTTAGGGAAAAAAAAAAATCCACTTTGGACTAGTTAGTTATAAGGAAGCTCTTAATGAGAACTAGTAGTATAGGATCCTTCCCACATGAGGCCAACCAGAAGAAAAATTATGTGGGCTTTTTTCTTTGCAGAAGTCAAAATGCTCTTTAGTCAGCTTCAAGCAATGTTCTCATGCTTGCAACTGTAAATGTTTGCAATAATTTATGCATGACAAAACTCTTGAGATATACACAAAGAACAGGTATGTTAGAGTATCAGCACACTGCATGCAAACAGAAATTGCTTTGAGCAAGTCAAGCACAGATCACACATTTTACAGCTACCCATGCTCTTGAAATGACCCTGTGTAACAGTATACATTTATTTTAACTGCAGGTAATACTCTGAGCCTTGCTGAAACACACTACACCTAAGGAAACTCATACAATCAGTTGGTTATACTTCACCCTGAACTCTCAGGAAATGTAGGCAAAATAATTTACTAATCATTTATCCCTTGTAATAACGACCCATCAGAACAAAAGCCAGAAAAAAAGAATTCAAGTCACAAACTATTCTGAAATGCTTAACATGGCAAGAGTATAAACAAAAGAAACTATTACAATAGATGTTTGATTAAATGATTTCAACACTCTGTTACAGCAATCTTTACACTAACTCACTGAGGACATGTAAGAAGTAAGAACAGATGAATGTTTTTATTGCTGTGGTTTTTAAACTGCAGTGGTTCTTTCTGGAAAAAAAATAACAACTACTTCCAGTTCCCAATGAATTAGTGCAAAAGTGGCACTCATACAACCACCGGAGCAGGGGCTTCACAAGACAAAATGAACAATTCTAGGACTCTCCAGACCTCTCCTTCTGTATGCCAGAAGACACTGATCTCACTTCACATTTCTACTCTTTATTTACCCTGCCCCTATAGGAGAAGCTGTCATTGGTTTTTTTTCTGAACATACTTACAGCCCCTATAAATTGCAAAAAATATAGGAAACATAGTTTCCCTAACGCTGGCATGTCCGTGGGGTTGGCGGTTTTGCAGAGCGAGGCCTGACTAGTTTAAGAGGCACACTCCTAAGGAAAAAAGGTGCTAAGACCACACAAGTATCAATGACTGCGCTGGGTGCTTTCCTTCACTTCCATCTCAGTCCTCACCTTCAGATTACTTCATATAGCAATGCAAAGATGCCATTTTTCTACAATCTCATGGTAAGATTTTTTTTTTTTTAAATTAATTTACAGAGTTCTGATACTTACAGATAGGCACCTATACAAACAGGGCTATTTTTCCCACCTTATGTAAGCTTGTTATCTAAAATATTGAAAGGGATTTTAAACAATTTGGCATCTTCAGAAATAAGAAGCCGGAGAACACTTTTCCTAGCACAAGTCAAATACCCTGCATGGCAACTTTGAAGTGCTTATGAGTTTCTCAATACTCATACCAAATATTTATGCTTACATAAGAAAAACTGAAGTAATGAACGATAATAAAATAACATTTTACAAATCTAAAATGTGTGAAGATAATTAATTTACCACTTCAAAGTGTGTGAAGTCTTATTTCCACATATATTTATAACAAATTGTACAAATAGACAAACATTTCCATTATGACCCAATTAATATGCCCAAAAGTAATTGAGCACAGATACTGCAAACTTATATTGAAATTCATCTATTTTAGAAATTCAATCATTTACAACAATCTGTGACTTTAAAACTTTAAAAAAGCAGCATATATACAGACCTTCCAGTAGTCAGATTGTAAACTGTAGTACCTCTGGTATGCAGATAATGCTGTAGGAAAGAAAAATGAATGTTGAATTTGGTTTGTTGCACTTTCTTTGAAGACACAAAACTTTACGAGTCAGAACAGACATTACAAGGAGAAACAGTTTAATAAAAATAACACTGCCACAATAAGTACACTGCTGTGGTGGGTTATGTATTCCTTTAGATTATGTTTTATGAAATGTCAACCTGAAAGGGTATTTATCATTAATCTTACAAATACAAGTCAAGAAAACTTGAAACACAGAAACTGCCTGAAATTTTGGGATTTTCATCCTGGACAAAGCTGTTGTAGGATTTTAAAATGCCATCATGTAGCTCATTTACCATGCTCCCTGATATTCTGTGATTTCTAAAGAACTGGTACGGAGTGACATACAAAGAGAAATCAATTTCGTATGCCCTTTCATTCCCTAACTAGGTAAACACAGGCAAGCAAAAAAACCATACATTTTACTCAACACTTAGGAGGCAAAACTAACCTGGAAAACATGGGTTAAGAACAGCTGTGTTCAGCAGGAAGTTAGTTCTGCTTAGCAACAACTTTCTCAAATCACCATTCCTGCATCCCTCTTCCCCACTAAAAACTCTGCTTGATTCATCTTGCCTTTCAGCTACCAGGCCACATCAGTCTGGAACATAAACAGGCTCTAAGTTCTTGCAAGAAGACTGCATGAGGCACCATCCAAAAATGCAGAATTTTAAATAATGATTCACTGCAGTAACTCTCAAGATTTTAATTTTTCAAGTGTTTGCTTCTTAAGATTTTCAAAACAACAAAAAAAGTCAGCCTCTGCTTTAGAAACTACAAACACTAAACAGATGAATACAGTAAGAACAATATGTACTTTATGTGCAGGTTCATACCCTGCAAGGATCACAAACAAACGATGTCCCCTTCAGTGTCTGTCTTGCATATTCATTTCCTCAACAAAAGCCCTTAACAACATACATATAATGGCAAGGCCCACGGAGCCTTCTCAAGTATACACCTCTGCAGTCATCTGTCTATGCAGACTCACAACCTTGCATTTTTCAATGCCTAACTGATATATGCTGAATCATGCCCAATGGGTGCCCCTGACCACTGGAACTGCTTGTAAAGTCAGCTTCTAATATTGGTGCTCTGAACTGTGATTTATTTACATGCCCAGAGTAGAAAAAAAAATAAATACAGGAAAACACTCATCATCCTCACAGGCAATATGTGTAAAAATTTGCATGTAACTTAGATGAATACAATCACATAAAAAAAGTAGTCAATCAGGCCAAGTCTTTTAGAGTTTAAGAATATAATACCTTCCCCACCCTAAAAAAAATCCCATACAGTACAAGCTGAAGGATATGACTGTGGTCTAACAATTAAAGAACGTTAAGATTAAGCATATTTCAGTCACAATCTGTAATTATGTTATAAAAGATGTTCACAGCAACAAAATCTCCTAACTCAAATACTCCTTCTAGATTTACCTTCTCCCAGGTATCATTAATGACTTTCTGAGAGAAAGGGGAAATTGGCTTTTGAATGTGGGAATGTCTGCTTTTTCAAATAGCAAAATGCACATGCATACTATAAAATGGTTTTGTAATGCACCATACTTAAATAAAATGTAATTTTACTTTTTTTTTTTTTTACTCAGTTAGCACCTATCCTACTTTTAAAGAGCTTTTTCAAAACCAGCATATTTTGAGTACTTAAGTCAGCAGCACAGTATTATGCAATATTTAGGAAACTGAGAACCTTCTTTAATCTTTTATCTTTTAAAAAAGAGAAGTTTTGCAGTCAATTGTACAGTGGATATGGATAAAATAAAAAGAATAAAATAAAAAGAATAAAAGAATGAAAATAACATTAAATAAAATGCTAATGATTTACACTGGAAAACAAAAGGAAGAACTTTTCAGTGTAGCTGTTAAAAATACAG
This sequence comes from Dryobates pubescens, assembly GCF_014839835.1. Classification (NCBI taxonomy): domain Eukaryota; kingdom Metazoa; phylum Chordata; class Aves; order Piciformes; family Picidae; genus Dryobates; species Dryobates pubescens. Next base: position 15,960,174 of record NC_071623.1, on the reverse strand, counting down.
TAGTATTCGTATGAGCATGTCTCATTAAACAGGAAAGCTGAAACATTTCTCTATAGAAGTTTAATTATTGCTAAGAAATTTATAAAGCATCAACAGTTTAGAAAAACAAACACAGAGAAGCAAGAGAGGAGTTACAGAGGAAAGAAAAGGAAAAAAAAAAAAGAAAAATAAAAGAGAAAAGCCTTACTGATATTCAGTAATCTAGTATAGCAAAAAAGGTGTACAGCTAAAGCCTTTCTTCTTGCCCTTAACTCTAGCTAGTCAGAGTGCACACAGCCACATTCCCCAGCCAAAGAGAGACAAATGTAACAGATGCAAGCAGCATTGGAAAAAGTGAGACAACATCTCAAGGGTTCACTCATTCTGACTCAATAAAGCCCTGTCACAGGGTAGAGGAAGATTGGGAAGCACAGTAAACTAGGTTCCATTGGCATCACCACTTGTAAAGAAACTCGCCCAGTAGAATACTAGCATCTCCATTTAACATAGGGAAAAGAAGACAGTCTCTGTTCCAAGATACTCTACGAATTTTTCTTATAGTGCTGATGTTTGTAAATTATTTTCTTTTTTGATTCTACAATGAAGTTCAGCAATTTCCTATGGGAGCAACTGAAATGACTGATTTCATGTGCCAAGCTCATGTGACAATTAAAAAGAAGTACATGGGATGTATGCACTGCTGAAGCATACTTCTTTTTACATGATAATGCTTTCTTTCTAAGGAAGGTCACATTACTTCCAGAGGAACAAGGAATGTTCTTAAGTGTCTCAAGTGTCCAATACTACTTCTGGATTCAGCAACCTCTTCTATGGATCCAGCCTTTTATTCTATGGTACCAGTGTTCTGCTGATACTTATACAAGATTAAATGCTAAAATTCTTAGTGTTGTGTTGAAAATCCTGGAGGGATTCCTTAGGGAGGAGCTCAACATCCCTTTCCTCAACAGCTAGAAACTGTTATTGATGCATAATTTCAATGTTTACCGAATGCTAAACTTACAGTTAGTTACTTGTGAAAGTTTATTTCAGCCCCTTTCACATGTAGATTAAACATCTGCTACCTGAGCACTCAAGCTCTGCTGAAAGATTGAAGGAACAGGCAGAAAAACAGGGGAAAAGGGGAATTATTCAAGAGCATTTTTTTGCCAGAGCCCAAACAAAGCATCCCTAATCAAGCATAGCCCCAAGAAGAATCTTGCATACAAGAGACTAAAAATCAAATTACAAAACCAAGATTTAAAAGTAAACCAACCTACTAGTTTTAAAGCACTAAAACATGAACAATAAATGTGAACTCTACCATAGTCTACTCTTTAAACAAGTCAAGAGTGAGTACATATTTATCCTAAGTTTCATGGTATAGAAATAGAGCATCTCATCTAAGAAGTGTATTATGGAACTACAAGCAACCTCTCCCTTAAATTTAGTTTTAAATCCCTCCAATTAGAGGTTTTATTCCAGATTAAGAATAAAAAGAGCAAGCAAATCTTATGAGTGTCCCAGTTTGAGTTAGAACAGAACTGATTCTCTTCAGTGATTTTCCTTCTCAGCTCAGTCTCTTCTAAACAACTGCACTGCCCGAAATTAATGGCCTGTTTTTGCAGTGTCTACTTCTAGAGGTGGTACCACTGGATGCTCATAGTTATTATAAAGGATTGTGATGCAGAAAGGTTCTTGCTTATACTTGCTCCTACGGAGACAAATGCGACTGCCAGATCTCGAGTATTAGATCACTAGGGCTACATCTGTGGGGAGAGCGGTCAGGACAGGTAACCTCTAACTGATCAATGATTTGCTTCCATGTGTGTTGTATTCACTACAGAACTGAGACATCATATGGGTTAAACTTTCTTCTTAAGAGCCAGCACCCAAGAAGGACTCTGTCCTTTCCACCTTCAATTCCAATCTCTGTGTTTCTGAATCTAAATTCCAGAATCCAGTTCCTGATCTTATTTCTGTCTGAAATAAAGTCCAGTCTGGCACTTCCCTAGTGCCGGCCCACAGCATTAGTGGTGACATTGATTTAATTGCCATCAGAGGGGTTGGGATTGATTGGTTTTGTATATATTTACATATATTTCATTTTATTGCTACTGTTTTTCTTCAAGCTGTTTTAGTTTTCCACTGTGTAAGTCTCTATTCTTTTTGTCTTCCACTCTGTGGAAGGAGAGGAGTTCATAAAGAGCGTCTCTCATGCATCTAGTGGCTAGCCAAGCCCTAGCCCTTAACACTGAGCAGCAAAAATTGTATGCAAGTCCCTATCTGAAAGATAATATTAAGATTCTAATTATAGAATGATATTATCTGGTTTATTAAAAAGTGAAAAGAAAGTCACTTGTGCCATGCATCACATCAGTAGTATTAAAACACAACCAAATTTGCACCTTTACTTTTCATCCAAGACTGGCCATTCTAAGGTTAGACAATTTTTGTCAGAAAAAAAACGTTCTATGAACTATTGTTCACCTTTTAGCATAGGGATACAAAATGTGAATTAATTACTCTGCTTCAGTTAAGATGTCCTTTTTTACATGACTATTTTGAAACCACCATTAGGCACAGCAGAATTCACTGCTCATCGTCTGATTAGGAACTCATTACTGAACTTTTCCAATTTAGAAGTTTGTCACTGAAATTCTTAAAACACATGGAATTGCTGGAGGTGGAATACACAGAAAGTTCTTTCTTTTCAGCATACAGAATGCTCCTGAGAATCTAGAAGATGCATTTTTGGACTCGGAACAGAACTGAGAGTCAACAGTAAGTAGGATGATGCTTCCTGCTTTACCCTCAATTACATTCATAAACTGATCCATTCAACCACAGTAAACTCTCTTAAAAGCACAAAAGCTAGAGACCACATTCAGACAATTTAGATGTCAACAAAGAATTGGTAAAAAAGGTGCTCATAGTTACCTATCTTTCTACCCAGCATTTCATTACTTACTGTATCAGTTCACACTCTATTAACAGGTCTCTCCAAAACTTAGTAATTTACATTATTTTTCCAACAGCTAAGCCTTATGTGACTCTTGAAAACCCTGAAACCTACTGAATGGGAAACACAGCATTTACCATTCTACCCTGAATAGGGCCAATGGGGTATGGACTGATGGTGGTACGTGCCCCCCAATGGTGGTACATGCCCCCCAATGGTATATGTAGCTTTTCAGTTCAATCACCACCGGGTATATTGCTTTGTGAAAACAAGGCAGTGTTTACCTAAAACAGCCCTGAAAAGAAAAATATCACCTTTCCACTTAAAGAATTAAAGTAGTGAATTAAAAAAACCCATGGTCCATAGCACAGGCTTGCATTGCTATGTTTTCAAACCTCTACCAGCTAGTGCAGAGCTGACCCTCAAATGAGTTCATGCAGTCATAGTCTACTGGTTTGTTCTTACAGGTTTTATAGCTGCCCAGCTATCAACCTTATACTATCTACAGTTACTTCAGTACTGACAGCCCTTAATATTTGCTTTGTAAGAGTCTACCTTCCTCCGTTACTATGATGAGGGTGAAAGGACATCTCAGAATCAGGACACAAATGGTTTCTTACCTATCTCTGTCTGAGATTCCTTGATTTCACTTAGAGAATAAAAAAAATAGATTTTACATTATTACCATGAATGTGGCTTCAGAATGTTGGGTTTTTCCAATCACATAAAAAAATGAGAAAAACTTTATAAAATACACAGTTGTGATATAACAGACAATCTCCCTTCATATCCAGAATCAAAACAGATAACCTCAAAGAAACAGAGTGAAAGTGAGGAACAAAATATCTAGACTGAATAGCATCCACCTGTCACTTTTAGCATATCTAATTACAAATCATGCACAAACCTCACAGAATGATAGCTTTTATGATCTACTCTAACAAATCTACATTATGATACCTGAGAATTTTATTAGGGCTTCACAAGTGATGCAAACAGAGCACTTTTGAGTATTTTCGTGCCTGATTAAGGGGAAAAAAAAAAAGCAGACTAGATGCTAACACCATCTAGTGGCATCCTGCAAGGCCAAGTAAGACTAGCAAATTTTTGGCTTGTTGAATTTTAAAAAGAGCAAGCAATAATTTGATTATACACTCCTGAAAACATAACTTTAAAACAACTGCAGTATCCATATTCTTCTCTGTAAATCATTTTTTTAAAAATTGTTTAAGAAAACTATAATGTTACATTTTTTAAACAAGTACTAGTATTTCTCAGTGCTTATCTGATGTGAAAACGAGTAGTAAAATTAGCTGAAGAACTGCAGAAGGGAGGCAAACAAATAGAACACGCATTGCTTTAAATCTGACAATGCTTCCAGGAAAAAACACCTAGGAGACACACACAGGTTATGTAAACAGTTTATTACAAAGTGAAAGCTTTATCCACAATAGTGTTTTAGCCTAGCAAGATGAACACTGCTGGACCATAAAATTACCAACATCAAAAGGTGAGGAAATTCCAAGGTTGAGTCAACAGAGTTGACTTTTCACCGAGTGAAAAAAATGGCTGGATGGCCAGGCCCAAAGAGAGGCAGTGAATGGAGTTAAATCCAGTTGGTGGCCAGTGACAAGTGGTGCTCCACAGGGCTCATTTTTGGGGACAATCTTGTTTAATGTATTTATCAATGATACGCACAAGAGGATTTAGTGCACCCTCAGTAAGTTTGCAGGTGACTCTAAATTGGGTGTGTGTTGATCTGCTTGAAGTTAGAAAGGCTCTGCAATCTACAGGCTGAATCCATGGGCCAAGGTCAGTTGTAGAGAGTTTCACATGGACAAGAGGTAGGTCCTGCACTTGGGTCACAACATCACCATGCAACACTCCACACCTGAGGAAGTGTCTGGAAAGCTGCCCAGTGGAAAAGGACCTGGGGGTCCTAGTTGACAGGTGACTGAACTTGACCCAGCAGTGTGCTCAGGTGGCCAAGAAGGCCAGAGGCATCCTGGCCTGTTATCAGAAAAAGTGTGGCCAGTACGACTAAAGAACTCATCCCCCTGTCTGGGGCACTAGTGAGGCCCTGTCTCAAATACTGGGTTTGGTTTTGGGCCCTTCAATACCAAGAGGGCCATTGAGGTGCAAAAGCATGTCCAGAGAAAGGCAGCAAAGCCAGTGAACAGCCTGAAGAACAAGTCTTACAAAGAGCAGCTGAGGGAACTTGGGTTGTTTAGCCTGGAGCAGACAAAGCTGATGGGAGACCTTATCGCCTTCCACAACTACCTTAAAGGAAGATGAAGCAACGTGGGCATCAATCTCTTCTCCCAGGGAATGAGCAATAGGACAAGAGAAAACAGCCTTAAATTGTGTCAGGGAAAGTTTAGGTTGGACATCAAGAGAAAAAAAATTCCATTGAAAGGGCTATCAAGCACTAAAGAGACAATATAACGCAACAGTAATGTGGTGAGAAGCCCACTGTCCCATGATCACATCCAACTATGAGCTGCACAGAAGACTAAGAGGTATTAAATGTGTAAGCTATACACAGGTTTGACAAGAAGTTTATTGTACAGAAAGCCTTTAGAGAAACGCTATGAAAGGTCTTAAAATATTGAGATCAGTGAAAAAATGCAATGGAATCACATAAAGCTCAAAAACCCTTCCCAGAGAATATTCTGCAAAATTACTTTTAACAAGTATTTATTTAGAAGACTGCCCCAAAATGAAGTTTTTCAACCAACCAGTTTAAAAAGCATAGTTTAGTTTTATTATACAAACCCACCCCCTACACACACTCTCTATTGAGAGCATTTTAATGTTCTAAGTTTAAGATAATATTCTTCTTTCTAGGAACTGCACATAATGATTTGAACCACCTGAAATTAAACCACTCAAAATTTATTTCCTGAAGAGAAAATAAACATCTCTAAATAGAAGCAACCCAATTTATGCCAGTTATTAGCAATTAAAAACAACAAAGAAAAAATGAAAGTGTACCTAAATATCACACGTATTTGAAACATAGAAATCAGACTGCTTTGCTACTTAATGCCTCCTAATGCCAGCAGTCTCCTTCAAAGTCCTAAGAGACTAAGACATTAACCACTACAGGAAGAATTCTCTACAGATCTGGAATTCCAAGGAGAAAGGAACACAAGCACGTTGTTTAATTTGGGAGCTGCTCTTGTAACCAAACAACTTGACACTTGAACAGTCATAAAGTGTTTGAATTTGGGGTTCAGGCTGTATCTTAGTAAATGAGCATCTCATTAAAAACGCTCTGTATTTTTTTCAGTTTTCTTTTATATTTTAGCCTAACAACTGCTAACAAATGCCCTGGGACTAATTAAGACTATCCTCTAAATTACTTTAAATATTTTTATATTAATGCTTTTGAAAATGCAATCACTGTTTATGAACAAAGTAAGCAATATTAAAACTGTTCTGACAGTATATAAAAATTGTGATCACCACTTGGGTACAACATGAAGAATCATTTTAGTGCAGTATTAACTGTGCTTTAGTAACTGTGACGTAAATAACTGCATGGTTTTCCCAAATCATTCATGAATTCCGTTACTTCCAGGAATTTCACTTAGAGAACTAAGCATTTCAACAAGGCAAATAATAAAAGTGTGTCTCCACTTGTGCAACTGTCCTCCAAGTCACAGGCTGGAACACAGCCAGTATCGATGACCCTCCAACAAAACAGATAAAAAGATGGCTAAGGAATACACAGATGACGTCAGAGCCATGAACTCACTGAACGGCAATCAACTAGAAGCCCGACCTTAAAAATCACTGTCTATATTCCGTGCTCCTTAGAGAAACCAGAGGAATGGAAGAACTACTGATGTAGCATCAGTTTCCCCCAAGGCTAACAGTACAGTAACTTTGGTAAAATCCCAGCCCTCCCAAGGAATGCAGTAGCAAATAAAGTTCACAGGTATGTATCATGGAGTCCTAGGTGGATTCGTAAGGTTGTCAGCATCCAAAAGCCTACTTGACAACTCATCAGCCTCCTCTGGCAAAATGTGAGGCTGAGGTTTCACATTCTGGAGCAATTGCGTCACTTTTTTCTGCTGGGTTATTTTTCAGTTGGATCAGTTCCCCATACAGCTGCACATTCAGCTGTGCCAGCACAAAGCAGAGAGCAGCAACAAGCAGATGGGGGATGCCACAAAAGACACACCCAGGGAACAGCAATGGGTTTGGGAACCTCTGAAACAAACAGCTGAGGAGTAGCTCTCTCATTTGGAGTGGAAAAAAAACAAAATCTGATTTGAGTTAAGATAATGATACTGAGGAAACAGAATAGTTTTGACTAAGGAGCAAATGCTGTCATTTTGAGAAATACTGAAGCCAAAGTCTGACTAGAAAGTACCAAGAGGATGAAATCGGGGCAGAGAAGCACCTTGTACTGAATCAATTTGCCTTTGTTATAATCACCTGAATAAAATATTCCAAACCTGCTAAGAGGCTGATACCTTGTCTAGGACCTTCTTCTAAGAATAGCAGAGTGCAATTAACAAGACAATTCAATTTCATGGCTGCAGAGAAAACCTTTTAGCTAACAACAGCTATTCAAACATAGCACATTTTGGGAAAACTACAAGCTGCATCTTAAGATATTTTAAAGGTCAGTAAAAAACATTGTGATACTCTAGTCTAACCTCAGATATAATGAAGAGAAGAAAGACCCTCACCCAGTAATTTCTGATGTAAACTCACAACTTTTGTTGGGAATGAGTAATTATTTTCTAATTTAAAAAAAAAAGGGGGGGGGGGGGGAGAGTAAAATCAACCCCCCAAAAAAACAAACCCCACACCCAAAAGGTACTAAATATAGACTTCAGTAGCTACAAGTGAAAGAAACATAATGCACTTCAAGAGAAATTACTGTGATATTTTGTAAAAGGCTTCATTTAAAAATGTAACTCTCAATGTCACAAAATTGCTTTGGTTGGAAAAGACCTCTAAGATCCTTGAGTTTAACCATTGACTAAACACCGCCATGGCCCTTAAACCATGTCCTAACGTGTCCTGTCCACACATTTTTAACGCCTCCAGGGACTGCGACTCCACCACCTGCCTAGGCAGCTTATTCCAATGCGTAACCACTCTTGCAGGAAAGAAATTCTTCCTAATATCCAATCTAAGCTTCCCTTGGCACAGTTTGAGGCCATTTCCTCTGGTTCTATCACTCGATATTAGAAGAAAAGACACCCCCACCTCACTATAACCTCCTTTCAGGTAACTGTAGAGAGCAATGAGGTCTCCCATCAGCCTCCTCTTCGCCACGCTAAAAAAATCCCAGTCCCCTCAGCTGCTCCTTGTTAGATTTGCTCTCCAGACCCTTCACCAGTTTCACTGCCCTTCTCTGGACAAGCTTTTGCATTCAGTGTCCCTCCTTAGAATACATACATAGAATAAACCAGGTTGGAAGAGACCTTCAAGATCATCGCGTCCAACCCATCAACCAATCCAACACCACCCAAACAACTAACCCATGGCACCAAGCACCCCATCAAGTCTTCTGAAAACCTCCAATGATGGTGACTCCACCACCTCCCCAGGCAGCCCATTCCAATGGGCAATCACACTCTCTGCGTAGAACTTTTTCCTAACATCTAGCCTGAACCTCCCCTGGCGCAGCCTGAGACTGTGTCCTCTTGTAGTGAGGTGCCCAAAACTGAACACAGTATTCAAGGTGGGGCCTCACTGGCCACATTATTTCTGATACAGGCCAGGACACAAGTGCTGGCCTTGTTGAACCCCATAGAACTGACCTCAGCCCATTGATTCAGCCTGTCTAAATCCCTCTGCAGAGCCTTCCTACCTTTGAGCAGCTCAGTGCTTCCATTACGTTTGGTGTTGTCTGCAAACTTACTGAGCATGCACTCAATCCCTTCATCCAGATCATTGACAAAGACTTTAAACAAGACTAGCTCCAAAAATGAGCCCAGTCTCTGAAACAAGCCACCAGTCCAAGGTGGCAGTTCTGTTGACCCCACTCTTTACTTCCCTAACAACTGAGAACCCTATCCTTTTGTGATTGCTGTGGCCAAGATGGACACCCCAATCATTACATTCATCCACAAGCCAGTTCACAAAAAGCAGGTCCAGCAGGGTGCCTTCTCTGGTTGGCTCCCTCAGCAGCTGTGTCAGGATGTTATCTTCCACACACTCTACGATCCTCCAGGACTGCTCTCTCTCTGCTGAATTAGATTTCCAGCAGATGCTAGGAAGTTAATCTTCCCCACAAGAACAAGGTCTAGTGATTGTGAGACTTCTCCCCAGGGCCCAAAGAATATTTTCTCTCTCTTCATCCTGGCTATGTTGTGTATAACAGACTCCTACCATGGTACCTGCCTTGTTGGCCTTCCCTAGTTCTTACCCATAAACACTTGACCCTATTGTCACCATCATTAATCTCAATACAATCAAAACACTCCCCGACATAGAGGGCAACCACGACCTCTCCTTCTTTGCCTATCCCTTCTGAAGAGTTTGTAGCCATTGATTATGGCACTCTAGTTGTGTGAGACATCCCACCACGTTTCTGTGATGGCCACTGTATGATGATGTATTCCTGACACACCATGCCTTCTAGCTCCTGTTTGTTTCCCATGCTACATGCAGCAGTGGAGATGCACTTCGGTTGGTCTAAAGCTCTTCATGTCTTTTTGGAGGAAGAAGTGCTAATTCCCATCTGTCTGTTTACAAGTGCTTCTATGGCTGCTAACTAATCAGTGACACCGCTTAGCTGCCACATGGGTCTCCATTCCCTACCTCCACTGATACAGCAGACCAACAAACCTCACTACCACACCATCCTTCAAATATGGTGTGCTGCCACATGTGGACTTACTTCTAGCAAGCCTGGTTTTGTGCTCTGCCCCCTTCAAATCTTGTCTACAGCTCTTTCTAATCAGCCCTGTTAGCTCCTGTAGTAGGTACACAAAAATCACAGAATGTTAGAGGTTGGAAGGGACCTTTTCCCACTTTAAGACACATATGCTAGATATATATGCTTGATGTATTTTGACTTCTGCAAGGTATCAGCCATCAACTTATATGACATTTAAAAGGTAGCCTGTCCCTAGTTGATATTCCCCTGCATACATGCAGCAAGCAAAGAACCTGGCTGCTTAGTTCCAATAAAGACATGCAGTACCCTGATACAAATCTTTCTCAAGGTCCCAATTTTCTGACCTATGATTCCTAATTTGTGTGAAGAAATTACTTACAGTCTTTTTTACCATATTTGTAAGAAGATATTAGCTACATGAAATACTTATGCACAACAAACGCACACAACTGAGTGATGCACATTGGTCAACCCATTTGTGAAAAACAGAGAAAAAAAGTAACACAATACAGATCAAAGCCATACACATGGAATTTAACAGATCTGTATCAACCAAGCACTGCTTCATCTTTATCATGGATTGGACTTCTGCAATCAACTGACAATTTTGTTTTACTTTGCACAAACTCTATTGCAAAGGCTTTTAAGCAAAGAGCACTATCATATTTGCCTTTAATAAAGGCACACCTTTCTACATTACATACAAAGATATACACATTTATTAAAGATATTTAATTGAACAAATAATAGGCTTTCAAGGGAAAAAAGTTGTTCAGCATTAGTCATGCTACTATCTTGTGATATTAATTACATTCACTTCATTAAATACATTAACTGCTCCACAACTTTGTCCAAGACTAACTTCAGACTAGACAGATTAATGGTTCTGAAGGACCATACCGCTTCAGCATTTTACCCTTCTGAAACTTCAGGACTTAAAAATTGGATAAAATATACCTTAGTGAGATCAAAGTATTTCTGAACTCCCTTTACTTTTCAGTTCCCAAGCATTTAAAATTCTGCTTAGTATGTATGATAATTAAAGAATTTATAGATTGTAATAAAATTTATTTTTACTTCAAATTCATAATGCAACACACTAGCAATCTACTTCTTTCAAGAATACTTATTACTTTTTTGCATTGTGTATAATACTTTTACAGTCTTTGGTACTGGAGTTCAACCACTGTTGTGAACAAGAACATGTGTCCCTCAATAAAAAAAGCCCTTTAACTTCCTTTTTCTGATCAATTGAAATTCTTCTAACATTATTTTCACCTACTACCCCATTTCTTTGAAAATACAGATACCCTACTTTTTAATGTCTCATTACTCACAAGGCTTTTTCACTTCTGAGATATTTCATTATCGAAATATGCCTTTAAAGAGACATTTTGTACATATTTTAATTCAATTTCTGCATTTTTAATACTTAAATATTTCTTCCTACATAGATCTGGCTCATGGTTTTTTACAGTTCTGGAGAACTGGTATTTTCAAACATTATTTGTACTTTTATGCTTGTTCTTAAAAACCATAGGCACAGTGTAAAGCAGACTCCCCATCAGGAAACTTCACCTCTGATCCATAGCAACACCTAGTGCTGTCACTCTTCACTGTTATCAACTCAACAGCAGAGTTAATGCAGTTCAGCCCACAATCCTGCTCCGCCTTGCCAAGTAAAATATATTCAGTGAGCCATACTGCACTCACATCATACCAAGTTGTATTAGGCTAATCACAAACAGCAGTGCAAGCTGTTTGCAGAGTGGGTGGTTAAATTTTCTTCAAATAAAACAAAATAAAACCAGGATCAGGCTATTCTTCAGTAAATTCTACAGCCAGTATATTGTCACATTCCCTTCAGGTTTTCCCATGTCTATGGAACTGCCAATGCTAGTGATTATGTTACACCAGTCGGATGGGATGTAGGTGTAAGTTGAGTGTTCCTAAGGTGTCGGTACAAGCTGTGGGTACCAAGGTTCCTAAGCCTCCCATATATTCAAAAGAAAGAGATAGATGCTTCAATCACTCAAAGCCTCATGAATTTCCATGATGAACTTAGATAATCACAAATTCCTCCCTAGTAATATCAAATCTAAATGTTTGCAACCTAAAAAATTAAGGTTCCAGGAACCTTGTATGTCAGACATAGTGAACAGGTGGACACATAGACAAACTTTTGAAATGATCCACACCTATCCTGAAACACTAAGCAGCACTTCGGAACTACTATCAGTTACAATTTATTTTCCTATTTTTACATCCCAAGGTAACTGCAAACCAGTGTTTTTTGTGTTTGGAAAAAGATGTGCAGTGGGAGTAGACATTCTCAGGGTCGTAGTGTTTGTTTCCTTACACTAAGTTAAATAGAACTCCATTCATATTAAAGCTAAAAGCAACAACGAGGTAGACATACTCAGGGTGGTGGTGTTTGTTTCCTTACACTAAAGTCAAACAGAACTCCATTCATGTTAAAGCTAAAAGCAACGACGAGAAAGACATGCCCTGAAAAAAATTAATTCTGGTCTGTTCCAATTAGCTAGCTCAAGCAAGATCCAAACAGGCTTTCTACTCATCCATACCTCCCACAGTCACTGTAAGGGAGGCGGCTATCAGACACTCTGCCTGACACTCAGCGTGATACGAAGTGGAAACAGCACAAGCTGAAGATTTAGCCCTGTATCTCAGTCAGCAACATAGCAGAGAATCTTTGGGAATCATTATCAAAAAAGCATTCTACCAAGCAACAAAGCACAAATGTATGTAAAGTTCTATGCTCACTGGCTGCAATGACAGCAAAAAAATGTTAAGTCATTTCAAAGACTTATGAAGCAGAGATGTAAAAATAAAAACCAAACCCACACCGACCCACTCCTCTCAAACCCATACAACCATCCTGCCATTCAGCTTTTAAACAGAACTTGAAACAAACTTTTATGAAGATTTTTGTTTTTAAATTAACACTTTCAGCCTAGCCTTACCTGTTAAGACTGTGGACATACATGAAAGCACTAGCACAGGCTCTTGTCCTATGCATTTGACTCCTACCCTTCACAAAAAACCTTTAGAGACATGGGTTCAACTGCTTGTACAGTCATACAATAATGAACCAGAAAAATGAAGTAATCAGTATGGTATTACTGCATAATCAAAATAAACTTCTTATTCATATGTGAACAGGAAGTCAGCATATAACTGTTTTCATAAACCTCTTCAGTCTTAGTCTGTTATGGGCTTTGAAACACAGTACAAACTGAGAAAGCAATGAGTTATGCAGATATTTCTAATTTTATTCTTTCACATATGTCAAATGACAATCCCCCAATGACATTTATCACAAGTACTAAAAAACACCTTACCTTTTGGATAATCTTCCAATAAGAGGTTGAAGTGACCTAACTGACAAAAGAAATCAGACTCGACCTTTCCTTCAGCTTTCAAAATTAGCGATTCATAGCAGCGAACAGCCTGGGAAAAAGAGATACAAAGTTTTCAAAAGTCTGTACTTAACTGAAGCAGAAAATACATTTTTTCCCATACATTTTCCAAGAAATAACATAGTTTCTTGTTATTCTGCAAGGCAAGTCTACAAACACTCTCAGAAACACAGTTAGCATTACCTTAAAAAGAAGAAAAGAAGTATTTAAAGCCTGAACAGGTTTGGAAATACACCGATTCCAATGCAAATTGACACCAAATGAATAATAGAAGTTTTCTCTGATTTACTGCAGACTTCAGAAACATTCCATATCCAAAACATACAATAAACCTCTACTGCGTATGATTTTTTCAATTTTAAAATCAGAAGAACACAAAAGGTCTGATTTTATTTATTCTTTCTAATCTGCAAGAAAGAAACCTCTCTGATTTTATTCTCGTTCTGTGTGGTTTGTTGGTTGGTTGGTTGTTTTTTTCCCCCAAATGTTTCACATTTCGTTCTCCCAGTTATTTCACTAGTTTGTGCTAAACTGAACATTACTTCAACATGCTTACTTAGGCAACTTATATACCTTAGCATGCATTTCCAAAGATCTGATTCTTTTTATGGTTTGACTGTGTTTTAAATTTGGATGCAATTATGAACTGCTTGGTTTTAATAGATTACATAATCAGAGACCTTAATACTTCATCCAAAATGATGAGCTGCATTGACTTAAATATTTTATTAGAACTGGAAATTCAAAAGCGGAAAAAAAAAAACCCATCAATCTATCCTGTATTGTTTAAGTCCAAATACTATACTAGTCGTCTTGCCCCTATTTGTGTATTCTGTATTAATCATCAAAATAAGAAATGGCAACAACATAATGAAATGTTAAGAGTTTAAAAACACCTGCTAAGAATCCAAATTATTGATCCAATCTGTATCTTAATCTCCTGGTATCTGCCTTGCTATTCTAGCTGTAATTTTTTTTACTAGTAGGGCATAATAAGATTGCAGTACTCAACGGATACAAAGCCATGTATGCAACCATGAGTGGATCTCAGCTTGCATCACAAGCTTGAGATGTTATTACAAAGCCCTTTCACCTATTTTCAAGTCCCAGTAGCCTTATTTTATGACTGTTTTCAGAAACACAGTTCTGATGGATAAAAACAAAGCAATACTGCTGCAAAAACAATTTATTAGTTGCATGTATGCTATTTAAATTATTTAATAAACACACTTAAATCACATATTTCAAACTAGCTATGTGGCTATATTCTGAACACATTAAATTGTGACTCTACATCAAGTAACTGCTGCAGAATTTCTCATTCATGACACAAGTTTTGCATTAATGAACTGCACTAGAAGGACTGGGATTTTGTTGACAGTTAATCAAAGCTACTAATCCTTTGACTTTATTCCCACAACTGTGAATACCTCTTGGAGTCAGCCAACTCACAATCCAAAGATTCCTGGAATCAGAAAGCAAAAAACCCTAGTCCAAAGTGAGTTTTGTAAAATTACTATCTATGTGTATATGAACCAGTTCTCAACATTTGGGCTCATCAGCTGAACCTATTCCCACCTGCAAATGTTTCAATGCAAAATCTTGGGGTTTGTGCCGTGTTTCATCTTCCCATTATTTGGTCTGCTCTCTGGATTTGCACAAATTGTAACACAGTTCTTGCTGGTGCTCCTAATGTTACTGTCACAGATTAATTTGCAGATAGGCCTCCCATTTTCTGATTATATGCAACACCTGTCTCACCTACTCAAGAGAATATTCATTCTATGACATTTACTTTAATTAATGTTTTGTCCTCTACAATTCAGTCACTCTTCAAGAGTATAGAGAAACTGCTGCCACAACAAGCAGCTTACAAAATGGTTGGAGAGGAATCTAGGGAAGCTTATGTCCTGAATTAGATGGATACAGTTATTTAAAAGGGAACTTAACAAGTATTTAAAAAGAAATTATAAATCACATGCACTTAAACAAGTAAGAATCTGAAGACCCTTAACATTTCCCAGCCTCTTTTTAAGTTGGACTGGATGATATTTAAAGGTCCTCTCCAACCCAACCCATTCTGTGATTCTAGAACTAAATTGTCATTGAAAGATGTATCAAAAGAAATTGCCTTAGAAATACACTTTGAAGACACCACTGAGCCATCTTAGTAACGTCAGCACAAGGCAAGGTGTAGAACCGAGCTGCAAAACAGAACTAGCCCTTTAAGTAACGGCTAACTGTTACTTCAAGAGCAATTCATCCACACCTTCAGTAACTTTCTCTCAGTTAACTACTAAGCTATTCCCAACATCAGGAAAAAATTTGTATTCATGAAAACTTCAACAGTCTCGACAAACTGACTTATCCTTTTCTGGATTTGGTCATGAGATTTTCTTCCCCATCAAACCCCTCCACAAGGATCTTTAGAAAAGAACAAATATTTTTCTGCATAGGTAAGAATTTGTTTCATAGCTGAATGAACAGATGCAAAGTATTTTGAAGAGTGAGGTCATAATGACACATCTGTATATGGTTTCTTTGAAGGAATGATCCAAAGATCTCATTTCAGTGGATAGTAAATGTCATAGTAATAGTAAAGGCCAACTATGGCACCACTTGTGCAATGAATTTTTATCATGCTGAGACACTAAGAATTGTAAGAAAGTTCAAAATTCTGCAGGTTTTTAAGTAGTTATTTTTCCACATTGTATGGATTTGTAAGTGCACTCAATGGAGCCAGCCTTGTATTGACAAATTAACAAGAGAAAAATCCTGAAATGAAAAGGAAGACTGCTACAGAACATCATACACTTCCTTCCCTTTGTTCAAGGCTGAATGAAGATAAAAGGAAAACCTGAGGAATTTAGGAACTGGGCAAAATAATCACCCACAGCTGCTTCACAGTGAGTGTGGCAACCACAGAAGCAGCAGGAAACAAATACAGCAATGGCTGCAGGAAAAGAGGCTGGCTTATATGATATGCAAAAAAATAAAACCACTAATACTTATTCACCACCTGCTTAATTAAACACAAACTGAAGTAATATACTATTGTCAACACTTCTGACATGATGGTTACAAAACCTCTCTTATGACATCACAGTTCATGACTGAGGGCATTCTGATTTCACAAAGTCAATCACCAATTCTTACAGCACGTAGCAAAGAAGAAAAAGGCTTAGTAGATTTGTTGTAGCTAGCAAAATATTTGTATGTGTTCATACAATGAAAAAATAATGCCATTATCACCTTCAAAATGCACTACCAAATCCCTGCATGTTCACTACTTATTATTCCAAAGGTAAAGGAAATGGAGTATTTTTTCCCTTCTGTTGCTGGAAGAACATTGTTCCCCAACCACCTCCCTCCCAAACAAACCCAAACTAAACCATAAAGCAGGAAGAAAATTGTCCCACATCCACCTGCCTCCCAAACAAACCCAAAGTAAACCACAAAGCAAAGGTCAGTTTTGGCTATTATTAACATGACGTCTTTTCATGAAGACAAGACCCTAGAGCTAGGAATAAACTATGACCCAAAAAAAACTTCACACACTCAAACATGAAACCCAAATTCTTGATACCATATGCTGAAGTCACTGCTACACATTACAGCTCTACTGCATAAAGGAGAAGGAAGCATGGAAGCACAATGTTATTTTTACTTCAGCTAATACGAAGAATAACAGTTTACCATTATCACTGACTGCAGCAATTTGTATTTTACAGCACAAATTAGTGTGACTGAAAAGGAAAAAAAAATTCAAAATCAATACATGTTCTCTGAATAGATGATGCAATCATGTTCTCTCTCCCCCATGACAAGCATGATTGACTAAGATGAAAATAGTGGGACTAAACAGCCAAACATGACAAAATGTTAATATTAATTTTTTTACCTATTAATGATATAGAATAGAATAGACCAGGCCAAACCAGGTTGGAAAAGAACTCTGAGATCACAGAATCCAACCTATCACCCAACACTATCCTATCAACTAAATCATGGCACCAAGCACCCCATCCAGTCTCCTCCTAACCACTTCCAGTGGTGGTGACTCCACCACCTCCCTGGGAAGCACATTCCAATGGCCAATCACTCTTTCTCTGAAGAGCTTCTTCCTAACATTCAGCCTAAACCTTGCCTGGCACTGCTTGAGACTATGTCCTCTTGTTCTGGTGCTGGTTGTCTGGGAGAAGAAACCAACCCCCACCTGGCTACAACCTCCTTTCAGGTAGTTGTAGAGAGCAATAAGGTCTCCTCTGAGCCTCCTCTTCTCCAGAGGAGTGCATTGAGTCAGCAAATTTTTGCTTAAAACATAGGAAAAAAAGAGTGACAACTACAGAAAACCAAGTAAATTGTTAGCATGAGAACAGCTGGGCAGTACTGACCAGTGAAAGAAATTATTTCTATTTTACTGGGTCATAAATGAACTGTTCAAGAAAAAGATGGTGTTTTAACGCAGACAACATAGTACAAAATGACAAATTCAGAGCCACAAGATGTTCTTAGAACCTTCAAGTTCACAATAGAAAATACTATTCTATATTTAGATAAGCCTTGCATGAGGGAGGGGGAAGAAACAAATAGTTCCTTTTTCTTTTATTTTTTCCTCTAGAAAGCAATAACCTGAATTTGTGAGCAGGTTGTAAGAACTGGAGGCATTAAAAAAAATGCTATTAGTAAAATTGTGAAGTGAGACAACGTTGGACTCTTCACAAATGAAATGCAAACTGCACTAATCCTTAGAAACCGAATGTTAATTAGCTCTTCAGGAATGTTTTACACTTCTGGAAAAGAAAGTAACTACATAGACAGTACTGGACACTGAAGTGATGGCAACACACTCTACTACCAGTCAATCTAAGGAATATCTACAGAAGTTTATGTATGTGCTACCTCAGCAGCAGAAGAGGGGAATATATTGAAAGGCTTATCTTCCATTCCCTTCTCCATGCTATAATTCATCCAAACAGACCCATGATTTTCTAGTAACAACAACAATAACTACCACCAGTTCTAGGTTTTCCTCTGCAACAACAGAAGTATGAACAAGGCTTTTGTCAACTAAGCAAGGGGGGAAAAAGAAAAAGACAAGCCTGAATTCTTCAGAACTTAAAACTATTTTTCCCCCATCAACGACTAGCTCAACAATCACTACCCCTCCCGCGCTGTAGCTGACTCAAAGGAACACATCATTTACTTCGTCAGAGAAAAGCATAAAATTCATATTTGATTGAAGATAACCTATATTAATTCAGCAGATCCTCCACTAAAGGCTCTCATATTATGCATGGATGGCACAATACTCTTAACTTCCCTTATTTTCTTACTGAATATCAATTCCCACTACAGCTTTCAAAGCTTTTTTATATGTTCTCTCTGTGAAGCTCATACTGTGTTAAAAAAGTATTCTCTCTCAACTTGGCACAAGTTTAGTCTCCTTTTATTTCATATATATGGACTACATTCTATAAAAGCCTCAATAAAATTGTTAAAAGTACAGCATGCTAGAAACAAACTTCAGACTCAAAAAGGAAAAACATGAACTGTAACGCTATTCTTGCAAAATTCTATAGTGTATTGGTATGTCAGAAAGTTACTCTAATCTGCTTACAGTATTTAAGATCGAAGTCCTAACCCATTTCAGGGATGATATATAGTACAAAACAATGGAAACTGATCCTCCTCATGCATTTCTCAAGAAACATATAATCAGTTTTTCAGTTTATTTTCCAACGATTACTGCTTCAAAAAACAGGACACTGGAACAAACAGTGCAAGCAGAACACCAGTAGCACATGTTAGATACACACATAACAATGATAACAATCATGATTAATTTTCTTTAAAAGGCACTGCTGTGGTCTAGGACAGCTATCACAGCCATCACTTGAAAAAAGCATTTGTTACATCTTGACTATAATCTACAATTAGAAGAGATGAAGCAGCCACCAGAATGAAGATCAACATTGTTAAGTTTACAAGTGAAAATTAACACAAAAATTAATAGAAAGGTAAATAGCACAAACCAAAACTGATCTAGAGACTAGAGTAACAGAAGCACATACTACCATAAGATACAAACAATAAAACAAAGTAATTCTTTTCTAAATGACAATTTAGAAACCTACTGCAGAGAATTAGTATCAACAGAACAAATGCTACAACCAAATGGAGAACTGGAAATGGTAGTAGTAACTTAGAAATAATTCTTCCTGAGGCCAACAATCATTGAAGAATAAGGGATGATGCTACTTCAGAAACAGCCCAGAATTGCAGAATGGAATACAAAACAGAAAATAAGCCTATCAATGATTAATGGAGAAAAGTGACATTTTAGTGGAGGGGGGAAAAAAACCAAATGAACAAACAACTTGCTACCATTGAATAAAGAACATCTATTATCAACTAGAAGACATTATTTACAAGTGTTTTCTGCCACACAGATGTAAACTCAATAGTGTAGGCTTCTCAAAGAAAAAATACAGGAAGCTTAGTCATTTGCAGCAAACAGTGTCCATAACCAATTACATTTTAATGAAAAATTTGTTGACTGGAGTTAATGTAGTGAATCACTCTGCATTAATTCTGACATCACCTTTAGGATGCAACCCTTCACATTACTTTTTTAAAAGACAGTAACATGTAATTACAAATATAGATATGTATGTACAGATACACCTACATCATACAGGAAAGTAAAACAAATCTAAACTATCAGTAAATAGAATGTTCTGTCCCTGAAAACTTGCCATAATCTGAAGACTCAAGATATGACAAATTTTGTATGAAATGTCGTAACTCCAAATCCTGCATGTTTGTTTGTAAAAAAAACTTATTTTTAATTATAGTAGTAGTAGATTTTTCATAGACAATTTAAATGCCTGTTTTTTCTCTGATAAAATAGTTTTCAAATTCTTGTATTATTTTTACTATAGTAATTCTATTCCAGGTACCTTAATTTAGTGATTGTTCTACAGTTAATGAGCAGTTCACCATATGCTAAGATTTACTAAATCTGGTTTTACTCTAGCAATTCTTAATTAAACCAACACAGAACATCACAGCTGAGGTGCAAGCATGTCATACTTCAGAACATTTAGACAGTTTACTTTGGTAGATAAACACTTTTTTTTTTTTTTTTTAAATGTTCAACCAGTTGTATTTAGGAGGCCACAGATTTTCATATACATTTCAGTAAGATAATCAGATATCAAATAAACAGATACTTTCTATAGCTATACTAGCTATAACTATAGCTAGTATCAACATACACAAAAAGACCAATTAAAAACACAGTGTGCATGAGGAGCTGCCTATTTTATCTAAAGAGAAAAAAAAGGGGGGGAGAGGAATACAAGCATTAAACAGAGAACATTGTACATACATATGCGTAAGAATGTCTACAAAAACTAATGCAACAAACATGTAGTTGTGAAAACACTTAGTTTCAGACTAAACAGCCATTTTTCCATCCTGTTTTTTGAATACAAGGTGATACAGAAAAGAAACTATAATATTAAAACTACCATAAATTGCTTTGCTAAACCTGCTGTCTAAACTTGAGTTCCAAAAGTGTTCAAGCATCAGAGGTGGCTCAGTTTTCAGAAATGAATATTGTTGGTAGCTTAGTCTGAACATAAGGAAAAGAAGATTTTTTAGAAGAATGGAGATAAAGTAAGTCAGGAGCTATTTATAAAGAAAGTGTAGAAAAAAAATGCTAATATGGTGGGAACGACAGAGTTTTCAGCACCACAGAGGACAAAGCTAATAAAGTTACATCAAAACAATTAGGATTCAAAAGAAAAAAGAAAAAAGAAGGAACTTGCTTTCAAACACTGAAATACCATTATTTCAAACAATCTCAGAACACTGGTACTTGTAAGGCTAGCACAGCAAGTACACCAGGGAAGATTGCCTCACTTTCCACCACATTGCCAAAATCTCACATACAGGTATCACGCCACGTATCACGCTCCTTTTTGTGATGCCATTCATATAAACCCCTCTTGTGGCTGCTTAATTATGCTTAGACAATGGGAATGCCACTCATGTAAAAAAGTGAGCAACACTGTATTTTAACCAAGCATGTATGAAAATCAGCTTGAATAGAAGAAAGAAAAAAAGTTTTGGAGAAATTTATGCTCAGTAAACACCTTGAAAAGCACCACAGTAGTTCTTATCAAAAGGTGTAGCTCTTCTCTGCTAATGCCTGCAAACACAGCCTTATCCCTCACCTTTCCCACCTCATACAACAGTCTGAACAAAAAGAAATTGCAATGAAGAAATAAAAGGAACACAGTCCTCTGGATGTAGTCACACAACTAATGATCAGTATCACTTCTGAATGGAAGAGCGGGTGTACTTTATACCAGGAAAATTATGTCTGCTTGTAGTATGTAGCAATAGCAGGCGTTTGTAGCACATTCACAGAGATTTCCGAGCTGGTATTTACACTCTACAAAGTTCACGTCTGAACTGTATTAGCTACTAGTGTGCATTTGCATCATAATATGCGCTAAACACCAAGTAAAACATGATACAGATGATTCACTCCAACATTGCTAAGGAACTGGCCAAGAGTGTCTTCTTATAAGTACAACTTTGCACTGCATTTTCAAAGGCAACACATCCTTAAGAGTCCTGTAGCTGCAGGGTAAATAGCTACTCAGGTTGTCAACACAGACTGTTTTCATTAACATTCCCAGGGAGCTGGATAGAAGACAACCTTTTCAAATAATGCTTCCTAAGCCCTATTCAGTTTGGCCTCCAATACTGAAATGGACAACAAAGACCATGCAGAAGAACATGCATCTATCAAACAATATCACTTCTCTATGTCTTTCTATATGTATTTTAAGAGAGCTCTAGAGAGCAGAGCATATTTCAAAGGACACATCTCCAAGTAAATAACAGCAAATCAAAAACCAATTCTATTATAGGGGGGAGGTGACAAATAGAAAAATGCACAAAAAAATTCACCAACAAACTCTGAATTTCCCTATTAGATGGTTTTATCTAGGACAAAATGCCTAATTTGAAACAAAGATGCCTAATTTGAAACAAAGTTTTAAATCTGAGTTGCTCATACTCATAGCAAGTCAGGCTCCAGAGTCAACTCACTTGTAAGTCGAAAGTCACAATGATTATTCACAGCAGGGCAGAAGCAGAATGACAGAGATCAAGCTTCCACATAAAGAACTCAGTTTCACCTGGAGTAAACAAGGTGAATTTTGTGATTTAAGACAAACAACTGGATAAAGAACAACACAATCCACTAGAGGAAGATATTGAAGAGTTTGGGTCCACACCACCATTTGTCTTGGACACTAACAAACACAGCCTGAAAAATGAGCTTTTCTCAATTCTATCATGCTGCTATTCTTTCCAATAGAAGGATTTGCACATATCTTTTCTACCATGACCAGCTCTAAAAGGTACAATACCAAATTCTGTTGGAGCTAACCTTCAGTTACCATGTACTCCAACCATTCAATGCACAATACACCAATACTTGTGGACAAGAAACCATCAATTCAAACCTTCCACAGAAGAGTCCTCAGGAACATGGGCTTCTACAACCAGTCATGCCCAACTCCTTAGTATGTTACTCTAATTAGATTTTTATAGAAGTTACACTTGCATCACATTACAATTTTAACAGCATAGGTTAAAAACTATGAAAAAACTGGGGGGGAGAACAACAGCATCCTCATCTTCAAACTGTGATTAATTACAGAATTTCATGAGTTCATCACAAAACTGCCTTAAAACCAAGTATGCTGTTGATTATGTTTGCCAGTCCCAAGGTTCAGAGAAAATAGCTAATGGCCATTTATTTACTACTTAGTCTGTTTGTATACAAAAAATTAAAGAATGCACCATGTAAGTGGAATTGAGTACAAAATTCAAATCTTTGACCTGGCATTAATGCACCTACAGTACCTTTTAGAGTAACTAGCACTAAAACCACTGCTTGTCTCTCAGAATCAGAGAGAAAACAAAATACTTTGAATAACCAAATTATTAGCAAACATGATAAACCCACTGAGCTGCAAACTCCATCGGCACAGATCTGAAATGCAACAAAGCATTCCAAAAGAACAGATGTGCAGTACAGCATTTAACATCAGGAAGTTCAAGAGCTATTGGCACCATTCACTAACTAGCTTGTGTCTGTGATTCATACACCTTTAAATATCTCCTTATGGTAAATTACTGTAGGGTTTGCATTTAAAATGAAATAATGATAGAAATAACTGAATGATGTGCATTTCAGACATTTGTTGAGAAGCTTTTCTTTTTGATGAGCAGACTCTACTACACAGGATTCACTCACTCAACAGATGAGGTGTTTTAAGCATAGCATCTGACTCTTCAAATGAAGCTGTAAATGACTCAGGCCTTTAGGTGAAGGATAAATTCCTCATTGTTTGGAGTGGCAAACATCATCAAATATCCTTCTAAGGTTTTGCATTAATGTAATTTCAGCAGTTCAACAGGCAGCAGTTTCAAAAATGCAACCAATCTGAGGCTGCAAAAATGCACTGACAGTGATGCATAGCATAAAGACACTCAAGAGTTTTTCAGTAGAAACACAGCTCCTCAACATCAAAAAGTTGACTGTTTTCCTTTTTAAAGTTTTGGATATATGGGGCATACTCATGCCTCCCATTTCACTGCTACTAATGTCATCGATCTTTGTTTAAAGGTTAAAAATCACCTTCAAAGCCTTCAATGATCTGATCAAAGATCTTTTAATAGTGTGAGAACTACCCCATGCGGCAGCACAACAGCCTCCCCATTATTACTCACCCAACACATAGCATCTCCACATAATAACCACTTCAATCATGCCAGTTACTCAGAGAACAAGTGATTAGACCTCTGAAGAAAATGTTTGGGGAAGATAAAAAAAATACAAAGTTGAGAGAGATTACGAACATTTAAAATTTAAACAGGTAGCACGCAAGTCAGTCCCAAATGTCAATGTCTTTAAGCCCTTTATTTTAAAGCATCAACTTGTGGTAGTTTCAGGCTGTGCCTGGAAAATTTTCCACAGATCTAGAACAGAAAGTAGTAGAATGTAAATAACTCGCCATTGGATGTAAAAAGGAAAGTAACAGTAAATTCTAAATAATCCCATTGGACAGGTAACAGACATAAACCAGTTGTGTATAGTAACTTTTTCTGCTTCCTCCGCTGTGGCTGGTTCTTCTGATGTTTTTTGCTGACCTTGGTTGCATTGCTTTGTTGTGGCTAAGTACTGGCAAACTCTCTGGTCTTTCCTCTATTGTGTACAGGGGGATAGGGAGCAGGGAGTAAGGAAGCTATTATTAGCCCCCTGGTTTGTCCAAGGGGGTTCTTCTGCTGTTTATAAATCATAAATACCTGTAAATATTGTAACTACTGTGTATTTTGTACATATTCATTGCATTTCATTTTAGATAGTAGTTTTACTTGTAAATACAGCTTCATTTGCTTCCAACTGAGCAGGTCTGGCAATTTTATGCTGGGGGGAACTTCCAACCCATCACACAACTGTAGTACAAAAAGTTCCTTTTCACTGCTTTCTGCCGCATCAGATTTTTTTTATATATTTTTAAAAAAAAAAAAATTTAAAAAAAATTTAAAAGGCAAAACCTGTCATTGTGGACCAACTGTGGCCTGTCATGCACCAGCAACATGAGGTGTTAAGCTTTATGCTTAAGCTTGGAAATGTGAGTAACACTTGTGCATGCAGAAGAGATTCTTTATGTTGTCTTTATGCCAAGGATGGAGAACCGGCATCTCATGAGACTGATGAAGCTCACAGGAAAAATCTCCTAAGTAAAAAAGTCAGTGCTGCAGCTCAGCAAATGGAAAGGCTGCAACTGCTTCCAGCTTCTTGGCCGATTAGCACCAAACAGTTATCGGTGAACAAGCTCCCCCAGCCAGCAGTCATGGACAGCGAACGCTGACTGGGGAGATATTATGTGCAGAGGAGACTGGGAGGCTTCCTCTCTTATCTATTGTCCCTTAAAATCATACAATAGTTTGGGTTGGAAGGAACTATCACCTAGTTCCTTCTTCTCCACATGCTAAGCAGGTGGAAATGCTCCTTAGGTGGATTCTTTTACCTCTGAAGACAGGAAGGCCCAGCCCTGCAGAAAACCAGGAAGCATGTGAGCAAGCCAAGTGAATGACAAGGAGTCCTAGAATCAGAGCAGAGGCAGGGTGCACTTGAACTAAGTGTTACAATTTGTTGGCCTAAAATTTAGGTTTTTCTAAGTCTATTTGCAGGCTAATAGGACAAACCACACAGACCTGACCCTCAATTTATTCTAAGAAAAAATACAGTAGACTCAAAATAGGTTTGAAACTTCTTTTATGGTGAGGTAACTTTAAAAAAATGAGTCTTTATGGAATATTAAAATACAAATTTGCAGCTCTTGTTAAATTTTATTTCCCTGCTTCACCAGATGTAAAGATTTGGCTGCCAATGTTATGCTAGTCTTTCCCACACTCAGGCAGACTTAAAGGAACAGAAACTCAACTCCATTCTCCTTATCACCATAACACTTAGCAGTATAGTTACACTACACAGTGTACAACAGGCATAAATAAATCTGTCTAAATTCACTCCTGTGTAGTAATGGATTGAGACTTGAGTCTCTGGATCAAGGTTTCCTGCACGTTTCACAAACAGTTCAACATGCCCTCATTTTTACTATGAGCCAGATAAAACTCTAACTAAAATTCATTTTCATAGTTATTTAATACATTCAACATAAAAGGTGAATTGCTGTAATATTAAGTACACTTACTAGTGGGAGCCTATCATTATCTCCGTAATTTGCAGCAATAAGATACTAGCCTTTGGACTGAATTTACAGTATTATTTTAGGCCTATCAACTACAAATGAGGTAAGGACATTACTTCTTGAAAACACACCCATCAGCATGTCACAGATGGATTTTTCAAAAGGTAATCTAGGAGGCACACAGCAGTAAAAAGTTATACAACCATGTAAGAATCTGAACTCTGCAAGAGGCTTACTAAAACCAGTCAGGAAAAAAGGAAAAAAAAAAAACAAACCTCAGACATTAATTATTTGCTTATGAAGCAACAAATTAAGTATATGCTGCCAACATAAGGCAGATAAAAAAAAAAGCATATACACAATTCTGGAGTTCAACGGAGGATAAATTTCCAACAAAGATAAAGAAGCCCGTGGTAAATCAGACCACCACTCAGTTTAGTGCAACATTTTATCTTCCTATTTGCTTCAACAGCAAATACTAAAATAGCAGTAACAAAAGATTAGCACAGCTTTTACATGAAATCATAGTGTTGAAAAGTAAGCAGAAGAATAAGGTTAGCCTTTTTTTCTTTTTCCTCTCCTAAGACTTTTCCAGGCTGCAGCAATTTAGGTTTAGGAACTTCCTGAGCACAGGTGGTATTACTGCTCTTAAAACTCTTAATGGATTTTCCTTTCATTAATTTGCCCCACCACTTTTTAAAACCATGACAGCTCATTTAACATTAACAATATTCAGCAGTAAGCCATTCCACAGATTTAACTCCAAGGAATCATTTTCAATTTATTCTGAATTTGCTCCCTGGTAATTTCAGTCGATGCTCCCAAGCTCTTGCAGTAGAAGAGACAGGAGACAACCTGTTCTAAAAGCAGAAATATTAATAGCATCTCAGCAGATTCGATCTTCAGTGTTCTATACCATTTCCCTGTGTTCAGAAAAGATACATATAAATAAACTCAGAAGAGAACTGCAGGGATTAAAGTAAAGTAGAGAGTCTCTCTTGCAAAAGGAAGTCTAAACAGGTCAAATTATTTACCTTAGCAAATCAAAATGTAGTATGGTTATTTTCAACAAGTACCAACAGGACAAACACCACAGAAAAGAGTTACTTCAGCTTAACAGTGTTGACACACAAACAAATGTGGACAAATTTAGAATAAAAAATTTTAGAAGGCTTTGAAAAAAATCAAAAAATTATGGCCTTGCACAGCACTTAAATAGAAATTGCAGAGGCAAAAGGGCATTTTTAAGTACTCTTCTCTACCACTTTTAAGATGGGTGATTTTCACAAATGTTATGACATTACATGTATCCATACTGTTACCACCTGCAACATGGAGGGACAGGTCACAAAACCAGCTGGAAGCTCTCATACAAACCTACATATTCTTCTGTGCTCTCTCTAAAAAAAAAAAAAAACAAACCTCTGCTCAGGACTTCTGAAAGCAATTTCTATTGGAGTGCTACAGACCAATACCAATCACTTAGCGCCAAGAGTCTCTTCAGTTGCAACCTGTGATAGTACAAGAGGCAATGGATGTAGACTACAGCATAGGAAGATCCACCTCAACACCAGTAAAGACCAGAACAGGTTCCCCAGGGAGATCATGGAGTCTCCTTCTCTGGAGACTTTCAGAACCTGTCTGGATGCACTCCTGCACAACCCCTGCGAGATTATATGGTCCTGCTCTGGCAGAGTGGTTAGACTCAAGATTTCCAACACCTAACAACCTGTGAAGAGCTGAACTGTGAAGCAAGGGGCTTATGTCCTTGCAGCAATTTGGATAAAAGTATTGTGGAAAGCTTGTGAAAAAAAAGATTGAATTAACCTTTTAAAATTTTGAACTACCACATCCCTGCTATCCAGACAGAAAGGAAACGCACTGTCCTTAAGTAGGAAATATAGCTATAGACCCAAATCCCGCAGACAATACTTGAAACCTCACCAGCTTCAACAACATAAATACGTGTGGGATTCAGTCTTGGATTCTCTCTAGAGTATCTCAATTTCTAATTTTAATTAAGGAAGGCAGGCAATTTTTTGGCAGATCTATTTCATTTATTAAGAACCAAGCTCACCTATCATGGTCTTTCATATTCTATTTTGGCTTTAATTTCAGCATTACTCTGACAAGTACTAACACTGCAGGTATGTCATTGTCACCTACTACAAGAAATTAGGCTTCCTATCCTATTTCATTGTATACAGAAATTAGCACTTATTTATATAAAGGTAACTGCTTTTCCAAACTCACTTGTAAAATAATTTTATCCTAAGAAAAGTTTTTGTTTAGCAACTGCCCAGAAAAGAAAAATAACAGTAAAAGAGTAATAGCCAAAGAAAGACAGTAGCATTACATGTTCTGTGAGGTGCCTCCAAAACTTTATATAAAAAAATTTAAGTGGCTTTGAAACAAACAAAAATAAACAGTTCTTTGTAAATTCCTGTCAACAACCCACTTCCGGAGGCAACAAACAAAAAACAACTTTTCCCCATCCCCTCCCATCCAAACAGCAACAGAAATGAGACCAGGTAACACTTTTTAAATAGCTTTCAATGTCATGTGTCAAACATTCATTGCTACCCATAGGATTACACTAAAAGAATGAACAGCTCTCTGACCTCAATAGCTATCGATAATATCCTACAACAAAAGCAGGTGTTCAGGAATCACAAAGGTTACACTAGAAGGGGTACTTATAAAAGTTTTGTAACGATACTGTCTCACAAAGTTATTTGAAAGCAGTATGTTCCAAGCAATTGTTCACAGTACTGGTTTTTTTTTCTTCTTAAGATGTTCCACCCACCCACTTTCAAATAGGTAGGAGCATGCAATTTGCTTTCTGCTGTGTCATTTACCTATCTGGCAGGCTTCTAACTCAAACTTTTTCCCAAAATACATATAAAAATCCACTGTCACCTGTTTTTTAAAATGTTCTTTATGACATAAAGTGCAAGAATGCCAATTTTTCCTTTTCAAAACTGAAATGTTATCAACAAAATCAGAAGATTTATCAGCAAAAGACAGAAGAAACAGATCCAGTCAAATGCAGCATTACCATTGGACTTTCCTGTAGCTTTCATTCAGGACTCAAGAATCAAATAGCTTAGCATTTTCATCAACCCAAGTCTAAATCTGGCATGGTAATTTGAAATTTGAAAAGCATTATTTTCAGTATCGATATCCTAACACTACTACTCACACTATCAAAAAGCTAGCATTGTCTAAAGCTGTAACTATATGACTATAGTGAAGCACGATTTTTGTAAAGTTTATCTCAAAATGTAATATGCCTTTTAAATAGAAATTAGAGCTCTAAGATGGTGAAGCAGGTCTTCAGTCACATGCTAAGTATAAAAGTACTAAGTGAAAATATCTTTGTCAATAAAATGTAACACAGTTTGTTAGCAAGTAGAATCTTCTGTGAGGCCTTCCAGAAGGCTTGGAGCAACTAAATAACATCCTGAAATGCATCTAACTGCCGTTCTGTCCACCAAGATCTGAGGACAATCACTGGGCAGCAGCTCTTAGTGCTCCAGCTCCATCATGGGTAGCTGCACTTTACTATCAAGGTATTAAGCAAAATTGTGGTATGCAAGTAGCATTACAACACAGACCTTCCCTTGAGAAACGTGAGCCTGAGTGCTAACAGGATCAAATTAAAGAACACTTCTGTGCCTCAAGAAAACAACTACAATTTAGCACTGTCTCATACAGGCAGAAGGAAGGCTCAGGGACTTGTAAACCACTATGACCATAAGACAATTATGCATAAGACAAGGATGGCAGACAAATTTCAGAGTTGGTGTAGTGAAGGAGATCACTGAATATGGGGGGGGGGGGGGAAATCACACTTGGGAAAAAGTGGAGCTGAGTCTTCTGCAAAGTAGCCCAAGAACTGAACCACAGGAAGGTCATAGGCAGCTTCTCCTCAGCTGCAGACAGTACCAACAACATGTGCATATGCACCTTGAGGATCTGAAAAGAGGGAGTGTCATTCATGGAAGTCAGAGTTAAAATTACATACATAAGCACAATTTCATTCCCTGGTTTTACGAGTCTTGCTAAACCAGTCTGAAAGGATGTAAGATACCACAAAACAAAGTTCACTACATAAATCAAAAATTTTGTACTGTTTACACTGAATTTGAAGGGGAGAAAGGATTATTTCTTTTGCCCTTTCTCTTACAACCATTCAGATTGTTATACTATTCCAGGGGGGGGGGTCTGCATATGGCAAAGCCATCACTAGCCCTCCCCACTCCTGAAAACTCTGCTATCGTTTAAAGAGACTTAAAGGGTGTGCTTTCAAAACTCCCTCCAAAAAGGTGGGCTTCTTTCTCATTTCCAGGACTTACTTGCAACCACTGCATGTGCCACATGCAACTAACCGGTCTGTTTGTTTCCAACATGAGCTTGCAGGTAAGATAAGTACAACGTACTGCTCTGCTACAACAGGAAGTTTTGAATTTAGTGTCATCTGAGACCAAAAAAGGTAATGCTACTGTAACATGTACTTCTTAACCCAAGTTCAGCATCGCAAGCCTTCTCCACCCTGTAGTCATCTTTCTTCTACCTAATACACAGCCTGATGGAAGCAAAACCTTTCAGAGGCCTGTATTTAGAGTGCACAATTAATGGTAGCCCCCAAAGTGGGCTGCTTTTCAAAATCCTGGGAGACCCTACTTCCACTGGTTACAGTAGTTTTAAATGTGAGGAGGTAAAAATGTAACTTCCCGATTTAAGTAGGCAGCCCCAGGTACACAGTAACTCCAACCCCACTGCATACCTGGGCTGTCCTCTCTAGCTTGTTGAGACACCTCCAGAAACATTATTTGGCTACTTTTTCCTGTGTTAGCAGTCTTCCCACTACTCACAGTCCACAATTATCCATCTGTTCTTTCTTCCCTCCTTCCATTTCAATGACACAGACATTCCAGGAAGTAAAAATAAAACTCCTTCCAAGGTTTACAGGCAAACTCTCACAGTTAAATTCAACTCAATGGAGAAAGTTCTGGATAACCATCTCTACACAAAGCCTTTGTGGTGGTTGAGATCTATGTTTATAGCATATGATGGCCAAAGAAAACACAACTTAAAACAAATCTAATTCTTCATACAGATATTTAAGTGCAACTTCATGGGCAGTTTTCTGCAGTAAATGCAACTTAGCAGTGGAAACCACATCTCATTTCAGCTCAATCCACTGAACAAGTGCTGTGCAATAGTGTCTCTCAAGTATTCCTTCTCCAATGCTATGGGAATCCTCCTTCAAGACCTATGTGCAAAGTAAGAGGTCCAAACAAAGTGATAACCAAATGCCAAAATTTTTATATATGCAAGGAAGAAAAATGTACCATTTCATTTTTAGAGTGCATTTCAAGGAAAAATACACCTTCAGACTAAGAGCCAAAATTATTCAGAAGTAGCAATTTAATTCCCTTATGTGACTTTGGAAGGAGAGGCAAGATCATGGTACCTACACTACTCATTTAGTGTCTGTTCTTTAGTTTCTAAGCAAAATGTGATTTTTTTTTCTCTACCTAAAGGAATTGTCAATTTAACGTGCAATATGAAGTTACATAAATGTTTCATCATCTTACAAACATATCTGTTGTTTAATGAAGTTCTTCTACCTGCCATCTAAGTTACACTAGTCATTCCTCCTGCACTTCAGATCCACAAAGTTATTTTCCAATATTCTGTCCCAACAATGTTTCAAACAAAGCGGAGGGGGGGGGGGGGGAGGTAGCTTATAATTAAAATAATTGAAATGTAAGCTGATACAACAGTTTGTTGCATCAGAGTGAAGAACTTACATAACTTGTAATACACCTTTTATTAAGGACTGTAAGCAATGGCTCTAAAAGGAATGTTTCTTTCCTTAAGATACCACTTCAGAATCGTTTTCATCTAGAGTATATTCCATCCTAATCGTTGTTGAATCCTGTGTAATCATGGTACAGTACAACATTACATAGTTTGTCTGGTCATTTGAGATAAATAGAAAGATCACATTGACCCAGTCTCTAAATTACATTACTTGCAACAAGGTTTAAGGCCAATCAGACTTTTTTATTCTTTAGAAAATATGGAAGATACTGAAAGCTGAAATTAATACAAGCAGTATCACAACAGCACACGAAGGCCCCAGAACAGACAGCATTGCTGGTTTACCAAAATCAGCTTTAACACACGCTGTCTGCTCATATACTAGGGGAAAAGAAAAACAAAACAAAACAAACCCCAACATGCACCTTGATTCAAACCTCCAACCAGGGTAACAGTGGATAGCACTAACAGGTTTTGTCTCTAATACTGCACACAATAGTGCAATAATGCCAACATAATAACTTCTGTCAGTATACACTGTGCAGGCATTGCTGAGGTAGAGAAAATGCCAGCAGAATTACAGCAGCAGAGACTACTGTCCAACTGAGATCCAAGTGTGAGCGTAAGAACAAAGAGGCTGAGTTTGACAATGCACTCATTCTTAAACCCAGGTATTAATATGATAGCTACTACTCTTCAACAGTATTTTATCACTTAGAAGAGTGGATCACTAACAAACTAGGACAATGAAACAGGTAACTTGCTTATAAGAACAGGAGTTAATCAATTTCAGCAATGATATGAAGAAAATCTGGAAAGGTTCTCAAACTACAGCAAATCCATAAAAAATGAAGTCACCAGAACAGATGTGTCTTCCTTCTCCTTTCCAGCTGTCTGAAGCCTGACAAACCTCAAGCAATACATTAATGAACTGCTTTGAATCAGTCTGTTCCATTTTTGAGGTCCAGCTGTGGAAGTGAGAGCGCCCTGGGGAAAATCTTGTGAAACAGCCCAAATTGGAACTTGTTTTCCTGTTTTCAGATGTCAAATCTGTATGTCTGCTTATCCACTCCTCCTGTGGAAGTTTCCCAATGTTAGAAAATTCCTTCCTACCTGTGCTAAGAATTTTTAAAATCAATGTGTTCTAATGCTAGAACGAGTGCTGCACTATTAAGGAAGCTTCACTCTTACTTTACTGCTTAAGAAATAAAAATTAAAATCAAGAACAAATCACAATACTCTGCATATCAGCAAGCTTTCTTTAGAAGATCCCTGCTGCTTCTCTGGACAATCTACAATACCTTTAATGACTGAATACAGAAACTAAAGCAGAGCAGTCAGGCAAAATCCATAGAGAGCCTGGGAGGGGGCAGTGTATCCCTAGGCCTTCTCAAGCAGCACAGTCCTAAGCTGCTCCTCAGTTTCAAAGGCATTACAGGTTTCCTGAATCCTCAGAACTTCTTATGCAAAATAAAGAGTGTTCTTATCCATTATCACTTTTTCAGGAAGATCACTTTTATCTAGAAATCATAATAAAAATCACACCTTCCATCATTCTCCATAGTCAAGTACCAAAAACTGGTCTGAAGTGTAGGACAAACTATTCCATTCTTTCAAACTACCAAAGACTTAGTTTAATTAGCAATTAAAAGTAAGTAATACAAAAGACTCCTTTCTCACTGGATATAATGGAGTCATCATTGTTCTCAGCTTTTTGGCCACAAGCATTACAGGAAAACATCCTACCATTCAAAAGCAAGAAAGTAAGCTGCCACAGGGGAACAAAACCAACTAGTAAAGAAAAACACAACTTAAGATGACAGCGTTTTTACTGTCAGGGAATAGGTCGAGATATTCTAACTTTGTCCTCATTCAGTTTGGGGAACAGCTACATTTCCAGATTAAAAGACGACAATCTTCAAGACTGTGCATCGCAGTCCCACAACAGTCATATCCATACCACACACCATTACCTAAGAAAGCCTTATGCAACCTTCCATAATCCTTCAAACTGCCCCAAATACATCCATCTTCCCTACAACAGCCTTCCATACTACAATACAGCTTTTGCTGTGCTTTCCATGTTTTTAACACGCACCTTTCTTCTTTCCAGATTCCACTGAACCATCAGTAAGTTTTTCACATTATTCTTATCAACTAGACTTTTTTAAATGCCTCTCATTGAAACTACACATAGAAAAAAATCCCACCAAGATAACAAAGATGGACAACATATAACTAATCCTAGAAAACTGTCAAAACTGATAAATTTTTTAACATGTAAACTTGTAAGTTAATAGAGTCCTTTCAAGGTTGAAAATGAGACCTTAGTTAACATGGACTCAGTCTCTGTGATCTCGTCTTACTTTGGCAACAAAACAAATTTTGCAATAAGCATAAATACCTCTAACTCCTCCCCATGTATGAACAGAAGAGTCATTAAAGCCATTTCAACTATAATTTCCTCCACATAGTAACTACAATTAAGAAAGCCCTCTGCTACAGAAACTTGCAAATTAAATTAATATGTGCTCCTATGGTAAAGATGTATTTGAGGATTTTCATTAGAATGCCAGAAGCAGCTCAGACATGCATTCCTCATATTATCTAATGCTTAGTTTTGCTTTCACACAGACTATTTTTTAATTAATTTCCCTGTTTCTTAACCAAGGAATAGACAAAAATGTACTATTCCTACTCAAAAGTAGCTGAACAGCTGTTTAGTAGAGATTTTTTTTTCATAAATTATAAAATTTAAAAGCTACACTTATACTTTTAATTAAGAAAAGCACAAATAAACACTTGTTTCTTCTCTAAAACCTCTTTCCTATACAGCAGGGACCAAACCTGAACACAGTATTCCAGGCATTGCCTGATAAGCACCGAGTAATCTCTGATGATGATGCCCTTGTCAATTCAACCCAGCATCCTGTTGGCAGCAGCATGTCCAGTCATACTGAGCTTGTTATCCACCAGGACACACAGGTCCATTTCCACAGCACTGCTCCCAACTGGGTAGATTCCAGCTTGTACTGCACTCCTAGATTATATTTTCCCAGATAGAAGGCCTTACACTTATCCTCGTTGAATTTCATTCAGGTTTTTGCTAGCCCACTCTTCCAGGCTAGCCATGTCTTCCTGCAGGGTGGCTTTCCCTTCTGAAGTGTATACTTCCTTACTCTGTCTGGTATCACCAACAAATTTCACCAGAGCACACTTGATTCCATCATCCAGATCATTTATAAAGACATCAAATGGTGTTAGTCCTCACTTGTGACAGGTTGCCAGTTTGAAAAGGAGCTATTCACCACCACCCACTGAATGCAGCCTTGACAACCAGTTTGCCATCCATAGCAAGAGACCACTCGTCTAGATCACAATGCTGGAGTTTCTCTAGGAGGAGGTTGTAGGATACTGGATTGAAAGTCATGGAAAAATCCAGATAGATAACGTCCACTACTCACGCCACATCAACCAAGCAGGTTATTTTGTTATTTGAAAGTGATCATATTTGTCAAGCATGATTTGCCCTTGGTGAATCCATACTAGCTTTTCCCAGGCAAAGGCCTCATTTGACTTGTGATAGCCCCGAGAAGGATGTGTTCCATAAATTTCCCAGGGACCAAAACAGAACTGACAGGCCTATAATTTTCTGGATCCTTCTTTAAGCCATCCTCGTAGAGGAGGGTGGTATTAGCCTTCCTCCAGTCCTCTGTGGCATCCCATCATCTCCACAGTTTCTCAAAGACTATGGAGGGCAGTCTCAAAGTATCAGCCAGCTCTCTTAACGACCCCATTTATAGGGACTGAGCTCCTGTAACAGTTGCATATCAACTCTCTCTTAACTGATGGTGGGTCTGTGTTTGCATTGATCTGGATTTTTTTTCACCAAGCCTGCTAGGTCCCAACAGTGGTGGTAAAGAGAGAGGGGAATAATGGGTCGAGAACCTCTGTGTTTTCACCACTGTTGGTGACTAATTCACCTCTCCTGTTTAACACCCAGCCAGTATTTTCCTTCTCTTTCTTGATTACTTACTTGAAGAACTCTGTCATAGTTTTGGCATCTCTGGCCAATTTCAATCTGAGCTGAGATTTTGCTTTTCTAACTGCGTTTCTGCACACTCTGACAGTACTCTTATAGTTCTCAACAGGTATTAATTTTTTTCCCATCCCTGGTAGGCTTCTCTTTAGATGTTGAGCAGAATCATAAGATCGCAGTTAAGCCAAGGGGGTGTCTTACTCAGCTTACTTCCCTTACCTTTAAAGGGGATGAACTGGTTTTGTGCTTCCAGGAAAGCAATCTTGAAGAACTCTCAGCACTCTATGGCTTCTTTATCCTCCATGGAAGGTTCCCATGGAATTCCTCCCACTTGAGCTCTGAGCAAGTTTGCTCTTTTAAAATCCAAAACCTCTTAGTACTAACCTTCAGTGCCAGTTAGTTAAATTAATGAGTCTTCCATTTTTTACTACATTATTTTTCATCTGAAACAGTTCTCCAGACTGATTCATCACAAAGGTGCAAAAATGGTTTCACTAACACATATAAGAAGCACAGAGAAAGTACTTAAAATTCTGCTATGTAGTGGTAAAATACATAAAGCTGAAGTCTTAGCTTCAATTTACTATTCTACTCTAGATTCCTGTGCACACTAAGTTTTATAATCACAAGATAATTAAAACAATGCTTAAACTGAAAGTGTAAATGGCAAATGCAACAGAATTAAAAGCCACGGCACTGGATCTTTTGACTAATGCTGAAAGTATCCTGAAATTTTTCAGAATTTTTCAATTCTCAAAATGCAAGCAGAAATTTAATGAAAAGTACATTCACAATTCAATTTCCTTTAAACTTTAATAACCAATCTATATTTGAGAAGTGAATCATAATCCTCAAAACACCACTGTGAGAAAAGGAAATTACTTAAAGCCATTTTAACAAAACAATTAATTTAACAACTTACCACAAAGGAAATTCATATGTAGACATACAGTGTTCTGGTTGTAATTCCTAATACACTTTTAGTCATTCCCTTTACAAATCAGTAAGTGAGCTCTTAATTCTACATCTTAATTA
The DNA here is from genome assembly GCF_014839835.1 of Dryobates pubescens. Lineage (NCBI taxonomy): Eukaryota > Metazoa > Chordata > Aves > Piciformes > Picidae > Dryobates > Dryobates pubescens. Next base: position 15,923,213 of record NC_071623.1, on the reverse strand, counting down.
AACAACCTTCTTCCATGAATACTACATAGCAAATGCAAGAACCATAAAGGAAGTTATTTTGACAAAACAGCTCTGATGGTAATCCATGCATCCTCTCATACTCTAAAGTGAATCCATCCAACAAAGAATATTCTTCCACTCCAAAACATAGCTAAGCTGCTTTTTCTTTAGTAACACAGTATTTTATTCATGCAAGGAATACTTTCCTGTCACTCTTCAGGTAAAAAGAATAGCATTTAGAATTGAGAATAATACCTCTACACTGCAAAAATTGACAACCAGGCTAATTTTAAAAATGTACTGTTCAAAAAACTTTATTAGGTTCACAAGCAAACTATCAAAATGCCTATACTCCTTTGACCAGTATCAATAGAACTAGTCTTAAAAACAAGGTTTTAACACGCTAGTACTAAAACAAGACAGTCTTGAAGGCAGCATTTTCACAAGAGGAATTACAACTACTATGGCTATTTCTCTAACTTACCTATCTGTAAGTCAGAAACATATTAAAACCATACTTAATAATTTTCTCATGTTTTATAGCACTTCCCTGGTCCAATGAACTCGGATGAGACTAAATCCTCTCCTTCCTTCTAAGAGAAGCATTCAGTAAAAGGTACCAAGATTATCCTCTCAGATACACCTCTACAAATCCTGGAAGCCTTCTGCAGGACTCCATAGTTCCACTCCACTAGTTCAAAACTGATAGTGAACAAGATTAACATCGTTAACATTTTTAACAAAGACAGCCAACTAGTCTCTACAATGGCACATGAAGTTTAATGAGCGTCACTTTAATTCTTAGTTGTAAAGACACATTATTCAAATGTTGCACTACAAATATCATAGCTGCACAATCTCACCAAAAAAGGAGGCTGAAACAAAAAGTAACTTACATGAGTGAAATACAAGATAAGTACAGAACTAAAGGATTGGAAGTTGTAACTATACACTTTAAAAGTATTCAGAGTGAGCACAATAACGGCTCAGCTTCTGGAATTATCTGAACTAATACTAAAACCTGCCAGCAAGCTCCAGTGTGTACTCACCTCAGACACACAGCCCACCTGTTTAATTCATTTCTGAACAAGCTGATCTAACTAGTAACTAACAAGCTCTACTCATTAGTAACTAGTTTTTACACAACTATTTAGGTATTCTCAAACTACAAGTACACACAATTCCTTCTCTTTGTCTCTTGAAAATACCACAAAATCCTTCCCATTACCTAAAAATCATAGCAGTTGAGGACCAAGAGTAACAATATTTGTTCACTCAGCAGAGATCAACCTGCAGTTTACTGATCAATCCATAAGGCTGGAAAACAAAGCTTAATTTCTCCACAGAATGCAAATTTGCCTAATTCTCCATGGAATGAAGAACAACAGCGGGCTACAGCATATAATTCTGGTAATGGAAAGTCTTACGACAAATGTTATCGGTATAAAATCACTTTATAGCTGTAAACATTTGCCATGACTCTTCTTAATTTCTGTATCATCTTACTAATGTAATGAAAACAAATGGTTCTACACTCACAGTTATCCAAGTATGAAATATCTACTCTTTTCTAAAACAGTATAACAAACATATGGTATAGCTTTTAGACGATGCTTTCAACACTTACTTCAGATGGCATCAACATTTGCAGATAGTCTTACCTCTATAATTATCAAGTCCAGTCAGCCCACTACAGGGAACTGCAATCTTAACTACACTTCTAGAAAAGTTTTTTTTGTAATGGTGAGGTCAGTTCTTTCCGCTTCATTAAAATATTGAAATGACAACTGCAATGTTTGTAACTTCATCAATTTTGTTGCTTTGGGAAGTAATAAAAACACTGCATTTTAAACTTAAGAAACATCCAAAACATTTAAGAATGTATGTTTTGAGCAATAAAATCCACTATTTTAAAGAAATATGCCTTGATCACTATTTTTGAAAGTAACAAAACATGGCAAGTAACTCATATTTAAACAAAATATACTATGTAATATTCATTTTTTTTAAATAAAAAATTCAAGTATCTAGCAACAGATAAAGAACAAATACTGCAAATCTCTAAGTCTCTAAGTACCAGGATACATAAACATCACATAGACTGTAATTGTCATTTCCAAATATAAACATGGTGCAAACATTTAACTATAGAATGTATAACCCATTGCACTGCTACTGGATCTTAACAGACCCTACCTTATTAACATAAAGCCCAACTGCATACAGAAAAATTCTGACTTGGAAAAAAAAAATTACATGTCAGTCCCAATTATCCAGTAACACACTTAACGTTATTCCAAATCTTTCGACTTCCAGACCCTTCAAAAAGGCCAGAAAACCAGTTCCACCCATGAGGTAATTTACAACATTTTAACCAGCTTCAACTTGCTCCATATTAACAGACAGCGTGATAGGCTATAAACAAATTACAAATACAGAATGCATTTTTTAAAATTAAATAAATGAAGGAATAGCTCAGATATAATTTTACAGAAGTTGGAATAGCTGCCCACTTCCTGGAATGCTTTACAAACATCTCATGGTATGAATTCCTTGTTTCTCAGTTTCCAGTACTGCCATTATATAAAGCAAACCTTAAAATTCTCTTTAAAGCAACATTTCTTTGTTTTGATGAAAATAAATTAAGCTAAAATGTTTCCAAGGTTATTAGAAAAAATAACTGTACTATACCTAGACTAATCTGCTAAAATGTTTTCCTGCATAATTATTTTTCAGGCAGTTTGTTATAATTAGAACTGATGATATTTAATTATAGATTAGTAGAAAATTAACATTAATGTCAACACTAAAGGGACAAAGTCAATACATACTAATTCACAGTGTCCAGAACTATTCCTCAACAAGCAACACCTATAATTACAAGAAAGATGAAAGAATATTGCCATTGTGCACATTATTTTGTGTGTTTAACGAAAACACAAACAAGCACATTGTTAATTTTGTCAACACATGCAGGCTTTAGACAAAGGAAATACCATTTTTAAATCATCTAGAAAAGGACTGCAAAACACGAGAGGTAACAGAGACCAGAACTGGGCCACTGCATGGAACTATTTAATCTCTCTTTGTATCAACTTCAATATCAATACTTCTAAATGAAAACACATTACCAATTTTATCTACAGGATATCAAAAGCTCTATGAATAGGAATTAACAAGCTTCTTATACCCAATACATCAGACCAGCTACATCAACCTATGTCTGTATGCAAGCCAAATAATTATAGCTTATAAAACAAAGGTTTGCCACTGAAAGAAAGTCTGCCTAAACAGTAGAAATACCATTTACAGAAGGGGGGGAAAAAAAGGGGGAAAAAAAAAAGAGAGAGAAAGAAAGTAATAAAGAGAAAATGCTTTACAATTAATTTCTAATACAATGGATATCCTCCTCACACACACCCCCCAAATAATCTTTAAGCTTCACCTCCTGCAAGAACCTTTTCCTGGGAGAAAGAGACATCAAGGTAACAGCAGGGGTTTTGGTTTTGTTTTGAGGGTTTTTTTGCTCCTTCACATTAATGTTATTGTCAACTACAGAAGCATAACAGTGAGCACCTCCTCCTATAAAAGGCTGGCTACACTGGATTTTCAACATTTCCACCAGTCTGAGAGGTGACCACTCTTTCAATTTCTCTCTTCTATCTCCCAAAACTACAACAGTTGCAAACCATGATTTTCAAGTTCCTTTTCTGCAATACAAATACAAAATTTTTGGCAACAGAAATTTCTACTCCATCACACATACTAACAGCATGTACATTATTACAAGAAAGTTTTATTTCTTCTGGCTTATCACATACCCAATACGTGAAACAACAATACAGTACTACTGACCTTTACTCTGTATCTTTAATAATTCATAAAACTGTATAGATCTGATGTCTTATCTGCTCGTTTGATTTGCTACATCCAGAAGGAGGACTCCGTTTAGCTCACAATACCACAACCCTATATCCTACAATGGAAAACTACTAAAACAGAGAGACTGCAGTCCAGACCTAGACCATGAATAAAATCCACAACTATGTAAAAGCTCCAGATACAAAGCTGCTTCCACCCCTGAAAGAAATCTCAAATTTCTTCTTATTAAGTCGTGTCAGGGTGTGGCTTCACTAAAACAGAATTCCCACTGGAAAGGCTTCATGGTATCTCCTGGTCAGCCTGTAAGTGGTCCAAGCCAACATACTGCTTCCTTCCAAGCAAGCCCCAGTAAAAACATGATAGTACCTCCTTGTATCAAGGCACCGAACTTACGCCCACAAGAGAATCCTGCTGCTACACAAGTACATGTGTGCACAACAGAGAAATTCCTTCTATAGTTGCAAGACAGGACCTCAGCTTCCCCTATCCGACAATCTCTTCATCCATGTACACTGCTCCCATCACCTCAACCGCAAGTAACCAGGGAAAACACTGTCAAGCAGGCACTTAGAGAAGAGATGCTGCTATGGCCTGCCTTTTAAAAGGTTAGCGGGTGTACTATTCTCACATCAAGGGGAGCACAGATAGATTTTTGTCTTTGTCAAGGACTCCTCTGGAAACACGATTCAGTGGTTCACCTTACCTGCTACACTTGCACATAAATCTCATATTACTTTATACTGCGCTAGCTTGTAGATTCTGAAATCAGTCAGGCTTTCATAATTATGGAGCCTAATGTCTTTGTTAGCTGTTGTTGCTCCATGCACAAAAGAAAAGATTTTGTTACTATCTCTGTAAAACCTATTACTTACATCCACACACATACAGCCACGCTTTCCACAGTAACTGTTACATGGCACCACAGTGATTTTCTAGATTACTCTAATTTTTCCTGTATAGCTTAGACTGTGTGAAGCTTCACACATGCAGAAAAGGAATGAAGTAACAAACACCTTGAAAAACAACTTCTTATCGGTGACAGTAATTGAAACACACACACCTTTCCTGAAAGCAAAAAGGACAAACAAAACTGAACATAGTTCAAGCTAAGAAATTCCTCTCAAACATCTTTGAAAGTAACAGCGACATTTTTTGTCAACTTCCTTAACAATCCACTTTTCTCAGACACAAGTTTCACAAAGAACATGCTTCGTGAGTTAGTGTGCAAGTCATAAATGTCCAACACTGTCACAAAACCGAAATGAAATAGCAAAATATTTGTACTCACTGCATGGATTCACACAATAATGTAGGAGAATGTACAATGGTATTTCTAGATAGGTACTTCAAAACTATCAAAATGCCCCACAGCTTCAGCCACCCCAGAGTGTATATGCAGTAGCTTTAATCGACTGGCATAAAAAAGAAAATGCATTTCATTCATGAAACGACTCAAAACTCAACTAATATGCTGAACTGATGTCTGCATTACTTACTTTCACAGTACGAAAAATGAAACTTAACCTAGTGATGTTATGTTACAGACAATCTAATGGCATATGGTATTTCTATTTTCTACCTGGCATCCTTAAGCTCTACCCCATACATGACTCTCTACTGTTTGGGATAGACTCAACCTTGTTCCAGAGCAGATAATACTAATTCTGGTCCACTAACAGTTAACATACGTTATTTAACTAGTTTGACATGTCGCTCCCCTTGGAAGAAGTACTTTTACAAGTAACTATGAAAATCAAAAGGAAATCACGGGATTTTTTAAAATACAAGCACAAAGAAAGTGTACTTGGTTTTCCTTCCATCTCTACCCCCTCTCCCCACATCCTGACATTGAGCTTTTCCAATCATACCAGAAATAAACATCCAAATATGAGTAAGGGCCTAGGCTACCAAATTTAACATGCTTTAGGTAGGCCTTTTGATCAACTAAGATCAGCAACACACACGAAAAAAAACTCTTTATGTGAAAATATCAGCATACAGCACGAGCACAATAGGATGAACAAAGTGTCAAATGCAACGCACTACTGACAGGAACAAGTCAGAAAGCAGGAACAAGAAGACCACAGTACCCTGCTTCAACCATGTGGTATTTTAAAGGCAGTTCCATTTATTGTTATCCAAACGTGTTTTTTTGCTTTTAGTGTTTACATACAACTGGCAGGCACAGCCTTTGTCAATAGCTTACGGATGGGCAGCAGAACGTGCCACAGGTTGATAAGGACATTGGCGCTGCAAACGCCCTGCCTGCAGCAGGAAAGCACCCAGAAAGAACTTGCAATACGGAGGAGAGTTTCCCTCAACGTTCGCCGGGGGCTTCACGCTACAGGCGACGTGCATACTCGTCCCCAGTATTTGTTTCGTGTTTACCCCCCCCCCCCATCCCTTCTCTTTCTCCTCCCTGTCCGGCCATCTTGGGCCGACAGAAGCAGCCATTACTTAACTAAATGACAGGGCCAACAACTTTTCACAGAAACAATCATCTCTGTGAAAAAGCCGGGCAGCCTTCAGCAACCAGCGCGCCGTCCCGCTCCCTGTCAAGCCGCTCGGCGGCGACCTGGCACGCTGGAGGCAGCCGAGCCCGGAGAGTAAACAAGTCACTCAGCGAGGGGCTCTGGGAACCGCTCTGCGCCGCGGCCGCGCTGGGCCCCCCGCTCCCTCCAGCTCCGGGTCAGCTTTCGCCTCGCCGCGAGGCTCAACGGTCGCCCGGCAGGGCGCGCGCAGCAGCCGGCCACCGCCGCGCGGGGCGAAAATCACGAGGGAGGGTCCAGGGAGAGGCCAACGTCACCAGCGCCTCGCGCGCGCCCTTCCCCCCCCCCCCCCCCCTCCGCCCCCCCCCGCGTCCTCCTCCCCCTCCCTCCTGCCCGCACGACCCCTCCCCCGCCGCGCGGCGCCGCTTGGCGTTTGCTCCCGGCCCCAGGCTCCGGCCGTGGCGCGCAGGCACTTTCCCGTCCCAGGGCTAGACGGACACCCGCAAAGTATCTGCAAGGCCGCGCTCTCCCTTTCTCCCACACGCGGCCCCGCTCGGCTCCCTCCCGAGCGGGGGCCTGCGCTGACTACGTGGGGGGTGATGTTGGGGGGGAAGGGGCAAAAACGACAGCGACGCGGAGGGGAGACCGCAGCGGGGGGCGAATCGGAGCTCCCTGCCGCCTGCAGGGCCGTGCGCCCGCGGATGTGGCGGTGCCCCACGCACACACACTCGCACCCAGATGTACACTCGCATGCACACTCACCGTGTGGACCCAGGGGACCGGAGGAAGGGGGCGGCTGGGCCGGACCGGCTCCTTCCCCTCCCCCCCCAACCTACCCCCCCCCCTCCCCCCCGCAAAGCCCCGCTCTACATCCACCCTCGAGCTTACCTTTAACAGCAAGGCCTTCGTTCTGGCGCCATCTTCATGAAGCCTCAGAAATCCGAAGAGTCGGCTGCAGAAGGGGAGCGGGCGGGAGGGAGGGGAGAGAGGCACAAGCGTTAGCGAGAGTCAGCCCCCAGCACGGGCAGGCAGGCAGGCTCGCTCCCGGCGGGCAAGGGCAGAGCGCGGCGGCGGGGGCCGGGAGCCCGCACACGGGCACACACGCACTCCCGAGCGAGGAGCCGCGGGCAGGGGAGGGGGGGGACACGAAGGGAGCGCGGGCCGAGCCGGGACACGGAGGCGGCCGGGACGAAGCGGGGAGCAGGTACCTGTCGAGGCCGGATAGGGCTTCTCTCTCCTCGGCTGTCAAGCTGGCGAAGTCCTCCTCGCTCTGGCCGCTCGCTTTCCCCGCCGCCATTTTCTTTTCCTCATCACCGAAAGGAGCAGCAGAGGCGGCGGCAGCGGCGAGCGACACTCCGCACGATTTCATGGAAACGCAGCGTAATTAACTCACGATCGCAACCCCCCCCCCGCGCACCCCCAACACCCCCCAGCGCCGGGCGGGGCGGGGTGCCCGACACACACACACCCCACAACTTTTATTACAACAACAACAGCCGGCAGGGAGGGGGAGGGAGGGAGGGAGGGGAGAGGGAGGGAGGCGGGGGGAAGCCCCGCTGCTCGGAGGAGGAGGGAGGGGGGAGGGAGCCCCAGCGCTGGAGACTCGGGGGAGGGGGGGGAGGGGAAGGAGGAGGAGGAGGTGGCGGCGGCTGCTGCGGCGGATGGCGGCTGAGCGGTGTTTACATCGCCGCGAAACCACTCGCCCCGACGACGAGGGGTGCGAGGAACCGGGGTGACAGGGGCCCCGCCCGCCCTGCCGTGCGGGGTGTGTTTGCCGCCCGTACAAACTTCCCCAGCGGCTGCCCAAAGTTGTTGTAATTGTGTCACACAGCGAACCCCACGCCGCCACCGTGAACCCCCCTCCCCTTGTCCGCCCGCCCGCCCGAGCCCACCCAGCCAATCGCCGCCTCCGCGGCATCGCACGTGACCTTTGTTGACTTACGTCAGTCACAGCGCTCTTCCACTGCTGCGCTCCAGCTTGGTTGGCCTTCGACGCCCGCCTCGCTCGTCATGTTCTCTCCATTGGTCAGCCTCTGAAGGAGGGGAGGGAGTTTCAGGGATTGACGGCTTATGAGAGGTCGGACGGGCCGTCAGTCAGAGGAGCTTTTCGACTACCCGGCGCCAGCAGGTTTGGCTTCTGCCTTTAAAAACCGTAGGACGAGAAGGCGGGGGGGGGGGAGTTCTTGGGGCGGCGGGCGTGGGGTGGGTGGAAGAGGGCGGGCTCCGCTCGCGGGTGGAGTTGCGTAACGGGGGCTCCGGCCTGGGGGAGTGGACCTCGCTGAGGAAGTGGGACTCGCTAATGCTTCACGAGTGGGGGTTGTGCCACACCGGCGCAGGGAAAGCCGTGCCCTGCCGCTCTGCCCTGGCTTGGTCGCAGGGCGTGGCGGTCTTGATAAAACTGGAAAATAATGGCTTCCCTGAGCGGGGACCAAGAACGGTGCTGACTTGGGCTCTCTACGCTTGGGCCGCAGGAGGGAAGAGGTTGGGTAGTGGGTGACATTCGCGCAGAAGTTGGGGGCAGCGGCCGAAGCGAGGGCGACCCCTGTGTCACAGCAGTTGGATTCACCCACCATGGGGAGCAGAAGTGCAAGTGTCCGCTGTGTTCTTTTCGTCGCCACGCGCAGCGAGCGCACGCTCCAGGCGCGGGGGAGCGGCCGTTGGACCGCCACCGCCCCGCCAACGGACGAGCGCGTGGCCGGGATCGGGGCCCGCTGCGCGGCTTAGGAGAAATGAGAGGCGGGGCGCCCGCGTAAAAGCAGCCCCTCCCCGGCAGCCACTGACAGGTGGAACGGCGCCCGCCGGCGCTAGCCCCGCGGCCGTCACGTGGAGCGGGGGCAGGGCGGGCGCCGCGCAAGCTGGCGCTCTGGGGCCGTGGTGGCCCGCAGGCGTGAGGGCGGGTCTGAGCGGGGCCGTCGATTTTTTCTCGTCCTGGCCGGACCTTGGCGTGAAGAGGGTCGGCTGCGGCCTCAGCAGTGTGGAGGGGATGGTCTATTCGTAGGAAGAACCAAAGTCGGACTTCTGAGAACATCTCATGCATGAGTAAATACCTGCATTTCTTCGGGTGCTGAGGAGTAAAGGGCTTCATATGTCCTACTTTCTTTCCCTTCTTTAAAAGGTCCCGGTGGCTTTAAATGTTACTTACATATCCTCGGTTCTTCGCCCCTTCTTAGTTTACCAGGCAACTTCACGGTCCTGTTTCCTCTTCACAGACCCATTAATCTACCCATACTACCAGGAAGCTCTAGCGTTTTCTCAGGTTTTTGAAAATTGCTATGATTCTTATGAAGAGATCAACGTTTTTCAGCTGTGTGGTGGCACAGCTCACTACTCATAGCCATTTTGTTAAAAGGGGATCAGCAACAATCTTCTGTTCACTGTATTACTTTTTCACAATCTGGGTGAAGATCCATGAATGGACAGGCTTCCCTGCCAGCTAAATTTCCTCCCTTCTGAAGGTGTCCTGTTAAACATTACTAGGCTCTCTAAAGCATCTGTAAAGCTATTAATTGCCTTTGAGAATTAGATTAATAAGGTCAAAGGCTGAACCATGCAAGGGATGTTTACTTACAGTGCTTCTATTTGCTGCTTCTACCCCACTTAAACTGGCACCGTCAAATTGTACTTACAAAATTGAACCATGTTTGAGCCACTGTACATGCTCAGCTAATATTTACGTGTCAGTGATGCTTTACAAATGGATTCCCAAGCATTTTCTGTTCCTGATGGTGCCTGTATGTAGTACAGTGATGCTGGCAGAAGTGTGTGAGACCTGCGCTGCTTCCCAGCTTACTGATTGGAGATCTGGTCAAGACAAAATCTTGAATAATACAGAAGGAGTCTCATTTAAATGAGTATGTCATTGGTCCTCTTTGAAGCAGACTCTTGTTGTGTAGCCATGTCTTCTGATGCAAATAAAGTTAGAACAAAAAATCACCCGAGTTTATTAAGGTTGCATATCTTTATAAAATAGCCCGCAGCTATTTGGTTAGAGCCTTGGTATAAGAGGCATCTATGTTTAAAGTACTTTTGAGTTTAGAATCCAGGTTAAAAAAAAAAAAAAAGTTACTTTTGGTTCTGGGAATGGGTCAAATGGGTCATAGTCTATTAGTAGTGAAAACAGAGCTACGATTGAACTCCTATATTCATCTTTATTTTACACAACTTCTTGGTCATATATTTTCCTCAACAATGCTTCCTTGGGTGCATGACTTGGGACCAAGAACTCTTAACTGGTTGGTATTGTGGCAAATACAAGGTGTTTCAGCACAGATTATTTCTAAGGATTTTGACTATGACATCTTGTGTTTCCACTTTGCAGTATGCCAAGTATAAATCAAGAAAGGATAATAGACTAAACTATCTCTTGGTAGAAGGAAAATAACTTCTAAATTGCAAAGCAATTCAGGAGACTTCATAGAAATGTAAGCAAGTCTTACTTCAACTGAAAGTATAACAAGACACATGCGTCTGAAGCCCTAACATTTGAGTTACTTCTCTAGTACTGTCAACACCACTCTTACCCTCTGCACCTTTTCTAGATTGCTTGAATTGAATTTCCAGTTGTTTTGTGTTTGAACTACTGTTTAGATAACTTAAAGAGTTACCTCTAAAGGCCTATGTATTGTTTTAACTCTTTAAGATGTATCCAAAGCTTACTTTCTTTAATAATAGCAAGAGAAGTTTGAAAATGCTGCAATTAGCACTCCCTGCCCTTGCAGACAATCAGATAATCATTTTGAGAGCAAACGCTATTACCTGTATGAGAGGAGATAGACTTGTTTCAGGCAAGTGTATTACTGGCTTCCTGCTCTGATGTACCCCCTGGAAGCTGACCCCAGAAGAATTATGTCCTTAAATACTTAAGAAGAAAGAAGGAAATAGGTACAGAACACCACTCCAAGTACTAGTTAACTCATTAGGGTTTAACTTAGCTTAAATTCCAAAGTTACCTATGGGTCTCTGGAATAATATTGCTACCTTCTCTTTGAAAGTTGTGGACTGATAAAACTTTTGGACTTAACAGACTCTTTGGATGTCCCTTTCCTGTTTGATTTTACCTCCATTAATTTTCCATACAGGGTTTTTGTGTATCCCACCACACTGTCATACAGTGCCTTCTTGTGCTTCAAGACCTACCCAATCTGTTAGGAGGCTGAATGCTGTACAGTTGAAGAGTAGGCTAGGTTAGAGAGGACTCTGTTTCAAGTAGGTGTTTGGTGCACTGGTCATTTTCTGCATCTTGAAACTGAGATACAAAGTTAACACACCGTTTCTTGAAAAGCAATGTTAGAAACAGCAAAAGCTAATTATGGAGTTTTCTAAATATACATTACCTGATGTCTTGTTAAGCTGAAAAGCAACTCATGAAATCATTGCGAAAAAGTTGATGCTGAAGACTCAACTTCAACACTGATTTTAAGCTGTCACCTCACTTGATGTCGAAGCATCCAGGTTCATTTGCAAATAGGTCAAGCCTGAGCACATCTGTAGGAAGTCGGTCTCAGGAAAATAACTTCATGTATCATGGAACAGGGGGAAAGGTGACCTGCTCCAGAGCTACCTTTTTCTTTTTCACTTGCACATCAAGATTACTTTTTCACATCCACAATCAAGTGCTTAGGACCATTTTAAAGATGATTATGATTCTACCATTTTTTTACAAGCAAGAATATGGTAGTCTATCATGGATGTTCATCACAAAGTCACTGTAAATATGTTCATAGGAAGTCCTGTCTGGAGGCTTGTTTGCTACAATAAACACTTCTCATAAAGCATGAAACTAACTGCTGCAGGTCTCCTGAGTGACAAACACATGAGGTTGGAATTTTTTGTGTGATGATATGGCACAGGACAAAGTAGCAGCTTGTTAGAGATTGGAGCCCTGCAAATTCCATAGATTTTTCTGGAGAGAGTTGTACGTTTGAAAGAGACATGATCTTCAAAATGTAAAATGTATGGGGCTGCTTATATGTGAAATACAGGGTAACAAATGGACTCATAAATATTAAATTCATGTAATGCGTTCATCCCCTTTAGAAAAAGACAACTGTGAATTTAAACTCAAAAGGGTTACCTGGTAGGAGTATACCATACTGACCATACCTGATTTCAGGATGTGGAGTTGCCCCCATGCTTTCTTTGTACTTGTTTTTGGACTTAAATTTTTTTTTAATTCTCCAAATGTTCTGTATAGTATCACCAAAAAAAAATTTGGGGGGGGTGGGGGGGTGGGGGGGGTGTGTATGTGTGTTTACTTTGTTTTAAACAGTTACTTCAATATGTCATCTGTAGTCTGCAGGCTGAACTTCCTTATACATCTTTCATGTTCTACAGCCTGGCACAGAAGCCCCTCTCCATGTTTTTCTTTGTCATGGAATTCTTCCTGTACAAGGTAGCTGCCTCCAACTTGCTTCCTTAAAACTACATTATTTGCTGGACAAGTCTGGCTTTATATCTCTGTAGCTCTTGCTCTCCAGAAGGGCTGAAGTTCCATGCAGCACCTCTGTGGTCATATTAAACATATTGAAAAGTCAGACTTAACTCCACAAAGATTTTCTGGGTCACAGCAACAACTACATTCTCTTGTCCATTCTCCTTATCAGTTCCATTCTCAGATATGTGCTTATTTTAAAGAATAGTGATTAACAGAACCTATTGGTTATTATTAACATATTTAATGTGACTTCCAAGTCAGGTAGCAACTTTGAATGAATAATATATCAGTCCCTGCTGGATACACATTAAATCTTCTGGTCCTCTATAGTCCAAGACATATTTGCTAGTCACTCCCAGCAAGACTCACTGTTTCAGTCTCTAAAAAAGCTATGGTGCTTGAAGTTAGGCATATCAGTTAAATTTGTCTTTCATTCCTGCTTTATAAAGTTTTTTGCACCTGCAAGCTATGAAGTACTATGGAAGTGAAGTAGGGGTAATGGTCTCCTCCTTGTAATATCACAGAAGAGTGTGAAACAGTTCAGGTTGCACATACAATCTTTACTGACACTGCTGGTTGGTTGGTTTTTAGTTTGTTTGGTTGGGGGGGCTTAATATATTTATTTTCCAGATGTGAAGTCAACATGATGCTTAAAGGAGCTGAATCTATAAGGCAAATCCTTTTGCAGTAGCCCAGGAGAAAAGTGACAAGACAGCAGTCTTGGATTTGTGTGATGGTATACATACTGAAGTACAGCAAAGGAAAAAGCAAGCTAGCCTAAAGAACCCACAGGGTGCCATTTTGTGTCTTCCAGCTTATAAATCTAACACTTGCGTTATAGCCACCTTGACAGCTTTTAGTCAAGCTGCCTGAAATAGGTGACTAGTGGGTATATCAGGGGAAAAAAACAACATGAACTGATACAGCCTGACAATAGGTTAGTCAGAGAAAAAGTAGCCCCTTTGTTTAACCTTCCATTTTCATTAACAAGGTTTTTATTTCCTCATATTTTTTTCTTACTGCTCTTTACTTCATTTACTCCAAGGTAAAAGCAGAAAAGCTTAAATTATATCATGGTTGACATTTGGTACAAAAAAATCTGCAGTACTTCATTTCTGTATTTCAGCAGTATCTCCCATATTGTCCAGTTCATAATAAAATGCAATTAGCATGTTCCCCGTATATACCCTCATTAAAGTTCTGACAAGTGTTGTGCCATGATCCATGGTTTATATTTCAGTTATCAAGAAAGTAGGGGAAACAGATCTAAACCTCACAAGTTTTTGTTTGCTTGCTTGTTCTTTGTCTCCAAAATAAATAAACAAAAAATCACACACTTGCCAGCTATAAGAAAAAGCAATACATGAGTAGAAAAATTGTGGGGAATAGAAAATGTTGGGAAAAAACAGTCTTTCCAAGTATTCCAATTGCTCTTCAGTCTCAGAAGTACCTTATAGCTTTGGGTGGTGAGGAGGGTAAAATTGAGCTAATCTAGGAAATGCATTATTATTATGAACACACTTTATACAAGCTTTAAAGAACTAGTAATTAGTAAATGTTTTAGTTATAAACCTTTCTCAATATTATTCTGTCTTGCTTGAATCATGTAGTCATTTTTGTCTATTGCCTTCTCCTCTCCTTGGTTACCTTGATTTTAAAACCTAAATTGTATTTGAAAGGCTTTTATGCTTGAATTTAAGTGGCAATTCATAGTCATAAGAAGCAAGCATAGCTAGCAGTTAAGCAGTAATATCCCTCACTGTGCAGTGTGTCAGCAGAAATCATAAAATTTCCCTTGAGCGATAGAAACTTCAAAGGAATTGTTACTTAAAAATAATAACATCAACAATTCAATCTAAACATGGAGATCTATGAATTTGTATATGTAACCTCAATCACATCTTGAGCTTTTTGGTGAAATTCAGAAATAAAGTTTCCGTAGGTTTTTGGGGGGTTGGATTGTAGTTGGGGTTTTGTTTGTTTGTTTTGTGTTTGGTGGTTTGTTTAGATCTTTTGTTGGATGTTTTGTAGATTAAAGACAGACTAGTTCTCTGCATGTTAGCATGAAAACACTTAACTGTTTAAGTCCTACCAGTAGAAGGGGCTGTTAAAAGAGCTCCTACTATCATATTTTTTGCATTCTATAGATCTGACAATTTCTGCAGTTTGGAAATAGGTAATATGAAAAATTAAGCTTTCCCAGGAAGTGGCACCTGTATTTCTATTAATAGATTCTTTAGCTTTTAAAATTGTTCCAATTCCTCCACCCCACCCCTGGTAGTTTTGGCTGTGTCTATTGATGCATATTGCCAACGTGGACATACTTTCATTTATGTTAATAATTTCAGAAGTTAAGTAGGCAAATGACCATCCTCCTACTAGGAACTGAATGTGGCAGCTTATGACATACCACATTCCAAAGAAGTCACCTGTTTGATGGAAGGTGATCATGAGCAAGGATCTCTGCTCTTTGAAAACAGTGCAAAGAAAGTGAGCATCCTTGCCTTTGTGATTATGCAGGAGTTTAATACAACTCCTGAGAAGCTGATAAAATTCTGTGTTTATGTTAACTTGCCTTCATCTTCAGACTGACAATTGTAACTCCCCAATAACTTCATAGAATTTGGCAAATGCTGTCAAAGGGCGGGGGGAGAGGGGAGGGCGGAAAGCAGCTTTGTGTTTCTGTGACTAGGTATTTATATATATGTTGACTTAACATAAAATGCTAAGCTAAGACCTTTGTAGCCTGCTGGTTTTCTGGCCTGTGAGTAAAAACAAGTAGAACATTTGTAAACCAGTTCTGAAGCAGAGTTAAAGGGTTTTGTGTAAGCATTACGTAAACATTGCTGCTCAGCAAACTAGGTGAATGAATATCTTGTTTACTTTTGTAAATCCTGGAACAGAATGCAATATTGTCCAAGGTACATTATTATCTGATATTTTGGGGTTTCTCCTAAAGCAGCAGATGCCCTATGCTTTTACTGGATTTAATTTAGTGCTTTAAAGACAAATCTTTTCAAATATCTTTGAACTATTTATTTTTAAAGCCTCAACTGTTGTGTATAGTGCGTTTGTTTGTTTGTTAACATTACTGTGGATGTCTACAGTTATAAAAACCTTCATTAAGCAATCTGAAATTTGGTGGTAGTTTCTGAGTCTTTCCCGTTCATTTCCTATTACATCTGCCTATGCAGCAACTCACAAAATCCAGTACTTTGCACAAGTCATGGTTTGTATTAAATCTTGTAATCATGTACAGATGGAAGTTTTAAAGGTGCTAAGAGCAGAAGGGACTCTGTGGCATTGGGTATATTTTGTCCGGAGTTAAGGCAGTGACTCAAGCTTCATTGTACAGTACTAGACACAGATAATGACAATTCTCCATCCTTGTCTAAACACATGTCAGGATTCCTTTAGAGCAATTGGTGAGTCAGGGGGCATTCCAAGTGAAATGAAACACAATGCTTAAATTTGAAGACTGCTGCTATACAGAATGCAACTTTTTATTTCTTATCTTATATTTCAGAATTTTAGCAAGTAAGGTGGCATCTTATCAGTTTGTTGCGTGGGACTTAATAAGGAGGTGGGGTTTACTCAAAGCATGTACACTTGTTCATCATATGTGACTAGAAGGTAAAACAAATCTTGTACTAAACTGATTCTTTTAACATTTTTTATCATTTTTTAGTAAAAATGTTACTATAAGGAGGTAGATTCTATTTAGAAGCTCACCATGTCTTCTGCATGTCAATCAGAGTTGGATCAGGCTTCTAACAGAGATGAGAACATCAGGATTGCATGAGGAAGACAAGTAGTTCATACCCTAAGCTTGGCATTCATAAACCCAAAAGCTAACCCTGCCTTTAAGTATGCCTTTAAGTACTTCCCCCACCCATCTGCTGCATTTCACTTGGGAACCTCTGAAACTAGATATGGCTCTGAAAATTTCCCATCTTTAAAGTTCTTAGGGTATAGTTTGTTTTCTGTTGAATGTTTGCAACTGTGTTTTTGTATAAATACATTCAGTACTACCGATTTTGTGAGCAGTTCTTCCTGATGTTTCATTTGGTTTTTGGTCTGTAAATGGCCATTAACTCTTTGTGCAGACAGTTAAAGCATAGTGTTTCTCTCCATGGATATTTAGTCCTAAACTGAAAACCAAGTGAGAGGAAGGAAATTACTGTCGGTCTCAATGGGAAAATAGGCTCTTGGGAAAGGGGGCAGCAAAGGGCAGCTTCACTAAGAATGAGCAATGTTTTCTAAAGCCTCGATATCTTCAAATCAATACTTTTTCTGCCTGTAGTGGATACACAAAATTTTACTACAAGTTGTGGATTTAAATCTTCATGCAACACAATCAGTAATTGTCCAGTGACTTAGTATCAGTGAGAAGTCCCTTTAATATTCCCCTCTCTCAATTAATAAACAAAATTCCGCTTCCCCTGTTGAATTAATCTGCTTACATGCAAGCATCCACACTTACCACTTTACTAGAAGTCTCAATTGCTATCTAGGTACCACAAAAATGTTAATGCATTTGGCGCTATTTTAAAGACACAAAAAGAGGGTAGTCTGTATAAAAGTGATTGGGACGTAAGAAGTTTACGTTGGTTGTGCTCAGGTTACAGTATAAATGTTTTATTATAAAATGTGAATATTATTGTCTCAAATCACAGCATTAGTTCTTCTTCTAATAAGTGATTGGCTTTGCCTTTATTACACATGCTTTCAGTGCAGGAATATTTCTAATGAATAATCCCACCTTGCTAAGGACCTGAACCTGTATGTTATGGACTACCATCCAAAGAGTCTTTCTGCTTAGTACTTGGCAGGATTGTATTCCACTCTTTAATGGCTCAGTTAAGATAAATTTGCCAGTTTTGAATGCTTTATTCCAGAAACTGGGCAAGAGACAGGCTTTCTTGGAAATTGTTGTTCCTCATTTCTGTTAGATCAGCCCACACTGAAGAGGACATCTTGCACTCTTCATGCTTCTGTTCTTTCAGAAAACAATTGAACTCAGTATACATTGGTAGTGGATAACAACTCTCACATATCTACAGCTAAGCCTCTTTTATGAATCAACTGCATTTTTTTCAACTTCTATTTAGGGTTATTATTTTTGCAATGTAAAAGCTAATTGCCAGCGGTCTGGAAAACATGCAGGGAAAATACAAGCAGGATGATTACAATTTCTGTCTGCTATTTGGAAGGGTTTGGTTTCAAATACTGCCGTGTAGGTGGATGTTTTAGCAGCATACAAGAAACAGGGCCAGAGTAAGGAACCATCCAGGTGAGGGGAGGAGAGAGCCAAATGCACGAGGTGGATCTTACCACTAGTTGAATAGAAGCCTTTTCTGTGGCCGAATTCTTGACTACTCGCTTTAATCCAACTGTTCTGTCTGTTGCAGTAATAGTTTTCTGCTAAACAGGAATGTTCTGTTAAACTTACAGTGTGTCTGGCAAGAGGCAGAAATAATCAGTTGGTTGGTTTTTTATTTGGGTGTTTGGGGTTTTTTCCCCCAATTTTAGTGAAACCAGTGACTATGACAGTGCTTTGTCAAAAATTACAGAGCTCTGTAAGCAGCATTGAGCCTCAGAATGTAATTACGTGACATGTATTGCATCACAGCAACCCTGGCCTCTGAAGGGCCCTAACCCTGCTAACGCTGTGCTACAGTTTGCCCCAGCCATCCCACAGTGGTACTGGTTTAACTGTTTACAATGCCGTGCTGGAAACTGAAGCGAAGTCATTGAAGTAACCTCAGTTAAAAAAACAAAATTAAAGAAAACCCAAAACAAACCAACCAAACAAACCAACAAAACCAAGCAAAATCACATACCACCCTCCCAACTCCAAACAAACAACTATCCAACAACAAAAGAACCCTAGGCTTTCAGAGGAAGGTGAAAGCCACTTCCAGACCACTTTTATGGTAATTTTACATGCAATATTGCATACCACACTGAAAAATATTTTAAACTAGCAGCATTTTACTATAAAAATAAATCCCAGGACAGATGATACAATGCTTGTATTCTTGGGTAGCATATTGAATTCAATTAAAACTTATCCTGTTAGTAAATCTTACATCATTGCTGGCTGCTGCTGTGAAGATTACTGAGATTCTTTTGTACAGAGGTCCAACCTGTTCACAATAGTGCCTCAGGAGCTGGTTGACTGCTGCACAACACAGTAAGATGACTGCATCTTGTGAGGTTGGCTGGAGATTGCTATCACAGGAATAAAAACCAAGTTAAAAATTACAAAGCCCTGGTACCTCTAAAAGCTTATGAGCCATGGGAATCACCTACTACTAACTCCTTACTACCTCTAAATATTTGTTAATTTGTTTCCCCACTAATCAGATTTTAAGTTGGGAGAACTGGACAAATTGTTAGGAAGTTCTTTACAGAGAGAGTGATTGCCCCTTGAAGTGGGCTGCCCAGGGAGGTGGTGGAGTCACCATCATTGGAGGTGTTCAGGAGGAGACTTGATAGGGTGCTTGGTGCCATGGTTTAGTTGATTAGGTGGTTTGGGTTGGTTGATGGGTTGGACGCGATGATCTTGAAGGTCTCTTCCAACCTGGTCTATTCTAGTCTAGTCTAGTCTATTCTAGTCTATTCTATTCTAAATTGCCATTGGTCTTTATCACAAGCTCTCTGTTTTTGTACTGTTCCTGTACTGATGCAGCAGCTATTGCTGAGATTCAAACCCTGATCCACACACATGGAGGAATAATTCTTTTTTTTTTTTTTTTTCAAGATAATACTTTTGAAGGCTGTGTTAGATGTGTCCATATCTCTTTCCTAATGCAGCATGATCAAAAAGGGGCACAACTCTGCAAAGCTGGCAAGGCTAAAACAGAAACAGCATCTACCAAATTATGTATTTGGTAAATTATATAGGAAAATAACCCACACTCCTCCTTCATTCTAAAGAAAACTCTTACCAGGGTTGTCTCATTGGAATACTGTTCATACACTTTGGTTTTTTTCCATATACTGTGTTTTACAAATTATATCATTATTTACAGAAACTTTTAGGAAAGAACTTGTGCCTTCTAACATATATTCTTAAGTTCAGAAGTATAAAGGTTATCTTACTGATCAGTCAAGCCCAGCATTGAACTGTTTCCATTAGGCTTATTCAGAAAAGCAGAAAGCATAGCTAAGATGCCAGTTAAGGAAAGTGCTTTAAGTAATGATAAACAATAAATACCATAAGGGTTAAAGATTAAAATTAAAATTTTAACTACTGTCTGCTTGCTTTGCAGCCTTAATACATGGGCTCTGATTCCTGCTCTACATTAGCATTCAGACAGTTTTTCACCGTGAACATGTAATTGTTTGTATTAGAAGCTTAACTGTTGTATGTGAAATTAGAATCATGCCTATGGGTATTTAAAATGGAAGAATAATACCAGCTAATGACTTCAGTGTAACTAGTAAAATTACATCAGGGAGAGTATTTCAGATTTTGCAGATTGGCCAGATTTATATTGATGAGAAATGCATAAGATTTAGCTTAGTAAAATTTAATGAAACCAAGCATATACTGAGGAAATGAAAGTGTACAGGCTTATTTGTTGCAATATGTGGAAACTGGTTAACTTTTTATTTGAGAGAGAGATGAAGTTCTGCTTTATGGAAATTTCCAATTATTTTTCCAAAACATTGTTACTTCTTTTGATATAAGCAGTTATATTGTCTTGCAGATAGGTTTCTTTAGTAAATTAAATTTATTGAACTTGCTGTTTCTCAACAAACAAACCTATTTCTTTACCAGAACAGAGGCATGTTCCTTTGCAAAAATAACTGTGGTGTTTTGAAATACAGAAGGAAACCAGAAGAGTTTCTGTTCCAAGTCCCAGTTGTTTTCTAGAAAAATGTTCCATGTTTTTTTCTGGCTGTTTTGAATTTTGTAACATCTTCTGCTCATAGATACAAACACCTACTCTAAAAGTACCCAGCTCATTATGTTGGGTAATGTCAGGAGGCTCTAGCATTCAGGTCTTGGCAAAATTTATTTTCATTCATTGACTGGCTTGCCATATGAGTTGTGATTTGTATCACAGGGATTTTTTTAATCATTCCTAGAAGTACAACTGCTTCTCCCTTTTATCCTCAATTTGTGGTGTAACTGCATCCTCCAATTTCAGCAAGGTTTTGCTTAATCTAACCTGTCAGGCACTATAAATAACTTCTTGCTGTGAAAGGTATGAGATAGATCTTTTCACATCGTGATATTAATTGCAGAGAACAGAGAGGTTCAAGATAAAAATAAGATCAGTATACTGGACTTCCTAGTGAAAATATGGAAGCTGAATTAAGTAAGTAATTTGTTGGTTTGTTTATTTATTTGTTAGTTAATAGAATTAGTTGGAGAACTTACAGTCAAAAAATGGACACTTGAAAAGTGTTAGAGATGTGGATTCAAATACACCCATGATTCAATGAACCAGATACAACTTTCAGGCCATCAGTGCATGCATGAGTGGTAAAATAAAATGATATAAATCTCATTTTTAAAGTTGGACAGTTTATTCAGAGATTGAATCAAATTAAGACCATGTGCATGTTGTGCTAGCATAGAAATAGTATAGTGAATGAACAAAATGGTAAACCTCATAATGTTATCCAGAGAACATCTGAAAGGAAGTAGAACAGAACAACATGTTTTAACCAAACAGCTCACAAAGCAGTCCTCTGATACATCAGAGCTAATTAGGACAGAGTCCAACAATTACAAAAGATATTTAGTTGTAAAGAGATACCCAGCAATGTTTTGTCTTATCTCTTAAGCACATCATTAAAGGCTTCCTGTTATATTTCTTCATGACTTCTTTTCAGGAAAATCTATTACCCGCTCGTTAGGAGGAGATGGAGACATACCAGAACAATTAATTTGGCCTGCTCCCAGCCACCTCGTCTTCTGAGATACAGTCATGGAATAATAATAGCCTGCATGAATATTTCTTGAAATGGCAGTCTGCTCTGGTTGTTGCCTTTTCCCATTTTTCTCATCATGCTACACAACATAGGTTCAATAGTTTGATCCAGTCAAATGTGTTCTACATGGGTAAACAAATTTCTGTATGTATCTGCAGGGAGTCATCACAGAATAAAGCTGAGCTTTGAGTTTTGCCTTAGCAGCAAGTTTGGGTACTGCTGGCATAGCACAGTCTCAGATTCCTGAGGAAAATATAGAAATTATCTGTAGCAATTATTGTAGAGAGAAGAAGAGTTGGCACCATACGCGAAGTTTCTCAAAGTCTTTGTCAACACCATCTTTTGCTTTCATATGATTTTTGTATGTGATAGTGGCCTCGTAGTCTAGTGCACAATCCTTAACCAAACCAACAGCAACCTTTTTTTACAGTTAAACAAAGTCTGGGTAGAATAGTCCTCCAGCTGCTTATTGGGGAAGCCTGTCTCTTCTGTAAATACAAGAAATAGGGGGAAATGAGGTAACTGTCTGGTCTGTATACCAGACTGATGCCTAGAGGTATTATTGCTGAAATAAGCAAAACATTTTAAAATATTCACATAGCAGTATTTTAAAAATAACTTTTTGGCTGAACTTCTTCTCATGCTCTCAACTGGCACTTGTTCTTTTGTCCTTTCTTGGCCTTCCTCCACAGTCTTCTAATGGAAGTCACTGCACAGTTCTCGTTCTCCACTCACCCTTTGGATTTCTAGCTCAAATGTATCATTCTTTCGGGGGGAAATGTGTGCACTACACAATTATATTTTTCCAGGCTTTGTTCTTGTCATGCTGTAAAATGGATGCAAAGCATGTCCTGCCATTTTTCTAAGCAGAGGGAGAAATTGTGTAATCTCTGCACAACAGATGCTTCATTGCCACTTGACCTGTCTGCAGTCCACTCTTATTAAGTCCTATCCGTAGGTAAACTTTCTTTTTAATGAAAAATGTTTTGGTCTAGAAACAGGCAGAAAATGTGTCTGTGTTTTTTATGTGGGTTTTTGCCCTCACTTTAATTTGTTCCTCAATAAGAAGGCAAGGGAATATTTAAAACCTTTTTTTTTTTTATTCCTGAAATCAAACAAGTTTCATCCAAGCTCAGAATCCTGACAGTCAGTTCTAACATTTGCAAGTACACACTGAAGAAAAATATTTTGACATCTAGACTGTCAGATAATCTGTCACATTCAGGGAGAGAAACGATAACTTTCAGAGTAATTTATTGGGAAAATAATACATTTACTGCTGTGAAATACCCTACTAGATGCTGGAAAAGTTACTTAGCATTTTTACAGACAAAATAGTTAGCTTTAGAGCACGGTTTATTCTTGTGAAAAAATCAAGAGAGAAAGAAATACTTGCCAGAAATCATCAGCAAAGAGTATGTACCTGTAAAGAGCGGTATGTTCACATACATTTAGGAAGTATAAGGAACCTCACACTGAAGGATGTAGTGCATAGAGAAAAGAAGAGCAGTGCTCAGGATTGTACTCCTTACAGAGTAGGCTTGTGGGACACAAAGGTCATGCACTTAATTCTTTACTTGGAACAAAATTCAAAAGCTAGAGAAGGTCTCGTGTCATTGTGCTATGCCCAGAAAAATGGCAATGTCTTTGGCAATGGTGTTCCCTGGCCTAATGCAATGTCTACTCTATAGAACTTTCACAGCTCTTGGGTTTACATCTTCCCTTATGCTCCACTGACATTTTTTATATTTCTCTGTCTGTCAAAAAGTAGTCTTGTTTCTGAACATTATGTGTAACAATGGTAACAATCATTTCCAAAGCGCTCAGAGGACTAAAGCTCAGGTTTGGTCAGTTTTCATGGTGCTGTTACAATGGTATCAGTCCAAGGCTGTCTAGCCTATCTGCATTTAGTCTGGCATAATTTGTGTCCAGTAGTGATTTACACGTAACAGTTGTGTTTCTCTGACGGAAAATAAGGTTTTTTTCCATGCATTTTATCATGTAATTAACAGTGCCTGAATTTTTTATCCTACTCAGTGCTGTTGTATGAACTCGTGACAATAAAAACCATGATTTTGCATGAATAAACAAGACCAGGTCATATAGGAAGACTGGCAACTCTAAAGATTGTTCAGCACTTAAAGAAAGGTGTTTATAACAGGCAATCTCAGCTTTCAAATTCTTCTTGATTCTGCCCTTAATTAGTCAGCCAAGTGTTACTGGAATTTACATTTCCCTTGCTGGTTGATGAAACGACCAGTGCTCCATCAAGGTGCTTCTTCCAGAGTTGTTTCTGATGCTTTTCCTAATGCAGGAGCTGTTTTCCCTGTTCAGATAGGCTAAGCCATTAGATTCAGTTGATGAAATTTACTCTGAGCTTCGTATGATCTGAGTCAGTTGTTAGAAATGACAAAATAAAATGTGTAAGACATGATCTTAGATTGTTACACCTTGCCACGCCTATAATCAGTCTTTCATTTGGTTGTCATTTTTATCGGAAAGACATCCTAAAAATATTGTGGATCTTCTCTGTTACATTATTTTCAATTACCTTCAGTGAAACAGTTAAAAAAAAAAAAGAAGAATTAAAAACTCTTGCTATATTAATCTTTATTTATGGTCCTTATTTGTTCTTAGGTATTTCTTCTTTTTCTGAGGGAGAAAAAGAAGGTTGAGGGTGACATGAGGAAAGGGAAGGGTAAAATAAAAGCCAAACTAAGGAGAAAATAAATGTTGCTACTTTTCACAGAAACTTGTAACTTTGAAGAAAGTCTATTTTAAGAGTTTACTATTATTCCATATGGAAAAGAAAAAAAATGTTTTATAATAAAAAAACCAAAAACAAAAACAACACATCTCTACCATTTCTGATGTAAATTAGCATAACTCCACCAAAATCAGTTAAGGACAAGTTATGCAACTTTTAGCCACTGTATTAGCCCATACCTAGTGTTTTAAAATGCTTCATTTGAGTTGACAAGACCTGCATACGGTGTCTGAGTTACCAGACTGAAAAGCTGTAGCCTTTAGCCTCCCTCTCTGTCTCTTCACTGACTTACTTTACTCACAGTCTCGCTGCATCAGATTTAGATTATTCATCCCTTTTTTGCCAATAAATCATCCAGCATATTAAACTGTTTTCTATAAATTATGCTCATACAAAATCTGAGCCCATTTCAATTAATAAATTACTTTTTTCTTTTTAATCCAAATCACATCCAATTTTAAAAATAAGCAGTTTAAGCTTTTTGAAATTTGTGGGTCTAGTTGTGATTTATGTGCAGTGAGTTATTTTTGTATATATTGAAAAATCCCAACAAGTTTCTATCTGGCATTTCATAAATCAGAATTTTCTGTATAGGAATCAGATGTCAGAAATTACTATCTAAACCACATGCCAGTTGGCTTCTCCACGTGGCAGCTTGTAAACAACAGTATTTGGGGACTGCACATTTGTGACATGATGACATGTAATGCAACATGCAAACACCAGTTATTTGGAAGTGCACTGTTCCCCTATAA
The DNA here is from genome assembly GCF_014839835.1 of Dryobates pubescens. NCBI lineage: Eukaryota > Metazoa > Chordata > Aves > Piciformes > Picidae > Dryobates > Dryobates pubescens. The sequence continues at coordinate 15,897,935 of NC_071623.1, read as the reverse complement.
TGGAAATAAAATTAGAAATCATGCTTGCATTGCTGAATCAGAGTTCAGCAGGTGGAACTTTCCAAGTTTAGGTGGTGCTGTTGTTTTTTGCCGGATGGATGTACCGAGAGATTAAATATTAACCTATCTTTGCATCAGATATATAAAAAATGATGTGGTAATTTGTGCATTTGTCTTTAAGCTGTTTGGAATTTCCTTTCCCCCAGCCCTCATATTAATTGTGTTTTAGTCAGAGATTAATTCTGGTTGTACTGAAATCAGTGAAACATTTTCCACTGACTTTGGTGGGATTAGGAATTGACTGTCACAGAATCACAGAATGTTAGGGGTTGGAAGGAACCTCTAGAGATCATTGAGTCTAACCTCCATGCCAAAGCAGGATCACCTAGGGCAGGCCACCCAGGAGCACATCCAGACAAGTTTTGAAGGTTTCCAGAGGAGACTGCACAACCTCTCTGGGCAGCCTGTTCCAGTGCTCTGTCACCCTTACCATACTCCTGTTGAGTTGGATTCTCCTTTGTTCTAGCTTGTACCTGTTGTTCCATGTCCTGTCACTGGGCACCACTGAAAAGAGACTGGCACTTTCATCGTGATGTCCACCTCTCACATATTTATAGACTGTCAGGGAAAGAATACTGCTGCCTGCTGAAGCTGATCTAAAACTGTGCTGTTGCCAAAAGGGGAAATCATGTTCTTGCTTCCACTAAAGGCCATATGTCTTGTGCAACCTGATCTAGGCATACCTGCTTTAGCAGCAGGGGCTGGACTAGATGATCTCCATTGGTCCCTTCCAACCCTATGACTCTCTGATTCTGTGATTCTGGTTGTATCTTCTATGCAAGCTTAGCAATCATGTGGCTGTGCTGAGAGCAGGCCTGCTGATCCACCTAAAAAGTAGCATGGGAAAGAAAAAACAATTAGTTTTATGATAATTAGTAGGGCCATTGCTCGTGCCAGCTATTGTTCACACAGTACAGATTTCAAGCTGTGAATCAACATCCATGAGGTTTAAATTCAATACAATAAGTACTGAGAACACAAAGTGCACTACTGCTGAGGTGTTTTACTTTGTGAAAATCAAAACAAATGGGCCAGGTCTTGTGCAGAAGATGTAAAGGCACATTATTACCTTTTTCCAGTATAAATGCAGTTCAAAAAGGCTAAAGAAAATCATGTTTATAACATAAAAGGTTGAGCAGGATATAGGAGGAAAAATAGAATGAACTAAATGTAGTTGTTATCTGACTGAATGGCTATTTAAATAAGCATTTCAATTCAGAAGCTATCAGGCAGGGTTTGGGATCATCAACAGGCTTAACATTATTAGTACATGATAAAGTGCAGTGCATGAAAGTGATTTTAAAACCCCAAGCATTTTTATTATCATTTTGTCCATGGCATAGATTCTTTTAACATTTTACCCACTTTTTGTTTGTTGTCAACTCTGCAAATACATTTATAGGATCCCCTGTAAAATTATTTGTTGTTGTTCTCTTGCTGCTACATGTAGCAAAACAGTCTTGCATTTCTGTTTGTGTCTTGGGGTGTTTTTGCTCCACCTCCATTTTTATGAAATCAAAAAATAACAAATAAGAAAAAAACCAATGAATGAACTGTGCAAAAGGTAAGTAGCTTCCTTGTGTGGTGACTAGGAGGAAAAATCCCTGGGTTTATTCCCCTAAATCAAAGTACTCTTGCAAATATATGGACCTGATATACTTAATTTGCTTTCACAGGTTTCTAAAACCTCACTTACTTTCAGTCAAACATAAACTAATAATGGCTGTAAATGCCTGTAACTTATTTAATTAAAACAAAGGAAGTTCTTCCATGTCAGCTAAGTGATTAGAAAATTTCTGTACAGTGAAGGCCAGACTCAAGATGATGATGTCCCTGAAACATCCATTTCAAGAGTTTTAATAAATTCTTTATTGTTTTCTTCCAATTGTATTAACACACTGTTTGGTATTTTCTCTTTATAGTAAATGTTCAGAATCCCAAAATATATTTCTAAGTAGTTGAAATGTTCTTTTGATGCTTTTTAAAGTCTAACTATCTTTCTGCTGCCTTTCTGTGGACTTTTTGTAATTCAGAATAATTTGTTTAATTGATAAATAGTTTTGCATACAATTTTGTATTTCCAGTTACGCATCCTTTGCCTAGCAAGTTTTGCAATTATTTCAAAAGAAGAAAAAAAACCTTGAAAAACTCAGTAAACTTTTCCAATTACATGACTACTAAAGGGAGAAATACAAGATCAGTCAATGAAGCAAACATGGCAAGTAAAGTATAACCAGGACTTCAGTGAAATGTTTGACAGCGAGTTGTTCATTTGACAATGGATAGGATAGGATAGGATAGGATAGGATAGGATAGGATAGGATAGGATAGGATAGGATAGACCAAGTTGGAAGAGACTTTTGAGTTCATCGAGTCCAACCTGTCATCCAACACTATTTAATGAACTAAACCATGGCACCAAGCACCCCATCAAGTCTCTTCCTAAGCACCTCCAGTGATGGTGACTCTACCACCTCCCTGGGCAGCCCATTTCAATGGCAAATAACTCTTTCTGTGAAGAACTTCTTCCTAACATCCAGCCTAAACCTCCCGTGGTGCAGCTTGAGCCTGTGTCCTCTTGTTCTGGTGCTGGTTGCCTGGGATAAGAGACCAACCCCTACCTGGCTACCACCTCCCTTCAGGTAGTTGTAGACAGCAGTAAGGTCTCCCTGAGCCTCCTCTTCTCCAGGCTAAGCAAGCCCAGCTCCCTCAGCCTCTCTTCATAGGGCTTGTGTTCCAAACCCCTCACCAGCTTTGTTGCCCTTCTCTGGACATGTTCCAACAAGTCAACATCTTTCTAAACTGAGCACCCCAGAACTGGACACAGTACTCAAGGTGTGGCCTAACCAGTGCTGAGTACAGGGGCAGAATGACCTCCCTGCTCCTGCTGGCCATGCTATTCCTGGTACAGGCCAGGATGCCATTGGCCTTCTTGGCCACTTGGGCACACTGCTGGCTCATGTTCAGCCTGCTATCAACCAGTACCCCCAGGTTCCTCTCTGCCTGGCCGCTCTCCAGCCACTCTGAGTTGTTCATTTGACATGGATCGGTCAAGGTAACCTGGAATTCAAGCACTCTCCTAAACCAAGGATGAGAATAAATGGCTTGAGCTGGAAGGAATGTTGGGCAACACAGAACACTGTTATGTCCTGTTTGGTCTCTTGATAACTCATTTTTTTTTTTAAAAAATGAAAGAAGCTGATTGTTACCAATTAGCATGAATTGTAATTTGCAGATACCAGAGAGGAATGCAACAGTGTTAAGTGCAGGACTGAAGATAACAAATTACAGTACTCTTGGCCAAGTACGGGCAATGTAATCAAGAACAGCACTGTTCCAGGGGAGAAAGAAACCTGGATGACAGGAATGCTGGATGAAACCTACATGTGGCATTGGGCAAGTATATACAGCAAAAGACCAAAGCCATTTTGAAAAGCACTGAAATGACAAACAAGACCAACATATACTGGCTTCTTTTCACAAAACTGTTGCGATCAAATTCACTAATTTCAGTTTCATCTTGATAACAGAAAAGTAAATGGGAGATTTTAAAAGATCATAAAACTGACAGGGAAAGTAAAAGTTATGGTTTAACCAGCAAGATGTAAAAAAGCCCAAGCAGATGGAACTGTTACTGATTATCCTAATTAACAATCTCTAGAGGACTATAGTGGAGTTAGTAAGCTCCCAAAGGTTTGGATCTCAGGGTTTGATGTTATGCGTTTACAGTTTCAGGGACTAAAATGGAATACTGACCGTGTTTGTGGTTCCTGGTTTTCCCATTCCCCAGATTTGCCAGGTGCTAGCATGTTTTTCAAAAACAGGCTTAAATATTCAGGACTGATATATAATCAAAATATGCAAGCTAAGGAAGCCCTCCAGCATCAGGAAGGGAACTTATTAAATACAATGAAAGAAAAAAAAATTAAAAATACAAGGTTCAGGCTAATTATTAGCAAACATTTAGTTACTGATGTCTACATGGCAGCATATATCATTGCTTTCAATTTTTAAAACTAGAATAGGTAAAGGCATTGAAAAAATCAGTAATTCATTCTGTATCGATTGGATGTATTAGGATGACTAATAAAATAGGGGTTTAATATCTAAAGTCTGTACTGCATCCATCTGAAAGTGCATATACATCCGTGCAAGGGATACTAGAAGTTGAACCTATAATTAGTAAAATCCAATTCCTTCAATTTGGCAAGACAATCCCTAAGTATTCTATGCTGCATAAGAATGAAAACTATAAATAATATGTTTATTTTTAAATAAATGGTAAAGAATAAATTTTCCTGTATTCCTAAATTCTCATAAATCATTGTCATTTACTGTCTACATCTTGTTTTTCAGTTCTGCCATTTCTTTCAGTTCAGCTTAAAGGCTGTAAATAATGAGAGACTAACTACAAGATCTGGAAATTGAAATCTGCCAGAAAAAAATATTCTGGAAGCCAAGCTTACTGCTTTACCTGCAGGAAGAAGTGACAGCACTTTTAATTAGGCATTGTCCCAGTCAAAGCTGCAGTCTGTTTACCAAGTCAGGGTCTATGGGATACAGCTATACCTTTGCAGAAAGATTCACTGGAAAGAAAGCAAACAACAGGGGTCAATAGTACCATTTTGCTTAATTTTGAGGCTGCAGAGGGAGGTGGCTTAGTTGGAGGTTACTTGTTTATAAGGGCCAAGAGGCACACAAAGCTGGTGATGGGTGAGTATTTCTGTTGACCAGACTGTCCAGAGTGAACAGGGAAACCAGAGCAGAATTTCAGCTTCATAGAGTGTTTTCTATGAAAAGTTCCTTTTGATGTTTCTTCCAGTTTCATTTTGGTCATTTTTCATATCAAAGCTAAAGTTTACTTTGCCCTGCAATTCCTCTATTTCGCATCAGTTTGCAGAACAGTGAATTAACTCTTCCAAACCAGGAGTCGATAATGTCTTGCTTCAGGAGGTGCCTAATCACTGTGATGAATTGTCCTAAAAAAAATCAGACCTTTACAGATGACATTTTCATTTGCAGTAAATTGAAGATGGGTTTAGCAAACAGCTGCTTTCCACAACAGCCAGAATTAGTCATCTCATTCTTACATCAAGCATAAAGTAGTTATTTTATATGGGGAATTATGAAAGAGCTAAATAATTCTGGACTATTGATCTATTTGTCTATTGGGAAGTTGTGAGTAAAATATCTTTTGCATTGTTGCTCTTAACTCAGATGCCATTAGTGTAGAGGTTACTCTAGGACTGCTATGAAAAAAATTGCTATAATGTCTACAGTGCTGCAAAAGATGTTTCTTTTCCAGATAAAATAAATGGAAGCTAACAGGAAGGGGGGGGAAGTAGTGTTTGGTAACTGAGAAACTACAATGTTTTACAGTGTCAAGATCAATCAAAAGCTGCTATAAAACATGTCTTAAGACCTAGTAGAATTGCACTTAATACTTTAGACATAAACAGCTTAACTACAGTGTAATCAGTAATTACTACCCTGTCTTCTAAAGGATCTATTTGCACTTCTTTGACTATGATCATAAAAGACAGACTAGCTCAATTTTATACATGGTATAAATACTGTTTTTCTAATTTCACAACAATTGCCTGTGGCCGTTTAATTTGTCACCGTGATTGAGATCTTTCTTCATTTATACTTCCACAGTGCTATTGACTTGATGTAACAGCAATGTATTGTGTAACTTTGAAAATTAGTGCAGGGTATGATGCAGTAAATAGCATTTACAATAAAAAATGGAACATGATTTGCCATTATTTGTACCAAAGTAATCAAGACTGCTTTGCAGTAATTTCTACAGTGTGTTTTCCTAGAACAACAACAATGCATCTTTTATAATAAGAAGAAACTGCAGAAATCTTCCAGTTCAGTGCAGGTGTTTACATCTTTTTGCCTCTCTCCTGATTTACATGGCACCAGTTTGCATAATGGACAAGTAACCTTCCCAGAATGAACCTTTCTGGAGTGCCCAGCTGAAGCCCTTGAATGCACCTGCCTCCCTGGATCACATCATGCTCCTGTTACATCCCCCTTCTTGCTTCTCTACTGTACTTTGCTGCCTGTTTTAATTTTTTTCACCTGAAGAGCACAAACAATTTCACTAACTTACTACTTTCTGAAAGAATTCAGTGTGTTTCTCTTTATGTCTGAGTAGTTGTAAATGTCAATTTGAAACCGGGCCAGAAGGTGTTTTGTCCTGATTGGAGCAGCCAACCATAGGGTCCTGCACGTCATTCCCCAACCAGCTCTATGCAGCTGTGCTCACAGGCAAGCTTTGGGACAAAGCGTTGTGCCTGATTGGGCAGTCCTTCATCAGGTAGTCTTCTACAGGGGCACAAGGAAAATTTTTTTCAACAAATTTTTTTCAATGTAAATTAGAAGAAATTTGTCTTAAAAATCGTCCATTATTGGTGCATATGTTTGTAATTAGAACTGTGGCAAGGGAGGGACTGCTAAATGAGAGCTTTTGCTGAAGGTAGACAACAGTGCAGACCTGTACCCCAGCAGGTCTGTGCAAATTCTGATGCTGGGAGGGAGAGTGGGCCTGAATCTATGTCACCCATCAGAGAGGGAGGAGGCACACCAGGCTGCTAGACCAAGAGAGTGCAACTCACTAGAGAGATGATCCTAGAGGCCATTCAAAAAAAGTGGATCTTGACACTTGTGAGTGAAGGAGAGAGTAGAAACAATTGGGGGAGAGAAAGGTACAATGATTTGTGTTGGAGAAAGGGGCTAAAAAAGATCTCACAGATGCATGCAAGGTGTTTGAGTGTGTTTGGGGTATCTTTCTCTTAAGTGCTCTGTATATCTCAAGTGGTCAGAGAAGAGAGGACTTAAGAGCCATCTCAGGCTGCTGGGGTACCTCCTGAGACCAAATGTTCACACCCTTTCATTTTTCCATGACAGACCTTCATGTAGCTATGATCGACAACCTGGGCTCACTTCCAGCACCTGCTTTGAGTAATCCCCTCTATGGAAACTGCTTATGTGTTTTACCCAGGTCCACATGATGACATGTTGACCCCTAGTTTCTCAAGTTCGGTGGTGCGCTTCCGTTCCTTATTGCAATATTGTTATTGCTTGAGCAGCTTTCATCACAGTCTAGCACTAGATACAGACCTGAACACTACATAGGAATCTCAGTATGAGTTAACAATTTAAAGAGATTTTATTAAATGCTATTCAGATTCTTCTTTTTTTTTGTCTGCATAAATTAATAGGTAGAAGTGCAAAGGTGTGATACTGTATGCTAAATTATGTTTGTACAAGACTGCCCTTTAGCGAGCACCGTTAGTCAGAGCACATTGTGTCACTGATGTATATGTAAGGTACCAAAGAATCTTTCACAGACTTTGTTGGAAAGAAGAAATACAAATTCATATGTCATTTTCTCCTTAGTCTGTGGAAGATACCTTTTTTTTTTCCTTTTTTTTTTTTTTTTTTTTTTAACCAGAAAGCAGCTGTTTGCAGCATTAGACATTAAACTAGGAACTCTATGTGTTAACTGAGGAGCATTTAATAAGTTCACTATGTAAGTGCTAATGAATGAGTCGATTTTAATATGTATCACATTTCACTCTAGGAACGTCCTTATGTTTTCTCTACCCACAGTTTAATTTTATCCTCACTTGACATTCCCTGTAGACAAAGCCAAAATTAAACTGAGCTGGCCAGTATTACTGATACAGATAAAAACTAAAGAACCTTCGGATGTATCTGAGCCAGCTGGGAGGACCAAGAGATGTCTGAACCTGAACCAGTCCTCACCAGGTGATGAGGACAAAGCACACTCCAAAAGTGAGATGGAAGAGTCAAGGCAGGCACCTGCTGGAAACAAGCACAGTGAATTTCAATACAAGAAAGGGAGATGTGGGAATGAAAAACAAGAAAGGAGAATGGGGTTCAGTTTTTCATCAGATTTCCTGGCCCCTTGGATTTGCCAATCCTTCTGCCTGCCAACAGGGAAGTCCCCTGTTCCCTGGCTCTTTATGCTAATTGTCAGTCTGGCTTTGTGTGGTGAGGCAGTGACGATGTTCATTGAGGAACAAATCTCAATTCTTTGATCTTAGTATCCTAAACAAACACATTAATATACAACAATGTATTTATAAGTGTAATTGAGCTGTGATTAATTCTTCACATTTCATTACAAACAAATTTAAATCCATTACAGGGCAATGAATGGATCCTGCTAGGAGCAGTCCCATATCGCCTCTGTTCTCCATAATCTGTGGCCACAAACAACTTTGCAAAGCATGGGCAAATGCTGACAGGACGATTTGGCAGTATTTCATATCTGTGCTGCACATGTGAAAGCAACAGCACAAGCTGTAAGAACATTTTAGCATCAGAATACCAGCAGGCCTTTTGAGTCTTACATACACGCCTGCCTCTGTGGAGGATAACAGCATTTCTTCTGTTCCCGAGATAAAGAGAAACTTGCTTTTCTCTCCTTTCCTTCAAAGCAGACACCACAGGGACAAAGGGATATTATCTTCTTGCTAGTAGCACCAAGGCAGCATCTCAGATATGGATTACCTCAGAATTATCCTTCTTGACAAATAGGTTGTGAAACCATCACTTAGTCTCCTGTCAGGTCCCAACCCTACCTTTGCCCAAGGAACCCTAAGAAACTGCTTTATTCTCTCTACCACTGACTACAGTCCGATCATTCACTTTGTTACCTTGTGTATTTCATGGTTATTTAAAATCTATCTGTTGCAAGGTGTGTAACTGCATAGAGCAAGCACAGCTATCTGCTACTTGTTCAGTTAGCTCAGTGAAAACACAGAAGTACCTGCCAGCTCTTCCACCAGAGCCACAACCCATCTGCATATATCTCTAGCTAAGAAGTTCTTCTGAAATAACCATTCTGTGCTAAATATATTGATTAAATATACATCTTGCACCATTTGCTCCTGCCCCCAAATTTGTGCGGTGGTAGGATCCACTTTTACTCCTCTAACATTTGGGGGGATTGGGAGGGGGGAAGGCACAAAGAGGAAAAAAGAATGTATTTTTAGTTCCTTTTCTTGCATTTTAATGTGATCGGTATCTGGTTTCAAAGGAAATGTAACTGAAACTCAATGTGGTGGTGGAGTAAGGAAAACGTTAGATAAAAATTACCATTTTAAATCAGGGAAATTATTTATGAATTGAAATACTTTCTTCTTGTGGCTTTACAGAATCACCAACCCTTTGCCTTCAGGGTAGCCAGAATAATTTTCTGGCCAAACCAATATTTGAATTCTTGTTCTTCCCAAAGAAAACTAGTGGGTGGGTTCCTGTTTAGGAGCTAAACCAGAACTTTGCCCTAGGCTTCAGCTGCAGTTCAGCTTTGCGAAGGTCACCATCCTATCTCCTGCTTGCTTCCAACAACAGGCACCCAGTGGCATGTAGCAGACATAGGGATAGTGTTACACCAAAGTTGTTACAATAACAGCTTTCCCACTGTTTGTGGCAAAAGCATGGTCTACAGCAATGGCTTCCTTTTCACAAGGGAGTGATCCACTGCTTTAGACTAATAACGTTCATCAGTGTCTCCAGTTGGCTGTTCTGTTCAGAACAAACTGTAATAAAACACTGGGAATAGTCAACAAGAAAACATCCTACAACAAGAAAACATCCTGCAACAAGCTCAACATTGGGTTGTTTTGTATTTTTCAAAGCTGCTTGTCTTTTTGCTATGACACAGTGGACTGTTGTTGCTTTGTTTAACAAATATGAACAACATTATAGTTATTTTCATTCTTTTTGGCAACTGAAGCTGGCAATGCAAGTGTACCATGCCAAGGCAAGCAAGGAAGGGCTATAAAACATGCATGGGGGAGGAAAAAAACCAAACCAAAACAAAACAAAAAACAAAAAACCACACACAAAAAAAACCAAAACCCAGGGGAAAAAAAAAAAAAAAGAAAAAAACAAAAAAAAAAAAAAAAAAAGCTAAAAACTACTTCGCAGACTTCCCTTTGAGCCTCACCTCTGTCAGTCCCTATGTTTGAAACCTACCTCCAAAAGGGATGCTGTTCTCTTGGATTCAGGATGAGTTCAAGGGACTTTGTTATTCATTGAACTCTAGAAAACGGGATGAGTTTCAATATAATTTCCAAAGTAGGTTGAATATTTGAGTTTGGGTTTGAATTGTGAACTAGGGAAAGCACATTGGAAGAGTCCAGGCTGTGAAAATGCTGGTTGACTGCAGCACATGTGTAGATGCAGTGTTGCTCTGGCCTTGGTTGTGGTCACAACGCCATCTGAGTGGCTTGATAAAATGCTTCCCAGAGATTGCAAACCTAAAGCACAAAAATAGGGTCATGTCTTCTCTTGACGTTTTCCCCAGTATTAGACCTATTTTTGAGGCAGAACGGCTTTTTTCAGCTCAGATCTCTTCTGCAACTTGCTGGCAGTACAGCAATGCAAGCTGCAGTGCTGACCTGAGGAAGGGCCAGGAAACTCCAGTGAAGGGTTCAGAATGCACAGCTGCTCCAAGGGAGCAGGTACTCTGTAGGCTGGCTTCTCTGATGGAACTGCAGCCTTGCAAGGCTGTGTCTTAGGTTTCTGGCCTTATCTCCCTGTGGAACATGGAGACCTGTGCTTTGGTTCTTTGGAGTCAGAGTTTTCCAGTTACATGGCTGCAGTGCCCTGTGGTGGCAGTGTGAGAATAGTCCAGTGTGGCCTGACTCATTTTTTAAGTCTATTGCACTTTATCATAATGAACAGGGATCAAAACCAAAGCAAAGCCAGGAATACAACTTCCCATTTCTCAGTCAACAACCATGACAGAAAACTTCATTCACACCACCTTTCAAACCCCACGCAATGATCATATGATATCTCAAAAGTCAATAATCAGTGAAAGATATTTCTGCAGGCCAGGAAACACAGAGGCAGAACTGCCACAGAAAAGTCCTCCAGAAAATAATTACTCATTATTATTTTGTTCATTTAAAGTATCTAGCTGGCCCTGATTACTATGGATTTGAATTTTTCATTCATTAAATTATTTCTCCTTTTAAATTCTTTCTGAGATATGTTGCAGATAAGACATGGAGCCCCCTGCTTAACATGATGTAGCAGGTCTGAAACAAGATAACACCTGAACTCAAATCCCAGGCCGTGTGGCTTTGACCACCAGGCCAACTTCCTCTATAATCTTGCTGGATTCTGAAGAAAAATCCTAGTACGGAATTCTCCTTATATAAACATTTTTATACAGGCACACACATACACAAAATAGAAATGCATGTACATGTATTTCAGGTAATATTTGTAATCTAATGGCATTTCTATAATACATGCATGGTGTATATAAAATTAACATTATTATATGCATATAGTTTCAAAATGCATTAGTATGACATGTTGTCTCTCTCTACAGAATTAGTATTTTCTACTTTTCCTCCCCATTCATTTCCTATTGCAAGCCACAAGAAAGCAGATTCATCAGTAACTTATTTTGGCTGACATGCACCTATAAATGTGTAGCATTTATTGGCCATATTGCTGCTCACAAAAATGTTGCCATGTTATTGCACTCCTTTCTTTAAAGTTCTCTTCTAAAAGGCTCTCTGCAAGGGCTGCGTAGGAGGCTTTGCAGCAGGGAGGCTTGAAATTGTTTTTCTGAAAATTATTCTGAAAAGTCTGTCCTTTTCAAGGTCTTGGCCAGCTGCACAGATATTTTCCTCTTTTCATTTTCTTTACTTCTGCAGCACTCAATAATAGTCCCTATCTAATATTTTATATATAAATATATCGTTGAATCTCTACCATATACTTCCCTCTTTAGCAGCTTTTACTGAGCACTGAGGCACTTTCAGCAATTCTCATTTTGTCAGCATGGTCCCTTAGAGAACAACCCATTTAGGGACCAATTTTACCACCATTTACTACACCCATTGTGCATTCCTTATATAGCATGTAGTCCCCCAGATATCATCAGGTCCTTCACATTTATGAATTAAATTGATACCATCTATGTCAAAACCTAGTCTTCAGCAGTTGCCTCTTGCTCGCCTGCAATACCAAACAGCCTCACAAAGCACTTCCTGCCAGCATCAGTACAATCACCAGTTCCTGGAAGAAAATTCCTTCTAGCTTTGACCACAGTCATGGAAGGGGCAACCAAACCCCTCAGCACCAGTAGTCTGGATGGGGTCTTACACTCACCTAATGTGGAAGAGCAAAAGCTCTACATGTTGACTTACAGCCAACCTTTTTCACCCAGTGTTGTGAGGTAGGCGCATCACTGGGCTGGCAGCCAGGACTTTAGTCCTATAGTCCTAAGAGATAGGAGTGAAGTGGCCCATAAGTGAAAATCCTCATCTACTTCAAACCATGCATACTCTATTCATGGAGGTCACAAACATCCTACACAAAACTCAGCACTGACTGGGTTCCTACATATCCCCTAGGCACTTCAGCCTCTGAGCAGCGACACTTTCCTCAGCCTGTTCACACAGGAGAACTACTTACAGGATCCATCCTTGGTTATACTGTGGCACAATGCATTTCACATGAAGACGGGAGCAGCCTTAAGGATTTTGCATACATTGAGATCTACATGAAAAAGTGGATACTTTCCCTTGTTCCAGGCGCTTGGACTATAAATCCAGAGAATCTGAGTAAACATAACTTCCTTTAGTATGTTAAAAAGTTCAGACTGTGGAAAGAAGACATTTCTGAGAAATGGATTTTAGTCTTTGAAATAATTAGACTGAGCTGAACAGATTTTTGGCATTATTTGTACGCCAGTCATTGTTCAGCCTTTGTACTTGGAAAAGTAATCATAACTCCTTTGGAAACATCCTTAGTTGAACTCTTAAAATAATAAAAACACTCCTCCATAAGACCACATCAACATATGGTTTTTGTAACAACAGCACAAACAAATCACCCACTCATCAAACACATTTAGGAAGAAGGCAGGAACAAACTGAACAAATTTTCTAAAGATTATTTACTGGACCTAATCAATGAGAGAAAAAAATAAATCTAAATTGAATTCAGGAACTTCCTATGGGATATAGAATACACATAAATTATGCAAAATACAAATAAGCAAAGCCATAACTAACACCAAACACTGTAAGGCAAAGTTTAGAGATAATATACTGTGAAGTTGTGTTTCAAGGATACTGAGCTGCTGATGCCCAGCTTTATCATCCACTTATTCTTTACTTTTTAACTTTCATGATAAGTCATGTGTAAGCAAAAAAGAGATAAAATACATCTGTACTAGCGATCAGGAGACAAGGATGTGTCCAGCTTCATCTTAATTTGATGAGACAAAACTCTGTACAAACACACCATAAAGTATTAAAATATTATTTAATGACTCCCAGTGATAAGTTCAGGCATCTAATGTTTGACTTTTAAGTCTACGAGTCTCACTGTGGACCTGCGCAGAGAGAATAACCTGTGCGGTGGATCAGTGGGCTTTCCATCAGTGTTTCCAATGTGTCCTCTTGCCCCTGTGGGAGAAGGGGGAGCTGGCATAGCCCTTCTCTGGGGTGCATCTCAAGCCTGAAGCAATGAGGGGGAAGTGGGAAGAGTATGTTGGGATAAAAAATGTATAGCATGGAGAGTAGAGTAATTTAAAGAGGAGAGGTGTGACTGTTTGAGGCTGTGCCTTTAAGGAAGGGGCACACTGGCTAAATGTTTATAAAATATTTTGGTATTCTAAATGAATTTCAAAGACAAAGATTCACTGTTCTGTTTGTTGTTTATTTGTTTGTGGTTTTTAAAATTTGGGGGGTTTTGTTTTAATTTTTTCCCCTTTTTAAAAATGTATATTCATAACATGTTTTAAATTGCATATAAAAGGTGTTTGAGTTAAGAGCCATGTGGTATGAGAAGATAACCCTGGGAAAGAAAATTTCCCATTACTCATGAGCAAATATTTCACTTAAACTATTAAAACAAGTAATGAACTGGGGAAGGGGTGTTTAAAAGAGCTTGTAGTGATAGGAAAGTGGGCAATGGTTTGAAGCTAGAGCATAGTAGATTTAGGTTGGACATCAGGGAGAAGTTGTTTACAATAAGAATGGTGAAATACTGGAACAGGTTGCCCAGGGATGTAGTTGAGGCACTGTCCCTGAAGACGTTCAGGATCAGACTGGATGTGGCCCTGGGCAGCATGATGTAGTTGGAGGTGTCCCTGCTGACTGCAGGGGTGTTGGACAAGATGACCTTCCAACCCAATGCAATCTGAAGAAATCATCACAACATCTTCCCTGGTTTTACCACCTCCCTGGAAACTCCAGGGTGAGTTCCTAACTGGATAAAAGCTAGTGGGTGATGTGCATCCCTGATGTAATTCCCTCTGGTAGATGCTGCTGTGTGGTGACTACATGGGTGTTAACTATTTTGAAATTCATGGGCCCCTGTCAGCTTTCTGTGGCTCCAGCCATCTTGGCCTAGCTCTGTGCTGCATACTGACAAGCTAGTGTCACTTCAGAGAAGTGGACTCTCAAAGCACATGTGTCTAGGCTTCTGGAGCTTAAGAGTAGCACAGAAAATACCCTGGCAACATAAGCACCCATGCTTACCAGGAATCTGATCTTGGGGTAGTCCTGAAGGCATCCACATCTTTAGAAATGTGAAAGTTGAGGTAAATGGACAGAGAAAGGTTTTGAATGGCAAGGCACTCTCATCTTACCTTACATAATACAATAAAGTGTACTTGCACACACATGCAGAAGGCCTACACATTTTCATAGTTTCAATTTTCTCAACACTTTCAAGCACCATTTAGGTACTAGTCAGATTCTTTCAGAGCCTGGAAGGACTCCTCTTCTCCTTTGCATCACAATGTTCATCTCTGCTCACTGCATCTTTTTATGCATATGCTGGAGACTGTGCCCAACAGCTGTGCTTCTCCATAACCTCTTTGTCTGCCATGTGATATATGGATCACTCTGCCATGACCCATGTCCATGCAGCAGACATACAGCTTCCTGGTGCTGACCACTGAGAAATGACTTGTTTGCAAGCAGCCAGTGCAGCTTCCACACAACTCCATGTGAAAACTTCAGCCAAACCTTGGTGTTCAAGAAAAAGGGGGTGAACAAGCCTCAGGCTCAAAATCGGATTTGCTGACTGACAAACACCCAGAGGGAGTCCTCAATATGAGACAGAAGTTAAGCACATTCCTGCCTGTCTGTTGGTTTTGCTTGCCCTCTTTTGAGTGAGTGTTTTGTGACTACTAGACTAGAAAATTCTACATGCTAGTTTTGGTTCCAGTTGGAAGTCTCCCATGCTCTTCCTCCTCCTTTGAGTAACTTTAGATGAGACTGAATGAAAACTGCATTAAAACACTGATGGGTGAACTAGAGACCCTGCCATATCATGCTCTCAGTGTTGCTGCAGCCTGTAGGACTGGAAAAATGGTATCAGTAAAAGGAAATACATTGCAACGAAAACTTTTGTAGATAGATCCAGTGTCTTGGTCTTTGTCAATGCAATGAATTAATGACAGGAAAGGAAACTAGGTTTCCTCCTGTAATTCCTGCCCATGCCATTTCCAGGTTCAGTCAGATTCGGGATTGCTGCTGCTACAGATGTTTAGCTCAGAATTATGTCTCCAATGGCTTCAGCAGACAGCACTACCTCTGTCCTGTCACATGCTGAAAGCTCTGCATAGGAGCGTTTGGTTTTCTTTATGGGGGAGTAACTTGCATTCTGCAAAAATCCTTCTTAAGTCCTTGGAGAGACCGTAGTCCTGAAGATGATCAGTGGTGATGAGTCATGGTGGGAGGAATACTTCCATGGAAAAAAATGCTGATGAAAATCAAGGGGAAACAGTGAACATTATCTGTCTTTGAACAGTTTTATTAGAGGCAATGACTGCTTTCAATTTTTGTCTTACTACTTTACTGTTTAAACAGAAAAAAAAGTTAAAAACTGGGGGGAAAAAATAACAGTGCTACTGGAAACAACACTGTGATACAGTTCATTGTTATTGAGCTTTGAAAGGTAACTAAATGACATTCTGATCCTTGGGGGATTTCTCAAGACATAATCTTTGTCATAAGGAAATTATTTACATTTTCTTTGACAGCACTGCTTGGAAATTAGGAAAAGTCTCGTAGACAAAGTACTGATTCTCTGTATGAGTGCAATGAAGAGTGTTCCTTATTGTTTGTCTGTCTCCCCAGTTGCCAGGGACCTCCATGTTTTTGCATGAAAATTACCCTTGAAAGACAAATACAGTTCTCCTAATCTCAGGGCTGCTAAAGCTAATTCTTTGAACAGAGGTGTTATTTTGAGATCTGCATCTAAGAAGGGGATACTGCCACAGGGAGCTGGCAGCAGCCCTGTACTCCAGGAGTCTCAGGTTTGACTGTGTTGGCATGCTTTGAGTTTTCTGGTGGAAATGTGTTTACTTTTATTTCATCCAGAAATAGGAAGCATAGAAGAAGCTGTAGGAGGGCTCTTCATAAGCTTGAGGTAAGCTTAGAACAGCCAGGTGTTTCAGTGCATACTACCTATGACTAGAGAGCAGTATCTGATTGAAGATTTTTCTTTGCCAGCAGTCATGACTCACATGAATTATCTTTTCTGTTTGTATACTGCCTAGTGTTTACTCATTACAGTTTTGTATTGGGTTTCATTTTTTGCAAGCAAATGAAAAACATTATTACCACATTAGCCTTCAGTTTAGGATTTTTAACCTCTACTTGGTGCAAGGCTTTATGAACAGAGAAGTCTGAAATCCTATGGGGTCTTTGTTGCTCAGATGGCATTTCTGGAACATTTCTTCAACTTTTTTTGTGTGGATTGTTTCTAAACATGCCCTGCTCAGTTAACATCCTATTACTGTTAGCTTTGTAAAAAGCTATGCAAAAGAGTTTTATGTGCACTTACGCTACAGAAACTTAATAGGAGCATCTGTTAAGTGTGGAAATGGTATGTATGACTGATTCATCATCATAGCTTCTCTAAAAAGTAATTCCTCACATTTCCTTTGCAAGACAGCCAGCCAGAAGGTCCTCTGTCAGTCCATGTTCTCGCTCTCTCCATTGGTTAGTCTCAGTACTTGAGTGACAGCAGCAGGGAGCCCCAGAACAGTTACAAAATATAACAAGGGAATCAGGTATTTGTCACTGAAGGAGAACTTAAAAATAAAATACATCACTACATTCATTATGACAGATAAGAGCTTCCTAAATAATTCCTCTAAAATAATACAGTACTATAGTCAGTACCCTTTTCTGAAATTTTATGATATGGATATACAGTAGACAAGACTCAGAAAATTAAAATCCTTTTATATTTTTTTCCTACTTATAACAAAACTACAAATTAAGAACAAAAACTTTGCAGAAACATTTTTGTTTAAAATAAAGGTCACTTTCTATATACGTTAGAAAGATTTTGACAAGAGTATGACAAGACCTGCATCTTGTTAAGACCTATATAACATTAAAGACAACCTTCCAGTGCCTGGCAAGACTTTCTGCTTTTTTAAGACTCAGTTACCCTCCCCACCCTTTATTTGCCTAGGTAATCACAAGAAGCCTCAAATTTATCTCAACACTCCAGTCTTTATAAACCATTTTGACTGTGCAAGATTAACCTGAATCACAGTAGTCATCTCCTTCTGCAGTCTGCTCCCACCACTTAATATTAGCTACCTCCCAGAGAGATCCTAAAGCAATAACGAGCTCAGCTTCACCAGAAGTGTGCTTCACTGCAAAACCTAGCTCCCCTCTTGCAACAGATCTCAGCATTTGCTACATATACAGCAAACAGTCTGTCCAAATGCATTGATGGGATTTATACAATAGCATGAAGTCATGGTCAAAGCTCTGTGCTGCAGTCCAGTTCTAATAACAGACCAGAAGCAAGATCAAAAGATTAATGGATAATCAGCTTGCATTACTAACAATGCTGTAAGTAAAGAGGAAAGATCAATCTCCCCTTTTAACTTTTTATTCCATTATTTTCCAGTCTGAGATTGTGGGAATGTAGCCTGCCACAGCTTGACCTGACACTAAACATCAGTTTGTTTAATAAGTAAAATGTAGGTGCTCTGGATCCAGTGCATCTTGCTTGGGTGATGCCTTTGCTGCTTACCTGTTCAGAAGCCTCTCACAGCACACTAAACTTCACATTTACTTCTTGCACGTGTTTAATCCTTCAGCAAGGGATAATTTAAGATCTTGTTAGTTAATCTAGACAACAGACATCCCTTTCACCACTCTTTCCTCCTTTCCTCATAGAGGGACTGTGGTGGAACATTTAATAGGAATATCATTGAGATAAACAAATTAAGATTTACAGTTGGACTGAATGATCTTAGAGGTCTGTTATAGAATAAGAGGACTGCAAAACTGAAAAGGAGAATTTATATGATGATTACAAACCTGGTAAAAAAAATCTTAGAACTAAGTAACATTTCACAAAGTTAAGAAAAGCAACAAAGGAAGTTTGAAGACAACCAATACAAGCAAGCCATCAAAAGACTTATATAGAGATGGCCCAAGACAGAAGGGTATGTACTTCTTAGCACGGTAACTACAGGGAGGAGGATCTTTGTTTTAACATCTTCCTAGTGCATCACAATTTGGACTATGACCCGTCTTTGCCAGGCAAGCAAGAAAGAGCTGGGATAATTCCTGATGCAAGCTCTTGCTTCTGCTCTGAAAATAATCTGGCAATTGTTGCAGAAGGGTTGTAATCTCCAAGAGTCAGAGGCCAATGCCTTCCCACAACAGTGTTTGCCCAGGATCTCGATTGTCTGAGAACACAGATCCCCCCCTGTATCTGAGAAGACCTCTCTCTACCACTTGCCACCCTACTGAGCCTCGAGTAAGAGTATGACCAGTCCAGTTTCTGAAAAGCAATAATCCATTCCCTCCAACATGTTTATTTCCAGGTTATTCAAACTGTATTTAGTAGGCTAAATCTGCCATAAATGTAAATTCTACTGACACATAAGGCCTAGTGAAGATGGTCTGCAGTGTTTGCTGTCTTTAGTTTGCTGCAAGATTGTTAAAAATTCAAGTGTGTGTGTCCTAGCTTGAAAGTCTGGCATTGTTAGGACTGGAGTCATGAAGGTATTTGAAGGTTAGGGGGCTCGCTTCTGATCTTTGTTTTGCATCTGATTATTGTAGGGTTTTTAGTATATGCAAAGTAAGAGTGGCATGTATGTACTCTTGCAAGATGTGGTGGTGAACTTCCTTGTCACAGGCATATGGGTATCCTGACAGTACAGCACTGTGGGGTATGGCTGAGACAGGGGTGCAGATGTGGCCATTTGCGCCAGTGAGGAAAGTGAGCCCCAAGATAGAGGGACTTCAAGACAGTGGCACTAAGTTTGGAGTAGTAGTTGGATTGCTAATTTAGCGTGAGATGTCTCTGTCAGGCACAGGATAAGACATTTCAAACACTGACCGAGATACAAAATGAGGTTAAAGTCTGGCTAGAATGACCATCCTGAAAATCCTTTCTCTCTATTATCTCTCTACAGCCTTGCCTGCACAATGAACAAGAGAAGCAAAAGGTTGTAGGAGCTCCACAGGGATTCACTCAGCCAAAAGAGTAAACAGTAGTAAAAAATTATCTTCTGGGATCTCCCCAAGAGGTAGAACTAGAGCTGCTGAAAGCCAGCCACACAAACTACTGGAGGGTTTGCAACTGCATCAGCAGTTGTGAAACTGAAAAGAAAAATTAAAAAAAGCTAAGAGGTCTGCCTGCATTAGTCAAAGCACCTTCTCTTTTCTCCTGGACAGCAGAGCGTCAGCTGCAGCAACCAATAACATACATAGGCTCAGGTGTAAACCCAGACAAGAATCAGAAAGCCCAGAAATATCTAGATAATAGGAAACCTTTTGGAAAAGAGATACCATGGATGAGCTAGCTGGACTGCCTTTTGTTCAGTCTTGGCCTTGTGAAAGGAACCAGAAAAGCAGCATTTTTGGTTTTGTTAGCATGCTGCCTTTCACTGTTTATTATAAGGACTATGTGAGTGACCCATTTGAAACGCTTTCTTCCAACAAACTACTAGTGTTAAGAAATTATTTAAATTCACATAGCAATGAAAGCCAACAGGCTTTTCGTTACTGACCGGGAAATGAATACCCTAAAAAATAGTAACAATTATGCTTAAACGTGAGAAGTCCAAGGATGTTTGGAGGTTGTCAAAACAAATTGTAATAGACAAGTTTGTGTTCCATACAGATTTATTGCAAATCTTAAGGAAAACAAGTTCTGTCTGGCATAATGTCACCTGCTTATCATGATGGCAGATGTTTGTAATACAAAAATCAGTTAATAAACAAACCACTAACTGCAAATTTTATGTTAACTTCAGTCTCAGGGTTGATTTAAGAAGTACCTTCATGTAGAAGGTACTGTTTTTCTCCTTTTTAAAAAAAATATCTGTTAAGTCTGACATAATTAAGGGGTTAATTAGAATCTTAAACGCTTAGTTCACATTTTGCAAGATAAGCCCCATTACAAAAGTAGCTTTGTAACATGGGGAAAAGTGTGGGGGGGGTTTCATTATATATAATTGCCCATCTTGTGTATTGGCAGCATGAGAATCCAAGAGAGACTATAAACATTTTAAAATAATCTTTTCCTCATTTTCTTTTATTATTTAAAATAAATTAACTCTCTCGCTTTCTTGATGTTCATATTGCCACAGTATTCACGAATCTGCACTTGTGTGCCATGGCCATAAAGGTTGTATGGAGCTGCACACACTAAAATCAAAATAAAAGCCGTAAAATACAGTCGTATGGCTTTTAGCCCACCAAACCAGCACCAACAGCACCCACTGTTGCAGCAAAGGTGATTCCAAATTTCGTTTTGTTCCATGCCTCACATTGACTTTAACCTTTGTTCTTCCAGGGGCCTTGCATTTTGTTTTCTTTTCTGGTTATTAATTTTTATGGGACATTTAATGCCCATGGCAACGTGACATCCATTTTCATGTGTCCCTGCTGCGTTTGATGTACTACAGCTGCATGAGACCCATTCTCCAGCCATGACGGCTGCCACCCCTTCATTTCTCATCCACAGCAAGCGTTATTCTGAGACTTTTTGAGGATCTTATACCTATCACGAGGCTGAGCAAGTCTTCCCCACATTGCGAGCAAGAACAGGCAGGGTGCCAACGGTCTGGGTCCCACCACAGCAACTGTGTGAGTTGCACACCTCGGGCCTGCACCCGTCAGCATTCCAGGGCCGAGAAGACTCAGGTGCTGTCTGCTTCAGAAACGAAACCGACAGCCCCGGCCCCACGGTGAAGGATGCTGGTGGCATGCTGGCCTCCAACCAAACGGCCACCCTCAGCCCTCCCTCAGAAACTACAGCCCCCACAATCCTCCCCAGAGCCACCCTCAAGCCGCCCGACACCTCGGGGAGAGCCCCCAGGCGCAACTCGTGCTCCCGCGGGCGGGGGGAGGGGCGACGTGCGCATGCTCGCTCCCGCCCCGCGGCCGCAGAGGAGGCGGAGCCCAGGCTGGGGGAGGACCAGCGTGGGCAGCGCAGAGCAGCGGGCTGGGGGCGGAGGGAGGCGGCCTGAGGCCCGGCTACGCCGTCAGCATCAGCCAAGATGGCGGCGCGGAGGCCCCGTACTGCCTCAGGTCAGTGGGCTCCCCGTGGGCTGGGGCGCGTCCGCAGCGATGCGTCTTGTCCCTTCCCCTTACGGGAAAAGGGAGGCGGAGGCATAGCGGCCGCCCTTGCTCTCGGGGGCAGCTGGCAGCCCGATCCCCCCCGCCGGTGCCGGCGCCCGCAGGCGGGGGAGGGATGTCCCGGGCTCTGCCCCTCCCCCGTCCGTCCCCCGCGTCCGTGCGGCCGGTGGGGGAGGGGCGAGGCGCCTGCGCGCGGGGTCTCGCGCATCGCCGTTGGCTCGTCCCCAGGCGGGCTTGAGCCGCCGCTGCTGCCGGTGCTAACCCGCGTACAGTCTCCGCCCCCCCTCTTCCGGGGGGCCGCCGTGGCGTCTCTCGGCTTAACTGCCGAAACCCCTTCTAGGCGGGAGCGGAGTGAGTGGCGAGAAGGAAGTGGCAGGGCCTCGGGTGAAAGCCGTCTTCAAACCAGAGTGCCGCTGAAGTCCTCATAAGGAGTGCACCAGGACCAGCGGCTCGAGGTGCTTCGCCCGAGGCCGCTGGACTAGGCAGTGTCGATTTCCCTAGCATCCGTCGTTTCCCCGTCTTTTAATGAGCACATCTTCTGAGTGTATTAGAATAGCCTTGCAGTGACGTGATGGGCGTCCTGCACACGCGGGCTTTTATGTGCATGAATAGTACACATAATCCTGACCTGCAATAAAGGAATTCATAATTACTGGGTTTTTACCAGTAGAAAATGCTCTAGCATTATTTTCTATACAACGTGTTACACTTGTGTTGGTTTCCATTTGAACAATATTTAGGGTGAAATGAATATAACTAACAGCTGTGAGAGTTCATATAAAGATGTTAAGGTTTGTGCTCGATTCCTGAAAGACGGAAAGGAAAACCTTTCCATAACAACTCTTCAGCGTTACGAGCTGCAGCACGCAGGAGCACTTCGGTGACAATAAAGGCATACAGTTCATGGGTGCACGTGTGTTTCTTGCATTCTCTTAACTTTTCACCCATCCTTATAAGAGGTAAAAGAAGCTGCTAAAGTGCTTAATAAAATGTTTAGATCTACAGTCTTCATAATTCTGTGTTAATTTAACTTCTCTGGAATGTCCCAGCAGCATTGCTGAACTTAAAATTCACTTTAAGTATATTTAGCCAAAGCGGACTTTAATTCAAGTATGTGTGTCCATAGAACTATGTTATTTTAAAAATGTTTTTCGTTTAAAAACTTAAATCATCTCTTCCCTTTGGTCTTTGAGTATGGGTGGTATTTAGAATCTCTCGTTTGAAGAAGTAGGATGTGTGTTTTGAAAATATCGACAATTGTACTGCAAATATGGAACTTAACTGTCCCAGTTTCATCTATTTCACCTGTTGTGGAAAAGGAACAGAAGCATCTGTTCTTGGCTTATTAGCATATGCTGACACTAAACATTTTATTAAGTACTTCATCCAGAAGCCCTCAATCTTTCAATTTTCCAGTTGATCCAGAAGAGATTGTGTGCGTGCTTTCCCTTAAGTTACATGTGTGTCACGTTGCTCAAGATCATAGAAGCAGTTGTAGTAGGTCACGGGAAAGCCCAGTGTCTAGTGGCCAGCAGCTGTAGGATGAGCTAAGAAAGATTTAATAGGGTAAGCATATACTGATACTTTCTTAGACTATTTTGAATGATTTATAGCCCAGGACCTCATTAGCATGGTGGTTGTCTTTGTGTCCAATAGCCCTTGGTGGATTTTTTTGGTTGGTTGGTTTTTCACCTTTTAACATTCTCTGTCATTACTTTGGAGTCCCCAGCTTTATGGTATGCACAGCAAGCTGTTGCAGCGGTTAGCTTGTGCTTCTGGCAGGGGGTGGGTGATGAAGGAGAGGAAGACACCTTTTTTTTTTTTTCTGTTGAACCAGCTACCTGATAGTTTTCATCTAATACCTCTTGGTTCCTGTACTTGAGCAGATAGGAGATTCCTGTTCACCTTTTTTGTGCCAGCCATGGATTAAATGGATGATACCTTCCCTGTAAGTCTTCTCTTCCTTACCATGAAGATTATGGAATAAAAATCTTGAAATCCCATGCTCTATGAGCTGCTGGACTGTAGGTAGCCTGTATGCAGTAGTTTACACCATTGGATTAGCCAGTTAATGCTAAAAATAGTTTTGTTAACGTTTGGGGGTTTTGCATGGATTGTTAATTTACTGTCTGAGAAAATCACTTTTTTTTCTGTTTAAGAACATGAAAGTGACGATGATTCCTATGAAGTGTTGGATTTAACAGAGTATGCACGCCGTCACCACTGGTGGAATCGTCTGTTTGGACGGAATTCAGGACCAATTGTAGAAAAATACTCTGTAGCTACCCAGATTGTGATGGGCGGCGTGACTGGCTGGTGAGAGAACATCACTTTTCCTAACTGCCCTAGGCCTGTTACAGTGTTAGAAGATCCATTTCCAAGGCTATTTGAGGCAGATAAATGTATCTTCTCTAACAGGATTTCCTTTATCGTTGATCAAGGTTATTCATGTGTGAACAATTTCTTTACAATTTCTTTTCTTTTTCTTTCTGACTCAACATTTCCAAGTGTTTTGTTGTACTGGTAAAAGACCAGTTCTCTTAGATAACTTATACCAGTTACTGTGGAAAGGATTTGGGGAAATGTCAGAGCTCTACAAGTACAGGAAATAAATGGAAAATTACTGCATGTAACTTCTGTTTGTATGGAAAAGTTTTTTTCCTCCCTAGTATAGATCTAGGAACCTTATTATGGTATTATTGCTAAGAAATCATATAGATAAAAGAAATGAGGGAAAAAATGTTGGAGAATGCACTTTTAATTAGGAGCCCCATTTCTTAGAGACTTTCTTCTCTGAATTCAGCTAGAGCCATTTTGAATAAATTAACAGTCTGTTATGCTGTTAACTGAAGGGAGGTACTACACTAAGGTAATTCATAGTGAAAGCTGGACAGTAAAGATGAGAACTTGCACTGAAAAGCATAGCCACAGCATTTGCAGCTATATCCAAGTATTGGTTATATCTCAGAGATATTGGAGTGGTGTTTTATCTATTCTGGTACTCTGAAAAAGTTGCATGAAAGACAGCATTATGGTAGCACAGGAACTTTTAAAGCAGAATTATGCAAGGTGTGGAAGATAAAATAGAGTGCAAATGAAATTTTGTCCAGGCACAGTCCAGCTTTGAGGAGTGTAGGCTTAGATTGATGTCTGATTTTTTTTATTTGCCTCTGTAGCCTTAAAATTATTTTTAGAGGTTAGATTTGTATACATAAACTCTGAAGCTTCTGGGGTATAGTTCTTGTATCCATAACAACTGGCTTATTGAAAGATGTGGAAATGGTGTATTTCAGTATCTGTATATACCTTTGAGTGCATATTCATATATATATATATATAATAAATATATATGCAGGGGGAAGAAAATTCCCCTCTGTGTGGGGGCAGGTGGTGGGAGCAGATGAAACACCAGCAGAGTTACCCAGTTATGGAAGCATCAGCCTTGGAAACATTCAGCACCTGCCTGAGCTAAGACCCTGAGCAACTTTATTGAGCTTGGAGGTTGAATCGAACTTTGCAGCTGGTCCAGTTTTGGGTAGATAGCTGGATTAGATGACCTCCAGAGGTCCCTTCCTGCCAAAACTATTCCATGATACCAATATCTGTACTATTCTCTATTTGATGTAGGAGTGTTTGGAGTCTGTGAACAAGATAATTAATTTTTGGTTACCTCGATATGTTAAAAATAAACTAAGGCCATGTCCCAGTAGAGAGGCCCCACTGATTTTAACTCTTGTGATAGGGATGTAACTTCTTACCCAAGATCGTAGAATCCTAACATGGTCTGGGTTGGAAGGGACCTTGGAAGGTCATCTAGTCCAAGCCCCTCTGCAGCAAGCAGGGACATCCTCAACTAGATCAGGTTGTCCAGAGCCCTGTTGAGCCTCACTTTTAATATCTCCAGAGGCCCCAACCTGGGCAACCTGTTTCAGTGTTCCCTCACCCTCATAGTAAAGAACCTGTTCCTAACATCCAATCTAAATCTGCTCTTCTCTAGTTTGAAGCCATTGCCCCTCCTCCTATCACTGCAGGCCTTTGTAAACAGTCTCTCTCCATCCTTCTTGTAGGTCCTTTTCAGGTACAGGAAGATTGCTATTAGATCTCCCAGGAGCCTCCTCTTTTCTAGGCTGAACAACCCCAGCTCCCTCAGCCTGAGATACTTAACTTCTGGGTTGTATAGTTAATATAAATGATGGTATAATGTACTTACCTCCCATTTGGGAATGGTTATAATGGCACTTCTATATTACTACATTGTGCTTTGTTAACTTACTAAGTTTAATAGCAGCGTTCAGCTTTTGTGTATAGACAAGGTCCAGAAATCTCAAGCTTACTTTAAAGGGGCCATCAGACAGCCATGAACCACCAACCATTACTTGTGTTGTCTTGTGTTAGAGTTTATTAATTCAATATTGTTTGTATTAAATATTCCAATTTTAAAATTTAAAAGTGTGACATGATAAATTTACTTTGTTAAAAAAAAGTAGTAATAGTTGTGGTAGGGAATTTTGGAGTGTGGCATTGTTCAGCAGACAACTTCATTGGACTGGGTGTTTTGTTTTTGTTTTGTTCTCCTAAGGTGTGCGGGATTTTTGTTCCAGAAAGTCGGAAAGCTTGCAGCAACTGCAGTAGGTGGTGGCTTTCTTCTGCTTCAAGTATGTAGCATTTCATGCTTTATAAGTTGGCAAATGTTGTTTACTAAACAATAGGAAAAATGCAGCTGTTGAGTAAAAGTTAATTAGGAAGGCTTCTTATCTACTTGATCTCTTCTGTCTTATCAGTCAAAAACTTCCATTGCAGCTGGAATATGATGTACAACAGAGACATTGCTAAAAATCAGAGGCAAATCAGAAGTTATCCTGTCCTGTAAAATAGTTTCTAGTAAGCTAAAAGAAACCTCTCTGCAGAAACTGAGATGCTCTGTGTAGTTCAGTACTGCCAGACTAGAGGAAGTAATTGTAAACCTATGCTTAGGGAGATCAAGGAATTTCAGATGGTTGTTTTAAGTAGGTTTGAGAATTTTATCAATCATTTAGAAGTGGGCTTCTTGGGCAGTTGTGTGGAAGGCTTGTTTTGTTCCATTTATGAAGCCATGTTTTGCTCTTTATTCCCCAGGCTGTATTTACTAGTTCTATCTGGTTGAACCTCTGAAGCTTTTCTGATAGCTTCACTGCATTCCTCTGTTCAATTGGATTTCAAATCCAGAATTTTTAATGATATTTTCTGGCATGACTCTTGTGTGATTTTCATCCAGTACTGTGGTTAGGGAGGGTGTATTTCCCAAAAGCTGTGACATTAGATGACACAACTTGAAATGAAGGAGAATTTCACATACCCTTCTGCAAGATGCTACATAATTTCTATTACTGGCATTTTTCATGTCTGAATACCCATGAGCTTGTCATTCTTCATCATTCCAGAGGAAGTAGACTGGTGCCAACTTAGGTTCAGTAATGCAGCTTTTTTTGAGACAGGATGTTAAGTGTATGTGTGTGTATATATATATTTACACACATTTATTATTTCTAACATCACCCTGGAGAATTTTCAGAAGACATATCCTACTTCCCATTATTTTATTATTACTGTAATGGCTGTTGCAGTCAACCATTGATCAGGAAGATTTGCATAGGACCTCTGATAGCTGCTGTCTAAGGCATCAGAATGTCACAGTTGTCAAGTAGTCCTACTGCCTTCATCATCCTGTTCTCTACTGATCTAGGGTTTGGTTTTAGGTGTGTAAACCCCATGTTCAACATGTAACTGAACTGCAGCACTCTATGTGAGAATGTATGCTTGTGGAGCTATTTGGATTTAAGCTGTTTGCTACAAATACAAAGCGTATTTTACTTTGTATTACCCGAAAGCAAGCATCAACAACAATGTATGAAGTCAGTGAAATAGTTTTGATGTGAAGCTTTATAGTATTAGCATTCATTTCACTTCACCATTATGCACTGATGACCTTTTAAAATCTCCTGGAAATCACTGCTTACTTGGCTTTGTACCTAAATACAGGGTGGAACTGTACAAGACTGTTGAATCTAATATGGTTTAGAATCATCCAGATGGAAACTTTTGGCATAACGTACTGTGCCAGCAAATGAATCAGTTTGACAGAATACTCTGGAATTGTTTAGCCTGTAGTATGTGTTTCTGGATCATTAGCAAAGAATTAATTTTGGGATTTTTTTTTAGATATCTATTTGCAGTGGATCTTGAAGTACTCATCATCCTTTTCATCTAGTTGACTTAACGATCTCAGTCTCTCTTCTCATGTTGTATGCCATTGGTCTTAATTCCTTTAATGACAGTTCTTATCTAGGAGTGGCTGAAGAGCCAACAGAATAGAGGCCTGGCATGCAGGGGTAGCCTGCAGGAACTTTCATTAGTACTGCTGACTACAGGAAGCTGAGAAGTTGAATCTAAAACCTGCAGGCAAAGAAAATTAGAAATTGCTTGAAACGTATTACTTGTGCAGTATATTCGCTTGTTGAGCAGTGAAGGCTTGAGAGCTTTCCAGTAAATGAAATAGATTTGCCATGTGTTTGAGTGTCTGATTTCTTAGTTGATCTCATTTCCAGTGTATCTGAAAAGGGATATTATCCAAGAGGAAAAATGAGCTGCGTATTTTGATTGAGTTGTCTATATCTTTAATTAAGTACGATGAGATGCTCTTGGAAGGGAGTGAAGTAAATGCCGTGGTCTTTCATTTCAATTCAAAACGTTTTGCATTTTAAAGCTGAGTCATAAATTCTATAGTGTAATTACATTTCTGTAGTCTTTAATTTTTTCATTTAAAGATCACACATTGTGATTTTAGTTTCTCTATGAATATGTGTTCAGTGCTTCCCTTGAGTAGGCAGAGGAGTGCTTCAGCACATGACTAGAAACTTGTGTTTTTATCTGTAGGTTTCTCTGAAGTTGCAGATTTCATTTCAGCTGCTGATTGCAATATTGATGTTGTAATTACCCGCTAAAACAAGCTCTGGAGAAGGCAAGATTCTTGGCTAAAGCCCATTCAGTGAAACATTTCAGTCCTGAAATGAAAAAAGATGGTGGGTTTTGGGTTTTGTTTGTTTGTGGGGTCTTTTTTGTGGTGTTTTCTTTCTGTCTTTCTCCCTCCCTTTCTTTCTTTCTCTTTCTTTCTCTTTCTCTTTCTTTCTTTCTTGCTTTCTTTCTTTCTGTCCTTCTTTCCTTCTTTCTCTTTCTCTTTCTTTCTTTCCTTCTTTCTTTCCCTTTCTTCCTTTCTTCCTTCCTTTCTTTCTTTCTTCCTTTTTTTTCTTTTTTTTTTCCTTTTCTTTCTGTTTTTTTTTTCTTCAGAGTGTGAAGACTTCAGCTCAAGAAATCTAGGAGGAAACTGAGAGCAATACGTATTTGCAGTGTTTGCACAAGAAGGAAAAGAGAGATTCCATTTTTTTTTTTCTGGAGGTGATCTAGAGATTTTTCGGTCTTAACATAGATTAAATAAAAAGGAGTCTGAGGAAGACAGCATAAATGATATTAAGGAATTTGCATAGTTTCTAAAAATTAGGATTGTTATCACATCTTTGTGCTGCATGTTTCAGCAGCTCAATCTGATCAATTAACTATCCTTTTTTTAATTGAAATAGATATAGTTCTTCAAATAAGCTGGTATAAGGCCAGTATTAGAGAAATTCTAATTTATTTCTCATAATAAGGGATTTTCCTTGTGTGGCTTCTAGTTTGTACAGCAGAGTTTACTGAAATCTTAGAGTAGGGGAATGATTAAAAACAATTGCTCTTATCGAGCACCTGTTCTGTGTTTTTAAACTCTTGTGTCATCAGTAATGGTTTCATTACTTTTTGTTTTGCAGTCAACATACAAATTGCAGGGTTTTTGCATTGTGTTGACTACTATTTAATCATAAAATGGTATTTTTGTTCAGTTATTTGTGCTGTTGCTAATATATTTTGCCCCATCCCATTAATACTCCATTGATTAATTCAGTTCTTTGGTGAACTATTTTCTGACTTGAGGTAAATCTTTGAAAGCAACCCAAGAAGCAAAATAAACTCTTAAGATCTCTTTTGGGTTTGTTGATACCATGCCATTATCATGTTGTAGCATCTCAACAAAGTGGGGAGAGAACAGCTTGCTTCTAGGGGTGGGGACTTAAGACAGAGTTGTGTTCAGTTTGGGGCTGAAGATCTTACTTGACAGTTGATGCACGCAAACTTTGAGGGAATGTGAGGTGGAATAGCCAAAGCAAGTGGTAATTGGCAGTTAGCCTTTTAAAGAAATACCACGTTTTAGGCAGGTTTTGACATGAAATGGAAGGGCATCATTTCTCTGCCTTTGTAACAAATTGAAGTAATTTCACTGGTTACAGTGAAGCTGTGCCAGCAGATGATGTCTGCAGACACAGCCTCTGCAATTTAACTCTTGTATCATTTAACTGTTGTATAATTTCTCAGTCTCCCTTTGTGTCTGTATATTGAAGTAAGAGACTGGCCAGAGCTGTTGTGTAAATTGATTGAGTGTGATGGGGGTTGCTACCTATTTAAATACCAGAAAATACCTAAAGATATTTTCTGTGCTGTACAAGCAGCTGAGCACCTTCTGGACTTCAGTTGCACTTTCTTAGTATGAAAGATTTTGTCTTTGAGGAAATTAAAACTGCTTTGTCTCCTCTTGCTATACAAATTTTCTGCTCTCAAACATTTTTCTGTTCATTACTCTTAAGCATGTTTCACAGTAATGAAGTATTTGCATGCCTCTCCAGAGCTGCCCCCAAAATGAGGTCTTCCCTCTTAGATTCTCTGTTTTCTTTGACTAGTGTAGGGAACACTGCACATGTACTTACTGTTCTTGCATTGATGTATTTTTTTTTCAGTTGCCTTTTTGGACAAAAACATCATCATTTTTTAAGCAGTTCTGGAAGATCTTGAACAAAAATGAATTTTACTAACCTGATATGTATATAATAATATTCTTTGCATTATTACATATACATATATAGATCGATTTCTGTATATATAACCCATTCTATATGTCTTTTTAGGGACACATACATATATATGTATAGACCTATGTGACTCCATATGTATGAAATACCATCATTTTAGTTTGTTATTGTAGGAGCTGGGTTTAGAAATACTAACCAGCTTTCATAATTTGTGCTCATTTAAATGTATTGTTTTAAGGTAACAGACCCTAAAGCACCATAAAAGCCCTACAATTTGAAGGCTATCCCACCCACACTTGAGTTCATTGGGGTTATTTCTGTGCTTATATACAAAATTATGTAATTAGTAGGGTTGAATCCAAAATGGATGTGACACAGACTCTGACTATCACTGCAGTGAAGTAGAGATTTTTTCCCCTTGTCAGTTAAAATGTTATATTCAATTTTATATTTGAAATACTTTATATTGAATTTTACATTCAGATTCTTTATATTCATTGTGCTCTGGTGCTTACTTCACAGATGTATACAGACACTCAAAAAGCAGAACTTAATACCTCTGTACTATGTTCAGGGAGAAAAGGAGTATAACTTTTATGGTGTAAACTGAAGTTTTGATGCAGTTACAAACTGTAACTACTGGAGAGCTAAACAGAACTTAATTCTGTGCCTCATCTTTCTTGTATGAATAACTGAACTAATTAAACCAGTCTTGACAAAATGTTTCTTTTGAAGTCCATTTTCTTACATTTTTGCAAGCAAATATATTGCCATTTCTTACATTATATTGGACTGGGCAGATTAGTCCATACTTAATTTTGTGGTTTATGAATTAGAAGGCAGCAATTCAGTGTTTGGGCATTTTTGAAATTATTGTGGTAATATGGAATACATAAATTAAAAAATCATAGAATCATTCAGGGTTGGAAGGGACCACAAGGATCATCTAGTTCCAACCACCCTGCGATGGGCAGGGACACCTCACACTAGATCAGGCTGTCCAGAGCCTCATCCAGCCTGGTCTTAAACACCTCCAGGGATGGGGCCTCAACCACCTCCCTGGACAACCCATCCCAGGGCTTCACCACTCTCATGGTGAAGAACTTCCTCCTCATGTCCAGTCTGTATTGTAAATCTTATTATCTTGAAAGAAGACAAAAATACTCTTAGCTTTTTAAAATTTTTTTTTATTTTATATGTTATTTTGTTATGTGATACAGTGACTGGATATGTAACCAGTACAACTTTGAAACTGGTTTCACATTTTCACACTGTATGCGGTCCTTAATTGGCTCTCCCTGCCTCACACTAATGCACGCGTGGCTAAAAGGTTTTAAAACAGGCAGGCAGGGTCTCTGAATTTGTTATATTCTGAGGTATGAAGTAGAGTATAATATTTAAGAAGTTCGGTTTGCATTTGTCTAGTGAATTGGATTTTTTGGAAATCAAAGTTTACTTTTCTTACATTGGTGGACTTAGGAGCTTCATTTTGAATCCAGACTGAAACCATCTGACACTTGTTCTATTTTTTATTTTTTTTTCAAGTTTGTGAAATTCTAATATGTGGTTAAGGATGTTGCTTAATTATTGTGGCAGTTTCAAAGCAAGTCAGATGGGGTAATTTTAGTTACTTTGTAGAAAGAACGAAGTGAAAGTCAAAATGCTCGCAGTGCCTCTAAGCAGAGTGAAACATTTCTCTCTATGCCAAACCTAATATATTGTATATTTAAATGTCTGTTCCACAGAAGTTCATTATCTGTGATTTTTATTTACCAATTGTACCATTTGCATGCAACACTGTTAAATAAGTTACATGAATTTGCCAGACATGAACTTAAGAAGGACCTGAGACGTGAAGAGATTTTGGTGTAAGTCATTTACCTATGTAATGATCTACATCTGTCTTAACAGTTAAAAGAAGCAGCAATCCTTAGTTTTGATGGGTTTGCCTCCTTTCCCCCCTTTTTCTTTTAACTAATGAGTTGTTTGTTTTAAATGTTCTCTAGAGGATGCAGTAATTGCCTTATTTGTTTGTTGGTGTTTTGGGTTTTTTTAAGCTGTGATACTTTGATAAACACTTAGATAAATATTTTGTTAATTGTATTAAGAAAATTAGTGGAATTATCAATGCTGGTTGAGTAACAGAACATCTTACTTCTTTGCAGGATCAAATCTTAGTAAGATAAATAAGGCAAAGGGTTGGGATAGGGCTTAAATGTGCTAAAAATCTCGTGGCTGTTGTTTAAGCATTTGGGGAGTTTGAGTGTGAATTGGTATGACCAATCCCCTAGAATTTACCCATTTTGATGACATTTCAGAACTTGTGCTGTACACAGACCATGTTGTTTTTCTAGTGTCTGGCTTTGCTCTGTAGAAAACATGAGCTATCTCTTGTATAAAATACTCTTTTGTTGGACAGTTTAAATGATGCAAGGTAAAATGATAGTTCTATGTATTTCTAAGGATGATTCTGATAGCTCCAGATATTCTGTCACAAATCAGAACCCCACAATTCTGAAAGAAGCTGAAATGAAGCCATTTTCTTCCATTGTTGTCCTATGAACATGCTTTTCCCTTTCCTATTCTTACAAATAAAGTTACAGTAAATGCTGAAGGAAAAATACTGTTATTTAAAGCTTTTGTAAGACTAGAGAACCTGTAAAGTTAACAAAGAGTTTACTGAACTTTGTCATTGCCTGTTCTAACTTGAATCTCTGTTTCTATGGAAAATGCTAGTGTTGAAGCAGAGTACCTGCTGTGATTGGAACAGAGTCTTTTCCTGTAACTAACCCTCCCTCCCCCCAAAACAACCCACTAAATGAAAAAACAACCGCAAACCAAAAGCACACACCAAACAAACAAAACCAAAACAAAACCCCAAAGAAAACACAAACCAAAGAGAAAAAAACAAACCACTCAAACAAAAAATGAAACAAAAGAACCCCCCCAAAACCAAACCAAAACCCCACAAACAAGCAACAACAAACCCCCTCACCTCTGTAGGCACTAAGATACTGTATTTTCACTTAGGAAATGTAAACTGCAACTGTACTAAACAGATTTTATTTTCCTAGATTGCTAGTCACAGTGGATATGTACAAGTTGACTGGAAGAGAGTTGAAAAAGATGTAAACAAAGCAAAAAAACAGTTAAAAAAGCGTGCAAATAAGGCAGCTCCTGAAATCAATACTCTAATTGAAGAGGTAAGTCTAAGGTGGTCAACTCTGTTCTACCAGTTAGTGTTTTGTCACCTTCCACTGCAGGTGATGATTGGTTGAATACGCAGGTGCAAAACTGGAAGGCATCAGAAGTGGTCTGTCTTTATGTTTTATTGAAAATTCTATTAAAAGATTGGACTGCTTTCTTCATTCAGCTTCCTGTTTTGTCCACTTTTACAGATGACACACAATTATCAAAGTTAATGCATTTCTACAGCTGATGCTGTTTAGAGTCTGCCGTTGGCTTTGCCATTTAGTCTGTACTAGACCTTGGCTAGTGAGAAAGCCAGTAAGCTCATGACAAAGTAAAAAGTTGTAGATGTTGTGAATAAAACTTGGTATCTACAATGACAAAGCCCAAATCTTCTTGCACTGATGATAAAAAAAGTTACTTATTGTAAAAGACTTGAGTTTCCTTCTGGAGAAAAGCAGTGGAGAAAAGTAGTAGCTATGTAACTAGAGTTATGGGGTTTATCTCATTTGTATAGTTTGAAGAATATCTATCTTCACAATCTGTCAGTTACATACTGTGTAGCCTGTGATGTTGATCAGTGTCCCTGGGGCTATTTCATCCTGTCATTTGAATACTTATTTAATCATTTTTAGCTCTCTTACTTAAAGAAAGGGGGGGGGCGGGGGGGAAGGCCTGTTTTTGCATATTTTCACATCTCATATAGGTTATCCTATCCTCCATATGGGATGTATGGAGTGGCACACAGGTTGATAAAAATTACCTGTAAATTTTAATGTGAAGTGGAAGTTCAAGAGAGATGGTTTTCTGGCTTCTGTGTATAGCTTAACCTGTCCTTCTCCATTGCCCTGTAGAAATGGGTGGGACAGAATGGGGGTTTTGGTGTTTTTTCCTTTTTGTTTTTCCCTGAGAATAGAATAGAATAGAATAGAATAGAATAGAATAGAATAGAATAGAATAGAATAGACCAGACCAGGTTGGAAGAGACCTTAAAGATCATCACGTCGAACCTATCATCCAGCACCACCTAATCAACTAAACCATGCAACCAAGTACCCCATTGACTCTCCTTCTAAACACCTCCTTCTATTTGTGGAGCAGCCATTCTCAAGTGTTTAAAGTAGAGGAATTACAAAATAGCACATTTGATCTAGTGTGCTGTACTCTGTGCCATTACTTAATGAAACACTGTACACAAACGTCTTTGTAGGATTAAGTGGTTAGGAAGCTGGTCCATAATGGAGTGAACTGTATTTATTTTCTAGTGATCTGCTCTTAGGAAAAAAGTATGTTTTTAAAAAGTGATTAAAATTGATGTCGTGGTGGTACTCATCTTTTTTTTTTTTGCCAAGGGAGTTTGTAAAACATCCATCTTGATTCAATCAAAACAAGTGGTATTGCCACAAAATTGCTGTGTCAATTCCTCTGTATTTTGACTTGAAATGCTAGCTGTATTTTAAATCTACTAATAAAGACAGCTCTGAGTCAGTTTTCACTCCATGAGTGCCAGCAGTTGCCACCTAGCTCAATATGTTTTTAGAATCATAGAATGATCTGGCTTGGAAGAAATCTCCAAAGGTCATCTAGTCCATCCCCTTTGCAGTAACCAGGGGCATCCTCACCTAGATCAGGTTGCCTAGAGGCCTGTCAAGCATCACCTTTAATGTCTCCAGGGATGGGGCCCCAACCACCTCCCCAGGCAACCTGTTCCAGTGTTCCACTACCCTCATGGTAAAGAACTTGTTCCTACCCCTCCATAATTCTAGTTTTTGTTTTGCCAGCAATTGTGCTAAGTATTAACTGCTGTAATCAGATACAAATAACTCTGTTCTTCACAAATACCTTTTTTTTTTTCTCAGTCAACAGAATTTATCAAACAGAACATTGTGGTGTCCAGTGGATTTGTTGGAGGCTTTTTGTTAGGCCTGGCATCGTAAGGAGCTGGATCGTCTCTCCCTGACGGCATTTGTGTCAGCAAAGAACGGTTGTGATGTCGCGCTGTCTCCGAGCAGTGTGGGCCACTGGGCCTTCCAGAGCACGCTGAGTGGACTAGCTAGACAGCTGGGAAGCTTTTACATTTCAGGCTTTTGCCTCTCGAAGCTTGGCAAAACTAGGATTTGCTGCAAAACGGTGCAGTGTGCTCATTATAGCATTTCTGGGCAGAACTGGTTCATCTTCATCATGACTGTTTTTATCTATGACCTTTCAAGATCTAGCATTTTTAAAAAAATGTTATTCTTGGAATAGAGAATGTAACCATACTGTAAGAAAGCAAGCTCCATTTCTGTGTTTTCAGTTAAGTATTGTTCATTCTGAAAGTATTTCTCTTCATGCTGTAGTAGATGGTATCAATGACTTCACAATGTATTACGATACTGTAGTTTCAGCCTCGTGGCTGCCCATGTTCCTTAGAAATCTCTGCAATAAACTATCAATCTGTAATCCCTTTTTACAGAGTATTAAATAACAAAGAATCATGAGCTTATTAAAGGTGAAAATTAACTTTGGCTCTGGCTTTTGTGTACCTAGAGAAGAATCACAGATTATTAGGGCTTGGAAGGGACCTCAAATGATCATCTAGTCCAACCCCCCTGCCAGAGCAGGATCACCTATACCAGGTTACACTGGAAAGCATCCAGGTGGGTTTTGAGTATCTCCAGAGAGAGAGACTCCACAACCCCCCTGGGCAGCCTGTTCCAGTGTTCTGTCACAGTGAAAAAATTTCCCCCCGTGTTTCCATGGAACTTCTACCCATTGCCCCTTGTCCTG
Source organism: Dryobates pubescens (assembly GCF_014839835.1). NCBI lineage: Eukaryota > Metazoa > Chordata > Aves > Piciformes > Picidae > Dryobates > Dryobates pubescens. Next base: position 15,861,334 of record NC_071623.1, on the reverse strand, counting down.
TCATTGGGCATCACTGAGATGTTCTCATGCTTGTAGTAGGCATCTGGTACAGATATTTGCAGAGATGCTTATGATAGTTGTGTGCTATGTGAAGGGACATTTGACTGTGACACCCAGATGTGTAGACGTTCATAAACTCATCTGCATGCTGCTCTATTAATAGTCATTGCAAGTACAGACTGCACAGTGATCTGCTGCTTGTTGTACACCCAGTAAGCCACAGAGAGGTTTCAGACTTGAGTTGGTGAGGTAAGAGGAGGCTCCTGTCTGAGCACCCTACAAAGACCAATGCTTTGTAGGGCTTGCTGGGATGTCAGCACAGTGAATGAACTGAGGCTGCGCTTGGACTTCATTTTAGCTAGAAATGATGGTCACTTTAATACTGCATCTGTTCTGCATCTATGTTCTCTCCAGCTCAGACAATTTTTTTTATTTCTTTTTATAGTTGTCAATTTGACTGTCACTGTCTAGGGCGGCAGCTATGGAATAACAAGGGTACAGATCAGCTTCAGTTAGCTTATTGGGAGAGCGTAGGCTTCTGAAGTGTAGGGAAGCAAATAGGACTTAATGTGCTCAATGCATGTAAGCTGCCTCTGCCCTTGATGGGTCAAAGCAGGAAGCTGGACTCTAAAGCAAGAGGGGAGCATAACTGGAGGTGGGCTGGAGGTGTTTGAGGTGGTGTTGGTAATTTGTTACTAGGTTACTCTAATGAGGTTGAGAGGCCATGGAAATGCTTTAAAGCACTTTTCTGCATGTCAAACTTGGGAACCTTTTAGAAATTTCTGCCCAGGAAGGGCTGTTTACACTGTCCCTATTTCTCTGCTTTTTACTGTACCAGCAAGTTAATGTGAAATGGAGCCTCACGCAGGTTCTGTGGGGGTTCATGTTCCCATGTCCAACAACAGTAATGATTCATTGGTACCAGGTGGATGGATGTGAACTTTGGACATACAAGGCTTGGGATAAACATCCATCAGCTGGGCTGTGCCTGAAAGGTATTTGACATACTACCCTCACTTGGATGAGTGCTCCTGTGGATTTCAGAGGTCTGTAGTACATGTTGATTTCATACATGTGTGCTTCTGGCCAAAGTAAGTTATGAAGCATGTTGGGCATATCTGTGAGGTTGAAAGGTTTAGTTAAGCCACAGCCTGTTTGTAACTTTTGAAAATAGAACTTAACACACACCCCTTGCCCAATCCAGCCTCCCCAAAACTAAGGAACATCGGTGGCCACGAGTAACATGTTGGCGTCCTAAGGTGAATATCTAAAGCTATCAAAACCCAGCTGTTGCAGTTCATCGGAAATGAGAAGTTCAAGGAGGCATGTGTACTGGTCAGCTGGGATTTAAAGAAAAATTGACATGAAATTGTTAAAACATGGAAGCTTCTTTGTCTAATGTTCAGTGCAAAAGATAATGGGAAAGTGACTAGGCAGGTCTTTTCTGCTGATGGAGCTAATGGATTGTTATGCCAACAAAAGCACCTGAAGCCAGCTGATGTGAGTCACCCACCATGATCTGAAGGAACTCTGGCATTCTGAAGGGCTTTAGGAAGAACGTGACCATCAGCATTTTCAAGAAGGGCCTATTCTGTGAAAGGAGTTCAAGGGAGCATCTTTTAGTGTGCTTGCTAGGAATATGTTTAATAGTTAAAAACACAAATAAAAGCAAAACATGAAACCAAGCAAAAAAACCCCATACAGTAGTACACAAAACCGGTTTATGCAGAAGGGTTCTGCTATTCTGTTGCCATTGCCTTATTGAGAGTCTTAGGTAATGAATAAAGAACTGCTTGAGTTAAATACATTGTGTGTGGGGGGTGTCTTTTAGAGGTTTTTAAGCCTTTGGAATAAGCAGCATAGTACTGTACAACTGAGGGACAAAAAGAGAAGAAGAAATGCTGTCACTGAAGAGGTGAACACTGGTGGCTTGTGTTAGGATGGGCTTTATATAATACATTCATGGCATAAGAAGAATGGCTGCTGGCACAGTGATACTTGCCTTGTTCTCTGACACAGTTCCCTAGGTTGCTGAGGGAAGGGAGGTGCTACCAGGAACTACAGCTAGAACTGACAGTGAGGAGATGATGGAGTGGTAGACTGAGACAAACACAGCTTTTCTTGCAAATATCTGAGACTTTATATGTGCCAGCTCAGAACTGAGTCTTGGATACATAAGGGAATGCTCTATCAAATTACAGTCAGAAAAGTGAATGTTGATGGGGTTATTGAAAACAGAATGTAGCATAACAAGAGATACTGTCTTTCTGGTGGCAAGTTCTCTGGAATGATTTCAAAGTTGCTGGCAAGAACTAATGCAGGCTAAGAAGAATCAGACAAGGGTGAAATAGATTGAAAAAAAACCCAACTCTTTTTTAAGGAACATTTTTTGTGGGGTAGTAGCAGTATTAGGAAACATGATTAAGAAGGAAAATGTTAGAAATATGTAAATTAATGAAAGACTATGCCAGCATTTCTATGCTTTATAATGTAGAGTTGAAGAACTTAAAGCTGTCTTGGTTTAAGGAGCGAGAGAGAGCTCTTTAACTCTTCTCAAAGGAGTTAAAGAAAACACAGAGAATTGGATAGAATCAGAAAGCTCAAACAGAAATTCTATTCCTAACTACATGCTACAGTGCAAAGCATATAAAATACACAAGTCCATAACATACTATATACCAAGAAAAACCTTCTCCCCAGCCATGCCTTACTAACCAGATCCAAGTGCTCTTTTCTCGCCCCCCACCCCCACCCCACCTCCTTTTGACCCAACCAGGCCAGAATTGGGTAGACAAAACTAGCCAAAGCACTCAAAGCTGCAGACAGGCCTGAAATCCTCCTCCATACTAGAGAAAAAAGCTCACATATTCCCAGGAGCAGAGGGAAGGGAGAAAAGAGGAAGAGCTGTCCCTACAGCCATCTTATAAAGAAATAGCAGAGTTATGAGATAGGATAACAATTCACACTTTCTGGTCCAGCCCTGGACCTTTCTGGTCCTCCTAGAGGTCCTCAACTTTGTGGTTCTTAAAGACATCCAGCCTCAAACCATAACAGCGTGGAAAACATGAACCTAGCACAGGGAAATGCCTCTTCACATAACTGGTCCATGGAACTCATTCCTACTGCACACCAGAGAACAGGCTCCATTTGGGGCAAGAGGGGCAACATCAAAGCTGAAAGAGTCCAGTACAGAGCAACAAGGATGATTAGGGGGGTGGAACATCTCCCATATGAGGAGAGACTGAGGAAGCTGAGGGCTCTTTAGCTTAGAGAAGAGGAGACTGAGAGGTGACTGCATCAATATTTATAAATATGTAAAGGGTGAGTCCCGAGAGGATGGAGCCAGGCTCTTCTCAGTGGTGCCCAGTGACAAGACAAGGGGCAATGGGTGCAAGCTGAGGCATAGGAAATTTCATGTAAATATGAGGAAAAAATGTTTCACTGTGAGGGTGACAGAGCACTGGAACAGGCTGCCCAGGGAGGTTCTGGAGTCTCTCTCTCTGGAGATACTCAAAACTCGGCTGGATGCATTCCTGTGTGATCTGGTGTAGGTGATCCTGCTCTGGCAGGGGGGTTGGACTGGATGATCTTTCGAGGTCCCTTCCAGCCCCTGAAATTCTGTGATTCTGTTAATTGCAAGAGTGCTCAGTTATATCTAAAGATGTATAAAAAAGTAAGAAGCAGCTTTAGGTTTCTCTGGCCATAGCTGTTGCTCTGTGAAATTCATAATAAAATGATTCCAGTAATCAGATTGTCCTACCTTTGCCTTCTACAGGCTTCTGTATTTATTTATTTTTACACTCAAGCAGTTGTTATCAGCCAGTATTCAAAACTGAATGCTAAGCTAAATGACTAAGGCATAACTTACATAGCTGGTTGTAATGTAATGTAATGAACATCTGTTGGAAGTTTGCTAAATGAGTTTTGGGAGAGATTGCTAATAAATCATCTATTTATTTTGGATTATCTTAATGGAACAATCCATTTTCTGAAATTATTTCTTTTTAGTTACAGCAGCACTGGAAAATTAGTTTCAATTTAAAGTGAGATGACTGGTTGGTCAAAACCAGTGTGATCTTACTACTGAATTTTAAGAGGCCAGAATTTAGCTGTATCTTTGAAGGCTGTTTCTGTTTTAGCAGCCAAACTGAAAATTGAAATATTCTCATTCAAAGATACAGCTGCCACGTAGATTCACATGTATTTGTCATGAGATCTTAAGAAGGGGGGGGGGGATGTAAAATACAGAAGTCAATACTTCAACTCAAAATTGCTGTTTCTGCAGATTTCATAACATACATAGCACAGAATAAGGTGAAGAAGCAGCATCGGTAATTCCTCCTTCTAATCGTTTGGAAATCCCAAATAATTACTTTAAAAATCAAATTCCTTTAGCATGCAGCTGTCTGTGTGATAGTGGAAAAAGATAATAGTCACCTAAATTCAGTACATGACATGTTGGAAGGGAGGTCAAGCATTTTGGTTGTCCTAGGACTGTGCATGTGGTAAGTGGGTGGTGGGGGGAGATGGACTAAAGTCAAATCTGCCAAGAATAGGGTTAATCCTGCTTTGTCTTTTGTATTACAGTTCACAGATGATGAGCCTACAAAGCTGGTTTTCCCTTGTCTGCTTGGGAAGCAGATCTAGTGCAGTGTGGTGGTGGTGTAGCAGTACAAATGGAAAAGTTTGTTTATTGGTTTGGGAAGCAGGTGAGACATCTGACATTCGTCAGGACCTGTAAGACTGGAAGCCAGTTGTCATTAAGGTAATTGTGGGGTGGGTTGGCACAAAGCATTCAGTGCTGATCCAGCACAGCCTGAAACCTCAATCAGGTTTGGCCCTGCATTGAAGATAAGAGACCATGGAAATCTTGGAGCACTGAGGAACACAGTGCAGAGACTTCACATGGGCTTTTGTGCTCACACACTGACTGGAACCAGCATGGTTAACCCTAGCACAAGTGATGCTATGCTTTAACTAAGAAATCTTGCTCTACACAAGCTAGCTTCAATTTATAGACCAATACAGCATTAACAGATTTGACTAGTTCAGAGGTTCAGCACCCAGAGGTCCTCTTCCTCCCTTGCCCTCTTCTCTTGTCCCTTGCCCTCTTCTCTTGTCCCTTGCCCTCTGTGTCCCAGATTTCTCAGTATGCTGCATGTATCTATCTCTCTACTTTGATTTTGCCTGCCTTTTTTTTTCACTGCTACCTAGAAAAGAGCACCATAGCATACACTGTTGCTGATCTGTGAAAAAGAGGAAATGCAGTGCTTGAAAATGGGGTGAAATTGGGGAATAAATCCCACAAGCCAGTTCAGATATGGGATTATATGACAGCTAATGCTTCTGGGTTAGAGAGCTCAAGGAAGCTGGGGACCCCATTCTATTACCTCTTCCTGGAGAACCTCCTCTTCTAGGCCTGTACCTTACCTACCAAACCATAAGGTATCTCAGCATGAGATATACTTGTTCTCTCCTGCTGACACATTCTATTGTGTAGATGTCTCAGCAGTCATGGGAGTGTAGACAGAATCTTGGGTCTCGTCTCTTCAAAGCTAACCTTCAATTGTTGCTAAATAGTTAGATATACTGCTTGACATGGAAATGCTCTAACAGGAAGGAAAGCAGCAGGTTACACTAAGGATATTTTCCTGCCCATTTGGTAGGATGCTTACCTGGGGACTGGAATATATTGTTATACATCTAACCCTTGATACGAGGGGTTTTAGCCTTGCCATCAAACTCCCACAAAATCAGTTGCTCAAAGCCTTAAACTGTAAATAAATAAATAAATAAACAAAGAAAGAAAGAATTCTGCATATGTAGACTGTATATTTAAGAAATCCTTAATAGAAAATGTTAACATCCACAATGGGAATTAATGAGCATTGAAATACACGATTCCCATCTAATACTGATACTCTGAACTTTCATCACAGCAAGAGGCTATCTACATACACTTGCCAATATGCACTCGTGGGACCTAGAGAATTAAGAACCGATATATCTAGTCTGATACTTTCTTGAAGTATTAATTGTGGTGTAAAGGCTATGCTGCTTTCTCCTGTGTTTAACAGACAACAAACTCATACTGCAGCCAAATGTATAAAATGTAATTTCAGCTTTCATATCCTCTCCAGTGACACAATTGAAATGCCTTGATAGCTGGATGTTGCTCAGGCAGAAATCTAAGCCAAAATACATCTGAGGAAATCTCTAAATGCAAGAAAAAAGCTACAGATGTATGAAAGGAATGGGTGAAAATCAAGTGTTGCCAAATAGAGCTGAAAAATCCGCTTGGGAGGAATGAAAATTCACAGCACAAAGGGAGTCTATATTCCTAACATTCCTATAGCAGTGTTATGTATGATTGTTAAGGCTCAAAAATACTGAGAAGTTGCCTTTCTACAACATTAATAATATATTAATTTTTTCCCCTATTTCCTGTTCCTATTCATTAAATAGTTTCTAAACTTAAAAGTTTCTTGCAGTAGCTAAGCTGCATGCCAAGTCCTGTGGGAGCTTTGTTTTTAGGCTGCTTGTGCAAGTAAAGCTAAGCAGATGCTTCAGTGAATAACTGGTTCAAATATGAAAGCGAAGGTAGAGCAAACACTGGGAGTGTTTTTCTCTTTTGATGTTGTTACAAGAATCCCTGTTTAGGTGTGGTGGCTTGGCCCTGGTTGGGGGCCAGATGGCTACCAAAGCTGCTCTATCACTCACCTTCTTAGATGGACAGGGGAGGGGGAAAATATAATGAAAGGCCCTCAAGTCAAGACAGAAGCAATTTAATAGGATGCAAAGCACAAGCAAAGGCCATGCACAAAAGCAAGAGCAACCAAAGATGCTATTCTTTATTTCACATCAGCTGGCAATGTTCAGCCACTCTCCAGGAAGCAGGACTTCAATATGTGTAGTGGTTGCTCCAGAGCACAAACACCACCAATGAATGTCCTCACACTTCCTTCTTTCACTTAGCTTCTATATCTGTTGATGTCCTATGGTGTGGAATACCCTTCTGGTCAGTTTGGGTCAGCTGGCCCAGCTGTCTCCTCTCCCAAGATCTTTGCCATCCGTCAGGCTGCTCTTGCAGGGGAAAATATTGGAAAAGCACAGCCTGGGTGCTTGGCTCAGCAGTAGCCACACCAGCAGTGTGCAATCAACACTTATCACTGCTGTGCACTATGGGAGATGCTCTGGGGAGAATTGACTCCAGTTCAGCCAAACCAAATACATCAGGGCTTGGGACTTTCAGGTCATCTGCAGAGAATCAGAAAACCAAGGACTGAACACTGCAAAGGAGCTAATGGTAAGGTAGAGGAAGTAGAATTTATCTGTCTGAATATGGATGTCAAGCTAGGTACCCTATGGCCTGCTTATATAAATGAAAGGAAAGGAAACAGGCTGTGTCAAATTTACTTTAAACTTGACATCTAAGGTGGCTCAGATGAATCTGACCTAGACAGACCTATTTTTCCTCATTGTTTTCAAAGGCAGCCCAGGCCATGACTTGTTCACCTGCAAGTACTGATGGTTAGGTGACTTTAATTCCATGAAGCATGTTTGAACTGCCAAGGGCATGAAGGATGACAAGGTGAGTTACCAAGGGCAAGTCATGCTTGACCAGCCTGTTATCCTTCTCTGATGAAACAATTGGCTAGGTAGAGAAGGGGAGCTCTTAATGTGGACTGAAAACTGCCTGCACTGCCAGACCCCAAGGGCGGTGAGCAATGTCTTGGTATCCAGCTGGAGGTAGTAATGAGCACAGTACATCAGGAGCTGCTGCTGCACAAATACTGTTCAATGTCTTCATCAAAGACCTGTGTGATGAGCCAGAATGCAACAAATTGTTATGCCTCAAAATTAGTAGAGGCATCTGGCATACTAAACTGTAGAGCTTTGATTCAAAGGCAAAGCTGGAGCAGAAAGAACAATCTCACAGAGTTCAGCAAGGAGAAGCAGAAGTTCTGGTACCTGGGAAAGGCTAAACCCATAGACAGCTCCTGCCTGAGCACTGGTTATACTGGAGAGGTTATGGTGGACCTCCAACTGAATTTGAGTGATTCCTACACTCAGAATGCAAATGAAGGAAACAACATACTGAGGCACCTTTGGGGCAATTATGGAACACTGTGATCTGCCTGTACTCAGTGCTGGTGAGACCACACCTGGAATACTGTAACTGCTTTGGGGCCCTCCAGTTCAAGAGATATGTTGAGAAATAAGAAAAAGTCCAGACAAGAACACCTAAACTGATTAGGTCCTAAAGTATATGACCTACAAGGGGAGTTGAGGTTTGTCATCCTGGGGAAGTGGAAACTGAGGGGAACCTAAGGCAGCTACAACTACTTGAAGGGGAGTTACAAAGATGATGAAGCCAAAGCCTCCTCAACAAGGGACAGAAGCCACAAACTGTGGCTTGGGAGGATCATGCTGGACACTATGAAAATCTCTTCTACAAGAAGGGTGGTGAAGCACTGGGGCAGGTCACCCTGGTGGTTACAAGATTTGGCTGAACAGAACCACAGCTGACCTGATTGAGTGCTGATGACCAACCATCCTGCTGTGAACATCCCATCCATCTAGCACATCTATATGACTGTGAAAGTAGGTGTTGTCCCTCTCAGTCCCTCAGTCTTTCTCCTGGGTTTAACCTTGTGCCTTGTGTTCCTGCACATCTGAACATACATCATAAATGCTCTTCTATGGCTGGTCTCTACTATTCACATTGAGCATGAGAAATAGATGCTACAATTAATTCCCCTTTATTTTTTTGCTTTAAAAAAAGAGGCCACATTTATTTATTACATCAATATTGGAAAGATTAGAGACCTGCTACATGTTTTGGTCATATTAGAAAATTAAAATCTCCTGGTAGATAACATACAGGGATTGGTGTTTGTGTGTGATTTGCTTGGAGTTGTTGCAGCAAACTGTCAAATATGGAACAGGCAGAAAAATGTTGCTGGGGTGGGGGTTGTTTGTTTTGTTGTGTTTTTAATAGGTACTCCTACACTAATTTAAAAATAGTAAACTGGAGCAAGGTAAATATCACAGAGCCTGATGTGAAAGAAAATGCATTGATAGAAAAGAAGGAATAGAATATGTGATGAAGAATGACATTGCAAAGAAAAAGGGAAGAGGAAAAAAAAAACCCCAACGCAAACCTACAAAATAACGGAAGATGCAAAGCGATTAGGGAGCACTGAAAGAGAGACAGGAATGGAAAGTTGGTGACAGATGAGGTTGATAAGGCAAAGGGCCTAAAGGAATTCCTCGCCCCAGTAATCACAGAGGCAGCAGAAGGCAACATCCCAGGAACCGGGATTTGTTTTCCTCAGGGAAGGTAGGAAAATGTCAAAAGGTTTTACTCTCGCACTGGAGTGGATAATAAGGCAATTAGTACTATTAAAAGTTGTCAGCACACCCAGACTCCAGTGATAAATCATGTCCTAGGATTGTAAAGGGAGAGGGAGATGCTGGAAAGCTTTTGTGGAGCGGTTGTGATAACTTACTGGAAAGGGAATCATTGAGAACTGGTGAGTGTTTAATGAAGTTTACACTGGAGAAGGAGAGGGAGTACCACAGTCCCCACGTTTACAGATCTGTAAGCTTGACTTCACTTCTGCAGCAGAACTAAATGCTGGTTAGTCATAGCTTCCTGTGTCTTTAAGTGGCAAAATGAGACATTGTTTGAACATACATGCCACAGTAGAAGTGCACACATGACAAATGATTTGGGAGTCTGTTGCACAAAAGATTTATGGCAATAATCTCTATTGAGAGGATTTCTCAGGGCAAATCCTTTCTTGTCAATAGGAGAAGAGGTCTTGGCAATGTTATCCTCATGATTTACCTTTCCAGAGGGTTTTTCCTGCTTCTACAGTTTCAGATATTGCTTTCCCTTACATTAATATATATTATAGAGGAGGTAACTGCTAATGTTTCACAAAGCTCTGTAAATATGTGAACTATGCAGTTTATGACCTGCAGGTTGAATAAGAAATGAGAGGAATATGAATTCTCTGTATGCTACACCTCCACACCCCTCACCTTTGCTGATCTCCACACCTTTTTGTTGCTTGATTTATTTTAGATAGGAACATGATTTCTTTATGAAATGGTTTAACTGCTGGCAATAAAAGCAAACCAAAACTAACAGGCAAACCTCTCTGATTGGTACTGCAGGCTGATTAAATCCTGTGTTTCCCGGGGGAGTGAGATGTCACTACTCCAGGCACTGGGGCACCAGGAGGGTGACAGGGCAGGGTCTGTCTGCCTGGACCCATCCTACCCCCAGCCCAGAGCAGCTGGGGGCACTAGGACAGCCCCAGTCCTAGGCATTAGGCACCTACCTGCATCAGGGACATAGGCCTGTGGGTGGGGGTCAGGACAAGTAGAGCCTGTGTCACAGCTCAGGGTGGGACAGGGACCAGGGTCTGCACCAGGCAGTAGCTCCTTGAAGAGGCTGCTCACACCTTCCTCCCACAGCCCTTTTCCTGATGCTGGCTCCAGAGTCAGGTGAGGGCTGCCTTCAGGCCTTCAACCATCAGTTTGCATCTGCAGGGACGAAAAGGGCTGAAGGTGTAAGACCACACAGGAAGGAGGTCACTAGCTCTGGAGAATGTTTCATTTACCTTCTCCTAGAGCTGCACGTAGAAGAGGAAGGTACTTCATGGAAAAAATGTGCAGCTGCAAAAAAACCTGCCAAGGCAAACTTTCCCAGGATGGGCATGTAGGCACAGCCACACAGGGCTTTGACCTTGGTGCAGTCACTGTGTCTGCTCCCGTCTGAGGTGGAGCTCCCCTCCTCCTAAGGTTCCCCATGGACATCAGCTCACTCTCCAACATGGCCTTTGCTCGGCAGCCGGTGTGCAGATTTGTATGTCCAAACTCATCTTTGGCTGAATTTTGGGACTCAGGAAGAATAAAGGCACAACTGAGCCCAGCTGGAATTATCCTGCTGGGGACCTGAAAATCTGGTGGCAAGCCAGTGGATGGCTCAGTGTGTGTGCACATGTATGTGTGTCTAGGCAGGCACCATGTTCTTGGGGTTTGTGCACTGGTCCAGCAAGCATGACCCATGTGTGTTGTTGCCTCACACTGAGGTGTCAAAACCTGCTGCTTTACCATACCGTGCTGCTCAGACAGGACATGGCCATATCCTTGGTGCTGCCACAGCAGCATCTCTCCATGTCCCAGAGGCTGAAAGGGGTATCTTTGGATCAAAGCAGACTCATGTACTTTACTGCAAGGGACAATAGGCATTTCCAAAAACATTTGCTTTCTGTGCAGTGGGAGGTAGCACCAGCAACACAACCCAACCTTTCCTTAATTTCTGAAAAGTCCCCAAACAGCCTCATCTTCTTTGTTTTTTTCCCCAAGGATTCAATACCTTTCCCTGCAGGTGTGTTCCCCCTTGAATTCTTGAGCTCTACAACAAGCCCATCTCAGTATCCCTGCCTCTGACTGTAATTTTAGCTCTCTTATCTGTGTGATGACTTTCTGATGGCTCTTTCCCAGCAGCCTGACTCAAGGTTAAGCAGGTGTGCCATATCAGAGCAGGGGAGGATACAAAGACAGGGGGGTACAGCACTGCACTGCCCATGGTACAGCAGAGATATTTCAGGAAGGATGACCAAGCCCACAAACCTGTGCTTTATTTCTCATCACATAATGGATGGACATTGTTTCGATTCCTATTGACTTGAGGGTGACCAAGCAGTGCTCACTGCTGTCACCCATCACTTCTGCTCCTCCTCCTTGCTATCATGTCACACCACCAAGGAGAAAAGCTGTCATTTTCTGAGTGAAACTTGAGCATTAATATTTCTCCAAATGGCTAAAAGTGATACCATTCATGTGCAATATGTGTAGAGCTTGAGTTTCTTCCAACCTGCTCACCTCTGCAATACACATTTGTTTGCTCCTTGCTTTTCCACAAGCCAATCCCCTTCAAGACAACAATCAGTGATAGACTTCATCTGTCCAGATCAATAATCACAGAATCATAGAATGGTTTGGGTTGGAAGGTACTCCCAAAGGTCATCTAGTCCTACCACCCTGCAGTAAGCAGGGACATTCTCCATTAGATCAAGTTGCCCAGAGCCACATCAAGCCTCACCTTGAGTATCTCCAAGGCTGGGGCGCCAACCACCTCCCTGGGCAACCTGTTCTGGTGTTCCACTACCCTCATGGTAAAGAAATTCCTCCTAATGTCCAACCTAAATATACTCTTCTCTAATTTAAAACCACTGTCCCTTGTCATATCCCTGCAGGCCTTTGTAAACAGTTTCTCTCCAACCTTCCTGTAGGCCCCCTTCAGGTACCAGAAGGTCGCTATTAGGTCTTCCTGGAGCCTTCTCTTCTCCAGGCTGAACAAACTCAACTCCCTCAGCCTGTCCTCCTAGCAGAGGTGTTCCAGCCCCCTGATTATTTTTGTGGCCCTTCTCTGGACCTGCTCCATCAGGTCCATGTCCTTCTTGTGTTGAGGGCACAAGAGCTGAACACAGTTCTACAGGTGAGGTCTCACCAGAGCAGAGCAAAGTGGCAGAATCACATCTCTGGATCTGCTGGCCATACACTGTGAGGAACCTGCATGTTTTGTGCTGCTGTTCAAAGGCTTCTCAAGTGCTTCTCAAAGATGAATGGCTGCAGCGCCAACTGATTCTGGATTTCAGGCAGGGTTCCTGTTCCTTGGCAAACAGGTTTCATTTGTCAGAAAAGGCAAATTGAGTTTCATGAAAGAGGTTGGGTTTTTTCTCCTGAAGAGAGAAGAGATGTGGACACATGCAGCCCAAGGTTTGCACCAAGAGCCAAACACATAACTGAAGTGGCAACATCATCCTGCATGACCGAGAAAACGTTCCTGAGTGATTTTGATTTTGTTTATTATCTGCACAGCTTTTCTTAACCTCTGTCTTTGTGAGAAGTGGGAAGTCTATTGTGTTACTATCCAGATTACCTAATATAGCTTTCCTTGGCTCAGCAACTAGTCACTTAGGCCACTGCAAGTTCAGTAAGAGATCAGAGGCCCCAGTCAGTTAGAGTCTGCAACATTTCTGTTGGAACAAAATTGCAAATCTTTATCTCACTAGAAGGATTTACAGATTACACATGACACTGATAAATAAGAGTATCAGTTTATTGTCTGACAGGTTGCCTCTCAGAGGACTAAAACCTGCATTTGCAGAGGTGGTTATCAAATGATCATTCCTGTTTCTTTCTTTCATGAAAAATGCCTATTTTGAGGCCAAGCAGTACAGAGGTAAAATAAATTGGAAGAGTTATTTTAAGGCCAAAACCAAGTCCGCAAAAAATGAGTCTCGTAGTCTTCCAGTACACACAAGGTTGTTATAAAGAGGATTATGATCAACTGCTCATCATGTCCATCAAAAGAAGGACAAGAAGAAATCAGCTTAAACTGAAGTAAAGAAGATTTAGGCCAGGCAGTAGAGAAAACTTCCTAATGACAAAATCATGCAACACTGGAAGACATAACCCAGGCATGTTTTGCTCACCTTTTCAAAGAGAAAATTAAGGAAACATTCAGCACTGGTGGTTCAGAAACACTCAGCCTGGTCTCAGTCCATGAGGCAGTGAGAGCTGGGAGGGCGTCCTTTCCAGCTGTGAATTCTTGTGACTTTGGGATGCACTGATCTAATGCAGTGAGAAGCTTTCCATGTAGCTTAGTGCTGTCGTGTTTAGCTACACGACCTGCTTAGTTCTCAAAGGCACCCATCAGACTGAAATTAGGCAGTTAAAAATGAAATCATTTTAACCCTTAACAACAGAGGCATAATAAAGTCCTTCAGGCATTTCGCCCTCTTAAGTATCCAAAATTCCACCTGATGAACCTCTTTAGTAAAAAGTGCCAGCCCTGTATGTACACAGTTGTTTATCCAGGAAGATGTAGAGCTGGGATGCCACCACATTTCTAGTGGTGCAACAGAGGGAGCAGGACTCCCTTATGAGGAGAGACTGAGGGAGCTGGGGCTCTTTAGCTTGGAGGAGAACAAGGGGTGACCTCATTCATGTTAATAAATATGTAAAGGGTGAGTGCCAAGAGGATGGAGCCAGGCTCTTCTTGGTGATGCCCAGTGACAGGACAAGGGGCAGTGGGTGGAAGTTGAGGCATAGGAAGCTTCATGCGAACATGAGGAAAAGATTTTCACTGTGAGGATGACAGAGCACTGAACAGGCTGCCCAGGGGGATTGTGGAGTCTCCCTCTCTGGAGATATTCAAAACCCACCTGGAAGTCTTCCTGCGTGATCTGCTCTGGCATGGGGGTTGGACTGGATGATCTTTCGAGGTCCCTTCCAGCCCCTAACATTCTGTGATTCTGTGACTCAGGTACCTGAACAGGGAGTGTTTCACTGCCCTTGGGACACCTCAGGGTGTCCAAGCCATCTGTATGGAATTTTGTATCATCTCTACCAGCTATCCATGGATGACTTGGATACTGTAGGATGTTTCACATGGAATGGGATACCTCTGTATGACAACCAAACCATAGTCCCAAGAGATCCAGCTTATTTCTACAGTGACCTTTACATCCATACAGCTCCCGTTTGAAAGCATGTAACCAAGTCCCAACCTATCTTCTTCCAAAAGCAAAACTGTGGAGTTTGATTTTTTTTTTATTTGTTTGTTTGGGTTGTTTTGTTTTGTTTTAAGGGAGCTGGGTTATTTTTCTAAATATTGTTGTATTTACTCAAACCTCCTGTGAATAATTATCTGCAGCAAAATAAAGCAAACGTTGCAGGTGAAGGAATCTTTCAGATGAGACAGGAATTCACGGCCAGAATGACCACACTCCACACGGAATGATGTCCCTTCCTTTCCCCAGATCCCCAAGCACCTTCTGTGCTCAGCTCTTGCTGGCAGCCTGGTCATACAGAAAACCTTCCAGCTTCAAATTACCAGTGCCACCACCAGCAATCCTCACCGTGGCTGACCAAGCATTGTAAATGTAGGAAACTGCGGTCAGCCACGGCGCAGGACAGAATGTGACCGAGAATATTTTCCTTTGTAGTGGGCTGACACTATGCTATGTGTGACTTGTCACTTGATGTGCAGACTGTAAAGCTGTGATCAGACAGCCTCCTCTCCCCTTCCTGTTCTCACCTAAGAGGGAAACTTGACAAAAAAAAAAAAGCAAAAGCCATATAAATTAGCAGAGGGATCCACGGATGTGTTAGTTCCTGAATTTATTTAGGATGACTTTTTTTTTTTAAACTGCCTAATTTCAGTCTGATGGGTCCCTTTGAGAACTAAGCAGGTCATGTAGCTAAACTAAGCAAGAGCTTGTCTTCTTTATGAACTGCTTCTGAGTCATGTTTGTACTCAAAGGGAGCAGTGTCATGCAGTAATTGAGTCTCACTGGTTTAATTTCCAATTGACAAGTGAATAGTTCTGGATCTTAAAAAAATTAGGCAACAGAAAAACCTCTCAGTAATGCTCTGGTGACATTCTTCCCAGGTGCATGATTTCTTTTCCTTCCAGATCAGCACAAACTGCAAATGCAGTTGGTATTGCATCATTCTGTTTCTGTTATTACAGTTCATTGTATTAATCTGAGCATACTGAATTTTGTCTCTTATTTACAGTTAAATTAACTTATAATACAGCTGCTTAACTCCTAATAAAACTGTTATCCATTGCAGTGAATCTGATTTCATTCCAAAATGAAATTCATGAAATCTGCCAAACTGCTGGGTGAGGAATCCAGAAGGAAAACAATATGGACGCAGTTTAAGGGACAGCTTAGGCCTCTTAATCTCTCCACAAGGGATAAGAAAATAGTAGTGATTACTTTCCTAATTATAAACAATTACTGTGAAATAACCTTTCATTTCACTAGTTTTGAGATCATGCTCATTTGAAGGAGTCCTGGTGGAGTAAGATAGGATGTAAAAGAGGATTGTGGATGGGATCATCTAGGCACAGATGTCAACCCATCACCCTAACTGGGTAGCACAAACCAGCCCAAGTGGCTTTTGCCCCAGTTGCATACTTGCTTTTTGTTGGGAGACTCCCAGTACAGGTGAAGTGAGCGAGACAGCAGTAGCCTGAATACAGAATTTTGTCAGAAGCCTGATGTTACTTCAGGAACAAAGGTATGTGCAGAAGAATGGGCCTCTTAGGTGTGTTTCTCTATGGAGGTCTGTGGGCTGAGAAAGTCTGCTATCTCCACCATTCTATCCCTTACCCACCACACAGCTGGGAGAAGACCAGTGGGCAATAGTAGACATATCCACACCTGGAATACTTGGGGCACTGCACAAATAAGCCCCTTGCTAGCAAGCATGAGGTCACATCTGTGCATATACCCAACTGATTGAGTCTATTTCACTGCTTAGTTAATCACATATTTACTTACATCTCTGGGAAAGGAGTTTCACTGACTCCCATCAGTGAAGTCCAATTGAATAAAATGGAAAGTGTCAATGGTCACAGTATACAGATTGCTGCTTTTTATCATTTGCCTGTCCTGCTTGAGACAGCTGATGAAGAGAGGTGGCTTTGGAGGGATCTAGCAGACCCCTAGTCCCCTTCCCACACCTATGGGAAGACACAGAGCACAATGTTCCTACTTCATTTAAGAAGGAAGTTTCACTCATTCAAACATATCCTAAATGTGTAACTCTTAGAAACACAGCCTCTCTCCCTTCCTTGTCATACTAAATAGGAAAAAATAAAATCCAGGAAAGAATCTTCTGATGTATCTCAAAGTCCTTTTTATGTTGTCTTACCAGCATGCATCTGAAATGCTCCTGCATTTTCTTTGTGTCCATGTAGCAGCAGTACATTTAACCAGAGACTGCATCCTTGGTCAGAAAAACAGCCCATCTAGTCCAGAAGCTATACGGACTCCTAAACAAAGGGTCCTCTAAATAATCCGCTATGTACCCATGACTAAACCTATGATGCTGTACAGAGGGATTTAGATCACAACTATGTAAGAAGCTTTAATCCTGGCATCTCCTATCTTTGTAACCAAAAGGTTTTTTTCAGTATTTCTTTTTATTTTCTCCCCCCCCCCCCCCCCCCCCCCCCTCTTTTTTGAAGCCTGTATTAATGTGCCAAAGAATTGTATAACAACTGTGATCTGTGAAAGAGGTGGGGGAATGACATCTGAAGGTGACACAAAGTCATTCAGGTTAGGCTAAGCCAATGGGGTGAAAATAGTTCCCAAAAGTTTTGTGCAGCCTGAGCATGTGGGCAGTGGGATGATAAAGCTGTTGAAGCTCATGAAGGCAAATTTGTGTCCAGTGGATGGAGTACTCTGAAGCACTCTGCACAGTTCTCTGTCCTCCATCACAGACAACAAAGTCAGGGAAAGACTTGGACATTCACCTGGAAGCACAGTGTAAACCAGTAGTGGGGTACATAAGGAATGGAGATGCAAATTATACCCAGTAATATGACATTACAGTGCCATTGAGTTTTAGTGATTCACCTGGAATACTACATTTGGTGCTGGCCAGCCTAATGCTCTACAGGGACCCTACTCAGTACATCTAATTTAGCTTAAGGAGCTTACTCTCCCTAAAATCCCTCTGCAGACAAGAGTGAGCTTTGGGCTCTCTCCTAGGAGTTAGTTCAAGCTTCTCGTGGTAGGTTACTGTTCTCCACCATCCTTTAGAGTAAGCTGCTTTTCTCTACTAAAATAGAGGCTCATGCTATTCCTTTCTCTATTCACACGTTGAGAAATGTCAGACATGGTTAATGAAAAATGTTAGGGAATTGGGGAAAAAACAGATCAGGGTCGAGGAAGCCTATTTAGATAGGGAGCAATCAGAAGTACACAAGATAAGGAAGGGAAGAGCAGGTAGACCTGGCACTTCTCCCAGGTTTTTCATAGTAACACAACTCATAGGTGACTCTGAGAGGCAGAAGATAAGAGAGGAAGGCTGCTCAACTTGATGAGGGGATGAAGCTTCATTGCTTTCAAAGCCTTGGAGGATTAAAAAAATGTCATCCACTCCACAACTGACAAGACTACCAACAGTTATGCTAGCAAGGGTTGAAATGCCAGCAGGCTCAGGGTCTGGGAGGCTGTCCTTCAGAGTATGACTTAACTTCCTCGTATAGAAACTGCATTCTTATATTTGCCCTTCTTCCACCAACAAGCAGTTTGTTCACTGGTTACCCACTCACACAACTTCTGCATTTCTCCCTTGAGGGGTCTGGCACAGGTTTCTGGAGAAAAAATGTCCCACCCCATGGGAATCAGCCCACTGTGATCTCCTCAGTCATTTCTGAGCTTATTGGTAACTGTGCAGAAGGAAAAGAGACAATAGGGCAAGCCTGAATGTGCATTTCAGAGCAAAAGATGAGCAAGACTGCCATCAGTGGAAGGCCACCCATTCCCTCACCTTTCCAGTAAGGTTCCTGTCAGGCCATTACTGCAGATATCACATCCTGGGTAAAAATCAGTGCTGGAAGAGGCTGTACAAACTTACCAGCAAGGCTTTTGGTGTCTTCTCCTTGCCACACCTTTTCCTGTCATTCAGTTCAGAAGAACAGATTCCCAAAGCTACAAAGCAAATGGCTCCACTAGCCTCCAAGCACTTCCTGCATCCTCCCCTGCTTGCACAGAATCACAGAAGCAGCCAGGCTGGAAGAGACCTCCAAGATCATCAAGTCCAACTGACCACCCAACCCTATCTAATCATCTGGACCATGACACTAAGTGTCTCATCCAGTCTTTTCTTAAATACCTCCAGGGGTGTCAACCCCACCATCTTCCTGGGCATCAACCCCACCACCTCCCTGGGCATCAACCCCACCATCTCCCTGGGCATCAACCCCACCACCTCCCTGGGCATCCATCCTCTTTTTTCAAAAGGGCCACAACTGCTCCCAGCTGCAAGAGCACTGTGAGGGAGCACTCACTGCTCACATCTCTCTCCCCCAGCTCCTTCCAGCTCTGGTGCTCCCCACATTTAAAAACTATTACAGACTGCAAAGTGTTCAACATAGGCAGCTGCACAAGCACTGGTAGCAGGAAGCAGAGAAGATCTCATGTTTTGCCTCCATTTGAAAGGCCCCTCCAAGTGTGTTTGTGGTAGGCTGCTCCCACCCTGGCCCACACAGACATGCACTTGTGTGTGGCACATATTGTTCCTCTTCTACCTACAATGGCTGTTTGCCTCTTGTCAAAGGAAATCTGCTGGCTCTGGAAGAAGACAAACCACATCAAGTGGCATCTCACTTTCAAATGTCATGGAATTATAAATCACCTGATTATTTGTTTTAGTCTTTTCTCAGGGATGGTGATGATTTCTAATTGCCTGGCTCCACAGTTTCCTGTCCCCATTTTTAACAGAAGCACTATGTTTGACTTCTTCCAGTCGTCTTCTTCTTCAAAAAAACAAGCACTAAGCTCTCTGATCTTATCAGCATCAGCTGCCCATATTCCTACCCACCAACAAACTCTTCTTTTGGTTTCCCGTTTTCTTACTATCAAAATGCCCTTAAAACACCTTATTAGTATAAGCAAAGAATAGAAGTGTTTTATTTTGTGCCTTAGACTTTCTGATTTTGTCTCTGTATGCTCATGCTGAGGGGTTTTTTTAACATTCATTTTTAGCTATTTGACCTAGTTTCTATGTTCTGTACACTCCCTTCTTGCACTTGAGATCATTGAAGAGCTTGTGATTTCACAGATAGCTCTTCCTGCATTTTCTATCCCTGCTACACACTGGGATATTTGGTGATTCTCCTACTGTCTTTTGTTTATTTTATTTTTTTATTTAATGAACCATCAGCTCTTTCTGGAGCTCTTTTCTTCCACAGATTTGAGCCGCAGAGGAATTCACCTGCTAATATCCTCTGTGTTCATTAAAGTCTGCTGCCTCCAATACCTTTGCCTTCAGATTTGTGTTATCCTTCCTTTATTTCCTGAGGCTTTCAAATGCCGTAAGACTCTCTCCAAGATAGTCCTCCACCTTCACACTCCTCAGCTGTTCCTCTTCAGTGTTAGGAGCTGACTCCAACATGACCACCTGGGAAGTTGCTTTCCGTACGGTTGTGCGATAAAATGCTAGCGACACGCTCACCAAGCAGGCTGTGCCCTAGTTTATCAGGTTCTTCATAATTGGTGAGATAGCTGAAGACCCCCCAGACCAACTGTGGTGGGTTGAAATTACCCCCAAAATAAAATTGCCAGACCAGCTCAGTTGGAAAGCTAATGAAGCTATATTTACAAGCAGACTAAAATCTAGAAGTATGAAATGCAATGAATATGTACATAATATACAACATTTACATGTATTTACAATTTATAAGCAGCACAAGAACCCCCCTGGACAAAGCCAGGGGGCTACCAACAGCTTCCCCCTCTCCCTCTCCCAGACATGGGAAAAAGAAAGAGGAGAAAACCAGAGAGTATCTTGTTAGTAATTAGCCACAAGAAGAACACAGCCAAGGTCAGCAACAGCTAAGCAAAGGTACTGGCTAGTACCAGCTAGAGTGAAGAATCATGGAATCACAGAATTGTTAGGGTTGGAAGAGACCTCAAGGATCATCTAGTTCCAACCCCACTGCCATGGGCAGGGACACCTCACACTACATCAGATTGCTCAGAGTCACATCCAGCCTGGCCTTAAAAACCTCCAGGGTTGAGGCTTCTACCACCTTCCTGGGCAACCTGTTCCAGTGTTTCCTCCTGTTTCCTCCTAACATCCAATCTGAATCTACCCATTTCTATTTCTTTTACCATTCCCCCTAGCCTGACACTTTTAAAAGTCCCTCACCAGCTTCCTTGTAGGCCTCCTTAAGATACTGGAAGGTCACAATAAGGTCTCCTTGGAGACTTCTCTTCTCCAGACTGAAAAGCCCCAACTCTTGCAGTCTGTCTTCACAGGAGAGAAGATGCCAAAAAGAGAAAGAGTTCCTTTATACAACTAACTAATTATCAGACCAATGGGATTATTTAGACCTTATCATTATTTTCCCTTTACATCCAATGATAATTTATGTACATTCTACCACATTCTACTCAATCTGTGGAAAACATTGCTAGGCATCAGCCTAAAACTACCACACCAACCAGTCCTGGGGTTGGTTTGTTTGTTTTTTCTTAAAGGATTTTGCTAGCTGCTCACAAAACAGCCTCATCTATCTGAGTTTCTTGGATGGGGAAAAGACAACAAGTGTAATGGATGTGATTTTTTTCCCATATTATTTCCTGCTACTATTTAGAGATCAGGTCCATTGTGCTCTGTGCTTCTTGTCTGAGTAGAAATGTACAGATTTGCTTTTCCCTCGCCAGTTCATATTTCTCCAGTTCACTGCTTTCCATTTCTTCCTCATGTAGGCATTCTCATGTAGACTCTGCAGAGCATCCTAATGGGAGAGGAGGGCAGAGCTCTGGCAGTTGCTGAACCTTCCCTGCTTCTGAGACATGACAGTTGTACAGAAAAGAGCCTCTTCACAGGCAAGACTTCAAAAGGAGATTATTTCACCACTCCAAAAAGTCACATAAATTAAGCAGTAAGATTTTGCCCAGCACAGCAGCCATGACTAGACTATCAGGATCATTTATTTTCCATTTCTTTAATAGGCAGCTTTTCTTCTTAAACACAGACAGTTTAAAATTTGGTGCCAAGACTGCACTGGATCATGAAATTTAGTCTGGTTTGATATTGTCATCTTCATTACTAACTGACCCTACAGTTTGAAACAGAAACATCATAGCTACATTAAATGCCTGTAAAATTACATGCAAATGCAAAGACTAACTCGTTCCAACTTGGCTTTTCACTGCATGACCCTGTCCTTCTCATCAACATTAGAGTTATTCAGCCACAAAAGGCCCTTGAGCATACCATGACATTTACAGTATCTCTGAGTGTTTCTTGTTTATTTCTCATAAATTTCCTCTGGTAATAACTTAGTCACTCGGCAACACTCTACAGTACACACATACATTACACGATTATCTCATATTTTATACAACACATGTTAAAGTAATTAATTTTCCCAAGCAAATGTCATACCATTTAGTTCATCGTTAGGTGCCAAATATTTGTGCAATCGTTTGTTACAAATATATGCATAACCACAGAACACTTCAGCTCCCTGGTATTTATTAAGTGTAATTTAAAGGGACACTGTCAAGGTTGTTAAAATCTCAACTTTCACATTAGGTTTTGTTCCACTTGAAATTCCATTAAGGATTCAACCTCAACTCATTTATTCACCTGTTAACTCTCCTCGTGACAACATTTAGGACAGGAAAATAAACGTGGCCTCAGCATGGTGTGGAAGGTGCTAAGTGTTTCACCTCTCATTTACACATTCTTTATCCTTTCATTGACAAGATCTGGAGTTTGTTCCATGTTTAAGGTAGAGCCATAGGCAGCAAGAATAGGTGCCTCCTACATAAAAAGAATCAAGTTCATTCAGAAGTTCAAGTCAAGTAATTTGTTTCTGTGCCAGCATAGGTTACCTCCAAACAAAGAGACAAAACCCCATCAGGACAGCGGCTCTAATTTCAACAGATGGAAGACAAGCTAGCCGTGCACCATCAGGACTGTTTGCCTTGAAAAATACATCTTAAGGCCATGAAATGACCTCTGACAGATAGTGAAGTTTGATTCTCTCAACCCCTAAATTAGGGCTTCCCCATGCTCCTCACACATTGATACAGAGGTCCTTAAAAGTACACAGAGAGAGAGGAAGAGCAGCAGTGGAGCTGTGCAGTAAGAAACTGTGCTCAGAGACTCGACAGGCTGAGCCAGACAGCTCCATTCAAGCTAACAGCCCCATAAATCCTGTTCCTCACATACTGCTTATTCTTCAACACATTCAATCAACAGGTTTGGAAAGGGGGATCCAACACTTTTCTCACTTATTTTGGCTTTTGATGAGAAAAAACAGCAGTGAAGAAAAGAAGCAGAACCATAAACAGTACAAGTGGGAATGAGAAAGAGTAGGAGGAAGCACAAACCCAGAAAGCAGAAAGACAGGAGAAAGAAATGTTGGGAAGACACAGCAGAGGGACAGCAGAGACAAGAGTGACTATCAGTAACAGTGTGTTGAAACAGTGCAGCACCTTGGTGAGACTTCTTTTAGGTTACTGTGAATAACTACCTTTATTCAGGGAAGATGCACTCTGACTGGAATAGGCAGAGAGAAAAGCAGACCTGTGTGTTCAGAAGAAAGATGAGTTATCACACAATCAGAATGCCAAAAAGTCTGGTTCACTAAACTTGGCAGAAAGCTGAAAGGAGGTGTGATTGCTATCTTCCCTTATGTAAGCAGCGGGCATCAAACAGCAAAGAAGAGGCACATTATTCAAAGGACAATACCAAAACAAGGATGAAAAGGCTGTTTCCCATGAATGCCTGTAGACTGGAAGTTACAACAAAGTCCTAATCTGCAAAGGGATTAGGTTTGGGGTAAACCTCAAATCCTTATATTTTCATAATTGGCTGATTTCAGTCAGTTTTGAGAAGCTAGTATTGCTTGAGACTTTAGATCCACACAGGTCACTTCGCTGTCATTAAGACTAGAATCACAGAATGCTCTGGGTTGGTAGGGGTCTCTGAAGCTCATCTAGTCCAAGCCCCTCTGCAGTAAGCAGGGGCATCCTCAACTAGATCAGGCTGCCCAGAGACTTATTGACCCTCACATTGAATACCTCCAGGGACGGGGTCTCAACCACCAACCTGGACAACCTGTTCCAGTGTTCTACCACCCTCACAGTAAACAACTTGTTCCTAACATCCAATCTAAATCTGCTCTTCTCTAGATTGAAGCCATCACCTCTCATCCTGTCACTGCAGGCTTTTGTAAACAGTCTCTCTCCATCCTTCCTGTAGGCCCCCTTCAGGTACCAGAAGGTTGTTATTAGGTCTCCCAGGAGCCTCCTCTTCTCCAGGCTGAACAACCCCAGCTCCCTCAGCCTATCTTCATAGCAGAGGTTCTCAACCCCCCTGATCATTTTCATAGCCCTCCTCTGGACCATCTCCATCAGGTCCATGTCCTTCCTATACTGAAGGCTCTAGATCTGGATGCTGTGTTCCAGGTGAGGTCTCACCAGAGCGAAGTGGCAGAATCATCTCTCTGGATCTGCTGGCAACACTTCTTTTGGTGCAGCCTTCTGGGCCGCAAGCACACACTGCCTGTGCATTGCCAGCTTCTCATCCATCAGCACCCCCAAGTCCTTTTAAGACAAGAGCTTGATTAGTTTAAGGAACAGTTTCTGTTGCGGTGTTTGCAATTGCCGGTGTCTTGGTCCCATGTGTCGGAGGGGATTACTGTCACACTGGTTCTGTTGTTATTCTGGCAGACTTCACCAGCTTTGAGATCACTGCTTGGAAACCCAAAATGCACTTGCTGCTTTGATTTTTTTTCTATGGACAGTGTGCTATCATATTTGAAGCAGAATGGATGGGTTCTCAAAGCGGCTTTGATCTGTCCTAGATCCTCAAAGCTGCCTGCAAGGATAGCTTGAAAGCTTTTTATTTAAAATAAGTGGCGTTTCCTCCCCTCTCATTTTAATTGAAATAGATGCTGAATGCAGGGCAAATTGTGTTGTAAGCTTGATTGCAGAAAACAAGCACAGTTCTAAACCAGCCTTGATCAATAGCAGCTCCTGGTAATTGACTGTAATCAGTCTATCTACTTATTGCCATGGGAATTAAAAAAAAAGAAGTTGTTTTGTTTTTGTTGCTTGCCTCAGAAACAGAGAATGGGAGGAGAGGGAAGGAGAGGGAAGCATCGATCAGTCATGCAGCCTCAACCAGTGGCGTATCCTCGAGGCAACCTGCAAGTCTTGGAGAAATGCCGACAGAATTTTCCTAGGCAGAAGGAAGCAGACTGGAAAGTCTGGCTGCACAGAGCTAGGGCTGGGGTTTTTGAGTATCTGATGGTGCCTCATTGGCTGGATGGGTGAGCTTTGAAAATGGGCATGGAGATTCAGGCTACAGAAGTCACACCACTGGTGGAAAGGAGGAAAGATGTGTATTGACACTTCTGCTGAGCCAAACCCCTCACTTCTGTCAGCAAGGAGGCGTGAGAGCAAAAAGATAAAAGTCAGGAAATGTTTGTGACATGGAAGAGGTCATTCCCATGGACAACCCAAACAGGTTGGGAGTAAAGGAAGGAAAACCAAACACAGGCAGGAGGGAAATAGCTGCCTCCCTTTTTTTGTTGTGGCCATGAGTGCAACCCATCATTCTGCAGTGTTTGACACTGTCATCAGGTCAACTGAATGCTGCATTTTGGGCAACAGCAAGGGAGATGGTTCTTCCCCTTTGCTCTTGTGAGACCCCACCTCTAATATTACATCCAGTTCTGGTGTCACCCTAAGAAGGACACAGAACTTTTGAAACAAGTCCAGAGATGGGCCATAGAAATGATCCAAGGGCTGCAACACCTCTGCCGTGAGCACAGACTGAGGGAGCTGGGGTTGTTCAGCCTAGAGAAGACTCTGGGGGGACCTTATAGCTGCCTTCCAATATCTGAAGGAATCCCACAGAAAGGCTGGAGAGGGACTTTTCATAAGGATGTCTAGCGATAGGACAAGGGGGAATGGTTTTAAGCTGAGGAAAAGTAGGTTTAGACTGGATCTTAGGAAGAAGTTCTTCAGTACAAGGCTAATGTGACTTTGGAATAGGCTGCCCAGGGAGACTATGGATGCCTTCTCCCTGGGGGTGTTCAGGGACAGGTTGGATGAGGCCTTGAGCAGCTGAGTCCAGTTGAGTGGCATGGCAGGGAGGTTGGAGTAGATCGTATCTAAGGTCTCTTCCAGCCTAAGCCATTCTATGATTCTACGATGATTCCCTGACTATCACAGGGGTGTTTGGGTGGCTGTTCTTTTTAGCTGCTCCTGCTAGAGAGTCACCATGTCCCCTGCCACTGGAGCTTCATGTTCCCAGGTGATTGCCTTCACTCTGAAACAGATGTCATCTGGAGAGAGGGACGTGTGTTTTGTTCTTTGTGCAGGTGGCAACATTACTTGGGAGTCTCCACCGCATTTTGACAAGTGGTGATGTTGCTACATCCTGCGTTGATGCTTTCCTCTTGCCAGTTTGTTAGGTTTTTCCTACTTCCCAGCAACTACTGTGTGCTGCATTAAATGAGTGCCTATGGTTTAATTGCAGAAAATCTGCGTTTCACTCCTGAATTAAATTAGAGGCTTTTCTGCCAGGTTCATTTTACTAGAGCGGCTGCATCTTAAATCAGCCTACGTAAAGAGGGTGAAGAGGAACTGAACTACTGAACTACTCCCTACTGCAGATCTCACTGAATATATGCAGCGGGGCCAGCTCAAAGGTATCTACCAGGCCCAGAATATTTCTTTTCTGTGTACTTTCAGAAGTGTGGAGAACTTAGCAAAGCAGCCCCTCATATTCTACCTGACTTCAATGACAGGAAAATCAGGCTGATTGCAAACATCCCTGAAAAGCTCACACCTTATGTAAAAGAGCTGCGTATCAGATGAGTAGGAGCTTCAAAATGCTTTAAACAGGCATGGTAAAGCGAAACACACCCACCAAGCCTGTTCTGTGAGACAGCAAGCTTCTTCCATCAAGTTTCCAGAGGCTGATGAATTTGTGAGATGGTGTGATGGGGGGAGGAAAACCAGCCTTCTGCACGGTCTCTAGCACACAGGCTGCACCAGGGAGGTAGCACCACTGGCTACCTATCTATTATGGCTCCCACCCTTCCCCCTGCCCAGTGTCTCCTTTCCTCAAAGGGCATGGCAGATCTGGGTGAGGTGACTCATATGCAAATATGCCTTATTAGGGCATGCTGAATTGGGGCAATTAGCCACAGAGGTCACTGTAGTACTGTGGCTAAGGGAACCTTCCAGTGAAACCAGGCTGGATGTAACTCCTTTTCTGTTTTCCTATTCCCCACAGCATTAAAGACAAAAAGGTTATGGGCCATGAGCTTAGATTCATAGAATCATAGAATCAACCAGGTTGGAAGAGACTTCCAAGATCATCCAGTCCAACCTATCACCCAGCCCCATCCAATCAACTAGACCGTGGCACTAAGTGCCTCATCCAGTCTCTTCTTGATCTCCAGAGCTGGTGACTCCACCACCTCCCTGGGCAAAAAAGCTGTGTCACTTGATGCTTCATACCTTGTCATCTTGGGGCAGGGGGCAGAAGCAGCAATAATCCACCAAGCACCCATGTGGTACATGGCCACAGACCCATGGCAACACAAATGCCTGCTTTTCCCTTTGTGGGCTGTCTGGAGTACTCCACAGCTGCATCCAAAATGATGGTTTGCCTGTTTTTTCTGGCCATGAAGAAGTATCTTCATATGCTACAGTTTCATTGACCAGTGAAAACAAAATGAATTAGGTAGTAAAAGACATGGGAAAACATGAGTCTGTAATTCTAAGGAACATTAATTGATGGTATCAGTTGACCTGCACTGTACCACAATGAACAGGCATGTCAGGATTTGCCCTTTTCCCTACCCTGTGCTAGCCAACTGCAGGTAGGGCTGTAGCTCTGTCTCTCCTCTGATCCTACCCTCTCTGTGAGTCCTGCCTTTGATAATTTTCTAAGCTAGGGCTAAGCAAGAAGGAATTAACAGGCAATAGTTTTCCTTTCTTAATTTCTGGCACCTAATTAAGCATGTGTCAGAGATCAATTTATGTGTAAGTTTTAGCATGCTTGTGTGATGATCCACATAGGGCCACAATTCACTTTAATCCAGACAGCTTGGGAGCAATGCAAATTTGGACAACCCAGCTTTAACATGGCCTGTAAAACCAGTCTCAGGAAGAGGATAAAGTAACAGGTATGATGGAAGCAGAGAGATGTCTTCACAGTGAAGTGGCACTGAATGATGCTGATTTTAGCAAAACTTTCCTGCTCCCCTCTTCCTTCCAAACTTTATCCTATTATAAAGTGACACAACTTGGAAGAGGAAGACCTGGTCTCCTACTGCCAACTGCTTGCCTTTGTTCTCATTAAGAGACTTCATTTAAAAAAAACATTTATCAAAAATGGTTTTTCCTGGTCTTCCACTCAGACAAAGGGAGTAACAAGAGCCTGGAGCCAATGACATTTGGTCAGAGTGAAAAGCAGGGTTATTTTTAAAATTAAACCTTTCCTGGAAGGTTTTGTGTTGCTCAGAAGTTTACCATTTGAATATGCTTACTGATGTCAAGTTTGATAGTAAAACTCAATCCCAATACTCAGAGACTAGAATTTCCTTTTACCACAAACCCAGTATTTCCCATGTTTTCCCCAGCTTTAGCTTCCCTCGTGCTTTCTTCCTCCTTTGAACTGCACAACTAATACAGCTATTATCTGTAGAGCACTGTCAGAATATCCAGTTAATTTACTACTGCCAACTGCTTGCCTTTGTTGTCATTAACAATCTCCATTTAATAAAAAGCTTTTATAAAAAATGGTTTTCCTGTAGTACTTTTATTTTTCCCAGAAAAGGCATTAAAATTAATTTGCTTTCACTTGGTCTCTATTTTTGAGTGAATATAGCAAGGAACAAAAAAGATAAACATGTCAAAAAAACCCCAAAGAACAGGTAATGCAGAAAACCAATTCTGTTCTAAAGCAGAATATGTTTCTTTTTTTTCCTTTTTTCTTTCTTTTCCTTTTTTTTCTTTTCTTTTAATTTTCTTTTTATTTTTTATCTTTGTTTTATTTTTCACTTTTCCCCCCTTTTCCTTTCAATTTCCTTACTTCTTTCCTCTTTCCTTGCTTCTTATCCTTTTCATTTTTCTCTTTCATGATCTTTTCTTTTTCCTTTTCTTTACTTTTCTATTTTTTATCTTCTTTTCCCATTTTTCTTTTAAATTTTCTTTGTTCTCTGTTCTTTATTCTTTTTTTTTCTCTTTTACTTTCTCTTTTCTTTACATCTTTTCTTTTTACTTTTGAAAGCAAAAAAAGTTAAAGATGAGTAGAAAACTTCAGACCGCAGCCCTGCATTTGGTATACAAAGAAGACACTCCCCTACCACACAGCTCCCTGCAGCTTCTTTACTGGGTGAGGCAGAGGGTAACACTGTGCAGAAAGATTTGACCTGAAGGTTAGGACAAGATTTTCTGCTGGAAATGTGTTGGACTCCCTATGGATGCTGTGCACTTTGCTAACCTTCCTAAAGAAGCTTCCCTTGCATGTTTTTCACACACAGCCTCTGCCTGTACCATCTGAACCTCAAAACAACAGTTTACTATTGATATCAGAAGAGTATTAGGACATTCTAATCATCCCACTATGTAAAGAACCACAAAAAGCAAACAGGAGATACCAATTCTGGACAGCAAATGAAGTGAAAAAAGACAACAGCTCTTTGCTATTGTGTTTTGACAATGGTTACTATCTCAAATGAGAAGTTGTGCCATTAGCTGCAAAGGGCCTACAGGGATTCTGCAGGAAGCCACAGCTAGGCTGTCTCACTAATCTCAGAGAGAGACATTGGCACATAAATGTTATAAAATGTATTGGATACACTTTCTGAAGATTCTCACTCTCTAAGGACAGCTGCCAAAATGGAATGGTATGTTTTATGATAGCTTTCTCCTGTCCAATGTTTGTCAGGGACATAAAGACATATTGAGAGGATATCAGGGGATCACATGAACAAGCAAGGAACAACTGACGATGCTGAAGAGCTTCCTGCTGTGAAGCTTCACTGCTGATGTAGGCAGTGTTGCGTGCCCTGCAATGACCCTTTCAGAATTTGCACAGCCAGTCTGCCTGCCTTCCTTTCTTCCTTCCTTCCTTTCCCTCTCCTTTCTTTCCCTTCCCCATTTCAAACTTTCTGGGAAAAAAAAATAGTAAAAAATTAAAGAATTTTCACAGAAATTAGTTTTTGAAATCAGAACATTTTGGACAAATATCAATTTACGTAGCAAAGGGTGCCCAAGTGCTCCATGGTAGCTGTACAGGGAGCACCTCATAAACTCATTCAGACTGAACACATTGCCTATGGTCTTCCACAAGCCTGTTTCAGGGAGGAGAGATGATATGTTATGGGAATTTCATGGCCTGATGCATCATAGAGTATGAAATATGGCAGGGGAGATCCACTGCCTCTATAAGGACATTAAGCAACTGAAGTACAGCTCCTCTCAGGCAGGGTGATGGCATACCACAATTGAAATACTTGGGTTTCAGCTATTTTATCCCTAAATTCCTTTTATTCCCCCCCCCTATAAAAAGCAGATCTAATTACAAAATTATATTTACAAACAGCTTTATCTAAAAATGGAGGAACATTACATAGCATGGTCAGTGTTCTCTGGAATGGGCTTTGGAGGTGATCTGGAATGCATCCTGCCTTATTAACAAAGAAAATGTTACTTCCATTAAAGAAAGAAACAACCCATCCCCTGTCCCCCCCCCCCCCCCCATACCATCCGTGAGAAACTCTCACTGTATTTTGTTTGAAATTTAAATTCAGAGTGTTAATACCACCCACTGTACAAAACGAATGTGATTAAAAGGTCGGTTTCATTTGTTTTCAATTAAAATACACGTTAAATGTTTACCTTTCCGCACTAAATGCAAATGCAGGTGCATAACAACAGCACCGGGAAACCAGAGAGTGGAAACCCACTGACCTAGTTTCACCATCCCAGTGGAGGACTAAAATGCAGAAAAAACCCCCAACCAACTAAACAAACGAACAAAAAGATGTAAAAGCATCCCACTACCCCCACCCCCCCGGCCCCCATAAGTAAAACGTGCCCTCTAAAAGTCACATAAATGAAAACATTAAAAATTAATTCGTGTGCAGAAGACGGCAGGTGTGGGGGATTTGCCCTGCCCATGACCCTGGTCCCAGAGTTATTTTGAGGGACGGGGGGGACGATATTCAGACAAAGGTTACTGCACCCAGCGCAGGGGGAGGAGGGGTGTGTGTGTGTGGGGGGGTGTGTGTGGGGGGGGGGGTGTGTGTGTGTATGGAGGGAAGAGGACTGTGCAGAGCTCTGGGCCTGAGGTTAATTTTGAGAGCTCTACGAAGAAGTCGACAAAGAATTCTTTACATAAAGGGCTTCGCATTTAAGTTCTACTTCCGCCCCGCTTAGATGCCAAAGGTAGCGAACCCTGACTCTCCTCCCTCCGTTCTAGTCCATCACCGCCACACGGCCCGCGCGCTGCGGGGCCGAGGCTCCAAAGGACGAAGGCCAGGGCCTTCCCGAGCTCTGCCTCCCTCCTGTACCGCCTGGGCGGGCTACCGAGGGAACGCACGATGGGGCCCGAGGGTGCCGGTCGAAGGCAGCCTCTAAGGCCTGGGGTCTGCCCCCCCAGCGGCGGCCCGGCGCTGACGGGCGGCGCGGGGCATGCTGGAGCCCAGGAGCGCCCCCACTCGGCTTCGTGTCGCAGCGCCGCTATTCACACACAGACCCCACCCCCCTCCGTGACGTCATCGGCCGGTCTCCAGGCAACGGCGCCCCCAGCGGCGCGGAGCTGCCGGCTGGCCGGGGTGGCTATGGCGCTGCCACTGCTGCCCGGGGCCTTCTGCCACCGGAACGTGAGTGACAGCGGAGGAGACGCCCCTTCCTCTCCCCTGCCTCGGTATCGGGGCTGCCGTGGGGACGGCGTCGGTGTCCGTTGGGCTGGCCGCCCACCTCAGGCCAGGCCTGAGAGGTGACGAGGGCGGAACAAGATGGCGCTTTGGCTGTCGGTGGGGCCGGCGGGAGGGGCCGAGGCGCAGGTGTCCCCTGCGGAGTCGGCCCCGGCGGCGGAAAGAAGCGCCGAAGGCTTCTCCCGTCCTTCTTACCCGGCAGGTGGAAGGCCGAATGCTGTTAGGCCCACAGACTTCCTCCGGTTTTGCCTTGGGAGTGGGAGTTCATTGCAGCTTGGGCTGGGACTGAGGGATCTAACAGTTACTGTGGGGCAGGATGAGGTCTTGTTGCGTCTCTGACGAAGCAAAACGAGAAGAGGCAGATACCCCTCTAAATAAACCAAAAACCCATTGCAGAGGCAGGGGGCTGGGGTGGTGATGTGGGAGATGCTAGGGATGCCAATGTGGTGTTTTCAGAGCTGTCAGTACTATTAAATACTGATGGCAGTCTGAATTTGCAAGATGGTATTTTTGTCGTGAGCTACAGCAGCAAACAAAAGAGAAGACTGCCATCACTACTTCATACACGTTCATCAAGGATAGCTGGAAATTTGCTGAACACAATCTACAATCTGAAAAGGTGTGAGAGCTAAGGAGGGATGTGGGCATGGCACTGAAGCTGGTGCCTTTAGAAGGCAGATGAAGCAGTGGTAATTTCTTAATAATGTTAAAATATCTGAAAGGGAATTTGTTGCTCTCACACTATGAACATGTGGCTGTAAGAGCCCTTCTTTCTGTATTGTGTCTGCTCAGGTTCTTTGCTAGCTCCTAAGTCTAGTCTACCTTATAAGGAAGTGTATAGAAGGTCATAGTATGGTCCAGAGACACTTTGCAAATGATTTGTCAAGACACATGTATTAATGTCAATAGTACCAGGAGTGGCAGTACCCTCAGATATGAGACTTCTACATGCTGTTAGCATGTCTGGAGCCTACTTCATGAGCTGTGAATCAGTTTGCATTAAGTGTAGTCCACTGTAAAACCTCTAGCAGCTCTGTAAAATAATACCAAGACAGATAAACACAATTGTAGCTATCCAGGTGCTGACACGGGGAACATGAAGTTGCATAGAAATAGGTGGACTCCTCAGCCTTGATGTGTCAAGACTGTACATGTATGTGCACACACAGGACCTCTTGCAGGAGAAGCCCAGCTTGCAAGGATCTTTCAGACAATTTTTTGTCTAAAAACAACAGGCTGGGTGCCATTTTTGTAGAAAAACAAAGACTGGTGGTGAATGCTTAGTCTGTTGCTGGATTAAAATTTATATTATAAAGGGTTGTGTATGTAACACTTCAGATAGCTGCTGAGTAGCTATATCAGCATCATTGTAATAGGTGTGTGCTATTGGTATCTGCCAGGGGGAAGCAAAATAGCTCTCCTCAATGTTATCCATAACTTTATTGTTCTGCAAATTTCAGTGCAACTTCATTGGTAGGGATTATTTGGTTTGGAGTCTGATGGAGTGAGCTGTCTCCAGAGCTCCACAGCAGCTGTGAGGAGGCTGTGTGATAGACATGGTGCCTCCTCTTTCAGAGAAAAGGTACAGTATTTGGCTTCACTTGCTTGGGAAGAGTTACACAGCATCACAGGATGTTAGGGGTTGGAAGGGACCTCTGAAGATCATCAAGTCCAACCCCCATGCCAGAGCAGGACCATAGAATCTAGCGCAGGTTTCACAGGAACACATCCAGATGGGTCTTGAAAGTCTCCAGAGAAGGAAACTGCACAACCTCTCTGGGCAGCCTGTTCCAGTGCTCTGTGACCCTCACAGTGAAGAAATTCCTCCTCACGCTGAGGTGGAACCTCCCATGCTGCAGTTTATATCCTTCACCCATATATAGAGAGTGTTGAATACTCCATGCTGGAGTACATATAGTGCCTATATGTGTTATGAGAACTAAAGCTGGGAAAATCAAGTCACAATTGCCACAAGACAGCATTGTAAATCTGTGCTTAAACTCTTGTTAGGGTTCCACATTTTTCTTTTTGACAGTCCTTGAGATAGTGATGTTAATACTGGTAACTTGACTTTCTTGACAAACAATTTAGATCTCCAGTTAGTGTGGACTGTTATATTTGATCTTATTTTTGTATAGTTTCACAAATGAGAGGCTATAAAGATTGTATTTAAATGAAAAAAAAAAAAAAGAACCATTTCTGTAGATAAATTGAAAATAAATAAAGAATTTTCACCTGATAGTACTGTAAGCATTGCCATCAATGCCTCTTGCTGCACAGAAACAACAGTGGCAAAACACCCCCTGAAGGATGAGCAGATGACAGGGAGTCACTATTCCAGCCAGCCCTTGGTTTATGATATTAATTCCACTCTTACCACTATTCAAACTACTGGTACAATCTTCTCTGCATCCAATGCTTCCACTTTACTCATATCTAGACCCATGAAAGGCAGTAGAATAGGAGTATGTAGGTGTTCTGTCTACCATGCAAGTTTTTATGAAGTCAGTCGGTCTAACTCTGGAAAATCAGAGCTTGAAGGTAGTTAGGGACGCGGAGTCCAACTTCAGGGCAGCAGGGGTTGTGCTGGCAAATAGGAAAAAATGCTCTCACAGCAATTAGATCTCTGGATCTGGGGGCCACTGTCCCTTGTATTACCCCTCCATTATGGTTATTATTACTTATGGCTCACTACCAGGAATGCTTACTTCCTCTCCAGCCAGGAGCAGAAATGCTTCCTGTCTGGGAGCAAGGGCAGCGAGGCAGGGCTGTTCACAGCCATCCGTGGTGCTGGCAGTGCAAAAGGCAGCAGCCGCTAGCTGTTTTTCACTATTCACATCCCACCCCCGCAAATGTAACTGACTGGTGGGATCAGTAACTGTAACCGATTGGGGTTTAGCAACACCAGCCAGAGTGGCGCTGCTGTGCTGGGTAGCTGGGATGGAATCTTGCTGTTTGTGCATCACAGCTAATGTGACTGGAGGGCAACAGAGCTGATAGCACTTTTAAAACAGTGATTCCTACAGTAAAGAAGGTAATGTTTCCTTTGCATTAAATGAAGTGCAGGGACGAAAGGGACAGGCATAGCCCAAGCAGTGACATGTTTGATGGGCTAGAGAAGAATGACAGCAGAAGGTGTCAGGAGCATAAAATACTTGCTTTCTACAAAGACAGTAAAAGAAACTGCTCCTATTTTTTCAAATCTCTTTGAAATAAAAATTATGGTAGTTTGTGTACATCTAAGTCCAACCATCACATAAGCTCCCTTCCTGTCCTTCAAAACTCCTGTTCCTTGAACAGAAGCCTACAAACAGTGTCTGCCATGTTGGCATGTGGGTGATCAGGAGACCTAATGATAGAGCAAGATGATATTTGGAGCACAGATTAGTCTATATCCTGCCCAGTTGCATGGCCTTTTCCTTCAGGGGGCTGGCTCATGAGCAGAAGTCAGACCTTTCCCCTTCAGGGAGGCCAGAGACTGCTGGGAGGGCTGATGCTCCTCTGTCCCAACAGCCATAGAGCAGTGCCTTTGTCTGCCCCTCTGCAGTGGTAGGATATTCTTGCACATAATTTAACCTTACATTAAAGAGTTTTTATTAATGTCTTTATTTTCACAAACAGTAACTTAATGCTGGGGGGAAATGTCAACCCACCACATTAGGTTACAGCTTTGAAAATTCTGCTACTCTCACATACCCTTGTAAAGGGGAATTCCTTCCCCAGAAGCCAATGTTTGAGAGCCATGGGGAAACCTAGGTAGTGTGGCTTCTTCCTGCAGAACCCAACCAGTATAAAAATTGTGCAACAACGAGATTTTCCGTTTTGGCCATACAAATTTTAGGTGTCACTTGTTTGTGAGGACATAAGGTCACAGGTCTTGATAACTATGTTTAATCCTTCATGTGGTGGAAATGTTGCATGTAATAGGTTTGCTCTGTTACTCGAGAAAAAGATTGCACACTCCTAGTCTGGACTTTGTTAGGGATGGCACTGGTTACAATGCAACTGCATTGTTGCTTCCTTTGTTAATGTTTCTAGTCTACCTTCTCAAAAGCAGCTGCCCCTTCTGAAACCAGATTGATATTCTTGCCTTGTTCATGGAGAGGAACACCTATTTGCATGGGTCAGATTTACCAGTTGCGGGCTGACCAGTGTATTTTCTTGCCTGAGGTTTGAAATCCTTCTCTGTGCAACAACATGCATGGCATTCCTTGGAGATTTGAAAGGGAAAATTTAGTGGGGCAGCAGAAATTCCACACCTTCGTTGTTCCGTGTAGGAGTTTGCAATTGCCCTCAACTGTGCTACTGCTGCTGTCTCTGTGTTTCCCAGCTTGGCTGTTTTCTGCTGCTCTGGCACCAAACCCAGACATCAGTTTTTCTTGACAGAGCTCTTACCAACCTTTAAGTAAACCTTTCTGCTGTGTCTTCCCTTCTTCTTCCCTGACTTCTTTCCTCAAGCCTTTCCACTACCTCCAACCACTCAGCTCCACTCCCACAGATCTCTGTTCACAACACCCAAACCCATATTTTCCTGCCTGTCAGGGTTGCATTTTGGGGCCTTTATCTGTTGTCTTCCCTCAGGCTGTGCCAGCTCAGGCTGTAAGAGAAAGATAATAGAATTACAGTATCATGAAGTGGTTTAGGTTGGAAGGTCATTTGGTCCCTCTCCCCTGCAGTGAGCAGGGACATCTTCACCTAGATGCTTAGAGCTCCATTTAACTTGACCTGGAATGTTTCTAGGGATGGAGCTTCTGTCACCTCTCTGGAAAACCTGTTCCAGTGTTTCCCACCTTTCCTGTAAAAAAAGTCTTTGTTATATTCAGTCTTAATCCATGCTCTTTCAGTTTAAAACCATTATCCCTTGTCCTATTGCTACAGACCCTGTTAAAAAGTATGTCCCCATATTTCTTATAAGCTCCCTTACTGTATTAAAAGGGCACAGTAGGTTCTCCCTGGAGCCTTCTCTTCTCCAGGCTGAACAACCACAACCCTATCAGCCTGTCCATGTCTGAGTAGTGTTCCATATCCCTGGAGTGTTCCATGTTCCATCCCTGGAGGTGTTCAAGAAGGGATTGGACGTGGCACTTGGTGCCATGGTCTAGTAGTCATGAGGTCTTGGGTCACAGGTTGGACTTGATGATCTTTGAGGTCTTTTCCAATGTTATTGATTCTATGAAAATTTCTGTGGCCTTCCAACAGGTCTGTGTCTTTTTTTACTGATCCAGGCTGTTAGTGTTGATATACCTCAATCTGAGATGTGTTAGAGGAGAACCAGAATTGCTGGGAACAATGTCTTAAAGTATTCTTCCTTTTACAGCACCACATAACCTATGCACATTCTGAAACCTCTGCAGCAAGCAGAGATGATAAAAGAGTTGAAAACTGGTCACCTGAATTTGACTGCCACAGTGTGCAGCATTTGCATGTATTTCCATTGCTTAGCAGAAGCAACCAGGAGACTAGAGTAGTTCAGAGACACCACAGTTCATCCTGATACAAGACTTGAGCAGGACCTCCACAGTGCAGCAGTTGTTCTCAAGGTGGGAATTAAAAATGGATACAGGCAAGAGAACCGGACTGCTACTAGCAGCTTCTGCCATAACTCCCTATGGCACTTGGTTAAAAACACATAGCTCCTGAGACAGTCTGTGTCCCAGGACTCCCTCATAGCTTCATCTGCTATGGTGAGAGATTTCCAGTTGTGTTTGGTTTAGATGAAATGTGCAGCTCCCTGATGAGTTTGCTGTGACTGTATCAAACAGCAAGATGAAGAGAGCAGGAGGCAGTGTTCCCCAAGGACTGCAGTGGCTGAGTTTGCAAAGCCAGTGGCTGCAATCATAGAATCCTGACCTTTGCATTAGTTGCTATTGAATGTATCCTCAATATTTATTTCAGGCTCACCACACAGAAAATGGCCAGCTTTGTTCAGCAGATCTACAGCCTGTTCAGTTTAGCTGCATTAGCACAGCAGACACAGTTCTTTCCCTGCACTCTCACAGATTTCTTTTAGAAGTCATTTAGTATTACTTATGGAGGTAACATGATGTTCTGTCGCTATTTTAGGCTGGATGTGGTCTGAGTTCATTAGCTGAGCCTTCCCAAATGTCATTTTTCTCTTTTGTGATCTTCAGTTATAATCACTCTTTGTCTTACATTTTTTTTATAGTTGTTTATTTTGGTGGTGTTTGGTTGGGGGGTTTTGTGTTTTTTTGTTGTTTGTTTGTTTTCCTTCCCCTTAAGTAATGACTATACAGACTTCTAGAAGAGATTATTTTGCTTATGGATTTAGGTGATTTTCATGGAGAAGGGGCTTATAAGTAATTCTAGGATTAGGAACCTAAAATAGTCTTTCTGTCAACCCCCCAAAAGTTACAAGAATGTCATAAAAGATTCTTAATGGAATTGCAGCTGTTGGCTGTTTATTTTTGATATCAAATTTTGAAGGACACTGCGATTCCATTCCTAAATTCTGGATAATTTCCAGCAGAAGCAAAGCTGGATTACTTTGATGAACACTGCACCACACTGTAGCTCACCAGAGCTCAGAAACAGATGAACAGCAAATGCTTCTAGAAGAATCTTTTGAGGGCATGAAAAGCTTTCCTTTTCTCAGGAAAACTGCCACCTGCACACTGCTTTAATGATGATGCTTTCTCCCTAACTGATGCTTTGGTAATAGGGGGAAAATAAATATTTGCTGTGCCAAGCAAATGTGTTCTGCAGCGCCTTCAGTATACATCAGATGTTTCGGCCTAGAGATTTCCGTTTTAATACTCATCTTGGCTGTAATTATTCCACATTTGAACTGATAAATGTGGAAAGCTCCCTTCTGTTCTGACGTTTCCCCTCTGAACTAGCCTTGCCTGCTCAAGGCCTCATCCAGCCTGGCCTTGAACACCACCAGGCTGGATGAATCCTTGAGCAGCGTAATTGAGAGGCATCCCTCCCCGTGACCGGGAGGTTGGAGTTGATGATCTGTAAGGTCCCTTCCAAATTAAGCCATTCTGTGATTCTAAGGTTATACTGTACCAAGGAACAAACTTGTTAGAAATGAAATAGTAGAAAAAAGGGCAGCTCAGTAGTACACAAAGGAGAGGGAGAAAATAATCTCCAGTGCAGATGTGATTGCCAGACTCCATCAGTGCCCATCTGTTCCAGAGTCCTGTACCTGTGCTCACTTCTTCATGGAGGGGCAGGATGATGGTAGGAAGATCTGCTCCTGATGCCTAAATATCAGTATTATACTGTGTGTTGAAGCAGAATATTTTATATTACAGCTAAAAGAAAAAAGTACTGATATGAAATATTTTATTTGGGGCATTATTCCTGCAAACACAAAGCTTTTTAGAAAACTCTTGTTACCTTCCTGGCTTGAGCAATGCTATATGGCAGGGGCCATGTGAGCTAACTAGTCGTTACACAAGCAAGTGTTGCCTTTCATTGATTTCCTCTTTTATTCAGTAACCCTTGTGCTTGAGTTATAAACATAGAGTTTAGAAGTACTTCTTTTTTCCCTTTGTAGTATTCTTTAAGCTATGAAGCTTGCCACATGTCCTTTTATTCACCTCTATTCAAAGCACTCCCAAACCATTGCTTACCTTTGAAACTGAACTTCTCTGGGGAAGTGCATCCATACCCTCCCAATTGCTACTGTCCCCAGAATGTGAACCTTATCTCATTCTGCAGTGACTATTTCAAAGGGTGCTGGCTTGCCCAGCTTTTGTTAACCTAAGCACTGTATGGCCATTGATTATTATAGTATTAAAAATAGTCATTTGTAAAAATAGCAAGTCATTTGTTATTCTTCCTATTACTGTCCTTGCAAAAGTGGAATGCAAAAGTATTTTAAGTAAAGGTTCAGCTAAAGTAGTGATTGAGCTGTTGGTGTCAAGGGCAGCTCTCTGTCCTGTGTCATTAGATTTAGAGCACTGCAAGGCAGGTGAGTGGTTTGGATTGTAACCTTCAGTGTGCATCAGTTTGTACATATGAGCATCGAAAGTTATGAGCCATGAGGGTGGTTAGCTGCTTTTCAGCCTCCTAGCTCTCTTTCATATCGGCAGAATGAAATTACTACTTGGTTACTTTCAGGTTTTGCTGCTTCACTGCTTGCACTCCTTCCCAGGACTGCTGTGCTGAGTCTGTGTTACATTATCTTGAAGCACTTGAATGTTGCCATAGTAAAAAATGATTATTTGTACCATTTAAAAATATTTATATTAGTAACATAGAATTGTCTACACCTTTTGGTGAGTAGTGGTTTAAATATACACCTGTGATGTCCCCCAGATTTAGTGGGGGGAGGCAGTTTTGGCCCTCTGCTTGTTTACCAACATGGGTACTCCAGTGCTGCCTATGAAAAATTTTGCTGTCCCACCGGGAGACCCAGGGCCTTCTCTGTGCTCACCCATGGTATCATTTCCACCCCTTTCCACCTTGTCTTCCCTCATGTTCACCCATCCCAGGCTGAGGAAGGGCACAGCTGTGGTAGTCTCCATCTCACTCAAAGTGCCAGGGTGCAGTTACCCAGTGGCCTGTCTCTGCCTTCCCAGACAGTGTTTTGAGGATTTGCGAGCAAGGAAGGAATAGCAGAGTGAGAGGAGCTAACAAGTCAGGATTGCCACTCATGGGAGAAAGGATTAGTGGAGCTTTCTGTTGGCTTTTTCTGTTTCCCTGTCCTGCATGACACTGGTGTGTTGAGTTGCTAGGTGCTTGCTGCCCAAGAGCAGCTCACACAGGCTTGACTGTGTTCAAGGGAACTGGCCAACAAAGCAGGCAGATCATTAGAAGGGACATTCCCACAAGCAGGACTGGTATTCACATGAGTTCAGGGGCTTTTCTGCATCACTTCAAGATCAGCTGCAGCCCCAGCCAAGAAACGCAAGTAGGCAAGACAGGTGTCTTTGCAGTTGGTTGTGCAGGTTTCTTAAGCATGCCATTCTTAATTGTAGGAAAAAATAGTGATAATATAAAGAAATCACTACAGAGACCTTCTTTTGGAATAAGCCCAGATGGAGTGAGTATTTTATCTTTTGATCTGAATCTAACCTCCCAAAATTTAAGTGTATTCACTAGTTCAGAGCTATTTATTTTAAACTTGGAGATTAAGTGTAAATAAGGTTTTTGACATAAGTGGTAAGAGCAGGTACTTCTGAACTGGTTTCCATTTCTCCTCTGGCAATCCATAGAAAAGGCTTTTCCCCTCTACCTTTTGCAGCAGTTGTCCTGGGTGACTTGCTTTTTTCTACTACATCCCTGTTGCAGGGAAGAAGGTGGGGAGGAAACAGCCACTGTCATCCTGTCTCTCAGACTGGGTAAATTACTGGAATGTGTTTCCATTTTTGTGTGAGGTTGGCAAATTGACCACTAAAATATGTCACTTCAATTGCAGCATTCCAGTTGTTACAGGCTTTTTAGACTCTACATTAAATATAAAGTAATTATAGAGAAACTTTTAAGTGATTAATCTCCCTTCCCTAGATAGCTAACATTTATGGATTTAGAAACATAACCACTTTTTTTCCTCCCTCTTCCTACCTTTTGACAGATAGGGAAAGAAAAGTTCCACAAGTCACAGCACTGGGGTTACTGCAATAATGTTGCTATGCTGGTTGGAGAAAATAAGCCTGAAATAGGAGGTGAACCATTACCTGGTCAGAACTTGAAACCTAAATATAGCGTGTTTCCTGAAGGAATGGGAAGTGATGCTCCTGCCTGGGTAGCTTTTGACAAGCAGGTATGTAGAAATCTGTATCTGTATGGGGTTTTTTATGAATTGCTACAATATGACAAAGATGATCTAAAAGTAACATTTGGTAAGGTGCATCAGAAGATTATTTTGTGCATGCAAAAAAACCTTCCAGATGGACAGAGAGAGTGATAACATATATTTTTCCATCATACTGGTATATTGGACAATTAGCATGACATATAAAAATATTTCTGTTTTGGGGTGCATCTCCTACAGGATATAAAAAAAACAAAGGAGTGGTTAACATATTTCTTTTTAGTGAGAACAGTGACAGAGTGTAAGGTAGTCTGCATTACAGGAGAAAGCATGCATGGGCACTGGGGAACCATTAACTTCACTGGAATGCTGTAGGCTTGGAATTCACTTATGCCATCACGTTTGCTTGCTCAAAGTCCTGTTCAATTTTGTGTGGCCTATTTTATATGTAATAGAGGTAGATTGTATCTATTATGGAGAGGGGAATTGAATTTACTTTTTAAAACAATTATTTTGCAAGAATGTAGTGAGACCTTTAAATTGAAAGTGTTATCAAAAACCTGTAATATGTGGTGATAGGAATTTTGTAGCCTACTATTATTGCTTTCCATGTTTAAATTTCTATTGAATTTGCCATGGGAATATTTTATTTCTGAAGTAAAAAGCCTACCATCAGAGAAGGAAAATGATGCAGAAAAAGAAATCATTCAGCAGATCACAGAAATGTTGCATACTAAATCATTTTAGTATTTAAATATTGGGAAGAATGGCTAGTCTCATAATTTTTGCTTTAAAAGAAGAGCCATGCACCCTCAGTGAGTTTGCTGACAACACTAAGCGCTGTGGTGCAGCAGACATGCTCTAGAGAAGGGATGCTATCCAGAGGGACCTTGACAGGCTCTAGACGTGGGCCCAAGCCAACCTCATGAAGTTCAACTAGACCAAGTGCAAGGTCCTACATCTGGGTCAGGGCAATCCCAGGCACTGTTATAAGCTGGGCACTGACTGGCTTGAGAACAGCCCTGAAGAAAAGGACTTGGGGGTACTGGGGGATGAGAAGCTCAATGTGAGCCATCAGTGCCCATCTGGGCACTTGCAGCCCAGAAAGCCAACCAGAGCTGGGGCTGCATCAAGAGAAGTGTGGCCAGCAGCTCGAGAGAGGTGATTCCCTCTAAACCACTCTGGTGAGACCCCACCTGGAGTACTGTGTACAGTTCTGAAGCCCCTGTTTCAGGAAAGATCTGGATGAAGCATGTCCAGAGAAGGGCCATGAGGATGAGCAGAGGGCTGGAGCACCTCTCCTATGGAGACAGACTGAGAGAGTTGGGGCTATTCAGTCTCGAGAAGAGAAGGCTCTGAGGAGTCTTTATTGTGACCTTCCAGTATCTTAAGGGGGCCTACAGGAAAGCTGGGGAGGGACTTTTTAGGGTGTCAGGTAGTGATAGGACTAGGGGGAATGAAGCAAAACTAAAAGTGGGTAGATTCAGATTGGATGTTAGGAAAAAGTTCTTTCCCATGAGGGTGGTGAGACACTGGAACAGGTTGCCCAGGGAGGTGGTGGAAGCCCTGTCCCTGGAAGTTTTTATGGTCAGGCTGGATGTGGCTGTGAGCAACCTGATCTAGTGTGAGGTGTTGTTGCCCATGGTGGGGGGGGGGGGTGGAACTGGATGATCTTTGAGATCCCTTCCAACCCTGACAATTCTGTGATTCTGTAATTGCAGTACAATTGCACATTCATCTCTTTGGCAGAATTGAAATGCTACAAGAAAATGTAAGGCATGAACAGGTACACATGATTTTAGTTAGCATTGCCTCTGAAATCCCTAGCATTGCCTACATAGTTTTCAGCAGTGTGTTCAAGTATGAATTGGTGTAACATGCCAAAGTGTTAAGGCTCCAGACAATCCTGCACTTGTTTTATCTGCACTCTTCTTTCATCAAGATGTGCAATTGGCTTCTCAGGGCCATAGGTAAGTTAGCAGGACTTGGACACAAGTTTATTAAAAAAAAGTGGTTAGGTAGGAGGCAGCAGGGACCTGCCACTGAGCATCAAGCACTGAACTTGGCAGGTGAGATGAGCTAGCTGGCCTTTTGACATTCCTTCTCTATTTAGTGTGTTCCTCCATATGGCGATACCGGACAGGAGTCTGCAGGTTCAGAACTGGCCTCTGGAGGGCTCATTTGTTTGTATTAATTGCAGACTCTTAAAGGGTACTATCCAAGTTATTTAGCTTTCCTAGTCCAGGATGCAGGTATGTCCTCCAGCGCTGCAGTTTGTGATACAGCAGAATGGACTACATGCAAAATGGCTTCAGCAGATGTTTAGCTTTTCAAATATAGTCTGCTTTCTTACCATTTTTTGTTGGTATGTAACTTTCAGCAGTACTGTAGCAGTTGGAGGAAGGACAGGCATGAAGAATCATTATTAACTAGGCTGAGAAATATTCTTTGCAGTTTCATACGCTTAATAGAGAGCAGGTGTAAATTTAATTTCTTCTGTGATTAAATACGCACACAAGGCATCCTGGCCTTGAAATGATGTTTATAATTTGACAACTTCATGTGCCAGGGAAACTTGTGCCAACTTTACAGCATGCCACAGAGCGTGTTCAATATTTGTTATGTTTGGTTTTCATAGGTAACATTTAACTTTCCCAAGAGTGGGATGGGAACTTTGCACACAGCAATGTACTACCGATGAGACATGGGTTAGGAAGTGTTGCATTTCAAGTATTTGTAAGATTAACTTTGCTTTAAAATGAAAACTAAGTCATCTTCTTTTCAATTCCTTCCTGCTTCTCACCTTTCTTGACTCATCTGTTTTGATTTGCAAAATTGCAGTTGGCTGCTGCATGTATTTCAATCATACACCAGCATGTTGATAAGCATTTCAAGCAGACAAAGTTTAAGTGCAAAAGAACTTGCACAAACTCCTCAAATGGAGTAAACCAGGACATAGGTATATGCTTAGTGAAAGCAAACACAGTGTTGGGAGTGCCCTCGACACAAGAAACCATGGACTTGATGGAAAGGGTCTAGAAGAATGCCACAAAAATCATTAGAGGGCTGGAGCATCTCTCTTATGAAGACAGGCTGAGTGAGTTGCAGTTGTTCAGCCTGGAGAAGAGCTCAGCTTCTTGCCAGATGAACCCCAGGATGTTCATCATAGTTCCTTCACAGTAACTCTTAAGTTCCCTGGAGTATTCAAGAGATTTTGACAAAGTTGTTGGTCCTTACAAAGTAGTAGTTGGAGGCCATGAAGGATACCTTGGTCACCAACAATGGCACTATACACTAATGTTTAGACAAA
The DNA here is from genome assembly GCF_014839835.1 of Dryobates pubescens. Classification (NCBI taxonomy): domain Eukaryota; kingdom Metazoa; phylum Chordata; class Aves; order Piciformes; family Picidae; genus Dryobates; species Dryobates pubescens. The sequence goes on along the minus strand of NC_071623.1, from coordinate 15,816,763 downwards.
TGGAAGGAAGAATAGATGCTAAAGGATGACACAGTTGTTTTGTGTTGGCTCTGTTGTATGCCAGATCTTTTACCCAGTGTTTTTGTGTTTGCTACATGAAACAGTGAAACAACAGTTAAAAATTACATATAGGCAGAGTGATTTTTAATTTATTTTCAGCTCTTTAGTCTGTAGGTTGCTCAGAAACTTGTGTGTTGTACTACTTAAATCATTAACTGAACGGTGTCTAGATTCTTTTGTGTGAGGATTCAATGCAATTGGGTTAACAGGCAATGGTTATCTTATTTGCCTATAATTTACATTTTATTTCTGTAATGGTCATGGGTCACAGTGCAGGACAGCAGCTGCCAAAAATATGTCTGTCATACTGTTTGATGCATGCTCAGCATCAGTGGGATCTTAGCCTTTGAAACAGTTTGTGGAAACAAGAGTTTTCCTCATCTTGCACCTAACCTGCTGGAGAAAAAGGAGAGCGGCCTATCGAGACGTCTGACTAGGCCACAGGGCAGCTGTTCTTGTGTGCTCCTGAGCAAGCTGCTAGCTTTCTTTCCCCAGATGTCGATGAAGAGGTTGTGTTTATATGTTAGGGTGTTTTAAAATCTGTCGTCAGTATGCGTGAAAGTATTTTGAGGCTCTCAAAGGCACGTGCTAAAGGAATACAGATGATTAACCAGTCTGTGCTGTCATACAGGGATCCTGGACAGCTTACTAGATTTCAAATATTTTCAAGCTGTGATCTGCAAGATGCTCATTGAAACACAGGGAACAGCTAAGTTGTCTGGTTTTTCCAATGCTTCAGTTTGTCTCATGAATCAAAAGCAAAGGTAGTTTAATTTATGAAATAGAACCATCGTGAAAAATGAAGCATGAAGTATCACTGATTTGATCCAAATGCATTGTAGAGGCAGAATGGAAACCTGCTTGAATTAACGGCTTCCTGCATATATGTACCACAGCAAGCGTCCTGGTAAATAATGCACTACTAAGTAGAGGTTCCTGTGCACTTAAACTTTGTCCTGGTGATTAAAGGCCTAAATGATACCAAGAAGTGCAAAACCTGTGTAATGGTTGGCTGAGTTTCAGCTGGGATCTCCTGACACAAAGGCCACTGTAGGAAACCACTGACCACTTCACATATGAGGGGGGTTTATCTTGCATTATTGCTCTTGCAAGAGACCATGAATCCCAGCTGGTGTACTCCCTGAGATTTCCCCACTCGCTGAATTGCAGAACCAGGTAAGTTCTGAAATGCCAACATTGCACAGCTTTAAATGACCCCTGAAAAATGTCATTTCTCACTGACAGTCTGCAGTACCATTCATCAGACGGCTTGCAAGATCTGCTTAAAAAGAATGCTTCTTCCCACTTACCTCAATGGTAAAGCCACTACTGTCATAATGCACTTTATTTTCCAGGAATTCACTGAATAGCAGTCTAAAATTTACTTCAGGACCTGGGCTGCTCATTGCATTATCAAAAGTGCTTTGCTCAGAAGATGGTCCAGGCAGTCTGCTGACAGTTTTATATTTGATTTATTTCTTTACTTTAGAGTTCCATCTCTGCTTAGATGTTTTGATAATAAAAATGCCGTGCAAAAACTTCTAAATTTATGTGCTTTAATATGGATTTCTGTTCTTACATTTCTGAGAAATAAATCTACCTCCTGAAAGCCATACATTTAGTTACATCCTATAGAAGTTTATTTTTGACATGTTTTGCAAGAGCATTGGAGATTTTGCTGCTTTATGCTTATTTATTGTTTTTAATAGGTATTGTCTTTTGATGCCTATTTTGAGGAAGAAGTGCCTGACAAAAATCAAGAGCTATATAGAATCAGACATTGTAAAATATACTTCTACCTTGAAGATGATACAATTCAAGTGGTTGAACCCCAAGTGACAAATAGTGGCATAAATCAAGGTATCTATTTTTTATAGCACACTTTTTCTTGTGTCCTTTTATATCTTTCTTCAGTACAGTCTTGGCCCATTCCAAATGATACATAATGTGACTTCTTGCAGTTAAAATGGGATGTAAGTGAGCAGCTATAATTGCCTTTTCTCATTACAGATCATGAGAACTTTGTTATTGCCTTAGTTCCTGAAGATGTAAGTTCTGTAAGGCAGAACGCCCTCCCATACTTACATGTATGATTTTGTCTCTAATATAGTTTGAAATCACATGATAGTAGGTATGTTTTTCAGTGTCGTGTCACTTCTGCAATAGCAATTTGTGTTCTAGATCTGCATTCCTGAGCCTGGCTCCTCCCTGTCTTGGCACTGGCAGTCAGTTGTCTACTGGCAGCTCCGTAGCTGTTCATTTACTGCTGCAGTATCGCTGCCATTATTGAAGGAAAGCGCCTTTTGTGCCTCTGGCTGTTAGTTTTACTATGTTTAAAGTGCCCCTGGCACAGTTATTTTTCCTTGGTGCCTCTAAGTTAAGAAGCTGCCTTGCCTCACTGTCACATCACTGCATTTGGGCCAGCCTGAGGACTTCTGGAGGAGGGTTTACTGGGCTGATTTACTGGAGTATTAACGGGCTTGGTTTACTTTAAGAAAATGAGATTTAGCGGTCAACATCCTCTTGCAGAAGGGGAGCACAGCTGCTGCTTCTTGGTGCATATGGGTCACTGCCAGAATTAAAAACATTTTCAAGGGATATAGTCCAGCTAAGCATCATGTTTTGGGATGAATATCTTGGGATTGTGGCACCTCCCCATCCCTACAGATATTTTGTACATTCTGGTGGATCTTAGCACAGCAATTTTCAAAACTAAGTTAACCTTTTAGCTACTGTATTCTTTTCTAAGATGAGCAGATGCTACTATTTTCTCAGTCTGCAGAGTAGGAGAATATTTAAAGATGCATCATTACTGTTAGACCTGGAATAAAACTACTTGTGAATATTTTCTTAAACCAGTACTTCAGGCTCTGCTGTCCCTGTGTGAGTAGTTCTTCTTGCCAGAATTCTTGTTGGCTATTGAGCAGGAACTGATCTTGCATTCAGAGAAACCTCATCTGACTCCTACCTGGGCAAGTGCTTTTCCAAGAAATGAAGAAAATAACTTTAAAAGAAGCTTTTCTAGGAACCTACAAGCTACTTACCCCCTCCCTGCACTCATAATCATGAGCTAGGAAACATCATCAGGTTTAAGTTTTCCTTGACTTTTGTGTCACAGGAGTGGGAGTAACTGTGTCTGGATTTTGTGTTTTAGAGCAAAGGAAGTACAGCTAACCTGAGAGGCAGAGTGACATCTTTGAGAGGGTAGGTGAAAGCCAGGTTCATTAGAGAAAGACAAAACAAAGTCAAAGCTTTTTTCCTTTGAATCAAGCTATTGGAATGAGACATTTTCATTGTCTTTGTAGTATGGGCTGTGCAAATTGCGCTTTCAGGCCTCATGTTCCTGGCAGTGCAGTCATGTTCCTGTGGTAACAGGAAGGCTACAATTTCCCCATTTCCTTGGTTGTGTCTTGTATTAATGATTGTTGGAGTCACTTTTGGTACCAGATCCAAAATTAACTGAGTAGTATTAGAAAGAAACAAGAGTTATCTCAGACTTCCATGGAAAGATGTTTTGAAGGCTTCCAGGACTTTGTAAGAGTACTTTATGTGGGATAAATATGTATACACAGCACATTACAGTGACAGATTAAAAAGAAATGTTCTAGGATCTCAAATGTACACTTGTTTGTTGCTGCCACTTGGGCTGGTAGGGAAGCTCTGTACATTGATTGTTTTTAAGAAGGAAAAGATATTGTAGATTAAAAGGGCCAAGGATTGTTTGGGATGTGTCTGGGCTTCACAGCTGATGAGAAGATTTGGGGCCTATATGTTATGACAAGCATCACAGAATCAACCAGGTTGGAAGAGACCTCCAAGATCATCAAGTCCAACCAATCACCCAACCCTAACTAATCAACTGGACCATGGCACTAAGTGCCTCATCCAGGCTTTTCTTAAACACCTCTAGGGATGTTGACCCTACCACCTGCCTGGGCAGCCCATCCCAATGGGCAGCCACTCTTTCTGTGAAGAACTTTTATCTAAGATCAAGCCCAAACTTCCCCTTGCACCACTTGAGACTGTGTCCTCTTCCTCTGCCACAGGTTGCCTGGCAGAAGAGACCAAGCCCCTTCTGGTTACAACCACCCTTCAGGTAGTTGTAGATGGCAATAAGGTCTTCCCTGAGCCTCCTCTTCTCCAGGCTGAACAACCCCAGCTCCCTCAGCCTCTCCTCACAGGACTAGTGCTCCAGATGCCTCAGCAGCTTTGTTGCCCTTCTCATGCCGCATTCAAGCAGCTCAACATCTTTCTTGAACTGAGGTGCCCAGAACTGGACACAGTACTCAAGGTGTGGCCTAACCAGTGCTGAGCACAGGGGCAGAATGACTTCCCTGCTCCTGCTGGCCACACTTTTCATGATACAGACCAGGATGCCATTTGCCATATATATACACAAGTATTCTTATTATCCCAGAGATTAGTATGATGTAGAGGGAAAAATATGGTAAAGATGCCTGTCAGAGGAGTCTTCACGCACATTCACTTGGGCATTGACTTTATGTTCCACAGCTGAAGAACAAGTACAAAGTTGGTATGTTAAAGGCACTAAATACTTGTGTTGGATATATGCAAAGGCAGTGTTTCTTACAAAGAATTCCCAAACCATTCACTGCTAGTTTTACTCTGTTTTCAATTTTAAAAAATGGCCCATTGCCTCTTTTATCATCATTACATATGTATTTCTTACACTATTGAAATTCCCTCTCCTTACTGGGAATTTGTAAGCCTGAGAACAACAGAAGTGCCATTGTTTGCATTGTGAAGCTGGTACACTGAAGCAGAAAGGAATTAAAATCTTGCCTATGATCATTCAGACAAGATTGTACCAAAGTAAGGAACTGAACTGAACTGAGGTTCACGATCTAATCCATAATGCTGTTCTCTGCATGTCTGCTGAAGTACATTTCTGTTAATGAAGATGCCATGAGTTCATAGAGGAGAGTTCAACTGTAAGAGACTTTGGGTTGTGGCAAGGCAAATTGCACTGAACAAAAGAGTATAGGCATAGGAATGTGGGTGAAGAAAGTATTGGTACATAAGAGCAGGACAGGCTGAGCGTATGTGAACAGTTGGAGACTACAGTGGCAGGATAGAATGGAATTGAACTGTGGAAAGTAGAAGGTGGTGGTACCTTACCTTGGGTGTTTACCTCAGCAGAAAAGATGTAAAAGAGACAGCTGAAATGACTGTTCTCATGACTGTAGATACAGCAGTGGTGGGGTAGATCAAAGGCAGTTGGTGTGATAGATCAAAGGTAAATCATCTTAGCTGGTTAATGCCTTGAGGCCATGAGATTACCTGTGCTTGTGCCAAACCCCACAACTGAGAGTTTGTGGTCTGAATGGGTGTCCCTGGGCATGAGGGCATCACAAAAATATAGTAACTTCCCACTTTAGTCTCCACTGTGGATAATATGTGTGGCTTTGCAGAAAAAAAGTTGGATGTAGACTTCTGGACTGCAGGAAAATTTGGTGAAGGAAGAGCTGTCAAAGTTAGAAGAATGTCTAACTTTATGATTTTACAAAACTAAATCAGATTGGCTTCAGGGGAAAAAAAGGGCCAGAGAAGATGATTTTAGCATTGATTGAAATCTCACAGTGACAAAGTAAATGATCTGTGGGAAACACACTTTAAATATGTGTCTTTAAATATGCTTTATGGAATTGGCTTCTGTACTTGGACATGAAATTGAGCAGATAAGGTTGCTACTATATAACTGAAATGTAAACTTCATTTGAATTTGGAAACTGCCTTGCTGTAGTTTGAACTTCAGAAAATATTGGAAACAATCTGTACGGAGAAATTCAAAGGAATGCAGAGGCCAACCTGAACTTGAAAAGCCAGAATCAAAGCAAAAAATACCAGGACGAACACAGTTCATAATAACTAACTAAAGATAAGGGAGTACAGAGTGGAGAGAAGGACAGTAAACTCCACCACATAACTAACTCCACTATGTTCTTCCAAAGCCAGAATGCTAGTTATTCCCATATAAAAAGAAATTCTCCCATAGAGAGCCAGGCTAGATATGGCAGTGCCAGTGTTTTGTAGATCAAATTCCCAGTTAACAGGACTGTGGCTGGCTGTTACTGTCTTATCAAAAGGTCATTTATGTCTCATGGGGTTGACTGGAGCTTCCAGTGCAATCCAGGCCCTGCAAGCCAGAGCAAAGTAGAGCAGCTGGCTGGTTTCCCCAAGGTCAGCCAGCTGAAAAAGGGAGTGGAGCTGCCTGATGGCTGGGTTCCCAAGGCTGAGTGGCTGAAGAGGAAAGTACAAGCAGGAAAGTGAAGTTGCAGTCAACTCCTCCAATATAACTGATTATCTAAGAGCTTAAGACCTCCCCTGAGGCCTTGAAATAATTGTGACTTTGCCATATTTGATGGTAGCCAAATCATGACCTTGCTATGTTCTGAGATGAGTGAATAAGTGAGTGTAAGAAGCTCCCATGTTTACTGAGGTAAACTGTCTTGCAGGAATAGTAGTGGTTGCTTCTCCTTCTTTCTGTGCAAGCAGTCAAATAGTGTGCAAAATCTAGCAGTAAGCCTTTCCTCTCCTCTCTCTAATGCAGTCAAGTACTACAGAGGAAGTCAGAAAGGTGTGCTGAGAATATACTTTATTCTGCAGAGCAATGCAGCAGCAGAGACCAAACTATTTGCTACCCAGCTTCATGATCCACCCCATGGTCAAAAGGCCTTCAGTACTATTAAGGTCTCCTTGTGCTGCTGCTGTTGTTGCCAAAGAATCTCTGAGAGAAAAGAAGATACGCTACAAATTATGGCATGTGAATTCAATGCCGCCGCCACCACTGTGAGAGAAAAGTGGTACTCTCAACTCCCTCTGCAAGAGCACAGCAGAGAAGAGCTTTAGCCTGACCAGATGCAGGTGTTTAAAATAATGCTTGGTGGTGCAATAGGTTAGCCTGCTCAATAAACTGACAAGAGACAAAAGAAACATTAAGAACAGCCATCCAAACCTCAGTGCTGCACATGCCCAGGTCCTCCTTTAACAACTTCTAGCATATTTCTAGAAGAAGAAATGTAATTATTTCCAGAAGGAAGGACAATTTTAAAAAATGGTGATCCCTAACCTCAGCTGATCAGGTTTTATTAGATTTCAAATTCAACAATATGAAATGTATCCTCTACATGTGTAGATCAGGCACAGTGATAGCTAATAAAGGCAAAAGATTACTACAGGTATTATCTTTACAAGACTTTTTCCATTAGGGAAGAAATTCTTCTCCCTCAGAACAAAATGGGCATGTGCATTATACTTTGAAAAGTGGTATGAAAAGCCAGCTGAAGGCTTATTCACCCATTCTGCGCTAAATATGCCCTCAGAAAACACCTCATGGCAGAAAATTGTCGACCATTATATTCTCACTAAAGTGATGATTCAACAGGAATCTCTGCATTTATGCAGAGGACTGTTCTGACAGCACGTTATCTGTGGATCTTTGTAGGAGTGACCCAAGGATTAGCCAAAATCAGGTCACGTGTTTTAAAGTGTGTGATTTTGTTAATAGCAATGGGATGCAGTTTTGCATCATGTTAAAGCATTCATGTTTTTCTAACTAACATTTCCTTCAGGATGCATCTTAAATATCTGCATGTTCAAGCAAACAGAGGTTGACCTTTGTTTTGCATTCAAAAGATCAGCAACCAAAATACTGGATTTGGTACATGAGAAACGTCACAATGCTGAATGGGTCTTACATAATTATTTTAATGGGAACGTAAGGTAAATTTTCCTTGTGGCTTTATTCCCCTGGAAAATTAAGGGTGTGTTTTCATTGTAGGAGCTATAATTTAACAAATAACTGAAGATGTAGTAGTGGAAGGTATTTCATACAGATTAGTCCTTAGGGAAATAAAGCAAACAATTAATAACTTCCATGAATTGATGTAGAAATAAGGCCCTTCAAACACCAAATGAAACCACACGGTGATATCTTTCTCCCTCCTCCTCTGCCTCTCTTTATCCCCCGTCTTCCAAGGCCCTCTTCCACCCCCCACCTACCTCCAAAACAAAGCAGCAATGCTGGAAAATCATCAAACGGGACTCTGTGGGAAGCACCACCAGATGCACAGCTGAAGGGCACTGGAAAGATATGCAGCTTTGCCGAGAGAGATAATGAGACAGGCCTTTCAGATAATTGTGTCTAATAAACTTTTATAGTAGTAGTAGGTTGGTACTGCAACTATTTTTAGATTGGGAATTTTTGTATGTTGCCTTAAAGTTGCACCTTTTATGATTACTGTAATTTAAAGTTGTTTGGAACATATAATGGTAAGGAATTATTATAATATGGATTGGTGGTTGCTGTCTGGTCTTAGCCAGTGGGCATCCACATTATAAATCTGCTGTTACAGAGGTGTCTGGGTTGGTAAAGCACAGCAAAGAGCCTGAGGCTGAAGACTGGACCATCTTTATATTCTCTGCAGGGTGTTTTCATACACCTACATAGAGTTATTGATGTGGCAAAACTTTCATTGTTGTCCTTTTTGTTCTCATAATAATGAAAAAAAAAAAAGTCTATTCCCAGCTATGCTGATCTGCTGCTCTTTGTGACCTCCAGCTTCACTTGGAATAAATCCTAGTTTGTCATACATGCAGCTGCATACCTCTCTTTCATGTATGCATTTCATATGTGTTTAACCTGCCTATAAGTTGTTTGTAAAATACTTGCAGTATCACTTCAGTAAGGCTTTTGATACTGTCTCCCATAATATCCTCATAGAAAAGCTCAGAAGTGTGGCATAGATGGTTGGTCTGTGAGGTGGATTGAAAACTGGCACAACAACAGAGTTCAGAGGGTTGTCATCAGTGGCACAGAGTCAGCTTGGAGGCCTGTGACCAGTGATGTTCCCCAGGGATCTGTACTGGGTCCAGTTTTATCCAATATCTTTATCAATGACCTGGATGAGGGGATTGAGAGTACCCTCAGCAAGTTCACTGATGATACAGAACTTGGGAGGGGGTGTGTGTGGCAGACACCCTGTCAGGCTGTGCAGCCATCTGAGATCTGGACAAGTGCAGGGTCCTGCACCTGGGGAGGAATAGCAACAGGTTAGGGGCTGCCGTGCTGGAAAGCAGATCCACAAGGAAAGACCTTGGAGTCCTAGTGGACAGCAAGTTCTCCATGGGACAACAATGTGCCCTTGTGGCCAAGAGCAAATGGTATCCTGGGGTGCATCAAGAAAAGTGTGTCCAGCAGGTCTAGGGAGGTTCTTTTCCTCCTCTACTCTGCTCTGGTGAGACCACACCTGGGATACTGTGTCCAGTTTTAGGCTCCCCAGAGACAGAGAACTACTGGAGAGAATCCAATGGGAACTTGAGCACCTCCCCTGTGAAGAGAGACTGAGAGGCCTGGGGCTGTTTAGTCTTGAGAAGACAGAGAGGATCTCATCAATGTGTATAAATATCTGAGGGGCGGGTGTCAAGTGGAGGGGGCCAAGCTCTTTTCAGTGGTGCACACTAATAAGACAAGGAACAAAAGGTACAAGCTTGAACAAGATTTCACCTCAACATGAAGAGAAACTTCTTTACAGTGGGCATGACGGAGCACTGGAACAGGCTGCCCAGAGAGGTTGTGGAGTCTCCTTCTTTGGACGCATTCAAAACCCACCTGAGTGCATTCCTGTGCAGACCACCCTAAGTGATCCTGCCTTGGCACAGGGTTTGGACTAGACAATCTCTTGAGGTCCCTTCCAATCTCTAATGTACTGTGATACTGTAGTCACAAAATTGTTGAGGTTGGAAGTGATATCTTAAGATCATCTAGTCCAACTCTCCTACTCTAAGCAGGATTAGTTAGATCCAGAGGCCCAGGAACATGTCCAATTTGGTTTTAAGTATCTCCAAGAATGGAGACTAACAACCTTTTTGGGCAGCCTGTTCCAGTGTTTAATCACCATCACAGTAAAAAAAAGTGTTTTCTTGTGTTCTGACGGAATTTTGTGTCTTTTGATTTGTGCCTGTTGTCTCTTGCCTAGTCAGTGGGCACCACAGAAATGAGCCTGGCGCCATCACCTTCGTTCTCTCCCATCAGGTTATATTCATAAGTTCATTCATTCCCTCCCATCAGCTTATAAGTTTCCTCCCCATACTGAGCTTTCTCTGTTCCAGGATGAACAAACCCAGCTCTCTCAACTTTTGCTCCTATGAGAGATGCTCCAGTCTCTTAACTGTCAGCAGTGAATACTTACAAGCATTACCCAATTCACCAATGTATTTGGGAGATTTTAGCTGATAGACCAATAGTATGGTAAATGTAAACAAATTACAGTACTCTCAGCATATCACTATTTTGATTTAAAGACATTCAAGTGTGTATTTACTTTACCAAAGTTAAAATGTCTCTCCTTTTTTTGTTCTCCTGCCCCATCCCTTCCTGTCATTTTCTGTTGAATACTGTTTCTGTGAGTCTCTGGGTTGAGTCCCTGGCTGTGTGTTTTTGAGATGTGTTCTTTACTGCAACCCACAAATTAGCCCAGCTCATCACTGTTATCTCCATGCTTGGTAAGTCACACTTTTCCCCTTGGCAGGGCAGTGTTTTTTTCTCTAACTTTAGTTACATATAGGCATCCTCACCCTGCAGAGTGTACAGACAAATCTTGTCCCTCCCACACACTCTCACCACCTGTTTTTTTGCACAGCTTTTGTGTGTTTTCTTGTCTTTGTTTATTTTTAAAGAAAAAGTGATGCTAATGAGTAAAGGAGACAACTGCTGCTTTTCAAAAATAAAAGTGAAAAAAGACATCTGCTTTCATAATGAGAAAAAAGAAATGCTTTGCTAAAAATACTAACCTGTTATCTTTGCAGCACCAAATGGGAATTTATTCCAGTGGTTTCCTCGTTGCTCCAGAAGGTGGTCATGTTCTGTATTAACTTCAGACAGATACCAGAACTTGAGGTTCCAAAAGACAATCAGCATATTGTTGTTCATAAAAATTATCATCTTACCTAATAGTTCTTTGTCAAAATGTAGGATAATTTTCTTTGTCCCATACAGCTTCATCTCTTTTGGTCCTGTCAGCATAGAATATAGGGAAGTCTGTGAAGTGTTCCTTTGAGCCATGGGTATTTACTCCATGAATTTATTCGCCTTCTCTTACAGGGTCTATTGTTCGACGGCATCGAATACCACTTCCACCTCCTCAGGAAGATCAGTTCTACACTATAGAACATTTCAATATCAACACAGAAGTCATTTTTTATGCCAGAAAATATAAGATTATAGATTGTGACCAGTTTACAAGAAATTTCCTGAGGAAGATGGGAATTAGACTAAATCCTCCGGCAGGTCGTCCTGATGACCCGTACACCAAAGAGCGGCAGAAGGTTGGCTGAGGCAGTAACAGTGAAAACTTGATATTGATAGAAGTGCCATTGCTGTTAGTAATATGCATCCTATAAAATATTTCCCTAAGAGCAAATAGAAACTCCCTATTTCAACATCATAAATCCCAAGAGAATACTGACTTTTAAAAATGGTACTGTATGGCTCATTGTACTAACATAGTGAAATCTCAAATATAACTGATTTTTCTCCTGAGGTGTTGACACATTTCTTTTTCCAAACAGAGCAGAATTAATTGGTAAAAATAAAAGAAATCTTTCAATGTTGCACTGAAAAAAACCCCACTGGCCTATTATGTCTGCCTCTTTTGATTTTGCTTGAGCTAATTTAATTATAATTAGCACTTTAAAAGTGTTTATAGGAAGATTTAATTGTAATTATGATTCAAGCACATCCATGGCTTCCTGCAGACTCACTTGGTCTATTCATACATCATCTTTCATCTCTACCTTTCATGTTATTAACAGTTGTTTGCATGTGTAAAGCAAATTCTTCTGTCGTGCAGGACCCAGCACTCTGCAGTTTTAAGACTTGCAAAGTTTTATTGGAAGGCATTTCCCTCTTTCATAAGTTTATGGGAACACACACACCTCCTCCAAAACCAGCACTCACAGCTTCTTGATGCTTTGTAGATTCCCCTCAGCAGGACCTGAGGTCTCTTCTCTGGGAACAGTAGTGGGAGTGATGTTTTTCTGTAGGGAATAGTTTCTTTTAGTTATTTTGAAAAAAAAAAAATATTTAATTTATGATTTTATTTTATTGTTTAGCTGCACTCACAGCTCCTTGATGCTTTGTAGATTCCCCTCAGCAGGACCTGAAGTCTCTTCTGTGGGAACAGTAGTGGGAGTGATGTTTTCTGTAGGGGATAGTTTCTTTAAGTTCTTTTTTAAAAAAAAAAAAAATATTAATATGAGTGCAGATCCAGTGTATTTTTCTTCTGACCTGGCTTTGTAGGGCAACCAGGAGGGTTGTGGAGTCTCTCTCTGTAGATACTCAAACCCTGCCTGGATACACACCTGTGTGATCTGGTATAGGTGATCCTGCTCTGGCAGGGGGGCTGGACTAGATGATCTTTTGAGGTCCTTTCCAGCCCTTAACATTCTATGATTCTGTGATATGAAGCTTGTTGTGATAGATCCAGCCTAGTACTCTGAAAGCAACAAATACTCCATGTATATATGGCATTCAGCTTAATCCTCCTACTGAGGAAAATGCTGCGTCTCTCAGCAGCAAAAATGGAAGGCAGTCATAACCGAGATGTGTAGGACAGTTTGCATGTCTCTCAGCCACTGTCAGGCCAAGGTGTTGGTTTCACTGTATTCATGCTGTCAGACTTTTTGCAGCCTTCCACTGAAAGATAGTATTTGTAATAGGTCTCCTGGTTCTGTGTGCTTGTGATTCAGGCTGGGCATGGGTTGCTTTTCCCTTTCTCAGACCTTGTAGTTAACATGTGCTGCGCTGTCTTGCTGTTGGCAGCCTGTCACAACATTATATATGGTACAGCATAACCTGCTTAAATTTTTTGTTTATAAAACCAGTGTGTAAAACATTCAAGTGTTGTGCACTTGTATGCTTAAAGAGAATGGAATAGGGAGAAAAGTTTGAGAGATAAGGACATCAAAAGACCAAAAATGAATGGAATCTATGTCTTAATATTCTCAGCTGTTGAGAAATTACAGAAAAGTTATCTTGCAAATTCTGGCTGCTTTATGCTCTCACTTTCCTGTGACTATTTTGCATGAGGTAGTTTTTTATTTATTAAAGGTAGATTGCTCTGAAGTGCTTTGAGCAAAATTAAATCAATTTGCACCAGACTCCTAATAGATGGTCAGAAAAGAAAAGTAAGGAGTACAATGAAATAGAAGATGAGATCAATGAAAATTGTAGCAACCCCTTTAGATTCACATTTCTGTGTTGCTGGAGATGATATCCCATGGATGACATTGTTGTCTGGCTCTGTGGCTGTATTTGGTCTGTTATTGCATCTTCAAGGATGAGGAAGGAGGAAAGATGGTACTGGGATTGTAAATACCTGGATTGTAGCATATGAACATTATGATGCCTGAAATGGAAAGACTGCTTCAGATCAGCAGAGACATTGGCATGCAAAACTAGCACTGCTCTCATTTTAAGATTCAATGCTCTGACAGAATGGGCCTTCCCCTATCAGCTTTTTAAGGTCAGAAGATGTATCAATAGAAATTTAGACAATGCTACAAACTGCCTGTAGTCATCAGTTCATTCTCTTTGGCTTACATTGTCTCATTGATGCCTGTCACCATTCTTCTTTGGAAGCATTTTTGTGGAATTTTGTAGATCAGAAAGTCTGTCCACCCCCTTTAACTCACTTTGACATGATGAGTTTTGACTTAGGAAAAATGCCCTGTTCAGGTCAATATTTCTATGTGTGACTGTAACTAACAGAGTGTACATACAGCCCTTGCATTGGATCACATCATCCTGGGATCTGATTTAATGCAGTGCTGCTGGTTCTGCAGCAGTCATGACTGTAGATAGCATCTTGTCATACATCACATCAGCTGCAATATATCTTTAGCTGGGGATTTGCTATTCCTTTTCAGACCTATGGGTACATATTGAGAGGAGAACACACATACCCCTGGCAACTGACATGAATCAAAAGTTAATAAACTATGTTTTAAAGCTAAAAGAAAAAGAAATCAAAGTGAAGATAAAGAATTATTTCTTTATACCACATAATCTATAACAAATATTTTTAAGGAAGTAAATCAAGAAGGGTGATGCTGTTTGGAGTTACAGTCATCTGATTACCATAGGCAATCTGTTGAAAATGTGAGCTGTACTATAAATAATTTAACAATTCTCTGATCAGAAAGACCTTATTGCAAGAAAAAGCCCCCAAAAGATCAAATCCAATCCAAAACAGTTTTTATGTATTTTCTGAGATGGTCGGCTTAACATGAGCCTGCAGTGTGCCCAGGCAGCTAGGAGGGCCAATGGCATCCTGGCCTGCATCAGGAACAGTATGGCCAGCAGGAACAGGGAGGTCATTCTGCCCCTGTACACTGCACTGGTTAGGCCACACCTCAAGTACTGTGTCCAGTTCTGGGCCCCTCAGTTTAGGAAGGATGTTGACTTGCTGGAACGAGTCCAGAGAAGGGCAACAAAGTTGGTGAGGGGCTTGAAACACAAGCCCTATGAGGAGAGGCTGAGGGAGCTGGGGTTGCTTAGCCTGGAGAAGAGGAGACTCAGGGGTGACCTTATTGCTCTCTACAACTACCTTAAGGGAGGTTGTAGACAGGCAGTGGTTGGTCTCTTCTCCCAGGCAACCAGTACCAGAACAAGAGGACACAGTCTCAGTCTGCACCAGGGGAGGTTTAGGCTGGAGATTAGGAGGAAGTTTTACACAGAGAGAGTGATTGCCCATTGGAATGGGCTGCCCAAGGAGGTGGTGGAGTCACCATCACTGGAGGTGTTCAGGAGGAGACTTGATAGGGTGCTTGGTGCCATGGGTTAGTTGATTAGGTGGTGTTGGATGATAGGTTGGACATGATGATCTTGAAGGTCTCTTCCAACCTGGTCTATTCTAGTCTAGTCTAGTCTAGTCTAGTCTAGTCTTAATAGTTCTGTGGTAATGGCATAAATAGTGTTTCATGTATTGTAATTGTCTGGTGTTACTTGAAAAATCCTAAAAGCATGTTCTAAGACTAGATGTCATCCTGCAGTTTGGTATCCTGTCCTTCAGAGCAAATAATTTAAAAGGTGTTTCTCTTAATTTCTCCTTTATCTGCAGATTCTGGATAGCATGAACCCATTGCGCCCTTATGAGCACTTTGACACTTTGAAACAATTTCTGGAGTATGACAGACAAGTTCTACGTTTTTACTGTGTGTGGGATGACCCAGAGTCCCTGCTTGAAGACCCACGGGAACTCGTCCTGCACTATTACTTGTCTGATGATACTATCGATATCAAAGAAATTACACCAGTAAACTCAGGCCGGGATACTGTTCCACTTTTCCTCAGAAGAGATAAACTACCAAAGGTGAGGAATGAAAATTTCAGTTTATTTCAAGTTCTTCCTCTAGTTAAGAAATGTTTAATGCCTTTAAAAAAAAAAAAGTAACAAAAATCCTGTATTAGAATTGTAATGGTATTTAAAAAGTATCTTCAGAGTAAGCATCCTTGCTTGTATTAGAAACATGGTGGCCAGCAGAGACAGGGAGGTGATCATCTCCCTGTACCCAGCACTGCTGAGGTACACACCTTGAGTATTGTGTTCAGTTCTGGGTCCCTCAATACCAGAAGGACATTGTGGTGCTGGAGTGCATTCAGAGAAGGGCAATGAGCCTTGTGAAGGGCCTGGAGCACATGGCCTATGAGGAGCATCTGAGGGAGCATGGGTTGTTCAGTCTGGAGAAGAGGGAGACTGAAGGGAGACTTCATTGCTCTCTACAACTACCTGAAGGAAGGCTGGGGCAAGGAGAGACCAGCCTCTTTTCCTTGGTTTGAAGAGACACGACTAGAGGAAATTGTTACAAGCTGCACCAGGGAACATTTAGGCTGGATGTTAGGAAATAATTCTTCACAGAGAGGATTATCAAACATTGGAACTGTCTGCCCAGGGCAGTGGTAAGAGTCCCTGGAGGTGTTTAAGCAGTGTGTGGACCTAGTGCTTAGGGACTTGGTTTAGTGTTGATGCTTCAGTGCTGGATCGAGGATTGGACTGGGTGATCTTTGAGGTCTCTTCCCACTGGATAATTGCATGACTTATTCTGCACATTTAAGTGATAGTAAAAAGTAAGTTTAAACTTGTTGTGCTTAAATTGAAAGGAAGGAAAATTTAGGCAGAAAGATATCCTATGATTTCCTTTCTCTCTTGTAAGTGTATTAAGATAAATGTATTTGTAAAATTCTGAGGTTATAGAAGTTCAAAAAATTAATTAATATTGATAGAAGAATGAATGTAAAATTGGAGTGAATACAGATTTGATCCATATGACTTATCTGTAGAACTTCTGTAAAAGTTCTGGTTTGGTATTCCATGTCATTACTTCTTCATAGCAGATTTAGAGTGATTTCTTAAAACTGAGCTCCTAGATTTGAGACCTTATGCAGAGCTAGTTAAAATCAATAGGAATCTATGAATAAGCTTTGTCAGGCATTAATCAGGTGTTTATTTGAAAAGGCTTCTCTCAGAGAAATCCTTAAGGAATTTGAGTCCTCTGTAACCTGCTATGCTTATAAAGTTAACAAGCTGGATACACTTAATATATCACTCCAGGCAGATCCTGATGATAGAATCATGTCAACTCTGGAGAAATCTTTTCCCTCCTTTCCCTCTCATACTGGTAGTCTGCGATGCCAAAAATATACATGAGGTTCTGTAGTAAAACCCTAGCAGCAAAATGCTGCACTTTTCTCACGTTGTGCATCCTATGCTCTGTCATGCTGATTTAGCAGTGGCTCTATGTTATCAGACCCCTTCTAGCATTAAAGTGCATGTTGCAATTGAAAAGACTGGCCTCTTCCTCTGAATTTGGTGGAAATTTTGAGAACAGCAGAGATCAGTCACAAGGTGGGATGTCAGGGAAGGTGGTGAGATTAATAACTCAGTTTATCTGCTGTGCATCAGCAGTTTGCCCATTCGTTAAAAAAAATATAATGGTTTGTTCATTAAGTTTGGTATTACTGGGATAAATTACAATTGCAATTTTGAAACTCACAATAGAAACAAAAATACTACCTCTTGTTTTGCCAATAGAATACTGCTGACTTGAATCCACCATATTTGTGCAGTGATTAGCCCAGTAGAACCAACATTGACTGGTGTCTTCACAATTACAACCAATCAAAGTAATAGCCTTTAGAGCAGGTGTTGAGAATGATGTGTGTGGTGGGTTGAAGTTTCCCCCTAGTATTCACCATCACTGTAAGTGTTTAAGAAAAGACTGGATGAGGCACTTGGTGCCATGGTTTAGTTGATTAGATGGTGTTGGGTGACAGATTGGACTTGATGATCTCGAAGGTCTTTTCCAACCTGGTTCATTCTATTCTATTCTATTCTATTCTAGTCACTTTTAGCCAGACTAACTCCGTTAGAAGTAAACAAAGCTGTATTTACAAGCAAAACCTACACTCTACAATGGAATGCAATGAATATGTACAAAATATACAGTATTTATAGTATTATACAAATATTTACAATTAGCAAACAAAACACCCCGCCCCCCCTGTCAGAAGACCAGAGAAGCCTGTTCCACTGCCCCCAAATTCTCCTGTCCCAAGAGAGAGAATGGACTTGAGAGAATGCAGTGGGTTAGACTTATCCCAAGGTCAGCCAGAAGCATGTCATCTTCCCCCTGAGCAAAGCAAAACAGCTGAGATCAGAAGAGAAGAGAAGAGAAGAGAAGAGAAGAGAAGAGAAGAGAAGAGAAGAGAAGAGAAAAGGAATGGGAATTGTGAAATGTGAAGAATTGCTATGGTATAGCTCCTTTTATCCCAGGCATTTATCCAATGAATTTGTTTAGAATAATCTTTTGTTTTCCTTTTTACACCCAATAGTGATTTATTTATACTTTTCTATTTTTCTGCTCAAAGTCTGCAGCTAAATTTTAAAGGCATGGACTAAAACTACCACAATGTGGTACCTGAAGTGTCCTGACCTTTGCTTTCTGTGTGCTTCCAAGAGAAAAGAGATTTTTGGATGCACAGTAACACTTTCCTGGCATGATTCTCCTGGCATACATACTGGTTTTTGACATATACACTGGCTTTTAGGTTTGGTGGTGTAATCATAGAATGTACTAAAAATTCTCTCAAGAAAATACTACAACAATGACCAGTCTGCAAACCAAACCAAACCAAACCAAACCAAACCAAACCAAACCAAACCAAACCAAACCAAACCAAACCGAAAAAACAACCCAGCCCTGCCAGGTAACTGATGTCTCCTTCATCACTGTTAAGTGCATTTCTTAAGAGCTGGTCTCTTTTCTTGCAGTATGCTCCCACCGGGCTGTACCAGCCAGGCACCATCACCCGTCACACTGTCCTCAATGTGCTTGGAAACTTAACAGGAGGCAGAGGCCGTTACATACTGGACAATCGTAAGGTTGGATGTTACTGAATGCCTCCAGCTGTTGAATGTCCTTGTAGTAGTTTTTGTAATTTCTGTGGTTGTTGTCCTCTACAGCAAAGAGAGTTATTTATACAGTTGTGTTGCCACTGGAGAATAGCTCAAATGAAAACTACTGAGATTTACTGTATGTAAATTCTACATTTGTGAAAGTGAGATAGCTTAGCATGGGCTGAGGAAAACTTGCCAATGGACTATGAAGGTTGTATTTTAAATCACACACACACACACTAAATGACCTAGAGTTTAAGAAAGGTTGGGGGATTCTGAGATGTACAGAGCTGCTGTGTAAATGTTCCTTCTTTTATTAGACAGGAGCAGTGCATCAGGAATTTTACAGAGACAGTGACTTGAAAATAGGGGCAGTAATTAATGTTTGGGGAAGGAAGATAAGACTCTGTGATTGTGATGAATTCACTAAAGAATATTACAGGACAAAGTACGGAATTGGTGAGTAGCAGTAATTATCCTTTCCTTATGAGCATTTTTATACTTCAGAGTTTGACAGAACTGTCTTCAAATTTTATTACTGACAAAACATGTTCATTAAAACCTTTAGCAATAGCAATCTGTTGTAGGCTGTTAACAGCAAAGCAGTAATTTTGCCGGTGATCCAGAAGGGCTTTCTTATGTGGCACTCCACTGAAAACTAACATCAAACGTACGTGTTCTGTTCTTAACATAAAAACTAGAATGACAAAATAGTCATATGGATGGCCTGCCATTTCTTCTTTTCTCTTTCCCTCTCCCAATCCAGTATCTGTGTTTGCAGGTAGAAAATTATAGAGCATGTAGTGGGTGGCTCAGTAGAATGAACTCAATTATTCCCCACTAGACTATGTTTCATTTTTTTGTGGATGTCAGATTCCTCCCATAATAAGGTTTTCTGACATGGCACTAGTAGTCTATTACATTATTAGTTTTTACAATGCAGTTTGTGTATTCTGGACCATTAGAGTATGTATCCTGTATAGTTTCAGCACTGACTTCTGGAGACATCTAGCAACCATGTCTATAATGGAAAAGCATTTTGATATAGTGGTGTTTGCTTACCTGTCTTTGAGTTTGCTTGGTCAGACTTGCTAATGGTTTTATTATGGACATGTTCCTGCAAAAACAACTTAGTTGATTTCTGGCAGTTCATTCAATAAATATAGCTGAGTGCCTATTCAGAGATGGTTGGAAGAATCCTACTATGGCCTTTCTCTGAAATTATGAAACAAAGTAACTGAGAATACTATTGCTTTCAGCTTGACTTGTGATCAGATGGAGTGTAGTGCTTGGATCAAAGCTTCCCTCTCTGTTAGGAGGATTAAATGATGTAGTGCTGCCATTAAAACACTAAATTTCTTAATTGGCAGAACATGTGTCATTAGGACTTTCTTGATAATAGCTTTCTTGATAATAGCTTGGCATGTCTCCTGAGGTATCTTGTCCTAACCATATAGCTAGAAATGTGGCTTAGTAGCTACTCTGAAGCTGGTTTGTGTAAACTGACAGAGCAATGTATTTGTTTTACTTTTGTTGGACATGGAGAACAACTGCTCAGTATCCTTTTTTTAGAACAACCTTGTACATATTTGAACACTGTTCCAATATACCATCTTACCACCCTATCCTCCTCCTGAGCCATTCCTGCTAGGGGAAACCTTTCAGTCTTTGTCCATATTCCATTCTTTTTTATCTGTGATATTTTTTTCTGATTTTTTCCAGTGCTGTATCAAATTTCTCTGCCTACTTAACACAAACCCCACAAAGCTCTAGCTGAGACCTTTGGGGAACTGCAGAGTGTTTTGCACATACCTTTAAGGATACATGATGGCAGAGACTCTGGCTGACATGAAAAAAAGCATCCTACTTGATGCAGTCTTCTCTAGTTCACAGAAAGTACACACTTTCTTAAAGCCAAGAGATTCTCACAATTGGCTGTGAAATTCTTTCTTGCTTTCCCCATCAGGATTAAAATAATGCTGGTATTTTTAATTAGATGGACTAGGCATAGAATCAGGGTGGGTTTTGGCTTAAAAAGAGGTCTTGAGAAAGAGAAAGAGTGAGTTACAAATTTTGTTTGTGTCTGGTGAGGATACAAGGTGCTCTCAGTGGACTCAATCCCACAAAGTGTCCAGCATTCTACTCCCATCCAATTAAACAGTGAAACATGTTTAATTGCAGTTTGAGTCCAGGGAGACCATTTACTTGAGTAAGAGTAAGCAAGTAGATAAATTAGTTCTTACACCAGGACACAGTGCTCAGCACCTCATGGCATCAATCCAGCTGTTTGTTATTGTGTTTTCACATCACTTCCCTTCAATTTAAACTCTTCTGCCAAAGACATTAAAAAGGACAATATTTATTTTTGACTCTGCAGTTTCAGCATAAGTTGCTTGCCAATGGAGTTTGCCCTTTAGGAGAATTAAGGGCAGTTTAGATTTCTCTTGAAGCACATGATAATGATATCTGATATATTTCCAATATTCAGTTTACCTGTTTTACTCTTTGTACTGTTTGTGAAAAGCAAAGGAGAACTTTTCCATGAGTAAACAATAGCTAATGCCTTTCAATAGGAAGCTAATGATGTTACTGTCACCCAGCAGTGCTATGAATGCAAGAGAAAATGCCTTAATGTGTGATATTATCTGTCCAGATTTTTAGTGTAGCATCACTGGAAGAGAAAAATATTCTGTAACCATATAGGTGTTGTGGTCACCCAGCTGAAATGTGAAGAATACTGATGTGCAGTGGGGGCGAAGCTGATACTTGTTCTTCTCACTAAATACAGTATTTCAGCAGAGTTTAGTGTTGAGTATAAAGTGTTTGTTCTTAAATAGCAGATTGTTCCTGAAGGAACAAAACCAGTAAAATCTGCTTTCCTACTGATTTTTATTCAATGTCCCAGCACCTCCCAAGCCTGTCTGTTATGCCTTTTCACAGCACCCTGTGATCTCTTTCCTGTCCCAGCCGTCTTCGCCCTCCCACCCCCTCATTTCTCAGGCTCCCTTTCTGACCTGCTGCTTGGGTAAAGCAGTGTGCAGGGTGATGGGCTGGCCAGTACATGCGTGCTTTTGGCCAGGCAGCTGCTGCTGAATAACAGCTGACTTCTTACTTTTCCCTCAGTGGGGGCATTAAAACTTGCTGCCAATTTTCACTAGGCACGCCAGGGATCAGAGTCCTTCTGGTGTCTAACCTCTCTGCTACATGTGGTGGAGACTGAGCAGCAGCTTCTAAATGTAATCATGCATTTACAGATGACTTTATTCCTCAGGTAACTGAATTAATCATGAAGTAAGAATTTGTAAAAGGAGATTTTTCTTTGAACAAGAATAAACAGTCATGACTCAGGGATCATAAAAGTTTTTTCAATTATATGTTTTAGCTGCATGAATGATTATACAAGCACTAAATTTTCTTTCATTCTGCATGTAAAAGTTGTGAAGATGGTGGTATTGCCTTATTTTACTTCTGACCTAACTGTGAAACAGACTCTCACAAAACCCAGGTCTCAGCTGTCCGTTACACATCTCCTCTTATGTACAGAGAAAATCATGTTAACAATGTAACCCTGCAGGTTACTGCCACCTCTTAAATTGTCTGGGGCTAGTGGGATTTCTCTCTCCTGTTCTTGGCTGTAATGCTCACGGGTGTCTGGCCTTTTCCTCTGAAGGTAGAATTTCTTGCATGCCTGCTACATAGTGATACTCAGTATGGTTATCACTCCGAGATATGTAGCACTTGGCTCTTTCTTGAAATATGTTTTTCCTACACTTTGACTGAGGGCAGAGTGGAATCTTACAATGTATACCAAAATCTTACAGTGTATATTGAAACTGAAAGCAGACAAGCTCATTCAAGATGGTTTAATGCTTCCTCTGAGGCAACAAAATCACAGTATCACAGGATCTTCTCAAAGAATTTAGTTTTTCCTACTAAGGCAGCTATGCTATCTTCAAATTGTTCATATGCTAAAAATGTGGCAAGAGCTGTTTTGTTTCTTACTGTTCCCAGTGCTTGTTCGGATCTTGCCCAGGTTTTGATGTTGTGAGAAAAAAAATCACTAGTATACAGCACCGTGTTCGATATACAAGGTGAAATAAAACCCCTAAAGCCAGTCCATCTCCTGCTAGGCATCAGTTGATGCAGTAACAATGGGTGAAACTGTCCATGGGAAAAATATCTGTGCTATTATTTCTGGAAGTAGAAATTTGTAATCCCAGTCTTCCAGTTTACCCACAGCCTGGAAGAAGAGAGCATTGATTCCTTTTCCAGACTGGACAGTGGTAATTTTCTTTAAAAACAGTGATAACCTCAGTAGGAGTGTGTTTTATGGGTAATTGCAAGTTGTCTGCCTGATTCTACCCTAATGATCTTTGGCAGGGCAAAAATGAAATGAGTTTTGAGCTTGGGCATGGCTGTTGATTACTGCACCAAACTGGCTGTTCAAAAGTTGAAGGAATGAGTTTTTAGCTATTTATGTAAACTATATTTCTCCATGGCAATTTAGTTCTGAATTTCCTTATTCATGGGAGAGAATCTGAGTATGTAATCCTTTAAAATCCTGGAAACTGTAGGTGGTACAAGACTGGATGTTTGCATTGTTCTGTTTCGCGAATCTGCATGAAGCAAAGTAATTTTCCTCAGGGAAAGGGATGAGAACTCAAGTGCTGAACTTCTTGTTGGACTTCATTTACACCAAGATTGGGTTGTGAGGAATTTCACATACTTTCTGAGGCTAATACATAATAATTTCATAGAATGACAGAATGTTAGGGGTTTGAAGGGAACTATGAAGGCTATCTAGTCCAACCCCACCGCTAGAGCAGGATCACCTACAGTAAATTTGTAGTTTCTTTCTGGTTTATAAAGCTAATTTTAATCCACATGTGCTAAAGGACATAAACATTTCTTAATGAGTGCTTCATGTGTGACTCACATCTAAACACATCATCTTGTGCTTTGAGTTTATCAGTTCAACTGCATGTGCTGGCTTCCCAACTTCTTTTGGCAGGAAGTGTGCTATTTTTAACCATGCAACGAGGAGGGGTTTATTCCTGCTCAAACATACCGCTACAGTCCTCCCGACTTCGAGGGATCAAAGATTAGTGCACATTAACGTATTGCATAATTTAAAATTTGGCATTAATGTTTATGAAGAACGTGAAGAGCCGAATGCAGCAGCCGCGTTGCGCACCCCAGCGCCAAGCTGCGCTGGAGACAGTGACGGTCGCCGCCTGCCCCGCCGTGCGGCCACGAGGTGGCGCTGTGGGAGCGCAGGAGCTGCTGCGGGCGGCCGTGCTCCGCGGGCGGTACCTGTGGTGCGGGCGCTGCCCAGCGCCCTGGCCGCGGCTCAACGTAACGAGAGGCGCCCGCGCAAGACACACGACGCGGCACGCCGAAAGTGTCCCGAGAGGCAGTTTTGCCACAAACGGGATTTAGGGAGTAATGATTTGGTGCGTGGTCACACACACACAGCGGGTGCTGGTATCTTCCCCCTATTAACAAGAGACCGAATGAGGAAATGGCCTCAAGTGGCACCAAGGGAGGTGTTAGCTGGATATTAGAAGAAAGTTATTCACTGAAAGGGTCCTCAATCGCTGGCATTGGCACCCCAGGGAGGTGTTTGAATCACCATCTCTGGAGGTGTTTAAAGGCACATGGATGTGGTGTGAAGGTTTAAGCACCAGACTTGGTACAAGAGTCATACAGTGGTTGGACTTGATCTTTCAAAGGTCTTTCCCAACAAAATTATTCTGCGATTCGATGGTGAAGATTGCTTTGAGAATTTCTGTATGGATCTTAAGGGCTTGGCCTCTGTGCTTCTGAGTCACAAAAAAGGGCACATGTAGGTTTTAGGGAGAAAAATGTTGGTATGGTTTTAGAGAACCCTTTTTTGAATGACGCAGGTGAAGGTATTTGTTTTTTTAGTCAGACCATATTGTTCTAAGAGGTGAAGGCCAAAAGAGATCTCATTGTGCTCTCAAGGTAAACTCTAACATTAATCTAGATACTTTTTATATTTTTCAGCTTCATGGTGCTGTTATGCAAGTCAGGTTTTAAGAGTGTGTGTTGCTTCAATCTTCCGAAACAGCCATGTTTAAAACATTTTAATCACAAACCAATTCAGCAAATGTTGCCAGCGGCAGCAGTTCTGTCATTTTTCTCTATTTGCAATGAAGCCCGTGCTATGAGTTTAGGTTATTAATATTTCTTCACTTCTGGGTAGAAAATTTAAGTTTAACGGGATCCACTTTTGTATACAGGTTACCTATATTGCTCAGAAAGGGTCCTGTGGGATATAGGGGGTTAGCAAGCTGGGCTTGGGGCTGTGGCAAAGAGTACCAGCCACAGTCTAGGCTGCCCAAAAATTGAGGAGAGTGACTATCCTTCTCTGCTCTGTGCTTGTTGCACGTGCTCCTTTTTGGGTCTGGCAGGACAGGAATGTCATGCATGAGCCGGCATGAGTTCAGAGAAAACCCCAGGATGCTCAGGACTAAGTAACACCTTGGGGAGTAAGGCTTGCTCAGTGCAGAAAGGGTCTTGAGTAGCTGCCTGCACCCACCCATGGGGAGGTTGCTGAGACCAGATAGCCTAGATTTTCACAGGGTTGCACAGCAGGAGGGCATGAGATGACTTGCATAAATGGAAACAGGAGGCTCAGCGTTGTGTGTCAGGAAAAACTTTCCTCCCTGGAGCAGGCTGCCAGAGCAGGCTGCCAGAGCAGGCTGCCAGAGCAGGCTGTGCAGGCTGTGTCAAGCAGGAGGTGTCAAGCCCCAACCAGGCATAGCTCTGAGCAGCCTGGGCTACTTGGGGCTGATCCCATCTGAGCAGGAGACCATGCTAGAGACCTCCCAAGGTCCTGTGCAACCTTAGTTACCCTGTATTCTGTTTTTTATCTTTCATTTGCCACAGATCTGCTCATTCACTTTCTCCCATGTACAAGTTACTTTTTCCCTCTCACCTTTTCCATTTTCTGTTGACCTTATTTAACCAGCAGATTGTATTACTCTGTTAACTTTCATGTGAATTTCACTGGCATCTGGAAGCTGTGTTGCAGTGAAAGAGGGAAGTAACAAGGGGTCCAAATGGCACAGCAAGAGTTTCACCATGAGAGGAGTAAAGAGAGACCATAGGGCAGCAGGGCTTTTGGGAACATCCCCTATGAGAATTGATGCAGGGCCCTGACCAGATGCGTCCCTGCTGAATCAGGAACACTCCTGCAGTTTCTGGGATAGTCAGGACCTGCAAGGAAAGACTGAGACTGGGGAAAATGAGGAAGCCCAAAACTTCTGAAACTCTGGATAAAGTGAGATATTGACTGAAGCTATTGGCTTGGATGTGCCAAATTCTTCTCATATATGTATGATATAAATGGTAAATGAAATTTTGCTTTTTATATGTATTTATTTGTCTTAAAGGATAAAACTGCAGAATTAATTTTAAATTGTTAATTTATTGTTTTGAAACCATATTTGAAACTATTTTTCTCTCCTTTTGCCTGTGTATGTCATTGATATTTGTCAAACATTTGAAGAGTATAGATGAAATCCTGAAACCCTTGAAGAAATAATAATGAAACTGTTGGCTTCTGTGGAGTCTTTTCCTCCTCTGTAACAGTAGGAGGGATCCTTGTTTGACTTTGCTCAGTACACTGTTACAGAAATAGGCTAAGAAGTATTCATATTGGAAGTATAAATTCTTGGTAGAATGGCTCCATCAGAACAGTAATAAATAACTCTTACTGTCTCTATGTTGTAGAGGATTTCACCCCAGTTCCATACAAGGCTCCACCACCTCCCAAACCAGTAAAAACATTTCCTCCTTATAATGGATTTGGTACTGAAGAAGATTCTCTGTGTTCCTGTATGGGTCTGCTTCCCAAACCTCCCCAGAAGGATTTCAAGAAGTTCATGGAGAAAGACAGGTATTCCAGTGAAAAAGAATTCTGACTGGTTTTAGTTGTGTCTTTTTGTGAAGGGGATAGATGGTAAGTAGGAGTGCAATTATTTTTTTTTCAGCAAAATATGCAGCTCATCAGACTTTCAAAGAACAGGTGCATGAGGATGGGTTAATGACAGGGAACTCCAATTTTTTACCAAATCAGCAAAATTTCTCTTTTGAGAGGCTACCTCCTTCCCTTCCGCTGTCATCAGTGGGAGTTTGATGGAAGTCTTAGTGTAGGAATTAGTCAGGAATTTTGTGTGCTTCAGCAGTCCAACACTGATTTGTTTTACTGTTTTGCTTCCTGACATTTACTTCTTTTTTTTTTTCTTGTCTGATGAATTTTCTGCAGTTTAATGTAGCAGTATTAAAGCACTAACCCTTTATTTTACGTTATTAAATGCTTTGTCAAGCAGTGGCTGTTGAAACTTAAGTGGGAAGCAAAGTCACATGCTAGAGATCCACTTGTAGAACCCATGTAAAAGAAGAAAGCTATTAGAGAAAGGCTGGGGAATGTATTGACAGTGCATATAGCAGAGCTGTTAATCATTTGATTTGAAAATATGCATACTTAAATATGTTTTTCCTTTATAATATTTTTCTCTTCTGAAAAGATATCTGGAGCTTGATTTACAACACAAATCTGTGTGTGGCAGAGAAGTAATTTTCCCCTGCAAATGAATCCTTTCTATCTGGCCGACTCTAGTCCTGTTAGTTTAAGCTGAAAATGGTTTTTGACAAAGCAGGGAATCTTACACCATTTCCCTTCTTGGTGCAGGAATAACAACAATTAATCTGTGTTATAAAACTCAGGAGAGCACATCTCCTAGCTATGAAAGCTTTTCTCATACCCTGTTTTTGATACCTTTACCTCTTCTTTTGCTTTTCAGATGTGGCATAGAAAGTAACATACTGCGCTTCCTTGCCAAACTTGTCACAGACAGTCCTATTGACCAGGACCGGAAATTCATTGTTTCCTACTTCCTGAGTGATGACACCATTTCAGTTTATGAACATAAGCAGCGAAACGCAGGTAGGATGTAGTAATGTCTTGCAGTCAGTCCCCGTTGCCTGGCTCATTTGATTAGCTTACAGTAAAAGTTGTGGCCAGACGTCGTGCTAGCAGAAGCAGGGACGTGGGTTTTGAAATGCAATGGGAATTAGACTAGCAGGTCTGCCTCATGATCTTGCATAGCTGTATGTCATGGCAATTTATAATCTTCATCACTTAGAGTAACACTCTTCATTTTTTAGCAGTATTTCACAATAGCCTTTGGGAACTGGGAGTTTAATGTATTAGGGCTTTAATTACATTTTAATTTGCAAACCTGGCCTTTAAGATTTGCTTTTTCTTTTTCTGTTTTTTTTTGGTGTGTGGATAACACAGGAATGGTAACTGATGATGAATAGGAACGGTAAATGTAAGGCATCAAGAACAAAAGAGTAAACCCTTTGTTTTGCAAGATGATGTTATGAAGCCTGTATAGCATAGATTGTATAGAAGCAGCTCATGAAAGCAGATGTTTTTAAGCATGCTTAAGGGATGTAGTGTTGAACATTATAAAGGGTGAAGATTGTCCTGTGCTAGTGACTTTACATGTGTGTGTGTATAATACTGAACTGAATTTCAGGAGTCAGACTACCAGTGTCTAAGTGACACGTTCTTTGTTAGTTCTCAGTTTCTCATTTAGCCTATGGTTGTCATGGTTAATTTCTTTTGACCACTGTTGTCTATTGCAGACTGACTGCAACTGAGGATATAAAAATTTTTGTGATTTTCAAGCATGTTTTTATTTTTTTGGAGGGTCTTGAACACAAATGGAAGGACACCATCACTGGGGTGGATGCCAGGAAGTTGTTCTGTAACTTACAGAGATAGAGAAGCCATGGCTAAGTATGACCCTGTTAGAGAGTTTCTTTCTTTGAATCCCCCAAAATATCTGCAGCAACAGTTCAGAGTGCTTCACATCCAGAAGTGCTATGGCACCTCTCAACATGTGCAGCTGAAAGACTGGTATTTAAAAGCTGCTGTCAGCCTCTGATGAAACTATAGAGAAAAAAGTCAGGAAATAAAATTCTGTCAAAGACAAGAGAAAAGGTTTCCTTAGTTACCACTGTTAGACTCTTGTGGAACCTTGGGACTAGCTCTTTTGATATTGCCTGAACTACCCTGTATCAGCTGTACCAATTATTTCAGGTACATCCCTCAATGTTTACCAGCTCACTGTGCTCAGTACTGACCTATTTGATACACCCATGTCACTATCTAGAGCAAAGCATGTCCTAGGGAGGACTGTTGAGTCCATTTTGCTTCAGGTTCTGGTGCTGAAAGTTCACTTTCTGACATCCAGTTATTCAATTTACAACTAAGGACCAAGGATTCTTGTGACTCTACAGTTAAGCCTTTACTGAAAATTATTACCAACATTAATACCTTTCAAACCTGTGATGAATATAACATCCATAATCAAATCAAGGTGTGATGAATATCAAGACCTCTTTGTATTCCTAGAGAACTCTTTCTGTGGCAGTGGTGCTAGCAAGTGATTTTGAGCTCCCTGCACATGAGCCATTCTTTGGGAAGACCTGAGCCTTTTCAGTGGAAAGAGCTACTAATGGCATCTCTGCTTGTATCTATTATGAATGCATCATGAATGACCTCACCCTTGACTAACATACAAACAGTGTTTTGAAAATATGCAGAGTACCTGCTTAGGCTTCCCCAAGCATTCCCAGTAGCCCTGATCCACTGCAAGATTTAGCACTGGTTATAGAATTACTGTCCTGTCTTCATTGTTTTGCTGGTTTACTGTCATCCAGTGACCTGCAATTTATGCAATTTATTTTATTACAGAGAAAGACACCTGTAAATGTATAAATTAGTTATGTAATCCTGCTGTTAGGCTCAAGAGCAGCTCAGTTCTCCTCTAGTGAATGTCATGTTTGATTGGCATTCTTTATGCCTGGAGATGTAAAAGATGCTAAGGGTATAAACACATCTTAGAGTGGTGAGAAATTAAAGCAGTAAATGACTCCCAGAAGAGCAATCTGACCATTCCTTTTGTGAGCAGGTTCAAAGGGCTGTTTTGGCCTTTTCTGTTTGCATAATGTAATACAAATTGGCAAGTAAAAATATTTCAAATCTCAGTTCTAAGTTGGAGGTACCAAGTTCCTCTTGTTTTTCTCAGTCCAGCAACCTGAAGGTTGCAGAGAAGTACTCACACTATTAGGAACAGTGTGAACCTGCATATGATACACACAGGGCTGGACATCTTGAAGCACTTCTTGAGATGGAGTTCAAAGCATGAGAACTTTGGCTCCCCATGCAGAAGATCACAACCCCTTTTTAATTCAGTGTAAGACTAAGCCAACAGCTGTACAAACACCTGCAAAGTCTGATCTGATCTTAGTGTAAGAGGGTCTTTGCTTGTGGTGTTTATTTTGTGCTTTGAGCCTTGCTCTCCTAGATTTTCATCCAAATTTCTCATCAGGTTTCAGTGTAAAATCACTAACCTAATGAGATATTTTCTGTTGTTTTACTTCATACCACTTGAAACATACTAAAAAGCAGTTTAAAAAGCAGTTATGGGACAGAGGTATTAAGGTAAGTTTCCAATCTAACTGTACAATTGCAGGGCAGTAGTCAAGAGTGAAGTTCCAATCTTAGAGAAACCACTTCTGTTTAAATATTACAAACTGTTGCCAGGGTTATATAACCTAAAATGTCATTGTTGTTTTAATAGCTAGATGAAAAGGAATGTGTTAAGATTAGAGTTACCTTAGTGATTTGAAATGTTTTTTCATTCAAGCTAGATCTGACCATCGCCATAGTGTATTTTCTTGTGTTTTTCTTGTATGGTGCTAGTAAAGCAATTAGGACAGACATCTGACTTAAAGAGTAGTTTGGGTTTCACATTAATTTGTAATTTTGATTATAAAAGGCATTTTATTACACTGTTCATCAGCCTTTTTTTTGGACCTGCATCACTACTTAATACGTAAGACATCATTAAGCATTACTAAAGTATGCTTTTTGGCTTGGGAGCTCAAGTGTAAACAGGACACAAACCCTAGGGACTCCAGAGTTGTTATAGGGCACATATCCTGATGAAACTAACACAGGACAGAATGTTTTCTAGAAAACTCAGGACATGCAGGTCAATCTTGTAGTGCACCAGAAGATATTAATGGAAATCAAACTCTTCCTTTTATTATCTTATATACCCCTAAGCATCGTGTACAGTTTTCAGTGGCATGAATACAACTATTATGATGTGAAAAGAAACAATGTGCCATACCCACCTCACAAAGGAAATAATGGATTGCATGGAATTGCATTGGCACAACAGTATGTGGAAGATAGTGTCATGCCATTCCTGCTTTCTTTTGTACATTCAAAAGCTCTTAAGTCCTTCAAAACCAGAATTCATCCACTTCATAGGACTGCGCTATCGTAAGTTGTGAATTTTTTCTTTCTCTTTTTTGGTTTAACAGTTCAAGGATAATTGCCTGTGTTTTACATTTTGCACCTTCTATTCCTCCAGGGTCAGTCCCAAGGCTGGCAACAGGGTTATGGGAACGATTTGAAGAGGCACATTTCTGTCCCATTTTAAAGAAAAGAATAAAAGGGAAGGTGTTTGGCAGGCATTCAAATGAGACATGTCACAGAATATGCACAATGTTACTGTTGCTGTGGACACTGGCAGAGACAGTTCTTTTAGCAATGAGAGGGAGCAGGAGAGTATTATGTGAAACAATAAACTCTAAGGATGAAAACTAGTTTCTAAATACAAACCAGCTGCTTTGAGGTGTCTTCTGGATTTTAATTTGTGTGTTTTTGTTGTTCCCCCCCCCCCGCAAGTAAAGCCATGATTAATTATTTACAATTCTATTCTCACAGGGATACTTGGTGGGAAGTTCTTGGAAAGAGGTCGCATTAAGAAGCCTGGGCAGGAACTCTTTAAGAGTGAGCCATCTGAATACTTCAAGGCTCAGAATCTGTTCATTGGAGCCAGAGTTTGTTTCCATGGTCGCAACTTCCTTTTGGTGGCTGCAGATGAGTATACGATCAACTACATGGAGAAGCATGCAAATGAGGTGAAGCAGGCTTTTGCTATTTTCTGCTACCTTAAAGGATTGCACCTCATCTATATATTTTTTAGTATTTTTAATACCTAGTTTCTTCACTCAGAGTTCACAACCCAGTACTTTCTGTCGAGCAATAGGTTTAGGAGATGTTAGCTAGGGAGCACATGCAAGCC
Organism: Dryobates pubescens; assembly: GCF_014839835.1. Taxonomy (NCBI): domain Eukaryota; kingdom Metazoa; phylum Chordata; class Aves; order Piciformes; family Picidae; genus Dryobates; species Dryobates pubescens. Next base: position 15,785,025 of record NC_071623.1, on the reverse strand, counting down.
TGGCCACTCTTTACTTTCTCAGCATCCAGTTTTATTGTGTTAGGGGTTGTTAGTAGATATATCCCTGCCTTTTCCTTCTAGAGAGACTGTTTGTGGACCTCTTGTCCCTTAATTGATCTAACTCTTATGATACTTCAAAGATGCTGTCTGCTTCCACAGGCTCCTGTGACAGCAAGTGGAAAAGATCACTGCCTACTTTATAAAAAATATATGATAGAAGAAGTAAATATCTTTAATCTGTTTTAAACCAACCTCCCACTAGTTTCAGTTTGAGTTCTGTGTCCTGTGGTTCGGTGAAGATCCCCATTCACCTTATGCACCACCTTTCTAATTTTGCAAATCCCAGACATTCTTCCACCCTCAGCCTCATCCTATCCAGTGAAGTTTCACCCTTTTTTCAGTCTGTCCTTGCAAGGCAGCTGTGAGATGTGAAGGCTGAAACAGTGTACAGTACTCAAGGTGTGGGCACATCTTGCCCTTTTTATTGTATCATGACTTGAAAGTAACTCTAAGGATCTCATTTTCAACTTCTAAAAAAAAGCCCTTCTATTTTCTTTTCCAGTTTGAAGGAAAAAGTATTTAGAAAGTGTGAATTTGCTTGCAAAACAGAACATGCATGCTGTGCGCAGTCCTCCTGGTACTACCCTGGTTTGAGCAGGACTCTTACAAACATGGCATTACTGTGCCTCCTTGGAAATGAATTAATCTTCTCTGAAACACTCCTAACTGTTTAATCATTGTAGCATCTTCTGCAGCACAAACATGGAGGTTGATTTTTCTTCCACTTGATTCAGCATAATAACCACTGACTTAAGGAAGACAATCAAACAAACCCAGATTGTGATCACTAGCATGTCAGCAGTTATGAGAAGGGGGAAAGCTGATAGAGAGCCATTGCATGCTGCTGGCATACTCAGTGTCTATGTAGGTGTTTGGAACACGTAGTTTAGAAAAAAAGCTGTAAAAATAACTGCTTTGATGATGTAGAGAAGAGAGGTTTTTAAATAGGCAGAACACTTTGTCCATCCTTAAATACTCTGCTCACTGATTCTTTTGGCCCACTCTTTTCTCAATCTCTCTCTTAGCTTTTTCAGTGAAAAGCTGTTGCTTACAGCCCAAACAATAACAGCTGTCTCCAAAACGTCTTGATTACTGCTCCAGCTGCTCCACATGACTGTCTTGCATGGCATTGCATGCCAGGGTTGTACCTTATGGCATAGGCACTAATTGTGTTTTAAATCTGAGTGTGTTACTTGCCACCACTGATATATTAATTAAAATTGGAACAATGTGTACTGCTCTGGCAGTGTCATAGGGACTGTAAATATCCTTTTCTAGATCCCTCTGAAGTGTACAAAGCTGTAGACAGACTTCAGCATGATCAGGAGTGAGGCCCAGTCTTTAATGTGATTAGATTCTTAATACCAGTCATACCAATTTTCAGTTGTTATTTAAAACAACATTGCTTACTCGAAGAAATGGGAGAAAACTGCTTTCAGACAGTTCATTGTGCTTTATAAGTTAGGTAGAGCATGAGAGATGTGAAGATATAGCAGGTATTCATACTTGGACTCAACTCCAATTTTATGACTAAATATATAGATGTTGTATGTTAATAATGAGTATTGCAAATAAATCTTTGGTAGAGCTCTAACACTGGAGTTTGCATATAGGATGGAAGCCTTAGTGCTCTGGTTCTTATGTGAATGGCCTATTTAGGAAGAAATAAGCATTCTTCTTGTATGATCCTGTCATGGTTGCTTCCTAACAAATTTCCAGTCTGCTAATTCTGAGCATGTGAAGCAACATAGAATGAGAATTTCTGTTGGAATGGTTTATTGAAGCCAGTGATGAAAAGATGGGTTACAATCCTATGATATTCACTGAGAATTAAGTGAGGTACACCAACATAAAAAGAGGAATAAGTTATTGGAACTGTATGTTTAATGTTTCTACTCTGACCTTTACAATACAATGCTTGAAGCAAAAGTGGATGTCCATTTGTGTAGCTTGAATAAGCTTTCTGAGAATGCATGATTTGATGGTTTTTCTTTAATCTTTTATATTCTCAGTAGGAAGCATTTTTTTCAGTAGCAAGCTTCCCTCCAAGCTTAACACAGTGCTGATTTATGCATTTGAAGCAAGACAATGCAGAAACTTAGCAGTTCAGCATTGCCCTGCATCTTGGCAACTTTTGCTGGTATGTGTGTAGTTGGATGCACAGAGCTTTTCTTCCTAATCTTTGTCTTGTTTTCCTCTGTGAAGTTCTCAGTGGCTGATGTTGGTGTCATCTTCAAGAAACTGAAAGACATGACCGAACCTCATTCCCGAGAAATCAGACAGATGTTTGCAGCTACTGACCCTGAGCATACTAAGGTGATTGAATATGACTCTTTCAGGTAAGACAGTGGCTTGCTGGTTTTGGGTTTTAATATTTAATGAAGGCACATTCCCCAAAAATGTGTAAAGCATGACTGTTTCATATGCCTTCTGCATGTGTTAGCTGATGAATAGCATACATTTGTTTTTCATTTACTTGGAGACTGTGTCTGAAAAAGAAAATGAATCCATGCCCCAGGAAAAAAAGAGAAATGATATAGTTTCAAGTTAGCTGAAAAGCACAACTCAAAACTCTACTTTTTAGGGAACTGTCACAGAGTATTGTGAAGAAGGGCAAGCCAGCAGTAATATATATAGTGAAAGATAAATAAGAGTCCATCCTAAGAGTCAAAACAATTAATTAGCATTTTTGAAATTCAATAAGGGATGTTTTGAGTTGCCTTTTGAAAATGGTGTAATTTAGGTTTTGAATCCTTGATAAAGAAGAAAGCCTTCATAGAACTGAGGTATAATGAAATGATAGAATGCAGTGGTAAGCATCTTTTAAAAAGACTGGAAAGCAGTAGTGAGAGTAGTAATTAATGCTTGGCTAGTAATTTCAGCATAGATAGTGGGAGTGGAAATCAGGATTCTGGCAATAATTCAGATATGGCAATGGGCAAATGTATAGATACTTGAAAGAAGAAATCATGCTCAGATGCAATCTGATTTCAGTTTATCTTGCAACCGGAATACTTGAACACATGAACTGTGTTGAGTACTGGCGCAGTTAATGGTGTGGAACATGGAAGGAAGTTTTACCCAGAAGTATTCTGTTTTCACAGTGACAATACACTATGTATTTAGGAAAGGTTGTAATAACTAAAGCATATAAGTAGATATCTTTTGTGTAGAATGTTATCCCTATAGGAATGTTAACCAAGGCAGAAATTACGTCTGCAATATCTCAGAAGATACATAGATCAGCAGAAGATTTCTACCAGCAATTCAAAGTGAAGGTAGTGAGAAATGAAAACAAGCTGGTATTCAGAAATGAAAAATATGTTACTAAAAGGTTGGCCTTAAACTGAGAGGCCACAGTTATTGACAGTTTTTGGTCAAAGTATTTCTAGACCTAGATATTTTACTCAACAGAAGCAAGATTTTGAGTTATTAATTACATCAAGAGGAAAAATGTTATTACTAGAGTAAGAAGAGCAGAAAATGGAAAGCTGAAGTACATCTGGAGCAGCATTATAGCACTTGGAAAAGGGTTTCAATTTATATGCACAATAGCTGTTTAAAATCAAGTAATTATGGTTTTAATACAAATTACAGAATAATCATCTGCAAAACTATCTTTTTACATGCACTAAGAGAAGGTCAAAGTTTTGGAACATTTGCATGATGAAATTGGTGGAGCACACTTTAAATAGCTTTAAATAGCACAAAAAGATTTTTGTTTATCAAGAAAAGACTCAGCTGAGTGGAAACTTAATCATGGTCCTATTCTGTACAGCTGTGAAAAGCCCAGCTGTTTAATTTAGGGTAGCGCTGTGGCATGGAGTAAGATATTTCTGGTTATACGGTATTTAGGCGCTTGGTTTTGGTGGTAAAAGAGCAATATCCCTCTCCATGAGCAAGACAGAAAGCAGGAGAAGCCATGTAATAAATGTTTTCTTGTCCTCAATGCTCACCTGGGCCAGTCTGACCACTGACTAATGGACTGCACCCCTCCTGTGGTGGAACTGTGAGGAATCTAACAGGAAATTTTCACAGTGCCAGAGGAAGAATTTGCCTGCAAGGAGCATTTGGCTTCTGTGTTTTGTAGTGGTAGCAGATTTTGATTTTGGTCATTCATAATGTAGGAGCCTCCCAGTATCAAAGGAAAGGCCTACTGGAAAGACGAGGAGAGACTTTGTGAGGGTGTGTAATGGGAATGAGGAGCAATGTTTTCAAATTGAAAGAGGCTAGATTTAGATTAGATGTAAGTAAGAAATTACTTACAATGAATGTGGTGAGACACTGGAAAACGTTGCCCAGAGAGGTTGTGGCTGCCCCATCCCTGAAAGTGTTCAAGGCCATGGTGAATGGGGCTTTGAGTAACTTAGTCTAGTGGAAGGTGCCTGCCAATGGGAAGATGATCTTTAAGGTCTCTTCCAACCCAAACCACTGTATGATTATGTCTAGTAATCTTAAGGTAATAAAGGTGCTTTCTGTGAACAGAATATGTATGTTTTTCTTTCAGTTTTTTATTTTCTTGTGTACATCACTTTATTTTTAATCTGTCATGGCATTTCATGATTATGACTAACTACAAATGATTATTTTTAGTACAGCAAATATCTGTGTGACAGCTTCAACCAGCATGATAATCCACTTATCTTAAATACAACTAAGGCTTTACTGTGCTCTGAATTTGGCTGTTCAGATTTCTTCCCTTTTACTTATGTAACTTTATATTTTTTATGTTTAAAAATATATCTGTAAGTATGATGTACTGAAGCAGAGTTGTCAGTGTAACTACTTTCATATCATAAATCTGTGGCACCTCATCCATGAAATAAATACGTGGTGTACTCTGAAGCTATCCCTAAACTATTGTGAAAACCATTGAAAGGTTCGTTAAAAAAAGAAAAAAACCCTTAAATTTAGGTTCTTTTACATCACATGGTCCTATCCAGACTGCTTTTTCTCATAAGCTGCTGGCAGGACATTTTGCTGTTAAGAGACAAAGAACCATGTGGGTTTAAGAAAGATGCTTAGCTTGAGAAAGAGCTCTCTTAAGCAGTTAATTATTATTTCTTCATTCTCTACCAAATTTAGATGGCAATCTTTCTTATTCTTCTAGAACACACACACACACAATAAGTAAAACAAAAGAGAACTAAGCTGTGGGAAAAATAGCTACAGCTTGTTTCTTTTTGTCAGGCAGGGTTTAGATGTAATTCTGTTTTTGAATCTTGAGTCTCACTCATTAGTCCCAAGCAATCACTAAAATATTCCTTAATTCCCAAATGAGACAATAATTTTATTTAGGGGTTTTGGCAACTTGATTGTCACTGACTGGCTTGATAAATAAAAGTCCTTTAAAATCCTGACACTGGAAAAAATCTGTGCCATGTAAGGAAATCCAGTCTGTGGAAACATTCAGATAGGCGATGTTATCTACACGCCTTCAGCTTTTCTATCCCAAGCTTTTAGAGGGCCAGATTTATCAGGCAGTATTGTCATCTTCTTTATGTTTGCAGTAGTATCACTGCAGGCTACAGGAGGGAGGATCCAGTTTTGTCTGGATCTCTGAATGTTGCTGTAATATTCAGTATGTTGAATAATAATACTGACAAAATAATGGTAATGTTAATAGATGAACTAAGCTTTGGCCATTGGGGTTGTATAATCTCAGTTGAGGTTTACTACTGTCAGCAACTTATATTCTCCTTAAATTTATCTCCTGCTGCTGCAAATAGAAGATCTTTCTGATTTGTTTGACATGGAAAAAGCATCAGTTGAATCAAAGTAGGCACTATACAGTGTTTAGCCTGCTTTTTTAATAGCTAGGTAAGTGCAATCTTACTCTATGAAAAGATGTCTTCATTTGAACTGTACCATACAAGCCTCTGAGAGAAAGCAAGTAAAAAATGGTGTTTGTTGATAAAATTTTGTCAGTTTCTGTGCTTTTAGTTTGCATGTGGATGTTAAGAGATCCATTATCAGATTGATTCAAGAATTTAACTATTCTGCAGCCAGCAGTTTGAGTCCTGTGTCAGAACTTTGTGCATCACTAATAATTTCTTCCATTTGTTTTCAAAGATTGGTATGTAATCCTGGTGATGCAGTACCCTCAGGGTTACCACAAGGTACATCTCTAATTGCATGAGCAATTGCAGTGAAGTTTATCCTTAGTGCAGTTTATCCAGAAATATTTTATAGGGTTAATCTAATTTTGATGGAGGCTCATAGGCCTATGCTGAGGCTTGCTACAAAAAAATACCCTGTTGAACAGGACTTCACCAGAGGCAAACATTTGCAATCAGAACGGCAATGTAAGCACACTAAGCCAGGTTTGACAGCAGGCCTTGTATCAGCTGAGGTAACCTACAGGCCATTTTTTTTCCAGGAGAACAGGAAGCCTCCTAGGTTTCCTTGCATGCCTCACTGCTGGTCTTTTTCTTCCCTTGATTGTATTAACATCTGGGACACATGAAGAACGCTGTAATCAGTGAAGGCAACAAAACTCCTACTGCAAAGACAATGCAGTCTTCAAAATCAGCCCTTCTCCTCCCCTCCACCAACTCTATAAAGCAAAGGGAGATCTTTCTGAACTGTAATTATTAGTCCTGGTTTCTAATCTCCAAGCTTGTGCCCTCGGGAGTTTACCCGGAAATCACTCAAACTCTGTCATCAGCATCAAATCTTTGCTATTTACAGGAACAACTAGTCCTTTGGTGCCAGCACTGGCTCATCAGATGGATCTCAGAAACATTTCTTCTTCCTTAGACTGGGCTATTGAGCAGCATAAGCAATCTTTAGCTCTTCCTTGTATGGGATTTCATTCTCTGCTGATGGTCTCAAAGCATAAACTGGTCTTGCTGCTCTCTCCTGTCTTCCATTCTTGCCAGGAGGGCAAGTTAGACGTTGCTTTCTGCCCTCTCTTTGTGACCAATTTATGTTTCTCTCCCCCCATCTTTGCCCTTAAAGCTACCCATCAGCGCAAACTAACAATGCTATGTGAAGTGTGGCTTGACACTCAGGGGTGACCTTATTACTCTCTACAACTACCTGAAGGGAGGTTGTAGACAGACGGATGTTGGTCTCTTCTCCCAGGCAAGCAGTACCAGAACAAGAGGACACAGTCTCAGGCTGCGCCAGGGGAGGTTCAGGCTGGATGTTAGAAAAAAGTTCTATACAGAAAGAGTGATTGCCCATTGGAATGGGCTGCCTGGGGAGGTGGTGGAGTCGCCATCACTGGAGGTTTTTAGGAGAAAACTTGACGGGGTGCTTGGTGCCGTGGGTTAGTTGTTTGGGCGGTGTTGGATTGGTTGATGGGTTGGACGCGATGATCTTGAAGGTCTCTTCCAACCTGGTTTATTCTATGTATTCTATGTATTCTAATATTCTGTTCTCTGATGGGATCTTCTCCTCCCTTGTCCTCTGCTGTTGTTAATTCTCTCTATTTTATGCAGCTGCTGTTGTGCATGGTTTGTGTTTACAGATAATTAATCATGTGCTGCAGAATGTAAAACATTATTAGATAGGGACAAAACAGGGTAATAACTTGTTCATTCGCTATGCCAGTATGGCATCCCTGGTATAAGGCTTCAGTAGTAGTAGTAGTTGTTATTACTATCATCATCATCATCATTATTATTGTCATTATTATTATTATTATGATGATGGTATGTATGGCCAGCTACTGACAAAAAACTCCTGCAAGATTTTCAGAGTTCAGGTAATGTTCATTAGACCTCCTTGAACAGATTTCAAGTTGAAGTAGATACATTCTTTAAAGATCTAAATACAGCATTTTATAGTCAGTACACTTCAATATTTATTTTTTCCCCTGTCTGAAATTTACTGATTATTAACTGGCTTTAATTCCTTTACTTAAAACTAATTTAGTCTGCTGTTCTTGTGAACAGAAACTTGATAGTTGATATCACCGGTGGAGCGTTGTCAGAACATGAAATGATGACACTCGGACGCCATTACAGTGAGAAAGATGAATATGAAATGGACCTCCACTTCCTCCTTGCAGTGGCTCAAGAACAACTGAAGAGAAACAACTTTGAGAATTTTGGACAAATGTCTGCAGTGTTTATGTACAACGATCGCGAAAAGCAAGTCACCTCTGTATATTCTAAGCTGTTATTTGAGAAGCTCTGCTCATAAACCTATGTACTTTATGTTTGTTGCTAAGCAAATAATATATTGTGGCTAAAAAATACTATATGTAATGTTAGGCCTCTCTCAACACAAGAAAAGGATAGCCTTTCTCTCTCTTCTTTATTTTGCTTGTGGACTTTTTATTATAGCTGCTGTGCTGAACATTCTGTGAGATAATCAGATGCCCGTTCACATGCAAAACAGAGTTATTTTAAATCAGAGAGGGAAAATAGTAATTTAAGGGGTGAAAAAATGATTTAGAGATGATTCTTTATATGACCTGTTTGCACCTTTTTGTGCTCTGACGTCCCAGATAAAGAATCACAGAGAAATGCTAGGGACCTCAGCATGGGGGGACTGGCCACCATGTGCACTGCAATTTATTGGCTGTGTAACAGCAAAATTTCATAAAAGCTTGTTTTCTTTTCCTCTGATATTCTTCATGTGTTTTCCTATTCAGAGTAATATTCAAACTGAAAATTACCTAATGCATATTTCTCACACTCTGTTTTTTGTAGACATGGAGTGCTGCCCCGTGAGGTTTGCAGGACTATTTGCAAGTCCTTTAAGTTGCCACTGGCTGATGATGATCTACAAGCTTTACTGACCATGTAAGTCAAGGGCAGACAGTATGACCTGCATGCATGGGTGCAAATCAGTGTTAAATATCTACTGCAGAGACAATACTTAAGATTTGTCATTTATCTAATGTTAACCATTTCATGATGCTTATTTTGCCCCTATACACATGGACTTTATAGAATATTTATAATTAACTGAGGTGCATCGATATTAGGAACTTCTCTTTGTTTTGTAGATCACCTGTTTTTTGACAAGTTATATGGAATTAGTCCTCTGGGAATCAGCTACTGAAACTTGTCATTATCAATGACATCCTCTTCTTTTTGTGTTAGTTGTTCCTGCATATGTATAAGGTGAAAACAATAATCTTGTGAAAGCGCATTGTATCAGTTTTAAGAAACATACCAAGATGAATGCAATGAAATGTCCTTGAATCAAGTAGGCATCATCAGTAATAGACAAAAGTGATTTCCTCCTCCAATTAATCTCATCTGAAACATATTTTATTGCAATTAAAAAGGAAAAGGATTGTTGGCATGGTTTTGGTACTTTTCCATGACACATTTAATTGTTTCAAAACAAATTGCTTGGCTAGGTGTATTAATGGGAACAGAAGTTAAAAGAACTCTTATTCAGTGCACTTGTATCAAAGGCTAGAGTTCAGACACCTGTCATGTTTTGTACACTCATGTCTTGTTGAGTTTGATTTTCATGGCCAGATTCTCTGGTAACAGGTTTAAATGTGCACTCATTAAATGTGCACTTCTTTCTCTTCTTTCCCTTCTTTCCTTTATGGGTGCTGTGGGTTTAAGACTAACCATAGAGTTGAAAAGTGCTCCAAGGAGCTAGATAGGCACAAGAAATGGTAATCTTCTGTTATTTTATCCCTTAAGCCCTGCATCTGCTATATATACAGGTTTCAGAGTCAATTCAGCCCTTTTTTGCCTCCCCCTGTTCCCAGCGTAGATCTCTTATCACTTGTGATGTGGGGAAGGTTTGCTGCCTCGCTCAGGCTTGGCAAAGCCAGTTTTATAGCAGTGCCATTAAGAGTAGCTTGGGAGGTAGGGAGGGATGGTGGGAGGCCTGGTGGTGCATTGAAGCCTGGGTTGTTGGAAGGCTTTTGGCTTAACGAGACGTTTGTAAGCTGAAATATTAATTTGGGTGTTTTACATTCATGTAAATAGTGTAAGTATTTGTACACAGTATAGCCATTTAAATTTCCAGTTCTGTGTGAAGTGTTTTTATTTTTCTCCTTTTGGGAGGGGTAAGATGTATTTTCTGTCTGCTCTAAAACTAAACTAAGTTTGTCTATGCCTTGATACTGTGTTATAGGAAGAGCATGTCTTGTGTTCTGTCATGTCTGGATTCATTCAGCTAGATATGCTTCTTGTTTTCTGGAGGAAACTAAGCATCTGGATTTATCAAATAATGAGAAGACTCTTGTTTGGCAGAAATGTGGAATCATACTGCAAATAAGACTTTTTACTTAAATAAGTATCAGCAAGACTGCATTAAGAAGCCTAAGGGGGTATTTTTCACAAAGGCCCTGTTTCCAGGCCCAAAACCTTTAGTATAGCTCCTTGCAGTAGCCAGATAGATGACTTTGGCAATTTGTTTGCCATTCGTCACTTCTGACAGGTTACAAGGAGTAGTCCTCAGAAGCATGTCTGAATTTTAACATCTAAACCTCATTGTTTAGAACTCCCACTAAGCTACCCAACACAAAACGTATTGGAGGACAATTGACATCCTGTATTAGACAAGTGGTTCTCATAGTTTCCACTTCATAAAGGTTGAGATTGAATAGATAGGCAGACAAGAGTCTGGGGGTTTTCCTTGACGTACTAACTCAACAGTGATGAAAAACAGACAAGTCTGACACATCATAGGCTCCAGAAATGTGTTTCTTGTTTGTGGTATTATTTATATCAAGGAAAGCTTTTGTGAGTTGAACTTCTTTCTCCTGAAGAGTCTCCATGTAGGCAGTTAGAAAAGGAAAAGCCCAGTATACTATAATAAAAATCAGTGACAAGCTCAGGAGACAAGGAAGAGTCTGAATGCTGGATTTCACCCAGCTTTAGTCAGGCCTCCACACCAGCTTAATTAGGATTCAGATGCTGTAGGTTCTTTCTGTAGGCAACAGGAGGAGAAAGTTACCTCCTCAGCCTGCATAAGAGCTGCATTTCTAAATTACCATCCACTTTCATTTGTCTGTAAAGGAGCTGTGGCCAGTCTGTATTGCAGATTTCTGTATGAGAATGGTAAATGGTATGAAGCTGGGTTTCAGAAATCAGTGTGCGAAGTACGTCATATGATAGAGTGCTATGTGTAATGCTGGTTCTAAATTACAGCGTCAGCTGCTTGAAAAGATGCCAGCTTACGTGGTCAGTTGCTGCACTGCAGTTAAGAAGGAAGTTTGCCACTTTCTTAATAACGTGTGCAGTTGGCACTGCTTGTTAAGTCATTGTTCCATGAGGGTGCAGAGTCAGGAAAAGATTTTAAGTCTATTTAATAGGAGTTAATTTCCAGTACTTTGGAAATTAATGAGTACAGTTGGTGGAATGAGACTTTTCCTTTCCTCTTGCTTCCTGTAGTTTTCTTTGAGAGTGAAGAATCATGAAGCAGACAGGTTTATTATTAATGAAGAGCAGACTCACTCCTGGGGAGTATGCAATTCAGTGTGGGCAAAGTTTGTTAACAATGTTCTCTTCCTATTTTCAGGGGGGAATGTAATTTTGTGTCCACTGATGTTTGCAAAGCAAGTGGTGGTGGTGTTCCTACTGTGTGTATCTGTATTTACATAGGAAGAAAGTAGTACAATAAAAGTTGTTGGATTGATTCCTAAGAAAATCAGCACGTATAGCTAATGCACTAGCTGGACCCTGTTCAGCTATAAAATGATGCTAGACAATGTGATCAGATAATAGTTGAAGATTGAAGTTACATGTTTATTCAGCTTTTCTATCTGAGGTTAGGTGGCAAGGACTTTCTGTAAGGCTTAATGGTTCTATTTTTCCTTTTTGAAAAGTAATACTTTCTTATCAAAGTATTTATTATTTACACTTGTAAATTATACTGCAATGATCTGTCACTTATTGAAAGTATCGAATGGGACTAGCAGTTACTCATGTTGTGCTCACCTCCAGATGACCCAAAAATGTTGTTTACTGTACCCAAAGGCTGAGGTTTTGTAGGACCCTTTCATGCTGTCTGTCTAGAATATATTTTAAATCATATGATGATGAAATATTAGCATTTAAATACCTGGCAATGTGCCCCATTTTTCTTATTTACCTGAGCTGAGTTACCAAAAAGTACTTTCTTTCTCCATCTGTGTTTTGTTCACTTAGTTTTTTTAATCACAGGGCAATACAGACTTTGAATCACAGTGCACTAAGCCATGCAGATAGTGTGCAATTGTTTCTACACAGAAACTACATTAGTCATTATAAATAATTCTTTAAATGTGTTCAGGCATAATAAAAATTTATAGTTTGTTTAATGAATAAACATTGCTAAAGTGCGTAAGTAATGAATTTAGGTTTTTGTTTGTTTGTTTGTGTGTTTATTTGGTTGTTGGTTTTTTTTTGTTGTTGTTGTTATTTTATTTACTGCAATGCTAAATGTGTGCTAACAAGAACTAAGAAAGATGCAATCACTTTCCAGAGGGTATATAAACAGCTGGCAGATAGGGAAAGAAAAAATGGAGGGAAGAAAGAATGGATAGCAAGCTTACAAGTAGTACATGTTGATTGTTCCATATTAGATGGAAGTGCATGCCCCTTTTTTAAAAAATATGGCTTTTAATTTCTGTTAAAAAGAGTTGCATAGTTCTTCACCTCTCCACAGTACTGGGGTGAGAACGTTAAACTCTGGAGGGGCGCTTGTTTTAAAACAGTTAACCCCTAGTGTCTCAGGTGGCAGCAGCTGAGACATCCTACATGGTCATGCCAGTTCTCAAGTCACTAGTAGGCCAGGCCAGACTCGCTTGGTTTTACCTAGCTGCCTACTTGCAATGCCTTTTTAGGGGCTGACTATTACTTTCAGGAAGCAAATCCTCTTTTTCTGATACATCAAGTGTCCTGGTAACAGGAGCAGGCCTGGAAATGATCACAAGATCTTTCTCGTGTGGTCTTCTGCTCATTATCTTTGATGCGTGAGACTCCCTGTGCCTTTTTTGACGAAGAGGTGCTCTAGCATTAGTATTTGGTTTTCTTTAAATAAGTTATTTCTGTTATTCAGTATCCTGAGGAACTGATGATTCAATTTATAGTTGTTCAAGATGTAAACAAATACATACACAAGACAGTAGCCATCACTTAATTCGTACTGATCAGTTGCATGGACTTGCCTGTGCTTGCTGGTTTAATTCTTTTCATGGGAGCAGTTTATGACAGTCTATGTGTATTTCACAGAGGCTTTCAAAGAGGCTAAAGAACCCCAGATTTTTTTCCCTAAGGTTAAAGCAGCAGAATGCTTCTCCTTTATTATTATTATTATCAGATTGACTTCTTTATAAATATTGTTTAAAACTAAGCAATTAAAAACCTCTCTGCATGTACATCAACTTGTCACACAAATACATGAGGTTAAAGATTTCTTGATGGAAAAAAAAATATAAGTAGCCTTTACTCACCAAAGCATCTTCAGGAATGGTCATAATATGATATATCCAGGTTGTTCAGATATCTGGGGTATTTAATTATGAATCTATTTTCAGAAGCAGAGGCGTGCCATCATTTCTGCAATGACAAAGGAAAAAACAAGCTCTGCCAAGTATGGTAGGGATGGGGCTTCTGACTTTCATGGTCTAGAATCACATGCCTTGGTGAAGTCATAGGGCAAAACTGAAGAGAAACAGAGTTTCAAGAGATCTCTGTTGCATCTTCTTGATAAGACAAATCTAATTTCCTTTCCTGAAGAGCCCTGTCAGTTTCAGTGGTATTAACTCCAGCCCCTGAAATGTATGACATCTCTGTCCTAATAATGCACTATTTGATAACATCTCCTCAGTCCATCTGGATACTCTGTGCCAAATTGCAAGTGTGTGCTTTTAGTAGATTGATACAGTAAGTCACAGCAGGAAAGAGATGTAAAGAGCAGATTTTTTTTCCTTTTCTTTTTGAATTATTCTAGGGTAATATTTTAAGCTGCTTCCTGTTTAAATATGGGATTTAGGAACCCTATTTCCTCTACCCATCTTAAAATCTTTGCTTATAGTTAACTTCATGTCCGTGTTGTCAGCTCAGTTTGCTAGTGCTGTCACATCAGAGGACTTTTCTCCACGTTAATGTTTGTCAAAAGCAGAAGCAATACTTTCCTTAACTTCATTTTCTCAACATAAAGTTTAAGCAGTTGCACACACTCACTTGTTCTTTATGAATAAATCCTGCTTACACAGCTCTGCATCTTGGCAGTAGACTTAATCTTTTGACTTTTTATAATGACTAGCAGATAAATGCATATGGAGTAAAAGAAAAAATAATGTCATGCAATTCTAAAATTCAAAATGTGTGCCATAGTTTTTGGTGGTTTGTTTGTTTTGTTTTGGGGTTTTGTTAGTTTGTTTTTCTGTTTGTTTGTTTTGTTTTCCCAAGAGGTCTAAGCTTCTTTATTGTCTTGTTACTTCCAAGGCGAAATTTTTCTTTTCCCAATTGCTGCCTGCAAAAACCCTGAAGCAAACAAAGAACCCCCTAGAAGTGGGAAGGATGGTTTTCTTCTTTATGAGATATATATTCCCCAAAAATAAGGCTTTATGAAAAAGTTATCTTGTGGGTAAGCTATCACAAAGAAGCAAGCTATCAGAGGAGGATTTCTTATGGCAGTGTTTCAGGCTCCTCTTCAGTACTAGTAACAGTAGCATTCTTTTCTGACTTTGCTTTCATCTTCAGCATAACTCAGTGTACTTAACATCCCAGTTTATCACTAACATCTCTGTTTATGGCTCTCAGTATATTTTGTTATTATCTCTCCTGCTGACTATTAAATGAAAGGTGTGGGGGAAGGAGGAGGAGAGCATGAGTTGCAGTTTATTGCAGTTTATTTTTGTCACTAGATTTATTTCTCCTCTTATCCAATATTGTTTTCCCAGTTTTTGCTGTAAATTCTCCCTTAAAGTACCTTGCTTAATTTTTACCAGAGCTCTCTGCAGTGATTGAAGGGGTTTGAGACCCATATTTTGTGCAGTGATATTTCATTAAGAACATGATAATTCTTTTTTTTTAAAGACTTGGTTCATGCAGTTGATCCTGCTCCTCTGCAGAAGTATTTGTCTCACCACATTACCAGGCAGAATGGTTTAACTTGATATCTCCCACCAAAGAATAGGTATTGGGAGAAGGGCAACGAAGTTGGTGAGGGGTTTCGAACACAAGCCCTATGAGGAGAGGCTGAGGGAGCTGGCGTTGCTTAGCCTGGAGAGGAGGAGACTCAGGGGTGACCTTATTGCTCTCTACAACTACCTGAAGGGAGGTTGTAGACAGGCGGATGTTAGTCTCTTCTGCCAGGCAACCAGCACCAGAACAAGAGGACAGAGTCTCAAGCTGCACCAGGGGAGGTTTAGGCTGGAGGTTAGGAAGAAGTTCTACACAGAGAGAGTGATTGCCCATTGGAATGGGCTGCCCAGGGAGGTGGTGGAGTCACCATCATTGGAGGTGTTCAGGAGGAGACTTGATAAGGTACTTGGTGCTATGGTTTAGTTGATTAGGTGGTGTTGGATAATAGGTTGAATGCGATGATCTTGAAGGTCTCTTCCAGTCTGGTCTGGTCTATTCTATTCTATTCTATTCTATTCTATTCTATTCTATTCTATTCTATTCTATTCTATTCTATTCTATTCTATTCCATTCCATTCCATTCTATTCCATTCTATTCTATTCCATTCTATTCTATTCTATTCTATTCTATTCTATTCTATTCTATTCTATTCTATTCTATTCTATTCTATTCTATTCTATTCTATTCTATTCTATTCTATTCCATTCCATTCCATTTTATTCCATTCTATTCTATTCCATTCTATTCTTCTGTCCATGAACCCTAGTGAAGCACAGACACTTCCAGGCTGTGCTTATATGCCTAAACCAGATCCCTTTTATCTGTAGGTAGTGTTAGGTGAGGCAGATGTCATTCCCAGAGTATGCTAGTACAGTATTTATAACAGAGCAGTTTGGCTGTTCATTTCAGCAATGATTTGCGTGGTGGCTTCAGCTTGCAGGTGTCTGTCTAGCATTTGAGTAGTCCCACTGAAGTAAGAGTGGTTCTCCAAGTGCCTGGATCACCCAAAGGTCTTGCTAAATGAGGACTTTTTTCTGAAGCTGCTTCATCCAAATCCATGGCAAGAAGAATGAAGCGGCTTGCAAATCTGCTTCCATGGGGTTTGTTGTCATGTTACTTGTTATTAGAGCAGGGTAATAATTTTAGATGTTTAAAGGAGGGAGGTAACATGTTCCACTTGTACCTGCAGACCCTAGCTGGCTGCATGTATATCTTCATGAAAGTAGGCGAGTGTCATAATTAACACAAATATGTATTTATTCCATAGAAATAGAGAACAATGCCATAGAATAACCAGCAAATAGCAAGGTTTGTGGTTTTTAAGTCTGTCTGTCATTTGATAAATTAGAGTTGCATATTTGTAAATTATAGATCGATTCCAAGGTGTGTGCAAACAACATTTTTGAAGGATTGCTTATTTTCTGGAGATGTCCAGAAGCCATTTAAAAGCAGGTTAGTTGTTTTATAGTCCAGCTCTCTTGTATCATTCTGTTTATTTTCTACAGAAAGGAATCATAAATTGATCACCCCAACTCTATGTTTGTCACCAGTTGTGAGATCCCAGTATTGGAAAAGGTTGGGCAATCCTTCAAAAGTAAGATGAAATTAGTTGAAATGAAGTAAAACTTAAAGAGGTTGAATTCTACTATGAAAGACAATAATAAGGTATAAAAGTATGGAATAGGATGTAGGATACAGAAATCCTGACAGCCTGGTAGTGGTTTTTTTGTACTCTTTCCAGTGCTTGGTAATAAAGGAGTAAGAAAGTTATTATCCAAAAGGTTGTATATTAGTATGGTGTAGATAACATGATACAAATTTGTTGATAATTTCCTGTCACCTTAAATCATTTGATGGATATTCTGCTTAGGTTCGAAGATGACCATAAGCAAGTGGAATATAAAAAGTTTGTGGATGCGCTGAACTGGAGAGAGAATCTAATCCCTGCTTTCCAGACAATAAAGGTTCCTCCCAAGGTAAAACCAGTGTCACTGAGCAAAAGCACAGTACAGTACATTGATATAACCTGTCCAGCTTTAACATGAGTTCTTTATCCAATGCAGATTACAGCAGTTTTCATGTTTGTATATTTCTGCCTATTTTCTTCAAGTAATTATTTTTTGTGGGAGATTCAGAGTGAAGCAAAGGAGTCAAACAGGGACAAGGAGCCCTGTAACACCCCTTTGCCTAATAGTTGTCACATCTTTGTGACATTTTCCTGGAAGAAAGGGGAAAAAAAAAGAGGAGAAGGGGAAACATTTGTTTGTCCGTGAACAATGAGTGTGAATACTGCTTCACCCACAAATGGAATGGGCTGCCCGAGGAGGTGGTGGGGTCACTATCGCTGGGGGTGTTCAGGAGGAGACTTGACAGGATGCTTGGTTGCATGGTTTAGTTGATTAGGTGGTGCGGGATGATAGGTTGGACATGATGATCTTGAAGGTCTCTTCCAACCTGGTTTATTCTATTCTAAATGTCATTGTCACACATCAGTCTGTTTGCATGCTGATAGTAAGGAAATACTTTAAACTTCACTGACACTGCAAAAAATAGCTATGTATTTTTTATAACTCCATAGAAACTAAGCAACACTAAATTGAGTGGCAGTGTTGATCTGCTTGAGGTTAGGAAGGCACTGCAGAGAGATCTGGACAGGTTAAATAGATGGGCTGAGGCCAATGGAATGAAGTTTAACAAGATCAAGTGCTGCGTCCTGCACTTCAGTCTCAACAAGTGTAAGCAATGCTACAGGCCTGGGGAAGAGTGGCTGGAAAGCAGCCCAGTGGAAAAGGATATGGGGATGCTGGTGGACAGCTGGCTGAACATGAGCCAGCAGAGTGCCCAGGTGGCCAAGAAGGCCAATGGCTTCCTGGCCTGTATCAAAACCAGTGTGTCCAGCAGGAGTAGGGAAGTGATTGTGCCTCTGTACTCAGCATTGGTGAGGCCACAGATTGAGTAATGTGTTCAGTTCTGGTACCACAGTACACAGTTCTGAAGTGTGTCCAGAGAAGAGCAACAAGCCTGGTGAGGTGTTTGGAGAGTGTGTCATATGAGGAGTGGCAGAGGGAGCTGTGGTTGTTTAGCCTGGAGAAGACAAAGCTAAGGGGAGATCTTATTGCTCTCTGCAACTACCTGAAAGGAGGTTGTAGTGAGGCTGGTGCTGGTCTCTTCTCCCAAGTAACTAATGATAGGACAAGAGGAAATGGGTTTATGTTGTGCCAGGAAAGGTTTGGATTGGACATTAGGAAAAAATTTCTTTTCTGAGAGAATGGTGAAGCATTGGAACAGGTTGCCCAGGGAGGTGGTGGAGTTGCCATTCTTGGAGGTGTTCAGGAAGCTGTAGACGTGGCACTTCAAGAAATGATTTAGTATCTGGGTTTTGGTTGGACTTTGATGATCTTAAAGGTCTCTTACAGCCTTACTGATTCTGTGGCTCTATGATAGTACACCACATCACTGGTAGGTGTACAGCAAGATGGATCAGCTTGCTACTTAGGGTAAATAAAAATGTGGTATCAACAAACTGCCGAGATTAATCTGACCATGCCAGCTTGTGCTGAGTGGAACATTTTATAACAGATAGTGCATAAAGCAATTATGCTGATTAAAAAAAAACCCAAACCAATTAATAACAGATAAATCTGAAGCCCTTCTGCCAATATGTAGTTTTGCTCTTTTGGCCTAGCTGGTGTGCTACTTTGTTGTACAGAATGTGTTTGATTTTATTTAGACATAGCATTCCTTTAAATTCAAGTTCTACACTGGCTTAGTTTAAAGCAGGATTCCTCAAGTCATGTGCTGTTCAGCCTGACTCCTCTCTCCTGCTTGGCTTACCAGCTTTTCCTTCTGTAGCATCTCAGACTGCTGGTGATGTCTGATGAGGGCCCAATGCTTGCTAGATTGCTCTGCTTTCCATGATGGTTTATTTTTCACTTTGTCATTGAGAAGGGCTTTTCCATCTTGTGCAGATAAAATCAAAGCCCTTCCACATATTTTACACAGTCCTGTAGTCCAAAGCATGCATTAGTTTTTGTTCAGTGGGTATTCTTTGTTTTTACAGAGTAATTCTGTGCTTAAGTTATAACTCAGTATTTAAACAGTGACTGCTCTCAAGAGATTATGTCAGGATAAGGGGCCTCGGTACCACAAAAACAAAAGGAAGGTCAGAGCCTGTGCCTGGAGGATTTTTTTCTTGAAGCTGGTGCTAAGCTCTCTACCAAAAAGCAAGGCTGAAAAGCAGAGACACATTTACACTTGGCTGTTGTATGTGTTTGACCATTTTTTTCCCATCACAGAGAGTTTCACCTGATTTCTGGCAGGTGAAGGAAGGAGGTGGCTCATACAGGGTGAAAGTGGGGTGCAAGTGGCAGTGAACTCAAGAAGCAGCCTTCACAAGTTAAAGGTGTGAAGGCATAGTTTCTTGTGAAGCAAACAGTAGTTTGAAGTGGACATGTGTGAGAAAAGTATGTTCTGATCATCATGGGTATGAAGAAGGTGTTATCTTTGATTGGCAGACAGCTGGTGGATGGTCTTTCCAGGAGTGGCTGGTACCTAAGAGTCCCAGTTGAGAACATTACATAGAGTTATGGGAGAAAAGTTAGAGGTGAAATCAAAAAGGAAGAAAGAGAATCAATAGGAATTATCCTCAGTCCTCATCATGCTGAGATAATCAGCTCCTCAACGGCTCCAAAGCCTTGCTGTGACTGTCACACTGACATACAGCACTGGTTTTAATGAACTGCACCTAAATTAAGGGCAGGATAATTTGCTGAGCTTTAGTGAATTTGTGACTTTGTTAGTTATCTGCAATATCTAGGCTATCTTTGGCACAGTGCAAGAATATTTTGATGAGCAGATCGATATGAAATGGAAAAACAGTGAAGAAGGAATTTAAATCTTGCTCAACTTTAGAATCCAATTGTCATTCTGTTCATGACTCACCACGAGTTAACAGCAATATTTGGGGCTACAATAGCTGTATTTGACAGATTTCAGCAGCAGACTTGTGCTTGTTTATCTGACTTTTTTCCTCCAACTCATTATTATTGGTGTGGAGACATAGACGGCTCACAAGACTTTCAAGTGTAAGTGTTGTGGTGAAGGAAATCTAACATTATTTAAGTGGAAAATATCTGCACAAGGGCTAATGCTATAAAATATTTTTAATCAAATATGCTGCAAGATTGGTAAAAATGTGCATGTAGTAATCTTGAAAGAGGGTGTGCTCTGCAAATGGCCACTTTGCCACACATTTTTATGTAGAAATTAAGCAGCTTATTCAATCTTCTGTTGACCAGCTTTTAATAATTCTTATGTCAGTATTCTAAAGTACTCTCTGGGTTACTAATTTCAGAATGAAGATGACTGGAGCAGACAGCCACCATCCCTTCCTGTGAACAGGGTCAAATACTTACCTCTTCTGGATGATCTGTTTGGCAAGGAGGAATAATCTGATCTGCTTTCGGATTAGTGTTTCAGCTCCAAAGCTTACTTCGATACTGAAAACATTGCTCGTGAAACAACAAAATCCGATAGAGATTTTACTGCATTTAATTTCTTATTCCAACATAGCTGTATACATTGTGTGGGTTTGTAACTCTTTCTGAATCAGCAGTATTCCTTCATATTAAACAAGCATCATTAAAACTGTGTCCCCTAATCTTTGTGTCTGGTTACATGGAGGATTTACAAGTGTTGAGAAATCTCTGGGTCAAACAGGAAGGTCAGAGCCATCCTGCCTTATTCTGCAAACAAAGGTTGTGGGATGACCTCTTCATGGACCATATTAGCACATGAAGTGAATCCATTCAAATTTCCTCTCTTGTATTTTAACTTGTGTTTTTGCCATATCCCTGTGTCCATGCTCAAGTACTGCTTGTGTCAAAGTTTGTTAGCTTATGGAGGAAAACCCTAGCAAGGTTTTAGCACAGTATGAAGTTGCTCTGGTATCAGAGATAATTATAGCCTTCCCATGTAGCAGTAAATATTTTGCAATCACAGCATGGAAGCTATCAGTCCTTGCTTTTTCTTTTAAATGTGTCTCAGATTAATAGCCACCTAAGGTTAATTGGGTGAGACCCATATGAAGAGAAGGTGCAATTTCAGTGTGCAGCTTTCTTGCAGTAGCACTGTATTTGCCCTTTGAAAATCAGTTGATAGCTTTTTTTTTTTCTTGCTCAGAATTGCAAATGCCTACATGGTGCTCCTGGAAGCATTTTTGTATCTTTTTAAGCTTATGCCAGCTCACAGCCATGGTTAGATCTGAATCAGCCGTGTGATTTTGTGAGAGAAGTAATTCCTCCGGTTTAAAGAATGGAAGAGCTGAGGCAGAGGAGGGAGCTGACTCATCTACCACCATTCCACAGGGGAGGTGAAGGAGATGTGAGCCAGCACATCTCTGTTAGTGCCTGGGAAACTCATATTCAACAGAATGAGAATCCTTTGCTTTCTGTAATCTGAAATTACAAGCCGGGGAGGAAGTGTTTGATTGAGAAAGATGAGAATTCAGTGTATCTAAATCTGAAAACTGAGGGGAAGAAAATCGTTCAAAGAGTAACTTCATTCAGTAAATCTGTGTCCTTTTTTTTGAAACTTGGAGATCCCTTTTAGAATTATGATTCCAATGAGAATCAGCTTGCTGCACATTTGCACGGTGGTGTACATTAAAGTTTTGTTTTTCTTCTCTCTCTACACCTCCCTAGTTCCTCAGAAGAAATTCTTTTCCCTCTATATGGCAAAATATGAAGCTTTTGACAGCTTTTTACCTGCCTTTTTTTTTTTTTTTAATCAGCAAAAAAAGGGCTTGAGGCAAGGCATAATTATGTGTCTTGCTGCTACTTAGGCAGATACTTGTAATAAAAGGGTTAAGTGATGGTCTGTATCCAGGGGGTCAAAAAGAAAACAGAAAACTTAACATGCTTCAACTGATCATAGAATCATAGAATCAGTAAGGTTGGAAAAGACCTCAAAGATCATCAAGTCCAACCTGTCACCCAACACCTCATATCTACTAAACCATGGCACCAAGTGCTATGTCCAATCCCCTCTTGAACAGCTCCAGGGATGGTGATAGGGAAGACCCTGTACTGCTTTTGATCCAAGAAAAATTGGCTTGCCACAGAGATGGTTTCAGGAGCCAGAATGATATTAATGTGCATTTGGAGCCCGTTTGATGAAAAATGATGAATTTTAAAACCTGCCACCACGACTTAGCTTGACACTGAAATGCAGTTGCCCTTGCAATAGTTTTTTTTTGTCAGAAAGAAATTTTTTAGTTGTAAAACTCTTGCACAGCCAAAGAATCATAGAATGGTCTAGGTTGGAAGGGACCTCCAAAGGTCATCTGGCCCAACCCTGTCTGCAGTAAGCAGCGACATCCTCAACTACATCAAGCTGCCCAGAGCCCTGTTGAGCCTCACCTTGAATACCTCCAGGGATGAAGCCCCAGCCCTTTCCCTGGGCAACCTGTTCCTGTGTTCCACTACCCTGATGGTAAAGAACTTGTTCCTAACATCCAAGAGATTGACACTGAACATTTAGAACTTCCCAAGGAGCTTTTAGAGATGAGAAATTCACTTTAGTTTAGTTTGTTTGTTTAGTTGTTTATGTGCATAGGACAAAGAGGAGCCTCTTTTCAGAAAAAAAAATATAAAGTACAAGAAATATCACTTCATTTTACATGAAACCCTGTGTACAGGTCTGTCAGTCCTGATCTGGTCTGGTTTGATCATGGTCAAGATGGGTGGCTGCAAACTGGAACCAGTGCAGAGAAGAACTGGAAAGGTCATCGAGGGAATGGACATAAGAAAGGAGACTAATGGAGTTTGGCTTGTTTAGTGAAATAAATGAAGTCTCAGGGGGAATATGACTGCTTTCTGTAAATGCATTAAGGCCAGGAGAGAAAGGTAATCTGTTTCAGTTAAGAACATTGATAGTCTAAGAATAAATGGGTAATACTTGCCACAAATGAATTTAAACTGGACAACACATGATGGTTTCTCACTTCTAGAAACAATGAAGGTCTCAAATTGCTTTCAAGGACTAAAGTACTCAGTTTTAAGGTTGAAATGGATCCTCTGATGACAGTAATTTTAGGAGGTTTATTAATACCCTTCCAAATGATTGTTCTCACTGCTTTTTCTCCTCTTTTCCCATGCATCTTGCATAATGCTGATGAGCACAAAATGATCTCATAGAAGCAAGGCAGAGTCTGAAAATATTTTCAGTGCTTATCCCTGTGCTCACAAAATGTCACATATTGTGGTCTGTTGTGTCATAAACACTTTTCACCAGGTTTTCTTTTTCACAAGCAGTAGTGCTTCCAGAAGGCAAAGCCCTAGCCAATGAGCAGTCCAATAATACCCTTTGTATAACGTGACTTACAGCATATGCTGCCCAGAATATTTCAGCCTCTCCTCTAATCCTGCCACTACCTTCTTCTCTGTTTTCACATTGCTGATGAGGGGCCTAAATGAAGACAATACCATGAGATTAAGTTTCAAGATGGCAGGAGGCCACAGCTTTAAAGCATGCATCGCATAAAGGGGAAGGCAGCCCTTGCAGTTGCCATTAATCTCAGCTCTCAATCTCTGTAGGGAAGCCAAAGATATCTTCTTTCCACAAGTATCTCTGCTGTCCACGGCAGGAGCAAAGAGATTCACATTACACTACCAGCTCCCCATCTCACTGCTGGGATCTGCTGTGTGTTCAGTGTTAATTTTTATTTCCTCAACTTGGCATTTGTGAATAAGAGGCTTCAAGTTCTTTGGAATAGCTGCTGCTGCAAGCAAATGGCAAGCTGAAAACAGCAACGGGGAACACTCCTTCTGTGCAGGTGGTGTGCTGGTTAGCTCATGGCCTCACATCAGCTTCTGCTCCTGTTCAGTTTAGAGTAGCTACTCAGGTCCCAGCAGCAGATGGGCCCCATCAGACATAGCAGCCACAAGCAGTGATGGCAAATCTGTGGACAGAAATTGATTTCCTCACCAGGCAGTATTTTCCATTATACAGGCATCTACTGTATTTTTCTAGGCAGAGCCATCTGTGCCATCATCAGATAGATGTTCACCTACATCAATGAAAAGATGTTGAAGTCCTACTTCTGCAGATGTGATTTGATCCTACTTCTTGGCAGGAAAGCTCTTCACAGAAAAAGTTTGAGCTCAGTTGACTCCCATGTCTCTCTCTCTGTCCTTTTAGCCTGGGAAACATTTCTGCCTCCTAAAAGCAAGCTTTCTGTGGGGAAGTTATTATTGCACAATAACTAAAATATTGGATATTTCCAGCATTCAGAAAACAGCAGGCTATATATCACCAACAGTAATCCAGTGGTCCGTTTGCTGGACCCTTCTAGTGTGTTCCTGTGGTTGAGATATGGAATTTAGCATTAGTAGGATGTTCACATCTTGTAGTCATGCAGGTTATTCTGTGACATGGAGAGAAACATTGGTTCTTTAAGGACAAATAGCCTGCATTCATGGCAACTAACTTGTGTGTTTAGAATAGAATTAACCAGGTTGGAAGAGACCTTCAAGATCATGGAGTCCAACCTGTCATCCAACACCATCTAATCAACAAAACCATGGCACCGAGCACCCCATCCAGTCTCTTCCTAAACACCTCCAGTGATGGTGACTTCACCACCTCCCTGGGCAGCCCATTCCAATGGCCAATCACTCTTTCTATGAAGAACTTTCTCCTCACCTCAAGCCTAAACCTCCCCTGGTGCAGCTTGAGACTGTGTCCTCTTGATCTGGTGCTGGTTGCCTGGGAGAAGAGACCAACCCCCACCTGGCTACAACCTCTCTTCAGGTAGCTGTAGAGAGCAATAAGGCCTCCCCTGAGCCTCCTCTTCTCCAGGCTAAGCAACCCCAGCTCCCTCAGCCTCTCCTCATAGAGCTTGTGCTCCAAACCCCTCTCCAGCTTTGTTGCCCTTCTCTGGACACGTTCAAGCAACTCAACATTTTTCCTAAACTGAGGGGCCCAGAACTGGACAGAGTATGTGCAACCTTTCTTCCTCTTTGAGCTGTGTTAGCCTGGTACAAGGAGCGAGACAAAACAGTATGTTTGTGGAAAAAGTTACAATATCAGGAGGGAAAATTACCACAATCTGGGCTCAGTCAGAGTTTTAAAATTATTTTTAGATTTTAGAGGGCAGCATAGATAACATTTGAAAGAAAGCTATCTTGAAAGAAGGCTTTTCTAAGGTACTGTTAGCTGGGAATTAAATTCCCTGGGTTTTCTGAGGGTGGTGACTTAGAGTCAGTCAGAAGCTATGCTCATGTTCTAGGCAATGGTCAAACAAGCCAGAAAGGGGTGTGGGAGAAAGTCATGTCCCTACCAGTTTCCAATGCAAAGTTTAAAACCAAGATAAGGCAGTTAATTTGGATACACTGTATTAAGGATATAGATTGATTATACTGATTACATAAACACTTTTCCTGCACAGTTGGTCATTTCTGGATCATCTGGAAGTTTCTTCTGGTATGTATTACAAACAAATAAAGTAGCTATCCTCATCTGCCCTTCACCCTAGTCATCTGTCCTCTTTGCTCTCCTCTTTCACTATGCTAGTTTCATATTAAGAACTACAGAAAAAGAGCAGTAGAAGAGCTGGTTCACAAACTTCTCCGAAATCTGATGCAGATCCCTGTCATTCAGCATGGTGGGATGATCTGTGACAGAAAAAATCCACTGTATCACCTAACAGCACTTGAGTGAGTTCCCACTTTCAAAGGCAGAGCTGTCAGAAGAATGGCATTGTTGAAAGACAGGAGGAAGACCTTTTGCAGAGCCACTGTGGTGCAGGTGGGAAACAACTTCCCCTAAACTAGCATGAGGCTAATGGGTGAGACTTATGTCCCATTCCTTCAGATGTCTATAGTGCAGATGTCTCCACCTGCACAAACTCTCTGGATCCCTTGCTTGCCAATGAAAGGGTGACAGACACCTCTAGGGAGTGACTAGCCTCACAGGGGGCCTGTTATCCATTGTCCCTCCCTCTGCACTGGCTATGAAGGTAATTCCAACAACTCAGTGAATGTTGATGTTTGCATGGCTGTTGGCTGAGATGAATCCCGCCTTTGGGGTCCTTCTGCACTGCTAGAGGGGCACTGATTTGAGTGGCCGCTTGGCTGCCCTTGCTGTGTGTTGCAGCCACACTGCAGTAAGTACATGTAATGGTTTAGTGCAAAGGCTAAACCTTAGCCTGCTCCTTCAACACAAAAGGGAGGGGAAGAGGGACACACAAAACTCAGGGCTGAGATGAAGAGATAAGAGTTTAACACAAAATACTATAAGCACAATGTGTAATTACTTTAGCTAATAACCTAGTTAATCTACAAATACAATACATGATTACCTCATCTTAGCCTATTTGCAGAAGTGCAGTGAAATACACAGGGGGATAAACCCAGCATAAACCAGAAAGCCAACTCCCACTCTTTCTGCCCCTATGTCAGCAGGAAGAGACCACACGCAAACCCCTGGAAGCCAGAAGCAGCAAACGGAACAGGAAGCCTCACATGTTGCAGTCTGAACTTCAAGCCCCAGAATTACAGAACCACAGAATTAACCAGGTTGGAAAAGACCTTCGAGATCATCAAGTCCAACCTATCACCCAACACCATCTAATCAACTAAACCAGGGCACTAAGTGCCTCATCCAGTCTTATTTTAAACACTTCCAGTGATGGTGATGCCACTACCTCCCTGGCAGCCCATTCCAATAGCCAATCACTCTTTCTGTGAAGAACTTCTTCCTGGTTAGCACTTTCATTTTTGAAGCTGGCATGACTGTGTATGAATAACAGCAGCAGGTTCAGCTCAACCCATAGCAGTACAGTACATCTAGGAAGGACTGAGTTTCAGCCGGCTCTGAGTAGTCTGAGTTGAGCTGGGCAGACTGGTCAGCGGGGAGCTCGCATCCATGCTGTGTGCTGAACATGCATGCAGTCCCTCCCATGGGGTGTTCTGGAGCTTGGTCTGCTGAGCAGAGACACAGTGCTGTGCTTAGCAGCTAGACCTGGCTGTCCTCAATGAGCTTGTCTTAGGCTCTGGCCAGTGGGTCTCGGTCAAATTCCACTCCAGCTAGCCACAGATTTAAACAGAGGTATGATTTCTCTGGTTAGATCTCTCTGAGAACCTAATTTAGCAAAGGATTTAAGCATATGCATAAGGCCATCCCTTCTGCACGAAGCCACTCGAGTGTGTGCAGGCAGCTTGCTGAAACCTGTCAAATGAAGCACTGGTGGAAATGCTTTTCTGACAAAGAGGAGTTCCCAATTTGAGACATTTAGGAATTAAATCATTGTAATTATAAAAAAAACCCCCACCATACCAGAGGGTAGCAGTGAAAGGAGGTAATGTAGAATTGTCTGGACATGTTTATACAGGCTATATATTGTGTGTTGTTACTGTAGTTCTTCTGCAATATAAGCTAGCAGTTAAATTCCCATTATGGGATCATGTTAGTAATTGAGACAAACTGTAAGTGTGCAACTGTTTTAAACCTTTCTTTTAACTAACCCCAATACTGTAGTACTTATATAATTTAGAGATAATATCCCCATTAGTAAAGTTTATGACTCAATAAACAGCTCCCACAAGTTCATAAAAGCCAAACCCATAAACACCAGGACTATTAATGCAATAGAAATTCCCTGCCTCCCTGTTTTCTTGGTGGTCTAGATAAAGCAAAGGGAAATGCTATCTCAGAAAAGAAAAAACAACCCCAAAAACCCAACAAAGCCACATTTGTTCCGGCTACATAAATATAAATGTATTGTCTTAAAACCCATCTGGAAATTTCCTCTCCTCCCCATGTCCCAGGTGGTCTGGCAACAGCAATGCATTCTGCTTTTGTCTGCAAGCAAGAGCAAGAGCTCCCCTTTGAAATAATTTGCAGAAAAGGATTGTATGTAGAAGCGCTGGCGGTATCCTCACCCTGCCTCTCCCTTCTGGACAAAATCTTCCCTAGAACTGACTGTCAGTGTACTTACACTTTATTTATTTTAATGAAAAAAGCCTCATTGAAGAGCCAGAACTTTACAGTTTTTGACTCTCTCTGCTGCTGGCATTTCCCCCCCCCCCCCCCCCCCCCCCCCCCCCGCCCCATTTTAACAGCTAAATGAATTTTTGGGAAGAGCATCTCCTTGCCTGGAGGCGAATTCAAACAGAGTTTTATAGCTGAAGCCTCTTTCCTTTTGGATCCGAGGGAAGTGATTAATTAAGCCATTTGCAACAGATAAGGAACCCTTTCCTTTGTCCAGAGAAAGCTTTATTTTGCAGCGTGGCAGGGCACTGTTCTGCTTGGTAAATCATTGTGCAATGAACCACCTCTATCTGGTCAACTTCCTTTACTGCTGAGGGACATTTCTTCCTGTGTTGTTAAAGTCCTATTGTTTGAGCTCATCGAAATGCAGGAAGTTTTGCCATTGCTGAGGAGTTGGGTTCAAATGGATGCAAAAAAATGGAGGTACACGAGAGAGGCAGTGTTTGGCCCTCCCTCTCCCACAGTTACCAGCAGGTAACTCCTCCTGGCATGAAATGCACGGTTTTCATTTGTTTGGCTGTTGCATCACATCTTCTGGGTTTGCCACTTTTGTGTAAGAGTTCTTTCCACTTCAAGTGGCTGTAGGAATTCGTGTCTGTCACCTTGCTGCTGCTAGATTCCTGACCTTTATGCCTGTGAGCGAGTTTGGCTTTTAGGAGCCCAGGAAAGATCATTTTCTGAAAAGGCAGAAACTCAGATGCTTTGTTCAGTGGAAGCCTGGTGAGTAGAGAGCAGATATGGTCTCTCTTGGGCTTCATGCCATTTGCATTTCACTGGCTTTCCTGGTTTATCCTGAGCTTGTCAGTTTCCATAACAATGGTGTCAAAGAGGGAGCACTCCCTCGGAAATCTGCCTGTTCACTCCCTCTTGCCCCTGCCCCACAGTAACTCTTGCTTGGTAAAGTTTCTCGGCCTCACAGCAGGTTCATTGATGCCCCTTTTGATTCCCTCTTGGCAACCACATAATGAGGACAACCCAAGACCCGAAGCAAATCAAATATTCACATTAGAAAGAATCAGCATCTTAATGAAGCAAAATTCCTTTCAGGAGGCAATCACAAAGGACCTGAACTGTCACTGCTGAGGTCCCAATAGTTTCACCATTAATTTCTGTGGGAACAGGATGTGGCTTTCCTTCCTGGGAACAGGCAATTGATTTGGTGCTTTCCTGCTTTTGCACACAAACCCCTCACCTCATCTCAGGGCAGTCTGCATGCTTCAGCTGCAGCACCCAGGTCCTAGGACAGGGTCAGATCTTGGCAGATACCAGCTGAAAATGGAGTATTGCAGATATGGAGATGTAGCGCTCAGCTTCTTAACCAAACTAGCTGTAGTCTGCTACAGGGTCCAAAGGACACAAAGGCCAAGCTGTAACCCAACCAAGAACTTCTCCAGTTCTAACCTGTTCTTTGAAAACCCACAAAGTTGTAGAATGGCACAGCAAGCATTGGTGCTTATGAACTTGGAGCACCAATCATTCAGTATTCAGTATCACTAAGGTTGGAAGAGACCTCAAAGATCATCGAGTCCAACCTGTCACCACAGACCTCATGACTAGAGTAGGGAGGACACTAGTGCCCACTGCAGGCTTGAACTCACGACCTTCCCCATTAAAGGTCTTATGATCATGTGATGAACACATGAATAATGGATAGCTTTTCTAAGACCCATTTATCAAGGAACAAAGAAAGCTGTGGGTACAACTAGTCTTATGCATATCTTTTCCAGTGGATGCAATTTAATGACAAACCAACCACTTTGTATCATAACTAAACCAGCCTAACTGGGCTTTCTTTGAGCTCTCCCTGCTAAGCAGCCTGGAGGTTGTCTCCCATTACACTGGGATGCCTCTCAAGGTTGCTTCTTGAGGCAGAAAGATCTTTCACAAATGGCAGATCTTTGATAAGCAACTCGTGTCACAAATAACCTTGTATTATGATAACTTTCTGCCATGGCAATTTCTGTTTCCCTCTTGGTATTTTTGGCTCTGCTTTGGTAGTTTTGAATCCTTGTTCAAATGGTTGTGCAATACAGTAAGAGAGTGAACCATGCCACTGAACTTTGTAAAGTCTCACTTTCACAACAATGTGTGGATGCCATCTATCTGGACTTTTGCAAGGCCTTTGACACAGTCCCCCACAATATCCTGCTTGCCAAGTTGGAGAGACATGGATTTGATGGGCGGACTGTTCAGTGGGTAAGGAACTGGTGGGATAGTCACATCCAGAGGGTACTGGTAAATGGCTTGAAGTCCAAATGGTGAGCAGTGACAAATGGTGCCCCTCAGGAGCCTGTACTGTGACCTGTACTGTTTAATATTTTTATCAATGACAGTGAGATTGAGTGCAAGCTTGCAGACACCAAGCTGAGGGGTGTTGTCGATATACCAGAGGGACAGGATGGCATCCAGAGGGACCTGGACAAGCTGGAGGATGACACAAGTGAACCTCATGAAGTTCAACAAGAGCAAGTGCAGTGTCCTGTACCTGGGCTGGAACAATCCTCATTACCAATACAGACTGGGGGATGAGGTGATAGAAAGCAACCCTGTGGAAAATGACTTGGGGCTGCTGATGGATGAGAACCTGGACATGAGCAGACAGTGTGTGCTTGCAGCCCAGAAGGCAAATTTCCCGGGCTGCATCAAAAGAACTGTGGCCAGCAGATCCAGAGAGGTGATTCTACCACTTTACTCTGCTCTGGTGATACCTCACCTGGAGTACTGTGTCCAGCTCTGGTGCCTTCAACACAAGAAGGACATGGACCTGATGGAGTGGGTCTAGAGGAGGGCCACAAAAATGACCAGGGGTTTGGAGCACCTCTCCTACACAGACAGGCTGAGGGAGCTGGGATTGTTCAGCCTGGAGAAGAGAAGACTCTGGGGGAACATAATAGCAGCTTTCCAGTACCTGAAGGGGGTCTACAAGAAGGCTGGAGAGAGACTGTTTACAAAGGCCTGCAGTGGCAGGACAAGGGACAATTGTTTTACATTAGAGAAGAGTAGATTTAGGTTGGATGTCAGGAGGAAGTTCTTTACCATTGGGTAGTGGAACATTGGGACAGGTTGCCCAGGTTGAGGCCCCATCCTTGGAGATATTCAAGGGGGCTCTGGGCAACATGATCTAGTGGAGAATGTTCCTGCTTGCTGCAGGGGAGTTGGACTAGATGAACATTGGAAGTGCCTTCAGACCCAAATCATTCCATGATTCTGTGATCCTATTTCAGTAACCACACTTTTGCTGGTACCTTTGACAGTGGTTCCATAAGCAATCTAAATCATCCATTTGTGACAAGGTTGTACCACCTCCTCCATGGCACCTCTGCCTCCTGGCATGGAGAGCTGGGAGAAGGCATGCTCTGGCTCCTAGCAAAATGAGAGGCTGTATCAAACCCTCATGCAGACAGGAAAGACAGATGGTGACTCCAGTGCCAGCTGCAATCTGAGGAGGGAGGTTTTGCAAGTAATGTTAGCAAAACTGCACAGGAATGAGAAAAGGAGTACTTCATAGCTATGAGATAATGTTCTTGGTGCCCTGTAAGTATGTGGGTGAGGAAGACAGGATCTGAGATTTTGCATCACAGAAAAATGTTCAACTGCCTGATCTGCTACATCTCTATCATCCTCTGTCAACAGAGGGAACTGATGTAGTAACAGAGACATTTTCATAAGAAACTCTTGTAAGATGAATATTAATGACTTTTCATTGCCCTGAGGTACACACCTTAATCTAAATATGTGGGTGGGCTGTTAGTTGAGTTACAGAGAAGAAAACTGCACTTCTCAGGCTTTGATTTCATTGTATGTAGTTATGAAATGCTCCAAAGCCTCCCAGAATGTTCCTGGTTGTTTAGAGGGAGTAGGATCAGGCGCTTCGCTTAGGTTGGAAACTTGTAATTTGAAGTCTGCAGATGACTTCAGGTCTCATGGTTTGCCCAAGTCCCTGCATGCAGCTTGGGAGGCAGTGGGGGACTGTTTTCCCAAAGCAGGCCCAGTTATTGCAGGATTGTTTCCTCACCAAGGAGAATTTTCAGCTTTTTGATCATTCTTTTCCCTCCTGGACTGCTCTGCTCAGTTCCACAAATCCACCACTTTCCCCATATGAGAGGCAATGCTCCCCTTCTCACTGGTCAGGGTGACTGAATAGTGTTCCTCCTTCTTCAACAGCTGAAGTTTTGGGATACCCTTAAGACTGTTTAGCCTTGCTCTGCGGAGCCCTTGGCTGAGCTTTTCCTACTCACGATGCACGGAGAGCTATAGAAAGAAAGAATGGTGTGAGAATTAACACCCCACAAGCAGGAGGAAGAGCTGCACAGCTAAAGCATGGAAGTTGCTGGATGCTTCCCTCTTCTCACATTCTATTTGTAAAAATGACCCATTGGTGGCATTGGAGGCATCTCTGCCTCAGCGCGCTAAAGGCTTCTCATATTGCAGCAGGTAAACCGTAAATCACAGTGTGAGATACAACTTTTGGCACTTAATATTGCTCATAGAATCATAGAATAGTCCAGGCTGGAAGGGACCTCCAAAGGTCATCCTGTCCAACCTCCCTGCAGTCAGCAGGGACATCCCCAATCACATCAGGTTGCCCAGGGCCTCATCGAGCCTCACTTTGAATATCTCCAGGGAAGGGACCTCAACCACCTCCCTGGGCAACCTGTTCCAGTGTTCCACCACCCTCATAGTGAAGAACTTCTTCCTGATATCCAATCTAAATCTGCCCCTCTCTAGTTTGAAGCCATTGCCCCTTGTCCTGTCACTGCAGACTCTCTCCATCTTCTCTCTCCACCCTTCCTGTAGTCCCTTTCAGGTACTGGAAGGCTGTTCTTAGGTCTCCTTGGAGCCTCCTCTTCTCCAGTCTGAACAACCCCAGCTCTGTCAGCCTGTCCTTGTAGCAGAGGTGCTCCAACACCCTGATCATTTTCATGGCTGTCCTCTAGACCCTCTCCATCAGGCTCATGTCCTTCCTATAGTGAGGGCTCCAGACCTGTACACAGTACTCCAGGTGAGGTCTTACCAGAGCAGAGCAAAGTGCTAGCATCACCTCTCTGGATCTGCTGGCAATGCATCTTTTTGTGCAGCCTAGGATGTGATTTGCCTTCTGGGCTGCAAGTGCACACTGCCTGCTCATGTCCAGACATAATCCATGACAGTGATGCTGAATGTGCATGAGATAAGGAAAGCAATTGATTTGCCATATATGAGGGAGCATTTTCAGTGTTTTCCAATCCTAAAGAAGGAACTCAAGCTAATGGAACAGGACACTTCCAACACAGGTGACTGGAAATTATTCTTGGGGCAACAAGGTATAATCCTGCATTTTTCTCAGGTGTACAACTAATAGAGGATGTACTAGTGCAAATAGATTTTACAATATGATGTCACAGCAGCCTTTCATCTATGTGCCTAAATATTCAAACCAGAATAGCATCCTTGGGAGAAATGGTTACCCTCCTTTTGGAAAAGAGGAAAGCAAAATGTGGCATAAAATGTTGGCCTCACGCAGTAGACTGTAGCACAGCAGCTAAACAATGATAGTGATGTGAACAAAATTTAGTTGTGAGAGTAATGGGACCGTTGTCTCTTGCCCTATTTCCATCACTCACTGTATTTGCTCTGGGTAATATGGTGGAGAGAAAATATGAACCTCTCTGTCTGCCAGGAAAGAAAGGGTGGGCTGCACTGTGGCATGTTGTTTCCAGGAGTCAGGCCATTTTAGGCAGAATTAGCAAGAGGGACTGGGAAAGACTTGCTGCACAAAGATGTTTACAGTAAGTGAGTAAACCTTCCTTTTCCCACTGGGAACTCATGGCCTTCAATTCAAGAAAGCCAATGTGTGTCAGATGATTATGATGTCTTGTTAAATAGGATACACTAAAATTGCACTAGTGGTGTAGTAAGAAAGGTCAGGAATGGGAGGAGAAAGAGATAATGCACATCTAATCTCTTTTAACAAGATTGCAATTAAGCTTCTTATTTAATTCTCAGGGCCAGCTCATGAGGTTGCTGTGTTCCCTAAACATCTGGTCATGGCTGTAAGCTGCTCCTTATAAAGAGTGCTCTTCCATGTAAGCAAAAAGGCAGTGTTGTGAGCTGGGTACTGGGCAGTGTGGCAAAGGAAGTCTGTGCCTCTGCCAGGCTGTGCTTGCTGTTTAAGTGGTGAAGATTTCAATCAGTACTTTTATTTTTTTTCAGTTCAAAGTGTGGTGCTTTAATGTTGCACTGGTGGGAGACACTGCTGCACACAGTTGCTAGGGAAACATCTTCAAGTTAATTTTCTGTTGAGTTTTGTCATTCAACTCACAGCATGGCATTAATTGTTCTTTTAAAAGTGGGACGTGCAAGACACGAAGGGGTGCCAGTCAGTGATGTAAGAGCTGGCACTGACCAAATGCTCTGCCTTGAAACTCACCAAGGGTCTTAGTGTCAGCAGAGAGGTTTCTGAAGATGCTGGAGGGAGGTGGGGAGCAAACCAGCATCAGTATGAACATTATGTCAAAAACCCCCTTCAATTATAACTGCAGCAATGATTCAAGTTCAATCATATATGCTTGAGATGTTTTGCTAGGCTTTGTATTTACATTTGAGTAGACTTTTTTCCCTGGCAGTGCTAACCCTTGTTTTGTTAATGCATCTGCTAGCAGTGCATTGCTAGGCTCTGCAATGAAAGAAAATCTGACAGGCATTACTGACACTCAACTGAATACTGAATGCCCCAAACTGATCAGAAAATTCTGATGAATTGATAAAGCCTTTTTCTATTATTCAACCTTGAATGTCATTAAAATCATCCCTTATCAGCACGCCACAGAAGCAGTGGTGGAAGTTGTAAACACCCCTGTTTTGTGGAAGAAGAGACCTCACAAAACAGGAGTGGTTCCCAAGCATTTGTGTGTCTAAAGTCTCCCTTGAAGAGAATCAGACACAAAATCCTATACCCCTGCTCTGTAGGGACTGTGCTGTGGACTGATTTTCTAATGGACGATTCTAGGAATTGCTCAGTGAACAGAGGCAAAACAGATATTTTGGAAAAACAGTTGTGGGTTTGTCATCATCTCTCTGTAATGCTTGGGTGTCAGCAAAGCTGTGTGTGGAGCCTCATTAGCTCATTGCACAGACACAGCAGGAATTGGTTTGTGATCCAGAGATAACGCCCTTGAAGTAGATCAGACAAAAGTTGGGAAGGGGTCCCAAAAAGTGAGATGTGAAGGGGTACATCCAAGATTAGCATGGCAGACCCAAGGCAAAATCCTGACCCTCTGAACCCTTGAATTATGCCTTCTGCGGTAGGCTCCAGCTTTCCCTTTTTCATTTTGGGTCAACAGCTCAGGTAACATCTTCAGAGGATGGCTGCTTTCACCCAGAACTTGCCAGCTGAGCCAGGATGGAGTCTTCTGTGGGTTTTGCTTTCTCTGAAGGCCCAATATTCTGCCCTGGGTAATGGTTTGCATCATGCAGAGAGTGGGACACAAGGGAGGCCCCTTGAGAGCACAAGGAGGCTTTTTTGGAGCGAGATGGTATCCTGGGTGTTGGGAAGGAAGAAGAATGATCCCGTACCAGCTCCCTCATCCTCATCCCCCACTTTGACAGAAAGTTGGGTCAGTGTTGTTTTTGTTTCTGCTTCTTTCTCCCTTGCCAAAGAAATCATTGTGACTAACTCCTCATCATATGTGTTTGACAGTGTTTCTGGGATCAGGTCCTTCTCATGAAAACAAAAATAATCCCTCTTGCCTCCCCTCCCAGCTATCCCATAACATACGTAAGTGTTCAAGGGAGCCAGGAACGTATTCTAATTCAGACCATTATTAATAAGTTCAGGAGCTATGTGTTTTCCCCTCTTCATTCAAAATGAATTATGATTTGGAGCAAAATATATCCATCTTGCAAAGTTTTAATCCAAAGGGACACCTCTTAATTAAATTAACCAGTGGAAAGGAAATACTTGTAATAAGGGTGCAAGGCAAATATTTGTACCATGCACGCTCTAATTTATCACAGCCTTAAAAGAGTCCATAAGGTTTGTTTTTCTTTGCTGAAATGTGACACATTCAAATATCATTCTCGTTTATAAATCGGTGTATGCCACACGGGATATCCTCCTATGGGTTAAGGGTATTGGCCTGTGAGTGATATACTGCAGCTGAGAGAGCTGCAAAGTGAAGATGAGTAGTCCTGAAAAACATAAGCCCTAAATTTAACATTACCCAGAGGCAAACACAGCTCTGAACTGACTTGAGGGTGGAGGCAAGGCTGCACAGCCCTGATGTATTATCGTGTGGGAATGCACAGGAGGGAAGAAAGCACCCACTCTCCCTCCATTAATCTGCATTTGTTTACCTAGGTGGTACTGTGATGATACGTACTGAAGCCCTACTCAAAGGGAAAAAAAACAACCCCCAAAACCTAAGTGGGAGCCTATTTTTAAAGGATCAGATAGGTTTAATTAATTTTGAAGACAGTGCATTCATATTTGTAAGTATGTTCACAAGTAATTGATGCTTTTGTTGCTATAGGTAACTTCTACCACTTTGTTTTTTATTCAGCACTGTATGAGATAAAACACCATTCCTGTACACACATCTTTGTCTCTGCATTTACTCTCTCCAATGTCTGCATGATTGTTCATGCAGCATTGTATGTGGGGTCAGGCTGAGAGAGCTGTGGTTGTTCATTCTGGAGAAGAGAAGGCTATGGGCAGACCATATAGACTGAAAGAATCATAGAATTGTTAGGGTTGGAAGGGACCTCAAGGATCATCTAGTTCCAAACCCCCTGCCATGGGCAGGGACACCTCACACTGCATCAGGTTGCTCAGAGCCACATCCAGCCTAGCCTTAAAAACCTCCAGGGATGAAGCTTCTGCTGCCTCCCTGGCCAACCTGTTCCAGTGTCTCACCACCCTCATGGAGAAGAACCTCTTCCTAACATCCAATCTCAATCTACCCATTTCTATTTTTTTTCCATTCCCCCTAGTCCTATCATTACTTGACACACTAAAAAGTCCCTCCCCAGCTTTCTTGTAGGCTCCCTTCAGATACTGGAAGGCCACAATAAGGTGTCCTCAGAGCCTTCTCTTCTCCAGACTGAACAGCCCCAACTCTCTTAGTCTGTCTCCATACAAGAGGTGCTCCAGCCCTCTGATCATCCTTGTGGCCCTTCTTTGGACACATTCCAGCACTTCCAGATCCTTGTAATAGGGGCTCCAGAACTGAACACAGTACTGCAGGTGGGGTCTCACCAGAGCAGAGTAGAGGGGGAGAATCACCTCCCTCAACCTGCTGGCTATGCTTCTCTTGATGCAGCCCAGGATGTGATTTGCTTTCTGGACTGCCAATGCACACTGCTGGCTCTTGTTGAGCTTCTCCTCCACCAGCACCCCCAAGTCCTTTTCTTTAGGGCTGCTCTCAAGCCAGTCCCTGCCCAGCCTATATTGGTGTCTGGGGTTGCCCTGACCCAGATGCAGGACCTTGTGTTTGGTCTTGTTGAACTTTGTGAGGTTGTCATGGGCCCACTCTCCAGCCTGTCAAGGTCCCTCTGGATGGATCCCTTCCCTCCAGAATGCAGTCTTCCAGTAGCTGAAGGGGGCCTGCAAGAAAGCTGGGTAAAGATTTTTTACAAGGGCTTGTAGTGATAGGACAAGGGATAAGGGCTTTAAGTTGTAAGTGTAGATTTAGGCTGGATATTAGAAAGAAATGCTTTACAGTGAGGGTGGTGAGATACTGCAATAGGTTGCCCAGGGAGGCTGTGGATGTCCCCTTTCTGGAAGTGTTCAAAGCCAGGTTGGATGAGGCCTTGAACAACTTGTTCTAGTGGAACGTGTCCCTGCTTATGGCAGTGGGGTTGGAACTTGCTGGTCTTTAAGGTCCTTCCCAACCTAAACCATTCTGTGATTCTGTGGTTGCTCACACAGACATGCACACACTCAGGTATGTAAGACAAGTAAATCAAATATAGGCTTGCATATTTTTACCTTATGTTATACATTGGACTACATTTTGAAAGTATGATGGTTTTTACTTTGTTAAACTGGGGATGATGCATGCTGGTGGAAAACAGGCTAAACCATCAAGTACACAGCTAGTCCAGAAAAGGAGCAAGCTCTGATTTAGAATCTAATGGACCTAGACTATTACAGTTAAAAGGGACCTACAAGGATCATCTTGTCCAACTGTCTGATCACTTCAGGGCTGACCAAAAATGAAACATTTTGTTAAGGGCATTGCCCAAATGCCTCTTAAACACTGACATTCATGGAGCACCAGCTACCATACAACAGAACTGAAATTAGGGAGATAAAATAATGCTGTGGTATAGAAGGCCTCTAATTAATTGCTAACTCAGGCTGCAGCATTAGCTGCAGATGCCAAATGATATGACAACTGCTGGATGCCTTGTGTTTGTCCTGCAAGAGACTGTAAGAGCAAAAGTGTGCCTATAAAAATTGAGTTTGTGGGTAAAGAAATGGCCAGTGCGTTTTGCAGTGCAGAACCTATATCAACATTGTATTCAAGAAGCAAGAGTAACTTTCCAGATATTTTCATTGTGGGCATGCTTTGGCCTGGTTTGTGGAAGCAGTTATGCTTTTAACATGGAAACTAGCACAGATAACTGAACTTGTCTACAGGGAGCATTTGTTGTCCTAATTATTAATAAAACCTCATGTTTGAACCCCTTATTCCAGATATATTAACTATTGCTAGAAATAATTCAAGAATGAGCTCAAGAACTGCAAACTAATGTGCTGGCCTTCTGTACTAGGCAAAGTATTGAAAATTGTATCACAGATTAGAATCATAGAATGGCTTGGGTTGGAAGGGACCGGTGCTTATAAGAGCAAAGTAATGAGGTGTAAGAGAAGCAACAACATGACCGTTGCTTGACCAACAGTTGGCTCTCAGCAAGCTGCTGCCAGTTAGAAAGAGGTTTGGAATAATGGAAAATTCTCTGATGGCATTGTTTGCTACTCAGAAATGGAGGGAAAAGATAGGCAAATTAAGTGCTAGACACTGCCAGGAAAGTAAATTGTTGTTTGAGTCATTAAGTCCATGCTTCAACTCCCCTAAAATAGACACAGGAGAGCCAGAGGCATGGAGAAAGGAAAAGCCAGAGTGAGGAGAACTGTGACCAAGCACACACAAGAGTGGTGAAAGAGCTTACTGAAAAAAGACCTGTTCAGGGAAAAAGCCTAGTTGGTGTTTCTCATAAGAACTAGGAGTCACAGGATCACAGGATGTTAGGGGTTGCAAGGGACCTCATCGAGTCCAACAGTCCAACCCCCCTGGCAGAGCAGGACCATAGAATCTAGCACAGGTTGCACAGGAACACATCCAGATGGGTCTTGAAAGTCTCCAGACAAGGAGACCAAGGATATTATCAGATTTAAAAAGAGGGCAAGGAAGTATTAATTTCACAAGCAGCATAGCTACCCTGTGCCTGTGTCTATGCCACAGAAAGCTGCAAAGGCTGAGAAGGTAGAGGGGCTTGTAAAGAGATTAGACAAATTCAGAGAGGACCAAGCTGTTGGTTAAATGCAGCAGCCCAGCTGCAGCTCCAGCTCAGAAAGCCCTGTGAGAACTGAGTGCTGGGAGCACAGCAGGTATACCAGGGAAGGCCCTTGGCTGCTGGTCATATTTCCTCTGGTGCTTTGCTCTGAGCATCTGCTACTGGCCGCTGTTGGAGACAGGATACAGGGTTGGACTGACCCTTGGTCTGTCCTTGCAGAGCAGTTCTTACATTCCTCTGTCTCACCAAGAACTACAGATGTGCTGTGCTGACATCTAAATAAAATCATCTAAGTCTAAATAAACTGAATGTTCTCCTTGAACCAAATGAAAAAAGCAAAACAAAACAACAACAACAAAAACCCCCAAACAAAACCAAGAGAATGTTTATATTGGGAAATGTGCTTTTTTTTTCTTCCTGGATAATTCAAAAACAGCTGTAGGGGTTTTATTCAGAATCCTCCCCCTCCAAAGTTCACATTTAGGTTGAGATAAATGTTCTCAGTGCCAAAGAAGACATCTCAAGAAGGCTGTAAATGAGAGAAAACAGAGTTAGGATGCAAATTGATTTTTTTTTCCCCTGCAGCTTTAATCAGCAATCTCACAATTTACAGTGATTTTGCTAACATTTGCTTATCTTCATGGAGAGAATGGCTCTGGTTTAGTGGAAGCTGTGTTTTACCAGGAGGATAAACAACAGTTTTACTGACTACTCAGAATTTCCCAACGTTGTCTCACAAAGATTTTGGGGGGGGGAAAAAATCTTCTCGGAATAATGCTCTTGATACTAGAGCTGAGAGATCTGAGAGAGGGCATTAGAGCTGATAGTGCTTAGCAGCTGCTGAGACAGGCCCTGTGCATGTCACAGAACCTAAGAAAATCTGGAATTAATCTTGGTGGCAGACACAGCTGGGGAATTTGCCTTCAGTAAAGACAGGATTGCCCAACACTTCCCAGTATAAGCTCTTGCTTATGCTTTCTCATAACATGGGCAAACTTTAGCTTTTTGGGCTAGAATTATACACATCAGATTTATTTCCCTAGCTTATACATCTGAAAAGACATAAATGTGAATGCAGACTTCAGAGGGAGAGAAGAGAGTGGAGGCAGAAATGGGGGCTTACAACACACCTGCCAACTTGTTTATGTACAGGCTGCTAAGTTCTTCTGGAGACCTGGCACAGGCCTGAAGCCTGGCAAGGGAGCTGGTGTCAAGAAAATTGTTTTCTTGCTGTTACCACAAAAACTAGCTGTCAGCTGGTAATGTGATGCTCAAAAGGTCCATTCTATGTGCAGAGAGGCTGCTGGTGTGTCAACACTGCTGGGAATGCTCCTATCAGGTTACACAATTCCTGTTTGGGGGGCACTGTCCTAGGAAAGAGGAATTACTCTGAACAATTTTTTGGGGGGTGTAGGAAGAATCATGCACTCTTGGTTTGGCTCTTCTCCTTGCAGGTAACTTTGAAGGTGATAGAATATCTGACCTCAGGTCCCACTACATTAGGGAGTTCTGGAACCGAATGTGCAACCTTGGTGCAGCTGAACTTCAAGTACAAGGTCCTAGACCTTCCAGAGGTCCCTGAACCCTCCCATCTCACAGGTGGGATCAACTTGGTGCTCTAGAGGTAACATCATAGGCAAGATGGTGTGTTAACAGCCATGGTCCTCCCACTCTGAAGGGGAGATGAGAAATGACCAAGGTTGATAGGTACCAAAAAGCTGTTGAAGTGTGTTTAGGACTCTGGAAAGGAAATTAGGAAATTGTGTTTCCTGTTCTGCCAGAAGCACATGTGATGAAACTACCATAATATATATGTGCAGAGGGTTTGAGTGAAAGGTCATTATATGTTAAATTAAGTGTATTGCAAGAACATTACAGAACACAAGAACAGGAGAAACTCTTCAATCCGTAAGAGGATTTGTATGATGCCTCAGAAAAATAGATCTTCCTGTTAGCAGGAGGCCTATCATTCTTGCAGGGTCATTGGAAGAGACCCAAGGCCCTTTGCACTCGGCATGTGCAGCATAAAACAGCTTTACATTTGCTTGATCTTTCTCATTATATTATACAACCTTGAAGAAAGAAAAGCAAGCATCGAATTTGTGATTTATGGCTTGATATTTACTTGCCGTATCCGGGTGCAAGAGCTAGTCCAACGGAGGAGAAAAAAAAAGAAGCTATGAGCCCAGAACAAAAGCTACATGCTTAAGGAATAAATGTATTTTTCTTGGAGTGCTGTCACCACTAGCTCTGCTTGGAAAGCCTACTGCCTGCTCAACCCTGCAAGGATTTCCAAGCTCACATGTTTCCATGTTGAAGCCTCTCTCTCTCGACACTCTTTGTACTTGGCTTGGTGAACCTTAAGCCCCATCCTCTCTGCCTGTGCTGCAGGGGAGATGCCTGGACCCCACGGCTGGGTTGAGAAAAGCCCTTTTTAATAAATGAACGCAGCACAATGGGATGAGGGAGCATCTGGCACTCCCAGCTCTGATTTATTTCTGCAGCAACGCACAAAACATTGAGTGATAAATTATTGAAAGTCAATGGGCCCTCGGAGAACAGGACCGTGATGGATAGCGAGCAGTTGGCATCCCACATAACCGTGTGTCCCGCAGGGCTACCTAGGGAGACAGTAAGGGGAATGAAAAGGCTGAAGCCTTTGAAGGATCCAGCTGTTAGGAATGTCTTCCTTTCAAGGAGACATTACTTTGATTTTTAATGCCTTATTTCAGCACTGGGAAGTAGTCGACTGGGAATAAATAGCGACCACTAAACTCACTTTCACCAGCAGCCTGCTCTGATCTAGGATGACAATAAAGCTGAATATTGATTTACCCAACATGAGTTCTTCTTTAACAATGCCAGGGGGGGCTCCCTCGAAAGGGAGTGTTTAAAGATACCAGGGGGAAAAAAACAGGCCAGAGAGGGTAAACACTTCCTGACTGCTCTGGTTGTGTAGGACTTTTATAAGGGGCAGCGCAGAAACCACTGAGAAACATCTTTCCTTAATGGTCTGCAGCTTGTGGTCATGGGCAAAAAAATCTTCAGGTGAGGGGATGTGGTAACTGGTATCACAGCTTCTGGCTGAGACTGCTGGGTAGTAGTGGGGCAGCTAAACACTCCCTGTCCTTCCATCCCACAGGCTGGGAGCTGGGTGCAGAAAACACACCATCAATCATGAAAGACCACTTGACAGAAGGTTTGTTGTACACCAGATTATTACAGCAGCCATTTCCAATCCTGTACACATCACTATATCCTCTGAAGTAAAACATACCTATATCTTGCATACATGGATGTAAGAGTTAAAATGAGTCCTGTGCCCAGAAGTTAAGAAAAACTGAGCCAGAATGAGAGCAAGAGAGGGTAGTGCTGTGGGCCCTGAATGCTCCTTCCTGACTCTGGCTTTTCCTGATGGATTTCCTCCCAGGAGGGCATTCAGGTACCTGTGAATGGACATTAGAGCATCCTTGTGCAAGCACTTTGACAATCCTGAGATGGTGCTTCAGTCTGTCATGCTTTTTGAGTGATATGGCTGTTTATCTGTATCACAGCTGGCAGCCAGGGTATATTCCACAGTCTTATCTGGGAGCAGCCTCCTTTGCAAAGAGTAGATCTATCTGGCAATGAGAACCTCACTTTGACTCCAAAGTTTTAGTTTCAGTTGCCACAGAAATCATCAAATGCTACATCTTCCTGGCTGCTTCTACTTCAGAGAGCTCTGCTTTCAGATACATGAGGTTAGGGGGAATTGTTTACATGCATAACTACCTCAGTGAAAAAAATGTCAGCACAACATTTTCCTGTTTACTTTCTCCTGCTTGCCTCTGCCCCTGTCTCCTACTAAAAGGAATATTTGTATTTATTAGTTATTACTCAGCAACTGGGGAGTTCCTTACTGGTAGTGTTTTTCCTGCTTTGCTTTTGGCTGAACTATGTGTTTTGGAAGTCCCAAAAACTTTCTAGTTAGATGATTCTCATAAACTTCTGTGAAATATTCTAAACAGAAAGGCAGAAACACCAAAACACTGCTGTGATTTATAATTGCTCACTGGAAACCTCCAGGCAGGTTATTTGTTGTAACTGTGAATTGCTCAATGGACTGGTTGGTTTGTTTAAAACATCACAGGCAGTTGCAAAACTGCAGGTGTGGAGAGGTTTAGGTGCCTGCAGGGTGGAGGTCATGGACACCCTGAGTACATCATCATCATCTCTGGCTTTCCCTGCCCAGTCTGGGCTGTGATGGCATATCAGCTGATGAAAGTGAACTTTGTGCTAACTTGAGAGGCACTGGGTATGGTATGGGGTTAGGAATAGATGATCTTGAACTACTTCTCAGAAAGGCTTCACAGCCTAGGCTGGGATCTGGACTGGGAGGGATCGGTTCAGGCCACCTTTGATGTTCCAGACTATCCTTTTCTCTTTATACCCTTAGCATTATTCTCTTGCTGCTATGACAAGGCAATGGCTACCAAGTTGCTT
The DNA here is from genome assembly GCF_014839835.1 of Dryobates pubescens. Taxonomy (NCBI): domain Eukaryota; kingdom Metazoa; phylum Chordata; class Aves; order Piciformes; family Picidae; genus Dryobates; species Dryobates pubescens. The sequence goes on along the minus strand of NC_071623.1, from coordinate 15,740,931 downwards.
CTATGAAAGTGCTTATAGCATAGCCATGTCTCTTATTCTCCCTCTCTCTATTTCTAGTTTCTCTTTCTTCTGCAGTGACATTGGCACAGGTTGTTCATACCACCTTATCTTCCTTCACCTCCGTCCTTGCTGCCAGCCTGTGTTTAAGGCTATAGAAAGAAACCACGTTCTGAAGGGACATTAGAGCCTAAATTACTTCCAACCATCTAGTCTCTTTGCCAGGCATCCAAATGGACCCAAGTGCACTGACTCTGCCTCCTGAACTGAGAGACACCATTGGGATGTTGTGGGTACCTGTTCTGCTCATGCAGGACTTTGTTTTTTCTGTAGCTAAACCAGTGGTTTTCAATAGTGCACTGCATGGTAAAAAACCCACCCTGAGTATCATTTAAAGAACCTTAATTAGAACAATGATTGCACTATTGATGGTATCAACAGTGTCCTAGAATGAAAACAAAAAGTTTATTCTTTCTAATGGATCTTTTCTCCCCTTCTTCTCCTATGAACAGGAGCTTATTAGCACCATTTCCACTCCTATATTCCATATGTGACTCCGGAGCTATTTCATCTCATGGCTGGCAGGGTCAGTTTAACATATCAAAATCAGCTTGACTTACATCTGCTTTGCAGATCATTACTGGCATACTTCTAAAATTGTAATATGTCTATAATGACACCTTCCTCCCCTCCCCCAGTGCTCCAGTAATGTCAAGATTTATTGAATTTGAGGGTCCAGTTGTGACCTTGGCTCCCACTCACTAAATCTGAACCTCTGGGGTCTATAAATCTTCGTATGCAGTTCGATTTATAGAAGTGAACATCTGCTTATCATACAATATTTCAGTTGCAGGTGTATTCTACCAGTAAAATAAACACAGGAGTTCACAACTGCCCAAGCTATAGGACATTAGACAGATGTAGAAGAGATGGTGATAGTTTTGCCTGTTGGGAGAACCCTCAGCAGGAGCACTCACTGTTGGCAGAGCTGCTGAACAGTGAGGTGGCTCTCAGTGCTCTGTGTCACTGAGAAGTGAAGGCAGCAACAGCTTTTAACCCCCAAACCTCAGCCTAATCACCTTGCCATGCACAGAACAATATATGGTTGAGATGCACACAAATCACTAAGGGAAAAGAGATCTTGTCCTCCTTCCTTTCCTCTGTCTGGTGGGGAAGGTGTCAGCCCACGTAAGAACTGTGAGCTTTCTGCACAACCTGGGGAATGAGAGGCGGAACAGTGATTCTGTTTCTTCATTCATGTGCTGAAATATACAGTGCACAAGAGAACAGCATCTCAGAGTGTGCACAGAGAGACCTATGAACACCTGAGTATGAGTCCTGCTCCACAGGGTAAGGAAAGCATTACTGACCACAAATCATCAGAAAGAGAAAACAAAAGGAGCTGAAAGTATCCACTGTGAGTGGAAAGGAGGAAAGAGGAGGTGATCAAGCAAATATAATTAGTCAGTGATGAGCTGGGAAACAGAAGGGTAGAACAAAACCAGATGATTTTGTACCCAAAGGAGATGACAGAAAGTTTTTGACAACTGTGGAAGCCAGGGGTGACAGCAGTTTCATAAACAAAAGGAGGAGGAGATAAAATGAATTACTAAAATGACTGAGTTTGATGAGAAAGCTGAGCTTTAAATATTGCTTATATATTAAGGCTATCTTGCAACAAAGCTCCCAGGTCCAAGCAGGCATTCCAGCTGGATCCCAACTCCTTGTTAGGAGGTTACCTTCCTTTCTGTCTCCTTGCCTGCTTTGAAGGAAATTTGGCTATGGGGACCAAATGGGAGCTGTGATGTGCTGAGGACCTCTTTGGGCATGCAACCTAATGCAGAGATGAAAGATGCTGACACCCAGCTCCTCTGCTCTCCCTGTGGCTCAAGCCTGGTTATGGCTGTACACAGAATCATGTTTCCAACATTCAGGTTGGAAAAGACCCTCAGGATCACCAAGTCCAACTGCTAACTCTACAAGGTTCACCCCTAAACCAGATCCCCAAGCACCACATCCAAATGAACTTTAAGCACATCTAGGGTTGGTGACTCAACCACCTCCCTGGGCAGCACATTCCAATGCCTGACTACTCTTTCCATGAAATACTTTTTCCTAATGTCCAGTCTAAACCTACCCAGTCACAGCTTGAGGCCATTCCCTCTTGTTCTATCACTAGTTACCTGTGAGAAGAGACCAGCAGCAGCCTCTCCACAACGTCCTTTCAGGTAGCTGCAGAGAGAAATAAGGTCTCACCTCAGCCTCCTCTTTTCCAAACTAAATAGCCCCAGCTCCTTCAGTCACTCTTCATGAGAAGTACCATTCCAAGCAGTGCTTCAAGAGCAGCTGAGCTCAGAAGTGTGGTGAGTATTCACAGAGGCTGGGGCAGCATTTCTGGTTGCCTTCCATCCCCGTGACTGACAGGGGCAAAGCCTTTGTCCCAGCTTTGCCCAAAGAGAGTCCTTATAAACAACTTTGGTCTTGCAATGGGTGAAGTGTCAACTGCAAGCAGGTAGCAAAAGTGCCTTTGTGCATGAGGCACTTTTAAAAAGCATATTTGCATTTTAAGAAGTGTTTATGCTCCCTCTTTGGGATGAAAAGCCTCTCTGCAAGGAGCTCAGCTCTTATGTTGGGGCAAAGGGCTTTCTCCTCTCAGCTAGCAGCTGACTGGGGAGGGAACTGGTGATGATGGATGCAGCTACCCCACATGGTGTGGTGCTGAGCTGAGAAACTGGCTGGAGTCTCAAAAGCCATGTAGCTGTGTCAGCAATGGGCTGTCCCCCAGCTAGATAACCCTGTTTTGCAGGAGAGAGGATGACCAGCACCAGGGTGTTTCTGAGGCAAAAACCTGGACCATATTCTGCCTAGGCACATGGCTGGACACTGTGCTTCTCTCTTCTCACTGCTCCTCTGACGCTCCAGGGTGTACTGGGGAGAATGTGAATTCACTAACTGGAAAGGTTGGACATGACATAAAGAATGGCAGTGGCAGAGGATGTATTTTACTTTGCTTTTGCTCCTGTATGTCCCTGTGGAAGGCAGAGCTCTGCAGCTACAGCCAGCCTCATCATCCCATTGCATGCATTCTGGAGGCTGACCAAGCTCAGTTCATTAAGTTGCCCATGAAGGAGGGCAGGAGGTCATCCAGTTAGCATAACAAAGCACCTGAAGAAAAAAAGATTGTGAAATATTTTAGCTCTACTTCTATCAAAACATCTATTAATATATTTCAAGACCTTCCATAGCTGTTTTCTCCTCCCTCTAGGCTAGTCTAACCCCGGCCATAATTTAGCGGGAGGCATGAATATCTTCACTTATTTTACCCATAAAAGAAGAAAATCGGGAATTTGTTCAGACTGCCAGGAATCTGGAATTTGTTGATGAATGGACATTTGGCTGAACATAGTGAATTCCCAGCTAATTGAAAGCAGATAACAAAAGTAATACATTTACCTTGAAAAACATAATTTTCATAATAAATAATTGACATGGCAATCTCCTGACAGATGAAATAAGAACAAAATACTAAATAAATTCAGGATTAATTCCTGTCCTATATATTATAACATACTTAGCAGTCATACTTTGTGAGGAGATTAAAAACTATAAATCTTTTTTTTTCCCTTTTCTTTTTTTCCAGCATAGTCCCAGAGAGTGCTTTGGTCTAGAAAGTGCAAGGGCCATCCTGTTCAGGGGAATGTGCTTTCAGCCATCACCAGCCTGTGTTTCTGTCTCCAAACATCATACCTAGGGAGAAGAACGCAGAAGAAACCAACTTTGGTAAAACACAGAGGGTTGCCAGAGTGATCACAAACAATTGAATCTTTGTAGGTGTTCATCCTTCTCGTCTCCTCCTTCTCCACGAGGGTGGGCCAGCAAACCTGTTTCTCATTGAACTGGTGAGGAACTGTGGATAGATATTACACTTCAAGCAGGAGGCAAAGATTTTTAGCTGAAGGGAGGTTAATGACTGAAAACATGTTAGCTTGAAACACTTGCAGATGATCTGAACACACCCTCCATATTAAGGCAAAAAATAGTGAAGGATCCAAACAAAAGCATATGGGTCCAAATATCCCGATCTGGGTAGGGCTATGATTTGGAAACAGTTCTGGATCTAGAAGCAGGTTCCTCCCATCTTTATGCAACAAGGCAAAATTAAACTGCTGTTCTGAACTCCACCAAAGTGTAGAGTTTTCAAAATGGAAAGGTGGATTTTTCTTTATTTTTTTCAATGGCTTTGGTTTGGTGGTAATAATTTGCTGTGGGATTGTGGTTTGAGTGGAACAAAATGTTCACCAAGAGACATGAAACCTGACAATTTTTTACTCTTTTAAACTACAAAACTTGGCCGTGCTCGCTGGGAGTGTTATTAATCTGGGTTAAGTTTGGAATTATTTTTTTGAATTAATTTGCAGCAGGTTGTGGTTTTGGGCAAAAGCCATGGAAAACTTGGTAGTCTCACAGATTTTTCAGGGGAAAATGGGGAAAATCATGGTGATTTTGCTTGAGCTGTGATTTAAGACTGTAGACGTTGTCAAACTGGTGGGCTGCAAGGCTATGCAAACTAAAAGTCCTGCAGATGGAAGCTTTCCCATTGGGTGCAGCAGATCTGCTCACAGAGTTAGTTCCCGTCAGATCAGCTCTTTAGCTGATAAGCAGCAAGAGATGCATCCAGCTTCTTCACAAAATCAGTGAGGCAGAAGTTTCAGAAGGCTACATAAGCAGCTGAAGAGAATAAAGAAATGGAATAAATAGTTTTGAACACCTAGCTTCCCCGCTACTAATTGTTCACTAATTTCACAGAATGACAGAATCACAGAATGTTAATGGCTGGAAGGGACCTTGAAAGATCATCCAGTCCAACCCCCCTGCCAGAGCAGGATCACCTAGACCAGGTCACGCAGGAACACATCCAGGAGGTTTTGAATATCTCCAGAGAGGGAGACTCCGCAAGCCCCCCGGGCAGCCTGTTCCAGTGCTCTGTCACCCTCACAGGGAAAAAAAAATAAATTCCTTGTGTTTATATGGAATTTGCAAAGTCTGTAAATCCTATTAACATGGGGAAATTGCCATACTCTCAAGACAGATTTAAAAGAACAGCTTCTGAAAAGCTTGACAGTGAGCAAACATGGTTGCTGCACTAGCCAAAAGGCCTTCTTTTGTTTATCTGTAAGAGCATCTAGCTGGTGAAAGTAAACAGTAACTCCAGGAATATTTGAGCACACTACTGTGTAAATGAGGGTCTTCCTCGTTGTCCCAATGGTGAGACATTCTGCTGGACAAAAGACTCACTGAAATTGTGTGTCATCACTGCCAATCTGTTTTCTGATTTTTTTTTAAGGTTAGAAGAGACCTGAGGGTTTTCTAGAGAAATCTTCATTGTAACACAACCCCTCAGTTTCTTCTTGCTTGAATTTTCCTGATTTCAATGTTTAACAGTACTTTTGTTTTTGGTTTTGGTTTTTCTTAGGGTGTTCAGTCTCTTAGAAACTGATCAGTAACAAGGAGCCTATTGATGAGTAGCTCTGGCAGTTAATTATTATCTCTTCTGAAAAACAGTGTCTTATTTCTGTCAGAATGAATCTAACTTCAGCATCAGACCATGAGATTTGTTAAACATTTAGCCACCAAGTGAGGGATCCCATCTTTGTGAAAGTTCTGCTGCCTGTGCATCCATAACTCATTAGTATCAAATCATCCTTCAGCCTTCCATTGGATGTGTCACATAAATTGAGCTCATCTCTCAGAATAAAATATGCTTCCCTATCATTTAAACACATTGGAGATTTTAGGTTTGGGTGTTGTTATTTTTTTTCCCTCCTGAATTTTCTCTGTGGTTTTTTGTTTGGTTGGTTTGGTGTTTGGTTTTTTTGTTTTGTTTTTTTTTTTTAGTACCCTTTTTTTTTGTTGTTCTAAAAAGGATTGAATGTGGCACTTGGAGCCATGGTTTAGTTGTCATAAGGTGTTAGGAATTAGGTAATAGGCTGGACTTGATGATCTCTGAGGTCTTTTCCAACCTGGTTGATTCTATGATTCTGAGCACCAAAAAAATTGTAGGAGCCTTCACATCATTGTGAAATACAGAGGATACCCTGCCCCTTAATGAACCCTGCTTTGGACAGCCCAAAGCTGTCTTGGCCTCTTTAGACACTGAACTGATGTTCAGTTGACTTTAAAGCTGGGTCTGGAAATCCCTTCATAATCACTGACCTCTTGGTAAGGCTGTCCTCTTTGTAATGTGTCACAGTTACAGAGCAAACCAGATTTGCCTCTCCCATCGACTGTTACATCTTTGCCATGTACCAGTCCCTCACTGCTTTTGTCTTATTTGCCAATTCCATCAGCAAGGAAGAGTTAACAAAGAGAACAAGAATCTAGTTCATGAGATTGGCTGATTCCCCAACACCAGCCTTATTTGAGGACCTACCAGCTGGTAAAGTAGTCCAAAGGTATCATTTACATCAGTACCATTACCTTTACCAGTTAAACTTGTAGATGTTCCAGCATTATAAAACTATTTGGATAGAGTCACTTTAAAAAAAATTCATAACAATTGCAATATAATTTTGGGGTTTTCTCCTTTAATTCTTCTCTAATTAGATTCTTAATAGAGTCCCCAAATAACCATTCTATTATTTTGCTCAGATTGCTCTCAGGCTGACAGGCCTATATTTACTCACATCATCCTAGTTACTCTGTTTAGGAGCTGGCACTGCATTATCTTTCCTTCACATCTCTGACTTTTGTAGTGTTCCAAGACTTACTCAAAATCAGCAGCAGAGGTTCAGTGAAGATCTTTGCCTCTTGGATGCGAATTGTCCAGGAACTGCCAATTAAAAATGTCTAAGTTTAGAAATGATTGTTCTAGAAGAAAGGCTTGTTTTTGTCTTACATAAGATGGAATGCATTATCTGGCTGGTCTCCAAATACAAGTGGGAAATATTTACTCAACACTTTACTTATTTGGATTTATTATTAGTGGTCTTGGCATGTCCAAATATTTAGAAGCAATGCAGTACCTCTCTGATGATCCAATTTGTGGCTAACATACTTTCAAAACTGCTGAACATAGATGTCTATTTGTGTCCTTTTCTTACTGTACTGTTATAACTTACACCTTCTGATTCAGACTCATTAGCCTCAATTTACTTTTGTTTGTTTTTTTTAATAAATGGCTTCTCTGGATTTAAGTCTTTACTGCTGTCTTTAATCACTAGACATCAGAGGACCCATCCTAGAGAGACCCCTTATGAACAGCCAGCAATAAGCAAAGCTTTGGCCAAGATCAACTTTTGTCAGACACCAATGGCCACTCAGTGGTGAAAGATCATTCTCAGAACCAAGGATTCATTAAATCTTTGTTGTCACTGATCTGCTATTAAGCAGCTGTCAGTCACCCGTGGTTCTCTCTCTAAATCTTCCTTGTGATGTTTTCAGGCTTTTGAAGCCAGGCTTTTCAAAATACTTGATCCTGGCTGGGGCTATGTGGTGATGATTCCAACAGTCATGATCCAGCCATGATGGATTGTGTCTATCCAGCCTTCACTTTGCACTGTCTGATCTAGTGGTAACCCATAAGTCATAAAAAACCTAGTAGACAGTATGCTGCACACCAGATTTTACACACACTACATCTTATACACTGCATGTGTTTAATTTAAGCTATGTCTTCTGTATGTCTGGACGTGCCATAAGGATGTTGGTAGATGCAATGCAAGGTCTCTCACTTGCACTCCACAGGCTGCAGCACCCATGACAATGTGGGGGTTTGTCCCCAGGCATCATAATACAGGAAGCTAAATTCACTTTTCCCATTTGGCTTTGGAGTTGATGCTGGTTGTATTCATATCAGACATTATTTCTGAGGACACTGATACATGAGAATATGAGAACATTCATTCCTGAGTTGCTAAAAAATTGGAAGCAGGCCAAACCCATTTTCACAAGGAGTGCAAGTCCTCTTTAGCTTTTGCTCAGCTGATCCTCCTGAAATACACAATAAAGATTGATTTAAACATTCCAGCCATGGGAATTTTCCCAACAGATTTCAGCCATACTGACGAGGTCAAGCTCATGTTTCCAAAGGAGGAAAAATTGTTCCCAGTTTGCCCTACAAGCAATTACAGAATGTCCTCTCTTAGTCTATAAAGGTGTTTTCCCTGAACTTTCTGATTTGGTGCTAAAGGAATGATTGGACCTTCTCTTGCTTGCCACCCTTTTTCCTCCAGTGTACCAGGAAGGTCAGTTCTTTCCTTAGATGTATGCTCTCCAGCCTGCTGCAGCCCATGCACCAGAGAGCAGAGGCAGATGAACCACAATCTAAATGACAGCTGCTCTTGGCATTTTAAAGTGGCCAGTAGTAATTTTGCTTATGAAATAAAGTTCCTGTCTGTTTCTCACACAGCACAGGAGACAGCCTGTCTCAGTGCAAACTACATTATTGTAACAACGCAGTCATTCCTTTACAGCCAAGCTACCCATACTCTGAAGGGGTTGTGTCAAGTGATAAACAGAGACAACAGCAAATGCAGCTGAGAGATTGGCTGACTCCTTCCAAGAAGTCCCTTCATGTTTTTTTACAGAGGTATGCAACAAAAGTCTAGGTTGGGCAAATGTTCAGTGCTTCACTTCTTGAAATTCTCAGCCTTATTTTCTTGTTGATACTCCCTTTGGGGTGAAAAGCACTGAAAGAATGAGTTAGCTAGAAACAAACTGGTCGTCTAGTAACAAAGACTTTTTCTGCCTTTTGTATGTGCTTACTGGATGACAATGTTGAGGATGAGGCCACTCATCTTAAAAATCGTTCTCCAAACTGAAACAAAGTTGTACTTGGGGCTGATGACTTGCTCACAGAAGTGGAGTCTACCTGAAGCATGTAGGCACCCAAAGCTCTAATAAACCCAGAGCACAATTCATCTCACCTGGCTTTCGGAATGTTTTGTCAGCAATTGAGAAAAGAATGTTTTGTCTAAGGCTTCAGTCTTCCTTTCCTATAGTAGATGTCCACACAGTCTTCAGTTTTAATTAACCACCTTTACTCATTCCTAGCAGCTCCAAAATCTATGGATGGCACCGGTCCCCTCAGCAGGACTGCTTGAGGAGCAAACTGCTGCAGAGAGATGGATGGTGATGACAGAGAGCAGGGCTAAGCTAGCCCATCATTTTGCATTGAAAGTATGGTGATTTGAGGCATTTCTTCAGATTTCAGTGCTTGAGAGACAACAGTGCAATTCTTACAGCTCTTCCCTTCCAACTCTCCTGCCAGACTTGGAATGTTCTTCAACCATTTGGGAAGGTATTGTACTTGCAAATCCATTTATTACTTTGACTTGGGCATTCTCATTAGAGCCCTGGCTGTACATCTGAACTAACACCCCAGCTCAATTTGCCTTCTTGTAAACTTTGATGATATGTGAAGTGCTGGATGGGTCCTGTGTAAAGCATATTGTCCTATTAAAACACATTCAAAGATCTTGTAAACCCTGGAGATTAACCCCAATGTTTATGGAGAGTTATAGATGCTAATTCTTGCATACTTGTCATTCCAGAGCATGGCCTGGTGGCAAACATTCTTGCTACCCACACCATTTACGTCAATGGGATTTGTCCATGCTCTGATTTCTTAGCCAGAGAAAGGAAATGGTGGGAAAGTGAGGAATATGGACATTTACCATCCTGGACAACATTAGCTAGTCGTAAAATCTTACAACTATCTCATAAGAGGAGACCTCAGATTGGGAAATAGAAGAAGGATCTTCCCCAGAGGACAGTTTTAGTTACGACTGTACTGATAAGAGGTTGTCTTGTCCTATTGGAAGAATAATTTTATCTTTCCATTTTAGTTAATGACCCTGTTATGGGGCACATCTTTGTATGATCTATTCTCTCTGTCCTGCCAAACACACTGTGTTGGCAGCAGCAACCACACACAGCTTCAACTTCCTCACTAGTTGTGATCACCTCAATCTGCTCAGCAGTCATCAGTTTCTTTTCTTCCAGGTTTATAATCATAGAATCAATAAGGTTGGAAAAGACCTCAGAGATCATCAAGTCCAACCTGTAACCAAAGACGTGATGACTACTAGTAGTCCCTTCCCTTCCCTTCCCTTCCCTTCCCTTCCCTTCCCTTCCCTTCCCTTCCCTTCCCTTCCCTTCCCTTCCCTTCCCTTCCCTTCCCTTCCCTTCCCTTCCCTTCCCTTCCCTTCCCTTCCCTTCCCTTCCCTTCCCTTCCCTTCCCTTCCCTTCCCTTCCCTTCCCTTCCCTTCCCTTCCCTTCCCTTCCCTTCCCTTCCCTTCCCTTCCCTTCCCTTCCATGATACAGCATAGAGAAAGGTGCACTAACCTGTTTAAGAAGATTGTATGTGAAATATAGATGGCAAAAAAGACATGCTCCATTTGGCTTTTGGAGCATGCTGGACTTCCTGATTTCTACTAGCAGTTACCTCTTTGGAAGCCCTTTCCCTTAATCCCTTTGCTGTGGGCAGCCTTAAGAAGCCTTGACTAAGAGCATCATACATTAGAACGAAAGTGAATTAACTCTTAGCTCCATGATGAGCTCTCTGCATACCCCTGACATTTAGCTGTGCTTCCAAGATAAAAACCTGAAAAGTTGCCTTTGTAAAGAGCCAGGTGCATCCAGCTCCAGGTGATGTTGCACACATCATTTTACACAGATGTAGCATGCAGCTGGTGAGTTTTTTTCCCAGTGTTTACTTCAGCTTAAAATGCTCACCAACTACCTTATGATTACTTAATGCTTCTGAAGGCAGGATTTGTCCTTTTTTGTTAAAAAAAAAAAAGAAAAAAGGAAAACAAAAGGGAAAAATAAAAAGAAACTAACAAAATGTCATCCAGGGTTCACTATTTAAAACTTCATCTACATTCCCTTGCAGAGTGATTATTTGGGCACTTGTGAGAAGACCCTCTCCTGGATGTGCTGATAACCTTCAGGTACACCCTCAGGTTGGACTGTCTTGTAACTCCTGGAAGGAGAAATGGGTGTACATAGTGTTTCAGGTTCTGGTTATACTGCAGCCAGTGAGAAACAATTCACAACCTAGCACTCTTTTATCAGCTGGTTTTGGTTATACATTCTCCTGTGAACACCTGTTTGGGCACCGCATGGAAATTTTACTGATATTGGTGGATTTTACTTGCTTCCTGTAAGAACAGCCTCTGTGCCTTGCTGACCCACATGCTTGCACCTAGAGCATAACACCAGAAAAGAGCTAGAGACAGTTTTGCCTTTGGATGATTAAGAACTTGGAGTCTGTTATCTCAAACAGCTAAAACGCAAAATTACTTAGTCGTGGAGCAGTTCAGAGTTGGATGAAGGCAGCTCCTCCACAGAGGGAGGAGCAGAAAAGTTCCTCTTCTCAGTCATTTGTTAATTTAATGCCTGACATGATGCAGCCAATAGCTTTAAATAACAAAACCATTCATTGCATTTGCTTATGGGAGCTGACTGCAGCGGCTGGTCTTGCTGCAGGGTGTGGACTAGGGAGTTGCGTGCATTTCCCACTGCTGTGCGGCATCCTTCCAGGCACCACAGCTTGGACCCTAGAGCTACCAAAAGAGCAGCCAGGCATGGGCTAAGTGTGCTGCACCTTGCTCAAGTAGAGAATCTCCCCCTTCCGAAATAGAAAAACTATATAACTGGTAAAGGGTTCAGGCTGGAAAGCTTTTCTTAATATTCTGGGAGCTACACTTGCCCCTTGGGGTTAGTTTCCCCATTGTTTTTCTCTCAGTGGAGTTAATTTAGACATTTATTTTGCAAAAAAATATTGTGCACAATCCCTGTGTGCTCCACTTTGAGCAGGATTTTTTTTTTTGGTAGTCACAGCAAGTCTGGGTTGGAGTAGGGCTCGTTGCCAAAGCGAGGATGGCCATGGGAGCATCTGCAATCATCCTCTTTTCACATGACTAAAATGAGTGGAAGAGCCTCTGGGCTGCTGTGCTGGGCTAGTCCCTCTGCAAATGCCTTGGTGGTGAGGTGAGATGGTGTGCAGCAGAGATTAGGCTTTCAGCATTATGAGGAGAGCCCAAATTTTCATGATTTCCTAGGCTTTAGCAAATGTATCTTGACTGGTTCTGGTTTATTTCTTCCTCAGAGGAGAAAAGAGAAAATGTTGTTTGGGTCTATAAAAATGACTAATTGGGACGAAACCAGAAGAGCTGAGCAGCTCGAATGCTAAAAAAACATGCAGCTATTGAGTTTGGTCTGGGTGGATGATTGCTTGATTGTGCAGTTACTGGAAAACATGTGGTTAGAGTGGCAATGCAAGCATTTTGTTGTAGAGCCTTGGGAAATGCTGGGTTCCTGCTAGCACTGCATCTGCTGATGAGCAGGGAGCCTCCTGGAGGGCATGTGGATATGCTGCTGGCTGCATGACAAAGGGTGGTGACTGATGCAGACCCTGAGGATCCTGGCCACCCTGCCAGACACCCAGCTGCAGGAAAGTGTGGCAGTTTGAGGTTGTGGGTGCCTTTAAGAACCACAAACTTACAGACCTCCAGAGGGGCCAGTGTGTCCAGGAGGTGGACTGGAGGATGTATTTCATACCCATAAGTCCTGCATCCCTATGAAACTGGCTGTAAAATCAATTTTCTCCCATTTTCCCTTCTTCTCTTCTCCCAGGAAGGACACCCAAGCTCTTATCTCTTTTGGCAGGGGAGTGAGGCCTGGTGTCAGCCTTGGCAATGCTGCCAATGATGCCTGGAGCTGCCTAATTGGGGTCTGGAGCTGCCTAATTGGGGTCTGGAGCTGCCAAGACAAATTTTGTGCGGTGTCACAATGGTGTGGTATGGAGGGTAGAGAGACTTGGCATGAAAACTTGGGTTTCGTTAGCCTGGTTTAAAGGGAGGTTTGTGTAAAGCTTTGGCTTAATGAGCTTCTGTGTTCAGCCCAGACCATGGATTTTGGTGTACTTTATACGCTTTGCTGTGCTGTGCCATGCTTTGTACTATTGTGTCTAGCTGTAAATGGTGTTTCCATTTAAACTTTCCAATTCTATCCAATCCTTTTTTGTGAGTGATTTTCTTTTGCCTCTTTTGGAAGAGGTAAAAGAACAATCTGTCTTGCCCTAAACCACGGCAGAAAGCCAGCCAGCATTCCCGTTGGAAGTGCAGGCTCTTTGTGGAAGCCAAGGCCAGTGAGTCCTGCTGGACTGGGGGTTAGCAAATGTGACACCCATCTACAAAAGGTGCTGCAAGGACAACAAGATGATTAGGCCCTGTCAGCATAAGTTTATGAAGATCAGGTCTTGCTGAACTGATATGGTCTCCTTCTATGACAAGGTGTCTTGCCTGGTGGATGAGGAAAAGGCTGTCAATGTTCTCTAGGTATGTGAGCCAGCAGTGTGCTCAGGTGGCATCCTGGCTTGTGTCAGGAATAGTGTGGCTAGGGATGTGATTGTCCCCCTCTGCTTGGCACTGGTGAGGTCATAGAGTATTCAGTTTTAGGTCACTCATTACAAGGGCACTGAGATTCTGGAACATGTCCAAAGAAAAGCAACCAAAGTGGTGAGCTGCCTTGAACGTAAGTCTTATGAGGGAACTGAGGTTTAGTCTTCAGAAGAGGAGACTGAGGGGAGACCTCATAACCCTCTACAACTACCTCAAAATAGGCTGGAGTGAGGTGGGAGTCAGTCTTTTCTCACATGCAACAAGCAACAGGATGACAGGCACAGCCTCAGGTTGTGTCAGTGGAAGCTCAAGGTTGGATATTATGAAAAATTTCTTCACAGGAGGGGTCATCAAGCATTGGAACAGGCTGCCCAGGAAAATGGTGAAGTCACTGTCCCTGAAGGTGCTTTAAAAGATGTATGGATGTGATGATTTGGGACATGGCTTAGTGGTAGTGGCTTAGCAGTAGTGGTGGGCTCTCAATGAGGGATTTCTCTTGATGATCTCAAAGGTTTCTTCCAACCGTAACAGTTATGTGATTCTATGGTGATCACTAAGCAAACACAAGTGGTAGCCTCAAATTAAAACAATTTGGTGGGTTGATTTCTCTTGCTTAGAAACAAGCCACTCTGCCTTTCTGCTTGTGAGGACATTGAAGCTGTAGCCCACAATGAAGCCCACAGAGACAGCAAGCAGTAGCTCATTGTTTGTGGGGAAGGCTCTGTGTTTATTGTTTGTTGTCCCAAGCAATTTCTTGTTACAATTAGTCTGTGACTGACTGTTAAAAAAATCTGTTGCCTGCTTTTAAAAGACTCCTTCTCCCATACCTGAGCTTGCAGTGTGGGGCCTTAGCTGGCTGAGCAGAGGAAAGAGAGGCTGCTGGTACACTGGCTTGACTTTAACACTTGCAACCAGATCCAGCCTGCCTGGCCTTGAGTTAGTATTGAATGGGTTGTGGCTTGCCTGTTTTGGCTCTGCACAGGGACTTCTTTGGATGAGTAAAGCTGGAGTGACGAGTAAGCCAGCTTGTCTGGTCTGACCCCTGAATGGCATTTTGCTCCTTGGATGAGCACAGCAGAAGAAAGAAGGTGCAGATCATGGGAAAGTGGTGAGAATCTCTCTCGATGAGCCAATTACTCAGACTTTCCCCCTCTGATCATGTCAGGTGCCTCTCTCAAAAACCTTAACTCACACTGTTAGGAGTTTAATTTTAGGCTCATGCCTCCCACATATGGCTTTTATACTGTGGGAAGCCTTCAGACATATCACACTTAATCTGTTTATCCTTACTCATTTTCTTGCCATGCTCGATATTTGTTTTTAATCAAGAACAAGTTTTCTGTCTCATGCACTCATCCAGCTAAATGATAATGTGTAGTTCTGCTCCAAGAAGTCACTAAGAGCTTACTGCATCAGTTCAAAGCTGGGCTTGCTGAGTTGAATGGCAAATACAGCTTTTTCTTCTGCCATTCCTGAGCAACTAGCGCAATTCTGAGGCACTAAAATAAACTTTATTTTATGCCTTGTCAAAAGAAATGCCAGATAAATTCCCTATTCATGGCACTTTGAGGTTGCTTGTAGGGCTTTTCCTAGGAAGGGAGGTAGTGAGGACAGAGAGATTCCTATTTGAGTGATGCTGTCCTTCTTCCCATTGGCAAAAACACAGGGAGTAAAAGCTTGGCCCTTCAGAAGACAGCAAGAGCTTTGCTAAAGGCTTTCAAAAAACCAGGATTAAACGCACCTACTTTTGACACAAAGTAAATTCTATGCCCAATATATCTGATACATTTCCTATTGGATTTACTAGTAGCTGAAATGCGATCATGGGTCTGAAAGATTGTAAACTCACAGCCACAAACATGTATCACTGGGGAACCTAAGATCTCATACTGCAGCTCATGTGTTGCCACGGCAGAAGTATGTGGAAGACAAATGCAGATGTTGTAGCTCTGTAAACCTTGGAGTCAAACTGGAGGAATAACTGGATTAAAAGAAAATACATGCTTGCTTCCCTTGCAGTCACTGATGCTGTGATGGAGAGAGAGGAAAACACTCATCCACAACATGTGTCCACACAAGAAGGAATTCTATAAAAGCAGCTTTGTAAAAGGGTAAGGAACAAAGGTGTGTGTGGTGGGTTTTCTGTTCAGCATTTTGATGTTCACATTTTAATCTGCTTCTTTACTTCTTCTGGCTATTTCAGGGAGTCTAAGATGTTTGGAAGTACCTGACACGCACATCAGGTATTTTCCATGTCAGAATCACCATTTAGGATGCAGCAATCATTTTTATCTGTTAGTGAAAGAAATGAGTAAATGAATCTGCATTCCCAGCAGAGCTGCCCAGGTGGGATGGACATCCTCTATGCAGAGTCTCCTCACAGATGCTGACAGACACCAGAGCTTTAAAACTCTTTATCTTTCACCTTCCATTTTTGCATACCAAATACCCTGTAAAAAGTACATGCTCTGGAGAGGTCAAGGGTTAGGTGAGACATAACCATATCTGGTTTCTCTTTTACCCATCCCCTCTCACAGAAATCATCCTCCAAACCCTGTTAACGTCAACCTTGCTCTGTTTTCAGGCGGGCTGCTTTTTCTTGTGGCCAGGTTTTACAGCAGCCTGTGCTGATGTTGGTCTATTCATTCTCTGCTCCATAGAGCATCAGCTCAGATGTGGGTGACCAAGAGGAGCCATACCACAGAGCTGCAGTGTGACACTGCTGGTGGGCAGTAGGAGGATGGCATACAGGGGCTGATGTTTCACTCAGACATAGATGCAAAGACAAGTCTTAGCCAATCACTGAGTAACCCCTGAGTGAGCAAAGTCCTGGTCTGGTGCTTATTGGCTCCTTGACGCCCAAAGTCTTGTTGCTGCCTTGACTCTCAAGTGACTTCTGGGTCTGGTGAATTAAAAAATTGTGTACATTTTGCTTTCCTACAGTCATAGGACAGCTGGGAAAGTGGTGATGCTAATAAAACCTGAGAGAAACCATGGGGCAGCACAATGGGAAGGGATATTTAGTAGATGCTTTGCTCCTTTGTTCTTTTCTGGGCCAGAATTTCTCCATGCTGAAGAGGTATCCCAGTATTAATTCAATGGGTTTCCTGTTATGGTGACAGACAGTTTTGGGTTTGGCTTCTGTCAACACCCACACAACTCAACAACTGCTTCTTTATAGAAGTAACCATTAAGGACTTGAACTGTCTTGCACTCCACAGGCAGGTGTAAGAAATGACAAATAAAACTCCATATCATCAGTAAAGCTTCAAGAACAAGGATGAGATATTTATTTATTTTATATCAGCTAGAAACAGAAAAGGCATCTTTAAACTTTGAGCTTCTTATATGCCATTAGTCAAAGTGATTAGAATCCTAGGTTAAAATAGAATATCCTTCTTAAGTCCTCCTTAAGTTGGTCTTATCCACATTTCAGTCAGGTACTGAGGAGACAAAACCAAGCAAAGCAGCTTTTCAGTCTCATAAATCGAAAAGCTTTTTCCCATCATGCTGAAGCTTTGTGCCAGAATTGATTTTAAAGAGAAATGTACAGATATGCTCTGCCTGAAACACCCACAATTGCTAGAAAACACAGAGAGGATTTGAAGGATTAAAACAGGGCACAAGACCTGCAAATTGAACTTGGCTGGTGAGGAGTGGGTTTGGTGTTGGTTGCTGTGTTGTTTTTAATTTTTTTTTTCCAGTTCATTTGCAGCACTGAAAGAACTCAGCCATGGTTTGTTTCACTTTACCCCAAAATGAGAATATTCAAAGCATTCTGGATGAACAGAAGAGTGAAAAGAAAATAAAAGTGATTTGTGGCTGAACAAAATGGCTTATTGTGAATGAAATCAAAGATTAGAAACATTAAAATGAAGCTGGAACTCTGTTTTCAGTCTTGAAAGCATAGCATCTCATCTTAAAAATAGGAACATGCAGTTGTTTTTTCACTTTGTCAGGGCTTTTTTAAGGCCTTATTTTTCTGACCAGCCCAACTAGGCAATGTTGAACATAAACTAGAACTTAATTTTATTGATCTGTGTCAGTATTTTCTAGGAAAAAATCTGTAGCTATAAATGCCATCCATCTGTTCAGCCAGGAAGCATGGCAATACCTGCTCCTACTTGGTACAGTAAGTGTGATTCACTAAGAATATGGAGCTGGTAGGAAATTATTCTGATCTCTCAGTCTTGCAGCAGAACTCTAGGTTTTCATCCTTCTAGGCTTATATTGTACTGGAAAAAAAACCCAGAAAAATAAATAAAGAAAGAAAGAGAGCAAGAGAGAAAGAAAGAGAGAAGGAAAGAAAGAGAGAAGGAAAGAAAGAGAGAAGGAAAGAAAGAGAGAAGGAAAGAAAGAGAGAAGGAAAGAAAGAGAGAAGGAAAGAAAGAGAGAGAGAGAGGAAGGGAAGGAAGGGAAGGAAGGGAAGAAAGGGAAGGAAGGGAAGGAAGGGAAGGAAGGGAAGGAAGGGAAGGAAGGGAAGGAAGGGAAGGAAGGGAAGGAAGGGAAGGAAGGGAAGGAAGGGAAGGAAGGGAAGGAAGGGAAGGAAGGGAAGGAAGGGAAGGAAGGGAGGAAGGTGCGTGCTGATTGTTGCTACCTCTTTGCAGCAAGGCTTTTCTCTGAAGTGTCAACTCCATCTCCATGCAGCTATGTGAATGGTGGAATCTTCTAGGGCTGCCTGGTATGAAGATGCTTGTAGACCCCAAGAGAACAAGTTCTTGACTGTTATAATCTACTTTATAGCAGCTTTAATTTTGGGAAAGCTTCCATCTCACAATGGGCTCATATCTAAAATGCATTGTGCAATAGATTTTTGCCATCCAATCCTGAGGCTATACAGCAAGCTATTGAAAACACACAATACATGTTATTTTACATAATAATGTTTTATATGCAGCACATACTTGAAGTTATTTACTCTGCAAGGACCTGTGGTGAAACATATGTTGACCTTTGTAACATTTTCTCATTTTTTATTTATTTTTTCTTTTTCCTTTTGCAATCTATATGTTTGTGGAAGAGGCAGTGCTTTCCTGTCTGTGACAGCCTTGTGTTTGAGAGCAAATATGGGAACAGAAGACTCATTTAATTGGGAATGAATATTTTTTGTGAAGCGCATCTTTCTTTCGGATATATGAATGCACATCAGAGGGTGAGTCCCCCAGCTGTTGAATATTGGTCTGTGTTTTGTCTGTATAGCACACTGTGAAGTCCAATGGTTGTAAGGCAACAACAAAGCAAACCCATGAAGCCTGGAGCAACTGCAGTGTTTCAAAACCCAGAACATGAACACAGTGATGTTGCCAGGACTGTCAAAGCAGCAGACTTCCGACACCTGGGGAGCTGGATGCTGCACCTCAATCAATGGAGATAAGAACTTTGTGAGAGAGTCAGCATTTGTGCTAATTAGAATAACTGTGATGCTTGTCGGCTTTTCTTTTAACCTCTATCATCCATGGGTATGTCTGCTCAAGCTAGAGAGTTAGCCTTTGACTAGGAAGCCCACAGTGCTTTTTGTTCCTTGGTATTGCCCCACAGCACTAGCTCCCCAGACACAGTGGAAGAGGATATTCAGAAGGTTACTCAAAATCTTATCTTGGCTGGACAGTTTGTACAGCCCCAGGGAGCAAACACAGAGGAGGGCCTGGAAAAGCAGCAGACATTAAAAGCACTGTCACATGCTGCTTTTCCATTCTCTGAAACCCTGGTTATGTACACTGCTCATTCTTTATGAGGAAGAAGTTGTGGGGGTGAGCACAGGGGGTGGGAGGGTCATTCACTTCACTGAGGAACTGACTTCTCTCTGCCCTTCTCCATGTAAAAATGAGAAACCTCCAAGGGAATCCAAAGGGATGTGCAGTCCCAGAAGGATATCCTATGGGTAAAATATGACACTTTGCACAACTGAAGAAATGTAGCAGACATGCATTAAATCATGTCCATTGGTGGGAAAGACTTTTCTGCCCTGGGTAAAATCATGTCTTTGGTTCTGCAGATTTACTGCTTGGCCATGGGCGGGGTGAGGTTCATGGAAAGTCCTGAGTATTCTCGTATGAGCAGTGCTGTGGAGGTGGAGAAGGTTTACACCTGCTTGGGGCTGGACCACTTGTCAGAGGACAGTGTACCTCCATGACATGATCTAATTCTGGACTACAGATGACAGCTACTCAGTAAATGAATCTGGATATGGCAAGTTGATGAAAAACCCAGAAACAAACTGGGGAAAAAAACAACCCCAAAACTAAACAGTTTTCAGTTCCAGAGAAGTCTAGGCTCCTGTGGGAGCTTGGTCCCTGTTATTTATTTGCTGCTTGCAGGTCCTGCTGAAACAGCAGCAGCCTGATGTGGCCAGACCCTTAGCAGCTGAACCAGATGCAGTGACCTTATGGCCAGCAGTGGAGTACAGCAAATTGATGCAGACTGACAGAAAGGCAGTTTCTGTTAGGGTAAGCTCTTGCTGTTTCAGTAACATGCTGCAGGATAAAATTGCTCAAGGTTTAATTTTGGCATGTCATGTTCTAGTCTTCACTCTGGCTGAAGAAGACTGTACCTGATAATGTGATGTCTGAAGACCTGTTTTTTCCCCCCTCAGAGGTACCATTGTGCAAAGTGAGAAACTGAGCCTGTCACTGGGACCTCGATTGTCCACACAGCCCTGCTGTTTCCAATGGCACCACAGTGTCCGTCCTGGAGATCTCTAGGAGCTAGGGCCCCTCACTACTCAGGGTGTCTGGAGTCTTGAATCCTTCATCAAAAATTTTCTTCCACTAGTTGAACAAGAAAGGTATTGTGGTAGTTTTAGTCTGATGCCTAGGAAAATTTTCTGCAGATTGAGTAGAAAGTGGTAGAATGCAAATAAATTACCACTGGATGCAAAAGAAAAATAATAATAAGGTCTAAAGAATCCCTTTGGTCTGATAACTAACATAAAGTTAGTTGTGTAAACTAACTCTCTTTTTGGTTTCTTCGCTCTAGCTGATACTAGCTGGTGCTGATCTTGACTTGTGGCCAAGTACTAACAAGCTACCATTTGCTCTTCTTGTTCTCTTGTACCATTGAAAAGGGGGAAGAGGGGAAAGCTGTTGGTAGTCCCCTGGTTTTGTCCAGGGGCCATTCTTGTGCTGTTTATAAATTGTAAATACATGTAAATATTGTATATTTTGTACATATCCATTGCATTCCATATTTCTAGATTGGAGTTATGCTTGTAAATACAGCTTCATTCGCTTTCCAACTGAGCTGGCCTGGCAATTTTATTATGAGGGGAATTTCAACCCACCACATGTATGCAAGAGGGGAGACTGAAGGACAGTACAAAAGCAGCTAAGATGCAGTGTTCAAGTAAGAAAATCAATGGGCATGTTGGTTTGTACAGTGCAGCTGCCAGCCAAACTCTGATCCTGTGCACTTTTATCACGAGCAACAGAGGAAACAAACTTCATGGTTGCTTTGCAGTTGTTCAAAAAAGAACCCAGGCAGAGAGGCATGTCATGTGAAGCACAGGGAAAGCAAATGTGATCTTGGCTTCCCAAAGACAAGCAAGCACAATTTTAACAATTGCCAGAGACACATGTGTTGTAGGTTAAGGGAAACCAAGAGTTAATTGGTGTAACCACAAAGAAAAGTCCTCCAGAGGTTAGAGAGTCCCAGGGGTATGGGCAGTTTGTCCCAGGATATTGTAATCTGTTATTCTATTCCATTTCTCTATTTAAGGGAGTGCACAACCAGATAACTCTGCTCCCTGGTCAGGATGCACATGCTGCTGTGTCATGGTTTGTGGGGGAAAGCTTTTTGTCTTGGCCTTGGCTAGCAGGGAATTTCCAGCTATGCCACAGAACCTGTTGAAGCCTGTGGTAGACCTGAGTGTAGTGGGATGCAACCTGGCCTACCCTTGGGTATGCTGAGGCTGAGGGGGGTGGAGGTTTTTGTGGAAGGCTCTGGAGGCTTTTGCCTTGGTAAGCCCAGGTGTATTCCTTTTGCCCTGGGATGCTTGTGGCTCAAAACTTGGGCCATGTGTGATCCCCCTCTAACCTTCCTATACCCAAGAAAAGTGGTACTTGTCAGAGGCAACCCCAACCAGAGATGCTGAGGGCAGGGTAACCCATCCTCGCTCTCCAATCTGTTCCTAGGAAAAGAAAAATGGCACTAACCCATTATTCAGCCCTTCTCAGCTGACTGACTCACTGTTTTATGGAGTTAACCCACCTGCATCTGAAAGCACCCTTTGCTCCACAGAAAGAAATTATTTGCTGTTGTCTGCTGGGTGGGTTGGTTTTTTGTTGTTGTGGATTGGTTTGGTTTTTTGTTTCACTTTTGGTTTGTTTGGTTTGGGTTGTTTTGTTTTGTTTTGTTTGTGACCTAGCCCTCCTGTGGTGCCATGTGGCAGACAAACTGATATGTAGATCCTGTCCTTCTTACCCTGCACACCCAAAGCCCATCATAGCACCCTCATCATTGCCTAAGAAATCATACACTGAAATGTAGGGCATGGGACTGGGTCCCTGTTGCTCCTTTCATCAGTCATGTCAGCTCAGAGCAGGGTTACAGCTATTCAGCAAAGCTGGCAGCTTTGGTGGATTTGGATCTCAATCAAAACCAATCATACAATCAGTTGGAAAAGACCTTCAAAAGATCATTGAGTCCAATCATTATCTAACTCTACCAAGTCCTGTGCCAAACCTTGTCCCTCAATACATCTATGCCTCATTTAAACATCTCCAGGGATGGGGATCCAACCACCTCCCTGGGGAACCTATTCCAGTGAAGAGGGAACCTTTTCAGTGAAGAGGTTTCTTCTAATAGTCAGTCTAAACTTCCCCTGGTGCAACTTGAGACCATTTCCTCTTATCCTATCACTTGTTACTAGGGAGAGGAGACCAAAATCCACCTCAATACAATTTCCATTAAGGTAGTTGCTGAGGGCAATAAGGTCTCCCCTCAGCCTCCTTTTCTTCAGACTGAACAATCCCAGTTCCCTCAGCTGCTCTTCATAAGACCTGTTCTCCAGACCCTTCACCAGCTTGCCCTTCTCTGGACCCACTCCAGCAACTCAAAGTCCTTCTTGTAGTGAGGGCCCTCAAACTGAACACATTACTCAAGTTGTGGCCCTACCGGTACTGAGTAGAAGAGGACAATCACTTCCCTGATCCTGCTTGCTAAACTGTTGCTGGTATGGGCAAGATGCTCTTGGCCTTGATGACCACCTGAGCACCCTTCTGGCTCCTATTCAGCTGGC
The DNA here is from genome assembly GCF_014839835.1 of Dryobates pubescens. Taxonomy (NCBI): domain Eukaryota; kingdom Metazoa; phylum Chordata; class Aves; order Piciformes; family Picidae; genus Dryobates; species Dryobates pubescens. Next base: position 15,718,293 of record NC_071623.1, on the reverse strand, counting down.
TGCCAGTTGACACCGCCAGGTCTTTCTCTGCTGGGCATTTTTTCATCCACTCTCCCCCAAGCCTTTGGCATTGCATGGGGTGGTTGTGGCCGAAGTGCAGGACCTGCCACATGGACTTGTTCAGCTGACTTTGGCCCATGGATCCAGCCTGTCCAGATCCCGCTGCAGAGTCTTCCTACCCTGAAGCAGATCAACATTCCCAACCAATTTGGCATCATCTGCAAGCTTACTGAGGATGCACTCAATCCTCTCATATAAATCACATAAAGATACTTAAGAGAACTGGTGCCAAAACTGAGCCCTGGGGAGCACTACTTGTGACCAGCCACCAACTAAATTTAACTTCATTCTCTACCACTCATACAGACACTTTTTTACCCAGTGAAGTGCCCACCCATCCAAGCAATGTGCAGAGCCAGTTTCTCCAGGAGGATGCTGTGAAAGACAGTGTCAGATGCTTTACTAAGGCCCAAGTAAGCAATATCCACAGACTTTCCCTTATTTACTAAGTGACTCACCTTGTCTTAGAGGGAAATCAGGTTCATGAAGCAGGACCTGTGTTTCATGACCCCATGCTGGCTGGGCCTGATTACTTGGTTTCCCTGCACATGCTGCATAATGGCACTCAGTATGATGTGCCCTGTGATCTTCCCAAGTCTGTAGTTCTCTGGATCCTCCTTCTGGCTCTTCTTGTAGATACATGTCACATTTGCCAGTGTGCCAGAGGGTGGGATTCTGAAGCTGTAACAAGGAGGTGGTCCATTCCACGCTGTGAAGCAAGCCCAAGTGCTCCTGGCAGCCCATTCATTCCCAAGCCTCTTGGACCAACTCCCCACTTCTGTCTGAAGTGTCTTAGAGATCCCTAGCATAGCTACCCCCTGCCAGCAAGTTTATGAATTTCAGTGTTTAATGTTGTTCTGAGCATTATTTACAGATGAATCCTTTTCCTAGCTTAAACAAATTATTCCTTCCTCTTTTCCCCGTAAATCATGCATTTCAGTCCCTTGCATCTCCTCTTTCCTATATGCTCCCATGTGCCTCTGTCTTCTTCAGAGCCTGCTGCCAAGGTCTGGGTGCAGGCCTGCTCCTCAGAGCAGAGTAGCTGTTTATGATGCTTGCTGACATGTCCCAGAAGGACATCTGCCTTTTTTCCAACAGTGTCACATTGTCAATTCATGCTCACTCCCTGCTTTGCTCTAACTCCCAGACCAGTTTGTGAAACAGCCCAGTCCATCTCACCAGCTTGTCCTGGGCACTCAAGTCTTCCTTCCTGAATGCCACCCTCCATGCCCGAGTTTCATCCTGCTGATTTCAGATCTGGTTTAGTTTATTTTATTCAGACTGCTTTGAATTCTGCTTTGGGTTCTTTTTTGTTTATTTGTTTTTCTCTGAAAGTGCTGCTCAGGCCTCTCTAGCCTCACTGTTGAAAGTCTTATTGATGCCAAAATATACCACATCTACAGCATATCCTTATCCACCAGCACTGTGATCCTGCCAGAGAAGGAAATGTAGTTGGTTGGACGCAATTTACTCTTCACAAATCCAAGCTGGCTGTTTCCCTTCCCCTTGTTATCCTCTAAGAGTCATAGAATTGGTTTGGGTTGGAAGTGACCACTAAAGTTTATCTAGTCCATCCTGAGGGACATCATCAGCTAGACTAGGTTTCCCAGAGCTCTGCTGAGCCTGACCTTCAATATTTCCAGGCATGGGGCCTCAACCACCTCCCTGGGCAACCTGTTCCAGTGTTCCACCACCCTTATGGTAAAGAACTTGTTCCTAACATGCAATCTAAATCTACTCTTCTCTAGCCTGAGTCACAGAATTATTGTCTAATAATTTGGCTGAGTATTTTTCAGGGATGTCAAACTTCATTTGAATGCTCTATCATTCCCCAGGTGATCTTTCTCTTCCTTTCTAGAGCCAGGTACTATGCTTTTGCCTTCAGTTAGTGAATCCTGCATGTCAAAATTCATTCATACCTGGTTTATTTGGAACATTGTCCCTGGGGTTGCCAGGAGTGCCAGCAGTACTCAATGAGTGCATGACCAGCCCAGAAGGTAGACCTACACACACCTACTGGCCAGTTTTCAGTGAGCCACGTGTTCCCTAAAGGCAGCTTGTTGCTTTTCAACATACAGCAAAAATGGTGCCATAGGAAGAAAGGCTACTGCGAATAAGTCAAGGAAAAAATCTGCTGTGTATTTCTGGGAGTTGAATTAGCTCCATGAGAGGTGGGTCTTCATGCATGGGTCTGGGAGTTGGATTAGCCCCATGGGAGAGGGTCTCCATACATGGGTCTGGGAGTGATGCTTGAGCTGACCAACAGAACCATCATCTTTCACTGTATTTTCACAAAGTGTCACAAGCAGTTACTTCCTCCAAAATAATAATAATAATACTAAAATAGTGCAGCATCTACCTCTCCTAAAATGTCATGTGGTGGGCTGACAGGCTGTACAGATGGGCAGAATCTAGTGGCATGAGATTTAACACATCCAAGTGCCTGGTTCTGCACATTGGCCACAGCAACCCCATGCAGTTCTACAGGCTGGGGTGAGAGTGGCTGGAGAGTGGCCAGGCAGAGAGGGACCTGGGGGTACTGGTCGATAGTAGGCTGAACATGAGCCTTCAGTGTGCCCAGGCAGCCAAGAGGGCCAATGGCATCCTGGATTGCATCAGGAACAGTGTGGCCAGCAAGAACAGGGAGGTCATTCTGCCCCTGTACACTGCACTGGTTAGGCTGCACCTCAAGTACTGTGTCCAGTTCTGGACCCCTCAGTTTAGGAAAGATGTTGACTTGCTGGAACGTGTCCAGAGAAGGGCAACAAAGTTGGTGAGGGGTTTGGAACACAAGCCCTATGAGGAGAGGCTGAGGGAGCTGGGGTTGCTTAGCCTGGAGAAGAGGAGGCTCAGGGGTGACCTTATTGCTCTCTACAACTACCTTACGGGAGGTTGTAGACAGGTGGATGTTGGTCTCTTCTGCCAGGCAACCAGCACCAGAACAAGAGGACACAGCCTCAGACTGCACCAGGGGAGGTTTAGGCTGGAGGTTAGGAGGAAGTTCTACACAGAGAAAGTGATTGCCCATTGGAATGGGCTGCCCGAGGAGGTGGTGGAGTCACCATCATTGGAGGTGTTCAGGAGGAGACTTGATAGGGTGCTTGGTGCCATGGTTTAGTTGATTAGGTGGGTTGGATTGGTTGCTAGGTTGGACACGATGATCTTGAAGGTCTCTTCCAACCTGGTCTATTCTATTCTATTCTATCTCTGCTATTCCTTTGAGATTCACTGCTGAGGTTTCTGAATTTGGCGATGTCATAATTACTTTGATCTTAGCCTGGTCCCCCAGTCACCTAATCCTGCTCTACTTGCACCTACCCACATGTCTTAAATCCCTGTGCAATATACCTTTTGCAGATGCCTTCTTTAAAGATAAACATATGTTATAATCATAGTAAAATAACACATAACTCTCACGAGCCTTCACACTCATTAACACTCATCTGGATGTATGCAACCTCACTTTTTATGTCTATAATTTTATTTCCATTAATTTTAAATCCATACCTAGGCTGTGGGATTTAATAACAAGTAACTAATGCCTTTCTTTATGAAACTTACTGTTGGTGCACTTAACTGTAGCACAAAGCTCAAGAGCAAAATTTCTTTGCTGGGACCCATATGTTAAAAGAATAAAGCTCTGACTTAATGCTGTAGCTTTCAGAGTACTACAGTCAATGAAGCACTATTAGATCATGGGATAAATATATACAAATTCCAGGGTATTGTTTAAGCCTGTTGCTGTAGTAATTTGAAATAGATCAACTGCTTTAAAAAAGGGGACAAAGCAACACGTTGCTATTTGCTTCCTCATAAATTTGCTCTATTTGCAACATTCAAACCAGAGTAATCTGCATTTGAAAGAACAGCAGAGGGTGGGCATCTCTAGTCCAAGTTGCTCTACATAGGCTTCCACCCTGGAAATTATTTTTTCATATTAATGGAGGAAAAAGAGTCTTTTCTCTGCTCACTCATCTGATACTTTACGGTTCATAGATCCTAACCAGATGACACTGCTTATTTTTGGAGCCACAAAAGTTTACAACTTCACGTGCAGGATAAGTGTTTTAATGGGTAGTGGCAGAAGGGCACAGAGTCATGCACTAAGCTTTCCTGAGCAGGGGATATCAAGACTCTTAAGCACAGCACAGGGAGGAATGTATCATCCATAGTGTACAGACTACCCCTAAGCAGACTTTCTGTAGTGTGAAAAGATGGTGAGTGCATCAGATAAGAGCAGAGACAAAGGTCAGGAACTTGGGCAAGCCTGAGCAGACTGGACTAATTATCAGATGTGACAAGGGATCATGCAGGGACTCTTATCCAAGTTACTTCTTCACAGCTGTAGCAACTGTGTGAGGTTTGTGTCCTTTAGCAGGACTCGGCAAACTGACCAGCAGTATTATGTCCTTGTTTCATATACATTTCCTTCCATACCCTTAGCAAACCACAGCGCAATCTTCTGTGAAAGCATCAGTCCCTTCATGCATGGTGGTGTTCCTTTTGCATTTTCTCTGTAGTAGGCAATATTCTTTTGCCCCTCTGTCTTATCTTTTAGAGGTAAGGCTTACCAGCTAGAGATGTCCTGCTAGGTACTTAGGATTTTACAGTTACTACTTCTTAACACAACACTGTACTTGAACTCTTAGCCAGTTGTAATGCTAAGGCTCTATGAGGGAAAGGAAAGTGCTTTTAGAGGACACAGTCTCAGGCTGCACCAGGGGAGGTTTAGGCTGAAGGTTAGGAGGAAGTTCTACACAGAGGGAGCGATTGCCCATTGGAATGGGCTGCCCAGGGAGGTGGTGGAGTCACCATCATTGGAGGTGTTCAGGAGGAGACTTGATAGGGTGCTTGGTGCCATGGTTTAGTTGATTAGGTGGTGTTGGATGATAGGTTGGACACAATCTTGAAGGTCTCTTCCAACCTGGTTTATTCTATTCTATTCTAACCTGTGGTACACACTTTCTGCTTGTCTGTAAAGCAGCAGATAGGTGGTCTGCAGATGGACAATAGAAATAAAAGGACATCCACGCACAACCAAAAGTCAAACAAACTAGAGGGGGAAAACAGGCTGAAAAAATAACATCTGAAATTTAGCATGAATTACATTTGACTGTAGAGGAATGTGGTAGTTTTAAGCTGTGCCTAGAAAATTTTCCACAGATCTTGAACAGAAGGTAGTAGAATGCAAATAAATTATTATTAGATGTAAAAAGGAAAATAATGATAAGTTGTGAATAATCCCACTGGACAGATATCTACTAGAAAGTTAGTTTTGTACACTAACTCACTCTCTTTTCAGCTTCTTCTCTCTGGCAGATACTAACTGGTGCTTCTGCTGGCTTTGCTGACCCTGAATGCGTTCTTGTTATGGTTAAGTACTAGCAGCACCTCACTGCTCTTTCTCTTGTCCCGTGTACAGGGGGTAGGGAAGGGAGCAGTGAATGAGGAAGCTATTAGTAGCCCCCTGGCTTGTCCAGGGGGGTTCTTGTGTTGTTTATAAATGGTACATATATGTAAATATTGTATATTTTGTTCATGTTAATTGCATCTCATATTTAGATTGTAGTTTTGCTTGTAAATACAGCTTCATTTGCTTTCTAACTGAGCTGGTCTGGCAATTTTATGTCAGGGGGAACTTTCAACCCACCACAAGGAAAAGCAAACTGGGGGCATTACACAAGCTGGCCCTTAATTTCCCCCCCCCCCCCCCCTTCAAGATGATGCAAAGCTTTTGGCACAAGGAATGTTGCAAAGCACCATTGGGCAGCATTGCCTACACTGTTGCATAAGACTTATGGCGACTGCAACACTGCCATGTGAAATCTGGTAAATGCCTTTGTCTAAATGTCTGGAGATTGTACAGTTGCTACTGTGTCTTTGATAAGGCAGCATTTTGCAAATTATTGAATATGTGGCTACCTGCTCTGAAGTTACTGCATATAGGCCTTTGATAGCAAGGACTAGTAAAAGTGAGCCCCATCGACTTGTGCAAGTCAGGATTTGTCACTTTGAGTTTTGGTTCCTGCCTGTGCACACTTGCTGACCCCACAACTCTATGCAAGAACACCCTTGGAAGGGTTAAATCGTTCCTTTAGCAGTAACCAACTCCAATCCCTGTGTCAAGCCTTTCTCCAAGGAGCAGCCTTTCCCCCTTCTCAGTTCTCAGAAACCAAGTGACTGGCGCCATGCCCACAGTTTGTTTGTCAGAAACTGGGATCCTTTCTTTTCTGAGTGTGTGGCCACAGAGCAGTGAGTGTGCCTGGCTTGGTCTGTCAATATCCTGGGGTAGAAAATGTTTCTCACAGCTCTGGTGACAGCTCTCAAGATCCACTGGATGACATCTGTTTTTTCCTTTCCATTTTCTTCCTCCTTGTAGCCCTGGCAGGTACAAATCTTCTACTTGCAGGTCATGAAATAAGTTTTATTTGCAAGGAAAGGTTTTATCCCCTACTCTGCATTGATATTACAGAATTATAGAAGGGTTTGGAAGGCACCTTAAATATCATCTAGTTCCAACCCCCTTGCCATGGGCGGGGATGCCTTCCACTAGAACAGGTTGCTCAAGGCTTCATCCAACCTGGCCTTGAACACCTCCAGGGAGGAGGCATCCAAACTGTTCCGGTGTCTCACCACCCTCACTGTAAAGAATTTCTTACTAATACCCAGTCTAAACCTACCCCTCTTCTATCTTAAAGCCATTACCCCTATCACTACAAGCCCTTGTAAAAAGTCCCTCCCTGGCTTCCTCATAGGCCACCTTCATGTATTGGAAGACCACTGCAAGGTCTCCCTAGAGCTGCCTTCTCTCTAGGCTGAACAGCCCCAACTCTCTCAGCCTGTCCCCATAGAGAAGGTACTCCATCTTCATGACCCTCCTCTGGATCCACTCCAACAATTTGATGTCCTTGCATTGGGTGCTCCAGCACTGGATGCAGTATTCCAGTTAGGGTCCCACGAGAGCAGAGTAGAGGGGGAGAATCACCTCCCTTGTCCTGCTGGTCATGCTTCTTCTGATGCAGCCCAGGATACTGTTGGTCTGTTGGGCTGCAAGCACACATTGTCAACTTGTGTTGAGTTTTTCTTTAAACAACTCTCCCAAGTCCTTCTCCTCAAGACTGCTCTCAAGCCATTCTCCACCCATCCTGTATTTGTGCTTGAGACTGCCCTGACCCAGGTGCAGGGCTTTGTACTTGGCCTTGTTGAACTTCATGAAGCTGACAGGGGCCCACCTTCCAAGCCTGTTCAGGTCCCTCTGGATGGCATCCCTTTCCTCCAGCATGTACCATCCATATGCTTGATGAGGGTGCATTCTGTTCCATGTGATGTGCATCACCCAGAAATGAAGATATACTTGTGGAGAGAGTGGAAGGAAAGGGGTGGAAACACTCTGCTCTCAGATTGAGGACTGCTCAACCTCCACAGCTGCTATGGACACATCCAGCAGGTAAGGAGAAGGAGTAATCTTTCTTGTACCTGCAAGTCACTTGGGAAGTGCTACACTGCAGGTGCAAGTGAATGGTTCATTACCATTTTGGGTAATAATCTACCCTAAAGCACCACTTGTTGGGCTGCTGTCAAAATCACTAGCTGAGCAGTGAGACCAGCAAATGCTTCTGCACGCTCATTAGGTCTCACATTTGAAGGGTGTCCCACACAGCTGGATCCTGACACACAGAGTTTATAAATATTCAAAAGGTGACAATCTAGTTATTTTTGCATGAGTAAGTTGCCTGGGCACTAGTGAACTCTAGATGCTACTCCAGCCTGGAAATTGAAGTAGTTTGTGTCTCTTTGCCTCCTTTTTTCCTGTGGGAAACAATGGCAGACATTTTCATTCAGCACTATCTACAATGTCTGGCCCCAGGCACTGTCAAACACCTCTTGTTCAAAATGCATCTGGTGTGAGTTCTCATAGCTGCATGCTGTGATGTGTAAATTTGTCTTATTTCCATGGGTGATGCCACTGCCCTGAAGCTTTCATTTGCTGCAAAGGAGTTGCCTCTGAACCCTTCTTAGAAATGCCCAAGGTATATGACCTATCCATAGCTGTTTTTAAGAGCAAACTGTGATTTTCACCATAGCATGCACCTTCTGGGCCAAGCTCTCTGGTGGCATAAAGTAAGAGTGTCAAGGACCATGTAAACCAAGATCAGTTCACATCAATAGAATCATAGGTTGGAAGAGACCTCTAAGATCATCAAGTCCAACCACCAGCCTAAGAACACCATAGCCATTAAACCATGTCCTGAAGTGCCCTGTCCACACATTTCTTGAGGTGTGGCCATGGCACTCCAGGGATGGTGGCTCCACCACCTTCCAGACCAGGGAGGCGGTCACTTTCCAGCCACTTTCCCCAGGCCTGTAGCACTGTATGTGGTTGTTGTGACACAAGTGCAGGACCTGACGCTTGGCTTTATTAAAAGTCATACAATTGACCTTGGCCCGTTGATCCAGCCTGTCCAGAGACCTTTGCAGAGCCTTCCCTACCCTCAAGCAGATCAATACTCCCACTCAGTTTAGTCTCATCTGCAAATGTACTGAGCATGCACTCAACTCCCTTGTACAGGTATTGAAGAGAAGTGGCTCCAATACTAAGCCCAGCCACTTGTGACTGGCTGACAACTGGATTTAGCTACATTCACCACCACCACTCTTTGGGCCCAGCCATCCATCCAGTTCTTAACTCAGTGAAGAGTTTTAGATAAGGAGCTGCAAGTTTCAGGTAAGAGGAAGAATATGGTGCACTAAAAATCAGCACTGTTGGGCTCACAGATTGAACTGTGAGGCAACACTATTTAATGAAGCTGTGCTATAATGATTGAGTGGAAAGTATGTTCAAAGAATATACAGATGAAATGGCTGAGAAGACAGTTGAGTCCCATGGGCAAAATATCTGGAGACCCTTAGCTCACACTAGCACACACAAGGAAGTCTTGAAGGATTTGCTAATCTTCAGATTTCTTTTCATTTATTTTCTTTATAAGCAATGCAAGGATGGTCTCTGGAGTGCTTCTTAGGGAGATATAACTCTGTACATGGTATCTGTGAGTTTAGGGAGGAAATGCAAGCAGGTAGATGTAGCTATCCTCTAAAGAAAAGGCTCCTGAAAAGTGAAGTGTGACCCTGTAAAACTGGGAGCATTTGGCAGGCCTAAGCATTGAATGGTGCTAGAGGAAGGCATGCATATGCAAACATGGAAATAGATATGAAACCAGAGAACATCTATTTTACTTATTCCTTGGTAGAGGCACATTCCCCAAAGTAAGAAGAGCTCTGCATCTCATGTGTGTGTCAGGAAAGCTGCTTCTGCAGCCAAGAGTGTGTCAGAGCGGCAGAGCCTCAGCCACGTATGATTGCAGCGTTCCTGCTGCAAACTTGGGGCTCTGGCTGGCCCTTTGACTGGGCAGAGTTGAGCATTGTACAGGAAGCAATGACATGGGAGATGGGCATGGAGAAGAGAGCAACCACCACAGGTGTCAAGAGGTACAGCCAGTGCAGCCAAGCCCCTGGAGGCTTCCTTGTGAACCAAGAGGTAGGAGCAGGGACTTGCCTCAGCTCTAAGTCAATTTGCTTTCCATTACTTTTTTTTTTTTGTTTTGGCAGGGTGTCTAGCCACTTCTGTCAGACTTTTGTGTATCTTCCATTTTGGGCATGAATCACAGAATTACAGAAACATTAAGGTTGGAAAAGACCCTCAAGATCACCAAGTCCAACCAATAACCCTACTCTACAAGATTTACCCCTAAATCATGTCCCCAAGCACACACCCAAACAACCTTTAAGCACATCACAGTATCACAGTGCATTAGAGGTTGGTAGGGACCTCAAGAGATCATCAAGTCCAACCCCCTGCCAAAGCCTACAGATAAAGACTAGCTTTTGCTGAGCAATAGGATTGAAATAGCCAAACCCTTTCCATGAATTTGGTGGGATTTGAAATGTTTCTTATGCCGATAATTTTTATTCACTCTTGAATTTCATGTAATCATTTCTTATGACAATATACAGCAGACCTTATTTTCAAAACAAGGTAGCTTCAAATCCATAATCCATCATAGCTACCATATTATGTTTTGATTTCTATGTACAGGAAAAAAGAAAAAAAAAAAAAGCCCTCAAAGATGCTGACTTGGGCTAGTGAAAGGTGTTCCTGCCCATGGCAAGGGAGTTAAAACCAGATCCTAGTTTAAACCCCTCCCTCCCCCTCCACCAGCTTTCATCTTCCCAGAGCAGCTCCTACTCCCTCTACACCATCCTCCCCCTTGCCTAAACAGCTCCTGCTCCACCACCACCATTTTTGCACCCATCCCAGAGCCAGGGGCAAGACCCTCAACCAGCCAAGACAGAGGAGCTCAGCCTCAGTAAAGAGGCCCAGCCAGCACCCATGGGTGATATTGGAGTAGTCATCAATCACTGCCCTACCTAGCCGGGGGGCCACCAGGCCCCCCGGCCTTTGTTGTCACCACCACCATCACCCAGTGTGCACCATGGGCACTCACCAGTGATGAGAGGAGGATCCCTCAGCCCAAATGGGCTCAGCTTAGGGCTTCTGCCCTTCCTGGGGGGGATTAAAAAGGGGAGTGGGTGGGGAGGGCAAAGTGGCCACACCTGGGGTGGGAGGAGTCCTGCCCTTGCTGCAACCCTGCAAGAGTTACAGAACCAAAAGATCATCAAGTCCAATCCCCACACCAGAGCAGGATCACCTACACCAGATTACACAGGAACACATCCAGGAGAGTTTTGAATATCTCCAGAAAGGGAGATTCCACGACCTCCCTGGGCAGCCTGTTCCAGTGCTCCATCACCCTCACAGTGACAATTTTTTTCCTCATACTTACATGAAACTTCCTATGCCTCAACTTCCACTCATTGCCCCTTGTCCTGTCATTGAGCACCACCAAGAAGAGCCTGGGAGTCCCAGGTAGAGAACTGGGCTGAGGCTGATTTTGATTTGTATTAAGGCCAGGCTGGATGTGGCTCTGAGCAACCTGATCTAGTGTGAGGTGTCCCTGCCCGTGGAGCGGGGTTGGAACTAGATGATCCTTGAGGTCCCTTCCAACCCAAATAATTCTATGATTCTATTATTTCCTTTGTACCTTTATATCTTTAGAGTTGGTGGGTTCTTTGTTTGTTGTTGTTTCTTGTTTGTTTTTAATAATAGTATTCATATTAAACCTCCAGTTCTGTGTGAGTGTTTTTATTTCACTCCTTTCAGGGTAAAATAACTTCCTGTCCTTTTGCCCTGGGCAGCTTGCGGCTCAAATGAGGACAGGTGTCATGATAGTTTTTTGCAAAGGGGAAGGTGAAAAGCAAAGCAAAGGGGAAAAGAAGCAAGCAGGTAGTCCATGTGGAATAAATATTATTCAGCTATACAGAAGGAAGATCAAACACATGGACTTTGTTGAGTCCATAACTTTTGTTTTCACTCTAGTAAACACTCTCCTTTTCAGGGTTGTCTTTTGGCATTGCATCAGAAGCCACCATTCAGGATGACCCTTTAAGAGGACAGTGGGGAATGTGTAGTGAAAAATATTCTCTACATGGTAACAGGATGCTATGGTCCTTTATTAATTGTCTGGCAGAGTTCACTCCAGCACACGTGTTGTCCAACTGCATAGTTTCAATGTCCTGCAGTGCATGGGTGTAATGTGTGTCATGTTTCATGGTGAGCATGTGAAGGCTCCCTGGATTGCAGTGGGGCTGCTCAGGGGGCAGTGATGGCAGTGGCTGCAGAGATGGGCCTGCAGATTTATTTTCTGCTCAGTCCTCTTCATTTGTTAAGGCCATGTTCACTTTGTTTTGCTTCTGATAATGAGTTTGTTGAGGGTTTGTTGGGGGTTATTTAAAAGGAAGTTAGATGCTAGAAGTTCCTTTCACAACACATGGTCTTCTAATGCTGTTTGTGGTTGCTTGCTGATTTTCCATGTGGATCCCATTAGGGTTTAGCATGTGAAAACTAAGGAGTAGAATTGGTTGGTTTGGTTTCTGCACTGAATTAAGCTTCTGGTTCCTCATTCATTGTGAGGTAAAAGTAGTTTTTTTGATAAGCAAAACCCAATCTTACACCAATGAAGTGCCATCATTGCTTTCCTCTAAGTGACTAGCTGTCCTTGAAGGGTCTGCTTTAAGGTACAGTGAAGAAAATAGGTTTGGAATGGATGCAAGCTCATTGTTTGTCTGCAGGCATGCTTGTGCATGAAAGACTGGGTGTGCCACTTCTCTAATGATAGCACCCATAAAGCTGACAGAGCTGTAAGGATGTTTCAGGGACAGCTTGATGGCATTGCTGATTAATGAATTTGCTATGAGAACACAAAACAAAGCACAAGCTTCCAATCCACATGGTGAACATGTGATTTCTGAATGTTGGGTGAAGTATGGGCTTTAAAAAGAAAAATATTCTGTGAAGCTGGTTATAAAGAAGCTGGTGCATCTGGGAGTAACTCAGGTGCCTTTGGCCTGAAATGATTGGAGAAAAAAATAAAAGATTGGTGGGGTCAGGGATGAAGTGGATGAGTCTGGTGGTGTGTTTGTGTTGGGAGTCTGTGACTAGATATTATTTTGCAGGTTCTTAAGAAAGGCTGCACCACTTTTACTGGGGATGTCATTGCACAGGTGGTGATTGGCAGTTGTTGAATGAATGGTGCTGATCTAGGGGACTTTATGGACAGGGCTGAGGATCATTTCTTTGCCTTGTGATAATTGTTCAGGAAGTTGGAAGCAATTGATCTGCAAAAGTTATGAGTGTTTTTTTTTTTTCTTTTTGGTGTTTTGTTGGCTCAAGAGAGCCAAAAGCACTGAATTCAGAACTGTCGTCTCAGTGCAACCTTTGTGTGCTGCAGGGCTTCCCAAACTCTGCAGCCAGGCAGCTGACCAGCCTCTGCCAGCAGCCAGGCTCCCAGCTGCCAGCACTTCATGTGCATGCATGCAAAGAGCTGCCTGTTCTGCCTATTGTCTGACTTCCTGCATCTCCCTCTTTTTCTTTGCTCAAATCCTCCCGTGGAGGAAGAAGTGGCTGCGTGGCTGAGGAGTTGCCCAGGCAAGGGAATATAGTGGGATTTTCAGTCACATTTTTGTGACTTGGGAAGCTGTTTGTCCTCTTTCAGTATTCCAGGCAGCTAGCCTGAAAAGAAGTCCTTATCCTGTGCTACAGGCCAGTGCTGTTCACAAAGATCTCTTTGTTACACCCGTGTCTATTGCATTGTTCTTCTTGAATGAAGATCCTTTGCCAAAGCCTCAGTGTACTTGGCTCTGAAAGTGCCAGGCTGGTAGTATAAGGGGTGAATGAATTCCTGCTTGTTCCCCCTTCCTGTCTCCTGCATCCTTCTGACCCATAGCTTGCTTCTTTCCTTCTATGATGGGCAGGACAATGCAGGCAAGTTTTCTTGTTGGTGGTGGTAACCTTCTTGCAGCCTGTGTTTTCCTTTGGCTTCACATTATCAGGTGGGCAAAAGTCCTGCTGTCCAGACAAGTTTGGATAGTTTGTCTAGTGTCAGACCTAGCAGATTGTGTCTGGGTAGATTACAGTGAACAGGCTTTCAAAAATGGGACTGGCTGATCAGCCTGTGGGGAAATTGAAGCATTAAGGTCTTCATCACACCAGAGGTTTTTTAACACCCATGCAGAGGGCTCCTTAGTGTCTGTACAAACTCAGCTGCCAGACACCTGGGAGCATTTGTCAGTTTTTCAGTCCAATGCACCTATTTCTGGCCCCTGGGACAGGACATGTGGTCAGGACTGCAGACTCTGCAACCTCAATGCAGCCAAAAGCTTGAGTTCCTGTTGCTGCAGGCTTTACCTGCATTGCCATGTGATGTTGTTCATGTTTTTTGTTTTTCCTTAGTTAACTTGTCCTCTCTGTATTCACTACTGCAGTTTTCACTATGTTAGAGGAAAATCAGGAGAGTTTTCCAACCAGTATTTCTGTTCAAGTTGACTTGTATTTCATAACAGGGGGTTTAATAGGGGGGTGCCAGAGGTGGGGAACAGTAAAACCCCTCTCCCTTTCTGGTTCTGCATCTCAGTCCTGAACAGCCCTTCTAAGACATCCATCTGCTCCTGGCAAACTCCAGTCAAACACCTGTGAGCCAGATGCAAACAGCTGCATGGTTGGTGTTATTTGTGATCCAGACTTAATTCAGACCATGCTTAGGAATGGCTACAAATGGCTCCATAAAAAAGAGAAAATGCATAACACAGGTAAGTAGCACCTCTTTTCTTATTTCATCTTTCCTTTTATCTTACTTGCTTTCATAGCTATGATGTGGAGGACACTTTTCTGTGTCAGGATGAATAACAGTTGAATTTCATTAGTTTGGCCTCAGTGTACTAAAGCACTCAAGTAAATGCTTAAGTCATGTGCTTGGTTTAAACATTTGTTTAACTCCTTACCTGGACAAGGAGACTTTAGTGCTATTACTTACCTTCACTAGCCCTAATGGCTAGCCTGGCAGGCTGACTGGTTCTGTCTTGGATATCTAACTTGGTGCATGTAAAATTACTAATCTGAGTGATTCTGATAGCAAAGCCTTTCAAATACTGCAATCCCTAGGCAGCACAGGCTTCACAAGGGCATTGCCACACAGCAAAGTGTCTTTGGGAGACCCCTCTGGGTAAGGGTTAGGTGCTTTTTCCCTTTGAGATATTGGTGTTACAGGCTGCAGTTGCCTTTGTTCACCCCTCCAGGGCTGGCTTTTCACCACTTGTGTTCCATTACATTTTCCATTTCCTAATACTTTTTGGATTGATATCAGAATCTCCTCTTTTGGTTTATTTTTATTTTAAACTTGCAACATCTTGCCTTGTCCAAGGGCTGCTGTTAGCAACTGTAGGGAATGCACTGACTATTTTCCAATAGTGTGCCTTTGCTGACAATTTCAACAAATATATTGAATTTCAATCTGGGTCATGATATTTTATAATCTCACATTTTATAATCTCACATTCCAGGCAGTTACAGCTTGATTCTCCTGTCATTGAGAGCTATTCGTATTTTTAGCAGGCTGCTGGATAGTTCATGCTGTGTCAGATCATGCTGGGTTCCCTGTAGTAGTTGCATTGTAAGCCCCCAAGGAGTCATATTCTGTAAAACAGGTTTGGCTCAGACTGGATGTTAAATTGAGGTTATAAAAAACCCTGCACATTTTCTTCATCTTCTTTCTTTTCATTCCTTCCCTTCCTTCCTTTTCTTTCTTTCCTTTCCTTCCCTTTCTTCCTTCTTTCCACCCTCCATCCCTGCCTCCCTCCTACTCCTCCCTCCTTCCTTGCACGTCTGGCATGCATCTGTTTTCATTTGCCACATAGGGTGGGAACTCTCAAGAAAAAGAAAGCCTTGAGGTTGTTCTTGCCTACCATCAAGCAAAGCTGCTGAAATGAAATTCAAACCACAAGAAGCAGGATCAAAAATAAAAGCGATGCCAGTATGCTGCTTTTGCAAGCCTATCTCAGACAAGTTCCAGAAATCTTTGGAAAGTGGAGTACCTTTAAGTAGACTTTTAGTGCTTTTCTAATCACACCTCAATGAAGCACTACAGACTGGATACTTAGAGTCAATTGCTTCATATTTACCTTATAAAACAAATAGCGGCCATTAGCCATTGTCCTTAATTGTACCCTTACTAAATTTGAAGGGACGAATAAAATACAAACCTAGAGCTAACAAGCACCTCTATTAGATAGTTTTGCACATAGAATCACAGAATTGTTAGGGTTGGAAGGGACCTCAAGGATCATCCAGTTCCAACCCCCTGCCATGGGCAGGGACACCTCACACTAGATCAGGTTGCTCACAGCCACATCCAGCCTGGCCTCAAAAAACCTCCAGGGATGGGGCTTCTACCACCTCCCTGGGCAACCTGTTCCAGTGTCTCACCACCCTCATGGGGAAGAACTTCTTCCTAACATCCAATCTCAATCTATCCGTTTCTATTTTCTTTCCATTCCCCCTAGTCCTATCACTACCTGACAATCTGAAAAGTCCTTCCCCAGCTTTCTTGTAGGCCCCTTTCAGATACTGGAAGGCCACAATAAGGTCTTCTTGGAGCCTTCTCTTCTGCAGACTCTGCAGACTGAGCAGCCCCAACTCTCTCAGTCTGTCCTTATAGGAGAGGTGCACACAGATTTACAGCTACCACTCAACACAGAAGAGACGCAGGGCTGGAGATTATGCCAATGCTCCCTTAACTCAGGAGGTTAAGTTAGCAGTGGTGGTCTCCTGTATGGGTGCCTATTCCCTGCCATCTCCACAATGCTGTTTCCATGGTATCACTTTGGCGACAAGTCCTGAAGAGGTGGGGAGAGACCGGAGTCAAGTATCTGCTGGTACTATCACACGTAAACATGATTTACTTAATCTTCAAGTGTCAAAAGAAAATGTAGAAATGTTGGGCTTGGCTGGCAATACCACTTGTAGGTTGGATGCTTGGGAGTTAGAGATTCAGTAAATATGAGCCTTCTTTTTTTTTTTTTTTGGCCTTGTTTGTTCTTACTATCTCCCTGCCCTTTTCCCATCAAACACTTTGCTCTCCAGCAATAAGTTGACTTATTTTTGTTCCTGTTCCAGGGAGTTCTAACGAAAAAAAAATCCCAAACTTAGTAGAAAGCAAGAAACAAGGCAAAAGCTTGGATGGTGTTTTTTTTTTTTCTTCTGAAGAACAGTGTTTGGATAACTTAATTCATAAGGACACAGCAAAAAATGGAAGATGACATTTAAACATGTTTAACGTCTGGGCAAATTCTCACTTTGGCTTTCTTCAAGATCCTTGCATTAAGGCTGGGGTTCACTGTTGAGGGGAGGAAAAAAATACATAAAAAGAAACAAGCTATAAATGGATTGGTTTGCTCCATCACTAAAGGGACTGAACCGTAAGTTTCATCTGGAAAGCAAACAAGAAATAAAGTGCACTTTGCAGGGTTGAGTAACCCTTGCTAACAGTTACTGGCACTGTACTTGAATCTAAATGAGAACTGTACATTGCATTGATCTGTGTGCACAGCCTCTGCAGTTACACTGCAAAGGTGGAAAAAAAGTTATGCCAGCTCTGTATTTGATCTAGCTTGTTTTGGGAAAAGGAACAGTATGGTAACACACATGGACTAAGTTATAAACGTCACGCAAAGATTCCTGAGGACTTCCAACTCTTCACCCAGCTTTCCAGATCTCTATACAAATGACCTGCTGTTTCAAGACAGCAAGACCCCATAGCCCCTGAAGGCAGTTACTTTCTGGTTCGTGGTTTGTGGTGCCTGGCAGGTGACTGGATGACACAGACATCCCTCGGAGGCATTGGGATGTGGTATGAGTGCATTTCTCACCTCCCTTCCTGGACTGTGTGACAAGTTCCCCCCTGAGAAATCCCATTGTTGCCTAAGGCAGAGTTGATTCAACCTTCTCATTGTGTTTTTCTTTCTCATATATAGTTTCAGTCCACAGACACCAAAATCGCCACATTGCTTTGTAGGTGGCAGTGCCCTCCTGCTTGTCCCTGTGAGGGGCATTGGGCACAAGGGCTGAAGCTAGGAGGTATGTTTTGGGTGAACAATGATCTTACCTGGTCCTGCCAGACCCTCACTTTTTCACACAAGTGAAACACAATACCAAATCGTGCTTCAGTCAGACCTTCCCACCTTTGTGTGAATTGAAGACAAGAACAAACACTTTCAAATGAGATTCAGAAGCTCCTGCTCTGTCTTACCTTTGAGTATTGCAGGAGGCATGATGCCACACAGGAACTGGTTATTTATCAGAGCCTTTCACCTGCTAGCCCAAGATACAAAGCCAAACGATGTGAGGGACAGGGGTCCCTCAACACAGATGACAAGGGAATTCAACAAGTCATTGCAATGAGTATTAATGGTTGAACCTGATGAACGTAAAGGCTTTTCTAGCTGAAGTGATTCTCTGGTTCTGCAGTATGTCCTTATAAAGGCTGCTCTACAGAAGTACTCTGTTCATAAAGGAGTGGAAGTGCAGGGTCCTGACACTCCAGGTCCCATGAGGGGTTGTACCTGGATCAGTGCAACACAGTGGCTGTGAAGTGGTGCTGTCACCACAGTCCCAAAAGTCAAGCCTGTTTTTGTCATCTTCCTCTGGCACCAACCACATTTTTATCTCTGCCCCTTTTTTTTAAGATGGCCCTTGCTCATCTAGTAGGTGCTAAGGACCCACCATCATCTGGATGGCAACTCTGGAGCATCAGAGGGACGTGGATATGGTGATGTGTGTTAGTGAGCACTACTGCTTGTCTATCCAGATGATGGTCCTACTTCTTCCTTGCGTGTGCGGTATTGCTGCTGATGGAGTTCTAACAGCTGAAGATCTGCAAAGATGTTGACTAGTTGATGTAGTTCTAATTTTTTAGATTTCTGTTCTTTTGTACACATCAGAAATACTGAACAGGTTTACCATCTTCTGAATCTTTGTATTTTTGATTTGGTAACATTACACTGATTTGTTGCCTATAGGCAACCATATAATTTAAGGCCATATAAATGAAGCCACTGCACAGCTCCTGAGAGGAGTTGCTTATTTGGAAGAGAAATTACCTTATTTGCTCTCTGTCATGAATTTGTGGCTGCCATAAATGTTACAAAATGTTTTGCTTGTTCTGTTCTGTAATGCTCCTATGTCAGACAAGATGTTTATGTACATAAATTAAATTTTATATAGTCTTCCAAACTTCATAGCAGGAGGTGCTTTATCTTACTACACCATAAATGGAATACTTCAGGATCACAGCATGTCTCCCTGCCAACAAACTCTCCTCTTCATGACAGATGATAAATTATTTCAGCATTTTAGCAAGGTGGCTGCGTTCACCTGGAAAATTAGAATTGGCAATGGTAATTAAAGAAACCGCTTCTATAGAGACATCAATGCTGGAGTGTACAACCAGCCTGAGACTGCTGTGCTGAACAAAAATATCCTTCAATTCATTACAGACTGAAGAGATAGAGTTGGCCTCTTGAGTTCTGTAGAACAAGCCATTGAAACAAATGGATTCGATTTACAACTACAGGGAATCTGAATTGTAATGTTACTATTATAAAACTCCAGAAAAGGTAATTCCTCTTTTCTAACAGCATCATTTTCTCCCCTAAATTACAGCACAAATGCAAATGAAATGAAGCTGTTAAAATCTCAGGAAAAAAAAACTCAACGCAACCCAAATCCCCAGACAAACAAAATCAGCAAACCATGATATTGCTTTTCTTTACCAGAAGGCTTGATTTTAATAATTTTGAGAAGTTCTGTTCTGAAGAAGCAAACCCATTTCATCTGGACATCATCATTCCATTCACTTAATTCAGTAAGCTATCATGCCATGCTGTGCCATGCTATGACATATCTTATGATATCAATCAGAGAACCCTAAACATGACCCCACTGCACCAGACAGAGGTCCACCCAGTGAGTGCCCCATTTCCAATAGTGTCCAGTAGTGGATGCTGGTGGTGAGAAGCGACCAAGCTTGTGGGCAGGATTGTTACCAGGAGCAGCTTTCTGATTCAGAGCCTTTGGTAGTTAAGGTTGGTGTCTGTGCTGCCTTGTCACGGTAATGAAGCTCTCCTGCCCAAAGGCTTTGACACTACAGCACTTTCTAAATGGATTGTCACCCAAACTTTTCACTTCTGTGTGAGATCTGGAAGCTGCATTTCACTCCCAGTTTCAACGGGGAAGAGATTTGGATGAATACCATCCTCATGTCCTCCATCCTTAAGACATTGGTCAGATCTCTTTTCCAGGCTAAAGAGCCCCAGGTCTCTGAGCCTCTCCTTGTAAGAGAGATGATCCAATCCTCTAATCACCTTTGTAGCCTTCTATTTCACTCTATCCAGTAGTTCTCTGTCCCTCACAGCAGATTTCACATGAACTTAAGGAAAAACTTCTTTACTTTGGGGGTGAAGGAGCACTGGAAAAGGCTGCCCAGAAAGGCTGTGGAGTCTGCTTCTCTGGAGACTTTTAAAACCTGCCTGGATTCATTCCTGCACAACCCAATCTAGAAAAACCTGCATTAGCAGAGGGGTTGCACTAGATGGTCTCCAGAGGTCCCTACCATTCTGTGATTTTTTGACAGGTGTTTCTCCTGCCATGTTAGCCATGCTCTAAGCAGCTTTAGAAGACATAGTACCAAAAAATGGAGTGTCTTGTCTGCACTATAGCTCCTAGTCCTCCAGATACGTGAATTGGCTTGACCTACTTCCAGTGCTTGGCAACCATTTCAATGAAGAAATGAGATGAAGCACTCCCGTTCCAAAGCATCTCTTGCAGTTATTGCAATGAGTTGTTACAGGCTGGTAGGAGATTACAACTCCAGACTAATCTTGCAGAGGTTTTAGCTACCCAGGGCCTTGCTGCACCCAACGGAACTGTGAAAGGCACAACTGAGGAGGAGGTGAATAGCTGCAGCTTTTATGAGCTTTGGACCAGTTATGATCAAGCCAGTCCACAGCACAAAGGTGTTGACAGTCACAGACAAGCCTGTGCAGCTTTGAAACCAGGGAACCTGACAAAAACCTCTATAATTAATTTGTTCATTCATTTATTTCGCATCCAGTGACTGAGTTGTAAGTGATTTTCACAGCCCAGCAAGGAAGTATCAAACTCACAGCTGTATTTCCAGCTAATTCATAGAAGAGCATTCCAAATAAATTTCCTCCTTTTCTACCAGGTTAAACAAAAAAAGCAGCAATGAGGAATCAAAACCACGAAAGTGAATGCCATATCCTCAGTGGGTTAGTGGTGCTTGCTGAGCCTCTGAAGAGCCTCTCACTGTCAAGTGAAGATGCTGGCTTTGCCTGAGACTAATTCTGGTATTTTAGGCAGGCATGTAACTGCAAATTCATATGGTGTCTTTCCATGTTCATTGCTAACTAACCACTCTATGCCTTGAATTTTATCTTTTCCTGGCAATCTAGGTTTAGTTACATATTTTCATTCTTACAACCTGTACATGAAAACTGGGAGATGGGGGGAGGGGGTGTTGAGATATTTTGCTGATTCAGGGAGTAAGTACCCAGGGGTGGGACTTTGTTGTTTGGCTGGCACAAAATGAGGTAGCACTTCTCCCTTGCATGGTAACTTGCCCAGTCTGGCTTTGAAAACAAAGTGTTTGACAGTTTTGTAATTATTGGGAAGAATGTGATCTGCCATGCCAATGAAGTTATGACTTTGTCATAGGTGAAACAAAGTTTCCTGCCTCTGTGCTGGTCAGGTGTGAGATGAGACTTCAGGACATTGTTTAATGGCCATGGTGGTCTTAGGCTGAAGGTTGGACTTGATAATCTTAAAGATCTCTTCCAACCAAAACAATTCTATGATTCTGTGATTCTGTGAACAGCAATTAATTGGTCAAGGCTATCAAACTGGTCTAAATCCAGAAGTGTACCTCTTCTCCTGAGTCACTGGCTGTCCTAGGCTCTGGACCTCAGCCCCAGCCTGCTGCAACATGACAAACTGGGCAGGGGCTTACAAGGATGGCCGTCTGCATTTCCAAACACATTCCTTAGGGTCTGACTTATTCCCATCAGGCTGTGCCCTTGTCAGGTGTTCTTACATCAGATAAAAAGTGTGTGGTGAACCCCTCACCTTTCTGCCTGTTTTCCAAGAATTTTCTATTAATGTGTTTAATTTCCAGCCCCAAGGCCACAGGCTCACAGCAAAACCACCAGGTCCTATTTTCTTCTCTTGTGGCCCAGAAGACAGCCAAGTAGTGGGCTAACACTTATGCAGTGTAAACCAGCAGGAAACCACACCTGAATTTCCCACACCATCCTCTTCTGGTTAGCAACATGCCTACACCCATTACTGCCCTATCTGTGTCTGTCAAACTTCAGAAATTTATTTCATAACTGAAAATTTTCTTTTCAGTGCTTACTAGGCAGCGGGAAAAGCTGGTCCCTTAAGGCATCCTGGTTAACAGCTTCAACGGTGAGGTGAAAGCCTAGGCAGAGTCTTTGGCAATCACAATTCATGACCTATAAGATGGCATCCAGGTCTGCCTTTTCCTTTTGTCTCAGTGCTGTGGACAGGCACCCTGTGCACAATGCTCAAAAGGCTGATCACCAGGCAGGGAGCTCACTCATCCTCTGCTTGGAGGTGTCTGTGAGAAACTTAGCTTTAAGCTTACTCTCACAGCAGTGCAGGGTGAAGGATTCTTTAAAGGTTTCTTCCTCTACCACAAAGGCTTTATTAAACCATCCACGCTGTGAGTGCTGTCTGGAGCTACCCACATGCCTTCTCAGTGTGATGGTGCTATGGTTCTCCATACACAGAATCACAAACATTCAGGTTGGAAAAGACCCTCAGGATCACCAAATCTAATCCAACTGAGGATATCCATCCCAATGATACTTTACATCCTTTCCTTGTCTGTTGGGATAGATGTATTGGTAATAATTGCAGCCTTATCAGGATCTGCCTGCATCCCCACTGTGCTATTCCCCCTGCCAGGCATGAGATTCTGTGCCATGGAATTGGCAGTTGTTGGTAGCTTTGCTGCAGTCCTGGGAGCCTGAGACATTTCCTGAGCTCAGAACTGTAGATGTTCTTCCATTCAGACAACAGGATTATGTATGGAGTCAAGGAAGCTTTATACAGTCAAAAGGTGACTTTTCTTCAGAGGTTTCTTTTCCTGAGAAACACCTTCAGTTTACCTCACCAGGCAGTGAGTCAAGGAAATAAGGATGCTAAATACACTCTATTTCAACACCAGCTCCTGCCCAAGAGCACTGCCTGGTGTGTCAGATGTAGTGTGTGGTATCAGCCATCTTCTGAAAGTCATTCCCCTCTGTAAGGAGAGGAAAACAGACTCTATTCGTGTGCTGACTTCATTTTCCTCCTATGAATGGACATGGAGTCCCTCCAGGCCTCAGTTCCTCCCTGGATGGCTGATTCCCAGAGCAGAAGGTGAAAGTCTCTAGCCATCCCCTGGAGTGGGAAAGGGGAGGGTGAGGTGCTTTTGTGCGCTGTTCCACAGTTTGCAGAGAGCATTTTTACTCTTTGGAGTCCCTCAGACTCTTCTGCTATTATTTTGACCTCAGTGCACTCACACCAGGGCTGAGATCAAGGATGGGACATTTTGAAAATCCCTGACACTGTTAAGAGCTTTGTCTTTCATTTATACATGCCTTTATCTCCTTCTGTGAGGAACAGCTCTTCTGAGCCCTTTCTTTTAGTACCTTATGTTGTCTGTAGCTTTTCTTTCAGTGCTCATAACCCTGTCAGACACCTTATCAGCTTGTGCAGCTCTGTCCAGCTGAAGAACTGATTATAGTCATTTGCCTATGGGCTGCTTGTCCTCTTATCTGTGTCGCAGTATTTGTCTTAGCTCTTGTGAATAAACCCCATCCCTCTAATGGTGCTGTCACAATCCTTCTCACTCATGCTGTGCACCACAGTTTCATGATGATTCTTTCTCAGGCAAAGTAAGCTGTTGTGATTCTTGCATCTTTTCCCAAATCCCAGGCATATCTGCAGCTTGTCAAGGCATGTGCATCAGATGTGGTTTTGCAGTGTCTCCCAGCACAGTAGTCTTGGCTTAATCTTCCATTTCAGGGCTCTTTTCAGAGTCTCTGCCCTTCCATACATGAGTCCAAATCTGTTCTGGTTGACTTCCTTCACTTGGCAGATCCTAGATCCTTTCTCCAGAGTTAATTCTATTTCCTGCAGTGGACTGTAGGCTCTGCCCCAGGCAGTAATTGCAAGGGAGGCTTTTGCCAGAGTCTGCTCCTGAAGCTCTATCTTTGTCTCCTGCAATGTGAGAGTGTTTTTTTACCCTCTATTAGAAAACCTCTTATTTATCTTCTTAGCTTTTAGATGAAGTACATTTCTGCAATGGTTTCTTTGCCCAGCAAACCTGAAGACAATTTAGAAACACTAAATAATGGCTCTTTCTAATGCCTCTCCTGCTTTTTGCTGTCAATCTCTTATACTTACTGTGCTCATTACACCACAGTTTATGCTCTCTTCTGGTGTCCTTTTCAGATGTGGTGTATTTCAGGTCTGTCAGGTCTTTTGCTACCTTTAGTCTTACACAAAGGATGTTTTCTCAGTTTGACTTGCTCCTGAGAATGTGTCCTTCAGTCTTCGTTACCCCAAAAATTCCTCTGGTGTTGAGGAGGATGGTGAACACCTTGGCTTTCTGTAGCCTGTCACCCTTCTGTGTCTTGATCATCCCACTGAAGTCAGTAGGGCCCCAGGAACCTGACTAGCCATGGAAAGTGGATGGCTTTTTTTATGGGGTCCTTAGTTGTGCACAGCATCAGACCTGCTGAACATCTCTCTTTACAGACAGAAATCCAAATCACTCTTTTGTAAAGGTAGTACTGAGGAAGTGGGTCAAAGGTGCTTAAATTTATAACTATGCAAGTCTTTACTCTCTTTCTCTACCTAAAGTCCACCTCTGTTTTACACTTGCAGCTTGAGACATATTTCATATCAGAAAGATGTGCTTGCTTTTATCATTAAAAAGAAAGTGCAACAAAACCAACCCAACAAAAAAAGCAAAAGCAAACCAAACCCCCAAACCCTACCATAATAATTGTATAAGTTGCCAAAACTTCACTCACATCAAAATTCATAACCATATGCATTCAATTCCTTATTCTAGACTTACAACATGGTGAAATAATAAAGTTCCTCTGCTTATTTAGATGGAATAAGCTGCAGTAATCGAGCAATCTGTGAGCTTCTTCTCTACTGTGGAGGCCAGAAAGTGTCCAGCATCCAGCTGTCAAAGACTTGACCGTGGTGCCAGCAAATTTCCACCTAGGGCACCAAAGGTCAAAAAGCATTTCCAGCTCTCATTGGATGAGGGTGCAGCCCCTGGGCTGTCTCCTTCTCCACTGAATTGCAGCAAGTTGCCTTCTCTGCGATGTTGGTTTCTCCAGTATAGGCATATGCTGCATTGAAGCTGGTGTCTGCATGCAGATGGGTACAGACATGTCCTTATGGTTCTGCTCCCACCGGCTGCTGGAGCTCCAGGAGCTCATCTGAGTCCAAAGGGAAGCTGAGATTTCAGTGAATTGGTTGAAATCATCGTATGTCTGAGGTGCTACCTGCATATAATGCACAAGTTTTGCAGATGAGGGCGCAGTCTGAGCATCCAACCATTCCACTGTAATGACTTTTGTCCTAGTAATAGCTTAAATGGTTTCCTAAACATTAACTCGAACTTGCTTAAGGGAAGGGCCTTTCTTATTTCACATGAAGTACAGCATGCACATTGGAGGGTAACTAGAGTTAATGACAATTATGAATCACCAATTTCCTGCTCTAAATGGCATTTCTTCTCAGCAGCTTCACACACAGCAAGTTCTCCTGCAGTTTTAACCCAAATTGTTTAGCTGAGCCTGATTCTCTGTTAATGTCTCCTTTAGAAACATGAAGTTTTGCACAGGGAGTGGCCTCACGAAGCTGGGTGGTAGACAAGATAATTGCCTTTAATTTTTCATAACAAGTAACTCAGAAAAATGTCTCTTCCACTTTGCTTATTGCATTTTTACTGCAAGAAAATCACATCACGTGGGGACTGGCAGGAGACTGCAATAAAATAAGGTTGCCATTATTAACATCTGGCTGTATCTTATCAGGCCATTTTTGCTGCTCTAAATGAATTTATGGGAAGGATTTTGTCATTATGGAAACGTTGTCCAAATTGCATTCCAAACCTGATATACTACTGAGGAAGGTAATGGTGCCCTTCCCAGTTAAGTGGAGATACTTCTGCCACCTTAGTTAGTATTTTCTGTCTCTCCTGCCATGTGTCCCAGAAATGAAGCTACAGTTTGACCCTCAGTGATACGCAAGCTACAAGAAACCCCTCAGAACCCAACCCTTGCTAAGGAAAGCTACTGTAAACTGCATTTAGATTCATTAACCCTCAGTTTGTACTCAGGCAGAATTACCAGTTGTGCCACTGCACATTGTTTAGGGCTTTCTGGCAAACACTGATCTCTTGAGGAACACAGGAAACAGCAGAAATATTCTGACTTGTCATTTGGGAAGTCAGGGTAGAGAGAACAAGTTTGATGCCCAAGACACATGACACACCACCCACATGGGGAGATGGAGATGAAACTAACAAAGAAGCATGGGAGAAACAGAATCACAGAATTGTAGGGTTGGAAGGCACCCCGATGAACATCTTGTTCCAACCCCCCTGCCATGGGCTCAGGTTGCACAGAGCCACATCCAGCCACATCTAGCCTCAAAAACACCCAGGGATGGTTCTTCCACCACCTCCAATCTGAATTTCCCTTCCTCTAGCTTGGATCCATTCCCCCTAATCCTATCACTACCTGACACCCTAAAGAGTCCCTCCCCAGCTTTCTTGTAGGCCCCCTTCAGATACTAAAAGGCCACAATAAGGTCTCCTCGGAGCCTTCTCTTCTCCAAACTGAACAATCCCAACTCTCTCAGTTTGTCCTCATATGAGAGGTGCTCAGCCCTCTGATCATTCTCACAGTTTCCAGTGTGGAATTAAGGATCTGAGACCCTAAACTCCACATTGCATGATTGTAACTCCTGTCTACAGCAGACTGGGGTTCATGTAGCCTGCTTTTAAATGTGGTTTGGGGATCCTCTAGGACACACCAGAACTACATTTTGATACTTGGATAAGCATTTGACAGACTACAAGCCTTCACAGAGAGACTTTTTCTACCTCTATTGGAGGGAAAAACACCACTGCAAATTACATTCTGAAGATCAAGGGCTGTTATCCCACACTGACACAAAACTTCCCCTGCAGCCTTGGCAAAATAGCAAAATATTTAACATTGACCTGTGTACAACTATAGATATCTGGTATGTTATCTATTCACCACATATGCTTATAAGATAATTTGAAACAAACTTAAAGGTGGAATTCATCTGTCCCAGCCAAGGCATCCAACAGCTGGATGGCTAAATCTGATCCAGTCACTCTTGGCTCCTTTTGTTATTAATAGAGATAAATAGACACTGTCAAAAGGCAACTCCACCTCATCCTATCATCAGCAAGTGCACAGCCCTGCAGGCAGTACCCCTTTGTGCTTTCCACTGACAATAAGAGGATCCGAGATGTGACTGATTTCAGGAGGGGTTCATAAATCCCACTAGGGTCTGGAGAACTCCTGATGGATGTTTATGAGATTCAGAGAAACATGGTAGCTTTTTTCTTTCTTCATTAGATATAAAGTTGTGGTAAAGGGCATTGAGAAGTGGAGCCAGTCACTTCAAAGATGATGGGAATGGGGATCACAGTGGCCACAGTCTCTTCTAAGAGAAAGAGAGCCTACCTTTCAGCAGCCTGAAGGTAGAAAAAAGATGTCTTTATTCTCTTAGTTAGAATTTTTCATAGAATTGAGTTGCCCTTTCCTCTATCTGCCCTGATGTTTGTTTTTCCCATTGGCTTTTCAATGCTGCCCAATTTCAACCAATTGGAACACCCAATTGGAACAGCAAAGCAGAGGTCTCAAAGAAAACTCTATTTCTAGCCAGTTTCTGGGACACATAAAGAGCTGTGGTGCCTAGCCATAAGTCTTACATCTTATTGCTGTCTTGCAGAAGAAAACTGAAGCACACAGAAGTTGGCAGTCTGAAGAAGCAAGGATCCACAGAATGCTGGATGATGAGCATGTGCTTGCTAACCAGTGAGGGCATGCTGCTCCTTGCTCCACAGTCTTGTAGGGGCTTTAAAAGTAGTTGAAAACTTTGTTGGATGGAGCCAAGGGCAAGGTACAGCATTACACTGCATCCAGAGATGCAGAGGACAGAGAGCTGAAGATAATGCAGAAGCAAAACCCATGTGGATAACCATGAGGGTCACAGGCTTAAAAATGTGCAGGAATCCAAGCTTCTTCACCCATCCCATACAAACTATTGATCACAACTCTGTGATAAGCACAGGGGAGCCTGTGTGTGACCAACAGTAGGCAGCAACTTTTGTCAGGAGGGCAGAGCAGTGTCTGTGCTCTTGGATCACTCATGCTAAACTTTCTCTGCTTAATTGCTGCCTGCCTCTCACAGATGTGTTCAAGCCAGTGTTCACCCAAGATGTCTCCTTGGTACACTGTTTTCCTTGTCAGGCTGTTCAGCTTGTCTTTTTTAAGCACCAATACTCCAACATCAGTTGTGCCTTGTAGGTAGCATACCACAAGTATGTCCCAGTTGACTATCTACTCCTACTTGCTGAAGGAGCTAGCAGGACACCAACTTCTGGTCTTACTGCAGTCTGTTTTCAAGTAAACCTGAAGTCTGAGTATAGTTGAAGGGCAACATGTCTTTCTGACTTCTGTCATAAAATGAATAAGCATATAGTTTAGGCCCAGTTTTAACTGTCTTCTCCGTAGCAGCCTTATTCTTTAGATAATGGGAGCCTTGCTGTAATAAAGGTGTTTGTGTAAGTCAATGAATAAACATTTTAGGTACTGTGTCTTAACCACACACATTGATGGATACACACAAACACAGAAAGAAAAGGCCCAGTTTTAGGTTACAGAAGAATATGTAAGTTTAGGTATTTAAATATCCCTGCAAAATGAATCTGAGATAATGCACAACAGAGAGGAAGATGAAAAATATCAAGTGCCTCAACAGACTTCTGTGCCACCTGCTCCTACGCTGCTGTATGTGAATGTGGAAATTTATTTATTTGGCATATTATATGCCTAATAGCTATTTTGATTATTAAAACAATGGAAAGTACTTCCCCTAAGAATTTTGGGTATCTCTTGCCTGCACAAAGTATATATTCATTATATAACTATTACATGTTTTTTATTGTAGATTATCACCACAATGCTGTGAGTTCCTCCTAACCTGCAGCTACAAAAAGAATACCAATAGTTAAGCCCTAAATGTAAACCACCCTTTATCATTTCAATAGCAGAACAGAGCATGGACCTTCCCTGAATCACATTCCTATACATCTCATTCCCTCTAACTGTTTGCATTACTAGTGTGTGGGTTTATGTACGTTCATGAACACATACACTTAAAAATTGTCCTTGCACAGGTACTCCATTCATGGTCTTTGCAGATACAACCAACACAGATGATAAGCCGTGCCTGTTCCAACGGTACATTTGATGGTATGGAGGCCTGGCATCTACTATCTCAGAATGCTGGAGTTGCTTGAGAAATCACAGAATCACTATGGTTGGAAAAGGCCTTTAAGATCATCAAGTCTGACCATTATCTAACTCTACCAGAGCCACTACTATACCATATCCTGGAGCACCATAGACATCTTTCAAATACATCCAAGGATGGTGATTCAACCACTTCCTTTGGCAGCCTGTTCCAGTCTTTGATAACCTTTCTGTATAGACATTTTCCCTAACGTCTAACCTAAACCTTCTCTGGCATAACTTGATGCCATCTCCCCTTGTCCTATCAGCTGGGACTCGTGAGAAGAGACCCCCTCTGAGGTAGTTGTAAAGAGCAAGAAGCTCTTCCCTCAGCCTCCTTTTCTTCATACTGAACAACCCAAGCTTCCTCAACTGCTCCTCATAAGACTTCTTCTCGAGATCCTTCACCAGCTTTGTTGCCCTTCTCTGGACGTGCTCCACCACCTTGGTGTCTCTGTTATTCTGAGGCACTCAAACCTGAACACAGCACTCAAGGCAGACTGCAAAATGGCAGCACCAGAAAATGAAAAATTGACTTTGCTGCAGAAGTCTGAAATGTATTTCACAACGTGATGATGGAGAGGTGAAATCCTGCTCCTCTGACAAAGCAACACATTGCTTGACAATGCAAACAGGGCAAACAATCTAAGCCCACTGAATTGTGGGTAATGCTAGTACAATGTGTTTCCAAAGGCAAGCGTAAGTCTAGTAGCTCATACAGTGGTGGAATGAGGAAATCCACAAATTAAGGTTGCAGGCCTGCAGTGCCTGTCATGGGGATGCAACTAAGGAGTTTGGTGGATCTCCATCTCCTCAAAATTACAAGGACAAATTTGTCTCACCTAGTTTTATATATTTAGAAAAACCTAGATATTTAGTCCAATTGAGTCAGCAGAGTATCTTTGGTGGTTCACAGAGAGAAAAACTGCCATTCACACCGACCTGAAACTAGCCTGAAGTGAAAGTAATTTGGGGAGGAAACTCCCCATTTGCTGCCGGGAGATCCTAAGCTTAGTTTTCAGGCAATTACTGTTAAGTGAGCTAAATTCCTCCTGAAGGGAACACAGATCAGGAGTGATGGGAGCAGGATACTTTAGGTCTTCTGGAAATCTTATCCAATATCTAGGGTCATCTCAAATGTCTAATCGTCTTTGAAAATTGAGCTCCCAGCTCCTGTGCTTTCCGCTTTTATTTGTTTCTTTAAAATAACTGGTTTTATAGGTAGGATTAAGTCACAGTGGTTGAGAAAGGCTGGAGATTTATGAACAGCTATGAAAAAGTTATGGGCCATAGTGTTCCTGAGGTAGGGGAAGGATACATTTGATGTTTCTACTTTTTTCCTTGTGATCATTCAGAAGGCCAGAAACAAGAGCATCAGCTTATAAGTCACCAGCCTAAGAAATCAATTGCCTGCTGATTAACTTCCACTTACTGCCAAACATGGTCTTGAGGCCGAAGATAAAACAATTGAAAGCCACTTTAAATTTCTTTTCTTAATGTTAATTTTATTTTTAGTGGGTTTTCCTGTATTAGGAATTTGCAGCTGCAGTAGAAAACGGCTGAGCACTACTCAAAAGTATCCTTTTGAGCATTATTGATAACTGTTGAGTATTTAAAGTGTATTTAGGATCCAACAAGCAATTAATATAGATATTGTCACCTGTAGATTACACACAGATAGGAAAACTAAGCTGCACCAGTTAAAAACTTAAGCATCATTCTCAGTAAGGTCCCTGAGTAGGATATCTACTGTCTTCTGGAAGACTTAATCCGGGAGCTATTTAGTCAGGCCCTTGTCTTGCACATGGCAGGTTCTTAGTGCAAACCTCTAGAGTGTCTGTGTTACCTTCTTGCCCATGGAAACAGAGGCACAATCTGGCTGCATAATGACCAAATGGCCAATAACCTTAATTTTAAAAGAGGGTGTTGGTGTCTGTTTAAAGTAAGGCTAGTGCCAGAGCATCAGTTACATTTCAGCCTGCAGTTACAGAGAGAGAAAGATGCTGGTAGGCTCTGTCATCATCCACCCTGGGTGGCTGCGGTGGTACCAGCGAGGAAGGCAGAGAGCTGGGACCTTTATGGCCAGTGAGAGGAACTCAGGGTTGGCTTAAGAGGCAAAGCAATGTAAACACTAAATATGAGGGGGAAAAAATGCAAAAATCATCTTGAGAATATTGATCTTGAGTGGATCATTCATTTATGCCACCAGCCAAACCTGACTGTGTACAAAGCTAGCCAAAGAATGCCTCCTTTATTGTTTCCATGATGCTTACTCATCTACAAGCTATTCCTCTTTTAGATTATTCTATTTTTAAGGCATAATTTCCACCTGTCCTTTGATCTTATACCACATAAGACATTTAAGTAATAACATCATCCATCAAATACCAACTTTCCTTTAGAGTTCAAACAGAATTGACACAGGACCCTGTCCATCTGCTGGCCAGTGGCTCTGAACAGATCCAGCTTGTGAATGAGCAGCTATGTTGCCTAATTTTTAATTAACCAGGTCTGTGCTTCCCATAATGCTGCAGGACAACCAGGGCACGCTTCAAAGGCAAGTGAAATGCTCTCCTCTGTGGAAGTGGAGAAGAGAATTTGTGCATCCCATGTTGCCACGTGCTCGTTTTAAGAGAGGTTTTCCAGTGGATGGAGATTGCCTTCAGCCTCTCAGGGCATTAAGTT
Source organism: Dryobates pubescens (assembly GCF_014839835.1). NCBI lineage: Eukaryota > Metazoa > Chordata > Aves > Piciformes > Picidae > Dryobates > Dryobates pubescens. The sequence goes on along the minus strand of NC_071623.1, from coordinate 15,686,433 downwards.
TTTTTGCATTAATCAACAACATCCATATAAAATGTTTGAAGTATAACCTTCAGAAGAAGGTAAAGCAGAAAGACAGTGTTTGCTTCTGCGAACAAACTTCGGGATTTATTTGAGAGAAACTTCAGAATTTCAGGGCAGGTGAGAGAAAGCATCCGAACTACAGATTTGGAGGCAAGTACTTATGCAGAAAATGGTTATCTGCTTACCCAACTGGAGAGACAGAATTTGTCAGAGGACTGTGGTCACCAATTGTAGTGAGGCAGCACAGTTTGAATTAAGGATACCTGAGATCAATCACAGGTTAAAAAAATGCTAAGAAAAACTTGTCAGGGGAAAAAAAAAAAAAAGTAGATTAATGACTAATTGGGGGAAAAGGTAGTTTCTCTATGGGTATTTCTGAATTGCAAACAGATATCAATTTTTTAAACCCACAACTTTCAGCTTCTTTGCTTAGCTCTGTTACCTTGCCTCTCAGTGGTTTGCTTGATCTTGCACACAGTGCATTTGTTTAGGAAGGAATTTGATTCAGGATTTGTATTCCACTGGCTTGCATATGCCACAGCGTGTGTATCTCCCGATCCGAAACAATAACAACAACAGAAAAAGAGCCCACATTTCCTTCTATTTCCTGGCTTGCCAATAATAAGAAGTCCCTGCAGAGTGGAGCTTGGCTGGTGGTGTTTTGTGATTTCTCAGATAACAAGAGCTTCACATTTCTGTGGAATTCCCATTTGCCAGTGAGCTGCTGCTGCCGCTGCCCTGATTGATATATGACTGCAATGGCACTTTTCCATTTGACATTCCCTCTCTCTCTCTCTCTCTCCCTCTCCCTCTCTCTCCTAAACAACAGCTCTAACTTTTGTGTGTTGCAAATATAAAAGGCAAGCCATGTGACGGAGGGACAGAAGAACAAAAGCATTTGGAAGTAACAGGACCTCTTTTTAGCTCTCTGAAGAGTTCGAGGGGAGGAAGGAGCAGTGCATTTCCCAAAGGTAAGCACAAAAAAAATAAGAGATTCCTCCAGATTTTGAGTATTACAGGGACTTAAACTGAGTGCTTGATTTCTTTGACAGACACATCTTCTCCTTGTACCATTTTTTAAATTTAAGGGTGCTGATGTGAAATCGACACAGCTGTAGTACCTGTGTCTCCTTCTCTACTTGTATCTTGATCTCCTGTCTGAAGAATGCCTGTGTGCAGTCAAATATGCAGTCCAGTGTGCTTCTGAGTAACTTGATTAAACCTCTGTGTCTTGTGAGTGTGCCAGGCTCATGTCTGCAGCTCTGTGCTGGTCCTAGCTGTACGGCATTGGAGTGAATGGACATAGTGGACTCTGCCCTGAATTCATCGAGACGGTGCTGGTATCGCCAGCACCCTCTTTGTCTCATTACAATAGGGCTCTATGAGCACAGGCAAGCCTCCTAGTTTAAAGCTGAGCTGTTTACTTCTATCAGTACTTATGCATGCTGTTCTCTTGCCAGTCATCTGCCGGAGTGACAGAATAATTTGAAACAACAGGCAGTATTTATTTCTAGCTTTGTGTGTCATGCTTTGCAGGAGCCCTCTTAATTTGCACATTATTATTTATCCAAACTTCTGGGAAGCTTTACTACGGACTGCACAGCACTGGTTATGGATTAGGACAGATTTAATATTCACTCTTGATTGGCTGAAACCCATGAGGAAAGCCACAGTGTTTGCCTTTGTGTAGCGCTGAGGGATATATTTAGTAGGTAGCCGACCCTGTCAGAGCGACGTGTAATGCAGCGTGGCTGTGCAGTTGGTAGCTGACACGGGAGGATGCTGCAGGACCCCAGATCGCCTGCTGAAGGGGAGAGGGGGGCTCTCCTCATTTGCTAGCAGATCATTTTCCTGTGTATCAGCATCAGAGGCTGTGTTCTCTGTGTCTTGGAGACAAAAGAAGAGTTTCACTGTTATGAGCTCAGTGATAAAGTGTCAGTGTAATGTAACTGCAAGGGGCAGGGACAGACGCTGCTCCAGGAGAGCTTGGCTGAGAAAGAAAGTCCCAACTCCATCATAGGATTCAGGTGAGTGAATTCATCCTATAAAAGTTCAAAAATATGGGTCCAGTAGCAAAAAACCATAGTAACAAAGACAAACTATGCGAAGAGCAACATCAATAGTCTGTTACCTGACTGCTGCAGTGTTAGCAAAGCAGGCTCACACAGGGTGTGTGTTGAGTGGGGGTTAATTTTCTTGATCTAAATTTGCAAGTCAGTGTGCATGGACAGACTCTTGTGGGGCTATCTGCTACCCCTTCAGTTCATTTAAATTTCTCCCATAGCCTCCCCATAACACAGCTTATTTGTTTCTGCCTCGAGCAGATGGCATGACAAGTAGTTTGTTAAGGTTTCTGCAGCTCTTTAAAGATGGGGGGGAAAAAAAGAAGTTTCCTATATGCTAAAAGTTACTAATAGTTCCTAAAGCTTTGTAACTGTGCTGGTGAAAAGTCTGCATATTGGAAAAGGACAGGCAAATTACTATTTTTATTGAAAACCAGCAGTGAGGACAAATTCACTTCAAACCAGTTCCTCATTGCAAAGTTATTTTGTAATAGAAGCAACCCAGCTGCCTGGTAGAGTCAATAAATGTGGAACTAATAACAAAAGCGCTGTTATTTGTCCCTCATCAAGGAACATCTACATTTTAGGACCTTTTTTCTTTCTTTCTTTCTTTTTTAAAATTTTAATCCTTTGGAATTAGTAATGATGCTCACTTTTACTCAGGCTGTGGGACCTTACTCATATCTGTGGGCTGTTTATACACATGAATAATTCCCTCTACCTAAATAGAGCTATTTGGTGAGTAATTACATAGCAGTTTGAGTCAGGGGTTCCCAGTGTGATTTACATATGCACTGACATTCTCTTGATGCAATAATGAATTCTTATTTGCAATGCTGGTATTATAAGAAGATGCTTGAAGATTTTCCATTAAAAGCAAATATGGAAGGAATAGGTGTTCCAAGCTTATAAAATAAAATGCAACTTGATTTAGTGAGTTGCAATTTGATTTAGAGACTGCTGCTGATTATTCTAGTTGCAAGCTCAGATCTCTACCTGAAGGTGTCCCATGCAGGTTTCCTGGGTTTGTGCAGCACCTGGTTTTGATCAGATGCATGTACACGAGTTATTTCCCCTTGCAGAGCAGGATGCTTGTTATAGACAGTCTTGTGTACAGTTTGCAGCAGCAATATTCCAGGTAGCTACTTACACATGGCTGATCTCCACAAAAGTCATCTGCCCCATCCATACAAATCCTCACTTGCCATCAAGGCTTATGATAGGATCTGTATGTTGTTCTTTGCTTGAGTTGCCAACATTGCAATCTCTTGTTTCCAAGTGAGCCACAGTGAAGGCTCACATTGATGTCTGCAGCAACCCATTTGGCAGGGAGTCTCCCTGGAGTCGGCTTCATTCCCCATTTCCTCTGGGCCTACTGCTTCCCCTTCCTGGCCTCTCTGTTGTCAGATGCACTAGGAAGTGCTCAAGGTTGTTCTTGGACCTTGAAGGGGTTTGACTACCCCTTGGTGCAAAGATTGCATGAAGCCACTGAGACATTTATTTTTGCAACAAGTCTAGTGGATTATTTGTGTAACTGAAAGAAGAAGAAGAAAATACTCCTTTCCTCCTCCCCTCCCCCCCCGCCCCAAATGCTACTACTGTAATTCCAATTATAAATATTTGATAGTTGTGTTACAAAAACTACAAATTCCTCTGCCTCTAATACCCTGCAGAGTATGAGGAGAGACTTGTCTCTCTGAGTTTATAGAAAAGTTTTGCTACATGAGACTGTACCACAGTCCCATGTTATTTGAGCAATCCACCTCTTGAGCGTGGCTGGAAGCAGCCACATCAAAGACAGACATAGAGACCCCATGGCAGGCAGCTATAGGGTAACTTGCTGTGGCAAAGGATTTTTCCCTAACCCCATTGACTGAACTCTCAGAGTCCTGAGAGTTTATAACCCCTCCAGAAACCTTTTAAAAATAAAACCCTTGCAACTGTAACCCTCACATACATAACAGGTCCTTTTGCTGAGCCCAGCTAAACTTTTGCCCTCTATGATATCTTGTTCCACTGGATCATTGTCGGTTGTGTAAACATGTGTTTCTTTTCATCAGTGTTAAATGTGCAGGCTCTCAGCTCCCCTGCCCTTCTCCATGTCCTGGTATCTCAGGATGGGGTGAGTAGCCATGCCCAGGTCACCTTTATTTTTACTGTTTTACTCCCTGCTCAACACTCCTTTCAATGAAATTCAGTTCAAAGGCAGAAGAGGGGCTTAGCTGGGTCAGGTTAGCTTGGGTACTCAAGTCTCCCTGGCCAAGAGCACCCCACTTTGTCCTTGCTTCTGTGCATATATATGAAGAGATGCTGCAGTCTCTGCTGACTATGATCAGCTGTTATTTCCTTTTTATATGTGTCAGCGTGGAACATATTAAAAATTCTCAGTAGCGGTATGTTAGGAATCCCTCTGATGCCCCACCTCTAACTTAGCAGAACAATAAAAGCAAGGTTGTAATAAGCCTTTGAGCAGCTGGCTGTCTATATATTCCTTCTTTTCTCACATAATCTAATTCAGACTATTATCCAGGCAGCAGTGGCACTACCACTTCCAGACACTCATTGGTCCTCGTCCTGTTTGCTGGAATTCCATTGTGCAGCATGGAGATCCTTTCTCCCACAGAGGAGTATAACCTTTCTCGTGGTGTCAGGACAGTGGGCTGCTGGTGCCATGGAGATACCAGTCCCAGGAATTCCACCACATCACTGTTTTTCAGTTCCTCTTTGTTATTTTTCTGCTCACATCAATCATTGTTACAGCTCACGCCTGTCACTTTTATGTGCTCATTATTACTGAGCTGCAAACTGCATCGGTCTGGCACTGTGGAGGCAGCACAGGTTACGTTGCCCTTTAAGACATGTGAGTTGAGGATCTAAGTTAATGCCTCAGCTCTGGTTTGGCAAAGGTTAAGCATACCATGGCGGTGACAATCGCATTACTGTCATAGCAGCATGGCTCAAAGAGGGTAGGATCCAGAAGAACTCTGTTCCCCTTGTTAGAAGACATGAAATTGTTACCACAAGCCAAATGTTTATGTTCCCTAATTATCAGAGGCTGAATTATATGGATGATGGTCTGAATCTTGCCTGTGTATAAAAGAAGAGAGGATTTTGCTCTAGGGTTAGAAAAGAAAGAACTTCTCCTTTGATCATGCTATCTCCTGCATGAAAAGCATTCTCTGATGGTCCCTGTGGCAGGAATGTCTGTGCTTAGTGTTAAAGAATAGGAAACCCATTCCTAGTCCTGCACCTATTGATAACGTCAGTCCTTTGAGTTCTCTGGAAAATATATGAAAGACAGAGTCAAAAACTACTCACTTGCTTGTAACACACTCCAACAGGTAGAGGACGCATGCCTGAATGCCCTAGACCTCTCAGCAACTTGCAATTTGGCCAAGAGTCATTTTGCCTCATGTTGGGTCACAAGACTAAAGCAGAGGTAATTACTGAGGCAAGTCCTATAGCTAATGCTTGGCTGGGAATATTTATGCTTTAGCCAGCAGCCACCCTTGTTAGTTTGCCTCCTGGGAAGGATGGGCAGCCTTACTCACACAGCTCAGCTCTGTGCCTGGTACTTCACAGAGGGGTGATCCCATCTGGCACCCTCTGCATGAGCAAATGGAAAGCTGTATTTCTCACAATTCCTATCCCATGCTCAAGACCATGACCACTCTGCTATTCAGAGAGACAAAAGAATGAAGAAAGAATCTGAGGCTGGCATCACCTCCCCATTAAATGACTCTAGCAGCTCATTAGAGAGAGATCCCATACATGCCCCTAATCAATCTATTTAAAGCTTCCTGGAAACAGGAAAAGGGAAGAATAAAAATACAAGCACTCTTTTGTCCACCAGTAGTTATTCTCTGCAAGTGTATTAAAAAACTTTTCTCCATGTTGGTCTGTGCCTGTCTGCTGGCAGGGTGCCAGTGTGTGCAGTACCCACTAGAGTTTGTTATTTCAACCGCCTTGCAGGAAGGCCTTGGCTGCTCCCCCTCTTCTAGCTACCTGAAAGACTGGAAATGTTCTTGGAAACTTAGAAATGAGAGGGAAGCTCAGGCAGCTCAAGTGCTGTTCAGCTTAATTTGTTCCACCTCACGCACTGGGACCCCACTGCATGAACACTTATGGGGGCTTTACAGGAGCTGCTGCATCAAAGCCTGGGGAACAAGTCCCATGCGTTCTCATCACACGCATGCTGATGTTCTGAGAGGTGCTTGCAGCAGTAATGCTGCATTATATTGTATTATATTATAATGCTTCCATTACATTTACTGTAATTAATATGCTGTTTCTTAAGCTTCAAACACATTGGTCTTCCTACTTTTTCAGCCACAGGTATTCACCTCCTGGAATATCAAAAAAACCTCAGTAGAAAAAAATGTGCAGGACTTTCTCTCAGCTGCCACCAGTGTGTCTGACATTTCTGACTGCTCTGAGGTAGTCTCCATTTTATGTTCTTGGTTTCTACAGGACAACGTTCAGCAAGTTACTGGCTGGCAGGTGGTAGGACAGGCAGCCTCAGTAGGACCAGAGATGTTCTTGTCTCCTGTGGACGCTTAAATGAAAAGGTTTACGTCCTTCCTTGGGAGCCTTTTTTCTTTCTGCTTTTTTCCTTCCCCTCTTGTCTTGCCTCCCAGCTGTGTCCAGCTCTGTCCAGGAGTGCCTGTTATTTGTGTACCCTCCTTGCAGGTGCACACTGCTCTGCAACCTCCTGTGTAACAGGGGGATGAAGCTCCTGTGCTATGGGTGAGCACATTCCTCTTGGTGTCAAAGGGAACAAGCTTCAGCACAGCTGGATGTCAGCAGGGCAAATGCTCATTTGGCATAATGAGGCCTCAGGAAAGCATTTCACTTATGTAGACCTGTAAGGCTCTCACTTGAAATATTTAGTTTGGTATTTGTCCTGTCTTGGGAGGGGGAAAAAAACTGTTTAAGTGTTCACCTGCTGCTTCCCAGCTGCCACATGGACACTCTGTGACTTTGTCAGGTGTTTTGAAAGGTGCCTGCAGCTCAGAGCAAGTATTTTGATAGCATATATCACAGAACCACAGAATATTAGGGGTTGGAAGAGGATCATTTAGTCCAACCAGGAGGAGGCCAGCTATTTCACTGCTGGAACAGAAGTGGCCGAAGTAAAATAACTAGATGAGAAGACACTTATTTACGGAGCTAAAACATGCACTGGAGCTGATTCAAGCCTCTGAGCTGATTCAACAGAAAGCAGGACTAGGCACAGCATCTTAGGTCATCTACTATATAAACTGTTTTCTTAAATTGCTCAAATGGTCACTTGTATAATTTTGTCCCACAGCACACAGTGCAAGCAGTGCTTGAGCATGGTGCAGGCAGTTCCATAGGCTGGGAACTGTCTGAGTGGTATGGAGACTGCAGGAGGCCTGAGAACAGACCACAACAGGCAGGTGGCCACAGGGCTGGAAAGCCACTCCAGGTGTCTTTAATGTCCCAGCAGAGATGTGGGTTTGGTGTGGATTTTTGCTGTGGACATGCAGAACAAACATGTGGCTTCAGGACGCAGGGAACCTCTTCACAATGGTAGCCCTGGCAAAAGGGCAGTCCAGCTGCTGCTGCCACCTGGGAGCTATGATGGAGAGTGGGGCAGCTCTGTACACAGGTGTCCACCAGCTGACAGCCCATCTGAGGCCTCAGCAACTCATTGCAGGAAGAGGATAAATGGCTCCCCAAGTTTTCTGAAAGCACAGTTTTGTTATTCTGATATCGTGGTAATGGGTTGCTGCTGAGCACATTAGCACCATAGCCAGGTGGCAGCAGGAAGGACACTGCAGCTCTGCTCCATGCCCAAGACTGAAAGACTGGATGATGTCTCCAGCACAGATTGCTCCTCTTTGATCTCTCATCCCCATTCCCTTTCATGGCCCTTCTCATGGCAGTGGGTAGTTTAACTCTGCAGAACAAGCCTTGGTGTAACCTGATGGTGTAGTCTGACCAACGCAATTGTTGCAACTCCAGTCCAGATCTTGGAGCACCAAATCCCCGAACTATCATCTTTCTGGCATGAACTTTTCCAGGTTAGATAAACTTCCTAAGAAATAAATTTTGGACTCATAGAAGATGTCTTCTTTTTTTTTTTTTTTTTTGGTCAGAACAGCAGTGGTGAACTACCCATGCACACAAACAAATATAGACACATATATAGTGACAGTTTTTGTAGGGCTCAAGTTTGGAGAAACTAAGTAGTCTTGCAACTCTTCTGTTTACATAACAAATTCAGAATGAGGGAACCACATGGCGGGATCCAAGTAATTGTGTTTACTAAATATGCACAGCATGCAAGGCCAGGCTTAGTTATATATACACACACACTGCTGCTCCATCAGGATTTTGGCAGCCTACAAAACACAAGAGGCATCGAATGACTTGAATTGTGCCCTCATCGTCAAGGAGGAGACTCAAACATGGAAAATGCACAGCTAAACCAAGGCCAAACTGAACATACATTCAGGCCTAATTCAGGGGGCTCAGTAGCAGGGAACAGCTGAGTAGAAGTTCACCATAAATGAATTTTTCCCTCGCTCCTTTCCTACCTTCCTGGGTAAAAGCAATGCAGACCCAATAGGCCTTTGGAGAATTGCTCAGCTCTTTATTTTTTTCCAAGATACATAGCAAAAAGGGAATTTCTGTTTATGTTCTCACCAAGTGACTGGCTAAATAATTCCAGATGACAGACTTTTCTCCTGTCCTTAAAGCAAAACAAAATCTTAACCTTCACCACTCTGTAAATAAGAGTATGATATGAAATTTTTATTCCAGCATTCACAAAGCAGTTAATAACAACAGAAAGCGGGGGGAATAATCCTAACTGCCCCTGTGTCCATGTACACTGCAGTCTTGGATTGTATGTTCCTGTGGTCTGCCATTGGGATGGCTTCCATTTTTCCCTGCAGTTTTTTAGGTAACAGCTGTAACAGTTTTTAGCGTGTTATGTCTCTATGAATTGCTGAAAACTAGTTACATGGAAAGGGCACCATAAGCTTGTTGCTAACAGCATGCAACATCTGTATCAGTGAATTCTGAAAAAAAAAACCACCAAAAAAAATGGGGAGCAGTGATTTTCATCCACTGTTAGCCCAAACATGTCTGCAGACAGTTTTCAGCCTGAGAATAAGAAGTCACCTTTCCATCTTTTTCTTTACAGGATGCTGTAAAGAAGCAGCATTTTAGCTTCCTTTTGTTAGCTTGACAAATGAGCTGTTCACAACATGGGTTTTTTTTCCACAGGAAAAGAAATTGAGGAAGCATTAGCTGAAATAAAAGAATAAAAATATCTATGTGAAATGAGTGATTCATGATTACAGGTGTACTTGCCTCTGGTTTTGGACAGAGGGATAGACTGAAAGCCACATATATCAATCCCAATACCGCACACTGTCTAGGATATGATCATTTCAGATAGCATTTCAAAAGGAATACAACAACAATACAGTTAAAGTGAAATGCCATTACACACTATCAGCTGGAAATGGAAAATGTCATGCCAGCATATTTCATCAGTGAGGTACCTGAGGGAACATATTTGGATGGTGTTTTACACAATCAAAAACCTATACACTGTCTTCCATATGTTTAAATGTCCCTGTGAGGCTTTTTGTCCCCCCATACATCTCAATTCTATACAGCACATATACTTGATAAAGGTATGCTTCACACAGGTATGCCAGGAGACAATGGCATCTGCAAATAGTCCTGTTTCCAATACCTACACATTCTTTTTGCCAGCATGTCCATCAACAACTGTACACAGATTTCTCACAAAAGATGGGTCACATTTACCTCTGCGGTCTGCCTTTCTTACTAGCAAATATGTGATTACAGTATTTTTTGCTTCTTTAAAAAGTTTTGTTACCAAAGCTTGTTACATTTTCATTTATTTATTTATTCACTTATTGCTAGGGAAGTATCAGGGCAAGTTTAAAAGATTGTGAAAGTCTGTGTATTGTGCTGTGCTTATCATGAAGAAAGTACAGACATCTTCCTTTTCTCACATTGCCCCCCTCCTTCTTTCCAGCTTTCTCAGGATCTTTTCATGAAGCAGACTCTATGTCATCCAATTATTTCCTGAAGAAAACTAGAGAGATAAGCCTTTGAAAACTGAGCCAGGACTCCAGATTTCTCTCACTGTATTAAATCATTAAGACACAAGGAGATATGGAAGCACAAAATTAACAGTGGGACAGAGAGAGTGGGAAATGGGGATCCCTGGAAGCAACACTGCATGAGAGCAGACCGTCCAATATCAAGTAAATTTAGCTGGACAGAGAGGGAATTACTGGGTGTGTAATACTGATTAACTATGTTGGAGAGAGACTTTGCCAAGCAGCATGTTCTGGTCAGCCTCTTTATAAAGAATAGGAATGTAGGTAAAAGGTTAAATAAATTTAAAAAAAAAAAAAAAGCAAGTTCATCACTCCTGCTGTTAGCTAATCCTTGGGCATCAGTCTGCATGAATCAGAGCAGTACAGTTCACTTCTGGGAACAAGTCTGCCCCGGCTCCCATGACTGAGAGATTCCTCTCTTAGCCTGCTACAGTGTTTGGAGGGATATTTATTGACATGAATGAGACTGTGCATAAATGTATCCAAGATTCTAAGTGGTTAGTATGAGTTTAAGCTTGCTATACTGCAAAGGCATGGTATTTTTTAAATGACATAGCCACTGAAAATCATTTGCTTCAGAAAAATATACCAGGTCATAAGTTAGACTCTGGGGGGGAAAAAAAGTCGTTTATTAAATTCAACTTCACATCATTTTTCCTTTCCTACTTAGGCACATGGATGATAGCTTGAAATCCAAAAAAGGCTTTAAACAATGGTTAGTACACAGAGCATCCCTAATTATATTTCTTCTCAGCATGAGATTTTATATGTCACTTGAGCTCAGCAAATCCTGACTCCCAACTTGGATGAGCTCTGGAAGTCTTTCTCACTGCTATGCACTCTCCTCACAAAAGTGTTCGAGCGAGCTATAAAGCAACACACAAATCATCAAGCACTCTGATGGGGAGGCCTCATCATTTCAGGCTGCTTAGGAGATGACTATCAGTCAGTTTTGAGTACCACCAGCAAACCAGAAAACAGTTTTGAAAGAGGCTTGTATAAGGCAATAAAGGCACACATTGGCTATTTAAATAGGCAAGAGGTTGTGAGGGAGCATTTCTGAGTGATCAGGAAATAGTTTTACTATAAGTTTCTTCTGAAAGTCCTTGCTCTTTTTGCTTATGATTATCCTTTGCTTCATCAGGTTGCATTTAGATGGATAACCCACAGTTTGTAGTAAAAGCAAAACTAAACTGTTTGAGACAACAGGCTTTGTGAGCAGCTCAGGGGGTTGGGATAAAGCAGCTAAGGGAGGTGCCCTACTTTCCCTGCAGCACAGAGCTCTGGACAGTGTTTCAGGGGCTGCCCTGTGCCTATTTTCTGGGGTATCTCCAACATGCACCAGAAATCTAGATGCCTGGGTGGATACCCACTTGAATCCACCTGCATTTATTTTTGTTCCCAGTTGATAGGTAGAATGTACTTGGATATTATGGAACAAAATATATTTTTCAGATGCCACTTTTTAATTAACAGGGAAAAGTGTGAAACTGAGCAAATGCAGCCTGATGAGTAAGTAAGTAAAACCTGCATGTGTGTGTTTCACACTCAGGAGGTCAGGGAAGCCAGAGACCTAGGCGGTCCTCCATGCAGGGCAAAACAGTGCTTAGAGTTTTCCAGGGGACCATTTTGCTCATGCCTGGGCTTGGACTCTCAGCATCCCTCCATCCTGGGGGGTGCCCCTTGTCTCTGTAGCACGGCAGCTGCAGGAGAGCAACGTGGAGCTCCTAGAGCCAGGGATCAAGCTACCTCAAGCCTTTCCATGTGCTACCTAGGCCAGAAATTCCCATCTGTAGTGCAGGAGGCAGCCTAGCTTTGCTCCCCATGGACACACTGTCCTTTCAATTTGCAGAAATCTCTGATGTGTTACAAATGACCAGTTTGGAGGGAAATCCATTAAGGACATCACCAAGTGAAAAAGATTGGCACTGCGCCACTTGGGATGTTAAAAGTCACAAAGCTCTCTCCAGTAAAATGACAGAGAAATGCTTTAAGCCTTGACATCTCCTTCCTAATGCCATACACACTCTGCCTGCTGTGGGAATGATGCTCACTCAGAGAGTATACTTTAGCTAGCAAAAATCCTGGGAGCCTTAACATTATTTACATCTGTTTTTTCTCCAGGCATCTTTTTGGTCAGGATTGTGATTTATGCTGGTTTTATCCCAGCTACACAGGAGATTCTTTGATGGATTACAATCTCAGCAAACTCTAACTAGAGGAGAAGAATGACAGCGAAGAGGCTTAAACCAGACTTTTCACTCTCCTGGAAAGGAACGGGCTGTCAGTATTTGGAGTTTTTTTAATGCTCTACCTCCCTCTGCTGTTATCAGCGAGAAGTTCCTCGACAATGGGAAATCAAGTACTTGCGGCTTCGATTTCCATGCTCTCTCTCCTGGCCATGATGGGAGACTCGGACAGTAAAACAGACAGCTCCTTCATGATTGACTCCGACCCCAGCCGCTGTATGAGGCATCACTATGTCGACTCCATCAGCCACCCCCTCTACAAGTGTAGCTCGAAGGTAAGGATTGCCCTCAGCACCTCACAGCAAAGTGCTGCACCAACAGAGTTGTTAAAATAAGCCATTTTAGGTGATTTTTCTCTGTGCAAATTCCATGCTACCAAAATCAAGCTGCAGAGGCATGCTGATGTAGAGACCTCTGAGTGTGCACACCAGAACTAGGACTGGAGAGAAAGGTTCTTGACTCTCTTTTCACCTCTTCAAAAGGAGAAACAGACTACTGACATGCAGTAAATGGTGAGATTGAATGGAACATGTTGGGATGTCAGTTGCTGGTACCAAGCAGATGGGCTAGTTTGGAAGTTTAGGTCATCCCAGCCACCCCCTCCTTCAAGTGAGTCTTTAATCAGGAGTATGTAAACTTGTAACTTTCAGGGTGAAGGACTGAGCTGAAGAATTACATGGTAAAATGGTAATGAATCAAGAATGTGAAAAACTTGAGTTATTTATTTCCCTGATTTAGTATCAAGGTCTTTGTTTTCATGCAGAATGACAATTGGATATTTACTGTAGGGCTTAGGACCAGAAGGAACTACAAGATTATCTTTCGTTTGGGATTTCAAGCCTGAAAAATTTTGTGTCAAAAAGGTTGAGCAGCCTGCGCATGTAGCCTCTAGTAATTTATTTCATTGTGTGGAGAAAAAGAATGGGGAGAAACAATAGGAACATTCTTGTGGGTTCCTTTCATTTTGTCCTAATTTGTTCCATTTTAGTCAATTCAGCATGTATTCAGTTGTACAGTCTCTGCATGTTCCATCCCTCTGTTCTGTGGAAAGTGGCTTTGCCTCATAGAATTGCCTGGTTGGAAAAAACCTTAAGATCATAAAATCCAACCATAACCTAACATGTCCCTGCACACAACTTAGAGATGTTCCAGAGCTCTTCATCCAAATGTCTTTTAAACACCTTTGAGTATGGTGACTCCACCACTTGCCTGGGCTGCCCATTCCAGTGCCTAGTGCCCCTTACAGTGAAGAAATGTTTCCTAATATCCAATCTAAATCTCCATTAGTACAACTTGAAATCATTTCCACTTGTCCTATCACTTGTTAGCTGGGAGAGGATTCACCCACATTCCTGGATTAATCAAAGGGAACAAATGCCAGCACCATGCCAGCCCTGTGCTGGGTAAGAGAGCAGTGAGAGGCCGGTACATGATGGCAACCCCCAGCAGCAGTGATCCTAGGAATGCTTTTAAGGAGGGAGGATGCAAGTTGTTCAGACAGGTGCAGTGCTGGCTATGGAGACTCCTAGAAACCCTTGTGCAGAATGAGCTATATTTGCTTCCTGCTATCAGCACAGGATAAGGTAGTACCACAGGTAGCAGGAAGTTGTAAAATTTAAAATGAAGCACAAAGAGTCAATAGAAAATAAGACTTGCTCAGAGCTCTGCTCTCTCCCTTTGCACCAGGATGGCTACTGCCCTTGTTATGCACCTTCAGTGGGGCTTGCCCTGTGCCTGGTGGCCTCAAAATTTGGCACAAAGGAAAGCCCTACTCTGGGTAGCCTTACACCAGTCTCACAGCAGTGCTGTCAGCCCAGCTTTGTGTAACCACGCCTGATTCACAGCAATAGGAGACCAGAGACTTTTGCCCTACTGCTTCTGAGTTCAAACAGTAAAACCATGCAGTAGTTGTGATTCAGGAAAGATCTTTTGATTAGCTTTCAGACCAGAATAAACCAGGTGACCAGGAGCTGTGATTGCACCTGGTCTCTGTGGGTTTCTTACCTGATGGCTGGGATGTGCTGCTAGGTCTGACATGATTCTGCACACCTCAGTGAAGTGCTTTCACTGTGTGGTTGCCTTCCTTGCTCTGCCATTGCCATCATCATCCTCTTGTATTTTGATAAAACTCTGGCTGCCACAGATATCAGACAGGCCTTTTTGTTTGTTTGTTTGTTTGAAGAATACATAGAATACATAGAATACATAGAATAAACCAGGTTGGAAGAGACCTTCAAGATCACAAGGGGAGGGGAAGGGAGGGGAAGGGAAGGGAAGGGAAGGGAAGGGAAGGGAAGGGAAGGGAAGGGAAGGGAAGGGAAGGGAAGGGAAGGGAAGGGAAGGGAAGGGAAGGGAAGGGAAGGGAAGGGAAGGGAAGGGAAGGGAAGGGAAGGGAAGGGAAGGGAAGGGAAGGGAAGGGAAGGGAAGGGAAGGGAAGGGAAGGGAAGGGAAGGGAAGGGAAGGGAAGGGAAGGGAAGGGAAGGGAAGGGAAGGGATTCATAAGTAATTCAGAAGGAAAGAATTCATAAGGAAGGAATTTGGAAGGAAACCCAACAACTCAATTTCTTGTCATTCCCAGTGACAGAGAAAAGCAGTCATGCCTTTAGGCACAGGACTGATGGAAATGAGAACACAGAACACATTGTAATGAAAACCAGATTATTTCAAAAATGAGCTTGGAGAAAAAAGCTGTTGAAACAAATATTTGTAACTGACTGAAAAAATGTCAGTGGCTTCTTTTAAATCAAGCCTTTAATGGAGATCATGTTTTGAAATATTATCACATCTCTTGGCTTCCCAAATTCCACAATGGTTTCAAGAACTATTTTCTTAACTGTACTGTAAGTTGCATGGACTTTCTTATAAAGTGTTAAATCAAGCTTTTTTAATTTTTTTTTTAAGAACTCAGGAATCTGAATCATCCTGGTAGACATATGGCTTCTGTTCTGGATCTAGCATATAAACATAGAAACATAGAGCAATATTAGACTTGCTAATGAAAATTAGACATCGTGTCTGCTCCTATATATAATGTGATAGAATATAAACAAGGGGGGGAAAAAGAGAACGTACTGTGGGAGTAGCTGTGAGAATTATGGAACCTCATCTCCACTGAGTTCCCATTGTGAAGCTTGGATGGACTACTGATGTCAAGCAGAGACTTTGCCCTTTTTTGGCATGATATATTGGTTCCACCAAGCTCCCCTTTTTTACTCCTTGTATTTTCCCCTTTCAGTGCAGCATAGAATTACAGAAGTTAAAAACTGCTTCAGAAACTGCAATGCAGATTATGTTTGCTGTCCATCTTGGTTAAAAAAGGATTATGTCTACTGTGCTCCTCTGTGGAGGCTGCCAATTGTACCCACATGGGAAGTAGTTTTGTTACATTTGGAAACATCCACCCAATGTAATTTAAACATTAAAATCCCCCTTGCTGTGACCTCAGGCAGATGTTGAAAAAAGTTTCAAAGCCTTCAGAAATATAGTCTATTATATTACAGAATGTACAAAAGAGACACAAAAGAGGGATGGAAAAAGGGTCCTGAAAATATGTTTTCCTTTGACCTAAAGGAAGTGTTTCTATCAGCTCATGAGGTGGTGCTTTTCCAACCATATTGGATTCTGCCTTGTCTCTGTCACAGAGATGCCCTGATCTTCACCAATGTGCTGGATCACCTCATTGTTGCAACCAGAGCCTCCTAAATTACAGTACTGGCTGTAATAAACTCTTCCTCCAGATGTGCCAGAAGTGGGCTACCACTGACAGCCTTGCACTACAGAATCCATCCCAGAGAGACACAGACAAGATGAAGAAAGATTTAGAAAATGTTCACAGACACTTATTCATGAGGTAGCTTGTGCAAGATTATCAGTTTGAAGCCAGGTGCTGGGTGAATCTCTGTTCTAATGCATCTCAGCCCATCAACATGAGGAGGAACTTGAAAATGAGGAGGAACCTCAACATGAGGAGGAACTTCTTGACTCTGAGGGTCACAAAGCACTGAAACAGGCTATCCAGAGGGGTTGTAGAGTCTCCTTCTCTGGATACTTTCAAGACCCAACTGGATGCATTCCTGTGTGACCTGTGCTAGATTCTCTGGTCCTGCTCTGGCAAGGGGTTGGACTCGATTATCTCTGGAGGTCCCTTCCAACCCCTAACATCCTGTGATCCTGTGATCAGCTTGCTGACAAAGAGTTCGGAAAAGTGGACTACAAATACCATTAATAACTAATCATTTCACATCCTTCTGAATATGGCTCAAATGTTAAGAGTCAGATACTGATTCAGACCTCAGTTGCTCTCTTTCATGGTCTTCTGGACAACTATGAGACTTTCGCTAAGAAAACCTACTCTGTAGCATACTGAGGCACAGACCTCATGGTGTCTTAGAAGGAGAGGCTGGACACTGTGGAAAGCTCAGAAAAGGCAGGATGCACTTTATTGTGAGAGCTTAGGGTTTACATGTCTTTCAACTACAGCACAATGCAAGCAGGAGTCTAGCAGTACTTTTCCATTCCTAGCAAAACAAAACTTATCTGAAGAGTAATTGGCTGAGCAATTCAAAACTTCTTACACCACTGAGGAAAACTGAAGAAAACAGCAGATGTCCATTACCTGTCTCCTCTCTGTCCTAGTGCTTCTCAAGGCCTCTTCATAATGAGGGTGTCTGCTTCTTTACCAGCACACACTGTGTTACAGGCTCAAAAGAGGGAGATGGGGCTCTTCAGCTTGCAGAGGAGGAGACTGAGAGGTGACCTCATTCATGTTTATTAAATATGTAAAGTGTGAGTGCCAAGAGGATGGAACCAGGCTCTTCTTGGCAATGTCCAATGACAGGACAAGGGGCAATGGGTGGAAGCTAAGGCGTAGGAAGTTCCATGGAAATAGGAGGAAGAATTATTTCACTGTGAGGGTGACAGAACACTGGAACAGGTTGCCTAGGGGGGTTGTGGAGTCTGCCTTTCTGGAGATACTCAAGACTTGCCTGGATGAGTTCCTGTGTGACCTGGTCTAGGTGATCCTCCTCTGGCAGGGGGGTTGGACTGGATGATCTCTTGAGGTCCCTTCCAGCCCTTAACATGCTGTGATTCTGTGTGATTCTGCAAAAAGTAAAATTAATTAACTCTTTCTCTTCTCCAACCCCCTCACTATTCTTCCCTAGCTGCTCATACACGTGAGACTCCCGTGGTCCTCGTGTTGTCTGTAGCATGTTGTGCTTCTGGATCCAGCGTTGCTAGGTAGCACGCACAACCCCACATGTGTGGGAGACAATGGGAGCCAAGAGGCCTATCAGGGTATAAAACACCCACACATTTTTACTATATATATCCCCCCACTGTATTGCTGTGCTATGCCACCATAGTATTACTAATTATTTAGGTGATAATCTCTATTGCACTATAGCATAAGATGCAATCGACAGCTGTTGAGATTGATTAGATGGCAGAGCAAAGCTTTTAAAGTACGTGCTATTTCCAGCTCATTTGCACACCT
Organism: Dryobates pubescens; assembly: GCF_014839835.1. NCBI lineage: Eukaryota > Metazoa > Chordata > Aves > Piciformes > Picidae > Dryobates > Dryobates pubescens. Next base: position 15,668,474 of record NC_071623.1, on the reverse strand, counting down.
GCCAAAAGCCACCGGTGGTGCTCTGGATTTATGAGGAGTAGGAGGTTCAATTTTGCTGAGGTTAGCCCAGAAGTTTAGAAAGCTATTAAAATGGGAAATCTGAACCTTCGTTATCTTGTGAGTTTGACTTGACACCCATGGGGCGATGGCATCTGTAAAAGTCTACATCGTCATCCAAAATCAGGGCATAAACCCAACACTGTAATTTTACACTGTATGATTATTGACCATATTCTTATGAAAAAAGTTGCCAGTAAACTTTGAGATTAGGGTCTCCATGGAATAATGCATGTTTTTAAAGACAAGATTTGCTAAGCAATTATAAATGCAGTTGCACACTGATTGACTGGCTTTGCAGTAGTGTGGTGGGTTTAACTTCATGTTAGTAAGCAGACCAATGGGATTATTTAGACCTCATCATTATTTTCCTTTTCCATCCAATGGTAATTTATTTACATTCTACCACTTTGCTACTCAATCTGTGGCAAATCTTCCTAGGCATCAGCCTAAAACTACCATTTCTGAAAGTACTTGCAGGTACAGGAGCAGATGTGTGCCATAAAAAAGTCCTCAAGGCAACAGTACCAGAAGTGACTGATGCTCCAGAAGCATCAACCATTAGAAGTTCACCTTCTCCGCACAGCCACACGTGTTGTCATATATTTGGGCTAAAATCACTGAATCATAGCAATGATGGTTGGAAGGGACTGTGGAGGTCCCCTGAACTTTCCAAAAAGCATCTTGTGGCCATTGCACATCCCCTTTTGCCACTCCTGAGGAGGGTTTGGGTACCTTGTCTTTGCAACCTTCAAGCGATTGCCAGCCGCCTCTTCACCCTCCTCTTCAGCCAAACACTTGGAAATAGCTTGTGACAGACAATGCACACAGTCTGGTGAACTGGTCAAACTTGGGGACCTAATAAGAGCTGTCAAGGGATCCAACAGTTTAAAATGCCCCAGTCTGCAGTCTTTCCTTTGCAGTACAGGCAGGATTAGATACATGTGTAGCCCCCCACCAGCTGCCTGCCTGTCACGATGAAAAGTGAGATTTGTTTAACAAAGGGACAAAAGTGGGTCTTTATCTGCCAGTAATGAGGTGCTAGTATTGTTCTCATATACACTACAGACACTGGTATGAAGGAGCTTGACATAGCTGATAGTCTAAAACCAGGATGTAGCTCAATAGTACTCTGAAATGTCCTTCCCACCTTATTACTACTAAAGGCTGAAGTAAATGTACTCATCAATATGCTCCATCACAGGAAGGGGACCACAAATTTATGCTACAAATCATGAAAGCCAGGAAATTTGTCAGAGAGCAACCCATCACTTAACTAAGCCAAGAAACAAGTTGGTACCAACCCCAGATCATCAGTTCATGAAGACACCTATCTCCCTTGTGATCTACTTGCATTGTCTGGAAGTGTAGTTGTTAGTATACTAACACATTTCCAAGCAAAACATTCAGCATGCAAGTACTCCTGAAAGAGTAATTTTTAATGGGTGATCAGTGTCTTTCCCATGGATGCAGGTGGTGCTAGTATCTCCTACTTGATACCAAGAACATTCTCTCTCTGTTTCTCATGACTCTGACAAAAGAGAAAATTAAACACATGGCATACCTTCCTGCAAGACTTGGAGATTTGCAGCCTGTTATGCATGTGTAGGGAAAGAAACTCAAAATGGTTTCATGTTGTAAAATATTTGCTGTTATCCTTTAGGCTGCTGAGATATATGCAGCATTAATATTTAATTTTCTTCTCAGCTGTAGGATAGACTTCTGACTGTTTCACTGCCTACTTCCTCACCTGTGTCACATTTTGACCTTGTTTGAATGGTACAATAAGTTGATATTTTATATTTGTGTTGGTTAAACAGAATTGTGTTGGTTAAACAGATAGGAACTTAATACTGAATTCCCAACTCTTATACAACAGTTTGTTCAAACTTGTCTGACACTTACCTGTTAACAGCTGTTTTAAACCACATCATTTGCTTTAGCACATCCTTTCCATGTTTTATACAAAGCCTCAGAGAATCTATCCAACTTCTCTGCTAAACAAGGGGTTGTTGGGAAAGGTGACTCCCCATGGGCTTTCCTTCCTCAGTGGCTCCTGTTGTGCAAATTGCCTTGTTCTGGTCACAGTTCAGATGGTGAGCTCAGGAGGAGAAGAACCGTGGGGCCTGCATTGCTTTTGGAAAACCTCACTAGTGAACCCTCATGTTTGGCAATGAGTTCATTTTGTTTACATTTTCACTCTCTTAAGCTATGCAGTGATACAGATACAACTCATCCAATTATATATACAGACACATATAATTGTCCATATGTATTCAAGGTGATTGTAAAAGGAGGGAGCTAGAAATGTACTTCTTTAGAAGAAATAAACTGAGATCTTTATATTTCTGCTTGAGGTGTCTATATAGAATCATAGAACTGTTGAAGTTGGAAGAGACCTTTGAGATCATCAAGTCCAACTGCTCATCTAGAGCTCACAATCCCACCACTACTGCTAAGCCATTACCACTAAACCATGTCCCTGAGCATCACATCCATGCATCTTTTAAATACCTTCAGGAAAGGTGACTCTACCACTTTCCCAGGCAGCCTGCTCCAATGCTTGATAACCTTTCTTGTAAAGACACTGCTCTTAATGTCCAACCTGAACCTTTCCTGGCACAACTTGAAGCCATTTCCTATATCTAAGCATTTGAAATATTCACTGGCCTCAGAGACCTGCTCTGCTGGTCATTAATACATACACTCAAAACATTGGAAAATACCCCACAGAAGTACCAGGCTGGCTGATGATTTGAGGGCTTGGCTGCCAGAAATATGGGCTCAGAAATTTGCAGTTGCAGCTCCTGTGCAGGAATGCACAGCTGCCTGTGATCATTTGGAGCCCTGAAGTCAGTTTTCAGAAAAGCAGGCCCCATAGTCCTTATTGGTATCGGTACTTGGGACTCCAGGAGGAGCCTTGCTTTTTTAGGGTGTCAGGTAAAGATAGGACTAGGGGGAATGGAACAAAACCAGGGAGGTGGTGGAAGCCTCATCCCTGAAGCTTTTTAAGGCTAGGCTGGATGTGGCTGTGAGCAACCTGATCTAGTGTAAGGTGTCCCTGCCCATGGCAGGGGGGTAGAACAAGATGATCCTTGAGGTCCCTTCCAATCCTAACAATTCTATAATTCTATGATTCTCCTGCCCATGTTACTGTCTCCATTCTCCCAGACACAGCTCAGAGGCAATGTGCTGTGTGGGGCTGGGTGTCCTTCCAAGGTAGCAAGGTGCAGTAAGCAAAGAAAAAGGCCAGGCAGCTTGGAAGAAGGTACCCATCTGCTGGTGTTAAGCTGTGCACTGGCATCCCCAGGGGCACATTCCCTAACCTGTCTCTTTTCCTCCACAGATGGTACTGCTGGCTCGCTGCGAAGGGCGCTGCAGCCAGACATCACGCTCGGAGCCAATGGTTTCTTTCAGCACCGTCCTGAAGCAGCCTTTCCGCTCCACCTGCCACTGCTGCAGGCCTCAGACCTCCAAGCTGAAAGCCATGAGGTTGCGATGCTCAGGGGGCATGCGGCTCACAGCCACCTACCGCTACATCCTCTCCTGCCACTGTGAGGAGTGCAACTCCTAGGGGTGTATGTGCCACAGCAGAGAGGGGGTTGGGATGCTGCTGTTGAGGAAGGCTCCCAAGAAATAGTCCAAGGTGAGGCTGACACTCCCAGCGTACGTTTGCAGCATGGACAGGACTAACTAGGCTGGATTGGATCTGAGAGCTAAAGTGTAAAATATCCTGGGGTCCTGGATGGTGCTGGTAGCAAAGTGTGGGCTGTGACAAAGGCGAAGGCACAAGGACTTGTTTTAAAGAAGCCTTTCTTTCTTGCTGAAAGGATATTTTTGTGAGTTTCTTCTTTTTCAGGCTCAACAATGACCTCAGAGAGGTGCTTTTACTTTAGGCCAAGGGCAGCAAGGGAAAAGAGTGGAAGGACAGCTGGATGACAGCACCACGCCCTGGAAGGTGGCATTCAGACAGAGGATGGGCATCAGTTCCAACACACAACCTCTTAACACTATGAATTTTATTCTCAGTCTTCTAGTAATATTGGCCTTCAAAACAAACTGTGTTGCTGGCAGGGTTTTCTGTTACTGACCTAGCAGCCAAGTGCTGGATAACTTTAATTGTGGTTCATCAGAAATTACAAATAAATCATTGAAAATTGAACTGGATATGAAATGTCACGCTGGGATTACGCAGCCCCAGCCAGCCAAAATGATTATTTGCAGTGTGTGGCATTACAGACCAGTGATTGAGTGACTCTCGAGAAGTGAAAGGTCACAAGACTCATCATTCCCTTCAAAAAGCCTGGAAATGTGACACATCTCATCTGTCACAAAAGCCATTACTCAAATGCTAAAAGCTAATCAAAGATTAAAATGACACATACTAAATGGAGTCTTTTCTTAAGTTGGGTAGAACTGTGGATGTACCGAGCCAGGGCCACCAAAATAATCACCAAACCTAGGACTTATTTTCATCTACAGATTTTAGGTCATTGAGTGAGTACCGTTTTGCTTTTTAAAGACCAACAATGCCAAAAACAGGGGGATTAAGCTGACATGCCCATAGGAAGGTCAAGCCAGAGTCCTAGCATTATCCACTCAGCCACAGAGGCTGTGTGTCAATTTGCCTAATGATCTGCTACCTGGGATCCCAGGTGATTCACCATTCAGCTTGGCAGCTGCTTGGAGAATAGCTTAGCTCTTGGCTGGTCCCTACACTGACACATCCTTTGTGCACGCATAAGGATGTAGGAGTCTCTGGTGAGGTTAGTATAAGACCAGAGCTCAACCATAGGTGAAGCTGCCCCACAGCATCAGAGCTGCAGGGTCCTGCAGATCCGGCATAGACAGCACTTCTTTGTAAGAAGTGAGGCCCTAAGCTGCTTTTCCCTATAGAACCATCACAGAAAGAAATTCCTTAAGGAGCTGAATGAATTGCAGTGACTGACAGGGTGAAAGGATCTCAAAAATAACAAATAAAGATCTTAAAAATAACCAGAGATCCCAACTTTCAGAATGGTATTTGGTATTTGCAGAGACACGCTGTCCCTCCTGCATTAACACAAGTTTTTAGGAGGGTTCAGTAATAGCCTTTTGTGATTGCAAGGAGATAGCATAGCAGTTCTTATCTCATATTGCAGTTCTCCTTATGGAAGTATATCCCATCACTCAGCAATATGTCTATGATGATCACATAAACCTAGCTAAGCTATTTTTGGGACAGAAGTCATGAAGAAGTTGGCAGCATCTTTGCTGTACAAGTTGTGCTTTCTACGCCTCAGCAGATCCCATGCACATAGTCCCACAGTTATTCTCTGGGACAGGCTGGAGTGGACCCCTGCACAGCAATGTCTGGCAGGGTCCCATGGTAAGAAGGGGAAGTCCTATCCAAGTCCAGCATTCGGTCCATCTCTTCAGCACCATCCAGTCTGTCTGCAGCAAATGCCATCAATTGCAGCTTGAGGATGCACACTGATGTTGCAGAGGATCCCCAAGACCTGCCAGGGAGGGCAGCCATCCAGTGTTTTGCACAGGAGGTACTGTAGCTGCTCAAGGAAAGCCGAATTTCTCTGCCACTGCCTCCTTGTGATGAATATATATGGGATATAAAGGCAAGGCAGACAACGGAATGACCTTGAATACCAAATCCTGGACCAGGGTGGCAGTCAGTAGTGGAAAGTGACAGGTACACCAGTTAGAGCGATTTCTAGGGAACGATGGGCTCTGCTTTTGGGAGACAACTCAGAGATGGCCAATGTTGAACAACACTGAGCTGTGGGCAAACAAAAGGGCAAATTAAACTGTTACAATCTGAGGAGTCAAAACTGGGAGTGATGAGCCCCAGTGTGCTCATTAGATACCATGTGTTGTTTCAGCGCTGTCAGTCATTCTTTTCACATCTGATGCATGGTCTGAACATCAAAGGGTGAGCAAAGGGAGTGTAAGCTGGGCATTATCACCAGGCCACTTTCTGTGAAAGATCGTATGTGCAACCCTTTTCTACTCTCTTTCAACCTCCAGTGTCTAAAAATCCCAGTACCAAAAAAGCACCACTCCCTACTGATAATTATATATAGAAAATTCCAGTCCTTATTGGAAACATCAGCAATACTTTTGATAACCAAATAACTATGCTGCAAAATATGTGTGACCTCTAAGGGTGGATATAGAAACTGCTGCACACAAGCAATGTTACACAGTTTCCTAAGGAACAGGGAATGTTTGAAGGGTAACTGCTACATCCAGCATCACCTCCCCACTGGGTTGTGTTGCCACTGGCCTCCCTTGCCAGTGCAAAATGGGATGGCAGGAAGCTGCGACACAAAACTTGGGTGATGATTTGCAGTGCTCCCACATGGCTACAAGTGGCTCAGCTGGCTGAACAGGATGTGGCAGAACAGAGTGATCCCAGTCAGAGACAGGAGAGGTTTGAGTAGACACCATGCCTGACTTGGGGGGGGGGGGGGCGGGGGGAAGAGAATATTATAGTGAGAGAACAACCTGGCTGGTATTTATTCTCACATCCCCTCACTATCACAGGGCCAGAGCTATAACTGCTCAAATCAGTCTCACAAAAGCTATTCATGGTCCAACAAAGGCTTTTTTTTCCTTCTCACATCCCACATGCCTTCTTCTTTTGCTCAATTCCTCTAATGAAATCATCGCCTTGCAACCACGAAAGCTGTTGTCAGCCATAAGTGTTGAGGTGAATTCAACATTATTTAACTGTTCAGTTGAGCAAATGCATGGAAGGAATAAAACAGAAGTTATGAATGACAGACAAAACATATTTGTAAATAGCTGGAACTGGATATCCAGTAATGAATCAACCTTTTGGTTTTGTCAGACAATCTTAATATTAACAAAAGGAGGGGCTATTCTTCAAAACCAGATGCCCCCCAAATTATTATAAAACCATGTTTTGATACTCTTAAAATCAGTATTTTAGGCAAATAAGTGCTGAATGAAGCACATGAGTGTTACAATTCAGGTGTATTCAGCAAGAGAAAATGAGGTGTCAGGTAAAATGCCAGGGTATGGCTCATGGTGAGACAGAGTCTAAATGGTGGTTGGAGATGAAATGCCTTTCTTTTCTTGACACTACTTTGGATACTTAATCTCTTTTTTTCTTTTAAATCACAGTTTTGTGTAAGTGCATCTGAAATTGAACAACACAGAGAGCAACGTCTAGTTGCTTTATGTACCTCAACACAGAAAGATCAGAGTTCACTAACAAGAATAACTACATTTGTTTGGTCTGCACCAAGAATGCATTTTTTCAAACTGTTTCCCATTCAGGAATGGTCTAGGAATAAAAAAAAAAAAAAAAAAAAAGTATGAAAAGATAAAAGGACACCGAGGAACCCCATGCAGAGCTACAGGATGGGGGTCGGAGTGGCTGGAGAGCAGCCAAACAGAAAGGGACCTGGGGGTGCTGATTGACAGCTGCCTAAACATGAGCCAGCAGTGTGCCCAAGTGGCCAAGAAGGCCAATGGCATCCTGGCAGGCATCAAGAATAGTATGGCCAGCAGGAGGAGGGAAGTCATTGTGCCCCTGTACTCTGCATTGGTTAGGCCACACTTTGAGTACTGTGTCCAGTTCTGGGCCCCTCAGTTTAAGAAGGACATTGAGACTCTTGAATGTGTCCAGAGAAGGGCAACGAGGCTGGTGAGCGGCCTTGAGCACAGCCCTATGAGGAGAGGCTGAGGGAGCTGGGGTTGTTTAGCCTGGAGAAGAAACCTTTCCTAGATCCTTTCCACCACTCTTAAAGAGCTGCTGTGTTTCAACACTGTTTGCAAGACGGACAAAATTTTGCAAGTAGGTGGCCTGAATTATTCATCATCCTCCTCAAGTGAGACATGACAGAAGGCATCCAAATCCACCTAATTCCCTCAGCTGACTGTTCAAATACAGCTCTCTGTGGTCACATCAGGGGTCACTTTTTGGAGCAAAAGAAATATTTCAGACAAAGTTCTATAAAAGGGATCATGGTGATGCCATACGAAGCTGCCTGTTTACATTTACTCTTTTCAGCTATACTTATGTTTAAAATTGCAGGTCTTCCCAACTCTTGTTTTGAACTGTTTAGAGTATTGACAAAGAGACTGTTGGCACTTAAAAAACAAAGCAAAACAACAAAACAACCACCCCAAAAACCCTGTTCTATATTGATTAGAAATTCTGCTATTCCTCATCTCTGGAATTAGATTTTAAAATGTAGTTCTTTTTTACAGACTGCAACTGTGGGAAAAAAATACATCAGAAGATAAAATGCAGCAGAGGGAAGCTTGAGGGAAGACACCATACTTTACACTTTGATGAAGTGACAGTAAGGGATTTTCTTTAGCTAAAGAGATCTCATAATTAATATTTAATTGAATAAGCACTGAATTAATTCCAAGTGGGATTTTTCAAAGGTGCTAGCTTAACTCCACTTCCATTCACACAGGAGACCAATCTGTAACTTCACTGAAAAGCTGCCAGCACCACAAAGTGTCTGGCCTGAGAGGGATGGGGTAGACAAATAGGGGAAAAAAGGGTGAATGGATCCATTTCTGTGACACAGTTGCTCAGGATACTAGCAGTCCTCAGCATCAGACATTTACAAGACAGCTGCCATAACTGAAGAAAATTCAGAGTTATGCTCATTAAAGTTTTCTTCATCCCTTTTCTTTGTCATGCTCCTTCTTACCTACTCTGTACCTCTAACTAGTGGAACAATTATGCAACTGGGATCCTCCTGCTAATGTCAGACACATCACCACATTGTCACATGCAGACCTTGTCCAGATATTCCCAGTAACTGGGAATGGGATGCTAGAAGAAACCTGTCACCTGCTGCAGCAAGACTGTACAGACTTAAAACCAATTCTAATTTTATATTAGCAAGATAATGTTCAAATACTCCTACTCCAGGGACTGGTCTTACTGCTGCCTGACATATTTAATTCCTTTTGAAGTGCAAGAATGCCCCTATGCTGGGAGAGCCTATTCCTGTACCTCCTCATTTCCCACATATCCATAGAATCAATAAGGCTGGAAACGACCTCAAAGATCATCAAGTCCAACCTGTATTATTCATTTATGTTTGCTGCTGCCTTTAAAGCCTTGAGCAAAGAAGAGCCAGTAGTCCCCCTCTCTTCCTCTGTACTCTCCAATTTGGAAAGAACCTTTAAGGAGGAAATATCTGCATCCTCCTCTGATGACTTCTCTCTTGTTTCAAAGATCAAATGATGTACCAATGCTGGTTTTTCATATGCAGGCACTGTAAACTCCAGGCAGTGGGGCTATTTTGTGATCTGCTGCTGGAAACTCACTACTGACTTCTTTGTGATTTCTGCACACCCCCATCTGTACCTGTGCATGCATATGTGTATGTACACATACACATGGAGACAGGGGGAGTGAGACTGTGTTTACTGTAACATAAGAAGAGCTGTAGTATCTAGCCCCAACTTGGATAAGCCCAGCTTTGTCAGAAGTGATTTCTACTAGGATCTTTCATGAAATACAAGAGAAACATACAAAAACACACACAAATCTGCTTCTATATATTTATAAATATATTTGTAGGCATTTAAACCTCAATAATATAATTGCTGTCAGGAAAAAAACCCAAGAAGATAACTGCATGAATGACTTTGAACACAATAAAATAAAAGGTGATAAATACAAAAGGAGGCCAGGTCAGCAGCACACCCGGCTGCAATGCAGGCAAAGGCAATTACTGGCAGATCCTACATTTTGCTGAGTAACCTATGCTTTTCCCTGGAGGTGGAGCACAGAAGTGAGGCTCAGACATGATGAAATAAATCCCCGTGGACCCCTCCTCCGTTCCTGAGAGCGAACTGGGGGCTGAGCCTTTAGGTGGAGCTCACGTACTGCCGCTCCTGGGAAGAGCCACGCTTGCAGATCCTGCTGGACACAGCCGAACTTGTCCAGCCCTGTAAGCAGAGGCAGGAAAAGCAGAATTAGTCTCCTGGTTTTCACAGCGTGGCTGGTAGGCAGATTCGTCACAAGCTGAAAAAGTGTTTCTTTCGAGGGCTGTTTGAAGATGACTTTTGTCCTGTGTACGCAGTGTGGAGTAGCGCATGCAGGGCATAAGGCTGTTAGTGAATCCACCTTGGCTAGGCTACATTACTGGAATTGGAAGTGCTGTGTGCACCTGACTACCATTGCAGGATGAGATCAGAGACTTTGTGCAGCTCCACGCTGCCAGAGAAACTCCCTGCATGTCTACCTCACATCCCAGTCCAAAAGGATTCCATGGACCTTCAGCTCAGGATGAGACACAGCATGGTCCAGGAGCATGGGACACTGGATGCACCTGGCACTTTTTGCTGCATAGCTGCAGAAGGCTGTGCTGTGGGAGAGGGTGAGCAGTGTGTGATCGGGAGGAAGGCCACTGCACAAGTGAAGTGCAGTGGGAAGTATGAAAAAAAAATATCAGGCTCTTGTGCAAGTTTTGTGCTCAGGAAGGAAAACTTGGTAGCCATGCATCTGCTGCAAAGTATGTGGTTCTCATTTCTTACAGCTTCTTCTGTGAGATCTGAAAGGCTGGAGGATGAGCACAAATAAGTGAAAGAAAACTTTATCTGAATTAATTGTCTGCAATTAAGTCACATGAGAGGGATTGCAATTGTCTAATATAGCCACACTTGTAAAAACTGTGATCATTTCACACTGTAAAGGTGATACTGGGCATGACAAGCAAGGCCTGTGTCAGCTAAGGGGAGATGAAGACCCAAGTGTCCTGGAGAACACCAGGGGACAAGCCTAGACAGCAGAATGGGGCAGGAATGGTTTAAACCTGCAAAATGACATCACTTTTCTTATTACACCTGATGCTGCCAGTGATATCACACTATACTCATGGAAATCACAGAACTATTGAGGCTGGAATAGACCTCCGAGATCATGAAGTCCAGCCTATGACCTAACACCACCACACTGACCAGACCATGTCACTAAGTGCCACATCTAATCTTTCCTTATACACCTCCAGGGATGGTGACTACCACCTCCCTAGGCAGTCCATTCCAGAATCTAATTACCCTTTCCATGAGGAAGTGCTTCCCAATATCCAACCTAAACCACAGCTTCAGTCCATGTCCTCTCATCTTGTCCTAAGTTGTCTGGGAGGAGAGCCTGACCCCCACCTTACTGCAACGTCCCTTCAGGTAGTTGTAGACTGTGATAAGGTCCCCCTGCAGTCTCCTCTTCTCCAGGCTAAACAACCCCAGCTCCCTCAGCCTCTCCTTGTAAGACTTTCCCTCCAGTCCCTTCACCCAGTGTCCTTGCTCTCCTTTGGAAGAGCCAGACATAGCTCCAAATCTTGCCCATCATATTTTCACACTCCTAAGCCTCCTGGGATGATCAGATATTTGGGACAGAAAACTATTTAAAAAGCACCTTTACACTGAAGGAGTCCACCTGCTAGCTGTGGGATGGTGCATGGATATCCAAGAGGGATCAGGGGGTGCCAAATACCATGTCAAAGCCCTGGCAGGGAATTGAAAGGTTAGACTTGCAACAGCTGCCCCTAGCTTGCTGTCCCAGGGCTGAACTGAAAGGTTGTGTGGTTAGTATGAGTCTGGACTGCAGCATCAGCATGCAGGTAGTCTGTCCACATGATGCAGCTTGAGTGGGGATCTGTTAACAACATTACTCTAACATTCTTGTAATTTCATGAAATACTATGAGCTCTTGCTCCTTTTTGCCTTTAATATAAGTTGATATGAGGTATGGTCAGGTACAAAGAAGGTTGATATTGTCAGTCTACAATTTCTGCCAGCAGAATCTGGCACACAGCTGGGGCAACTAAAGGAGGAGGAAAGTTCAGATACTCAGTTAGCAGGCAAGGCCTCTGAAGAGCAGATTGAGATTCAGCTTCAGCTTTGTACTTAAATGATATTTAAGTCTTTACAGCTGAGAATTGGTGACCAATAGAAGAGGAGACATAAGTGGTGCCTCCAGGGAAGAACTGTCTGCAGCCATGGTATAAACAAAAGGCAGTCCAGAAGAGCAAGAGGCATTCAAGGGGTAAAAACCAACAAAACATCAAAACACAACAACCAAACCCAAAACCCACAAACAAAATGAATCCAAAACAGATATAGATTTAAGTTTTGTAATTCTGGCTTTGTAATTAGACTTTTCAATTCTGCTGCCTGAAGAGCTCCTCTTCTTTCTTACTTCAGTGCTTATTTTTGCTGGATTCTCACAAATTCCTGTGTTTTGGTTGGGTTTTTTTTTTGACTACCCGTACCAGATGGAAGAGTCTGGGTTATTGTGAAGATCTGTAAAATAGCAATTCTTTCAGTGAGCTGTTTCTCAGACAAAGCTTCATCAACTGAAACTACACCTGCACCACAAAGCCTTCCCTACTTTGTGATTTCTCATACTAATATCCACACCTTCCTTCTATGTATGCATCAAGAGGTTTTAAAAGGAAATGAAGTTAGAAAGGAAACGATCTTTAAGTGTTGCTAGCACATGCCACTCATTCTGTTCTTGTTACTGTATTTTGCTCCCCAGGTTTTTCACAGCATAAAGCTTAATTACTACAAATGTAAGTAACATTAGTAATTTAAGGTGACCTCATAGGTCAGGATTAGGAAGACTCAACTACCCTTTTCACATGACAGATCACTATCCGTACTGTAAGTAATTACTGAGATCAGCAATAACAAACTCCTGTGTTCACAGACTCATAGAATGACTTGAGTTGGAAGGGATCTTAAAGATCATCTAGCTCAAACTCCCCTGCCATGGGCAGGGACACCTACTAGACCAGGCTGCTCAAAGCTTCATGCAGCCTGGTGTTGAAGCATTACTCATGCTTACACAGCAAATATTACCCTTCTCACTGGTTTTCTCCTACACTTTGAAAGTGTGTACCATAGAATAGTAGAGTCACTCAGGTTAGAAAAGACCCTTCAAATCATCAAGTACAATTACTAACATAACACTGCCATGTCTACCACCAAAGCATGCTCCTAAGAATGAGAATTACTTGTAAGTCTACCTAGACCACAGCTAAAGGAGTGCAGTATCTAAGGACAGCTTAAATAGCTTTCTTTGAGGGTCCCTCCTAACCAATGCCTTCCACAATTTGATGATTCTATGATTTGGCTTACAGGTCAAGGCACTTAGAATCAGGCCTGTGTCTAAACCTCCTGCTGCAGCCAGTGGAGATCCATTTGAGACAACCAAGTCTAGAGTCAACCCAGATGACTAGACATTGGTGTCTACTTCTAGATGAGACTAAACTGACTGTCCTGATTAGATATCCATGGACTATGGCAGGATGTTAGACATTGATTGCATACTCTTAATCTGCAAGGTAAATCCACCTGCTATTTCTTTCCTATAATTTATTACTTTTGCTATGATTCCTAATGGAGTAATAGTTTCAGGTGCAGATCACTATACTGTACACACACAAAAAGGACAATTTTAACTCAAAGAACTCAGATCTAGATACAACCTCACTGCAGTTGTGGAATCAATAGGAGTCAAGAGAATGGTCTTAACATAGTCTCTCTAGTGATAGCCTCACAAATATGATGAGGAAGCATGGTCTAGATGGAACTTCTGAGAGGTAAGTAATTGCTCTCTGAAAGCATCTACTAATAAACACTGTCAGAATGGAAGACTACATCTGTTGGAGCACTGCATGTTTTCACTGACTTCTGAGAAGATAGAACAAAGAGGATAACAGAATCATAGAATTTCCCTGCCCATAGCAAGGGGGTTAAAACTAGATCCTAGAGTCACAGAAGCACCAGAGTTGGAAGCAACCTCTACAGGTCATCTATTTTAAACCCCTCCCTCCCCCAACACCAGCTTTCATCTTCCCAGAGAAGCTCCTGCTCTCTCACCACCATTTTTGCACTCATCACAGAGCCAAGGGCAAGACCCTCAACCAGCCAAGATACCACACAGAGGAGCTCAGCCCCAGCACCCGTGGATGATACTGGAGGAGTCATCAATCATTGCCCTACCTAGCCGGGGGGCCACCAGGCCCCCCGGCCTTTGTTGTCACCACCACCATCACCCAGTGTGCACCACAGGCACTCACCAGAGATGAGAGGAGGATCCTCAGCCCAGATGGGCTCAGCTTGGGGCTTCTGCCCTTCCTGGCGGGGATTAAAAAGGGGAGTGGGTGGGGAGGGCCAAGTGGCCACACCTGGGGTGGGAGGAGTCCTGTCCTTGCTGCAGCCCTGCAAGGCTCACAGAATCAAAAGATCATCCAGTCCAACCCTCCCTGCTAGAGCAGGATCACCTATACCAAATTACACAGGAATGCATCCAGGTGATTTTTGAATATCTCCACAGAGGGAGACTCCACAACCTCCCTGGGCAGCCTGTTCCAGTGCTCTGTCACCCTCACAATGACAATTTTTTTCCTCATACTTACATGAAACTTCCTATGCCTCAACTTCCACCCGTTGCCCCTTGTCCTGTCATTGAGCACCACCGAGAAGAGTCTGGCTACATCCTCTTGGCACTCACCCTTTACATATTTACAAACATTGCTGAGGTCACCTCTCAGTCTCCTCTTCTCTAAGCTAAAGAGCCCCAACTCCCTCAGTCTCTCCTCGTACCACTCCTCATGGTAAGGATACTTACTGGTTTTGCACATGACACTAAGCAGGAAGGACAGCAAATAAAAATTAGTATTCAAAACAGTCCTGACAAATTGAAGATACTGCCTAAAGTAAACAGAAAGGAGACCTGAAACACACATCAGACAAGAAGGAATAATCAGCTGTACAAATACAAAACTTCACCAGGAAGAGATACAGGGGTTCTGGTAGATCACAGCAGAATGTAAATCAGTAACATCATACTGTTATGAGAAAGCTAAATGTGATACTGCAAGGCATCATGAGGTACCTGAAGCAGTCCTTCCACAATATTCGGTGTTAGTAAAGCTTCAGTGGAATAACATGATCAGTTTAGAGCTGAAGAAAGAGTTTCACTAAATAGAGAAAGTATAGAGGACAGAAATTCTAATAGAGGACATGAAAACATAGCCCATAAGAAAGAACTGAAGGAAGTGGGTTTTCTAACCAAAAGAAGAGAAGGTCTGCTGAAAATACTAAAATATGCAAAAAAACCCCAAACCAAAATGCTGCAGGGATTAGATTTCTAATGTCCAAGGAAAAAAACCCACCATTCTTACACAGAAGACAAGAGCAGTTTAGAAAAATGGTTAGGTATAGTCAATCCTACCTCTGGATGGTGCAGTGAATTAAAAGATCTACTCAGGTGTCTTTCTCTTTGTCTGTGTGTAACAGTGCATCACAACCATCATCTTTCTCATGGGTAAATTCATGATGCATAACCCCTGATGAGAGGTTGAAAATATTATGCTCCTAAACTAAGTGGAGTAGGTCAAGGCATGTGTCATCATTGCAGGGGGTGTTAGAAAAATTCTGCCAAAGAGATTCTCTGCTCAGGAAGCAGAAAAGTAGAGTCACCTGCAAGCTGCTATCAAAACTGAGCTGAAAAGACAGCAGAGCTGCAATGCTTTGAAATAGTAAATATACCATGAAATTGTTTCATATAACAAGGCAGCTTGCAGAGGCCTGGCAACAGTTGGCTTGTCAAAGTGTAAGTTAAAGTAGCCTATTATTTGTCCTGACTGTTCTTTGGCAAAAGCAAAAATAGCCTTAGGTTGCAGGTGTGAGCAGGTGTCTGCTGCAGATACCTGTAGAGATGGGGAAGATTCAACCAAAAGCCTTGAACAATTTACAAGAGTGATTGGATTCTGTTTCTCCTGGTCTACATTTTCACTTCTGTTCTTGTTTATATTCTGCACTTCCTAAACACAATAGAGCATTTGTCACATAGCCAGGAAGCTGGGGTAGTCTGCAGGGTTAGTTACCTGTGCAGGTACAGCTATGGTTGCAACCTGGGATAAACCTTTTAGTAAAAGAAATGTGGTGACAGTGGTACCACATAAACAGGTAGGTGACCAGGCCCCCGGCTGCAGGAGAGACAGCTGAGGATTGGAGGAAAGCAAATGTCACTCCAGTGGAATAGGTTAATGCAAGGGCAACCTGCCTGCTCCCCCTGTTTGTACTGATGGCAGCTGTTCTGCTGCCTTTCAACATGTGAGACAATGAGCAGCAACTTGTTGTCTGGTATTTAGCACCATACAGTTGTATTTTACAGGCTGGGTGGAGCATGACAGGCAGCATGGAAATGGGATAACTGTGAGGAGCTCATGCCTTTTTTGTTCCAAGTGTAAATCCTTCAGTCACACAGAGATCACAGTTACAGAGTCTGACAGGGAACACAAATGCTCCTTACAGCTCATGAACATGTGTGAACTATGGACCATTTTGGACAATAACTGTGATTTGGAATATGAACAATGTCAACAAGGAGATAGGGTGACATTATCATAGTTAATATTTGAAGATTGCTTCATCTGTAATCTGTCTTAAAATCACTAAGGTTATGAACCTTCTGGATGCTTTGTCTCTATCTCATTTAATTGCCATGGCCTTTTCAAATGCCAGCACTGACATTTTTTTTCTGTACTGAGATCTACATACAGGACAAGTGTTCAGACTCCGAGGCTTCACAGGGCTACAGTAATAACCAGAACATAATTTTTAATTGTATTCTGAGGTGTCACTCTGATTCTGCTGGATTATGAATCATCGTTGAGTACCACACAAATCTACCAAAGCCAGACATGCAGAGATAAAAATAACCTCGCTGATGAAAGTCGGGATTCTCCGTTTTACTGCTTTGTACATTTAAGCCAGGTTGTTCTGTCACTTTCACTATAAATAAAAACAGATTCTTTGTCTCCTGGCAGCAACATATGTGCTACTCACCTCCTTCCTTCTTCCTCTGGGGCTGACACTTTGATGTGAGCATGATTACTTATCAGAAAAAGAAAAGGAATCTTGCTAGGACAGAGTCAGTGTAATGAGAATGTAATAAAACACCATGCTGTTCACATGAAAGAGAGCAAACAAGCACTTCATAACATAGCTGAGTCATGTCACCTTGTTGCTTGCCTATTCCAAAGCAAACAGTGGCAGTACAGTTTGTCTTACATTGAACACGGATCAAGATGCCAACAGGATGAAATAATGATCCAGTAACAAGGCTTGCAATACAAACTGTTAATCTGGTTATATTCCTCTTCATTTTTCATTTCATATTACAAACAAAGCCTCTTGTCGAGCACTAATAATCTTAGTAAAATAGAAACATAGCATTGTTAGGGTTGGAAGGGACCTCAAAGATCATCTCGTTCCAACCCCTCTGCCATGGGCAGGGACACCTCACACTACATCAGGTTGCTCAGAGTCACATCCAGCCTGGCCTTAAAAACTTCCAGGGATGGGGCTTCTACCACCTCCCTGGGCAACCTGTTCCAGTGTCTCACCACCCTCATGGTGAAAAACTTCTTCCTAAAATCCAATCTGAATCTACCCATTTCTAATTTTTTTCCATTCCCCCTATGTAATGTTGATATGCAATTAAAATTGCTACAGTCTATGACCAGTATCAGTGCAGGATAGGATGGGACTAATGTTAACTGCTAAATATATGCAGTGACAGCTCTCCTTTGAAATAAACTGTTTGATGATCTGTGTGGCATGCTTGAATTTTAAGGTACAGCTCATGTCTGGAAGTGCTGGAAGTATTTCTTCACAGTAAAAGGTTCAGGCCTTATGCTGCTTCTAGTGGACAGAACTGAGAGAACTTCACATCAGCCAGAAAACAAAGACAGATATTTATGAACAGAAAGGTGCTTCTTTTTTTTTTTAATACCTCTAATTGTCATCAAAACAAGTCAGTGGAATGATGACGACCAGCAGGCTATGAATGTTGGAAACTGTTTTAAAGGAATTACACAGTTACTGCCCAAGACATGATATTACCTAACCTTGGGTGAGAGAAGACCTTATTGCTCTCTACAGGAGAGGGAGGAGGTTGTAGTGAGGCCAGTGCCAGCCTCTTCTCCCAAATAACTAATGATAGGACAAGATATAATAGTCTCAACCTGCTTCAGGGGGATTTTAGATTGGATATTAGGAGGAATTTCTTTACTGAAAGGATAGTGAGGCATTGGAACAGGCTGCCCAGGCAAGCTGGGGAATCATTGTCTCTGAAGATGGTCAAAAAACAAGTAAATGCACATGGGACACGGCTGCCACAAGGGAAAACTCATGTAGCATCACTGTCTGAACAGTGCAAAAAAGCCTCAGCTTCATGGCAGGCAGGGTCACTCCAGTGGCAGGCAGGAAGCAGGACCTGGGACAGGCAGGTTCAGGGAGAAGCCAGGTCTGAGCGCTGGTTTCTCCAATTTCACCATGAATGCAGAGTGAGTCCAAGATGAGCCAAATGAGAGCAGAAAAATGAGAGCCCCAACTGCTTTCTGGTCACTATTTAAGGCTTTCCTAGACAATGTGTCCAGGGCCAATGTACACTGGGCTCGAAGTACCCTGCTAATCATAGCTAACCCAGTGGACTTCCCCCATGGGTAAATACCTGTGAGTGACCTCAGCTCTGGCAGGAAGAATGGGCACTTTTAACCTGTCCCCAGGTGATGGGGAAGGCAATTGCATACCTTGGAAGGCAATGTCATACCTTGGAAGTCAATTTAATGCCTTTGTCTTTCCCCATTCAAACCTCTGCTGATGGAGATGGGGGAAGGGGGGTTTGGAGGACCCCATAACAGCAACACCTTTTTCAGAGATGAACACCTATAACTGTTTCTCAAGACAATGATATTTTACAGTGCAGTAAAAGCCAGTGTTCATGGGGACATTTCATAAACATAAAGAATAACTTTTTCACTGTGAGGTGTAGCACTGGAACAGACTGCACAGAGAGGTTGTGAAGTTCCCATCTCTGGAGACATTCAAAACCCACCTGGATGTGCTCCTGTGCAAGCTACTCTAGGTGATCCTGATCCAGCAGGGGGGCTTGGATTAGATGATCTTTTGAGGTCCCTTCCAACCCCTAACATTCTGTGATTCTCTGATACGGTTACTGAGTGCCAGTTTAAAACATACAGGTACAGCAAAGAATCTCACTTCAGAATACATTCCGTCACTAAGCAAGCCTCATGGTCATGTAATGCTTACAATCCCTGAGTCTCCTATGAAAATGTCAGGATTTTTTTCAGAAATACCATGTATATTTGCTAATTAATCATAATGTGTTTACTTTGCTTATCTGTACTATTTTTATTGGTCAGTCAATCCCAGACAAAATGCTGGCTACTCTAATGAACTCAGGGTATTTGAAATCACTAACCAATATTCAAAAAGGCCATTTCTTTCTGTTATTGTCTGCACATAATTCTCCAAGTATGAAAGTATGCAAATATACTTGCTTTATTAAAGTCTTGCATCAGTGCTGAGGCATTTTTGACTGTGAATTCATAAGACCTGACTGACAGAATTGCTTCAATTGCTTCTCTTGACTGACATGGCTTAAAAGTCACATTTATTTGCCAGAAGAATTACCATATGAGATATTTCTTGTACCTTTGATCAGATATAGAATAGAATAGAATAGAATAGAATAGAATAGAATAGAATAGAATAGAATAGAATAGAATAGAATAGAATAAACCAGGTTGGAAGAGACCTTCAAGATCATCGCATCCAACCCATCAACCAATCCAACCCACCTAAACAACTAACCCATGGTACCCTGGACAGGTACCAGTTCCAGAAAGCTGTGTGGCTTAGACAAAATGTCTGTCTAACTTCAGTGAACTGCTTGTGTATGTCAATGTTCTTTTAATCTAAAAATCATGCATGAAAAGCAAGCTAGTTTTCTTAAAGCTGGGAATTTCTGAGCAGCAATAAAACCTATGACACCAGCTCTCAGGAAACAGTCCCTGACACCAGCATGAATCTCTCCACTGACTCTGACAGTCAGCAGAACAAAATCACAAAATTCATTGGCTATGGGCAGTATGCCAAGCAAAAAAAAAATGTGGCAGAAGTTGCAGATGGCTGTAAATTAGCTTGTCACACCACAGTCTGCAATATTTATAAAAGCCAAATAATGAAACTTTGTAACCTCTCTCCCAACTGGCAGAGACATAGCCGATGAACCAATCGAGAGTGGAACTAGTCATACACAGTATATAAACAAAAGCAGTGTTCAGAAAGGCATCACAGCAATTTCCTTCACCACTCTGCTTACACTGCAGATACATGAAGCCAACAGCAAAAAAGACTGAGCAAGGTCAGGCTCACCCAGCCACAGCAGACAAAGCCAGCTCATGGGGAACTAGAAGAAAATGCAAAACAAGACAGACCAAAAGTCTGTTAGGGAAGCAGGCAAGACTTTGGAATGAGTACAGACTCAATTCAGTGCACAGTTTGATTCCAGGGCATCATTAGGAGTACTAACACAACATTTGAAGTAAAAGGACACCTGTCTGAACAAGCAAAGCGGGTGGAAATAGCTTTGCAGAGTACTCTACTGAAAGTGCCTGCATACAATGAGTTAAAAACGTCTGACACAACCCCATCAGGTATCAGCCATTCCCCAGAAAAGTGTAAGAGAAAGCAATGGCCAGTGCACTCAGAAAGGAGGCAGTAAGTCAAATGCATGTGATGGATCATGACCAAGATTTTAATCCTAACACAGAAAAGGCAGAAAGCTCACCTTAATCTTTTTTTGCCATCTGCTATGAAATGGTAATGGCCAGAAGATAAAGGATCACTGCAGTTCTTTTCCCAAGCATGCAGACAGTAGGGTCAGGTATTTGATCAGCACAAGCTTCTGCTTTCACATCACAAACAAGATGGTTGATGATATCCTAGATTCTAGATGACATTCTGATTCATGGATCTAGTTCATGAAGACAAAGCCAGGATTAGGTGAGGTCTTTATTTAAAATAAAGTTGCTCTCAGCCAGCCCTGACAATTCCATTCAATGCAGCCACCAGCAACAAGAAAACAGATGAAGAGACAGAGGCAAGGTCACCTGGTGCTGTCTTGCCACTCATCTCTGTAAACCAACAGCACTATAAAATATCCCAACTAGTACTGACCTCCTCTAAAGTCAACCTTTTGTGAAATACAACCCACAGTAACACTTACTACATGCTGGCTACTGCATGGAACCAAAACACTGATCATGAGAAAGCTGGGATCAAATAATATTTTTATCTGAAAACTATTGTTCAGTTTCTATATGTGACAGCAGTAAAAATTCTGATGCACAAGGGATCTGTAAATACAAAGGAAATGCAGCAGGCTCCTTTTGCAGTAAACAAAGAGACTTACAACTGATCCTTGGTGCACTGTACAGAAAAGCAAATATAAACAACCCCCCTTTGCTTGCCAGGCTTATTAAAATAACCATGTGTTTCTGAAGAAGCAGGCTGTAAAATGAAAGACAATAAGGAAAGACAGATCTACATACTTAAGAGAGACAGAAAAATAGCATGAAAACACTACAAGGAGCCCTGCTTATTGTTAGAACCAGATGCTATGGATTTTAAACTATTGTGCATCTAGTAAGTGGACACAGATGTATTTGTTTAGGTCTCTAGAGGACTTCTATTCTTCTATGGAAATAAGTTAAAGGAAGCATTCAAGGAAAAGCTGATAAGGAGCTGGACTTGGGAATTTATAGGGTAATTAAAAATTTGGGAGAAAGTTTAGGCCTGAAAAGAATGAAAATTGTGTATAGGACAGAAAGCAAAAATAACATGAGCATGGAAAATCTGCCCCAAGCCTCAAAGAAGAGGATCAAGTCCTGACATACAAGTCTTTGGCATACAAAGATTTGGATTAAACCCAGCACTGTGCAACGCTGGGATTTTGAATGTTTAGAAAACAGACCACAAAGAGCAATGACAAGATACAAACTTGATTCTGGTCCAGCATGCAGCTAATGATGTTTATGTCTGTGGGTACTCAAAATCTGTGCTATGATGTTAACATTTAGCAAGGCCCTAGTCTTCCTATGTCAAGAGGCTCTCCCTGCACATTCAGGAAGCTGTATCAGCATTGCTCCAGGGCAGTGAGGTGTACTAATGAAAGGCATGGAGGATAAGCAGTACAACACAGGCCTTTGCAGTGGAAGTCCTGGCCTTCCTGGAAGTGCAAGGAACCAATACATTTTGAAGTCACAGCCTCATGCTTCTTCTCAGGAGCAAGGACAAGATCTTACAATCTGTACAAAATAACCCAAGTGGTGGGTTTCCAGGGAAGATCTGTATTGATTTCTCCTTCGTTAGCCTGAAGAACTTATGAGTAGCTCTTTGCTTCCTCAGTACATACTTGGATTGGGATGTAGTTCACTAGTTCTCATAATCTGAAAGTTTTTCTAGTCTAAATGAATTAGTTAAGCATCCTTAGAGAGAGCCAGGCATCTTGGAAGGAAACTTGTCCCATCTCTCTTGATTAACTATTCTAGTATAGTATAAATCAGTCTCTAAACCCACCTATATACTCAGAAGGGAGCTTGTTGGCCACTGCAAATGGCTGATAGAAGACTGGATTAATCCCACCTGTAGAAACCATAACTTCTTAACCTTCTCTTCTTTAAATTTGATTATTCACTAGAAAGCATATTTCCCAGTCTGTTATTTATTTTCAGGGCTCTTCACTGAAGCCACTTTGACTGAGGCTATCTTGGACTATGGAAGTATGCAGAGAAGTATAAGCAACATACCCCTAGTAGTGACACCAGCATTACTATACACACACATTGTAGTACCTAATACATGCAACAACAGCCTCCTCAGTAACAGTAGCTTCCATATCAACACATGACAGCCTGTTGTTAATTATTTCAAATCTTTCCTAAGTGTGGTCGTTTGAGGCTGTGCCTTTAAGAACAAACACTGCTGGAACACACTGGCTAATGTTTTTGGTACTAGAACCAAAACATTCTGATATTCTAAACGAATTTCATTGGTTGATAAACAAAAATTCAGCTTTAGATTGTGAAGCGGTTGGAAAATTTTTTCCTCAGTTCAGTTCGGTTTGGGAGTTGGGGGAGTTTGGTGTTTCAGCCTGTTCTCCCTGCCTGCTTCTTCTGCGAACTGCTGGACTTGGCCTTCAGATAAGCAAACACTAATCCTGCATGGGCTTTTGAAGCTTGCTAACAACTCTTTTCCTTAGTAACTTGCCTTTCTCTCTCTCTAACCCCTTTTTGGGGAAAAAGGGAGGTAAGGGGGGGAGAGAGGGGGTTCCAAAGAGGGGATCCCTCCCTGAGGGAGGGATTTTTGTTGTGTTATTTGTCTTTGCTGTGTATTTCTGTGTATATATTGTAAATACCTGTATATATTGTGTTATATATAACCTGCTTTCCATATATGCTTGTAAATATATAGCTTTTGCTCTTCGACTGAGTTAGCTGTGGTTTCTTACTCTGTGGAGGAGGGAGAGCTAAGCCCTCTCTCAACCTACCACACTAAGTTTGCATTGTAGCAGCTTGGAGAGTATCTTCCTGTATACATTTCCCATGAGTTTTGCTACTGATGCTGATCTATTTCACCACAGCTGCCAATTAGGGAA
This sequence comes from Dryobates pubescens, assembly GCF_014839835.1. Classification (NCBI taxonomy): domain Eukaryota; kingdom Metazoa; phylum Chordata; class Aves; order Piciformes; family Picidae; genus Dryobates; species Dryobates pubescens. Next base: position 15,644,878 of record NC_071623.1, on the reverse strand, counting down.
TGAGGCATTAGAGGAAACACAGATAAAAGACATAATTAGAGAATGAGGAAAAAGAGGAATGCAAACCTAGGAACTCCTTTTGACTCCAATTAAGGTAAAAATAGGCTAGTGGTGAATTAATGAAAGCTGGCAGTGGCCGCACAGAAAGGGAGTTATCTTTCAAGTGACAGATGGAAACAGCATGCTTTGCCTTCAATAGATGTGAAGCAGCAAAACCAGCATGATTAGGGAAAAATAAAAGGTCACCTGCCATTATTCACTAGGAAAACGTTTGACATAAGTGAGAGGCATAACCTGTCTCTTCAGTAACACTTCAGATTAGGTTATTGGTGAACATGACAGTAAGTTTTTCAAAAAAGGATGAAAGTGTTTCCTTGCCTCATGTGTTCTGAGGTAGGGCAATGCATATCACACAGGACACTGTTCAGTGTTATGAGAAGGAATTTCACTACTGTCATCTGCTTTGTATCTTTAGCATTTGTTCATCTAGTTCTAGAAAAAAAAAAAGCTCAAGCAGACTGTAAACATGGGTCAGAAAAATAAAAAGGCTTTGCACAGCAAACTGTAAATTGTCAGTTCAGAACATGTGTCTGTTGGTAACTGGTTACTAAACAGGGATTATTTGGCAACAAAAGCTTTCAACTACAAACTCAAGACTGGCTCTGTCTGAAGTTCTGTATGCTCAGGAATAATGTGTTTACTTTCACTCATCACTTTTGCTAATGAGCTTAATCTTGTAGGGTTTATGCTTAATGATCAGTCCTACTTTGAATGGAATCTGATTGATTAAATATTTAATTTTGGCTTATTAGCTCTAGATTAATGTCAGAATGTTGCATGTTGGATTAAAAATTTTGACTATTAACATTTAGAGTCTCCAGTTAACATTTTCTGCTAATGAAGCTACATTTTGGTTATGGCTGATGCTGCCATAGGGCATAGGAAAAGACTAGACAACCTCCTGAGACTTCTTGCAGCAGTTTTCTCTTTATTGGAAAGCCTAGCATGGAGCTTATATTTATTTAATTATAGAGTACATCAAGAGGACTGGGAAAAGCTTTCACAATCTCTGTACTGATAGCTTTAGAGAGATTTGAAAGTATGTAAAAGAAATTCTTAAAGTTTTATTTAAATCTGCCTTTCCTCTGTAACATCAGTATTCAGCAGACACAAAGGTACTAACCAAAAGAGCAGCATGACCTGGTTGCAGACTAGAGGTAGCAAGCCATGTTCAGCCTACCTTTGGGGGATTCTCCAGCAGAAATGGATAATGAAGTACAAGTACAAATTCACTAAGTGACTGATAACTCAAAGTCTCAGCATATGCTCATGATGGAAGATTCAGTCTTACTCTTCACAACCAATCTCTTTATCTTTCTCTTCTCAGTTTCTCTGTATATGATGGCAATGCCCTAAGGTTGTGTCTAGGCTTACCTGTGCTCCTAAGATTGCACCTCTGACCATCAAACCCATAAAATTTGTCAGTTCCTTGTGCCCTGACCCCAATTATGAAGGTCAGAAATCCACTGTGGTGTGCTATGGTGTACATCTAGCCTGTGTGTCTGGGCTTGTGCTGTAGGCGATGGTGGTAGTGGTAGGGAATAGTGGGAAACAGGATAAAGGTCCAGAGCTCACTGACATTGACCTGGCACAGTGTGATTTTGCATCCAGACCTTGGAACTTAGAAGCACTCCAGTGATGAGGGTGCTAATATAGCTTGCAGGTAATGGAGGAATTCATTATGATGCTTTGATTAAAGATGATGTCAACACGCATCACCTGCCAGCAGGAAATTTCAGCAGCAAAACCTAGCTTGTCCTGAAGCAGAGACTTTCCTGCTGAATATGATGGAGAGAAACTGTGACACATAAAAAACAATGAAAAGCTGGGTTATTAAATACACTGCTGTTTAAGAAGAAGAGACTGAGAAGAAGTGTAATTTAAAATGCTGTACTGTGTTTTTACCCGTCGGTGAGCAGACAGTCATGAATCATGTGCCTAAGTTCTACCTCTTAGTCTTTGTAAATTTGGAGATCTTTGGCTTTGATGCCTACTCCATCATCTTTCCACTGATTTCTTAAAATTATTTCAGATCTGTCAGTACATTTTCTACCAGACAGTACATCTATTTATACCATCTCATGGCCACAGTGCCTATATGCCTAACAAAATTTATGAAAGCACTACACTTTGCTCAGACATGTTCTCTTCCAAGAGGAGAAAAGCTGGAGGCTCTCAGTTGCCATTTTCTTAGAGAGCTTATTTTGCTTTTAATACTCACAGGGTAACACACCAAAATCCAGGCAGAAGACTTCATCTATCTCATTAGTTAGAATCAAATAACCTTAGAGAAGTAATGGGGCCATAAAAACCAGAAAGGGAATCCTAATATCATTAGAAGAGAGGGTTCCAGACACGAAAAATCTTTATGCCATCAAAGAGGTTTTGCTAGGATTATGTACACCACTGTAGTCAGCAACCCCCTGCTTACTGAAGAGAGGTTGGACAAGATGACCTCTGAGGGTCCCTTCCAAGCCATTGCAATCTGTGACTCTGTGAATCACACTATGAGAGGATACTAAAGTGCTTGACAAGCATCAACACTGCAAACAGAAAAGCAGAAAGGGTAACATGGTATCTCTTTAGATGCATCATGGTGTAAACATTTTGGAAGCATAATCTACTGAGATGAAAAAAAATGAACTCTTGAAACACTTACTGTAGGAGAGAGGAGGGAAAAGCTACCAACCCAGCTTGGGGGGAGATTTGTCCTGCCAGATTTATGCACTAAAGAGAATTATATGATGTGTTGTGGTGGGTTGAAAGTATTCCCCAACTAATTGGAATCTACCCCTCAGAGTAAATTCCTGAAAAGGAAAAAATTCAGAACTCAGAAAGGAAAATGAAAGTTATATTTACAAAAGGGAAACTAAAATCTAGAAGTATGAAATGCCATGAATATGTAAAAAATATATTTACATATATTTATAACTCAACAATCAGAATTAGGGTTAGGGTTCAGGGGAAACATTACTAACCTCCTCCCATTTTTTCCTTACCTTCCTGGTATCTCGCACACAGTAGTCAAAAGAGCAAGGTCACAGAAAAAGAGAGAAGTGGCAAGCAGAAGCAACAGAAGAAGGGATGAAAGAGCTATCTGTGAAACCAAGTATAAGTTGTTCAGCAAGGGAATGAATGATATATACCTAGCAGTTGTCCAATGGTAACTTATCTACCTTTTTTGAATCTAAGCCTATGGAAAATCTTTAGGGAATGAGAGTAGACTTGGGGAGGAAACTGAGGTGGAAGCACAAAGAAAGATTTTTTTTTTCAGAAGAAATTATTTATGGTGAGAGTGGTGTGACACTGGAAGAGGTTGACCAAAGAAGTTGTGGATATCCTATCACTGGGAGTGTTCAAGGTCAGGTTGTATGGAGCACTGAGCAACCTGATATGGTTCCTTTCAACCTACCATTCTGTAATTCTATGAAAAGTGTAAGGAAACACAGAATGCTTTTTAGACACTAAGATAATGGTATTTCATCCTGGAGCATCATGAAGATGGTAGAGCCTTAGCACTGGACATTAAACTTGGTGCCCATGAACAAAGTGTCATCTACTATGAATGAGAACCAGGATACAGGTCTCCTAGAAAACTAGGCATGTCCAAGCCGCATCCTCAGGCAATGCCCTGTGAACATCTTACTGTCTGTTAGAATACCTCCTGGCACTACTTGGCCCATGACAACTAGCACAGTGCCACACAGTGTCCGGGTAGGACACATGGAACAGCGTGGAGTGGGAATTATTCTCAGCAATGAAAGACAGGATGAGATCATGAATGATTAGCGTTGCAGACAGTTGATTTAGACCTAATTTTATTCTGCTTCCTGACCCGTATATTATCTTCCCTGCCACTCTCCCCAAAAAGGTAGGACTCCACCTGCTGTAGCAATATTTGTGACTCCCATCACAGGTGTCTCCATCTCTGTACACCATAAAATATCACTCAAGGTATCATGGAAGAGGGACAGGGACTCTTGTTCAGACTCTCATGGCCTGTTTCTTCTGATGTATGGCTCCAGGAAACTGAGAATGGCATAGACTGAAAATGCGTCTTGGGCTCAGAGGAGTCTGCTTGATGTGATCTGTACAGCTGTGCCTGATGAAATATGTTTACATGTTTCAAACATTATTTCCAATGCCATGGCTTCTTGGAGCCACACTCACGGTAAGGTAGAAACCCATGTGATGGAAAAACCTGCTGGGGATGTAGGGGACCAGCCCAAAGACTCAAGGTGAACTTGATGATGCTGTTGCTTCTGGATGAGTCAGTCATTTTCCCTGTGGGTCAGTCTCTTGGAGATTTCATCAGACCATTCTCAGTGTGGAGGCCAATGTGGAAAAGCACCAATGCATACCAGCATGTCACTACAAAAACTGCAGTGGGCACAAGGTGCTGCTCATTTTGAGGAGCTCTTGAGGGAAGCACTAGCTGGTTTTCCAGAGTCCATACTGCCAGGCTTACCAGCCACAGGTCCCCTCTGGCAGCACTGGAGCAGCTGCAGAGGGCACAGAAGTAGACTCCAATGGTTCCTTGGCCTTTGGAGAGAAGAAGGCTGCTGCATCTCAGGGGCTGCACTCCTCATATGGGTGCATTCTCTCTCCCCAAACCCACTGGGAGGTAGGAGAGAAAAGAGCAACAAACATGTTGCTGTGGGTGTGGGTTGTGGGGCTGATATGAGGGGTCAGCCATCACTGAGAGGGTCAGTGGCCCCTCAGCAGTATCACATAATCACAGAATGGTAGGGGTTGAAAGGGACCTCATCGTCCCTGGTTGGAGCACAGGAACATGTCCAGGTGGGTTTTGAATGCCGCCAGAAATGAAGACTCCACAACCTCCCTGGGCAGCCTATTCCAGTGCTCTGAGATTCTAATAGTGATTTTTTTCCCCCTTATGCTTACGTGGAACCTCCTGTGTTCCAGCTTGTGTCCGTGGCCCCTGGTCTTGCACCACTGAAAAGAGTCCAGCTCCATCCTCCTGACACTTGTCCTTCAGATATTAAGGATTGAGACCCCTCCAGAGTCTGTTCTCCAGGCTAAACAGACACAGCTCTTTCAGTCTTTCCTCGTAAGGCAGATGTTCCGGCACCTTAATCATCGTAGTGGCTCTCCGCTGGACTGTCTCCAGTAGTTCCAGCAGCCCTACTCGCCGCCTCCCAGGCGAGTCTACTCACCCAGCAGAGCACCCGGAGCGCCTCCGTCACCCGTCAGCCTAGCCGGGGGGTGGTGGGAGGCGGCGCCCATCGCTGGGGCGGGGAAAGAAGGGGTCCGCCCTGGGGATGCTAGAGCTGGGCTAGAGCCGTCGCGGGCGGGTGGCCGGCCGGGGAGCGAGCATCAGCATGGCCGAGCGATACGACGTGATCGTCGTTGGGGGCGGCATCTCAGGTGGGTCTGGCGGCCCGGGGCGGAGGTGTTTGTAAGCCGCCGGGCCGCCGAGCTTGAGCGGTCCCTGGGCGAGTGGCGGCACGCACACGCAGAAGGCTTGGGCTTTGTCGCCCGGCGCCCCGCACTGCCGCTCGCTCTCCCGGCCGGCCGGGTGGAGGCGGCGGAACCGGCGGGGTGGCCGGAGCATCACGGCATCGCAGCGGGGAAAAGCTGTGCCGGTGCGCATCGGCTCCTCGGCCTGAGCGGGTGTCCTCCGGCAAGCCTGAAGTGCGAGCGCGTCCCGTCTGGCTCGGTAAAGCTGACTAAGATGGGTCCCCATAATTGCCACAGACAGTATTGTTATTTATTATAAGAATTGTGTTTAAAATAGTTTATATTTTATTTTTATTTTATTTTATTTCGTCGTATTTAATTATTTATTTTATTGTTATGGTTCTACTGTCCAGCCCCAACATCCCCTGAACCTGTGTAATTCTGAATGGAGCCCCTGGGAAGTTTTGGGCAGGTGAAGCTGTGCATGTTCCGCATCCTCTGCACTGAGTCCAGGGGTATTATGCAGAGGCCCTCGGTCACAAATGCCTAATTTAAATCTTGAGGTACCTTTTGTTTAGAGCAGGTAGAAGCCTAAAGGAAAAATGCCTGAAACAAGCTGGATCGTTTAGTAAGTTTCTGGTTCCTCAGTCAGCACAGGTATTGATTTGAGAGCATGTGTGGTCTGCCAGAGACGGACAGCAGGCCTGGAAACCTTCTTGCACCAAATGGATGTCTGCTGGTTTTAACCTGTTCCTGGCTAAAGACTGCCCAGAGTAAATCTCTCTCCTGTGTTTTGTTCTGAGAGACATAGAATCATAGAATTGCCTGGTTGGAAAAGACCTTGAAGATCATCAAGTTCACAACTGTAACCTAGCATCTCCCTGTACACAGCTGTTAGGCCATGTTGCTGAGCTCCTCATCCAAACATCTTTTAAGCACTTGCAGGGATGGTGACTCCACTACTTCCCTGGGCAGCCCATTCCAGTGCCCAATGACCCTCTTGGTGAAGAAATTTTTCCTAATATCCAATCTAAACCTCCCCTGGCACAACTTGAGGCCATTTTTTCTCATGCTATCATTTGCTACCTGGAAGAAGAGAATGGCTCCCCATCTCACTACAACCTCCTTTCAGGTAGATTTGGTATGTGCAGTAGATTTTTTTTTTCCCTGTGGTTTTGACATACCAGACCATTGCATTGAGTCCTTTTAGTGCTGGGAGGTGTGTAGCTTGATAGCTTCTGTGCCATATGTGTATCTCCTTGGTGCATAATGAGTATGCATACATTCACAGATCCAAGTAGTACCTTTTACCAAACTGCAAACGAGTTACTCAAATTTGTTACAAAACATGATTGTATTAATCCTTTTTGTATCTGCCTTTTAATGTTCACTATTTATTTATGTATAGTTCTGGATGTCTGTATAACCATTCCATTAAGGTGTGCAGTGGGCAGTCTGAATGACATACAAAATGCAGTGGACAAAATCATTGGCGTTATTTCCTAAGGGTGATTCTTTGATAACAAACCACTGAATAATTACAGAATGTTTCAATCATGATTAGCAAAAACTGACCAGCACTCTTGTGTTGATTTTGAACATAGTGTCATGGCTAATTTTTAACTTGCACCACGTTTCACAGTGGCAGCTGGTTAGAGAAAACGAACCAGTGTTAGCTGTTTGTGCTTTCTAAACGAAAATATTTCCAGTGGTGTGCTTTTGTACAGCAATAGCGCTACAGGTTCTCTCTTGAATGAGTTAGAGTGAAGGAGTTAGTCTAACAGCTTTTAATATACCCTTGTTTTTTCATGGTTGCCATGGGAATACTTTCATAGCAGGCCTGCACAGCCCACATGTTTGTCTGACAAAGCAGTCAGAGCAGAGAAGCAGTCTTAGGCCGTATTAAATTGTGTGCTTTGCGTTTTGCTACCTGTGGACAGCAGCAAGTAGCTGCTGCTGGTGGTGGTACAGGAACCGATTTTGTATTTACTTCTTGTTACACTGGATAGTCACCAAAGCACTCTGGTTTCATTTTGCAGCAACTTCTCTCATGTCTTTATAAGAGGCTGGAAAAACACACACACACAAATATTAATAATGACTAAGCACCTCTCTTCAGTCGCTTTCCCTTAGCTGCTATGTACTTACCACTTTTGATTCACCTCTGTGTTCTGCCTGCACACCTCTCTGTAAATTATGGAGTCATTGAATCATAGAATGTCAGAGGTTGGAAGGGACCTCCAGAGATCATCAGGTCCAACCCCTCTGCCAAAGCAGGATCACCTGGGGCAGGCCACACAGGAGCATGTCCCGTTTGGCTTTGAAAGTCTGCAGAGAAGGAGACTCCACAACCTCTCTGGGCAGCCTGTTCCAGTGCTCTGTCGCCCTCACAGTAAAGAAGTTACTCCTTGTGTTGAACTGAAACTTCCTGTGTGATCTTGCAGCCAGGTGATGAAATTGGTTTTGTATCTCGTTACTCTGAAAGCTCTTACTGGTGTGCCACCCTGCTGCAGAGATCTGTCTACTGAAAAATTAAGTCTATGATTTTTAAAATGAGTTGCTTGTTGAAGCAACCAAGTTGTGGGTTTCTTCATAAAACCACTGCTTTTGAGCCATCTGAGGCATAGCCAGCTGAGACTCTGCTATTCCTGCCTTTAGGGGAGGAAGGCATCAGTTATTGCACAGTGGAAAGCTCTCATAACCCTCCGGTGTGTCTGAGTTAACCACTACAGCCATAAGCTCATAGTCACAGAAGAAACAGAGTTGCTGTGCTGAGGTGAGTGTGACAGCAAATGTTGCAGTCTCTTTTTCTCTATTTATTGAGGTGAATGTGAGCTGTCCATGCAGTGCTGTGGCCTTTGGCAGTGGTTCTACTCATCCTTTTATCCAGATTTAATTAGTAGGATTGAAAAGATAAAAACTGAAAAACCTGGTAATGGAATAGCAGTGCAGAGACCTTCACAACCCTGACAGTCCCCTTTCTCCTCTGGAGGGGCTGATGTTTAATCAGAAAATACCAGCTCCTTTGATGAATTATTTTCAGTGTCCTTCATTACAGGTTTGTTGAAAACTAAAGAACTGGCTGATTCAAGTGTTACGTGATGAAAATCTACTCAAAATTAAACTTTATGCAATTCTTTCAAGTCTAAAAAACTTGGCCTGTGGCTTCTCTGAAGAATTCAAATTATCTCTCTACAGCTGATGACAGCAAAGACCTGTGAGGAACAGGATTTACTGAAGAGCAGATTGCAGTTTATGGCTAAAGCCATGACTCAAGCTCTTGAAATTTTTGTGACTGGTGTAGATTAAAAATGAATATTTTAAAAGAAAATTTAGCAGCCTGAAAAAGCATGCCTGAAAATGCTTAGCCATACATTGTATGTAGTGTGGACATAAAAAGGTCCTCATGGAGCTGGAACTTGCGACAGGCTCCTCTGTTTGCTCAGGCCATTGCTTTCTTTGAAGGGCTCCTCAAGCACGAGGATGGAAATGACTGTGAAAAACTATGAGGTTGTGTCATCAGGCTTGCTTATCTTCTTAATGGAGGTACTGATGACAGACATTTTCTTAAAATCAAATCTTGGAATCTCTTCAGGGGTTTTGTTTAAAAACTTCCTCTACATGTTTTCCAAAGTGCCTTCCTGTGCCTGCTTTTGCAGTGGGGCCCTTTTTCATTTTTTTTTTTTGTTGTTTGTTTGTTTCTTTGTTTTCAAAGAAGTGATCTAATCTTATCCTAATGTTGTGCCAGTCCTCCTGAAGAAAATGCTTCTTTGAAATTTCTGGCACACAGATTTTACAATCAAAGTGCTTATAATTCTATATTTTCCTGAAAGGTGAAACCTTTTTTTTTTCTTTCTTAAATTGTGCTGAATGTTATTTTCAGTATGCTTAGTTTCGTTTCTGTTCACAAGCCACCTGTCATGTTCTTGTAAGTTAATAATCAAAGTCTACGGTAAAATAACAGAACAGAATCAACCACGTTGGAAAAGACCTCAGAGATCATCAAGTCCATCCTATTATCTAATATCTAACACCTCATGACAGCTAAACTATGGCTCCAAGTGCCACATCCAATCCTTTTTTTGAACACCTCCAGGGACAGTTACTCCACCATCTCCCTGGGCAGCACATTCCAATGGCCAATTACTCTTTCTGTGAAGAACTTTCTCCTCACCTTGAGCCTAAACTTCCCCTGGTGCAGCTTGAGACTGTGTCCTCTTGTTCTGGTGCTGGTTGCCTTGGAGAAGAGACCAACCCCCAGCTGTCTACAACCTCCCCTCAGGCAGTTGTAGAGAGCAATGAGGTCTTCCCTGAGCCTCCAATTCTCCAGGCTAAACAATCCCAGCTCCCTCAGCCTCTCCTCACAGGGCTTCTGCTCAAGACCACTCCCCAGCCTCGTTGCCCTTCTCTGGACACGTTCAAGAGTCTCAATGTCCTTCTTAAGCTGAGGGGCCCAGAACTGGACACAGTACTCAAGGTGTAGCCTAACCAGTGCTGAGTACAGGGGCACAATGACTTCCCTGCTCCTGCTGGCCACACTATTTGTGATGCAGGCCAGGATGCCCTTGGCCTTCTTGGCCACCTGGGCACAGTGCTGGCTCACGTTGAGCCAACTGTCAATCAGCACCCTTTCTGTTTGGCTGCTCTCCAGCCACCCCGACCCCCAGCCTGTAGCGCTGCATGGAGTTGTTGTGGCCAAATTGCAGCACCCAGCACTTGGACTTGTCGGACTCCGTCATGTTGTACTCTGCCCATCTGTCCAGCCTGTCAGGGTCCCTCTGCAGAGTCCTTTTACCTTCTAACAGATCAACACCAAAATATTTCTATTGAAAAGTCAGGCTTTTAAAATACTTCAATACCTATTCTTGTGCTCTGTATTCTTTGTAAACCTTGTTTTGACTTTGTGTGATGATCTAATATGCTGTTAGTTACAGTAGCTGTAACTGCATCTGTTTGTCAGTTTCAGATTAATTTAGAAAGCCCCAAGCCAAACCAAAACCAGATCCAGTGTTTTAGGCTGAAGATGTTCAATCTGTTTTAAAATAGGCAGAACTAGAGGGTAAAACTGCTTTCGAAACAAAACTAGGATGTGCTGCAAGAAAAGTTTATGAGATGCATAACCCCCACTACTTGCTTCTTTTTGCTCTCTGCTAGTAATTTACATTGTCATAACACTTCTCCTTTCAAGTGCCAAACAAGACACTATTTTTGGATAACATTACTAGTCTAGCAGCCCTGTACTAAATTCAATCTGAAGAGTTAAAAAAACCCAGAACAAAATGAAATGCAGGCATGGAAGAAATAGCTGTGCATGACGAAATAAATGGATCCATCCACAGGAGGACTGTGACCTTCACTGAGGGATAACACTCTCTCTGGGATGCGCTTGGGCAAAGACAGTCCAGGACATTTCCCAGTCGGCTGACATGATGAAGCTCTTTGTTCAGTTTTTCAGTCCTCAGTCTCTATCATCAAAGAGTTCATCCTTTTTGTGTTCAACTACTTTTATAGCTTCTGCAAAGGATCATGAGGCAGTTGGGTGGAGCCTGCTGTTTTACTCCCCCCACTTCCCCCCTCTCCCTGCCCCGAACTTGGCAATACACAGTAAACAGGACAGAAAGCAGCTGTGTAATGTTGCAAAATAGTTTGGTAGCCTAGGCAGCAGGAACAGCACTTCTAATTCCCTGGCTGATAGATACCTCCTAATTGCAGTGAAAGCTGATTTGATAACAAGCTTTGCAGCCTACATGCAGGAGCCATCTCATCTCCTAAAGCTTGGAGCAATGTGTCATTAAAGAAAGCTTTTTCATTAGGTTATTTAAGCCTTATGAAATGGTTCTATTAGGGAAAGTTCATTCAGACTGTTCAGCAAAATGTGAAAACCAATGTCAGGGGCAAAAAAGGTGAGTTAAGGTGGCAAAACTTTGGGCAAGTGATTCCTGGGAGTTCCCAGGTTTGTGTGTAGAGTTGCAAACTGCAAAGGCCACAGGATTTTCTTATCTGTACTGCTGAACTGCACAAATTTTTTTGACCCACAAGGTTAGACACAGGAGAAGATGGAAGTTCTTTGTAAGAAAGTTCAGTGCATTGTTTACTTGGACAGCTACCTGCAGTGGGGCTTGTAGTTTATGAGATTTGTCAGAGTCCGTTCTAGTACTTCACTGCAACCTTATCACACTGCAGGTGGTGGTAGGTATTCCCTTTAGAATAGAATAGAATAGAATAGAATAGAATAGAATAGAATAGAATAGAATAGAATAGAATAGAATTAACCAGGTTGGAAGAGACCTTTGAGATCATCGAGTCCAACCTATCATCCAACACTATCTAATCAACTAAACCATGGCACCAAGCACCCCATCCAGTCTCTTCCTAAATACCTACGGTGATGGTGACTCCACCACCTCCCCGGACAGCCCATTCCAATGGGCAATAACTCTTTCTATGAAGAACTTCTTCCTAACAACCATCCTAAACATCCCCTGGAACAGCTTGAGACTGTGTCCTCTTGTTCTGGTGCTGGTTGCCTGGGAGAAGAGATCAACCCCCCACCTGGCTACAACCTCCCTTCAGGTAGTTGTAGAGAGCAATAAGGTCTCCCTTGAGCCTCCTCTTCTCCAGGCTAAGCAACCCCAGCTCCCTCAGCCTCTCCTCATAGGGCTTGTGCTCAAACCCCTCACCAGCTTTGTGGCAGGACATTGGTTCAGATTCATCTGGGGTTGCTTAGCCTGATGGACCCTACCTGTTACTGTATGGTATGCACCACGGTGCAGATACAGAGTCTGAATTGGATTCCTTTTCACTCAAGACTGAATGGGAAGACATGCTCTTGGAGCTCACATTTTGAACTCCAGCTCCTAATGGGATGTTCAGCCTATAGGACCATACAAGAGTTAGTCTGAAATAAGGCCCTTTCCATGGATATACTATGGACACATGCGTTCAGGATACAACTCTTTCACTCTCCAGACCTTCTGCTCTTCTGCACTATATGCAAAGGTAGACATGGCACACTGCTTTCCTGGGATACTTTTAGTTTTGCAGATCAAAGGTAGTAACATGGAAAGAGTAAGCATTTAAATTTTATGCTTTTCTTCCACAAAGACACAGTTAAACAGTAATGTACTTGTTTATCCTGACCACAGACATGCACCTGCATCCTCTGTCTCAATCCTCTATGTCTTCTCCTTGTCTACTTTTTTTCCCCTTTGTTTAATTTGCTTGTAGCATCAAGAGACTGCCAAAAGATCACATTCTATGTACTTATGAATTTTGATTTGCTCATTTTACTGCTTGGCACCACTGAGGACAGGAGTAATTTTACAGGCACACAACTTGGCATGCTTCCCTTCCTGTAACAAGTGACTGTAGTGTTGGTCTTCAGCAAATAGCAAGATGTCAGTCACCACAGAGATATGAGTCTGGGTCAAATGCTGGTCTCTGCAGTCCCAGAGACTTTGAGGAGCAGCTCAGGCTGTCCAGTGTGATCTCAGGAGTATGCAAGGACTTAAGGACAGCTGTAGAGTTGAGGTAGTCTTATCAAAAGGTGGAGAACTGAGGCAAAAAGCTAAGTAGTCATGTTTGTACTGCCTAAGTAGCCAACCTGAGCAATGCAGGCTTATGCAGATCTGATAATCCCAAAGGGTAAACTTCCAGTGCTGCTTGTAGCAGCATAAACAAGCACAGAGCTTGATCTGTGTTTACATATTTTACACAGCAGCTAATGACAATGAATTGGTTCTTATGCATGATTTAGTCAATGAAGAAGGCTTGTCTTCTACAGAAGATAGTATTCTGTATGTAAACAACCTGGATGATTTTGGCATGTTTCCCACTGGCACAGTTTCCCTCTGTATAGCAAAACTGACAACTGTAGTTAAGTAGTTCTGTTATTTAAAGATAAAAAACCATATTGTCTCACTGCCCCTTCCAAAAGAGGAGTTTCTTGCCTTTGTGTTTTGTCTCAGTTCTGTGGCAGCTACTTCAGACAGTGCTGATACAATGGTGAAGCTTAGCATGGTTACAAGTGCTGAGCAGTGCCATAGTACATTGAAGACTGACCTTATATTGTCATTTACAAAGAATGTGTAATGATGCACTTAAAAAGCTCTCAGTTATGTTTCTGAAATCAGTCATCATTCATAGAATCATAGAATGATGGAAGTGACCATTAAAGGTCATCTAGTCCAACCGCCCTGTAGTAAGTAGGGGCATCCTCAACTAGATCAGGTTGCCCAGAGCCCCATTCAACATGCCTATAGATGTTTCCAAGAATGGGGCATCAACTGCCTCTCTGAGCAACCTGTTCCAGTGTTTCACCACTCATATTGCAAAAGTTTTATTTCTTAAGTCTAGTCCAAATTTACCCTCTTTTAGTTTAAAACCATTGCTCCTGTCCTATTGCTACAGGCCCTGCTTTATTACAAGGCCCCCTTTAAGTACTGAAAGGTGACAATAAAGCCTCTCTGGAGCCTTATCTTCTCCAGGCCAAGCAACTGCAACTCTCTCAGCCTTTCTTCACAGGGGAGTTTGTTCCATCCCTCTGATCATTTTTGTGGCCCTCCTCTGGACTGGCTCCAACAGATCCATGTCTTAACTTTCTTGAGGAAATTCCATTAATCTAATTACAATTTCAGATGTTTAGTTGATATATATCCATGATTGAACTTAACATGGCTTTCCTTCTGGGTCAGTGATCTATTTCATCATTATAAATTTATGTGAGATATTAAGGTTCTTGCTGCCTTGTGAGATGCTGTGTCAAAACTTGATCACTCATCTAATTGACCAACTTTATTTCCTTATGGGCTGATCTTATTCTAAGCTTTATAATTTTGTGATGTATGATCCCTGTTTAAAGGGTTTGGGTTTTCTCTGATTTTAGTTGTCAATGAGCTCGTACTACAGTGCATTGGTATTTTAACCATGAACGTCTAGCATTCTTTTAAGTAACTTACCCATGCACTTGTATTTTGTGCAAACTTTTCTGTCAGTTTTCTGTTCAAACAGCTTGGTTAAAGGTAATGTCATGAAGTCCCTTAGAAACTGTATTTGCTCTACAAACCACTACTATGAGAAGTATTTAGGGCTGGGGTGCTGAAAGGGAACAGGAAAAGGAATAGGCATTGATATCTCAGTTGGTGAGACCCTGACTTCTGGACAAGTTAACAAAAAAGGAGATGCTGGAAAGTGCCTGTCAAGCAAAAAAGGAGTTGTATTGATTTAGTCAGGAAACAGTGATAATATTTATTATCACTTGCAACAGCAAGTTTCCAAGAAAAGAGTGAAATGTGTTCAGGGACAAAGATGCCCAAGGGAATTTAACCCATCTTTTTCTTCTCCCCATCTCTTATTCATTCCCCTGTCCTCCTTCATGCTGCCCCCATTGCCAGACAGATGTTACCACCTTCCTGGCAAGTATTTGGGGCTCCTGCCCTCATAGATAGCGTAAGGAGGAATGGCTTTTGATGGCATCAGTGACAGTATCATCTGTGGAAAGAGAGCAGAGAATGCTTCAAGGAAATGATGGGCATCAGGATTTTTGTGAGGAGTCTGTGTCTATTTGTGTAGAAGAAGGGAGGGCAGAGAACAGGATGGAGGAACACAATGTGCACATCATGCCCAGAAGAAATGGTTGTGCACTCTAGAAAGTTTGAGACCTTGTGAGCTACTTCTGGTAAATGATGTGTAAAGCAAAATACATCATAGGTGAGCTAATGGTTGACACTGGCTTAACACTGCAGAGGCTAGTTGTGGCTTGTTAGAGCCTCTGGCATCTTGCAGTTAAAAGAGTTAGGTTATGCTGATGACCACTGTTCATGTATCAGGTGATTAGTGAGTTCCTTGAAGTTTTAATTCTTTTTAAACCTGTTTATCTTGTAAGTATTGTTTTGTACTCTCCAGCTTCTTCAGATTTCTCAGTTTCCACCATATAATTCAACTGGGAGTGAAAGGGGTGGGGAGGAAAGATGTCCTTGTAGCCTTCTGCCTCCCAGGCAGCTGGCCTTTGTCTTGATGGTATAATTCATATATAAAACTGAATGCAGTCTGTTTGGTTGACTGCACATGGCAACAGCTGATCAAACAGCCGGTTCATACTATGCATATAAAATTGCATCCTGCTTGCTTGAGTGATAGATCTGTGTTTGAATTACAGGAGCACACCTCTTTTGTTCCCATATAAATGAACTTTTATGACTTGGCCAAAGGACGAATCAGTGAATTATGCACAAATAAGGAATGGGGAGAGTGTAAATTCTTTTTATTTTACACCTTACATACTTCTTTTTCCCTCTGTGCTTTCTTCACTGCCTGGGTTGTTGGGGTTTTGTTTTCTTTTGTTTGTTTGTGTGTTTTGTTGGTTTTTTGTGTGTGTTTGTTGTTGTTCTCTGTTTTGTTTGGTTGGGTTTTTTGTTTGTTTTGTGGTTTTCTATTTTGTTGGTGTGGTGGTTTTTTTTAATTTCTTTTCTCACTCATTATATCAGAATGGTACAAATCTAACTTTAGCACTTTTTTTCTTCTGTAACACTGATGGTTTTACGGGATGCTCAGGTCAAACTTTATCCTGCCTGCACTTAGAGGTGGAGGGAAGACAGTCACTTGAAGATCTTCTTATTCAGTAGTTCCCTTTTGGACTTCTCTGGGTGACATCTATGTTCTCAGCCTTTGGTGTCTCAGCTAAGGTTCATCCTGAGCTGGCTGTCAAGAAATGAAGTGGTCTTTTTGGGATATCAGCAAAGATCTAGATAGTAGATGGGAAGTATTGGGATTCATCTTCATTTTCCAGATATAATGCTCACAAAGCCTTGTAAGCTTTACAAGCCAGTAATATCTAGCCTGTGTGTGCATATGCATGTATGTTTCCCTACTTGTACATGTGTGCTGTGCTGATTCCAGAGAATCACCAGGGCGTGGCTTGGTGGATATATGAAAGCAACAGTGAAATATGCTCAATATAAATCCATTAATTTGGGGGTTCAGCTAGCTGAAAATAGCTGAAAATCAAGGCAAACATGAAACAAAATGGATAGCCATGGAATGAAGGCATGATAGCTCTGCTGAGGGCTTTGCTATCTGCCCTGAGAAGTGACCTTCACTAGATGGATGCCTATGAGTCACCAGATACTAAGAGATCTGGGAAATGACATGTTACTTTTTAATATCATGATATGAATGTCTGAATGGTAGTCTTTATTTTTTTTAAGTTCACATCTATGTGATCACATATTTTGAGACTATATTTTTTTTCAAGGCACTATAGAAAATCAATTCTTTCCTTGAGAACATGCAAGTCTTAGTAAAACAGGTAAGCATTTCTGTATGGTGCAATTGCTGCATCATTTTACAAGATTTTCTAGACATAGCTTAGTGGTTTTTTTCCCCCTCATATTGCTGAGTATGGAAGCCAAAACTCTTCTTCAGTGTAAGTCTGGCTGGTGGTTTGTTTGCTTGTATATCTGATCATAGTAGTAATGCCTAAAAGGATGCTTTTAGTTCACTGCTTGTGTACTGCCTCAGCCAGCTCATTGTGCTAAGATTTCTTTGTTCCAGTGCCACAGCATGTTCATTGTAGTGCTGCCTTATCTTTCAGTTCTCTTTCTCTCCTTTGTTTTTCCCTCTGTCTGTTGTGTTTTGAGGCAGCCTAGGTTGTAAACTGTCAGAAAGGGATGACATAAGCCAAAGGAGGCTCTAGGATTGAACATGTTATATAGTACTGCAATACAGATGGTAATAATGTAATCAACTTTAACTCTTCAGTATATCCCTGGGCCATAACAAAGGATGTACAGAATGTTTGTTGGGGTTTTTTTTTGGTTGGTTTGTTGGTTTTGTGTGTGATTTATTTTTATTTTTACTTTGTTTGAGTTTTTGAGTGCCTGCTTTCATTGATCTTAAGTTTCACTGGAAACTTCAATTATAAAAATACAAACTAAAGGGAAGCCCTGAGCAGGGATAAAAGAGCTGTGGCCTCAGCACTTCAGTGTGAGCACCACTGCATTGAAGACATTGAGTTTCTCCCCGAACACAATAAGCTTTCTTCATTCTGTGCTTGGCAGGGCTTGAGTTTAAGGCACCACCACTTTGCTCTTCTCACTCGTAACTGTACAGGCTCTTTATCACTTAACCAAGTGTGATACCTGTAGACTGAATGTTTTTAATGTTCTTCAGAAGTTTGCTTAATATACACACAAGCTCCTTGCACTGTGGATGAATCATCTGGGAGCGTCACCAGGGAGAAGAAATCACGGAAAGTTGGGACTTGTTTATGCTCATGTGAAGTCACATTAACTCATGGGTAATGGTCTCAGTGGCAGGGTTACAGAACCAGTGTTCAGACAGAAGTACTCATTGCTTCAGCTAGACAATGAAATGCTAACAGAAATAAATTATATTTGCTCATAGAGTGCTATATCCTAGGCAGAAATATTCTGTCCTTTGTACAAATATTTTAAGTAAATGTACATTTTAAGCAGAGAGGCAGATTGAGAATGTCTTTTTTCTTTCCTTGGGGTTTCTGAAATTAAATTTATTATTTTATTATTGTTTAAGTTCTCTAATGTTATAGGTGAGTGATACTCATTTTAATGAAATTCATTGCTGCGCAGTGATGCAGCTTGGGAAGAGAGAGTATCTCCCATATGGTCAAAATACTTGAATGAAAAAAAGAGTTGTTTTGATACCTTTTACTGTATTGTTCAATACATGAAGTTAAGGCATTGAGAATAACCAAGAGTGACAATTTACAGAGACCCAGCTCTACCATGTGTTAGCTTGCAAACCATAATTATTGTATCTTCCATGAGATTGAGTCAGATATCTAAAGTACCCATTAGAGAACTCAAGAAATTATCTTCTCTGGGAAGTCTATGAGTGGAGGCAAGAGGCTTAATTGCTGAAAGGTATTGTCAGATTGCCTGTCACCCTTTCAGCATCTTTTTCTTTCTTTCTTTTCTTTCTTTCTTCCTTTCTTTCTTTCTTCCTCTTTCTTTCTTTCTTTCTTTCTTTCTTTCTTTCTTTCTTTCTTTCTTTCTTTCTTTCTTTCTTTCTTTCTTTCTTTCTTTCTTTCTTTCTTTCTTTCTTTCTTTCTTTCTTTCTTTCTTTCTTTTCTTTCTTTCTTTCTTTCTCTCTTTCTCTCTTTCTCTCTTTCTCTCTTTCTCTCTTTCTCTCTTTCTTTCTCTCTCTTTCTCTCTCTCTTTCTCTCTTTCTCTCTCTCTTTCTTTCTTTCTTTTCTTTTCTTTCCTTTTTGCCTCTGAAAAGCCCTTTGCTTTACTTCTGAAAAGCCCTTTGCTTTTCAGAAGTATTGCATCTAGCCAACTCTTGGAGCAGTCTGGATGCTGTCCTCCTTGCAGAGGACTGAGAAAGCAATGAAGCAGGAAAACTGACTTGTTTACTCTTACCATTTCCAATAGCAGTGTGCCAGTCTGATGTGAACTGAGTTTCAAGGCAGTGTGCTCTTAGCTGTCTCTGTTCAGTGCTCCCATTACAATTCTGAGCACGCCCCTTGAATTTATAAAGGGATACTATTCTTCACGTAAGCAAAATCCCTTGATCTTTCCATAATATGAGGAAAGCTACAAAACAATTGCCTGTATCACCTTAACTCACCCAGACCTTGGACCAGTTTCATGTTTGCTTTAATTTTTTGCGGTTGTTGTTTGTTTGTTTGTTTTACTTCTCATACAATCCATACCTATAATGCCTTACAGGCATTATTGTCTCAAGCCATTATTTCAGTTAAAACACTTCAGCTGGCTAATCATGAGTGACAGAAGTAAAGGTGCTCAGTGCCAGGTTCAATCTCTCAGTGGCAGAGCAGTAATTGGATTGTGTTCATTAGAGCGGTCAACACAAACAAGACCAGCACTATCAAATTGCAGTTTCTAGCACAGTAATACAATAAAGAAGCCAGGGAAGACTTGAAGGAGAAAACCCACTGGTGCAAAATGGCTGCTCAGCTGTGGTTTTGACTTCTGTCTCCTCAGTACCACAGCAGTGTGCAAACTGTATTACACTAACGGCACTGCCCTGACAGGGTATTTTGGGGACATCTCTTAAAAGGAAGTCACAGGTATCTGAATATAAAGAAGGAGGGGTTTTATTTTAGTTTTAAAGTTATTACATCTAAGTAACAGCAAACAGGATTCTTCCTTTAACTGATTTAAATTTGAGATGCTAGGAACTCACCCAGAGGGTATTGATGGTTGAAGGAGTGTTTTTCAGCTATCCCTACAATTTACATCAATTACTTGGAGCATATTCCTCTGTATTTCTTCCTGTTTCCCTGAGTCAAACCCTGCAACTGTGTTGACCACTAACAAAGAGGTTATCCTCAGAAGTTATTCTGCAGTTTTAAAACAGATGGATTTTGTCTTGCTGGGTACAGTTCAGCAGTTTTGGCCAAAGTTATTTGCTGTATGCTTTTTGTATGTATTTCTGAGCACCAGAGATGGAAGATAAGGGTTGCGGTATGAAGACATCTTATAGTGATGGCAGTTGTGTTTCTCGTGTGATTCCATAGCAATACCAGCTTCTGTTACTTTTTGTAGCTTTTGACAGATTTGCTGCTTTTTTCATAACATTTCAACTTCTTAAGCTTGCATTTTTGTGAGGCTCATTGGTTTCATTATGAAAAGAAATAAAATTCCTGAGCTCTCTGGTCAAAATGAAACTTGGGCTCAAGATCAAGACGAAGAATGCAAATCTTGGAGATTTCTAGAACGGCAGCTTCAAGATGTTAAATGTCCATGGACAAAGGTGATCTGACTAATGATTTTGAACATTTTTGTTAAAAAAACTTTGAGTTCATTTACCTTAATGACCTTGAACTCAACTCTTACTCATTTATATCTCTAATAAATTATGGTATGTTTCCTTTTCTTTCTTTCCCAATCTTGTGAAACATCTTGTAACTTCTTCATTAACCATAGGGCCAAAGACTGTACTTGTTCTGCAGGCTAAGTATTGTGCTATTTCCACGATGCATTTTGTGACATGTCCTTGTGTTGAACTTTGTGTTGTGCTTGTTTACCTCCCTGAGCCCCATCAAAGTACTTAGGCTCTGACCCTGGTGCCGTGGGCTGCTCTGCCCTGGGTAAAGGAGTGTCTGCTACCTGACATCTCTGCAGACAGTGATTTAGATGTGGCTGAACAAGTTGAGAGCAAGGAAATAGTCCCTAAGAAACTCAACAGTCTTGGCTTTATTTACAAGGTATGTTACAGCAGCCACTTCTCATGCAGACATGCCTGAGATTTCATCTGGTTGCCTGGAGATGACTTTCAGTGCAGCTGGTGCACTTGTAAATATATTGGAAAAACCACGTTAGCCCCTGCTCAAATACGTGATGTCAAAGGAGAAGCTTGTCAGCACAGACCTTGTTCACACATATATCCAAGTCATGAAGGCACAGCAAGAATGGAAATCAGCACCTTTCCTGCTTTGTGTTGAATGTTTCTAATCTACATATACAGCCAATGTTCGTATGCAAAGCTCAAGTGTTCAGGTTCTATTATAGATGTTACAGCTCCTCTGTGCAGTACTTTGTAAACATATCTTTGGTGTTTAAATAAATAAATAAAGAGGAGGAGAGAGCAATATCATCAAATTTCACGAGTCTGAGGAAATAGAAGTGTGAAATATTGAAGTTCTGCAGTAAGACTTGCAGATAAGTACCACGCAGGTATGATGGCAGCCTTTCTTCTTGCTCATCTTACAATTTTTGTTGGAGAAAGAAATTAAGTGTTTAAAGTAAACAAGTTTTTTTGCAACCATCTTAGAAACTGTTAAATGAAAGCCAGTGTCTTTGAGATTTTTTTTTTGCTTCCCACAGGAATTAGAGCTTAGGATTTGTAGTCAAATTTTGTAAGTACATCTTACCTTCTAAGAAGAGAGATAGTAAATATGGAGGAACGTATTAAAGTGGAAAATGATACAGAGCAAGTACATCAGGTCCTCCAAGAATGCCTTCATAACTAAACTTTATTCACAGTTTTATAATATATACCTCTTGAGACTGGTGATTCTACAACTCTACTCAGCTCTGGTGAGAACATACATGGCATACTATGTCCAGCCCTGGGGCTTCCAACACATGGACCTGCTGGAGCAAGTCCAGAGGAGGGCTGCAAAGATGATCAGAGGACTGGATCACCTCTCCTGTGAAGACAGATTGAAAGAATTGGGGCTTTTTAGCCTGGAGAAGAGAAGGCTCCAGGAAGACCTTGTAGCTACATTTCAGTATCTGAAGAGCACCTGCAGGAAGACAGGGGAAGGACTGTTTAGAAGGGCTTGTAGTGATAGGACAAGGGGCAATGGTTTTAAACTGGGGCAGGGTAGATTTAGGTTGGACGTAAGGAGGAAGTTCTTTACTGGAACATGTTGCTCAGGGATGTGGTTGAGGCCTTGTCCCTGAAGACATTCAAGATCAGACTTAATGGTTACCCTGATCTAGTTGGAGGTGCCTCTGCTCACTGCAGGAGGGTTGGGCAAGATAACCTTTGAGGTTCCCTTCCAATCCAATGCAATCTGTGAATCTGTGAGCCTGTGAATTTACCTGCTCTGTCCTTTATATATTGCAAGGGAATTGAACATATCTCGAGGGAGAAAGATCTTGCTTATGATCTTGCTGTTGTGTCTTCGTTATGCTGCCATGCAGAGAATGACAAAAGTATCCTACGGAAAAAGTAACTAAATGAAAGAAGTCACAAGTATCATTTAGAGACCTGTTAGAGATGCCCCTACCATTCATGTCCTCTCCAGTGAAACTTTTGTGGAAATGCTAAAGTTGGAAGAGTATTTCAGTAAATTTACTGATTCCAGGCAGAATGAGACTGGTGTTACAGAATTTCAGTAAGTTTTGCAAAACTGTGCCTTAAACTATTTTTCAGTCAGATGTGTTTAATTTTGAGCATTCATTGTAGTCAGATGAAAAATGTGACTCTTGTCACATTTATCATGAACATTTACTGCTAACTAGAATGATCCCTGAGGTCCCTTCCAGCCCTGATCATTCTGGGATTCTATGATCAGTCCAAATGTGAGTTTGTATTCTGCCCTAGCACAGAAATACAAGATGTTCTCTTTAAAGAAAAAAATAATAACTAGTTGTTGTCTTAACATAAGACAGTTGTTAATGTTAGAAAGTGAGTGAAGCTGTTCATAATCAAGTGGTGCAATTCAAGATATTTAGGAGGTATAGAGATATCAAGTAGGAAAGAAGAAAGTTGGATTTGAAGATGAAGTAATTATTGTGATTATTACATTAGAGTGTGATCTGTGTGAGAGCACAATGCTGCATGATGGAGAAAAGATTTTCATGGCTTGAACTTGCATTATAAATTTCTGGGGAAGGCAATCTCTTACCAGAATCTCTGAGTGGCTGCAGTTGGGTACCAGGTTGCTATGGTGACGGATGAAGGCTTGCCTGGTTAAACATCCTCTAAGCACAATGGTATTTTCAGTCTAGGGCTTCAAATAAGACCTAATGTCTTTGTTTCTTTGTTATGTGCATTAATTATCTGCCTATCAATTCTCTGAGCAGAACTGTAAGTGAGGCTGCTGAACCACATGTTTTCTGCCATGTATATATAGCTGGCACTCTCTTAGCCTTTGAAGAAATCTGACCTGCAATGGAAACAGGACCCAATTACTGTCTTTGAAGTAGTGGCAAAAGTGGCTGAGCCCTTATATTACAAATCAGATCTGATTCTATTGAAGTGTTCCTGGGAGAAGGGGGAGATGCCAGTGGGTAGCAAAACATTGTGCACAAAATGAGAGTAATAACAGCATCAGCCACACTTGGGAATGAGCTTTACATTTGAATGTAGCTATTTGCCTCACTCCCGAGGAATGGGGGCAATATTAAAGATCTGCCTTTTGTTAATAGTGATGTGCAAGAGAATGAGAGGTAAGGCAGAGACAGTGCTGAAATGTGAAACTTGTGAAGGGTTAAACTACTCAAGAGGAGACCTTGCCTCATGTGTGATTGATTTTTTTCCAGGCTTTGCTTCTCTGGCTTCACGCATGCTCTGTTTGCCACCTCTGGAGTGTTAAGCACAGCAGGGCCACGCCGATTCTTTCCCAGAAAAGACATTGTGGTTTGGATGAACTTCCTGAAGCAGTTTTTAGTTTATGAAAAGCAAACCTTAACCTCATGCCTCAATATTCATGTGCTATTATTCATTTTAATATGTTTTTGTTGCTGTTCCTGGTTCCTTATCTGTCCTTGTATCACTTTGGTTTGGAGCTCTTCCTCTGAAGCATCCAGTTCTCTAACTGATATTATAGTAACAGTTCAAGAGCCCCTTTGCAGTCTTGGCTTCAGCTCCAGGGCACAGGTACAGAGAGATGAGCCAATATTGTGACAATACTGTGTGAGATACCAAAACCAGCAATGCTTCTGCCTGTCAGCATCGCACTGGTGATGTGTTATCTATGACAGCAGTCTTGCCCTATCCTGTGCTGCATGTGTTGTGAGACCTAACCTGATCCTTCGCTGAGCCTCTGGCTTCATTTATTCCACTTGTTTTCCCTAGTTACATGTTTGTGATGAGGAAGATACTGGTTGTGTTCCCTGTCTTTGTCAGCATTTACCTGTATAATCTCTCTAGCAAACTTTGGACCAGAGCAGAGATGTCATGTAGGTGAGAGAAGAAGGTGGACCACCAGTCCTTGAAGTGCTCAGGTGGTGTTTAGTTTAGGAACCCTGAAGACTGCAACTGCCGCTATAAATCCAAGTTCTGAGGACACTTTCCACCACCTGCAGAGATCTATCTCCTGCAGGAAGGGCGTGGGGCAGTGAGATGCTGTGGCAGTTTTAGGCTGATGCCTAGGAAAATTTTCCACAGATTGAGTAGAAAAGTGGTAGAATGTACATAAATTACCACTGGATGTGAAAGAAAAATAATGATAAATTCTAAATAATCCCATTGGTCTCTGATAACTAACATAAAGTTAGTTGTGTAAACTAACTCTCTCTCTTTTTGGCTTCCTCACTCTAGCAGATACTAGCTAGTAGCTTTTACTTGGCTGTTGCTGACCTTGGATGCATTCTTGTTGTGGCCCAGTACTAGCAAGCTACTCTCTGCTCTTCTCTCTCTCTCTTTTACCTTGTATAGGGTGGCAGAAGGGAGCAGGGAGGGGTAAGCTATTAGTAGCTCCCTGGTTTTGTCCAGGGGGGTTCTTGTGTTGTTTATAACTTGTAAATACAATTAAATAGAGTATATTTTGTACATATTGCATTCCATATTTCTAGTTTTTAGTGCACTTGTAAATACAGCTTCATTTGCTTTCCATCTGAGCTGTTCTGGCAATTTTATTTTGGGGGGTGATTTTAACCCACCACAGATGCTAATGAGCCTGATCCTCCTCTCAGCACTGGTTTATGGAGTTTTTTGTACTTGCATCACGAAAGTAAGTTGTTATCCATTGCTACCAGGTACATTTGTGAATGTGGGGGGAAAAAACCCTGAAAGGATAGCACTTGCCTCAAAATAAACATTAGGGAAGAAATATTATGTAGGTCAAACAGGGTGGATGAGAAGTGGATAAGGAAATGAGGAATTGTTATCTGAGCTGATGACTGCAGATCGGCTGCGTTTCAGTTGAGTCTAGAGAGCTACCCCTTCACAAGCTTCTCTGTCTTTTCATCTCTTGGGAGTAAACTGCCTTTTTTCTCAGCTGTACTGAAGTGTTTATTCATTAGATTTTAATAAAGGAAGTCAAATCTTATATTCCTTAATCAGTGCTGGTAAGTGAATGTTATTAATTGATTAAGCAATAGCTGTTAGCATGATGAACCAATGGCAACCTGCAGTGACAGCAACCTTCAGGTTATGTATTAATTCTGTAAATTATTAATAAAACCTATTGATCCACTCCTAACTGATGAAACATTTATTTGAAGAGCAGTGGTTTGGGTGTTATGTGTTTGGCTTTTTTATTTGGTTGGGGTTTTATTCTGGGTTGTTTTGGTTTTTTTTCATTAACTCCTAAGATATATTTATTTAGGAGCTTTGTTGCCTCTTTTTCCTTCAGGAGCTGGTCTCTTTCTGCAGATTGTTTGAAGAGGTGGTCTATGTTTGCATGCCATGAAAGTTTTCTATATTTTTTTCTTCCTTGCTATCTTCAAATATTTGTGAGTGGAGTCACAGAATCACAGAATATATCTGGTTGGAAGAGACCTCAAAGATTATCCAGTCCAACCCTTGACCCAGCACTAAAGGGCTGACACTAAACCATGTCCCTAAGCTCCAGGTCGACACCACACTTGAACACCCTCTGGGAATGGTGACTCCAGCATTGCCCTGGGCAGACCATTCCAGTGTTTGATAACCCTATCAGTGAAGAAATATTTAATACCTAACCTAAACGTCCCCTGGCACAGCTTGTAACCATTTCCACTAGGAAAGTCACAGCCCATAATCCAGCCAGATGTTTTTACAATATAATTTCTTCAATAAGGAAGTATGGAAAGACCTTTATCAGGGTCGTTACTGGTTTTCTCACTAACACTTAAGTAAACACTCCAGCCTGGCCTGTGCTGAACTTTATTCAAGAGGATGATGAAGCTTTCTAGAGTATTAACTCCTGTCCCACTAGAAATTCACTCACCCATGGCCAAAGTAATAACTTCAGTTTATACAAATCTCAGTTTCTGTTCCTTCCTATAGAAGCTTGACACACTAGCTCCAGGACTTGGTGCTCAAATTTTCATCTGCTATTATGGAAAATTATGGCATCAGAACTAAAATGAGATGTTCTCTCTTGCACTCCCATTGTTTCTTCCCTTGGTGTCTCAGCTTCAAGAATCACAAGATGGAAATAAAAGTGTGTGAAGAAAATGGATGAGGAATTTAACAATTTTTTGAGGTCGACTTATCCTTTTATTTTTTTTCCCCCCTTGCTGCCACTCACAAGTGCACATTATGTCTCTTTGGAGTCAGACAATGTCTTCTTCTTCAGGAGAAGAAACTTGACTGTGTGGGAGCTTTGCTTAATGTACTTCAAAATACTTGGAGCTGTAAAGTTGTCATGTACAACAAGATTCAGGAAAACTTCACTTCCTTTTTTGTGTTTGTGCTGATATTAGAAAACAGAAAGCTGTCCCCTCCCCAGGTTCTCTGCCTGACTGGATGGCTATTATAACAGTGCTGGCTTATGCACCAGCTGAGCATATGGTGCAAAAAGTGCTCAGATCCATTTCATTATTATTGTTGTTTGGTGGGTTTTTTTAATTCCAACTCACCACCCTGGCAAGTGTTTTAATGAAAACGTCAGGATTTGGTGGACAACTAATGTGAGTGTTTCATGTTAAGTCACAGAAGCTGTGGGGTGCATATACAGAAATGTTCTTTAATTGTTTTTCTTGTCTTGTAGGCCTCTCAGCAGCCAAACTCCTGACTGAGGCAGGCTTGAATGTGGTGCTGCTAGAAGCCAATGACAGGGTTGGTGGAAGAACGTTCACTGTAAGGGTAATTATCTCTAAACCCATTTATGCTACATATGCATCCCTCTAGTGTATACTACACATATGTATAATCATGCATGTGCATGTAGTATATATGTATATAGGTATAGTATACATATAGTATATGAATAGTGCACATAAATGTATTTGTTTATCTTTTGTGCTAGAGTACCTACCTGGGGCAAAATTTCTAGAGCACTCTCAGGTGGGAAATTCACTGGTATACCAACAAGAGTGGAGAAAAATTGGTGTGATGATGAGGACAGAATGTTTCCTTGTGATTTCCAGGCTCTGGAGCTGTCAGTTCTTTCCTCTGGGAAGAAGAACATGATTAACTAAATTTCAGAATATTTTCCCAGGAAGAGGCACTGTAGAAATCTCTAAAAAAACACACTCATGAAGCAAACCATGGCTTGAAGAGCCATGAGCTAAACTGTAACAAGCTCTGTGAGAAGTTGCTTGGGCGGTGTTGGATTGGTTGATGGGTTGGACGCGATGATCTTGAAGGTCTCTTCCAACCTGGTTTATTCTATGTATTCTATGTATTCTATATTCTAAGTGACCTAGGCTAGAGGAATGGCAAGGGTGGCTGGGAGCTGGAATGTTGCAGCATGTCTCCCTTCACATTTACCTTCTACTGTACTTTGACCTGGGAGACCACTTCCCACTCAGCTCCTAGTACAGTCTGTTTTGAACTAGTTGTTGGTGCAATGCCTGATGGAGCAAAAACTGTGTGTGTCTCTGATGTTAATCTCTCTCTCTGCCTGTCAGATTCTTTCCCCTCATGTTTGTTAAGGCTGTAATATAACAACAGACCATCTAAGCTGGTTATGAACTCCTGATCTGAGATTCTCAGTAGCCATCACACCAGAACTCTGTAAAAGAGCTGAAGTTTTCCATGGAGAGAAGAATCTTCTCCAAAATGCTCTGGGAGTATTTCATTTGATGAATTTGCCTGGTTTGCTCTTTTAATTTGTGTACTATTTTAAACAGGCTTATCTATTTTTAATGTTTGTTGTTTGTGGTTTTTTTTTTTCCCTGTTGTGTGTGACACACTAGAATAAACAAGTTAAATATGTGGACCTTGGAGGAGCTTATGTGGGGCCAACACAAAATCGTATCCTGCGGTTATCTAAAGAGTTAGGAATAGAGACGTATAAAGTGAATGAAGTGGAGCACCTGATACATCATGTCAAGGTAAGATGCTCTCAAGATGTTGCTGTAGACCAGCAAGATCTAGTGATCTCCTTTCTCACTGTTTTCCATCCATGCTCCACTGGAATATACCTGGTTATGTATGACATCATCTGATTTTCTTGGCGAAAAACAAGTATGCTGGTAATGAAGAACTCCTGCCCATTACTATTTGCTTGCACATCTACATGTGTACCTTCTAAGGTCATCCTCCTAGCTGTTGCCTTGCTTCAAGTCCAAGCTCTTAGTTAAAAGTTCTCAAAAAGCTTAATTTTTTAATGGACATTACAACTGTGACTCATCCACGCAGATGAGCTCTCATATGCACTGCCCAAGGTTTCTGAAAGTCTCTTTCAGAAGTCCTAGAAGTATCTTCAATCAGGATGAAAGTTTCTCAGGAAGGACTTCCAAAAGTGGCAATGTTTATCCTGACTGAATGAAACATGAAAGGTTAAGTCTGGTTTGCTGGTGGGAAAGCTAGCAAGCAGAGGTGCAAAAGGCATTGTAATAGTAATTTCAAAATGCTCTGGGAGTAAAATGTTCTTGTGGAGGCAGATCTAAACAATCTGAAGCAGGACGGTTATGACAAAGCTGTTAAAAAGCCCACATGTTCTGAGTGCTCATACTATGCCTTCTCCAAAAGAGCAGCCTTTCTCTTTTCCTGATATAGAGCAATGTTGCACTCCCACAGAAGGGAAACTTCCTATGTTAGTCTTGAGGAAATTAGCATTATATGCTTATGAAAAAACATTTGTGCAGTGACTGGCAAAGTATTCGTCGGATAGTAGTTGGTGATTAAGCAAAGGTGAAAGAAAACATTGGCAGAATTTACAACAGCTGTACAGAAAAGGTGTTCTGTCATGTTATCCAACATTTTTTTCCACTCAATTGTTATCAAAAAAAGGTGTGTTCTTAAAGTGATTTGCTATGGTAACTGTTCATAACTGCTTCTGCTGTGGTAGAACTGATGGGTACCTCCACGCTCTTCTGTTTCATGTGCTTCTGGCATCATCCTCAAACCCAATTTTTCTGCTTGTTCACACTATTGTTCACTTCATAGCCTTCTCAATAGCAATAGGAGATCATGCTGTGATGAGAAACCGTAATGATAGAAGACAATTTACATGGCTAGTCAGGATGACCACCTCTCAGGACAGCCTTGCTGTCCTAGCATGGGGGCATTCCAAAATGCTGCAGAAGTCACTGAAGCTGACATGTGGGCCTGATTTATGTGTGCTCTTTTGGTAAGTCGGACCACATTTTCTTTTAGAATCTCTACTGGGAGCCAGCTTGTGGGGAGATACCAGTATTGCTGTGGCAGCAGGGGGGTTGGACTCAATGATCTCTTGAGTCCCTTCCAACCTCTAATATATTGTGATACTGTGGAGGCATTCAAGACATGCAAGCCTGGAAATATGGAGTGCTTGCTACTTGATACCTTGCTGCTTGATACTTGCTAACAGATCTGCGGGAGCTGTGAGGAAGGTAGAGGGCCTGGGCTTGCTTCAGTGTTCATATGCTTAGTTAGCGTTCATGGGTCGGGTTGCTTGGGGCTGTTCTTAAGGAAAGAGATCCCGTCTGCTTACTGAGGTGCTCCCAAGGCATGCCAGGAGCCTGTAGGTTGGTTTCAGCCAGAGGCTTGTGAAGTGGCTGCCTGTAGGGGAATTCCTGAAGAGAAGAAGAGAGGAGGGAGTGACATGTGTGCCAAGCAGGAGGTAAAGAGAGGAGATATTCCACAGTCAGTAGAACCTTCTTTGAATCTCCTAATTTAATTCATTTAAAATCTTTTATTTCCTTTTTTATTCTGTGTTTATATGATTGTGGGAGAGGTTTAACATAGTTGAAGAGTTACTTGCGGTTAATAATTTGAACATGAACACTATGTAGTAGACATGCATTGATGTGTGGCCAGATCAGTGTCATAATCTCCAGCCTTGTGCGTTTTATGTATCTGTAATACATTCCTTACAGGTCTCTCACTTTCAGCCCCGTGGCTTGCTCATGCTCTCCCTGCAAATGGACAGAGCTCTTGTGTGCTCCCTGAAATCCAAGCAATACTCTCAAGTCATAGATTACCAACCAGATTCCAAAATACACAAAGGCCCCTGTGCAAATTTGAGTCCACATGCTGACACCTTTGTGACTGTGGCCAAGTGTAATTAATTGCAGGACCACAACATTTTCTGAACTCAGAGAGGCAATGAAACCTAAAGGTTTTAATGCTTGCACTACACAATCAGGCATCACAGTGCATCTTGTAAAATCACCTGCTGTTTTCACATATGCCCGAAGGCAAAATCAAGCCTCTCATGGTTAAATTCATTTTACAGGCTTCTTAATACAATAATATATGCAGCTTCTTTGTACTACAAAATGAAAAGAATGCATTTTGATCTCTGGGTGAGTCTCTGCTAATTAGGCCTTACCAACTTGATTGGATTGTGTGGGGGTTTTCCCCCTTTAATCTTTTCTAATGTCAGGTTCTATTGTGAGATGATTTTTGTCTTGCTTTTATTGTGTGATATCTTCACAGAAACTCAAAATTATGTTTCTTACCCTCTTTTCTTTTTCTTTTTTCCCCCCCTTTTCTCTCCTTCCACTTGTTAAGCAGCTTTTTTCTTTTCATGGTCTTTGAAAGATTAGTATGTTCTTTTCATTTGTGTAAATACTAGTTCATCAGTCTTAGTGAAACATTAGTATAACTCTGCAAGTAGTATTTGGTTGGCAGATTGATGCCCGAATAGTGTTGCTTTTCAATGGCATAACTGAAATTAGGTTCCTAAATCCAGATTTAAGAAGCAAAAGTAGAATTATATGAAAAGCCATTGTCTCCTAACAGTGCTCCCATTGGACTGGTAGGTGAATGTAAAACACTTCTTTAAAGACGATAACTTTTCCTTAGCTGCCAAAGGGGATGCTGCAGGGCCCTGACTTAGATAGGTGATGTTTATTTTCCTCAGCTTTTGATTCAGAAAGTCAAACCAAACTATATGTAGTCCAGCTGGCTTTCACCCTGGAAAGAATTGTCAAAAGATGAAAACATGTAAATTATTGTGACAGTTTAATTACCAATGTATTTTCTTCCTTAATTCAAATTGTACTTCACTTTTATGCAGTCCCAATAGCCATACAAACTTCCTGCAATTTCAAACACAAATTTACCAATGTCAAAAAACATCAGAGAGGTTCCTTTGCTGAATAAGGTGACTATGGGTCTGGTTTATTCTGCTACCCTAAACCTGGGTAAAGAAACATTTCCTTGGATGACTGGTTTGCCAAATTAATGTTTTTAGAACTTGATTCCTTCATATACAGTAAGGATGATCTACTCTTTGTCCTGCTGTGGTGCCAGCTGGGCATCTGATCCCATATTTAGTGATGAAGAGCTTGCATGAAAAACTGGCAACAAGACTCCTTAGTGGCTACATAAGACTAACCATGCATGTTTCTCAAAATATAGTCATTAGTCTGTGGCAGATATTCCCCACTGACATTGATGCTTCTTGTAATCTTTGTTTGGACAGTTTTTCCACCAGAACTTTCTGTGGGATAATGCCATCATCCTTCCTGGAATTTCCCCAGATTATAGCATAATTGCTAGAAAGTGATAATAACACTCATTCTTTTTAATCCCTGTGTTGTCACAGTGCAGACTGCACATAGTGCCAGCAGCTGCCTTAGGTGGCTGGCAATTTTGACAGCACCTGAAACATTCCTCATGGTTAAAGTTGAGGGCAGTCTTGCTGGTTGCTTCCTTAGCACCAAAAGGCACACTTGGCATTGTGCACATCCAGGAGAGTCTTTCAGGTTAAAGTACAGGGTGAAACATGAAGCATCCTTTTCCTAATCGTGAAACAGGTTCTTGACACCAACCTGCCAATAGCTCTCTCAGTTAAGTTCCCAGTAAGAGAATGGATTTTCCTCACATTCATTCATCTACCAGCAGCACTGGCTAGAGGTACCTGAATGCATGTCATGCCCTCTTCAAGTTTAGTGCTGCTTTCATACAAGTATATACAATTAGCATCTCTGGGGAGACTGCTAATGCGAACCCTGCCTGCAGCACATCTCTGAAGGTGAATATTTAGTTTTATACTCACAGTACTTTTAACTAGGGCCACAAATCTGTGCTCATCTTACTGGGTTATATACTGATATATGACAGATATTCAGGAAAAGAAAATTTTACAGCCCTCTTGGGTGTCCTTCATTTTCAGCACTGTTGTGCTTATTAAAATGCAGTTTGTTGTGATCTTGTTCATGAATTAAAAATGTGGTGGTTGTGTTGCATTGGGATTTAATTAGCAGCTGGGTAAGTGACTGCCTTATCTGAAGTTATAGAATTTAGTGGCATGTCTTCAGTGCTATGAGTGCTATCAGTGATATATGCACTGAAGCTAAGCCATATGATTTATTTAAGCTTTTGACCTGCTTTTCTGCAAATCTAAGAGTAGTGTCTCCTGGCATAGTCTGTAGTATAGACCATAACAGCTTAAATGGATTTTTGAATGACTAGATAAAAGTGCTTTCATTTTCCTTTGTGTATCTTAATTAGAGTGCAGTCACAGAATGAAAAGCCTGTGAGACTCAGTTGCCATCAGTTTAAGCGAGATGAGATGGCATCACATCTTCTAGTTTTTCCTCTTTTTGCTGATGATTTGTAGGCAAGAACTTGAGCAACCTAGAAGAATATATCTGAGTTATGCTGGGCATCTGGTATCTTGAAAAGGAAGCCAATTAAATTCAAATATGCTTAATTATTACAAGGCCTTTGTAGTTTTACATACCATTGCTGCAATGCAGATCTATGTTATTTTGACTCCTTTACTAGATGTGAGGATGCAGGTTTTCCTACCACAAAACACCATGTGATTAATCCAACTTTCTGGTAGCCTCTAAAGTGAGTGTGAGAATCAAACAGGTGGAGGTTGGTGAAACCATTTTCCAAATTCTCATCCTCCATGCTGTGAGTGAAGAGTGATCATTGGCAAGACTATAGGAAAGGCTGTTCTTACTTTTGTCTCATCGGACCTGCCCTGTAAATAAAAGGGCATCTTCCCTTTTCTGTGCCAGCCACCTGGCAGTAATTGCAAGAAGGAGGCATGTAATTAAGCCTTTTTAATTAAATGATGGATAATATATGTATTACAGCGGCCTAAAAGGAGGAAGATTATGTACAGCAAATCCGCAAAGTCCCCCTTGATCTCTGCCAAAGGGGACTGTAAAACAAGGTTTTGCAAGGGATGTTTATTGATCAAGACGATTGACTGGGAGGCTAGCAGCTGTGACCTAATGGTAGCATGAGGATGAAAGTAGTAAGAAAAATTAACTGGAGATAAAGTATGCAGTTCCTCATTAAATCTAAATTGAAAGAAACTTTCATAGAATCATAGAATGGTCTGGGCTGGAAGGGACCTCCAAAAAAGGAGTTCAACAGGTTCCCCAGAGAGGTTGTGGAGTCTTCTTCTCTGGAGACTTTTAAGACCCCTCTGGATGCATTCCTGTGTGACCTGTGCTATATTCCATGGTCCTGCTCTGGCAGGGTGGTTGGACTTGATGATCTCCAGAGGTCTCTTCCAGCCCCTAACCTGTGATCCCATGATCCTGTGCCTCATGTCCAATTTTACTATAGGCACCAACTTTGCAGTCGTGGCTAACTATAACAGGGAAAAAAAGTAGCAAGAGAAATCACTTCCCTTTATCTCTGAAATGTATTTTAAAGACCTACATTTTCCTTTATCCTCCTCTTTGCTTGCAGAGTGAGGTAATACTGTGTTCCTCAGTGAACTCATAACTTGACCTGCTAACACTGCAAACTGATTCCATCACTGAGGTTTTATAGAAACATGAAAAGCAAGTTACTCCATTTGGATAAATATCTAGGAGGAGTTTTTAACAATTGCTATGGTTTGAGGCAGGATGCCTTTGAGAACCACAGAGTTGAGGACCTCCAGGAGGACCAGAATGGTCCAGAGATGGATCGGGAAGTGTAAATTGTTATCCTATCCCATAATTCTGCTCTTTATAAGCTGGCTGTATGGCTAGGTCTTCCACATTCTCCCTTTGCTCTTCTCCTGGGAAGGCACAAGCTCTTATCTGGTATGGGGGAGCGTGGGATTTCACAGAATCACAGAAACATTCACATTGGAGAAGACTCTCAGGATCACCGAGTCCAACCAATAACCCTACTCTACAAATTTCACCCCTAACCCGTATCCCCCAGCACCACAGTGCCTCACCACTCCCACTGTGGAAAATCCCAATGTCCCAGACCAAGTTGCAGCTTGAGGCCATTCCCTGTTGTTCTATCCGTAGTGACGGGATGAGAGGGAATGGACTGAAGCTTGGGGAGGGCAGATTTGGACTAGACATCAGGAAAAAATTCCTCACAGTGAGGGTGGTGAGACACCGGGAAAGGCTGCCCAGGGAGGTCACAATGTCCTCTCCCTGGAGGTGTTCGAGGCCACGTCGGATGAGGCCTTAATCAACTTGGTCTAGTGGAAAGTGTCTGTGCCTGTGGCAGGGGGGTTGGAGCTCTGGTGGAGTCTCCTCCCACCCCAGGTGCGGCCACTTTGCCCTCCCCACCCACTCCCCTTTTTAATCCCCACCAGGATGGGCAGAAGCCCTAAGCTGAGCCCATCTGGGCTGAGGGATCCTCCTCTCATCTCTGGTGAGTGCCCATGGTGCACACGGGGTGATGGTGGTGGTGACAACAAAGGCCGGGGGGCCTGGTGGCCCCCCGGTCAGGTAGGAAGAGCGTTGGTGGTCACTCCAATATCGTCCATGGATGCTGGCTGGGTCTCCTTACTGGGGCTGAGTTCCTCTGTGTGGTATCTTGGCTGGTTGAGGGTCTTGCCCCTGGCTCTGGCATGGGTGCAAAAATTACTTTCTTAGTCTTAGCTGTCCCAGACCCCAGGGCCTGTATCCTAGGAGATAAGGAAAAGGAGCTACACTTCCACCTAGCTTATTTAATTTGGGCTTCTGGGAGAAAAGCTTCAATTTCATCTGATTATGAGAACTGATTTTTGTTTCCCCTGAGGAGTTGGTCAAGGTCTAGAGAAAAACAGAATTAGAGGAAAAGTGTATTTCTGACAGAAACAGCTGGCTGAGTGTACAGTTTCCCATGTCTGTGCACTTATGTGCAAGGTGTTGGTTTGGGGGTTTTTTTGTATCTTAGATACAAAATTAGTGAACCCAACATTATGCTTTACATTAAAGACAGCGTTTTAGTTGTGAGAGTGTGTGCCCCCTGTGTGTTTAGATATATTATCTGTAGGCAGAGCTCATTTGATGTCTTTTTCCTTCGTGAAACTCCTCTTTTCTCCTGTTTTCTTTTCATTTTTACCATTTCTCCGCTTTTGTGAGGGGAAGGATGGTTTTCTTAAGACTAATTCTAGAAATACTGGGAAGTTTTCAATGGATTTTATCCATTTTGTTTGCAGGTTTATTCCAGGTGTTGAAAGCCGTATACAGTCCCATTTCAAAGAGTGTTTAGAATAACAGTCTCTATACATCTGTGCTTCATAAGACATCTGAATGCTTTCTGTAAAACTGTTATTTTAACTTCCAAGACAAAACCCTTTCTAGTAGGAAGGAGACAAACTTGTCTTTTTGTTTTTCCAACTGATTGGAAATAACAAATAGTTGTACTGCTTTTTAAATTCCAAGCAGAACCTCAGTTTCCCTTACTAAATAACGTCAGTGCTGTTGGCTTTCTCATTTTTGCTGTTTTTGCAGATAAGTGTTCCAGCATCTATATGGCTTATGTTGTAGCAGAATGAAAATGGCCTTTATTTCTACAATATGGCAGAAACAAATTGTTCTCAATTAGCTCCTTTCTTGTTCAGGGTGCATGTTTTAAGCCAATGTGTTTGGCTGTGCTACACTCAAAATGGAGTTGCTTTTACTTGCCAAATTTCACAAAGCGCTCTGGCATTCACAAGCTGACGGTCTCAAACTAGATGTAGAAAGAAAACTGGAGGATGTTTTAGTGTGCCTTAATACTGTTGTTTTCCACCATTAGTTATCCAGATTTTCTTGTGCTGCATTTATATTTACTAACCTATAGATATTTTTATCTCTAGAATATCTGTCAGTATAGTAACCAGCAAGTATATGAACTCCTGAAGGGTTACTCGTAGAAGGGAAATTCAGTGACGTTTGACACTGTTACGGTTTTCGAAGTAGGCCTTTATACCTCTCTCTCTCAGCTTGGTCCAGCTAGTTACCATGTTTTATTAAGAATTATGATTCCACAAGAGGCTTGGTCCCAAAGGCAAATATTGTTAGATGCTATGGATTGGGCAAAGGAGGAAAAAAAAAAGCTTCTCACAAAACAACTGCAAATCACTTTTCACACAGCAGCAGATGAGAAACTACATATCTGAGACAAGTACAGAGTTATAGCCTGAGGAGATGCCTTTCTGTTTCTTTTCTTTCTCACAACTTTTATCTTCCTGTTCCTAGGCTTTGTATGAATAATGTTAGTAGAACTTAAGTCAAGAAGAGGAGGTATGTGCCATGCACCAGGGCTGTGAATCAGTAGAGGGCACTATGTAACTGAATTAACATGCTGATGCTGAGTGACGTGTTGGTAGAATTAGCATCAGTTACACTGAGGTTTAGGTGACTTAGCTGAGGGAATACCTGTATTCATTCAGTGATACAGAGAATGCACCACACCATCTAATTTCTTCCAATGAATGCTGACTATATTCCAAGGTGTTTTTACTGTGCTATAAAGAATGTCTGGATCGTTGGCACCAGCGCTTCCAATTCACGGTACTGCATCCCACTCAGGTGCTATCTGGACACATAACATTTAGGGGAGTGTGAAGTTGTCTTGTGCTTTGTGCCAGACTTTCTCCTGAGATTCCACTCTGTGTTGAGGTACAGATGATATTTCCTGGCAGAGCACTCTTTCTCAGCCAACCTTCACTCACTTTCACTCTCCCAGGAGAAATGAAAGACCAGTAAAAAGGGGCAGTGGATAGAAATTGAGGCATAGGAAGTTCCAGGTGAACATGAGGAAGAACTTTTTTTCACTGTAAGGGTGACAGAATACTGGAACAGGCTGCCCAGGAGGGAGATAATCAAGACCTGCCTGGATGAGTTCCAGTGTGATATGGTATAGGTGATCCTGCTCTGGCAGGGGGCTGGACTGGATGATCTCTGGAGGTCCCTTCCAGCTCCTAACATTCTGTGATTCTGTGACAGTGTCAAGTCCCTACATCCTCCCAAGTGCTGGGGTTCAGTTCTCATGCTATATTTTTTCTCCCCCATATTAACTCATGTCAGCTGTTTGACTTCAAACAGAGCTGCTGCATGCAGAGAGGATATTTCTATACTATTTACATTAGTGAGTCCAGTGTTAGTATGCCAAATGTTGATTGACATGGAACAACTGGATGGGAAAAAAATCTCTTGGGAATTGTAATATTTGTGACAAACACTGTATTTCTCACTTCCCTGTTTGTCTGTTCCAGAGACAGCTGATTACATCAATTTCTTCCCTATAGTTTAAGCCTCTTCCCTATGCTTTATTCCGTACTGCAGCAACTGCCTTTGTAAGCAGTAAGTGACCTATACAAACACAGTACCTCCAACTGCTAATGCTTATCTTCTGTTTTTGACAGCATCATGAAACAGTATCTAAAAATATATGCCTGTATTAAGTACTACGAAGCCCTAAAATCCCAGCTAAAACAAAAAGATTTGTAGAAGGCAAAAAGATACTTCTGAGCATCACAGTACTGGTGTTGCAGTGTGTCAGTTACTATTGCTGGGTTTGTACTGCTCTGGTTTACATATAAAAAAAGTACACAGGAAATGAACAGGAAATGTTTTATGCATCTTGGGGCATATTTTTCATTGTCCTGTCTTTCTTTAGAGCAATAGGAATTATGGAGAATGCAATTCCCAGCAATATGGTAGGAACTGACAAATTTGCAAAACTAGCAACCTCCTTGATATTTAGGCAAAAAGTGCAAATTCACCAGAAGTAAAATGGAAATGTTTTGGTTTCTTAGGTCTTACAGTTGCACGCAGTCTTTCTTTTGGTGCTGCTGCTTCTTTTGTTTCTGTGTAGAGCCTAGTCTAGCAGTTTCCTCTCTCAAAACTCTGACAGCTGCTGGAACTTTATCTGTGTAGGAAATAAGGATCAAGCCTTAGGTAATGTCTTAGGATCTCTTGAAGTTAACTTTCACATAAGACTACTTCACTCTTGCAATTGCTTTTGCTTTTCCAGTTTGTTATTGTGCTATGAGACTTGTCCCCCCAGATTTCTGCACAAGAGACATACCCAAGATTTCCCTTTGTAGGAGTTCAAATGCAATGAAACAGAAGAAAACTAAACCAGATATGTTTTGTATGTCTCTCAGCTGTGCACTCAAGAGGAAGCACCACAGGGAATTTATAAGACTTGAGTTAACTTGGAGGGGCTAACTCAGTTTTGCCTCTGGCAGAGCAGGAAGCTCAGTACAAATTGTAACTGCTGTGCTCAAGAAAACATCAGAATAGGTTATTCCATGTTCCATAAATCTAAATCTGGAAAATGATAGATACTTAAAACCAAGCTGGTGTGCATGTTTTTGGAATACCTACTTAATTTTTACACTAGTGAAGTGTAGCTCCAGTGTTGAGAAAAAGACAAGGTAAAACTGACTTCCTGCTGCCACAGGAATTAGTTAAGGAATTTTAAAGTGCCCAAAAAGGCTAAAAGGTTATTACCAACATATAATTTCAGATGTTACTGGCTGGGACAGGAAGGTACTCAGTCTGAGAGCTTTTGCTTTTCTTTCATAGCACTTTGGCAGATCAATAGGGAGGTGTACCTCTGGTTCAGATTAATTGAATATTAAATTCCATGATAGATTCCAAATGCCTATGTTGAGACTAAATATTTCTGTTGAAACAAGCTCACTGAGTTAATATCCATCTGCAGGAATTTTTTTTCCTGATTCCATTTTGCACAAGAGCTGTAAGCATGCACCTTTGTTCTATGATGAATTAAAATAAAAATAAGGAAAACCAACCACCCTCCATTTTCTGGTGTATTTGTGAACATGTGCTGGAATGTCTGTTCTGAAATTGGACATGCTAGGTTTTCAAACTTGGTGTCTCTGTCTGTTTAAGTGAGTGGAAATCTACTCTGGCTAGGGAAAAAATTGATTGAAACCCATAATGTCTTCTCAAAAGCACCTCAAAATGAAACTGTTACTTTGCAGCTGCTTATTCATATGTCCCAATCCTTTCCTCCTACTCTTTGCTTTCTTCCTTTCATTACTTTGTTGTTTGTGACAGGGATTCCATTAGATTCCTGTATCAATACAAAGACTAGATGACAACACCTTTTCTTCTTTACTTTGTCTAACCTGCTGGGTTTTTTCATAAACTGATCTTTCTCTCATTCTAATCCTTAGGGTGTTGTTTTTTTTACATTGCTGCTTTCTACATGTCTCCCTTTTTGAATTAGGAGTCTTCAAAGTTATTAGACAGCACTTTTCAAGTTGTATCTTGTTATATTATTTCCACACCAAGTTTTGAGTCTTTCAAGATCCCTTTTACTGTCTCCTCTGGTGCTTGCAAACTACTGCAGATTTGAATAATGTGCTCTCTGTCCCTTCTTTCACATTATTAATAAAGAGGCTAAATCAAATCAAGCCTGACACTTCTTTATGTAAGTGATCTTTGGATTCCTCTCCTCAACACAGCACCTGGTTTTAAATATTAAATCTTGGTGCAGTATTTCTTAAAGCTAGTCTAAATAATTTTTTAGTGATAGATTTGTGTGACACTGCATCAAATATCTATTAAAAGTGAGTACTTCTACCACCTGACATTCTTGCTGATACAGTGCTCACTTAAACACATAATTTAATGCAAATCGACAAATTAGCTGTGGCACACAATATGGCCCTTATTGTTTTATCTCTTTTATGGAGTTCAGAATGCATTGGAGGGGGAGAAAAGAGAGTAGGCACATAATGCAAATGAGCATTCTTTGTGATTTTTAAAAGCTAATATGCTGCCATCCATATAGTCATCCAGGGAAATAACCATGGAAATCAAAAAGCTCTGCAAATTACCTGTTGTCTTCCACTCTTTTTTAAGCTAGATCTTTTGAATATCCAGTAGTACCTGAATAGATATATAAGATCTAGCTCTTAAATGATGTAATTAAGACATTCTTACTGGCCACGCTAGCACACTCTGGACTTTAAGGCAAGGGGAGCTGGACTGGAAGAATGAGTCATTACTAGTAAATACTCCTCTTTTTTTTTTTTTTCCTTTCTAGGGTGGGGATTTTAGGTTTACTGAATTTTTATTTTTCCTTTTTTCTTCTCCAGGGAGGTCTCAGAGCTGTGATTTGACTTTATTGTAAAGCTCATAACAGCTGCTGTTGTAAGAAAAAAAAAGGAAAAAACCCAACACCCAGCCATTAAATAACTAACAGTTTGGTTGTCTTATGAGCATTCAGGAGAAGAAAATGTAACATATGTTTCTTCAGTAACAAACAGGCAGTTTTTCATCTCAGCTGAACAACTCTGTTCCATCTCACTTTTATGATCTGATCTTAGTGACTCTACTGCAGGTGTTAATTGTTTTTTGCCCAGAAGTGCTCAATATGAAGTTTTGAAGGTAGAGGGCACTAGCAGTTCTGCACACAACTGATGTAATTCAACTCTGTATCACACTGAAGTTGCACATAGAATCACAGAATGGTTTGGGAACAATCACAGAAGGGTTGACGTTGAATGGGACCACAAGAGGTCCTCTTGTTCAACTCTCATGCTCAAACAGGGTCACCTAGAATCAGTTGTCCAGAACTCTATTCAAGCAGCTTTTGAATAGTCTTCAGGATGGAGACTTGATGAGCTCTCTGGGCAGCCTGTGCCAGTGCTCTGCCACTCTCACAGCGGAAAAAATAGCTCCTAATGTTCAGAGGGAACCTCCTGTGCTGCAGTTTATGCCTTTTGCCTCATGTTCTGCATGTACACATGTAAGTAGTGTTGCATGTATTGATTAATATTTGTGCTTTCTTCCAGAGAATGTTTAGTTGTTTGGTGCAGCTTCTCATTCATGAAAGCCATGGTTATAATTGTGTTGCTTTTTTGTCATGGGTTGGTTGTTTTTTTTTTCATCTTGTAGGGTAAGTCTTATCCCTTTAAAGGTCCATTCCCTCCTATGTGGAATCCTTTGGCCTACCTGGACTACAACAACTTATGGAGGACCATGGATGAAATGGGAAAGGAGGTATGGCATGAGGAATTGCAGCTGACCACATCAGCTCTGCTTTGTCTCCATGAGGGGCAAAGTGACTAGAATGCAGATAGGCAAGCCTGCTCTATCTTGAACAGACCTGGTGATGGCAAGAGCAGCATCATACCATGCTTTATTTGTATGCACTGATGGTCAGAGCATAGGTATAAGTGGTATCCTGGCAAGCTCTTTAGAAGCCCATTCTGCTGAGGTTGTCTGCAGTTAAACCTTCATTTTTTCTGGATATATGAACATCAGGGCTTATGCATGTGACTTTTAGCACTTTGCCTGACAACTGAGTGAGTAATATTTTAAGAGGCTTGTAGGCCTCAAAGACATGCCCTTCTCCACCTTCAAATTCAACTTGTTAATTTTATTTTGTTGCCAGTAGTGTATGTTTTCCACTGACTGAGCTACAAGACTTTGAGAAGTTGCCGTTAATTGCACAGATGAATGGGAGGGACATGGAATAAGTCAGAGACATTCCCTGACATTGTACTTTGCCTTTTTAGGCAAAGTTCTTAACTCTAAAATTTTCTTTCTCAATCTAAATAAAATAAAATAAAAAAATAATAAAACAAGCAAGCAAACACCAAGAAAATCGTAAAAACATCCTCTGAGTTCTCTATATTACCTACCAGACATTTGCAGGCTGAATTGCCATACAGAGTTGAGACTGCTTGTGATTGCTTGTGTTTGCTTGTGTTTGTTGCCTCTTTTTTATGCCACTCATGCTCTTTGTCTCTTTAGATTCCTAATGAAGCCCCATGGAAGGCTCCACATGCTGAGGAGTGGGACAAAATGACTATGCAAGATTTTATAGATAAAATCTGCTGGACAAAGTAAGAAGCTCTTTAATACAAACTATAATAGCTTATGTTTATACACCTTGGAGTCTCAAATAAGTGTTACTGGTTTGCAAACAGAGCTGCCACTGGAATACAGCCTTTTTAAAGGAAAGGGGAGAAAAGAAATGCCTTGCAGTAATGGACTGCATCTGTCAGTGTACACAGTGGATTCTGCTATGCTTCCATAACTTTTTTTAGACTAAAATAAAGATAAAAGGAAAATGTTTGGGGAGGGTTACTTCTGAGGGGTTGGGTAGTACCTTCATTTGTTACATGCACTTTTCCCACTTTACTGTGTGTTTAACCTTTAAGAGAAAAATGTTCTGGCTACAGCAGGTTTTTTGAATCATATTTTTGATTTATTCTGAGCTGGAACAGCTGATTTTATCAAAATGCTAAAAAATAAAATAGCATTTGTCTTGAAATAGCACTAAATCACTTCTAGCACCCATCATTCTATTGTTCAACTGCTGCACCATATACCACTGAGGGAAACTGAAAATGCTTCCTGTTTTTATGTATACATCAAAGCAATTTTTCTTTACTTGCCATTCAGCCACAGTTTGATTGGTTTTCATCACACTGATTCTGTCTTGCTGTAAAGCAGATTGAATTCTGCAGCAGCCTCTTCACAATTGCTAAGCACCTGTCATGTGGCTGGCACAGAAGCCTGCTAGCACCCACTCAAGCTGATGCTGTAGGTGACAGGGACATATTTATAGCTTCAGACAGACTTTAGAAACCAGCATGGTCATTATTAATGAACCATGGGCACTTGACCAAAAACTTTCAATCTTCTGCTTTAACAAGAGTGGAAAATTGCACAAAACCTTTCTCTTTTTTTTTTTTTTTGTCTTACTGTCCATACTCAGTAAAACCAAATAGAAAATGATGCTGGCAGTTCTGCTGGCTATTTGAACCTCTGATTTGGTGAGGAACTACACAAGTTAGCAAAACACTGTGCGTCAGTAGTCAGTCATTGAATATCCAATGGCTCGTGTGATTACATGCCTATGTTTTCAAACTGATGGAATGAGACTTGACATTTTACCTGAATATTGACATAACTGTCAGCTTCTCTTAGTTCCAAGATGCTTTTCAGATTTTATATGTGCATCTCAGCTTGATTTGAGCAGTTTGTTCAAGATTTATGCAACCTGCTGTTTTAACTTCTCACCCTGGAAGGTAACGATCCAGAAGGGTAATCTTCTACTGTACAGATTTGCTTATGGCTAGAGATGCTTGCTGGAAATACCCTGAGTGCTCTTGGTTGAAATCATGCTGCCATTTCCAGGTAAAACTCAGAACTGGGGAACTGAAATGCTGAAAAGCAATGGGAGAAGGCAGCAGACATAACAAGAACTTAA
The DNA here is from genome assembly GCF_014839835.1 of Dryobates pubescens. Classification (NCBI taxonomy): domain Eukaryota; kingdom Metazoa; phylum Chordata; class Aves; order Piciformes; family Picidae; genus Dryobates; species Dryobates pubescens. The sequence goes on along the minus strand of NC_071623.1, from coordinate 15,601,264 downwards.
TCATTGTCTAATAGCTTCAGCTATTGATATTTTGCAATATTGTTTTTAATATAAAATTGAATATTTTCTGTATTACTTTTGTCTGTCAGAAATGAAGCTGCAATGTGCTCATATTTCAGAAAGTAGATCAGCTTTTTACTTCAGCAGTGAGACTCTTCATTTTTAGAAATGACAGAAGATGTCTCTTTTTTTTCCTGTATGGATCTATGACTGCTTGAAATAGTTTCAGTTATGGTTTTCAATTTTTTTTTTATTTCTTTTTTTAAAGTTTGATGTCTGAAAAAAAGAAGCAGCTAACAGTGGGTTCTGTACTGATTGCTTGATGCCTGACATGTGTCCTGGCATCTGTTTCCATGGTGTCCTGTGATAAGACCAGGGGCAATGGCTACAAACTGGAACACAGGAAGTTCCACCTCAAAACGAGGAGAAACTACTTCTTTAACTGTAAGCACTGCAGGGAGGTTCTGGAGTCTCCTTCTCTAGAGGCTTTCAAGACCCACCTGAATGTGTTCCTGTGTGGCCTGCCCTAGGTCATTCTGCTTTGGCAGGGAGTTGGACTCTTACGATCTCCAGAGGTCCCTTCCAACCCCTACTGTTCTATGATTCTATGCGAGTTACCTATAGAATCTCAGCCCCTGTCAATCACAATGCAGTTAAACTGAGCATCTGTAGTCCTATCCATGTCCCTTTGAACTTCAGAGTGAGAGCAGAGGAAGTATTTACTTCTAAGAGGAAAATGTTTCTCTGAGTCTTAATGAACTCTTAGTGCACTCCAAAATCTTGTACAGGTTTATACAGTAACTTTCAACTGTTATGAAAACACCAAGTAGAGGACATAAAGCCATGATCCTTAATGTGGCCACTCTTCCACATATGTATTCATCACCACTGGCTATCAGGTGACTGGCTAAAATACTAAGCTGAGCAACCAAAAGTTTCCTTTCCCTTTTCTTGCCAGACTTCTACATGAATATCTATATGCTGTCTTTTCTCTTATGGCTTCCTGCTTACATTTCATTGCACGTGTTCCAGCTTCAGCAGTGAGGGGATGCTTACTAATCCATAGAATTTAGATAATTATCTTAGACAAGATCACTTTTTTTCATGGCAAGCATTGAGTAATCTGTATGATATAGGAATGTGTATATTCAGCAGGAGCAAACTGAGCTACAGGTCCTCTATGTAACGCAGGAACCGTGGGAGGACATGGTGGTTTTGGATTCTGGTGAAGACAGGAAGTCCGTCTCTAGGATGACAAGCTAACTTTGCATTAGTAGCATAAAGTGACATAAGCTTTCATGCTCTCTTGTGTTCCCTGGAGCCCTAATTTGGCTGGAATACAGCAATGCCTGACTCTTCTTTTTGGGATTACTTGAAAAAATGGTGCATAAAAGGAATTGATAGTTTCCTGCTTCAACTGAAATTAGGGAATTCATTGCCTGCAGTGAAAGAAGAGGGTAGCAAAGTCAGTTTCTCCCCTACTAAAGAACAATCTTGTCACCCTTCTCCAGTTTTTTAAATCAACCCAATTTCATGTCTCTTTGCAGGGCTGCCAAGAGTTTTGCAACTCTGTTTGTGAATGTGGATGTCACTTCAGAACCCCATGAGGTCTCTGCCCTTTGGTTTTTGTGGTATGTGAAGCAGTGTGGAGGGACAACCAGGATATTCTCAACGACCAATGGAGGACAGGTACTGTAAGCCATCACCTTCTGCAGCACATGATGGGCCCTCTTTTGCTTTTTTTATTGTAGTTCAGAGGGCCAACTGAGATGCCAGTAGCAAGTTGATAACTGGGTCTGTTCATTTACACATTAATCTGAACCTTGCAAAACTAGTGGTGAAGCCTGTTGCTGTGCTGAAGCCATTGGCACAGCGATCAGTAGATCTGTATCTGCTCTTTCTGCCTCTGACTTCCTTTTGGGTTCTGGCTATGTTATGGATTTAGGACTGGTGTCCTACCATAGAGATCTTAAAAAAAAATTCCTCCAAGGGCTGGACAGGAGGTAGACACAGGATATTGTGAATTTAGTTATCCCATCCCATAATATTGCAGCATAGCCAGGTTATATAGAAGATTCCAATTCTTCCCTCAATCTCCCTTCCTCTGCTGCCAGCACTGCAGGCCATTATCTCTTGGTATTCTGGGGGAACTGTGGCCTTCTGTGGTCTTGGCAAAGATAATTTCTTGCTATTCAATTTTGGCCTAGCTGTGGGGGGGCAGTGAGACTGGGCAAGGGGGCATTCAGCCCTGGTGGGGGAAGACTGTGGTAGATTCAGGTGGAGAACTGGGCTGAGGCTGAGTCTGAATTTGTGTATTTTGTATCTCTGTATATATTTGTAAATAGTGTTTTCCATATAATCTCCAATTCTGTGTCAGCATCTTTATCTTACTCCTGGGGTAGGGAGGGTGGGGTAAAATACCTTTCTGTCCTCTCAAACCAAGACAGGTTAGAAAATGTAATTGGCTTTTCCATGCTGAGAAAAAACGACATTTTACATACACCTATTATTGTTATGAGGCTGAAGCAAGCCTTCGGAAGCACTTCATAGAGATGGCAACACTAGTTGCATGAGTGCATGGAGTGCTCCAGATTAATAGTGGAAATCTAGCACAGAGCCAGGTTCCTAAAGATGCAACCTTCCAAGGGTTAAAACTATTAAGATTTTCAAATTATCTTGAAAAATTAACATTTCCTGTTTAAAAGTCATATTTCTCTGAGGTGTTTGAAATTTGATACAGAGTGCTTCTACACTTCAAGGAATTAAAGACTGTTAATGGTCTTCTAATTGAGGAAATGCAGATTTTACTAACTGTATTGGAAATAATATTTTTTTAGAAATGCAAGTTATTTAATCATAGCTAACTAAAAGTAAAAATACATTAAAACATTAAATGCATAAGTATGCATTGATAAGAAATAATTCTGAATACATTGAATTCAATATCTTAATTCTGTACTATGTTAGAGGTGATTTGAAATGAAGTTGCCTTAGATAATACACTGCAGGAGACATTTTTAGTCTTGGCTATTTCACTTCTAATACTTTCTTATTTATTGTGAGGATCAGGGTTCCTGCTTCTGTTACACAGACCTGTGCAGCAATAGGAGTGAACTTGGAGAAAGGTTTAAAAGCTTAAGTACTTTTCATAAGTCTGGCTGATGCACACAGGTCTGTGGAATCCATTTGGAGACCATAAGAGGAGGTATTTTCTCATGAGGATACTGGTAATTCCTAGTTTTGGCTGGTGGTCAAATGTAGAAAGTATTTGAATTAATAGGAAGAGAAAGAAACATGGACACGTTTTCCAGGTGAGACAGACAAGCTTCCCAAAAGTTTTCTGATACTAACAGAAGAATGGTGTTTGTTTTGAATGCCAAACACAATGTTGTGATACACACTTGATGAGCACCTCTTGTCTGTGTCTGCTTTGAGTAGCTGGTTTCTGTTTTTCAGGAGAGGAAATTCATTGGGGGCTCTGGCCAGATCAGTGAGAAAATAATGGAGCGCCTGGGAGGCCGAGTGAAGCTGAGGAAGCCAGTCATCCGCATTGACCAGTCAGGTCAAAGTGTCATAGTGGAAACCTTAGATCATGAACTATATGAGGTAGTGAAACCTCTAACATTTAAGCAGCACTTGCTAGGAATCCTTTAACTGTTCCTTTTTGACTTCTCAAAAATCCTTTAGCCAAGACTACAAGAGACTGTGACAGAAAGTCACACTTTCTTGATTGTCCAAAAGTAGTAGCAGTGATAGAACTTTAAAGTGATGCCTGAAAAGCAAAGTGTATATTCAAGCTCTTTCTTTGCTACTATCTCTTTGTTGTGTTCAGTTACCGCGTGGATTAAAGGATAACTGTTAAGGTGATCACAAAAATGTAACAATGATAAACTTTCTGTGAGAAATGTTGCAGGTTTGGCTTCCAAGTTGTATCAGAGGTGTCCAGATGAAAGGAAGATCAATGAACTCTTAAAACACAGCACCTTTTTTTTAAGGACTGGTGAAAGAGTAGCTGCCCACCATTTGAACAGATGGTTGTTCATATAATGCTAGTTAGTTGTTTAACGAGCAGGATTTGGGGGGAGTTCAGTTTTTCAATTCTCATGCTAAATGCCAAAATTGTGTCAGAAGATACCGCCCTGCAGCCTCCTCAGATGCATGCCAAAATCATTAGAGCAATATACTTAGGATGAACTAGTGGAGAATGTGTTTGGCTGATGTCTAATTTCTTTTCCAGGGTAAATATGTGATCAGTGCCATTCCTCCTGCTCTTCTTTTGAAGATTCATTTCAACCCACCTTTGCCACCAATGAGAAACCAGCTCATCAATCGAATCCCCATGGGCTCAGTCATCAAGTGCATTGTGTACTATAAGGAAATTTTCTGGAGGAACAAGGGTACTACATTTTAATTTATAAGAACAGTAGAAACAGGGAGAGGGAAGAGGCTACAGACACAATTATATGTGTTTAGATGATACTGGATCTTAGAAGGAAACTTCATACACTTCTGTACCAGTTTCACTTTTCCCTGGGTGAGAAACTTGAGATATCAGTTAGGGGGAGAGGGTGGGTAGGGGAACAAAAAGGAGGTGGTAGTCATGAAGGAAGAAGTCATGCTTATAGCATACTGTCTTGGGTGCTCCTGTCCTCCTCTCTTTCAGTAGCACCTAGGTATGAGTGTCTTCCACCTGTACAGTAACATAAGTGATGTGTGATGGAAAGAGCTTTTATCTGATCAGTTATAAACCTGCAAAAATTCTGCCTTCTGGGATGCACTGTGCAGGATTAATTGAAGGTGTTGTCATATAGACATCCTGGACTCCCTTTACATGCTGAATACTTCCATCATGATCCCTCAGCTCTATCTGAGAAGTAAGACAAACTGAATCTTAACCAAAATGCAGGGTAATAGCACCCATTTTGCATCACTGCTTGTAATGAGTCCACATTTGTTTGTTGACAAATGTCATCCAGCACTCACCTGTGTGAATGATTTTAAGAGTTCTGGTTCCTGGCATATTCTGGCTGTTACACTTGGGATGCATTGGCAAGGGTTGACTCCCATTTTCTGATAGACCCCACACTTTTTGTACTTGCTTTGTGTTAACAAAGCTTTGCTAATTTTTCTTCTTTGAAGAACAATTTATGTTCTTTAAACCCTCATTTTTAAAGGCAATTCTGTTTTCAAACAGTGTATAAATGTCCTTCTGTGTCTGACATAAATGTCATATGGAAGCAACTGTGCTAGAGGCTCTTGAATGTTTTCAGCATCTAAGAGCAATCTCTTCCTCTGCAATCAATTGCTTTGCTAACCAGGTTGCAGAAGACTTTCTTCTTCTGTCATGAATTCCACAATAGGAGATTGCCATAGTGACTTTATCTTTTTAAGATACTTAAAGGATTGTTACTTGTCAGCACATCTGAGATATAAACTTTCTCTTTTAGAGAAGATCAAATACTTCTCCAACCCAAGGCAAAAATTATACTACACTACCTTGCAGATCATCAAGGCAGCTTTGTGCTAATCTTTGTCACCTGATGGGGGTCACTTTACTTGGCTTTTGGGTCCCATCCCCACCCCTTCCTTTGATTCCATGATTGTAATACAGGAAAAATGGAGAATGATAGAGATCAGGAGTGACCTCTGGGTGTCATCTAGTCCTGTGCCTTGCTCAAAACAGAATTAATTGAAATCGGGCTGTTCAGCACTTTTTCCAGTTGAGCTCTGAGTATTTCACAACTTCTTGGAAGCTCGATCCTATGTTTGGATACGTAGATCCTCACTTCTTTTCCACCTTGTGCTTAACAGGATATTGCGGTACCATGATCATCGAAGATGAGGATGCTGCAATTGGTTTAACACTTGATGATACTAAGCCTGATGGCAGCTTTCCTGCCATTATAGGGTAAGAGACAAAGAAAGTGTCCAGTTAATACCTTTTTGTTTCAATTGTTGCCTCTAAGCCAAAATAAAAAACTTACTACTTTTGAAGATAAATACTTCAAAATGCTTAAAGGGTTGAGTTTCAGCATGTGTGGTGAATAAGTTATATTGAATTTTAAGACAAAAACATGTTTTAATTGGTGACTTAAAAAAAAATAGACAATTTTCTTCTTTTTCCCATTGTTGTCTTTTGCCTTTTGCTGTGGCAAAGTGCAAAACTGGATAATAGGAAAGGAAGGAGAAATAAAAATGGGGTGATTGCAGTAATGTAAAACTTTCTCCAAATATTTTGCCTCCTTCAAATCTTCCGGTTAAGTGAAAGTTTATTTTCTGGAATTATATTTTGGTTTGTTCTCTTGGTGCTTTTTATGAACACCCAGAGAATGTGATCAGTCTTATAAAGTTTATTGAACAGCAATGTCCAATTCAGTCCCAGGCTTCACCCCTTCTTGGTCTGTATGCACTCATTGCTTCATAAAATTATTTAGGAAACCTCTTCTTTGGGAAATATGACAGACGGGGACCTACTGGATAGAATCCAATGGAGAGCCAGGAGGATGATTATGGGATTTGAGCATCTTTATGAAGAGAGACTGAGAGCCCTGGGGCTGTTTAGTATTGAGAAGATTGAGATGGGATCTCATCAATGTGTATAAATATCTAAGGGGTGGGTGTCAAGTGGAGGGGACCAAGCCTTTTCTGTGGTGCACACTAATAAGACAAGGAACAATGTGTTCAAACTTGAATGTAGAAGACTTCACCTTAACATGAGGAGAAACTTCTTTACAGTGAGGGTGACAGAACACTGGAACAGGCTGCCCAGGGAGGTTGTGGAGTCTCCTTCTCTGGAGACTTTCATGATGGCCCACCTGGATGCAGTCCTGTGTGGCCTACCTTAAATGATTCTGCTTTGGTATGGAAGTTGGACTTGATCTCTGGAGGTCCCATTCCAACCTGTTGGTCTCTTCTCCCAGGCAGCCAGTACCAGGACAAGAGGACACAGTCTCAGGCTGCGCCAGGGGAGGTTCAGGCTAGATGTTAGGAAAAAGTTCTATACAGAAAGAGTGATTGCCCATTAGAATGGGCTGCCTGGGGAGGTGGTGGAGTCGCCATCATTGGAGGTTTTCAGGAGAAGACTTAATGGGGTGCTTGGTGCCATGGGTTAGTTGTTTAGGTGGTGTTGGATTGGTTGATGGGTTGGACGCTATGATCTTGAAGGTCTCTTCCAACCTGGTGTATTCTATGTATTCTAATATACTGTGATCTCATGCAAAGATTCTAAGCTGACTCTCAGATTGGTTCCTTCCACAGAGAGTCTTGTAAGCAGCAGGCAGAGTGTAGAACATTAAGCAAAGAGGTGAAATGGGTGTTTTGGAAAGAGAATCAAAAGCTATTGGTATGAATTACAGCCTCACATCAAAGTTTTGGCATTTTAAATGATACAGAAAATTTAGTAACACAATGGGGGTGAATTGTTTGTGGTCTTCCTACAGCTTCATTCTTGCTCGGAAGTGTAGAAGACTGACAGGTCTCACGAAAGAAGAAAGGTAAGTACAAACCCTGGAGATATGAATGGAATCTGAGTCTATAATTTGTTATAAATGGCCAGAGGAGGAAAAACTGCCCTAATTTGAAGGGAGTTACCTGTAACCTTGTGACACCAGGCAGACATGTCACTATAAGGAATAAGATACCACTTGGTTTTGGTGGGAGGCCCCGCAGAATTGCCACAAACCAGCAGCAGATGTGGTAGCTAGCCAAAAGGGCAGGCCCTTTGAAAAATATCTGATCCTGGTTCACATTTCCCATCAGGTCTGCTTCATTTATGTCACTCAAACAAAAGAGATGCTTTAAGATGTGAATATGAAAGCAGTGTAGATACTCTACTACCTTCACTGGAAAGGGTTCAGGGCCAGCCTCATCCCCTTGCTCTGTTACCTCTTGGGCTTTCTGCAAATGCACTGAGTTTGAAGGCTTGTCAGAAGGAACAAACTTAGCCACCGTGCTTCAATTTTCTTTTATTTGTATTTTTTCTAATCACCCTGGAGGGACCTTTCAGTGCCTGTAACTTAGCAGCTACAGCAGCCTCAAGGTTACACTATGAAGGGATCAAAAACCTGCCTCTAGCTCTTCACTCTCAGTTATGGGGAAACAACATGCCCTTCAGGCACAGATGAAGGTCTTTTTTTTACTGTCGTCTTGAAACAAATTTCTGCATACAGTAGTTCTCTTTGGTTTATTGCTAAAATAGATTTATCAGGTAATGAGTTTTCCATCACATTGATTCACAGTAGCTGATTGAATTAAAGCTACAAGTAGAAAATCTGAATATGAGGAGAGCCTTATTTTGACTTGGAGAGAATGCTTTTGTTTTTAAAGCATGACACAAGGAATACTATGGCCAAGTATTAGGTAGTAGTATGTGGCCAGTAATAGGTAGTCTAACTAGAGAAGATATAGTCATCTCAGCTTAGCTTTGCAGGTAATCTGGCACTCTGTGGATATTGTGTCTAAATGGAGCTGTTAATGTCCCAGTCTTTTCAAATCACAAGGAAGTCTTTTTTTTGAGATAGTCCCTCAGCAGGCAACCGATGATAAAAGTAGTGTAAGTATTCTGTAATCCAGTGTGCTCAGCATTTTAAGCCATTGTAAACACCAAATGGTGTCTTACACTGTGTTAGTGTACTAGCTACAATGGAGCATTTTCAGTATTTGAGAAAGCTTCTCTTTCTTTGAGATGAAGGGCTGTTCTGCCTTTTGCAAGGCACCATGCAGGAAAGGTTGCTTTCCCCTGGGCTTTAAAAGCACTGGCACAACTATCTGACCCTGCTGCTGCCTACAGCCAAGTTTTAAATGAAAGGATTTTGAACTCTTGTCTTTTGATGAATTAGGAAGAAATTTGATTTGTTTAAGAATGGTTATGAAATATGTTTGGGTTGGTACCTGACAGATGTACTCTGGTGTGGGGACTACTTCTCTGGCTCCTGCAGTCCTGGCCACAGCCAGTGGATGCAGGAACCCATTGGGCTGCACTGCAAATGAGCAGAAGTCAGGGTCCAGAAGAAGGGGGAGAGCACAAATCCTGACCTTCTCTGTGTGTGCTCAGGGTGCAACCAGTTTCTACTGTTTAGACAGGGGCTATGGTGTTTTGAGAGAAGGATGTCTTCTGAGAACAGACTTCTTGTGGCACACCACAGACAATGCCTCTTGCTTAGATATTATGCTTGCTTATCAACACAAGCTGGGTTCTCCTTGTTTCATGCTGATGACAGGGTAATCTTTGGATATGTAGAGTAGGGTGTAGAATTAATGGGAGCTATCATAAATTATGATTGTGGAAGGGGACAGAAACAGTTTTACAGCCTAAGCCAGACTAAAATGAATAAAACTCGCTGCTATCCTCCATCTGGTCTTGCCACACCAGGTACCCCTGAGTAATTAGTGCTTAGGTTGTGCCCTACCTTTCACAGCTGTGTAACAAAGATGATAGCATCACATGCTGCTGTGGAAGAGACCAGAAAAAAAGAGCTGAGCATCTGCATGTGCACTTCACACAGCATGTAGCACCACAGGATCATACTTAAGTGGCTCTAGGCCTCTTACTTAGTGCTGTTGGCATCTTCTTAGCTGATTCCAGAGACAAGAAATAAAGAATATTCTTGCTTCATATTCCATATATTCTATGCTGACATTAACAGCAATCCATACTTAGGGTTTTGGGATTATTAGGGAGAGTGGCCTCATTACTAGATTACTGTTAGTACAAGTCTGTCCTTTAGAAACTGCTTTTCTTTAGTTTGTGGGTTTTTTCCTTTTTCAGATAATACTTTATTATTGATTTAAAAAAAACACTTGATCATGGAAGGAATCCTTAGGTATGAAGATGCCCTTGACTTGAAGCTTAGTGTTTTCTTTTGAATGGCTATCATAAACTAACTTTATCTGTATTTGCAATGTAGTTAGTAAACAGTAGTGAACCTGGTACTTGGAGCCCTGCAGTTGGCCGTATATGAATGCCATTTTCAGGCTCAAATCATGTGTGGAAATAGGACAGGGCACAGACAGATGTAGAGAGGTTGTTCTCATTCCCATCATGGTGCTGGGAGGAGCAGAAACAAATGAGGCATTGTGGAGCCCCTTCATGTTACTGACCTGCCCTGGAAGCAGGAGCCAGTAAGCATTTGTGAGAGGTGACAGGCAGACCACAGCCTTACTAGATTATACTGTGAAAATGGCTTTCTTTTGGTCAGACTGCACAGGTGCTGGTGGTCTGCAGTGCACAATGGTTGCCTCATGTAGGTGTTATAGAGGAAACGATCCCTTCTATTATGGTTGTTGCTAGATTCATCTCATTCCTTGACTGTAGAGGGTGGTTCATGTATAGATCTTTCCTGGCCAGCCACTGCATCACCATGCATTTCTGCTTCTGCAGCAGGCTAACCCTTGTTTTCTACCATGGGTCACAAGGAAAAGGCTGCTTCCTTCCTGCCAGCCACAAAATCACCCCAGGGCCACATCTCTTTCTGAAGTGTATCAGTCTTCACTTTGCCTTGCTCTAGCAACAACCATTACAGGCCAACTTCTTTAGGGTCTTTCCTCTCTTCCGGTTTTAACTTTTTCTCCTCAACCCCTTTCTGTAGCATTCTTTGAGTTCAGATGCTCATGAGTGAAGGTGGGCTTCTGTATAGCTGCATTGCTTCATACAGCAGTAGAGATATGGTTACCTCATACACTCTAAGTTGTAGCCCGTACAACTACAGAGCTGAGACTGCTGTATTTTTGCCCCCAGTATGGCTTTCTGAGGAGCACAGACTTTGCTTCCGAAAGTAAACATCTTTCTAGTCTTGTGCTTGTGTGTTTCTTTTTCATAATTGGTTGATTTATTTAATCTTTATCTTCTTGTGTTTGGGTGCAGTTAACAGAGGAAAAATAAGCCCCCCAAAGCTTATAGGAACACACTTAATTGCACTTGGGGTTTGCTACAGAATGAAGTATATTCATGGATTTATAGACTCATAAACTAAAACAGGAGGAAGTTTTATAGATCTAGAAATAAAGTACTGATTCCCTGAGAGCCTCTTTTCTGCATCTTTGCAGAAAAAAAATCCTGTAAGTTAGACTATGTGCTACAACAAAGTGCAGTGCCTTACTGCTGTTGTTTCCTGGCAGCCTAGAGGATAATGTATGGATTTGGACTACTCAAGGTACCTTAAGGGAACAGCTTGCATAACTGCTGGTAAAACCAGCACTTTGCACAGAATTGTGAGTTATTTCTGGTGATCCTGAAGCTGATGACATTAGATTGAAATCAAGGCTCTAGTTTTTGGCAAACGGATATTAATACTTGTTCTATTGAAACTAGGACACATTTGGGGTAGGTTTTGTCTCTCCTCACGTGCAAGACTTCTGTTGCCTTTCCTTTGCAGGAAAACAAGGCTGTGCGAGCTTTATGCGAAGGTTCTGGGATCAGAAGAAGCTTTACATGTAAGCACAATCTAAACCATGGCATCTCTTGTCAGACTTGCTGAGCTGGGGAAGAACAGAATGAAACAGTGCTCTGGCACTGCATAGCCTTTTGGAGAAGGTACCTGCTGTGGAAGCACTTGCTGCCCTCTGCAGAGGAATGGAGAGGAGGTTATGGCAAGTCTTATGTTGTGTATGGCACTGAGGGTATGAATGAGCTGATGAAATAGTTAAAAGGTAGATATGTTCTTTCACCTTCATGGATGGCATTCACAGTGCTTACCACTGTAAAACAGTTGAAATATAAAATGTGAGTCTTGCCTTTCCTCTCAGTCTATGTTGAGCATAATGTTTCTGCTTTCTTATTACTTGTTAAGATTCATTGCTGCTTGCATTTTGCTGGCATTGTTTCTGCTCTCCTTTGCCTTCTCTTCCTAACTAAGAAATAACTGATAGGATCTCTGTGATCAAGAGGAGTGTAGCCAGCAGGTCAAGAGAGGTGATTCTTCCCCTTTACTCTGTGCTTGTGAGACTGCTCCTCAAATACTGTGTCCAGTTCTGGTGCCCCTATCATAAGGAGGACATCAAACTGTTGGAGTAAGCCCAGAGGGTGGCCACAAAGATGATTCAAGGGCTGCAACACCTCTGCTATGAGGATAGACTGAGGGAGCTGGGGCTGTTCAGCCTAGAAAAGAGAAGACTCTGGAGGAACGTTATAGCTGCTCTCTAATACCCAAAGGAATCTCATAGGAAGGCTGCAGAGGGACTTTTCATAAGGGTGTCTAGCAAAAGAACAAGGGGGAATGGTTTTAAGCTGAGGGAGAGTAGGTTTAGACTGGAAGTTAGGAAGAAGCTCTTCAGTATGAGGATGGTGGGACTCCGGAGTATGTTGCCTAGGGAAGTTGTGGATGCCTCCTTTCTGGGAGTGTTCAAGGCTTTGAGCAGCTGAGTCTAGGTGTGAGGTGTCCATTGCAGGGAATTTGGAGTAGAGGATCTCTAAGGTCCCTTCCAACCTAAGCCATTCTATGATCTCATTTAGTTAGCAATCAATGCTTTTTATCCTTTAAGGGCAACTTTCCACGAGTTGAACGTTGTAGTCACCACTGTCAAGGTTACAGAACTGTGCAAATGCCACGCCTGGTGTTTCTGACAGTGTATATTTGTATCCAGTGTACATATAACAGGTGTTAGACCTGTGTACATCGTGGTTAATATTGCTTTCCATGGCTCAGCATAACTTTGTGTTTAAAATATGAATTTACATTGACAGATTAAGAGGATTATGTTCTACAATGGTCAGATTGTTCTGTGTTGTGCTTCTTTAGAAACTACTTACTATTTAAAACATAAAGGCTTTCAGTGTTGGATCCATGTTGTGTTAAGAGACTTGTTGAATTTGCTTGTCTTGTCAAAAGTTGATATGCAACAAATCATAACCTATTCTTCTCTGCTTTTTCCTTAGTCCTTTTATAAGCTTCTAAGGGACTTCATCCCTTCCTTAAATGTATTAATCTCTGTTTTACAGCCAGTGCATTATGAAGAGAAGAACTGGTGTGAAGAGCAATATTCTGGGGGCTGCTACACAGCCTACTTCCCACCTGGCATAATGACTCAGTATGGAAGGTACAGTGTTTATTTATAGTGGGCTTTGGAGTAGCACGATAAGACCAAGTTAATAAATATGCTCAGAAAGGATCATAAATCCTTGTCACTGTTTGCTCTATACAGGTATTGTAACCTTCCACTTGTCTCAGTTGTGCTTTGTGATGGATGAGTACAATATCATTAGGGGGTTTTATTCACGTTTGTTATTTGCTGGGCCCCTCTAGGGGAGTTGGGAAGCTTTCACAATCTATTTAGAAAACTGGATTTGGATATTTGAGACTGGTGTTACCCTTCCTGCCACATCTTTAGCTGATATGTTATAAATACTGGCAGAGGGTTAATTCTTGCCACTATTGACAGTAATTTCTTTGGACTGTTCTTCTTTCAGGAGTGAAGGCTTAAGCTAGTAATCAGTCTGCCATTTTGTATACAGTCCATTCTGACATAGTTTTTTTTTTTGCATGAAAATAAGATTTACCAAAAAGAAAAAGGCTTCCTGGTCAGACAGGTGATTGGATTTATATACATAAGTTTTTAACGGGGTGGCATAGCCCAACTTTTGGAGTGCAAGTTTTCACAATGTAGAAAGAAATCAGAGTAATGAAAGAGTTGCAATGAAGAGCACATGGAGGCCTTAGTATTTAATTTGATTTTCATGTATTTAATGAAATTTTAATAACTGTTGCAAATTCTAGCAAAAATAGAATTATAAAAAAGTAATCCTTTTAAATTTTGTTGGTTTTTGGATTGATTATTATTTGCTTGTTGTTTTAGATATTATGAGGATGGTACTTCAGAATGCTGCGCTGTCGGTAATGCCTAGCATTGGTATTTGTGACGCTGGCTAAAATTGTGTGGTAGAATAAGTCTCATCTTAAACTAACCGTCCTCTACACACATGAGTAATGTAGACATCCAGAAAATATGAGCACTGATGTGTTTACTGTCAAATATTAAATGCAATGCAGACTCCCTTTCCAACTCATCTTACCCATGGTTACTGTGGAAAGCGCTCACCATTATTTAAAACACTGATATTAGCCCAAGGATTTAAGTTACTGTTTCTGAAATGGCTGATGTGACTTACCGCTTGTCCTGTTCCAGGATTATTCGGCAGCCCATTGGCAGGATCTATTTTGCTGGCACAGAGACAGCCACAGAGTGGAGTGGATACATGGAGGGGGCTGTACAGGCTGGAGAAAGAGCAGCCAGAGAGGTACAGATGCAAGCCCAAACCAGGAAGCACTGTCAATTGTCCTATAAAAATGAAAGCTTTTCTGGTTGGAGGTTAAATGGAACTGTTGACAGCTTCAAACATCCTGAAGTCTTGATGCAAATCCCTGCAAAAGAGAGAGACTTAAGTGCAAAACCTCCATCCCTTTTGATTTAGAATGCTTGGGAAGGACTCTCACTGTTTCATCAAACTCTTCTGTTTCCAGGAATTACATCCTTTCTTCTTTAACTGAAATCCTGGTCGTGGACCTAAGTAATTTTTTCCCCCAGAGGGGCACTCATAATTTGATCATGGCTGTTAGCCTTACTAGGAACAGCTCAGTTCTGCAGCTATCCATGCCAAGCCAGTTCCTTCTTCAGGTATTTCCAACAATACCACTGACAGTGATATACTGTTGAGACAGCCTTATGTAAAGTTATCAAACAAGGACTTTAATGTTTTACTTCTGAGAAAATGCCAGTTAGGCAAGTATTTTCAGGAATATTAGTTTATGGAGCAGTAAAAGAAGTTTCATCTGTTTTATGAGATGAAGGGAACTTTGTGGCTAAAAACTACAGCCAGGGAACAGAAATTAGCCTGGAAAGAGTCTGGAGACTTCATCTAGCCCTTGCCCCAGCCTAAAAAGGCAGGGATCCACTGTCTCCAAGCTATCCTGTTTTTTGACAACCTGCTCTTGAAAACCTCCAGAGATAGTCTTCATGACCTCTCTAATGTTAGGACATTACTACAAGACTTCCATAAGCCTTGGCAGAGAAGTTGACAAGTAAGCCTGGATGGTTTAAAAAAAAAAACCAATAACAAAAACTGCTGTTTTTCTTTCCCCACTTACTTGTGAAAGAAAAATGTTTAAAACCTAGTGCAAAGTTGTTTCTTGCTTTCCCATGTTGAAAAGTTGTCAGGGTCCATCAATCTTGTCTAGAATAAAAGCCCATTGTAAAAGACATAAAATCTTAAAACTACAAGTGCCTAGAATAGGAAAAACCATTAATATCACCACCTCCACCTTATTTTACTGTAGAAGTAGTTAATCCTGCTGCCTTTTTCTGCCACTCATTTCAGATAATCTTTGCTATCCTACTGATCAGTGGTTGCTCTGGTACTTCGAAGGGTTGTTTTTCCATTTCTTTTTATTGTTACTTTCTTCTGACTGAAAGCAGTGGTCTGTCATCACTCACAGGATTCTGTTCCTCTTCCTAAATCCCAGTATAATTTGCAAAACAAGCTGCTCCTACCTATCTAGCTTGGCCATGCAGTAGCTGGTTTATGCATGCCTCACTTCCATGAGTGTATAGTCAACTACTATTCATATTCATGGGACTAGTCAAGTTCCAGTATCTTGCATGGTCTAAGTAAGCACAGAGAGGTTTTCTTGTTACTGTTTCTATTTCCCACTAGGAGGGGATGCCTTATTAAATATCAGGCTTCCTCAGTTTTCTTTTAACATGTGAATACACAGCAATTTATGTGCTCAGTATTCTCATCCAGCTCTTTCCCTTTTGAAAAATGAATGGCACTTACTAGAGAATGCTATTTATTTTCAGATACTGTTTGCTATGAGGAAAATCCCAGACAGTGAAATTTGGAAGCCAGAACCTGAATCAATTGTAAGTCTTTCTGTAGAGTAAATGGGTTATTTTGTTTTTCCTGGGGTTTAGCTGTTTTCTTTAAGTTCACTAAATCAAAGCCACAGAAGACTTCCACTTACTCACCACTTACCATGCCCTAAACATGATAAAAATCTGGAGAGGGCTCTCACCTGACAACTGTGTAGCTTGGGATCAGAAAGAACTGTGATTTTTAACCATTTTCTCCACATAGCTCCTCTTCTCACCTTTAACTGAGCAGTCTGATACTCTGTACTTGATAACACAAACTGCTTCAACCCAGTGTCTGTTTCTGCTGCAAGAATCTCCAGGTTTACTTTCTGCCTCTCACAGTGGAAATGATGTGATGTTGATAATAGATACTGTCCCTGCAGGACGTTCCAGCTTTGCCCATCACTACAACCTTCTGGGAGAGGAACTTGCCATCTGTGCCAGGACTGCTAAAGCTGATTGCATTTTCCACTTTCTTCACATCTGTGGCTGCAGCTGGGCTATTTGCCTACAGAAAGGGGCTTCTAGTTCGAAACTGAAAGGTACCAACACAAAGCCTCATACTTGTTGTCTTTTTTAAGGAGGTTCCTTTGTGTATTTCCTTTTCTCCAAAATCAAATCAGGACTGGACAAGAGTATAAAACACTAAAGAGAAGAGGCTGGAGGGGAGGGATAAAAGAAGGGGATTCATATTGAAAGAGAACCTTTGAATTCAAGCTTCCTGTCTACCAGCATTTTGGTGGTTGAGTTTCTAGCATACCCTGCCAAGTATTACTGTCTTGAAGTTTTTATCCAGATCTCAGGACAAAAGTGACAAAATATCTCTAAAGCTTGCTTGGATTGGATTTTGAGTTCTTGAGCTTTCATCTGAACCAGACCCTGAACTCCAAGTCTTCCTAGGCACTTCTGTTTCTACTTGTAAACAAAGGATTTCTGCCTTCCTGGTAGTAGTCTGAGAAAGAAATCCATTGTTTAAAGAATAATTAACTAGTTCATACAAATTGCTAGTAAGGATTACTTGAGCAGATTTGTTTTTCACCCAGATGTTCAGAGTAAAGGCAGCACCTAAGGGACAAGCCAGGCTAAATTTATCCCTCTGAACTGTGCAAGTGTGACCACAGGTTTTTGGCATTTCTACTGGCACATTTGCTCTACAGTGAGTTAAGGAACAATGCTTTTACTGCCTTTGGCAAGGAGGTTGAATCTCCCTAGCTGTGTTTGTGCTGCCTGGAAGGGCAGAGCTTGTGTGTCCCAGTTGTGTGGGTCCCTGGATCAGATCTCCTCTGCCTAGAAAACTGGCAGGCTCTGGTCTGATGCTTATAGCAGTGTGTCCAATCAGAATATTGGACCTGAGTGTGAATGGGGACCCTTGTGCTAATGTACAGACACACCTTTCTGAACCTTTTTCACCCTGCCTGGCATCTCCTTGCCAAGGAGGTCTTCCTTTAGCTTACTAAATTCTTGCAGGATAGCAAGAGTGCAAGTTAACCTCTTTCTACCCCAAGAAGTTGTAAAGCCTTCCATAAAAAATTTTCCTTATGGTGGTTTTTGCTGGGTTTCTTTTGTTTTGTTTTGTGGGGGTTGGTTTGTGTGGTGTGGGGTTTGTTTTTTTTTTTATTTCATCTACTTAAATGTTCAGGTCTCTACAACTACCTGAAGGGAGGCTTGTAGAGAGATAGGCACTGGTCCCTTTCATTCTATCATTAGTTTCTCGTGAGAAGAGAATGGCCTCAAGCTACTCCACAGGAGGTATAGGCTGGACATTAGGAAAGTTTTTTTTATGGAAAGGGTTGTCAGGCACTGGAACAGGCTGCCCAGGGAGGTGGTTGAGTTCTAAACACACCCAGGGATGTGTTTAGAAGCCATATATATCTGCTGCTTGGGGACGTGGTGTAGTGACACTCCTAGTGGAGTGGGGGAAATGGCTGCACTTGATCTCAGAGGGCCTTTCTGGCCTGGATGATTCTGTGTATGCTTCGGACACCTCGAGGCTGTCACTTGCCAGGTAGGGCACAATGGACCTGCAAATGTAGCACTGGTGTAAAATAACCCAAAGAATAGGAAGCCAACTTACCTGCTTCCCAAAACTTGGTTCATGCTGAGCACAGCTTAGCTGATTCAGAGCTTCAGTCTCAGGATCCCAACTGTATTGATGGAATTAGCACTTCTGCCTGCTGTGTTGTACTGACTGTGCACTTTTTAGTAACCCTTCAAGGATCTAAATGACGGAGTAATCCAAGAGAATCATGGATCAGAGAGTTGTATGCAAGTGCTTCTGCCCTGCTGACCTTGGTACACTCCAAACAATATTTAAAAAAAAAAGAGGGGGAGGGGGAACACTAGGGGAAAAGTCAACGAAACAAACTTTTACGTACTTGCCAACAAGATGATGGTACCTTGTTTCTGCTGGTTTACATCTGCACACAAAACAGGAAGACACAGGTGTAATATGAGGACAGGAATTGGTGCAGATGAAGTTTGAGATGTCTGGAATTTTTTCTGAGCCTGTTTGCTGCACTTCTCCCTTCAACCACTGCCGATTTATATGCACAGAAATTACGCTGCAGTAAAAAGCCACGGAGGGAAGTGTAATAATGTATTCAGCAACTAGTGTGAACAGATGGCAGAGGAACTGTATCACCAGTCTCAGGCAGACTTTTGGGGATAGCATCTGATCTTTCTTGTGCAGAGCCATGCTTTGTTCTCCAAATAGTAGTTCAGTGGATTTCTATGGGACTTATAAACCTGTAATATTTGTGAGCAGCGCATCCGTCTCCAGCCCTTAGGTTTCTTTCTTTTTAACTTGATGTGCCAGTTAAAAAGCTTCTTATAGCAGCAGCTTGGGTTTTACCACAAATGAATATCCTCATAACAGCTTCTTAAAATGTGTAAGGGAGCTTTTCAGACATAAAGATCCTTAAGTCAGAAGAACAGTGCAGCAGCATACATATGGCCTTTCTCATTGTATCCCATAGAGCACCAATTGGCTAGGACATGTGCCTACCACAGAATGCTTCTACATGGCTTTCTCTCCATGTGATTTATTTACTAAATGAATTTGTAACCAAAAGCTGAATTGGTAAGTTCAGAACTTCTGCAACTCAGACAATTCTCAGGCCTGAGTTAAACATAGGAACCTAACTTTGGGAAGATATTTTTTTCAATTGGCCCAACATTTGTAAGTGCTAGATGGTGAATACATACTTAACACGTAAAGAACTGCTGCATTTGCAGTTGATTTCTCTGCTCCAAAACTGTTTGGAGTTTAAGCCCTGCTTCTGCTCTAGAAATACTCAGCAGGTTTCTAAAGGGGGAGCAGATCATAGTCATTCAGGCTGGGAAAGACCACTGGAATCAAGTCCAACAATTGAGCCTGCTCTACAAAGTTCACCCCTAAACCATATCCCCAAACACCACATCTAAATGGCCTTTAAATACATCCAGGGATGCTGACTCAACCAACTCCCTGGGCAGCCTATTCCAATGTCTGACCAATCTTTCTGTGGAAAAAAATAACTTCCCAATGTCCAGTCTAAACCTACCCTGTTGCAGTTTGAAGCAGTTTCTTTTTGTTCTATCGCTAATCACCTGATAGAAAAGACCAGCACCAACCTCTCTACAAAGTCCTTTCAGGTAGTTGTAGAGAGCGATGATGTCTGCCCTTAGCCTCCTCTTCTTGAAACTAAACAGCCCCAGCTCCTTCAGTCACTCTTCATAAGATTTATTCTCCAGGCCCTTCATCAGCTCCATTGCCTGCCTTTGCACTCACTCCAGTACCTCCATACCTCTCTTGTACTGGGGTGCTCAAAACTGGACACAATACTCAAGGTATGGCATCACCAGTGCCGAGTACAGGGGGATATTCACCTCGCTACCCCTCCTGGACACAGCATTTCTAATACAAACCAGGAGGCCACTGGCTTTCTTGGCCACCTGGGATCTGTGAGACTAGTGAGGATAAATTGGTTTTATTCACATCCAAAATATATCTCACTTTTCTTTGCTCCCAAATCTGGCAGAGATTTTTTTTTTTCCAGCCTAACAAGAAAAACTTGTTTGCTGTGGAGACAGAAAATCCAAAGTTAAAACAGAAGTTAGGTATAGTTTGAACTGAATCATAACCAAAGGCTTTTCATGGGACTGGTCAACTTAATAAAAAAAAATAAAATTTAATAGTCATAGACTTTCAAACAGAAGAAACAAAAAGAAAAATGATAATAAAAAACCCACCCAAAATCAACCACAAAGGATTTCTCATGATCTACCACAGCTAAAAATAGTTGCAGCTTAAAAACTTTAATTAAATTTGGATCTTCTGAGATTTCTAGCCAAACCTGATGAATCTGGGAAGTCTGAATTACCTCTGTATTAGCGCTCAACTTTTTTGTCTTCATCCTTCCAGACTGCTACAGCATTAGGAATGCTCTCATTGTCTTTACAGCTGTGTCTTGCTGCCATTCTGCTGTGGAGTTTACCATCACTATGGGATTGAAAAGATGGAATAGCTGCTGTTTTCTTGCCCTTTGCCACGTAAAAGGAATATGTGGCACTCCGTGTATGTGGATGCCACTGTGATGACAAAGCTGACAAACGAAGGTAGAGAATCAAGTTGCTCCCCCATGGGAAGAGGGAACATTCAGCACTGGGCTACATTTTTCAAACTCCTTTGCGTCGACCCTTCAAAAAGAAGAATGAAGTCTGGTTTAATGGGTAACCAGTTGTGCTGTATTCTTAATTTATTATCATGTTTGATGAGAAATTTGCTATTGTGAACGTTCCAGCAGTTTACTGGCTTCATAAAATGTGTTATAGGAACAACCATGGAATTAATTGGTTTTGTCTCTTACGAACTGATTTGTGTTATCATGCATATTTTGTAAGGCTCCTAAGAGTTTTCAGGAAAAAAACAAACCAACACCACAAGACGTTTCCTTGCTTGTACACTGCTTTTATAGCAGCTGTGCATGGCAAAGGATATTGGCTCATGGCATGAAAATGTGTGTTGATGAAAGTACTTGAAAGCTAATTGTATAAACTCTTTGACAGTAACAAGGAAGTGAGCAATTTGAGGCAGCCTCTTCTCTTTCCTTGAACTAGTGGATTTTTTCATCTCCATGCATATCTTGATTCCAAATGGTACATCTGCTGTCAATACAACAGAGAACATTAATCATAATTAAATATATGTCTGAGCATTGGTCATCACTGGAACCCAAGGCCTGGAGGAGATGCTAGGGACTTCTATTAAAATATCTTCCCATGTCTTTAGTGCAACTAGTGTTTCACTGAGGAAGACTTTACAGAAGTCCAGAAACTGTAGGATTTTTCTTTAATTTTTTGTTTATATTTCTAGACATGAAAGACAAATATTTTTGAGGAAGAAGGGATTGTATGATTTCCAAAAGTATTTGTATGAAAAAGAGAGGCAGGATTAAACGACAACAGATGTGCCACTGCTCTCAGACTCTTCTCAGTGATGCCCAATGACAGGACAAGGGGCAATGGGTGTAAGCTGAGGCATAGGAAGCTCCATGGAAACGGGAGGAAAAAAACTTTCACTGTTGAGGGTGACAGAACAATGGAACAGGCTGCCCAGGGGGGTTGTGGAGTCTCTTGCTCAGGAGATAATCAATACCCACCTGGATGCATTCCTGTGTGATCTGATATAGATGATCCTGCTCTGGCAGGGGGTTGGACTGGATGATCTTTCAAGGTCCCTTCCAGACCCTGACCCTTCTGTGAAAAAGCAAACCCATGTAAATCGCAGATTACAAATAAACCTGACCTGTGTTTAAATAGACTAACATTCCCTCTCCCATTTTCACCATCTTAAGATCACCTTGATCTTACAATCTGTTCTTCAACAGAGAGAATAAAACAGATGACCAAAGCAGTCTTGCTTTCAAAGTATCTCTACAGTCAAATCATTTAGGCGTTGTCATAGACTGCCGCTTATAGCATGTCTCCCGTGGTCATGTACAGGTCAGTGTTCAGTGATGCCTGCCTTTGTGTTTTGGAAAAAGAGTGACTTCACTTTGCAGGAATATATATATATATTTTTTTTTTTTCTGTGTGTGATGATCTTGTGCCTTTCATAACTGTAGCATTTTCTCAAGTGCCTCTGTGGTAACTGTCTCCCTTGGTTTCCTTCTTAAGTTTGTTCTTTCAATAGGCTCTGCAGGTATTTTTATCACAGATGTGAACTTTTTTTAACCTTAATTAGAATCAATAAATATTGTCATGTCACATTTACTGCCTGAAGCTTTTCTTTCGTGGAAACCCTTTTAGACTTGGTTGTGATGGTATTACTTGGCAACACAATGTTTTGCCAGTGAGGTATCTTTGTCTTTTCTCAACAAAGAAAGCTTTCTAAAGGAGAGGATAAAAAAAGCCGAGCAACCCCCCCTCAAAAGCAAGCACCAAAAAATCCAACCATACTTGGTAACAGTTCTTGCTAACATGTGGATGGCCAATTGTCTTATACTGAAGTATTAGTTTTATTGCTACAGCTGGGCTTGGAGTGTCCCCATCATGAACAAGTCTCTCTCACAGCGCCTTGTTTACAAAGAACATGCATGGGCAGGAGCTTGTGCTTTATAGGTGCTCATAAGAGTCAAGGGCAAATAGTATGCAGCTGTTAGTGAATATGGGAAGAAACAAAACTTGTACCAGATACTGTGTGGAGTAAACCTGAAAAACCTGGAATAAAAACAAGAGACAAATAGCAGTGGCTTTATTTAATCCAGCAGCCCACTGTTAGTGCTAGAGCAGTCACTGAAGAAATAAATTTGTCTTTGGGAAGCGACCTGTGTTTCACAAAAACATAGACTATGACTACTGAAAAAGTGTGAAAAACGTGTCAAAAGTATGCAGTGCCCTTTGTAAGGGCTTAACTTTCAGTATTACTTACAAGTTATAAAGGAGCACAAATACCATGAAAGTAAATATCCTCAACTAATCCTTTGCATGCTTTTGTAAAGCATCACTCCCCTAAGAAATGTATCAGAGCCAACAACTCATTTCACAGGCCCTCAAAGCAGCTCATAAATGGTTTTGAGTCTTCAGTGTTGCTGCCCTGGGTCAGATTTGAACTACATCTTTAACCCTTTGTTCAGATGTATCCTGTGGCATTCCAGAGAAGGTACTGAAATGCTAATGTGTGCCTGTATTTATTTGCAATTCTTTCAGTGTGCATGTCAAAGCAGCTCTGTCAGCCAGGGAGCACTTCATTATTTCCAGCAGTCCAGCGTACTGAAAATTAATTTGGACAGATTAATACAGGTGAAATGCGTTTTGTACAACATCCTTAGAAGGTAATAATATGATTTCCCAAGAAACCAATTTGAAATCCCACTTGCTGTTTAAGAGAGGGTAGGATGTGTTTGCAAATTATTTGGTGAAATCATGCAAAATTGACTTCCTAGTATAAAAATGGAGGATTGTCTTTTCCTCTCACCTTGTATGCTTGTACAAATCTACTCATCAGAAACAAACTCTGAAATGTTTGAAGGGCTAATGAGGTTTGCCTTCTGGATTAAGGCAGGGTAAATTCCCCTTGGGCCTACAGAGTTGTCTCAAAAGAAAAGCATCCAAGAACAAAAGGCAATACTGGCCTCAGGTTGTACGGAAACAAGACAACGTTTGGTATCTGCTGGAAACAAGGTGAGGATTTCTATTTACACCAGTGCAGTAGGGCCCAAGTTTTTGCCACCTCCTTTGAGTTGCTTCTGTCAACAGAGCTGCCAGGACACAGCCTTGTGATTCAGCCCATGCAGGACTGGAGGAGTACTATTGACTGGTCTTTCTCTCTTGCTCTGTGTAGTAAAATACCTAAATTGATGGAGTTTCTAACTTCAGGATCTCGGTTACATGCTTCAAATACATGGGATTAGTTCATATCTAATGCATCTGTTTCACTTATTCTGCAAAGGCATCAATAGCCAGGTTAGATGTTTTCAAAGAGCACATAGGTGCCCACCTAAAAGCAATTCAGGAACCAAAACATAGTTGCCATGTGCCTTTCAGACACCTGAGGGCACCTTGACCATTCTCCATCTGCTGCTAGTGGTAGCCATGTGTCCTAAACCAGTCCTGCACAGCTGCACAGGATTTGGATACCAAACCAGGCAGCTTCTACCTCCTACCAACTGCTGATGGCAATTAGGTGCTTAAATGCTTCCTTAGAGTGTTTCACTTTAGAGAAATACAAACAAGGATAATGCAGATCCTGGGAATCTAATGTCATGCACGTTAATACATTGCATATTAATAGGTACCTGCACATGTCATTTGTTAAACCATAGCTGCCCTTTATGCAGACAGCCTAGGCAGTGATTTTGTTGGTGACTGGAAGGGAAAAGGAAGGTGTGATACTCTAGTCAGAATACTGGCAAGGTTTGCTAGAAAAGCCTTCAGTTAGCAGTTGAGTGCCAAGTTAAGCTGCAAAAAAGATATACCTGAGTAGAAGGGTTTGTAGGTTTATCTTAGTTTGCATGATTGGTACAGTCATAGCAATCAGCTGTTCTGAAGTTAGGCTAGAAAGAGCTCAAAAATGAATTTTGCTGTCTGCTGAGTCTTTACCCAGTGCTGTGTTGGCTCAGTCCCAGTTTTCCATTCATGCTGACCTTACTGAAAGATGCAACAACATTGTTTGAGTTTTTACATCTATTTTGGGTCAAAGACAATCTCACTCTGTGTTTTGACAGAATGTGAGAGTTAACTTTTCTAATTTGGATATAAAGGGTTGTTACCTTTCACCTAGGGCTCTTTTTCCTATGCGCATAGGGAATTTTCTGTTAGTAAATCTTGCAATCAATTCTTAATGGAACAAACCTTACAAACCTTGAGTACTATGTCCAGTTCTGGGCCCCTCAATTTAAGAAGGGTATTGAGACACTTGAGCATGTCCAGAGAAGGGCAACAAGGTTGATGAGAGGTCTGGAGCAAAAGCCTTATGAGGAGAGGCTGAGGGAGCTGGGGTGGCTTAGCCTGGAGAATAGGAGGCTCAGGGGAAACCTCATTGCTCTCTACAACTACCCGAAAGCACAAAAGCAAAGAGCTTGGTAGCTCGAGCCACGAGAGAGAGGGCAAAGAGAAAGAGGGCAACTTGTTTGCAAATTGGGGTAATACTTATAAGTTTCTCAAAGTTGGATTTGGCCAATGGGCACTCTTGTAAACAACCAGCTTCAGCCTACAGAAAGTGTGAAGCTAGAATTATGGCCATACTTGGTAGTAGCAGGAGTATCCTGTGTGAAAGATGCATGCAGTTGTTTGTTCTGTCTGGCTAACACCTTGGCCTTTGTTTCTCTCAAGAAAGGAGGGGGATGTGTCCACACATGCTGGGACAAGTTTCAATATCTGGGGCATAATTCTGGGTGTATGGTGCCTTCACCACAACAGAAAGAGTAATTGGTCATTGGAATGTGCTGCCCAGGGAGGTGGTGGAGTCACCGACCCTGGAGGTGTTCAAAAAAGGATTGGACATGGCACTTGAAGCCATGATTTAGTTAGTCATGAGGTGTTGGGTAATAGGTTGGACTTGATGATCTCTCAGGTCTTTTCCAACCTTATTGATTCTATGATTCTATGAAAATAATAAATATCCAGCTCCATTTACTCTGGCATCTACAGACTCTGTAGACTCCTTTTCCCATCCCTGCAGCTTGGAGAAGGGAAAAACACCTCATCCAAATCTAAGCCATCCAGTCATCTGACCTACAGCAGAAAGGGTGTGATAAGACAAGTTCCTCCAGGAGCAGGAACTTCTTCACTGTGAGAGTCACAGTCTCTTCAGAGGGATTGTGGAGTCTCCTTCTCTGGAGATTTTCAAGACCCATCTGGATGTGTTCCTGTGTGACCTGTGCTAGATTCTATGGTCCTGCCCTGGCAGTAGGGGTTGGACTTGATCTTTGGAGGTCCCTTCCAATCCCTAACATCCTGTGACTCTGTGAAGTACAGACCAGCCTCACCTGCCCAAGGGCATAATGTCATTGTCAGTAGTAACTTTGAAGGGGTCTTGTGAAGTGCTGTTTCCCTGTGGACAAAGAGATCTGTTGAAGATATTCTTGAGGAAGCAGTACCCAGCAGAAACACCAGCCTGTGGCTGATGGGGTTTGTCAAATGGCTCGGTTTGCTCCCACACAGCCATCTAATGTTACTTGATGATGCACTCGAATATGCTCTGATGCTTGGATGGGAAGGAAGCATATTAATGGGAGGGGGAGTAAAGAAAGCATATTAATAATGCATTGAGGCATCCTTGTCAGCTCTCAGGCTGTTCACTCCAATTTGCATGTGCTCCAAGTTCTAAGAAAACACTTTGTACAGCAGTGTTGCCTTTAGCAGAAATTACATTATAATTTCAGATGTGGAAACTTCTGTTCCAGGTCTGAGGCAGCAAGATGTCCCATCAGACTGTGCAGTTGTTATCTTAAACAATTGACCTGCACGCTTGCACTTAATCACAATTAACGGGAGATGTTACTCCAGCTTCCACTTGCCAATTCAGCCTGAAGTGGAACAAGAGTATTAAACTGAATTAGAAACTATGTTATTCCCTCATAATTTGTTTATGAGCTGGAGCGTGGCCAGGATGCTTTTTCAGAGGTTGCATATTTAAGCCGACAGCTATATTCTGTCAAGAGACGCACCCTTCTTGGAGGAGGGGAGAGTTCAGGTGCAATCAGGATCTGTGCTCACACTTTTCTTCCAGATCCTTTATGCTGCCAAGCATCAGAAAAGACTCAAGCTGCCCTTCAGAGGAGGTCTTGCAGTGTTGGCAGAGAGGTTGCAGAGTGGTGGTGTGCAGCAGCCATTCCATTGCCCTGATTTCTGCCAGCAGCTGCCTAGGGCAGGAAAGCAGGGATGGAGCCTGCCTTTCTCTGTCTCCTCCAATGTGTCCTTATGGGAGCTTGGACATGAGTGAAAACTGGGACTTTAATCTGGGGCCTTGCTTTAGTGTGCTTCCATTCCAGAGTTTGCTATTTTGGGTACCCACAGGAGCACCAGTGCGGGAAGACCCACTGAGATCTTTTGGCAAATCAAAGTGCAAGGTTGCTCCTACGCTTTTGTCTGCGAGGTGGTAAATTGCTGCTGCGCTGCAGCCAGCAGATGGCAGCCCCGAGCCCCGCCGCGCCCGGCTGCGGCGCCGGCCATGCTCCAGCACAGCTGGCTGCAGCTGCTGTCTGCCAACTGCTGTCCCCTCTCCAGATGCTAGGCTCTGCCGTTTTTTAAGCTCTGCTTTTTTTAAAAAACTCAGCCAGACATCCTGGATTGAACCAACGTTTTCATGGAAATCAAAACTCATTATTAGGAAGTGTAGTGATAGGACAAATGGTGATGGTTTTAAACTGAAAGAGGTAGATTTAGGTTAGATAAAAGGAAGAAATTCTTCATGGTGAGGGTGGAGAGACACTGGACCAGGTTGCCCAGAGAGGTTGTGAATGTCCCATCCCTGGAAGTGTTCAAGGCCATGCTGGATGGGACTGTGAGCAACCTGGACTAGTGGAAGGAGTCCCTCCCTCTCCATGGTATCAGGATTGGGACTAGATGATCTTTTGGGTTCCTTCCAACCTAACCCATTTTATCATTCTGTGATTTTATGATGGTGGTCAGGCTATCATCCAAGGAGTTTTCAAGTGAATGACCTGGCCATGAAAGTCCAAATGAAGAAGTACTCAAGAAATGATTATGTTCTTTGCTTTGTTTTCAACCTTACCTTGAGTGGGAGCTGTCTTGTGGCAGTGAAGCTCACAGTTAGATTTCATAGAGAAAGTGTAACAGTGATAAGATAGAGCTGGCAAATGATGTTTGTTTTATATTGTCTCTGCCTGGTAAGTTCATAGGCAGTTGAAACATCCCCCTGTGTGATGTGTTCATGTTTATAGGCTGTAGCACATCATATCTCCTGGGACCCCTGGAAGAGGCAAAGGGCAGCTTTAAGGCACTTCTGATTTCCTCTGGCACCCAGCAAGCTGCCAGCATCACTGTGCTAAGCTTCCCTTTCCTTTCATAAGTAATGTGCTCTTGCTTGAGAAACTTTTATTCTCTGCTGCTTCCATGTGTGATGAGTTATTTTGTCTGCACTAGATAAGGTGAGGAAATCAAAAAGCAAACAAAAAACCCCAGCCAAACACAAACAACAACAAGGAGAGCAAGAAACAGGTAAAAGAAACTGAGAAGCCAAGCACTGCAAGTAAAGAGCAGAACAGGAACTGCAACTGGAGCCTGAAACATCGATTGCCAAGTGCAGGAGCTAAGTAGGAAAAGTTACAGTTCACTAACAAAGAGCACATTTAGTTTTCCCTACCAGATTCAAACCAAGGTGAAATTTGCTTTCTGTGTGTGTGTGTGTGTGTGTGTAAAGTAATTGTTGCTGTGAACATTTACAATGCAAAATTTCTTGTTTCCAACTGCTCCAAAGAGCAACAGACCAAAAGGAAAATAAGAACACCAACTGAATTCACATTCCCACATAAGAGAAGTCTCTGGATTTGTCCTTTTTTTGATGCCACTGTCTGGGACTGGAAGGTGAGCTCTGTGCAAAGAACATAAGACTAGTCCCCAGCTTCTTCCTGGAGTAGTTTCTGGCTGGAGAAAGCCCTTGATGTCAGGCAGCAGAACATAGTCAACATAGGAACTACAGATGGGAAACAAGGCCACACCTTGAGTACTGTGTCCAGTTCTAGGCCCCTCAATTTACGAAGGACATTGAGACACTTGAACGTGTCCAGAGAAGGGCAAAGAGGCTGGGGAGAGGCCTCGAGCACAAGCCCTGTGAGGAGAGGCTGAGGGAGCTGGGATTGTTTAGCCTGGAGAAGAGGAGGCTCAGGGGAGACCTCATTGCTCTCTACAACTACCTGAAGGGTGGTTGTAACCAGGAGGGGGTTGGTCTCTTCTCCCAGGCAACCAGCACCAGAACAAGAGGACACAGTCTCAAGCTGTGCCAGGGGAGGTTTAGGCTGAAGGTGAGGAGAAAGTTCTTCACAGAGAGAGTTGTTAGCCATTGGAATGTGCTGCCCAGGGAGGTGGTGGAGTTACCATCCCTGGAGGTGTTCAAGAGGGGATTGGATGTGGCACTTGGTGCCATGGTCTAGTCATGAGGTCTGTGGTGACAGGTTGGACTTGATGATCTTTGGGGTCTCTTCTAACCTTGGTGATTCTGTGATTCTGTGAAACCTTCCTGTTACAGCCTGTCAGACTGTGCAGCATTGGCACATGCCCCTGTATGATAATTTATGTTCAAATACATAATGCTAATTTGTGCTGGTGGTTAAGGGTGTGTTTGACCCTGGGAAAAGAGATTGAGCCTGAAAGTGGGAGCTGGATCGAACACGGACTGGGACATACTGATGGTGAACAAGTATCAAGAGATCAGGTGCAGGTGGTACCCACTTGCTTGCCAGGCGAATCAGGTTACATTTCCCTCTGCCTTGTCCCATGTGAGGAGTAAGGCTGAAACAACACTGCCTGACCTGAAGGACATTCATGCCCACTGCACCAAAGCATGCAGCCCCTGCAACCCAGTGCTTCATCCTAGTGGTGGTATCCCCTTCACAGACCTCTCACATTTCCAACCAGAGGAGGGGTTTGAGTTGTCAGCACCCACGCTGGGCATTTTGGAGGTTGTGTAATAGCCAGATGATATGGGAAGGAAAGCTTCACTGGGATAATGGTGCAAAAAACCATCCAGCAGCTCTACTCCCACACCTCTTGCTTATCCATCTCCTGGTGGACCAGCAGCCTGTCACTTTCAGGGTCCTCATCTCAGTAAGGCTGCTTGATGGCAGAGAGGAAGAGGGCAGCCACACTGCCCTGCACAGGCAGGAGCTGCAGCTGAAAAGAGAGGGACAGAAAGAAAGTGGGATGCATGAAAGTCTCACAAGAGTGTTTTTTCCATCTCCAGTGCTGATTTCTATGGCTCTCAAAGATGTTGAAAGGCTAATTATGTGACATGCTGTGAGGGGTTTGGGCACAACTGCTGTGGTACCTGTAAGTAAACCCAGCATTTTAATTGAAAAGAGGCAGAGTCTCACATGCATCAGCTCTGCTCGCTTATTTCACACTGCCTGATTTATTTGCTATGGAGGTATAGGTGGATTTTTTTGTTCTTGGTTTGTTTGTTTTTGATTGTTTCCCCCTTTCTCCCTGCTGCTCCTTCTGCCAGTTCTTGCTCTGCTCTTTATTTCCAAGCACTAACCAGCATAATTTTCACTTGAGTCTTGCCCATTTCCCAGGTATGTCAATGCAGTTCAGTTCCAAACCTGGTACTGATGGACTTAGTGTGGACCTTGGCCTCTCTCATCTCACCCCTGACTTTGAGAGGACAGCCATGTCTGCCAAGGGAGTCCATGGCACTTCCTTCAACAATGAGGGCACTGAGTATCCCTGGTTAGGGAAGGTGTCCAGCTGTGTCAGGCTCTGGGGCTCGCAGCACAAGAGATGCAGGTACCTGCTGGAGCAGGTCCAGAGGAGGGCTACAAAGATGGTCATAGGGCTGGAGCACCTCTCCTAAGAAGATAGCCTGAAAGAATTTTGGCTGTTCGGCCTAGAGAAAAGGCTCTGGTGAGGCCTTACAGGTACATTTCAATATCTGAAGGGGATGCACAGAAAGGCTGGGGAAGGGCTGTTTAGAAGGGCTTGTAGCAATAGGACAAGGGGCAATGGTTTGAAACTGGAGCAGGGTAGTTTTAGATTGGACATAAGGAAGAAGTTCTTTACAACGAGAGTGGTAAAATACTGGAATAGGTTGCCAAGGGATGTGGTTGAGTCTCCGTCCCTGAAGACAAGATCGGACTTGAAGGCTGCCCTGGGCAGACCATCCTAGTTGGAGGTGACCCTGCTCATGGCAGGGGGTATGGACAAGATGACCTTTGAGGTTCCCTTCTGACCTGATGCAACCTGTGAATCTGTGAAGGTTACCACAGGTTTTCTCACTCCATGGCCTGAGTGAGTAGCCAGTGAAAAAAAGGTGTTTCCACTGTGCTTCAGTCTCATGGTTTTAATACCAGGAGCAGGTTGTTTGGAGACTTGTCAGTGGTAATAAACTCAGTCCCATTCTGTCTCAAAATTGGTTTAAGAAGGATGCCTGACTGTTTAATATTTAAGCTAAATGTTTAATGTTTAAACAGGGCAATTGTTCTGATTGTCAGGAAGGGCATTAAAGCAGGATGGAAACTGGTCTACAATCTCTGACAAACGCTGCCCTTGCTCTGCAGTAGTCTGGTGCCTGGGAGCTGCAGGGGTTTCAGAAATGCCAATTTTAATCAACCTCTTTCATTTCATTTGCTGCTTACCACTCCCACTGCAGTGAGACGTGCTTTCTTTCCCCTGCAAAGGGGGGAACATTGTACCTGGCCCTGTTTCAGGCTCGTTCAGCTGAATCGGACTCACACTTCAAAACTGAAACGACTTGGGATAGAAATGTGTGGATAAGGTGAAAAATGAAGCTGGACAGTGTTGGCTTATGGGCATACTCCAGATTTGGGCTCCCTTTTGCAAGTGCACACAAAAGCTATGAAATTCAGGTATCAAGTTTAAAGTCGGCATAAAAATGAATGGCTCTAATTGCCACAAATACACATATCACAGAATCAGAGAATGTTAGGAGTTGGAAGGGACCTTGAGAGATCATCTAGTCCAAGCCCCCTACCAGATCACACAGGAACTCTTCCAGGCAGGTCTTGAATATCTCCAGAGAGGGAGACTCCACAGCCCCCCTGGGCAGCCTGTTCCAATGTTTTGTCACCCTCACAGTGAAATAATTCTTCCTCCAGTTTCCATGGAACTTCCTATGCCTCAACTTCCACCTATTGCCCTTTGTCCTGTCATTGGGCATCACTGAGAAGAGCCTGACTCCAACCTCTTGGCACTCACCCTTTAGGTATTTATAATCATTAATGATGTCTCCCCTCAGTCTCCTCTTCTCCAAGCTGAACAATATATGGTTGAATGTTTTTTAACAGGTATGGACAGTGTTTTTCAGGTGGTGGAAGTATCCCCCTGGTAGAGTGTGCAACTGTGTAGAACTATTTTGCAGAATCACCAAATGCTTGTCAGAAGCAAGCCTGTGCTTTGTCTTCCTTGGGGAGAGCTTGAGAGCTCATAGACCTGTTGTGTGGGGGGGCACATGGAAACCTGACCCACTGGGTGGACTCTAAGGTGGGCCCCAGGTCATGTTTATTCCCTCCCATTTCCTGCCTACTCTCTGTATAACGGGGGAGCAATTTCCGGCCTCACTTTGTCTTGCCTTTTCCTCCCTGCCTGGTGGAGCTTGCTGCAGTTGCTGAGAGCTGGTGACCACGCAGTTGGACTTACCTGCCAGGTAAGATCCAGGTCTGCTACCTGGTGTGGGGGCCCGCATCCCAGGAAATCCATCGCCATCCAACCTGGTTCTGTGTACACCCGTATATATATCCCTTTCCCTAATACCTCTGGACCTTCCCCTTCTCTAAATACCTTTTATTTTTTTGTAACAATTACTTTCTTCTGATTTCTGTTCAGGTCTTTTGTTTACCCTTTTACTTCCCATGCCTACCTTTTCCCTATGGGGGGAGTGGGAGGAGGAAGAGAGGGGTAACCTACTTTCTGTCCCATTTGGTTTCTGCCCTGGAAACTCAAATGGTAGCAAGACCTTAGGTAGCAACTACAGCTGTGCCAGGCTGCATGCACCAGGCAGTTCTACTACACAGCAATCCCTTCTCTGTAATGGCTGGAGCTGGGGAGAACAGCAGTCAGCAGGAAGCCCTTGAGTCAAGCAGCAATTCACATTAGTCACTTTCCCCCCTTAATATTTTTCTAAGGCAGATGCTAAGCCAACCTATCAAACGGCCTGTCAAAAAAACCTTTAAACATTTAATACTAAAGTTTAGTATGTTCAAAATCAATATTGCTGCTTCCTATTGAGGCTTAGTCTCTCCTTCACTGTGAGAGTAATTTGGAGTGCCTCTGTAAGTTCAAGGTAGATGGGCAAGCTGTAGTTGAAAATGTAGATATTCTTCTTATAAATAATCTGTTCAGGTCTTTTTACCCCAGAGAAGCCAGTACTGGCTGGATGATCCTCACACAGAATGGCTGTGAACAATGAACAAAGTAGCTCAAGAGACCTGTCCTGTCGTTGCAACCTTTTCTGTGTGGTGCTTCACACTGGGAGCATGAGCACCTTCCTCACATCTCATGAGAAAGGGCTGCCTCAGGCATGCCCTTTCCTTTGGAAACGGCTTCTGATTTGGAGCCCACCAGCACTTAGGCTGAGGTTGGTCTGCACTTAAGAGTGTCTACAAGGTTTTGATACAAAGAAGTGAGAGGATGTTGTTGAAGCAGAGACCAGAAGCGATGTCATCTTGGGTAGGTAGGTGTTTCTGTTGGCGTATCCATTGGGATCATATTGAGGAGAACACCATTTTGGTGGCTGCTGCATGCGATAAGCCGAGTGATTTAACACAGTAGACAAACACCATCTTCCATAAATTCACCCAAGAAAATGACACAGGAGAAAATCTGAAGAAAAGTTTATAGAAGAGCTCCTCTTATTAAGGTTTCAGAATTATTGAAAGGCACATTTCACCCACGTTGAATGACAGCTGAGTTCATGGATACATACAATTGCCACATTTTGTGGCAAAAAAAGAGGACTGCATAACGACAGTACATTGTCAGTTAAACATTAAAGTGATTATTTAAAGTCTGTCATGTACATAGTAAGAGTGGAACAGGCAGATGCATCCAATTACTGTAATTTACAAGGCAGTAATTCAAGCCCCAAATGTACTTCTCCTTTTTGGAGGAAGGCGGTACGGATTGTGAGCAAAACAAGGGGCAGCAAATTGACAGGGAGCCAGGAAGTTGCTGCCCTCCAGAAAATAACAGCCAGCACCTGCTGCAGGCCAGAGGGGCTTTAACTTGGCAAATTGATTTTACTTCACTTTAACAGCAAGTGGCTGGGCTGGATCAGATGCTCTTGGGCTGTGGAGTAACCAAGAGCCATGTATTATGGGTTTAAGAAATTGGATGTCTTTACCATGGAGTTGAAAGACCTCCAAGTACCAGAGAGGTGCAAGGAGGTGGGCTGGAAAGTGTAATCTTTTTGTTATTTTATTCCCATCAGCCTGCATCTACCTTCCCTATAAAAACTGGCTGCACATTCAGTTTCTCCCTCTCTCTCTCTTCTCCCAGCTGAACCTTATCTCTCATGGCGGGAGGTTTGCAGCCTGGCTTTGGCCTTGGCAGAGCCAATTTTTACTGTGCCATTCAGGCCTGGGTAGGGAAGTATGGGGAGGGGGGGGCTCTGAGGCTTGGGGTACTGAGGCCTGGTTGCAGGGGAGGTTTTGGAAGGTGATGCCCTAGTGAGGTTTTGGAGAAGCCCAGGCTGGAGAGCTGGGCCCAGGCTGAATATGAACTGTTGGGTATTTTTGCCTGTTGTTTGTACTGTTGTATACAGCTGTGAATAGTACTCCCATTTAAATTTCTGATTCTTTCCAGTCCTGGGGGGAGCATTTTCTTTTACTCCTTTGGGGAGGGGTAAAGAGCATCTGTCTGCTCCCTAAAACTACGGCACCATGCCACGGCCGTGCCACACGAACGCAGGCACTCTGCAGAACAGAAAAGCGCAGATGCTTGCTCGGCAGCGGGCAGAATAAAGTCCACTCACACTTCCTCTCTCACCATTTACTGAGCTGCTTCATGCTAATTAGCTCTTTTCATCCAGCTCACAGACAAGTTTCATGTCGTGGTGATTAATAATTAATCAAATGCATTTGGAAATTAATTTGGCAATTCCACCTCTGATTGGCATGCTAATCTTTTCTGTGCAGTGGGGATGCTGCGGGAATAACTTCAGCGAGTCTGAGCTGCTAACTGAGGTGAATACAGAAGGGCATTTATTATCTCATGTGGTACAAAAATAAAGTGGCAAGCTGAAACAAACGAATTCTCCAAGACCTCTTTGCCTTTTGGGAAAGGTGTGATTTGCATTTTGCCTTGGCTGTCTTAGGAATATACCATTGGTATCATCAGGTCCAATGAAAACAAATGGATGAGGAAAAGGCGAATTGGGGAAAATGCCCCCACAGTTGATTTATTTATGTTTAGCTGGTAGGAACTGCAGGTGATTTGATGAATTAATTGTGGTACTAAGAAGAAAAATCACAAGAACAGCTTTTGCCCATTCCAGATGTCCATATTTCTGTCCAAAAGTAACACTCCTCTGAAGAAGATTCAGCTTCACCTGGACATGTGGTCTCCGAATTAGTTCCGAATTAGTAGTCCCTTTTTATAAGCAAACAGCCCCACGGCAGCCACAGAGGTGACACACATGGTACAGCTAAGCAGGCACAGCAGCCCTGGCACAGATGGCAGGTTTCTCTCCCAGAAGCTGGTGGGGAATGGTTTGGCTGGAACATCCTGGGGGAGAAAGGAGATGGTACTACTGCAAGGCTTCTGTCACCATGTGAGTGGGGAGAGTGCCACTGTGGGATTGCCAAACATCCCTCACTTGGCTGAGGAGATCACAGGGTTTCCCAAGGACCAAACAGCGAGTGGGAAGGAGAGTAGGGGTGTGAAACTTGTATTTTTGTCATCCTGAACAGCCACAGGACAGTGGAGGTAGAGTTATTTGTGACTGGAAGGAAGTTCTATTTGGCTTAAAACCATGGGACTGGGCAGAACTAGGCTGATATTGTAGTCCCCCAGGCTCCGAGATATTTGTCTCTGGCTCTTGCCATCCACCCCACAGAGAGAGTGTGGTGGTTTCAGGCTGTGCCTGGAAAAATTTCCACAGATCCTGAGCAGAAAAGCAGTAGAATGTAAATAAGTTACCATTGGATGTAAAAAGGAAAATAACGGTAAGGTCTAAATAATCCTTTGCCCTGAGATCTGACATAAGGTTAGTTGTATAAACTAACTCTCTCTATTTTCAGCTTCCTTTGCTCTGGCAGACATTAGCTGCTGCTTCTGCTGGCTTGCTGACCATGACTGCATTTCTTTGTTATGGTTAAGCACTAACAAGTGACTCTCTGCTATTTGTCATTCTCTTGTCCCGTGTACAGGGGGAGGGAAGGGAGTAGGGAGGAGGAAGCTGTTGGTAGCCCCCTGGTTTTGTCCAGAGGGGTTCTTGTGCTGTTTATCAATTGTAAATATATATATAAGTATTGTATATTTTGTAGTTTTGCTTGTAAATATAGCTTCCTTTGCTTTCAACTGAGCTGGCCTGGCAAACTTTCTGTTGAGGGGGATTTCAACCCACCACAACAGAGGCAGCAGTATTCCTCAGGTGATTCAAAAATAATGAATACCATCAGCATGTGAGGTAAGCAAAACTTTGCCAGGGAACAGGCTCTATAGGAATTGCCAAAACAGGGATTGTAGCCTGACTGAGGGGTACATGCATGACCAGGTGACAAGGACAAAGTCTAGCTTACCTTTGACTCTGGCTCTGGCATCCAAATTTCAGTCTCTGAGATCTTCCCCATATGGTGCAATACCTGGGAGAAATATTTATTTGTTTTAGTTTTAGGAGTTTGTGTATCATAGCTGGCCATCAAATGGTTGTGTGCCTAACCAGGATAAATGGACAGTTCCACAGAGTCATTAGTAAAAGGCAGGACTTCACTTAGAAATCCACATGAACTACAGCATCTTCAAATGATTATTTTACATTTTTTTTGTCTGAGTCTAAGGAAAATAAAAAAAAAGCTTTTTCATATGACAGTGTGAAAAATAGCAAGGTGAAGTTACTGCCACACACTGGGGACGCAAAGCCTGTTAGGAGCGATGCTTCTTGGATCACACCCTAGAAAGAGGAGAGATACAACTCTGGGGCTTTCAAAACATATAATTAGGAAGTTATCTTCTGGCTATTCAGGCAGTACAAAGCTCACTGAGGATTCTTCTTGAGGATAAACTGATTGTAACAATCATGGCAGTTCTCAGGGGCAAATGAAGGTCTCCAGAAGGAGACAGCAGTCTTTAACTCCTGCTCAAAGGCATGGAGAAAAAAAGAAAAGAAATTAGATGACCTGAAACAGCACAGGTAATGAGGATTGTAAGGCGAGTGTGGCATTCTGTCAAATGGAAGGAAAAGGCTGATTTTCCCTTAAATAACAGTTCTATGGCTCTGCCATACAGCAGTTTTCACTGCAAAGTACACCCTTTAATGTTCTTTTTTGTTCCCCTCCCTCCAGACTACTGTAAAGGGATTTCACTGGGACTGGGAACACAGCCCAGTGCATGTCACTCTGAGGAGATTTAGATGTTATCAGAACTGCCTATTACAAATTCATAAAGCTGAGCTAAGGGTACTCTCTCCTAAAGGGAGAAGCAGAAGGGATAGATCAAAAATGAGAACAATACTCAGATTTCCAGATTGCTGCACGGGAAACAGCTGTGAGCATTTGTAATGACTTAAATTATTTTTTAAACATACAGTGATTAATTTGTTAGAAACTGTGGCAGTGTATCTAAGGGCAGCATCAGGTTGGAAGGTTTATCCCTCTAGACATGAGGTGTATGGCATGAGCTTCATTTGAAGTCTCCAGTGCAGCATCACACTGCATGAAGTTCTGATTTGGGTGAGATTCTTGGCTTAGCTTTATTCAGTAGGAAAGGAAGTAAAGTTTAGGATACATTTTAAAAAGCCTTTGGTTCATACCCTTTTCTTCCCTATCAGTTCCAGGAGTGTCTGCAGAACTACAGGGTGTGATGCATGAAATCAGACCCTCCCAGCTGTACTTAATCCTTTTGAACCTTTTTGATAGAGATGTTGAAAACAAACCAATGGTCTCTACCTCTCTGGCTGCTCTCTCTCCTGCCTCCACAGCCCCCTCCATGTATCCACTCCATTGGGTAGCTGTCTCCGTGCCAGCAAAGTAGATTCTGCCAACGGGCTGGCGAATGGTCCTTCAAAACAAATGGAGAATGTCAGATGTCAAGTAAGAGGAAGGTGATGATCCTTCTAAGATCCTTCTAAAAGCTATTTATGGGCTTTGATGGAGCACTCGACTTCAGTTCTTCAGAACTGCTGCAGAGCATGGTGCAATGAGCTGTCCCTGCAGGACCACCCACTTGCTTCTGAACACAAAC
This sequence comes from Dryobates pubescens, assembly GCF_014839835.1. Classification (NCBI taxonomy): domain Eukaryota; kingdom Metazoa; phylum Chordata; class Aves; order Piciformes; family Picidae; genus Dryobates; species Dryobates pubescens. Next base: position 15,563,347 of record NC_071623.1, on the reverse strand, counting down.
AAGATCTGAGAGAGTGGAAATGTAAGGCATAAATCAGTGTTCCTGATTTCTGTGCAAAGTAATATGAGTCTTATTTTAGTGTGGGGATAAGGGATAATCCTAACAGCCTGCAGAAATGCAGTGCAGCTGACAGATTTATGTCTTCTAGATGGGAGCACCATTGTTATCCTGTCATTACAATAGGATGTGAAAGATGTTTTTGCAGTGATGGGTCCCCTTGTGATGTGTTTCAATGGGCTTTGTCAGGACCTGGTGCTCATCTACACAGTCAGTTGAAGACTCTTCACCTGTCCAAGATGTGTGCCCGTGAGGTCTTAGAAAGCATTAAGGGATCTACTATCATTACTGTGTAGAGGCAAATACTGTTGGTAACCTAGGAGGGAAAGGTTTCCTGCCTCTAGCATGTCCCTTTGTGACTGTGCTTTGTTTCCTTGGAAGTCATAAGAGAAACTCAGCTTTTACTAAAGTCAGTACCAAGATCCTTGCTAGCTGGGGACTAGGGAGCGGAAAGATGGTTGGAGTTCCCTCAATATGCTACATGTCCCTTCAGTTTGTTGCATTGTACATGAGCTAAGAAGTGTAAATTACAAAGCAAAACGTTCTCTGGATTACCTTCCATAAGAATGCATTATGCCTGGTGGATAGTAGGCAGTGTAACAACCCCCTGAATATTGCTCCATGTTCCAGTTCTTTTCTTCATAATGTACAGGCTGTAAATATTAGCAAATAATAGAGAATGAAACTATGGCAGAGAAAATGGAAATAAAACCCCAAATTTCCTTTGAAGAGGGGAAAAACAGGCTAGAGTGCTGTGTCACCTGGCTAATGCCATCCATCCATGCAAAACAAATCCTCTCATGGGGAAATGACAAGACAAATAAAACCATGCACTGCCTTCTTTCTTTCTTGTAAAGAATGAGATTGGCAGCTCTTTTCTTCCTGTACTAGATGCTGCTGCCCTCTTGGGAATACAGACTGTATGGCACAACCTGCAATTTTAGGTACACATTTAGGTACCAGGAATTTTGGCTTCATCTTCCAAAACAAAGAAGCAACATCACTCTACAGCAGAGGTGAAAACCAGGCATTCGTTTCTTACATGTAAAGCTTCTTCCATTCCCATTGCCTTGGCATAACTCTCACAGATCTTCTTCTTCCTACATGCAAATAAAATCAGAGTCAGGAAAAAAGAAAAAAGGTGGAAAAATCCCTCTTAACTATTGCTATTCTTATAAAGAAATCACATTTGCTGCAATACATCGTTTGGCTTTGTTTTGCAGTCTGATTTCCAGTTCTGAGCCCCTCAGTTTAGGAAAGATGTTGACTTCCTGGAATGTGTCCAGAGAAGGGAAACAAAGTTGGTGAGGGGTTTGGAGCACAAGCCCTATGAGGAGAGGCTGAGGGAGCTGGGGTTGCTTAGCCTGAAGAAGAGGAGTCTCAGGGCAGACCTTGCTCTCTACTACTACCTGGAGGGAGGTTGTAACCAGGTGGGGGCTGGTCTCTTCTCCCAGGCAACCAGCACCAGAACAACAGTTCACAGTCTCAAGCTGCACCAGGGGAGGTTTAAACTGGATGTTAGGAAGAAATTCTTCATAGAGAGAGTGATTGGCTATTGGAATGGGCTGCCTAGGGAGGTGGTGGAGTCTCCATCACTGGAGGTGTTTAGGAGGAGACTTGATGGGGTGCTTGGTTGCATGGTTTAGTTGATTAGGTGGTGTTGGATGATAGGTTGGATGCGATGATCTTGAAGGTCTCTTCCAACCTGGTCTGGTCTGGTCTATTCTATTCTATACTAAAGTGGGAGAGCATCCCAGAGGACTGACTTCTTTCTGAATATTTAGTTTCTGAACTCTTACCTCTCTTCCTTAGTGAGATGGGCCAGCTTAACAGCCTTTCTGGCAAGGATGAAACTGAAAAGAAAAATAGGATATATAAATATCATGCAGTGTCAGCAACCCAGCTGATTCACAAGCTCTGACTTGAAATGAGTAGAAAATATGAGCAAAGCACTTGACCAGTATGTAATGGTTTGCCAGTTTTTCATCATACCTCATCAGTTAATAATTACAGGTCATACAGGTGAAAAAGTCTATGCAGGGTAGCAGCCTCAGTTAACTGAAATTGCATGCATGCCTAGGGCTGTCTGACAGCTACCAGATCAGAAAGTTTGGGACTGCAAGTGTGTTTTCAAAGTTGCCTCATTTTGCTCTGTGAGAATGAGCTCTCCACCCCCACTAATTCAGGAGAGCAAAGTTATACCCAAAGTGGGCAGAGAGGACACTGTCCAGAAATAGCCTGCACTATCCACCCTCTTAAACTTTAGTCTTTTACAAAAGGACTGAGACCCTGAGTTTTCTTGAAAGTCTCACAGACAGCTGGCCATACCACTGCCACTTCAATTTGTGTTAGTAGGGATGAGAGCTTTCACCTCTGACAAGCACTGCACGGTCTCTTGGACCGGTCATGTAAGAACTGGGATTAATATTTATTCAGCTTGAAGGACACAGATTTGGTGATCATTTCATCTGACCTTAGTGAAGATACCCAGGGGATGAAGTATGTTCCTGCACTCTTAGAAAGTTACATAAATCCACAAGGAGAAAGCAGGAAACTGCCATACATGTTTTGGAAAAGGCTTACTGCTCTCAGGTCATGGAGTTTTTTTAAGCCTTGAACATGCCCATAAACACGTAGAGTTCAGAAGAAGTGGCAACCTTTCCTTACCAGACACTTAAGGATTAGTTGTCTGACATTTATATTGGCCTTTTGGAGCAGTCAATTTAGATTACAGCAGAAACATTTGTAAAGACTGTTTGTTTATACTGGTTTAACCTATTTGAAAAGCCAGTCAATGCATATTTTCTCAACATATTTTCTCATCTGTTTGTCCAAACTACAACTTTTTTACTTGGCAGCTTCTTCAGCATCTGGGTTTCCTCACTGTACAGCTGCTGTCTTGCTTGACCACCAGGTGATGTTCATTGTCCTGCCTCAGCTCAGTGAGGAGAGAGGGCAAATGAGGATTTCTTGGATAACAGCATTTTTGCTTTGGCTCAGGTGCTAAATACAAGGCCTGATATAAGCTGAATAAAGGCTCACAAAGCTAAGTAAGAAAGGGAATTATTTCTAAACCTACTCCACAGCAAAGAAACCTCAAACCATTGACTGGATGTTTAAAAGGAACTAAGGCTGAATTCTGCGACTGCTTCCCAAACATCTCTACTGTATTAGGCCATTTGTAGCAGAAGCATCACCTAAACGTTTATATGGACTAGGGAGACACAAGAGGCTTGTCAGGAGTGCTCTCCTCCATCTATAAGGATTGTGGGAGTGGGCAACACTGATGTGACCTGGCCACTTCCTCTCCTCCGCCTACTTCCGCTCCTTCATACAAAACAAAATACACATCTGTAAGCATGGGCTAGAAGCTCCTAACCCCATAATTGCAGGGAAAGATCCATCAGGTTTTGTGTCATCTAAGGTTATTCCAATTGGAGAATCTTCATCCTCAAGGACAAAGCAACCACAATAACCTAAGGAGGAAAAAAAGAAACATAATAACTGGCAGAGAAAGTTGCTGATGATGGTTTCTGATAAAAATGAGCAAGGAAAATTATCCATAAGAGGAATTGTACAGAAATTCCTTCACCACCAACAATGCTTCCATGTCTGAAATGTTTTTGTAATGGTTTCTCTCCTCTTTTCTCTCCAACCCTGAGAAATTCTATACACAGACTTATACAAGTCACATTTAAATTCCATTATTACTTAACAAGGAATTTTTGTGAATTGTTGCAAGTCCCTTTGGCTTTCTCTACTGGGGGCAATAAACATTAAAAATAAATGGATTTAGAAATAACCATGACGGTCCATTCCTAGAGTAATGTTGGCCAGAACATCAACAACAGCCACAAAATTCAGTGTGATTACCACTGGTCACTGCAGGCTCAAATTTACACCTTGTATTGATTTTGCTGATGGTAAGACTGTCAGGAATCATGGTGTCCCAGTAGAGTAATGCAATAGAAATATAGGCCATCTACTCTGGTATCACATCAATGCATTTTTCAGATGAGCACACAAAAAATCCCATGTAGATCACAATGTATAAGCCTGTTTACACTTCTTTCTAATCCCAGTGGCCTGTTTATGCCATGTTAAATGATATCCTTTGGATTAAGAAGCATTCTCCCTCGGTGCAACTCTTGGCACTGTTGCACAGGAAGCAGAAATTAATCTGTTCATACAAATAGCTCTGTAAATGGTATCAGTTAGAGCTGAGACACACATGATGTTGTAGCATATGGTAAAAATAACCCCCAGTCAAACAAAGAGCTATCTCAGTTCTCCGAGATATTGTCTGTAGAACAAAGGATTAAAAACAGGGAAAGGTTTTGTCATCTGCTGTCTGTTCTCTTTGCTTGCCTTAACTCTGTCCCTGATGCTTCCAAGGGAATCCTTGCTTGTTCTGACAGTTGTCCATCCTCAGCTAGCAACAATAAATTTCAGGATGCTCTTAGGGTCTGGACTCATCTCTGAGACACAGCACACACTCATTCTTGGAGGAAGAGTTCTTCTTTCTAAGGAGCATATTATCTTTCTCTTTCCTGTGTGTTTGGTTTTGGGGTTTTTGGACATTTGATTCCCCCTTGGATATATTCTAAGGGTGAACTGTGTCCAGTTTTGAGCTGCTCAGTTCAAAAGAGAGAGGGATCTGCTGGAGATACTCCAATGCAGAGCTATGAGGATGATTGCAGGACTTGAACATCCCTCCTATGGAGAAAGAGACCAGGGGGTGCTTAGTCTTAAGAAGAGAAGGCCGAGGGGACATCTTATCAGCATCTATAAATATTTCAGGGATGGATGTCAAGATGAAGGTGCCAGTCTCTTTTGGTGGTGCCCAGTGACAGGACAAGGAAGAACAGGTACAAACTAAAATACAGGAGGCTCCACCTCAACACAAGACAATTCTTTACAGTGAGAGTGATGGAGCACTGGAACAGGCTGTCCAGGGAGGTTGTGGAATCTCCTCTGGATGCTTTCAAAACCCATCTGGATGTGTTACTCTGCAGCCTGCCCCAGCTGATCCTGCTTTGGCAGGGGTTGGACTTGATGATCTCTGGAGGTCCCTTCCAACCTCTAACATTCTGTGATATTCCCTGATAGACAAGCAGAGCTTTAAAATTTGCACAGCATGGGGCTCCCAAGTCCTTCACTTTCCCCACATACCCTTCCTCTCCCAGAAGGCTTCCTTGTAGTACACCATGCATTTTATGACACAGCCCATGGGCAAACGCTGAATTAACTCATTTCTCCTTGGTGGCAGTTCTGGTTTGTAATGAATCTTCGTTGTCAGGATGGGGGGGATAGCACTGATCACATACTTGCCCTGAAACATAAAACAGTCAGTACAGACAAGGTGCTGCCTCTCACTGAGCCAGCCCCACAGGACACGTTTGAAAGATGACTGTTAACAGCTTTCCCACACCTGACTTTGCTGCTTGGCTGTCCCACACAGATATTTCCAGGTGATCAAAACAATTCTGCCATTTGAGAAAAAGAATCTGGGAAAAAAAGCATGTTGCTTTATGATTACTTGATTCTTGACAGTTTGCTGGACACTACAAAACCAGAGCTGAAACTTGGCTGGAGACAACTGGAGAAATGCAACAAGAAAGATCTTATGGCATAAGTCAAACTGCTTTTTGTTATCCCCAGGGGAATATAACCTGCATTTGTCTAAACCTGTAAATTAAAAAATTAATCACTTTTGTGCAGGTTCACAGAACACTACTCCAGGGCAAGCAACAATGGTTTCAGCTTTCCTGAACAAGCTCCATCCCTCTCACAGATACTGTGTCTGACTGGAGCGATGAAGGATGCTCGGTTTCAGGGCTCAGGGTGACACTATGCTGCTGCTCTCAGGCTCTCTTGTGCTGATGGAGCTGCTGCGTACAGGAAACCCATCTCCTTTGACTTGGCTGTCATTCAGCCAGCATGGAAGGAGAAGCCGGTGTTCTAACTCCACGGTTTAAAAAGCTCCAGAGAAGGAGGAGAATCCTGCCTCCAGGACATCTTTAGACTGCCTTCTCTGACAAAATCCCTTTCCCCTTCTGCTGGCTTTCTCTCAATATCCTCCAAACAGTGCCACCAGTGAGACAAGGATCTTGTAGGCCATGACAGCCCTGCATAATACCTGCATGGCAGGCTGTGCTCTGCACCCATAAGGGAGCTGCTAGCCCGAGAGTGCCACTGTGGGAGATAATGTACCGATGGAGCATTTCACAGCACGACTGAACAGAGGCAAAATCTTATGAAAGGCATTTAAAATATCTTTTGTTGTTGTTCTGCAGATAACAAATTTAGATGTGAACAGGAACATTATTTTTCTTTGAAATGGTCTCAATGCAGACCTTAAATGTAAAAATATATAATCACAGACAACATTAAGGTAGAAAAGGCAGAGTAATGCCAGAAACTATCTAGCAAAACACCAAGAAGAGACCTAGCCATAAATAAATCTGTAATGCAGGCTTCACAGAGTGTCAAGCCAGTCCAAGAAATAGACACACGCAAATGGGTACGTCCTGATTACATCTGGCTAAGAGCTACAGTAGATGTATTCCCCCACTAAATGCATGGTCTACTTTTATTCTGATCAAATTACCTCATACATCTCATGGTTTAGAGTCTCCACAATGACATTATCACCTGTCTGATCAATACAGACCACAGGTCTCTCTAGTTTAACTCTGTCTTTGAGGCGTTCCATTATTTTCTCCGATATCTGACCAGAACCCCCTTTAAACTTCCTCTCCTAAAAAACAAACAGAAAACAAACACAAACAAAAAAATCATCAGCATTAATCACAATGACATTGAATACAACTTCTGCTTAAAATCAAGGAACTCCAGGCTAAATCTGCAAGTCCTAAGGAAGCATAAGGAGGCCCAGACTTTCAGAAGTGTAAAGGCATAAACCTGAGTGTCAGTGGAGACTGTCTTAATAGTTTCCTCAACTGACTGGCTTAAAGACTCTTGAAGCCTCAAGAACAAACATATATAATGCAGGTGTTCCAATTAGTATAAAAATATCACTTCATTAAAAAGAAGTTTTGAGTATTTTACCCATCACTGTGCTACCAGTACGCTCATGTCTGACAGACACCAACTTGCATCTTTACAGTGAGAGCTTGCACCAGCCCAGAAGGAAGACAGATCTGGCCTCAGGTGCAGCAGGCAATGAGCTTTATCTGTCCATGGGAAAATACAAAGACACTGCTGTCTGGGAAAAAAGCACAATCTGTGACACACACTTCTTTGCAACGTCTCTGCAAAGGCTCAGGGGAAGCACTTCCCCTCTTTCATCTACCAGCTGCTTGTGTTATATCACACAGCTCACTGTTACATAGAAGATGTGGGTACCAGCAGGGAGGAAAGGATCCACAAAGTCTTGTGCTGAAATTGCTGCCTGAAGAAGTTTGTAAGACTTGTCATGGCTGCTAAGTCAGAAACCTCTAGTATTTTTGCTCAGTTGATTTTGACTGGGATAAGGGGAGGTGGAAGGCTGGTAGAAACAAAACCAGCATGCTCCATTCAGGCACAAAGAAAATGAAATGCTCTTCCCAGGCTATTTGTCACCTCTCCACATGTTTTATTTAGCTTTGAGTACTTGAAGATTCATTTTATTTTTAACTCTTACTGCAACTTCTAGCATTTGCTGACATGGGACAGCAAATGTGATTGAGGGGCTTTGGTGGAGGAAGTCTCTTAGGTCATGCTCATATCTCAGGGCAGCTCTGTTACATCCTTCCTGAGACATGGTTGTCTACTTTTACCCCAATGGATAGATGTTGATGAAGACTTCACCTCTTCCCAGGCAACCTTTCTTAATGTCTCCTTATGCCAGCACACTTGGAACAGCATGGTACTGTCCTTACTTTTGCTGCCAGCAGCTTAAGCTTGAAATGCTGTGTCCGCTTTATGCAGCTGCATTAACTGCAGCAGAAGGCTAGTAAAGGGTGCCAAGATACCACATCCAAATTACTTTGTCCTCTGTCATGTGAACTGTCCCAAGAAGGAAGGGCCTTTTGCTACCTACTTCAAAATCTTCAAATCTTCTCATTAGAGGCTTCAACACCAAAAAAGGCAGCATTTCCCTCTGAAGTGCACTTGCTTTGAACTTGTGAAAACATTCAAAGGTGCTAAGTGAACCCCAGAGAACAAATTGGCAAACCCCAACAAAACAGCAACAATAGGGCTGTGCTGAAATGAATGCAGGAAAACCAAGTTGATTAAATTGTCCAAATGTATCCCAAAGGATAAATTGTATAGAGTCAGCCAAGAGTGCTGTTCCACCCCTTGAGAACATGATTTTCTCCAGTTCTCCTAGCGTTTCATCCTCTTTTCATTAACTGCAGGGCTTTGATGGGTGCAGCACTCCATTTGCTCATTCCAATTACAAGAAAGGAGGAAGAATATGAGAAATTTTTGTACCTGGCCCCCATTGGTGATGGAGAATATCCTGTCAGTGCCCCCACACTGCCTCACATACCACAGGAACCAGAGAGCGGAGACTTCATGAGGCTCAGATGTGACGTTGATATTCACAAACAAGGTGGCATATTCTCTAACAGCTCTGCATGAGACACAGAAACAGAAGCAGGCAGTGAGTAAATGTGGCTTCCTGACTGCTTTCAGGATTTTCTTCGTTGTTTTCAATAAAGGCTGCTTTCCCAACGCCAGAAAAGCCAAGGTGATTTATATGTGTCATTTTTCAGTCTATAGTAAGACTGTTTCAATGGGTTTATATCAGCACCTGCCTCCTTCCCAAAGCATTTACCCATTCAATTTGAAATCCCACTGATATTACCCCAGTTACTTCTTTAAATAGTTTTCCAGCTGCTATTTCTCTCATCAGAACAAATGCTTTCCTCAGCAGGAGAATGCATTTGGGAAGCAAGCAGTGAAACTCTTCTGCATTTCTCCTTCATGGGGAGATCAGCAGACTAATAATTCCCAAGGTCTGATGGGTCCCAAAGGACTCAACTAGCCACTTGGTCAAAATATTCCCCAACTCCCACGTAACTCTGCTGCCCAGACCTTTTGTGAAACTGAGAATCACACATGGTAAATAATCCAGAGAAACCAAACTGGCAAGCATTGCCATAAATGTAATGAGAGAGTCAACTGTCTACCACACTAAGTCCTCTGAACATAAACAGTTACAGCAGTAGGAAAGGAGGATCTGGCTGCTGCTATTTCTTTCATCTGTGGCTACAGATTGCTAAAGGAGTTGAGATTACTTGCATAGAAGTTAAAACTTCTTTGACTAAGAAGAAATATCATAAAACAACACGAATTTGTAATCATCTGATAAAGGAAGGGGCTGTGCAAATTATCTAGGCTGAGATCCATAACTTATAAATCTCATGTCCCTGGCTATGAAGCCTAGTCACCACTATGTCATCAGCCAGAATATGAAAACATCCTGCATGCAAGAACTCTCTGCCACAATCCTGAAAGCGCTTAAACACTAAACAGCTGTAGCTGGTTTAGGCTTGAGAGAGTCTCCAGGATGAGTAGCTGCTGATCTGCGGCACACAACAAAAAAACCTTCTGTAATCGTGCCCCAAGCCATATAGAAAATGCTGTGGAAGAGCTTTTGTGTTTAGGGTACTACAGTTTTCAACTGAGTGTGGAAAAATCTGATTTGTTTTGAAGGTCTTAAGGGGCTTTTTATTGAGTTTTCAAATGTGTTTCCACTGAATACATGCATTAATACTGGAGTGTCACAAAACTACTGGTAGCAGAAGCAGTCTTGCAAAGAAGTGTGTTACAGGAGGAGAGATTGCTGTAAATCCAGTTCTGCTTATAGTCCACTGGCACCCTGACCAAGAACAGTAAAAAACAGAAGAGGAAGAGTCAGTGCACTTGCAACAGAAAGGGTAGATAGAAGTACCCAAGTTTGCAGGCAGATGGCTGAGAAAACTAATTGTAAAGAAAACTACCAACACCACAGAAAGCAAGAGACAACCCAAATGGTTGTACCTTGTATCAGATGGAGCTGGAGAAAGAATTAAGCAATCAAAATAAATTTCAAACAGCAATTTTTGGTCAGGAAGCTGCAGGCACAGTGCTAAACCACAGTGCTAAACCACAGTCCAAATGAAAGGGCAAACAGAGCACAGCCACACAAATAAAAGACACTGAATATGAGGCAGGAGAGGAGTACAGAACGACACAGAGGCTGGCACAGCAGGTGGGGACACAAGTGCTCAAATGAGCACACTTCTCTGTGCCTTGTAAAGGGAATTAACTGAACACAAGAAAAGAAGAAAAAAGTGTTTGCAGTAGTTGTCACCTCACAGTGAACACTGTTCCTTTTTCCATTGTGCAGTGTGGTCCCTTACAGACTGGCCATTTTCTAGGCAATACAACAGCTTGGGCACCCTTCCTACCAAGCAGGATTGATGCTCTGTTGGGCCTGCTACTTACAAACAAGGAAAACCTGTTGGGTAGTGCAAAGGTCAAGGGCAGCCTTGGCTGGAATAGCCATGAGACTGTGTAGTTTAAAATCCTAAGAGACGCAAGACAAACATCAGAATTACAAGCCTGGATTTTGGAAGAGCAGATTTTATCCTTCTTAAGGACCTGCCTGGCAACATCTCATGGGAATGAGGACAGACTGAAAGAGTTGGGGCTGTTCAGTCTGGAGAAGAGAAGGCTCTGAGGTGACCTAATTGTAGCCTTCCAGTATCTGAAGGGAGGCTACAAGAAGGCTGGGGAGGGCAAACTAGCCAGGGAGGTGAAAGACGACAAGAAAGTTTGCCTTGGTTGCCTCGTTTCCCTCAAGGGGTGATCCAGCAGGCAGTACTACTGAAACAAGGAACAGCATTTGAACTTCTCCAGAGTTTCCAAAGCCAACAGCTGCTCAGCTCCCCCTCCTTGGGTCTCATGCTCCCCCATCCATTGAGCGAACACTGGAAAGGAGCTGCCCTCTGGCATAGCATGCTGCTCTCTGATGAGCCAGTTGTGCCTGCCTGCTCCGCGGTACACACAATGCATGTCATGCAGCAAAAGCAGAGAGGACTGTGCAGGAGAGGACATAGCCAAGTTGGAGGACATCACTCCTCAGCTCCTAGCCTGCCCTCATCTCCAATCCTGGAAGTGACATTTATTCATGCCTGCAAAGCAGAGTTTTATTTCCACCTTGCTCTTCCTAAAGACAAAGGCACAGAATCTACAACTGAATGAAGTGAAAGCATGGTGGCAAAAGCCCATGCTGTCACTCCTGTATGCATGGGCCTGCTGAAGAAAATTCCAGATATCCCAGCACCTTTAATCCCACCTGCCAAGTGCTGCTGTACCACCCTCATCCACTGCCTGAAAAACGCTCATCAGAAAGACCAGCCTCATCTCAAATAACCTCCTGGTCTCTCATTGCCTGTATCCCAACTATACTCATCTGTACCCCAGATTTTGTCAGGGACCCACTATCATTCTGCAGATGGATTTCAAAGTGAATGAAGACTTATGTACTTGCTCCAGCAAATCTTATTTATCAACTCTTGCATGGTCATTTTGTCCCATTCTTCAGCATGTGGAGCATTCCATGGCGCTTCAGGAGGAATCTGGAGACAGAGGCAAAATATTCAATATATTATTCAATACTATAGCATAGCTACTAACTAGTAGCACAGAGTTGATTGATATGTTGGCCAGAGGTTGCATTTATCCCCTGCATATGGCTGTAAGTTTGGAATAAATTTATCAAACAAAATGTCTCCATTCCCACCTTTGGGGACGGCCACCAAATCTGGCTTTATCTGACTAATGAACTATATCATTATGTTGGAACTCATCTGGCCTTTAGCTGTCCAGAAGTGAGATGTCTATTCTAATTTAGTGGTCTTAGTGTTCTCTAACAGCTGAGAGAATTTTTTCCCCTCCAGTCTAAGACTCAGTCAATGCCAAGATCACAGAATCACAGAACATCAGGGGCTGGAAGGGACCTCAAAAGATCATCTAGTCCAAGCCCCCTGCCAGAGCAGGATCACCTAGAGTAGATCTCACAGGAATGCATCTCCAGAGAAGGAGGCTCCACAGCCACCCTGGGAAGCCTGTTCCAGTGTTCTGTCACCCTCACAGTGAACAGATTTTCCCTCCTGTTTCCACGGAACTTCCTATGCCTCAACTTCCACCCATTGACCCTTGTCCTGTTGTTGGGCATCACCAAGAAGAGCCTGACTCCATCCTCTTGGCACTCACCCTTCACATATTTATAAGCATGAATGAGGTCACCCCTTAGTCTCCTCCTCTCCAAGTTAAAGAGCCCCAGCTCCCACAGTCTCTCCTCGTAAGGAAGATGCTCCACTCCCCTAATATTTTTTGTGGCTCTGAGCTGGACTCTTTCATGCAGTTCCTCATCCTTCTTGAATTGATGGGTATCCAAAGGCCCATATGTCTCTCTGTTAAACCACAGGGGGAGAAAAAATACCCAGATACTATTAATACTTTTTTTGACAGCTAAACTCTTAATAATCCATTGCATGTAAGTATCATGACAGATGAGGATACTACTGTGTATTGCAATCTTAAAAAAAGAATAATAATGCATTTGACAAAATCATGCAGAGTATCCTGAACAACTTTCCCTCCACAAAACCACATCAGTTGAATGAACTTTTTAGGAATACAGTTGAAGGTGACAGAGCACTGGAACAGGCTGCTCAGGGACGTTGTGGAGTCTCCCTCTCTGGAGATACTCAAAACTCACCTGGATGTGTTCTTGTGTAATCTGGTGTAGGTGATCCTGCTCTGGCAGGGGGGGTTGGACTGGATGATCTTTTGAGGTCCCTTCCAGCCCCTGAAATTCTGTGATTCTGTGAGCTGTGCTTGAAGGTTACCCTGATTTGTAGTCAGATTATAAGGCAACTGATAAATCTTTCAAAGACGGCGTGATGATGCTTCAGGGACTAATCTTTTGCATACAGGAAGCTCTGCAGTTGCACTGCTTCAATTTTGAAGGCATTTACAGTTTAAGAATTTTAGAAATATCATTTTAGAAATAAAAATACTCTGAAGCCAAAGTGAAGCCCATATCTGGCAGCTACAAAAAAAAAGAGAATCATCCTTACTCATGAAGTCTGTCACAGAGGTATTGGAAAAATTCTTCCCATCTCTGGGAGCTGAGGGAGCTGGGTCTCTTTAGCTTGGAGAAGAGGAGACTGAGTGGTAACCTCATTAATGTTAATAAATATGTGAAGGGTGAGTGTCAGGAGGACACAGCCAAGCTCTTCTCAGGGATGCTCAATGACAGGACAAGGGGCAATGGATGGAAGCTGGAACACAGAAGGTTCCAGGTGAAAATAAGGAATTATTTTTTTCATTGTAAGGGTGACAAACACAGGAACAGGCAGCCCAGAGAGGTTGTGGAATCATAGAATCAATAAGGTTGAAAAAGATCTCAAAGATCATCAAGTCCACAAGTCCAACCTGTCACTCAAGACCTCATGACTACTAAACCATGGCACCAAGAGCCATGTCCAATCCCCTCTTGAACACCTCCAGGGATGGTGACTCCACCACCTCCCTGGGCAGCCCATTCCAATGGCTAACAGCTCTCTCTGTGAAGAACTTTCTCCTCACCTCGAGTCTGAGCTGGAGGCATTCAAACTCTGCCTGGTTGCATTCCTGTGTGACCTACTCTAGGTGACCATGCTCTGGCAGGGGAGTTGGACCAAATGATCTTTTGAGGTCCCTTCCAACCCCCAATGTTCCATGATTCTGTGATTCTTTAATCTCCCAGCTCATGAAATGATTTTCCCTGGCATGAGAATGTACATACACTAAGGTTCAACTTAATATTTTTTCAGGTATCTAAATATCCAGATATTTTGTATCCTCTCACACCATGGTTGGGTTGGAAGGGACCTTTAAATGTGTACTCCAGCTCCCTCTTGGTGAGGAAGCCCTCTTATTCCTGATAGGTCCTGTGTGATATAGGTGTCTTTCCTGAATGATATATTTTTTTCCCCCCTTTTCTTTCCCTATTAAAGAAGCAATTAAAAAGCCTTCCAGAAACAACATCAAACTAATGGTTACTCATGGTGAGGTGAGCATTGTAAAAGAGAGACAATTTGCAGAGCTTACCTCCTTTCCCATCTTGTCCATGGTCCTCCAGAAGTTATTGTAATCCAGATAAATGAAGGGATTCCATGTTGAAGGGAAAATATCTGTCATATAGCTTGACTTCCCCTAAAATACATATAAGAACATAACTGAAACACACCAGAACATAGCTTGATATATTACATGGCCTATGAGGAGCAGCTAAGGGAGCTGGGGTTGTTCAGTCTAGAGAAGAGGAGGCTGAGGGGAGACCTCATCACTCCCTACAACTACCTGAAGGGAGGTTGGAGCGAGGAGGGGGCAGCCTCTTCTCTTTGATGTCAAGCAACAGAACTAGATGCAATGGTTTCAAACTGTACCAGGGGAGGTTCAGGCTGGATATTAGGAAATACTTCTTCACAGAGAAGGTTATCAGACACTGGAATGCCCAGGACAGTGGTGAAGTCACTATTCCTAGAGGTCTTTAAGCAGCATGTGGACCTGGTGCTTTGGGACATGATTTAATGTTGACCCTTCGGTGCTGGGTTGAGGGTTGGACTGGATGAGATTTGAGATCTTTTCCAACTGGATGTTTTTTGTGATTCTGTGATTCATTCCTCAAGAACACAAAAGTCTGTCATCATGTGGCTGACTTTTGCCTCAAAAGACCCAGAACTTTTTGTCATTTTGGTTTTGGTTTGATTTTTTTTACCCTGTATATGAATGTAAGCAATGGAATGCATGAAGCTGAGCATGAGGGGGGAAATCAGTTAGGCTGATGTTAAAGAGGACAATAGCACTTTTCTTATTTTCTTCTTTCTTTTAATTTTTTTCCACATTTTGTTTGGATGGGATGGAGAGAAGTACATTTGTTCTGATCAGGTTGTCAAATTCAGGGCTAAACAGACTCAAAAAACTGTCCAGTGAAGTAATAATTTCTTGTTCCTAAGCACTCTGTACATTCAAATGTACCTAGAATAGAATAAAACAGTCATAGAATCAGCCATGTTGGAGAAGACCTCAGAGATCATCAAGTCCAACCTATTACCTAATGCCCAACACCTCATGACAACTAAACCATGGCTCAAAGTGCCACATCCAATCCTTTTTTGAACTCCTCCAGGGACGGTGACTCCACCACCTCCCTGGGCAGCTCATCCAATGGCAGAGGAGCTCTGGCTGCATATTGCACAAAGGAGCTCACTGCAAGCAGGCAAGGTCTTGCAATATTTAATTTTGGAACAAGTTTATAGAGTTCTGGGTATATTATTTTGAGAATGATTGGTTTCTTAACTTAAAGGCAAATAACCTACTGGCATTCTTCCCATGCTAACACAAGGCTGCTAGGTTGCTTGTCTGACCCACAGAGTTTATCTAACTTTTAAATTTTTTTCTTTTTCTTTTTTTTTTTTTTTCCCCTGATGTGTCAAATGCTTTCCTGAAGACCTCAGATTTGAGACCTGCTGCCTGCCTGGATTAGCTACCCCACACATATCCGAAGGAAACAATAACCTCAAGCACCACACTTCAGTCGTTAGAAGGAAGGCAGCAGAGGTATGCCCTGGGCTACACTGGGACTTATAACTACAGGAACTAAGCCCATGTCACCCCAGCTGTGACACCACCCCAAGTTTCAATTTGTGTTGGAGGAGCACACAACTTTGCCAGTCTTGAGAAAGGCAAACCTGGCTCCCAGCTGCTGTGCTGAGGACAAGCTACACTTCAGGAAGCACAGAGAGGGCATTCCTTGCACCCCAGAGCAGATTGCCATTGCCCTTGGGCTGTGCATAGCACGCACAGACAGAGCAACAACCCCCTTATGGTTTGGGAGGGTTATAGGTGGGCATTCTTCACTGCTCAGTAGTCAGGTCTAGCCTTGTGAGCATGGCAGTGCCTTGGACTGTCTGTGATTCCTGAGTTCAAACTGCACAGATTTAGCCACAGCCTTAACTGCTGGGCCCTAATCTTTTAAAGCTGAAGGAAGGAAGGAAGCCCTGTTGGGCAAAGTGAAACTTTGCATACAAATATTTATCTTTTGTCAGTTGTTACCTTGCTCAGAAAATCATAAACAAACAAATAAGCAAATCCAGTCCTCATTTACTAATGTTATATATGCTGGAGCTGGGTGCTGCAACCAGATATTAGAGGACTAATTGTATGGGACGGTTAATACCACACCAAGGCCCTCACACACTTACTTTCTATGGTCTACTAAAGAGATCATGAAAATGGAGCACAGCATGACCTTCAAGGACCTCTGTAAGAATTAAAAGCTATCTGCCCCTTCTGGGAAGGGAGAATGCCAGCACATCTGCTTTTTCTCAGTCTAAAGCATTCTTGACAAATCATGAGGCAGTAGTCACAGAGTAATTTGGCTGATGAGAAAGTTGGGTTCAGTAACAAAATCTATAGTTTGAAGTTACACATTTACAACAACAGGATACAAACAAATTCCTGATTGATATCAAAGCAGTCCATGTTACTATGGTGACTGATGGGAAAGAATGAACAACCAACAACAACAAGATAAACAACAGTTACGTATTTGGATTTTTCTAACAAACTGTAGCAGCAAAAGAAACCTGCTCACATTGAATCAGCATGCTTTTTAAAGCTTGCAGCACATGGAATTTTTCCACACACACATGGGAAAAATTCCTTTCAGAGCAAAGAGGCTCATGAAATCTCCTTGGGGATTTCCACTTTCCCTTGGCTGCCTCTGCTGCTAGGATGAACCATTTCCCCACACTTTCCCCTAACCCAACCCAGCCCAACCCTGGAATCCTTCAGAAAGAGCCAAACTTGACAAAGGCAAACAAAGGCAAGCAAACAAACAAAGGCAAACAAAAAGACCAAAAATCTCTTAATCTGAAGATGCTTGGGGTTATATGTGGTTGAATGACTGTCACAACAAATTCTAAAGCCAAGTTTAGTCATCCTCAAAGCACCCTCCTTCATGCCTCTGACAAAACCACAGCATTCGAAGAAATGCCCTTGGGAATGGACCCTCCTGTCTGGCCCCAGCTCTGTGTTCCCTGACAGCCACCAGCTGATAGAAATATCAGATGAGACACAAGGGAAAAAAAGATTGTAGTAAAACTTTTTAAACCTGAAAGGCAGTAGCTGACCCACAGCTGACAGTGTATTAGCCTAAGAAGATGAAACATTCATCTCTCAGATTAGTATTTAATTTCTGGAGCAACGATCATTTAATATCAAATATTCTCTTTGCTAACAAGTGTTCTATCACCTAGGAAACACCACAGGTGCTTGGGTTCCTGGAGCAACTTTAATGAATATGAGGGGTGTGTCTGTAGCCAGAAAAGCACAAATCCCTACCTGGCCAAATAACCATCACAGCAGGACAACAGTGTGCAGCAGGCAGGTAAAATGTACAAACCCTAAGGGCCCTGGGCACTGATCAACTCGACCAATAGCCAGGACTGCAGAGATGGTTTTCAATGGGCTTCTGGTAGAAGTATGATGTAAAAGGGGATTAAATAACAGATCCCTAAAACAAAGACTGCATGACTACATGACTTCTCAAGGAAAGAATAAGGAGAAGCAGCAGTGGAAAACCTTAGGAAAAGAAAAGAAGCCTGCAATTTGTGGGAAGATGAGGAGGAGGAATAAGATCTACTGGAGGAAAATCATTGTGTTTTTTCATCTGTGTTCAAGTTTGTCCACACTGGCAGACTTGCAAGCCCCTTTGCTGTCACCCTGGGCCAGCAACCATGCCTCCCTTGGGGACTGGTTAACTCAGCAGGATCATGAAGCCAAATCTAGAACTGGTCCACAGAGGCTGTGATCCAGTTGAGTAGCACATCATGCTGACTCTTGCTTAGAAGCATGCTTTCACTTCAAAGCAAACTCACAGAATTACATGGTTGTTAGCAAGGATATGCATAATATAACGTGGGATGAAAAAAAAAAGCTGCAGCTTCAGTGTCAAAATGGATTAAAAGCTGAAATTTATGCAACCCATTAGAGCTTTTTATTTGACATCCAGAAGATAAGTGCCTTTTAGAATGCTAAGGGATCCATGTCTGAATTTAAATTAAATAGAGTGGGCCAAAAATTCAGGTGGTACAAATCAGGCCAGCCTTCTTGCTGTAGAACTACACCAATTTTACACCATCTGGGACAAAGTAACTTTTTTACTATTGTGGACAAGCTATGCTATCATTGAAGATGTGACTATTTTTTGAGTATGTCAGGAACCTGCCCAGTATAGTGAGGTTCCAGAACCAGATTTGCAGAATGAGTGCACTGCTCCAGTTCTCAGAAGAAAAAAGTGGGAAGACATAACAGAAACTAAATCAACTCAGGATCCACCACATAGCCTTACTCTATCAAATATGTCAACTCTGATTCCTATAGGCTATAAACCTCATTCTGCCAGAGCCTGGGTAGTATCAAAATGAAAGGACATTAACAAAATTTAGAAGTTGTAGTCTTAGGAAGATAAAGCAGTTTGTGAGTTATGGAGATAGACAGTTGTACCTCATGCCTACAAATCTCAGGTCTGTCCTTGTCCCTCTCCCTGCCCCTCTCCCTCTGCATTGGTTTTGGCAGTAGGTCCTGACTCAGACTTCAGGAAAAAAATCAGTGGGCTAAATATCTAAGGGCTGGAAACTTGCTCTCAAGACAGGTTTTACTGCAGTGCATTTTAACCACACCAATATCTACTCAAGCATGGCCCATTAGTCAAGATCTGGACTCCTATATCACATCTCAGACATGAAGTTTATAGCAAGCCTCAGGAGGAGTTTATTTCTCACTGTTACCCAGAGAGGGAATCTCAGTGAGTCTCAAATTAGATGCCCAGCTTCCAGACATGCAACTGGAATAAGATGAATCCCACACTACAGGACTGGGAGGGATCTCTCAGGAATCCTAGTTATGTAAATGGTGCCAGTGTGTCATACTACTTCCAGACTTGTTCCATAATGCTGCTGTCTAGTGTTGTTGCTCAATAATATCCAACAGTGATTTGTTGGGTTTTTTTTCTTACTTAAATCTGGCTTTTACTTCAGAACTTCTGAATTTTAGGCAAAAATTCTTTAGAGGGTATGTTCAAAGGAAATCATCAGTTTCTGAATGTATCCCAATTGAATTTTTTTTTTTTTTGCTGCTGTCAGTCTTGGTGAACACTTTTCAAAAGAAAACAAGAACCACCGATCCCACTTAACCACTCAGTTAAAATAGGATATGAGAAGAGAAGGCTCTGAGGACACCTTATTGTGGTCTTCCAGTATCTTAAGGGGGCCTACAAGAAAGCTGGGGAGGGACTTTTTAGGGTGTCAGGCAGTGATAGGACTAGGGGGAATGGAACAAAAATAGAAATGGGTAGGTTCAGATTGGATGTTAGGAAGAAGTTCTTCCCCATGAGGATGGTGAGACACTGGAATAGGTTGCCCAGGGAGGTGGTAGAAGAGGTTTTTGTGGCCAGGCTGGATGTGGCTCTGAGCAACCTGCTCATGGCAGGAAGGTTAGAACTAAATGATCCTTGAGATCCCTTCCAACCCTAACAGTTCTATGATTCTATGATGAGTATTTCCAACTGCTGCTAACTGGGTTACTGAAAGTCAGCTTTAAAAGAAAGCCTTTTAATGACTGTCAGTAATTTCCAAAGCTCAGTGGTATTTTTAGGTATCTCAACATGAAAGATGCAGTACTTACCGATTTGTAGTGGACCATATACCCATCAACATTCACTTTATAGGTCTCAATACCCAGCTCTTTAGCCAAGCGGAGAATCCGGTTTTGGGTAGGTCCCACATACGCTCCACCAACATCTACGTAATTAACCTTATCATTCTGTCAAAAGAAAACACACAGGAATCAGAATATGTGCAGGAAGCTCTTCAGTACAAGCAGCCAGAAGTAGAAAGGATTATTTCATACTGATTAGCACTGCAACTACACATGCAGGAGAAAATGTAGACTGACTGACTTAAAACCAGGCAATCTTGAGCTCTGTGAGAGATTCATAGACTCACAGAATAGCAGGTTGCAAGGGACCTCAAGGATCACAGTATCACCAAGGTTGGAAGAGACCTCGAGGATCATCGAGTCCAACCTTTCACAGGGTAAGAATACACTTTAAATGAGATCACCTAGCATCCTGTCAAGCTGGGCCTTGAAGCTGTCTGGTGTAGGGGAATTCACCACCTCCCTTGGGAATTTATTCCAATGTTTGATAGTTCGAATGGTGAAAAAAAATTTTCTGGCATCCAGTCTGAATCTCCCTAGTAGCAACTTGTGCTCATCATCCCTTGCCTTTACTGTGTGTTTCTTTGTAAAAAGGGAGTCTCCCTCCTCATGACTTTATGTACTTGTACATGGTTATGAGGTGTCCCCTAAGCTTCTCTTCTCAAGGCTGAACAAACCCAGTTCTCTCGGACTTCCTTCACATGACAGGTCTGCCAGTCCTCTGATCATTCTTGTGGCCCTTCTCTGGACCCTTTTCAGCCTGTCTGCATCCTTCTGGTATAGCAGGGACCAATACTGTGCACAGTACTCAAGGTGTGGCCTGACCTGTGCTGAGCAGAGTGGGAGAATGACATCTTTATCCCTGCTTGTGATACCCTTATTAATGCAACTAAGCATCCTGTTGGCTTGCTTTGACACCGCAGCACACTGTTCACTCATGTTAAGCCTTTTGTCCACCAAGACCCTCAGATCCCTCTCTACAGTGCTGCTCTCAAACCATGTGGCTCCCAATCTGAGCTGCATTCCTGAATTTTATGTTCCCAGGTGCAAGACCTACACTTGGCCTCATTAAACTTCATACCAAAGGTCACAGAGTAGTCACTCCATCATGCATATGTGCAATTGAATTAAGTCTTGTTTAAATTTCACTGCAGTTTTTAGTACTGGCATTTTAGTCTCACAAAATACAAGAGCATGTGAAGAACTTCATCTTAATCAACACTTTGGTGAAGTCTAACCTCACTCTTTCAGAATTCATGTTCCTTTTGTTGTCATTGCAAAAGATTTCTCAAGTTGAAACCATCTCTAGAATTGAGGTTTGTTTTCTCTCTGTATATTTATCTTCTTAGACTTAATGCTGTAGGCGCTGAGCACTGCACTGCAGTATGCAAGGAGAGTAATCTGCTTTCCAGCCTGGCACACCTTGGCTCTAGCCTAGTGCACACTGGCTAGCAGTCCCCAGCCATGCCTGCCACTGAAAGTGCTCCACACACCCCTCAGCCCAACATCACTTTCACTTGGGAAGTAAGAAGAAAACAAAACAAATTTCAGGGACGTATGCTATTACGAGTAGGCTGACTGCCCAAGACAGTAATTCCTTTTTAACACTGTTTACAGTGAGCATTTCAAGCTAGGCACTCTTAGTGTCACAGAAAGATGGTGTTTATGCTTCATGTTTCCAGTATAATGATTTCTGCTGAAACCCCACTGTTTATCTTTGGTTCCTCTGCAATGGCATCAAACATAATTCAAACCTCCCTTACTTCCAGGGTGGGAAGCAGAGGTATTGCTTTACCCTGTGCCAATTCCTTTCCTTTTCTTTTTAGAGGCAATCAAGACACAGTCCATTTTCAGAAGCAAGAGTGTTATTTCAGATATTGTAGAGCTGTGTAAAATGTATGGCTGAGCTGTAGTGATATCTGGCCCTGCTCAGGCTGTTTCTTACTGGGCTCTTAGTTAACATGCCTGTTACAGTATACAAAGTGAGGCAGGAATGAGAGGAGAAATGCTTTGACACTCCTTGTCTGAGATGATAGTTACCCTCTCTAATGCTAAAGGCAGAGTAGATCCTGCCATTGACAAAGGGTAGGGACTGTATGGGTGGAATTCAATTACCTTAATACAGGTGATATCCCACAATCTAAGTTATCCAAGACTTCTGTGCAAGACTGACAAATCTGATTCATGTCCCATGGAAGACCTATAGCTGGAGGCGAGGCAAGGTATCCTAGGGCAGCTAAAATGGCTCTACACACTCCTGGTTAGGCAACCAAGTGTCATTTGCTGGCTCTCAGAATTGCTTTCAGACCACTTTTAAAGCTTCTGTCAAGAAAAAAATGCTGGCATGCACTGCAATGCACCTGTCCAAACAGAGCTCCATTACTTGACAAAAGTGACAGTAACTTGAGACCCCTGCCTTCTTTGGGAACATTACTCGCCCTCTTTCTCCTGGCTAATGATGTCAAACCCAATGGAACCACAGAATGGTTGAGATTAGAAGTGATTTCTGGAGGTCAAGCAGGGCCGGGACCATGTCCAGACAGCTTTTGAGTATTTCCAAGGAGGAATCTCCTTGGAACCTCCCTAGGCAACCTGCACAGTGCCTGGTCACTGTCACAGGTAAAAAAAAGGATTTCCTAATGTTCATATATACAATAACAGTGTTCATAAAAACAATAGAGCTCAGAGGGTTGTTGCCAAGGGAGCAAAGTCCACTGTAGCTAGTTGTGTTCCCCAGGGATCAGTGCTGGGGCTCCAGTCTTGTTCAACATCTTCATCACTGATCTGGATGATGGGATAGAGTGTACCCTCAGCAAGTTTGCTGATGATATGAAACTGGGAAGTTTGGCTGATACACCAGAAATCTGTGCAGCTGTTTAGCAAGATCTGGACAAACGGGAGAGCTGGGCAAAGGGAAACCTAATGAAGTTCAGCAAGGATAAGTGTAGAGTCCTGCACCTACAGAGTATTAACACCATGCACCAGTATAGATTAGGGGTTGAATGATGGAAAGCATGGAGAAGGACCTTGGAGTCTAGGTTTTGTCCATGGGACAAGACTGTGTCCTTTTGGCCAAGAGGACACAATCTGGAGCACAGGAAGTTCCATCTCAGCATGAGGAAAAACTTCTTTACTGTAAGGATGATGGAGAACCGGAACAGATTGCCTAGAGAGGTTGTGGAGTCTCCTTCTCTAGAGACTTTCTAAACCTACCCAGACATGATCCTGACCTGCCTTAGGTAATCTTGTTTTGCTAGGGTGAGTTGGACTCAATGATCTCCAGAGGTCCCATCCAACCCTTACTATTGTATGATTCTGTGTGGTTCCAACCTTCTACCTTTCAGCTTTTGCACATTACCTCTTGTCCTGCCACTGGACACCACTGAAAATAGCCCAGCTCCATCCTCTTTGCTCCCTTCCTTTCTTCCTATCTATACACTGATGAAATCTCCCTCAGTCTTCTCTTCTCCAGGCTTAATAGTACCAACTCTGTCAGCCTTTCCTCATAGGAGAGATGCTTCAATCCCTTCAGTATTCAGATCATTAATGAAGAGGGACTGGACCTAGCATTGGCCCCTGTAGTACATCACAGGTTACTGGCCTCCAGCTAGACTTTATCATCCTCTGGCCCAGGTTGTTCAGCCAGTTTTCAGTCCGTCTCACTGTCTGCTCATCAGCTCCATAAGCTTGTCTATGAAGATCTTACAGGAGACAGTGCTGAATTATTGAAATCTAATATCCACTCTTCTTTCCTCATCTACCAAGCCAGTAATCCCATTATAGAAGCTTTATCAGGTTGGTCAAGCATTGCTTCCTCTTGGTGAATTCATGGTGACTGATGACTTTCTTGTCCTTCATGTGCATGGAAAGGGTGTCCAGGATTAGTTGTTCTATGACCTTCCCAGGGATTGAGCTCAGGCTGCCCAGCCTGTAGTTCTCTGTGTCCTCCTTCTTCCCCTGTTTGAAGGTAGGAGTGACATTTGCCAGGTCATAGACCTCCAGAAGTTACAGTCCAACATCTAAAGAAGCACTTACCCTGATGGTGTATGTCCTTCCCCCAACTCTGTTCCGGGCCTCAAGAACCACCACACTGACCCCAGACTCAGACAGCAATTTGGCAGCTGACAAACCTACCAGAAGAGGAGGAAGTCCTTAAAAACAAGTGGCAGGAACCGGTCACACTTATGTTCAAAAAAATGAACCAAAGCTTCAAATTCAGACATTTTAATCCCATTTTCAAAAATTCCTGAAGATTCAGAAACCTTAATGATGTCTTGCCACAGAAATCACATGCCTGCTGCTTAGTTTCATGCTATGACCATCTCGATAAACAGCACTTACAGCCTGAAGCTTCCTCCTCCAGGTTAGCATTTTGTGGTGGGTTGAAATTACCTCCCAAAATAAAATTGCCAGACTAGCTCTGTGGAAGCAAAAGAAGCTGTATTTACAAGCACAACTACAGTCTAGAAATATGAAATGTAATGAGTATGTGCAAAATATACATAATTTACATATATTTACAATTTATAAACAACACAAGCACCCGCCCTGGACAAAACCAGGGGGTTACCAACAGCTTCCTCCTCTCTCCCCCCACCCCCTACCTTCTCCCCTGTATGCTGTAAAAGAGAGAAGAGCAGAACGTAGCTTGTTATTACTTAGCCACAAGAAGAATGCAGCCAAGGTCAACAACAGCTAAGCAAAAGCACCAGCTAGTATCTGCTAGAGCAAAACAAAAGCATCCAAAAGAGAAAGAGTTAGTTCATACAACTAACTTCATGTTAGTTATCAGACCAATGGGATTTTTTAGACCTTATCATTTTATTTTTCCTTTTACATCCAAGGGTAATTTATTTACATTCTATCACTTTTCTACTCAATCTGTGGAAAAATTTTCTAGGCACAGCCTAAAGCTGCCACACATTTTGGCATTTTAAGCAGTAAACCCTCCATTATTAAGGGACACACATCGAACTCTTCTGTTTGTGCAATGCACAGAAAGGCAAAGCCCAGCTTATGGGCCTTGCAGCATTAAAGTGATAAAAATAATAAACAGGTATGTTCCAGTAAGGTAGGCTTTCAACTTCTCTCACTCATCAACTCTCCATTCTACTGCTAGCCATTGCCCTCATTCACATGCAGGAAGAAGGTCGGCTTCACTGTCAAGGTTACTTCTCAGCAATGGGGTTTGACTGTAGCAATCAAACACTCTGTATGTAGACACTTTATAAAAAGAATTGTGGTCTCAGAAAGGATCATCAAATTATGGGACTTAGTGATGGGGGCACTAGAGACAACTGAAAATTCAATGGGACAGGAGTCCTTTTTGCTTTTGACAAATGCCAGCTGAAATTGTAAAAAGCAATCATGACTCTGTGAAATTGGATTACCCCCTTGCCCTGCAGGCTAGTTTGGCACTGCAGCATTGTTTCTTTGGAGTTGTTTCCCCTCCTTAAGTATATGAAAGCCAGCCTTATTGATCAGAACTTCCAAGATACCCTACAGTAAGAAATAATATTATATTCATGTTTATTACACTACCTCAAAATCTGATTAAAAACAACTGTATGTGAGCCTACAATGAATGCACATCTGAAAAGACCAGGGGAGAGAAATCTTTCTGGGCAGCTTTAATGGGGAAGTGGAACATCATTCCCTGGAAATCAGAACTGAGGAAACTCAAATCAGAGAATCACAGAATGCCAGGGGTGGGAATAGACCTCCAGGGACCATCAAGTCCAACTGCCCTGCAAAGTAGGACCACTTAGGGCAGGTCACACAAGAATATGTCCAGGTGGGTTTTGAAGATCTCTAGAGGAGGAGATTCCACAACCTCCCTGTGCAGCCCATTCCACTGCTTGGTCACCCTCACAGTAAAGAAGTTTTTTCTCAGGTTGAGATGGAATTTCCTATGATTGAGTTTATATTCATTTCCCCTTGTCCTATCACTGGGTATCACTCTAAAGAGACTGACTTCATCCTCCTGAGAGCCACCCTTAAGATATTTGTAGACATTTATAAGGTCCCCTCTCTCAGCCTTCTCTTCTCCAGACTAAACAGCCCCAGGTCTCTCAGATGTGATCTAACTAGGGCTGAGTAGAGGGGAGAAAAGTACCTCCCTTGACACTCTTCTTAATCCGCCCAAGAATACTGTTGGTCTTCTTGGCCAAAAGGACACAACCCTGTCCCATAGATAACTTACTAACAACCAAGACTAGAAGGTCCTTCTCTATGAAGCTACTCTCCAGCAGATCAACCCCTAGCCTGTACTGGTACATGGTATATTCCATGTTGAACTTCATTAGGTTCATCTTTGCCCACCTCTCCAGTCTGTCCAAGACTCACTGAATGGCAGCACAGCCTTCTGGTGTGTCAGCCATGCCTCTCAGTCTCATATCATCAGCAAACTTGCTAAAGCTATGCTCTGTCTCTTCATCTAGATTGTTGATGAATATGTTGAAGGAGTCTGGACCCAGCACTGACTCCTGGGGAACACCGCTAGCTACAGGTCTCCAACTGGACTCTGCTTCCTACACTGACAAAAATTACACAACCAATTTCCATACTCAAAAATATCTTTACACCCTTGTGCCATACTCTTTAGATTGCTGCTGGAGGAGAACTGTACTCAATTCTTCCATCTATTTAATATTCTGATTTTAAAAAATACAAGCCATTTGTCAGTGAGGGATCACAGCTTACAAACTGATCTAATTTCTTTCAGTAGGTTTTTATAAGGTTTTTTTCCTGCATGAAATCCTATAGAGAACATTTTACCATTTTCCC
Source organism: Dryobates pubescens (assembly GCF_014839835.1). NCBI lineage: Eukaryota > Metazoa > Chordata > Aves > Piciformes > Picidae > Dryobates > Dryobates pubescens. The sequence goes on along the minus strand of NC_071623.1, from coordinate 15,536,734 downwards.
AGTTAATTTTTTAATCCTTTTCATGGTGGTGCTCTCCTCTTCCTCAATATAAACATGCAAGACACAAATCTATAGCATTAGCAAGACTAACTGTAGTACCTTCTTACAAATATTTTCAATTTTTATGTGAGGGAAAATTATTTTTTAAAATACACAGTGTTGGGTTTTTTTCCTCACAGAAAGTGGCTTTCCTACATATATAAAATAAAAGGTCGAATTTCTCTAGTCTGCATAAAACCACTGGCCACTTGAGCATGACTGTGTGTAAATCTTCTGTAAGATTTTATTGTAGGAGCAGTGAAAAATCTGTCATAGGTATGAGAAAAAAAATAATGCATGCCAGTCTTTGCTGCCTAAAACCATCATTTCATGCTATGTACAACAGCTATTCGTGCCACAGCTGTTTTAGAGAATATAATGGTTGCACTGGGCTGAGCTGGAAGTAAAGCTTACTGCTGGGGGCTGTTTAGTCTTGAGAAGACTGAGAGGGGATCTCATCAATGTGCATAAATATCTGAGGGGTGGGTGTCAAGTGGAGGGGGCCAGGCTCTTTTCAGCGGTGCACACTAATAAGACAAGAAACAACAGATTCGAGCTTGAACATAGAATATTTCACCTCAATGTGAGGAGAAACTTTTTACAGTGAGGGTGACGGAGCACTGGAACAGGCTGCCCAGAGAGGTTGTGGAGTCTCCCTGGAGACTTTCAAGACCTACCTGGATGCATTCCTGTGGGGACTACCCTAAGTGATCCTGCTTTGGCAGAGGGGTTGGACCAAATGATCTCTTGAGGTCCCTTCCAACCTCTAATGTACTGTGATACTGTGAGAGTGTGATTTCTTTTTGTTTGATCATTGGGGTGAGAATGAAAGAGAAGAATGAACAATACCTTCTACCTTCCAGCTCCTTGCCCCATTTTTGCCTGCTCAGCTCCCTTCAGGCCACATAGAGCTAACCTCTCACCTCCTTTCCAACATCTCTGCTATCTCTATAGAGAACATTATGCTCCTTCCAGGAGCTTCTAAGGGGGAAGACAGGAACTTCATATTGCAAGGGCCTCCCACAGCACAAGCACTGCTCTAAAACCATCACCCTCTACTATGTGTAGAGGCTCTGTTGGCAGCCACACAATCCTAGGATATTGTGAATATCCACTGTGCCCTGCAAGCACATCGAAGCACTGGATTGTGATCTGTTGGGATGCCACCAAGAATTAGGTAAGGTATTTTAAAGTGCACCTCTGAATGCCTGTATGCCTGCAGCTCAGACAAGCCTCTTACCATCGAGGCTGCTGCTGTGTTCCATTGCTGCCTTCACTTTCTCCAAATGCAGTTTAGAGATAAAGCTGCAAACCACCCCAGATCACTGGCTGTATTCCTTCCAGATACCACTCTAATTCTATGAATTAGAAATACACTATTTGCCTCAGAAAGATAAAAGGAACCTGCCAAAACCATGCCTCATTTGAAGTATCTGGATGTAGAAATTCACTTGTTATTGGATGAGAATAAACAAGGCAAGATGATTTATACATCCTCCACAAGGGTTTCTATGGCGATCTCAAAACAATCTTCCCTCGTCTGAAGATGTTGTGCAGGAAAGCTCTCTTCCTATTGATTTTTGCACAGCTATTAAGAACTCAGATTTGCTGCTGCTTTCATTTCAGAAAATTGTCACAATCCCATCAAGCAAAGCAGTTTCAAGTGCATAAAAACACTGGATATACAGTTAGAAAAAAAAAAAAAAGGAAGAAAGGAGGAAAGGAAGAAAGGAAGAAAGACAAAAGAAAGACGGAAGGAGGAGAGGAAGGAGGAGAGGAAGGAGGAGAGGAAGCAAAAGAAAGAGAGAGGAAGCAAAAGAAAGAGAGAGGAAGCGAAAGAAAGAGAGAGGAAGCGAAAGAAAGAGAGAGGAAGCAAAAGAAAGAAAAACAAAAAAATGAATTTATGCCAATCTGCAGACAACAAGACATACACCATAGCTGAAATAGAGATGCTGAACAGCACACTGAATTTTGTATGTAGCCTGATGGTAAATACCACAAAGCATGCCTTCACCTAACAGAAGAAAGTTTCAACTCTACAGGTAAAACACAAGACTGAGATTTAAAAGACTTGATCTTGATTCCCAACCAAGTCCCTATTTTGTAGGGGAACGTTTTTAAGGGTAGCTTTTATGAGAATAATTCCAAGTTGTATCAATTGTGGTGTTGACAGAAGGCACACGAGCAGATACAAGTTCTGTACCATAAATGGTGAGAGTTTTTTAAATTACTTTATTGGAAAGATGATAGTAATTCTATAGAATAGTATAGTAGTTCTGCTTTTCAAAATCTAGGTTCTGTAAATCCACATTGCCAAACAGATGCACTGAAACACCATGATCAGAAGCAAAACCCACCAGCATCTTTCCCAGAGGCATCACTTACATGATGTGTACTGAACATCTCCAAAACATGCAAGGGTAGTGATGATGACAGTCTGATACCTTTAACCTTTTAACTTTTCAAACTGAGGCCACTGTGTATGTGCCATATTGAGCACACAAATAAAACCCCAATCAACCCAAAGGCAGAGAAAGCTACCTGTTACTGCTGAAAAGGGAACTATCTGCTGGTTCTCTAGATTCATTGTTTGCCTGCTTGCTAGCTTCTTCAACAAAGTGCATTTGACTTTTTAGCTGCCTGTTGAGCTGAAAGTTTCCCCAAACCCACCTGATGCAACATTCCCTCATAAAATCCTTTTTAATCCACCCTACTGTGCCTGGAGTGGGATAATTATGCTGTAGGAATGATGAGTAACCCTTTTACTGTAGTGTTCTAGCAGGCTGTAATTGAGTAACACACACGGGGTGGGGGGAATATCTCCCTTTTTTTCTGATCTTAAGTAGGGAATAATTTTAAAACTTATTTGCTCATGATTCTAGCATACATTAGTAAAGAGAGACAATTGTCAATATATCCACATTAAAGTTCCACTGTAATGCTCTGATTCTTTCTACTGTTTCACTGATGGAAAACCCTAACGTTTTCCAGACATAGCTGGCGAATTAAATCTGTCAGTGGCCACATGTCAACAAGAGATGCAAAATATTAGTGCCATGCCTGCAGAGTAAAATATCCCTTCCTCATCTCTTTCTGGTCCTTATTGCCCCTCCCTGATTTTCTTCTCATTGGAATTTTTGTGCACAGGATGGTGTTTCTTTTAAAATAGAGATAAAATATACTCAGTTACTAATGGGAAACGAAGTATAGAAGGCTGAGAATGAAAGAAATTTGTTTCTTTCACAGACCAAGGATTTGAAGATTTAAAATTTCCATGAAAAACATGAAAAATAAATAAATAACTAAAGCATTAATTAAATGACAGCCCCTTAAATTTGCAGAATCCAAGAATACACAGTCTGTATTAATTTCTTCAGTCCTGCCTAATACCAGAACATCACAAACTTTGTTTGTCAGAAACCATATTTTTATGTTTCCCTACATTCTTTCACAATCCTCCATGTAGGATATTAAATAATGAGGATGAGGTTGCATTTATTTGTCATTTTCAGGTAAATGTTTTTCATTTCTTTTTTATCAATTCCTCTTTCCCCACCCCCTTCCCCCAGCAAAAATCATACAGTTGCCACCAAAAGAGAATAGATATTTTATAATGCAGACTACACTGTCCAACTGAGACCAAGACACTCTGGCTGGTTTCAATAGCACTACTGTCTAAAAGCTTTTAACAGATGCAAGCCTTGTTCTGAAGGGCACAAAGACAGTTTCTCACAGAGAGTGTCAACAGAAACATGGCAGGCAGAAAGAGGAATTATATCCTGAGGATGAATCCACTTCTCTTTTTAAGTTCAAAGGCCATTGTAGGGAACACCTCTTCACAAAATCACAGAACATTAGGGGTTGGAAGGGACCTCAAAAGATCATCTAGCCCAACCTCCCTGCCACAGCATGAGCATGTACAGCAGATCACACAGGAATGCTCTCAGGTGGATTTTGAATATCTCCAGAGAAGGAGAATCCACAACCTCTCTGGACAGCCTGTTCCAGTGTTTAGTCACCCTCACAGTGAAAAACCTTTTCCTTATGTTCATGTGGAACGTCTTCTGCTCCAGCTTGCACCCATTGCCCCTTGTCCTATCATCGGACATCACTGCAAAGAGCCTGGCTCTATCCTCCTAATACTCACCCTTCACATATTTATAAACATTAATGAGGTTACTGCTCAGTCTCCTCAGCTACAGAGACCCAGCTGCCTCAGCCTTTCCTCATAAGAGAGATGTTCCACTCCCTTAATTATCTTTGTGGCTCTGTGCTCTTTCTCTGAATAATGCCCTCCCCTCAAACAAAGGCAGAAAAAAGTTAAGTAGCAAAAGCATGGAGTTAGAAATGCAGCACGCTCCTTTCCCTTACTGGTTGAATTGAGTAGCACCAGTTAAAGTGATGATACAATCTAGCTCATGGGAGTTAGTTACACGTTTTCTAACTATTGATAATTGTTTTGTTCTCTATGCAGAATAAAATCACGTTTGCCAAGCACTGATCTCCCATTAAATACGCCTGTGAAAAAATTGTTGCTGCTAAACTATGATCAATGTCCTTGCCAGCACTGGTATTCCCAGGAAAGACATAATGGCTGTCCCACGCCTGGTTTTGCTATTCTAGGGTATTTGTCAAAATTACTTGGCTATTTTTTTACCAAGTAGTTTTGCCAAGGATATTTGTCAAAATTTGCTAAGGAAATATGTTCAAACTACTTGGCTTTTTTCCCCTCTTTTTCTTTTCTTTTTTTTTTTTTTTTTCTCCTTTTTTCCCCCAAGGCAATTTATTTGGAGTGAGTAACAATCTTAAGTCTTCAGATCTATTTAGCCAGCAGGTATACTCTTTCCTACCTTTCAACAACTTTCACATAAGCCCAAAACTATGCCTCATCAAAAAAACCATAGGTGTACAGCTCTGAACTAGCTAACCTATGAATCATGCTGGGTTAGACAATGTTTATTAATGATGCCTTTACTGCAGAAAAGAAAAATATGATGAAAGATTAAGGAAATAACAATATTTCTACATCTAGGTATATAATGAACACATCATGACCATATTTTGGCCATCATTAAATATCAAGCACTGAGCACAACACAAAGGAGTGTCTTAACCAAAACTCAGGCCCCATATCAGAATGTGTCAAATCCTTAGCACAAAAACATTAGAAGACATTATGAAGGAGGAGGCAAACGGAAACTGGTATTTCTGCTTATTTGCAAGCATTGTATAGAACATCTATTATACATCATAGGGGGGTACGACGATTTTGTTTCTGCTGTACATTGTTTTCTCATAGTGCCAGCAGCTCATGGAGAATTGAGGGCTCTGTGAAACATTGTTTATCATTTTTTCATTAAAAAAAAACTAAAACAAAACAAAAGAAGGCCTTCAGGAATTACAGGTTGCCCAGGGAGGTGGTAGAAGTCACATCCCTACAGGGTTTTAAGGCCAGGCTGGATGTGGCTCTGAGCAACCTGATCTAGTGGAAGATGTCCCTGCGCACGGCAGGGGAGTTGGAACTAGATGATCCTTGAGGTCCCTTCCAACCTTAACAATTCTATGATTCTGGTACCAAGTGACAATATTATTAATGATTATTAGCTTTCCTGATGGATCCAAAAAGGAAGTTGGAAGTAATCAGGTAGCCAGAGCCTGCACAGGCCAGATACAAAGAGATCAACACAGCAGCAACTGAATTCCTACAGATCCAATTCTGGGTAACATTAGAAGTAACATAAGAAAAAATTAAAAATCTACTGAAAATTACCCCAGATTTACACAGGTAGGACTGATTATGTCTTCTACCAGGAACTGTGTCTTTGACAGTTTTATCTGACAGTACCACCCACCATCAGCTTAGCATGCTGTCAAAACAAACAGAGTAGTATACAACTGCAGTTGTTTTGCCATGATAGCAAGCAAGCAACAGTTGCACTTCTTCTTTATTCAGGCTTTCACTCAGAGACCACAGCCAATGTGTTAGGTAGCTCAGGCAGTAAGGTTGAAGATCACACACTGTGGAGCAGGAGATGCTGACACAGAGTGCTCTTCAATGAACAAAACAAAACAAAACAAAACAGCCTTTATAGTGTGTCATATATTTTATTTCAATATAAAGACTAATTACACCTATTTTTTACATCCCAGTTTCTCCTACAATTTGTGGCCCTCGGAGTCCTCCATGAGCGCATTAGAAAACAGAGCCATTTCCTGCACGCAGCTGGAAAATCTAAGTGTCTGTTTGGTTGAGCCACAAGATTGCCTTGTTTCTAAGAAAAAATAAATAAGAACTATCTATGTCATAGAACGATAATCTTCAGACTAAGTTTCAATTAGGGCTATGTTTCCCTTGTGATTTGTGCTTGAAACACGATGTGCTAGAATTTCTTCCAAAAGATATTGGCATGCAAGTTTTCTTGGACTTGACTCCTTCTGGACATATTTCTCTGTGTATCTGCTGTGTCTCTGGCTTGCATTATGTAAATAACTTTCTTAATTCTCCATGCCTTCTTTTGATAAATTCAGCTTCTAGTGTCCAAAATTCACATATAAGGTGAGACTGGCAAACAAATACAATCCAGACTTCCTGCTGAAAAAAAGTTAGGATATTCTGCCTACACCCTTTTTTTGTCACATTTTGAACTATTTAAGATTGAATTTTCAGGGTGTGTTTTTCAGGCTTTTTTGCTGGAAAATCTTGGTCAAAATCAGCTAGCTGTTTCTAAACCTCTAAGAAGCAAACATAATTTGATTTTCAAAATCCATGGCTTTTATTTTTTTTATATTTTATTCCTGTTTTGGAAGTTCTAGCAGCCAGTTGAAATTTGGCAAGGAAGTAGCCTTTGAGTTAGCATATCACATTTTGTTATCCATGTGAAAATATGCCCCAAAAAGGACACTTAGAGAGTTCTGACAGGTCACATGTAGGCAGCAGCCATTTTCTAGATCTGAAAAGGTGAAAATCTGAAGTTTTTGACAAGACTGCCTGAAAACTTAATGTTATCCAGTTGTTAACAAGTAATTCCCAAGGAGTGAGTGACTGAGCATCTTGGACCTCCTTGTAACCCACCTCATATCTCAGAGCTCCTGTGCATGCTGCATGATTGAGCTATGGAGCAAAAATCTGAATTTCCCTGTAACTGTGATGTTAGCTGGTAAAGTAGGTAATGGAGCTGGTATGGGCACAAAGTATCAGACCAGGAGTGGTGCAGTGGTGACTTGCTGCATAAAAAGCACAACTTCTGGAAGCTGTCAATACAGTAGTTAGCCCACACAGGGGATGGCAGTCTCCCACTCCTCAAACAGTGTAGCTTCTTAACCCAGGCAGCAGGGGACTCTCTGATGGGATGCCCAGGTTACAATTCTGCTGATTAATCAGGCACATATCCATGGTCAGCTTGCTGTGTTTAACGGATGAAGGAATTCCATAGCCTACGCCAAAATGCACAAGCAGAAAGTCCAAAACAATCCAAACCAGAACACTCCTTCCATTCAGTAGAAAACACTACAAGTAGAAAATGGGAGCCATATTCAAGGCATATAAATGAGAACTCCTTGCAGGTATAGGGAAAGTCTTTAACTTCAGGCATCAATTTTGAGAACAAAAATGTTTGAGAATAAAATGTTATAACTAGTATTATCTGTATTATGGGGGACATCATCCACTTAGAAAGATACAAACATGTGCCTGGGGCCTTTTCTGGTCATGATCCACATTTTTAACATGCATGCTCATAAGAAAAGAGCAATATAGCCCAAACTACCTCTTTGTCCAAATGTACTTGCTGATGCAGTTTGGACAATTTGAACACAATTCTGTGGGGTTCAGGAGGAAAATGTATGTGGTAGGGGCCACGAGATCAGAATTCTTCCAAAAGCTTCCCCACTGTGAAGCGCTCTGCAGAAGCTCCCTCCATCCCTAGAATATAGCTTCCTACAGGCAGAGTAGATTCTGTGTCCCTGTGAATGACCATATACAGGTGGGTGCATACAGAGGCCAGGAGCATGGATGAGAAGAGTGTGTTAGGTTGTACAGAAATTTATTCTCAAGGCCATGCTTCATTTTGTGGAATAACTAATTCCAGAGGCATCAGTCAGGATTTAGGCTTCACTTTACAAATATTGTATAAGCATCTTTAAAAGCCCACTGCTGGGAAGCTCACAGTCAATATGACAAGCAGCTTGCTTATACACTATATGCATTTCAAGCACTTCTAGTGGAGAACTTATTTATCCCAAAGTTTCCTATTCTTTGTTGCAAGCATCTTGCAATGAGTGTTTAAAATACAGCAGGAGAGAAGGCAATAATCTGACCAGTTGAGGCAACAGCAAATCTATAAATAAGATATCTATTATCTTATTTATCTATAGATAAATAAGCAGCAAGTCAAGACCAGAGTCAGAGAGATGTTGAAAGGAAATCCTGTCGATACTACTATTTATACTGGCATCAACGTTCTAGATACAGATACCCTTTTTTTGAATAATTTTATTAAGACCAGAAAGTAGCACTGTCTCACTACCTAGAGAACTGAGGTATAGGCATATTGATACAGGAATGGTAGCCACAGAGAAAGTGTATCAAACACAAAACAAACTAGGAGCTGATAGAAATTATAATGCCTGGCTATGAATGGTGTTGTATATTAAATTGGATTAATTATAAACTAAGGAATCTATTGTTCATTTATCTAAGGCATCTTTCTTAAAATAATGCCTTTTCCAACAGGCAAACAGCAATTTCTATGCCACTGGCATGAAATAAGACTTTCCACTGGCAAGAAAAAATGTTCCTGTGCCCTAACAGTACTGTGACATGTTTATTTGTCTTCCTAATGCCACTGACATTTTCAGGGACTGTAATGCCTTGACGTTTCCTGCTTGGCTCCATTACAGACTCCACACCAGGCTTGAGTCCAAGGCGTTAAGTGTTCTGAAGTAACATACTGACTCTTGTACTGGTGAGGCAAGACAGAATGTAGAAATGCTGGATGCATTTTACAAACACTGCTACAGGTTGGAAAAGCCAGAGGAGCAAGCTGCTGTCAGAGATTAAAAGCTTCTCAGAGCCCTAGAAACCACATTAAGATCATATGGCCATCAACTCCACGCAGTATGGGTGATAATTCCCTAAGGGCACTCTGTGCATCACAGAAACCTTAAGGATCAAGACCAAACGACTTGTGCTAGCAGGAAAACACCCAGCCATCAGGTACAACTAAAAATCAACCTAAGCTAGGTCCAAACTGTTTTTGTTCAGCAATATTACAGATTATTTACATAACTACATTGTCACAAATAATTATTTAAACAATTACTGTTGTTTCAACAAATGAAATAATGTCATTAAGTAAACAATTTGCTGTCTCATGCACTAATTCACTGCAGATTGGATAAAGGGAAGCCTCTGACTTCTTAATTCTAATGAAAAAATAATTTTACCTATAGCAATAATTGTAGCATCACTGAAGTCATTCGGTCACATAACTTGTCTTTTCTAAATTGTTAGTGAAATAAAGACTCCCTGAAAACTGAAACTTGGCCAAAGCTGCTAATACTGTATTTATCTGATGAACAGACCAAATTAAGATTTTGTTTAGCAACGTTCTCATCTTAGGAAACATTTGCACTTGCAAATGTTGAAGTAGATCTGAATAGTATTTTGGGAAGTACTTTTCCAAGTCCATCACACGGGAGAACTTGGCTGTCTGCAGAGTACAGCTCTTTTCACAATCACAAAAGCCCAACATGTTCTTACAGATATTCCCAGGTGACTTTCTGCAGTACTTATCAAAACAATAGAAGCACCAGCACTGCAAGAGCAACCTAAAAAGCACCACTGAAAAAGATCGTATTTCTTGTGATGCAAAAATCCCAGCCTGTATCCCTGCATTCTCCTGCACCTGTGGACATTGTAAAGTCAGGTTTTCTACGGACTTTCTTCTGATGAACACAAGGTACAGATCAATGCAGAAGACGTGAATACGGTCTAAAATAGCCACCTGGATATCTTCCTCCCCACTTCTTTAATACCAAATGTATCTGAACCCCGTGGAGACCTGACACTAGCGTTAACCATTGCCTAAGCCTCAAGGCTTGCCGCGACAACCAGTCACCCTCCGCTCCCAGACCCCGCACCGCTCGGCCGGGCGTACCCCGTCCCCGAGCGCCGGCGCCCCTACACCGCCCCCGGCGCAGAGCAGACTTTGCGACCACCCCCGGTATGATGCCCCGGAGAAGGCTGGCGGATGTGCGGTGGCCGCGCCAACTTTCCGTACCTACCTGAGATGCCGCCCCCGACCACGATCACGTCGTATTTCTGGGCCATGCCTCTGCGCCCCGTCCCAGCCGCCGCCGCCATCCAGCTCTCCCGCGGCACCGGCACCCAGCGGGTTCTGGCCGTCGGACAGCTCCGTGCTGGCCTCGGGCACGCCCCTGGGCGGGACACGGCCGGCTCCACCAATGGGCGCTGTAGGGAGGCGGAGTCTCAGCTAGCCGCGCCTCTCAGGTTCTCGGTTTGCGCCTGGCCAGAACTGGTACGGCGGCTCCGAGCGGGGCCCCGGCGGGGTGGGCGAGCGGCGGGGTCAGCTCAGAGGAGAAAAGCCGTCGCAAGCACTGCCTCCGGATGCAGGTTTTGCCTGAGCCCGGCTTGATGCCGGCTCGATTTCGCACCAGCCCGTCCCGGAGGCACCACAAAGGCTGGAGGCAGTCAGACAACACCGGGGCTGTTGCGGAATGCCCCAGCTCGGGCATCCTGCGGTCACTTACCCCTGGAGTTACTGAAATTCAGAAAGCTGGCGAGCAATAAGTGTGGGAAAGAAAGAGGTCCATGGAGTTTTCAGCATCGTGAAGGTTTCAGCATCACTCAGATTGCACTCGGTCAATGAGCCGAGGAACAAAGGGTTAACCTTTGCACCAAAGCAGCTCCTCAAAGACAAAGCTACTACAACTGCTTTGAATAGGTGGGGTTTTTTTCATGCATTTTGCAGCTCGTACAATTTTCATTGCCAAAGTGTAAATGTCATCTCTGTGAAGTGGAAAAAAATAGAGCCTGTCCATCCACTTCCAAGCAAGCACAGAAGACCTTTACAGTTCACACAGCTACAGAAAATCCTAAAATCACTTCACGTTAAACATTGGTGTAAGTTCTGAGAGTTACCTAGTTCTGCAACCATACGCCATACCCAAGTATGACCAAAGAACTGAATGAGAGTGCAGTACTACACACTCAGCGTCCTCAGAAATGCCTTGGCTTTCTTATAGTGGGAAAAACCAGGACTTTGGGTTTGTACTAATTGTGCTAAATGTGCTAAATATGGATCTGTTGGAATGGGTCCAGAGGAAGGCCATGAAAGTGCTCAGAGGAAAGGAACATCTCTCCTATGAGGACAGGCTGAGAGAATTGGGGTTTTTCAGCCTTGAGAAGAGAGGGCTCTAGGCAGGTCTTATAGCAGCCCTTTGGTTCTTAAAGGGGGCCTTATAAGAAAGATAGGGATAGACATTTTAGTAGGGCTTGTGATAATAGGACAACGGTTTTAAACTGGAAGAGGGGTTGTTTAGACTAGGTATGAGGAAGAAATTTTTTACAGTGAGGCTGGTGAAACACTGGATCAGGTTGCTCAGGGGTGGATGCCCCATCCCTGGAAGCATTCCAGATTGAGTTGAAACTGTCTCTACTCACTGTGGAGGGACTGGACCCTTGAAAGGACCCTTCAAACCCAAAGGATTTTATGATAGCAATGACTGAATGCAGAAACATCCATGAAATCACTATACAAGAGACAGAATAAAGGATCTTCTTCAAAAATAACTTTACTTTTAAAAGTTTATAAAGTATAAACTATAAAGTAAAGTGCATGTGTAGTGCTGATTAAGTATGTTGTATTAGCTGCAGACACACAAGTGTCAAGTGCTATAGCAAATGTGAAGAACAACAAGACTTCTACTTCTGTGAGTGCTATCTACTGACACATAAGCTCACTACCACCAAGATTGCTGCTGCTTCCATGCCAGAGTAAAATGAGCAAAAAGGGAGCAGTCCAAGACTGTGAGAGTGGTATGTATTCAGAAACAGAAAGTACAATGTACTGACAGCCATTTGTGCCTATTGGGGAAAAAAGTCTTTGCTTCTTGAGGCTGATAAGGATACCCACTCCCACAGCTTTGATGGCCCCGGTGAATACGTCACAGGGAATGTGACAAATAAACATGTTCAACAAATAGCACTTCCCTTGTAATCCAGAAGCCAAGTTTGTAAGAAAAGAACAAAAACATCCTTTGTGATAACAACAGGAAACTTGTGTGTATCTTGCTTATAGATACGCTTGCCAAAAAAATCTCTAGTGCTAAAAGGAGCTGCAACAGGCTTGTGAAAGAGCAATGGAGATTGAAAAAGTTTGATCTAGAGCAGCTCTAATGATGAAGGACAATGTCAAAATGTGAATTGTACACTTTGTGGTGTCCTCAACCTTTGTAACAAAGACCAAAAACTTTCTAAGGGACTACCAAGGATTGTCTCAGGTATTAGCAGCCTCCATGAGTAGCCATGGCTGTTGGAAACACACAACTGCTAAACGCTTGACAACTGTATGATACAAATAAGAGACCTTGGAATAAATTTTACCTCAGCTCATATAGCTCTGCTCTGCAGACATCTAGGACTTGGAAAATAAGCAACACAAATGGTTGCTGAAGCCTTACTTGAGAGCATCAGGATGAAAACAGTGGATAATTAAGGAGATCTTGTCAGCATCTTTGCTGGGTCCATCAGGGTTTGCTGAAGACTTGCTGAAAATGCAAGAAGCAGGGAAGGAAGCAGACAACGCTACAAATTGAGAGTGGTCTTCATTTCCTAAATGTTGTGATTGTATTTTCAAAGAGAAATTTGAAATGTGCTCAGAAATCAACAGAAAGTAAAAGAATGACAAACTTTCCAGTAAAGGAAATTTTATTCCAGGCACATATAATTTTATTTGGAAGGAAGGTAACAGTTGCTCAGAACAGAGAGTTCAATAATAAAGACGTGCTCCCCAATGAGCCCTATTCCTTATGCACTATCAAAATAACACAACCCCAAACAAACCAACCACCCCAAAACCAACCAAACAAAAAAGAAACAACAAAAAAACCCTCACACACAAACACACACACAAATCACCACCACCACCACAAAAAAACACAACACCCACACCAAACAAACAGAAAACCCCAACCAAACAAAAAACCCCGAAACAAAACCAACCAAAAAAACCCAGGGCAACACTGAAAAGTGAGCGTAGGTACTGTTGCTGAAACCATTTTCTGGTCATTTTTCTAGTTGTTATATGTCTACTTCAGTGAATGACTTGTAATAATTTGCTGAGCTTGCAGAGTATGTCTGATCATTAATGTGGAGATACAGAATGTCATAGGACTGACTTAGACTTTGACATTTACCAGGAAAAAAAACCCATAAAAAGCAGTGGAAATTGCTGAGAAGTACAACGGAATATCCTTTCACTTCAGGTCATCGCTGTGTCATCAATAGTAAAAGCTGTCAGGAAGCTTCAAGAATGGACAAAACTGCTTGCTTTTTGTTTTGTTTTGTTTTGTTTTGTTTTAATCAAAGAACATGAAGAAAAAATGTTCAAAGGTTAATGTCATCAACAAGGTTTTTAATAGTACTACAAGTGTTTTGTTTTCAATTTTGCCAACTACTGATACAAAGAAGAAGAAATTCTTAGGTTATTTCACGAGTAGTCACAGTTATATGTTTATTTATTTCTAAATTGAATGCTGCTCTGTATGCAAAATGATGAGTGCAATCTGTCATAATAATAGTTGTGGAAGACACAAATGTTTCCCATTCCTTCCTGGTTTCACTGTTACTTATTTTGCCAATGCATCTGAAAACTGGAACACAAACTCAGGGAAAGTTCCTGCTATTAAAATTCTTTGTCAGTTTGTTTTGGTTTGCGGTTTTGTGTCCAAAATGTAAACCTCATCTAGTGTGTGTTCATGTATGCAGTATAATTTTTAGTTCTTAATTTGTTTTATTAATCTATTTTTACAGGCAAAGGGAACCTCAGTGCTCTAAGGCAAGAATGCATCATCTAGAAGACTGATTGCTATTATTAAGGTCATAATTACCTCCACTTAGCCACCTCAGAAGTCGCACAATTCTTGTGCCTTAATGATATCAACAGAATCTATCTGAAATATCCTAGAATATGTCATCCTTAGTGTTACTGCCAGCTGAAATTTCCCCCATTAACTCATCATCTGTGTTGATTAGCACTCTACTCTGCAGGCACAAAGATGAGCTTTCCAGGATATCTCAGCCTTTTGCAAAGCTCGATTCACATAAATTTACATTCACATACATTTCCATTCTTGTAATTATGTGGTTAGTATTATATGGTTGCATCAAGCTGAAATATGAAAAGCTATGAAAAAATAACCCAAGCTCTTCCAGACATCAGACTTACTACTTCTGTTGCAAGTCCATTTGTTGGGCAACAGTGTGCCTAGCATGGAGCAATGTCAAACCTCAGCTGCGGTGATACTGTTTATCCTAAGGACAGATTTCTATTTTGGAACAGTATCTTAGATAATCCCACGCTAAATGTGGGGTCATCAGTTCATTTACATTGCTAATGATTTTTACAGAGCTGTTTGGCTGCTCTTTGGTTGGTTTTTATCAATAATGGAAATTATAAAAGGCCATGTAGCACATGGAAATACACAACATTCACAGAATCACAGAATTTTAGGGGTTGGAAGGGAGCTCAAAAGATCATTCAGTCCAATCCCCCTGCCAGAACAGGATCACCTATACCAGATCACACTGGAATGCATCCAGGCATGTCTTGAATATCTCCAGCTGGGCAGCCTGTTACAGTGTTCTGTCACCCTCACAGTGAAAAAATGTTGCACAGCATGAGTAGAAACAAAAAACCACAAAAGGAACCAATCTAGAAAAATGTTTCAGGCTTCCTTGCTGTGATTGTGCAGTCTGACTAAAATTGTTACCGATCTTTTAAGAGCATCAGACTCTCCTCTGTGTGTAAGTCTCAAAATTGTCAAAAATGTTTAAAGTAGTAGATAACGAAAATTTGAGCACCATGTTAATGAGCATTGGGCAGGCTTCCTCAGTGGATGAAATAAAGCACTAATCACCGTGTGCCCAAGGCAGCCCTTGCACAGAGATGTTGCTTTGCACACAGTGCTGCTGGAAGAAGTAGGTGAAGTACAAGGCAGCCATTTGTTTTCTCAGAACTCAGCCTTCTCACCCACACAGCTTTTCTGAAATAAAGCAACGATATAATTTCATAGCTAGTTGAGTTCCACTAGGATGGCACTGGCAGATTCCAGACAACCTTTTGATAGCTGTTTTCTGGGAACTATACTAGGTGATCACAAAATACTTTTGTCACCTGTAAAAATGTACAACCCCTCCAAGTGTTTGCTTATTTTAATGAAAGATGTGAAAGAAACACAACTTCATATATATGACTCATGCTCACAAAACAAACAAAGGTGATTCAGGTTCAATGCATGCATGACTGTGGTGGGTTGAAATTACCCCCCAACTAATTTAGAGAACTAGACCCCAAAATAAAATTGCCAGACCACAGCAGTTTGGAAAGGAAGTGAATAAAACTATATTTACCAGCAAGATAAAACCTAGAAATATGAAATGTAGTGAATATGTTCAAAATATAAAATATATGTTATATATACACACACATACTTCATAGACAACACTGAAGCTCCTCATACGCCCCTGGATGGCTCCAGAAAAGAGATCAAGAACTGTTTCTACCACTACTCTATAACTCCATTAGCAAGTCAATGAAGTATATAGACCTTATAATTATTTTGCTATTATGTCCAATGGAAATTTATTTTACTTTCAGTCTTTGCAGTCAGGATCTAGGCTAAAGTTCCCCCTTCAAACTGTAACAATGACTAAAATTATTATGGTGGTAACCCTTTAGCACACTAGCCTATGTCTTTAGTTATGTGACTTAGTTCAGCTGCCTGCTGAGACTGACATGAAATCTTTCCTATTTTCTTTAATCTATCTCCAGGACTCATGTGCCTATAAAAGAAGTTTATTTTAATAACAAAGATATATTCATTGACTGTAGTGATATGAATTTCAACAATATGCATGCATCCTTTTTTTTTTTTTTCCTTTCAAATAAAAGAAAACCTGGAATTATATCAACAAGTTGAAATTAATTACCTCCTTTAGGTAGGTACCATTTCAGCTCCAATACAAGTGCCAATATGAAGTCAATGGATGGGAGAGACTGCAAGGAAGTTCTAGAAGAAAGGCTCCAGGTACTGCTCATGCCTCTGGAGTTCCTTCCTCCCATCTTCATGAGGGAAGACCTTGCTAGATAGCATACATGGCGCTTTCATTGCACAACAGAAGGAGCAAGATGGAGGCAAAGTGGCTATGCAAGCAACTCAGAGCATCAGGTCATGTTCAAGAGGAGCTGCAGAAATAGCTGCCAACAGGAGATGTCTGTAAGAATTCTGGTCAAAAGACATGCAAAAATCCCAAGCAGGCGTGCAGATGACAACAAGGAGCAGCCATGGCAGAATAAGCTTTGCCTCTGGAAATGTGAAGAAATGTATGTCTTCTCTGCTGTACTTAGCCCTTCAGCAGATGTATGTTTAACATTCAACCTGGGCATTTCAGGTCTCTGACTCCATCACTGTGCACCAGACTTACACCCCTGTATTTCTGAGGGCATATGAAATTTGCTTAATCCCATTCTTAGTCTCCTGATGATTTGCCAAGGCTCACTTTTCAGGCTTTAGCTATTATATGCCTGCAAGCATCTCCTGGCCTTTGAAGGGGAGAATGTTGGTATTGCACAATGTATGCTCCAGCTAATAGATAGGGCTTCATGTGAAGACCTGAACTTCGGTCATGTTCTTTAAAGCATGTGAAACAGATCTGTGCTGTGTGGTGTCTTTGTTGCTATCAAGTTTTCTAAATGCCCTTCATTACCATCACAGTATCAGATAATTTTTTATGCATCAGGTTTTACAATACACTTCCAGTGATATTAACAAAATGTTCCTTAAATTGCCAGCTTGCTAAAACAAGTGGTCTACACATAGCACATAGATTTCTGGTAGCATCTGAGATTAGATCAAAGCTTGTATAAGAGATAACAACAATGTGAATGTGAGAGTACCTTTGGAGAACAAGTATTGGTTATATATGCAATTTTATAAATATTTTGTGGTATTTTCAAGGAACTGAAATATGTTTTGATTATTGTGAACAGGGTTATGAGATACAGAGATCCTCATGCATTCAGTTTTCATCTTACACCTGTGAAATGAGGACTGAGGGAAAAATCACACATGGGAATATATGTTTAATTTGTTTCACAGTAGAAGAGAGAAAGTCATTCAGTGCTAGTATGGACAGGCATAGGAATAATTCTACCTGTAGTGTCTTCTAGGGTTACTTCTCATGGTGGAACCATCTGTCAATCAATACAAGTACCCAGTACCAGGGAGAACAACAGGGGCAGGAGTCTGTGCCATCAGTCCGGGGTGACACACCACCTATGCCAGGGTTTGGAAGCAGAGGTGTCTGATTGGGGAAAGTGATTCACAGAACCTTCACTTGTGTGTTTGCAATGCATTTTAAAAATCACTGGAAGAAGGACAGTGCCTCCAAAGATGGATTTTCTGCCCATTCTGAAAAAGTTTGTCACTTCTCCAGGGGTTGCAGAGTGTGACAACACAAGCTGAAAGGCCCAGACAAGCCAGAAATTGCAAGCACCACTAGCAAGCAGTTTGACTGTGGATCTCATTTTCCTCTACCCTCATTTCCCTTTCTGGACTTTTTCTCTTGTCTACGTGACAGAGCCACCTGAAACCTGTTCCTGCAGTTTTACCAGCTCTGGGGTGCAGACACAAGAGCTGCTTGGCTTATGTAATGCAATGCCTCAATGTAAAGACTGTTAAGAGAGATTATTGCTTAAGTAAGCACATATCTTATCTGATGCTCTTTGGATTTTGACTTCTGGCAGGTATTATTTTTATATCTTGAATATCACAGGACTGTTAAAAGGCGTGTACATCAATAAAGAATTCAGTGTGTTTGCTCTTTGGTGTGAAAGTACACTTTCTGAACTTTGGGAGCCTCCTCTACATGAGGTTTTATATCTGCCTGAACTTTTTCCCTGCACGATGTTTTGTGTTTGCAGGTGTTGAAAGTTACACAGAGGTGAATGAATCACTGAGTCTTTTGAAAGATGAGTTTTGCCTCCTCTGCAATTTGACTGGCTTTCAAATATATTTCTAAGGAGATAATGCAGTTTTTTGTTTCCCCTAAGAAAAGTTCTGTGTCATCAAAGAATCACAGAATGTTAGAGGTGATGACTACTGACAGGAGAGTCCTGAAAAGAGAAGCAATAAACAAGATTTGCAGTGAAGTATTAGGTTTACAATTCCTGTCTATTATTGGGCTAGGACTTGGATATTAGTGTGAGACACTCCCAGAACACTTTGTTGAATGTTTTTCTGTTCCTGTTTGAACCTATTTGAAAAAGCTATGCTAGCTTTCAGTAGCTATTCTTTTCTAGTTCATGTTTGCCACCTTTTCAGACTCATTTGTCAGAGGCGTGCTGATTACATTCAGGTCCCTTGGTGACTAATGTGGTTGAAAATAATCCCATCTATTCAATATGCTTCTATCAGGTCTGTGTTAAATCTTTTTATCTTATTTTCCACTGAAGAAAAATACCTGCTCATGTATTATGCCATGTAATTCAGATGCTCACGGAGTAAAACATATTGATTATCTGCATGTGGTATTTTTAATATATATACATTCAGCGCAATGCAATAAAGTAGAATATCTTTTTTGATGCAAAAGCTTTAGTTTTCCTGTCTGCTGCAGTCAGCAGTCAGTGCACAGGAGGAGCTAGCAGATGAATAATATCCAAGAACAAGTGGCCATTTGAATGAACAGCCTGGACTCAGCGACTTGGCAAGCATGCATCAGTGATCATCTAGAGCCAGGGAAGAGGAGGGGGCATTCTGGCCATCCAGAATGGCTGAACGGTGGAAGGCTGCACTGGGAACCTCAAACAGAGGAGCAACTTCCAGGTGCAAGTATCGATACAGTCATCCATTGTCCTAGTCAGGATATGATGTTTCTGCTGCTCCTGGCTGCGTGACTGGGCATTTTGCTCCTAGATAATTCTCTGCAGACTTGGTCCTCAACAAATCAAAGGAGAGCTCCACAGGGCTGAGCTCCTGTGGCCAAGGGGTAACAATACGGTTGTTCATGCCTTTAGCACCTTGCGGTATCTGTGTCCCTTGCCAGTGCCATGTTAACCTCCCCACAGGGAGGTAGGTCCCAGACCTTCAGCCCATGTTTAGCACGGGACGTTCCTTCTGGGACAAAACCCCACAGTCTAGCAGCCAAGGGCAAGCAAAACAGGTTGGAAGCAAGTGTGATGGAGCTATTGCCAACTAACACCATCTTCAAGCCTGAGAAGTTTACTGGCCGCTGAGCAACTCCTCCCCAAGCCTGGGTAGAAGGTTGTAACTCCTGCTTGCATGGCTTCTGCTAAGCACACAGGTGGACTGAACAAATTCTAGCCTTCTGCAAATGGAAAGACGTTGCTTATTTACTTCTAGGACACCCACAGACAAAAAGTATCCCTTACTGTCAGGCCAAATAATGAGAGAATGTCTCTGAGTACAATTAATCTCTCTTGATTTCAACTAGCAAGAAGACATCTAGGCTGTCTGTACAGTTCATGGGGAAAGCACGTATTTCACAGGAACACTTTAATCTGCCTAAACTGTATTTACATATAAGTTTCTGACAGTAGTAAGTAATATATTATTGCAAAGAAAATAGAGATTCTTCATAAAAAGGAAAACTTTCTTTCCAGCATCCACTAGAACTGGTAAAGAAATGACATGGAACTGATGAGTCCAGGTATAGCATGTAGGGATGCCACCGCCAGGTTCACTGGCACTTTAGGCATGTAGAGTGATGAGCTCAGGAGACAGGATCAGGGCTCCTACTTACCTTTCTGCACACTTCAGTGGTTCTTTGGTGAGGCTGAGACTGGGAAAGGGAGTGCTGAAATCCAAAGAGAAAAAAAAATTACTATTCTATCCTGCCCAAGGCAGATGTACTGACTTTATTTTGCTCCCCCTGGGAAATTTCTTGTTGAGACCATCACCAGATTTGTCTAAATAAAAATAAGACAGACTGGTTTTTTGGGTTGAGATATGCGGACAGCTCAGGTAATTATTCAGCTTTCTTGCTTCTAGCTTTACTTGCATTTTGACATCTGCTAGCCATCAACCTGCTAATATTGCAGCACAAAGTCTGTCAGACCAGAGTATGTCTAGCAAGCATTTGGCAGTGATGACTGCAGACAAAATCTCATTCTTGTCCCCAGATCTTTGCAGCAGAGGAACTGCATGCATATACATTGTTTTAGTCATATATATGTATGTGTGTGTGTACCCACCTCTAAGCACCCAAAATCCTTGAGGTTCAAGCACACATTAGTCTCTGCTCATCACTAGACTGGAGGAATTTAGAATAAACAAAGTCCATATGCTAAGATCACTTCCATGATCCATTACACAAGAAGCTGCCAAAGCCTTTAGAAATTAAAATGCTAATTCAGAAAAGGAAAAGCCAATGCTTTAACAAACCATGAACCAAGGCTTTAACAAACAGATATTTAGGTAGTTAACAAGTGTGTTTTCTGGCTGTCTAGTAGAAATCTGTTCCAGGAGGCAGCAGACATTTTTAAGCAGCTGTGAAGGAAAAAAAAAAAAAAAAAAAAAAAAGAGTGAGGATAGAATAGAATAGAATAGAATAGAATAGAATAGAATAGAATAGAATAGACCAGACCAGACCAGGTTGGAAGAGATCTTCAAGATCATCGCATCCAACCCATCATCCAACACCATATAATCAACTAAATCATGCAACCAAGCACCCCATCCAGCCTCTTCCTAAACACCTCCAGGGATGGTGACTCCACCACCTCCCTGGGCAGCAGATTCCAATGGCCAATCACTCTTTCTTTGAAGAACTTCTTAACATACAATCTAAACCTCCCCTGGCACAGCTTGAGACTGTGTCCTCTTGTTCTGGTGCTGGTTGCCTGGGAGAAGAGACCAGCCCCCACCTGTCTACAACCTCCCTTCAGGTAGTTGTAGAGAGCAATAAGGTCTCCCCTGAGGCTCCTCTTCTTTCCTCTCATCTGGGACTGCAGCTATGGTGGCACGAATGGACAAAGCATCATCCTAGAATACCTGTTAAATATTTTAGTAAGTGCTAATTTCATTTCTTAGAAGTCATTGATTTCTGAGTTTTTTTGCTGTCAGCTGCTGAACTTTTTTAGCATGGATAATGTAGCAGTTGGCTGAACTTTTCTCTTATTTCCATGAGTAGCAGGTAAGTGACTGCAACAGCTACTGTAAAAGTAGGCAAGCAAGCAAGAAAAAACATTTCTTAGACCTTCTTGATTTGAGAAGATTGCATAGGCACAGGCAGGGCTAAAATGTAATGATCCAGCTGGTGACGAAAAGCTGTAATTGAAATAATGCAGTGACCCAAAGTGGCAGTTTTTCTTGTGCTATTTGGCACGTGCCAAATGACTAGAGATGTAGGCAGGTGACAGAAGGGAAACACATGGACAGTGGTTGCCCTCAAATCATGTTGTACATGTACTCTTATTCTCACAAAGTTTCCAGGATTGTGAGGGATGGACATCTATACAGGCCCTGCTAAATCACAAAATGGGCTTAAAATTGAAGGGGGAAATGAAGAAGAAAAAGAAAGAGAGAAAGCAAGAAAGCAAGAAAGAAAGAGAGAAAGAGAGAAAGAAAGAAAGAAAGAAAGAAAGAAAGAAAGAAAGAAAGAAAGAAAGAAAGAAAGAAAGAAAGAAAGAAAGAAAGAAAGAAAGAAAGAAAGAAAGAAAAAGAAAGAAGGAAAGAAAGAAGGAAAGAAAGAAAGATAAAAGAAAAGAAAGAAAAGAAAGAAAGAAAGAAAGAAAGAAAGAAAGAAAGAAAGAAAGAAAGAAAGAAAAGAAAGAAAGAAAAAGAAAGAAAGAAAGAAAAAGAAAGAAAGAAGGAAAGAAAGAAGGAAAGAAAGAAAGAAAGGAAAGGTGCTTCTACTATTTTTTTTCATTGTTAGCTTATACCCCTGTTATTGGTGCCACTTCTCTGCAGCTGTGGACAGCAGAAGCACACTTCTTTGAAAAGACCCCAGTCTGAGATTTTCATATAATCATAAGAATGTGAAATCCAAAGCAGTGAAGACAGAGCCTCATCACCACAAGATTTTTGGTGGACTCAGAAGAATTGGCAGTACTGGCTTTGCATCTCATTTACATGGAGAATCCAGCAGTTGTAACGTTGAGAAAACACTTCAGATTTTTGGCATGACTCCTGGAAGAGAATCCTGAGCTTTCAAGAGTTGTTTTCTTTTGCCCAGTTTCTCTACAGTCAGGCCCAAAGCTGCTGGTACAAAACCACAGCATTTCCAGGAGTGTAATTCTAATTCTGTCCAAGCATGATGATTTATAAAAAATGCATAGTACCCTCAGAAGCAAGCTTCTGGAGACAAGATGTTTTATGACAGTTATAAATATGTATCTCCTTCCACACTTATCTACAGCACTTGTACTAATACTTAGCTGTAATAAATGCTTCCCTTTCTTTCCAGACCAAAACATAGGGTGGATGACATACGAAATGTTTATAAAACATTCACAAATGTATCATTCAAAATGTACTTCATGCATGGTGTTGACACTAAAAGACAGGTGTTATAAACCAAATGTTGCATTCTAGGCAGGAACAGACACAGCTGGCACAACAAACAGCAGACCTCCCAGGACACCTGGACACTGAATACATCTCTGGGTTCACTTATCTCTCTGTGCCTTATCTGCTTTATACACAGCACTGGTGGACAAGACCTTGCCCATGACACTCCTGCCAGGTCCCACACATTTTCCCTGGGCACTCTGATGAAGACTGAGGTATGATGTATTCCTATTCACAAGCCATGGGGCTGAGATAGAAGCCAAGTTCTGAAGTACTGTTGCCATGGTTGGACCTCAGCCTACTATGGGACTCCCTTTCCCTAGCCTCACAAGCCCTGAGTAGACCCAAAGAGGGAAGTCCCACAGCCATCAGGGTTCTTTCCTCAGGGTGCTCCAGTATTCAGGGCAGAGGCAGTGGCCCGTGGATAGAAGTGCTGCTGGGGAAAGTGCCTCTGTTTCTGTTTAAATTCATGTAATGCTAACAGCCATAGAAGTGGAACAAGTTTTGTGAAGGCTACTGATCTCACCAGCAGCAGAGCACGCTGACAGTTTTTCACATAGCTTGTTAATTGAAGTATTTCTTTGACTTTGCTTCAGTGGCATTTAACTAAGGCACTTTGAAAACATGACAATGAGCAGGAATGTGGCAGGCATTATACACTTAAACACACCCAAAAGGATTATCCTTACAAAGATCTAGCCTGCATCATGATATTTCATATAATCGTGGAACGGTTTGGGTTGGAAGAGACTTCCAAAGGTCATCTTGTCCAACTGCCCTGCAGTGAGCAGGGACATCTTCCACTAGATCAGGTTGCTCAGAGCCTTGTCAAACCTGACCTTGAGTATCTCCAGGGATGGGGGGTCAACTACTTCCCTGGGCAACCTGTTCCTGTGTTCTAGCACCCTCAGGGTAAAGAACTTTTTCCTAACATCCAACCTACATCTACTCTAATTTAAAATCGCTGTCCCTCCTACCACTACAGGCCTTTGTAAACAGTCCCTTTACAGCATTCTTGTAGGCCCCCTTCAGATACTGGAAGGCTGCTGTTTGGTCTCCCCAGACCCTTCTCTTCTCCAGGATGAACAACCCCAGCTCCCTCCACTTGTCCTCACAGGAGAGGTATTCCATCCCCCCATCATCTTTGTGGCCATCCTCTGGACCCTTTCCATCAGGTCTATGTCCTTCCTGTGCCGAGGGCTGAACAGCAAAGTGGCAGAATCACCTCTCTTGATTTACTAAGGGGGTTTACAACTTCAGTTGTATCTGGAGAGGGAAAAACAACAGGGTATGTGCTTGTGGGGCAGTCATCGTTGCAGATGAAACACCAGTGGTTTATATATAGATATTCAGAGATAGAACCATAAGCTGGCTAAGGCTAACCTAAAGAATTATCTTCAGGGACTATAGGTGCTCCTTGTAACAGACCTTGAATGGTAGATTACAGATACAGGCTAAGAAAAACAGCATTCCTGTGGTCCAACACAGATGGCTTCAATGTGTTCTCCTGCTTCCAGAACATGAATAAAAAGCTTGGCAGATCCTAGCCACTGATTAACAGTAAGGAAAATACCTAAGCCAAAACACTGACAACAAAGAGTTATGCAGTCAGAGGCTGTCATTCCATTTCCTCTTTCTTTCCAGCTCCTGGTAGCTGACCTCCCCATTTGGAAATGGACTCTATAGAAGGGCCTGTAGTGATAGGACAAGGAATAATGGTTTCAAATGAAAAGAGAGTAGATTCAGACTAGATATAAAAAAAGAAATAGAGGTGTTTTTTTTAATGAGAGTGGTGAAACACTGAAACAGATTACCTAGAAAAGTGATAGATGCTTCAGGTTGGACAGGACTCTGAGCAAACTGATCTAGTTAAAGAGGTCCCTGCTCAGTGCAGTGGCATCAGATTAAATGACCTTTAAAGATCTCTTCCAAACCAATGCATTCTGTGATTTTGCAGTCCTATGATCAACCTGGACTTAGAGACTTGCCATCATGGGGGGAAGTCAGTCATGTCCTGGGTTTGCTCCACTTACCTGGTGGTAGACATGCCAAATAGATGCAGGTTCTGTTAACGCTGGATACATCTGGAGAAGCAAAAGATACCACCTATTTTTCAGAGGCAGGTGAGTTCTTTTTAAAAGCAGTAAATTGAGAAAGTATGTACTCAGAGAAAGCAAACAATCCAGGTGATTTGGTTTGTTTCTTTGTGGGTTTTTTTTGGTATTTTAATTTTGGCTGAGTATGTCACTTTCTGGGAGAGGGCTTTGAGGTACAAAATGGAAAGGCAACATTTTAGAACATTTTCCTAGCCTTGGAGTTTTCTGACTCTACCTTCCTATTTACTACAATTCATTCAAGATTTTATAACCTGTCTGCCATTTATAATGGACTTACAACCCTTCAGCAGGGGGAAGCACTGCACCTGCCACTCAGCAGCCACCCATTTCTGCCTTGCCACTTGTTTTTCTCAGAGACATCAGCAACATGCTCACAGTGACTCCTCTGATACCAGCGCTTTTGGGCATCTCCCTTACTTCTTCTCCTCACCTCTTCAAACATCTTTTGTCAGTTGATTTGGGGAGCTTTTTCCTGACTGGTGGTTTTTGGTAGTGTGTGTCTTCACAAACTGGATTGGGGAATGGATTGGATCAACACCACTCCTACTAAGTAGACTTCTTGAATGGTCTTAGGGATTCAGGTTGTCAAGTGGGATGAGTAAGATGAGACCAAGGAGGGCACTGTCCTAAATGGGAGAACAGATCATGGCACTCCCTGTGTGCTCTGCTCCCAAACCATGTGGGAAGGCCTCTCTGAGGAAAGCAGACAAGTCAGGTTTGTGGGAACCACCTCCTGTAGTACCCAGCTGCTGAGCAGGCTGCCAGTGGGCCCTGTGCCACTTCTGACAAGCTGTCTGGAAAAGCCAGGACATTTGCTTTCCCAGTGGGTCACTTCTCTGCTGTGAAAGGCACTCTATAGCACAGGAGCGTGTAACCCCTTGGCTGATAA
Source organism: Dryobates pubescens (assembly GCF_014839835.1). NCBI lineage: Eukaryota > Metazoa > Chordata > Aves > Piciformes > Picidae > Dryobates > Dryobates pubescens. The sequence continues at coordinate 15,510,856 of NC_071623.1, read as the reverse complement.
GGAGCAGGACTTTACAATGAGGCTTTTTTAAAACCTGCCACACTCTGCTGCAGCAATACCCTTTGTTACCCAACATCTTTCATTTTGAATTTTCAGTATGTTATGTGAGTCTCTAAAACCCTCAGGAATCGTTTGATAAAGGCATTCGCATCTTCCTTCACACTTGTCTGCCCACTGGGAAAGTAAACTTCCAGAGCTGTACCAGATCTTGAACAATGCTGCTGGTCTTTAAACTCAAGTTAAGATTTTAGACATTAACAGACATTATGTTTTTCCTGGCTTCTTTTACTTTTTTTAAAAGCAGTTATACTGTTAACATAATCAAACAGAGCTCTTGCACAGAAACAACTAAGATAAGAAACAGTGAAACAGAAAATGTCATCATCTCTTTCAAAAGGTTTTATAAGCCCTGATGCCACAAGACCTATGAAAGTGTTTATATCTTTTGAAAGACATGATGATCTTTGCTTTCTTGGATGCTCTCTGGGAAACTCTTTTCAAGGATCCTACTGGACAATTCTCTGCAGAAACAACAAAAGCCACTCTGGTGGCGTTTCTTAGTCTTGCATCACTCCTAGACCATGGTTTGCAGCATGCTGAAGCAAAATATCCTCTCAAAGATTGGGCCTGACCAATGTTCCAATGTTATTGACCCAGCCCTGCTCAATCTAATTGAATAGTTAATTCCTGTAGATTAAACAAATGTTGTTTCTGCACTGGACATTATTTTACCACTTTGATGTGCTCTAAGAAAAGCCCTGTACAGCAATTTTAGTATTGATAGAGATTGTCTGGGGATATTCTGGGCCAATGTGCAAGATTTTGACACTCCCACTAACTGATACTCCCAAAACCATGAATACTGCAGACAAGAAGCAGCAAGCTGGGTTTGGCTGGAGCTGGGCTCTGGCCCTGAAATGCTAATCTCCCACTTGCTGGGAATTACATGTGGGTCTGAACAGAATGATCACAAATGGCCAAGCACCAGCTGCTCCAGCACCACAGCATCCAGGGCAGGCTGCAAGAAGCAAGTGGAGTGAAACAAGAGGAAGGAGAGAGACCAGGAAAAAGAGTTGTGAGCAGGCTTTGGAAGCTACCTGTTCATTTCTGCCTATACAGCTTTCAGTGCTGACAGAAATTAGTTGCTTCTTCAAGGAGAGAACAAAGAACTACTTTTATCTCCAGAATTGTGTATTTCATACATGGTATTATCTAACCTTAGGTTTTAAAATTCTTAGTAAAGTTTGCTTTGTGTGAAGATCTCTATTTGGAATGACCAGGGGTAAGCATTAAAAATGGGCCTTTTTCTAACATATACATTGTAGTCAAACCTGCATACTGCTGCAGAGTGGCCAGCTAAGTGTGTTAGGCTAAATCAAGCTACTAACTAAATGAGAGTATGTATGCTATGAAAATTTAGTTCTTTGTTTCCAATAGAGCAAGTTATTCCTGCAAGAGAACAGCAAGAGGCATAGAGCTTGGGGTCGGCCAGGGAAGAGCTTAGAAAAAGCACTGGCACATTAGCTGGTGTGCACATCTCAAGTGCTTCAGCACTGTTGAAACAGTTCTGCAAATAGTTGCTATTGTATCTGTTGAACTGAAGACAAGTCAAGTCCTCTCATCTTCTTAGCTTCAGCACTGAGCATGCAACCATTGGGTTGCACTTATGCCCTGGGGTGATACCTCTGCTGAAAGTCAAGATGCAGCCAAGAAAATACATTGAGTCACTACACAGTAAACCTCAAGATGCGTCTAGCTCCTGAGAGCTCGAGATAAAGAAGAACAAGAGAAGGAAAGACATGCCTAGGCTGACCTGAATTAGATGTAGTCCTTATCAAAGAGTAAACTGGTGGCTATGTAGTAATGCTCTGATTAATGCAGGATCAGGTCCTTGTGCATGCCCTCTCCTCCTCAGCTTATCTGTGTTGTGCTTGCATATGGACCAGTCCCCACCTGCGCAGCCAGAGCTACACCCTGAGAGGAGATGTGAGCAGGCTGCACAGAAAGTTAACTGATTACTGAGGTGAAGGATGCCTGAAGACCCCCTGATGTCCCACATGCTGTATGCTAACTTTTGCTAATGAGTTTCCAAACATTGAAGGCTTAAACTCCATGCTTTGCACCCATGTCCACAGTTAATTCATCAGCAGACATCACCAATAATGTCAAGGTTCCTTAGGCATGAAATTACACTTCTAACCCTTGTTTCTCATGCATGACTTGGATTACCAGGAAAAGAGATCATTGTGGGAAACCCCAAAACCTCTGACTGACTTTGCCCACAGCCCAAATGTCTATGTGGTAAATGATTGCGGAGAGCAATAAAATATTTCACTTCTGATAATAGCTTTCCCTTTGGTGCATGTTATTTATGTCTACTCAACAAGACTGTCTGGAGGAAACGTCCAATGGATAGGAAAAAGAGCCTAAATACCATGTGAGATGTGGAACCCACTCTGCCTCTTCATAAATGCTGCTAAGAAAGCTGTATGGGTTTTAGAGGGATAAATATTTGGTGTAAAAAAAGTTAAGCATCTGTCTGAGAAAAGCCACTAGACCAGGTGTAGGTGATGTTGCCTGGCCCTGGCTGTAGAGGAGCGATGCTTTACTCATACCAGCTGAGAAAATGGCCCTAAACCTGCAAGCTCCTGGCAAAGTCAAGAGTATGAATAACTTCTATTACTGTCTGCTCCCAGGGCTGGAAAATCTGCCTCTGAAGAAGTCATTTTAGGATTACACTACTAACAAAAAAAAGGGACAGATTTGCCACACAGACTTTGGTTTATCTCAGAGATAATAAATATGCCAGGGGCTTTCTGTAGTGTTATGATTGTGGTGTTCTCATTTACAACAAATGCTCTGGGGTGTGCCTCATGTGGATGGTTCCAGTCAGAGAGTGTAGCCAAGTTGTGGCTCCAGATACTGGCAATATTGAGATTCCTTGTTTAATTGATGAAGTGCAATGTAATTACCAGAAACCCCATCAAAAATGAGATCAGCATCAATAAGTATAGAAGTGCTTTGTGTTGGCCAGATGAACACCAATGTGTTTATTGTAGATGGTCTGCTCTTGTAAGGACACTACCTGAAGGTTAGTTGGTCTTCTTTGATGATAGTCTCCTATCGGAAGGATTAGTGAGCGAAGAAATTAAGATAGGTCAGAGGTAAAGGGTGGCAGGAGCTCTAGGGATATGGTTAGCTGTGATGGGTTGAAATTACCCCCCAGCTAATTTGGAGAAAATATCCCCAAAATAAAATTGCCAGACCAGCTCAGTTTGGGATGGAAACAAATGAAGCTATATTTACAAGCAAGATACCATCTAGAAATATGAAATTTAATGAATATGTACAGAATATACATGTACAATATTATACATATATATTTACAATTTATAAACAACACAGAAACTCCTCAGAACCACCCTGGATGGATCCAGGGGATGCATTCACTTCCTCCCCCACTCCCCCCCTCCTTGCTGTTACCTCACAGTAGTGTAAATGGAGATACCCCTGGCAAGGCCACAGGGGAGAGACAGAGGAAAGTTGAAAGCAGAAGTGACAGGAGAATAAAAAAAAGAAGAGAAAGAACTGTTTATGCCTCTGCTCTATATTCCCATTAGCAATCCAATGTATTATATAGACCTTATTGTTACTTTCCTTTTACTCCCAATGGTAATTTATTTCAGTCTTTGCAGTAAGGGACTAGGTTAAAGTTCCCCCTTCAAACTGTAACATTAGCTTATGTAAAATTTGTTTGGCACTGCTTTCTGAATTTTTATGTTGGAGTTGATAAGCTGGACTGTGACAGAGAGGCTTGGTTTTCCTTAAGCCAACAACAGACTATGTCTGGTGGGTATGTGAGTGGAACTAGAGGGAAAAAAGAAGTCATGGTCTGACAGGGTTGCTGGTGGAGTCTAAAATAAGAAGAAAAAGGGTGAGAGATTTTATGTGTGCCAGTAGAAGACATGCTAAGCAATTGAAACGAGACCAGCAAGTATGTCTCCAAGCTATACAGTGTGCTGACAGGAGGCCTAAAGCAATCTGTAAAGTAAATGGCTGTGCTCAGAGAGGTTCATCAGAAAGGTGTGGTGTGATGAAGCCAAGAAGAGGACCCAAGGCCTTCTTTTGGCTTTTGCTGATGATTGGTGAAATGATCGTTTTGAGATTTTAACTTCCCTCAATCTCTGCAGAGGGCTGGTGTGTGCCGTTAATGCCCCCTTGTGTTGGGGAGGGTAGGAGCTCACACCCCTGTTACAGGAGGCATTTTGCTATGAAGGTCACACATGTCCAAGGCAAGACCCACTCAGAACTATCCAGAAAGACTCGCTCGATGTAAATTATTCAGGGAATCTTAGCGATAGCAGCTTGTTGGTAAATAGCTCTTACTGAGATCTTGAGCTGGATAAAAGAATGACATTTCCTTCAATACATCTGAGGCTCAGCATCTTAAATTAGATGCCATCTCAAATTAGATGTCTTTTAAGTGCCAAATTTAATTATTTCAGATGGATGTTTAGTAATTTATGTTTAATGTTGTTAACAATATTGAAACCTGAACCACCTCTGCAGTATGCACAAATACCTAAACAGAGCCATGATGATCCGATCTAAAGTAAACCAAAAAGGAGTTCAGATCTGCCAAGTCTTTCATCCCTTTGTCACATTATCTTTCTCATGGTGACCTCCCAAGCCTGCCTTTATCTTCTGTAAGCTTGTGTTGTCACTGAAAGTGCACATCCTGGCTCCAGGTACATGAAAGAAGACGGGAAGAACAGCTTCAAGCTTCAGTGTTTGTAGATCCAATTTGTAGCACAGAGATATTTTTAATCAAAGTAGTTGCAGACCTACATTAACTACAGGTAAATGCACCTTACGAGGATTTAGACTCATAGAATTGTTAGGGTTAGAAGGGGCCTCAAGGAGCATTTAGTTCCAATTCTTCTGCCATGGGCAGGGACACCTCACGCTAGAGCAGGTTGCTCAGAGCCACATTCACACTGGCCTTAAAAACTTCCAGGAATGAGGCTTCTACCACCTCCCTGGACAACCTGTTCCAGTGTCTCACCACCCTCATGGGGAAGAACTTCTTCCTAGCATCCAACCTGAATCTACCCATTTCTATTTCTTTACCATTCCCCCTAGTCCTATCACTGCCTGACACCCTAAAAAGTCCCTCCCCAGCTTTCTTGCAGACCCCCTTAAGATACTGGAAGGCCACAAGAAGGTCTCCTCAGAGCCTTCTCTTCTTCAGACTGAACAGCCCCAACTCTCTCAGTCTGTCCTCACAGGAGAGGTGCTCCAGCCCTCTGCTCATCCTTGTGACCCTTCTCTGGACACATTCCAGCACATCCAGATCCTTCCTGTAACAGGGGCTCCAGAACTGGATGCAGTACTCCAGGTGGGGTCTCACCAGAGTGGAGTAGAGGGGGAGAATCGCCTCCCTGGACCTGCTGGCTATGCTTCTCTTGATGCAGCCCAGGATGTGATTGGCTTTCTGGGCTGCAAGTGCTCACTGCTGGCTCATGTTGAGCTTCTCATCCACCAGCACCCCCAAATCCTTTCCTTCAGGGCTGCTCTCAAGCCAGTCTCTGCCCAGCCTATATCGGTGCTTGGGATTGCCCTGACACAGATGCAGGACCTTGCATTTGGTCTTGTTGAACTTCATGAGGTTGTCATGGGCCCACCTCTCCAGCCTGTCAATGAGCAAAACTAGAAGAACTGAGTCAGGAATCACTAGCACAGATGCCCTAATGGGAAAGTTGAATGCACAGGACTACCTGTTTATTTATTTATGCAAATGTAGAATTTATAGCTGCACTGGTTTAGCTGTGACTGGTTACGCAATGATTAGGCAGAGCAATAGATTTCAACCAGAGTGTCAGCCTGGGTCTTTCATGCCTCTGTTTGGCTATTATACCTAACAGTGAAGACACTGAAATAAATTGTTATTGCCTGTGATAAGCAATAAAGTCCTTGGGAAGAACCTCCACACTTCTGGAGGGTTTTCAGCACCGGCAAGTGAGTGTTTGTACTGGAGCTATTTCTGTGGTGCTTTTCCATTTGGGAAAAAATAAATCAGAGTAAAATGCATACAAGTCCCTCTAAGTGCCCTCCAGAGATTGCTTACAACCCAGGCAGAAAAGGAGAGTTTATGATCTTTGGAAGAAGGGGCAGACTACAAAGTTGCTATGTTCCCCAAGGCTCTGTTTTGGGGTCACTCAGGAGGACTATAAAGTTGTGGTGTTTCCCAAGGCTCAGTTTTAGGGTCAGTTCTCTTTAATATCTCTAATCTGAGCAAGGGGATTGAGTGCACCCTCAGTAAGTTTACAGCTGAAACTAAGATGGGAGGAAGTGTTGATCTGCTTGAGGGTCAGAGGTGCCTGGACAGGCTGGATTGGTGGGATGAAGCCCAAAGACCCAAAGAGATCAAGTCCAACCCCCCTGCCAGAACAGGACCATACAGTCTAGCTGTGCTCACAGAGAGACCTAGAAAGTCTTCAGAACAGGAGACTCCACAACCTCTCTGGGGAGCCTGTTCATTGGTCTGTGAACCTTACAGTAAAGAACTTCCCCCTTGTGTTGAGGTGGAACCTCCTGTGCTGCAGCTTGCATCCATTGCTCCTTGTCCTATCACAGGGAGCAACTGAGAAGAGCCTGTCCCTTGCCTCCTGACACCCAGCCCTCAGATAAGGGCAAGTGTAGAGTTTTGCACCTTGAAAGGAACAACTCCATGCACCAGTATAGGTTGGAGACAGACCTGCTGGAGAGCAGTGAAGGCAAGAGGGACCTGTGGGTCCTGATGGATGGAAGTATGACCATGAGCCAGCAATGTGCTCTTGTGGCCAGGAAGACCAATGCCATTCTGGGGTGGATTAGAAGGGCTGTGACCAGTAGGTCGAGAGAGATTCTCTTCCTCTTCTACTCTGCACTGGTGAGGCCACATCTGGAATATTGTGTCCAGTTCTGGGACCCTCAGTTCAAGAAAGACACAGAACTGGGGCTCTTTAGCTTAAAGAAGAAGAGACTAAGGGGAGACCTCATTAATGTTTATAAATATGTAAAGGGTGAGTTCCAAGAGGATGGAGCCAGGCTCTTCTCAGTGATGCCCAAGGACAGGACGAGGGGCAATGGGTGGAAGCTGAGGCACAGGAAGTTTCATGCAAATATGAGGAAAAAAATTTTCACTGTGAGGGTGACAAAGCACTGCCCAGGGAGGTTGTGGAGTCTCCCTTTCTGGAGATATTCAAAACTCACCTGGATGTGTTCCTGTGTAATCTGGCAGGGGGGTTGGACTAGATGATCTTTCAAGATCCATTCCAGCCCCTGAATTCTGTGATCCTGGCAGAGCTGCAGCAAGAACAGGACCCTTTCAGGGCTGCAACAATGGTAGGACTCCTCCCACCCCAGGTGTGGCCACTTTGCCCTCCCCACCCACTCCCCTATTTAATCCCCACCAGGAAGGGCAGGAGCCCTAAGCTGAGCCCATCTGGGCTGAGGATCCTCCTCTCATCACTGGTGAGTGCCCATGGTGCACACTGGGTGATGGTGGTGGTGACAACAAAGGCCGGGGGGCCTGGTGGCCCCCCGGCTAGGTAGGGCAGTGATTGATGACTACTCCAGTATCATCCATGGGTTGCTGGCTGGGCCTCCTCACTGGGCTGGTTGAGGGTCTTGCCCCTGGCTCTGGGCTGGGTGCAAAAATGGTGGTGGTGGAGCAGGAGCTGTTTAGGCAAGGAGGAGGATGGTGTAGAGGGAGGGGGAGCTGCTCTGGGGAGATGAAGGCAGAGGGGAAACAGGAGCTGGTTTGGAAAGATGAAGGCTGGTGGTGAGGGAGGGAGGCTAAACTAGATGACCTGTAGAGGCCTCTTCCAACTCAGGTGATTCTATGACATCAGGTTCTAGTTTTAAGCCCCTTGCCATGGGCTGGGACACCTTTCACTAGCCCATCTCAGCATCTTTAAGGGTTTTGGTGGTTTTCTGTTGTTTTGTTTTGTTTTTTTACTGTACATAGAAATCAAAACATAATATGGTAGCTATGATGGATTATGGATTTGAGCTACCTTGTTTTGAAAATAAGGTCTGCTGTATATTGAAGTAAGAAATGAAATAATTACATGAAATTCAAGGGAGAAAAAAATAATAGTAGTAAAAAGTACTTTCTGCTAAGTCTGCATGCATGCACCCTGCCCTTGGAAAGGTCGGCATTTGCTCGGAGGGCAGGATATAGCCCGGATTTATTTAATTCCCCCCTGCCCTCCTCCTCCACAGGAAAGAGGTTGCTTGGCGATCCCCAGCCGCCGGTCCCGCAGACCTCCAGAGGGCGGCATCGGCTCGGCAAAACCGCCGGCAGCTCCTCACCCCCACCGCGCTGCGCCGCGCCCGGGACAGGCACCGGAACCTGGGCTGGGCTGCCCGCGCAGCTCCGTGCCTCCTCTGCAGCTCCGGGCGTCTGGCTGTTCACAGAGCCCTTCGCATGCAGCATAATCTCAGATGATAAAGAGGACACTGCATCCTCTCTACTCCCTCCTCACGCCGTCAAAAACAAACAAACAAAAAACCAAAACCACAAAACAAAAAAAAAACCCGCCAACACCAACAAAACCCCCACCCAACCCCAAAACCCACAGAACAAACCAGTGGGGAAGAAAATAGTTTCAGGGCTGAATCGTCTGCCCTCCTTTCAACAAGCATGTCGAACCCCCAAAGTCTGTCAGGTCACCCACATTTGAAGAGAAAAGGTCCAAACGGTTGTAAGGGCAGAGCACTGGAGCACAGATTTTATGTCAGCGGAATGGAAAGCATCCCTGCTCCCATGGCAACAGCAGCTCCTGCTGATGGAGCCCGGCAGGAGTATACTCCACTTCACCTCGCGGCGCGGAGGAGCCCTGACGGCCTCTGTTTTGCACATCATTTGGATCCTTCGGCTTACAGCTGACCGCCCCCAGCAGGCCGTGCTAGTTTCGTGTCATCCAGCAGCACTGTAATCTTATTGCAAATTCAAATATGCCAAATTTGGAAAACAAACAAACAAAAAAACCCCAAAAAACCACTAAACACACACACAAGAAAGTTCAAAATTTGGGAGGGTGGGGTGTTGTATCTTTTTCAGTTAGGAATCCCCACTACTGGGTTGGGGTTTTTTTACCCCTCTACTGCAGCAAGAAAATAGAAATGGAACTATCCCTCTTTTGTTATTCATTAAAGAAAGACAATGGGAACCATTTGTTTTTCTGTGGACATCTGCCCCTTGAGAGTCCTATATTTGCAAGGAAAGACCTTTATTGTCAACTAATTCCATCTAAAAACTCGGTAATTAAAAGGCAATTCACATTTTCCTCCTGATTTAGAAGGGCAAACTAAAGAAAAAATCCTGCAGATCTTTCATGGCACTTCTGATTGTTCTGTCAGAAAATCACTTGGTCTGGCTAGCTCAAGGCTGGGACCCCACTGCTTTGGGGGTTGTTTTGTGGGTTTTTTTTTTGGATGACAATAGAATTCTTGTCCCTTTCTCCATACTGACACAGGAACCCACTTCTTTTTCTTTTGTCCCTTGTGGCTGTGGCAGCTTTCTTATTTCCAGAACTCTGCTGCAAAGTGCATCAATTCAGAGGCATGTGTTTTTGTTTGAGTTGCCTGTCTTTCTCTATTCTTGCAATTCATATATTCTAAAACACTTACATTTTTCCCATTTTGTTTTGTTTGGCTTCATCCCTGCCCAAATCAGGCATGAAACCCAGCTTGACTGTTTAGAGCAGGTAGTGAGCTATGTGATTCTGCTGCAAGGAATCATTTAGCTATCTGCAACGCACCTCTGTTTATTCACACACATGTCCATGCACACACCCTGGGTCATTTTTACATACAATCACAGAGTGGTTTTGGATTGGAAGGGACCTTTAAAGGTCATCTATCCCAACCCCTCTGCTGTGATCCTTTGATCCTCAACTAGATCATGTTGCTCTACTTTACATGTTTTGGGAGGTATTTTGCTGACCTGAGTGTGGTGGGTTAAAACTAAGCTTTATAGTCTTTGTGTCTATGAAGCATCAGTGATATCTTCATCAAAAATCAAGATAGCTCAATGCCATGGAAAACCTAAACTGAAAACAAAGTTCAAAGGGTAGAAAAACATCCACAGATTTTCCACTACTCTTTCACTTTTCATTATCAACCACATGAGTTTTATGATGGGTCAGTTGCTATTCTCACATGATCCTTGTGTCCATCAGCGGAACATATGGCTGGAGAAAGTTCTTTTTGGCTCAGTGTGACACCATTATAGTTAGATAAATGACTTGCAAGATTTTGTTTGCTGCACCCAGCTGCATTACACCACAGGACTGTATGAATCCCCTTTGAGGACAAAAGGAGGTCATATGTTCCTTTAATTGCAATTGCTCTTTTGAATTCACAAACAACCAGGGACTGAAGAGTGAAATGTTCAGTTTCTGATACAGAGAAGAGAAAAATTTACTGCTTGCCCCAAAAGTAATTGCTCATACTTTTAAATCCTATAACCCTCTCTTCTCCAGTTTACAGGAAAGAGCTCTTGCACAGCAGCTTTATGATCTAAGGTCAATCAGTTTTTGACAGAGATTTATGACTTTGGTATGTTTTAATTTATAATGTTAATATCTGTTCTCTTGGAAGAAATTTCATTTTCCATGCAAAGGCTCTGACATTAAGGTTTTATACCATTAAACGATGTGATAGATGTTAAGGAACTGTGGTTATTTTTATGCTTCGTTAATTTAGATGTTCATTGGAGATAACATACTTGGTAGTAGCACCTGTCTGCCTCATTGCAGGCAATCATGAGGTGGCATTTGTGGTGCTGTTGAGGCATCTCTGATGAAAAGCATTCAACAAGCATATTGTGAGGGCTCAGCATGAAGGAATGTCCTTGAAGGGTACAAGAATTGCTCTTCCATTACATGCATGAAATAAATTGCTGAAAGTTGAAAAGCAAGTAAAAAGCTAGATCAGTTCTTTGGCAAATCGGATCCATGGAGTAGAGGACTGGGCCATCTTCAGTCTTGATGTTATGAGGTTCAGAAAAGTAAGCAAATGATCCAGCTGATAAAAACACATTGACAAGACCATTTTCCTCACAGATTTAAAGTGTTTCATTTCAGTTGCACTTTACAATGAGGAACAGGAAAAAGGGAGCACAGCACAGCATCCTCTAGAGCTTCTCTTAGCAGAGATGGCAAAATGAAGAGCTTGGGACTTCAGGATCTAGTGGTGTAACTTGCATAAATCCTGTGTATTCAGATCTTGAGCTTTTAGGTCCGTTGCAGTATTCAGGCAAAGCCTCATTGTGAAATGCATGGAGGAAAAGAAGACTTTCACCAAACAACTACTAAAAGGCAATGATTGGTTTGGGTGCTGTCTAGACAGCCCTGATGCCTATTAGAGATCTACAAAATTGGGAAATCCTTTCCCAGGCTGGCAAAACACATAAGCACACAGTTAATAACACACAACATAATAGTCCCAGGGACTCCAATCACATTAAGCTGTGTGCTTACAAGCTCTGCTGAGCTGGAACCAGATTGCATTAGCTTGCTTTAACCTCTCCACAGATCACAAACACTAAGCTGGAAACACTTGCTTTAGAGAGCTGAAGGTAATAGGGAGACACAGGAGGAAGAAATGCTCTGACAGGCTCCTGCTGTGGTATTTTGGGCTGATACCCAGCCTGGTATCTGGCCTGGACTTCAGGTTAATCAAAGGGTTAATTTTGGTCCTGTATGGCGATTTGGGGACGTGAACTCAAACCAGAGAACTTGGACAGTCTCTGTTGACTTTGATAGGGATGTTCTTGCATATGGAAAGAGGGTATTTTCTGCATGTAGAAGGAGAGAGGTATAAATGATCTGTCAGCAATACCCAGTCTTCTTGTAGGAGATGAACTGAACCAAATGTAGGCTGGCTTAGAGCCTACAGTCAGTGGAGTGGCACCTGCTTCTGATGTGAGTGTATTTGGTCATCTTCTGTCACTCATGAATTTGCTTACACTAGTAAGGAGAACTGCAGACACTGCCCAAGCTTGCCATGCCACTTCAGCTCCCCACAGAGACAATGTGCTGGATTTACAAGGGTTTTACTGATGAATCTGATCCTTTTTAATTGGAGTAGGATTTATGTATTTATTTATTTTAATCTGTAATGCTAATGGATGGTGTTACTGGAGCTCTGATTGGTCAACATCAGGGCAGAGCTCATGTGAAACATTCTGATTTTGTCCCATGTATGGGTATCCATCAGGAAATGGCATGAGCATCTTGAATGATATACTTTTATGTGAGGGAAATTAAACACAGTCTGCACTGGAAACCTGTCAGGAATTGTTGATGGCATCCATTTTGGGAGCCATTATAGCTGTGTCTAGGGACTTCACTTTCTTGAAGATTGCAAGTATCTGGGGACCATGTTAAAACATTGAGGTTCAGTTTCTCATGCTTAAAGCTTTTAGTTGTGTAAGGACCTGAATACTCTTCAGAGCATCTTAATCAGACCACATTCTAATAGGTGTGTGTGCTAAAGATAAAGAGTGATGCAGGTATCCTTTTTATTTTTTAGAAGCCTGTAATTGTGCCTTCACTATGAGCCTGAACATTTGCTTTGGGAAATCTTGGGATATGAAATTAATGCCTCATGGGCATGTGATTCAAACCAAAGCTCTCCATGTAATGAATAAATAGCTTTGAACATTTACCTTTCTAGATTGAAACACAGTCAGTCTCAATACAAACTGCTGGCATTTCTGTACTGTTACTCACCATTTATATTTATCAAGGCTTGTAAGAGAGCTCCCAGTGCGTGACCAATGGACACTCACAGCCAATAAAATCCATCTCTGTGGCCTGCAGAGGGACTTTTTAATAGTGACCAGAGTCAGCCAACTGCTGACACTTAGCTTTTCTTCCACAGTGGCTGAGCACTGGGGAAGTCAGAGCTGCTGGAGCTGTGCAGAGCCCAGGGATGCTTTCTGAAAGCTGAAGTGTTGTCAGGCAGTGCCTAGGGAAGCCTGGGGCTGATGCCCTGCTTGTGCCTCCAGCCCTTCCCTTACTCTGTGTCTAGCAAGGACCTATTGTGCTGTGTGGTCTATGGCACTGTGTCACCCTGACAAGTTTCCTTTTTTATGCACAACAGGAGCTCTTGAAATGCAACTTAGTGTAAAGCAGAAGTTTGTGTTTTTAGTAATTGTCTCAAACACTGGCAGTAAACAGATGCCTGTTCAGCTTAACCATAACACTCCAATAGATAAAGCATCACAAACCAGAACTGAATGACACAAGGCAATATAATATAATAATACAAACCTTAATGGTAGAAAGGAATTAAAAAAAAAAATATTTCTGAAGACAAAACAATATTCTGGATCATTTTGCATAGTCCACTGAACAGCTTCTCAGCCCATCTCCCCAGAAATTGGCAGAAGAGAATCAGATGACAAAAGGGAACAGCACATCTGAAATCACAGGAAGCATCTTATTTTCCAGTAACTGAATAGTAAAATTCAGTAGAGGACACAGTCTCCAGCTGTGCCAGGGGAAGTTTAGGCTCGAGGTGAGGCGAAGGTTCTTCACAGAGAGAGCTGTTAGCCCAGGAAGGTGGTTGAGTCACCATCGCTGGAGGTGTTCAAGAGGGGACATGGCACTTGGTGCCATGGTTTAGTAGTCATGAGGTAGTAGTCAGGTTGGACTTGATGATCTTTGAGGTCTCTTCCAACCTTATTGATTCTATGAAAATTGACATTAAAAGGCAAATACTTTCCCTTTAAAATTTGCATATCCCATTGCATATCATGTTGAAGTGATATTCTGACCAGGAATATATAGAAAGTCTCAGTGTTATTTATTGCTTATTACTTGAGCAGGGAAGGAGAGAGGGATGATGTTGGTCAAACCTTTTGCCTCTCATATTCTAGAAGCATCTAGTGTGTTAAAAGCGCAATCTTCTTCAATAAGAATGCATATATTTTTAAAGATTAGTTTTGCTTGTTTCTTGTTCCTCCTGTCACCTGCTACTTGCAGGCTGCTCTTCAGAGCCTTCAGTTTTACACAGCCCCCATCATCTATGTCAGCACTGGCTCATTTAATTTCTTTTAGTATATTAGAGCAGTATAATGTACTATTAAAAGTACTTTAAACTTTGTTTCATTTGAACATTTTCTAAGATAAAATCATGCGATGCCCTGACAAATCAGCAAATAAATTCACATCAACTTTCCTGGTGCAGGATCAGGCCCATACAAAATCTTGAATGATTCGGTCTGCAGACTTCAGCCTATAAACATCTCACTAAACTCATCTCACAGACAATAAGGATGGAGTGTTATTTCATCAGAATATGAAAGTGAGCAGTGAAGGGAAGCCATTATGCAGAGAAAGTGTCCAGAATGTGAATACTCCATCCAAAAGCTTTTGGCACAGCTCCTCACTATTTTTTTTTGTTATTTTATTTTATTTTATTTTATTTGTCTTTTAATTTAATTTAATTTAATTTAATTTTATTTTTGTCCTTGGAGTGTGTGTTATTTTTGTGATACTTCTTACAATGCTGTAGTTCTGCTGTCATCATTAACACACGGTTGGCGTGAACTCTCAGTTATTCTCACTTAATTGACATGGAGACATAATCACCATGGAGTTTGTTCAGATTTGGCTTTGTTTCCAGAGAGCAGAAATCAAAACTATTTAAGTTAAGCTTAAAACAATTCAAAAGTTTCCCAGTGATGCTAAACATCACACTGATATATATATATATATATATATATATATATGCTGCACACACACACACACACACATATATATATTTATATGTATATAAACTACAGATACAGCTAACAATCTGAAATACCTTTGGTTATCTCCAATGCCTTTGGTATCTCCAATTTTAATCTGCTGTACTATTACACCTTGTATTTCAACTCTGTTGTGGGTTTGAGGCTGGATGCATGTAAGAACCACAGAGTTGGGGACCTCCAGAAAGGTTCAGGGATGGCCCAGAAAGTGTAATCTATGTTATTTCATTCTCATAGGCCCTGCAACCCTTTATAAACAGGCATTTCCCTCTGTTCTGCCCTTTTTTCCTCCCTCTCTGCTCTCCAGTATACACAGGGTTTTGTGGAGGAGGTTTATGGCCTGGCTGAGCTAATTTTTACTGCAGAATTCAGGTCTGGGTAGGGAGGTGGTGGTGTTGGTGTTGGGAACACTGGAGGTCTTGGGGGCTTTGAGACCTGGGGTATGAGGCATGGTGTTGCGAACATTTTGGGAAGGTGATGATCTAGTGAGGTTTTGGGGGAAGCCCAGACTGGAGAGCTGGGCTGAATATGAATTGTCAGTGTATTTGATATGCCTTTATACTGTTATTATGTAGTCATGAATAATACTTCCATTTAAACTTCTAATTCTTTCCAATCTGATGTGGAGTATTTTTCCTTGACTCCTTTGAGAAGGGTTAAAGAGCATCTGTCTACTCTTGAAATGAAGACAAACTCCCTAATAAAAACTCTTCTCTTCATTTCCTATCCATGTGGATATACTGCTAGCACTCTTAAAAGGCTGGGTTTAAAGTCCAATCCAGAGTGTGCTACCATTAAAAATCAAATGCATTTGTGTGAGAAAAAAACCCCCATGCACCAAAAAAACTAAACCCAAAACCTCCCAAATATGGATGTCAGTTGCAGGCGTTTCTAAAATGAAATAGCATTATTTTTTAATGTCTTTAAGGTCAAAGAAAGGTGAGCCATAGAAATTATGAACTAGAAAGGCAGTGTGCACATTATTTAATTGCTTTATATCATTACTTTTAAAATTAAGTGTGATAGAAGACTTCTAGTGCTCAGCTAGGCTGATTCACTAGCTTGAATTACAGCAACATCTCACACAAGGCCTGGCTTGAAATGATCTCCTTTGTCTGCAGCACTACAGTGAACTGGTTCAGTGCTGTGTTGAGGGTGTCCTGCTCTTCATTTGCCAACGCTTTTTCCTGCACTGCATTTTGTCTCTGTCTTTGTTACCATCCATTTCTTCTCCAACTGCTCAGCCTGATTTCTCTTGCTTTATTGACTGACAATCCTCCTTATCTACTCAGCAGTCTCTGCATTCTTGCTCTCTGCCTGTCTGGCTGTTTCTGTGTTGCTGCACAACACTGGATCGTTTCCTTTGACCAGGGTCTTGATACTCCTCAATGTTTTGTTGCCACCTGCTGATGCACTTCTGATTTCTTCTGACAGCCACTTGGTCTTCTTTGGCAGAGCTGGTGCTTTAATTGGTGATGCAGTCTTCCAACTCTGGAGCCTACAACTTCTCTAACAGTGGGTTTTGTTGGACACCCGTGCCTGTGCATCCACACTCACTATTCTCTGGTATGTGTGTTGCTTTGCTACTTTATCCCTCGTTGGATGTCTGCCTTTAACACTGTATTCACTCTCAACCTCTTTCATTCCCTAGAAATGTAGACAAACAAGTCCTAAGGAAGAAGAATTCTACTTCAGGCTGTTTCTCTGTGTTTTAATTTTCTGCTCAAAAGAAGAATAGTTTTTTTTCTAGATATTAAAGAATTACATTTTTTACCATTTTAAACCAAAGGTTCCCTGTCTTTATAGTCCTGGGACAGG
This sequence comes from Dryobates pubescens, assembly GCF_014839835.1. Taxonomy (NCBI): domain Eukaryota; kingdom Metazoa; phylum Chordata; class Aves; order Piciformes; family Picidae; genus Dryobates; species Dryobates pubescens. The sequence continues at coordinate 15,494,226 of NC_071623.1, read as the reverse complement.
TTCTATGGGACTTCTGCCTTTCATTGTGGGCTGGATTGGCTTCAATGACCTTATGGATACAGACTCTTGTCTGACACATTGCAAAAAACAGTTTAGTGGAGCAGCCTTACTTTCCATGGGGAGAATTAGCCCACAGGTAGCTGCATGTGCATAATTGCATTTAAAAAGTAGAGCAGAGCTAGCTGTAACACTTTCAGCAACAGAAAACTTTTCAGAATTGCCTTTCTGTGATTTCTGCAAGAGTGAGATTCTGTTTGCTGCAGTGAGATCACACCTGGTCTTCGCTGAGTGGAAAAGTTTTACTTTTAGCAACATGGATCACTCAGCAGTGAAAAACACTCCCTTGAATCTGCCAGAGCTTGGACATAATCTGCACCTTCCTCATCTTAAGCTAGAACCTAGATGTTACCCAGCACACCTTTTATGTGGAATTTGGACAGTACACTTTATCTTTGTGGTGCTGCAGGACATCCTCGCACATGTAGCCTCTGTTTTGGCAGGAATGTCAATCCATGTATCGAATGCTTAGTAAAAAATAACATACTTCTGTAGACAAGTGTTTATATGAATTCTCTCAGACAGAGTTTCTCTGACTGTCTTCAGATCTAAGAGTTTCAAAGGGTGAGTTACAGAGAGTAGAAAAATCTTGCTCTGAATATCAAAGGCAGTTCATGTTATTACTACATAGACAAGAGCAGGCATATATTCCACACAATTCCCTTATTCTTAAACCAAGTGGTTTAAATATCCTGGTGATTGCAAATTCATGTGTGCTAGACTAGATCTCTAAATTCATCTGGTGTTAGGGACTCTTCCTTAAGGCAGGGTTTCCCTTAAGTCTGCAGAAGAAGATAATTAGTTCCCTTTCTTGCTTTTCATTTGCTTAGGAGTGAAGTTACATTGGCTTCCCACAGAGTGCCCTTTGCTTTCTACCTCATGATTGTATAGATCTGTATGTAATGTTTACAGCCATGGCTCTCTTCTCTCCTGGATGAGACAGTTACAGGTGTAGAATCAGCTTTCTGCCCTTGAATTCTAGCAACACTTACCTACCTGTTAAGAGAAGAGTGAAAATCTGCTTCCTTTTCAGCCCTGCAAACTGCACTCTTGCTAGCATCCGGCCTTTTAAAAAATGGCAGAAATCACTTATGGCTGGCCATGGTCACACCTTACTTGGACCAGACCCAGTTGTCCTTTAAATTTGAATAAGCACTGGGAAAAGGTACTGTTCTGCATACATTAAGTCTCAGATTATTTTGTTTAGCTAGATCATAAACAGTGCAAATTTCCTCACACAATTGCCAAGTAGGCACTTGATCCACAGGAGGCAAGGTTTTGAAACCAAACATGCTTTGCTGGGCTGCTCTTGGCATATCCCCCACAACTCTCCCATTATTCACAAAATGGAACCTAGGATAGAGCAGTGAGGTCAGTTTTTAAAGTACAGCCCTTACTCATGGGACTCATTTTACTTAAATATAACTGGTGCTGAGGAGTGTATGCAAGTATATCTGTAGGTCCTCCAGCTTCTTAGTGCAGAACCAGATCCTTGCTGATGAATCCCTTTACCCCTAGCGATCCATTTATATAACTGTACAGTCAAGGCTCTTTTTGCAATGCAGAAAGGGATGGAAAATTACAGCAATTTCTCACTCAGAGCAATTACCTTTCTCCCCAAGTAGTCCCACTCCTTTTTAGCAAGGGGTCACTCAGTGTGAATGAAGGAGCAGAGTCTGCCTGTTAATTACTTTGCATAACTGAGCTTATCCTTTATGATTTCAGCTTCTCTTCTAATCTGAAGGTTCACAACCATGGGCTCCATGGTGGTGTTCAGAGCTTAAGCTGGAAGGATGGACTTGCTGGCTGAAGCCAGATTGTTGATCCTGCCTGTTCAGTGACATTTTTTTCACAGGCTGTTCCATCTTTGGAAAATCACCCTGCTTAGACCAGGGACTGTGGAGAATCCTCTTTCCTCCCTGCTTGTGAGTTGGCTTCTCTGAACTCCACAAATCACTGCTTCCCTAGTATATAAACTGAAATATGGAAATATGGGAGGAAAGTTCAAATGCCAACAACAACAACAGTGAACGGCAGTGATGTCTTTGTTTATGAATTATGACAATCTTTATGATTTATGAATTCTGATTTCATTACTTTGAACTCTCCCTAAGGAGAGAAAGTTTGTATTTGCTTCACTATTTCAGAAAGTTAAACATCTACAAGACAATGCATGAGGAATGACAGCATGTTGTTTTTAAAAAACATTTCCCAAGTATTAGAAGTCTTTAACGTCTTTAAGTCTACCAAAGAAATAGATCTAAATATTTATTCATTTCTCTAAGTTTTCCTTCTTCAAAAACCAAGGAAATTTAGGCACACAACCTCTCTGATTCAACTTTTCTTAGCTATTGACAGATGATCATTGAAACAGATGTTAGCATGTAATTGTTCCATGCATTAAAGATACAGAATTACAAACATAAAGGGATAAGAAGTCCACCCAGCATCCAGATACTGATGGTAATCAAGAGGTCTCATAGTCATTGTGCATACTCTGCAAGTAAATGTGCACAGTTTTGGTGGCTTGAAACAAGAGCAGTATCAAACCTTTGCCAAGGTATGATACCTGTTCAAATTACAATACACACAGAGAGACAACAAAACCAGAACTGATCAGTAAGCCACAGAGCAGCCCCTGAACAAACAGTAATTTTAGCAAAAATACTCAGTTTTGGAAGCATTCCAGCACTGGTCACCCCCTGAAAACATTGCAGTGAAGTCTGCTGAACACTGTTGTCATGATATAAACCCCGACTCAATAAAATTAAAAGCATACATATGGAAAAAAAAGGAATGCATAAGATCAGATAAACTGCATATAAATGCAGGAAATTTCATTGTACAAAACCCACAGTGCTAGAATGAACAATTTATGTTCTCATTTTGTTGTGTATATGTACACAGAGTTGGAGGTGCTGAGTTAAAAAATCAGGCAACCTATATACTGTCCATTGCTCTTTTTCATCCCTGTGATAATCCCACAGCCAAAGCATCTCCAGAGGACAAGCTGTCCCACTCTTAAGAAAGTGCTTAGAGAGATGAGATTAATCACTTTCTGAAGGGATCTCCCTCCATGAGGACTATATAAGCAGCCTAAATAAAACACACTTAGACCAGATCCTTAACTTCTACAGGGCTGAAGTTAAGTGAGATTAATTCCTTTTCCTTTTCTGCTTACTCTGTGTCTGGTTGGCAAGTCGAAGAAAATGACACTTCACTCTGAGTACTCAAATGAAGATCACTAGTGTAGTTATTACAATAAAAATGCTATTGAGAAGTAGAAAGGTTTCTGGAGGAAATGAATTTGAAATAAATCACCCCATAGATTCACAAGGTTTAGGGAATACATTTCAATTGGAGAAGAAACTGCAGGAATTATCCAGAAAGCTTATTTTGAACATCACTGAGGTAGAAGGAAATTCATCCCTCTTAGCAAACACCTTCATGTTCAGCTTTGTGAAAACAAGAAAGCTTGTCTGTAAATGCAGCCAGAAGCAGATCATTCACACCAAGTGTAATAAAAATATATCAAGTATTCCAGGATAATAGAAAGCACAGACAGTCATCACTTTGTAGAGAAGTTACCACAGTGGAAGCTGGGAGGGCTTCTCATCAGGTTGAAATGGCTGGGTTTTGCACCAACATAAATGCTTTTTAGTGATAGCAATTACGGGCATATAACACTTTTAACCCCCCACATTGATAGCCTGATTCACAAAAACTTTATCTGCTTTTCCATGAGTACCTTGGCCAGACTGTCTTCCTTAGTGAAGTCCTCCTAGCCAAAATGTCAAAATCTGCTCTGGGGTTTACCTTTCAGCACCCATTTATCAAACTATTTATCCCATTTATTTGACAAATGGAATGAAATGAGAAAAAATTGGTTTGAACCCCAAGAATCATTTCAACCTGTGGTGGTGTTGAGGCAGCTCTAGGTTATAAAGGTTTTTTGTTTTGGGTTATATTATTTTGTATTTACTAAACAGGTGTATTCTCCTTGGAACATGATTCTAGGGCATTTTCTATACTTCATCAACTTAACTTTTGATTTCAAGTTGTTTTCTTTAAAAGTATGCCTTTCTATAATGACAGGGATAGCAGATACAAAAGCCTGTGGAACACAAAGGCCACCAGGTCTTTCCAGCAGAAACACACCCTCTCACAAATTCTATTTTAATACAATAATCTAGACTAAACCTTATGCTAAGAAACCTAAATCTCTGAAACCATCCAGCACCTCAGCAAGTAGCTCTCCATCCTGAAGAGAGATGGACCTCATGCTGGGCAGGACAAAGTTGGCTCCACATGAGGGTGCTTTGCTGGAGACAGCTCTGCTGGACCCATGGCGTGAGACTAGAATATTTTTGACTAAGTGTAGGCATGTATCTGCACTCCCTGTGTCAGCTTCTTTCAGCTTAGTCCTTCTAAATATCCCTGTGCAGGGCCTTATCTTCTCTCTGCTGCAAAGTAGCATCCCTTAGCTTAAACCTCACTAAGCAGAATTGAAGCACATTGCCTTAATTTGGGCACATGAAGAGTAAGTTCCAGTCAGTTGCTGCGAGCAAAGTGGGTCAGCCACCCCATGTATACCAACTCACTTCTTTAATAACATATGAACTATGTGATTTTCTGTTGAGTAAGTTTGCAAGGAAGTAAAATGAAAGTTGGAATATGAGGGGCATTTGCCTGTCCTTGCCCTCTAAAACTAAGGTACACAAAGGTAGTTGCCTCCTTTGGGAATATTTGTGATTCATTCAATTGTGTCATTTATTTTCCATTTTCTAAAAGAATATTTACAAAACAAATGCCCCTTCTCCCCATTCTCTGCCCTACTCCAAAATACCTCCTGTGGCAGGCTATGAAGCACCCTATCTGTCAGACATTGCTGACAGATAGGCGGGAATGATGTAGTGGTAGCTTGTAGACTAGCTGGGTCTCAAGGTGCCAGTGCTTAAATCTTTAGCTACTGTGGGTTGACCCTGGCCAGCAGTCAACACCCACACAGTGCTCACTCTCTCCTACACTTCACACTCCAGGTGAGTCAAAATGAAGGTAGTTTAATAGGTAAAGGAAAGGGGAACTAAACAAGCAATGCAAAGGTCACAGTCACTCACTGCCTCCCACAAGTAGATTGATGCCCAGACAGTTTTCAAGTGACAGCCACCTTGGAAGTCAAAATCCATTCCTCTTTTTCTCTTATCACAGTTTAATTTCCAAGTATGGAGTATCTCTTTGGTCAGCTCAGCTGTCCCAGTTGTGTCGCCTCCCAGCTTCTGGCCCACCCCCCCAGGCTACTCCTGGCTGATGTGGACATGATGAGAAATGGAGACAGTCTTGATGCTGTGCAATCATTATTCAGCAAGAGCCAAAGCACCATCTTAGTGTCACCAAGACAAAACACAGTGCCACTGGGGATGCTGTGAAAAAAGTTAACTCCATCACAGTCAGACACAGTACAGCCATTCATTAACTGAACTGCTCACTTAATGCAGTCTCACTATGGGATGTCCTGAAAACAAGCCCTGTTTCACTTGTGAACAGTCATTCCTGCCTCCTAAATTTAGAGAGGCCATCTCCTGAGCTCTCAAAAATATGGGACCCTTTCATGGGTCATGGCTGCTGCTGGCCTTAGCTCTGCTTTATCTGCCTGCTCTAAATCCAAGGGATTTTGCAAGGGAACACCAACATGTGAGACCAAGTGTGCATGGAGGGGTGAAGATGACCTTTAGCTGTCCTTCCTGTTGTCTAAGCTCTCATCACCTAGAAGTGATTAAAATGCTGGGAATTTAATTTTTGATATCATGGATACAAGTGTCTCAGCTTAACACCACTGCTGTCAGGAAGGCATCCAGGGAGCTGAGCCAGAGTATGTCACCACAGTGGAGAATTTGGAACGGGGAAGACAAAGGGTCAGAGGCTTTCAGAGCTCTCTTTGGCAGGGGGGAAGAAAAAAATATAGGAGGAGCTGCGTGAACAACTGTTTTCTCACAGTTCAAGACCTAAAGCTCTTTCATCATTTCTTAGTTCATTCATCTAACAAATTGGCTTTAAACTATTTGGTAGGTCTTGCCAAATCCTACCAATCCCACTGGAGAAGCTAGATGGACTGTAACTTTCACATTTGCTTAGGGGGTTTCAAAGAGGAAAGTTGTTAGGCCAAGCAAGAAGTATTTGTGGTGAACTTTTATTTGTGAAAAATAGTCTGTCAAACTGTTCAGCCTAATTATAAGGGTCCCATTTCTGCCCAGATATAATTAATAGTCTCACAATGATATTGAGTGCTGTGCTATGAGAGTTCATTTTGAAATGAAACTTGGCCTGCAAGGCACATGTCCAGGACTGTTATTTCTTCAAATATGCTTTATGATATGATAATTTTAATCCCTCTGAACTAATGCATTTAAAGCAGCTTGTCTGTTCCTAGCCTATCAGGGCTGCACCTTTCAAAGTATGGGTTTCTGTCACCTCCAGCACTGTAATTTGGGGTAGCCACAGTTGTTTAGACTCATCCAAGGATCAAGGGACAGGATCAAGTGGCAAAGTGTAACGACAGAAAATTAAGCTAAATACCAGGTAGAATGCAAAGAGGGGCTGGATGTCCGCTCTTCTCTTGATGTTAAATGTAAGCAGTTAATTAGAAGCATATTTTCAAAGTCATGAGATAGCACTGGGGCAGACACAGTATGGCCCCATAAGTACCCTTCTCCATCACTGCCTCACTGCAGGCCATGCTAGCAGAGGTTCAGTGCCCTGGGAGCACAGAAGTGTAGTTTCAAGAGCAGGACTGTGGGCTCAGCCGTGGGCTTTCAGGCTGGTACTGGGGTTAACATGTCAGCTCACTCGGAGTAAATTTGTTCATGCTTGTGAAAGGTAAGTCTCAGTGGCTCAGATCCCATTTGGTGCCTCTGTGACTAACAACATAGCTATGGTTACAGTGATGCTGTTCTGTTTACTTACTGCCTCATCATGGGGTGATGGCACAAAACCACCTGGCTCTCCCACACTTTGCTCTGTGCCATCGCACTGGTATCCAGTGAGCTGGGTACCTTCTCAAACAACAGCCCCCAAAACAGACCAAAACAAAATGCAACACTTCTGAGATAGGTTAAATACAATTTCATTTTTGCGTTTCTAGTACAAAAACTTGGGAAAATTACCCTAAGTTCTCACCATTCAGTCTACAAGTAGTCTACAACTGCAAACTGAGAGCAATTTCAGCGTTAAGGGGAAAGTGAAGAATTTCACATGCTGGGCAGAAAGATTTTTATAAGTCAGAATTAAGCTCTGTCAGAGACATTTCCAAAGAGATAAACTCGGGCATTTCATTCCCTGTCTGGAGAACTGAATAAGAGAACTGAATAAGGTAAAGAAGCTGAAATTAATCTGTGTGTAGCATCTTCTGGTATTAGGGCTGGCAGGCTAACCTGCTCTTATGTAATTGCACTAATAGCTATGGTTTATTAACATCATTAAATCAGTGCTGTCTAGTAAACTTTCCTTCTGTCTCACAACATTGCCCTGTCTGCCCTGAAGAAAAGGACCAGTTTCCTAGAAGCTTGTTCTTCCACATCACGTGTGAATTGGGCGGCAGGCACTGACATGGCTGATTCAGGGCACAGCTCTGGTTGTTTTAACAGTGAGGAAGAAGCACAGATTGCTGGGTTTGATGAGCAGCTATTGCTGTGCTGCTGCACTTCAGGTAGCGATGACTGCAAGCAATCTGTGACAGTACGGAGAGCCCAAATCCACAGTAATACTTGTTAATCTTGCAGACACAGCTGTAACAAAGAAGCAGCACAGCTTAATTTGCTTTTCCATAGGGTGTGTCCAAGCAAATGAAGATTTCATATTTATGGGTTTCTTTCACAATAAAGTGTTATAAGGGGAAAGCATCTCCTTGTGTTCTGACACCCTGATGGGTCTGCAGTTTGTCAGGCTGCAATTTGCACAGACAACATTGTTAAAGGAGATGCTACATTAGGAAAGAGGGCTGGGTGCACTTGGAGGCACTGGATGACAAGCAAATGAAAGGGAAGGGAAAGAGGAAGAGGAAGGGGAAGCGGAAGGGGAAGGGGAGAGAAGTCACAGACCTGGGGAGTACTAGCCCTGGTTGATTTGTTATTTAAGTCTGATTTGCACTTATGATTGGAGCAGCAGTGGATGAAGAGAAATCTTCAGCTCTCGCTGATGCTTCCTGTTTTCCAGCTGTAGCTCGGCTGCTGAGGTAGTCTTCTACATTTTCCATGCCTGAGCTGAGTTATATTTTTTGCTTCCACAACAAAGTATGCCACATAAAGGGCTCATCAATATGGACTAAGGTAAAGAAGTGAGAATGTATAGAAGCAACAGAATGTGAAAACAAAGAAAATAGCTGTGCAAGCCATGAGTAGAAAACACAAGGAGACAGGAAAAATCCTTCCTGAATTGAAAGGATTAGAGCATGTACTGTAAAAGATGGGCCCACAAAGACCCAAAACACTGGGGAAGACATGAAAGAAAGGAGAGAATCAGGAAACCAATCATATTTTTCTCAATCCTACACATGTTTGGCCTGTCTAAAAATGTGTATGCACTGTAAAAGATGAGCCCACAAAGACCCAATGCACTGGGGATGACAGGAAAGAAAGAGAATCAGGAAACCATTTGCATTTCTGAATCCCACACATCTTGAGCCTGTCTAAAAAATGCGGAGGGACACCTTTGATGCCTCCAAAGCAAAGTTCACCTAAAGCTTGAAGGAAGATAACTTGGAGCGAACTTCTGCTCTGTTCCACCCCTCTCCTAAGCCAGCTCCACTCCCCTGTGATAGCTGACAGAGTTCTGTGAGGGGAACCCACTCCCATTCCTTTGGTGGTCACTGCGGGCCATTGTTTCTCTTACCACACCTCTGTGTGTTCATAGCTGTGGTCACTTTGAGCATCACCAAGGCTGCCAGTCACTACTGAATATATTTTGACAAACAGTTGTGGATCAGCCTGGCAGTATTCCCCTTGACTGTCCCTGAAAATATCACCGTTTACCAGCTTATTGGTTGTGATGAGACGCTGGAAGAGGTTGCCCAGGGAGGTGGTAGAAGCCTCATCCCTAGAGGTTTTTAAGGCAGGCTGGATGTGGCTTTGAGCAACCTGATCTAGTGTGAGGTGTCCCTGCCCATGGCAGGGGAGTTGGAACTAGATGATGCTTGAGGTCCCTTCCAACTCTAACAATTCTATGATTCTATGATATAGATAGATATCTATCATAGAATGGTCCAAGCCAGAAAGCACCTCCAAAGGTCATCTATTCTGACCTTCCCACAGTCAGCAGTGACATCCCCAACTAGATCAGGCTGCTCAAGCCCTTGTCAAGTCTCACCTTGAGTATCGCCAAGGAAGGGGCCTCAACTACCTCCCTGGGCAACTGTTCCATTGTTCCACCACCCTTATAGTGAAGAACTTCTTCCTGATATCCAATCTAAATCTGTCCTTCTCTACTTTGAAGCCATTTTCCCTCACCCTGTCACTGCAGGCTTTTGTAAGCAATCTCTCTCCATCCCTCCTGAAGGCCTCCTTCAGGTGCTGGTTTTGCTCCACCCTTAACAGTGGGTTCCAGCCATTGGTGAATAGCTTATTATGCTGATGTCCATTGGACACAAAAAGCACAACTGCATTGTGATATGGCTTAATAAAAATCTTAATGCACCATGAAGCCTTTTCTTCTGGCAACCACAACAGTGAAAAAGAAGGAAATTATGGTCATGCCAAACAAAATGCCACTTAGAACAGCCTTGTCCATTTTTTCATGTCACGTACTTTGGTTAGAGGCTTTTCAGTGGAATTGCTGCCAGAACTTCTGTTCTCTGAAACAGCTAATATTGACAGAACATAAAAATGTCTCTGTTTATATGTTAACTCTTCCTGGGGTAAAAAAGGAAAGAAGGAGCGATGAGGTTCAGACAGGAGAGGTTCGGAAAGGAGAGGTTTGGAGAGGTTTGGTTTGGGGAGGGAGAAAAGGAAAGAAAAGAGAAGGAAAAGAAAGAGAAGGAAAGGAAGGAGAAGGAGAGGAGAGGAGACTCGAGGAGAGGAGAGGAGACTCGAGGAGAGGAGGGGAGGGGAGGGAAGGGAAGGAGAGGAAAGAGAAGGAGAGGAAAGAGGAGAGGAAAGAGCTCAGTGCTGTATGTGTGCCACCTGCAGGCTAAAGCCACCAACTCTCCTCATAGGACTGCTCCCAAGGTGCACAGTGCAAGAGAGGGAAGATCTCACACTAGTAAATGACAACCTTGGATTTTGTTGGAGCCCTGAGTATAAGCAAGGCCCAAAAGACAAGTGCTCTACAAACTCAGGTTCAGAACCACCCCCTGTTTCTAGACTACTGTTCCTATTAGAAGCTACTATACAATTCACCTCACGAGATAGTTTCCACAGAGCAGAGTTCAAAGTGAAAAAAGCTGTCTGGTAGTTTATAGTCAGGTTGCTCATTAAGGAAAATTCTAGTGGAGAAACCTAGTGTCTAGATTTGATGAAAAGTTAATGAAACACGCACAACATCCCTGTGATCTGCAGCTCATTTTGAACAGAAGCTGAACTCAGGCAGGTGCATGTGAGTTTTTTGATAAATGTTTAATAAGTATTTGTGTATGACCTCAGATCTGGAAGGCAGCAGGGAAGCTAGCAGTTAAAGTGCCAGGTGCACAGAGGGAACCAGGGCAATGGGGATGAAGAAGGGTGTCTCAGTGGGTTTGAATGAGAAACAGGACACCAATAAGAAAATGAACATAAGAGTTTTTTAATCTGTAGTACCTTGGCTATCAGCTCTAAGCAAATGAGCTGCTACATAGTTGAAGAAGATAATTAAGATACAGTGAAGATAATTAAGATACAGTGAAGAACATGATCCTGTTTACAGTATTGCTACTACAAGACTAAAACAAAATGTTGACTAACACGCATTTTGCCATCTCTTGTTTGTCTGAAAAGCTTGTGGCGGTATCTGTGTCAAATCTGGCCTGCAAACAAGTCAGTGCAGTATAGAAATGGAACAGGTAGTGTGTGTCGCACATCTTCATACTCATTTTGATAGTAAATACTTTTAAAGCCAATTAGATGAAATCTAAGAAGAGGGGTGTAGGGGCTGGGCACAGAATCACTACGGCTATCAAATACTCAGACACTGCAAAACAAAGGATCATTACAGTTAAATTTGTAATGCTGAATGCTTTAGAGTTTACAATTGTTTCTTTTTCTGCTATGTTTAAATCATGAATGTACATTTCTTTCCCAGATTATGTAGTTAACAAGATTTGGTGTGCTTGGGAGTAGGCTTGTCTGTTTAGAAAGGCAGGGTATGTGTGAAACACAAAAAGATAACCAACAGGGTTGCAGTTCTGGAAATAACACCTCCTGACAGCTCTAGAATAGAGTCCTGCTTTAACCAGGGAAAGGCAGTCAGGCTTTGCTTATGCAACATAACATGCCCTGACTGCACTAACAAGTGAGGCTCTTTTCACTGTTTCACCCAGGCCAACGACAGAGCCCTCCATATGAACAGTGTTTCCCAACAGTCTCATACCTCCCTGTGTCTCAAGATAGAGCCCTGTCTCAGGAGCACCACATATACCTTTTCTCAAATATTCAGGCTGAGCAAAGCTCAGTCACTTATTGACTCTAATTAGCATGGAAATAGTATGAAATTCTGAGCTAGTGGAAAGTCAAAATACGAACTGCAAAACCTGAAGAAAATTTAAACTCGTTTCTGCAGCGCACTCTGCAGCACCTTGAGTTCATACAGGTCATTTCTATACTCTGTGTTAGAGAAGGCTTCAGAATAAAATAACTGCTAGGCTGAGAAGGAGAGGCTTCAAGATTGGATGTCAGGAAGAAATTCTTCAGCACGAGGGTGGTGAGACACTGGAACAGGTGGAAGTCCCATCCCTGGAAGTTTTTAAGGCCAGGCTGGATAGGCAGCCTGAGCAAACGGGTCTAATGTGAGGTGTCTCTGCCCATGGCAGGGCGGTTTGAACTAAATGATCCTTGAGGTCTCTTCCAGACCTGACAATTCTATGAGGCATTATGGTAGTGTATTTTTATAAGTCTATATAAGCATATATCTGGGTCTAGTCCTCTTTCAAGGCTCCCTTTCCACTGTCAATTTGGCTTCCATAAAGACAACACTTGAGATTCCAGGGTTTATTCTGCATACTACAAAGTTGAAAAATAAAACCTGAAAGGAAACAAGAAGTTAGATGAAGCAAGAAGTGGAAAGTGAGTGGCCACTTTTTGATGGAGACTGGAACTGCTCAGTAGCACTTGGCAACACCCCAAAATGCTATGTTCTAGAGGTTTGTCTCTGAATTTCTCCTCCCTGAGTGCTACAGACTGCAGGGCTCTCAGTTCTCTCTTGGGCAGAACAGGTAGGTGCCTGACTTTGTGTTTTCTTTCCTATCTTCTTTTTCTAAAAATTGTCTTTTGCCTGCTGGCAATTATTTGCTGCTTCCAGGCAGGCTTTGTAAAGCCATGATTCCACTGGGGAGTCATTGGTAGAACAGCCTCAGAAGTGTTGCTGACCTGATTGCAAAGTATCGCATTAACAAAACAGGACTTTTTTTCCCCCTTGCTCAGCCTACCAGCAGGGTGTCTGCTCCTTCATTCGCTGTGTGGGAGAGGAATCCAGACACTGCTGTATTACTCACTGGCCTGAAAACAGGAAAAAATGTTTCCATACGTTTTTCATGATGTGTGCATACACATTACAAACCAAACTCTTCAATCAGTTGCTTTGAATTTCTGGTAGTGATAAAGAAATCAGAATTAGGCTCTCTCTGTCACAGAGGGGGAAAAATGACTTCTAGCTTGCTGACATCTGATTTTTTTCCTTGGTTTTCCTGCCAACATTTTTGATGGACACACCAGCCTAGATACAGAGGATTATTACAGCCAGGTTAGCACAAATCACAAATCTGCTGGGGCCTGAAAGCATTATTGTAGTGTCTCTTTGTTTCCTTCCATTCTTTATTGCAAGTAAATATTATTGTAGTGTGTATTCATGGCCTGTTTTATATAACTGTAATATCAGATGTCTGAGATTAAAATACCATTAATCTATTAATATATAGTTATTCTACATAAAAAACAGCACTGTGTACACTAAATGAATGTGGTTGATTACTTTCAATACATTTGAATAAAGCAGCACAACAGATAGGCAATGAAAATATCCCTAATCCTGACACACTTTGGGTGATGCTAAGGAGCACCAGTGCTGTAATTTCTAACTGCTGGGAAAGCTCAGAAATCACCCCCAAGTGCACTGGCTGTCATGGGTCCCTGAGATTATGAAATAGGACTGGACACAGTAATAAGCAAGAATGGACATTATAGATGTTGGGAATAATATCACCAACTCTTCCTATTTGCTCTATCTCAGAACTGAGAAGCCTCTTCAAAGTGCTTTATACTGTGATCTGATCAGGCCAAATCAGACCTCATTGTCTGTATACACCAATGATGCCCCGACAGACACCAGGTTAACCTGTTGATGATAATGAAGCCAGGCTTTGCTTCTAAAGAGCAACGGTAAATCTCCTGCCTGTGCAACATATCCATAGCTTGGAGAGAGGTCGATCCCCACAAATTTAGTGGTTCCTAATCTGAAGGGCTGGAAGAGGCTGAAGCCTTGAGGGGCTCTGGTATTGCCACAGGCAGGGTGTCTGAAAGCATTTGTCAGGAGCTCTTCAACAACTCAGTCAAAACCTGACAGACACCCAGAGTGACCCAAGGGGTCAACAAAGTGGCCATAATCTAAGGCCAGAGCAGTTAGTGGCACAGAAAATAAGGAAAAGGTGGGGGTGGGGGGGACGGGACGGGACTGTTAAAGCTAGAGTCCTAAAACGACTTGTTGTTAGTAAGGCAGCTGGAGGAGAAAATTGCACAAGAAAAGGCCTGGGCCTTGTAGGGCGAATTTCTTCACTAGGAAATGAACTCTGGAGAACAATATTTCCCAAATCAATAAAGAGTGCATTTAATTTGATTTGGAAAGCAAAGAAAAGTTGCAATGATTCTGAATGACATAGAGCAGTAACTCTCGATGGAGACACAAGGAAACCTAGGTTTATAAATATATGAAGAACCAAAACTTCATGGTAGTCTGGTGCTGATTTTTGACAATAAAGTGGCTTTCAAGGAGAAGATTTTCACTGTGCAGGTTATAAAGGTGGGACATGGAGACATATAAAAATCGTGGTTTCTGAGAGGCAATAGTTGTTCAGTGGGGAGTAGCTGGGAAGTGATTTGGCCATGGAGATAGCCAGGCTAAGGCTATACAGGCAACAGCCTGTGAGAGGGCCCAGCTGATAACCCCAGTTTCATGCACAAGCAAAACCACGTGAACCCCCCAACTTAACAAATAGCCTTCAAATGGGCACTTGGGGGCAGTGGTTGCTCGGTTGCTGTAGAGAAAGTAGACACAGTACCCAGTGGTTAGGAGGGAACGGTGTAAACACTATCCTAGGCAAATAACCATAGTGTGAAAGCAGCATGGGCCAAATCACAAGCTCTCCAGGTCTCAGAGGGCTTCAGTTTCTGGAAATACATTCATGTTCTGTCACAGACATGAATTACAAGGTGATTCTTTGCTTTTATTTTTTTCAGAGCAGTGCACATAGCCATGAAAGGGCTCAGGAAAAAAAAGTTGGTGCTGTCATTCAGAGTTTGTCCCTTAGTATTTATTTTTTAGCTACACCCTGTCTGTGTATGCCTTTTTACAGAAGGGGAGAATCCTGACCTGGGAGAAGCCTGCTGATGACTTTTGGTGGTGGAAGCCCCATCCCTGGAGGGTTTTAAAGTCAGCCTGGATGTGGCTCTGGGCGACCTGATTTAGTGTGAGGTGTCCCTGCCCATGTGAAGGGGGTTGGAACTAGATGATCCTTGAGGTCCCTTCCAACCCTAACAATTCTATGATTCTATGATTTGTATGAGGATCCACTCTAGTGGATGCTGAGATGGACGTTCGGGTTTTTATCTGTCTTCAACTAGCCCAATATTTAATACCAATGCCTTTAACACCATTAATTGCTTTTTTGTTGAACTCCTATATCTTCCTTAGACCAAAAAATGCCAAAGAGAGGACAGCACTACCCTTTTATATGTCCTGACACTCCTGACAAGAGAAGCCCCAGCAAATAAGCAGAATAATAATTTAAAATTAAAAAAAAAAAGTAAGGGATTCAAAACTTGCTTATATTCACCAGAAATTCCTCTGAAAAGTGCTTAGAGCCAAGGCTCTGTTAGTTCTTCAGCATGACTTTTTTTTTTCCACAGGAAAAGAATGCACTTAGCATGGTTTCCATGGGCAGTAGTGAGAGTGGTGCACAGATGTGCATAGACAGTTGGGACTGTCTCTACCACCACCTCACCTGAAGTCATCTGGCCACAAGCTATTTTTGATCCTCAAAGCCATCCGTCTGAGCAAACATCACTGTCCAGGTGAAAATACCTCTTCTTTCCTTTGCAAAAAGGGAAGAATTAAGTAGGAAGTTGTCAGCCCTATAAATGCATAAGCAATTAGATCTTTAAAATCATGTGGAAAAAAAAAAACAAATTAAATATGTTAGAGTTTTATCACAAGGTGTTTCATGAACTGTGATTGGAACGTTCAAAAGGACAACTAAGACAAATATCAAGGCATTATTCTTCAGAATTAATCTGAGAAGGCAAAATCAATCCAAGGAAAATAAGCATAAGATTTTTCCATACTCAGCTCTGTACAAAATAAACATCCTCATCAGAAACTGGGGATTAAAAAAAAAATAAAAAGCTTCAGGGTTTAGTGGTGAAAATAAATAGGGGAGGAAAGATTTATGGCATTTATGTTTTCATTTTGTTCCTTTTATTCTATGCCAAATTGCCCAAGCTCTGTGATGCATTAGACCCTAAAGAAGTACAACTGTCAAAATCAAAGCACAATATAGATTAAAAAAAAAACCAACAAAACTATTTAAAATTAAAATAATGAGATTTCTTTGTCCACCTCTTCTGAGATCTCACTTTCATAATTATCTAAGAAAGAGCTAATTACCGTTATCGGTGTAACCCAAAACTCTTTTGTGAGATACAAGGAATTTTCCATGCTCTATGCACAAATCATGGCTGCTGATGTTATGCACTGGTGGCTGGGGTTTTTTTCAAATGTTCTAGGTTTTGTCTCTCTTAATTTGTCGACCAAGCAAGAGAGTGCACTGCTTCATAAGAAAGAAACTCTGTAGAACACAGTCTAGTCCTTAAAGGGTCTTCCTGATACTGAATCCATATGGACCGTGATGCTTACATCCCAACAGATGCATAACTGGAAAGCAGCTGGAGATGTCCTGTCTCACTTCAGGGAGTCTACAAAAGGCAGAAGTGAAGTATGCTCCAAGCAGGAGGGCTGTAGGACCTGGCTTCCCCTGCAGTGATGCTTTGATGTTGTTGTTCTTTAGAGGCAGACCCAACTGGAGGGATCTACAGAGCTAGAAAATAACCAAACATCTAATTCAAATATTTACCATGGGCTTTGCAGTAAATAGAAATAAGAGTACTGTTTGTTCTGATAATTACAAGGGCTATTGTTCTTGCAGGGTTAATTCTATTTTATCTTTTAGAATTTCTGAATAACATTAAAGATGAGCTCTTCCTTCAGTCAATCAATTCAGCATATTCCAGAGAGATGAGTATGAAAGGCCATGGTCTAATCCCAGTAGATTCAGTAGAGACTGAAATCACTGCAATCAGTGCTGAATCTACAGATGTGTTGCCAGAAATTTGGTAGAAAAATATAGGAATTTGGCAAATACTCAGTTACTCTTTAATATCTTTATTGATGATCTGGATGAGGGCATTGAGTCCATCATCAGTAAATTTGCAGATGACACCAAGCTGGGGGCAGGAGTTGAGGGTAGAAGGGCTTTGCAGAGGGACCTCGACAGGCTGGACAGATGGGCAGAATCCAAGGGTATGAGATTTAACACATCCAAGTGCCCATTGGAATGGGCTGCCTGGGGAGGTGGTGGAGTCACCATCATTGGAGGTGTTTAGAAGGAGACTTGACAGGGTGCTTGTTGCCATGGTTTAGTTGATTAGGTGGTGTTGGATGATAGGTTGGACATGATGATCTTGAAGGTCTCGTCCAACCTGGTCTATTCTATTCTATTCTATTCTATTCTATTCTATTCTATTCTATTCTATTCTATTCTATTCTATTCTATTCTGTTACTACTTGCTAATAAAGCAGGAAGAAATAAAAAATTATTCTGAAGTAATCCTGCTTATTGTCAGAAGGGGAAAACAAAACATAATTAATAATACAAGATGCAGAATTAACAGTCTGTAATGCCTTCCTCTGAAAATGGTACCAAGGATCTGGGTTTCAGCAGTTTTACATTGTCCCAAGCAGGTAATTTCCTTGCCTGGGTTATGAAACTAACTTTTCTTGATTAATGTTAATATCTCTTTTTTCTTTCTTTCTTTTTTTTTGGTTTGTTCCAATCAGACTCTTAAGAAGAAAAAAAAAAAAAAGGAAAAAAAACCAGGCAATAAGCAATGTGGGATTAACACTAATAAGAAAAAAAAATAATGAAATACAAACATATTATGCCTGCTGGGTTTTTATTGTTATAGTTCCATTTCTATCTCCACTATTAATAAGGCTCTGGGTGAAATTGCTTTCTTTGATGACATTAATAATAGGGAGGTACTTCCAAAGGATTTTTTTTTTCCCTTTGCAGAAAATATTATGAGCAAAGTAATTGTGTGGATGCAATGGAAGGCAGAAGTCAGAAACAGAGTGTGAATCTTTCCCTCTCCAATCCTTTAGCAATGGCAATGCCTGTGCAAACAGTTCTCCGAGAAGCGTAGGAATTGCAGAAACCTGCCTACTACAGGAGCCTGAAGTCCTCTGGTTTGTAGTATGTCAGCCGCATGGAGATCCCACATAAAAGAGTTGAGAGGAGTGCAGCTTATGAAGTGCAAGGGCTGCTTCACATTTAACACACACCCTCCTCTTTTGCCTCAGAATCTAAAGAAGCAGTTCTGAGTGAATGATGTCCAATTTCTAGCTATGGCTTTGTCTGTCACAGGAAGTGTGAATTTAATCCCTTACAGGTGGTGAGGGCTTGTTGACTGAAAACAGCTTTGAGGAACAGAGCATGCTTAACTGTTTTGTATGTTGATGTTTTATGCCTGGGGAGAGAGGAGTTGATACAACCACCACAAATTTGGGTTTTACACACAGGATGAAAAGCACTAGAGAGGGTTCATTTTTCCTGTTCTTCAAAAGCTCTTCCTAGGGCAGCCTCACTGAATGTGATGCATTCAAGTCATCAGAAAAGAAGAGCTGTGATATTCACAGGTAGGCTAAGGCTATGGACCAGGGAATGAGTGAAATGAGATACAGCAGAGACACCTCTCTCCATCTGAGACAGCTCCAAATCAGTCTTATCGTAAGAAGAGGGTGCATGTCAGGTACACAGCAGAGCTCTTAAACCTACTCAGAAGCAAGAAGGATTGATAAGGACAGAGCCTTCTCTGAGAAAAGAACATTCAGGAAGTCAGGCAGGGTATTGTCTCCACTTTTCTGTGATCTGCAGTGTATTTCAATGCTTTCCAGGCCATGTGGCCCCTTGTTACAGTGATCAAAGGAGAGGGCAAACTACTGCTGTGTATAACACTCATCATCTCCTGCATCCTCACTTCTTTCAAAATAGGAGGGGGGTGAAAAAAAAAGAAAAGGAAGTTGTCTGATAAAACTAAGACCAGTGAGCATTTTCTCCAAAGACCAAGCACTGCTTGCAGACTGCAGGCCAGCCCTGATGTGGGCTTATGAATTGTCTTATCTATTAACCGCTGCCACTGACAATATCCTTAGTGTGTCACAAGGTCCTTCAGTGTGGCAGGACACCTCCCCCATGTGCTTTTGGATTGCAGAGGACACTTTGGGTAACCTCAGTTACTTCCCTTAGCCACCAGACTACAGCAGCTTAGAATCATAGAATTGTTAGGGTTGGAAGGCACCTCAAGGATCATCTAGTTCCAACCTCCCTGCCATGGGCAGGGACATCTCACACTACATCAGGTTGCTCAGAGCCACATCCAGACTGGCCTTAAAAACCTCAAGGGATGGGGCTTCTACCTGTTCCAGTGTCTCACCACCCTCATGGTGAAGAATTTCTTTCTAACATCCAATCTGAATCTACCCATTTCTATTTATGTTCCATTCCCCCTAGTCCTATCATTATCTAAAATCCTGAAAAGCTTACACGTGACTGAATCTGTTCCTTCAAAGAAAAGGGCTGCAGGCCTTCTGCCATTACCTGGAATAATCAGCTCTTCAAGAGAATTGTTACAAACATTGTGCTCCTGGAGCTGGAACTCTAAATGAGGTTTTTAAGAAGAGCATGGCATTTGGTAGTGCTACAGACAAGAACAAATGAAGCATATAAACAATTTATTCTCATCCATCACAGGAGCTGCCCTACATAAAAGCCAAATCAGCTTTGGTCAGTGCCAGAAGTATTTCTAGATAAAGTAATATGGACAGACCCAGGACCATTGTGCTTCTTTTAAAAAGTTGTTGTGCTTATTTTTATTCCCAGATTTAGAGTGGAAGAATTTTCAGAACATTTACAGGACAGCCTAGTGCAAATGCAGAGCCATGTGTAGGCAAATTAGAGTGCAGTAAAAGGCAGTTCCAGAGGGTCATGGGTTTGATGAACTGGTTTGATAGCATTCTTTGGAATGAACTCCATGCATACACAATGCTATGGTTTACTACTCAAGTGTGAAACAGCTGCCCATAGTGCAGTGCACAACAGTTTACTTTGAGTGAAACAAAATCCAATACACCTCTTGGTCTCCTGGTCTGGTGAGCAGATGTCCTGAGACATCTGAAAGAGCTGAGGAGATATCAGGAGATGTCCTGAGCTGCTTGAAAGAGTCCAGCGCAGAGCCATGAAAATGATTAAGGAAGCAGAACATCTTCCTTACAAGGACAGGCTGAGGGAGCTAGGGCTCTTTAGCTTGGAGAAGAGGAGGCTAAGAGGTGACCCTCTTAATGTTTATAAGTATGTGAAGGGTGAGTGCCAAGAAGATGGAGCCAGGCTCTTCCCAGTGGTACCCAATGACAGGCCAAGGGGCAATGGGTGGAAGCTGAGGCATAGGAAGTTCCGTGGAAAGAGGAGAAAGAATTTTTTCACTGTGAGGGTGACAGAGCACTGGAACAGGCTGCCCAGTGGGGCTGTGGATTCTCCCTCTCTGGAGATATTCAAGACCCGCTTAGATGAGGTCCTGTGTGATCTGGTCTAGGTGATCCTGCTCTGGCAGGAGGGTTAGACTACCTGATCTTTTGAGGTCCCTTCTGGCCCCTAACATTCTGTGATTCTGATTTTCTGATAAGACTACATTACTCTTTGCCTCAAATTCTTTTTGCAAGAAGCATGTGATAGGGAAGAAAGGTGTTCTGCTCTGCCAAAGTTTTGTACCTGTGTGCCAAAGATACATGTGCTGCTTGGTGCCCGCACTAAACAAACATGATGTTTGTATACCCTCTCTGTCTCACACTGCCAAAGCACATAGCAAGTGTACTACAGGGAGTAGCCTTTTTCATACCATTTTTTTTTCAGATGTATCATCTTTACCACCCCAGCTGGACTCCTGTGAGTTAAATCTTCATATTATTGACTACTGGTAGCGGGTTGCAAAGTGGGTTTATTGTTGCCTTTGTAGTAAGTGGCCATTTACCCTATTCAAAGTAGATTGTTTCCCAGTGAGAGCTTAAACATAGCTTAAACAGAGTTTCCAAATCTACCTTCTTGAGAAAGACTGAGATGGAAATGCTTAGAGCAAGCTGTGAAAAGTAACGCATTCAATTACTGGCCATCCCAGCAAGTCTGTGGGATGAAGACTAACCCAGTGAGTCTTCTCCACGGGAGATTTCCATCCTCATATGCAGCCCCTCAGGCACTGCTGAAGCTGAGGCATGACACAGAGGTGCAGGAACATCACCAACTTGGACTCCTCAGGAGCTATTTCTAAGTGCTCACAGACCTTCACTTGATCTCTGGGTTTGAGTGCTGAGACTGCACCATCAGTGAAAATGATATCTTCTTGCTTCTAGCCCTGTGTGTGTAGAATAGAATAGAATAGAATAGACCAGACCAGGTTGGAAGAGACCTTCAAGATCATCGTGTCCAACCTATCACCCAACACCACCTAATCAACTAAACCATGCAACCAAGCACCCTATCAAGTCTCCTCCTAAACACCTCTAGTGATGGTGACTCCACCACCTCCCTGGGCAGCCCATTCCAATGGGCAATCACTCTCTCTGCATAGAACTTCTTCCTAACCTCCAGCCTAAACATCCCCTGATGCAGCTTGAGACTGTGTCCTCTTGTTCTGGTGCTAGTATAGAAAGATGAACGTGGCTTTATGTTGTGGTTTATGGTGGTATTAACAAGGAATGGAAGAGAGGTTGTTGAAATCGTCTTCATCATGTTCCTTTTCCTTCTGGAACCACCTGCTGCAGAGAAGGCTGTGATTCAAAATCACCTTGTGACTGGTTTTGGAAAGAGCAGATTACTCCTGATGGATTAGTTCTTTTCTCCTTTTCCATCTCTCCTTGCCCTTCTCATATCACAGCCCTATATGCTATAAGTACAGGTGAGCATACTTAGCAAAAGTCTTGGCGTAAGCACTTGCCTGGGGTCCATGCCAGCTTCCTCCCATTTTGTGCCACCAAAATAACTTTAGCTTTTAAAGTCCAACACAACTGCAGCCCCTGTGGCATTCACAGTGCAGCAGGAATTTGTGGGATGGCTTTGCCTGTCTTTTGTTTCTGACAGCAATGGTACTACCCTGCTCTTTAGTGTCTGATGGCAAAGCTGAGCACAGGTCAGTCATTCAAGGCTGTACCAACATTTTATACTCTCTGTGTTATTGCTGCAGTGCTTATTTCCAGGAAAGTGGAAAGTGTGGAGGGAGTAGATCTGCTCCATGAGTCACTGGGAAGGTTCCTGCAGGCTAAGCCAAATGCAAGGTTTCAGCTAAAAGCTGCCTTTATGGGAGAAATATGGAACTTGACAGTTGTTTGGGTTGGAAGCTCCTTCAGTGACTCAGGGCCAAGTTCACTCAGGAGTGTGAGTGTTCTTAAGCACTCCCTGGAAAGTGAGGCTGGAACATTTTAGGCCTCTTCAATCAGGTGTTTGCTTGCCATGGAGCTTGCTTAATCTGCCTGCAGTGCCATGGGCACCTGTTTGTTTCCCTCTCTTCCTCCTGCCCCTTCTTATTAATATTTTCAAAAGGTTTAATTTTTTCCCCCTAAGAGAGCTTGCAAGAAATGAGTAAATGTTTATGTTGTTGCTTTTCATCTATTTACTTTGGCTGTTTGTTTTAGCTCTTCTTCAGAGAGATTGTGATTCATAAATAAACTAGGACCTGTCATCCCAAAGGGAGGAACTGTGAGACCATGCATAGAAAATATTTTCTGGTTTTCCTCCTGCAGTTTTGGTAATGACATCATACTTAATGAACAGATTCTTTCCTGGAAGAGAGTTTGTTGCAGTTTCTTTTAATTGTCCAAGGTGTATATGCCCAGACCTTCACAGTAAACCTGGAATCAATTTGGAATACGTATCTTTGAGTCCTTCAAGGACTGTATCATACCCCATTTAAACAACCAATTAAGGTTTCTTTTCACTGTAGTTTTCAGATACAAGGTAATCACTGTCTTCTGCAATGCTGATAAGGACTGCAGCAGCAAAGACTCCAAGTAGTAATTTAAAGACAGAGAAAGGAGGTGAAAGTAAAAGATTTCTCCCTTTCAAACCAAGCAATTATAAGCCTATAGTGGCTATTTCCTGCTGTGACAACTGCTGGTAAAAAAATAAATGAAATATAGCCTTAACCTATAAGCTTCTCTGTCACTTAAGGGTAAAATACTTGTTGTTCATTTTGTGTGATATTTTCCCTAGGGGCTTTGTTGTTTCTTGTGTTGGCTTTTTTTTTTTCTTATTTTTTCTTTTGTTCTTTTTGTTCTGGTTTGGGGTGTTGTTTGTTGGGTTGTTGTTTTTTTTCTTGCTTAGGGTGAAGGAAAGTAACAGCGGGGGCAACAGACACAAAAGAGAAGTTTCCCCCTTCTCCACTGCACCCCGTGATAGGACAATGGGTATTGGACATAAAGTACAGCACAGGAGGTTCCACCTCAAAATGAGGAGGAACTTCTTCACTGTGAGGGTCACAGAGCACTGGAACAGGCTGCCCAGAGGGGTTGTGGAGTCTCCTTCTCTGGAGACTTCAGCACCCACCTGGATGTGTTCCTGTGTGACCTGTGCTAGATTCTATGGTCCTGCTCTGGCAGGAGGGTTGGATTTGATGATCTCCAGACGTCCCTTCCAACCCCTAACATCCTGTGATCCCATGTTCCCCAGATGGTTATTTTAACACTCACCTGTAAGCACTTGCCTTTGAGAAAGGTTTATGTAAACCCTTCCTTGAGCATCTCTGCAGCAGAAGCTCAGCTAGCAGGCTTCCAGCACTTGCAGTTAAGCAGTGTGTCTGGTGTGCGATGATTTTGTGACGCAGATCACTGTTGGTGAGAAGCTAAGCTGAAAATTACCTATTTCTTTTCATGCAAGATGTAGAATGGAGGCAGGGCTAGAAATGAAGTCAAGCTCTGTAGCTAAATTCAGCAAATTCTAATGGGAGCAACTTGCTGACTTCACCAGAGACTGGCTGCTGATTACAGTATTTGAACCAGACTTCCCAATTGTGCAACACAATGACTCCTTAGAGTCTCAAGTCAGGATTTTACTAATTAAGACTACATGTCTGAATATGCAAATGTACACATCAATATAGCCACAAGCTGAATTTGTTCTATTACTTTGGATTTCTTTGTTTACAGTTATTAAAAAAAAAAAAAAAATAGAAGAGGAAAGAGAGGAGAAAGCAGAAATTCCAGGCATAATACATGCTAGACATATGCAGACATTCTCAAGACACATAATAAGCTAATAAAATAAAAGGTTTGGGAGGTTTGTTACATATCAACAAAGGAATGATCACAATTTCAACATTAGCTCTGTTAGGTACATTAAAAGGTTTTTCCACTGTGCTTCCCTGATCATCTTTACAGTGTGAGCATCTTCTTGTTTCAGTATTGTGTTTGGTTTTTTTTTCTTACCTGAAGATTCGTTGCAAGTTTGCACTTAGAAGAACAGTAAATAAGTGGAAAACTGCCTCGATGGGGGAGCAAACCTGCATGTAAAGAATGGAAGTCCAACCCAGACATCCAGAAATTCAGCCCTGGACTCCATCTAGTCCCCCTGAAGTACACTTAAGCCCATGGAATCTAGTCAATAATTTTGATATATTCAACTCATCATGACACAGATGCCCAAGTAGAACATGCATATGACCTGCTCCTAAATACACCTATTTCTTTCACTCAGCTATAGATATCCTATGTTCACTAGCTCAGCTGCGGACATCCTAAGTGATACAAGATAAATCCTACCCAAGGTGTCCATCAGATGCTCACTCTACTACAGATATGTGTTTTGCATAATCTTATCCCATTATTTTATAGGAGAATATGGGTATTGTCTGTGACAACATAATATATAAAACATTTTTAGGGACTTATGTGACTTTGACTGCATTTTTAACATGTGGTTTGGAATAGACTAATTCACAGTTTATTGTGCTTCACACAATGGATGAAAGGCAGAACCTCCCCATTATTTATTGTATGGCAAAATATTTTCTCTCTGCTGTAAATTAAAAAGGCTATGGAAATAAAGTGAAATCAGAGGGGTGTGGGAGTTAATAAGAACCAAAGGACCCCCAGCCAAATTTTATTTATGGAAGCTGAACTCTGCCTCTTTACTTCCTTTGGCCTCAACATCCCCAATAAGGCAGCTCAAGGTCCCATGCCTCACTGTCCTTTTCTTGCTAGTTTTGAAGACCCAGTTTTGGAGAAGGGTGGCCATGACCAGGCACTGGTGGGGATTTGCCAGGATCTCCAGCCTTGCATAAAAGCAGATGCCTGGCTGCTGCCAGAGACTATGGACTGCTGGGAAAGATGGTGCGAAACAGCAGGATGTTCCTAAGCTAAAACTATGCTCTGTCTTTTCCCCATCAAAGATCTCTGCAGGGTTAGAGCTACCCTTGGTGTTGCACAGCACATGGTGCTTTAAATCAGAACCTGGCCTTGGCTGAGATTAGTTGTAAACCCTTGAGGAAATAGTCCTGGCTGGGATTATCTTGTGCCAGGAGAGATTGCTATTTGTCTTAGTGAACCTGCGCCTTTGGGAGGCATCATGTTATACATCCTGCAGTAAGACATGGTCATTTCTCTCTCTTTGAAGTTAATGAATTAGTTCCATCACCCATTGTGTTTAATGATTTTATTAGGCAGGAGACTGCAGCCAAACTCAGAGAAACAGAGCTCAGAAAATACAATAGGATAGGATAGGATAGGATAGGATAGGATAGGATAGGATAGGATAGGATAGGGTAGAATAGAATAGAATAGAATAGAATAGAATAGAATAGAATAGAATAGAATAGAATAGAATAGAATAGAATAGAATTAACCAGGTTGGAAAAGACCTTTGAGATCACTGAGACCAACCAAAAGTCCCT
Source organism: Dryobates pubescens (assembly GCF_014839835.1). NCBI lineage: Eukaryota > Metazoa > Chordata > Aves > Piciformes > Picidae > Dryobates > Dryobates pubescens. The sequence goes on along the minus strand of NC_071623.1, from coordinate 15,468,517 downwards.
CTCTTTCAAACTAAAGCAGGTGTGAGATACAGAGAGGGTACTCAACACCTTCAGTCATACCTAAGCCAGGAACCTGTTCCTATAAGTTTTACACAAAAAGTTTATAGACACTTGTACCTGGGAACAGAGAAGGAAAGGAGCTTGAGGTGTGATCCCTGAGACTGAACCCATATTTTTTCAGGATGACTGGAGGACCCCCAGGCTCATGTTGGCAGGGTAGAGCAGGTTTTAGCAATCTGGCTGCCTCCTAGCCTCTCACAGACAGAGCACTGGAAATCCCTGCCACAGCTCACCCATCTGCCTGCACAGCTCTGCCAGCATCAAGCATGGTCATACCAAGGAAGAAGCTGCTTATGTCTGGTGGGATATCGAAGACATCTCTGCAGAGGTTGCTGAGTAAGATGGTCAGGTCTGGAGTTTGGTGATGGCCACCACAATGAGGTGGTTTCAAGATGGCACACCAGGGAAGAAAGGTATTTCATCAACAGCTTGTTTGCTACACTTGTGGTTATATAAAATGCAGCTGGCTCAGCCAAATAATGTAAAAATAGATGCCTGTTCTGAACCAGGGAAAAAGCTAACATTTCCTAGAAAATTGAAAAATACAGAATGAGGAGAGAGGGCAATCAATTAATGCAAATCAAAGCTTTTAATGTTGATTGCAAACATATCTTCGTACATATGTACGCCTTCCAGTTAAACTGCAATACAAAGACACTTTGAACCTCAGAAAACAGAGTTCTTGTTACATAATGACAAGAAAAAAAATGCATTTTCACAGTTTCAGAAGTTCTGTTTCACTGTTCTGAGCAAATATTTCTATTGAAACCCATAATTCAGATTTAAATGGGAAATTTTCTGATGGAAAAATGTTAATCATTAAATTCTCAGTTAGCCATGTACAAAGTTTAGGTGGATAGGGTAGGATAGGATAGGATAGGATAGGATAGGATAGGATAGGATAGGATAGGACGGAATGGAATGGAATGGAATGGAATGGAATGGAATAGAATAGACCAGGCTGGAAGAGACCTTTGAGATCATCATGTCCAATCCATCATCCAACACCATCTAATCAACTAAACTATGGCACCAAGCACCACATCAGGTCTCCACCTAAACACCTCCAGTGATGGTGACATTGTTCTGGTGTTTGAACATTAAAGATCAGAGTTTGACCCTCCTTTGAATCTTGGCAAATCACACCTTTTAGTCAGCCATTAAAGGAGGGGAGTAAGACAGGGAAAACACATTCCATGCCTCCTTCTCCAATTGAAATCTTAAACTTACATTTTAGAATAATAAATTTAGAGTAAAAGCTCAAGAGCTGATTAATCCATGAGTGCCTATTAAGATTAATTCAAACACAATTTATAGTTTTAAAAAGTCTAATTTCTCCACTAGGAAAAAAAAATAAAAATCCATGAAACCAGTCCTTAAATAACCACAAATTTGCCCAAGCCTCTTCTGAAAAAGCCCCTCCCCCAGGCTGGCTTCTTGTCACAGGCAAATGCTTTAATAGGTTGTGGCTGGAAAATCCCAGGGAAAGCTGGAGATTTTTATGAGATGAGCACTGATTGTGCAGGAGCCTGCAGCTATTGCTGACCTGCCTCTTTCACAGAGAGAGGATTAGTACATGAAAGAGTGCTAGAGATATTGTATGAAAAAATCCATTTTAATTTCTTTCTCAGCAAGAGAAGAGGATGGAGAGCAGGGAAATGTGAACAGGTAGAGGAACTACTTCTGCAACTCATTTAAATGGGATTCCTTTATTGGTTTTATTATCATTGTTGTTACTTAGAGGGTATTATATAGATGCACATTAGCAGATCCATGGTCCCACAGTCTCCTTTGACTCCTCCAGACACATGCAGCTGGTCTTTTGCATACATAAAACCACAGATACTCCTATGAGCATATATGTTTTTCTGTCTTTCCCCTATTATTTCGCTTCTGCTACTCCCTCCTTACCTTTTAGACAGCTTGAACCAATAGAAAGGCACTACTTCTCTTCTTAATTACTGTGCACATGGAGGTGTGCTAGTCTGGGCTTTTCTCTTCCTTGTGAGCTGTCTAGAGAGGACTTCCCTGGTTGTGTTTAATGTCAGGCAGCTGCCTGCCTTCCCACCTTACACTGAAGAGCACAAATGCAATGCCGTAACCTCAATATATTTTTAAAGCGCTGTCTACTCCTCCTCCCTGTCTCTTACGGTTGCACTCACCTGGTGATGGCAGCTGTTTCTGCTCACCCATTTTCAGCCTCAGGTTTCTCCCCAGGTCACCATCTCTCTCCCCCCATCCCCCTCCATACTGGCGCTGATGTTGCACTTCAAGCAGCTTGTTCATCTGTATCCATGACAACCAGGATGACATCAGCACAAAGGCTCAACATCACAGTGAGATCCTCAAATCACTTAAATGCTAATAACACCTTTTTAATTGTTGTGGAAATATTTCTGCTTATTAAAAAAAAAAAGGAGTGGATGGGGGAGGAGACAAAGAAGGTGGAAGAAAATTTGTCTTCCCTTGCTGGCTGTCTATGCAATGACAACACCACTTTCTCCCCAGGCACCAGAGCAGTCTCAGCTGCTGTCAGAAATCATCCTTTCAAATCCCTGAAGCAGTCACCTGCATCTTCGGTGCCACTATGACCAGCTGCAAATGCTTCAGTGGTCACTAATCTCTGATCTCCATTTGAGATGGGCAGAGGAATGACATCGCTGCTGCCTCAGTTCCCATTCAATTAGGCAGGGAAGCACACAGCTTCCCTCAGGCCAAACCTCTGCCCTTACCTCTCATGGACCAGGTGGGCAAGGCTTCAAGGAAGGTGCACAGCCTGTCCCTGCCAGTGTGCTGCAGGGATGTTGCCTCTGTCTCCTTGCCAAGTGTCACATACACAGAATATACCCATACCCAGCCACAACATGGATTATGCTTGCCTGTGTCTCTGCTGCTTCCTATTTTTGGTCTGGCTGAGAGGAGGTCAGGGAAAAGCAACTTTCATCTCTCAAGCCCCTGTGGCCTCTGCAATGTGGGGCTGGGGACCTATGGCAGATCTCTTGGGGCTGCAGTGCTGACACAGCTGAGCAGGGCAGAGCTATTGTTATTTTGAGCACAGGCAAGCAATCTTAATGCCTTGGCCTCCCCCATGCAGGCAACTTTCCCTAACACAGAAATTTCCTAGGCACAGAGCAGGGAGGAAAAATAGATTCCACCTAATCAGATTTGTGCACAAGCAGCCCTCCTAACTTGCTTGCTGGCAATTGGTATTAACAATGTAGGTCAGCCCAGCTTCTGAAAACCACCTCCCAGTAGCAGGGGAGCAATTGCTTCCCACAAGCCCTCGTGTCCTGCTTCAAAACCTGACCCTCAAGCTTCCCACTATCCCATAGAACCAGAGAGCTTTCCCAGGCTGTCTGTCTTTGAGAACCGCCTCCACAGTTGCTAGGCTGCATCTGTCCAGGGGTATCCCTGGTAAAGCAAGGTGTGCCAAGGCCAGCTTACTAGTGATGCTGGGCTATGGGCATCAGACATAGGTTTCTGTACCTGTGGGGCTGCACTTCTTAGTCTCCCTGTTGGGCCTGAGGAGCTGGCACCTCCCTTATGTACTGCTGGCTTCTCCAAAGCCCCTGGGGTATCACTCATTCATACACACAGATTTTTTGCAAAGGGAAGGATGTATCACCTCCACAATTCTGTGACAGTTTGGACTAGAGAGAATCCATTTGTTGGCCTTTCATCACACCAAATGGGTTTTAGCTTGAGTTCATTGCCAGCAATTCAGGCAACAATTTCTGTTCTCATTAAAAATGGTTGCTTGTGCTCCTGCTGTATTATACCAGGTTAGCTTCAGACTGTCTTGGTTCCTTATTTTCTTATGGATCAGGTCTTTGTTGCTCCTTCATGACACGTTTCTCCCTGTGAAGAGCGCTTGTGAAGCTCTTGGTACCAAGAATGAGGTGAGACCAAATGTAGGGACCAAATCGTTCTCGACAGCTGGGGCAGGAGGTTTGGACTCATTACCAAGAAGCTCAGACAACATAAATCTTATGGCTGTCAGATGGAAGGTGAAACCTGCTCTTGTGCTGTAACAAATGTCACATGGGGAAGAAAGGTACAGGACCAAAAATGAAAAGAATAAAGAAGAAAATGTGGGGACTGTGGTAAAAAATAAGGAAAAGAGAGCAAAGAAAAGAGCTTAAAAAATCTCATGGAAAAATGCACCCAGTTACATGTGGGAAGAAAGCAATCAGGGAAGAAAACTAAACTTTGAAGCTCGTCTTCACTGCTTCGCTCTGCCTGTTGTGTGTGAGGAGCTCTGGCATTAAACCTCAGATTCTATGGGAGGACTAGACAGTTAAAACAGTTGGATAAGATCAACTGCCCTGCTCATTGTTGAAAACAATAATGCTTAGAGACTCTGCTTAGGGATGCTGCTGGAATATTACTTCATGGTTTGATATAGTTATTACCATTTATCTCTATAAAGGGCCTGGTCATCTGTCACTGGTATCTGTCATTGTGGCGAGAAGTTAGATTGCTGACAAAGACTTAGATGTTGAATACTGTGCTTCTATAATAATGGGCAAATTTTAGCTTGCTGAGAAAGCAGCAAATTATGTAACCATCTTTGATGTTAATCCATGAGGATTCATTTTGTCCTTGTCCTGTCTTATTTCTGTGAACCTCTTTTCCCTACTGCAACAAGGCTGGTGAGAGGGTTGGAACACAAGCCCTATGAGGAGAGGCTGAGGGAGCTGGGGTTGCTTAGCCTGGAGAAGAGGAGGCTCAGGGGAGACCTTATTGCTCTCTGCAAGTACCTGAAGGGAGGTTGTAGCCAGGTGGGGGCTGGTCTCTTCTCCCAGGCAACCAGCACCAGAACAAGAGGACACAGTCTCAAGCTGCAGCAGGAGAGGTTTAGGCTGGATGTTAGGAAGAAGTTCTTCTTAGGAAGAGTGATTTGCCATTGGAATGGGCTGCCCAGGGTGGTGGTGGAGTCACCATCACTGGAGGGGTTTAGGAAGAGACTGGATGGGGTGCTTGGTGCCATGGTTTAGTTGATTAGATGGTGTTGGATGATAGGTTGGACATGATGATCAAAAAGGTCTTTTCCAACCTGGTTAATTCTATTCTATTCTATTCTAGTCTAGTCTAGTCTAGTCTAGTCTAGTCTAGTCTAGTCTAAATGTAGGTGCACCAACTACCTAACAGGGGCCTTTTAGCTGAACTGTGAACTGATTTAAACTGAGTATTGGACATGTTCTTTGTGCTCTGTAGTCCAATAAACTGGAGAAGTCTACTATGGGCAAAATAAGTGTTTAAATCCTTAGTTGCTCCCACTCTTTTGCTGTTATCCCAATACCTTATTTCCAGATGTCAATAGAATACAATAGAACAGTATCCATGCAGGGGGGAGTTTAGGCTTGATCTTTGAGAGAAATTCTTCACCAAAAGAGTGATAGCCCATTGGAATGGGCTGCCCAGGGAGGTAGTGGGGTTAATGTCCCCGGAGGTGTTTAAGAAAAGGCTGGATGAGGCACTCAGTGCCATGGTCCAGTTGATTAGTTAGGGTTGGGTGATGGGTTGGACTTGATGATCTTGGAGGTCTCTTCCAACCTGACTGATTCTGTGTGATTCTGTGATACTTTGTTGCAGCTGGAGATGGGGAAGGATGTCACTGTCCTTACCCTGGAGGTAGAAGAGGAGAATCAGTATGTATGAAGGCTCCTGTGGGAAGAGTGGAGACCTATATTCAATGGCAGTTGTTTTATCTAGAAGGAAGGAGCTGTCCTGGGGAGAGCTGGAGCCTTCACATTCTTCCTTGGATTGAGGGGGAGGAGGTCCCTTGTAGAAAATCTTCTGTGAGCTGGCGCAAACCTACTTGCTCAGTGTTTTTTCCCTGCTGTGACCTGAGGAAAAGCTCACCTCACATACACCCAGAAGATGCCCTTTGCAGGGCTTCAGCTGCTGCTTGAGATAGCAGGCTAAAGGCTGACCCTACTGGGTAGATTCCAGCTTAGATGCTGCCCTTGAATACCATGTTTTTCCAGCTGAATAGGGTTCCAGTGGAATCTGAAGGGCCAGTGCTGTCCCTGGGTCATTGAACTGCCTGAATAACAAAGCCCTTCTTGAGGTATCAGCTTCCATAAACTCACTGTTTTCCATCTGCTGCTGAAGTTCACAGAGGAAATGCGAATGGCTTCATCAGGAAATAGGAGCAGGCGCTATCAGCATTCACCGTATCTGCTGACAGCTCTGTATGTCACATTATCTCATCACTGTAGGCATCCAGTGTGCTGTCCTGCAGGAGAGATCCTCTGCTTTTCCAGCAACTGGGTTCTGTGTGCTGAGGCAGGACTCTGCTGACTGCCTTTCTCTGGCAGACTGTCTCACTGTATCACTTCTGCATTTGCATGGAGCGCTCAGCCAGTGAAACAGCCGATTTCCACCAGCTGGCCAGCAGAAGGACTAGCTGAAGCCTATGATTTGTTCCAGGCAGGAAACGGCTGGAAGTGTGAGCGTGAAAATCCACCAGAGCCTTCATGTGGATCCTGCAGAGCTGTGACAGGAGTTGAAAATATGGGTATCTAGCATTAGCTTCCATGTGTGAAAGTAAGCACCTAAATTAACAGCCTGACTTTGGAGACTTTGGTCTTCTCAGACCGTCTAGAACCAAGATAATTGGTTTACATGATTCAAGATGGGTTCAGAAGCCCAGTATCCTTTGTACACTTACCAGCCTACCCAAGATGCTCACTTGAGCTGTTGCACATTAATAATGGGGACATGTTCAAAACAGCACAGTCCTTCCTGGACCATCAGCAGAAGCAAGTAGTATAAAAAAAATCAGCAGCCAGACTCTGGGTTTGCACATGGATCACCTGCATGTGCAGAACTCCAGGTCCTTCCTCACCCTATGGAAAATCCGGACAGCTTCAAGCAACTGATTGAAACCTCTCATTGTCTGAGATGTTGTGAGCTGCTTGCCTGGATTGGAAGGGAGGAATGGGAGAGAATTTTGTGCTTTCAAAGCTATATTTGATTTAAGAAGAATTTCTGGTGTCTTTTCACGCTGCATGTCAACCCTCCATCCCCTCTTATACCCAGGCCAGGACTTCTAGGGGAGTAAAGCACTCCCTGGGCTCCTCAGGCACTTTGTCAACATGGCAACCACAGAGCTGGGTCACCCAGCAACAAAAAGGCTTTAGGCTTTGCTTTTGCACCATTTTCTTCAAATAGAGACACAGACTGAAAGATAAGTAGCCTTGGTAATGGCTGTGCCTGTAGCATTTGACTGCTGGGAATTAGCTTGTCATTCTGTGCCTGGTTTACAAATGGAGGGGAAATGGTCTAGTCTCCATTCAGCTGTACCACTTCTCACCCTAGAACTGTCTTTACAGCTCATGTTTCAGCTGCAAGCATGTATTTTTCTCTTTCCTCATTATACTTCCAGGTTCCAAAATATTAAATAACAGGTGCTAAGACTAAAGCATATTATTCTGACAAACATTTTCATCATGAGGTAAATTGGCACATATTAGCTGCTTTAAAACACTTTCTGAGTAATTGAATACAGCAGTACAGGTTACTATGCTGAAGTCTGGCTCTAATCGTTTATGATTACACAGATTTCCCTGCTAAAGAGAGAGACAGCTCCACAAGAAGAACTGGCAGTTTCAAGCAAGAAGGGAAAAAACAACAAAAAAAGGGGAAAAAAGAAAGTGGGGTAAAGAAGAGAGAGCAGTCCACGCTCTCCCCATAGGCTATTCTTAACAAAACCCAAAAACCCAGATGGCTGTGTTTTGCAGAAGCTTTTGAAGAAAACTTAAAAAAACTGTGGAAATTTTTGCCATTGCTTTTTTGGGTTTGCATATTTCCTCTCAGTCTCCTTCTCCATCACACATGATTGCAAATCTGTGTTAACCTATAAATACTTTCCTTTTTGCAAGCAGGGAGCCTTGTAATAGCAAGATCCATGTTTCAGACTTGGAGGGTGAGGGAAGGTATTATCATTATTCTTTATCTTTTAGGAAATTCTGGGTTGCAAAGCTAAATGCTTTATGTCTGTTAATGTGTCAGCTCTAAACCATAATCCATGCCACAAGGAATTTACAGACTCAGAGGTGCACCTTCAAACTCCAAATTGCATTTCTGTCTGAAATGGCTTTTCCTTCAGTTTTGACAGGTAGCTCTTATTGCCAAGAGGAAAAAGCAAAGGGAAAACATGTTTCCCTGGTTTTGCACCTTGGTCTGCATCTTTGCTAGCATTTCATGCATAATCAGTGTTATGGCTTTGCTGGCAGCCCCTTTCCTTTCCTGAGCCCTGTGCTAAGCATGAAGGTGTCTTGTCTCCATCCTCTGCTCTGGCCTATGCTCATGAACTTGTTCTTCCTTCACAGAATCATAGAACCATAGAATCATAAAACCATAGAATGGTTTGGGTTAAAAAGCACTTTCTAAGGTCATCTAGGCCAAACTCCCTGTGGGTTGCTCAGAGCCTCATCCAATCTGACCTGGAATGGTCCCATGGATGGGGTTTCTACCACCTCTCTGGGCAACTCTGTTCCAGTGTTTCATCACCCTTACCGTAAAAAATTTCTTGGTTGTATCTACTCTAAATCTACCCTCCTCTAGAAAGAACTATGACCCCTTGTCCTGTTGCAACAGGCCTTGCTAAAAAGACTGTCCTCATCCCCCTTTGAATACTGAAAGGCTGCAATAAGGTGTCCCTGCAACTGTCTCTTCTCCAGGCTGAATAATTCCAGCTCTCTTAGCCTTTCTTCATAGGAGGGATGTTCCAGCCCTCTGATAATTGTTATGGATCTTCTCTGGACCTGCTCCAACAGGTTGATGTCCTTGTGCTGAGGGGTCCAGAGTTGGACACAGTACTCAGGCTAAGGTCTCACCAAGAAGAGCAGTGTGGCAGAATCATCTCTCTTGATTTGCTGTCAGGACTTTTTTTGATGCAGTCCAGGATACAACTGGACCTCTGGGCTGTACGTACACATTGTTGGCTCATGTCCAGTTCTTCATCCACTAGTACCCCCAAGTCCTTCTGCACAGGGCTGCTCTCTTATTGAGGGACGTGAGGCTGTCTGCCGTAGCAAGAGTCACAACATTGCCATCCTCTCTGGCTGAGGTGATGCTGGATCACACTCAAGAATCACTCAGAGGCAAGGGACAGAAGTATGCTCTGGTCAGTGCCAGGGGTCCTGCAACCTCCTGCAAACCCTTGCACAATGCAAAAACTGCTTCTATGTGGGATTTCCTAAAGGCAATGCTTTCCACTACTTTCTTTTCCAGTTAGGCTTAGTGGTGATTTAAATAATTAAACACAACTCAGACCAGGGAAACAGCTAGCTCTGCTTGTAGGAACCCTTGCCACATACTTTGGGGGCTGGTTGAGCAGCCTCATTTACTTCTCTCTCTCCTGGGTCCCAGAGACACTCTGCTTTTCCTTTGGGGTGGCTGCCCATGACCACAAATCCACTTCCTCTGGGACCATGGATGTTTGTGACCATACATCTCTGCAAGAAAAACAACCAGCATGCTTTTCCTGGATCAGTTGTTTGCCAGGCTTTTGTTTTTCTTTGTCTGTTGGATACCTGTCAGATAAAGCAAATCAGATCTATTAAAGCTCTGATTTATCTTTGTATGTTGCCAAACACTGTTGAATCTGACATCCTTTTCTGTGTAAATATTTTTGCTTTGGGTTTTCTGTTTATCAAAATATCATCCAGCAACAACACATGTTGTAGTGGTGCTGTTATGTAATTTAGCAGTGCTAAATAGAACTCAGAAGCTGAGACTATAGCCTTTTGCAATAGATGATTTAGTATTTTAATGGTTTTTCCACCAGGCCTTTGTTTAAGTAATAGCAGGAAATGGCAATGACATATCCAAACCTGTACTTCTCTGCAAACTGCTTAAGTCAAGGCCAAATGAAGTGTGACTAATTGCCAGATTTTACTATGCCAGGTCTATCATGTCCAGATAAAACAAATTAGACACCCATCATTACAGGTTGAGCTGTAGACTAATTAAAAAGTCTCAGTGCAATGGACATAATGCTGTAGGAAAAATGTAGCTTGGCTTGGTTTTCCCTCCCAATGTGCAAACATTTACAGAATCACAGAATTGTTAGGGTTGGAAGGGACCTCAAGGATTATCCAGTTCCAAACCCCCTGCCATGGGCAGGGACACCTCACACTAGATCAGGTTGTCACATCCAGCATGGCCTTAAAAACCTCCAGGGATGAGTCTTCCAGCACCTCCCTTGGCAACTTGTTTCAGTGTTTCACCACCCTCATGGTGAAAAACTTCTTCCTGACATCTAATCTATATCTACCTTCCTCTAGCTTGGATACATTCCGCCTAGTCCTCTAACTGCCTGACAGCCTAAAAAGTCCCTCCCCAGCTTTCTTGTAGCCCCCTTCAGACACTGGAAGGCCACAATAAGGTCTCGTTGGAGCCTTCTCTTCTCCAGACTGAATAACCCCAACTCTCTCAGCCTGTCCTCATAGGAGAGGAGCTTCAGCCCTCTGATCATCCTTGTAGCCCTTCTCTGGACACATTCCAGCACATCCATATCTCCTGTAATAGGGGCTCCAGAACTAGATGCAGTACTCCAGGTGGGGTCTCACAAGATCAGTGTAGAGGGCGAGAATCACCACTCACAACCTGCTGGCCACACTTCTCTTGATGAAACTCAGGATACAGTTGGCTTTCTTAGCTACAAGTGTATACTGGTGGCTCATGTTGATTTTCTCATCCACCAGCACCCCCAAGTCCTTTTCTTCAGGGCTGCTCTCAAGCCAGTCCCTGCCCAGTCTGTACTGGTGCCTGGGATTGCCCTGACCCAGATGCAGGGTCCTGAACTTGGTCTTGTTGAACTTCATGAGGTTGGGCCCATCTCTCCAGCCTGTCAAGGTCCCTCTGGATGGATCCCTTCCCTCCAGCATGTCAGCCTCACTACACAGGTTGGTGTCATCAGGAAACCTGCTGAGGCTGCACTCAATGCCACTGTCCATGTTGCTAACCAAGGTGTTAAACAAGACTGGTCCAAGTACTGATCCCTGAAGGACTCCACTTGTCACTGGCCTCCACTTGGACATGGCCCCATTGACAGCCACCCTTTGGGTGCAGCTGTCAAGCCAGTTCTCCACTGGATGGTCCATCCGTCAAACCCATATTTTACCAGCTGGAGATCAGGGTGTCATCTGGGACAGTGTCAAAGACTTTGCTCAGGTCTATGTCTGCTTTTCTTCAGAAAGGACAATTATTCTTACATGAGGAACATGGGCTTTTGCTAGCCTTGGCTGATACTTGTGACATAAGTAATCAACATTAATAAATTCATTTGTTGATACTTAAACCTTGTTAAGGTGCCTCCCACATTTAGAAGAGCTTAATTATGGGTCAGGCTCCTCGATCCCATGCCTCTAGGTATTTTTCAGTCTGTGTTAACCTTCATACTGTATGATCAGGAGGTACTGGCAGTATTGAGATCTGGTGCTATATGAAGAATCTTAAGGCATCCATTTGGTTTCCACTGCACTTATGGAATTCATAGGTCTAGAGGCCCTCTGTCATATCTGCTGGTCCTACCCAAGTGTTTTGGATATGGATGTTTTTGTGACAAAGTCCCCATTGTGTTGTAATTGCATATAGACCATAATCAGTCCTCCTCTTTGCTCCAGCCCATAAATTCTCATGTCTGCCTCAGCTGCTTTTGCTGTGCCTTGAAATCTTCTGGGCCCAGTGCCCTGTCAACCTGTATGACATCTTATCGTCTAATTATCTGTTCCAGTATAATCATAAAACCTTTTGGCATTTTTTTTCTCCCCAGGGAAAATATATCTCAATCACTAAGAACTGTTCTTCAGCTTCTATTGTGAACAATCCAAGTAAAAGCTTTCTGAGCAATAGTAGCTCCATCTGTACTTTTCCATTGTCATGCATTGCAGACTCATTAATTTCTAGGTATTTCTTGTGATTTTATATAGTATCTTTTTTGTTTATCCTAATTTCCTTGGCTATATCTGTAGTGTTTATAAAACTAACTATCTTTGTCAACTCCATCTTCACCTTCTTCCTCTGCCACTTTTGCAATAATCCCAGCAGTTGTTCTTGTAGGTCATTTGAAGATCCTTTATTCATTTAATTTGATCACATGAGGATGTTGAATTGCTGGAGCATGTCCAGAGAAGGGCAGCAAAGTTGGTGAGGGGCTTGGAACACAAGCCCTACAAGGAATACATAGAATACATAGAATAAACCAGGTTGGAAGAGACCTTCAAGATCATCGCGTCCAACCCATCAACCAATCCAACACCACCCAAACATCTAACCCACGGCACCAAGCAGCCCATCAAGTCTTCTCCTGAAAACCTCCAGTGATGGCGACTCCACCACCTCCCCAGGCAGCCCATTCCAATGGGCAATCACTCTTTCTGTATAGAACTTTTTCCTAACATCTAGCCTGAACCTCCCCTGGCGCAGCCTGAGACTGTGTCCTCTTGTAGAGACTGAGGGAGCTGGGGTTGCTTAGCCTGGAGAAGAGGAGACTCAGGGGTGACCTTCTTGCTCTCTACAACTACCTGAAGGGAGGTTGTAGACAGGCAGAACTTGGTCACTTCTCCCAGGCAACCAGCACCAGAACAAGAGGACACAGTCCCAGGCTGCACCAGGGGAGGTTTAGGCTGGAGGTTAGGAAGAAGTTCTACACAGAGAGAGTGATTGCCCATTGGAATGGGCTGCCCGAGGAGGTGGTGGGATCACCATCACTGGAGGTGTTCAGGAGGAGACTTGATGGGGTGCTTGGTGCCATGGTTTAGTTGATTAGGTGGTGTTGGATGATAGGTTGGACGTGATGATCTTGAAGGTCTCTTCCAATCTGGTCTATTCTATTCTATATGCAGACTTGGTATGTTTTAATTCTTGGAAGGATTGTGTCACCGCTTTTTTTCCCCATGAGAAAGAATGTAGGAGCTCCTTACATTCTGGTAGAGGAAAGGCTTACAAGGCAAAGCTAAAAGTGGCATTCTCTGCCTGTCACTCAGACTGCACAGAGAGAGGCTGCTGGAACACAAGGGAAGCCACACAGCAGGAAGTGCCGGTGGGGACGTATGGCCTTACCATGTCCTTTGCCTGACTGCTCCCAGATGCAATAAACTTTCTGAGCTGAACATTGGTTGATTTTTAAATTTTGTTGCATTAAATGGAGGGAAAATACCCCCAAAGTGACCTAAGGCAAGGACCCAGAACTCCAGTCTGGGGCATTGTTCTATATCCCTGCGCTGTAGCATCTTTCATATTGGTCTGAAGATTTTTCTTTCAGCGCCTCACCCCATTGATTTTCAGGGGAACCTTTTGCTTCACCAGTGTTATCTGCTGTTGTCAAGGTGAATTGTCACTCCTCTGAGTCTTTGCCTTCCTTAGAAAGGCCTTCTTTCCTTAGAAAACCCCTATTCCCTGGGGAGAATCACAGACAGAAATGCAATACCACATCCTATCACTCCAACTAGTAGGGGTAAAGTCACAAGTGCAGTGCAGATTCCCTGGGCTTTTTAACAGTCTGTGTCCTAGTTGCATGAGGACAGATAGTCCTGAGGTTGTTTGCAAGTCCAGCTGTCTCCTGGGACCACATGTATTATTATCCCTTGAGCTACTTCCATCTCAGTTAATCTGATCAAAGTGGCCCTTCAAATTCAATTGTTTTGACTTTTCTCTTAGGTTTTCACTTTTATTTAACTCCTAGGCCTGACAAAATTATCATCATGCCTCCCCAGCTATATTCTCCTTTATTTTGTATATCCTGTACTTCAATAGCTTTCTAATTTTGTGTGGTTAAAGTTTCCCGCATTTACATCCTGCCTTTGATGCCTGCCATTTTTCTAGATTTTGCCATCACTATATTATGCTGAATTGTTGGGTAAATGGCTGTTTCCTATGGCAATTAGGAAAATAAATAATTAAGGGGACTTGTTGTCTTTCAATGGCTTTGTTGTTTTATGATTCTAGACCAAGTCCTGAGCTAAACCAGTCAAATTAAAAGAGTTTGTCCTTAAACAGAATTTACTTTTTCCTTTGTTACATCTTTATTCTGTTTTTCCTTTGAAACACTCAAATACTGGTTTTAAGATAAGTACCTGGAAAGCTCCTTTGTTCTAGACAGGACTTCTTTCAAGAAAGCAGCTCAGTTAATTCCTGTGCATCCTTTGAGTCAGACTTGCAGTGTGGAAGGTGTGCTGCAATGAAACACGATAGCACCTCTCTAGTAAACCCCATTCTATCAATGTCCAAGTAATCTCAAAGTAGCTTAGTTGTAAAACTACCTGGAGCAAAGAAGAAAAGCATCTTTTCTTTAAGTATGTTATTTCATTGCACTCTGCCATATCTAAAGTGATTTAAAGATGTTATCTCTTACAAGATTCAGACATGGGCCTATGTATGTGGATTTTCCCCTGGCATCAATTAGATTCCAGTTACACCAGGTCCGTCACCCAAATGCACTTACCTTACCAGCTGCTTCTGCAACTACCAACCACACAGCTCTAGAGTTTCATACTGTCTGACTGATGGACCCCATATTGCAATTCTTTATTCCTGTTTTGAAAACTTGGATGGTAAAAGAGACTTCATCTGACATTCTGGATGCAAGTAAATTCATCCATTGTGCCAGCGTGAGATTTCGTACACATGAAATTCAAAACTTCTTGCTTTGTCTGATCCCTTTATTCTGAATTTCTTCACACATAATTCACAGTAAACACCATGCTATATACATTCTGAGATCTAAAACACACCCCAAAGCCTGGAATCAACATTTGCTCCTGTGGAGACAGGAATCTGGGACCAAAGGGAAGAAAAACCTGTGATTAACAGCAAAGGTCTCAGTTTCACAGCATAACTTGACTGCAAACCAGCCACATTTCTGCAGGTCTGCATTACTACTTACATTCCTTTTGCTTTTTAAATCAAGCTTGCTGAAGGGAGTAAAGGGAGGACATAGTATCTCAAAAATTCTTATTTCTTGAAACAGTTCAAAGTAATTGCATATTGATTGCTTGGAGATAAACAAATGCTATTTATCAATTGATTTTAAAAGATGGAAAGCAGTGGTTTGAGATCACTTGCTGGCTAAAGGTGTTGGGGGTTGAAAATAACAGAATAAAAAATGGCCATGGTTTGATCACACAGATGTGAGGTAGACAGTCAATATCCTTCAGCGATGCAGCTTATTTGCTGATGCAGCTATAACTGGGAATAAAACCACCTCAGCCATTAAACCATGTCTGTGCCTTGGAAAGGGTGTTAGAAACTCATTAAGAGAGGTTAGAACACAGAAACAAACAAGCTAGCTTCAAACATGTTTTTCAAAAAGCAGCTCTGTATGTTTCTCAAGCCACAGACTTTCTTTGAGAAACTTCCTGGGTGTTCATAGCTACAGCACTGCAATAATGAACATTAGTGAGGAATTGTTCTTGCGATCTTGAGCAAATGAGGAAACTCTGGGGAAAGGCCAAGCAGAAAACTCACCTTGAGGTAAAAGCAACCTGAAAAAATGAATTTTTATATTAACTTTGCCCACATGTCATGGTCTGCTGTGCTCTTCAACAGTAGCCCACAGGGAGGACCTGTGGGATGCTACCATCACCTGCATGAGCCCACCATCTATTTCCAAGCCAGAGAAGCCTGCTGATGACCATACAGTGCTCGGGTAGTGAAATGAGAGGTCCAAATGCCACACTCTGGCCCGGAAACAAAGGCCTTTATCTCTTGTTCTTGCCTTAAGTTGTGACACGTGCTAGTGGAAGAATTCATTCTGGGCCACATAATAGGGAAGCAGCACTTGCTCCAGCATGGGGGAAATGGGCTACAGGAGAAACCCCAGAGGCTTCTGCTTGTTCTTCTTTGCTTCAACAAGCATAACTTGGATATGATGAAGGGTATCCTCTGATCACAACAAATACCTGAGAAGGACTATCTGGTATTTTTGAATTATGCAGAGCTTGCCAGTCCCACCAAGAAGCTCATTTCATGCTAGCACATATTGGTGATTTTGTTGTAGGTAATTGCTATGCACAGCTAAGGGCAATCAAGAAGGTAACAGCTTGTTTACCTTCACCTCTTTCTCCTAAGAGCAATATTGCTGCTGTTCTTCTTGGATAAAAGCTCTGGGCAAACATTTTGGAAAACCTTGTTTCGTGACTAATTTGCAAAGCTTGTTCGGTGTAAGGTGATGCTGAGCTCATAACCTTGGCTCCCCAGGCTAGTAAATCCTTAGGTGGTCACAAACAGGTCTGTCAAATGTTTAGCATTACACAAAGTTTGTTGAGCAGTACCATTTTTATAGTGTCACCATGGGGTTTTTATATGACAAGGAAAATCTCTCCCTTGTGGCTGCAACCATTTTTTTTCTTTGCAAATTCTTGGGGGTTTGGATGAAAGCCATAAAGCTGACAGGAAATAACATCCAAGGGACCTTTGAAACTGCACAGTAATAATGATCAGACAGCACTGTTTCCCCCATGCATTCAAATTGTCTATTCGTGCTCTGGTAGGATTGTTTCATATGTGATTTTTCCCTTGCTTCAGAAGAGGAGTAACTTAAGGAAACGGTCTTGTGCAAGAAGTTCTTCTTTAGTTTGACAAAGAAATCTCCAAAGTCATTCCTCCTCATCTTCAACAGAGTTTGGGGAGGTAGAGTGACAGTTTCTAATTCAAGGGAAATAATTTCTACTTACAGAAAAGATTGCTGAGCACTAAACATCTTAAGTACAATTGGCAATAACACCTCACATGAAAACTTAAAGCCCATTTTCTCCATATCACTGATGTGTTTCAATAAACTATTCAAACTATCATTTTTTTAAATGTTACAGAATTACTGAGTTCTTTATATTAAAATGTGTCTACAAGGACCACCACAAACATAACTACTTTAAAGGTAATGTTATCAAACATTACAGTAACTCTGAAACACACACACACACACACACACACACACACAATCTTTCTCCTGTGGAATATATCAAATTCTCACTGAATATCTCAAAGAAATTTACAGTGCTGAGACATGTGAGGTGTCTGATTTTCACTAAGACCTGTTGTGTTTACAATTAGAAGTATACATAGCAAGGTAAAGAGGAAAAAAAAGATTGTCATATAAAATTACCAACAGAAAATGTGAAGATAGAAAATTTTCCGACCAGATATCCTCGTTTGGAGCCATGAGCTGCCCTGGGCAAAAGGACAGAAAAGATATTTTACCCCTTCCCAAGGAGTAAACCAAAAATGCTCTGCGCTGGACTGGAAGTTTAAATGGAAATTCTATTGACAAGTATCTATAAAAGGTATTCAGGTAAAAGGAATACATTCACAAATTAGGCTCAGTTCTTTGCCTTGGCACACTGGGCCAAAGCCTTCCAGAGCTTTTCAAAAACTTCCACCCCAGTCAGCCTCAGCATGCCCAAGAGCAAGCCAGACTGCATCCCACTAGACCCAGTCCTACTGCAGGATTCAACAGGGCCAGTGGCATAGCTGGAAATTTGCTGCCAGTCGAGGCCAGGAGAAAACTATCTGCCCCCAAACCATAAAGATCAGGCTCAAGTACAGCCCGAGATGGAGAGAAGTGACAGAAATTTGACTGTACACTCCCTTAAATAGAGAGATACAGAAAACAGGAAAAGAATAACAGATTACAATATCCTGGGAAAAAACTGCCCATCCCCCTGGGATTCTCTAAACTCTGGAGGACTTTTCTTTGTGGTTACACCAACTGACTCTTGCTTAACCTTATACCTACAACACCAGATTTGAAAGATGTCTGATATGTGGATCGTATTTTCAACTAGAGTTTCCAAAGGACTGGTATTCACAGTCAGAAGAGGATTTCTCAACATCCTCAATGTCTGTGGTGCAGTACCTGAAAAAACCCAGGCACTTCATGTAGGGTGTATCTGGTCCTGTACTTTGCTTTAAATCTGTCTGCAATGGCAAGTCTTGGCCTTGGTTGGAAATTCAGTCTGGTCAGAAAAACTCTACTTTCATCCCTGTGTTAATAACTTTAACTAAAACTGCCCTTCAGCATCGTTTGGCAGAGCAGCTGAAAGCTCAGTGTCAGACTTGAACTGTTTGCCATTGCCTTGTTGAAGAATGAGGGCAAAGGACTGCATATAATCCTCATTGTATACTATCATGTAATTCTTGTATTCTATTAAAAAATCCCACATGTAATATTATATGCAGACCCTGCAATGGAGTGGTGGCCTTATATTTATCCCTGTGTATAAATTCTCCATGTGCATAAGTGTCTGCAAGATGAGACCTTAATCTTACACCTTCCCTACGGCATCAAGCAGGTGACTGAGAGAAGGATAGGAGATGTGTAATAGGAATGGGGAAAATCAATAGTGTGGTTTGGGCAGAAGAAATCAATACAACAATGCAGCAAAAGAACAACAGAATATAGTGGTGGGGATGGAAGTAATCAACAAAAATACATGTGCTTTTGTGATGTTTGGGGAGTAAACACGTCTGAATAGGACCTGGACTTTTATCTTATTCTGATAAGACTGGCTATCTGGGGAGATTCAGCTGAGCTAGTTTTGTATAAGTAAGCACATTTGCCACCCCCTCTCCCTCCGCCCCCATTTCTCTTTTTTCCACTCATCCTTCTGATCCCAGGTTCCAGCTAGCTCTTTATATAGCAATGACAAAATGTTCAACAACTCCAAAGGAAAAGCAGATTTCTAGCATAATCTGATAGATCCAGTTGGTTATTCTGTTGGATGCTGCTATGTGCTGCATGTGCACCTTCAGGCATGTTTTTTCCTGTGTTTTTGCAATGAAGCAAAAGTCTTCACCAATCCACTTTCATCCTCAGAACTGGATTTCCAGTTCTGGTTATTTTTTTTTTTGTGTTGGGTTACAAATTTACCTGTAACTTGGTCAAAAGGCAGCCTCTGTATTACATGTGAAGGGGAAGTGTGCCTTAACCAGTTACAGCCTATTTGACTGGCTTCTTTTGACGTGCTATATATATTTTCTGGGAACATTGTGCCCAGCCTTAACTTCTGTCTTGGGCTCTTTATAATGCCACATTGTTTGTTTACTTTTCCCTTGGGTACTGTTAAAACAGGTATGAACTCCAAATTGCTACCTCCAGTGAAATAATTTTTGGCCATATTATGACACAATGTTTATCCCTTGCACAAAACTCCTGACTTTGTCCCAATCTAGTTGGTAATATTTTTTTTCTACATTGGTAGTGGATACAAAATATTTATATGTCAGCTCTAGCACATAGGTTTCTGAAGTTATAAGGTATCGTGCCCTTAAGCTACATAACTGATCCCAATTCTGCTGCATCATTTATTACATTTATCTCATTGCTGCTGTGTGAACTTCTTCAGTTGAAGTTGCTGTACACTTTGTACTGCCCAAGTTGGGCTTTACATTACTATTACAATGATAACACTCAACAGTATGGATTCTTTGTGTTTGTAGAAGCCACAAGTGTCAAAGCTCCCTGTGAGGAAAAGCTGAGGGACCTGGATCTCTTTATCTTGGAGGAGATAGAGGGGTGACCTCATTAATGTTTATAAACATGTGGAGGGTGAGTGTCAGGACGATGGAGCCAGGTTCTTCTCAGTGATGTCCAATGATAGGACAAGGGGCAATGAGTGCAAGCTGGAGCATAGGAGGTTCCATGTGAATATAAGGAAAAGATTTTTCACTGTGAGGGTGACAAAATACTGGAACAGGTTGCCCAGAGAAGTTGTGGAGTCTCATTTCTGGACACATTTCTGTGTGACCTACTCTAGGTGATCTTGCTCTGGCAGGGAAGTTGGTCTAGATGATCTTTGAAGGTCCCTTTCAACACCTAACATTCTGTGATTCTGTGATCACCTATCAGCAGGCACAGCTGCTCACAAACCATGTCCTTACAAAAGCAATCATCTGCGGGGAGATCTTACAAAGACTAGAGGCTTTGACCTTACTGTCCTGTTGATATTTTTTCCCCAGCAATCAGCATCCTCTGTCTCTTCTACAGAAACCCAAGCATACCATTTCCTCTACACTAGGTCATGAAAGTTGAAGCTTCCCAGAAATCTTTGCAGCTTACAGAAGTCAAGTCAGGAAAATGATGCCAAGAGACATGTGTCAATCGTGCTGCCTGCTGGGGATGTTACACTTCTGGTACAAATAGCTGCTAAAACTTGACAGATCTGATGACCATGGGCGTTTTTTCTCCTGCAGCATGATAGTCCTGCCAGGAGGGCTTAAATGTTTGCAGACAAATCCAGAAATCTGGAGCTGCTTCTACTGTAGCTGGCACTAATAATTGCCCCTGAATAGGCTAATTCAGCAGACACTTCAGAAGTCAGGGAAAGGGCTTGTGCCAGTGCTCGGGGAGGAACCATGACAAGTGGCTTCACAGGAGCTGCTTTTTTCAAATCTGTGCATTTTCCCAATCCTCTAATTTCTTTTCAAAGCTCTTAAAAAATAAAAAAGAAGAAGAAAGGGAGGGGAGGGGAGGGGAGGGAAGAAAAGAGAAAATAAAAGAAGAAAGGAAAGGATCTCACTCTGTTGAACTGATGCTGCTTCCTAATTTAGCTGTGTGCTCTCTATGCTTACCCAGCGTATTTTCTGTGTGCTTGCGGCTCTGAACCACACTGGTGACTTAGCAGAGGATGGTGCAAGGTGAGGGGTAAGGAAGGACAAGGGGACAGACTGAAAGATTGGTGTATGGATAGCACATGGCAGTAGGAAACAGGGCTGCCAATGGGAAATCTTTGCCCCAGTTTCAGAAGCTTGAACTTATGTTTGAACCTATTTCCTTTCCAGGGAAATGCAGGCATGAGAGCTTCCTTTGCTGTGGGGCTGCAACAGGTCTCAGCCTGGAGATTTTGATCCAAGAGACCAGGAGCAGTGCTACAACCCCAGCACAGATGTGTCTACCAAAACCAGAGCTGCCCATAAAATCCAGCTCCAAGTGCCACAGTACAAACAGGGAAGAAGGACCTTCTCCTTCTTCCTGTCTTATGCAGAGACCCTCAGAGGGGCTGTGAAAATCAATTTTTCTAGTTTTAAACTTCGAAGTGTAACAGACAGATTGATGTTGTAAGTGGCACCACTTTTCCAGCAAGATGAATGTTTTCTCTGGGACAACCAGGAGAAAAAATGTCAATTATAATTAAAAATAACCACTTCATTTTCAAATGTATGTCACACATACATTATGGAGGAAAACTCAGCCGTGTGTCCTGCTGATCTGGGCTTCTAGATCACCACGCAGGGTCAAAAGCATTTGCAGGGAGTGCTCTTCACAGATGAGCAAAATCTTGCATGATAAGGGTGTAATTATAAATGTGGAAATGCAACACTGTGATTCAAGGGGTAATGCTAATACTTCAAAGGCTGTGGGACAAGATCCAGATCTCATTTACTCCACAGCAAATGTAGCAAAACTCTCCCAAAGTCACGTCGATGACTTCCTCGAAATTAAAGATTTGCATTGCTGTAACCCAGGGGAGAATTGTATCTTACAACACTAAATCATACCTTTGGCATTACTGCTAGAAGCCCAATTCCAAAACTGTCAGAAGAGGATTTCAAGGATCTATTTATTGACTAGGAAAGAAGGCTGAGAGCTTCAGACTGACTTTTCACTTGTTTTCATCTTTCTTGGGCTTTTGCAAAAGTAAAGGCGACATAAGAACAGGGAACTGGGCAATCTTTAACATATGGGAACTGCTCCACAGTGGTGATAATCAGCTGCAAGCATCTACTTGTAGCAGCAAGAAATGTTTACAGACAGGATCTGAAGTAATCTCTCAGTCTTTTCTGGGGCTTGTTTGTTTTGTGATCATTCAGGTAGTGCAAGGTTCTGAAAGAATCCAATGGAGAGCTACCAGGATGATTAAGAGACTGGAGCACATACCCTCTGAGGAGAGGCTGAGAGACCTGGGGCTTTTTAGTCTGGAGAAGACTGAGAGGAGATTTAATAAATGGCTAAGTGAATCTGAGGGCTGGGGGTCAAGAGGGAGGGGACAGGCTCTTCTCCGTTGCACACTGTGATAGGAGAAGATCATAGGGTAATGGATATAAACTACAGCACAGGAGGTTCCACCTCAACATGAGGAGGAACTTCTTCACTGTGAGGGTGACAAAACACTGGAGCAGGCTCCCCAGAGAGGTTGTGGAGTCTCCTCTGGAGACTCAAGACCCATCCGGATGCATTCCTGTGTGACCTGTGCTAGATTCTATGGTCCTGCTCTGGCAGGGTGGTTGGACTAGATGATCTCCAGAGGTCCCTTCCAGCCCCTAACATCATGTGATCCTGTGAATAACTTGCCAAAAGCAAGAAGAAATCTTCATGTTTAGGTCAGGCATAGGATTATCTGGACATTACTGCAACTTTAATATTTATATGGTTGGTGGGGAGAGTTAAATGGGCAATGGAAAGTGGGTTTCTGATCATTTTATTTCATAAATAGGAGCAATTACTCTTTACAACTTTACTTCCCCATTCATGTGTTCTATGCCAAAGACCAGAATTGAGCAAAATAATTGCAGCTAATTCAAGAAAGTTCCCGAGTCCCACATATGGAGGCAAATTTGCACTTCCTCCAGTGCATATTATGTGAATCACATCCAAGTCAAGTAAATGGAGTTGTGCAATGTTGAACTTAACCTCACATACGAATGTGTGTTCTTCTCACTGTGTGTCTGTGAAAGTTGCCTGGAGGTTGTTTTATTTTAGCTGGGGTGATGACAAGGCAAGCAAGTGTAACGAAAACAAAGCAGCCAACATTCGCAAATATGATGTATGTGCTGAAGTCAGGAAATCTTTTCTCACTCTGGGTTTTAAAGCGCTGTATGCAATGTACATGTCACTCAGCCTCAACAAAATTCTTATCTCAAGGGGTCTTAAGAGTCTCTGACACATGATTTGAAACTTGGACTAGCTGAGGCACTTTCCTGCTGCTTTTTACAAAATGACATTTGAGAGGGAAACTTTCTATTAAGCTTTACTCAGACAAATAAAAAACCTCTGGCTCTGTTAAGAAGCTGTTTATACATTTATTGCAGATTTGATCTTTGGCTTGTTGTGAAATAGTTATTTTTCAGAAAGCTGGTCTGAATTCATGGATGTCTCCTGGACATTCTCCCTTTCCTCTCAGGTAAATTCTGACCTCAAAGCCTATCTGGGGACACTCGTACCAAGGAAGAGCAGCTCAGGGCAACAAGGACAAATTCTGCAGCATCTAACCTGCTGGTGTGAATAACAGCATGTTCCTGGGTTTGTGTTTTAATCACACATCTGCCTTCTATGTTGGTTAAAGGTGTATAGAGATTTCAGAGGACTCATCACAAAGGCTGAGACAGCAAGAACAGGCCAAGCTCCAGAAAACAAAGGTGGGGAGTGGAAAAATGATGATCTGCCCACTATAAGGGAAGGGCAGGTTTGAGACCATCCAAACAGCCTGGAGGTGCACAAGTCCATGGTGCCCTATGAGATCCATCCACAGGTCCTGAGGGAACTGGCAGATGAAGCTGCTGTACCACTGTCCATCATATTGAAAAGATCATGACAATCTGGTGAAGTCCCTGATGACTGGAAAAGGGGGAACATAATCCCCATCATCTAAATGTCCCTTTCAACCTAAACCATTCTATGAATCTATGAATCCATGTGTTATGATTCAGTGCCATGAAAGATGTATACACTATTCAGGAAACCACAGCAAGAGACATAGGACAAGCTCTTCCTCCATCTTTTTACTTTTCCTGATTTCTAGACTTAGTTTGATATGTACCTCTGAGAAGAGGTGGGCAAAACACACTGCCTGAGTCCAGGAGACTTGTCACAGGCCTTTGCTGCCCTATGTCATGGGGGTGTGGGCAGCTGAGACTGAACACAGGAAGAGAAATAAAAGAAGAGGAAGGCTGGAGAGTGAGTTAATGTACCTGACTTTCACTTTCAAACTTTGCACTTTCACAAGTCAAACATCACTTAGGCTTCAGCTGACATATCTCCATCAATATCTGTCACATAATTTATTTAAATAGGAAAGTTGCCAAGGAAAATTTGTCAGTGCTAGGGGAAAATAAAGAAAAAAACATAAGAAAAGCAAAGAAGAAAGAGCTTTGATAAACAGGACAAATGGAGTCAAGGACGTGAAAGGACCTGTTTTGGCACTGGCCAGCATAGCTTTAGCTGCTACTGTGATATAGGATGAAGACCAAAGAGACGCATTCAGTCTGGCCTGAAGGTCAAGTGTTAGTGGGTTGAGGTACTGCTGCCCATTGCAGTTCCTGTCTTGGCTTGGAGCAGTGCACAGTCTACAAAGGCAGCAGCAGGCACCATCCTCCTGGTTCAAAAGCAATTGGTGGGCCCTGCCCAGCTCCCCTTGAGCAGAACTGCTCTCACTGTTCAGTGATGAGGACCACAGAGCTGAGAAATCAGGGCATATAAGCCTGTACTCACAAACCAGGAGCCTCTACTTGGGAACTATCAAAATGTTGATCAGTGCCACAGGTTTTGGAGGTGGACATCAGACAGCTTCACAGTACCCATGTGTATTACTTGGTGTATCTATGGAGCTCTCTGTGAACCACAGAACTGATTAAAACAACTGCTTAAACTCTTAGCAGTCCAGTTCCATGCAGACTCTTGGGCTAGTGCAGGTCCCTTGCCAGCAGCACTGAAGTGAGGTAAACCGAAGCCTGCTCACAGATACCACAGAATGTTAGAGGCCAGAAGGGACCTTGAAAGGTCATTGAGTCCAACTGCCCTGCCAGAGCAGGATCGCCTATACCAGATCACACAGGAATGCATCCAGATGGGTCTTGATTATCTCCAGAGAAGGAGACTCCACAACCCCCCTGGGCAGCCTGTTCCAGTGTTCTGTCGTCCTCACAGTGAAAAAAATTTTCCTCATGTTTGCATGGAACTTCCTATGCCTCAGCTTCCACCCATTGCCCCTTGGCCTGTCATTGGGCATCACTGAGAGGAGCCTCTTGGCACTCACCCTTTACATATTTACAAACATAAATGAGGTCACCCTTTAGTCTTCTCTTCTCCAAGCTGAAGAGCCCCAGCTCTCTCAGTCTCTCCTCATAAGGATATGGGGGTTGGTTACTGTTATGGTTGGACTGTGGGTGATACCAAACCTAGATAGTCCTGCACTTCAAGAAGACCTTGTGTCAGACTGCAATAAAACAAAACAAAACAAACCAAAATGATCACCAAATGGTGTCCCTTGCTAGCTTTAGGCTGTACCATTTCCTAGAAGTACTCTATAACATTAAGTTCTGCTACAAGTCTGGAAGGTGGGCTCCAAGATGCTGGAGCAAATGTGCCCTACAGTGCTACTCAGCCTCCACCATGGGAAACAAGACTTGCCACCACCAACCACTGTCCCAGGGGCTGCCTGAGCTTTGTTAGCTCTGTGTGAGGCAAGACAGAGGTGTGGATTGACAGCCCTGGGCAGCATCCAACATTCTGGTGCATTCAGGAACACCCCTCACCTGAACAAGCACAACAGAGACACTGGAACTGGATCTTAGAGAAAAACTTGTGAGCATTTGAGGAGGCAAGTAGAAAAGGTGCCAATCACATTTGCACAGTCTCTTTGGGTCTGCTGAAGGAGTAAAATGTGTTCTGATTCACATGGAGCTGCACCTTGGTTCACATCTGAGTACGTGAGAAAATAGCTAATCCACCACTTAAAAAATTAACTGATAAAATAATAGCATTTTGATGGGGTAAAGGTTATCTCTCCTGGAACAGCAGATATCCCGTAGTGACTCCTCTGATAAAAAGCAGAGCCACTGTGAGCTTTGGGAGACCCAGGAGTGCTCTCTTGCTCGCTCTCTCTCTCAAAAAGCCTCTCTGTCATTTATGGCATTTCCCTTATTTTTCAGAAAATGCCATTTTACCACATGTATCATACAACATTATTTTGTCCCAAACAGCAGATCCCAGTAAGCTTCTCGTACTTCCCAGAATGACACCTTCTACTTGTGGTACTTGTCCGAACAGGAGGAAAATATTGGGGAGGTTTTAGCCAACAAAGCACTGGAGAGAATATCAGCGTGGGGTCTTATCACAGCTCTATGAGATTTACATAGCATATTATGCTGCTTACAAGTGAGGATTATTTTTTGCCATTCCTGTCAACTCAGCCTTTGATCTTAAAATCAGTCTGTGTTCTCTTGCTTCTTACATCACCAAAGTTGTTTGAAAATCTTTTGCCACAATTGTGCTGACGATTTAGCTTTAAACCATTGTAAGCTCAGTCCCACTCTTACTTTACAAAATGAGTAACAGATGCTAACAGTACTCATATGTGGGGTTTTTTTTTTCCTTTCCACTTGTCATAGGTTAAGTTGAATATTTGCTGCAATTACTCAAAACCATCCTGCATCATGCCAGCTCCAAAATGAAAGTGCTGGCTTGCATGACACTTGGAAAGTATCATGGGGCTTGAAGTCCAGATTGTAACATGAAAATCTTTCTGTTCTGGTTGCTGCTTTTGGGTTCTGTTATGTGTGGGGGTTTTTCTATTTTTATGTGGGGTTTTTTTTGTTTGGTTTGGTTGGCTTGTTTTGGTTTGGTGGGTTTTTTTGTTTGTTTAATTATTTTAGGGGTTTTGCTTGCTTGGTTGGTTGTTTTGTGTTTGTTTCATTTGTTTCATTTTGTTTCCTTCCTGCATTTTGCTGGACATTTTCTGCAAATAGGCTAAGCTAAGGTAATCATACATGGAATTATTGTTATCTCATTTATTCAGTAAACTTTTGTCTCAACTTGGATTTTTTTGTGTGTGTGCATGTTAGTTTTGCCTCATTTCTGTGTGGAGATGCGGGGAACAGGCAGGTCAACCTATTTAGCATGCATTAACCTTTTACACCACTAAATTAAACAAAGGTTTCTCAGGGATGATGTGTTAGAAGATGCAGAATTAAACCTTAATTCTTTCTGGTGCTTATACTTTGTGTGATGTATCAAACTACAACTACTGTAATAAGACAAGGAACAAGCTTGAATGTAGAAGATTTGACCTCAATAAGAGGAGGAACTTCTTTACAGTGAGGGTGACAGAGCACTGGAACAGGGGGGTTGGACCCGGTGATCTCTTGAGGTTCCCTTCCAACCTCTCATACACTGTGATACTGCAAAACCAGCCTACCTAGGTGCTCTAGGGCTTCCCTTGCATAGAAAGATGTTGTTTGCACATGGGCAATGGGGATCACTCAGTGCCTCCCTAGTCCAACCCCCCTACCAAAGCAGGATCACCTAGGGTAGTCCACACAGGAATGTATTCAGGTAGGTTTTGAAAGTCTCCAGAGAAGGAGACTCCACAACCTCTCTGGGCAGCCTGTTCCAGTGCTCCATCATGCTCACCGTAAAGAAGTTTCTCCTCATGTTGAGGTGAAACCTTCTATGTTCAAGTTTGTATCCATTGTTTAATGTCTTATTACTGAGCACCACAGAAAAGAGCTTGGCTGCCTCCACTTGACTCCTCAGATATCCCCTCTGAGTCTTCTCAAGACTAAACAGCCCCAGATCTCTCAGTTTCTCTTCATAGGGGAGATACTCAAGACCATGCTGACATCATGCTCACTGCATGACAGGAAAGGGCTGGCCAGGACTTATGGGACTTGAAGTATATTCTATAGCTTGTAAAGTTCCCTGTTTCAGGCTTGTTGTGTTTTTTAACCTGGTGTGTTCCTTCCTGATGATTTTGGTATGCACGGTTCATGGATGGTTCATATTTTGTCTGTTCTTCTGCTGCTGCATAGACTGATATTTATCTTTTATTTTGTGTAATAGAGTAGTAAATTGTCCTTATCTCAACTAACATCTCTGCCTCCCAGGTCTTTTTCCCTCCCATCTGTGTGTGGGGCTTGTGAGAATGGGCTGTGTTAACTCAAGACACAAGAGTAGGATGGGAATGAGTTGTTTGTCAGAGATCTGGACTACCAAGAAATAGGGGGCAGGAGGAGAAGATGAAGCTAACTGGATTAGCATAACTTGAAGCAGTTATGAGGTTCAAGAAGAGATCTGCATTTTTGGGTATCAGAGGGAGCATGAATTACCTCAGACACTACTGTCTTTCCTGTACTGTTACACTGTGGGTGAGGACTTTGGTTAATTGAAAGACCTGCAGTGGTGCTGAGATGCTTGTGCTTAAGCCTAGGATCCATCTTCTGCTGCTTTTGTTACAGGAGAGGAATTGCTCTTTCTCTGTGTTGCCTTCTCTTGCTGTAGAGCTAATACACTCATTTAAGTTACTATTTCTTTAGTATTTGAGTACCTCTGCACACAATACCAACATAATTACATGGAAACCAGAATAAGGATTCCCCACTGCCAGTTAGTGGAGTTGCCAGTGTTGTACTTTGTAAGTGTTAAAATTTTACTTGTGATGGGATTTAACTATTTTCAGATTGAATTATCTTTACTTTTTCACTGACAGGTGGTTCATGCAATGGAAAAGGATGCCAGTGCTGTAAAACACTACTCTGGTGTGGAAAGGTTTCCTCAGAGAAAGCTATGCAGCAGTTAAACACAGTCAGCTTCCAGGTCCACACCATCTCCCCAGGGAGCTTGTTCCAAGAATGAGTCCCCTGGCTGTCATCTGCATTATGCCAAAAGAAGGGAAATGCTTGTTTCAGTCAAGAGCCAGAAAAGAGCTACCTTTTTTGGGGGGTGGTGTTGGTGTTGGTGTTGTTTGGTTGTGTTCAACATACAAAACTTAAAAACAAATGTGCTGATTCTTAATGTAGATACAGGAGTTCCAGGACTACTCCCTGCATAAATCAGAGGTGGGGGAAGCCATAGATTTGGAGAGGAGATGGAAAATTAACTCTGTCCAGATCCTTCTGGAAGCTTTAGAGGAGTGCAATGAAACTGGCATTCCCCACTAAGAATGGTTATGCTGTGATGAATAAAACCTAAGGCACATGCTTCACAAGGCATGTATCAGAGGAAGTCTACAATAAGTCAGCTGTAGAGGGGAAGAGAGAGGCATCAAAAATGTCGTGTCAGTGTATTTCATGTTTTAATATATCAATTATAAATACTGGCAATAGCATCATCCATCTAGTTTGGATACCAAACCCAAATAATGCAATGCTCATTTTGAGCAAAGAGTGATTTCAAAGAAAGTAGATATCAAGGCAATCACCACAAAACAGAGTAAATCTGTGAAATAGGGTCATGAGGTAAGCATCTTTCTCTGTTAGCACATATCTGGAATATTCAAAGATGTGTCTCCACAGGAGCTGGATGAGTTTTTTTGAGAGCTAGTAAGAAGAAAGAGTCTTTCATTGACTACTCATAACCATGAGAAAATGTCTTTTTCACAGAACCCAGTGTTTACACATAGAAATCTCTTGTATCCCCAAAAGCCTTTGATTCTTCAACCAGAAAAGCAGAAGTAGTCTGCCCTGCTGTGTCCTTCCCAGGTACACATCAATTTCATTCTTTTGTTGAAAGATAAAAAGGAAAATTAACCAAAACACTCAAGGCATATGATGAAAATGCTCTTCCCACAAAAAACCAAAACATTTTGATTTTGACTTTTTGCCCAAAAGCATAACCAAAATATATATTCATTGTGAACAAGTGATTTGTTTAGGTTTAGTAAGACCGTTTTTCTTATTTTCCAGACCTTCCTACTGACTACTTCCTTCATCCACTTCTCTGGCTCCTGCTAATGGCATTTTGTCATCAATGCCTGATGCCTGGACCTGCTCCCATAATCCTATCACTAGACCTCTGCTCTTACAACACCCTTTGCAAAAAGCCAATCTTCCTTCACAAAGATTGCACCTAAAAATAGAAAGACCAGTGCTGCTGCTGTGATAATACATTGAGTGTGACTTTCTGACTATATTACTGTAATTGCTATTTTTCATTCTCATTAACCCTGTAACATATGTACTGTTCTCTTATTTTGTCTAGTTTTAGCCTAGCTTGAGTCTACAAACCTCTTCTCAACTTGTAGCCCCTCTGGAAATAATTCACTGAAGCCAAAGAGGAGGATCACCCCACTAACTAAAAAAATAACTGCTTTATAGCAGCAGAGTGTTGTCTCCCTACAGAGAGCATCTAAAGTGGTTTTCAGAAAAGCTCATTTTAGTGGTACTGTCTAAATACTGATTTTAAGAACCAATAGCTGAATATCACATTATAAACTCTTGCAGTGAAGGAGAAGTACCTTTAACCGTGTCAGCTGGCTCTAATCAAGCACAGGTCTGAGAAACCCAATGTGTTAGGATCCAGAGCTGCATTTTACAAATGACACCTGCATTAAAAATAAGCAAACTTCAAACCCAGAGTTGTTACATCATTGATGCTTAGCGTTTCTCAGTCTGAGACATCCCTATTTTTCCTCCGGCTTACACTCAGCTATTGGCATTGCTACCTAGACAGCCACTCTCTTGTCCCTTTGTGGTGGGCTGAAATTTTCCCCCAACATTAACTTTGCCAGACTAACTCAGTTGGAAGCAAATGAAAGCTGTATTTACAAGCAAAACTACTATCTACAACGGAATGCAATGAATATGTACAAAATATACAGGATTTACAATATTTACAGATACTTACAATTAAACAACACAAAAACCCCCTTGGTCAAGAAGACCAGGGAAGCTGTCCCTCTGCCCCCCCCCCCCCCCCCCCCCCCCCCCTGTCCAAAAGGGAGAAAGGAGCAGAGAGAAAGCAGCAGTTAGACTTAACCAAAATAATGCAGCCAAGGTCAGCAAAAGCAGACTAAATGCTTATGTCTTCCAGGAGGGCTGATCTTCTCAGGACAGGCACAGAAAGCAAGTTTTACTTGAGTGCTCATCCGTGAGGACAGCTGTGATTCTGTTCTTGCTCATCCATTCTCACAAATGACCACACATCCATTTGTCACTGAGTCCCAAGATCATCCATAGCAAGAAGTGGCTCCTTCTCACAGAGCAGCACGTCCGTGGGTTCAACCATTGCAAAGCATATTCAAATCCATTAAGATCAGGAGGAACGTTGGTAGCAAACTCAGTAAGCCCAGGACTAGCCAAGGAGGGACATAAGCAGAAATATGCTGTCTAAACCAAACCAAAAGCCTCCAGACAAACCCAGCTCTTTACAGACAAGCTTTCTCAGTGCTATGGGTTTGAGAACCATAGAGGTTCCTAACATCCTCCCGAAGGATTAGATAGTCCAGGAGGTGGACCCAAAAGTGTAATCTTTGTTATGTCATTCCCTTAATCCTGCAACCCCTTTAGAAGCATTTCTGTCTGTTTGGCCCTTTTCCCTTTCTTGTGCTCCTGGCATGGATTGCTCTCTCATGTTTGGTATTCTGGGGGAGGCTTTCAGCCTTGAGCAGCCTGGCTAATTTTTACCATGCCATTCAGGCCTGGCCAGGAAGCCATGAGTGGTGGGGGGAGTCATTGAGGTTTGGATTTTGGGCTTGGTACAGGGAAGGTTTTGGGAAGGTTCTGGCCTAGTGAGGTTTTGATAAGCCAGGATGAAGAACTGGGCTGAGGATGAATATGAAATTTTTGTATTTGGTATTGTTGTATGTAGTTGTGAACAGGATTTCCACTTAACTTTCTAATTGTCTGTGTGGAGCATTTTTATTTTACTCCTTCAGGGAGGAGTAAAATAGCCTCTGTCTGTTCAAACCCAAGATCCCCAGCAGCCTGTGAAAGCAGCAGCCTCCGGGGGAAGGTGGAAAAGCAGCCCCTGCACACCAAGGGGAGGTGGGAAAACATACCACTGATGGGGCACAAACCCAGTGGAGTGAGACCAGCTTCTACTGATGTCTCAAATCAGTTCTGGGAAACCTTCTTAGACATAACAACATTCACAAGCCATCAGAAGAAGAGAGGACAAAATTCAGAGTTTGTCTGAGGAGCAAAGAAATGCAGCAGTCTTCTGGCATGGCAAGTTGAGAATAAAGCTGGATTTTGTCAGAGCTGCATGAGGATAGAGACAGCAAAAATGAGGGTAGCAACCAGCTCCAGGTGAATTTACTGCTTGCTCTGGCTGAGCAGCCCCATTGATGCAAATTGCTGTAGCTCGGATTAATTAGGCTGCTAAACCAGATTTATAGACACTATATATTGCTACAGGAGCAAAAAGCAGCCAGAGGCTTTCAACAACATTTCATCCTTATGGCCTGGTATACAGACAATGTTTCCTTGGCTTTAACTCTTGTACATTGTGCCAGGTAGGAAGTGTTTCCCACCAACTGATTCACTCAAATAAACTCTGAGTGTGGGCATGGCCATCTTGGCATAAGCATTTGCTGCAGCTATCTTGCTTATTCATTTCCTAGACTTGTACAGAACATCTACTGGCGCTGCTGCATTCAAATTAAAGAGTTCATACCACTCGAACTGTACTGATGCAATACAGCATTCATGTACAAATCTCTAAGCTAAACCAATAGAGGCTTTTCATCTTTAGAAAAGTTTGAGCCACGGTGATGTCTCAGAAGTTAGCTCTGTTTAGCATGAGAAGCAAAATATGGTGTGTAAGAAGAAAAAGCAGAAAGGGGAACAAAACTCCTCATGAATCTATTTTCACTAGGTCAGAAAAATCTACATTTTCCTTTTAGTTGTCTGATTAACAGCTTTCCCTTTGGCTGTAGCTTTGAAAACACTTTTCTTTCACATTTTTTTTATTCTCTGCAAAAAACCCCCAACAACAACACATTGCCTTCAAACAAATATCTCAAAGGGTTTATAGAACTGATTACAGAATGATTCTGGAAGGAAAGAACGCTAATTGCGCATGAGCTGATAAATGTTGCAGGGACAACTCTAAACAGTCATGCATGAACTATATCTTCAACAGATGTAATTTCCAAACAATTCAGAAAATATGAAAAAGCTGCTATTTTGGGAGGGGCAGTTATTTCCTTGCTTGGCCTGTGTTTTGGATGGCTTTCAAGCATCCCTGATTAAATCTGGCCAGAAATCTTCTGATGAAAGTCATTCCCAATGAGAAATTGCTGATTCATCAGAATGAAACACTGCACAGTGTTTGGTTCAGCACATATGGGCTTCAAACCTTGCCTGCTGCGCAGGTTGCTGGTAGAAAGATACCAAATTTCCTCCTGTCCCACCTGTACCTCCCATTGCAGCCCACTGGGCAAGCTGAAGAGGGGCCCCACAGACCTAAGACAGACTTCTTTGCTGTCTCTCTCCAAGGATAAAAGGGATTAGGAGGCAAAAGCTACAAGGCAACATTATTTATTCTTAAAATACTTGAAGGTAAAGCTGTCAGCACCCGACTCAACTCCCAGTTTAACAATGTAGGACCTGTACTCCCAAAGGAGAATGCAAAATCAGCTCAATACCACTTCTGAAATTGCTTACAAGTGACCCCAGAAAATATTAACCTTTGCTTACAGCAATATGGCAGGAAATGTGTTATAAGCTCTTTAATGCAGGACATTTGAAAGTCTTTTGATGTGTATTGCTATTTAAGTACCCTTCTCTAACACCATGTTAATTACCAATCTCTACTGCAAGTCTTCCAACTATGAAGCTGAAGGAGCAACTGAACATTGGATGCAATTACAACTGCTCTGGCTTTTCATGTGAATAGTGGCTATCCTGGGGTGCTGCACACCCCACATCTGCCTATCACTCACTAAGAGCAATCTTCTGTTAGTCTGCAGGACCTTGACTCTCGGCTGTAACTTGTTCTGTACCATGCTGCCTTCAGTAGGCATTAGCTGGAGCCTCTGGCTCCCAATCTGACTTTCCAGGTGTTAGCTCAGGACACTGCAACACCTGCAAGGGACAACTGACAGAGAAGTGTCACTGGGGAAGTGTGCACTGGCACAGTACCTTGAATTCCCGAAGGAGATGACAACCTTGAGGGACGTGCCAACACAAACATCTGCCAGGAGATATTTCCTACCACTCAGCTTAAAATGCAGGGGATGAGACAGTCACAGGATAGGAAGGAATCAGGTGAAGGATTTCACTTGACATTTTGCAGGTGTACTGGTACTGTAAATAATGCTCCTTCCTGCAGCATAACATTATTTCAATACCTAAAGTGCCTTCACCTGCATTGTGCTGTGGACCCTGTTGTTCCCTTGCCTCTACTGGGGCAGCACTTTCCTTTACTGTTCTCATGCTGTTCTTGTCTAGTTATTTTCTTTGCTGTGCACCCACAAATTCTGGCATTGTAAGAATCCTACCCTTTGCCCAGCTCCTTCTCCCTCCCCCCTCTCCTCCACTTTTCTACCTCATATTTTGTAGCCTTTGATTTATAACAGAGAAAAAACAAGTCTTAGCTGATAGTACAGTAGGTGTTAACTGCAGTAGTACCCAGTAATACCATTGGCTCAAAGCTTAGCTACCCATCAGCCTGCAACACTTGTATCTCATCAAAGCACGCAGCAATCAACAGAGTGCATCAGAAGAAGAGAAAAACAATACAGACTCTGAGTGGGTCCCAGTGAAGAACATACAGTACAATGTTTTTGTGACTGAGTAGAGGGAAGACACAGTGCAGTGAAAATCATCCTCATTGTCATGTTAATTTGCTCTGATGGAGAAACCAGTCTTAAGAATGTGCTTGTCTGAACACCCAGAAAATCTTCCTTTCCCATTTTTACATCTTTCTTTCTTTCTATTCCTTGCCTTTACCACTTTCAGTTATTTTTTAAAACTATTTTCTGCATGTAGTTCTGCCAGAAGATTGTACATTTATCCCGGTGTAACACAAGCAAGACCTGCACACAAAGATCAGGAGGGAACGTAACGCAAAAAGCCTTAGCCTATTTCACAGAAAAACACATCAAAAGCAGAAGCAGCAGCAGAAGCCAGCAATAAAATACACCCCCCACCCCCAGTCCAAGCAGCCAGCCCAGTGGAAAAGGCCAACACCCCAAACCCAGAAGCAGAAACCAGAAACCCAGAAACCCAGAAACCAGAAGCAGCAACCAGAAACAGGAAGCCTCTCATGTTAAAATCTGAACTTCAAGCCCAGTGACACTTTGCTCCAGCCAGCACTTTCATTTTAAAACTGGCATGATGTCAGTGTGGTATTGAATACACATCCGCAGAATCAGTTGCCCAAACCCATACCAACAAGTGACAGTCTTTCTAAGGATCCATCTGAATTCATCTGAGTCCAGCAATGAATGTCCCAAATCTGTTGTCCCTTATGGATCTTCAGCTATTCAAATACTTTTATTTCCCAACAGTGTGCTGAGCTTGAATCACAGGTTGCACATTCAGGTGATCTATCTTCGAGATAAGCAGGTTTAGGCAGAACTATTTTCAGCTCAGTTTCTGTGAAGATGGGGACACCAGAAGGTCTTCCATCTTCAAGTACTAGTGTAAGAGGTTGTTTTAAGATACTACCATGCCTAGCACAACTGGTTGCACAAGGTTGAAGGGGAGATTACATAAGGCTGAAGAATCTTAAGGACAATGGGGCCTTCACAGATAGGATCTCACAGGATATGAAGCATGAGTGACAAAGGGACTCCTCTCACTCAGAAGGGTCCTTGAAACTTGGTAAATGAGGACAGAAAATATCAAAAAAGGGAGACCAAGAAGGAGACCAGAGGACAGCTGTAGAAATTCCAGTAGGGGGCTCCACAACCCTCCACAACCACCAGAAACCCCCAGAGCCCACTAGAAAGATGGACTGCACATGTGTAATAGATATACAAATATGGTGATTAGTTCCAGGAAATCTAAAGTATATGCATGTCTTTAAGCAATAAAAAGCTGCAGCTTTTCTTGTGACTGTACAAGGTCTGAGACATGAGTCTCCTTGCACCCAAACTTGTGCAACTTTGTAATGAAGCATGTCTGCCTCCTATAACTTCAAACTGGAGCTTTGGAGGCTTTCCTTGAATAGCTGAATTTTCTGATACCAATGTGATTTATGGAATGCACTCAGAAAGCTCCGAGAGCACATTGTGCATCAAAAGGGGGGTTGTGGAGTCTCCCTTCCTGGAGATATTCAAGACCCATCTGGATGAGTTTGTGTGTGATCTGGTATAGATGATCCTGCTTTGGCCGGGGGGTTGGACTGGATGATCTCTTGAGGTCCCTTGCAGCCCCTGACATTCTGTGAAAATCCAACTTGACTTGCTCACTAATTAACCCCTCTGATCAGAAGAGACCTTCCTGGATCATGCAGGCTTGTACTTGTCACCAGTCTAACTCTGCAGCTCACTGTTCTTTTAAATCTGCAAACAATTCCATTTGTGTTTTTAAAGCATTGTATAAACTAAATCCAATTTAGGCTCTGATCATGCACAGCTGGAGTAAAAAAGGGTTAACCATTAATTTAATTTGGAACAGGGTGCAAGACTTTAGAAAATGGGATCATCTTTACTAGTTCAGTTTGTCAAGAAAAGGCAGTGGAACCTGCTTGTTGACATCAGCTTTACAGTACTGTTTCTGGAATAGTTTATGTTTGCTTGCTTCTCTAATCCTGAGTGAATCCCACAGGGACAGGCTGCTGGTGGCAGATTTCTTGCAGAATTTGGCATCTCTGTGTTTGGATTTGGCTGTGTTTAACCACTGAGGGTGAATATTGCTCAAATACTTCAATTTCTGATGAAAAAGACTGTTGTAGGTGTTCCTCTGTCTTGTCCATGCACCAGCAGGAAAGATAAAGTCCACTTACTAAGATACTCATTACAAATGATATCTGAAGCTGAAATTCATCCAAGTACAGGGAGCAGTACAAACTGTATGGATCTCTTCAAAACCACCAAAGTCAGGGAGCTGGGAATACAGCTGGTTTTGCTTTTAAGTGGTATAATGGCCTTGTGTTGACCCACTATGTAGGGATGAAATTAATTCCCTTCTCATCCTGGAAGCCATTGTTAGTAACAGAAGGCAAAGTCTTTTCCTCACCAAAGCCATCACAGTGAATGGAAAGACAGATGTAAATCATCAGGCTGTGGCTCTGGACTAATTTTCTTGTCTTTTTTAAACTCAGTTCCTGCTAGAAGAGAAAGCTAGGATATTTTCTTCCTCATCTTTTCCCCCCTTGAAGATTACTGTCTTCTATCATCAGTTTAATAACTTTTTTTCCTTCAAAGTAATCCCAAACTTAAGGAGATGAACTCAAGGAGATTGAATGCAATGTACAGTGATAACAAAACAAATTGTAGATATTTTTATGGAGGCATGGCTGTGCTGTTTACAACGATACCTTCACGCAGTAAGAACCAAGTAATTACAGACAATCTGCCTTTCTTTTGTTTTTTCTCTTGTCATTTTGCTAAGCACTGTGAATTTCCAAGTAGAAACTCACTGGGGAGGCAAAACTGTTGTTGGCTTGTTCTTTTCTCTCTCATTTCCTTGTCACATGGTTCTCTATACATCTGCTTGCTAAAAGAGCAAGCAGTGCTCAGATCTTACCCGCAGAACAGCTTTAAACTAGCTCTTTGACCCTGTTGCTGACAGCTCATTCCCAGTGGTGCTCTGAGATACCAAGTGCAATTCCAAATATACTGCAAGTATATCCCAGTTGCAGAACAGGATGAAAGGCATCCTCTCTTTAGATGACTGCCTTGAATTACTTGCAGGACAATCAACTCTTTTTTCAATAAAAAGTAACACTCTAGAAGTTGGACTGTAGTCCATGACTTAGCTATTGGCCAGAAGTACATCTGATGATCGAGCCATCTCTGGACCCCACAGGAGCTGGAATTTTCAACTACAGTGATTTCAGTTATGAGTTACGGAGAGGAAGAATTAGTTTCTCCACTCACTTTTGTGCCAACTCATCTCTTTCTGCAGGTGTTAAGGGGCATCTAGAATGGTGCCATGATACAGGATGACTCAGAACAAAGAAAGGTTAGTAATGTGCTGAGATCCTGGCAACACTGATTTGTCACTGATTACCACAGATATTTCAACCTACTGCTTGTCTAGATGAGCTGCAGTTCTTAAGAATTTGGTGTAGGATCCAGTTGAGGTGTCCCTCTATTGAGACTGTGCCATGGTTCCAGGCTGTTACAGCCAAGCCCAACTGCAGCTGCTCACACAACTGCTCCCCTCACCCCTTTCCCCCAGTAGATGGGAAGGAGGAACTAGGACAAAAATGAAAAACCCTGTGGGCTGAGATAAGGAAAGTTTAACAAAACAATACCAAGACTGAATGAACAACTGGTATAACATCAACAATAATAAAGAATTATATAAAACAAGTAATATAAGATGTGATGTGCTCATTCCACGCAGCCCAGGCTTTGCCACCTCTGTTAAACCTGCTGCCAGACAACCACTGCTGCCCAAAACTGCCTCTGCCCTTTATACAGTGGGCATGGCATTCATGGTATGGACTACCTCACTGGCTGGTTCAGCTGGCTATCCTGGCATGGCCTCTCCCAGCTTCTTGTGGAGAAAATTAACCCTGTCCTAGCTGAACCCAGCTATGAGTGTGGTAAAATGATGGAACTAAGTGTAAAAACCCCAAAGTTTCAGGCATTTACAAAACCAGTGGGTGGAATGTCAGCAGGTGTGTTCCAGGGTACACCTCCAAAGAAATGCATCACTTGATTGCAGGGAGGTGGTGGAATCCTCATCCCTGGTGGTTTTTAAGGACAAGCTAGATGTGGCTCTGAGCAACCTGATGTAGCGTGAGGTGTCCCTAGCCATGGCATGGGGGTTGGAACTAGATGATCCTTGAGGTCCCTTCCAACCCTAACAATTCGATGATTCTATGATTGCCCTGAGTGGGAGTGAGAGAAAACTACTGCTTAGAACAAATGCTAGCATCTCAGCTGCAGACAGGCTAACAGCAGCTGTTTTCAGCTGTTGTGTGCTCCAGCTGGAATATTCACTCAGTGGCATCAGAAGCAACAAGGCTCACCCAGTGGGTGTTTAAAAACAATTTAAAATACTGGGATATTCAAGGCTGGCTCAAGTCAAAGAACTGATCACATAGGTTTGAAGAGGATCCTTTACTTTAAATATCCTTAATAATGTCTTGCTTTAGTATTGATTTTGTTTTTTTGTGAAAATGAAACAAGATTCCATGAAGAATATGTAGGTAGGACTTTTAAATTATTTTGGCTATTGCACCATTTTAGCTCAAGAATGTTTAGCCTGCAGCACATTGTACACTACAAAGGACATATAATATTAGCCTATTATTACTAATAAACTCAACATTCCAGAACAAAACATTTGACAGCAGCTTTAGAGTTATTTTGGCCTCAGTGAAGAAACACAGATATCATAGCTGTGAAGCTAAGGGATTTTGTGATGCAGAATTGAAGACATTTTCAGCTCCAACAGTACTTATAAACAAAGAGATCCATGAAGAGCTACTTTGTAGCTTCATGATGTACTTTTAAAGGGATCTAATTAAAAAAGGGATCTAATAATAAAAAAAAAAAAAGGTAAAGAAGGGAGCTATGGAAGAGAGAATGATGTGGGACAGCCTACAGTGCTAAAGGAATCAGTTTATCCTGCATTCATTAATACCAACAGGTGAAACAAGACACACTAAAATAATTATTTCTTTGCCATTGTACCTGACCCAGTAAGGTACTGGCATCCACAAACACTCTGTGGAGCCATAAGGATCACATTCTCACTCTTAGTAGAAGGAAAATAATAGCCAAGAGGTTTGTAAATGTTTGCTGTAATTCTGCAACAGAGTAAAATGTTAAATTCCACATACTCCTCTGGTACTCCCATCCTGAGCATCATCAGTGAAAATATACCTCCAGCTCAGCAGCTGTAGCTACTCTAATACCATATCTACATAGAGAAAATAGGCAATCAAATTTCTGCAAAGTATGAAATTTTCTATTAAATTGTCTCTTCCTTTTATATAACACAGCTGCAACAGTTCTCACTAGCTGTTGCTCTCCATGTCTCAGCAACAGAATTCTCACTAGCAGTATATTTTCCAAGTGAGTCATTTGAGACTCAGAAGATTTCCTCTGAACATGTCTAGACCATGAACCTCCAAAAGTTTGTCCTGTAAAAAAAAAAAAAAAAGAAAGAAAAAAGATTAAATCATCTAAGACCATAAGATAAGAAACAGAGGACATTGCAAATGAAGAACATATTCTGATAAATTAAAAATGGTTGCAGATGTAATGACTGTCTGTATCATGCTTCTAAATGCATCTTTGGTAACTTAGTCAATGTGTTAAGCTTCAAAAGACCTTTGATGTTGTGGTCTGTTTGTCTTTGCCTGCTGAACTTCACAGTTTTGCTTTTAATAAGGCAGCGGTTTTGTAGTTTTCAGCTGAATAACAAGTCATTATTGCTAGACTGAATTGTTTGGAGTTCCTGTAAATTGCAGTGTTTTTATGCTAACTGGTGGAGTTTCTGAAGTCCTGGATGAAAAGTGTTATTCTTTTCCAGTATTAATGATCTGCTGAATCCTGTCATGTTGCTAGTTTTGGTGTTAATAATAGTGATGCAAACTATGCCTATGAGGCCCTAACTGTGTCCACAAAAGGAGTCTTCGGTGATTCAAACGACATAGTTGTCATGGAATGACACAGTTATTGAACTAATCAAAATGCCAACCCATGCTTACATGGGGCAATGGCAGTCATAAGAAACCCCTGCAACTGCTGTGGAGTCCTTTTCTTTAACCCCTGTTTGCATTGTTAGCCTGAGGAAGCAGTCAGTCTGAAATCAGCTGAGTCAAATCTGAGTGGATCACTCCAAATGTGTAAAGACCAGTACAATATTTCTGTTACCTCTGAGGCCTACCTGAGCTGTGCCACAGTGACTTAAATGATGCAATGGCTGAGCAGAAATCACTCCAAATTAATATGCATTCTTGAAGAGTTTTGTGTCTTTGAAATGACTTCATTTTGAAGTGTCTTGCAATTTTTTTTTCAACCTGAAATATTTGGCTTCCTCTGTGAATGGCTAAACCCCATATGTCTTTAGTTTAAGACAAGGAGAAAGTACAAAAAAAACCCCACCTGAAAATAATTAGCAAAAAAAAAAATGCAAAAAACTTCTGGTTTGAAGCTGACATAGCAGAACACTTTGGTGTTTCAGAACTATTTAATTAGAGTCAATAATTTGAACTTCCAGTAAAACCTCATAATTCCTTTTGGATCAAAAGGATCTGCCAAATTCAACACATGTGGTAACAGGATCCATTTCTATACAAACTCAAATTTTATTCACAGTTATCACTAAAATAAAAAAAATCACACAGTGTGCTGCAAAGGTCTTTGTCAATGGCAAATTGCTAGCTTTCTGAGAAGACCTGCCATGGGTTTAAGGCACTGTGATGTCCTAAACCATAGAGAAGTCTTCCAGGAGGACTAAACAGCCTGGAAAATGCGCACTGGAAAGTGTAGTCTTTTGTATTTCATTTCCATAAGCCCTGCATCTCTATAAACCCAAACATTTTCGCTTGTTCTGTTTCTTTTCTCCCTCCTTTCATCTCTCAGGAGAGAATCCTTATCTGGTAACATGGGAGAGTAGGTCTGCAGAGACCTGACTGATTTGTCCTGTTTAGGCCTAACGAAAGGGAGGCGATGGGGTGGGGAGAAAAGGAGCACTGGGGCTTTTGGTTTAGTCTGCTTGGGGAAAGGTTTTTAGGAAGTTTTTGGAGGTTTTCACGTATCCTGTATTCTTTTGGAATATGCATTAGGTGTTAAGGATTCATATATTCTGTACTTTTCTGCATATTTTTGAATACAATGTCTGTATTTCCCTCTAATTCAACAAGAGCATGTTATTGTACGCTTATGGAGGAGTAAAATTATATCTGTCCGCTCTTTAAACGAAGACAAGACCTCACAAAGTTATTGTTTCCATGGAACAGTCTCGTAGACAGAACCAATAATGATTCCAGAGAAACAAACAAACATACAAGATGTCTCTGACCAGGACTGTCTATGAATCCTGGAGATAAGATTAAGCACTGAGTAAGAATTGAAGAGTAACAAGATAAAACCCAAGAAAAACAAGAAATACATGCAACTGCAAAGAATGTAATGGATTAACATGCTTGTGATAGGATCAAAGATATATGTTCCAGAAAAGCAATAGAAGTTTATCTAAATCTGAATCTAGTATCTAAGAGATTTTTCACCTTTCAATTCGCAGACCTGCAAACTTCTCCAAACAGTAGTGCAAACTCCAAAGGTAGTCTAACTTCAGCATTGACTTCATAGAGCCATTCTATGGGTTGTCATGGACACCAAAGAGCCTAAAGACCACAGTCCAAGAAGCAGACTGACCTGTTACAGAAAAGTAGTTGGTTGATTTTCAAGATCAGTATACAGCCCATTTTATCTGTGTAACAGGATGCTTTACTTTTACCATGGAAAGGATTTATTTTTTTTTCATGTGCTCACCTTTTTAATTGTCATATTATTGACACTGCTTTAAGAATCACACAGAATTGTCAGGGTTGCAAGGGACCTCAAAGATCATCCATTTCCAGACCCACCACCACGGGCAGGGACACCTCACCCTACATCAGGTTGCTCACACCCACATACAGCCTGGCAACCTGGGCAACCTGTTCCAGTGTCTCACCACCCTCATGAGGAAGAACTTCCTAACATCCAATCTGAATCTACCCATTTCTAGTTTTGTTCCATTCCCCCTAGTCCTATCACTCCCTGACACCCTAAAAAGTCCTTCCCCAGCTTTCTTGTAGGCCCCCTTAAGGTACTGGAAAGCCACAATAAAGTCTCCTTGGAGCCTTCTCTTCTCCAGATTGAATAATTCCAACTCTCTCAGTCTGTCTCCACAGGAGAGGAGCTCCAGCCCTCTGATCATCCTCGTGGCCTTTCTTTAGACACGT
The DNA here is from genome assembly GCF_014839835.1 of Dryobates pubescens. Classification (NCBI taxonomy): domain Eukaryota; kingdom Metazoa; phylum Chordata; class Aves; order Piciformes; family Picidae; genus Dryobates; species Dryobates pubescens. The sequence continues at coordinate 15,425,706 of NC_071623.1, read as the reverse complement.
TCCAGCATGTCTGTATCTTTCCTATAATAGGGGCTTCAGAACTGGACACAGTACTCCATGTGGGGTCTCATCAGAGTGGAGCCGATAGGTCATCTCCATTGACCTTCTGGTCACACCTCTCTTGATGCAACCCAGGATACAATTTTCTTTCTGGGCTGCAAGTGCTCACTGCTGGCTCATGTTGAGCTTCTCATCCACCAGCACCCCCAAGTCCTTTTCTTCAGGGCTGCTCTCAAGCCAGTTGCTGCCCAGCCGGTATCAGTGCTTGGGATTGCCCCAACCCAGACACAGGACCTTGCACTTGGTCTTGTTGAACTTCATGAGGTTGGCTTGGGCCCACCTCTGCAGCCTGCCAAGGTTGTATTTCACCAAGCTTATATTTCATTCACTTTTCTTCACTTTATCCTTCAGCACTGGGGAAAAAAAAAAAAAAGGAAAAAAAAAAAGAGCAGCTGTATATTTGACATCACTTTTCCCATAGAGAACAGCAGTAACTGTTATTGAATAATGCATACACTAAATGGGAAGCAGTCTTGCCTTCAATGGCCTGTGATTTGAAAACCTTGTGCTTTGGGTGACTTTGAGCAAATGACTTCACTGTTTTCTTTCCAGAGTTCTCCTGGTTTGCAGGTTATGTCTACTACATACATATAATGCTCTTCAAAGCACTTGGCTTCTGTGAATGATATTTCTAAATGAATGAAGTAATAACAACTTCCCTTTTTCATTTTCCAACCTGATATGGGTATCTGCTGCCAAATGCTCCTATTACACTAAGTATACACTTCCATCTATGCATTAAGGGCACAGTGTTCCACAAGGCTGTGGAAGGTCCATATACAGGACTAAAGGACTGTGGAGGAAGTGGAGGGAGGTATTCTTCCATGAGAAAACACATGAAAGGGTGCAAGCATTCCCAAGCCAGGACAGCTCCTCAGCTAAACCTGAGCTCTGATGTCACAGGGCAGACTTTGGTCAGAGAAAACAGAGGAAGAGTAACAAGCTGTCCAAAAAATCAGTGTGTTGAGCAGGTCTGTCAGTGAAACACCCTGGGCTTATATTTGCACTCCCACTTTCCTCCTCATTGCCTTCTTATGCTGATACCTACTGTCTCAGTCTAGAGGGGGAGAGAGACTTGGTTCTTTTTTGAACATTCCCATGCTGTGAAATTAAAGGTAAAAACGAAGTCAAATATCAACAGCAAGGCTATTTATTAACAGAATAAAGTGGATGAAACAGAAGAAGAGAAAGAGAGGAATTATACTACCACCCCCACCATCTTCAAGACAATTTATGTCCAAGGAGGTCTGAGGAAGGGTGCTGCTGCTTTGACTTGGAGGAGTTATCTTTGTCATGTGCTGTCCAAGTCCTTTTCAGTTCAGACTCCAGCATGTGGTGTCTTCAGTAAAGATGTCTTTTCCCTTCTCCAGGAGTTCTGATTTTCTTCTGAACACAGGAAAAACATAGGGCACGGAGAGAGGAAGGTTCCTGGATGACTGCTTCCAGACTTCATGGTGATGTCCTGTGTCTTTCTCTCTGTCTGAGCTGCTAAGTCTTAGTGTCTTGTATTCGGTTAATCGGAACTGCAACTGCCAGGTGTGCTATCAGTGGGCAGAGCTGATCCATCAGACAGGTCGTTCACAGCAATCTTATCTTTTTATTGGATGTTCCAGAGGGTCTTTTCACCATCCTCTTCCTGTGCAGCTGTTGTCTGAGCAAGGAGCAAAGGTGATTTTATCTTTGTTGATTCACATCAGAGAGACAAGATTTAGTCTCTTACACCTACTCAGACCTATACCCACTTATCCCTCTCCTACTGCACACAGATGTACTTCACCCTGCATGAATTGTTCCAGAAGAAGCAGCTGCTCTTGGCAGGTGTGAGCACTGTTTAGCACATCCCTTTCTTTCCCCCCTCATAGTATGTCTGCACACACACAAGCATGCACACAGTCATATTATTGCACATTAAATTACAGCTATCGGAATCAGATTCTGGCTTACATGATGCTGACAGTGTTGTGTTTTATTGCTAAATGCTGCAAATAATTCCTGACACTCTCAATAATTTATCTTGTGGCTCATCTACTGAGGGATTTCCCTCACCATCTAATATCACCAGAATTTTGCCTGAGGAACAACTGACAGGGAGGACCTGCTGTAATTCCTTGTTTCATTCTTCTGGAACATATTAGCATAATGTAAGTAAATACCACAGAGAAGTTTGACATGTAGTGTGAGTACAGATTTTATGTCACTCTTAAACTGATAAAATATCTTTGTTGAGAAGAGGTAAATGTTCAGGAACTTTAAGTACAGTAATACTTTGCAAAACAGGAAAATGTAAAAGCAGCTTCTGTGTTTGTACCCACTATAATCCAGCCACATTTCTGTATCCTTGCCTCTCATTTAGCATGCACAGAAATTCAGAGTGCAGAAAACAAGTTTTACATTTATGCTGTTACACTACAAACATCTGGATGTGTTCCAGTGTGATCTGGTATAGCTGAATCTGCTCTGGTAGCGGGGTTGGACTAGATGATCTCTTGAGGTCCCTTCCAGCCCCTAACATTCTATGATTTCTGTGATCTGTCTTTGGTATTAAACAGAGAATCTGTGGTTGCATATATAACATTAAGCAAGTGCATAGTCCATCTTGCCTCCACTCAGTTCCCTCACAAAAAGCGTACAAGAAATGCTGAGGAACAGCAGATGTGAGATGTGATTTGCTGATCATACTTCCTGGAACAGAGGTTGCTCCCAAAAGAGTACAGTGAATGCACTAATTGCTTAGTTCCCTACCATAAGAATATAATAATAACCAACCAGGTTAAGACCCAACTAGCCTCAAATAGTGTTTCCCCACCTACCCAGTAGGAAATACACAGGGGATGTTCTTAATAAGTGCGGGCAGATCTTTGGCCAAGCACCAATTCTAGTGGTCAGAGCCTTAGAGAGCACCCGAGCTGAAGGTCATACAGAGATTGACCTATTTAATGAGTTCTGATGGACCTGTCTTAATTTAGTTAATCCCTTCCTGAATCTGTTGCATTTTTTCTTCTGCAGCTTCTTTCAGCAATGAATGCCTTCTTTGATTATCAGCTGTGTGAAAGAACATCTTCTTCAGTTTGTTTTAAAATTGCTCCTGGATGCTTCAGCATTGAAGTTCCAGCAACTACTCTGTGATCAGAATTGGGGAACATTCATTCCTCATGCCCTTCCTCTAACACTGTAATAACTCCATTCTGGTTTAGCATATGCCTCTTCCTTTTGGCTCTTTCTGAAGCCAGATTTGGCCTTTCTGGTCTTCCTTCTGTGCAAGCTATTCTTTCATCACACTTTTTACTACCTCTTTCAACTCTGCTTTTTACAACATAAGGGAAGGACCAACCCTATGTGCTGCTTTTAGAATACATCTGCACCAGACATTTATACAGATGGTTAAAAGTGTTTTCAGTCTGGTTTTCAATTCCTCCCCCTAATAATTCCTAACAGCTTAACAGGCCATGTTGACGGCTGCTGTGCAGTGAGCTTACATAAACAACTCCAAGATTTACTTGTTGACTGGTAACAGCTAATCTAGAGCCAAAAGCAGTATATGCATGACTAGAAATAATTTTCTTCCCAGATGCAGTATTATTGCACATATCTGTGCTGAATTTTGGTTAGTGTATAGCAAGATCAGCAATTATTCAGTCAGATTTAGATTTGGCAGTACTAAATAATTGTTTATTACCACCAGACTCTGCTACTTAACCCTCTTTTCAAGCTTCCTTTTGAGGATATGGTGATACCCCAGCATAGTTAACGTTTCCCTACTATGAAAAAGTAATCATTTGTTCTCCATTGTTTCAAATCCTTTCACCAGTTATTAATCCATGTGAGGCCTTTTCAAATCATGGAATCATAGAATGGTCTGACTTGGAAGGATCTCCAAAGCTCATACTCCAACCCCCTCTGCAATCAGCAGGGGCATCATCAACTAGATCAGGTTGCCCAGAGCCCTGTCGAGCCTCACCTCAAATATCTCCAGGGATGGGGCCCCAAACACCTCCCTGGGCAACCTGTTCCAGTGTACCACTACCCTCATGGTAAAGAACCTAACATCCAATCTAAATCTACTCTTCTCTAGTTTGAAGCTATTGCCCCTTGTCCTATCGCTACAGGTCTTTGTAAACAGTCTCTCTCCATCCTTCTTGTAGGCCCCCTTCAGGTACTGGAAGGTCATTATTAGGTCTCCCTGGAGCCTGCTCTTCTCCAGGCTGGACAACCCCAGCTCCCTCAGCTTGTCTTCATAGCAGAGGTGCTCCAACCCCCTGATCATTTTCATTACCCTCCTCCAGACCTGCTCCATTAGGTTCATGCATTGAGGGCTCCAGACCTGGATGCAGTGCTTCAGACCTGGACACTCTACTCCAGGTGAGGACTCACCAGAGCATAGCTTCATCTCTTTCTAAGGACCTTTGGGAATGAACCTTGTTGAACGCTTTCTGGAAACTCTCAGTTTATCAGCTGAATCACCTTTATTCATGTACATCCTCACACCTTCACAGAGGACTCATAGTCCATGTGGAGAGACTAAGAATCACAGGCTAACATTGCACCAGGCAGGGGTTTTTAGTAGATATTAGTGAAATCATATCTGGCTGTTAGGATGGTGTCACTGAAGCACTGGGATAGGCTGCCTTGGAAATGTTCCCAGCTGAAACAAGGGGCAATGGATGTAGACTACAGCACGGGAGGTTCCACCTCAACATGAGGAGCAACTTCTTTACTGTAGGGGTCACAGAGCACTGGAACAGGTTGCCCAGGGAGGTTGTGGGGTCTCCTCTGGAGACTTTCAAGACCCCTTTGGATATGTTCCTATGTGACCTACGCTAGATTATATTGTTACGTGGTCCTGCTCTGGCAGGGAGTTGGACTCAATGATCTCCAGTGGTCCCTCCCAGCCCCTAACATCCTGTGATCCTGTGATTTGTGAGTTATTGCTTGCTTTGGTCTTATTTTAGGACTTATTTTAGGACTTCTTTCTAGGTTCAGTCACAGCATTTGGAAGAGAAACCAACTCATAGCCTTATTCTCTTCACTACCTAGGAGGCAACACCAATCTGGAGGGGCAGAGGGAACATATGTGTTAGGACCCCCCTCTGGACCAGCACGCTTGCTTTCTTACAGCAATAGAAGATGTTTTTTTGCCTGCAGGGAAAAGGAAAAGTGCATCTAAGAAATTGTTCAGTGTAAACACCAGCAAATTCATTATTCACAGCTGTTCAATGAAAGTTTTATGTTAACAATTCTTTTTTTTACAGTGCATGGCTCATAAACTATTTGCTGCCTTTTTGTATCTTTTTGCTTCCTCCATTTACTAGGTCACATTCATTGCAGGTGAAGCTTTTGAAACAAAAGAACAAATAAAGATCTGAAGTGAGTCAATGCTTTTGAGCACTCACTAGGTACAAGATGCCTTGTGCTCCGTCTGACTCAGCTCCATTATTCATTGCCTGAAATTTCCCAGAATGTGAAACATGTTGAAAATGTCACTTACAACAGGAGAATTTGTTTTAATACAATTTAGTCTGAATATTTATGGTGCTTGCAGTGCTCCCATCTGTGCTTATGAACCTTTTCTTTCTATAAATAGGTGAAGGAAACTGCATTTTGTTCATATCTTGTCTTCAGTGAGAGTCTCATGACTTTTATTCAGCCTGTGTTTGCAGAGGTCATTATGAATAACTTGTTGCTGAAGCTGCAGTGAGAGATAAGAGCTCTACACATGGCATCCTCCAGTAAGGACTGGCCACAGTGATTTTCACTAGTTTCAGAATTTTTCTTCATATTTCCATTGTGAGTTGACTCTTTGTCAGAATGACTTCTCCAGGCCTGGCACATCCTCTGCTTGGTCTTGTTCTGAGACCAGAGCTCATGCATTCATCAGATCCAGCAAGGTGTGCTTCATCCAATTCCAAGTTCTCACAACAATGTTAACAGCCACTGCATTTTAATGCAGGTTGCATTGTTGATTCTTATGACTTTGTGGACATTGAGGGATCCATCTGCAAGCTTGAATTTAAGCAAAGGCAGAAGTACTGGGGCCATTAGCGAGGCATGGGCAAATAGAAATTGAAGCTATACACTGATGTACTAAGTTGCACCAGGGCAGCTTTAATTTGGATATCAGGAACAATTTCTTCCCCAAAAGGGTTTTCAAGCCTGGAACAGGCTGCCCAGGGCAGCGGTGGAGTCCCTGTCCCTGGAAGGGTTTCAAAGGTCTGTAGATGTGGTGCTGAGGGACATGGTTTAGTGGTGACTTGGCAGTGCTGGGTTAATTGTTGGACTTGATGATCTTGAAGGTCTCTTTCAACCAAACCAATTCTCTGATTCTATGATTAATTAAGACCTTATTTTATTTGAGTAGAGTAGCAAAAATATTAAAAATCCATAGTGTGAGGAAGATTAGATGCTATTTCTTAAAGAAAATAATAAAAATGTAGTCCAATAGCTTAACCCTTCAGCTTAGATCAAAACCACACTTCTGCCAATGTCATGTGTTGTATTCAAAGTCTGTGAAGCCTAGCATAACAAATTGCGGAGATAAGCAACCTTCAGCCCACAAAGAAACCTGCTGTTGAGAGGAGGTGCTGTCATCACAGCTGGCTACAGCTCAGCAATGCTCTGCAGGCAGCTAGGAGGTCTGGAGGTACAGACCCAGGCTGTGTCCCAGCTGGCAGTTCTGCTGCACTGAAGTGCAGACAAGGAGGGATGAGGAGCCCAGCAGAGTCTCACTTCTCTCCATCTGCTTCAATTTTCCTAGTGGCCCTACTGCTTATCTCATATGTGCATACTTTTTTAACCTATCTACCTAATTATTTTCATAATCAAAATTATATTCATAAACCCAGCATGCAGAAAAAGAAAAAAGGGCAGTGACTGAGAGCACAAGGGGAAGGGAGGGTGGTACCACCACAGTGGTTCTGTCAAAGCTTTGGCCACCTACCCAAAGAGACAGGTTCAGTCTCCACACATTTTCACTGATAATTCAGGCAGATCAGGATGGACACATGACAAATGGTCACCCTTTTCTGGAGAAGGTCCATTTCTCTGTTTGGTGCAGGACTGGTCAGGGAGTGTGCTGCTGCCACTTTCCTGATCAGCACAGCTTGCTCAGTTTGTTCCTGCCAAGACCAAAGGCTCCATTGCTAGACTCAGTTCAGGACTAGAAGCCCCTGTTTTCCTGCCTGCAACCTAAGCCTCCTCTACTGAATTGAAATATTAGCAATGATTATTGCAGTAAGCAGAGCACCTGTGTTGCCATTACTGTCCAGAAGAGATCTAAACAGTCATGAGCACCTTTTGGTCCATGCTTTCTGCAGCTGTTTTTTTCAGGATACCTGTTCTCCCTTGGGGGACTTTCAGGCACAGTTAGCTTTCATGAAGGATCTGAGGGTTATCATAACTATAGTGATTGCCTCCATTTCATGTAAGAGCTGATTTGCTATTGACCCTCCTGCAGAATAATACAACTTAAGGCATGAACTGAGTTTGGCTTGATTCACTCACTGTTCCCCTTACCTCCTGTTTCTGTTGCAATACAGGGCAACACTCTCTCTGCTTGGGGATGTTGAGGCTTGACACCGCAAAGCCAGGGGGTATGTCAAAATGCATTTTAGAGTACTGAAGAAGAGCTTGTTCATTGAACTCCACTGAATGATGACCTCAAAACGAGCATGTGGCAGGGCCTCTGCGATGATGCAAAGGCTTGACAAGTTCAAATAAGCTTTTCAGCAGCTGCATGCACATATTTTTTCTCACTCAACTGATGAGATCGTCACTGTGATAGACACTCAGAAGCTGGGTGTTTAAGTTCAGCAAAGGAGGGAAAATGCTGATATTATTCAGGAATTGACTGGTGTCTGCCAAAAGCTAGCACCACTAGCTGAGGTTTGATGGAAAAACAGAGAAAATGTTGAAAATGTGACAGCCAGGGAACGTGTTCTTGATTGCTTCGAACTGGGTAGTATTTGCACAGATGGGGCACCTATCCTAGCTGGCAGAAATACTGCTTGTGTCACCCTGCTAGAAAGGATTTTGCTTCCACAGTTATCCAAAATATTCTTTCATTGTCATTGAGAGTCTCTGCACTACATACCTGGAGCTCTAAACCTGTGTGTCTTTTTCATTAACACGAGACTTTTGCATTCACAAGATCAAGGTTTCTTAGAAATGTGAAGAGGAGGAAAGGGATGCTCCTCTGCAGTGTTAGTTAGCTGGTGCAGGAAAAGACCTTTCACAACTTTTTGGAAATAAAATAAGCAAGTGGCTTTTGGAAGGCAAGAGTGAATTCATCAATCACAGCAAGCTGCTTAAAGACCAGGATTAGAAGTGAACTGGCTTCCTTTACAGACATCACCTTTTGTCTCTACCGCATCAGTATGTCTACAGGGGAATGACTCTTTCTGTTATGAAGTTTAATGGCCTTTTTCATGACAAACCCAATAAAAAACCCCTTGTCTCGTAATAATTTGGACTGCTTTCTTTTACAGCAGTTAGGAGTTAATAATAGGGCTATAAATTAGGAGATCTGTCCTGCAATGTCATTGATTCTGGGCTGATAGGAGTGAAGTTTTGAAGAAATGGTGGTAGAAAAGACCATTGTGGCCATTTCATAATCCTCTTGCTGAATTTATAATTGGAAATGTTGAACCTGAAAACTACAGCTGGTCTTGAGAAGGAACTGCAATTCATCCCTACTGATGAAGGCCAGTGTGGATAGATGCAGCCCTGACCTGATTGGAGTGTGCTGCAGCTGTACTCCCAGCATAAATGGTGTGACACAGGAGAGATCTCCCTGCCTTGATATGGGCTAAAAAAAAGGAGCATTTTACTCTCCTCCTGATGAAGTCATCTCTGCTGGAGTGCATAATTACTGCTGAATTTTAAAACAGCTGTAACACATAATATTAATGCCTGAAGAGAACAGCAAAAGAGCATTTCCAGGGAAACAAACCACCACATTTCCCTGCTCACTGCCATAATGAACTGAGATAAAACTAAGGCTGGTTTAGAGCTAACAGGGTTTAAGAACCAGTCAAAACTGAGAAAGATAGCACTTAAAAATGGTCAGGATGGTATGATGGGAGTAAGTGTGTGGAGAAAAGCAAGACTTTGCTTTTGTTTCCCATCTCACATTCCCAGCACATCTCCACCAGTTCATCACTTGAAATCTGGCATGTGGGAGGAAGAGGACCATGAGAGATAGTAGGAATGCAAGAGGTGTAAGAGCTGGGGAAAGAAACCTAAGGATGAGTGGCAAAAACAATGTTACAAGTCCAGTTTTGAATACACACTTAAGGTTTAAACATCTATCCATGTGGTGAGGTGATCTAATGATGCCATCTCTACTTAGAGAAGTGAATAGGAAAAACAGGGCAACAGAAAGGAGACAGAGATCCATCTACTCTGGAGCATTCTTTATGAAGGTATTTGAAGTTACCATGCTGGACAGATCCCCTCTGACATCAGTGGATCAGTATGAGGTGTTCCTGTGCAGAGGTTAATTTTGTTGCCAAACACTTAAGTAAGGAGAGAAAACAATCGCAGTGCTGCATCACTCTGCAGTACAGGCAGTCTCCAAGCCAAAGACATCATCCTAGAAATGCTGGTTTTAACCATTCTATTGTGCTGAACCAGTAACCAGAAAGCCACTCTTTCTTTTGTCCAGTTCTGGCTCAGGATATATGAAGACCTCAAAACCCCCACAGTTCAAGTTCAGTTATAATTCCAGTCTGTGGCTCAGTTGGTGGCACATAAGACCCTTAATGGGAAGGTCATGAGTTCAAGCCTGCAGTGGGCAGTAGTGGCCTCCCTACTCTAGTCATGGGGTCTGTGGTGACAGGTTGGACTCGATGATCTTTGAGGTCTCTTCCAACCTTAGTGATACTAATTCCAGTTCCAGTTCAATTGAAGCAGGGATGGGGGATGTCAGAGGGGAATCATTTCAGGCTGATGTTTGGTTCAGGTATGGTACAACTCTTTGAGCATTTTTCTCTGACGTTCCTATTATAATGCCTCCGGATTAAATAAAGAAAGAAAGAAAGAAAGAGCAGAACCTGGCTTCTGCAGAACAATGGCATACACATTGAGGCTAGATGGATCCCGATCTGAGTCTGACTGATTATAACTGCGGTGGAGAACTTCAGCCAGGGTAGTTTGATAAACTACACAATAGGACAGTGGGCAAGGTGATGGAGCTATTAGCAGCAGGAGATGATAAATCTCTCTCTTTTTTTTTTTTTTTTTCTTTTTCTTTATTTTTTTTTTTAATGGGAACTGACTGACAATGACATCTCTAGTGTATTACAGATTGTCTCATCTGCTTCTCCCTACAGACATGACTGAACAAAGATCAAGTCAAATAAATGATTAAAATTTAGCTGCTACAAAGTGTAGCTTTTTACTACCTGAAATCCCAGGCCATGGTAGGTGTATTCCCTGCAGCACTTGGGAGGGTTCACACAAGAACAGCACTTTATGGTGTTGCAAATGCTTGTGTGGCTCATTATTCTGTTTCTATCAGTGGCGGTAAGGGGATGGCTAAGGGTAGGCATACAGTCATCCCATGCACATGGATTCCTTTGCCCTAGCCCAACTTTTAAACAGAGAAATATCCTTTCTTCAGCCCAGCTTTGGAATCTGAGGCAGGAGTCTCAGGACCCGCATGTGAAATCAGAGTCACTTGCAAGGCAGGACATAATGGCTCAAGCACATCTATGCATCAGTCTCCAAATGATATCACATGTAAGTCAGATATCTCAGCAGGGACTGCACATGTAGGTCTCCGCATCTAAAATGTGCCCTCAGATTAGGTTGGTCTTGATGATCTCAAAGGTCTTTTCCAACCTGGTTAATTCTGTATTCTATTCTGTAACCAAAGAATCAGCATTCTTTAATTATCATCATCACAGAATGTTAGGGGTTTGAAGGGACCTTGAAAGATCACCCAGTCCAACCCCACTGCCAGAGCAGCATCACCTATACCAGATCACACAGGAACACATCCAGGTGGGTTTTGAATATCTCCACAGAAGGAGACTCCACCAGGCCCTGAGCAGCCTGTTCCAGTGTTCTGTCACCCTCACAGTGAAAAAATTTCTCCTCATGTTTCCATGGGACTTCCTACACCTTAGCTTCTACCCATTGCCCCTTGTCCTACCATTGGGCATCACTGTGCAGAGCCTGGATCCATCCTCTTGGCACTCATCCTTTACATATTATAAACATGAATGAGGTCACCCCTTAGTCTTCTCCAAGCCAAAGGGACTCAGATTACTAAGTCTCTCCTCATAAGGAAGATGGTCCACTCCCTTCAAGTGGTCTTGGAAGCATGGCATTTAGTTTCCTGGATCCTCAAAGACTTTTTTTCTGCACAGTTGGGATGTTAAGAAGAGAAAACAAAATCCATCACATTTTCATTTAGTCCACACCTGAGAGACATGCAGTATCTATCTGAGCTCACCTAGGAGGTCCTGAATCATACTCTTCCATTTTCTATCTTCCTCAGTCCATCCTGTCAAACTGTATAAAGTAGAGTTGGGAAATTACAATACTTTCCCTACGTCTGTTTTACAGAAAAGAAACAGGCATAGTAATCATGTTTGGTAGGAAGTCTGGTATTGACAACATATACTTCAAGTGCACCCAGCAGGTATCATTGCCATTAGGGCTTACACACAGCAGCACCTAAATTCTGGGCTGTCATCAGGCTCAGGAGCAAACAAGATGTTAAAAGGTTTAACACTGTCAAGTCTGGGTCTGTTCTGGGTCACACAGTGCTGTAACTCTCAGGAGCCTGAAGGCCTATGTGCAAAATATATCTAGCATTTATAAACCCATAGTTTGAAGAAGGGGTTTTGCATCTCAGTTCTGAAGTCTGGCAGCTCTGTTCCACTTAAACCTTACTTCAGGCACCCTTAGGAGTACTACCCTATAACTGAGCTTGTTCTGTGCAAATCACAGGGTAGATTAAAAATGTTCACATGATGCATTTATGCAGTGGTTGTAAACAGGCTACAGAATGTTTCCTTAATTACACAGAAGAAGGTTAGTTTCCTTTTTGTTGTTGTTGTTGTTGTTTTAATATGAAAACAAAGACAGTACCTGGATTTTATTTAATGATAACCCAAATAGTTTATTAAAGGTACCTATTTAAAAATCACTGATTTATCTGAAATGGTTTCCCATTATTGATAGAATCTGAAATTGCAATTGCTCTTTACTTCAAAAGACTGAAGCTGTTAGGACTCAAAAAGGGTAAAAGGCTTTTGTCTGTGTTTCTGTGGACTGGCTAGCCAGTTTAATGACTAAGTGAAGACATGCTTCTTTAGCACATAGAAAGTGTAGGATGAATTGAGTTGGACTCTATGATCTACAGAGGTCCCTTCCAACCCCTAACATCCTGAGATCCTGTGATCTGCATTGAATTCAAAGCCAGCCACAGAAAGGTGGCCTTTATTTGAACCATGGCATGATTGACTTTGCTATTATTTTTTCCCTTTACTTGCTTGGAATGCACATTTCCTTTCCATACCTTCCTTTTCCCCAGAGTAGCCATGTACTTCAGGAGATGGGTACTTACTAATGGTTTTATGAATCATAGCTTGTGTATTAACACTGTGCTTAGCCTGTGGCTTAGGAGTGAAGGCCAGAAAATGGAGGCAGCCAGTACAACCTTTTTAAGTTGTTGGGAATGAAAGAGATGGGAAGAGTAACTGATTGCTTAGACTGTGACCTGAGGCTGCTTAAAAAGAAGTGACCTGTGCAGGCAGAGGAGAAGAACCCTGTCTGCTCTCAGGCTGGTGAGACACTACAAAGTTGAGCTTTGAAAGAAAAGACTGAGCAAGAACAGGAGGAGGACTTAATTTAGTTTAAAAAAAAATAGAACCTGAGTAAGGCTGGTGTCCAGATAGGTCATTTCTGAAAGAGGCTCCTGGGGTTTCCACATCTCAGGTCATTCTAGTTTTAAGTCTCTTTAAGAACATTGAAAATTTTGGACTTATCTGAAGCTGGAGGAAGAAGGTTTGTTTAAGTGTCAAAATTCACAGGTTAACCTCTATGGCCTTTTGAGGAAGATGACTTTTTAAAATGCTAAGACAGTGGCAGCCTTGTTTTCCCTGCTATGCAGGCAATGGGAGTTCAAGGCATCCTCATGCTGTTCAAATACCTCATACAGAAGCTACACCTTCCCCTATATGTAGTTTTGGATATTGTAGAAGAGATCAAACTTGTGATCTTTTTGCTAAGGTTTAGAGGAGAAGGCGATGTGTGGAAATCCATTTCTAAATCTTTGCAGCGCTGGAGGCCTGCAACTGAAATGTGGTAGATAAATGTGAGTAAAATGTACCAAGTAACATGTGGAGCAGAAAGCATTTACTATTATGTTAAAGTGCTTGCTGAATGCCTCTTTGTTGTTATACTTACAAGGAGCACTTTGCATGTAGAACATGGATCACTTATGGAGCCAACACATTATTGTGTTAGAAAGAGTAGATTAGCAACAATATGGATCAGGTAGGGAGGCTCTCAGCAAAGGGAATTTACCCTTACCACATAAAATGGGAACACAAAAACCTATTCTATACTTTTATGCCTTTGTCAGGCCACATGACAAGAAAGCTGCTAGATGCTTTTAACAACCTTGTACAAAGGCATGCATAACAGACACAGCTCCCATAGGGATTAAATTGTCTGAATGTTTTGTTTCAAATTATAGCTGTATTTGTCTCCCATTTTCAATCCTTTGTCCTGCTTTTGGCTGGGATAGAGTTAATTTTCTTCATAGTAGCCAGTACAGTGCTGTGGTTTGGGATTTAAGGCCAGAGTAATGTTGATAACACTAATGTTTTAGTTGCTGTGAGAAGTGCTTACACTAAGTCAAGACTTCATAGCTTCTCATAGTATCCTGCCAGTAAGGCAAATGGGTGTACACAAGAAGCTGGGAGGGGATGCAGCCAGGACAGCTAACTCAAACTGGCTAAAGAAATGGATGATTCTGTGCTGAACAAAACTGGAGGAAGTTGGCTGGGGAGTGGTGGCTTGCTGCTTGGGGACTGTGTGGGCACCAGTCAGAGGGCTGGTGGTGAGCAATTGTGTTGCGCATCACTTATTTTGTGTATTCTTTTATTGTTATTACTGTTTCCCCTTCCTTTTCTGTCCTCTTAAACTGTCTGTATCTCAGCCAACAAATTTTACCATTTTTTTCCCTTTTTTTTTTCTGATTCTCTCCTCCATCTCACTGGGGGAGAATGTGCAAATGGCTGAACCACATGACCTACCTACCCCAAAACCTGGGCAAGTGGAATCACTGGAGGGCAGGAGTGTTCCAGAGGTCAAGACACTGACACTATTTCAGACCAAGGCAACAGCATTCCTTGGAAGACTTCCAAACCACTGGGGTGTGCTTTACCTTGCATGCTTTACCTTGCATGCTTTTTCAGGCAGATATTGTAGCAGTAGCAGGTGAAAATGAAGTCACAGACAGGCAAGTCAGAAATTTTTCTGTATTTCAAAGGACAAAATTATCCAGAGCCTACCCTCAGTGGGTCCATTGCCAACAATGATTGGTACTGGCAACTGGCAGTGCTCATTCTATTCAAAGCTAAAACTAATGCAAGGCATAGATTTGTTGAGCCTGTGGCAGTAGGCAGGCAAAGGCTGCCATGGAGAGGAGTTAAAAGAAAGGATCTGAGCTTTTTGTTCTCTGTAAACTATCTCTACCCACTTGTTATGGGCTGAGTAGTCCTTGGTCTTTCTAATAGCAGAAGTTTTCTCATAAATATTTGCTTGCACATTGCCCATCTTGCTCTTACCCAATCAATTTCAAGAGATCAATATAGGAAATAGAATGCCTTTTTTTAACTATAACTTGGCTTATGTATTCTGGACTAATACTGGAAGAGTAAGCATGTGATCTAAACTAATCACATCTCTGGTCTTTCTAAAACTGTCTGTGAGAAAATTTGGGCCCACACTAAAGTTTTCTTCTTCTTGTGATTCAGTCTTGTTTTACCTCATACAGGGTTTTAGTTGTTTAATTATTTCTGAGTATTTTAACTGTTTAACCAAGCTGTGAGAGATCTTTTGCAGTTTCTATGTACTTCTGCAGGGAAGAGACCGATTGTTACATTATCCATTAAATGCTGCAGAAGACTGCAGAGGCAGTACATTGTATTCAAGTTATCCAGATGCTACTGATTTCTTCTTTTCCAAAGAGTTGCATGACTCCAATTTGTTTTACCAGAGGCTATAACAGTTAAAATCTCACACAGAGGTTTGAAATTCTATAATAATACAAGAAGAGAGCTAGATTTCTATTGTTGTACCAAGATTAGAGTTCACAGGTCATAGAGAGTTGCTAAGGAAGCAGAGCCTGAGCTTTGTGAGTAAGACAAAATAAGAATTTTCAGCTTTCACTCCTCAGTTGTCTTGCTCATCTGAAAAGAGCTGGAATTGTTATTGTAATGAGCCTTAAAACATAATTAATTGTGCTCTTTTTCAAATACTTTGAATACAGAGACAAGAATGAGGGAGATGTGTCAATCCAGTCCCTGTGCTTGAGTAACAAGGATTGTTATGTAGTCCCTATATGACCATAGCCAGGATTTCACAGTAATGCAGCTGAGAAAACAGTATCTGACCCCTAGGCAGACAGTTTGATATCTAGCAGATTTTTTTTTCACCCCAGCCTGGGTGGTTTTGTGCTGCTATGGTTGCTCATGGAACACCAGTCAGTTATCCTTTGCTTCAGTAAAGTGGTTTTGTAAACTGAAGAGAGAAGGAGAATGTGTGTATATGGAAGGAGAATGCATGTATAAGTGGTCAGTCTTGTGCATATTGCTGATAGATGATGACAAATGGATCCCTCAGTATGGAGCCCTCAGATTGTGAATGCTGCCATGGAGTTCGACAGCCAAACTAGTTCACCCAGTAACAGCATGTTACCAGTAAAATCTGGAGTAAAAAAACCATCAGAAACTTCAAGGTAGATATAATTTGGCTCAGGCTATCATTAATGTGGAAACTCTACACACCCCACCAGTTGAAAAATACTCCATATTAGCTTTCTAGACCTCATAAGCAACATATAATGGTGTGGTGGTTTGAAAGGAAAGGCTCTGCTTTCCCTCCCCCACTGAGAAAGAGACCACGGCTAAACTCAGTCGGAGAAATGAGTATATATTTTACAAGGAAACAGATTATATGTAACAAAACAAATACAGGTATTTTACAATATATACAGAAATATACAGCAAATGAACTCAACCAGAAACCAGACCCCCCACAGAGGGGGCTTCCCCCTGTGCCCCCTTCACCCCCCTACCTCCCTTCTCCCCCAAAGAGGTAGAAGAAGAGACGAGTATGGTTAGCAGGACAGGGGAAGAAGCGGACAGGCCTGTTAGATGGAGTGAGTTAGTTCTCATCTCTTGGCAAGAAGCCCAGAAGCAGATCCAGCCGAGAGGGTCAGCGAAGAAAGGAAGACTGAGAGAAAGTTCCAGCTGCGCTGGGACTAACCTCACCTCCCACAATTCTACCAAAGAAATTAGTTTAGAATACCAAAATATTTTATAAACATTTAGCCAGTGTGCCCCTTGCTTAAAGGCACAGCGTCAAACGGCCACAAATGGTAAAGAAGAAACATGTCCTTTCTACATTTTGATTATGAAGATTGGGAGCGCCTTGGACATGGATTGTTGTATTTATATGTATGCTGTGTCCAAAGGCTTGTCACTACCACTGTCTAGAATATACTCATGCAAGATATTTTTGTGAAGAATGCTGTGGGTTTTGAAAATAAGTTATTTTCTTGATTTATCCTCAAGGATGCTCTCATCCAGAAATTTAAGTGGTGAAGTTAAGGAGTCTCTGGTCATTTCTAATCAGAAAGAGACCAGAATGGAAAACTTGACCTTTTCAAGCAGAAAATTCCTATTTTGACATAGTTCTGTTTTTCCACACATTCAGAAGTGTTTGTTTTGTCCCTGCATGAAACAAAAACAAAATGTGAAGCTTAAAAATAACTTCAAAATTTAGTATTTAGCTTTAAGTTTTACCTTCATTTAGCTTTACATATCCTTTTTTTCCATTCCCATAGATGCGGAAATCCTCATAATAGCAGAGATGATGACAAGGAGATAACAAAAATTATAAAAGGCTTTTTTCTTTTTTTTTTTCCTGTTTCTGAAAGAGAAGGATTCCATCAGAGCTCCTATGATCTCCATGAAAGGGCTAGAGGAAACAACTATTAATGAGTATTAAGAAAGCTGTCCAATTCAACAGCTCTAAAGCTGTCAAGGTCTGCTGTATCACATCTCACTTGGGGAAGGTTTAATTTGAAGAAACTCCATTCACCACCACTCTTTGGGCCTGGCCATCCAGCCAGTTCTTAACCCAGTGAAGTGTCCACCCATTCAAGCCATAAGCAGCCAGTTTCTCCAGGAGGATATTGTGGGAAATTGTGTCAAAGGCTTTACTGAAGTCCAGATAATCAACATCCCCACCCTTTTCTTCATCCACTAAATGGATCTCCTTGTCATAGAAGGAAACCAGGTTCATTAAGTAGGACCTGCTCTTCACAAACCCGTGCTGACTGGGCTTGATCATCTGGTTGCCTTGCACAGGCTGCAAAATGGCATTCCAGATGACCTGCTCTGTAAACCTCCTCAGCACCAAGGTCAGACTGACAGGTCTGTAGTTTCCTGGGCTCTCCTTCTGGCCCTTCTTGCAGATGGGCATTGGAATAGGTTACTCTGGGAGATGGTAGAGTCGTTGTCCCTGGATGTGTTCATGAAATGTGTGGACATGACACTTAGGGATGTGATTTAATGGTTGTGGTGGTGTTAGGTGGTGGTTGCACTCAATTATCTTAGAGGTGTTTTCCAACCAAAACAATTCTATGATTCTGTGATTCAATGATTCAATTTTCCTTCAACTATCCCCTACTGGAAATAATCTGTTTTCAGAGAGGTGAAAATAACAATTAGTTGATAAGCTACATTGATTTTCTAGTGGATCTGACACTCTTGAGAGACAAGTGCCTCCCTACTTAAAGATACCATCCTCTCCTTAAGACTCAATGCCACAGAAAAGATTGTTTATCATTAGCTCCTTGTATGTTCTCCTGCAAAGGCAAGAGGCTTGGAGTGGGAGAAAGAGTTGACTAGAATAAGGAAGTGTTTATATTTAAGAACCCAGGAGATTAAAATATTAAAGGAAAAAAATACACAGTCAAAGTAAGGAGGAATGTCAGAAGATTAATTGAAGGAGAAAGTAGAAAGTCCTCAACCACACAGATTTGTTTCAGCACTCAACACTAAATAGAAATACATAAATCTTTATGACACACACTTGAAAGACATTGAAAAGAACTTGTATCATCATTAAAGTATGAAGCCAGGTTACTTCTTCAGTAGTCTCATGAAGATCCTTTCTTCCCCATCTCTACAGCTACCTCTCCTCCATGCTCTAGACAACTCTGTCTCTGAAAGGACCATTTACTTTCAGTTGTTAAAAAAATGGGTCTAAAGAGTACTCCAGTCCTTTCTCCAAAGTAAAACTTCTTGGTTTACTTTCAAAACAAAAGTAATTCAAACTCTGAAGAGATGAGCTACATCCTTATGCACACAATCATTCTCTGTAAGAACACCATCTCTTCTTCTTCCTGACTCCTGTTTGACACAAGTACAGAAATGAACCAAACTGGCTTAAGGACAGACAATCAGAGAGAATAAAGACAAGTTCATGATAGACATTCTCACTGCCGATTTATAGTGAGTATGAAAGAGTTGGCCCAGCAGTCCTCATGAGCTGGGAGTTTCCTACAGTTGTATCTTGCAGCCTTCATCAGTTCTCTGAGCTTGTCTCCTTCTGTTGCCTGATTGAATTAATTACCCAGGCCATGGGAAGTAGAAAGGCAGAAGCGGCCCTTACTTAAGTTTATTTGAAGGCACCAGCAATTACAGAATCACAAAATCACAGAATCATAGAATGGTGAGGTTGAAAGGGACCTATGGAGCTGATTTAGTCCAATCTCCCTTCCAAAGCAGGTTCACCTAGGGCAGGTTGCTCAGGAAAGCATCCAGGTAGGTTTTGAAAGTCTCCAGAGGAGACTCCACATCATCTCTGGGCAGCCTATCCCAGTGCTTTCTCACCTTCACAGTAAAGGAGTTTTCCCTCATATTCGAGGTGGAACCTCCTGTGTTCCAGTTTGTGTCATCTTATCACTGGACCAGTGAAAAGAGACTGCCCCCTTCTTCTTGACACCCACCCTTAATATATTTATGGACACTGATCAGATCCCCTGTCAGCCTTCTATTCTCCTCATAAGAGAAATGTTCTATTCCCTTAATCATGCCCATAGCCCTCCTCTGGACTCTGCAGTAGTTCCTCATCTCTGTGTCCTAGGCACACCTAATCTATGGCAAAGAGCTTAGCACTTTTTTTTTCTTTTTCTTTTTTACTTTTTTCTTTTAAGACAGAGTAGAATTTATTTGGTGAATGAATGAAATGAGACCATCATTGTTTCCTGGGTTACCAAGGCAGTTCAGGGTGCCTGACTTCATCAGAGACCTGCGCTGCAAAGGCTGACATTTGACTGTACTACATAGGTAGACTGAGACAGTTGGGGCTATTCGGTCTGGAGAAGATTCTAAGACCTTATTGTGGCCTTCCAGCATCTGAAGGGGGGCTAGAAGAAAGCTGGTGAGGGAGTCTTTAGGACATCAGGTAATTATAGGATTAGGGGAAATGAGTAAAACTAGAAGTGGGTATATTCAAACTGGATGTTAGGAAGAAATTCTTCCCCATGAGGGTGGTGAGACACTGGAACAGGTTACCCAGGGAGGTGGTAGAAGCTCCATCCCTGGAAGTTTTTAAGACCAGGCTGGATGTGGCTCTGAGCAACCTCATCTAGTGTGAGGTGTCCCTGCCCATGGCAGGGGTTTTGGAACTAGATGATCCTTGAGGTCCCTGACAATTCTGTGATTCTAAGAATTAGCCAAAGCCACAAAGGTTAACAAAAGGATACAAAAGGTATGGAAAGTTCAAAAGAATACTAGATATCAGAATTATAATTTCAAGTACAATTAAACATTTGGCTACATATTTAAAACTCAGGGTTTCTGGTCCTCCCTGCAATTTGGTGAGAAGCCTATCAGTGTTCTCTGAGGGTGCTGGGCCAGGCCATAATTAATTGCTCCCCCCCAAAAAAGAGAGCAGTCCATCATCCACCAAGGGCATGCTAGCTCAGCAAGCAGTGATGGAGTACCACTTCAAAACATATTTTTTTCTCCAATGAGCAAACCTGATAGGATGATTTTTGTCCTTCCCTTCACATCACCATGGCAAATGTCCATTTTTGTGGGTACAGTTGAAAAATTATTGAAAATGCCCCATCATTTTTTTTCTTTCATTATAACAGAATCAAATATTTACCAGACAGGTGTTTTCTGCTAGGGGTCGGAGCTCAAATCACTGGCTTTCTGTGGCATGATAACAATCAGCATTCATGGTGTGTCACAAGGATCTGACTCCTACAGGTCTCAAAGAGCAAACCAGTTCTGTACCTTTATGCTCTCATCCTCTTTGTCAGTTTAAGTTATTCTCATGAAGGGTCATAACTTTACTGCTGGAAACACATGGCACTGTATGATAATGTGTTATAAACTGCAGCACTCACACATTAATCTTCTGGCTATCATCTCTCCCCTCCCCTTCAGTTTGAGGAGTTAATAAATATGTTGTAAATATTATGCCAGAGTGAAAATTGGCCTAAAACCTGAGTGAAATATCTGTGTAAAATGAATATGAAAACATGGAAGTAGCTAGTTTGAGACTCTTTTCCACCCTTATTTGATTCAAACCTGAAATCTGACTTAAATGGTTAATGATTTAATCGTTTCTGGATAATGAATTGTTTCACTTGCTGAAATTTTAATCTGGGATGCAAAACTACACTTGTGAATATATTACTATTTCTAGGAGCTCATTATTCTGAATTGTGTGTGTGTGTATACACACATAAATATAAGGATACATGTAAAACACATGGATACAAATCTACAGAATCACAGAATTGTCAGGGTTGGAAGGGACCTCAAGGATCAAGCCAGTTCTTTATCCACTGAATGGTCCATCCATCAAACCCATATTTTACCAGCTTGGAGATCAGGGTGTCATGTGGGACAGTGTCAGAGGCTTTGCTCATGTCTGGATAAATGATGTCGGCTGCTCTCCCCTTGTCTATTGAGGTGATGAAAGTCCCATTCCTGGAGATATTCAAGGTCATGCTTGATGGGGCTCTGAGAAACCTGATTTTAGGCTTGATGGGGTGCTTGGTTGCATGGTTTAGTTGATTACATGGTGTTGGATGATAGGTTGGACACAATGATCTTGAAGGTCTCTTCCAACCTGGTCTGGTCTATTCTATTCTATTCTATGCTATGCTAAGCTATGCTATGCTATGCTATGCTATGCTATGCTATGCTATCCTATCCTATCCTATCCTATCCTATCCTATCCTATCCTATCCTATTCCAACCCTGACAATTCTGTGATTCTGGGACTACTGTCTGCAAACCAAGCTACAGTCTGAATCCCAGCTAACAAAATGAATTTCAATTTCCACTTCTTTTGAACTTTTCACCAGGAAGGACAGAGATGGAGGTTTCACAGATACAAGGCAATTAAAAGAGTGGATGGAGCAACACCAGATGAATGCTCCTATTCAGTGACTTGAGAGCCTCCATAATAGAGGACCAGGCTCAAGCTCTCATTCTCTGCTGGAGATATAGAAGCAGAAAAGCAGTCCAGATGGCTCTTCTGTTTGTGTTAAACAGGCACCAGACTGTAATTCTTAGGGAACTTCCCATACCTTTCAACTTCAGTCTGAATTTAGTGATGCTTTTGTCGGTGTTTTCAAGGTGGAAAGAAAGGTTTCAGCTATTGCATTTCAAATCCAGATACACATGTTCATGTAGCCTCAGGCCAGAGACTGCAAAGAATCTGTGAAGTGGTGAATAGGAGATGAATTCTGTGCTTTCTGGTGAAACAGCTCTGTTTTCTTCTTTCACTCTGTTTTTATTTAACAAGGCATGAGCATTGCTTTGCACTGCAACTGCACGTTTGAGAACAGGCTGGAGCACTTTGAAACGTAAATGCCATTTGTTTCTACCCTCCCTGGAGTTCTCCCATTTCTATTTATTTTCATTAGTAGAAATGAAAACAAATTAAGGCACACAATACTCAATAGACTAGAACCACATCAAGCACAACTGCTAGCACCTGGAGTATTTTATTTCTCCAGTGGGGTCCTTGCATTTGAACAAAGCCCTGCTGCCTCAGAACTGTTGGAGGCTGGAAATCTGATTCTCTCCCCACCCCTATTCCCCCCCACTTCCCCCGCCAAGCCGAGTCATACAGCTGTGTGAGGTTCTTGATCTCAGAGATAGGTTTCTGGTTTATTCCCCAAACCAATTCACTTCTCAGCTTGTGTAGAGATCTATTTGTGGGAATCCTCAGGAGCACATTCGCAACCAGTTCAGCTGGCTTGCTCCATTTGCCTTAATATTTTTGGGTTTAGTATACTCATTACTAATAATCCCAGTTAGATTTTGATAGTAATATTATGCTAAGAATATGACAAGAACTTTGCTTCCCTCATGTGCAGCCTGCAATTTCATTAGGGTAACAATGTGCCTGTTCTTTAATCTTGTTTTCTCAACAAGTTCAATTCCTCTTCTTTGCTAACTCTCCCATTTT
Organism: Dryobates pubescens; assembly: GCF_014839835.1. Lineage (NCBI taxonomy): Eukaryota > Metazoa > Chordata > Aves > Piciformes > Picidae > Dryobates > Dryobates pubescens. Next base: position 15,402,900 of record NC_071623.1, on the reverse strand, counting down.
TCACTTATTAGGGAGATTTTTTAAGCATGTGACATGCTTTCTTTAGCTACACAAAGGGCTCCAGCCTTTCCACATTTCACTTCAAATTTCACTGCTGTTTTCCTCCTTTTTTTTTTTTTCCTTAGGTAGGTTGGTTCTATTTTTTAATCTTCCTAAATGCCTGAAGAAGAAACTTAAAGCACAGGAATATCAAAGCCAAGTGTTCTGGATCCTTCTGACAGCAAGGTGTGAGGGGAGTTGCTCCTGAACTACATTGCTCACAGGAAAACTGACCTCCTGAGATGGGGAAAAGTTCACAAAACTGAACTTCTAGCATTAAAATACAGGCCTACAAAAATACTGAGGTTATTGGTAAAGCATCTTTCTTACTCTTCCTGTCCAGAAGGATGGCAAAACTTGTAGATGAGTAACTGAGAAAAAGGAATAGAATGTTCATGTTGTTGTGGTTTGGTTTTGTTATTTTTATTTTGTTTTGGTTTGTTGATGTCCTCTAAGAAGAAACACAGACTCTTCTCAAAAGTAAATCCAAAAGTATTTTGAAAACTTCCAGCAGGTTAGACAGAAATTTTGTTTTTACTACTGAAAGCACAAATACCAATAATATTATATTGGTATTTGATAGGCAACCAGTGGCAGAACAAGAGAACACAGTCTCAAGCTGCACCAGGGGAAGTTTAGGCTCGAGGTGAGGAGAAAGTTCTTCATGGAAAGAGTAATTGGCCATTGGAATGTGATGCCCAGGGAGGTGGTGGAGTCACTGTCCCTGGAGGTGTTCAGAAAAGGACTGGATGTGGCACTTAGAGCCATGGTTTAGCTGTCATGAGGTGTTAGGTATTGAGTAACAGGTTGGACCTGATGATCTCTGAGGTCTTTTCCAACCTGGTTGATTCTGTGATTCTGATTCTGTAATATGCTTACATTTCATAATGTGTATAAGAAAACCCAATCTTTTGCAAATATTGTTTAAAATATGATTCAAAAGATTGTTCCCATTCAAAGCAGCAAACAATTGAAGCAGTCAGGTTTTTTTTAATGAAAAGGTTCTCCAGTCTAGACATTCAGCAGGTGTAACCTACAACTCCTCACACTTTATAGGCAGCATATTTTCTCACAAGGAACCAAAGTGAAGCATTCAATACAGTGGTTTGTTTCATTGACATCCATGACATTTCTATTGCTAAAGTGTTACAGGGGACAGAAGCCAGGTAGAACTGTGCGTATATACCATAAATCCACAGCCAGTGATGCTGAATATGTTGTTGCTTGGTGGTGTGTCAAAATCCCATGGTAGCTCCAGCTGTGTCACGCTGCTAGATTGCGTAGGAAACTAATGGGGTTTGATTCCCTCTGCAGAGAACCTCATGACAGCAAGTAGATCATCTGTCTACATTTTTGCATCCTGCCAGCACAGGAGCAAGCCTGCAGCAGTACGGAACAAACACTTTTATGGATATTTGCACTCACTACATAGCTACCACTTGTCAGTGTTTTGCTAATGGGCTCAGCCCACGTGAGGATCCATTCCCACACTGTGCCAAGTTCAGGCACAGATGTTTTTGGAAATTGAGGGAATTTCAAGGCATTATATATGGTTCTGCATCTTTCCCCTTGCCACACGGCCAGTTTTCTTCCTCGGTTTTATTTTCTGCAGAGCTTCTTTGCAACACCTTTTCCTGCTAATTAGGATGGCACTGTGCCAACAAAAAGGCTTTGGCTATTACTAGAGCTCCTGAGACAGATTTCTTAGAAATCTGATACAATTTCCTGCATCCCCTGGGAATGTGCAGCCCTAAAATTGGATTGAATATTAATACTCCTGAATCAATGAGGTCAGCATTCTCCTTGAATCATTTCGCTGCTTGTAGGATACCAAAGACTTTTATAGTCAGTGAGGATATGGTTACATGCTGACCTAGCTGCCTTTACTCTGGGACAGAAAGACATTCTCTCTCCTTTACCTGGCTCTGCAAAGCACTGAGCAGTTTTGGTGGTTGCCTTGGGTTAACACAACCTTCTCGCAAGGCGCTATTCCCTGTCCCTCATCACTTCTAGTAGGGCCAGTCAGCTTAAACCTATATAATGGTCTAATGCATAAGCTCTTCCTCTACACTCCAGTTTCATTTTTATTGCTTTATTGTTATTTTCTTCTGGAATTAAAGATTACAGACATTTTAGTGGTATCCAGGATAACAGGAGGATACCTGGATGTACATTCATTGATTCTGCATGCAATCTTTATAATAACAGAACAGGGTTTAGTCTTCAACACATTTCTGTGTCAGGCTGGAACATTTATGCTAGAAAAAAAAAGAGCACAGACTATTACCAATGTGTTTACCCACATCTTCTCAGGCATCTGTTAGCTGTATTTGTGGTGGAAATCAATGTAAGTGAAAGAGGAAACTGCCAAGTCTGTGACAAACATGTAATCTAGAGCAAAAGGAGAGAGGAAATTTGTGTTGGTTGGGCTCCCTGCCTTGCTCCAGCAATTTTAAAAATTCCTCTATTTTGGAATAAAATTGTGTATGAAAGAAGTAGAAAAAAACCCAAACACTCTCCCCAGAAAAAAAAACCAAACCCCACACTTGAATTAATAATTTAATAATTCAGAGGTCTCCTGCCCATTTAAAATCTTTCAGTCTAATGTGTATATATCCTATAGACTACAGATAAGTGAGGATTGAAACAGCTTCCCACAGTGAAGAAGCCAATCAGAATTGCCTGATTTCTTCAGTTTCTCATTACCCCTCAAAGCCAGTTTCTCTGAACTGACAAATCTTCATAAAATGTGTCAGTTTTGGCAAACCAGGAATTTTGGACAGCTGCAATATTTCTAGTCCTGTGTGTAATCTTGTCCTGAAATGGTGTTTCTGATAAGCTCAGCTAGACTCTCAAACTGTGGATAACCAGCTTCCAGCATCCTTCCAGCATCTGGCTGCAGCATTTGTGCAGTTCCTCCCTTGCCACCTGGTGCTGGCAAACACCACTCACACACCACAGGCACCACTCTGTCTTCTGTTGTTCGGAGTTGCCTCTGCTTTTCTCAGGATGTTTTTAACAAAGAGGCACATACTAGGTAGGTTCTTTTTGTCTAACTCAGCTGTGTCCTGTCTTCACCAGGTTAGTTTTCCCCACCCTCCCCATGATCCCTGGACGATTTAAAATGGATTGTAGCTCCATGGTTCTTGCTTTCATTCTCTTTAGACTCAAAGCCAGTGCACAGGGAAATACAAATTGTCTCATTTCAGAGCTCACTTCATGAGATCTCAACCTCCCAAGGATGTTTGGGACATTCCACAAGTACCAGATTTGATGAAGCACCAGTAATTCAGTAAGTCTTCCTCAAGCTGGTGGCCATCCTTACACTTTGAAGAAGAGGTCATCTTGACAAAGTACAAACTCATACCCATCTAGAGGTGCTTAGTCTAGGTGACCACATGAGCTTAACATCACAAAAGGCTTTCTAAAGTATACTTTTCAGGCATTACAAATCTGTTTTCACCTTGATTAGGAATAGATGGAGAGAAAATTGATTTAATCAGTCACAAAAGTGAACTTTTCTAGGAGTATCTGCCCTTTCATGCCTTGTTTTAAAAGGAAATTTCATTCCTGCTGTTCTTCAGTTGGATGAAACCTCACCCACTAGCCCTTCCAACAGCAGTTTTCAAACTGTTCTGTACAAGTGCACGGGGAAAACTCATCTCATTTAGGGATACAACAGAAAAATTTGGAAAGATGACTACCATATTTTTTAATCATATCAGTATTTGGTTTCTTAACAAGGAAAGCAGCAGGGTAGATTCTCCTTTGCTTTCTTATAGTAACTGGATTTTCCACTGACAGCCAGCAGCTACAAGCTGTCAGTCATTTTAAATTCAAAGGATAGACAAAGCACAGCAAAGATTGTTGTTGCCTGTTAGGCTGGAAGTACCTCCAAACTGATGTGTGGTTCCTTTGTTTTACAAATTTCACAAGTATGATACTTCTACCAGGCACTAACTGGGAATAGGCCACATGCAATTTCTTACAGGCTTCATCAAAAAGAAGAAGAAAAAGAGTCTGGGCACACAGCAAATAATGCTCCCTCTTGTGAAAACAGTTGTTCAAACAGATAGATGTAAACAAGCAAAACTTCATTGGAAGGGGGACAAAAAGGAAAATAAAATTATTATTACTTTGGAAAACTTTTGTGACCTTCAGAACCAGAGATATCCCCTTCCTGAGCATTCAGGCAATCAGCACTGACCACTTTCCTCCTCCCAAGGCTTCCTTCCTGTGGTCTGATCCCCTAAGGCTCAGAAAAGCTCAGTAAGTATTGTCTGACATATGCCCCACTTCCAGGCTACACTGGGCTCTTGTTCATGATGAATCATAGAATCATAGAATTGTTAGGATTGGAAGAGACCTTAAGGATCACCTGGTTCCAATGCCCCTGCCATGGGCAGGGACACCTCACACTACATCAGGTTGCTCAGAGCCACATCCAGCCTGGCCTTAAAAACCTCCAGGGATGAGGTTTCCACCACCTCCCTGGGCAACCTGTTCCAGTGTCTCACCACTGTCATGGGAAAGAACTTCCTAGCATCCAATCTGAATCTACCTGCTTCTAGTATTGCTCCATTCCCCCTAGACCTATTAGTGATAGTACATCCTAAAAAGTCCCTCCCCAGCTTTCTTGTAGGCCCCCTGCAGATCCTGGAAGGCCACAATCAGGTCTCCTCATTGCCTTCTCTTCTCCAGACTGAATAGCTTCAACTCTCTCAGTCTGTCCTCATAGAAGAGGTGCTCCAGCCCTCTGATCATCCTCGTGGCCCTGCTCTGGACATGTTCTAGCATGTTCATATCCTTCATGTAATAGGGGCTCCAGAACTGGACGCAGTACTCCAGGTGGGGTCTCACCAGAGCAGAGTAGAGGGGGAGAATCACCTCCCTGGACCTGCTGGCCATACTTCTCTTGATGAAGCCCAGGATGTGATTGGTTTTATGAAGGCTTACTGGAGTTGCGCCTGGCCATTAGCTTGGCTGCCTCCAGCTTCCCTCTGCAGGGATGGATCAGGAAAATACATCTGGTTCCATCCATCAGCAGCTTCTGCCCCTAGCCATGAAATCCTTGCAGTCTACCCTTCTAGCTAATATGGTCTCCACTGCTTGTTGCCCCTTGCCAGGTCTTATCCTAGCAGCCCCCAGGCCCTGGGTTCAGCTGGGATAGAGTTAATTTTCTTGTTAGCAACTGATGCAGCATTTTGGATTCAATGTGAGAATTATGTTGGTAACACACTGATGTTTTATGTGTTGCTAAGTAGCACATGTTCTAAGATAAGGATTTTTCAGTTTCCTATGCTCTGCCAGTGAGCAGGTGCACAAGAAGCTGGGAGAGAGCATGGCCAGGACAGCTGACCCAAATTAGCCATACTGTAGAACATCATGCTCAGAATATAAACTGAGAGGAGCTGGCCAGGAGGGGTGGATCACTGCTCAGGCATCAGTCAATGTGTGGTGAGCAACTTCAGTCTATATCTCTTGTCTTTTTTAGGACTTACTTCTTCCTCTTTTCGCTATATTCATTTTGATTACTATTATTTATTTATTATTAATTGCTATTATAGTTTATGTTAGTTATGAAACTGTTCTTATCTCAACCCACAAGTTTTACTCTTTTTTATTTTGTTTTTATTTTTTTATTGTCCTCCCTATGCCACTGGAGGGGGAAGGAGAGAACAAACAGCTGTGTCGTGCTCAGTTGCCAGCTGGGGTTAAATCACAGTCCCTCAAGATGCTTCAAATGTTCAGAGAAGCTGTACAGAATCTCAAGGGACCCAGAAAAACACTGTCTTCTTTTGCACCACCACCACCACCCCCCCAACCAAATAAAAACATTCCAGAAAATCAAGAGAAACACAAATCTTTGCTTGCTTAACATTCCTTCATCCCAAGACAGCTCTGAGTTTTATTGGTTAATTTGTATGCTTTGTGACAGGTTTATAACTGACTGGGTTTATCATCTCTATAATATGATGTCTATCTTAGCAGAAACGTCTCTGGTTCAGAATGTAGATGCAAATAAAAATGTATTTAGACCTAATAATTTATTGGTTCTGGTCAAGTCTCTCACTTCTAAAATGGGGTCTAAATATTTTTGCCCTTTATAGACCCTGCTGGAAAAGGCTGTTTGTCTCTGAGAAGCATTTGGGAGTATATATTCTTGTAATTAAGTGAAAAGAATATCCAGCTTGAAACCAGGATATCTGTAAAAGTGAAATAAGCAGGAATGAGAAGCACTGTAATTTATGCTGAACAGACTCCTGGTTGATTCACATAATAGCAGAATATGCATTGCTGCTTCTGGTCTGGAAGCATGCAGTGGAGAATCATAGAATCACAGAATCATAGATGATCTGAATTGGAAGGGACCTCTGAAGGTCATCTAGTCCAAGCCCCTCTGCAGTAAGCAGGGGCATCCTCAACTAGATCAGCTGCCCAGAGCCCTCTTGAACCCCACTTTGAATATCTCCAGGGATGGGGCCCCAACCACTTCCCCAGGCAACTTGTTTTAGTGTTCCACCACCCTCATAGTAAAGAATCTGTTCCTAACATCCAATCTAAATCTGCTCTTCTCTAGTTTGAAGCCATTGGCCCTCGTCCCGTCACTGCAAGCTTTAGTAAACAGTCTCTCTCCGTCCTTCTTGTAGACCCCCTTCAGGTACTGGAAGGCTGCTCTTAGGTCTCCTTGGAGCCTCCTCTTCTCCAAGCTGGAAAACCCCAACTCCCTCAGCCTGTCTTCAAAGCAGAGGTGTTCCACCTCCCTGAAGTGCAGTGGGAAAGCATTGAAAAAAGGAAAGTTGTAACAAAGGTTGCATTTTATCTGTATGGAAATACTGACTAGTCTCAGCCAGGGTACTGGTCCTATTTCAGCCACTTTGTTGATAGTTTTTACTCCCTGTCATCTTTTCAGGAAAGCTGAAGGACCTAAAAGACAACTAACAATTACAGTGTTATATTCAGTTTCATGCAGAAAAAAACCAACACCCAAAACAACTAAGATTTATTGGCATCTGAGTTACAGAGCTAGGAAAGCAAGGAAAGCAGCCCTTGTGGCAGATGGGGTAACTATTGCTGAAGAAGTAGAGATAAACTAATTTTATAAAACCAAGATGAACAGAAATTTTTGAGTACATGTCCTTCACAAAACTGGTAATATGGTAGAGAATTTCTCTTAACTGTGTGTTGTTTTAAAAGAGATTATTATTGTTCTCTGCGACACCAATGAATGGTGAAACTGGTTGAGAGATTCTTATTTGCTGGCATTTGTTTAGTACATTGTGTTAAACTGGGTCAGGTGACAGGGAGAGAAGCTTCCGATTTCTGGGTGTATTACTAAGGCTCTGTGGCAAATTGCAGGCCCTGGATGCAGAGGAAGGAGCTTGTTCTCCCCCAAAAGTGGCTCCCTGTGAAGGTCTGTGTGGAACTGCTTCATGCATGCAGGGCAAACTCAATAAAGAGCAAGAAGACAACCTGCAGAACAAGTGAAGTTTGAGAGATGAAGCTGCAATAAGAGGTCTTCTTTTGAAGGTCTTTATGACAGGTCTAGTGTCCTGTCCTTATACATCTGGAGATCTACAAACAAAGATAATCTTCCAGTTTATGTTTCTTAGTGTCATAAAGCCCAGACCATACACATGAGATGTTTTGTGTTGTTTTTTTTCCCCCTCTTCCTTTGTTCCACAGCTTTATGGTCTGTTAACAGGCCACTGAAAGAACTTACATTGGTGTTGCAGAGCTAATTATGCAAAACATAAACAGACTCAAAGGCAGAGTAACAAAAGCTAGGCGAGCACACTTATTTGATGCCTCTAATCTTCTGCTCAGCGTCTTCTGACACAGCCAAAATTAACATCACTACACTTCATCCTTTAACTTCAAGAGCTTCTGCTACTGTAGCAGACTGGGAAGCAAATATATAATCTTTCTGCTGCAACAGGACAGATGTTCGGTGGCTCTCAGAGGGTAAACGCTAGCACAGATCTTTGGGATGCATCAGGAGTTTCCCTTATTTTCTCAAACAACACATCTGTGCTGTCTTGTCAGCTGGAGGCAGACATGTTGGTTTCAACAGATAGCCTATGTTATGCCTTTTTTCCCTTTCCTAAAAGATCTCAGTTCAGGATTTCAGGACTTAGGTGACAATTTTCAACACACAACATCTCGGAATAGTTGCTAAAATTACAGAACCAAGCTAAATGCTTGGAGGCAAATGTGCCTGACTGCTCTGAACGTCACAAAAGTTTCTTGCAACAGATGGCATGTGGTTACATGAGAGCATCAAAATGGAAATGGTGGCGTACACGAAATAAATGAGGCACCTGCTTTGAGAACATTTTGCGTAAAACATCTGATTTCTTCTCCTTTTCCTTATCTGCCAGGTATCTGAGCTGTGGAAGTCTGGTGATAATCTCATGGTGGCTTTGAATTACAGCCTGCATAAACACCTTTGGTAGGCTTTGGACCCAAGAGACCGTGCGTCTCGATTTATCAGAACAAAGTGTCTTTTTTATTTATTAGTCCATTCTCTCTGCCTTGTCTTTGGGAGGCTTAATTCTCTGCCCTTCTGGCAGTCAAGAATGAGTACCACAGCCACTGAAAACAGCTTGCAATAGAAATTTTTTTCTCCTTACTGAGACCTGAGATAAAACAAGAGGTACATCCATCACACTGACAGATAAAGATTTATCTTTTTTAAAAATCATTATTTTCACTGAACATCAATGAAAATTTAAGCCTAGTAAGTAGAGCACAGATGACTGCTGGAGTAATTTTCAGTACCAATGATGATGCTTCAAATATATTTCTTTTTCTGGCCAATCCAGCCCTTTGGCTACAAAGTGATCCAAAATGGTCACTTTCAGGCTTTGACAGTGAGAGACTCGTGCAGCACTCACTACTAATAAGGACACTAATAGAAGATGACAGAAGTAAATGGGCCCAAGTTTTTGCTCGATTGCTCCATTTCATTATCATTCTCAAAGTTTCACACTGCTAAGCGCCTTTCGGAATTAAATAACTGAGTCTCACTGTTAACAAAGAGTGTCCATCTTCATCGACCCAGTTTTTGGTAAGGTTCTGTAAGCATATGACCATTCATGTGAACACATAACTGTAAAGCAACCAGTGAAGTCCAGCTCCACTATTACAGCTTTGTTTTCTCACTCTGTGACCCAGTTCATCTGTAGTTAGCTGTCAGCACCTCACAAGCATTCAGAAACACTCTCAGCTTTCGAGTTCACATGCAGAACTACAAGCAGTGCAAATGTACTTATCACCCTATTGTCCAATAGCCTGACCATGCAGAGATGAATCCACAAAAAATTATGACTGCAGTGAAAAGGAATCCAGGAATAACTCCAGTGAATCCCTAATGTCACACAAAAGAATGACCTGTATGAGACCAGAAACAGACCCATAGCTGTTGCTAAATAAATTGGCTTCTATTCATATTGTCTTCTCTAATAAGGGAGGCAGTAGGCAAAATGCCCACTTGTGCCTTTATTTTTCACAATTGCCTTCTAGAGTTTCCACCAGCTCCTGTAGAAAGCATTAATTAATGCAATAAGGATGGCAGAGGCTGCAAACAATGGCAGATTGGGTTGATGAAGTTTTACCGCTTACTTTGAATTAAAAAATTTGAGTTCCAGCAGTGATTCATAGTATAAATCAATTTGGCAAACTATCAGGCTTTAAAATCAATTACACTGGATCTGAAGCAGTGTTTGCAGATAGTGTGTGAAGGGGCAGTCTTACACAGCAATGACCTTTTAAGCTGGCACAAGCCAGTTTCTACTACTTGGCAAAGTATCCTCCTACAATGGTAAGTCAATTATATTAAACCTATTTTAGTCTGTTATTGAGCATATAATAGGAGAGGACTGCTGAGGGCAAATGGACCTATCCTTCCTCAGAAAGGAAAACAGCAACAGGCCTGACAAAATTACCACTTATCCCATGTCTACACTGCATACCTCCTTTTGAGGGAAGAGGAATAGTAAGGAATCAGGAAATATTAATCTATTTTATACATCATCAAGCTTTCCTCACAGCCTTAATGTCAGTAAATTACAACTCTGCAGGTGAAAACAGCAGCACACTGCATGATCATCAGTGTGTACAGGAGGGACCATTAGCAGATGATACTTACGGCAGCAAAACTGAAAATCGCTAAGAACTGTAATCTGTACAACCTTGTGACGCACTGTTAGTTTCATGAGAGATTATGTGATGATTCCTTGTTATTTGCACAGCACATAGGGATTTATAGCCCAGACAGAGATTGAACACCACTCCTAAGGAGCATCTTCATGCTGATGTATGCGGTACAGCAAGGACTGAGGGAACAGGATCCAGGATACTCACAAATACAGCAACAAGGTCACTTATCACATGGTTTGCTCTGTTACATGCAGGAGGTTCAGCAGTTTCACGGGGAGATTTTACTGGGTTACAACAACCCCATGCAGTGCTACAGGCGTGGGGAAGAGTAGCTGGAAAGCTGCCTGGCAGAAAAGGAACTGGGGGTGCTGGTTGACAGCCAGCTGAACATGAGCCAGCAGTGTGCTCAGGTGGCCAAGAGGGCCAACAGCATGCTGGCTTGTATCAGGAATAGTGTGGCCAGCAGGAGTAGGGAAGTGATTGTCCCCCTGTACTCAGCACTGGTGAAGCTGCACCTCCAGCAGTGTGCTCAGTTTTGGAGCCCTTACTATAAGAAAGATATTGAGATGCAGGACCATGTGCAGAGGAGGGAAATGAAGCTGGTGAAGGGTCTGGAGAACAAGCTCTGTGAGGAGCAGCTGAAGGAACTGGGGCTGTTTAGTCTGAAGAAAAGGAGGCTGAGGGAAGACTTTATTGCTTTCTACAACTATTCAAAAGGAGCTTGCAGTGAGGTGGGGGGGTCTTGGTCTCTACTCCCTAGTATCAAGTGATAAAATGAGAGGAAATTGACTCAAATTGTGCCAGGGGAGGCTTATATTAGGGAAAATTTCTTTGCTGAAAGAGGAGTCAGGCATTGGAACAGGCTGCCCAGGGAGATGGTGAAATCACCGTCTCTGGAGGTGTTCAAGAAAAATGTAGACATGGCACTTTGGGAATGGCCATGATGGTGTAAGGTCAACAGTTGGACTTGATGATCTTGAGGTCTTTTCCAAGAGAAACCATTCTATGATGTTTCTGGGATATTTTTGCTGTTTTTAAGGATCATGTCATTTGTGCCACAGATGTGCACATTCCCAATGTGGATGTAGTAAAAAAAGGTCAAACGTGGACCAAAAATGTCTGAAGCCAGAGTAGAAGGAATGTGTGTGTTGAAAAGCAGGTTCCACAGTAGGAAAAGGCACTTTCAGCTAATACATGGATCATGACAACAAACTGCCTGAAGTAGAGCAAATTCATCAATAATAACAGTGAGAGGAATAACTGTTGTTGTTGTTATTATTATGTAATAATAATAGTAATAATAATAGAAGTGTACAAGCAGGTTTGTACTAAAGAAACAGTAGGTCAGACCACCAGGCTGAGAAAGGATGAGGGAATCATACTCACCATCACACTTTCCTAGATTATATAGGGTTCCTGAAGGGCTCCCTGCACCAGAGAGCTGCTGGGGGAAGGAGTTCAAGGGTGCACACAGCAACAGGCAAAGCAGTGAGATCTGAGGAATGCTGCGTCCTGAAGACCACAGAGAGCAGCTGGTAATTTGTCATTCTCCATGCTTGGGGAAAATAACTGGTGTTGGAGGTCTACATTTTTCCATCATGCTAGCAAGTGACCAACCTCACAGCTGGCTGCAAGCACAGAAAAAGATGCCAGGTTAAGCCCTCTTGACAAATACATCTCTGGAAATGCTTCATGTAAGTTGTTCTTGCTTGACTCAGTGTAGCCTGTTGCACTAAGTACACAGAGAAGAAAAAAGATTTTGTATGCCAGAGATGAAGTAGTAGGACAGTGGTAGGGGAAGAAGATATAGAGAGCAGGAAAAGACTTAGAGAAGACACACGATCAATAAAGGAAATAAGAAGCCAGACTTAGCAGCCCAGTCACTAAACCCTGCAGCTTACCCTCTCAGTGCCTTGAGTTTACTTCTTAGGGTTTAAAACAGAAAAACATGTTTATTTGTATGGCTGGGAGAGTAGCAGGCAAGAAATATGCTGTCTGGCTACCAAAGGGCAGATCTATTGTAAATCCTGAAGATGAAGCAGCTGGATGAATTACTCCACTTTTGTCTCAGGCTATACATTCAGCGCAACTTGTTTGTGTGATTGCTCTGGGGCAAGATATGGGGAAAATTTTTGTTTGCTTGATATCAAGCATTGGTTTTGTTTAAACTATAGGATAAAAGCCTCTCAGTGCTGTTAATACTTACTTTGTTTTGTTAGTCAGAATTCTGCAGCTTGGGAGGCATTTTGACAAAGAAAGAACTAAGACAAGGATCAGTGTTTAGTGCTGTGTCAGTAATTCTCCATAAATAAAGGTGTATACAATAGGTCTTAGTGAAGCAAGTAAAACAGAGTTAGCTCTCTGGTACCTCAGAAGCTAATTGGATGGCAATGCCAGTTCTCAAACTCAAGCCTTTTGTTCCCTCTGGGTGACAGGAGCCCTCTGCAGGAGCCCTGTAAAGGTGTATTACTCAGCCATTGGCTCATCCATGAGCAGGCAGTAAAGAAACTGAAGCATGCAATCTCAGGCCAGGGCTTTAAATCCACACAGAACACAATGTGCTCCTAGAGAGAGAGTGGGAGAAGAAAACAGGCAAGAATCAAGAATGAGCAGGGAAGAAGTAGGGAGAAGGGGAGAGGGGGAAAAAAAAAAGAGAGTCAGTTTGGGGTTTTCTAGGTAATGTGTGGTGGAAATCAACAATGTTTGCAAAAATGTTTCTAGGAAAAACTGGGAAATGACAGAGAATAGGAACAAAAACTTTTAAATATACAACTCAGACAACCATTCTTCACAGAACACAACCAGAGATATGTGCAAGTGTCAAAGTTATATCCAACAACCAACCAGATGTTGGAAATGTCACTCTCATTTAAACCCTCACCTTCTCACAGTAGTGAAGGACCTTCAAGCATTAGGATAGATCTGGGTCATCTCAGTGAGGCGAGTGCTAAACTTGTTTAGTCATCCAAGGTTTCCTCTGCTTTGCCAATTCTCAGAGCAGAGCTGAGACATCACTGCAGTTCCTATGCCTGCCTCACAGCTGTAAGTGGGAGAGAAAAGCAGGCATGGCATCCCTAGGACCAATTAATATGAGCTTCTGACAACATAGATTAGCACAGTTTAAGTGAGAATGTGACCAGTCTAGATTTGTAGAGTAGATCAAGCAGCAATTGTCCTATGCAGTCAAAGTCAATGGAAGTGACAGATTAATAATTACTGCTCTATTCCATGCTTCAGTCATAAAGAAACCCACTAAATTTTTTCATTATAAAGAATATCATGTCACAGTTCACCATATGGTTTCTTTTGCATTTTAATGTTGGCAGTGTGCCTAACACTATTCCAAATTTTGCCCTTTCCCCTTATTCAAATCTCAGGTTTTCTATTAGAGTTGTTTGATCCTTTTCTCTCTCTCTTTTCTTTTTTCATTGTCTCAAGAAAAGCCCTTAAGATTTGTAACTGAATAGCCCACTGAACAACCTCATTAGGAGCAGCAATCAAGAGAAAAACTGAATATAATAATTTATTTTTTTTCACTAGCTGAAACCATTTGATTAAAACTTGGATATATCAGAAGTTTTCTGTAGGAAAAAGGCACTTTATCCAAACAGACATGTTTTGTAAACTGTCCAACAATGACAAATATTTTGTATGAAAAGTAAGTAATTAGGTTTCTTAAATCTTGCATTTCAAAATGAATTTTGAGTTTGGAACAGGAAGATTAGGAAGGAGGAAAAAAAAAAGAGAGATTTGTAACAAAATGGGTTTTATGCAAGGGAGGAGACAGGCTCTTCTCAGTTGCACCCTGTAATAGGACAAGGGGTAATGGATATAAAGTACAGCACAGGAGGTTCCACCTCAACGTGAGGAGGAACTTCTTCACTGTGAGGGTCACAGAGCACTGGAACAGGCTGCCCAGAGAGGTTGTGGAGTCTCCTTCTCTGGAGACTTTCAAGACCCATCTGGATGTGTTCATGTGCAATCTGTGCTAGATTCTATGGTCTTGTTGTCAGGGACATGGACCCAATGATCTTCAGACATCCCTTCTAACCCCTAACATCCTGTGATCCTGTGAAAATGTTTTGATAGGTCTGTCTAATGCTTGCTATGTTTTGTTTTGTTTTTTTTTGAAGGGGTGTGCGTGAGGAGAGGGTGGTGTGCAGAGAGAAGTAGAGCAACTCTTCTTAAAGAGACACATTTCTTACACTGTTAGGATACATGATGTACTCTATGATGTATCATCTGCACTTTAGGACACTTCTCCCTTTTGATAAACACTGTGTAAAATGTTGATCTTCTTGGATTTTGTTCTGGCTTTACATTAATGTAACATCAGAGTCTTGGCCCTTTCATTTTAACACCTTAATACATAGGTCATGGAGAAAAGCATAGATGATTAGTGAGTTAAAGACTAAAGAAAACACAAATTCATTCTTTGGGATTACTTTACCCTTAGTATGCAATTCCAGCAGGATTCAGCTATATGAAGTTACATTTTTTTACCCCTTTAACACCAAAAGTCTGCCTGTGGCTACTTAATGCCATGTTCAGATACTCAAAAGCATCCTGCTACCAGTTCCTGTGGAAACTCTTGCTGGGCTCCATTAATCAGATCAAAGTTGTTGTTAAGATGCTTAATGACTATCTGGTAACAACATGCAAAGCATTGGAGAGTATTACTGCAGTTACTGTTTGCAGCTGCTAACATGAGAGAAGAGCCATCCCTGTGGGGCTTCTTGTGCATGGGACTGATTTGTCAACCTCCACTTGACCTTGGTAGGTGATCTTTTATGTCACACACAGCCTGTGTTTTCCTGGCATGAACACCCCCAGTGGCTCATTGTCTTCCTGGGTAAAGTTTCTCCATGTACTGAGAAATTACTTCAAACAACACTGTTGGTAGGCGCTAAAGGAGATAGCAGACAAGGCTGCTAATCCATCCAGAGAACAAATGAAGCACCACTCCTCCTGGACACAAGCTGTTTGCCATTAAGTTGGCAAACTTGGTCCAAATGCTCTCTACACCCTGAATAATTCAGAAGAACCTCTGGCAGCAGATCAGTCTGGGATTACATCATCAGCAGGGAGAATTAAGTGTGTCTTCATTTTCAGAAAGATAAAAATGTCCATCTGCTTCTGTTCTTTATTAATTCTGCCTCTAAGTAGAATACAGAGCTATACATTAATTAAATGCATGTGACTGGCTAATAAATTTGTTACTAACTGCTCTCACAATGTCTGCCTCCTCATTAAGCAGAGTTTGAGAGTGTATAAAAAGAGGGCTTTTTGCAATTGATCATAGACAGATGACAACTAAGCCACCTAGAGTTTTCCATAGCACTACAGAAAATTCCAAGGTCAAGAGGAATTCTTGCTTCAATTTTCTCTTATTTTTACAACAGGGCCCCATGTGGCCCCACAGGATGAAGGTCTCCTACCTCCTTATGCTGCAAATATAATCAGTAGCAATTTTCTCCCCCTCGCCTACAAGCTCAGGGAGATAATGACAGTCAGGACTGCTACCAATATAATTCTGCAAATCAATGAGCAGTGAAGTGCCAAGAACACTGGATAGCCAACACACTTCCCACATTGCTCTGCCCCTTGGGTCTGCATGCTTGGCCTGTGGCCACACACCACTGAATCAGGACATGAGAGTGAAGTAGGAAGCTGAATGGAATAAGAGAGTAGAGACTTCCTGGCATAGCTGAGCCAGTATGGTCCCTACTGCTAACCATACCAGGAAGATGGCAATTGTGGGGTGTGTATGGCTTGTGTTATTGTTCAGGTGCATTATCTTGGAACAGAGGTGGAAGTAATCCTCAAAAGGATTCAGCTAAAGGTAAAAAAAACCCAACACTTCTATATTATGAAAGAATCTATTATTAATCAGAATCTGGATACAATGTAATATTTGCAGTAATACATAAGAAACTTTCTAACTAGATTAGGGGGAAAGTGCTTTTTATGTGCACTTCTTCAAGTCATTATTACCTCTCAGTATATAAAGAAACTGGAAAGCAAAGAGAAGCTGCTTCTGGTATTGGAGATCTTAGAGATAGCTTTGCTTTACTAATATACTTAATTGCAATACTTTAAATAATGAACTACCACATCCTATGCCTTGTGACAGGGCCTAAGCACATACCACTGCACTGCAAACAGGCAAACCCAAGGTTCTTGCAAAGAAGAAAGCCCCACACGTTCTACAGAATATCTAGAAATGGAAAACAAAAAGTAACACATTGCAATTGATACAGCTACAAACATTTTTAATGGGACTGCTTTAAAAATTACAATAAATCCACAGTCTGGAAGGCTAAGGCTCAGCTGGAACTGAATCTGGCCAAGGATGGTAAGTACAAGAAAGGGATCTTGAAATTGCCCCAAAATAAAATTGCTGGGCCAGCTCAGTTGGAAAGCAAATGAAGCTATATTCAGAAGCAAAACTGCAATCTAAAGATATGGAATGCAATGGATAGGTACAAAATATACAATATTTACAGGTATTTACAATTTATCAACAGCACAAGAACCCCCCCTGGACAAAACCAGGGGGTTACCAACAGCTTCCCCCTCTTGACTCCCTTCACCCCCCACCTTGTACAAGGGAAAAGAGAGAGAGAAGAGCAGAGAGTAGCTTATTAGTACTTAGCCACAACAAGGAAATGCAGCCAAGGTCAGCAACAGCTAAGCAAAAGCACCAGCTTTGCCAAGGACAAATTATGCCCAAGGAACCTGGAGGACTTCTGTGGCAAGGTCACAACCTCAATGGACGAGGGGAGAGCAGCCAACATCATTTATCCAGACATGAGCAAAGCCTCTGACACTGTCCCACATGACACTCTGATCTCCAAGCTGGTAAAATATGGGTTTGATGGATGGACCATTCAGTGGATAAAGAACTGGCTTGACAGCTGCACCCAAAGAGTGGCTGTCAATGGTCCATGTCCAAGTGGAGGCCAGTGACAAGTGGAGTCCCTCAAGTATCAGTATTGTAACCAGTCTTGTTTAACATCTTCATTGGCGACATGGACATCCTCAGCAGGTTTGCCAACAACACCTGATACCTGATAATATGTGACCTAAAATACTACAAGAATTGCTGACACCAAGCTGTGTGGTGCAGCAGACACACTGGAGAGAAGGGATGCCATCCAGAGGGATCTTGACAGGCTGGAGAGCCCAAGCCAACCTCATGAAGTTCAACAAAACCAAATGCAAGGTCCTGTAGCTGGGTCAGGGCAATCCCAGACACTGATACAGGCTGGGCAGAGACTGTGTTGAGAGTAGCCATGAAGAAAAGAACTTGGGGGTGCTGGTGGATGAGAAACTCAACATGAACCACCAGTGTGCACTTGCAGCCCAGAAAGCCAGTTGTATCCTGGGCTGCATCAAAAGAAATGCGGTCAGCAGGTTGAGAGAGGTGATTCTCCCCCTCTACACCACTCTGATGAGGCCTCACCTGGAATACTGTGTTTCCAGTTCTGGAGCCCCTCTTACAGGAAAGATATGGATGTGCTGGAATGTGTCCAGAGAAGGGCCATGAGGATGATCAGAGCACTGCAGCAGCTCTCCTATGAGGACAGGCTGAGAGGGTTAGGGCTGTACATTCTGGAGAAGAGAAGGCTCAGAGGAGACCTTATTGTGGCCTCCTCATCCTGGTTATGGTGGTGTACAGATTCATAGCATAACATCTGCCTTGTTGGCTTTCCCTCCAATTCTTACTCAAAACCACTCAACCTTACTGTCACTATCATCAAGATCTAGACCCTCAAACACTCCATAGCATAGCGTAGCATAGCGTAGCATAGCATAGCATAACATAGCGTAGCATAGCATAGAATAAACCAGGTTGGAAAAGACCTTTGAGATCATTGAGTCCATCCTATCATCCAACACTATCTAATCAACTAAACCATGGCACAAAGCACCCATGCAGGGCCTCAACTCTGCCTCTCCTTTCTTGCCTGTCCCTTCTGAAGAGTTTATAGCTATCCATTGCAGCACTCCAGTTGTGAGTCACCCCACCATGTTTCTGTGATGGTGACTTTCTCATCATTTCCCTCATGCACGATGGCTTCCAGCTCTTCCTGTCCGTTGTTGATGCTGGTGCATTAATGGAGATGCTCTTCAGTTGGGCTGATGGTCTCACCACCCCTTTGCAGAAAAAGCCCTAATGCCTGCCTGACCATTTTCAGATGCTTCTATGGTTTCTAATCCACCAATAACCCTTGTGTATTTGCTGCTGCATAGCCCTCCACCCCCAGTCTCCACCAAGACAGCAGACTGTAGTATCTCACTAGCATACTATCCCACCAAATTTAGCGTGACGTGCCCAGGCTTGTCTCTAGTGCGCTTATTGTTATCCCCTTCCTCTTTCAAATCTAGTTTAAAGTTCTTTTGATGAGTCCTGCTGTCTCCTTCACTGAGATCCTTTCTCCCCTCTTTGCTAGGTGTACCCTATCACAAGATGTGCCCTCAGTTGAAAAACTTTAAGTCTCTGCCTGCTGTTGATCCCAGGCTAATTTTGTTGAAGCCCACAAGGCTGCACCAGGGAGCCATTTGGTTTTTCAGCTATCCGCTATCCATGGCAAACATGCTATTGTTTTCTCTGCCCCTTGAACAAGAAAATTACTGCTATTTTCCCTGACTTGAAAACTCACTCTTTAGAACAAAGCAGTTACTCAGCCTCTCTGCTTTGTGTATGGGCTCACCCTATTCTCCTCAATGTCACCCTGGTGTCAGAAATGTGTGACAGAAAGCACAAGGAAAGGTTTGCATCTCCTGGACTCCATCCATGTCCTTCTCTGCTTGTGTGAATCTCTTAGCTCCACACACAAGAAATAGCCTCAGAATCCACCCAGAAATGGCACAGTACTACCAACCAGGGGTGGAGAGGCAGATCTGAACCTCTGAGGTACTGGGTCTGGCCATGAAAGGAAAAGGGAAACAAGAGAAAAGCCAGGCTGAGACATGTAGGTTTGGGGAAACAAGGGTAGATGATAGGCAGAGTGGCCAGTCCTGTATGCCCAGGCTGCTCTTTCCCCATCACCACTGGGGCAAAACATCTATCAATGTTCATGCTGCTCAAACATAGGACTTGTCCATGAGAGAGGTAGGCTTTTGGCCCAGCTTAAGACCTGAAAAGTCCTGCTGTGCCAATGGAGGAATGGGGTGGTAGAATCACCTGCTGCATTATGCTGCATTGCAGGGTGTGTGTTTGTCATCCCAGGTAGCAACATATGCAGAATTGTCACCAAAGCTTGAAGAGCTCACTGCTGCCCAGGTTACCCCTGACTTCTCACCTAGGCCACTGCTCACATGCCTCCAATGCACACCAAGGTGATTCAGCACAGGTAGTCAAGGATCTGGCTTGAAAAATGTTATCAGGAAAGGATAATACAAAGGTAACTTTGTGGATTCTGGAATGGCCCTTTTCCAACCATAGATATTCTGCCACTTCCTTCTTTATCTTCAAATACCCATGCTTCCCAGCACTGAAGTGGGAGGACAAGTGCAGAAAGAATGACACTGCTAAAGGTTCCTCTAATTGCACAATCCCTCCCTGACACCCCCCTCCCAGCCATCCTCTGTGGAAGAGGTCTGCAGTAAATCCTGTCACTACTTACTTCCTAGAGATTTAAGATCAGATTTTCCCCTCATTTACATACAAGTCTAAAGCCATTAATGTCCAGAAAGCAATTCCTTTGTCTACTGGTGCAAGGAACAGTAGAATTAGGTCATATGGACCCAGTCAATCCTTTTTTTTTTTTAATATCAGTGAAGGCTGCCAAGAATATTTTACCAAAAGTTAAAGGAGCAGTTCTTTATATTCTTACTGCTCTTATTTAATTAAGCACTCAAATCAATGCCATAGAGCCCTGCAGTCTAACCTACAGTAATGTGTAAGCTTTTGTTTGCCACACTCTCTCTGCTTAAATTACCCTGCTAGACAGATTATTGTTTTCCCCTTGAACCATGAGTGCTCATGGCTTTCAGGGTTGTTTTGTTGATTTCTCTTCCCCCTCTCTTTAAAAAAACAAAAAAAGTTAGTTCAGGAACATTAGCAACCACATGCTCCAGGTTACAGTCATGAGCTGGCCCCTACCTCTCATTCTGTACTAGCTGGTTATCTGGATTGCCTTCTTCAGGTGGTAATTACCATTTTAAAGAACAAATGCTAGCTGTCATACTTCACATTTCTAGACAAAGGAAGTGTTAAAAGTCATGCACCCACTCCCACATCTCATACATTAAATTACGCAACCCTGGTGAGAATTGTTTCACCTCTTCAAGCCTGCTTATTTTTAAAGGAAGAGCATGTGCTTCTGTGCCTTTGCTCAAAGCCCCTGTTCCTTCTATGGAACCGCCCCTTGACAACACACATGGTTTACTTGGTGATTTTGCTTGGTCTTTCTTTGCTGCAGAGCACAGCACACCTCACTTTCAGAGCTCAAATTTACAGGAGTACTTAGCTGTCATATCACTTGATCTCTCTCTTTGGACACCAAACAAATGCAGGTAAAACCATAAAACACCACAGGATGTGATGCTGTTTGTGAAAGACTTTGAGATATGATCCAAATCCCCACACTTTCCTGTATTTCGGACAGTGGATAAATTATTCTTGCCTTGTATACCTCAGTTTCCCAATACAAAAGAGCAGAAGGAATGAGATGTACAGCTCTTGTCCCATGAGTTCTCATACCAGTCAATAATCATCTGGCTCCAGTGTATAGCTTTTAAAACTCCACTGTAATCATTCTACTACCCAGAAGTCACCATAGACAAAGGAAATCCTTAGCTATCTGGCTTCTTTGCCAGCCTGTAATTGTTCTTCAGTCTAGGTGGTAGACAGCTTCCTCTACAAATCATCAAATAGCTTCAGCGTTGATCAAGAAGCTATCAGGCTACCAAACACATGATGTGCAAGACAAATAATCACTGCACACTTAGCACACATAGCAACTCCAGTTTTTTTGCAGCCCCACAGATCAGCTACAAGTACACAGAACTCATCTCATACAATTTCTTGATTGATAGCATAGGCAGGTCTGGAAACGCCTGAAAGATTCAACCTAGTCGGTGAGTTCAACTGAAAATGTTCATTCCCTCTTAACCCTCTACTATTTATTCAGCTACCTCATTGACTGAACTAAGAACAAGACTCAAACCAAGCAGGCAATCAATGCTTCTTCAACCAGCTAACAACATTACTATCTACTATTCACTGTTTTTTCTCTCTTCCCTCTTACTTGGTTTCCTTTTTTCCCCCCTTTCTTTTTGATACTCAGCTTTTTATCTTGGCTGGTGGGAGCTAATGAGACCCACCTGACCTGGCAGCTTGTGTGAGTCAGCAGAATGACTTTCCGTCTTTCAACAAGGTTCAAGAGCTACAAATCTGCTATAAGGATACGAATATTTCACCTCCCAGGTCCTCTGGGGATTAATTAGCATTTTGAAATCATGTTTTGAGATCCTTGTGTGCAAAGTGCTAGAGAAGTGGCTATTATTTTCCTTGCAAACCATAATACTGGATTAGTTAAAGCAACTAGTCAAGCAATCCACAGAATTTGTCAATGATGAAGTAATGAGTTACAGCCAGTGACATTTCTAGGGCAGAAAGAATGAATTTTCTAAACAATCAGTATGTGCTGCATAAAGCGAATAATTTGTAATGAATAATGCATGCAGTTAATTTAGCCTCTTTGCAGCTTACAGAAAGTCCATGAACAGAACGAGAACTTCTCGACCTTATTTTGGGAATTTAAAAAAGGCAAAATGTGGTTTACTCTGTGCCACAACTCCATTTGTGTTTAAGATGTACTGACATAGCACAGAGACAGAGGCAGGCAAAAAGAAAGATATCTTTGTCCCTTCCAGGACAAGCGCCAGGGGGACGACGTGGCCGAAAAATCTTCCATCCCTACTGTCATGTTCTCACCCTGTCATGTTCAAATCACAGCAAAATATCTGCCCAGCAGGGTTCATGTATTATATACATCCACAGGCCTGTAGTGATAAGGTAAGGAGCAAGGGTTTTAAATTAGAGTAGATTTAGGTTGAATGTTAGAATGTTCTCTTCCATGAGGGTGGTGGAACACCAGGTTGTCCAATGTTGTAGCTGAGGCCCCATCGTTGGAGATATTCAAGGCCATGCTCGACACAGCTCTGGGCAACCTGATCTACTAGAGGATGTCCCTGCTCACTGCACGGGTGTTGGACTACATGACCTTTGGAGGTCTCTTCCAACCCAAACCATTCTATGACTCTACAATTCTATGTAACTAAACCATAACAGGATCTCTGTTAACAGTAGCAGCACTTCTATTTCCTAAACAGTCATGTGTGAAAACAGAGTCACTATCATAGAATCATAGAAACAGTAAGGTTGGAAAAGACCTCTAAGATCATCAAGTCCAAGCATAATCCAGCTACCATAACCACTAAACCATATCCTGAAGTGCCACATCTACACACTTCTTGAACACCTCTAAGGATGGTGACTCCACCACCTCTCTGAGCAGCCTGTTCCAATGCCTCACCACTTTCTTAGTAGCATGAGAGAAATGATGTCAGAATTCCCTGTATTTTCATTGATTTTCTGTAGGTTTCAAGCCATCAAACCTGAGAAGCTGTTAACTCTGGCCCACCATTACCGGATTGTGAGCTCACATACAAGATTGAGTTCTCTCATATGGTTCACACTGTTCACTGCATGACCACAAAAGCTGCCACACTTGTTGGAGAGTACACAGGGACTGCCCGAGCCAGCTCCCTGAAACAGGTCAGCTGCTGCTTCCCACCTATGCTTCTTCTCACTGCAGCTTCCATCAAGCAGAGCAGGATTGTTCCCCACTGCTGCTGCAGGGAGGAGGAGTGTATCAGGCAAGCTTTGACCAAAACAAATGCAGAATGGATGCTAAAACAAGTACTGCTTTCACATTAGCAGGTAGAATAGATTTGTCTCCCAGCATTATAATACACAGGATATGAATATTAAATAATAAAGTTCCTGTTGCACTGGCTCTCACTGATGGTATGAGCTCAGCTTGCAGAACCTGGGATGTTTTGTTTTTAGCAGGCTGAGGATGCCTGCGCCTGTGTGCTGGCTTCTGATTTCCTTCCAACGGCTGTTTGTGTTGTCATTTTTGTAAAATATTTATTTAGAGGCAAACTGAAGAGGCTACCTGAGTAAACACCACAAGGCCAGGTCCCTCAAATTACTTCAGAGGAGGAAATTGAAATAATTGCTTTAGGATGAGGAGAAACCAGCAAGGAAGGGGGAAAAAAAAATAAAAAATAAAAATAGAGATTACAAAAGGTGAATTTTGAATGTGACCAGGAAAAGAAGATCAGTAAGACATAAAAGGTGCATATTTGTGAATAAAACTAATGTACAAATGTGTACAACATGCCAACCTGTGACGGAGATTAATGTCTGTCCTTCTCTAAGACTACAGCTAGCTCATCACTTCATCCTGAAGGACCACGCATTGAGTGCCAATTCATCAGTCTCCCCTATGTGTGGTCTTTCCCTGACAAGTATGAATGCAACTCCCTGTGAATAATTGTCAGCACATGGAAAAAGGAATAATTTCAGCATAATTTTCAGCAGAGCCATCATTGCTCCCTCTGCACACCTGGCACAGTTACCCAGAAGGCTCTCATCCAGCTTGGCTGGGGGGGGGGGGGGGGGGGGGGGGGGGGAAGCATTAATGCTCACACCTGCTGCAATTGCCTAAAATTTCCTGAAAGTATTCATCACATTGCCTTCCTAAAACTCACATCTATCTCTGTTCAACAAACTCCAGTTCTCTGCAACTACAAATTGAAGCCAAATTAGGAGCTGAGGTTCCATAGAGATGTTTTTTTTGAGAAGTTGGCAGGTGGGAGGCACTCTCATTGTTCTGTAGTGTGATGTTGATGGGAATTTCCCTTTTTGCCCCTCTGGTTTTATTCCTTCTTTGTCTGGCACTCCAGTAATTTAATTAGCTTCTTTCTCAGTAAATTAACACAGGTACCAGCCAAAAGGCAAACATAGCTGTTTTTTCCCCTTTGAATGACTATGCACTGCATCTGTGCAGACTTTTTATGGTTAAACATGTAGAAATACATCCTTTATTTGAGTTAATTCTGGAAATCAAGGACAGAGCTACAGGCACTGGAGATTCAGGATGCAGCTGCATTTTGAGTCTCAACTGTGGTGGGAATCAAAAAGGAGGAGGAAAAGGTAATTTAAAAACTATTCTCTGCATCAGCTTGCTGGGGTAAATTAGAAAAGCCTTGGGGTTGTTCAAGTCACATTTCTGTAGAAAAGCCCATTGTTCATGGATGGTGCTTCAAGAAAATGTATATAGAATGACCATTATGACTTTAAGCCTCAAATTATACCTTCAGCGGACAACATTTGTCAGCATTAAAAACACACCAGTCTCTCAGTTTCTTTTTCTTGGAAACTGCCACGGGGAAGAGAAGGAAGGGCAGGACTGGGAATCAGGATGACAAAGCAGTACAGCTAGGAGCTGCTTTTTGGCAAAAATCCTGCTGAGCATCCACTGAGGCCTCAAGAAGGCTGTACATGAACGTGTCCCCAATTTTATGTTGGCTGTTGCTCCCCTTCAGCTGCAAGATTTCCTTCCCTCAGTCACTGAAGCATGGGACTGGTGCAGGCCACCCCTGTGGGACCAGGGTGCAATCAGAGATACACCTCATTTTGGGAGATGCTTAGGCACAAATTATGCCCAGCCGCAGCCCTGCTCTTTTAGCATCTGAACCATTGTAGCTTTTCATATTCCCCGCACCATTATGGTTCTCAGAAAGGAAGAGGGAGAAAGTAGAAAAGAGCCCATCCCAGCATTTTTCTGTCTCCTTTCCCACATGTGTATTGCTGGGAAAGGTCAGGTGAGGGGAAGGATGTCCAACACACATGACTCATCTTCTGGAGAGGCTGCAGTCCTTATCTTACCACCTTTTCAGAAAAACTTAGCCAATACATTCCTGCCTGATTGCAAGAAATCCAATCCTGTCTTCAAATGCCAGGTCTCTTCTTCACTGAGGGGCTGCCAAAATGCTTGCCTTTTCCTTATTTCTGCACTTGGATTTTTCCAGCTATGGCTCACCTAATAATTGGGGAAGTGCTTTTATTTCTTGTTAGCAGTTAGCAGCTTTCACTGTGCTATAGCTAAATTTTCCCTTCCATACACCTACAAGCCCAGAAAGTTCTGTGTTGGTATCCAGCACTTGTTTCCTGTTCTTGTTTGTGAGGAAAATACCTGCAGCCAGAGCTGTTAGTGAGGAATCAAAACCCAAGAACTAAATGCTGTCCAATTGCATTGGCAATCAATTGCTCATTATCATCAGCAAATGGTTACTCATTAAAATCATTGTATGTGTCAGTGATGTGAGGACCTTCAGTGTCTCAGCTTGTCCTTTATTCTGATGCCAGCTGAGAGTGGTTGGCCAAGGTCCCTTCCACTGTCAAGACTCCTTTCTAGGAAGAAGTTCTGGCTTCACAGGCAGCATAGAAGCTGTAATAGGCTATAAATATTCCATTATCAATATTTTCATTATTTCTTCTTCAGACCTGACAAAATTAGGATTATCTCATCCTCAGCCTTCCACTCTACTTTCTCGAATGAAAGAAATTCCACTGATTCTGGATGGGTTAATGTGTGCTGAGAGAGGTGAGACCATCCTTCCCATGACTTCCTACATAATGACAAACAGAAAGGTACAGACTACTGTGACATATACTACAACTTCTAAGCATGCTATAACACATTTTATCACTCTTCCTCATATGTATCTTTCATCATGGTCCAGCAAGCCCTGCAAGACACATAGCCCATTTGTTTGGAATATTCACTGGCTTTACACTGACCAAATACTATTTATCATCTGTGTTGACTCAGATGACCTTCAGGGTAAACCCACAGCAATGCTGAATTAATAGTAAATTATCTTACAATATCTTACGTCACTCAAAAACTTGTTTTGTTGTTGGGTTTTGGTGGTGGTGGGTTTGGGTTTTCTTTCAGTTGTGAAGTTACACTGGGAGACCTTTGACTCTATAACTGAGAGGCATTTTCTGTGTCCAGAGCTCCTCCCAGGTTCTCCAGTTTCAGCACACCCCATTGTGAGGTCTCCATTATTCCTCAGATTTTCATGATTAAGTTTACAAATTCTTTATTCTCTGGAAAAATGTCTATTGCGTATTAATTAGTGGAGTGACAGTGCAGTGTTAATTATCAGAGGGTGCTCACATATACGGCCTCTCTCCTCTGGAGGCATAGTCTGAATCACACAGACATCCCAGTCGCTGAGTTTATATTTTTCTATAGAGTGGAAGTGAGTCTTTTCCTTAGAGATGGGCTGTTTCTCAGATGATCACAGAGACACTCTCTCCATGAGTTGCAAGTTGTTAGGAATTCAGAGATATACCAAGCCCCGCATCACAGTTTTTCCTCACAGAGCATTTTTAACTGCTTCTTTTCAATCAAAACTGCCAAAATTACATTGTAGAGCTCACAGGCAACGCAAAGCGAGGGTGTGGGCCTTCTTTACTACACTGTTATTCTGTTTTGGCAGCCAGTTTGGCTCTTGGTGAAGCCAGTGCAAAAGTGTTGTTACTTTCAGTGTGGATTCAAGTACCATGTGGACCTGGTGCTTATGGACATGGTTTAGTGTCTCCCCTTCAGTGCTGGGTCAAGGGAGGTCTCTTCCAACCAGATATATTCTGTGATCCTGTGATGCTGTGTGATTGGATGAGGTGAGCTCTTCATCTTATTATGCCTGAAGGGATCCTACAGGAAGGCTGGAGAGGGACATTTCATAAGGTTGTCTTACAACAGGAAAATTTGGAATGGTTTTAAGCTCAGGGACAGTAGGTTTAGACTGGTTCTTCAGAAGAAGTTCTTCAGTCTGAGAGTAGTGAGACTCTGAAATAGGTTGCCCAGGGAGGCTGTGGATGTCTCCTCCAGGGGGTGTTCAAGGCCAGGTTGGATGAGGCCTTGAGTGGCCAAGCCTAGTTGAGAGGGGTCCCTGCTCATCACAGAGAGGTTGGAGTAGATGATCTCTAAGGTTCCTTCCAACCTAAGCCATTCTATGATTCTACAATTCTGCGGTTATGCAGTCCACTTAAGCAACAGTCCTGGAGTAGTTTTGTATGGTTTATTCACTTACTTTACACCACCAATAGAGGGTAAGACACCAAAAATCTCCATTCTGATTTCTTCATAAATTATCTGGTTATTTCCATAAGACGAGTCACAAAGGGACAACAAAGCATCTCTTCCAAAGCAATCAGGAGCATAATTGTAAGGAATCATCTATTTTGTATTGCACTTGTTGCCACTGGATTTGTTGACTGCCTTGGAACAGAACCATGTTTTCTTCTCAGTTTAATGTCTTGGTTTGAGCTGAAACAGCTCTGGACAGAATGTATTTTACCCTAAAGAAGTAAATAAAAACACTCACACAGAATTGGAGGTTAAATAGAGATACTATTTACAAAAGTAAACAAAATACAAAAGGTACCAAGGTAAAGGATATATACATTCAGAAACAGGCCCGGCTTAGCCCCCTCTTTCCCCAGCTAAGCCCCAAGCTAGGTCTCAGGCCTCAATTAAGCCCCAAGATTCATCAAGCCCTCAATGATTCATCAAAAATATCCTCCAGGCAGCCAAACATCCCCCATACTGCAAGCCACACATCCAGAGAGACAAAGCGAGATGACTGGAAAGTCTGCTCCTTATAGAGGAAGATACAGGAAAAGGGAATAGAATAACAAATTACAATATCCTGTGCTTCCCTCTTAGGACTTTCTGGTCCCCTGGAGGACTTTCATCTCTATGTTTTTTCAATTAGTCCTTAACCTACAGTATTTAATGACTGAAATTGTCTGTGAGTCCAGATCCTTGTCCTAAATCAAAATGTTGGAGATGCTTTAACTGTTAGGTTTCTTCACATTTTTCCAATTTACTCCCCATCACTATAACCTGGAGTGAATGCTAATTGACACAGTAGAATCAATTACTCCTGAAGTTTG
Organism: Dryobates pubescens; assembly: GCF_014839835.1. Taxonomy (NCBI): domain Eukaryota; kingdom Metazoa; phylum Chordata; class Aves; order Piciformes; family Picidae; genus Dryobates; species Dryobates pubescens. Next base: position 15,374,648 of record NC_071623.1, on the reverse strand, counting down.
GGTACTTCATTAATGCAGCCCAGAGCTTCACTGTATCTGCAGAGCATAGTGCAGCTCAGAGGTAGAAGGCACAAGACAGACAGATGGCAGCTTCTCTTAAAGCTAAGATGCATGAAGGCAAAGCCAAAAGGTCAGAATTGTTTCATATAGAGAAAACAAGACTAAGTAACTGAGGTCTATGAAATCATGTTGTGTAGCAAAGATCAAAAAAGAGAAAATGATTGCTGAGTGGACTAAAAGCCAGCAGAGTATTCTTCCTAAAGAATGTTTTATGTAATGTATCATTAGCTCATAGAACTCATTGTCACAGATAATATCAGACTTCTATGACTCACAATAGCACTATCCAGCTACAGTAGATAGACTTTAATTGCAAACAGGGGATGGAACTTATCTGTACCCCTTGTTGGATTGAGGGTGAAGGAAAATGAAACTCTGTGTATTGGTGACAAGACGTTATCCTCTGTTCCTAAGCTGAAAAGGAGAAGCTGACTGTTCCTCCACCTTGAAGCTAAGATCCACTATCTTAAAGTAAAGAGATAAACAGATTCAGGGAAGACTTCAAACCACAAATTTCAAGCCTGAAGAGCCAGTTTTGACAGTGCTCATAGAGGGAAGCATAAAGACAGGCTCAGAGTAGAACAGGCTGTCAGTGTGTACCATGTTTTAGCAAATACATACACAGCAAGACAAAATCAAGCTGGCAATAACCGAACTTGGAGGAAAAACTGAATCCTTGCCTGTGCAGGTGAAATGACTGCGTGAGAATGTAAATTCTCTGGACCAATGATCACAAGTCAAATACAGAGCCCAGTGCTGGCAGTCAGTGGCAATGTGCTTGTGTTTGCAGGGTGTAGGCTTCATTTGCACAGAAGCTACCCTGAATCTCAGAGAGATATGCTATTGAACCCAGGACATCTTCTAAAAACCATGGTGGGAACTTCTTTTTCAAGATATTATCATCCTCAGCCCTTGGCTGCGTATACTAGATCCCTGTCACAGGGACACTGCTTGCATCATGAGCTCAGGTTTGTGTTGACTGTGACAGATAACATTAACATCTCACTGTGCCAAAATTATATTAATCCTTAATGCTTTCTATTGTACTCTTGAGTAACTCAGCCACCTTCATCCCTGGCAATTAATTCAAAAACATCAAGAGCTATTCAAGAGCTGTTAGGACTGTTAGCCCCTATCCCGCTTTTTGTTGCTTGCTGCTTGTTGTTGTTTTGGTTTTGCTTGTTTGTTTGTTTACTAAAGAAAGATCTCCGGAGAAAATCCAGTCACATTTCCTGCTTTTTGACAGTTATCGTTGCCACCATCAGTAGCCCAAGACTGGAAACCAACCCAAAACCAGAGAAGTAGTACTTGAGATGCTATGGATGTTTCTGTCTGCAGGGTTTCTGAAGCACTGTCTTCAAAGTGAAAAACAATGCCTGGAGCTGCAGATGGCTGAACTGTCCAAGATGGGTAGGGAACTTCACTTGAGTGTCTGCTGATTTCTCAGCCCTGCTCCACATCCAGCGCCTTCCCTTCCCTCCTTCCCCACAAGGTTCTGATTCAGGTGAGCCCCTCAAGCAGCAGAGAGGACAAAACACAGGCTGCAGGTTGGTATTTTCCCAGCAGTCAGTGCAAATCCATGCAGTTAACTCAGATGCCATATGATGGTAAAATCAGAATGACACCAGCTCTGTCTTTTTAGAACTCATAAGTGGTAGACATCCCTGCTCTGATGCTTGGCCTTCTGTCTTCTTTCTCCTGCACACACCTCTGCAAGCAGCATGGAGCCCTCAGTGGGGCACTGTGTAGAAATAGGTAATACCAGATCTGCTCTTATATAATTTTCTTTCCCCCACACAATGGAAACAGAGAGAGATTGTGCCTCTGGCTAATAATTTTCATCATTTTCCCATTCCTTCTCATAAAAAGTAAACAAACAAGATATTGCAGAATTCTGCAGTGAAATTTGATTAGTGCCTTCTCCAGGGGCTGCTGGCCAAAAAAGAGAGGAGTATTTGAAGAATAAGGGAAAGGCAGAATAAAGGCAAGGAAGTTTGCAGGCAGGTAATTGCAACTAAAATCTACTTTATGGTCTTGAAAATCCCAGAGGAGAAAGAATAAGAGGCTATATATGCCTTAGTTCATAAATTACCACATACCAGTCCCACCCACATGACTCCAAAGAGAAACTTTAACAATTTAAGCTTTCAGGCATGCCACCATCCTTCCAGTCCTGTCTTCTCAAAGCACAGCTTGAAGAAGCTGCACCTCGCCACAACAAAAAGACATGATAATGACTTAGCTTGGTTGCATGGTTTAGTTGATTAGGTGGTGTTGGCTGATAGGTTGGACACGATGATCTTGAAGGTCTCTTCCAACCTGGTTTATTCTATTCTATTCTATTTGTCTATGTGTTTTTGAACATTACTTGAAACACTGCAAAGCATAAATAGATGTTTTAAATACAATTCCCAATCTTACCTTTATGTTGTATTGCAAGTCCTTGGGTGTAGAATAATGTAAGATTGTGTGCTTGTTGTATTTTTAAAGGGCACAAAATACACATTAACTCGTGTAAATATCAGTTACTTATTCCTCAGCATTTGTAAAGAAGAAGTCAGAAGAGTTATAAGAATTTGTGGTGAGAATGGCCTTTCTGGTTTTGTCATGTTTAAGAGCACTGTTGGGTTTTTAGTCAAAACTATATATTTATACACTAATTTTTCATTTTATTAAATTATTAGGGTGCACTATAGCATACAATATCCATCACTTAGAAGTAAACAGGGGAACATGATTCACTGGTAAATCAACTGGCTAGAATTTTGCAGTGAAATATTTCTTGGCGTGAAATGTCAACAGATTAAATTGTAAGGAAAAGTCCTGGTTTAAATAGTTTTGTCTTGAAATGAAAAAGAAAATTCAAGGTCAAATTGTCTTTACCTTGAAGTGTAATTGTAGTAGGGGAAAAAACCTCACAAAGTCTAATTGACAAGACTGAAAGCAAAACTATCAGTTAGCCTTAACTTCTTGTTTTTTCCTTTCAGATGATATATTGCAACTATTTTTGACTTTTCCATTTTTTCATTACGATTCATCATGGAAATTTCTTGTGGTACCAGAGGATAAACAAAAATCTGGGTACCTTGGCAGCCTATAAATTTTTGTGACCATTGATCATAAATGGATTTTGAAGAAATGCTGCAAACCAGACTCCAGAAACTGATGAAATACAGAAGGCATTAGGTTATTGAGGAAGAGATAATGAAATCCTCATCCAAATAAATTTGGTTTTAATGAGAAGTTAATGGGACCAGAGGGAGTACACCCAAATGCTAACTTTAGCCTAGGGAGATAGATTAGTCTTCCTTTGTTTCCTCTTCAATTAGTTGGGAATGACAAGATTCTGCATTCAGTCATCCCCTACAAGAGCTTCGCTGTAGCCCTTCTCCCTCCATTTACTCTAACAAGTCTGGGAAGGTTGCCCTCTCTCAGCAGAGACCAGCCCCCTTGTACTCACAGAATTACATAATCCATTCAGTTGGAGGAGACCTCAAAGCTCATCCAGTCCAACCCTTGACCCAGCACTGAAGAGTCAACACTAAACCATGTCCCTAAGCACCAGGTCCACAGGCTGTGTAAACACTTCCAGGGACAGTGACTCCACCACTACCCTGCGCAGACCATTCCAATGTTTGGTAACTCTTCCAGTGAAGTAATATTTCCTAATATCCAGCCTGAACATCCCCTGGTGCAGCTTGAAGCCATTTCTTCTAGACCTTGCAGCTAAAAATAAAGTTCACATAGAGGAGTAAATCTGGGATTCCTCCAGATGTCAGTTCCCTCACCTGACTATATGCTGTCACTGACTTTTTGCTTGAACAGAGGAAGCTGACTCTCTGAGAGAAACTCTGCCTGATTGTGCTGATGGAGCCCAAATACACCTTTTGCAAAAGTAGCTGACCGTGGGACTAGGAGTGGAAAAATACTGATGGATGCATCTACTTAGCAATTCATTTGTTGTAATAGGAGCAGATCAGTAGTTCAAAGCAGTTGGTGCTCCTCACATCACCAGTATATTTGATTAAGGGTTGTTTATTCAGATTAAATATGATATGCCTGCATGTTGTGTGTCTTACTAACCTAAAAGAGGAAGCATGTTGATATTGGGACTCAAGTTTATATCACAGAACTGTCAGGGTTGGAAGAGACCTCAAAGATCATCCAGTTCCAAACCCCCCGCTCATGGGCAGGGACACTTCACCACTAGATCAGATTGCTCACAGCCATATCCAGCCTGGCCATAAAAACCTTCAGGGATGGGGCCTCCACCACCTCCCTGGGCAACTTGTGCCAGTGTCTCACCGCCCTCATGGGGAAGAACTTCTTCCTAACATCCAATCTGAATCTATATTCTCCTCAGAAGAAGACTCTGAAGGGATCTAAAGTCTGAGGATAATTTTTTTCAAGTGTACACTGCCTCCTCAGTGGAAATTGTTAAGAAATATGTGTGCAACCATTTCTTAAGCAAGGGTTGGGCCAGCTGTAATATATCCCTGAGCATTTCTTGCACTGAAAAAGCTGCATGGCTGTTAGAATGACAGGTCACAACTGGTATTAAAAATTAATAAATAACTTGTATGTCAGGGAGTACAGGCAGGAAGACAAAACTTAAGTACTTCTAAACCACATTATGTCAGGCACAGACAGTCACATTTCTCCTGCAAAAAGACACAGACTTCTCTGCAGTCATTTCCTTTCCTGCCCTCACATTTCAGCTGCCTTCTAACCACAGTGAACTCTAGGACATGCTCATCTATGCTAACAAGGTACTCTTCAACCTTCCAAACTCTGTGAAGTTCTTCAAGCCACTTCTAAGCTTCCTGGGAAAGCCCAGTCCATTTGCATAAATATGGAATGAAAGCACAAGCATAATCCTCAAATTAAAGCATGAACACAACCCAAAATTTATGCATAAAGAAATCTCTTGTATAGCTCCTTGGAAGCTTCAAATCAGATTGAAGAAGACAGCTTTTCCTGCAGAGAGGTTTTCATCTGAAGGGTTCATTAACACAAATGCACTGTGGCAGTGCTGATTCTGTGTGAACGAAAAGGACTTTATCTGATAGTCCTGGATAAACAGAGGAATAACTTTGGGATTTCAGACACAGTCCCTGAAGACCCCAGCAACACCCATACAAAAGCTAAGACCTTCTGTCAAGTTTTGGCCATACTCTTTCCAGATGGTTTTAACTCTTAAAAATGCACAAGAGCACAGTGTCTCCTGCACACTGATGAAAAGGATAATCTTGGCCTTTTTAAAAGAAAGCCACTGAGACAGAACTGAACCTAATATTTTTCTAGGCCCTTTCTGGACCTCCTTCCAGGATCAAGTGACTCACAAAGACTACTTCTACATGCTGCTCCTGCAGCCAGAGTGTGCCAGTGACAGTCTAGCACAAGCTGCTCAGTGGTGGGGCTCACAAGGAAGAATACTATATGACATGTGCAAAGGTGCAAGTTTATCTTGTGAGTAAATGAGGGTTTATCAGCCCTAGTTTTGGACCTGGACCACCTCAAATGTGGAGGCAGTCAGACCAACCAGAGGAGCCTCCCAAGAGGCACCACAGACTAGAATCATTTGTGGCTTGTTCCCTGGTGTACCAAGGCTCACCAGCATGGCTGGATAGCATGGGGATTGACTTAACCCCCAAAGGGGTCATCAACAGCGTTCTTATGCAGGTGGCCAAGCCATCCCCAGTAATCCCACTTTAGCCTCTAGAGGAGAAAGTTTCAGAAACAAGTGTAAGAAATCACAGGGCAGCACCTCCCACTGCTAACCCTGGAAAGCTGTTCCTAATCTGTTCCTTGCAATTCAGATGTTAATAACTTAAACCCATGAATGCTAGCTAGTGCAAGTCTGGAGAGCCTCACCAGACAGAAATCCTGCCCTTTTGCAATCCCACTGAGTGCTTTGACCTCCCTGGTGCCTTGCAGCCGAGTTCCATGGTTTAATTATCTCCTGTGTGAAAAAGGTTTTATTTGATCAGTCTGGAAATTGCTGCTTTTCAATTTACTTGAACATTTTCAGCTACCAGTGTTACACTAGACAGGATTTAATATATCTTTATCATATCCTTCTTCATTGGTTTCCTTTCTAAGGTGAACAGTCCTGGCACAACCTTTTTCGTATAAGAGATTTTCTGCGCCCCCAGTAATTTTCTTTGCCCTTCCATGAACCTCTTCTAGTTTTATTTAAAATAAAGCAGCTGTAACTGTACACACATTTGAGGTAAGATTCCATTATTTTTCTTATTATTCTCTCCATATTCCTCAACATTTTAGTTGAGTCTCTGGGACAGTGGGATAGACTAAGTGAGTAGCACGTGGGGTGCAAGCTCCCATCTGTAACCATCCATAGCTGATTTAAACTGTATAGACCTCAGTGATTGGACCATATATCTTCACCATTCCCAAGTGCACTTTGCCATTCTGGGTGAATTTGTTTCTGCAGCCCATCACTGTTGAGAGTAAAAGAGGTGCAGAGTAGTCTGAGAGGAAGGCATATAGAAGGAAAGGGAGGATAATAATGCAAAGGGTAACTTATAAAGAAATGGTAGCTTCCCACAACATAGATAAGTTCAGGCAGAGGTACTGTTGTCAGGTACATCTCATGTCCTTGGGTCACCAAGCAGAGCTGTCCTCACTGACCAACCCAAAAACTTCAAAAAACAAAAATCAACAAAACCATTTTAAAATCCCATGAAGTGCTTAAAAAGTCAAAGAATTCACTATGTTCTGTCCCAGTTCCCATGGTGGTGTGTTTGCCCCAGCTCAGTTACACTTCCTGAAATGAGAGCTGAGGGATAGAGAGGAGGCTCCTTGAGGAGGCTCCTCAAGAATGCTGAATTAAGAATCCTGCCCATGGCCATAGAAGTTGTGACCAGGGCCCACAGTTTTGTCTTCTAGACACTAATCCCTCCTAAGTGACACTTGTAAGTCTTATATGAACACATTAACAAAACAAACATTGCTAATGTGATCTAACTGAGCTGGGAGGGTATGAGACAGAAGGAAAAAGGTGGGTTGAATATTTTTGTACAAGTCCAAATAATATTCCTCTGGCAGGACTAGTAAGGGTATTTCCTAATAGCTCATCTCCTCTAGAACGAATTTGGCTCTTACCTAGAAGATCTGTGGAAAAGACAGTCATCGTTGCTCAGTAATAAATGAGGCTGAGAAGAGTATGTGCTACCAGTTTAGTGTATAAGCCAAGTACTAACAGGGTGACCATGCTCCACAAAGAAAACAATCTGGTTTTGTTTTAAATTACATCTGTTCCTAGGATGAAATCCAGATCATTCATGGGACATTAGGTAGCATTTTCTTCAAGACAAGATAAAAGCAGCGTGCAGAAATGCAGGAAGCATTTGGGTAAATATCACTGCTGTCAGCAGGTCAGGGGAAGGACCCTGGCTTTGCAGCTGTCAACCAACATCAGAGCTTTATTATTGATTATAAGGAGTGGAAGCACAGAGGGATGGTTACAGCCATAAAAGGAGAAGGCACAGGTGTCTGTTTATTTTTTGCTCACAGGGAGGTCCTGGTAACAGTCTTCTGCCCTTCAGCTCCAGCCATAGAAGAAAGGAAAGGAAGGGGATTGTCTGAGGAGAAAGGAAGGAGACTGTCTGTCCAACATCTTGTCATCCATCCTTTGGAACAATTCCCTTTGTTTTTTCTTCCCTTCATTTTCTTTTCTCAAACAGCCATGATGATTTGTATTGCAAACAATGATCTCTTGGCAGCTGGTAATGAACTGGGCTGGAACCTTACAATCACAGAATCAGAATCATAGAATGGTCCAGGCTGGAAGGGACCTCCAAAGGTCATCTAGTCTGACCTCCCTGCAGTCAGCAGGGACATCCCCAAATAGATCAGGCTGCCCAGGGCCTCACTGAGTCTCACCTCGAATATCTCCAGGGAAGGGGCCTCAACCATCTCTCTGGGCAACCTGTTCCAGTGTGCCACCACCCTCATAGTAAAGAACTTGTTCCTAACATCCAATCTAAACCTGCTCTTCAGCTTAAAGCCATTGCCCCTCATCCTGTCACTTGCAGGTGTTTGTAAACAGATTCAATGCCAAAAAGATAGGAAGAGGAAAAATAAGAAGGTCTATATATTGCAAATATTATGCCCTGCACTCACACAAAGCTACATAACATATCCCAAAACTAAGGACAGTCACCCGAGGAGGAAACTTGCTCTGCTGAAGGAGAATCAAAGCTCAGGAAGATCTCTGGAACAAAATCAAACAAATACACTAAATAGACAAACTTGCACCATCTTTTCCATCCCTCTGAGAGTATGGTGAAGGAAAGTTCATCACATAATTCTTTGGATGCCCTTGTAGATGAAATGCAAGCATTCTAGGTGAGCCCTATGCAGTCATTGTGTAGCTATGGAGGGACAAAGCAAAACTGTTCAGGAGCCAGTTGAAGAAAACTGCTTTCTTGCTATCACTGCTGTTAATGCTGGGATTCAGCCAGTGACCTAAGGGAAGGAGTGGAAGGGATTTTTGGAGCTTTTCCCCTCCTTACTCTTTCATGCCTTACTACTTTGTTTCCAGATTGTCTCACAGGAACAAAATTGGAACTTGTGTCTGCCACCAACATGTATCAGTGTAAGTACACTGCCTTTGGAAGACAGGCTGCAGGAGGGACTGGAGGCTGTGGTCAGTTTTGCTCTTCCTTTATGGGTCCAGGCTGAGTACAGACACCACAAGTCCCACCAGCTCTTGTAGCTATGGTGCTCGATAAACTGGGTGTAGTCATAAATCCACCCTGCACATCTCTGCAGACCTGCCAGGCTTGTTAGGGGAATCAGTCTTATCGAGCCAGATGTCTCTGACACTGAGATATTCCCATTTCTGGGAACATAAACTTACACCAAAAGCCAAAGAAAATCTTCAGAGCCCAGAATAGTAGTTTGATTTTCCACCCCTCTCCCGACCATTGTCCGAAAATAATTCAGGCTCCTTTCAGAATCTGGCTTTACTTGCTTGCTATAGCAATTCTTACAATGTTGTTACAGCATTATTTGAGAGGATGTCCACAAAGCTGTATCCTTCTGTTTGCCAGATGTTCAGTTGCACAGTGCTCAGACTGTGAAACTGGTTTCCTGTTGTGTTCTTTGGCTGATAAGTATTTCTCTGTTGTGATCCATGACTGAAGGTTAAATGGAGCAAAGATGGGCACTGTTGTTTGTTTAGATTTAATTTTGATTTCCTCCTTGCCCTTCATAACCTTTGTCATTTACTTTACTGCCCAAGTTGAACTGCTTTAGGATCAATCATAAAGTACCACCTATCTGATGGTTTTCAGTATGAGGTTGTCCCTGGGAGCATGTTCTTTTGGCCTTTCATGTTCTAAAACAATTGTGTGCAATGGTATTAGGGCACAAAGAGCTATGATGGATAACTGATTGTTAGTTTGAGTTTTCCCAGCTAATTTAGTTCCTCCAGCAACATAAAGAAAAATGTTTTGAAAAACATACTCCAAACAACCAGTGTTCCCTGTTGGCTTTCTTTAGTGCTACAGAGTTATTTATAACTCTTTCCTAGATCAAAATATGGTGTTAAATGTAAAAGTAATGGTTCAAATGTCCGTAAAATGTACTGGGGCCTCCTATGGATTTAATTGATTCCAAAGCTTAGCTTTAGGGAAAATTTATAGTTGGGGGTTTCCTTTTTTGGACTAGTTATTTAATATTGATCTTAAGATTATGATAAAATATATTTCTATTGATCTCTGTGAGGAAAAAAATTAATCACCACAAGAATTTCTGGCCCTGTATATTGAATGGGTGAAGATGTGCATAGCTTTCTGGCTCAGGTCTTTGCACAGTGTGCTTATGAAGTACCAGAGTAGTATGGAGTATGGGAGGGTAAAGCAGAACAACTGAACTCTTATATTTGTCTCAAGAAAAACCATAGAATCTATAAGGCTGGAAAAGACCTCAAAGATCATCAAGTCCAACCTGTCACCAAGACCTCATGACTACTAGACCATGGCATCAAGTGCCACGTCAAATCCCCTCTTGAACACCTCCAGGGATGGTGATTCTACCACCTGCCCGGGAAGCACATTCCAGTGCCTAACAACTCTCTGTGAAGAACTTTCTCCTCATCTCAAGGAGGAAAACACAGGGACAGTTCTTGTATGGTGTGGATTTTGTTAATAAAATGTGGTTGTTCAGTCTTTTATAGCTGAACAGAAAATTATACCCTTTGCATATCTTCACTTAAGTCAACTTGCCAATATATTTGGGAAATACACAATTCTTCCTTAAAATATATGCTATTACAGTGTTAAAAATAGTCATATGAAAGAGGTGTCACTTAAATTCCTCTGGGCTAAACTGTAATACTTCAAGTATCAGAGTTGTTACTTAACACAAATTAGAACAGCAAGTTTCTATACTTCCCCTTTTTTCACAGGATGCCAGTGACATCTGGGTTTATGCTAGGTAACACCTGGTTATGGAAATAGTTCTCATTTAATCAATAGACTGATAAATGCTACTCAACATGAGTAAAAAAATATTTTTTTCTTTCCAGACCGGAATAGATGTGAAGCAAGTTAAACAGAGAGTACAATTCAGCAGTGGTAGGCTTAGCTAAGTTAGGAGGGTATTTAAACTGTCAAAGTCAAATACATCAATGCAGAATCAAGATTACTTTAAAAAGCTGAACCCTTCAAGGGATGGAAATGCCCAGGGTTTATGCATTCCAGCTGCTTCATCCCTGCTCTGCACTGTATTAATGGGTGTAGGAGAAGACAAACTATAAAGTTATGCAGATCTTGAGCATATTGTGATAGTATATCATGAGTTTTGTTGATTCACTCCTTAAGGAAAAGATCTGACCAGAACTCACTATAAACCTGGTCTAACTAGACAATTTATCTCTGTCTATAAATGCTTTGTTTCATCAGAGGATAAAAAATTACAGCACACCAGTATTTCTACTTCTAGATGTCTTTACAGGACTGAGTAGACACTGCTGGCATTACATTCACCTGTAGCCTTTGAAGACTGCAGTCACAGCATTATTTCCCACTGTATTTGTAAACTGTAAGATGATATCAAGGTATCACCTTGTGACATGTTGGCTTGGGTATATGTTTACTGCAGCGTTTTGCTGCGTGTAATGTATTAGACCTGCTCACGTATACCAGCATTCCCTGTGATAGCTGAGTTAATGAACCTGCTTCATTAACTTATGAAGCATAAGCCACAGTTCTGGGGACTCTTCTTCTCTACATTACAGACTCTGTGTGGCTGTTTGACAACTAGAGCAGGTGTACATGCAATATCAGAGCACTGATCACTAATGCTGGCAGGTCCTCCAAAAGTTTGTGTTTAAAATTATCCGTTCAGTGCCTTGACGTAATTATTGCTGTTACTTATATTGATTTCAGATGTCATAAATATCTGCTCTATGACTCTTTAAGATTTGAAGGTTACACTTTATACCAATGCCTAGAAATCTTGACAGCAGTAGCAACAGGGTCAACAGAATGAGTTAAGATCGTCAGGGACTCCTGAACAAATCAGCAAGGAAGGGAGACTCCAAGGGCGTTCAGCACTTGGAGGAGAAAAGCCTTTAAGAGTCATCATTCTCCCACAGGTGTAATTCACTTGAAAGGCTTATTGGTAATCAAAAAGCAAGAGTAGCTACAGAGCTGAGGAAACTGTAAAACTCTGCTAGTTTCTACCAGAGAAGCCTGATACAAAGTTTATTGTAGCTGAGGAACTAGTCCCACCAACCTTCATGAGCTATGGCTGACACTGCAAATGACTTAAGGACTCCACAACATAAGCTGCCAGAGTAAAACATCAGTCTATTAAAGTCTGTCCTCACAAACCCAGAAAATACCAACCTATCTACACATAGCTAATATCAGCATATCCTCAGAAATCCAATTAGTGGCTGCAACCTTGAATTTTATCCTTGTCCAAAAATACATCTTGTTCCTTTTCACAGTGGGTTTACACTCTACCCCCTCCACAACACACATGCTTCAGTTAACTGACTTCTCCCATCCATGCCAAATTGCAGACTCTTTTCTGTGAAGTAATTTTGTCTGAATTGCTTGTGCATCCACCCATCCCATCCCAATTTTAGTCCGTGGCATCTTGTTTTCAAATTAGTTGCTATTTTAAACAGCTTACTGCCTTCAATCTGTTCGTCTCAGGATTTCACTTACCTCTCTGACAGTCTCCCATTTTAACTCATTTCTTCCTCTGGCCGCAGAGGCTAGCAGAGGCTAATCCCTCCTCATAACTCAATGTCCAAACCTCTAGGGTATTTAAGATTTTCCTTCATAATACCTTTTCAGTTTCAAACCTCTAAGCAATTTTAGCACTGCCCAGAATAGTATGTAATATTAATATTTATCAAGTTTCAGTACAGCAAAACAACATGGAAGTTTGGGCAGTTTCCTTCAGAGCTGCTGCTCAGTAGCTCCTGTGAAAGCATGCACAGGTACCATTTTGTTGCCTCTTGTTTCAGTAATAAACCTCTTTCTTGTCACTGCATAGGGAAAAATCTATCTCACTGAGCATTCCTTCCCCCAGTCTCCTCTTCCTCTTCTTTCTTTTCAATTTTTATGTACAAATGTCTATAGCTCTTTCCAGGATACTAAGAAAACTTTGCTTTGTCCTTTACAAGCACTAGAGACAATAAGTGCTGATTGCAAGTAGGGATATCTAGTTGAAATGAATCATGCATCCTACTCATTTAGTATTTTCTCTCTTTTTAGGTGACAAATCAAAGTCATCTCACATATAATTCACAATGGATGAAATTCACTGCCGAGCAGAAGGCCAGCCCAAAGTCTGTGCATGCTGATTTGCATTTAAAGCTCTGTTTTGAAGGTTTCTGAAAGCTTAGCGAGGTGAAACATCTCTGTGCCAACCTTCCTGCCTGGGGATGAATTTTGCTCTTTGTGAACTGTCTAGGAGAAGAATTTGGGTTTTATTCATGTGCTTATTGTTTGAAACTACTTGAAACATGGCTCATGCCCGAGCATTTCATAGGTGCAGTGCCTTATCAGTAGTAAAAATATGCAGAAAAAATTATGCAGCAACTTGTTTCCACAAAGGACTCTGATAGTTATTAGAGATGGTGGTTTAAGTTGTAAATGCTGCACTTTAATGTGGGAGTAGTACACAGCTCAGTGTCATTTCTCTTTCCTGGTGGAATGATTCCTAAATCTACTGTTAGTTTTAAATCTGAATCCTTCTAGAAAGACATACAGTGCAGAAATGTGAAGATTCTTGGTGTTACTGTTGTTAACATTTATAAGCAATGAACTTAGGTGAAATTTTGAAAAGTGAATGAAAAGGGCATTGACTCAAACCTATAGCACTGATTCATGTAAATGTGTATGGGTGGATTTTCACCAGCTTTTAGTCTGATTTCATATTTTGCATGAATAAATAGAGGACACTGCACAGATGTAGCTGTGGGAATTCTATTGTTCTGCACATTGTTCTGCTCATTCACTCCATGGATTTTTTTTTTATTGTTAAGGTGAAAACTATGTCAACTCTACAGTATCCTATTCAAGTTTATAGATGTCTTCTTCATACAAAGAAATTAGTTATCTAGGGGCAAAAAGTTCTCAGCTGTGTAAACCAGGTTTGGGATGTGATGAATGCTCTGCCACATTCCTTGGGTGGGTCAAATGCTGAATTCTAGATAACCTTTGTTTGCAGTGCACCACATTCCCCATCCCTGATGTGAATGAATGACTCATACACTGAGTCTTTAAAATAGTTTTGTTGTGACTTTCTGGCATCAACAAACATGTATTTGTGGAATAAGACCCCTCTTTTGGCCTTAATACATGATGCCAAGCCCAGTTATCCTCACTCTTAGCTTTGTAACATATGACTTGCTACCTTCTACACCAATTACTCTATCAGCCACAAAGATACTCTTTACTGGAGTGAGGCTTCCTTTTGATAATTCATTTCAGTGCCTTCTCCCTTTTGACTGTTGATTGATTTCTTAAACCTTGCTGTAGCATGATAGAGTGCCAAGTACCATCTGACACAAGGGAAATAGTTTACATGGTCTGTCCCTTCATTCTTAGCATAAAATTTCTTGTTTTCTTAAATAAAACACCCAAACATGAAGTATAACAGTGGTGCAATGAAAGCATGTGACATGGAGACAGCAGCTCAGCAAATCTGAACCTTGCAACAGTATGGATTATTAATGCCTGGGAAGCTCAGTTTGCAAATCTTTTTTGCACTCAAAAACTTGCCATGCTTTACTTACAACTTATTCTGCAGATTGCAGAACACTCCTTTCTGTGTCACAGGGGTAAGGATGGCAGGAGGCTGTCCTCCATAGTAGCAGAGTTCCAAAGCAATGAGGAAAGGCCCCTGCTTTTATTCACCTTGGCAGCACACTGCACAAAACAGCTATAAGGATATGAATACTCTTACCGCACCCCAAACTACAGGCTGTAAAGAGAAGTCAGCTTGAAGGCACACACCAGATGGACAGATGGACCAATCAAAAAGAGGAAATTAATTGACTTGGAATAACAGGAAAGGCAGTAATTTTTCAAAGGTTAAATAGAAACCAAAATGGAGGTTTAACATCCATTTGTTAATAAAGATTGGGTAAAAATTTCTTCTCAACAGACAGTAAGTGGCCTATAGCACCCTCTCCGAGCCACTGTGGTCTTTAACACCTCCAGACCAAACTTGTAGGAACAGCAGAACTGAGTAACAAACATTTTTCCTTTTCATTTGTGAATAATTTTGTGATTTCATTATGATTTCCTCTCTCTCATGACTTCAAAGAATTTTCCCTTGTAGCCTTGTCTTCTCCAGACTGAACAGCCCCAAGTCTTTCAGTCTGTCCTTACAGGAGAGGAGCTGATCATCCTCATGGCTGATCAGGAATCCTCATGGCCCTTCTCTGGACATGTTCTAGCACATCCAGATCCTTCTTGTAATAGTGGCTCCAGAACTGGACACAGTTCTCCAGGTGGGGTCTCACCAGAGGGGAGTAGAGGGGGAGAATCACCTCCCTCAACCTGCTGGCTATGCTTCTCTTGATGCAGCCCAGGATGTTGCCAGCAAAGATGTCAAACAAGACTGGTCCCAGTATTCCCAGGTGGTCTCCCATCCAAGTACTAATCAGGCCCAACCCTGCTTAGATTCCAAGATCAGACAAGATCCTGCATTGAGGGTGGCATGGCCATAGTTACTTTTATCCTTTCTAACCATCAGGTATTACCAAACCTGGCCCATGATGTAGGTTGGTTTGTTGTGATGCACCGGTTCCTTGTCAGTATCTGCAAGGAAAATATTTTAGGTAAAATTACCCATCTGAAGCTAGAATTTGATCAAGCTTCCTTGTAAAACTGACAAAGATCTGTTTTTAACCTTCAGCTGATATTAGTTTTGAGCTATCATTGTTTTTACTGTTTCATTTATAGTAAATATGACATATTTAAAACCATCTGGTATGTCATTCTGAGGTTAAATATGTATTGCTTGCTGCAACATTACAACATTTTGAAGCTTTTTTATATACATTCCTTTTAGACACTGGTGGGAATGGCTTGAAGAATACTGAAAATATTTGTTCATCTTATTGATTTCTGCAATAAATGAGTCAGTAAAAGCAGATGAAGAAATTCATATATGCTGTGTATGAGTTATGGACACTTCCAACATTCTTCTTTCTAATTCACACCTCAATAACATTACCGAAAATATATTGTGTCAGTTTCATTAGTCTTTGCCTTCTCCTTCCAGAAATATGAAGTAGATATTGATTTCACCAAATTAAAATACAATCCAAATCTTTGGCTATGTGAATTTATCTATTTTTATTTTCTAAGTGCACTGGTTTTTAACTATCATCAATTTTGTCCCCTGACCCATACTTCAGACATAAATATATAAATGATCTATTGGCTTCCTATATAAGTGGGGGTTTTTTTTCAGATGTGTCATGGTCTCTGGACTCTGGAGTTGGGCTAACTCTTTTCAGGCAGATTGTGCCTTCGCTCCATAAGTCTGGTGCCTGCTGCTAAAAGGGAATTGTCCACTTTCTGGCAGTAAATAATGAAATGAAACAAATTAAATCTGTAATAGAATCAAATGCGAGTACAATGAGTCCACAATTCAATTTGGATTTAATACAGTTGCTTAATCCTGTTAAGGGGTGCCCTCACGAGAAAGATGCTTTAGCAGCCAATAGCAGAGCTTGAAATGTGAGGACAGGCAGCTCAAGCTGCAGTGCAGTAAGGAATGAGAGGCTAAAATATGATTTTTGCACCATGCCACAGAGCCAAGTCTGATGACACCACTGAACAGGCTGCCCAGGGGAGTTGTGGAGTCTCCGTCTCTGAAGATATTCAACACCCTCCTGGATGATTTCCTATGTGATCTGGTGTAGGTGATCCTGCTCCACCAGGGGGGTTGGACTAGAGGATCTCTCGAGGTCCCTTCCAGCCCCTAACATTCTGTGATTCTAGACAGACTGAAGGCTGTTGATGAGACTTCAGAGAGAGCATGGAGAAAGATGTAATATTTACCAGTGTAGGAGACTGTTTTCTGTTTTCTACCTATTCTGCACGATCCAAGGGAAGTGCACTTATCTGTTTGGATATACTTCACATTTTTTTGCTGTCATGGGAAGTGTCTCACAAGAAGCTAGACTCATTATTTTATGAGGCAAAGGAAGCTTCATCTGCAGGAGACATGGGAAGAGGCAAACACTAAAAATTAATTGTTGTTGTACAGAACTAGAAACAGTCATTAATTTTTGTGAAGCCACTGTTTCATCTAGGAATAATTGAATCTTGCAAGAGACAGCAACAAATCTCTACAGTTATATAATAAATTATTTTTTTCAAGATACAGTCCTTAAATATCATTTTACACAGGCATAGAACATCTTGCACCAGAATTCACTATGGAGAGCAAATGACATATTATTTTTCTGGGAAGATAGGGCGCAAAGGACAAACTGTGCCATAAAATAGACAATAGAGCTAGCTAGGAGGAAATGATCTGGATTACTCTCATCAGGATGTGAAAGACACACATTTGTAACTGGCACTGGAGAAACAAAACCCGTGCCACTAAAACCAGTCCATTGTTATATCATGCAAACCTAGTGTTTTTCCTACCTCTTTTCAGATTAACTCCTCATACAAGAGACTTCAGCCAAGATATATTTGCCACCAAGTCCAACCTATGGAGATCTCTTTCTGCTTTTCAATATTTCATGTATTTCATGAATCATCCAGCTAGTCCCATTCTTGAAAGTTTTACTAAACTTCATTTGCAGTAAAAGGCACTGGCAAAACTGCTCCTGTCCAGTTTATTCGTAACCACTTTCCTGGGATAGTGGTTTCCAATTTGAAATATATATTTTTAGTGAATTCTAAAATATTCCCAGATGAGTCCAGGTTCTTCTACAGTGATCATAAATCCTTTGACAATATCCTGCTTTATACCTACTTTCTGCTGACTACTTGAAAGTGGTCTTTTTATGCCCAGAGTTTCTATGGACCATGCACTGAAAATCATTGAGCTCTACTGATTTCTAAATCTGTCTTCCTTGATGGAGCAGTGCTTAAAGGGCTTGACTATAAGGTGAAGCTCTGAAGTAAAAGTTAATTTCCTGCTCTTTAATATCCAAAATATAAAAAGTGATTTCTTCACATAAGTAGTCATGGGCAGAGGGTTATCAAGTAGGTATGTTTGAGGAGCAGACTGTGGTCTTTTTTACCTGTGCACACACCTTGTGAACTGTCTCAGCTAGCTTGTGGCTGGTGTCCTTTGCTCAAAGTGCAATTATTGCATGTCATGTAATACTAATCATGATAAAACTGACCCTTTTACTTTGTGTGCCTACTGATTGAGTAGATTGCCTGGCCTGAAGAAAGCTAGGTTCCTACTTTGGGTGCTATCATTGGAGACTTCAAAAGGACTCTTGGCTTTACTCAGATTAGATGCTTAAAACTCACCTGTGTGAATAACATGTCCACCTCTACTGCATATTAGGCAAACTTTCCACTTGAGTTCAGGCATTCTACTGCACTAGCCTTATTCTCCCCATGTCTTTTCTTTGCTGCCAGAGGGTGACAGTGCAATATTGGTAAGTTACCAGGGAAGTAACAGTTACAACTATTTTGCTCATGTTTGCACTGAGCAATCTGAAGAGATAGAATTATCATGAGACTTCCAACGAGCCACTTCAGCAATGTCACTTTTCAGACTAAAGTCACTTGTCAATGGTACTTCATTTTCACCTGTGTTGTTGAGAAGGTATAGATGAAAGGAAGTGCATCCTTCAGCCTGGAGAGGTCATGGTAGAGCTGTATTGTGAAACCTTGTGTACTCAGATGACCTGATCCTCAGACAAGTTACAAGCTCAGTAAAAATACAATTTGATGTTATTGTGTAGAGGCATTTAGGTACCATAGACATACATACTGCTTTAAATAATAGACTGAATAATGAAGTAAAATTAAAAGTATCACTCAATGGATTATCTTCCATTGCATGGCAGACCCTCAGCTACTTTAATAATAGGAATATATCACCTAATCTCATTTACTGAATATTTAGTGCTGAGTTAAAGAATTGCAGACATTAATAATACCATTTCCTATGCTTCTTCAGCATTCCTCCTCTTCAGTCATTCCACCCAGCCACCGACTAGATTCAACCCTATTGAGCTTGTCAGATCCCATGGTCCAGGCTTTCAGCCAAGTGAAAACATAATTTTAATCCATGTTGCCAATTGTCAAGAAGAGTGAATTGATCTATTTTCCCTGGTCTATCAGCAAGATCTGCTTTACTTCTGGGTGATTTTGAGGGGAATGTGCTGTGTTATTGAGCATGTAGCCCTTTTACTTCCCCATGTCTTTTGGTATCACCATTAGAAGAAGGTTGAACAGAAAGAAATGTAATGTAGAAGGCTGAAGATTTCAAGATGTTTGATCTGAGAGAATATTAGGAAGCAGTTATCTGTCTTTGAGTTTTATATTATACATATACTGAAATAATTCCAACATGTCTTACTGGACTAAGAATTATGCTTGCTGTCAGATATCCACCTACAGGTTTTCTTGAGTTTTATTGTGAACAAAACCCAAGAATAAAGATACATAAGCAAAACATTGGTGCTCTAACAAAAGATGTTTGTGGTTTTAAGATTGCCAGAAAACAGGGGAACAGCTGCTTCCTGGCTCTTGTGTCTTGCTGTCCAGGGGACCCAAACATGGTTCATCTGTTCTGAGCAGCAGGACAGAGATCCTGTCTGATTCCTTGGAGTTATCTTCCTCACAGAGAGCACCAGACCTTTTCGATGAGCTGCTTACTCTGGGGTGAAAAAGTTTCTTCTGATGCCAGCTCAGATGTTGCCTTTAGGAGATAAAATTATGCTGTTTCTGAATCATTACAGATTACTGGAACTATTAGTTGTGTTCTTGTGTGCACCCATGAAAAATACAATAATATCTTTAAAAGAAATATGCCCTATAAGGAAAGACTGAGGGAGCTGGGATTGCTTAGCCTGGAGAAAAGGATACTCAGGGGTGACCTTATCGCTCTCTACAACTACCTGAAGGCAGGTTGTAGACAGACGGATGATGGTCTCTTCTCCCAGGCAGCCAGTACCAGAACAAGAGGACACAGTCTCAGGCTGCGCCAGGGGAGGTTTAGGTTGGATGTGAGGAAGAAGTTCTACACAGAGAGAGTGGTTGCCCATTGGAATGGGCTGCCTGGGGAGGTGGTAGAGTTGCCATCATTGGAGGTGTTCAGGAGGGGACTTGATGGGGTGCTTGGTGCCATGGGTTAGTTGTTTAGGTGGTGTTGGATTGGTTGATGGGTTGGACGCGATGATCTTGAAGGTCTCTTCCAACCTGGTTTATTCTATTCTACTCTTCTATATTTGAAACAAGTGTTATGGTTACCCTATCTTAAAGGAAGACTATCAGACCACTCCATTCATTGTTACTATTGCCATTAATGTAATAATGAACACAATCTGTTGTCTCAGTATATAATGCTAAGAGCTTACATTCTGGTGGACAAGATCCACTCCTGTAAATTGAGTTTCTTGATTTGAGCTGATGGAAAGGAATATGTAGGGTGAACTCTGAGGAAAAGACTTGCAGCCCTAAGGCTTAACAGTGATAAGTCTAAATTTCAAACAATTATAATATTTAATGTGGCTTATTAATTCTGCAGGAAAATGAGTGTTCAGATGTTCTTTGGGGGTTAAGGAGGGTTGCATGTTTCTCTCCCTCTCCTTTGGAAAATAGAAAGAAGTTTGGACAGTCTCTAAATGCAGAGATAAGAATTTTTTTTCTGAAGTGGAGACTTACCTATCATTATCTTCATTACTTGATGTGGCATCTGTGGAGGTACAGTATCTAGAACCAGATGATCTTTAAGGCTCCTTCCAACTCAAACCATTCTATGATTATACTTACTTTCTATTGAATTCATAGCTGCTGGCAAGCACAGAGTTCCTCAGGGGACCACATATGGCATAAAATTACCAAAGTGATTACTTAGAGCCACTTTTGGTGGTCCAAATCTCCACTGGGATGTAGGAGAAGGCAAGACACACCAAATTCTGCTGTTTCTTGCCTAAGTTCCTCAGTCACACTGGACCATCCTGCCATTGGCAGCCACTTGTCCATTTCTAATTTTAAAATGTCATCTCTTATTCTGCTTCAAACAGGCACAAAAGTACAGATCAATTCACCTCATTTCACTTTAAGATATTTCAGGGAGCCTACTGACTCACACAGGGCATCTGGGAGAAGACTGAGCTGAAGAAAGGCACCTCTGTCAGATGCATAAAGTTAAAAAGAAGGAAAGGGGGAATCTAAGGACTTGTATTTGGAGCTTGAATATAGCATGATGTAATACAAGTTCTTATGTAGCCACACCCAGCTTCTCTTGGTCCCTGTTGCAACAGCACAGAAGTATTGGTGATGAACATGTTGCCCTCCCTTTACCTCTGCAACTTCTACTATGGAAGATTTACAGACTCATAAGATCTGGACAGGCTGGAGAGCTGGGTGCAGGCAAACCTCATGATGTTCAATAATGACAAGTGCAGGGTCCTGCGTCTGGGGAGGAATAACAACAGGCATCAGTACAGGTTAGGGACTGCTCTGCTGGAAAGCAGCTCCACAGAGAAAGACCTTGGAGTGCTGGTGGACAGCAAGTTCACCATAGGACAACAATTTGCAATTGTGGCCAAGAGAGCCAATGGTATCCTGGGATGCGTCAAGAAAAGTGTGACCAGCATGGCTAGGGAAGTTCTTCTACCTCTCTACTCTGCCCTGATGAGACCACACCTGGAATACTGTGTCCAGTTTGGGGCTCCCCAGTTCAAAAGAGACAGAGAACGGCTGGAGAGAATCCAACAGAGAGCCACAAGGATGATTAGGGGACTTGAGCACCTCCCCTGTGAAGAGAGACTGAGAGACCTGGGGCTGTTTAGTCTTGAGAAGACTGAGAGGGGATCTCATCAATGTTTATACATATCTGAGGGGTGGGTGTCAAGTGGAGGGGGCCAAGCTCTTTTTGGTGGTGCACACTAATAAGACAAGGAACAACAGGTACAGGCTTGAACATAGAAGATTTCACCACAACATGAGGAGAAACTTCTTTACAGTGAGGGTGAGAGAGCACTGGAACAGGCTGCCCAGAGATGTTGCGGAGTCTCCTTCTTTGGAGACTTTCAAAACCCACCTGAATGCATTCCTGTGTGGACTACCCTAAGTGATCCTGCTTTGGCAGGGGGGTTGGACTCTTAAGGTCCCTTCCAACTTCTAATATACTGTGGTACTGTGATAAAAAGGCCTCTCTTATACCAGTGCCAACTGGCACAGCCAAGACCAACAGGCTCTGCTTCTGCTTCAGTGGAAGCAGAGATGAGAGGAGGAAGAAAATGAGACAAAAGTTTATTCAAGTAACTAGGACATTATGGGAGTGTCTAAGGGAGCATCTGAGGGTAGCTTTACTATTCTGTCTCCCACTCTCCCATCTGTAGAGAGGCTTGGTACGTATGTCACAGCACTGGCTAAATAGTTGTAATTCCACACAGAGGGAAGTATGATAGCACAGCTTTTTGCCAGCATTGGAAGCTTGCCAAGCTCTCTGGTATTTAATCAGTCATGACTTTGTCTTCATCTGCACAGATTAAATATGGATGTGTATATTAATTATGTAAATGTGAAACTGCAGATCTCAATCAAGAAGAGCCAAGGATACACTATCCTTTGCAAGTGCTGATTGATGCCATCCACACAAGAAAAGCAGAAACCATTCAGCTCATTGCTATGTATAATCTGGAGAGGGGAGGGGAGGAAGAAGGGAAATTTGGAAATAAACTGTTTTATAATAAGAGCAAAACTATAAATGCTACAAATTTCTACAATACCTAATAGTCTCTACTCAGCCAAACAAATGCTTACTTAGCAGACAGCTAAGTCACAGCACTAGAAAATGGTGAGAACATATATTTAGAGTGAAATGAGCATTATCAACTACAATCAAGACACTTGTAACAGTTTTAGTCAAGGGCTGGAACTGAGCTTTGATGTGACATGGTAGAAGTACCTGATGACTTCACGTAAATCATGAACAAGTACATGGAAATCAGTGGCACTCTGGCAGTGTAAACTTGATGTTCTGGGGCAGAGGATGGATAAACTTTCCAGGTTCTGCTTTGTGATTGATGGCACCACGAAAATAGATCAGTTTGCATGCTCTGTTTTAAGCAAAAGAATAAGCTCATGGCTTGAATAGCAACATTGTGTGTTGGATTAGGAACTGGCTGGAGGGCCGAGCCCAGAGACTGGTGGTGAATGGTGCCACATCCAGCTGGCAGCCAGTCACTAGTGGTCCCCCAAGGATCAGTGCTGGGCCCCATCCTCTTTAATATCTTCATCAACGATCTGGATGAGGGGATTGAGTCAGTCATCAGCAAATTTGCAGATGACACCAAGTTGGGAGCAGATGTTGGTCAGTTAGAAGGTAGAAAGGCTCTGCAGAGGGACCTCGACTGACTGGGCAGATGGGCGGAGTCCAACATGATGGCATTCAACAAATCCAAGTGCCAGGTGCTGCACTTTGGCCACGGGAACCCCATGCAGAGGTACAGGCTGGGGTCAGAGTGGCTGGAGAGCTGCCAAAAAGAGACCTGGGGGTGCTGATTGACAGCCGCCTAAACATGAGCCAGCAGTGTGCCTAGGTGACCAAGAAGGCCAATGGCATCCTGGCCTGCATCAAGAATAGTGTGGCCAGCAGGATCAGGGAAGTCATTGTGCCCCTGTACTCAGCACTGGTTAGGCCACACCTTGAGTACTGTGTCCAGTTCTGGGCCCCTCAGTTTAAGAAGGACATCGAGACACTTGAACGTGTCCAGAGAAGGGCAACAAGGCTGGGGAGAGGCCTTGAGCACAAGCCCTATGAGGAGAGGCTGAGGGAGCTGGGATTGTTTAGCCTGGAGAGGAGGAGGCTCAGGGGAGACCTCATTGCTCTCTACAACTACCTGGAGGGTGGTTGTAACCAGGAAGGGGTTGGTCTCTTCTCTCTAGCAACCAGCACCAGAACAAGAGGACACAGTCTCAAGCTGCACCAGGGGAAGTTTAGGCTCAAGATAAGGAGAAAGTTCTTCACTGAGAGAATCGTCATTGGAATGTGCTGCCCAGGGAGGTGGTGGAGTCACCATCCTTGGAGGTGTTCAAGAGAGGATTGGACCTGGCACATAGTCTAGTCATGAGGTCTGTGGTGACGGGTTGGACTCAATGATCTTTGAGGTCTCTTCCAACCTTGGTGATACTGTGATACTGTGAATCTGAATATAATCTTTGACCTCTGCCTATGCTTCTTGCAAACTTTAAAAGTCTTGGAAATCAAGTCAGGTTTGAGATGCAAATGCAAATTGAATGAAATGACAGTCAGGGTTGAAGAGTTACGTGACAAGATTTCTTACCTGTGGACTGCATAACAGATGAGGGCTTTTAGCAATCAGGTTTCCTCAAGAAAGCACAAGCTTGTTCAGTGTGTTAACCACAAGCACATTTTTGGGTCTCAGGTCTTTTATAATGTGTCATAACATTTATAATGTGTCATAACATATTCACCAGTGGCTGATCAGTTAGAATTCTCTGGATCAATGTGGGTTGGTCACTGCAGCCACACCTTTACACTTGGAAAGTCTTCCTTCTCAGTCTCTCTGTCTTTCCTTATGTCGATGTGATGTTTAGCATTATATTTTGTCTGTAAAATACAGAGGAAATGTGACAGCAAGAAACAACTAGACAAGGAATAACTTCTAATTATTTTCTGTTACCAAAAGGATTTTGTATTTTAAAAAATTCAAAATTATTTTAATGCATTATTTTTAATACAAAATTATTTTTCTCTTGCCAGTCTGCAGAGTCCACCCCTATATTGGTTACTTGCTCTCTGTTTTGTATCTGCCATCTATTTCCTTATGGACAGATTCACATCAACAAAAATCAAGGGGGAAAAAAAAAGAGCCAACCTTTCAGATTAGATCAGTTGGTGACCTTGTTCATAGGGCTGTCAAAAAAAGTCAAAACATAGACAAGAGAAATTGAAACTCTTTCTGCTTTTAACTTCTAGGTCAAACTGTCTTGTTAGACAAATGATGAGGAAAAATTGTGTGTCCTCCTACCTCAAATCTTCTTCTGAGAAAGCTGAAGTTTTTTTCCCTTGAAAAGACTTGGGATGACTGGAGCCTCCTTAAGATCTTGTTTATGTTTAACTACTAATAGTATGCGTTTGTGCATAATATAGTTTGAAATTATAGTACTTAATAGTATGACATTAAGAAAGTCAGAGTGTGCTTAGGAAAACACATAGCCATAACTGAAATCCACACTATAAGCAGAGTTGAAAATATATCATAGAATCATAGAATTGTTAGGTTTAGAAGAGACCTCAAGGTTCATCCAGTTCCAACCCCCCTGCCATGGGCAGGGACACCCCACACTAGACCAGGTTGCTCACAGCCACATCCAGCCTGGCCTTAAAAACCTCCAGGGATGAGGCGTCCACCACCTCCCTGGGCAACCTGTTCCAGTGTGTCACCACCCTCATGCTGAAGAACTTCCTAACATCCAATCTGAATCTGCCCATTTTTAGTTTTGTTCCATTTCCCCTAGTCCTATCATTACCTGACACCCTAAAAAGTCCCTCCCCAGCTTTGTTTTAGGCCCCTTTCAGATACTGGAAGGCCACAATAAGGTCTCCTCAAAGCCTTCTCTTCTCCAGACTGAACAGCCCCAACTCTCTCAGTCTGTCCTCATAGGAGCTCCAGCCCTCCAATCATCCTTGTGGCCCTTCTCTGTGTTCCAGCATGTCCAGATCCTTTCTGTAATAGGGGCTCCAGAAGTGATAGAATGGTTTAGGTTGGAATCCAACACCCCTGCCATGGGCAGGGACTCTGTCCACTAGACTAAGCTGCTCAAGGTCTCACCCAGCCTAGTGTTGAACACAACCTCCACAACCTCCCTGAGCAATGTGTTTCAGTGTCTCACTACCCTTACTGTCAAGATTTTTTTTCCTAATACCCAGTCTAAATCTGCCCTCCTCAAGCTTCAATCCATTCCTTCTTGTTCTGTCACAACAAGCCCTTTTAAAAAGTCTCTTCCTGCCTTTCTTGTAGGTACCACTCAGGTACTGGAAGGTCACTCTAAGGTCTCCATGGAGCCTTTTCTTCAGGTTGAACAGCCTCAACACGGGCATCCTGGAACACAAATGAAACATTGTGAGTTTGTCACCATGGAGATTGTTTTTAAAGCTTTTTGCTGTCATGTAGCCATCTACATAATGAGTGTAGGACAGGTCAGGAAAACAGAGAGAAGGACAGGGGAAAATGCTAAACCATCTGAAAAAAAAATAATATGGCTTACAAATAATTTGTTTTTTTTTTAATAAGAAACAGTTAAAACAGGTAAATGGAGCCCATCTGCTTTTGTTCCCCAAAAATATATGTTTTTTACCTTTAGAGAAGTTTAACTGCCCCATTCCAGACTGTAAAAGAGAATGGTAACAAAAAGTATAAGCTATAAACAAATGACAAGATTTATAATAGATAGATGTGGCAGTTTTAGCTACCAAGCTACTCTCTGCTTGTCTGTATTTCTCTTTCCCCTTTTACAGTGAGGAGAAGGGAGCAGAGAGGGTGAAGGTACTGGTGACCCATTGGTTTTGTCCGGGGGGGGTCTTCTGTTGTTTATAAATTACAAATTGATGTAAGTATTGTATATTTTGTACATACTCATTACATTTCATTGCATTTCATGTTTCTACATTGTAGTTTTGCTTGTAAATATCGCTTCATTTGCTTACAACTGAGCTGGTCTGGCAATATTATTTTGGGAGCAGATTTCAACCTATCACAATAGATCAATAGGTGAATAAATTATAGACATAAAGGACAGTTCTTGACACATCCTGGCAAAGACTCGTGGCTATTGGAATGGGCTACCCAGGGAGGTGGTGGAGTTGCCATCCCTGGAGGTGTTAAAAAAATGATTGGATGTGGCACTTGAAGCCAAAGTTTAGCTGTCATGAGCTGTTAGGTGTTAGGCAATAGGTTGGACTTGTTGATCTCTGAGGTATTTTCCAACCTGGCTGATTCTATGATTCTGTGATTCTGTGAAAAGTCACTGTCAAATCAAGGCTATCAACACATTTGATCATTCAGTTTGAGCACTTTGACTTTCACTTGGTTTTTTATTATGATTTGTTTATTTATTATGTGCATCTTGGGAAGCTTGGCATTTTCTCTCCTTTACATTTTAAAAAGAATCTTTATAGAGAAGTAAATGAAATTGTGTTGGGGAGAATCAAGAAGTTGGGGAGAATCAAAGATACAATCTAATCAAGATCTTGCTTGGAAATTATGTCTAGAAGTACACAGTCACACTTGGGATATTTTTTTTAAATATAAATAGCTTATTCTACAGTATATGTACACCAAACCAAAAAAAAATGTTCTTGAACAATGCAATTTCATTCCTTCATTTGTAATAACATGAATGAAAACAGTATAATGTGAATAGCAGGAACATCACCTCTAAGTAATGAAATGTCTCTCTGCTGTTGTGCTCAAAATCACATCTCTTTCATTTCCTTAAGAGCATATCTTGAAAATGGAAAGTGTGAGAAGCCTTCATAAAGTTGAAACTCAGAACGAAAATCTGCTAAATACAATTGCTGTTATTTATGTCAACTTGTTGGGTCCAGAAAATTTACTTTTCAGAACATGATAAAGTCTTAATCGTGTCTGTGGCTATTTTCAGGTATTTTCACACAGCTTTCCTTTTGCAGAAAAGGAGTAAAAGATAATTTATCTTGTGTAAATCAGTCCATTAAAAAAAAAAAAAAAAGAAGAGCTACACCATACTGTGTCCCACTTTTGTAGAAACTGTCTTCTCTTGTCACCATAATGAGCTGAAACATATTTTTTACTTATTTACTCCTGAGAACTCTGCGCATTGTATTTCATGCCAAGCTGCCAACAACACTTAGACGTAAAGCTTACAAAGTTAATGGTTTTGTCTTGTTCAGACACATCAGCATGATCTTATTTTCACATATAAGATAAAGTTCCTTCACTTCTGCCAGCCAAGGATTGCCCAACCTGCCAAGGAAAGGCTTCCAGTTCATACAATAGATGCCTGCTTACTGCAGTTCTCCTCGACACAAAGTCCATAGTGGTTCCTATGACTTTCAAGTTTTTAATCTTATGCTTGAGGCTTTGCCATGGTGAAACTGTTTGCTTCTTGACATTTTTTAGACCAGTGAAAAACATTACTTTTACCAAACTGGCAAAACTTTGGGACTTCATATCAGGACTTTGAATTTTCATCTCTTTTCAGAGGGATCTAGGTCTCTTTCGCTTGGAGGAGACTGAGGGGGGGCCTCATTAATGTTTATAAATATGAAAAGGGTGAGTGCCAAGAAGATGGATTTAGGCTTTTCTTGGTGATGCCCAATGACAGGACAAAGGGCAATGGGTGGAAGCTGAGGCATAGGAAGTTCCATGGAAACATAAGGAAAATTTTTTTCATTGTGAGGGTGACAACACTGGAAGAGGCTGCCCAGGGGGTTGTGGAGTCTCCTTCTCTGGAGAGAGAATGCGTTCCTATGTGATCTGATATAGATGCTGCTGCTCTGGCATGGGGTTTTGACTAGATGCTCTTTTGAGGTCCCTTCCAGTCCCTAACATTCTTTGATTCTGTGGTTAGCAGGTTTTGTACAGCTGGAATTTCTTGCTTTATCATTTGTTAATACTGTGAAACTCTCCATTTATAATCTTTAATCCTCTACAAGTATAGCTTAGCTCAGTAGGGCTAGTAAATTTACATCTGCTTATAGATGAACAGAAAGCTTTGCAGAAGGCATGTGTATGTGTGTGTGTACACAGCAATGAAAGTTTAAGAAAAGAGTTTTACACCAAATGAGATCTATATACACTATTGATTACCAGGACAATATTCAATTGGGGAAGCATGAGGAAGAAATCTTTGGTATGTGTGCAATTCATTAATTCATGTTAAAACTTTATTGTCATACACTCAGTAAATTCAGATGTATACTCTTTTCAATCTATGTGTTCAAGATATGCCCAGAGACTATTGTCATTTCTGGAGTTCTCTTGGTACATGTGGATTTGTCCAAGGCAAATCTAGCTATGAGAAGCTATTTCTGGATTCTGCATAAATTTTAGCTTATCTATAATTCATGCAGACAAACAATTCCATCACTAGAAGAATGTCAAAATGTGTATCAAACTACCTGAAATATATAATTGCAAATCAATCCATTTTCCTACTTTAGAGGGACAATATATCCATTAAAAAAACCTGACAGTTCATTCAATTTTAAAGGGAAATAATGTTAATAATGTTTGCAAACTGGCAAGTATTGATGTAGGAAAGGCTTACTTAAGCATATCTCATGATCAATTCAGAATTCTTCAAATGACATTTCTGGCTTGCTTTTCTAGGAGATCTCATCTTGCTGTGGTCTGCTAGAGACTGCCAAGGCACGGTAAGCTTGACAGTCAGCCAATCTGTACCACTTTTTTTTCTACTTCTTTTGCTCTTTTTATATGGAGCAGGACAACACTTGGCAGGAAAAAAAAAATTCTCACTTCCACCTGCAGCAGAACTGGGGCTGTTTCTGTGTCTTACTACAACATGCAGAATCACTGGGCTACTGTTTCCAGGACATTAAATCTTGTATGCCAGCTTTGATTTTTTTACATACAATATACCTTCATTTTTTATTTGTATAACTGTACAACCAAAGTAAGGCAGCAGGTGCCTCTGAGGGTGCTTAGTGACATGGCTTAGTGTTTGGCAGTGTTAGGTTAACAGTTGGATTTGATCTTAAAGCTCTTTTCTAACTTTAACTATTCTATGATTCTATGAAATAAAGCCATTATTTCTTCCTGAAAGAAAGGTGTACAGGTTTGACTGATAAAGATGATCTGGTTAATAAAATACATTTAGATTTCTCCAAGGTATTTGACTTAACACCATGAGACATCTTGGTTAAAAAACTTTCACTATATGAAATTAACAGCACACGTATTAGATGGCTTCACAGTTACTTTGTGACAGATCTCAGAAGGCTAAGGATGAGATATCAGCAAGTTAGATTGTTTCCTGTAATGTCTCAGGAAACCAGTTCTTGGTCTAACACTGTTTAATGTTGCCATCAGTGACTTATCCCAATCTGTTTATTTAGATTTTTTTTCAGACTATGAACCCCTCCCATAGCAAACTGAAGCTGAAGGGCAATTGGACTGCTTTCTTCAGTTGTCTTTTTTTGGTCCCTAGGAAAGAGTATACAGTCCCACAAGATTAAGATCTCTGTCTGGGACAAGATTAAATCTTTCCTTGTAACATCTGTGAGCAGCAGCACCAGAATTGGTGTAATATTTAATAATGGAGGCAGACCACTGGCATAGTCTGGCGCAATTTCTTTGGTTAAATACAAACCAGAAGAGAACCAGCCAAGAATATTTAATGTT
Source organism: Dryobates pubescens (assembly GCF_014839835.1). Taxonomy (NCBI): domain Eukaryota; kingdom Metazoa; phylum Chordata; class Aves; order Piciformes; family Picidae; genus Dryobates; species Dryobates pubescens. The sequence continues at coordinate 15,344,497 of NC_071623.1, read as the reverse complement.
AACACCATCAGGTGTAAGGTACAACAGCTGCTCTTGTGAGACTCTACCTAGAGTACTGTGTCCAGTTCTGGAGCCCCTGTATAAAGAACGATCTGGATGTGCTGGAATGTGTCCAGAGAAGGGCCACAAGGATGATCAGAGGGCTAGAGCACCTCCACTGTGAGGACAGGCTCAGACAATTGGGGTTGTTCAGTTTGGAGAAAGGATGCCTCTGAGGAGACCTTTTTGTGGCCTCCCAGTATCTGAAGGGGGTCTACAAGAAAGCTGGTGAGGGACTTTTTAGGGCGTCAGGTCGTGATAGGACTAGGGGGGAATGGATGTCAGGAAGTTCTTCACCATGAGGGTAGTGAGACACTGGAACAGGTTCCTCAGGGAGGTGGTGGAAGCCCCATTCCTGGATATTTTTAAGGCCAAGAAGGATGTGTCTCTGGGCAGCCTGATCAAGTGGAAGGTGTCCCTGCCCTGCAAGGGAGTTGGAACCAGATAATCCTTGGGGTCTATTCCAACCCTGACAATTCTGTGTGATTCTGTGAACTAGAACAGACATTCTAGTTTCAGAGAGAAGACTTCTAGAAAAGATACTCAGGTCCAAATTTAGAGAATACCATCAGTGCTCTATTGAAAGAGCTGACCTGATGCTTGGTTTCACAAAGGGATTTAGAGGGCAGCAGAAGGAGCAAGAGAGAGGCACTCCTACTTGACAGAACTAACTGAATTTCTGAATGGTATGGTTGACTGGTAGAGACAATACTGCGAAGGATTTGGCTAGTGCATTCTGCTACTGTGCTGAGGATTATATTATCACATTTTAAAGGAATGATTTTAAGTCAAAATCCTGCTTTCCCATATTCTTTGTGGGTTTTATTTTTAAATCAGAAAACACCTGAGTATTATTCTGGATCCAGCCACATCTCTTCCAAAGGTGATTTGCAAGCGGCAATCCCAATTGGTAGGCTAACTGCAGGTCACAGTGAAAGACTGGGAAAACAGCAACTGCCTCTGGAGAGTGAGACATTAAATATGTACCTGCCATGAAGAATAATAAAAAAAAAGAAATAAAAAAAATCAGTAACAACAAAACCCCAAACACCTCACAGATAGCTAAGCCAAGACATGGGTTACAGCAGAAGCCTCCAGCAGAAACCCTAAATCACTGTTCCATTTCCTCCTGTCATACTAGGCTGCACTTTCAAGAGCTTATTGCAGTCTGCAGGCTTTCCAGGTTCTTGTTGATGACATATAGCTCTTCATATGTCCCATCATTAGAGCCTGCTTACATACTTTCTTTCTTCTCCCCTCATGCTTTCTGGGCCTATTCTTGATCACCTACTGTCCTGCACACCTCACCTTGTGCATGATAATGAAAGTTGGCACAGTGACACAAAGAGCTGACTTCCTTGTAAAAATGTGCTAATGCACAATCTAATGCGCAGGACCTGATGGAGTCAGTGAAACATGGACACCTACAAGTAACATCTGATGTAGAGTTGCATTTTCAAACAGCCAGGAATCTGTCTTCAACCCCAAGGAGTTCTTTCATCAGGAATCTGTCTTCAACCCCAAGGAGTTCTTTCATCCATCTCAACAAAAGCAAGATAGACAAAATTCTTTGTAGTAGGTGCTCATATTAAGCACACTCTTTAATGTCTGAGGATCTTTCTCCACCTCTGCCCAGCTAAGTAATTTCTGCAGAAGACTTATTCAGAAAGCACATACAATAACCAGTATTTTGCTCACATCATACAAAAGAAAGAAATTAAGGCTGCTGGGCTGCATACTGACCATTGATCTCACCCACTGTGTGTATTACTCTTTGGGAAATAATGTAGTGCATTATAGTTCTTTCAAGCTCTTTCTTTTAAAAATGTGTTGTATATTAATGAGGTTAGAGTTAATCTATCATTTGCAAATGGCCTGCTGTGAGTCAATAAAGTTTTGATAGGAAATAACAACCCAGACGCTGTATTATTAGAGAAAAAGTCAGAGGCATTTCCAGGCAGAGAAGGATGATCATGCTGCTGACTCGATTGTCATAGCAGGGAAGCAAGAAGAAAGATCTCAACACCCGTGTCTCAAAGAATAGTCATTCTGTAAGATTATCACTAAACAACTATGTAGTCATCAGAGGATCATACAATCACTAAGGCTGGAAAAAACCTTTAAGTTCATTGAGTCCAAATGTAACCCAACTACCATGGACCACTAAACTATATTCTGCAGTACCACATCTACATCTTCTTGAGCACCTCCAGGGATGGCAACTCCACATTTGCCTGCCCAACCTATTCCAATGCCTCACCACACTTTCAGCAAAGAAATTTTCCCTAATGCCCAATCTAATTCTCCCGTGGCACAACTTAAGCCCATATCCTCTCATCCTACTGCTAGTTACTTGGGAGAAGAGACCAAAAACAGCCTCACTAGCACCTCCTTTCAGGTAGTTGTGGAGAGCAATAAGGTGTCCCCTTGGCCTTCTCTTCTCCCGGTTAAACAATACATTCACTTGGCCACCCCTTGTATGCCACACCTTTCAAACCCCTCCCAACCTTGTTACTTTCCTCTGTCTTAAACTGCGGCACACACAATTGAACACAGTACTCAAGCTGTGGCCTCACCAGGGCCAAGTACAGGGCCACAATCACTTCCCTACTCCTGCTGGTCACGCTGCTGCTCTTGATCCAGGCCAGGATGCTGTTGGCCTTCATGGCCATCTGGGCACACTGTTGGCTCAAGTTAGTCCTAAAAGTCCATTTTGTTTTGACTATACTCTTAGGAATTACAGAGCTTTTGAACAGGTATTTATTTGGGAAACCAAAACATTTCTTTTGTTCCTGGTCATTTTTAATCAAATTTCAATTAGCAACATGGCCTCCAAAGGTAGGATATCTCTTCAGTTTGACCTAGTGTTATTGATGATTGAAAGGTGTAATTCAACAGAGGAGGGAGCACCACGTGGGTAGGTCATAAATAGAACAGGCATCTTCAAATCCTTGCTGCTGTTGAGAAATTCTCACCACACTGGACTTTAATTTCCTGACTATCCTTTCCTCTCGTGCCCTCTCTATTAATACTGAATTGGAATTAGCTGGTTATCTATTTTAAGTGGGTATTAACTGACAAAAGACTGGTCTGGAGAAGTTTGCTGGTTTTTTATTCTTGTTGCAAAGGCAGTCTAGCATTAAAGAGAGACAGGAAGGATAAAAGAACCAGGCAGGACTGGAATACCATCACAAAGGCACTGAGGCCTGCATTACAATTCAACCAACCAGACAGTTGTATCGCCCAGATTTGAAGTCACCCTTGAGAGTTCATCTACAGAAACCAAAACCATCTGTTCTCTTTAACAAGGATGTATTCAAGAACTGAGGAGCTTGAGTCAGAGAGAGTGACGTGCATATTAAAAAGCAACATACTACTTGCGTGTTACCAGAATGGAAAATTGCCTTACTCAAGAATGTGTGCAGAGCAATGACCATGTAAATTACTTCTACTGGTGGGTAATGTAAAGGTACTGATACAGATCTGAATTATGAAATTATACTCACTTCTATAAGCAGTAATGAAGGTTAAACCACTTGCAAGCCTAAAAGCATGTGTAAAGAGGCAGGAGTGGACTAACCTTTCCCCTCTACTCTGGCCAGCAGAACAAAGAAAAGACCTAAGGTTGAAGATGTCAGGACTCTGAGGAGAGTGTGGATTAGGATATGGTCTCTAACTGAAGGGTCGCTTTCTATTCCTTATCTAGAAATCTTGCCTTGTATATTACTATTCCCTTGCCATTCTGTGCATGCTCCTAGTCTCTATAACATGAACATTTTTCCAGTCCTGCCTGGAAGTTAAAAAAATTAATTTTCTCTTCAAGATTTTCATTGTACTCCTCATTACATCATAATGCTCCAAACCCTTCCTCACTATTGTTTTTTTTTTAAACCATGAACTAAGAAAAAAAATGGTTGCAAGTAAAAGCCTGCCTTTGGATACCCCGTGGATTATGTCTAGATGGTGCAGTGGGCATGTTCCACACTGAGACCACAAGATTTCCTTCAGACAGAGCAACCTCCTGGCAATCAGAGAAGATTCCTCCAGATTGCTCTCCAGAGGAGGCCTCTCTACCTAGGGAGATACATCCAAGTCTTGGAATACAATGTTAGACATTAAAGTACTTTTTTTTTTTTTTTTTTTTTTGGGGGGGTGGGGGGGGTGGAGGGAAGGGGGCTGGGGGGAGAGTGGAGTGGGGTTTTTGATTGGTTTGTGTGGTGGGTTGAAATTTCCACCCCCAATATTAACTTTGCCAGACCAGCTCAGTTGGATGCAAATGGAAGCTGTATTTATAGGCAAAACTACACTCTACAATGGAATGCAATGAATATGTACAAAATATACAGTAGTTACAATATTTACAATTAACAACACAAAAATCCCCCTGGTCAGAGACCAGGGAAGCTGTCCTTCTTATCCCCCACCACCTGTCCAAAGGGAGAAAGGAGCAGAGAGAAAGTAGCCGTTAGACTTAACCAAAATAATGCAGCCAAGGTCAGCAGAAGCAGGTTAATCTCTCCTGAGCAAAGTGAGCAGAGAAGAGAAGCCCCCAGAATAAGAAAGATTGCTTTCATAGAGTCATAGAATCAATAAGGTTGGAAAAGACCCCAAAGATCATCAAGTCCAACCTCTCACCCAAGATCTCATGACTACTAAACCATGGCACCAAGTGCCACATCCAATCCCTCTTGAACACCTCCAGGGACGGTGACTCCACCACCTCCCTGGGCAGCACATTCCAATGGCTAGCAACTCTCTCTGTGAGGAACTTTCTCCTCACCTCGAGCCTAAACCTCCCCTGGCACAGATTGAGACTGTGTCCTCTTGTTCTGGTGCTGGTTGCCTGGCAGAAGAGACCAACCCCCTCCTGGCTACAACCACCTTTCAGGCAGTTGTAGACAGCAATAAGATCTCCCCTGAGCCTCCTCTTCTCCAGGCTGAACAATCCCAGCTGCTTTGGTACAGCCAGTCTGATAGTAGATATTTCTCCAATGAAATTCTTTAGAATTATATTTAGTTTTCCTATTTACATCCAATTGTGAATTATTTATATTTTTTTACTTCTCTGCTCAAAATCTGTAACAAAATTTTAAAGGCATAGGCTGAAACTACCACAGTTTGGTTGGTTTGGTTTGCTGTCACTGTTGTCTGGGTTTGGACTTAAACACAGCTCCAGATATGCCAGGACAGCTTCTCTTAACTTGTGTCAAAGCCACGCTGTGAGTCCACAGCTCTCTTGCAAAACAGACACTAAGACCCCAGTCAGCATACAGCTGTGAAACCAGAAGCTCACAATTGATGACAGTCTGGGAACATAACATCCCACAAAGGTATTTGGGCAACCAACATGCGGAAAACACCTAGCATGATTTTCAAGCTCTTCTTGGCAATCACAGTTAAGAAACCATCTCCTCTTTGAGGCACCTAAATACTAAGAAATCTGGTCCTGAGTGGTTTGCCAGCATTATTTATGAATTCTTGAAGCAGAAGGATAATCTTGCTCTTAAGACAGAATTGAGCTAGTCCAGAAATAACAGAATGCATCAAAAATAGTTATGGAAGGGGTTTTAATTCTAACTCAGTGAATTCCCTTACCTACAGCCTCTCCTCCCTCAAGACTGGATCAACTATTTCTAAATCCACTTTAAGAGATATTTTTCTGACCAGTTCTTAACACAGAATGATTGTAAGGCTGACCTCTACAATGTCATTACAATGAACAATGACGCTAAATAAAATGTTTATGAGCAGAAGCAAGAATTGTGTTTCAGGGCCTCTCTTGTAGGCACCTTGGCTATGAAACATCTGATGTTTTTTGTTGCAATCTAATGACTATGTGAAGTGTAATCTATGCAATATTTTTCCTATGGATCTGGTTCATAATCCATGCTGCTAAACTCATCTTTGAGTCTGTTTCCCAGCAGCTTAAAATGATATAATACTTCATCCATATTAACCTCTGTATAGATAAGCCTTAGAAATTGCACAGCATTTGAGATATGGACTGCAGAAATAACATAAATCCTGTGACTGGAAATTACCTTTGTTTAGTTTAAAGTTGTTAGAAAGTGAAGTTTATTTTTACAACCAAGACAAAAAGCAAAGGACTTTAAAATAAAAATCAGAATGCCTGTGTGGTAGAGGCTGATTGAGGTTAGAAATAAAAGAGCTGGGTGAGTTCCCTATATTAACAATGTTCAATGCTGTGTGTGATGAGGGTCAAATGATGGAAGATTATTTAGACTGAACAGCTTTTGCCCCCCACATCTTCCTCCAGGGCACCTGCCTTTAGCTGTGCTGCATGTGTATCACACCAGTTTTACTTGCAGCGGTCTGAGTGACTGGATACAAAGATGCTCATAGGGCACCTAACTACAAAATAGTTTTATATAGCTGGGGGTAATAGTCTGGTAGTGTAGAGGTGCCAAAATTCAGTTAAATGTTAGGATACAAAGATGAGCACTGAAGAATTCATAGATACAGTAAGGATGAGGGAATAGAGTCCAATATTAGTAAATGTGTGGATGACACGGAGTTGGGAGGGAGCATGGATCTTGTAGAGAGTAAGAGGATGCTACAGAGTGACCTGGACAGTCAGGGGCAGTGGGCTGAAGCCAACGGTATGAGATTCAACAAGGCCAAGTGCAGGGCCCCACACTTTGGCCACAACAACCCCATGCAGCACTGCAGACTGGCAGATGGGTGGCTGGAGAGCAGCCTGGCTGAGAATGACCTGGAAGTGCGGGTGACAGCAGCAGAACATAAGCCAGCAGTATGCCCAGGTTGACAAGGAGGCCAATGGCATCTTGGCCCGTATCAGGAATAGTGTGGCCAGAAGGACTAGGGAAGTAATTGGGCCGCTGTACTCAGCACTGGTGAAGCCTCACCTCACGCACTGTGTGCAGTTCTGTGTCCCTCACTTCAGGAAGAATATTGAGGTGTTGGAGCAGGTCCATAGGAGAGTGACAAGACTGGTGAGGGGCTGGAGGGAAAGTCTTATGAGGAGAGGCTGAGGGAGCTGGGGGTGTTCAGCCTGGAGAAGAGGAGACTTAGAGGGGACCTTATCAGTCTCTACAACCTAAAAGGAAGTTGTAGTCAGGTGGGGGTCAGGCTCTTCTCCCCAGCAACTAGTGACAGGACAAGAGGGAATGGTATGACGCTGCACCAGGGGAGGTTTAGGTTGGATATGAAGAAGCACTTCCTCATAGAAAGGCTGATTCAGCACTGGAATTGACTGCCCAGGGAGGTGGTGGAGTCACCATCACTGGAGGTCTTTAAGAAAAGATTGGGTGTGGCACTTGGTGGCATGGTTTAGTGATGTGGTGGTGTTAGGTCAGAGGCTGGACTGGATGATCTCAGAGGTCTCTTCCAGCCTCAATAATTCTGTGATTCTGTGAAAGCCATATGTATCCATATGTACATATGGGTACCCGTGCACACCTATATGTATTGATTCTATCTTACTGTCTCCAGCAGACAAATAGTGAGAAATATTTCTTCCTGTATTTTCATTCTACAAAATGTCTTTTCTGTTTCTATAGCAACTTCTATTGTTTGTTACTTATAGTTCAGGCTAGAAATACCCTGATTTAAAAGTGAAAAAAAATCATCTAATAAAGTAGAATAATTGGAAAATATGGCAATTTTAAAATGAAATAGAGTCATAGACTCTGCTTAATAAGTAGCCTGTTCACCATAAGAAGCACTGAATGTTTCATCTATTATGTGACTTATAAAATAGAAATGGGGCTTTTATTAGTATGTCTCAGGTTCTTTGTTACAGCCTGAGTTACCTGAGTTACTGCCATTTCAATGACTATGTAGTATTCTCCATCAGAAATTCAGCCACTTGGTAATGAGTAGAAAAGTGTTCCACCTCTAGACATGCATGTCGCTGCTATGGGACCCCATCATACAGACTTAAGCAATAAGTGCAATTAATGTGCTCCATTCTCAACTGCAGTGATTGCAATCCCAAATCACACAGAATTAGATTTTGTGAAGAGGAGCTGCAGCAGTGGGCAGCAAGATAAACTGTGATGTTTTGGGGGTTCTTTCTGTTTTGGGGGGTTTGGGGTTTTTTGGTGGGTTGGTTGGTTTTGGTTTTGGTTTGTTGGTTTTTTTTCTTTTTCTCTTTTAAATGAACAGAAAGACTTTTGTGAGTCATCCTTCATCTCCAACTGATAAAAGTCAGAAATAGCCCCTCCTTTCACCATTGAAACTGTATGAATACACATGGTTTTTTGAAGGACAATTAGTCTTCCTCTGTATGCTGTGTTGCTGTGGTTTGGGCAATATAGAATGTTTTGTAGTATTTTGTATGCACAGAGTGGTACACATTCAACACAAAAACCATGGTTGTGAGCTGCTTTGGCTGCAGGATTGCACTGCAAGGAGCAGAGCAGGAGGAATGTCCTTACAGTGGGCACATGGTCCCTACTGTTTTCTCTGCATTGTTCTCCACGCCATGTCCCAAGAGTGCCCTATGTTTGCATAGGACATGGATGGAGCAGGTCCATCCCAACCTCTGTTCTATACTAAGGACTTCACTCTGAAAAGGAAAAGGAGAAAGAAATTGCAAGAAAAATGGGCAAATCAGGTCACATTTTTGATAAGCAGCTTCCTTCTTGTGTGCAACAGCCAATAAAAACCAGTGAATGCATGAACGAGATGCTGCAACAGCTCTCCTTTAAAATACAGTGAAGACACTGTGAAAGGTCTTAATTAATCTATTTTTTTCCTAGCTAAACTAAATACTTGTGAGGACAGAAACTGCACTATAGTTGTTCAGAACAGAACGGGTTGTCAGCAGCCAATAAATTAAACTGTAATAAATGGAGTCATGCTGCAGCTATGCAGTTTTAAACAGACATTCCTGCTGGAACTGTTGCATTCTGGTGTATGCTTCTCCTTGAACTTACTCTGCTTTCCACATCTTTCTTCAGGCTGATGATTTGCAGTTATTTCCTTGTTGATCTCTTTATTTGGCCAGAGGAAGTGCAGAAGACATCTTTGCTTCCCTCCATTCCTCACTACATTCTGCATATCACTTTGCTTTATCCTCCCCTCTGCTGCTCCCAGCCATCTTTGCCTTTTAAATGCTTGTTGCTTCTTTCTAAGTTATTCACACCCTGTTTCAACATGAACAGATTTTTCTTGCAAGGACATGTAGTTATGACAAGCCATATGCAGTTGTATGAGTAGTTATCAGAAAGGTTACAAGATTAACTAGAGAACAAGTCTTAGAAGGAATGGCTGGGGGAAACTGGGATTGCTTAATCTGGAGAAGAAGAAACTGAGGGGACACCTCATTGCTCTCTACAACTACCTGAAAGGAGGTTGTAGTGAGGTGGCAGTCAATCTCTTCTCCCCAGTATCAGGTGACGGAACAAAGTGTACCAGGAGAGATTTAGATTGAACATTATGAAAAAATTCTTTACTGAAAGGGCAGTCAAGCACTGGAACAGATTGCCCAGGGAGGTGGTGGAATCACTGCCCCTGGAGGTGTTCAAGAAACATGTGGACATGGCACTTTGGGACATGGCTTAATGGTCATGGTGGTCTTAGGCTCACAGATGGAGTCAATGATCTTAATGTTTTTTTCCAACTGAAACAATTCTATAATTCTATGACTAAAACTTTTCACAGAATTGTTAGGGTTGGAAGGGACTTCAAAGGTCATCCAGTTCAACCCCCCTGTCATGGGCAGGGACACCTCACACTAGATCAAGTTAGATCAAGTTGCTCACAGCCACATCCAGCCTGGCTTTAAAAACCTCCATGGATGAGGCTTCTACCACCTCCCTGGGCAGCCTGTTCCAGTGTCTCATCACCCTCATCTTCCTAACATCCAATCTAAATCTGCCCATTTCTAGTTTTGTTCCATTCCCCCTAGTCCTATCATTACCTGATACCCTAAAAAGTCCCTCCCCAGCTTTCTTGTAGGCCCCCTTCAGATACTGGAAGGCTGCAATAATGTCTCCTCAGAACCTTCTCTTCTCCAGACTGAATAGCCCCAATTCTCTCAGTCTGTCTCCACAGGAGAGGTGCGCCTGGCCCCTAATCATCCTTGTGGCCCTTCTCTGGACATGTTCCATCACTTTCATATCTCTCCTGTAATAGGGGCTCCAGAATTGGACACAGTGCTCCAGGTGGGGTCTCACCAGAGCAGATTAGAGGGGGAGAATCACCTCCCTCAACCTGCTTCTCTTGATGCAGCCCAGGATGTGACTGGCTTTCTGGGCTGCAAGTGCATACCAGTGGCTCATGTTCAACTTCTTATCTTCCAGTACCCCCAAGTCCTTTTCTTCAGGGCTGCTCTCAAGCCAGTCTCTGTCCAGCCTGTATCAGTGCCTGGGACCTTGCATTTGGTTTTGTTGAACCTCATCAGGCAGTCATGGGCCCACCTTTCCAGCCTGTTAAGGTGCCCCTTTCCTTCAGCATGTCTGCCTCACCACACAGCTTGGTGTCATCAGTGAACTTGATGAGGGTGCACTCAATGCTGCTGTCCACGTCACTGATGGAGTTGTTAAACAAGTCTGGTTCCAGTAGTGATCCCTGAGGGACTCCACTTGTCACTGGCCTCCAGGGAACCAGTTTCATAGTCTGTCCACTGATTTTCCAAGTAAACCTAAATCATGTGAGTTAACTGTGGCAAACTACAGAGCAGCATTAGTAGCAATGCAGCTACTTTTCTGCTCTGGGGCATTTTTGATGTGCTACACAGAGCATGCTGAACCTGGCATTTTCCTAGAGATGCCAATAATTATTCAGAAAGGTTCCTCTATCACATCATATTCAGTGTGGCTGCTGAACACTGAGGCTTTGGTGGTAACATGTGAGATTTCTGTGTTCATCTCTAATGATTACTGACCCACTTATATTCAAACTCTTAAAAAATGCCAAATGCTCAGCACGGAGAAAATGTGTTGCCTGACTCCTCTTATCCTGTACCCTAAGGAAAGCAAAAATTCTTAGAACTTCCTTCTTGACAGACAGCAGGAGGAACTCTCTCTGCATCTATGAGATACCTGAGGATGTCTCACCTTGATACTTAACCCAGCCTCTGGAGTAATGAAGGAAGGCTCTGCTCTCAAAGAAGTGAACCCTGGTTGTACAATGAGCCCAGTACAAGCTGGAGCAAGTCTTCGGGAGCCTAAGCAGCATGGAAAGTAAGGCAGCATTCAAATATAAGCCATACTGTTTGCAGAGCTGCAGCAGAGACAGTATTTAGCTTTTGAGAGTGCTTAGCTTACCTGAGTCACAATCACCTGCCCAGATAGAATCATAGAATTGTTTAGGTCAGAAAAGACCTTTAAGAGCATTGAGAACAACTGTTAGCTCAGCACTGCCAAGTCCACCACTAAACCATGTCCTTTTGAATACCTACAGGGATGATGACTCCACCACTTCCCTGGGCAGCCTGATCCAAGGCTTGACAACTTTTTTCAGTGAAGACTTTTCCTAGTATCCAATCTAAACCTCCCTTGGCACAACTTGAGGCCATTTACTCTTGATCTATCACTTGCTACATGAGAAAAAAGATCAACCTGCAGCTTGCTACAACAATAGTGAGATCCTCGATCGTCTTGCAAGGCACCTTTCACCAGCTCCAGAAGAGTTCATGTCGGTAGGGAGCTTAGAGGCTTTCAAATGGAAGGCAACTACATCTTCTGGGAATCCTTTCTTGGGAAGGTAACAGCTACTTCTCTAGCTCCAGAGCAAATGCAGCTTTCAAGAAAACTGTAGAGTGCTGAGTGGCACCTCTGCCTGTCCTTGCCCCAGACGGCACACAGATTTCCACACAAGGGATCTGCACAAACCCAGGTTATTTTGCCCTGATGGAAAATTTCAGCATTTTATTAGGGATCAGCTCTCAGATAAAAAGAAGTCAGAATTCAATGAAAACCTGCCACTTATTTATCTGGCTACAGGCTGTAGCTGGGTATTTATGCCTTTGTGACTCCAGGGTGTGCTTGCTTGTGAAAAACAGTTGGCTCCATGTAGAAATAGGAGATTATCATCATCCATCTTCTCTGCTACATCCTTCCTGTAAGAAGTTCTACCAGCTTCAGTAATAAAGAAATTAGCAATAATGGGAACCACTCCTCTTTTTTCCTTGATTGCCAGTAACATACACATGCTAATTAGTAGAGTTTTTGGCAGAGTAAGGTTCAGCTCCTTCCTTTTCCTACGCTTCAGCAAATCTTTACTCTCTACATTCTGCGGTGGAGAAAAGCTTTGTAACTGCAGGTTGTAATCCATCTAACTTTAGCTCTAATCAGCTCCACATCTGGAAGATATTAGGATGCACTGTAGTTTTTAAAGTGTGGGTGCTAGAATTCACTCATTTACATTTCTTAAAGTGATGTTACAGACCACTCCCAGTGCTTCATACTTAAACGTGCATTTTAATTTGCGTTCCATTATATGGCCTTTTTCTCTTGGGAATGATGTGATGCTGGCCTGTGATCTGCTACATAATTCAAGCTGAAAGTTTCTGAAAACAAAATAGTTTTAATGCAAGACAAAAAGTGTTTGAAAGTTTAAAAATTTAAAAAAAAAAATAAAAATAAAAATAAATCTGTATCCTCCTCTGAAGTGCAGTGGTTTTTAAGCTTCTGAGGGGATGAGGAAGCCTGGGTATTTTAGAAGGCAGGAGAGATCTTACAAACTGCCCTTTGGTCTTCTAATACATGTATCTGGGGTGTTTGAAGCTGAAAAATGAGTCACACATATTTGCAGAGGAAAACCATCTGAAGTCAACCTCTTCCGGATCACTATGCCAAGGAGATGTGCTCTCCACATGAATCTGGCCCCTAGATTGCCTATTCTGAGAATGGATAAGCCTGTTTTAAACAGCATGGCCAGGATAACAGCTATGCATTTCTCTTCTATACCCTATGGTGTTTGTAGACTGTTCATAAATCTTTGGGTATTCTGTTTTCTGTTCCTTCTACTGAACAACCCATTTAGCATGGACAAGGCTTGGAGAGACCTCTCTGTCAGAGTCTCCTGCAACAGAGAAAGCAAAGGCTGTAATTAATTTCTCTTTGCCCTCTGTCCCACATTGTGTTTGCCTTTAGAGAAGACAAAATTAGGCATTGGATAAAGGCTGCTCACTGCACGTATCGGAAACCTAAGCACCTAGGGACAAAATGTAGGATTTTGCCTCCCTCAAGGAGAAATAAGAATTTTCTCTGTTGTCAAGATGGACAAACTATGCTTTTGAAGTAGGGCTCAGGGGAATTTGTGCAGAGGCAATGTGGAGATTTCTGGCTGCATCCTGACTCAGGAGGGTGAACTAGGAACTACACAATCCAAAAGAGAGTAGATATGCAGATTGAGCAAATCCCAAATCTGAATAATTGAGGGTCCAAGGCTGTAGGGAGTACCACAAAGCACATCTACTCTACAGCTTATAGGTGGTCTCAAGCCCTTTCAGTGTCACTAAAATTTAAGCACAAAGTAGGAGCCTAAACAAACCTGTTTTCCACCCCATTTTAGCTTATAGAAGAATAGCACAAAGAGACGGCCACAACTGAGAGTACAGAGGGCACCAGGGCAGGAAAATGGGGAAAGGTCAGTGTGAGAACCTGGAGGTTATTTCCAGATGGACAAGACACTTGTCTTCTCTATAGCTGGAGCCATGCTAAATCACCACTACTGAATATATTCATAAGACAAATAGTCTTAAAACTAGAATGTTGGTTGGCACCATTTCTAACCAAAACATTCATTCTCATGTGGCTGAGGGCTGTGAGTTAGAATCCTCTTAAAGTCAGAAAATAACAGGGGAAAGAACTTCAGAAAGCATACCCTGCCAGGATGAGTGAGAGTGTTCTGTTTTTAAATTGTTGAATACAGGTTGAACTTAAAAGGAGAGACCATTCCCATTGTTCCTGAAGCAAGAATCTGTGGTGGTTTCCTTTGAGCATAGTCCCTTTGCACAGAGCGTGCAAAGCAGCTTAAAGTGTCTCTGCATGACCTCACTCAGCCTCCTAACAAACTAAACAGGGTGTGTAAGAAACAGCAGTCACTGGGTGTGCCTTGCCAATAAGAAATTCATAAGGCTAAATCTGGCTTGCCATTGCCTTTATGCCCACTGTAAGAAACTATCATATCTTGTTTGGTAGGCCCTTCATCATGTAGTAATTATCTCCCTGAGGGAAAGCACAATCAAATTCTTATTACTGCCAACGGCAAAACTCCTGGTGAATTCAGCATCGTGGTGGAGCTGCATCCTCCAGCCCAGGCTGAAAAAGAAGAGAGGGCCTTCTCCAGCTGGAACTGCAGCCTGGTAGAACTGAAAATGCAGGTTAGGGAGATATTTTCATAAACCAACTATTTCCATGTTATCTTTTTTCTTTAAATTGAGCCTTCCTTCTCTTAAATCTTTTCCTTTACAACAAATTCGTTTGTTATCAGGTATACATGCAAGTGATGGAACTCAGACTATGGTAAGTTGGAAACTCATCTCTACCCTTAAACTCTGGCAGTTCTAGTTCTCTAAAAGGTACACTGTGTTGTGAATTCAGCTTCTCCTCTTTCAATTTCTGCATTTAATTGATCCTTCTCTGAAGGGCATGTTCCTGTTACTCAGCATACCTCAGTGGTGCTAATGTCTAGATGAGTGACCTCAAGCTGGTTAACAGTTATCACCCTATAATTTTCCAGCCAATTATCTCCAGAGATACTACAAAGAATTATTTACTATCCCTGTCTCACTTGGTTTAAAGAAAAACAATCAAACAAAAAAAAAAGATAAAAAAGTATTCCTAAAAATTAACTTAGTTTCCTTAGGGAAGATTACAAATCCACAACATAATGTTATGAAAAGGTTTTGAATTTTAGGTATGTTTTTAATAGATATTTTTACAATCTTTCTGGTGTGGTAAACAACAGTACAGTTGCAAAGGTTTTGGGGTTGACTTGGTTTCTTTGCCATAGGAAAGGGAGTGATAGTGAGTACTGAATGTGTTTTGGATTAATTAATTGTATTATAATGAGACATCATCATGAGATGTAGGGGTAAATCAATCACAGTTTATTACACTAATGAGTATTCTTGATATTGCTTCAGTACTTGGAACACCACCTATAACTAGGATTTCAGTGTGCTAAGTGCTAGACAAACAGAGACTAAAACCAGTCCATGTGCCAGAAGACATGCAGTTTAAATGGGACAAAAAGAGAACTGTTTGGTGACCAGGAAATATGAGACAGGAATAATGAGACTAGATGAACAGGATTAAGATGGCATGGGATATCAGTGGGAGATATAGGTCAGGAAGATGCAAACCACGGTGAATTGGAGTGGAGTCTCCTTCTCTGGAGACTTTCAAAACCCATCTGGAGGCATTCCTGTGTGACCTGTGCTCTGGCAGGTAGGTTGGACTCAAAGATTTCCAGAGGTCCCTTCCAACCCCTAACATCTTGTGTTCCTGTGAATTCACCTGGACATCAAAGGGAAAAATACATGCTCATATACTCAAAAATGAGAAGTACCAGGTGTCATTTCTTCCAAAGAGGTAAGAAGTTTTCATTTCACTATGAGGGTAGCACGAATTGCCACTACATCTGGAAAATAAAAGGTTGTAAAATGCAATTCTAGCCCCAGGGTTGTAGGCCTGGAAAGCCTGGGTAGCATAAGCAACAGTCAAAAGAAGGACTGGCACAGAGAAAGGGAGAAGGCAGAAAAAGAGATAGCTCTACTGAGATCCTCTGTTTGCCCTGCCCTGAAAGAAGAATTTTGAAAAGAAGAAGGTTTAGTTCCCCTAAAGAGGAGATTTTTCAGGAATACTGTGCATATGCTTATGCATATGCTGTAAGGACAGCAAAAGACCAAGACAGATTTTTGATGTGACTGCCTCAGAGCAGTTAGAGCTGAAATGTCTGGCTATGACTGACAGGCATTTGGCACTTTCACAGTATAAACCTCCTTCTGAAAGGCCCCCATTTCCTGATGTGCACTATTGTCCAATGCATCTCAAAGAATGAACTAGGACATCTCTTCCCTGCCCCCATGCAACCTGGGGATCAGCTAAAGAATTTATGTTTGCAAGCCATTACTTTTTTTTCAGTCTTGCACTTCTCTGTTGACATCGATTTGTCTTCATTGATGCACTCTACATATTTTCTTTTTGTCCAGCTGCACAGTCTTGCTTAGTCGTAATGAAGGGCCTAAGGCAGAAAGCTAAATGAAGCCTGTATGCTCCTCTTGGATGTCCTTAGTTCTATCGTGGGGAAGCAGTTAATGAAGAGGTTAGCTTTTCTTGCATGTCAATATGGTCTATGCAAGCCAGCCAATTTTCTCTATTATTCTATGAGACCATAATTTGTTTCTGGAGTGTTATGAATACTTGGTCTCTCATATGGGTGGTTTTAATGGATCGTTTCTCTAGGAACAGTACACAACACTGCAGGGCACTTGACATTTATGTCAAGAATGTAGGCAAAACTCTATTGTATTTTATAAATAGCTGTGACTATGCTATTAGCAACCAAAGGTCAGATAACATCAAATGCCAGAGCATTTTGTCCCATGATGGTTCATAGGTTGTGATTCTGAGGAGTAAAAAGTGACATCTTTAATGTTTATAAAAATCTCTAAGACATGTTTATCTCCCTCACAACACAGTGTGTGCTTTGCTGGGCTGTAAGCAGCACTCAAACATGCAAATATCTAAATATCTAAGTATCAGCCATGAAAAAAAATATCTTTTCTTCAAAGTTTCAACAAAGAACAAAAGGCAATAGCTCTGGGATCTAAGCTGTTGAATTTTCCTGATAATTTTTCCAACTCACCCTTCATATGTTTAACAGCTTATAAGCTTGATTTGGTATGATTGTCCTGGAAACCAGATTCTCTTATACTTAGGTTCTTATCTCACCATCCTTGTCTCCTAGAAGAGCCTAAAGCAATACAATTAACAGTCTGTTCCTGAAACCACTGATCTACACCACAGATTATTTTAGAATGCCAACGATACAGATGCTTTTGAATTTGTCCTGTCCTTGAAAGAGTACAAGTACAATACTGATCTACAAAGGAATTCAGTTTTAGAGAGAGCTTGAATATTAATGTATTGTCTAAAATGCCTTCTCTTACCAGCACTGAAGGAGTGATATATTCAATATAAGTGGAAGATGTGCTCTAGAGTAACTATTCACCCAAGCATGGTTACAAACCCAGACAAAGTAAAGACTAATCACATATAATAGTGAAGAGAGTGGGAGAAACAAACTAGAAATAAACTGTCAGGCAGTAAACTCCTCACATAGCAGAACTCTCTTGAAGAGCCAATGCAAACATCCCCAGACTCCTAATTTATCTGACTTCTCCAATTTTATTCACTTTCATGCTTCTTATAAATATCTGACACATATCTGCTTAGCTGCATTAAGCCATTGAAGAGGGAAGACTTTGAAACAGAGAATTTAAAACGTTGAACAAGCCAGTGATCACAGAACTATGTAATTAGCCAAAACAAGCAATTCTCTTCTATGGCATTACATATAAAATAACTCTCTGATGGAATTAAAATAAATAAATCAGAATACTAGCAAATTAAAACAAGGCCTAAACATCTCTATATTCTGTTAGTTTTTCTTTTTTTTGGTGTCCTCTTGTTCAGAACAAGCATCAGAAGTGAAACCTTGCCAGGAAGCTACCATATACCACCACAGCTTCGGACAGATGTGTGAAATGGAAACTCCTATTATCTCAGGCAGTGCCTCTTAGCAGTGCCACACTCACATAAGCTGTCATTATTTCCACTCCTCATTGAATTCTAGATGAAGGGGGTGAGCTTACAGCCTCAGTGCAGAAATCTCCTGGTGTGGCGCTGGTTTATATGGCACCAGCCACTTGCCATTATTCTTAGTGACTCCTGCTGCATTCAAAACCCTGAACTTCAGCGCTGGCCTCATTTTCCCATGTCCAGACTGCAGAGAACCAGACTGGATGGCTCAGATGCTCCTTACCTCTCAGGGTCTCTGCAGGCAGTGAGTTTAATGATCCAAGCAGCAAAGTACAATTTGGAGAGGGGATGTTAATTGCAAAATCTCTGATTTCAGTTTCCTGAAAGGACACGATAGGCTTGAGACAGATGTTTAACAGCCCTTGCCAATCAGGCTTGAATGCTCTCATCTGCCTCTGTAAGAGCAGATTTTAGCAAAGCCACAGAATTTGTCATTTACCATCTTTGTATGGGACACAGCATCTTCATTTTCCCTCTGGATCACCAACAGGACAAGTGAACATTTACATTCCTGCCTGATGTGTGTTGCTTCTGCTCCAGTCTTTAGCCTAGCTCTGTTTTTTAACTCAGGCTATATCTCTTCCTGGCAGCAAAAGCACTGAGTACCAAGGCAGCTAAACCACAGGGATATTCAGTGACTAAAAATGCTGGTTAAATTGACACTGTAGAGTGGCATACAGTGCCTGTCTTGGCATTGCCATAATTTAGTGCTCCCCAGAACTGATTCCTGAGGTTAAACTCAGGATAGGGGACTGGTGTCATAGGTATTAAATGAAGATGGTAACTTTGAAGGTTTTATCTTCTCTCCACCTCAAAGCAGAGAACAGAATTCTGCTCAGCCCAGAGGGAGAGGAAAGCAAGGATCACACCTCCTATTTTATTCCTTTAAAGACGAATTTCTCATGGAGAGATTCAATCAGGGGGCTGAACTTCCACTGAAGCTTTTAAGTGAACATTTGTTATGAGCCTTTCATTTATTTGAGAGAGGTTTGGGTTGTGCTTGCAAACCCTTAAAAGGGATATTTTTCAAGGGTGTTTTTTTTAATGGAAGATTGTGCTGCTTAAACTTTACTGTTGCAGCTGATGATGATACAAGGGGAAAAGAAAAGTTCACTGATATTGCATATCAAAACTCACCATAACCCACAATGGTGTTGGATTCCAGATGGAAAATTATGTTTGACAGAGGTGGTAACCACTGCAAACTTTTCTGCTTCAGCAATCTCTCTGGTTGGCCAAAAAGGTAACTGCATAACACTGGCACATTAATCAGTTCCACTGAACAAGGTGCTTTTTGGACCAGGGCTATTACTGAATTTATAGTGTGAGTCTGCTAAGATCAGGAATTCTCTCACCCAAAACAGAAATTTTGAAATGATTAGAGTAGGGGGCTTGAAGGTATTCAGACACAGTAAAATGTCAAAGTAATGTTTCCTGCCTTTCCTTTCAAAAATATTTTATGAATCCTAAGTAATGAACCTAACTGTATATAGTTATAGGGAGGTGATCTGCTGGTGAGCAGCCCTGGAGAAGGACTTGGGAGTCCTGGTGGATAACAATTTATTCATGGGTCAGCAATGTGCCCTTGTGGCCAAGAAGGCCAATGGGATCCTGGGGTGCATTAAGAGGAGTGTGTCCAGCAGACCGAGGGAGGTTCTCCTCCTCCTCTACTCTGCCCTGGTGAGGCCCAGCCTGGAATATTGCATCCAGTTTTGGGCTCACCATTTCAAGAGTTACAGGGATCTACTTGAGAGTCCAATAGAGGGCTACAGGGATGATCAAGGGACTGGAGGATTGGCTTATGAAGAATGGCTGAGACCAGGAGCTTTTTAGTCTGGAAAGAACACTGAGAGTGGATCTAATAAATGTCTATAAATATCTGAGGGCTGGGTGTCAAGAGGGAGGGGTCAGGCTCTTCCCAGTTGCACCCTATGATAGGACAAGGGGCAATGGATGTAAACAGCAGCACAGGAAGTTCCTCCTTGAGGAACTTCTTTGCTATGAGTGTCACAGAGCACTGGAAGAGGCTCCCCAGAGAGGTTGTAGGGTCTCCTTCTCTGGAGACTTTCAAGACCCATCTGGATGTGCTCCTGTATGACATGCACTAAATTATATGGTTATGTGGTCCTGCTCTGGCAGTGGGGTTGGACCCAATGATCTCCAGAGGTCCCTTCCTGTGATCATAAAGAACAGTAATTCTTCCTTATACACAAAGGAAAGGAATTCAACCTGGCCACAGAAAAAGATAATGTCATATTTAGAGCCTACTAGCTTCTAAACATGAGACCAGCCCATTAGATTTTGCTTAATTGCCTGTCTAAATTAACCATTAATGACTTCTCCAACTCCAATTTGCTTACTGCAGCAGGATTAAAAAAAAATCCAGAATGTGAGAGACTAGAAAATGCCTGTGCTGGGACTCACAATATAAAATAAAATAAAAAGTTGGTTTTTAAAAGCTGCTTTTCTGATAGGGAGTGCTTTTGTTATGACCCAAGCCTTAAGTCAGGTCTCCCATAATAAAAGACAAGAAACAGATTAGTAATGAAATAAATTTCCTCAAGATGTTGAGGGATGGGGAGGGAAATACTGAAGAGATTTCTGCATCCATCTGTTTAGTTGCTCTTAGAGGAGGCTTCAAGATACATTAAACTCCTCCAAAGCATCCATTTAGATATCCTTGTGGACATGGAGAAACAGAGCTCTAGGCCAGAGCCAGAACATTGTTCCAACCTTTCCTGTTCTGTCATCAGCTGCAGAAGTCACACAGGGCTGTGACCCCATGGATGCATCTACTTTCCAACAGAGACAAAGCAGTATCCAGTCACAGATCTATTCGCAACTGAAAGGATATCAAGACCTCCTGCTGGCTCTTTTAAAGGCTAATTAGACTGGAAACTCTTGGCAAGTTTTTACAGGAATTATACTGCAGGGACTGTTTAGTCATTTCAGTGCTTCTAACAAGGAGATTTGACATAGAGTACCCGCAGAATTCTTTATGTCACTTTTCTGGATCCTTTTCTCCACTGCTTGCATGTCAGTGTCACGGTTGCATGTGGTATTCTTTCTTGTTTGCAGACTTTTGCTGCACCTGAGTACAAAGATAAAACAGATCTGCTTCCATACATCTGCTGGTTTGCAACTGTGCCATGGGCAAGTTTAGCTTGCTAAGTTAAGGGAACATGATTTAGTTCCTATGTGCTCGCAGATGGGCCAGCAAACATGATGTGATCTCAAACAAAATATCTCAATTCATTATGCCAGGCAAGAGTTCCTGCAGCAGATTTTTAGGGTGACTGTTTGTATTCATGAGCAAGCTCTCCAAGCACTGCTGAAGTGACAGCCTGTGTCTTTAAGAACTGCTGCTACAGAATGTTATAATAGAGTGTTACAAGGAAATTGCTGTAATTCCCTGCATGTTTGGTTTCTTGAACTATCAGTAGAAATGCTCCATCTGTGACTTTCCATCTGTACAGCACGTTTTGGCAAGATAATGTGCCAAAACTTCTCCTCTCCTCTATCTCCCTCCTCATGGCTAGGCCCTCATTCCCCCTCCTCTATGAGCACTCCTCTTTCTTCAGAAACACCGGGGAGAAAACACCATCCAAAGTAGAGCTGCTGTTTCCGTCTTGTTTGACTTCTAATTACGTTGGAGGGAGAGGATAAAAGTTGTAATTTTCCTGTTCTGCCCTGCAAAGACTGCATGGCTTACAAAATTCAAAGGGTCTGGCAGAGCCTTTGATGGAGGCATGATGACTCCTGAAAACAAAGGTTTTGTTGTCTTTTAGCTGCAGGGATTCCTGGGGAACAAAGCCAAAGTTGCTGTAGGAGGAAACCTTGAGCATGAGGCTGGAGGGAGTGGAGATTAGAAAGAGATGAGACCAGAAAGTGAGAGGAATCCCTGCAGGATCAGTCTCCTACTGCTAGAGAGACGGGATGTCAACAGTGTTGCCCTTTGCCTCCCCCACCACTGCTGGTCTCCTCAGGCATCCCAGCCCTTCATGCTCTCTCTCTCAGAAGCAGTCACAGTTTGAATTTGCTTGGCTGTGCCACAGGCAGAGAAAAACCATGGCCGCCTTGCTGCTCCCAGCCTGCTGCTGGAGACTGTTGCTTGCTTTTTCTATGTGGCTAGCTGTCCAAATGAATTCCCCATGTCTGAATTCTTCAGAATTCCCTTTGGCTTTTATTCTCATTTAGACTTCCGACTACTGTATGTAATTCTAAAGTTATTACAAGAGGATTTGTTTTTCTGGATTGTTGTGGCCTGACAGGGCTGAGGAGGGAATATGAAAGAGATTTCTAAAAGTTTTTGAATGCTTTTTACAAATACCAGAAACATCCTGGGTTTGTATTTGCCTTGTTTCCTTTTTTTTTTTCCCCCCACAACTCAGCCACCTGGCAAAGATCATTAAAAAAAGTGACTTTGCTCACCACAGACATCAAATGAATAATGAACAAGCAAAGCAAAGTGCTTACAAGCCACCCAGAGGCAGAAAACAGATCAGTGGGGCATTTCAGATGAACTGCCACAAGCAAGCAGAGCAGTTGCAGACAAAGCCCTAAGCCCTCAAAAACGTCCCAGCACCACACACCAGGTAATCCTGAAGGGAGTCTGACCTGTAAGAGCTTTTAAAGCCCCTTCCTCTCCTAGACTGCCATCCAATAAATCTTTAAAGAACATCCTGTATGTGAACGTCAGAAGCTGTAACAGTGTCTTGGGTATCAGTCAGTGGGTGGTGAGCAATTGTGGTGAGCATCACTGGTTCTGTATATTCTGTTGTTGTTGATGATGTTGTTATTATAATTATTTTACCTTCCTTTGACCTGTCCAATTAAACTGTCTATCTCAACTCAAAAGTTTTACCTTCTTTTTTTTTTTTTTTTTCCAATTCTCTCCCCCTTTTCACTTGGGCAGGGGAGCAAGCTAGCAGCTGTTTGGTGCTTCATTGTCTGCTGGGCTTTAACCACAACAAATAGAAACTTTCAAATGTTGCAGTTAGGTATGTGCTCAAATACTTCACCGGATCCACTATGTAAACTTGAGCAAGACCTCGTCTTTTACAGAAGATAGCTTCAGAGAGTAAAATGAGCAAGAGGCACAAATCCTTTTCTCTGGGATTCCTGGAGCACACACAGTATCTAACTGATGGTTTTAGTTGCTCATTCCTACCTCTCCCTTTCTCCCTCCCTGTTCCTCTGCCAGCATGAAAAATGCGCACACACACAGAGACAGAATCTCAGAGTGTCCTGATCTGACCTCACCACTAGAAGGACTATGCATTTAGCTATAAAAAAACAAACCACAAAACAACATGAAAACAACCTCAGTGAGATTCTTATTGTAAATTAACATAGCTTCCTCTCAGAAAAGCAAGTAACTGTGTTTAACACAGGTCTGGCATCAGTTTCTCTGATGGCACACCTTGGTCTATGTCCTTGCAGGCAACTTAGCTTTAGGGCATCTGGATTTCAGTTCAGAGGTGGGAGCAATCCCCATGCCATGGTAGATATTGCTGCTGTGAGAAGGTGCTGGGGTTGTTACTGAAGAGCAGCCTGTGTACCATAAGGTGTCATTTTCATGCATAAGTAAGTAACAAGTCACCAGTCAGCTTTGTTGCATCAGTGCTTAATAGCCTGCTGCTGCTGTAAGTTACCCTCTCCCAGTTGTTCCCTGGCATGTTCCCACTCTACCTATGATGCTGGTGTCCAACAGTATTGCTTGGCTCAGCTTAAGGTCTCTGAATACAGCAATTTTTTGATGCTGACACATCAGACTGTTCATCATCCTAAATCAGGAAAAAATAATTATGGTGTTTGCTTAGGGTTTGGCTGTGTGTGTCCTTAGTGTGCTAAGTGTTTCGGACATGAGCCTCTTGCAAATGCCTGGCACACGCTCCAGCAGTGCTTCACAGCTGCGTTTTCACCACAAGAGCTCCCCCTTGCATGAAGAGCTCACTGAGCTTTTAAAGCAGTGCCCTTTGCTTCTAATAGCTATTGATTCCCTGAATGCAGGGGAGTATGGATTCAATTAGCTGGTCATAGCACTGTAGTTCAGGGCTTGTCAGCATTTCCAGTATATAAACTTCTATTCTCAAGGTTTATATAACATAACCATAAGAATTCAGTCTGCATTAAAGCTGGCATTCAATGTCCTTTTACAGATTATTAGTTCATAACATGCAGTAATTACTTTTATTACATTAGAACCACTGCTTAATGCAAGCATATAGTGAATTTCTTGAAGTTTCTTAAAGATGGGCACTTCCACTCTAGGCAGTGTTAGGCAGCCATATTCACAATAAATTATGTTTCTAACTGGATGAAAAATTGCTCACAAAGCCTTCTGCAGGCACCCCAGAGCACAAAACTTCCCCATTGCAAGTCTTTAGGCAGCGCTTATAGTATATATCCTTACCTTAGCTTTAAAAATGGGAACATCTCCTCATCCAAGGAAAGGACTCCCATCCACACCTCTTCAGGTTGTGACTGCTCT
Source organism: Dryobates pubescens (assembly GCF_014839835.1). Classification (NCBI taxonomy): domain Eukaryota; kingdom Metazoa; phylum Chordata; class Aves; order Piciformes; family Picidae; genus Dryobates; species Dryobates pubescens. The sequence continues at coordinate 15,320,203 of NC_071623.1, read as the reverse complement.
GTAACCTACACTGATATCACTGATGGGTGTTCAGTGTCCCTGTCACCTGCCTCCCAGACCCCCAACCCAAGCTTTATATTTCTGTCCCCATTGCCTCTGCTCCAGCATCACCTTGTAGCACGTTCCAGAGAAGGATCAGGCCCATAACCACTAACAGATCCTCTGGCTAATGCAGTTGTCTCCTCCATGGCAATGGCCTGGAGAAGAGGAGGCTCAGGGAAGACCTTATTTCTGTTTACAACTACCTGAAGGTAGGTTGTAGCCAGATCGGGGTTGGTCTCTTCTCCCAGGCAACCAGCACCAAAACAAGAGGACACAGTCTCAAGCTATGCAGGTGGAAGTTTAGGTTTGATCTTAGAATGAAATTCTTCACAGAGAGATTGCCCATTGGAATGGGCTGTCCAGAGAGGTGGTGGGGTCAACATCCCTGGAGGTGTTTAAGAAAAGACTGGATGAGACCTCAGTGGCATGGCTCAAAGCTTAAACTGGCCTTGAATACTTCCAAGGAGGAGACATCCATGACCTCTCTGGGCAACTTGATAGAGTGTCTCAGCACCCTCCCAGTGAAAAAACTTCTTTCAAACATCTAGTCTAAATCTACCTTCTTTCTGTTTGAAGTCATTACAGCTTGTCCTATAACTACACGACCTTGTAAAAGGTCTTTCCCTATCATTCCTGTAGGCACCTTTTAGGTACTTGAAGGCTGCTCTAAGGTGTTCCCAGAGCCTTCTCTTCTCCAGGCTGAACAACCCAAGCACTACCAATTTCCTTTCAGAAGAGAGGTGCTCCAGCCTTTTGATCCTCTTTGTGGCCCTCTTCTGGACCCACTCCAACAGTTTCATATCCTTCTTATGCTAGGGTCCCCAGAATTTGTGTTTTAATCTTGCAAATTAGAATTTGCACACTAAGAAGAATCAAGATAAAAAGGAATTAGGAACATATGATCAGTAAAGGAAGAAAAAATGTTGTTGAAATGTATCACCATTACTATGTTAATATATGGGAATCTTATGACAGGTAAATGTATAAGGACTTATTTGGCAATGCAGAACACTCTCTGTGGAACATTGATTTAAATATAGCCATGAGTTTCTCTCTTCAGCGGGTAATAATGTAGTAGTAGTATGTCCTCTGATGTCCTCTACTTTCACAGTTGATACAAGGACCCAGCTAGAAAGATTAGAGAAAATGGGTGGAAAGTATAGCAGCAGAGTGCAGCTTTGCCTTGATATATGCAGCAGTATAGGAGCAGTGCATTTCTGGAACTGGTAAGAATTAACATCACACTAGGAATATGCATTCCTGTAGTCACTCAGCTATGGATAAAGGTGTCATGCACTGCAGCAGCACAAATTGTACTGGTACCATTAAGGCTGAGATGCCATTTCTGTGCCATGAATGGTAGTCTCTCTGTTCCTTTTCTTGTATGTGTATCTGTATAGGTGCCAGTGTAATGACAATGATGTATTCAGTGTCACAATATGAGCAACAGTAATGGATAGAAAGGAGCTATAACGCTGTGTCAATTAAACAACAGGCAGTTTAGAAGTGCTTAACTCTGAAGCCACATAATAGCTTGCAATCATTCAGAAGGGCTTTTAATAGCATATTACTTAAAGCAAATTCATGTCAGCTGTCCTCAGCCCACTGTGGGGTGAAGGTCTTTTTGCAGTGGATCCACACTATACTTGGTTACTGCAGGATGGCAAGATCAGGATGACATTCTTCTCCAGGACTTCCCCAAGTGCATTTTCCTAGCTGAAATACAGACTTGTTCCCTCTTACCAATACTGTGACCTTCACTGAAATTTATTACTTTCAACACATTCTAAAAGGCACCTGGGTAAATGTAAAAGGATTTTTAATGCTGACATAGCTGTAATATATTTCCAGTAGGTTAGACAATATATTTATTGGAAGTTGTGTGATTGTAAGCTGCCACTGGGCCATCTTTTCTGCTCACCTCAGCCCTGTGGGGAGAGGTCAGAGTCCCATCTTAAGAGCTTGTTTTTGCTTCCACATGGCCAGCCAAATGGATCACACTGCTCCTGCCCAAGCTCTCAGAACCAGCACACGTGACTTGAAGCAATTTAAGCCTTCTGTCTATGATGACAACTAAAGATGTGTCTGAGACCATGCATGCAAACGCAAGAGAAAACTGTCAGAAGTGTTGTGGGATTCAAGGCTCCAGCAGCACTGTAGGGCAGAACCTGGCAGCACCAAAGCAGTGGTGCAGTGACTGAGATCTCCAGGAGACCTCATCAGCCTTGCCCTGAGGGCTGCCCCTGTCCCTGCCAGCAGGACTCTCGTGATGCCCTTAGGCCACACCATCCTCTTACTCAATGGATTTTGTAAAGAACGTGTAAAACAGGCCTGTAAAGCCACTTTCTCTAAGGCTGCAGAGGACAGCCATGCTGCACAGCAGCCCCACACCCACCCTTACCTCCTCTGCCCTGGCACCCGCTGGGCTGTGAGGATGTGCTCTCCAGGACAGCAGCTTCTCTGTCTGCTTAATAAAGTAGCCACAGAGCCTCTAGAAGCTTTTTTGTTGGTTTTTGGGGGTGTTTTTTCCCCTCGTTGTTGTTCGTGGGTTTTTTTTGTTTGTTGGGTTTTGGTTTTGTTTGTTTGTTGTTGTGGGGTTTTTTTTCTGTTGGTTTGGTTTGTGTTTTTTTCTGCTACATTTTATTGAGATTATAATAGCGAGGTGTGAGACATTTCTGTATGTTTGGAAAGAACACCTTTCTGGGGTTTTTTTGTCTAGTCAGCTTGTCACTCCAGGCTGTTACATTCCAGAGAAGGTGAGAGGAAGCAGCAGCAGCTGTCACATGCAGCTGATGGTGGTTTATGGGGTCAGAGGTTTCTACCTCCTGTGAAAGCACCATGAATTACTGCATTTGGGCTCGTCCTCTGGCTTGTTTTCCTCAGTCAAGGAGAAAGTATGAGCTCTGTGCCGAGCTCACTGCTTTTCTCAAACCTCCCAGAGAGTACATTTCTCTCTGACTGCAAATATTGACCAGCCCATAGCAGGGGAAAACTCTACTTTGTAGTGTAGGAGGCAAGCCAAGCTTAATTTTCCTTTAACAAATTACCTTTATGTGGTTTCTTCTCTCCACGTTGGGCAGTACGTGCTACACAGTTGACTTTGGAGAAACTCCAAGGGAGGTTTGTCATTGATATTGCTCCAGCTGAGCCCAAGCTGACCAAAAAATAAACACTGGAGAGGGGCTGATGGCAAAAGGCATTTCTGATCACTGTCCACAAAGCCCATAGGAAATTACTATTGTCAATCAAGCACTTGCATTGCAGTGCATTGCAGTATTGCATCCAGCCACAACATTGTGGGATGGAAAGTATGTGAGCATCTTAGAAGTGCAGACTAACCTGTGAGTTGCTCAGTAGCTGCAGCAGTTTGTATAATGCTTCTGTGTGAAGAGTCACTGCTAAAACTGCTAAAATGCATGGTTGGTTGGAAAATAAATGGATAGTGAGATTTTAGATGTTTTAGATTGAAAGTTTGAAAGTTCACTATGGACGTGAGACTGATTCTCATGCCCCTAACCTTGCATATCTCCAGCACTGGGACATCTAAATATTATGCCTGATTTGGGGAAATACAGCCAAAAAGAATGAGCTCCAGATGAAGGGGGATCTATTGACTACTTCCATTCCTTTTGTCTAACTCAACAGGAACATTTTCTTAACCTTCACTCATCCAACTATTTAGTTATTTTTGCTTTCTACCTCTCTGTTTTGTTTCCATGGTGTGTTTTCCCCCATTTTCAGCTGTTTACTGCCTTTGCTTTCAAAAGACTTCCCAGCATCCTTTAAATTTGCTGTTGTGAAGTTTCATGTGGCAAACCCCACTATCCATTCTGTGTCCCCAGAGGCACGCTTATATGCTAAATGGGTTTGGTTCTTCTACAGAAAATGAGAGTTCAGGCACAGAGGGATGTGAAAGGTATATCTAGCACACAACTCAACTCCGTGATTTCTCCCACAGTGCAAATGCAGAGAGAAGATTAGTCATAGTAGTGTGTCATGTTGAGGAATGTCCTCACCTTCCCTTGTTCTAGGAGGAAGCCAGCTTGCTCAGCTGATGTGTGCAACCCTCCTACTAACATCCCAGACAAGGACTGACTCTTCGAGGGCCAGGATTTTCCTTTACGTACACCAGTTAGATGCCAGGTAGATGTAGTATCATGGCAACAGACTGCTTGGTAGTTGTGCTAGAAATGAAGCTCTAACCATTTCTCTATGTTCCTGTCTCCAAGGAGAAGTTCAGTATAAGTCAGTCCCTTAACATCAGTTTGACTTCAGCCTATGTCTTTGCCACATTAATTCAATTTATTACCCATTTTGATCCACACTTTGCATTCTATTTAAGATGCCAGGGGACCTGTTCATCCCTAATGACTGAGGAAGCATTTGTGTTTTATAAGCTATTTGGGACACACCATAAGGAACTAAAAGTGTCTGGTTTATTTTCACTGTTAGATTTACCATGTACCCAGTTCTAATGTTGTTGAAATGGATAGAAAACTTGCCAGAGACCACTGCAACTGGAATGCTTTCTGAAATTTTAGGAGCACCATCAAAGATGCAACTAACATGCTCTTCACTCAAAGAAAAGGTCTATTGGTATCTTCATAAATAATGCATGGAGAATGTTACCAAGGGGTGGGGAGGAAATTACAAAACGTTAGTTTGTTGCTCTGTCTTTTATCTCTAGCTAAACTTTGATCTCAAGAAAGTGTTTCTACTGTCATCTCTAAGTTTCCTTAGTCTTTACTCAGTAGCATATTAAAATTCAGCTGACTAATTTCATTGGTTTTCTTTGATCTTTTTCCTTCAGTGTGAATTATTTTAGCTGAAGAATTCATATTTGGCTAAGTAAAATTCATCTTCCTTTCTCTGTAAATTCAGACATTTGGGAGTTTCATTACATTGTATTTTTGTCTCCCTAACCTTGCTCATTCAGGTAGATTCCTCCTTCTCTTTGCACAATGGCAAGACAAGTTTAGTAGCAAACCAACATGTACATCAGATGTTGGCTTCTTGCATGCTTCTGCATTTGAGCCTGTACTTTTGCAATGATTGAGATTATGTACGTGCTTAAACCATGCAATGTTCCCCAGATCCAGCCTAAGAAACGTGGACAAGCCATGACAGGGTTGTGGCAGGAACACTGACTCAGGAGTGCGGCACGACACTGCAGTGGAATCAGCAGCAGCCCTCTCAGCATACTCTGTCAGCCACCCAGCACATAGATGGGTAGAAACAGACGTACTCCCTGTATTTCCCACCCACTCACTTCTTATTTGCTCCTGAAGGGAGCAAAGAAAACATATTTTAACATATTTTCCTTGTGTCCATATATAGACCCCATTGCTGTCAAACCTCTAACCTATGAGCATCATGCCCATATGCTTGTATACATGTGCTCATACTCCACCAGCTTTTTCCCACACAAGATCCATGTTAACTCCCTGCAGGGGAAAAAAAGCATCTTAAAAATCCTTCGAGATGAAGCAAGGATTGGCTAGAAGGCTGTTTGCTTGTCAATCACAATATCACAGTTCCAAAATCAAACTATGTATTATGGTCCACACCTCTTTTCATATAGAAATATACCGCCTGTCATCAGGACAGAAAGGTGTTTTTCCACAGGCTAGTGCAGAACTCAGAGCATAGTGCTTTATCTGGATGAATCTTTACCATATGGTAGTTTTACAAGTCGAGGGGCAGTGGCTTCAAACTAGAGAAGAGCAGATTTAGATTGGGATTGTTTAGCCTGGAGAAGAGGAGGCTCAGGGGTGACCTCATTGCCCTCTACAACTACCTGAAAGGTGGTTGTAGCCAGGAAGGGGTTGGTCTCTTCTCCCAGGCAACCAGCACCAGAACAAGGGGACACAGTCTCAAGCTGCACCAGGGGAAGTTTAGACTCGAGGTGAGGAGAAAGTTCTTCACCGAGAGAGTAATTCATCATTGGAATGTGCTGCCCAGGGAGGTGGTGGAGTCACCATCCCTGGTGGTGTTCAAGATGAGATTGGACGTGGCACTTGGTGCCATGGTCTAATCATAAGGTCTGTGGTGACAGGTTGGACTCAATGATCCTTGGGGTCTCTTCCAGCCTTAGTGATACTGTGATACTGTGATAGATTGGATATTAGGAACAGGCTCTTTACTATGAGGGTGGTCGAACACTGGAATAGGTTGACCAGGGAGGTGCTTGGGGCCCCATCCTTGGAGATATTCAAAGTAGGGCTCAGCAGGGCACTAGGCTGCCTGATCTTGTTGAGGGGTGTCCCTACTTACTGCAGAGGGGAAATGGACTAGATGACCCTTGGAGGTCCCTTCCAACCCAGACCATTGTCTGATTCTATGATTACTCTATGATTCTATGGTGATTCTATGATTCTATGGTGATTCTATGATTCTATGGTGATTCTATGATTCTATGTCATGTCTGCTAGATAATATTTGAAGCTTAGCTAGAATTGTCTACTAGAGTGGAAGAATATACTTTTTCAGGTTGTATATTCTAGTTATGTGCTTCTCTGACTTGACATCAGTACAAATATGAAGAGGAAAGAACCTGCAGGGCTCTGGGCTGGTACAGTAATCTGCTGGAAGAGAAGGAACTGCAGACTTTTTCTGAACAAACCTCAGGGTCTTGGACAAACCCACTAAATGGTATTCTGCCACCCAAATTATTTTCATTCAGCTCCAAATTTTGTCCATTATCATGAAACTCTTGGTAACAGATGGAGCTTGCCCATAAACTCAGATGGTTTGTTTAGACACACATATCCAGCGTGTCTCAGTAGCTGAAAAGGGAGTCTCTCCTCTAATTGTGCCCTACCCAGCTTCATGCTATAGAAGAACCATTCAGGGTGCAAAGGGAATTGTGTATTATTCATTTAACATGTCAGTTCTCCAGCTTCAGCTAACTATAACACAGGTAACTGCCCACGATATACAGCAGTCAGACATGTCTGAAGCTGACCCTAAAAGGTGTAATACTGTGCTTTGCAATACTGTGGGTTAGCTTCACATACCATAGCAGGTTTAGTGTGCTGATGGCATAACTATGAATTTTCACATTCTGAGCTAGTTTGTTCTCTTTTATCCCTTTTCCAGACCAGGACATTGCTGACTATACTGGATTCCAGTCTGAGTGAGAAGGGTTTTCTTTCCCAAAATGATGTCTGAGACAGACATATTTCAGACAGATGCTGTGTAAGAGAGCAGAGCAGCTCTCACCCACAGTGTGATTCTGAGCTCAGCAAATCAATGCTGTCTCTGCTGGGAAGCAGGAAGAAAGTCTCCACCAGAAGAGGAGGGGTGAAGCACTCACTAACTTGTCAGATCACATCATCTCATGAATGCATCATGCAAGGCAGCCTCTCTAAAAAAGCAGCTTAACTCTGTTTCTTCATCATGCTCCTGAAGAGGTGTTAATTTAGTGCATCAGTACCTGTGTTCCTTCCCTATCCAAGCTATGGATCCTTCAGGTTAGATGTAGTTGGCTGTTGTCATTTCATGATTTCCTGCATACTTCACAGCCGTTTAACTTTGTTACTCTGTACCTTGTCTTTTCTCTTGATGCACTTTACAAGGAAACTGCAATTCTATTGTTTTTCCACCAGCAGGCAAACACCACAGTCCAGGACACAGACTGCTGTAGGACAAATGCAGGGAGAAATGATAATTCGTTTTGCCTCAGCTCCCTGCACTGGTGGTGGGAGCTAGAAGTAGAAAACACCGTCCCTCTCTGTGTCAGATTTGTGTTTTCATTTCCATTTATCTCCTCTTGTTTCTGACATGCTCACTGCTCTTCCAGCTTTACTTCTGGAGATTGAGTTCTCTGAAGATTAATACTTTTTCATAGCTCTGTAGGTATTGAGAGTTGTTTTCTCCCATGGAATGCAAACAATGTGTGCTTCCAAGTCTTGTATTTACATTAATGCTTCTCATTCATTTTCGTAACACTGGCCAGGCAAAACCACTGAGGACAGTCAGAACCAGAGCTACAACTAGAAGGCTGTGCAGCTGTTCAGCGAGACCTGGGCAGACTGGAGAGCTGGGCAGAGAGGAACCTAATGAGGTTCAGCAAGGATAAGTGCAGAGTCCTGCACCTGGGAAGGAATAATAAACTGCAGTAGTACAGTTTAGGAGGTAATCTGCTAGAGAGCAGCTCTGTGGAGAAGGACCTAGGAGTCCTGGAGGGCAAGTTCAATGTGACCTTCTGGACAAGAAGGCCAATGGGATCCTGGGGTTAATTATGTGTCCAGCAGACTGAGGGAAGTTCTCCTCCTCCTCTACTCTGCCCTGGTGAGGCCCAACCTGGAATACTGCATCCAGTTTTGGGCTCCCCAGTTCAAGAGGGACAGGGATCTACTTGAGAGAGTCTGATAGTGGGCTACAAGGATGATTAAGGGACTGGAGGATTGCCTTATGAAGAAAGTCTGAGAGACCAGGAGCTTTTTAGTCTGGAAAGAACACTGAGAGGGGATCTAATAAATGTCTATAAATATCTGAGGGCTGGGCATCAAAAGGGAGGGGACAGGCTCTTCTCTGTTGCACCCTGTGATAGGACAAGGAGCAATGGATGTAAATTACAGCACAGGAAGTTCCACCTCAACGTGAGGAAGACTTTCTTTGCTGTGAGTGTCACAGAGCACTGGAACAGGCTCCCCAGAGAGGTTGTAGGGTCCCCTTCTCTGGAGGCTTCCAAGACCTGTGTCCCTCTGTGACTTGTGCTAGATTCTATGGCCTTGCTCTGGCAAGGGGGTTGAACTTGAACATCTCCAGAGGTCCATTCCAACCCCTAACATCCTGTGAACAGTAGATGCTTGCTGTCCTGAGTTGCTTCCAGAGCACAGAAAGCATGCTGCCTGGTATTTATAGGATGTCATTCATATTGAGGAGTGAAATACAAATATAACCCAAGGCGAAAGAAGAGGGAAGAAATCACTTTATTCAAACGTAGTCAGAAAGTCTTTTGAGATAATGGTTTCAGCTGGCTAGGAATGGTCCAACAGCCGTGGAGGCTTTCTGCCTCTTTCTCAGTGGGAGCAACATTGACTCAATAGTATAGCAAAGCTCTGTGCCTGAGGAGCAGGTAAAAAAATGTTGCTAGCACTAGAAACTCACTTCTGTGCAGACACTCTGAGTGTGCAATAAACTACATGACATGGCACAGTTTAACATAAAAAAACAGGAGCATGGGCACAAGCACTCTGTGGTGTGTCATTCTACTTATAACCATGACACATTATAGGAAAGCTGTGGTTTAATACCTTTTGCCCTTGTCTGGTAGCACATGTCTGGCTCCACAAGCCACATGCACCTGAAACAGAGAGAAACTATCCCTTATAATAAGTTGAGGAAAGGAAAACCTGCAAGGGTGTGAGCTGAGGCATGGGTTACCCCAGAGAAGCTGCTTGGGTGTGCAGGTGCTCTGTGATGTGTGTTGACCAGATTGTTTAGCAGGAAGACTGGCAGCTCCAGTCCTGGATTTACCTGTGACTTTTAGTGCTGAATGACAGGAGCTGTAAATCCTGCCCTGTAGTGGCAGATAAACTTCCTCCACTAGTCTGTCCATCTGAAATAATTCTCTAACTGATTCTCCCTCTATGTAACTGACAAAGGCATCATAAATCAGAGGCAGTTTTTATTTTAGCATGTCTCAGGCCTTTGAGAGGCAGGCCTAGGTTGATTCCTGTGTTTTCAAACATCATCATGCTGAGTTGGCCATTTCTGGCTTGGCAGTGCAGAGCTACCTTCAAACCCACAAAACTAGGAAAAGCTGGCACAAATCAGTTGACAGCTGAAAGCAGAGAGTTATTATCTGGAACAGCTACATGGAAAGCTTACCCATGTGCCATGGGCTGCTGTCCATGGGAGTCAATGAGTTTCACAGAGCCTTATACCTCTGCCAGAGCAGATTCCTTTAAGTGAAATACACTTATTAAGCCTGAGAATGGAGTATGCTTGAAGCCCCCTGTGTGCTTAGCAGCCCAGAGAACAATAATCAGTCAACAGAATTTAAAAGACCCTCTGACTGTGTATTGAGCCAGACCTGCTTTAGGCTTAGGTCTGGGCAAGAGAGAACGGAAAGCCATCAGGATACTTGTCCCTTACTCATTTCATGCTCTGTGCCAAGCACTGCTGTGCTGAAACCATGGTTGGGAAGTTATCTTGTTTCCTTCATTTCTGTCATGCTGCTAGTCAGTTCAGGACCCATGTTACTTACCTCAGAGAAGAGTAATGGGTCATAACACACACTCCCCCCCCCACCCCCCCACCCCCATGTTATATGCAATTTTCAGTGCTTTAGGCTTTAAAAAAATTGCATTCTACTTTAAATGCAACCATTTTACAATACTTAAAATGTTTCATTATCAAAATAACTACACCTTGCTTTTAAAATAACGTAACAAAACAGTTTCAATGCAAGGAAGACAAAAATCCCAATGTAATGAGTTTTTGATATGTTAAGCAGAAGAATCTACTTTTAGTTGTCAGTAATACCAGTTTGAAGGGAAATGACAAATTATTGCATCAATACTTTGCTTTTATATACACCAAGGGCCTACTATACAAGGGAACAGGCCACGTTCCTCGTTTGCCAAGCTGTGAGTTTTGCATTTTTGCATCATTCAGACAAAGCATTTTAAAACTCTGCAAACCTTAACATATCAGCACAATTTATCTTCTCTTTAACAGAAGTGAGATCCCAAGGAGGAAATGTAAACCAGCATCTCTTGTCAAACAGACAGAACAAATGACAAGGATTAGGGAATCTTATGTTTCCTACTCCAAGACAGATTCCTCCTATAACTGTAGCCAAGGCAGCCAGCCTCTCCATACTGCTCCATCTGTGCTACAAGTACATTACCTATCCTCTTAATAATGCAACTGGAAATCTGTCTGAAGCAGCAAACGCAATAATGCCACATAAGAACATCTCAGAGGCAGAAATTGTACCTCAAGTAGCACTCACTGTATTTTGCTCTCTATTGATGTTGGATTTGTCATAATGCTTTCCCAAGACTCTTTGTTGTCCCTACATTAGTGTGGTGGTTTGACTCTGGCTGGATGCCAGGTGCCCACAAAAGCCACCCTATTATTCCCCCTTCCTCAGCTGAACAGGGGAGAGAAAATATAGCAAAAGGCTTATGGGGCAAAATGAAGACAGATCACTCACCAATGACCATCACAGTCTTGTCTTGGGGAAATTAATTTATTGCCAATCAAATCAGAATAGATTAATAAGAAATAAAACAAAATCTTAAAACACTTAAAACCCTTCTCCTCTTCCCCAGGCTTCACTTCACTCCTGATGTTCTCCACATTCTTCCCAACAGCAGCTCAGGGAAACTGGGAATGGGGATTACAGTCAGTTCATCACTCATTGCCTCTGTCACTCCATTGTTCTCAAGCCAAGGACTCTTCAAACTCATTCTCTGTTCCAGTGTGGGGACAATCCTGCAGAGGACAATCCTGCAGAAGGCAATCCTCCATGAACTTCTCCAACATGGACTGTTCCCATAGGCTGCAGTCCTTGACAATCTGCTCCAACATGGATCCTCCACAGGAAGGACCCCCACAGTCATGCCAGCAAACCTGCTTCAGTTTGGGCTCCTCTCTCCACAGGATCACAGGCCTTGCCAGGTTGTTTCTCTCACATATTCTCATTCCTTTCTCTGGAAGCTATTGCACATAATTTTTTCCCTCTTCTTAAATATGTTGTTTCAAACAACATAAATATGTTGTGTCAAACAAAATAAAACCATCACTGATGGTCTTAGCCTTGGCCAGTGGAGCCTTCTGGCATTGACTTCTCAAAGAAGCTACTCTTGTAGACCCCCAGCTACCAAAACAGTTAGCTGCTTACACAAATTCATAATGCGTGGAGGAATAAGTAGCAATGAGCACCCCAATTTGACAACCACTTACAGATAAAGGAAAGAGAGAAAGAGTTTTTGCTGTAGAATCTTGGAAGTGAATCTCTTCCCAGAAGAAGAGAGGGTAAGTTGGTATGTGGGATACACAAATTAGAAGACAGTGGCATTTCCAGGTAGTAGTTTACTTCATCTATAACCTGAATAACCTTTTGGATATACTTGCTCCTTCCACTGGTTTTAAAGGAATTTTAAGCATTCTGAATGTTCCTAAAGTTAGGAAGTGTAAACCCAGTTTCTGTGTTCTGATCCATAAGGAGCTCCTTGTAATCAGATCATTCATCAGATCAGATCTTTGAGGCAGGTCTTCACTTCAGAATAGGTCAACACAAATCAGAATTACCACTTTGATGGTTTAGAACCTCACTGGGGCAATCTCCTCAAAATTCTTTAATGATACTTCTTTGTCTCTTGTAAGATACAACACTAGTTTCAGTCAGTCCCTGCCCTGGAGGGACTGACTGGAGCTGCGGCATTGCACCATGTGGTGCAAAGGGTAGGTGACTCCATTAAATAAGTTTCAGAATAGAATAGAATAGAATAGAGCAGGTTGGAAAACACCTTCTAGATCATCAAGTCCAACCTATCACCCAACACCATCTAATCAACTAAACCATGGCACTAATCACCTCATCCAGTCTCTTTTTAAACACTTCCAGTGATGGTGACTCCACCAGCTCCCTGGGCAGCACATTCCAATGGCCAATGACTCTTTCTTTGAAGAACTTCTTCCTAACATCCAGCCTAAACCTCCCTTGGCACAGCTTGAGATGGTGTCCTCTTGTTCTGGTGCTGGTTGCCTGGGAGAAGAGACCAACCCCCACCTGGCTACAGCCTCCCTTCAGGTAGTTGTAGACAGCAATAAGGTCTCCTCTGAGCCTCCTCTTCTCCAGGCTAAGCAAGCCCAGCTCCCTCAGCCTCTCCTCATAGGGCTTGTGCTCCAAATCCCTCCCCAGCTTTGTTGCCCTTCTCTGGACACATTCCAGCAACACTGGGACCAGCTAACTCTTACTTGACTTTTAATATTAAAAGTAGTATTGTTGTAAGACAGTACCTGATATACAAAGTCTTCTGGTGGGAGACAAGACCCATCTTCGTTGCTCTGTAGCTCACACTGTTTTTCCTGTGAAACAGCACTGACTGTAGGCCAGATAGTTCCCACAATGCTTCACAAGAGAGAGCCAAACTCATAGGCAAGTTCCACCTTTCAATTTCTTGCTGTTTTCAAGCCCATTCTGGATGTGTGCAGCACTAGGAAAATGTTCCACCGAACCACTTGCCTTCTTTAGGAGGAAAATCACTAAGATATTATTGAGTTTCAGGCATCTTAGGCTGTGTCTCATTAATCTATAAGACATGTAAGATCAAAAGCAAGCAACAAAGGGATCTTTGAGAATTCGCTGAAGCACAAATGCTGAGCTACCCTCTGTGACTATATTTTTTCCTCACTGATATACACAGAGGCTGAATGTGGAAACTGAAATGTTTTAAGCTATCCTAAGCTTACAGATCTATAAAAAATTGATACAAAGATTTGTTTAAAAGTTTAATGTAGGAGACAGAAACAAAGGCCTCCACGTATAAGACAAAGGCATCATCCTCAGCAATTTCTCCTTGTAAAAAAAATATAAATCATTCCATAAGCAGCAAATACAATTGAGCCTGTTTCCAGGTACTTCATCCTATTACATTGATCCTTGTTTTCCTCACTTTTTTTTTTTTTTAATACTATTTCTTATTAGAGTAACCTCACAGCAAACTACGTCACATTTTTCACCTAACTTTGCCAAGAACTGAAGGCAGCCAGCCTTGGCACACAGTCGTGGCACTGGATCCATCAACCAATGCTGCCTGGACAGTAGTCTGCCACTCTCTGGGCAGATCCCACTGCCAGAGAATCACTGAAATCTCCCAATCTCTTTCCCAGGCAGTGCTTTCACAGGAAACCAGACCTGGATCCCATCTAGGTATATCACAAACACAAGGATAGAGGATGGATGACATTGTGCATCTTGCCCAGTGTTTGTCAGTTTTTAATACTGACCAAATGAAAGAATGCACTTTTCATGGCTCTGTGTTGCTTTGTTTTCCTCCTTTTCTGAGAAGCCAAAGATTGTTTTGTGGAAGGAAGTATCCCATTCTGATCCCTTGGAAAGGCTTTTGCACTTCTGTTCTACTAGTGAAGTGCTTTAAGAAATCTTCCTCCATGTACTGCATGTAGCGTTATGAATTTTAGGAGAATGGAAAAGCAAGTAGCTTTGCAAAAGTTCTGACCTACAAACAGTCAGATCCTCCTCAGCTGTTACAGACTGTGCACACCCCATTGACTTCAAAAGGCAACACCAAACCAGACCAGAGAGAAACTGATTCCAAAATTGCAATGCAAATCAACAGGGTCACTAGTTAATGCTCACCTTGGCACTGTGTCTTAGGCACTAAAGCCATGTCAAAGAGGCAGCCAAGCGCTATGCTGATAATGCTGTGCAGGCAGTCTGGAGTGTGACTTTATTGTTTCACAAATAAACAAGGCTTTAAACATCTTAGTTCTTCACTAAGCTGTTTGAATTCAGTGTAAAGGACAGCCGATAGCCAGATCATCTTGACTGTGATCCCACCAGCTCTTAGAGGCCAAACAGGTGAGGTGAAAGGAGAGCAGAGGGATGCAGTAAGGTAGACTGCCAAGCATAGTAGAAAGGGTATTATCAGTTTACTATGTGGCCTGACTGCTTTGGATTCTATAACTTAGTAACCCAACTACATTTGTAAGGAAAAGCTGTTTTCATGAAAAAATACAGAACTTCTTCAAAGACAATCATCAGTCCCTGAAGATACCCAAACTCAGTTTAAAAAAAACAACACCAAACCATACTTCCTAGAGCTGACTTACCACTAAGCATTTAATCCTGGTGGAAGTTTCAGAACTATGCAGAAAGCAAAGCTTTCCATCTCAGCTGTGCCATGAATCATGCCTTTCTTGAAAATATGTGTCATCTGTTCCTGCAAAGGGTTCTGCAATTGATTTGCAAGTGATCACTTAGCAGAATGGAGGCCTGATCTTGAAAATGCAGTACAGCACAAATAAAGGATAATAAATGGCAGGCTTCCTAAGACTATTCTTAAAGCATACAGGTATGATACATTCTTCTAAAAATGTGGACCAGTTTGTCAGCTGAAACACTCCACATTGTCTCTATCCAGTCCTAAATCCTAAATATATAGGAAAGAAAGAAACAGAATTATGTGAGTAATCCAAACAAAAGGGTTCAAGGGGGATCTCAGGCAAGTTGCAGAGCTGGAGATTGGCTTAGTCATTAAGTGGAAGTTAATATGTCTTAACTTGTCAATGCTTCCATTTCTGTCAATGAAGGGCAAACAAGAATTCACATCTCTTTGGTCTGTCTTAAAGCTTTTGTGTTTTTGTAAGGCTTTGGGACTGCTAGATGGAGACTCTATATTTCACAGCCTTTATTGTGGTTTACTTCATGTATAAACAGTCAAGAGGACACAGTCTCAAGCTGCACCAGGGGAGGTTTAGACTGGATGTTAGGAAGAAATTCTACACAGAGAGAGTGATTGCCCATTGGAATGGGCTGCCTGGGGAGGTGGTGGAATCACCATCATTGGAGATGTTTAGCAGGAGTCTTGATGGGGTGCTTGGTGCCATGGTTTAGTTGATTAGATGGTCTTGGATGATGGGTTGGACATGATGATCTTGAAGGTCTCTTCCAACCTGGTCTATTCTATTCTATTCTATTCTATTCTATTCTATTCTATTCTATTCTATTCTATTCTATTCTATTCTATTCTATTCTGTCCCTTTAGTGAGCACACCCACAGAGCTAACAGGTCAAAGATAGAGCAAAACACAAAGATGATTAAGGGAGTGGAACATCTCCCTTGTGAGGAAAGACTGAGGAGCTGGGACTCTTTAGGAGACTGAGGGGTGAGCTCATTAATGTTTATAAATATGTGAAGGGTGAATGTCAGGAGGACAGAGCTGGGCTCTTCTCAGTGATGTCCAGTGATAGGACAAGGGGCAATGGGTGCAAGCTCAAGCACAGGAGATTCCACATGAATATAAGGAAAAAAAAATTTACTGTGAGGGTGGCAAAACACTGGAATGGGCTACCCAGAGATGTTATGGGGTGTCCTTCTCTGGAGATATTCAAACCCACCTGGACATGTTCCTGTGTGACCTACTCTAGGTGATCCTGCTTTGGCAGAGGGGTTGAACCAGATGATCTTTCAAGGCCCCTTCCAACCCCTAACATTCTGTGATTCTGTGTGTGGAAACAGTGTTTATTCCATGGACATTAAGAGGGAACACATAGAAAATGTTCCTCAAATTGAAGTATTAGAGCTACACAAAATAAAATAATGACTTTAAGTGGATAGATCCTTGGTAGTTCTATGCTCATTTGAAAATGGTAAACTTTAATTTTTCCACTGATTTAGCTCTCATTCTTTTCCACAGTTCTTAGACAAAGAGAGTAAGGTTGAAATTTTCAGATATCTTCAAGGAAAATTGCTCTGGGCAAGTCCCAGTAACATCAAGGAGAATTGAAAAGCTAAAACTCGAACACTGGGAAGTCCTGAAAATCTAGCTTAGTTACGTGCCATAAAAATAAGGGCTTTAATGAAAACCTTGTTAAATGTTAAATGTGAACACAGAACTAAAAAAAAAAATATATATGAGCTACAGAGAAAGTAAAGGAGGAAGTATGTGCCATTTTTTAGGCAGACTGTTTTCATAGCTAAACCTGATTGTGCATGCTGGATGATAAATACCTCGTGCTTTCAAGGAGACTTAAAAAAAAAAAACAGGCTTCTTGAGAGATGCCTACCAACTCTGTTCCCATGGCAGCTGCAAGCTTCAGTGATAATGCAGAATTTCTTGGTTATAATGTGCTAGCAACCCTATTAACAAGTCCCACAAAGCAGTCCACACTAGTGATAGATAAGGTCACTTAGCAGCCTAATGTCAAAACTTAGAACACAGTCAGAGAAGATCTAGATTCAGGCAAGGTCTGGTTTTGATACACCATATCCCCACATTAATGGTAACATAACTGTCAAAGATGCATAATACCTTTCCAACTAAAATTTTACCTGAAACTTGCAGGTTGCTTGTGCATTCAGCTGCTGCAGTCTGCACTGAAACATAGAGAAATCAGAACTCAAGACTGCATGTTAGGAATCAAGAACAAATACTGCTCTTTTATTGTCCCTCAGCTGAGTGTTGTTTACTCAAGTGACAGCTCTTCTAAAAAAAAAAAGTCTTATTTCCTTTCTCTTCAAATATTGGAAATTCCCTACCTTGTTAAGGCCTCTCTGGAAGCAGAGGAGAGAAAGACAAAGCACAGGGGGACGAAAGTTAACAATTTTTCCTACTGGTTATCCTTAGATTCACCACTGTGAGAAAATTTCCTACTAGTTACTGGTGTCTACTGCTGTCTTGCCCTGTGTCATTGTAGCAAAATGTATGTGTGACCATTTGCTTGCTCACGCTTATCTGCTACCAAAACGTTGCAGAGCACGTGGTATCATCTCCAGGATCAATCTGGATGGTTATGTAGAAAAGACACTGCCACCCTGCCACAGGACACTTTAAGCTCAAAGCATTCCAGTTCCTTCTTGCCTTGTCTCTGCATCAGCTTTGCCTTTTTTTCAGAAAATAAGAGATTTTATTTCCTTCCCCAACCCCTAGTTGTGTATTCATTGTCCTTTGCTTGTCAGTTCCTTCAAGCAGGAGCTCTGTAATGACAAGCATACATGAAATTCAGCACAACTAGACCATTTTTTCAGTTGAGGCATCTCCTAGATAGGATAGTGATGTAACACTGGTAATAAATGCTTGCATGAAGCTAGTACCTCCCAGTTACATGGATTTAGGCTTAATTTCCATCGCATACATGAATGAAAGAAAGATTTTCCTGCCAGAGAGAAATGAGTTCTGAGCCTGCCTCTAGGGTCATTAGTACACCATACCTGCAATTTCCTTTTCTGTTTGGGTGACTTTGCTTTTCTGTTGTTCCCCAAGTCCATTACTTTTCAAAGCCAAGAAAGGAATGTATTGATATTTCAAATACCAATAAATCAGCGCTTGGTATGCCATGTTGATACTGGCATGTCCAATAACATTAATATGCCACTGGATATTAGCTGTCCTGCTGTTTAAGGCATATGGAAATAAATGTTCATATTGTTTGAGTGAGGGAGGAGAATTCCTGCTCACAGGCAGCTTTCTATAAATCTGAAACATCCTGAAATATATGCCACTGAAATAGTCAGTGCATCTGAACACCATTTTCTCCTCTTACAATGGAGATTTCTGTGAACAGATTGATAATCTTAACTACTAGACTAGAGGAAGATGTTTATCTCACATTTTATTATTTATTGACTTTTATTTCAGAGTTTTGTAGTGAATTGTGGTGGTAAAATCTGTTTCTATTGCAAAGAATGGAATCTGAAGCATATTTTATCCAACCTAAACCAGTCAGTTTTGTTTCTCCTGAGTCTGTCTTTAAGGGACACTGAAAAATTGCACTTATTTTTACTCCAGAATATTATAATTGATATTAAGGCTTGCCACTGATAGATTACACTAATCACAGAGCAACACACATTCATTTTCTGAAGCTACAGTGGTATAGTCCCACTAACATTAGTACTGGATCTAGGCACTTCTGGATTTTCTAGGACTACCTAAGCCAGATCAGACTTAGGTATAGAGTTAAATCTCTGCCACAGTAACTACAATGCAAAGAGCTGACACATACATGCTTGTTTTATGCTAGCTGTGAGAATACAGATGATATCTGGTTTCTTATAAAGACTGCCACTGCAATATTAACCCATAAAACCACTCCCTGAGAAAATCTGAACCAGGAGAAAGAGTTTTATCTCAACCAGTCCTGCATTATTTTATGTTTTGCATCAGAAGCCCTAGAGCTGGAGTTATTGAATTGTCCAAGCTCAGTCCAAATAACTTCTCAAATTCACTTCCAGGCTTGATAGTATATATCTTACCCTCTATGATCTCACTTTAGAGAGGAAACAGATCTATAATAAAAGTACATAAGATATGTAGAAATGTGAAGATATGCCAACACTTTTTGGAAATGGATCCAAGATTCCATTCTGGTCAAGATGAGAGGCAGAAACTTCAGTCATTCAGTATTGCCTTAAGGCAGGGTTTAAGGAGAAGGGGGGCGGGAGGGGGGGAAAGGGCTGTGTGACTGCTAAAAATGCACAGACAGGAAATTATGATTTCAGTTCCTCAAATAGTTACACTGCAGAAGAGAGCAAGAATATTGTGCTCTGAGATCCCCTGGTGAAAAGTATTATCAGTGGGCTGAATATTTTAATTGCTTTTACACTGTTGACTTCAAACCAGAAATCACTGAAGCTACACCAGAAAGGTCCTGTAAAGGAGAGGAAAACAGAAAAAGCGTACTTTTTACATTAGCTGTCATTTCCAATCCCTTTTCTTTAATAACCTTCCTTCCTGCTGCCATTTTCCTCCTTGCCCCTCTTTACATTAAATATACTAAAAACCAAATCAAACCAACAAAAAAAAACCAAAACAAACAGACCCCAAAAACCCAAAACCCCAAAAACTTTTCCAGAGAATGAGTGGAACAGTTTCAAGGCAAAATAAATAATCAAACAGGTCTGGGGTTTTTCCTACTGCTAAATAATACTGTGTTCAAACCATTCAAAGAGTTTAAATAAAACCTTTTTCCTAATGATTGTTTCTGTGTTAAATCTACTGACATGAAAAGCATAACATTTCAGCAGGCTGCAGTACTCTTCTGGAAAAGAACAGCTGGTACATTTAATGCAGGTAACAGACTTCCAGTGCTCTTTTCAAGAAAAAAGGATTGACAGTTCTGGAAGATTTTTGTAATGTTTCCATTGGACACCTTTTTTGTTTTACCAGTAAGAACCTGGAGCAGCTCGACCTGCAAAATCCAGGGCTGTTTTCTGATTTTGCAAATTGGACAGCTTCTCCTTCCCCACTCTTCCCCCAGATTAGGTAAAGCAAGCAAATTTCAATTCTGTGCCAGAGAATGCTCTAAAAACACACACACAGATGCTGCTTGCTGAAAATTACTTACACCAGTAGGATTAGGCTTTAAATATCTCCCATGAAGACCCTGTTTAATCATCCTTCTGTACTGTGTTCAGCTGCCTTGGTTTTCTTACCTTTAGAGCACTATTGTTCCTGAACTTGCATTTTTCAGGAGCAGTTTAAACCTGTTGTGTGGCACTTTGCCTTTGATACTTAATGAGAATAATGGATTGCCAGTATGCAAGGAAGAAAAGTCTAATGTTAAGCAAGGCCTGAGGGCTGCCCCTGAGAGTACAGACACAGCTATTATCTTTCCTGTGAAGACTTTACTGTTCCATAACTCCAGGAAACATGCAGTAAAATGTTCAATTAAAGTGGATTACATGTTCTTAGCTGGTCAGCTGAAATACCTAGGCTTGAAAATGTATTAAGAGATCCAAGAAAGGACTCTATTTCTATACTAACCACAGAATGCTGCTTATGGATGCATTTTGCTTTCATATTTCTTTGCAGATTTTCCTGGGAGCAATGTAATTTTACAGAATGGCTGCTTTTACTACAAACTTTATATCCTGCACAAAATCCAATCTGGATATTTCTACACTGCAAGAAGTTAAACTGAGAAGGGGGTGGGGAGTTATTAACCTCTATATTCTTTCACTGCACTCATTTTTTTAATTTGTATATCCATGTTTTTCCATGCTTGCCATTACTGCCTCTGCAAATGTCTAGGCCTCAAAACTTTCCAAAAGTGAGTTATCCAGGTAGCTCAGTTTCTTTTGTTTTCACTCAAGATTGGTTCAATTTTTACATGGCATAAGAAAGATGTAAGGTAAGTAAACACTACTGCTTTTATTTCCTGCTTTAGCCATGTGACAATGGTTAGGGTTGAGAATGTTTTACTTGTTTATGTGGAGGGTTTGCTTACCATTGGCTCCTGTAGCAGTTATTACTGAAGAGAAAGAACATGGTGAGTGTTAAGAGTGGAAGAAATACAGCTCTGTTGCAGGAAGTCCCTAAGAGCCTATTTATTCAAGTTCAGTGTTCTAGGAAGTCATTACAATGAGCTATCCCAAAAACCAGCTCAGCAGAAAAATGTATTTAACTGAAAGCCATTGTATTCAGATCTCAGGGCAGACACAGTACACTGTGTTAATTCAAGAATTACAGCTATTTGTTTAATCCCCTTATTTCTGCCTTTCAGCCTGGCATTGTTCCTTCTCTCATTCCCAGACACACAGGGCTAGGCAGGTCCATTACATTCAACCCACAGCCCAGCAGTTACCTGCCAGCACATCCCAGACTTATCTTTCCAATTTCTAAATGCAAGCTTTCTAAATGCAACAAGTGACCCCAGTTCTTTCTTCTAAAGGAAATGCTTAGAAAAACAGCTCCTTGCTTTACTTTATCACCATTTTCGCAAGCTGACACAAAAGTTCAATTGAATTCCCACCCAGACTACCTCCTAATCATTTTTTGGCAAATCCCCCTGAAGAGTAAGTGTCCTTACACTGAAGTAAATATATCACCCAGTGTTGCTGTGTCTCAGTGAGGATATGTAAAGTTGGCCCCATTCCCTCCTCCTGCAGACTTGAATTTCATCTGGACACAGGAAGACACAAGCTGTTAAAAGATCCCCTCAGCATCAGAGGTGCAGTCTTTGTACTGAGCTGGCAGCTGCTCCTGTATGAGTACTTGCATATTTTAAAGTATCTTTTGAATGGTACAAAAAGTGGGAAAAAAATAACAACCCAGAGATGATAACTAACCCAAAGGTTCTCAACACATCCATTACAACCTGTTGCAACCCCTATCTTTTCAAGTATATGCAGCAACTTCCATTGCTGGAGGACCAGCAAGCACTATGTAATCAATCATAGCTTCACTTAATGGAACAGTGGTTACACATAGCTCTTTACTTTTTAAGTCAGTGCCTGAGACACAAGTTTACTAAATAAGTATGTTTGTGTGTGTAGGAAAAGGAGAGAAATACTCTTATGGAAGGCAAAGTGTAGCTGAAATGATTATTGTTTCTATAGGTGAGAGCTCTCAAGTTGTTTAGAATTATTTTACTCAAACTCAATGAAAAGCAATTAAAGAAAATACTAACCTTTTGAAATATATCTTACACTAAAAATAATAATAATAATCTCACTCTTACTCTTCCAGTCTGATCTTTCTGTATTGATAATAACTGTTCGACACAGACAGTAGAGGACCCTATGAGGAGAGGTGCACTGCTGGACCTTGTGCTAACAATGTAGTGCTGGTTGGGGGTATGAGATGGTGGAGTTCAGGATCATGTGAGGAAGTAGCAGGGTAATAAGTAGGATTGCAATGATGGACTTCAGAAGAGCCAACTCTGACCATTTCAGAGACTTACTTGGAGAAATCCCATGGGTTAGGCCTCTAGAAGATAGAGGGACTGAAGAAAGCTGGTTAATATTTAAGCACCACCTCCTCCAAGTTCAGGATCAGTGCATCCCCATGAGTAAGAAATCAAGTAGGTGAGATGAGAGAACTGCATAAATGAACAAGGAGCTTCTGGAAAATTCAAATGACAGAAGTTCACAGTATGTGGGAAAAGGGACTGGCCATTTGGGAGGAATGTAGGAATGTTGCCAAAATATGTAGGGATGCTACAAAGAAATCGAAGGCCCTCTTGGAATTAAATCTGGCAACAGATGTAAAAAATAACAAGAAGGGCTTCTTCAAGTACATTATCAGGAAATGGAACAAGAAGCAAAATGTGGGTTTGCTGACAGTTGACATGGATGGCCTAGTGACAGAGGATACAGAGAAGGCAAAGTTACTGAATTCCTTCTTTGCTTCAGACTTTACTGCTAAGGCCAGCCCTCAGTCCCTGGAGCTAACGGAGAAGGTCTGGAGGAAGAAAGACTTTCCCTTGATTGAGGAAGATCAAATTAAAGATCCTTTAAATAAACTGAATATTCCCAAAACCATGGGTCCTGACGGGATGCACCTTAGTACTGAGGGAGATGGTAAAGCTGAGCTGTTCTCCATCATGCTGGTCCTGGAGAACAAATGAGGTGCCTGAGGACTGGAGGAAAGCCAGCATCACTCCAGTCTTCAAAAATGGCAAGAAGGAAGACCAAGGAACCTTTGGTCATGGGACCAAACTTGAACAAAGGAAGTTCCATCTAAACATGAGGAGGAACTTCTTTACATTAAGAGTGGTGGAGCACTGGGGTAGGCTGCACAGAGAGGTGTTGGAGGTTCCATGTCTGTAATCATTCAAACCTGTGCACCTGCTCTAGATGAACTTGCTCTGGTGGGAGGGTTGGACTAGATGATTTCCAGGCGTTTCTTCCAACCCCTGTCATTCTGTCATTCTGTGAAGTAGCAAATAACTGAATTATGCACTCTGTAACAGTCAGTAGTTGACACAGCTCTTTTCTATTCTAAATGGAAAGAAAATGTATGTTGGCTCTCAGTAATTACTGGCTAGTTGCTTGAAAAGTGTGAATTGTAAAGATAACTAGTGTAATCCATAAAGCTGGAAAATGTTATCACACTGTGCTGGTTTGACACCAGACAGAATGTGGAATTTGCCCCAGAAGGGGTACTCAGGATTTTAAAGTTAAGTGAAAATAATATTTACAAAAGTAGATTAAATACACAGGTAAACTAACTATAAAAGGTAATAAATATATACATATATATAATCCAACAGACCTCCCTGTACACCCCCATGAACAAAGCCCAGACCTCCCTGGACAACAAGCCCAGAGGGCTGTTGTCAGCTAAAAGTATTATCTCTCTCCCCTCCCTTCCCAGCCAGTGTTTCTTACCATAACACAAACAGAAAAGAGCAAAGCAAGGTCAGAAGTAGAGACAGGGGGAGAAGCCAGAAGATGAAGAAGAACAAGCTGTGCTTCCAATTACATAGAAATTTTGCAGACCAATGGAATGGGATAGAAATATCTGTTATGGTCTGTTCAGCCTCCTGGGGACTGTCTATCCTATCCCCCTGGACTTTTGAATTCTCTAGAAAACTCTTATTTACAATCAGGACATTAGTCCTAATCTGTAACATACACACACTCAGCTGCTACAGAGTATTTCTGCTTCTTTCTTCAGCAAAAATGAGCTGTAAGTGTTTGCCCTGATGTGCAATCAACTACGTCGCCGGTGTCACGCAGCCAGCAAACCTCTGTGGTAAGCACAGGGCTGAGCAGAGTTTTCCGTGCCAAGACTCACCCTGAACTTACGGAAACACCTTTTCATGTGGATGCCATGTAGCCCCTCTGGATTTGTGGAAGTGGAAGGGAAATGTTTATACTACCTTCATCACATTGATTCTACCTAATAAAACACTTCTGAGAGATCTTACAGTGTTCCAGGAAGATATATCAGTTCATGACTTCCAAAGCCACTATTTTGCTAGAGAATAATGTGGCACTGTCATTACTGACCTTAAATACAGAAGAATTACACAACCAAGAAGTCATAATGCCAGGGTCAGTTCCCATGGGAGATAACTAGATTTACTGAGGGAACAGGTAGCTGAGACATGGAGTATGCAGCCCCAGAACAGACTACGCTTGCATAAACTGTGTTGGCATCTAGATCAGTAAGGAGTTCTTTTTAATGCTGCAGTGAGATGTTGTTGTAGCATTAGTTTAATACTGCATTTTCTCTTAGCATGAGTTATCACAGCATCAGGCTTTTAGTATTAGTTAATGGGAACCAAGCACTACGGCACCACAAGCTATTCTAATACTTCTTGGAAAACATATATGGTATTTCCTGAAGGCATCCCAAACTACTCTTTTAACTACTTTGCATTCCAGGAAGGAAACACCACAAGCAATAAACCCTTGTAAACATTTTTTTTTTAATAGCTATCATTTCAGAATTAGGAGGAGAAAAAGACTAATAAAGAAAAGAGATAGTAACAGCAGACAGGCTTTGCTCTTGAGCTATCATCTGCTGAAAAGTGTTAACAACTGCTAGTTCTGTACAAATAGGACTTCTGTCTTTGCAAACCACAAAGCTAAAGGGCAGAGGCAGGAGAGGTGTGGAAGAGGCTTTCACTGGGCTATCTGCAGTTCCAGCATCTTTATAAATAACTTACTTACAACAGAGCCATTTTAGTCTTACAAACCCTGAGGGATTTCAAACTGCTCCCCAGCATGCAGTGTTTGCAATATACTGTCTTAAGATCCACAGCTGAGACAGCAGGTGAGTAACAAGTAAACAAAGTGATAGCTTAGAACAGAGTGGACAGGCAGCATGGCAAGTCCTGGACTGCCCCAGATGTTGGATTTCCTGGGAAACAAAAATATTTCCACAAACCCAGAAGCATGAGAAAGGAGAACCAAATCTGCATGCAGAGGGAACCTAGAGTCACTAGGCTGAGGGAAGAAAGTCCATACTAGCTAATGGGAATGGACACAAGGGATTGAAGATGTCAGGGATAAATGGAAAATCCTATCAGCTCTTAAAGGTATTTGATGACTCCTGACACAGTTGTATAATAAATACTTTTAAACACCTGGGTAAAGCATCTGGCTTCTCTGAAAGAAACTGTACACAAGCACTACAATCCCCCCTAAAACAAAGGCATTCTACCTCAAAGACATAAAGATTTTCAGTAAAAGAGTCAGGGACAGAGACAAAATTTGCTACCTCGCTTAGATAGAGAATGCTTTGGAGGGTATGTAGGAAGACCTATTTAGAGTCCTGGCTTGGACCTTGAAAGGGAAAATGGGCAGAGGGATAGACAAATGGATGTTACTTCTCTTTGGGTTGAGCAGCCCTGCTTCTTTTGTTTGTGTTAAAAAAATAAAGTCAGGCTAGGGGACTTTGTCAGTTCATACCCAGAGGATGAAACTGAATAGAGCCTGGTTAGATATTTTTTTAACTACCCCCTGGCAGTAGGCCATGAGGGACTATGACAGGAGATGATGCCTAAGGCAGCCTCAGGTTACAGGAGGCTACATGAGCTATTGAAGCCTTGCTTACTGAAAGCATCAACATTATTATTGTGAAACATCTGGTTCAGGCTTTCTGGAAAGATTGCTGAGAAAAGAACACTTAGCCTTGAGAAATACTTCTACATACCAGGGACTCCTGGGGAAAGGATCAAGGGAAGTCAGCAGTGGTTTATTCTCATGCTGTAGTTACTGTCTTTTGAAGCTGTGGGGAAATAGACGTGTCTAGTGACTAAGAATGTTAAATCCTAGCAGAGCGTTGAACACCTCCATCCTCCCTGCATACCTTGGGCCAGGACTGTCTGTTGCTACATGACCAATGATGCCCTTCTCAAAACCATTTTCCAGGCACCAGCCTCCAACAAATAATGGTGCACAGCACAACGCAGTGACAAAACCGGGCTCTGTGCAAAGAGCTTATGCTGAGCTCTGTAATTAAAACATATGGGGCCTTATCCACAGCTTAGAGAAGTCAGTGGAAACGCTGCCTCGTAGGCTGGGTGACAAGGTGGTGATGAAGCAGATTTTATTTTAAGGAATCATTTTAATTTTTTTCTATTTGGGGATACTGTGAGGCTTTAGGGAAGAACTGTGCTGCTAAAAAGGCATAAAAATGAAGAGGGGAGAAAATTAATAAAGTTTTAAAAAGCATATCAGTGTTATAAATGGGCTTAAACTGAGGTCTGAAAAGATTCACAAAAACTCATGAGCAGTACAAATGAGATTTGTGTTAGTGGGTCATTATTTTGTTTGTGGCTTGCCCTTTTTTTTTCTTTTTCTTTTTTAAGGATCTACTGAAAATTTAAGACTTTCTTCTTTGCAGTAGGACATAATTTACCTCGTGGAACCGAGGCTAGTGATGGATGGATGATGGTACTGGTGACAGTCAGGAAAAGAGAACCTGACTCCAGATAATTCAATTTTAAGTTAATTTTAAAAATGCAATTATAATATTAGGATAGAATGGAAGGTACATTTTTATCAACAGTAGAGAAAAATGGCGGTATACCTGTGGAGTGAGTAGCTGACTGGACCACTACATGCAGGTAGTTAGTAGATTTGTTTATGTGACAGTTTTCCTGCTAACAGCAAAATATTGATTCCTTTGACTTTGCAGTGCCAAAGGAAAAACCAGTGCCCTAAGTGCTCTGGCCAGAAATTCATAACACAGCAATACAAAAGTGAAGTTCTCGAGGAATGAGTCTGGCCCTAAATGTTCACTGGGCAAAGAGAAACATTTTTCTTGCTTGCAAAATGACATTCAGGTTCCCAGCTTCCTGTCTTGCAAGGTATATGGTAGAGGTTCTGAAAATAAAACATACAATGAGCATGGCCTGTTGTAACCCAGACAATTATAGGCATCACAACAATAAATTTTTAAATACTTAGGTAATATGTAATAAATAAAAGATGAACAGGAAAGCACTCACAGATACTCCCCTAATGCATCTGGAAAGTAATTAACATTTTTTTCCCTCTGTGAAGAATGTAATGTATTATACCCTGGCAAAGGAGGAGCCTGGCCATGCATCCCTGATGAGGATTTATCTGAGGTCAGGCTGGGAGGGAGCAGACCTGCCATCCATCCTGCCAGATCATAGCATCTCTCCGGCAGTGTGGTCCCACTCAAGTGGTACCCACTCCCCTCCCTTCCTTACAGCTCTGACACTTCCAACCATCATCAGAGTGCAGCCAGGCCAGCAGCTCTCTGGGGCAGGGAGCACCAGAAGATCCTAGGACAGGAAGTCCCAGGCTCTCCCCACACCTAGTGAGGAGCAGCTCAGGACACCAGAGCACACCCAGCTCCTCAGGACATCAGGCATCTTCCTGGGTCAGGACTGGGGGCAAGGCCAAGCTATGATATGGGCTCAAGGGTGGGTCCAGCTCAGCCGGGCCCATGGCCAGGCAGGGCAGGGCTGTGAAGAGCTGGAGATTAGTCCTGCTACAGCATGACTGGGGCAGGGGCTAGTGGTCTTAAGGGGCAGACATGAGGTCCTGGATCATGGGTATGTGGGTGAGCCCCAGAGAGCTGCCAAGGGGCAATCAGGGCTGCCATGAAGTTCATTCAGCTTTTTCAAGCCTCTGTCTTCCCGAACTATTGCTGAACAATGGCGCATGAGTCTGATTAGGATCTTTCAAGGATAAATGGTAGCAGACCACTGGGTTGGTGTTTTTACCAGTGGGAGCAGGAATAAGTCCTCAAGTGCTATTGCCAGAGCTAAGTTTAATGGCAGCTCCTAAGGATGGATTTAAAAAGAGGGATTTTGTCAGTGTAGGTAATGCATCAACTTTGGCATGAACCTCAAATAGCAACAAACTGCTATGCCCTGAAATGTATAAAATTAGTTACTGCTGGGAAGCTTTGAAGAGTGGAAAGGCTGCTGAGGGGCAACTTTTAGGAGAGTGAGAAGCCTAAATTCATTTATTTTTTCTTAGATGATCTCATTGATTGCCTTTTTTTTTTTTTTTTTTCCTTTTGGTAGGATTATTAATTCTTATTATCCATTGTCAAAGATATTGCAAAGATATTGCTGGTCAAGGTCAATGATTTGGATTAAAAAAGTATGTCACACTGAATGCAAATTAAAGCAAATTGAAGATTGAGCAAAACTCTAGGTAATGTTTTTTAGAAGACAACTTTTCAATGATAAATAGAAGACAGCTTTTCAGTGATAAATGCAAGGGAACAAATGATTTATTGGGTGGTTTTCCATGTCTGATTTCTGTGCTATAGGCCATTATATAGGCCATTGCTCCATGGTTATCCACTTCTTGGTCTAAACCAGCTACTCTTGCATGTAATTTCACTTATACTTAAAGAAATAGAGTCACAACCAGACACTTTAGGGGAGGATTAATTCTGGAAACATCTGGTGGAGCCAGGCTATTATTAGACATGAACTTTTGACATGATTTTCAGATTCAATCACACACAGAGATTAACCCCTCTTCAGTAAGCACAGTTCTGGACTCCATCCTGAGCAAGGCACACAACACAGACTCCCAGCTGTGGCTGAGAAGCATCATACAGTTGATCTCCTTACTTAAGATCTCTGTGTGCTAGTCCAGTCACATAGCAGAAGTTAGAGAAACCTGTGCCCGCTGACAACACAGGGTGAGGTGTCCCAAGGACATGAATGCCCCAGCCATGACCCTTCCATTCACTGTTTCTACTAAAGTAGTCAGCAGAAAAAAGGAGTTGAAAAAGAATCAACATTACACACATTTTAAAAAGAGTAGAAAGGAGGACCCTGGGAACTACTGACCTGTCAGCCTCACCACTGTGTCTGGGAAGATCAGCAGATCTCCTAGAAGGTCTGATAGAGCACATGAAGGAGAAGGAGGTGATTGAGGACATGCAGCATGACTTTACTAA
Source organism: Dryobates pubescens (assembly GCF_014839835.1). Classification (NCBI taxonomy): domain Eukaryota; kingdom Metazoa; phylum Chordata; class Aves; order Piciformes; family Picidae; genus Dryobates; species Dryobates pubescens. The sequence goes on along the minus strand of NC_071623.1, from coordinate 15,290,824 downwards.
GGGCTTTCCTGCAGTGGACTGACTACATCATCAGACAAGGGAAGGGCAATGGATGTCGTCTATCTAGACTTCTGCAAGGCCTTTGACACAATTCCCCAAAACATACTTCTCTCTGAGTTGGAGAGATATGATGGTTGGACTGTTTGGTGGATAAGGAATTGGCTGGATGGTCACATCCAGTGGGAAGTGGACAATGGATCAATGTCCAGATGAAGATGGGTGACAAATGATGTCATTCAGGGATCCATACTGGGACCAGTACTGTCTAGTACCTTGATAAATGATATAGACAGTGGGATCAAGTGCACCCTCAGCAAGTCTGCAGATGACACTAAACTGAATGTTGTGGTTAATATGGCAGAGGGACGGGATGTCATCCAGAAGGACCTGGACAAGCTGGAGTAGTGTGCCTAGGTGAACATCATGAGTTTCAACTAGGACAAGTGTCATAGCAGCCTTTCAGTACCTGAAGGGAGCCTACAAGAAAGCTGTGTTGGGACTGTTTACAGGGGCATGCAGCACCAGGACAAAAGGCAATGGTTTTAAACCAGATAAGTGCAGATTTAGATCAGACATCAGGAAGAAGTTCTTTACTATGAAGGTAGTAGAACACTGGAACATGTTGCCCAGGAAGGTAGTAGAGACCCCATTTCTGGAGACATTCAAAGTCAGGCTTGATAGAACACTGAGTACTCTGTTCTAGTTGGGAATGTCCCTGCTTACTGTAGGGGGGTTGTACTGGATGCTCTTTAAAGGTCCCTACCAACCCAATGCATTTTATGATTCTAAAATGGAAAATTGCCTCCAAGTTCCTGGGACATGTCTCCTTTGCAGGTTACACTCTATGGTCTCACGTCTGTGTGCATAGCTGAAGGTGCAGGCCTACCCATCTTTTAACAATGCAGATGGGCATCATCTCAATGTATGTGGAATAAATGAAGGTTATAATTAGTGAACATGTCTAACTAGGACGTGACTGGATGGATAGATGAGGAGAGGACAGTGGGCATTGTCTACTTAGACTTCAGCAAGACTTTTGACACTATCTGACACAGCATCACCAGTGGCAAGCTTAGGAAATGTGGGTTAAATGAATGGACAGAGGGGTCCATTGAAAACTGGCTTGGACTAGGTGACCTCCACAGGTCCCTTCCAACTCCTGCCATTCTGTGGTTCTGTGACACAATGTGCATTTCTGCAGCTGTGCATGAGGAAATTCTGTCTGTTATCTTTTTCCTGATGCTTAGAGTTGTTCTCCCACTGCTTGGGCAATAGTTTAATCCAGTGCCACAAAGCTAGGACTGTCCTTTGACTCCTTTGCTCAAGTATATGGCTTGGTCTCAGACTCCTTTACCTGCATATCTCTGGTACATCACAGTTAAGATAACTGAGAGTAGAAAGCCTAACAGACATGCTTAATATAAGGCTTAAGGCACAAGGGCATTTCCAATGCCTGATTTCTCAGATTACAAACATCCACTTATGCTGCTTATCACTGCATTTAAAAATCAATTCCCAATCATACCTAAGTGAGAGAGAGGAAATCTGTGGTCACAGAGTCTCCAGTGCCTTTCCCACAAAGCCTGCCTGTCACTTCCTTCCTGTCTGCCTCTCAGCTCCTCCATTGCACTGAAATGGTTGTTTTGTCTCAGACTGATTTTCTTCCTTCTGAGGAGAGCAATTGGAGTGCTCTAGGAAACATAAAGCCAATGAAGTTCAGCAATGTGTTGAATTAAGCTGTTCTTTGGCCCTTTTATGGAATGAGCCCTCTCCAAATATCTTTTGTTTGACTATAAGATTTTTTGCTTTAAAATTCTTTCCTGATTTGTACCTTATGCACCAATTTGGTTGTAATTTAATGCCAAATGTTTATCATACAACACCTCTATTGTCTTCCCTATTTTCACAATATCCCCTGGTACTAGTGGAAGCATCTTTTTATTTCCCAATGAAAAAAGGCATTTAGTTTATAATTAAATTTAAATAATTAAATTTAAAAGTGGACCCCAGAGGCCACATTCACTTTCATGCATGTAGGTCCATTTTCATTGACTAAAATCTGAATCACAGATTTGTTGCTTTGCAGCTTTGGTCTGAGCCTCCAGTGTCTTTTATTTTCTCTATTAGGAAGCAGCTTATTTTCAGTTTCTTTGCTATGACTGTTCTCATTTGAAGCCACTCACAACACCAATGGTATAATCATTTTCTAGAAACATGTCAGTTACTACCTCTGTCTTCCAAACTCCTGAAGAATTCAACTCTGTTTTAGTTCTCAGGTAAGCTAGTATAGAGAAAATTCTTACCAGGATTCCCAAAAAGTTTCCATAACTGCATATTTTCCAATTAATTCCCTAGAGGATTGGGGAAATTTAAATTTTCCAGTGGCCTCAGAGCACTACTGCCATGGACTTCCCTGTTGCAGCTGTTAATTTCCTCCTGAGATTTCAGCCAAAATTCGGAAGTGATGCTCAAGGTTGTGGTAAATTCTGTTTGATCTGTTTATATTCATAGATTTATTTTTTTTTTCCCAAAGGCCAGGCTCCCATCCATATATTCTCAGATTTTTCTGGAGGTACTTAACTGCAATCTGTGACCTATAAATCATAGAATCATAGAATCAACCAGGTTGTAAAAGACCTCAGAGATCATCAAGTCCAACCTATCACCCAATACCTAGCACCTCATGATAACTAAACCATGGCTTCAAGTGCCACATCCAATCCTTTCTCGAACATCTCCAGGGACAGTGACTCCACCATCTCCCTGGGCAGCACATTCCACTGTCCAATTACTCTTTCTGTGAAGAACTTTCTCCTCACTTCAAGCCTAATCTTCCCCTGGCACAGCTTGAGACTGTGTCCCAGGTTTCCTCCAACAGTATGTCAGTGGGTCAAGAAAAGGTTCTGAGTGCTGATTCCACTTATAAGTAACCTTGATCACCTCACCTCCTGTTGCTCTGTAGTACACATAAGACCTTAGAGACTTTAAATTGGGCCAAACCACAAGTCTGTCTAGCCCTGTATCCCATGGCATGTGTCAAACATTAATAGCAGCTTGAGGACAAAATATCAGAACAGGGGAAATATGAAACGAGGACTTTTTGGGCCTGAAGTGGATTGCCATCTTGATGTTTAGTAACCATGGATAGAGTTTTCATCAGTGAACTTCTCTAATTGCTTTGTTAATGAATTTATACTCCTGGCTTCCACAACACCCTGTGGCAACAAGCTCTGATGTTTAATTATGCAATGTATGGAAAACTCTGCCTGTCTTCTCTTCTGGGAGAAGAAATAATTTCTCTCTTTTCATCATCACGTATGATTTTGGAAATCACCTCTACCTTGTCCTTTCTGTTCATGGAAGATAACTGTTCTGTTTAGTTTCTCATCATACAGAAACTATTCCATAACAGCAGTCATCTGTGTTGCACTTCTTAGTGCTGGCTGTAGAGAAGGCAAGACCAGAACTGTAAATTTTAGGTGCATCACTGCTTTGTTTGCTGACAGGGTTCGTTTTCCTTTCATGATTTTTTCTCTCTCTTTCTTTGGTAACAGCTTCTAGCACTCTGTATGGCTTGCCCCTGAATAGCGAGCTATTTTCACAGAGCAAATTACACTCATGTGAACATTCAATCCCTTCAATTACAGCATCTGATGTGGGACTTGTCAGTCTTTATGTATAGGTGGGACGATTTCTCTACATATGCACCAGGTTTACAGCTGATCAAAAGATAATTTCAACTGGCCATCCTCCTGCTAGTCTTCAGGGTAAATTTTAGTTTTTATTACTCCTCAGCACAGGTTCCACTTTTCCCCTTTGTTCTTTTTTTCCCATCATTCATTAATACATTGGGGAGCACAAGTTCCAACACAGAGATCAGGGGTAACCTCTTGCAGCATTTTCCACACTGTAATAAGTAGAAATTTATACTTTCATAGATTCCTAGATTTGTAGAATGTTTTGGGTTGGAAGGGACCTTCTACCTCACTGCTTAATTTCTTCATGCATTGTTACCTAGTCCCAGGAAACCAGCACCAGAACAAGGGGACACAGTCTCAAGCTGTGCCAGGGGAGGTTTAGACTCGAGGTGAGGAAAAAGTTCTTCACTGAGCGAGTCATTCGTCATTGGAATGGGCTGCCCAGGGAGGTGGTGGAGTCGCCGTCCCTGGAGGTGTTCAAGGGGAGATTGGACATGGCACTTGGTGCCATGGTCTAGTTGTGAGGACTGTTGGAACAGGTTGGACTTGATGATCCTTGGGGTCTCTTCCAACCTTAGTTACTGTGATACTGTGATACTGTGATACTGTTAGGGAGAGAACTTTCAAGTGTGCTTTATCAATGGGTTCATCGCGGAGTTATTGACTTTCATTGATTTTACTGCTTGCCTGCATCACAATGAGCTCATAATAAGAAAACTCACATGACACAAGAATCCTAAAATTTGGCAGGATTCACAAGGATTCTCCAAAAGGGTTGACCTTTATGGAATGTGGTGCCTCTGAGATGTGTCAGCCTTGTTTCATGCTGCACATATTTGGATGTGAGCATCTAGGGTATGTGTGTCTGTAACTTAGACTTCTTCCAATGCCAAACTATTTTTAAAGTATTGACTGATTTCAACCAGATTGGACAGAACTATAAAGGTTTGGAAAAAAGAAGTCCTTCAACAGCTAGGGAGAAAAGATGATTGGTGTAGGGCTGAAATCTCATAATGCTACCATGGAAGTCTAAGTTTAACATGAGCACATGTTAGACCACCTTGTTAGACATCAGAGACTGAGAGAAACAGAGGAAGGATAAAAGCAGCAGATGGTATGGAAGCTTCAGCTGTAGAGATAATTGTCAGTCAGATCTTATGACTAATTCAGCACCAGAGTATCAAATCATCAGTCACCAAAGGCTTTGAAACAAGGTTTTGGTCACTTAAAGACCATCTTGTCTGATGGTGATAATTGGTCAAAGCCCTTGGTGTAAACAGATCAGCTCCACATATCCTACCAGCAGAGAGAGCTGGCAGTCTGTACTCCTGATTTAGCAATTTAGAAGACATCAATTATACTTTTGACAAAAAGAAAAAAAAAAAAGTCAAAGTGGGAGAAGTGCCAAGGAAAAACTTTTTTACATTTTGCTTTATGAAATAAATCAATGTATAAAAATAAAACTGCCTGCAAAGCCAAGTGAGTATTATAAGAATATGGAGAATAAGAGAATCAAGGGAAATGGAACAGTTCAGTGCCTGGTCAAATCAACAGCTGTTTTACTTGAGGAAAGCTGAGCCATGTAGGTTGAACTACTTCCATTAGTTACTGATGCAATTGTGAAGATGACAGTAAGCAAACTTACTGTAACTAAAACCTTACAATGTGTTCACTCTGCTTTATTCCTCTATACCATGTGCCTATTAACTTCACTCTTGCTGCTCATTTAAGAAACTACAGTGCACCACTAGCCTTTTATCTTTCACTTTAAGAAAACACTACAGAACCACAAACTGATGTAATATTGCAGATAGTCAGACTGGATGTTAGGAAACAGTTCTTCCCCATGAGGGTGGTGAGACACTAGAACAGGTTGCCCAGGGAGGTGGTAGAAGCCTCAGGGTTTTAAGGCCTGGCTGGATGTGGCTCTGAGCAACCTGATCTAGTGTGAGGCGTCCCTGCCCATGGCAGAGGGGTTGAAACTGGACGCTCTTTGTGGTCCCTTCCAACCCTGACAATTCTGTGATTCTGTGAAATTCCAGATTTATATATACAAATAATTAGCAATCATGTCTGCTGGAAGCTGAAAGGAGTTTGGCACAGCTAATACTTCTTAATGAAATTTTATTTCAGTGAAAAAATGCAGAGTCTCTGATGTGAACTGTTTGCTCATTCATCTCACTTTCAATTAAATATTTCACTCCATAGCAAGGCATAAAGATTCCATTTTAATATTTTGAAACAAAATGTTTCAATTTTTATGTTATAAACTGCTTCTCATTTGAAATGAGAGACATTTTTTTTTTGTTGGAGCTTTTAAAGAGGCTTTAATTCCAAAAATGCTGGTTTCATTTTCAGTCTAGCTTAAAAAAAAATAAATATATATATATATATATGTATTAGCTAAAAATATCACCAGCTGGAGATGATGTGCTTTACACTTGCCAGGGAATTGAGAAAAAAAAAAAAAAAGAAAGTTATTTACATACCTCTAGAAATCAAAGCTCTTGAAAATCTTGTTGGTTTTGAAGTTCTTCATTTGAATACAGAAATCTTGCTTCAGACTTCTCTAACAGAGACAAGAAGATGTAGAGTCATTAAAATGCTCAGAAATCCCCACACACCTGCACAACATAGAGGGAAATTCCTAAGGGAAGAATTTTTAACTCATACCTAGAAAAAGAACACAGTGCACAGTTTTCTTTATCAGCCAAGAACCCATTAAGATAGTGATGTAAAGAAATGAATGTGCTTCTGAGCACACAGGTGCAGCTACGGTGGTCTTGTATGTTGGAGTGTGTCTTCATAACGTCCCAAAACATTCTCTGCTCTGAAGAAGAATGCAACCCAGTCAAAGAAGGGTGTAACAAGTACAACCAAACCCCTCACCCCAAGCACCAAAGGCTGAGGCTAGGAGCTGATAAAGATCAGATCAATACCCTCCTAGACATTAGTTGGCTCCTCTGGGCCCACAATTCCTTTGGTTGCTTGGAGGACTCTGTCCTTTGGGTAATTAAGAAATTGACCACAGTGAAACTCAGACAGTGTATAAATGGAGTCCTGCTATGGAGAAAGGTTAGTTCTCTCCATACAGAAGCAGCCCAACAGTCAGATCTTCCCCCCCCTTCCCTTAGAACTGGACCTTGTTTAATGATTCCTCACCCTCCCTTGGTGAGTGTATGTATACATATAGTGTATGTATATGACAAAGGGTAAAAGATCTCTTGTCCCAACAAAAAATATTTTTTCAAGGAATTGATATTTGTCATCAGGCAGATTTTCCATTGTGATTACCTAGCTTTGTGATATCTCATGTTTCAAGTATGACTACCAAGCTACCTGCCATACATGCTTTAAGCTTTCTACACTGGCACACAGTGTCAGTGAGTGGACTGCTTTGCCATTGCCTCTTCTTGCCCTTTTGCTTTCTGTGTAAGGTTTTAATTTTTTTTCTCTCTGTCCATTCCTCATTCTTCTCACTCTTTCTCTGCTGAGCTTTTGGTTCTTCTGCATCAATTTCTCTTTGGTGCTGAGAAATGAGATGTGCACAATTTCTTTTCCTTGCTGGTTCTCAACAGCTGTAGAGGAGGCTCTGGGAAGTTGCCATCTTATCTTTCTGTCATTTCTTGTCCCTGCAGCCCAAGATTTAGACAGAAGTATTTGAACATTCACATTATGAGTGTGATCTCACCAAAGTGGGAAGGAAGCTCCTCAGTGTACCTTCAAACCCTTCAATGTACCCTCAAACCCTTTTAAGGGTTTTTGGATGATCATAGAGGACTGGATGCATAATGCATTTTTGGTTTAGTTCCCAAACTGAGACACTGTGGGTGGGCAACAAGGAAGAAAGTTTTGGATGACTGTGGCAATGGTCTGTTTGATACAAAAGAAACAGCTATGTTATGATTATTATTTATAGGCCCTTTAAACAATCAGGACAATTTGCTGTGTCGAAATGAATGCATCACAATACTATGCGTACAAAGTCCAGATAAAACAGATGTATATCCTTCAGAAAATCTCTCCCCCTTCCTTTTTTTCTTACTGAAGACTTTCATCATATTTATCTAAGGCTTCAAAGACAGATGTCCACATAAAAAGGGCTTAAAAACAGATATCCTACTGTGAGTCAACACAGGCATATTTAAAGGCACTTTAGAAGTCCCACTCTTCACCAGCAGAATTCACAGGGCTTCAACCACTTTGCATGGAGAGTGTGGCACGCAGCAGCAAACCCACTATTTGCAATCAGGGGAAGGAGTTGTGCTGTGATAGCATTGTATGTGGGCAATTGCAACCACGATTTTCAGTAGACCCAATACATAAAACACAATTGCTATTTCATTTCTCTTTTTCTTTTCCTTTTCATTTTTCACTCCCTAGGCCATGCTGTTCTTAAAATTTCCCCCTATTATTTTATTCAGAAGAAGTCGATTGAAGACATTGGTGGTATGTGAACATCAGAGTCCCTCCTCTTTTCTGTCCTCTGCCTGATATAGATATTGAATGTCTTCTGCTCTGGTGAAGCCACACCTGGGATATTGTGTCCAGTTCTGGGCTCCCCAGTTCAAGAGGGACAGGGATCTGCTGGAGAGAGTCCAACAGAGAGCTACCAGGATGCTTAAGGGTACTGGAGCACTGCCCTATGAGGAGAGGCTGAGAGCCCTGGGGCTTTTTAGTCTGGAGAAGACTGAGAGGGGATTTAATAAATATTTATAAATATCTGAGGGCTGGGTGTCAAGAGGGAGGGGACAGGCTGCACGCTGTGATGGGATAAGGGGTAATGAATATAAACTACAGCACAGGAGGCTCCTCCTCATCATGAGGAGGAACTTCTTCACTGTGAGGGTCACAGAACACTGAAGCAGGCTGCCCATAAGGGTTGTGGAGTCTCCTTCTCTGGAGACTTTAAAAACCCATCTGGATGTGTTCCTGTGAGACCTGTGCTAGATTCTATGGTGCTGCTCTGGCAGGGGGGTTGGACTCAATGATCTCTGGAGGTCCCTTCCAACCCCTAACAACCTATGATCCTGTGATCATGTTGCTTTGTCCTCCCTTCCAACCCCTAACATCTTGTGATCCTGTCATCATCATGCTTTGTCCTCCTCACTGTATTTATCTGTATTGTGAAAACTAAATTAAAGGGTTTTCAGATACTCCTCTGCTTCTAAAAATGTAATTGGTAAAATTAAACCAATTGCCACGTTCCTAACCAAACTGGGAAAAGAGAGGCTTTGGACGGGCTTTGCTTATGGACTGTTTGCAACCAAAAGGTCTTAAGACACTTCCTGCCAGTATGCTGAGTGCTAATAAAGCATCATCAGGCTGTATGATGATGCGGGGGGCAGGGAGGAAGGAGGGGAGAAGACTCTGCGGTAACACCTGCATGCAGCTGCATGCACAAACTCTGACTAAACTCTTCTGTTTACAGCAAACTCCTCTCTCATATTCTGGTACGATTTAGCCTTGACTCCCTGACAGGCACAATATGAAGAATTCTGTAATTATCAGTCTAGTGATGGCATTTAAAAGCAAGTGCATTATCATGCACAGAAATCGTCTCATGTCCCCTACAGCGAGTTCCACAACAAAGACTGCCGCTTTGTTTGGCTATAACTCTGGCTTCATTACATTTAAACTTCTTCCATCAAAAGCCTGCCCCAGTCAAGAAAATATTCTTTTATTCAGAAAACACATCTAGTCTGAAGTGGCTGTCAATGTATCTAAAGGTCATACAATGTCAGTCATCACTTTCAAATCATCTGCACTCATGAGCCCTACATTGCAAGGCTAACTATCAGAACAATAACAAACACAGACCGCATGTGGTGCTGCATGAAAATTTATGCACTGTTGTTTAAGTGAGTATGGCATAGAAGCAGAAAGATTCCTCCCACTCTTCCTCTTCCTCTCACCATTGCACACCCACTGTATTCAGCAGACCATTGGATTAAATGTTATTAACAGCCTGAACCCATACTTTGTTCTCCTTGACCCACAGAGTAACGCAAGACAACACTTTCGCAAACCAGAATATCCATTGCAGAGTTGCCAGCTCTGTCAGACTGCCATATTTTACCCTGTCACAGAACAAAAAGATTAAAAGCAACTTTAAAAAGCACATCTTATGATACTGACTCCAGTAACTCTAGCCTGTCTGTTTCAGCTCAGATTTGGAAACTGAGCAAAGATAAATGTTTTGAATGGTATCTGAACTAACGTTCTGTCAAGCAGATGCAGAGACAAGGGCTGCTCTTTTCCCGTTTGCTTGGGTGGTATAAGTTTCTGTAGTCCAGATAGTTTTCAATCACTGTAGCACCATGAAGGCTATGCTCCATCTGCAGCCCTGGGCATTGCTGAAACTCCTATTTCCAGTCACACTCGAGGTGGGAGCCATGGGTCGTTGGTTCAACAGGTTAACGTGGCTGACATAGATGGCACTAACTGAGCTATTATGTTTGTTTGTTGACATAGAACCTCTGGAGATTAAGACATACTCCTGTCTTCACCTTTTTTACCCTCCCATTTCCTGTATCTTTAAAAAAAAATAAAAATATAAAAGCATTGGTTAACAGATGTAGGCACCTGGAAGGCTTCACATATCACCTCTGGTTTATTTTCCTTTGTGACAAAAGCAGTGAAGGGAGAAAGGGATTAAGAGGAAAGAAATAAATGCCTGGTGTTTACCTTAGCCAGATGTATTACACATTACCCCACTGTGTGATGATACCCTATCTCACATCACCCAGAGTGGCAATAGAAGACAGGCAGACTTCAAATTTGTGTATCCAGAGCTGGCCATGTTCATTAGGGCTGAGCTGCACACAGTGCTCTGCATGAGCTGTGGTCAACAAAAAGCAATTTCTTCTTATATTACTGTGAGTTATTTACTACAACATTTCAAACTGACATCCAGATTTTTCTCCCTCTGAATAGATTCTTATTGCAATGAAAAGAAGTGAAGTAAATGAATAGCAGAGGAGGGAAAATAAATCCCATTTAAATTCACTGGCTGATAAAATAACTGTTTTTGAAGCAGTGCCTTATGCAAGAATAATTGTACCATTTGTTACAGTGCTCTGCTGATGTACTTAGGACCATCTCTGATTATGGCAGAGATGTGGGAAGCAAAGCTCCAGCTAGAGTATCCATAGGGCTGTGGGACCTTGTTTATAAATTTTTAGTGAAGATACATCCAAGTGGCCAGCCTTGGTGATAGGGGGTTTGAACCCTTCCTTGTCCAGTTCTGAGCTCCTCAGTTTAGGAAAGATGTTGAGTTGCTGGAACATGTCCTGAGAAGGGCAACAAAGCTGGAGAGGGGTTTGGAGCACAAACCCTGCGAGGAGCAGCTAAGGGAGCTGGGGATGTTTAGCCTGGAGAGGAGGAGGCTCAGGGGAGACCTTATTGCTCTCTACAACTACCTGAGGGAGGTTGTAGCCAGGTGGGGGTCAGTCTCTTCTCCCAGGCAACCAGTGACCGAACAAGAGGACAAAGTCTCAAGAGGTGCCAGGGGACGCTTAGGCTGGATGTTAGGAAGAAGTTCTTCACACAAAGAGTGATTGGCCATTGGAGTGGGCTGCCCAGGGAGGTGGTTGAGGTGGAGGTGGTGGAGTCACCGTCACTGTGATACTGTGATACTGTGAGTGTTTATAAAAAGATACTGGATGAGGCACTTAATGTCATGATTTAGTTGATTAGATGGTGTTGGGTGATAGGTTGGACTTGATGATCTAGAAGGTCTTATCCAACCTGGTTGTTTCTGTATTCTGTAAACTGTGGAGGGATTTAGAGCTACAATATTAGCCACATGTACACACATTCAAATATGCACACAGACCAGAAAGGAAAGACTTCCCCATTATCAGCTGACTGAGGTCATCCTGTCTCTTGCACAGAGGACGGAGCAGACACGATGTCATCTTGTGTTCTGCCCCAAATACAGAAATAGGCAGGGTTGTGGGTGGCTCTGTCCATCTCTCCTACGCGAGCATTAGAGGGGGAAGTTAGCTAATGCCTGAAAAGAAATGTCACCTTTTACTCATTGTCTCAGCAACAGAGGTAAGTCAGAGTGTAGTGCATCTAAACATTCCTGTACAGGCTCCAATCCACAAGTTCAATTTGTCTCCAGTTCTGGATTGTAAATGTGAACCTCCCTTTTGGGGTCCACAGCTCAGGAGTTTGCAGACCCATCGCAGACTTAACTTTCATCATAAGCAGTGCCAAATGAAGCTCAGAAGACAAGGACACTTCCAGATGTGTGATGTTTGGACTAGCTGATCCTTTCTCTTCCAAAATTTGAATTTGGTCCCAAGCCAGAATCCATATTCTCTTCAATGAATGTTTGAGTTAGACACAAGGACCTTTTCCACAGCCTCTGGCTCTTACCATTAATTCCATTGCTGAATCTAACATGAGTCTTGGTTGAGTTTCTTCTTCATTAGTAAGGAAGTCAGCATTTAGATCCACAGCTGTCATTCTCAGGTCTCACTGTGCAGCAAAGCGAGCTAAGGAAAGCAGCTGTTATGTATGTTATTGCATAACATTCTGCCTGAGTGAATTATTAAATGAACAGACTATGCATACATTTTTGACAGGATGAAAATTTATTTGGACAATTCATCAGAATGCTTAACAGAGTAATTACCACAGGCAACCCTGTGAGGAAGGGGTACAACCAGAGGCAAAGCTGAAATGGCAGTCAGGAATGAGAGGCCAGTGACAAGCTAAAATGCTCAGCTCTACTTCCAAAGAAAATACTAATACCCAACGTGGCAGTTAAACATGATGAAACAATCCTTCCCATCAGCAGCAGGTTTTCTCCTCCCCTGAGAAACAGCAGAAACAGAAGTCTAATCCTCTATGGAGAGCTCTCCCCTGAAATCTGTGCTTTTTCCACAGAGGGAGCAGATTCACCTCCAAGTGGTCAAACTCTACACACACCTTGGGTCAAGAGGTTTTTTGAAGGTGAAATCCGTGAGTCTGAGCCCTCTGTGTTAGACCAGTCCTGACTGGCTGCAGTGATCTGTTACTGGGAAGCTACATGCATGTGCTTGTTTCTTAGACACACACCTCTTCTTAAAAACCTTCTCTTAAAAACCTTCAACAAAAAAAATTCCCAGTGGAAGGGGGAGAAGGAAAGAGTACCCACTCAGGAAATAAAAGATCAGTGTAGGAAATTGGTATAGATGGTTCAACCAAATGTTTCAAGGTTGGTTGTTTGTCTGTTTGGTTTTGTGGTTTGGGGGTTTTTTTGGGTGGGTTTTGGGGGGTGGGGAGGTGTTGTGTTTGTTTGGTTGGTTTGTTTTGGGGTTTTTTGATACATTTAGCTGGGGAGAAAGATAGGAAACTGTTTCTCCTAGTGCATGGCAGGACAAATCCAGCCTTCTGCCTGGGCTGGCTTCATCATGCAGCATAAGAAGAGGCTGAGATTCTGATACATCATTCTCTGTGCTGCTGAGCTGCACCTCTGCAGATCAATCCCATGGCAGTGGTGTGGTGAGGACAGAGAAGTGAGACAAGAAACCTACCCTAGTAAGGAACCTACCCCAGTAAGATGGGATACGAGGTTATTATGCCCCATAGAGTCTAAAACAGTCTGGATGACCCTGAACACTAGCCCCAGAACTTCATCCACATGCAAAGGCTTAAATTGAGACCTTCTCAATTATCCCTGCTCTCCAGTGTCAGCACCACTTTTGGATGCTCAGCTATTCACTGCATTTACCCTTGAGTGTAGAGCAACAAAGGTGACTGCTAGTGAGTTTAGATGCTACAGATGCAGGCCTGCCTAGTCTGTTTTCTTTGCTTTGATTGCCAAATAACAAAGGAAGGAGCAAGCCTCTGTCAATTCACGAAGGCAATGAAAATCTTCAGCCATTAATTAGCAACACACTTGTGAACGTGTGAGCCTGCCTCTGGTAACTCAGGTAAGCCAGCTTGAAAATACAGTAAAAATGAAAGAGCGCTGTCAAGCTGGTAATGTGGAGTTCAAAAATTATGCCTTGTTGATGCTGTCCTGGTTAGATGAACAGCCCTGGGGAGAGGCTCTGAGCCAGCTTGTACTCTGACTCTGTGAATTTCAATGTCTGTTGTGGTAAACACTATGTAAGCACTCTTTAGCCTGTTCAAATTGAGATGGAATACTGCATATTTTTTATTAACCAGATATAGCAGACCTAATCCCTTTGGTAGATCTGTTCTACCTGAAGGAAAGCAGCTTCTTTCTTTCCCTATAGGGGCAGACATATGGTGTAAAAAGCAGCTGCAATCAGCTCCTTAGTGATTCTGGCACCTCCATGGACATCCATTGTTTGCCCAGGGCTCTCATTCTGAGAGTCCTAAGAAAGAAAAAACCAAAACATTAAAATTTCCTGATATTATCACTCCATTCAATGTGAGGTGCAGGAGGTCATAAGGAAGAAATACAGTAATTCCAGGCCTTAGACAAGCTGGGCAAACACATAAATCTGGACTGGCATGAGAAGGTGATCATTTACCTTCCCCTCCCTTTCTTCCAAATGGTTTCTGTTCACAAAAATCCAGGAAGAAAATTCATGGACCTGTCTTCATAGGCAATAAACCAAAGTTAATGACCTGATGGAAAGCCAGTGGAGTAAGAATATTTTCATGTGGTCAGAAAACAGAAGAAGAGTAGACCGAAATATGGCCTTGTGGGTGCCATATGGCTCTCTAAGTTATACAGAATTTGAGTTCCTCTTCCAGCCTTTAAAAGCAAATCTGCAAAAATGTAAAGGTTGTAGAACAAAGAAGTTTAATGAATCAATGCAGAAATGCTCTGAAGCAGAACTACCACAAGAAGCAAAAGAAATTCGCTTGCTGTCCCACTGAAATTAGAAGTACACAACAAAATTGACTTGTGGTTATCAGAGCTGCACCAAAGGAGGTATGTGGTTACCTCCTTGGTCACGCCACATTCCATGACAGGAGCTCACACTCCTGTTTTTATCAGGGAACACTAAGAATTGGTTGCTTCCTGAAAGAAACACTGCTGCACTGCTGCAGATATGTTACTGGTACATCAAAAAGTATTAACATCCTGTCTCCACTTACACAAAGAGAGGGGACTTGTTTGATGCCAAGTGGCCATGTGCACTGATACAGAAATAATGTCTTGGCAGGCAGCAGGAGTGAAAAGGAGCCAAATGACATCATTCACTCTCCTTTCAGTGGGGATAGAAGTCTCTATTTACTACTTTGGCAATAGCCAGCGCCACAGCTGCTGCCGGTCACATGTAAGGGAAGCACGGAGATGGAAACAAAAAATAATTGAATTCTGAGATCCTAGGGATCCTCTATGTAAAATATCCCATGTTTGGTGCAACGGGTGCCATCCTAGGACTCAGAAAACCTGCATTTTGGTCCCACTGCTGTCACCAAAATCTGTTGTATGACTTTGGCTGGTCACTTCACCTCTCTTTTTTCCTCCTGCTCTCTGTCCTGTTTACTTGGATCACAAGCTTTTGAGTTCAGAGACCGACACATTATGTAAACACTGTGCTTAGCTCAGCAGTCTGCAGTCTCATCTGGGTCCTATAGGCCCTCCTGCAATAAAATATAAACAAAAGCAGCTGTTTATCTATTATGAAAGATAATCATAGAATACTAGAATTGTTAGGGTTGGAAGGGACTTCAAGGATCATCTAGTTCCAACACCCCTGCCATGGGCAGGGACACCTCACACTAGATCAGGTTTCTCAGAGTCACATCCAGCCTCAGAGCCTTCTCTTCTGCAGACTGAACAGCCCCAATTCTCTTAGTCTGTCCTCATAGGAGAGGTGCTCCAGGCATATTGAAAGAGCCAAAAAACACTAGATTTCCAAACAAACAGGATAAATGTGTTACAGGATCACAGAAACATTCAGGTTGGAAAAGACCCTTGGGATCACCAAGTCCAAACAATAACCCTACTGTACAAGGTTCACCCCTAAACCATATCCTCAGTTGTTATAAGATGGGAAGTTATGGTTTTAGCTGTGCAAATGCCTTACAGAGTACACATACAATCATAAGAAGCCATTCAGTATAGCTAGAATGAGCAGCAGAAGCACTTAAGTAGTTTAAATGTTTTTTAAGCTGAAACTATCAGGGAGAACAACTGAATTACTACCAGAAAATAAGGATATGAGCTCTTGTCAGATTTGTCTTTATAGGAAAAGCCATACTGCCTGAAGAATACATCTACAGGGCATAAAAATAAACAAATTCAAGGGAAAAATATAAAGAAAGAAAAATAAAAAGAGAGAGAGAACAAGTGTTCAACTGTGTGACCTAACAAGTTTTAAGATTAACCCAATTTCCACTGCCATAAAGATCAAGCCTACCTGTCTGACAACATCTGTTATTCTTCAAGCAACTGATTGTTGTCAAACACAGAAGAGAGTGACCCCATCTTAATTTGAAAGGCATGCTCAAGAGACAGAACTCAGTCCTTGTTGCTTAAGCAAACCCCTGTAAGGAAAGTAATGTAATAAATGAAAACTATAAAATACCAGCCACCACTACCCCCAGAAAAACCCCAACCCTAAAACTCTTCTCTCGAGATAGAATGTGGTACCAATTTGTGAAATCTTTGTTACATATCATCCAATGAAACCTACCAAAAACCCCCAAAGGATTTGGTGCCTCAAAGAATTTCTGTACTTTGACAATGAGCCATAATTGCCCAACAGAGAGAAGCTGAGGAGACCCTCATCTGTGCTTTCTCTGCAGATCCACAACTTCATTAAGAGAATCAGTGTATTTTGTAACTAAATGAGATTCTGTCTTGCTGGCAGGCGTATTCTGATCATCCAACAAAGAAACCACACACAAAAACGTTCCAAAGGGAGATGTCCTTTAAAAAAAAGTTATTCTAATACCATCAGACTGCAGAGTCTGCCAGAAATTATAACTTTGTAGAAGTAAAAAAGCCTGACAGGAATTAGGAAGCAAGCTAGATGAATGAGACAAATCAGTTCTTTTGACCTTTTTACTTCTCAGTTAATGCTTGTGAGTTTCTATTTGCCATGAAGCAACTGCTGTGTTGTTTTCTTTCCCTGGATTCAGGGAAATGCTGTCCTCCAACTTCTGCAGCAGGAGCCTGGGTTTAGGAACATGGCAGCATTCTCAGTCTTATTTGTGGTGGATTTTTAGAGTATCTCACCATCACCTGGAGCCCTTGGAGGAATAAAGTCTTGAGTGCTTTCTTTCAAAGGCAACAAGTTTACTGCTCACCTCCTGCTGTGCTTGTCCTCAGCTATAAGCCTGACTGGGCCTATTAAGCCCGAGATGAAGAATAGCCTGAAAGAGAAATGTGAAGAATCACACTTGCAATAAACCATTGGGAAATTCAAACTCCTCCATGCATAGGAGCCAATGCACCTGCTGATCCATAAAGAAATATTCAGACGCTGCATCCATGCACTGTGCTATTGCTCAGAACCTGACCAGGAGAGAAAAAGGATAGTGAGATCTCAGATCTGGCAAGTAATGGCAACAGAAGGTGAGAAAGGAGAAAAGGAAACAAAAAAACACAAGAGAGTTGAGGGTGCCAGTGATGGTCTGAGATCCAGAGTAGCTCTGTTCTTCTCCACATCAAGATACCCCAAAACAAGAAGAAAAGGGGAGCTGGAAGTAAAGTCCCAAAAGGGATTTTTATGAGAGACTTCTTTTTATCCCCTTATACATAGCAGATTGCTAATTACTGTATGTCAGTTATCAAATAGAAAAGCAGGAATTCACTAGATGGTGAGTATTTACAATAATATAAATAGTTAATGGCAGCCAAAGCTTACCCAAGGTGTCAAGTGTGACCTAGGGGTGCCTATTCTTTAAACTCAGTTGAAAGAGAGGTTGAAAGAGTTGAAAGAGTGCACAAAGTTGAAAGAGTACACAAAGAATTTCATCCCAGCTACCTTAGAAACACATTCATTGAAAATAAATCAGTCTAGGTGAAATATTAGTAACTAAAGGAGGTGAATCTTTCATAAGGCCACTGTCAGCCCATAGACTCACAACTTGATCTGATCCCATGACTTCATTATAGTTTGCAAACATCACCTATCTCAATCATGTTCCAGACTCTGCTCAAACATCTGAATTCTGAAAAAAAACCACAACTTTTTGTAGCTTGTATGGAGAGATTATCTAACCTGAGCTTTGACATTCATGCCCAGAATAAGAAATATTTCTCAGCAAATCCCTTTATTGATGACTGTCTTTTATATTGAAAAAGCTTTGTCCTACTGACTGTCTCAGTTATGAGTACTCAATAGGAAGAGATCAACTGCCTTCAGACAATGTAGACCCAAATCAGTTAGGGATTTAAATCCAATTCTGAGACAACAGGTGGATTCCTGTTTATTTTGCCTGGATCCCCACACACAAAATCAGTATTAAACTCTACTCTAGCTTATGCAGTCTGTAGCACTCTGGTATTATGTGATGCCATCTTCCCCTTCCACTAGTAAATGGGCTATATAATCTTCAACAAGTTTCCTGGGATGTAAACACATATGGAAAATATGAGTGGTTGTTAAGGTTTGAGGCTGGATGATTTTAAGAACCAGAGAGGTCCTTAAAAGGGAACTAGAGGGACTAGAGGGACCCAGGAAACTGTAACTCTGTTATCACGTCCCACAGTTCTGTGATGTCTATATAAACTGGCTGCAGGGTCAGTTCCTCCGCTTGCTTTTCCCTCACTCTCTCCCTTTCTGGGGGCTTCCTTATTTTTGTGATGTGGGGGAGTGGCCTGGCTGGGGCATGGAGCTGACAAGCTAAATTTTAGCTGCATCGCTCAGGTTTGGTATGGAAGGGGGTAGAGAAGCATGGTGGAGGGGGCATCGGAGGGCTGGCTTTTTGTCCTGGTTTGGAGGAAGGTGGCGGGAAGCACATGAATAGTCATGAATAGCATTTCCATTTAAACTTTGGGATTCTGTCCAATCCTATGTGTGTGGAAGCATTTTCTTTAACTCCTTTTAGAAGGGTTAAAAAACTCTGTCTTGCTCCTTTAACGTAAGACAGTGGTGTGGCAGTTTAGGCTGGGTGCCTCCTGTTCCTGCCACATCAGTTACACCCTTGGTGTCCTGAGTGTCCAACCCAGTAAGGTGGACACAGGAAACATAGTATTTAATACCCATAAAACCTGCACCCTATAAATGCATCTGCAAAGTCATTCTCTTCCTTCTCTCTCTGCTCCCATGGGAGATGCTCCCTGTTGGGTAACAGTGGGGGAGTATCTCAAGGCTTCTTGGGCCTGGTTAGGCTAACGCCAGGAGGAGAAGAGGGGGGGCAGTCTCAGACCTGGCCAGTCTGAGACTAGCCTAACAGTGGGGGGCACAGGGGAAGAAAGAACCCTGGGGATTTTGGGTACACCCACATGGGGAGAGAAGGGAAGTGTTGGGGGCCTTGGGTAAGGGACTCTGTAAACTTTGGGATTTCTTTGCCACTATGCTTTGTAGTTTCTGTAAAACACTAATTGCTTTGCCATTTAAACTTTCCATCAGTTTCCAATCCATTTGTGTGAGTGTCATTCTTTTATCTCTCTCGGGGTAGCAGAGGATCTGTCCAGCTCTAAACCAGAACAAGTGGTTTAATTCACAACTGATAGATAAGTATACTGTGCATTAACCTTATGAAGCCCAAAATATTATTTTCCACTTATGGATAAAATCTAGGATTTCTATTTCATAAAGCAATTTATATATTCTGTCTGGACTGCGGCTGGAATCAAGCCCCACCAATACCACTTTCTTCAGTCTCCCAGTATGATTCATGGATGTGCACATAAACCTTTTGTGAAGCCACATTGCCCTCATGTAAAGTGAAAGCCTGTTGACTAGTGAAAGTTTACCACAATGCTATGCCAGCAGGATATGCCCTTCATTTCAGAAGATATTTGAGTATTTTCTACATGCTGAAGACATTGTGATACTTGAGGTGACTTCTGTTTACCACCACTTGCAGTCATGTCAAGTGCTGAGCAAAAGGAGTTAATTTCCACAATCATTTATTTTAGAGCTCTATTTATTTTCTTTTTTTTCCCCAAAGCCATAGAGTTTTGCTGCAAGGCAGCCACGGAAGGCCACAAAGACCTTTCAAACCTTGAAGCATCTTTGAACAACCTGGAGAAAGGACAACTAATTGTGTTGGCACTAAAAGATTACTGGCATAAAGCACACAAAAGTACTGAGGTAAAGCAAAAGATTACTGAGAATATAAAAAATAAATTAATGTATATAGACTCCCTGGCCTTTTTCTCCTGCACTCAGTGAAGCAAGAGCACAATGGCTGCTCAGTCCTTCACGCTCCACCATCCTATTTCCTCAAATGTGAAAGTTTACCAAGGAGTCAGAACGGTCGAAGGGTCAACCCTGCCAGCTTTTCCAGAGCTTTACCTCAGGTATCTCAGCAGAATATGATAATCCATCCCTACACACTGCAGTTTTCCATGTAACAGTCATCCCTTTCTCTGCAGATGCTCTACCCAAATTAAAACCATGCTGGAACCCATGGAGGCTAGAAAATTCATTAATGGATTTGAGTGAAATTGCCGCTTTATGGAATGTAATTTCACATATGGGTAGCTACACTGTCTGTGGAGTTCATGGTTGAAACAGTTTAAAGCACTTCTCACCCTAACACAAAAGATAGGCTCATTTTATGAGCTTCTCAGCTTCCTCTAGCCCATCTTAAGCACAAATATATAATGTGAACAACAGTCTTGTAAATGAGATCATCAAGAGGAGCTGAGGACAGATTTATTGTTGTAAAAACACATCCCTCTTCTGAGTGATGTGCAGTGCCCTGCCATTCCTGAAACATAATCTGAGCATCAGGAAGCTTGCAGTTAACTTGCTAGATCTTTTCTGCTATACTGTGCTAATTTTTAAATATTTAATAGATGCAGTTTTACTCTGGGGAGATGTTTCCCATCTCCAATTGCTGTGGAGCATGACTGGCAAGTAAGAAGTTATCTTCTCTCCAGAGAAAATAACACGGTGTTGCTCCATTGCAAAACTCACAGCAGTTACATGAATAATTTGCTAACCTCAAATTTGAGACCAGTTTTAGTGTGATATTAAAAATAATGAGGTTTATCTTGCTTTGGTTTATGAAAAGGCTATCAAGGAGGACCCTGGGAACTACTGACCTGGCAGCCTCATCTCTGTACTTCAGAAAATCATTAAACAATTCCTCCTAAAAGATCTGATAAGGCATGCAGAGGACAGGGAGGTGATTCAAGACAGCCAGCATGGGAAAGTCCTGCCTGGCCAGTCTAATGGCTTTTCACAATGGACTGAATACATCAGCAGACAAGGGAAGGGCAATGGATGTCATCTATCTGGATTTCTACAAGGCCTTTGACACAGACCCCCACAACATACTTCTCTCTGAGTTGGAGAGATGTGGATTTCATGGGTGGATTGTTTGGTGGATAAGGAATTGGCTGGATGGTCACATCCAGTGGGAAGTGGACAATGGATCAATGTCCAGATGAAGACGGGTGAGAAATGATGTCCCTCAGGGATCCATATTGGGACCAGTGCTGTTTAGTACCTTGATAAATGATATAGACAGTGGGATCAAGTGCACCCTCAGCAAGTTTGCCAGTGACACCAAGCTGAAAAGTGTGGTCAATATGATGCAGAGACAGGATGTTATCCAAAGAAACAGCACAAGCTGGAGAAGTGTGCCTAGGTGAACATCATGAGGTTCAACTAGGACAAGTGCAAGGTCCTGCATCTAGGTCAGGACAAAATTCATTATCAATACATGCTGGGGGAGGATGTGATAGAGCCTTGTGGAAAAGGACTTAAGGGGCACTGGCAGATAAAAAGCTGGACAGGAACCAACAATGTGCACTTGCCGCCCAGAAGGCAAATTGCATCCTAATGGTTGCATCAAAAGAAGCATGGTCAGCAGATGAAAAGAGATGATTTTGCCACTCTGCTCTGCTCTGGTGAGACCTCACTGAATTTACTGTATTCAGCTCTGGGGCCCTCAACACAAGAAGGGCACGGATCCGATAGAAGGGGTCCAGAGCAGGGTCGTGAAGATAATCGAGGGGCTGGAGCACCACTGCTGTGAAGACAGACTGAGAGAGTTGGAGTTGTTCAGCCTGGAGAAAAGAAAGCAAAGGGGGACCTCATAGCAGCCTTTCAGTACCTGAAGGGGGCCTAGAAGAAAGCTGTGTTGGAACTGTTTACAGGGGCATGTAGCCCCAGGACAAAAGGCAATGGTTTTAAACCAGATAATTGTAGATTTAGATTGGACATCACAAAGAAGTTCTTTACTATTGAAGGTGGTAGAACACTGGAACAGGTTGCCCAGGGAGGTGGTGGAGGCCCCATTTCTGGAGACACTGGGAATGTCCCTGCATACTGCAGGGAAGTTGGACTAGATGACCTTTAAAAGTCCCTTCCAACCCAATGCATTCTATGATTCTCTGATCCCATACCTGGATTTCAATCATTCATTCAAGCCAAGACTTCTGCAAAAAGTATTTCTTGCTTGATTCACTTTATCGCTTGTACACTGCTTTAGAAGTTCCTATCACAAGCCATAGGCATGTTTAATATTATTGAAATTACACTGCTAATATCCACATCAATTATATTTTGAGATTTATGTTTAGTATAGATATTAATGCAGTCTGGCTTTTCCCTCTTTACTTCTGCAAGTATAATTTATTGAGACATAAATAGCAATATTAAAGCTATCAAGTATAAACATCAATACTTGACAGCACTATGTAATTTAAGATTTAAATTCAGTTACTGTCCTTTCTGAATGCTCACATATTAACTGCAGCCTGCAGCTTGCCAGAAATTCTAAGCTTTGGAGGCAGCAGGCTGTCAAGTAATACACTACTAACGTCTTCAAATAAGCTTTTCAGAACAACTGGGGAATTGGCAGCACATGGTTGGGACATCAAAAATGCATGGTTTCCTTTTCTTTTCTTTTCCTACTCACGAAACACTCACTGTTTACATGCAGTAACCCTTTTACCCATCTCTCAGTCAGCTGGTATTAATTATACTTTCGGTGGTTTAGTGATTCCATAAAAATACAGGAAAATGGACTGGATAGAACCTGACTAAATCACCTGTATTGTCAGCATTTCAAGTTCAGCTGCACTGAAATATTCCTTAATGACTAATTCATGTCTAACACCCTCCAGTGATGGGAATGCTACCCTCCATGGATGAATGATACCTTTGCTGTGCTCTCCAATGTGTTACAAAGCTCTGTCTCATTGCATGAAACCAGGAATAATTGGCAAGCAATTGTGTGTGGTTTGCAAAAGGGACAATGTATGTAATGAGGCCTGAGCAAACAAAAATTGGTTTGCTTTCAAACAGTTATTTTTTGGTTACCCATAAACCAAATACCTTCCTCAAGGTAGAAGCTTACAAAGGAGAGATGCCTATTACTCCATTAAAATGCAACTAACAGTGAATCTGAGATTGTCCAGAGGCTCAGTCACTAACATAAGCTTTTTAGCTTGCCTCATTATGGGCACAGATAGTGTAAACTGAAAGGACATGTCCTCTGGAAGTGTCTTTCCCTCTCCTTTGGCTACAGAGGGGACATCAACAACTTGTCCTGAATCCCTAACTTGCATGCAGCTGCATAAGATGCACTCCAGTTTCAGTGTATGCAAAAGACCAGAAGATATCTGGTATTGGTCATTGTTACAGGGAGCCTACATTTAGATTTTTGACTCTCAGTGGATTCACAAAGCTGCCTTCAATTTTAAGCTCAAAATATTTTAAGCTCAAAAAATGAGTGTTTTATTATTTTCACAGCTGCTCACAGAAATAAGCAGTCATGAAATACCAGTGCATATTTTGAGACTACTGTGCAGTGGCATGTATGCAGGTATATTGTTAAGTGGAACTTTTTTAACTGATACTACCCCAAAGCCAAGCCTGCCTCTGCTCAGGTGAGGTGGTAGCATTATCAGCATCTATCGCACACTTCATGCTTGGTTTGTCTGAAGACACTAGGGAGAAAGTACCTTAAGATGAAGCAGACTGAGAAGGAAACCATGAAAGCCATATTGAAGGCAGACGTTTTGTGCTGCTTTGCTTCAGGGAGTCTCCTGATAGAGACAGATGTTTGTACTTCCAAAATGGGCTACCTCTAGTAAAAAGAGCTAAAGATCACACTTAGCACTGTCAAATTCTTACCAACCTTTTAGTACTTTAAAGCGTAGACCTGGCTATGCTCTATAACAATCTCAGTGAGCTTTTGAGCTTGTAGCTCATTCATCTTATATAACTTCTTTCCTTTTTCTGTTTGCCATGTTGTTTTGATTAGGATATGTCAGCATAGTCAAATGTGTATCTGAATAACCTGAGAAATTTAATGGCACATGTAATGGAGAATCATGTACTGTTTCATCTGGAGACACCTGCCCTTACATACAGACTCTTCTGCCACATTGCTGTGGGTTTGGACTGCAGCCCCCATCAAATTTGGAAATTTACCCCAAGGAGTAATTTTACCACTCTTACTCAGAATTTGGAAGAAAAATGAAATCATATTTACAAAAGTAGACAAAATATAAAAGTATAAAAGACAATAAACCTATACAAAATCCATCTACATATATATCCAGTTCAACAACAGCACAATAACCCCGTTACAATAGTTCAACTCTCTCTCCCACACACACACCCCACACCCCGCCTCTCTGGACACAAAGCCCAAAGGATTGTATTACAGCTAGCCCCAGTTATCTCTCTATCCACTGCACCTTTGCAAACCCAAACAAGAAGATCAGCCGGAAGCATGTAAAGTCACAGGCAGAACAGTGAAGCAAGAAACAAACAGAGGCCAGCCCAGAGAGAGAAACAAGCCTGTGCTGCAAAATACAAGATATTCAGCAGTCTGATGAGATGAGATAAACTTATCTTGCATTATTCTGTGTCCAGCCCCAAAGGCTGTACATCCCTAGGACTCACATCCCCTGGAAACCTTTATTCATAGCTAAGCGTATTAGTCTTCACCTGTAACGCACGTGCAATAAATTCTATCAGAAAAACAACACAACCCAACTTTGCACTGAGAAGAATAACTAACACTATACATGCTATGTATTTCTCTGAGTCTAGTCAAAAGAAACATTGTTTAAAAAATACATTAATATTATTTGTTTATTTAAACATCCTCTGACAGAATGCCATAAGCAGAGACATCCCCAGTGTTGCTCAGAGCTCCATCAAGCCTGACCTTGAATGTCTCCAGAAATGGGTCCTCCACCACCTCCCTGGGCAACCTAGTGTTCTACTACCCTCATAGTCAAGAGCTTCTTCCTAATGTCCAATCTAAATCTACCCTTATCTAGTTTAAAACCATTGCTCCTTTCAAGATTTTGAAATCTGTCAACACACAAATCAGACTAACTCTGAACTCCTTTGGATGAATTCCGGATTTTAGCAGTACTCAATGATTTTAGCCAGTCTGACCAAACTAAAGTAAGCATGCCACAGTCCATGAAGGGAGCCATTCACTTGCTACTAAGAGGCAGCTATGTTCAGAACAGTTGTTCATTGTGGAAAAGGCAAGATCAAATGAAACTCTGCAAAAAAATAATGGCAGAGTAGCAGTCCCTGTTGTTGGGAAATGTATCCATTTCAAAGCATCATCAGTGGTACATGGAGAGGTAAATTATTAAAAAGTAAATAAAGATTCTCTTTAATTTACAGTCTCCCTATAAAAACTTGAGTAATACTTGAGTTTTTACGAGCAGCTGTGCAAGTGACATAACCATTATTGTCTCAGCCCTTGTTGTCACCCACTCACACAGATTCATTTCACCTGATGGCTGGAAAGGCAGATTCTGCTTTCCTTTGAAGTAGATGGAAATGAGAATAACAACACCTTGCTTCTACTTAGCCCTGTTTGCTGGCAGGTCTTAAGGTTCTTTACAGGAGGCATCAGCATAATTACCCACATTTTACTGTGGTGGAGACCAGAGCTCAGCAAACAACAAGCCATGTCTAAGGACACTCAGTGAGCCGGTAGGAAGAGCAGGAGGAACTACTGCAGGTAGTAATGATTCTCTGCTTTGTCTCAGAAAGGGTTCATTTCTTTGCCAGGATACTCCATGAGCTCACCCGCCCATCACCTAGGAACTTCCTTCAGAGATTCAGGCTTCTTTTTCTTCCACAGGAGAGGAGTCTCATTTGCTTTGCTGCCAGCATTACTCCCTGGCCACAATAGCTTTATCCCTGTTTATAATTCAGCCCACTGAGGTGTCTATCAACAGAAAACATGCTTCCTGTTGCTCCCATTCTGGTAAATTAACCAAGCCAGGCTCTTCTAGTATCCCTTCATATATGATGCTCTCCATTTTCCTAACCATCTTAATAGCCCTTGTCAATCATGCCTTCTACTTTAAAGCCATTGTTTGTGAACCTGGGTGACCAAATTATGCTTCATCTGCCAGCAGCGCATGCGTACACTCCCCCACTCTGCAGGAAATAACTCACCCAATCCATCTGAGGTTTCCAGGGTTTACCTTTTCTGTTATATTGACAATCTGTATACAATGTTATGTGTCTTTATCTTGTTTTGTTATCTTTCTCTGCCATACTGGCAGAGGGGTTTCAGTAGTAGGCATCTACTGATAGAAAGTGTTGTTCTAATTCATATGCCCATACATGATTTTGCAGTTGGTACTGTGACACTAACCCAGTTTCTAATGCTCCATCCTCAAATTTAATCTGTAAAATATTTTGAATCCTCCATCTATAGCTAGGACATATCACTGGCAAGTCAGATAAGTACACTCTTCCTTTTTTTGAGAAAGAATCCACGTCTCTTTCAAGATATTCCACAAAGAAATCCATTTCTTCCAGCCCAAGACATCTTGCTACTTCTTTGCTCTCATAGGGAAAACAGCGATTTCATCCACCATTAAGGAGTCATGGCTGTGTGCATGAGAGAGGGGGGAAATGAGGCAGAACCTAGAATATGTTTTTCCACACTGGCAATCACTTGGAACTGATAGACAAACATTCACAGTAAGAAATACAATAGTAAAACCTGAAGGTAACCATGTTGCTGCCAGAAGGGCAAGGTAGAAAAGTACTGTGACCACAATACAGGCTTACTGCTTACCATCTGGCAGTGCTACTATTACCAGAGGACATTAGTAGTTTATGCACAAAGTGAGAGAGGGAGAGACCCCAGATTGTATCTGTAAGAAATAGTGGAAAGCCAGCACGGCTTTTGCAAGGGATAGCCCCACCTCCTGTATCACACAGTTCTCAAAAGAGTCAAGGAGTAAAAAACATTACAGCTCATAGAGTCTGCTTGACTGCTAGAAAAAACAGCATGAGAGCCTTGTGGTGGGTTGCAATCACCCCCCAACTCATCTGGAGAAAATACCCCCCAAAATAAAATCCCCAGCCTTGCTCAGTTTGGGATGGAAGCAAATGAAGCTATATTTACAAGCAAACAAAAATCTAGAGCTATGAAATGCAAGGAGTATGTACAGAATATGCAATATACGTTTTTTATAGATGGATGGATAGATAGAGATATAATATATGCAATGTATAAACAACACAGAAACTCCTCAGAGCCCCCTGGATGGCTTCAGGGGGATTATTCACCTCCTCTCCCACTCCCTCCCTCCCTCTTTCCTCACACAGCAGTCAAAACAGATATCCCTGGCAAGGCCACAGAAGAGAGAGACAGAAAGAGAGAAGTTGCAAGCAGAAGCAACAAAACAAAAGAGAGAAAGAATTGTTTATGCTCCTACTCTGTATCCCATTAGCAAGGCAATGTATTCTATAGACCTTATAATTATTTTTCCTTTTACATCCAATGCTCATTTATGTTACTTTCAGTCTTTGCAGTCAGGGACTAGGCTAAAGTTCTGCCTTCAAAACTGTGACCAGCCTCTATCAAGGTGGCCTACAAAACCTAAATATTCATGGTATAAATGGCCATCAAACAAACAAACAAAACCACAACACAAAAACAAAGAAAAAAGCCCAACAGATAAAAAAAGAAAGAAAAAACCCCAGACAGATAGAATAATTTGATTCTTCACAGTATAATGTTGTCACTCGTGGTGCTACTAATGGGCTAGAGCTGGGCCCAGTGCTTCTCAGCATATTCAAAAATGCTGCAGGAAGCAGATAAGAAAGGCACTGATAACATTAGCTGAAACAAAAATTACTCAGAAAAGACTAATCAAAAGCTGACCATTAAGTATTTCAAAAGATCATAAGTTTTTGAAGTTAATTCCATATTAGTACCTTCAGTGTGATGCAGTTACTGCATCATATATATACCTGCAGTGCAGATATACATGTGTCTATAGTGGTGTACCTGCATGTACACCACTAGGTAGATGGTGACATTTAAGAATAGCTGGCATTCTGCAAGATCAAGATTCTTTGAATCCTTTGACTACATGATATTCAACACTCAGGAACTATCTAAGAGACAAAGAATATTAAGAATTATTAGGAAAGGAGAAAAGAAAAAAATCAAATAGCACTATGCTGCTTTATCTTATTATTGCATATGTATTTATTATTCACTTCATTCCATCTCAAAATGATGCACTGGAATCGAGATAGAGATGTGAAGACTGAGCTTATGGAACAGTTTTGTTACAAGGTGAATGGATAGAGTAGGTAGCAGATAATAGATAATAACAGACTAGATAATAGATGAAAAATATGGCACATGACTGAGGCAGATATAATGAATAGGAAATTATTTGTTCAGCGTTTCTCACAATACAACAGCAGGTAGACTGATGATGAAATTATCGACCAGCAGTTTAAAAGCAGAGGGAACAAAAACTAAAATCTTTTCACACAAAGCTGGGGAACTAGTTCTCACAGGATGCCATGGGACTTACAGCATGAATTTGCTCCCAGGTATCAGTGAGAGTTGCTGAATGCAAGGCAGCTGGCACCTCTGACCTAGACATAGCCGGCCCAAGTCAGAAAATGCCTCAAAAAGCATTTCCCAGATTTCCCATTTTATGCTAGAAGGAAAATCTCTGCATATCCCTTTCTGACAAGTGTTAAGGCTGGAAGAAATACTTGCTGGGACATGTCCACATGTGCAGTTTTAGCACGCTGGAATGAGTTTATGTTATGCAAAATGTTGAAATGTCTCCAATGAGTTTCCATAACTCAGCATTGTCTCTTAGAGAGAGAAAGAGAAAAGAGGATGCACTGCCTCCCTGTTCCTGTTCTGTGACTGAGGTCTTTCCCTTAGAAGATACTGGTTGTTGGCATTGCTAGTTTTGTTACTGGTACCCCCAGTTTATTTGCAGAAGCAATGCCTTTGTTCTGTCCATGAATACAGAAGTCTGCCCTTTCTCCCCAATTTATTAAAACACACAAATAAACAAAACTCACTCAGGGCTATTCTGTAAAAATCACGTCCTCAGATGAAATAAATTACTGTAACATTATTGGCTTCAGTGGATCTATGGCAATTTGCAGCAGCTGAATATTGCTCCAGTACTATGATTCAGGCTAGTGAGAATGCGAAGTGTTGCAATATTGATTCAGAAAAGTCTGGTTGGTTTTATTTTTCTGAATTAATTTGCTCTCAGCTCCATTTCCATTAAACTTAGCAGGGAAATATTTTAGAAGTCAAAAATGTAGTCTGAAGTCTGGACTTACCAACACATTTAGCTATTCTCAGTCATTCTTAGGCTCTTTACCTTCATGGTGTGGGAAGGCATCAACAGTCTATTCAGCAAATGTCATTACTATAAATATTTTTAAATGTAGTGATAAATATTATTTCTATTAATTTTTTGTAATGATAGTATTTTGGTAGTACTGATGGTGAGTGCTCTCCAGCAGAGCTGTGGACATAACCTGCCTTGAGATCTCACAATTTGTAGACAATATAAGGAGTGTGACACAAAAATTGTTTCAAACTAAGCTTGCTCCAGTGCCCCTTCCATCATACAACACCTAGTTTCCTCCAGTTAGCTCAGTAAACCTCAGTTAAAAAGGTTCTTGAGAAGGACTGGGAAGGAGGAGATGACCTCTGATTCAGTTTTTATCAGCCAACCCATCCATAAAGTCAAGTTTGAAAAAAATATGAAGGTCTATAGTCAGATTGTCTGCCACCTGCTCCTACTTACAGGAGAACAGGAGAACAAAGCCAGGACCACAGGGACAGTTAAGCCACGGGAGCCTGACGGTGCTGCCCATCCCATTATCATAGGCACAAGATACAAGAGGACAGGGTGACAGCCCAAATATACCACAACATTTCCTGTGTTTTAAAGTTTGCTTAAAGAAAACTGTTTTCTTCAGTCCATTCAGTAGTCCTCTTGTTTAAGCACAAGATAAGGCTTCAGTCAAAAGATTTGCTTTCTACAAGTCTCCCATGAGATTTTGGACATGTCATTCCTTCTTTCTCCCAGTTCTCCATTTATGAAGTGCTAGTCAGATTTAATTTCCTACTTGATAGGGTTTTAAGTAGCTGATTGTAAATTTGCTGGGAGAAGGATACCCTTTCTACATATGTATATGCATATATGGAGTCCAGTTCTCAGCTAAGCCTCTAGGAATTACTGTAAAACAAGCCTCCATTTATCAATAAAGCATGACTGTAAAATTGCAAGCCTGAATGACATGAAAATTATGACTGTCAACAATAAAAGAAGGAAGCAATAGATTAAAAAATAGGAAAATAGAGGATATTGTGGAGCCAGATGTACCGGAGTGTTGCATTCTCTTTACCTACATGTACTTCTGAGCCTTGCCAGGTCCTCAAAGATGTTTGTATCAGTGTTGAGAATCCAAGTCATAACTATAAGCAGCCTGCACTTGTTAGTATTATGAGGAGAAACACTAACCTTTATATTTTTTCCCTGCTTACAGTATTTGTAACTGGCATCAACAGTTACTAGCATCACAAGCAAATGAGAGAGGGGAGCACTTATTCTTCGCTCTCTACGTATTTATCTTGTGTGTTTGGCAACATTTGGAAAAAGACCAAAACCATTTTAAGTCAATAGTCAGTTTCATTTGTTCCCTTTATAGCCCATTTCCCCTCTTGGTTTGCGTGGGTATTTCCAACAGCAACAGAGAAGAGAAAATATTTCAAAGCAAAGCAAAATGTGGTTATATAACAGCAAACAAAGGCAGGAGGCTTCAAGGGGAAAACGTGACTCCTGAAAGTAATTTAAAGAATATATCTTTAGCCAGACTGCTACACACACTAATGTAATTACAGAAGTACAAATCCTCCACACACGTAACAATGCACAGCGTAAATGCAATAATATCAGTGCTTATATGACCATAGCTTATGTTATTACAGAACGAGGAAAAAGCTGTAATGGTACTAGACCTGCATGCACCTTACATCCATGGTATTTGTATTATTGTTTCAGTGTAAGTATTTGCACTCCCTGTACACTTACAGTGCATGCACATGCATACATACATGCACAGACCAGTACAATAACTGGTTGTAGAACAGTGCTACCCTTTTTTCCCTCCCTTTATGGGGGGGGGTGTTGAAATTACCCCCAAAATAAAATTGCCAGGCCAGCTCAGTTGGAAGCAAATGAAGCTGTATTTACAAGCAAAACTACAATCTAGAAATATGAAATGCAATGGATATGTACAAAATATACAATATTTACATGTATTTATGATTTATGAACAAGACAAGAACCCCCTGGACAAAACCAGGGAGTTACCAACAGCTTACCCCTGCCTGCTTCCTTCCCCCACCCTATAAAAGGTAAAAGAGAGAGAGTAGCTTGTTAGTCCTTAGGTGCAACAAAAACACAGCCAAGGTCAGCAACAGCCAACCAAGCAGCCAACAGCCAAGAAGCAGCCACCAGCTAGTATCTGCTAGAGCGAGGAAGCCAAAAAGACAGTTAGTTTACACAACTAACTTTATGTTAGCTACTCAGACCAATGGAATAATTTAGACCTTATCATTATTTTCCTTTTTACAGCCAAGGGAAATTTATTTACATTCTACCACTTTTCTACTCAACCTGTGGAAAATTTTCCTGGGCAAAGCCTAAAACTACCACACTTTGCTTTAAAGTCCTTTCTCTTCTGTGCTCTTTGGAATTATCAAAGGGTTGCTGGGTGGCCAGCCCACTAACTGGAGAGCGATTTGGTTCTACTGGTAAGCCGTTTATCAGTGGTTTAACTCATAAAGTGTGCTCTTGGCTTCTTTGTGAACAACTGTTGACAGTGAGTACTACAGAGCTCTAGAAAAAGTCAATGCAACCTACCCAGCACTGTAATAGTTAGGGTAAAAAAAAAAAAATGCTGAAATTAAAGAAAATAGCTGAGTTAAAAGCACTTGCTTGATTCAGCTTTTGGAGGTGTGAACCTTCTTAATGGCTCACTGGTTACTATGGGAACAGGGGCTTTCCCCTCTCCCCCGGGGGTTTTGCCTTCAACTTTGTTGAGTGCAATGTGACTCTATCTCATTCTTTGAGCTGGGTGAGACAGCATCATATTGCGACACATGTATAGCCACCTACGGAGAATGAAAAGGCTGGTTTGCTTCTTTGTGGCAAGAACGGTGTCAGATAACACAGTTAACTGATTGTAACAGATAATTTGTTCCACTTGGGTTTATTGGCTTCTTTGCTCTTTCCTTCTTTTCTTGTATGTATTGAGGATCTTAAACCTGTCACAGGTTTTGATGTCTCTTAAAAAAAATTACAAGGTTGGAAAGCAATTGGCAGTGCAATTAGTAATGTTAAATCAGCGTGAATTCAAATAATTTAGCTTGCTTAGTAGCAGCTGATACCAGGAATACAAATTAGAAGGTGGAATTAAAATTGAACTGTTGAAACTGGAAATCTTCAAAACAAAAGACTCTGGGTTTCAGGCTGGGAATAACATATGCTGCTTTAACATGGCAAGAAATGAAAAGTGAGGGCCAGAATACAAGTTTAATGAGCACATGTTTGCTTTGTTTTCAAGAGACTGGCAGGTCCACACTGTGTGACTGTGAGAATGGTTGCAATGGCACAGGGAGCACTCTTACACCTTCCTTTGGTTCTCATCAATGATCAGCTCACTGCTCAGCACAGAAGAGGAAGAGTACAATAACTGCTGAGTCATATTCTTCCTCACCGTGCCCTCCTGACGAAAGAGGGGGAATATACACACCAAATCTCCCTGGGTGTCACTGAGGAAGGGTTGTGCTGCTTTTTGCTGGGATGTTGTTCCTGAAAAAGAACACAGGAGCTATTTATTCCTGCCCCAGGCACGTTGCTTCCTACATCTGGCAGCAAAAGGGTGCCACAGCGGTGGATTTCTGATTCCTCTTATTTTTCTGAATTAAACAATGTCATAGCTGAAGGATGAGTAAAACATGCTGATGCCTCTGAGTACTGCAATCATGCACTGCTGCATTTTATATACAGTACCTCCCAGCCACGGTCACTTTGCTTAGAGCCTTAGAGCACTCTTTCTCTCTGCTTGTCTCCTGGCAGGGATGCACACACCCAGATTTCCCACTTTGCACTTAGGATCTTCCAACTTGAAAAGCAATTATTTTCCACTAGCATTTTTGGACTCAATTTTCCCTTCTATCTTTCATCTAATTTTGCTTTGAATACTCTTTCACAGGAAGGCTGAATCAGATCAAATAAGCTGTGTATTTTGCTCTGAAGCTGATGGGTTCATTGTGATCCTGAGGCCTCCTAAGGACTCCTAAATTTAGATAAGTGCAGACAAATTATTTGCTTCACACCCCCCTAGCTTCATCATGAATTTTGCCCTTCTTGCCAGCTTATCAGTGACTGAGCTGTTGAAAGAAGCCTCAAGAGAAAGAGGTGGAAGACCATGGAGCTGGGGGGCTTTGTGGCCAGAAGCATGAGGACCAGTGTGGTGCTGTGCCCTAGAAGGGTCCAATTCATAGACTGTGTTTGGTTAATCCAGAGTGTCACTTACAGCTTTCATAGACTGTGTTTGGTTAATCCAGAGTGTCACTTACAGCTATTATGCCTTCTTGGCAGTTTGAGTGCTGTTCATAAATTTCTGAAGCAGCAGTGGGAGAATAAAAAAATAATTAAAACTAAACTGCTTATTGTCCTCTCATGTGAATTGCCAGATATGTATTAGTGAGGC
Source organism: Dryobates pubescens (assembly GCF_014839835.1). Classification (NCBI taxonomy): domain Eukaryota; kingdom Metazoa; phylum Chordata; class Aves; order Piciformes; family Picidae; genus Dryobates; species Dryobates pubescens. The sequence goes on along the minus strand of NC_071623.1, from coordinate 15,257,004 downwards.
ATGTAAGCAAAAGCAGTTTCAAGGCCAAAGCCATTAACCTGTTGGACTAATGTCCTGACAGAACATCCCTCTGGACCACCATGGTGGCCAGAGTATGCAGCTGTGGCATCCCAAGTGTCTTAAAAATCTCTTGTAGATGACCTTGCTCTGCACAGGTGCTAGAGCTCTTTGTTTGGCCCGGGCCCCTTCACTTATCCCCTCTGCTTTTTTCCTGATGCCACATAACCAACACATATACCAGGTGGCTCAGATCCTTCCTAAAAGGCTCTGAAGTCACCTGCCATAAGGCCACAGAGCATCTGTGAGCAGTCTAAATCCAGGTCCAGCCCATAGGAAACAAATTTAAGAAGCTTTTTCAGCTTCAAAGCACATGACTTCCTAGGAAGCTCAGGAGCAAGGCAATTGTAACCTAGGACATCCTGCTGCTTTTCTGTTGCTCTTTACAGAATTGGAGATGATCAGAAACCTTGCGCCTCAGGTCCCAGAAAGGTTTCCTACAAAGCAGCAACGAAGAACTCAGCAGAGTTCTTTCACCACACACTTTCTCCTAGAGACTGCAGACTCTACATGAGCATGAAGGCTACATTTCAGACTTGTGCACATCGGAAAGAATTTTAGAGCCAGGCTTAACAGCTGCAATTCTACTGATAACTCCCATCTGTACCCTAATCTCAATTTGCCTCCAGTGTAACCACATCACAACAAAGTATGCTCAGGGAACACACACTGTGATGCTGTTTGGAAGGTGCTCTGTGAAGAAGAAAATTTCTGCTTCATTGTTTGGTTGTACATGACAGACCATGGAGGAGCTTTTCTGTATGATATTCTGAATGAGGAAGTCATTGGAGAAGGGCCTCTTTCTCAGTTTAATTTGGTTTTAATTCTTCACAAATTTCCACCAAGGAATATTAATGTCACAATGGAGAGCAAATCACTCTGGTGTACCACACAAAGTCAAACCTTTTCATCTGACCTGAGAGATAATTTCTCCAAACACTATCACCACAGACAAAAGGAATTCTAATTAATTCATGCAGTGAGAAAATAATTAGCATTGCTAGAAAAGAACTGACTGCTGATGTACTTACCTCCTTATGAAAAGATTTTTCTTAGGAGTGATAGAACTAAACTAAGAGGCCTGAAAAAATCTCTTTTTATTAGTCCCATGTTCAGGGACAATCACATTTACCACTTGCCAGGCAGCCTTTTGGAAGTATAATATATTAAAAACTGTACATCAAATAAAAACACAAAGTTGGCTATTGCAGAAATTGTGTCCTTCAGTATTAATAGCTGAAGAACAATCAATTCTCTCCATCTTCACGTCTATCTATGCAGTCAGTTCAAATTGATTCTTGGGCTGATTTATAGATATGATATCAAAAAAGCTGGAAGGCTGTTGCAGAGACACACTTACATGTATCAACTACAATGTCACCAGCTGAGTTTGTATCATTTTTTTCTCCATACTGCTTGCTTAGCAGAGGTAGTTCTAGTGGTCACTTATATCCCCTTTGACATGTTTCAACAGTAACTGTTTGGGTTAAGAGAGACAAAGAGTGGGGTGGCAAAGAGCAAACTGGAAAGACTTCTAGTAATGAAGTGTGTTAATTTACAGTGTGTCTAGCTCTAATCTTGAAAATCAACAGCAGTAAAAAAGCTACAAAGCTTAAAGAATGCAAAACAAGAAAAGGGTTCATGCTTTATTACCACACACTTCCAGCAACCTAATACAACAACAGGATGAAGTGGACCCAGGTGAAACTTGGTTCAACAAGACCATGAGCAGAATCCTGTGTCTTGGTCACAACAGTCCTCATTATCAATACAGGCTGGGGGATGAGGTGATAGAAAACAGCCCTGCAGGAAAGGACTTGGGAATTCCGGTAGATGAGAAGCTAGACATGAACCAACTATGTGCACTTGCAGCCCAGAAGGCAAATCACATCCTGGGCTGTATCAAAAGATGTGTGACTAGCAGATCCAGAGAGGTGATTCTGCCACTTTGCTCTGCTCTGGTGAGACCTCACCTGCAGTACTGTGTCCAGCTGTGGAGCCCTCACATGGGAAGGAGAGGGACCTGATGGAGCGGGTCCAGAAGAGGGCCACAGAGTTGATGAGGGGGCTGGAACACCTCTCCTACGAGAACAGGCTGAGGAAATTAGGGATGTTCAGCCTGGAGAACAGAAGGTTCCAGAGAGACATAAAGCAGCCTTCCAACACCTGAAGGGAGCCTACAGAAAATATGGAGAGAGACTGTTTACAAAGGCCTGGAGTGATAGAACAAGGGGTAATGGCTTGAAATTAGAGAAGAGCAGATTTAGATTGGATGTTAGTAGGAAATTCTTCACAATGAGGGTGGTGGAACCCTGGAACAGGTTGCCCAGCGAGGTAGTTGAGGCCCTATCCTTGGAAGTCTTTAGGTCAGGCCTGATAAAGCTCTGAGCAACCTGATCTAGTAGAGGATGTCCCTGAGCACTGCATGGGGATTGGGACTAGATAATCTTTGGAGGTCTCTTCCAATCCAAATTATTCTATGATTCTGTGATACAGCTTTCTTTACACAAAATATACATACATAAGTTCTCAAATTCCTCCAAATGATTTTTATATACAAAATATAATTTCCTGTAAGCTTTTGAGTACAGGTCCCTTTTAATTTTTCAGCCAAGAGACAACTTAAGGGTTTTAGGTCCTGAATGTGCAGTACATGAAGCCTAACGAAAACATGAATAAGAAATATCCATTGCAGGTCAGGTAGGATAGCAAGTGTCTCTTTTAGCAGATTTCTAGTTGTTTACACTGGGTTTTCCCAGGCTGGTATGCACACTGCCATATAGACAGACAACTTCAAAGTAATAACGCTTCATTGCACTCTGTGGTCCACCAGCAAGAGTGGGCATTGTGACCTCTGACTGTAGATGACATTTTGCTGTGGCCAGCTGCTCTCCATGCAAAACAAGGCTTATATCCTCTGTCTTAGGGAAGTCTTGCTTGTGCACTATGTTATGTCCATTGATAATTTCTTGGAATGATAGCCATCTAGGGTTTTTATAAGGTTGAATATAATTGAATGGTAGAGCAGAAGCCAGGAACACTCACACAAGCAGCAGCAACCAATGCACAACAGAAGCCAATAAAGGTTTCGTCCTTGGAGCTGTCTTTTCTAGCCACACAGCAAACTGACAGTTTAAGTGATGTGTCTCAGACTGTGAAACCTGGGAGCTGCTGTCTCAGGCTAATGCTATGCCTTGTTTCCTGTTTATGTTTCTGTGTATGTTGTCCTGCTCATCTTCTTACTACCTCTTTCCTATTTCTCAGGAGTTAAAGAATTAAAAATTAAAATGCCATAACAATGTTGCTATTTCTTAATTCATCTCAGTTGTTGAAAACAGTTTTCTACCCATTTCACAGTGCATTGCACCATCATTGTACTCTAAATTTTCCAGATTCTTCCACAGGCACATAATATCAACATCCATTTAATCTTCCCCTTTCCTTTCTTTCAAGACAAATTTTGCATTCTTGATTTAATCCCAGGTGCACCATCCCTAACCATTTGTGCAAAAGTGATGAGAAAGTATAGCTACACAGATGAGTTTTAGCAGCGATACTCAGAGTGATGAAAGGGGATTTATGTTCTAGAGCAAATCGATTATTTTCTGAAGAGCGGAAAATGGTGCATGTACTCAACAGCGAACTGCTGGGCTTTGCAACACAGCAATAATTGGTTTTGCTGGGGAAAAGCACCTGAATCAATAAGCACTGCAGTTGCAAACTGGTTTTGTTGATTAATCTCATGTTCTCAGCAACTTCTGAGCAACACAGTTGCTACTGTTGGCTATTACAAAATTATGCATGTTCTGAAGATCTACTAAACAACTGAAACCATAAACTGAAACTATACCATTTTAACAAGAAAAATCTCCTAGTTCTGCAATTTCAAGTCAATTTTAATCATTTGATATTCTTGTCTTTGTGTGGAAACTTTAATGCACTTCAGCTTGGTTGTCCTCTATCTGCAAAGCCATTTTAGAAGTCACTCGACTCAGGCTTTTGCAAAAGTTTTCATTTATTTAATGTCATGTCTAGGCTCCACTGTGACTTAGGAAGGAGCCACATTTCTAGTTCCCTTCTGTATGTCTGTGTTTGCCATTGCATATGTTAGAAAGTATGTAAATGACTATGGAAGTCTAAAGTCTTCCTTATATGGCTGCAAAGAGAAATTAATGATGGACAAGGATTATGTTTATACTGCAGTCAGGTATCAGGGCTTTCAGTAGGTGTCACTTTCACCTTTGTAAATGGTTTACATACTGACTCCCCAGGTATGACTATGCCCAAGGGATGTGAACACTTCCAGGACATCTTTATAAATCAATTATTCTGCATGGGAAATATTAAAAATTGTGATCTTCATTAAGTAGCAAGTGTTTAAATTGTAGTAAGCCCTGAAGGGGACATCTAAGCCTGAAAGGAAGCTGAGGGAGAAAAAGAATATAGGAGAAGACAGTTGTCTCCAGCTCAGTACCCTTTCCAGGAAAAGCTGTTCTGCAGACAGAACGTGTCAGAGAATCAGTTCCTGTCTGACAGCTGTGGAAACTGCCAGAGAGCTTCCCATCTGAATGGTACTGACATAGACTATCTCAGAAAAAGTACAGATAAATAAATAAATATCTCCTTTAAAATAAATAAATACATACATACATAAAGTTTTTTTCTTTTCACTTTTTTTCTCTACAGTTGTTCCTAATACACCTTACTTATGCTCTTCAGTATGATATACTGAATTTTTTTGTATTTACCACAAGGTCTAGCTAACATCATGGATGACCAAGGGGTATCTGGCAAATGGCAGTATCCCACTTTCAAGAGAATAGCCAGCTAGGCTATTGGTGTCCAAAACCTCAGCTCAAAAATGGCACTAATGCACAAAGAAGCAGCGAACTACAGCAGCTGGAAGCCTTAATGGGGTTTCCTCAGGCCTTTCTTCTGTCTTTTACTTAGAGATACTAATATTGTCACCCACAGCCTGACTGGTGATCAGCAAGTCTCTTCATCTGCCTCATTTTGTAAGCCCGCTGACTGACCTTTAAATTTTCACACCATCCAGCTATGACTGTCTAACACAACAAGGCAGTGGTATATGAAACTGAGAAAGCTGCTTTCTGAGCTCACTCTTAGCTGTAGGGGAAGGCACAACTGGACAGGAGAGAAGTGTTATCCATACATATTATCTACTGTATGTAAGTGCCCTTGTAAACTGAAGACACATCTATCAATACTCAATTTTAAATGGATTACCTAGACATTTCCTTTGATGGTAATATAGATCTGGAAATTAAGTGTAGTTAACCATATGGAATAGCAAAGAAAATGCATATTCCTTTAGATTCCTTCTGGAAATATGTTAACATTGCCTGAACAATCAAGTTACACAGTCTCCCTAAAAATTTAGACAAGATGAAATTAAGTCCTTGCAAGATGAAGAAGGGAACTGGCGAAAAAAACCCCAAACCAGTCCTGATCCTGCTCACTGATTGTACTTTAGAAAATATGTCACCATGGCAGCTTTTTTGACATTTGAGGCTCTTGCACAGACTTGGAAACAAGGAGATGCTTGCTCCACATGCACGAGGAACTGTCTTCCGAGACAAGCTTTCCATGCAAGGCATGGATCATTCACAACTGTCAGGTAGATGAGGCTCGGTTAAAAGGCTTCCAAAGCATATCAAACCTGCTGGGTTCCTTATAGCTAAAAGGAATCGTTAGAAGACACAATGACAGATTTCATTGTTTTCTATTTGTCTCTATTATGTACTCTACTGTAGAGCTATCTCGACAAGTTGTTTCCTTTAAGTGTCCTTCCATTCCTTCTACTAATACCATCTTCAAAGCCACAATCTCTGTGCATAGGAGGTGATAGGAGAAGTGTGAAAGCAATTAAAGATTTTTCTGTCAAAAACTGATCAAAATCAGAAGTTTTTCTTGCTTTCAGCTATTTTTAAATCAATCCAGGAATGACATCTGATTAATAGAAAATAAAAATCTGGGATAGAAAAATGCTTCAGAAAAAGAATATGAAGAGTTTTAATTTTAGGATGAGGGTGGTGGCATTTGTTTTCAAATAACTACCAGAGCAACTATGCATTTTATCAGCCCCATCTATAGAATAGAATAGAATAGAATAGAATAGAATAGAATAGAATAGAATAGAATAGAATAGAATTAACCAGGTTGGAAAAGATCTTTGAGATCATTGAGTCCAACCTATCATCCATCACTATCTAATCAACTAAACCATGGCACTAGGCGCCCCATCCAGTCTCTTCCTAAACACCTCCAGTGACAGTGACTCCACCTCCCTGGGCAGCACATTCCAATGGTAAATCACTCTTTCTGTGAAGAATTTCTTCCTAACATCCAGCCTAAACCTCCCCTAGTGCAGCTTGAGACTGTGTCCTCTTGTTCTGGTGCTGGTTGCCTGGGAGAAGAGACCAACCCCCTCCTGGCTACAACCTCCCTTCAGGTAGTTGTAGAGAGCAATAAGGTCTCCCCTGAGCCTCCTCTTCTCCAGGCTAAGCAACCCCAGCTCCCTCAGCTTCTCCTCATAGGGCTTGTGCTCCAAACCCCTCACCAGCTTTGTTGCCCTTCTCTGGACATGACTTCTCCACAATGTTAAATAGTATTTAATTATTTAGATTATTTTTAATTCAAGTAACAAAATAAAATGAGTTTTCTTCTGACTGGTCACACTTGAATTTACTCTGATTTCAGGTTTCAAGTAATTGTTGCTTTAGGATTTATGACTCTTGCTCATGAGCAGCTGGAGTTGGACAGTAAGGAGGCTCAGTAATAATAATGGTCTAAAAGCTTCAGATGAAGTTTGAGTGTCCCCAAGTACAGCAGAAATTCACAGACCTTTCAGACTTAAAAAAAAAAAAAGGCAGATTGATGTGTCCTGTTCCTGATGTGCTCCCAAATGCCTTAAACTTGTTTCAAGAAATGTAAAATTGAATGATACAGGAGAAAATATTCATGTTATTCCTGCCAATTTTTTTTAGTCATATTTTACTCTCCTCAGTGTTTGCACTGGCAGTACATCAGGCATCACCTGTCATGGACCCAGACCTTATGTCCCTAGATATACGTACAGGCTCCCAACAAAGAGGAGAGACTGCCTCAATAGGAATGTCAGTGGTTAAACACAAACTGATGGGTCAACATGAAACAGTGATGCAATGCTAATGAACAGTGCAGTCTCGATGGTGTTCTGTCTTACAGGCACTCACAGACAAGGTGAATTTCAATGAGGTCTATAAAATTTCTGGGAATTCCTTCTATGTAAAATGGACAAGTTAAAGCAAGTTGCCAGGAGGACAGAAAAACCTGGCACAACAGTGTGGCTGGCATGCAAACTTGACTTTACAGAATCACAGAGAATCACAGAATCAACCAGGTTGGAAGAGACCTCCAAGATCATCAAGTCCAACTAATCACCCAACCCTAAGTAATCAACTAGACCATGGCACTAAGCACCTTACCCAGGCTTTTCTTAAACACCTCCAGGGATGTCAACCCCACCAGCTCCCTGGGCAGCCCATTCCAATGGGCAATCAATCCTTCTGGGAAGAACTTCTTTCTAAGATCAAGCCTTAATTTCCCCCTGCACAGTTTGAGGCTGTGTCCTGCTGTTCTGTTGCTGGTTGCTTGGGAGAACAGACCAACCCTCACCTGGTTACAACCACCCTTCTGGTGGTTGTAGACAGTTGAAGGCATGATTGTAAAAGTCATGACAACTGCAGTAAGCTTAGGGCAACAAAATGAGTCCAGTATGAACTTTACATGGTTAGAGAGAAGGACGTTACTGTCAGTGTGATCAGAAATAGATGCCAGTGGGTGAAGCCCTTTCTTTGGAAAGAGATTTAGACTTTCTTTGGAGAGTGATTTACATCCTAAATAGAAGTCAGCTGAGTACAAGTAAAGGGTCAGAAAAGTCCTCAAGCTCTCCACTGAAGTTGCATTAAGGTAAATATGAAAAATAACAAGGGGAAGGGACAGACCCAGGAGTTACATCTTGGCAAAACAGTTACATTGGAGGAGACAGGGCAAAAGGCAGTGATACGTAATATCAATACAGCAGAAGAGAAGAACAGAAACCAGTGCTTTAAATATATATATATATATATATATATATAATTAGAGAAGAAAGGAACAGACCACCACACTTTGCATCAAGATGAGGAATGTGAAAGAAAGAGAGGACTTCTGCAGAAAAAAAAATGAATGGGCAAAACCATATAGGTCTCTAAGCACCAAAAGTCAAATCAACCACACAGATTTTTCTGTTGTCTGTTCTCTTTTCAGACATGACATAGGTAACAAAGGAGAGGTAAGGAGAAAAAGCAAGATGAAGGGAATGGTGGCAGTCAAAGGAAAGGATGCACTAGTAGAAGGACATCAAGAGGAGGCATGCAGAGGATGGATTGAAAGGAGGCCAGATGGGCAAAATTAGGCACACACTGATGAGGTGTCGATATGAATCTTGGCTTGCCCAGTAGGAGGTGGGAAGAGATTAGGTGGATAAAAGAACACAGAAGTTTCATGTGAAATTCTCAAGATTCTTGAATTGTATGGACATGAAGGGGGATCAGATGGAGACAGTGAGAAAGTAAAAGGAGAGGAAGCAGGAGGGAGAAGACTTTAGTGAAACAAAGAAGGAAACAGTGAAAGCCAGAGCTGAAAACATTACAAACAGCATCTTTGTTTCAGGGGAGGTGAAAGGGGATAACACTGATTTGACTTATATTTCCCAAATTTTGCATGCAGCTGCCATTTTCCTGCATGCAGCACAATGCTTATTTAAGAGCAGAAAATATCCTTTAGAAATGGAGATGGCCATTGTCTGTGTTTCACCAATGGTTGTGCTTCTCCATCAGCCAGTGTATCAATGGCAGCATCCTGCCTAAAATGAAATTGTTTTGCCTTGGCAGAAATACTAGCACCAGACGACTTTTGTTATCTTTCATTTGAGGCAATGAGCGAAAGAAAACTTCAGAAGTACTCATATGAATATTTAAAAGTAGGGAAAATAAACAGTCCAGATATGCTTCAATTCCATCTAGTTCCCACAGGCAAAATGAGGCTAATACATCTCTCCAAAGAGTTCTTATGCTGGCATTTATTGGTCCTCCTCAGCTACTGATTGGTGAGGCAAGAAACTAACATTCAAGAAACAAGCATATTAGAGGGTTCCTATTTTGTGCTTTGGAATTTGGACTTGCTTGCAGTATTACCCAGTTCCACCAATTCATTTCTCCTTGCACATGGAGATCAGTACTGAATCAGATTTGTCTGTGCCTTCATCTCCCTGTACTCCTATTACTGAAGGAAGGGACACTGTGAGTAAAGGGTGATTGAAAGGATTCCGATTCCATGCATCTGCGGTTCCTCAGGGGGGCCTTTACTTTATTTGCACTTGTCTGTAAACCATTTGCACCACATTTAACCCACTTTCTGACAGAAACAATAGCATGCTTAGTTTTTACTGCTCAGGTGGAAGTGTACTTGGGATATGTTGAGACAACCTGTTGCTGAGCAATTGTTGCTTTGTTTTCTGGAAGGATGAAAGTTACTGTTCAGCTCTTCCCAGTGCTGTCTTCTTTCTTATGCCTTCCAGATCTCACAGCTCACTGAGAACTGATACATGCAATATTGTTTTCCTGGAACCAATCCTATTTCCTGTATCACATCACAGGATGAAGCCATGAAATGCTTTCAGGTTTAACTCAGAAGAGTGGCTGACCAGGTGCAGCAGAAAAAGCTCACAATTGCCTATGTTAAATACACAATCACCTGAACTCATGTAATAGGTCTAGTTTGTCTGAGTAGACAACAAGATTCAGAATGAAGCAATGGAAAGACTGAAAAGAGCTGGATGCAGGCAAAAGCAAACTGTCTTCTGACAGAGACCTGGAACAGCCCTGCCCGGAGGTGTTTCTGATGCAAGCCAGGGGAACATGTTCACTTCATTAGGGGAAGCTTTGATGGCAGAGTGAAATACATCTCTTCCTCAAGAGATTTCTCCAAGATGAGATAATGATGCAAAACCTGCCTGATTTCCTGTGAAAGACCTTCTTTGACCTACCATCCAGAATGCATCTGCCATTGTGCAGTGCAGCAAGTTACAGAATCTCAGGATCACAGGATGTCAGCAGGTGGAAATGACCTCCAAAGGTCATCGAGTCCAGCCCCCCTGCCAGAGCAGGACCAGAGAATCTAGCGGAGGTCTCACAGGAACACATTCAGATGATCTTGAAAGTCTCCAGAGAAGGAGACTCCACAGCCTCTCTGGGCAGCCTGTTCCAGTGCTCTGTGACCCTCACAGTGAAGAAGTTTCTCCTCATGTTGAGAAGGACCCTCCTGTGCTGTAGTTTATATCCATTACCCCTTGTCCTATCACAGGGTGCAACGGAGAAGATCCTGTCCCCTCCCTCTTGACACCCAGCCCTCAGATATTTATAAACATTTATTAAATCCCCTTTCAGTCTTCTCCAGACTAAATAGCCCCAGATCTCTCAGCCTCTCCTCCTAAGGCAGTGCTCCAATCCCTTAATCATCCTTGTAGCCCTCTGTTGGACTCCCTCAAGAAGATCCCTGTCCCTCTTGAACTGAGGAGTCCAAAACTGGATGCAATATTCCATGTGAGGTCTCACCAGAGCAGAGTATAGGGGGAGGAGAACATAAAACCTATCCCCCACCATGTTGGCAGCAGGCCTAAGACAAGCCCAATATGAAAGGCAAACAGCAACCTCCTCACTATATGATTGAGGTAACTAAAGGTAGGTAGATAACAGATAAGATGGTTTACTAACCAAAAAAACCAAACCAGTTTAACTTACTTTGGCCAACATGAGGGGACACAGGGCAAATGAGGGGAAAATATGCTTTATAATTCTTTCTTCAACATACCTCCTAGTTTATGTCTTTAATTTTACTTTTATAAAAGCTTAATAAGATGTAGGTAAAATACATTCAAAATAACCATATTAAATGCAAAAATCTAAGGAAATTATACTATTTAAGTGAACTATTTCACTTTGACCAGAAATCATTCACCAAGCTTTTTCCATTAATTCTTGAATAGCTTTTTATTAACTGAAATCTGTGATTTTCTTTGAAGTAAATCTTGCTGAATTCTGGCAGTGACAGGCTTTTGGCTGCTAAATATTTTGCAATCAGTAGATACAGCAAATCTCAACTCACATGTAACCAACACAAAGAAAAAAATGTTAATTTGCTTGACACTGCTGAAGGACAGTTATGAAAGAGGGTACATGGAGAAAATCATTCTTTCTCCTAATGAAAGGAGGTTCTTTCAGAATCTACCGTCTTGATGTTATCTCTTCTTTCAACTATTCAGTGTATAAATTCCCTCTCTGATTTCAGCAGTGCTGTCAGCAAATATTCCAGGGTTAAAAGTAGAAAATTCGAGCAACTTATTCATAACCTTAGCCTCCTTTTTCATTTGCAAAGCAGTGGTGAATACATTCAGTCTTCACAAATGTGGTCATTGCCAAGAGTTTTTTCAACTGATCATTCAGTATGCATAACAAACAGAATCACAGAACTGCCAGGGTTGGAAGGGACCTCAAGGATCATCCAGTTCCAACCCCCCTGCCATGGGCAGGGACATCTCACATTACATCAGGCTGCTCAGAGCCAAATCCAGCCTGGCCTTAAAAACCTCCAGGGATGGGGCTTCTACTACCTCCCTGGAACAGGTTGTCCAGAGAGGTAATGGAAGCCACATGCCTGGAAGCCCCATCCCTGGAAACATTCAGAGGATTTTAGTTTTGATCATTTGCTATGTGTTTTTCCTTATTTGGGTAAATCATTATCTACTCCTTAACTCATACAGGACTTCCCATTCCTGATGCAGGTGCTTGCACACACCCTTGCACAAGAATTCATGACATAATTTCTTTGCATGAATAAACTTGTGAGAAAAGATTACATGATTGTATGAAATTATCATCCAACAGCTGATCAGCACCATATCAGGCACTCTTGTAAACAAGGCTGATGAAAGATTTGGTTATAGTTTTCTTACCAACTTCAGTTAAGGTTTTCATGGTAGAGGTGGCCGTGAACTGTCTCTTCTGTGCAACTTCATAAACACCTCAGTAATGCCTTTCTGGGGCAGATTTTTTAAAGGGCATTCAAAACAACTAGCTGCAGGATTGCCTCCAAGTAAGGCATGTGTAAAGGCTGAAATGAGTATTGTTTCTTCAGCAATGGAAAAAAGTCCCAAGTAATACTAATGTACACCCAAGCTGAAAAGAAGCCACTCAGTCCAGCAAGAGCAAGAAGCACCTGATGCCATGCAAAATGCTCTTTTGAAATATACAACAAATTTTCAACACCAAGGAAGAATTCTTACAGACAGAGTTTAAAATGTTATTCACACGTGGAAACATTGCCAGTGATACACATGCTTTGACCTGTAGCATGGTCCTGAGCAAAGCTAATTTGATAAGCCACATACCTGCACTTAGCTGTTCCACTAAGTCGCTGTGGCTTTCTGCTCAGGACTCAGGAGTTGCCATGAGCAGTGTAAGGTTTGAAGCAGGAACATTACATGTGCCTAAATTCTAAGCCATGATGTCACTAGAATTAACTTCCTGAAGAAGGAAAGTTTGGCTCTTCTGGGCATGAGCAACATCTTTTTACAGAGCAGCAAATTCAGAAAGTGAAACAGGGAAAAGGTGACAAAAAGCAACAGAAAAAACACCCCAAACCTTTTTTGTACAACCTTCCTCAGGTCACTGAAAGTGTTCCTGTCTGTCCAGGCTTTTTTCTACTCTCTTTTCCTTTTGGTGTCCCTTTTTGTTGCCAACCGTTCATTGATCTCTCTCCACTTTTGTGTAAATTATTTACCCTTTCACCAATATACCACAGAGTCAATGAATCACTGCATTAGTCATTATGAATATATAAATCTCTGGTTATCTGTTCCTGCATGTGTAGGCAGACAATATATTCAGTAATAAACCATGTGCTGAAATGGAGAGATTTATCTGGGGTGTAATCTTTGGGAAAATGCTTGCACTTAATACAAACCTGTGAAAGTGTGATCTCACCTGGTGTCTCTCCAAGGGGAGAGGAGGGTGTAGAGAAGCAGGACTGGTTGGGGTCCTTACAAAAGAAAGATTGTTGATGAAAATTCAAACAGGACAGCATAAAAACCAAAAACCTCTCCACAGAGGAATTAAAATAATAACAGTAAAAATAACAACAAGCTAACAGAAAGGAAAACCACAGTGAATCACAGCAGAAGGAAGAAATCTGTAAGTAACAAAAGAAACTCCAATACAGCTTTCCATATTCCTGGCAATGCAGATAATCCTCTGAGGCAGAAAAGTGGAAAACATGACCAATAAAAATTCCTCAACGATAATTTTACTTTAAAAAATCTTCCAAGTCCTTTTACTGTATTATCTCCCAGACAAAGCTAGCAGCTTGTGAAAAGCTCAAATCTTTAGAGTAAATTAATCATCAGCTGGATTTTATGTTGATTGTGGTGGAGGTAATGTTTGAGTGCAGCCAGGGAGAAGTCAACTTTTGTGAACAACAGAAGTAGCAAACACAGAGGGATAACAGTTGGCTGGCCGCTGCTGCACAGACAGTACAAGGCTAAAAATGAGCACAGTCTAAATCCACTGGATCTCATAAACCACAATATCTGGGGGCAACTGCGTGATGCTTCCTTCCCTTACACAGACATCCTTCAACAGTGTGACTTGGCCTCATGAGAAATATATCAGTGAAAACAAAATGCTTTTAATTTCTGCTCTAGACAGTAAGAAATAACATAGAATAATGCATCAGACCATTGCATTACAGAGCAGTAGAGAAGGAGAAGAGAGGAGAGGCTGCATAATGTCCTACTGACTGTTCTCTCAGTGTATGTCCTCCTTGAATGCAAAGTGTAGACAATGTCTCAGTGTGAAGGGATGACTGGCAGACACTGTGGTGCACAATTAACTGTGTGATTGTTCATAGTGTTATCTCTTCAAATACTTCACCTACATGTAAATTTCCTGCTGCAGATTTACAGAAGAGTTATGCAGGGATTGTGTTGCTGGACAGATGGGCAGAGCACAGCGGCATGAGATTTAACACATCTAAGTATCAGGTTCTACACATTGGCCACAATAACCCTAGGCAGACTGGGGACAGAGTGGCTGGAGAGCAGCCAGGCAGAGATGGGCCTGGGGGCAATGGCTGACAGTAAGCTGAACATGAGCCAGCAGTGTGGCCAGGTGGCCAAGAAGGTCAATGGCATCCTGGCCTGTATCAGGAATAGTGTGGCCATCAGGATCAGGGAAGTCAGGCCTCTTCTCCCAGGCAACCAGCAACAGCACAAGAGGACACAATCTCAAGCTATGCAGGGGGAAGTTTAGGCTTGATCCTAGAAGTTCTTCCCAGAAAGAGTGATTGCCCACTGGAATGGGCTGCTCAAGGAGATGTTTGGGTCGACATCCCTGGAGGTGTTTAAGAAAAGACTGGATGAGGCACTTAGTGCTATGGTCTAGTTGATTAGTTAGGGTTGGGTGATTGGTTGGACTTGATGATCTTGGAGGTCTCTTCCAACCTGGCTGATTCTGTGATTCTGTTGAGTCATACCCTCAGACATGAAACATTCTCCACTTTTTTAAAGTCAGCAACAGAATAACACAAAGATCTCTTGGTGTGTCACATTCTGAGCTTTCTCTCCCTCCTCTCCACCAGCCTTTTGGAATACCTGACAGTCAGGCAACAGCATGGATCTAGAGTCCAGTCTAGACTTGTTGCATGATTTTTTTCTTGGGTCAGTGTATTTGATGCCATGATGCAGATTGTTTATGCCATGAACAGGAATCTGTTCATCTTGTACCTTGCTTTAATTCTGCACTGGTTTAAGGCAGAAGTCTCATAAACTCAGTGTCAGCTGAGTCAGGTTTATGGTGCAGGTGTGGCAACCACAGTGAAACTGCCTTTTATGTGCATGTGTAGTACAATTGTGTAACATATGTGCTACCTGGGGGCATCTGGCACCTCTTCTATTGTTCCAGTTAACTACTGATTCCCCTTAACCTACCACAACTATGTCCCTCCTTTAATTTCTTTGCTTTTCTGATGTTCTGTGCAAATATAGAGAGATATTTACAGCATGAAAATCATAGAATCATTGAATGGTCATCTAGGTCATCTAGTCCAACCTCTTCTGCAGTAAGCGGGGGCATCCTCAACTAGACCAGGTTGCCAGAGCCCTGTCAAGCCTCATCTTGAAGATCTCCAGGGATGGAGCCCCAACCCTACCTGTTCCATTGTTTCACTACCTTCATGGTAAAGAACTTGTTCCTACATCCAATCTAAATCTGCTCTTCTCTACTTTGAAGCTGTTGTCCCTCATCCTATCACTACAGGCTTATGTAAGCAGTCTCTCTCCAGACTTCTTGCAGACCCCCTTCAGGTACTGGAAGGTTGTTATGAGATCTCCAGGCTGAGCAAACCCACTAATTTTCAGTGTTTCAGTTATAATCTGTCACACCTTCATAAAGTGGTATCTAGGAAGGTGCTCACCCTTCAACAAGTTCAGATGGTAACTGATGATCTGGATCTCTGAGGTGCTGTCCAAATGCTGTTGGTATGTGCCCAGGCAAGTCCCACTAAAATCCGCTAGAAAACTGTGTGTTACCATGAGAAAGGCTTTTCTGGTCAATTTTTGGAGCAGTAAAAAAAACCAAATAAATAGGTGTCTAAGTATGTTGAGTGACAACACCCCATCCCTCCTCCTAGAAAGACAGATTTCATTTAACTGTAGAAGATAAGCAACCAGAAAACTTTTCCTAATCAAAAAGGGACATGACCACAAAGGGCTCTGTACACTCACGATGCCTGAAATCCTCCTGGGCTTCATTTCCTTAGTTTAGATCCTATTGATCCATCAAGCTTTTCAGAGACAAATAACTAAGACTTAATCAAAATTACACCCAGGATGTGTTTGCTATGTTTTGTGTTAACTTACTCCAGCATTACTGACCAAATACTTTGGTATTACTTACCAAAATGCTTATTTTCTAAATAACCAGAAATGGCATTCAGGATTATTTCTGTTTAAAACAAAACAAAACAAACAAAGGCATGACAAAAAATCAAACATACAAACAAACAAAAAACCCAAACAAAACCACCCAACACCACATTCAGATTTAGTTTGGGAATGGTTTTCAAAATGGATCAAAGAAGAGGAAGGTACTGAGAGACAAATGCAAATTGGTAGTTCTGGCACTAATACGGAATCACACAGAATCACCCAATCACCAAGGTTGGTAATACATACACTTAAAAACTGTTCTCAAGCAAATTACTTGTCCTGCAGGCATGTTTTAGGATTTTCTTATTCAGTTCACTGAACTGGTTCACTTTTATTATCTCGCTAAAATTGTGGCTGCACTAATTACACTTAATGCATCTAGCAGATTAGGTAACTGGGCAATATTCTTCTCCCCTGGGAAGAGGAGGCTTAGGGGAGACCTTATGGTTCTCTACAACTACCTGAAAGAAGGCTATAGACAAGTCTGGGTTGGTTTCTTCTCCCAGGCAACCAGCACCAGAACAAGAGGACACCGTCTCAAGCTGTGCCAGGGGAAGTTTTGGCAAGAGGTGAGGCAAAAGGTTCTTCACAGAAAATGTAATTGGCCATTGGAATGTGCTGCCCAAGGAGGTAGTGGAGTCACCATCCCTGAAGGTGTTAAAAAAAAAATGATTGGATGTATCACTTGAAGCCATGGTTTAGCTGTCATGAGGTGTTAGGTATTAGGTGATAGGTTGGACTTGATGATCTCTGAGGTCTTTTCCAACCTGGTTGATTCTATGATTCTATGATCATTTAAAGCTTGAGGTATATGCGCATATATATAAATAAATAACTATTTTTTAAAGGTTTTAATATTTTTTTTTCATGGAAAACCTCTGTGGGTTGTTACTTCTTACATGTAAAAAGCAAGCTTCTGGAGAGTTTAATTGGATTATAATTACATTTGATAAGGAATAATTTTTTTAGAAATAGATTCCTTTGTTTTCCACATTCAGAGCTGTTGAAACTGAATACAAAAGACATCTTTTAATGGTAGGAGAATAGATAGTTTTAAACTTCTACCTCCTCTGTTGTTCTTTGATTCGTAGCATGATGGAAATCGTGCGAATAAGGGGGAGCAAGCCTTACTACTGCATGTTTTCAATATTCTAAAACAGGAACAAAGAAGGGGGTTGGGATGGAGGAGATATTTCTTAAGCATTTGTAGAGAAAAATGGTTTTGTCTTTGAAGTACCTGGTTCTATTTAAGCACCAGATCTACATCTTTATCTTTCGAATTTCCAAGCCAAGGGATAAAATGGAACAGAGCGTTTAGTATCTTGTTCAGGATGTTTGAGATAAGAAAAATCATAGCTTCAAAAAATAAGACAAATGATGGCAGAATTGATCCATACCATTTCTGTCAGTGTTTCTGTATTATCAGTAGGGGAAACTCTGACAGTAATCTATAGACCAGCTTCTGCCAGCAGTTATCACTCTGTGAGGCTTCTTCATCTCTCTCAGTTACTAGTTGCCTATCTATTCTGATAAATCAAAATTATTGTGAAGTGCAGTGGCACAGAAGGTGGCATAGAGCAAACTTTGGTTGGAGACAATGAGATTATTAGGGGTTCAAATAATTAAAGTGCCTCATTATTATTTACTTTGCAAGAAGGTTGATGTTGGACTATAGTTCCTAATTCTTTCAAAGTACCACCAAGAAAAAGACCAAACAAAGTACTAAAAGTATCATGGTAACAGTCCTAGGAGCTTTCTGACCCTTGCTCTAGAGAAAAGGAACAAGGATGTGAAATCTTTATATTAAGGGGTTTGTGAAGTCCTGAGTTTCTATACAGAAACAGCAAGGTATGCATAAATATCATTTGTAGGTATAGCTCTGATAACCAGCCCTGCCTCACTTCCACACTATGAGTGTCCATAAAGTCCAGGTTTTGCTCCTATAATTGTATCTCAGAAGCTGACAAGATCTCAAGCATCATGTGTTATACAATATAGAATAAAGTGCAATGAACCACTGCCATACATGCTAAGTGACCCAGGGAAACACCCAGCTAAGCTTGTGCTAGTTTATTAAACAGTGCAAAATTGTCCCTGGACACTGCTACTCAAGCACCTCTGCCAGGCTGGGGCAGAGCAGCCTCTGACAGTTTGAGTCTGCACCATCCAGCACTCCCCTAAGCAGTCCCTAGGCAAAACCCAGGGACCTCACCAAACAAGCAGTTTTAGAAGATAAGAGAAAATAGAACATCAAGGACTTTGTGTGCTGGTTGGTGTCAGCTCCAACAGCTCCAGGCACATTCAGCTTCCTGGATAGAGATGCAGCAATAGAGGCAATCTGAGATTTAAAAGTTCAATTAAGTGTTTAAATTCTCCATGCACATATATATTTCTCTTGAACTGTTCTCTGAGCTAGTAAATCCCAGTAACTGTCATATACTTTGGTGCTTTATATCCTTTAACTTTAACTGAGTTTCATTGATGAAGATTTTGGTCAACAGGAATTTTTTTCCACTGCATGTAATCACAAATATTCTCTATCAGGGAAGCATTTGCCATTAAAATGTGGGAAGATGTGCTTACCAGCACCTACCTGAAACCACTGAAACATGTTTTATGATGATAAAAAATATAATCTGTAAAGATTCTCAAACCAAATACCCGAGTGAATAGTTGTAGGTGGTTTACGTTACTTAGTTTGTAACAAGCTTTTCTCCTCTTCCCATTCACACAGCTTCACATCCAATTTATATTGTAGTCAGGCAAGCTAACTTGCCATCTGCCCCACACAGGACAGACAAACATTTGTTTTCAAGCAGCTGTGCTGGTAGTAAGGTTATCACCCCCTCTCATGTCTGATTTTTTGCTACCTGTTAGCAGAACCGCTTGTCTGATTGCTCCCTAAGTAATTGAGTTAGAACGACCTCTATGAGCAAACACCTGCTACGCGATTTATTTAAGGTAGCTGGTCCCTTCTGGACTGAAGCAAGCCAGGGAGCGTTCACACAAGTGTCTGTGCTGACACCTGCGAAGCAATAGCCTGTAGTTGCAAGGTAGTGTAAGAAACTGAGGGCAGACTGGGGTGAGCATCTTTTTCCACTAACAGATTT
Source organism: Dryobates pubescens (assembly GCF_014839835.1). Taxonomy (NCBI): domain Eukaryota; kingdom Metazoa; phylum Chordata; class Aves; order Piciformes; family Picidae; genus Dryobates; species Dryobates pubescens. Next base: position 15,237,753 of record NC_071623.1, on the reverse strand, counting down.
CAACAGGGAAGACAGTATCTGTCCACATCCAAAGTGAGATAACTTTCCTAAATATGATCATGTCAAAGCATAACATCACACTACATAAGAACAATTGGTTTTTTTCACCCTCTGTAATCACAGAATCAGAGAATGGTCCAGGCCAGAAGGAACTACCAAAGGTCATCCAGTCCAATCTCCCCACAGTCGGCAGGGACATCCCCAACTAGATCAGGCTGCCCAGGGACTCGTCAAGCCTCACCTTGAATATCTCCAGGGAAGGGGCCTCAACCACCCCCCTGGGCAACCTGTTCCAACGTGCCACCACCCTCATAGTGAAGAACTTCTTCCTGATATCCAATCTAAATCTGCCCTTCTCTAGTTTGAAGCCATTGCCCCTTGTCCTGTCGCTGCAGGCCCTTGTAAACAGTCTCCCTCCATCCTTCCTGTAGCCCCCCTTCAGGTAATGCTATTACTGCGCTAAATGCTGCAGTGAAATATGTGTGTATTCCCAGATAGGATCAAATGAAAAACACAGTTTAGTAGCAGGTTTTGTGTTGGTTTGTTTGGTTGTTAGTTTTTTGGTTTTTTGTTTTTTTTTTTTTTCATTATCCTGCCTCTTTGAGGCAGGGAAAAACAAAACAAAGCAAAACAAAACAAAACAAAAACCCCAAACAAACACACAAAACCACCACTACCAAAAACTAAATAAATAAGTTAATAAAATAAAGACAAAGTACTTTATTTAGTGGCCAATGAAGGTAGTTTTCTTTAAGTGTAAACTTTAAAAGAGGGAGAAATCTTTCCCTAAGTTCCACCTGTATATACACAAAGAAGGTTATTCTGGAGCACCTCTCCTATGAGGACAGACTGAGGGTGTTGGGGCTGTTCAGTCTCGAGATGAGAAGGCTCTGAGAAGACCTCATTGTGGCCTTCCAGTATCTGAAGGGGGCTACAAGAAAGCTGGGGAGGGACTTTTTAGGGTGTCAGGTAGTGATAGGACTAGGGGGAATGGAACAACACTAGAAATGGGTAGATTCAGATTGGATGTTAGGAAGAAGTTCTTCCCCATGAGTGTGGTGAGACACTGGAACAGATTGCCCAGGGAGGTGGTGGAAGCCTCATCCCTGGAGATTTTTAAGGCCAGGCTGGATGTGGCTCTGAGCAGCCTGATGTAGTGTGAGGTGTCCCTGCCCATGTCAGGGGAGTTGGAACTAGATGATCCTTCAGGTCCCTTCCAAACCTAACAATTCTCTGATTCCATGATTAAGTTCTGCAAAGCATGTTTCTTATTTGTATTTTAAATCAACAGTCTCGACCTTTGTGGTCATTTAATTTTACAAAAGGGACATTCAGAGAAACAAACCAAAAGTGTCCTTGACTACATTAAAGGATCATGGTTTAATTCATGATTTTTTATTCCTTAATCCTAAAATGTTTATGCATTATAAAATGACACAGGGCTGATTGATTTTTAGCTAATAGATGGAAGATTTATGCCATCCTGGAAGGATTCTCAACACATGTGGTCTTTTCAGCAAAGCAAGAGAATCCCTCCTTGCATAACTCAGTATTTGATTCTCCAGCAAGTAATACATATCCAGTCTGGTCAGAGAATCTCCAGCCTGAATTACAGCTCAAGCACAAAGCTGGAGAAATTCTGTCTTACTGTCCCGTTGCAGTCTTTGCTTTCTGCCTCCAGCACCTCCCACATGCTATTCCCCTGTGATATGAGTATCTGAACTTAAACACTGACGCATGACTTGAAGATATCTGCTGGACTGGTCTCACTAGACTTCTGAAAAATCATTTTAGTGGTTTTCTGCCATCATAACAAAGAGTTTGCACTTTTTTGGTACTTCAGAATGTTTCTTACATTAAATAAGCCACTATTCTACAGTGGCACACATGCAAGCCACTTTTCAATATAGGGACCTGCCTTCATCTTGTGTCTGGGGAATAGTGTCAGACAATTCTGTCTGAGCCTTTGGTCTTTGGTAGAAGTTATGTCCAGACAGAGATGACAAAATGAAGCCATTGATATTAATTGGGAAAAAAAAAATCTCTGTGTGGAAAAGAGGTTATAAAAAACTTATCTGCAATGGCACATCCAATATATTAGTTCAACTTCAAGTATTTCAGTAATTATTCTCCCTAGTCACTCTAAAGTTTTCTATTCTGAAGAGAAGGGCTAGTGTCTGTCTAGACTGAAAGAACTCTGCCCTGAAGCATTCAGATGAAATCTAGGGTTCTGGTGTCCTCTGCCCTTACTAGACAGTAGAGCAGTTTATAAAATTTGTGACCCATTTTTCACCAATATTCATGGAAGCATTCAGATCTATTCATTTCTAATTCCCAAGCAGAGAAAGAATTATTCCAAATACTTTCTCTCAGCCCCTGTTTTTAAAGGGAGGTTAAAATTATGGAAATGGAACTTCTTCTCATGGGAAGGAAAGCCGAACATCCTTGGCTGCTGTCCTTTTAAAACTGATATAATTAAGTCCCAGGAAAGATACATCTTAACAGAAGAGAGATTGATTTTAATGAATAATAGTTTCTTTGTAAAGACAGAAATGTGTCTGCAATGAAGGTCTTGGCTTTGTAAGACCAAGAAGAGCAGAACCCACTTGAAACCACAACCTCACCAGAGGCTATAACTGAATGAAATTTTGTATAACAAAGGCAACTTGTGGAAACATGTTCCCTGCATGTTTCTCTAGCTATTTTCCCCTTTTCATAAATAAAAACTGTGACAGACTCAGACACCACAACAATCAGAGCCAGCAGAGCTTGTGGAGGAGTTACACAAGCTGCTGCAGACAGACCCAGAAGTCTGTCACAGCCATGACCTTAAATAGCTTTTCTTTCTATGCCAGTTCAAGCCATTGTTTGACTACACACAAATCTAACTTCAGAGATGCTAACACAGAAGCACAAATGCTGTGGCCACATAACACGAAGCGTTATTTGTGTTGAACCAGTATGAATTTGCTCTGCCAGCTCAGAGCTGCTGAAACAATATCAAATGGTTATGTTCATACAGGCAGGCTTCATACCATGTTGTGTATTTACACCACACTGTTTTCCTAACAGGTATCATCAGCACTTCCAAATCATGTGCATGGCCTATCTGGACAGGAATACAGACATACACTTATGCATAACCCACTTCAAATTTGTACTGCTGCATGGTTCACTAGTGTCTCATTCAGCAGTACAGATCGTGGGGGCTCAAACTCCACCTCTTCAGTATCAAGACCCTGATGAGAAGGACCCTTTCTGCTTCCACCTTCCCTTCCTCTTCTTTTTCCCCTTCTCTTCTCCTCTCTTCTCCTCTCTTCTCCTCTCTTCTCCTCTCTTCTCCTCTCTTCTCCTCTCTTCCCTTCTGTCTTCATCTTCACTCCAATTTTAATTTCCATTTTTGTTTCTGACAAAAATGAGATGATGTGGGGCTGTTCTCCTACCTGACCACCTCTCCACCTCTCCACTGGCTTTCCTTCATGAGGAAGGAAAAAAACAAACAAAAAAAACCCACCACAGCCAAACAAAACCCCACACACACAAACAAAAAACAACAAAAAGAAAAACACCAAAACCAAACAGACAAATAAAGCTCTGAGGCTTCCTATAGTTTTGACCTGGAATACAAATAGACCCAAGGGAAAGTATAATACTGATCACTGGAATGCCTGGGGGCATTTACAAGTATTTAAAGATTTCTTACTCACATACAAGTTTTGACTGCTACACATAAACAGGAGTATCCATTAAGTACTTAGTTCAATGCTTTCATTTAGCAACAAAACTACCTTATATCCAGAATGCCATTAGCATAATTTCTTGAAGGAATAAACCCCGTAGCCTGAATAAATAACTAATTAAATAAAACACCCACCCCCCCCCCCCAACCATCAACAAAAGCCAAACCCTAGAAAATCATGTGATATGTGCATTTCTTAAGAAGCAAGCCTTGGTACTATTTAAAAAACAATAAAATAAAGCTTGAGCACTAATATGGACACATAACTCTGTCCCTAAAGCTTCATGCTCCTGAAGAATTATTTAACACAGAAAGGACACAGGCTTGAACAGGGTTCAGCAGATCTTCTCATCTTCCTGAGATGCTTCTCTGCAGTCCTTCCCTCTTAGGTGGCACCAGTACTTTTCTCTCTGCCAGCTGTCACTGCTCTTTCTAGTTCATTTTCCATTAGATGATACATGATTGATGGTTGATGGGTTGGATTGGTTGATGGGTTGGACGCAATGATCTTGAAGGTCTCTTCCAACCTGGTTTATTCTATATATTCTATATTCTATGAATAAGAATAGAAGTTTTTCAGCACATCCTGGAATGAAAAGGTCAGTAGTGTGGTTTAGGAAGGCACAATCATGCCCCTTTTATCATAGAATGGTTTGGGTTTAAAGTGACCTCCAAAGGTCATCTTAGTCCAACGTCCCTGCAGTCAGAAGGGGCACTCTCCACTAGACCAGGTTGCTCAGAGCCTTGTCCAGCCTTACATCGAATATCTCCAGGGATGGGGCCTCAACTACCTCCCCAGGCAACTTGTTGTAATGTTCTACCACCCTCGTGGTAAAGAACTTGTTCCTAACACCCAGTCAAACCTACTCTTCTCTAATTTCAAGCCATTTGCCCTCTTCCTATCTCCTCAGGCCTTTGGAAACAGTCCCACTGCAGCCTTCTTGTAGGCTCCTTTCAGGTACTGGAAGGTTGCTGTTAGGTCTCCCCAGAGCCTTTTCTTCTCCAGCTCCATCAGGGAGGGGATCTCTTTCTTAGAGTGGATCTTCCATATGGAAGAATCTGAAGAACTGGGCTATCAAACCTCCTGAAGTTTAACAGGAGTTTTCAGGGTCTGTGCCAGGGCAGAATCGCCCCATTTTTTTGGTGTAAGTTGATGCTGGGGGCCATCAGCTCTGCCACAAGGACTCTGGGGGTGCTGTGGGATTGTCAGGACAAATGTCAATGCCATGTGTCAATATCTCACCAAAAGGCATCCCACTGCTAAGTCTAGCTGTAGAACACTGACTTTGACCTTTGATTTCACAAGAAAAATCAGTCATAACTATCAGGGGAGAAATAAATAACCACCATCAAAATCCAAAATCTTCTTTTGGTGACTGGTTTGTGTCCAGTTGTATTGATCTTTCTGCACACAGACCATTTCCCTGAATAAACATCAACTTTTCTGCTCAAGCATCAAGCAATTATTCATGTAACTCTCATTCCTAACCTAATGTTACTGGCAATAAAGAAGATAGCACACATTGCAAGTATTTTTAACCTACGCTGGCAAACACTTTGTGTTCTTTATGGGTTGGTTTGCTGTGATGTGTTGCAGTGCTATGGTACTATTGCTTGTGATTTTACTCTGTTTGGAGCACAATGTCAGCAGCAGATGGATTATTGCTTGTATGCACGTAGGTAGGATACAGTGGCCTGGGAAATGAAACCATTGTTTGCAGATCTCTATGCTGGTTCCTTCCTGGTAGATGGACACAGCAAAGTGATAGGAATTCCTCAATATGAAACCCTTGCTGATTTTTTTATAATACAATATACAAAGTAATGGAAACAAAAATCACTGGTGAGTCACAGCTGTGAAAGCCATTTCTATGCATCATTAGCATATGTATTTACAAGAAGATATAAAATGCACAGGGATTTAGCTGTGAAACTCCCATAGGGGATCTATATGTGGAATAAACATATGTACATCATACTGCAAGTTTATTTATGCTTTAAGTGTTTGGGTAACTTCATAGCATAAGTTTTCAGGTATGGTTTTAAGAGCCAGATTTGGAGTTTTTAATGATCTCAATTAGGTAGGAAAAAATCTCTTCTCTCAAAAGCAAGGACTAAATGACATTTCTCTCTACAGCTGGCTTATTAACTAAATGATGCAAAACAACCAAAGAACCATAGCATGGTCCAAGTTGAAAGGGATCTTTAAAGATCACCTAGTTCCAACCCTCCTGCCATGGGCAGGGACACCTCCCATTAGGCCAGGTTTCTCAAAGCCTCATCCATCCTGCTCTTACACAGTTCCAGGGATGAGACATCCACAGCTTCTCTGGACAGCCCTTTCTAGTGTCTCACCACCCTCACAATAAAGAACCTCTTCCTAATGTTTAGCCTAATTCTACTCTGCTCTAGTGTAAAACCATTGCCTCTTGTCCTATCACCAAATGCCCTTATAAAAAGTCACTCTCCAGCTTTTCTGTAGGCACTCTTCAGGTACTGGTAGGCCACTGGAAGCTGATTAGGTGCCTTTTTATTTTCTAACATCAGTGGCAATGGAGTCCTCTGGTCATATCCAGCCTAAAAATTAGGAAGAGATAGGATCAGGCTGTAGACAACAGCATCTTCAGAAACTGTAAGCAAAGCAGCAGCACACTAACAAATTGTACATCATGTGTTTGCTAAGGTGAAGTACACAGAATATAAAAGCAGCCCCTACTGAACTGAGTCATCTACGTGGAAGGGAAGGCTGCTGGCTGGTCCAGCTCAGGATTAATTATTGGTGTTTATAAATTACTATCACAAGTGCTCACAGACATTCACTGAGGAAGGTGTAACAGGTTAATCCCTGAGAATGAAATGAGGGGTCTCACACCCAGATTAACCTGGCTGTTTCCACCCCAACACAGAAGTGAGGGAAAAGTAACACAAAAAAACCTCTGAGTTCAGATAAAGAGTTGAAGTAAGAGTTTACTGAATAAATGAGCTAATAATAATAACATGCACAATTACCTCAGCAGAAAGGCATACCAGAAAGCAGCAGAAAATAAAAGCAAGTGAGCTAAAATCCCAAACCAGGGAGCTCCTTCCCTATCCCTTCCTGTCCTGCTGCGACCTCAGCAGAGAAGAGCCAACACCCAAAACCCCAGAACCCAAAAGCAGCAACTGGAACAGGAAGCTTCTCATGTTACAATCTGAACTTCAAGCCCTGTAACACTTGGCTCCAGGCAGCATTTTTATTTTGAAGCTGGCATGAAGCAGGAGGTTTTGAATAACAGCAGCAAATTTAAATTGAACACATAGCAGAAGGCTAATGGCTTGTAGAAGAGTCATTAAGTTCCTGCTGTCCCTCTCCCCTTTTATGTGTGTCTTCAAGAATAACACCTGAATAAGTTTTATAGAGACTATGGTAACCTAAGCTTGGCTTCTACCCATCTCTCTACATCTTTCACACTTTGAACCTTGAGATGTAAGCAAAGATAACCAGGTAGAGGGTATGAGTGAGTCAAGAATTGCAGGGATGCTTACATAGACAGTGCAGATGCAAACAGACCTGTGGAACTTTAGCTGCTCAGTTCATGTCAGAAAGCTCTGGAAGCAGCTCATCACTGATAATGCTTGCCTTGGCTGCGAGCACTACACCATGCTGATGCAAAAGGCAGGTCTAGCTTGGAGAAGATCCCTTTCTCTCTCTCTTTCATATACCCACATCACACACATGCACAAAACCCCAAAGTGAATGATGCAGCGCTCCTCCTGACCTGAAGAATATTCTAGCTCTAGAGAGGGATAATGAACATGCAGGCCCCCCTCAAATATTCTCCCTGCTGCAGGTGCTGTCAGGTTCCTGAGCCACGTGGCAGCAGAACTGGACCAGTAAGTCTACAAAGGTTGTTCTCCACAGGACTGTATTAGATAATTCTGACAATGAGTGTGTGCCAGGATATAAAATTTAGTATCTTTGCTTTCTTAATAGCCTGTTGATTCACTTGTAAGGTACTTAATCAAAGCATGATTGAAAAGAAACTGTACATTTCATCACTGAAGTACCTGGATTTTTGTTTAACTTCCAGCCAAAGAAAATTACCTCTGTGCCAAACAAACTGAGCCAAAATCAGTTTTGTCTTCCATGTCCCTCATGGCAGTGGGTTATGGAGTTCAGACTGATCCTACAGAAATTTTTAAAGAGTTTGCCTTCTCCTTTCTAATGAAAGGTGGTTTTTTTTACTGTAGTGGCATGACCAGGGCTCTGCCCCTGCTGTAATATGCTACACTAGATGATACCATAAAATGGGAAGTGCACACTCCATGAACTGAGACTTTCTCAGGTGCTGCAACTTCTGTGCCCTCACACAAAAATTCTGTGCAAAAAGAACTCTCACAAGGTGCAGTTTGTTGCTTCTTTAGTCTCATGTAATCATCACATGAATATAAACCTCTAGTGTTCCACTCAGGTTATGCCTTGGTTTTAGCCATTTCCAGACATTTCCCTGTTTTGAGCATTCTCATACACACCTTGTCCCTTCCTAGGGTGAATAATTAATTTCACCAGCAGGCTTCTCCCTCTTTATGCTCTACATCCTGTTTTAAGTTAATTAGCTGTATTGAAGTTTTTCAAGCTAAAAATAAAACATCCCTGAAGATTATATCTGTGTCCTTAAAAATCACTTTTGTGCTGGCATACACAAATTCCTCCTGTCCTTTTTTGTCATGAGTAGCCAAAGGGCTCATTTCCTCTCTCACAGTTTTTGCTTCCCTCTAAAACTGCATCGCTGTGGGAGCCCAGGGGTTCAAGCGCTGCCTATTTAATGTGCAAAACCAGCTTGTGTGTGAAATATAAATATTTTTATTTTCTTGCTTGTTTCTTGCTTTTATTTTCTTGGTTTTTATTTTCTTGCTTTAGCTTTATAAATTAGGGTAGGAGTTCTCAAAATATGAATGATGTTTACTGTAGGAAAGGCCATTCTGCATCAGACCAAAATACCATTTAGTCCTGTCTCCAGCAGGTGCTCTTCCCAAAGGAAGCATCATAACAGAACAAGAACATGTGATATTCTCTTTTATAGTCTTCCAGTCTCCAAATGTTTTCAAGTAGAGAGATGTTGTGCTGGAAGTGGTTTCTGTGTAATGATGATCTTAGAGGGCTTTTCCAACTAAAACAGTTCTATGACTCCATGATTTATTTCTTATGTATTTGTCCACACTTGGAAGGGACCTCTGGAGATCTTTGAGTCCAACCCGCCTGCCAGAGCAAGACCATAGAATCCAGTGCAAGTTGCACAGGAATGCATCCAGACAGGGCTAGAAAGTCTCCAGAGACGGAGACTCCACAACCCCTCCGGAGGAACCTGTTCCAGTGCTCCATGACCCTTACAGTGAAGAAGTACCCCCTCATCACAGTATCACAGTATCACAGTATAACTAAGGTTGGAAGAGACCCCAAGGATCATCAAGTCCAACCTGTCCCAACAGACCTCACAACTAGACCATGGCACCAAGTGCCATGTCCAATCTCCCCTTGAACACCTCCAGGGATGGCGACTCCACCACCTCCCTGGGCAGCACATTCCAATGATGAATGACTCGCTCAGTGAAGAACTTTTTCCTCACCTCGAGTCTAAACTGCCCCTGGCACAGCTTGAGACTGTGTCCCCTGTGCTGTAGTTTATATCCATTATCCCTTGTCCTATCACAGGGTACAACAGAGAAGAGCCTGTCCCTTCCTTCTTGACCCCCAGCCCTCAGATATTTATAAACATTTATTAAATCCCCTCTCAATCTTCTCTCCAGACTAAAAAGCCCCATGTTTCTCAGCCTTTCCCCATAAAGAAAAGTTCCAGTCCCTTAATCATCCTGGTAGCCTTCTGTTGAACTCTTTCAAGTAGATCCCTGTCCCTCTTTAGCTGGGGAGCCCAAAACTGGATGCAACATTCCAGGTGAGGTTTCCCTAAGGCAGAGAAGTGGGAGAGGGAATCTCCCACAAATGACAAGACTGTCAGTTTCTTTCTTTTTCTTCTGTTTTGTTTATTTGTGCAGTTGTTTTAAACAAAGTCATGATTTAATAACACAAGTCTAAGATCAGGGCTTCAAGGACACCATATATTGTGAGAGCTGGAAACACTGGAAATAGGGCACAAACCTTTCACATCAAGGCATTAGCTACCCTCTGACTGATGAAGTTTAAGAAGAAACAGGCCTTGTGATTTATTTCATAATCCAGTACTGAGCTGTTTCTTTCAGTTTTATTTGAGGCATTTGGTGCTGGTCATTGTCAGAGGCAGGTGGACAGATTACATACGCCTTAAAGAGGAAAGCTTCTGTGCTCCTGCTGCAAGAGTTCATTTTATTTATTAACTGAAGCAACACTTGACAAATGGTTGGTTTTCTTCCAGATTTAAACTTCTGTCAGTCAGACAAACAAGTGCTTTATCTGATTGACTTAAAATATGTTCCTACTTCTATTAATCTGTGGCAGGAAAGTGCATGTTCTCCCATACTTGCTCCTTTGTGTGCTTTCAAGCTTTCTCCATACCTTCTGAATGTCTTCATGAATAAGAGCCCTGATAAAGCACTTTTAAACAGTAGTGCCCTTTTTGGCTCTTCCCCCCAACACCTTGCTTTTTTGCTACTTTAGAACAAACATCTGCCCCAAGACTTGCAGGCGAAAATGATACAGATTCCTACAGATGACAGCAGCAATGCTTGAAAGCAAGCTGAGCAATGCCCTAAACCAAGACCTTGGTATTCATTGTCCCCAGCAAAGTCTGTCTGGGCTGCAAAACAACAGATAAGACCTTCCTTCTGGTGAACAACACTGACCATTAGGCTGTGGGAAATCTATTAGAAGGCTGCAGGACTGAAGCACATGGTACAGTATTTCAACAACCACAAATAATAAAACTCTTCTCATCTGTCCTAAGAGACATGGTTGGGATTGCCTCTGTGGTAGCTTTGCTAGATGCACCCATCCGAATGAATAGGAGGTCATCAAGGGTGAGAAGGAACACTGGACCTTTGACCACCCTCACTGTTGATTTCACAACATCTGGTGGGCAGTAACCTGGCTGTGCTCAACACTGAAGTAACTTGAGGTGCTGGAGCCAGTGCAGAGGAGGGCAATGAAGCTGGTGAAGGGCTTGGAGAATAAATCTTATGAGGAGCAACTGAGAGAGCTGGGGTTGTTTAGTTTGGAAAAGAGGAGGCTGAGGGGAGATCTCATTGATCTATACAACTACCCGAAAGGACGTTGCACAGAGGCTGGTGCTGGTCTCTTCTCATAGGTAATTAGTGATAGAACAAAAGGGAATGGTCTCAAGCTCTGACTGGGTAGGTTTAGACTGGACATTAGGAAAAAACAAAGAATCACAGAAAGAGTGGTCAGGCATTGGAATGTGCTGCCCAGGGAGGTGGTTGAGTCACCAATCCTGGATGTGCTTAAAGGTTGTTTAGATGTGGTGCTTGGGGATATGGTTTAGGGGTGGACCTTGTAGAGTAGGGTTATCAGTTGGACTTGGGGACCCTGAGGGACTTTTCCAACCTGAATGTTTCTGTGATTTTTGAAAGAAAATGCAGTTGCAGATGACTACCTCCACCTTATACAGTTGCCCAATACTACCCCAAAAGTTTTTCAGTATCAAAACCCCTTATGTTACACTTCAGTGTATGCAACTAGGTGCCTGTATAAACCCTCTCCACAACTCAGTGGGTTGTAAGACAGCTCTGATAATATTTCAGACACCTCAATCTGATAAAATGCACCCTAACATTTAAAGCTTAGGATCACAAGTGTGCTACCTGAGCTAGGGGGGTTTGTGATGCTCAAGTTGATACAAACCTCAGTGTGACACTTGGCAAAGACAGATGGGGCTTGGAATAACTCTTTGACCTTCTCTGGTTTTCTGCAGGTGCACATCAAAAAGATTCTTGCTCCAAAAATCAAAACTTAATTCTCAGTCTGTCTGACTATGGGACTAATTTAAAGCTGTCACTGGAAAGACTTGGCCTACTCTTGGGGTGGAAAGGCAGGATAAATGCTTGTATCCGGTGATCTGGAAACTGTCTGCCTGATTCTGTGTGCAGTAGCACAGTCACGAGGGTGTGTATTTGGGAGCAGTTTATCACTGCGGCTGCCCACAGACACAGTTTCTCACAGTGGAGCCTTGGGACTATAGGTTTTGGGGCACCATAATTTGGCCTGTGACCAACAGAAGGTGCAGAGGCTCTTCAGCCACTGGGTGTCTCAGGGAAGGGCATTAAAAACACAGAAGGCATCCAGAATGAAGATGTTCTAACAGATCCGCTCCTTAATTATCTCTGAATTGGCAGTACTAAAACTCAGCTGCTTCATCAGGTTGCTGTAAAGGTTAAATGGTGGCATTATTAAAGTGCTCTAAAGAGGTAATTAATCAGCATTTTTATTTTTAGAGCCAAAGTTAACCATTAAAAAAAAATGTAGAAGATAGATCTCACTTTCCAAGCACTTGCCTACAATTTATTCTTTGGGAATATCTATTTCTATGGACTGCTGCTTTTCTACCTGCCTCAGAAATCCTCGGTTAATGCATGCCATAGCATAATAATTACATTTTTGTGTCATTTAACACATTATGTATCTGCCAGACTCTCTCCCAGGCTTATTCAATTGAAATTAAGATTGAAGCAGTGACCACAGTAAAACACTTCTGTTTGGAGTAATTTCCTCTTCTCTTTTTGCAAGAGTGAATTATAGCCAAAGATGCCACTGACCTGAGGAATAGTAAAAAAAAATAATCACAATTTCTGTCCTTTTGGAAATTCCAATACTTTTTCCCCACCAGTCCCTGATCAAAGGAAGAGACAATTCACAGAACTTTCTGTGGGACAAAGTGCTTCTAAATGGTAACATAATTTCAGAGACCTCAGCTGAATCATTCAGTTTCTGGGAAATGTCAAGCAGTGTAATATTAGGAGACAGCCAGGGGTCTCAGGGAAGTTGTAGTACACCCACAAGGAGAGCTAGGAACATGAATTACACCTCCTTTGAGGCAGCTGCCTGTCGCTGCTAAGCACACAACAAAATGGCTCCCTTTTTATTTTAAAAAGAGAAACACTGCGATTTGGTCTGAACAGAGATGCAATATTTCACTTTGATGGCTTAAGAAAAAAAGCAAATGTTTTGGTCTAAGTAGAAAATTCCCTTTGGATAGTTTCACATTTCTGGCTTTTTTCTTTTTTTTTCCCCTCCAGACAGCAAAAGGACAAACATTTAATGGAAAATTCCCAATCAATCTCACCAAAAATCTCAGTGACTGCCAGCACAGAGCCACACAGGAGGCTCTCCAAGCAGCATTCAAGAATTTTAGCCCCTAACCCTGAATCATAGTCTCTGCAGTGTTTTTAAATGAAAGTTATTGTTTTGGAGAAAAGCCTCTGCTTTCATAGGCATACATTATTGCTGGCACAGTTGAGCACTGAAAAGTGAAACTGTGCAGAATCTCTGCAGCACAGGAAACAGTGAGAGCTACAGACTGCCCAGGGAGGTGGTGGAGTCGCCGTCCCTGGAGGTGTTCAAGGGGAGATTGGACGTGGCACTTGGTGCCATGGTCTAGTTGTGAGGTCTGTTGGGACAGGTTGGACTTGATGATCCTTGGGGTCTCTTCCAACCTTGGTTATACTGTGATACTGTGTGATACTGTGATACTGTGACTTAAGTTGCCTTTTCTTCAAAAGAGACGTGGGTTCGACCTATCTATGTACCATGGAGCTAGCTCAAAAGCAGGAAGATTTCCATTCTAATAAAAATTATTGATTTTTGTAGGTAACTCAAAAGCAATTGAAGATTGAAAAATCCAGCTGATTTCTTAATGAAAATTTAAGAAGTGTTTCAAAACCCATCAAATAAAAATGCATATATCTTTTTCAAACACTCCAAACAGGAGATGGGAAAGGTTGCCACAACGTCTCACAGAAGCTGTACAGCCAGGACTTCTCCCTCATTCACTTCTGTGGGTCAGGGCTCTTGGTCTGGGTTGGCTTTCCTTTGTGTACCAGATCATAGAATCATAAAATTGTTAGAATTGGAAGGGACCTCAAGGATCATCTAGTTCCAGCTCCCCTCCAACCCTCTTACTGTGGGCAGGGATCCCTCACACTAGATGAGGTTGCTCAGAGCCACATCCAGCGTGGCCTTAAAAATCTCCAGGGATGAGGCTTCTATCACCTCCCCAGGCAACCTGTTCCAGTGTCTCACCACACTCATGGGGAAGAACTTCTTCCTAACATCCAATCTGAATCTACCCAGTTCTAGTTTTGTTCCATTCCCCCTAGTCCTGTCATTACCTGACACCCTAAAAAGTCCCTCCCCAGCGTTCTTGTACGCCCCCTTCAGATACTGGAAGGCCACAATGAGGTCTCCTTGGAGCCTTCTCTTCTCCAGACTGAACAGCCCCAACCCCCTCAGTCTGTCCCATTAGGAGAGGTTTTGGAGCTGAGACAATGTGAATTGAGAATTGCTAATTGTAAAATGGCATGGTGAGAGACGAATTGGCCATGGGAGCAGAGCTTCAAGGGTATGATAAGCACCCTGTAATTCCTAAAGTCATTACAGCAATTTGGTTTCTGCTTTCAAGTAGAAATTCCCATTTTTAAGTGAGTTTCCAAGCCTACTTTTCTTTTAATTCTCCACAAAGGAATTCTTTTGGCAAGAAGATCAGATTTGTAAAAAAAAAATCTATTTGCAGTCAGAAAGTTTTATATAATGAAGGTGTTCAACCAGTCCTGTTCTGATATGACAATAATTTCAATGTGCTTAATGTAATCAGCTTTCAGACTGGTGCCTTTGCTGTGCCAACCTGATCTTCTCCCCATAAATAGATAACATCCACTGACAACAGTAAGAATGATGAAAAAAGTTATGACATCTTTTCTTCCAGGAGATGAGTGTGGGTGTTTATTAGCAGTCTGTGTGTGAATTCAGTAATGATACACTCCATGTTTGCTATTAGGAAAAAGCACATGGGAGGTGTTCAGGCTGCTCCCGCTCGAGCCACAAGCTGCCTGGTGGAGGCGATGGTCTGTGGGTTGAGGGCACACAGGGGGAATATCTCTGTATGGGGGAAGACCCAGAGATAGGGCTTGAGGGGGATGTGGAATCTCAGAGCAGGGAAAAGGCAACAGAACATGAAACAGGAGCACAAAAAAAGCAACTTTCATGCTCAAAACCTCATACTTAGCAGGCATGTGTAGTAACCAAACACTCAGGTACTTACATCCTTTTTCTTTAGAGGTGAGTGAGAGAACATAGGCAGCAGTGAAGGTCAGCACTTAGGTATAAAAAATTCCTGCCTCCCAAGTCTCAGAGGATAAGAGGCCAGACACAGTCATGTTCCATTACAGCCCACAAAGAGATGCACTGATTCACACCACTTGATTTCCTGAGCACTAATGTCTTTCAGGAGAGTTATATAAATTCTTATTCCCCACAGGTTGAGGGGAGGGAAACGTACACCTTGTTCACAGGGCAGTAAGGTCAGCCCCATTAACTTTCATTTAAGCTTAGTCAGAAGTGCTATTAAATGTATTTCCAACTAGCCAGATGAAACACTGTATTTTCTATTCCCATCTTTTCTATTCCCATCTTCTGAACTCACTAAAACCAGTGAGGTTTTGCACAGAGAAGGGAACAGTATTCAGGCAGACCTGAAATCTCTCCCCTTAAATTTTGCTGCAGAGACACTGGGCATCCCTCCAGCTGCCTGTCTGGGACTGGTCATGCTGTTGCTCATTCAAATTGCTTTATTTTAATTTTTCAGTTTGCACTTTCTCAGTCCTCTAAAGTGAAATCTCTGAGCCTTCTGGGTTTTGCTGGAGCTAGAAACATCAGGTGGCAGTCTCTAAACCTTTTCTATTCCCAAGCACCTTGCTTCCCCACTGGTTTCCCTCTTTAGGTTTCTTTGTGGGTTTTTTTCCTGTTTAAATATTGCATAGCAATGTTTAGATATGTGTTCTGTTCAACAGGGACTAGGAGGAGGGGAGATATAGCACAACTCTGCCTGGAAGCAAGGACACAAATATGATTTACAATAGAGCTCAGCTATCTCAGTGTAGAGTCCTAAGGCTGGTTTCTGTTTGAAGTACTTCCTAGTAGGAAATCATCCCACTCTTTGGCACATTGTGGCAGAATCGCAGCATCTGCAAAGGGGAGACCTGGGGTTTCAAAAGGCCAGGCCAGAGGGCTAGGAACTGAGCCAGCTGGGCAAGCTGGCCATGCCACTGCCTACCTTTACACCTGCCATGAGAAGGGCACCTCTGACTGGCAAAGCACACACACTTAACCACATTTGTTGTCTGGATGAAAATTATTTTAGAAAAAGATATTAACTCCTGAGAGTGGAACAAGCAAAGCTCAGACCCAAGCTTGCTCAGACCCTTCTCCTGGCAATGACCCTCAGTGCCCCTCTCAGGGAAGGGGCTGGAGCCACAGCCAGGGCTCAGCTTGCATTGCCAACCTTTGTATCTGCCTCCAGCCTGTGACCTCATCACTACGTCAGGCCACAGCTGATGTGGCACATGTGTTCTGGTCACTGCCTTCTTTTGCTTAGAACACTACACATTTCCTAAGTATTTTACTCATGTGAACAATATGGTGTTTCTCCACTCTGTGAGTCTACTTTTGGATTGTTTTTTAAACTGAGGCTGAACAACTGCCTTCGGGTAGCACGAAGTCTCCAGCATGCATTCCTCCCACTACTGACCTTTCACAAGAGTTTCAGAGAACTACTGTTTCTGCCAACCTTCTCCTGTCTCCTGCTCCCCACTTGATAATCAGGCTACCTCAGGGTAATAGAGAGTTAACATGCTCAAGCGGGAAGCAACCGACATGTCTGTCCTGCATTTCACTGGCAGGATGCAAGAGCAAGTGTTTGACACAGCTTTTGTAATGTCATAGTTGCCTCCAAAACAATCTGCCCACAACCAGCAGACAATCCCTGAGCAGGCCTCCCTGGTACTTAGATATTGGTCTTGCAACATACTGTTTCAAAGAGAAAAGAGAGAAGAAGAGAGAAGAAGAGAGAAGAAGAGAGAAGAAGAGAGAAGAGAAGAGAAGAGAAGAGAAGAGAAGAGAAGAGAAGAGAAGAGAAGAGAAGAGAAGAGAAGAGAAGAGAAGAGAAGAGAAGAGAAGAGAAGAGAAGAGAAGAGAAGAGAAGAGAAGAGAAGAGAAGAGAAGAGAAGAGAAGAGAAGAGAAGAGAAGAGAAGAGAAGAGAAGGGAAGGGAAGGGAAGGGAAGGGAAGAGAAGGGAAGAGAAGAGAAGAGAAGGGAAGGGAAGAGAAGGGAAGAGAAGAAAAGAAAAGAAAAGAGAAGAAAAGAAAATAAAAGAAAAGAGAAGAAAAGAAAAGAAAAGAGAAGAAAAGAAAAGAAAAGAAAAGAGAAGAAAAGAAAAGAAAAGAGAAGAAAAGAAAAGAAAAGAAAAGAGAAGAAAAGAAAAGAAAAGAAAAGAAAAGAAAAGAAAAGAAAAGAAAAGAAAAGAAAAGAAAAGAAAAGAAAAGAAAAGAAAAGAAAAGAAAAGAAAAGAAAAGAAAAGAAAAGAAAAGAAAAGAAAAGATAAAAGAAAAGAAGTCAGTGCCAAGCTTGTCTGATCGTATCACCTTGAAGGATTTTCTTTCTTTCCCTATAACACAAAAACCTGCTTCCAACATCAACCTCCCTGTTGCAGCAGTTGCTGCCACTGCCTTCACCTCCAGCTGGAGAGCTGACATTTCCTAGAGCCCAGTGCTGTGCACACTCCAGCTTGCCTGTTACACTTTACAGTTTCCTCTTCCGCAGCCCTGGGCCACTGCACAATATAAACAATAGCTGTGTCTTGAAAACCATCCAAAACAAATGGGTCTTGGTGCCTGGGCTGCTCCCAGATCTGTAAAGAGAGCTTACTGTATGCACAGTTGGTTTAATCCTGTGAATAGTCTGGAAAGCATGATATAATGCTCATGTCTAACTGATGAGTCCTTTGTTGGAGTACTACTAGAGAGACCTTACCCCCAGATTGTTCTTTTGCTCTCTGTAGCCTACTGAATAGCTGAGTTATATTTCTAGAGTTTGGTTTTTTTTCTTAATTTTTTTTTCCACAGTCAAATTAACCATCTGTAACAAGGAAGGTTGTTAAAAAATAAATAAGGAAAAGCAAATCATCATCCTCCATGATTATGACTTGGCAAAGCAGTCGTAATAAGCAGCTAGAGCTGGAGTCAATATTTGCCAATACTCTGAACATTCAGAGGCATGCTGTGCACCTGGGATTTTCACTAATATTTCCTGGATACTCATATTTTTCTTTTTGCCTCTAGCACAGTTTCCTGCTGTCTGAGTAAACTCCTCAGAGATGCTGTTTTCACAGTCTCCCATATTTATAATTCAATGGCAGTTTATCACTCCTTTCAGTAATCCACAGTGGCATGTACTCCAATCTTCTGCTTCAGGCTGTCACGTGTGGGATCTTCCCTGTAATTCAGGGCAGATGGTTTGCTGGCCTTTGTCATGACAGAACCTCAGGTCAGAGTGGAAAGATCTCAGTAAGATAAGAGACTAACATCTGTGAAAGGGTAGGCTGTAATTCAAAGGAGCTGGCCTAAGAGGATAATCCGAATAAAGGGCCAACTCAGGTTGAAGTCTTACATTTCTTTCTCAAATCAGTTTAGCTCATAGGTAGTCAGTAAGACTTATTTTGACAGTGTCACTTGAGTTTCTCTCTTCCTCACCTGTTTCCTACTGATGAGACCCCTTTGACCAGGAAGCAGATCACATCTAGATCCCTAAAGTCGTGGCTTTTTACATGTTGCTGGATTGACATTTTGCTGGATTTACATTTCTCTAGTCTTCAAAGTTTCCTTATTCTTCTATAAAATACCTCTGCATTGACAAAGCCTCCTAATTTCCTTTAATTTTTTGTTTGTTTTGTTTAGTTTTGTGCCAAGGCAATCCATTAAAGACATTGAACACTGTTTCCCAAAACAGTCCTTGAGGACTGACCTCTGCCTGACCCAAAATTTTCCAAGAGTATATTTGCCCAGCCAAAGGAAATTCCCATTGGGACATTCATATGACATCAAAATTCAAGGGATGTGGGATTAATTACTCTATCATTAGTGAAAAAAAAAAAAAATTGAGTATCAGTCACAGGAACAGCCTTTAAAGAATGCACTAATAATCCCATTCAATCTGGATGATTCTCCTTTCATTACAAGGCTGTTGTCTGCCTTCCAGTCTGTGCCTTATCCCCTTACAGGCATTGTACATCTTCTTCAGCATAATAACTTTTTGTGAGGTACTATACACACACAATTAGATAAACTAGATCTACTTTTTTCTAGACTAAAAATTCAGTTGCCTTCTCAAAGAAATCCATGAAGAAAGTCAAGGTCAAGTTAGTTTTGGTGGAACCAAGTTGCATTTTGTCAGTTCATCTCCATGCATTTAAGCATTGCCTGTGTGGGCAAGAAGGCCAACAGTAACCTGGCTTGTACCAAAAATAACACGGCCAGCAGGAGTAGGGAAGTGATTGTACCCCTGTACTCAGTACTAGTAAGGCCACACCTTGAATACTGCATTCAGTTTTGGGCCCCTCGCTACACGAAGCACATTGAGGTGCTGGAGTGAGTCCAAAGAAGGGCAAAAATGCTGCTGAGGGATCTAGAGAAGAGTGTCTGTGGGAACTGCAGTTGTTTAGTCTGGAGAAAAGGAGACTCAGGGGGGACATTATCACTCTCTACAACTACTTGAAAGCAGGTTGTAGAGAATGAATGCTGGACTCCACTCCCAAGTGACAAGCAATATGATGACAGGAAATCACTCCAAGTTGCACCAGGGAAGGTTTAGACTGGATATTTAGAAAAATAAGAAAAAAAAATCACCAAAATAGTTATCAAGACCTGGAATGAGCTCCCCAGGGAAGTGGTTGAAACACCATCCCAGGAAGTATTTAAGACATATAGATGTGTCACTGGTTTAGTGGTGGACTTGACAGTGTTAGGTTAACAGCACTCTATAATCTCAAAGGTCCTTTGCAATTTAAATGATTCTATGAGTCTGTGATTCTATCCTTTCTTTTAAAATTTATTCTCTAATGTTGTATGCCACTAAATCCAAACTAATGTACCTGTTGCTTCAAAAGTCACTTTTTTCCTCCTTCTGGCAGTGCAGAGACCATTTACTATATGCTACTTAATATGGCACAAGCTCTCAGCTTGCTGGTTTAATTAAGAAAGCTCTGCAATTTCCATGTTAGTTCATCCAGTGCATAGGATGAACACTGTCCAGGCCATCTGATCCAGGTGCATTAACCTCCATGAGTTTGCATTCCACCTTGGGAACAATAAGTTGCACTTCCTTACACCCATTCCACTAACCAGCGCCTGTGCCCTATCTTATTCAAATGGAAACCATTTTCTTTCTGAAAGATGAAGGATTCATTTAGACTTAGGACCATAAAATAGCTCCATTCATTTTTCCATTAATTGGTTTCCATAATCCCATATGCTGTTTGGCTACCCTGGTGCTTTGTGATCATTGAAATGTAGTTCTCTCCTTTTGTCTGTTACTGCAAGCTTCTCCCAGCAGACCTTTCTGCTGTGATTATCCACCCATGAGTTTCTCCCAGACCTACTCCTTTTTCGGCCTTGCTTTGCATGCAAGTTCTAAAATTGCTTTTTTTTCACTTCTGTAAACAGGAGACTATGGTTGAGTGGAGGTGTTTCTAATGAAGTTCTGAAGGGACTCATCCCTGGCCTCAGGTTTTTAAGTAGTTTTTCCAGTCTGGAATGAAAGAACACCTTTATGTTCAAAATATTCAGACAACAGAAAAGTAAAGGAGTAATTAAAAAAGGAAGAGGAAATAACCTGATAGAATTAGTGTGGCTCTTAGGTGTGTAAGCAGAATAAATGTAGGGATTTTATATTAAATTTATGTTTGGCACTGTTGCTGTTGACTCCAACTCTATTAAACAGTTTAATGGAAGCAGATGGATGTGGGAGAATCTGAGAACTTCAAGAATGATACAGGTTTTCTTTATTGTGAGTGATTTAGGGTAGAGCCAATCTGTGGGACACAAAGATTCAGTATCTGAGAGGAGTGCGAAGGCACGTCTATGACATTTTAGCATATCAGTATATCTGCTGATGGCAACAAGCTATGAAGGAGGGGTTGGCTGGACATGGGATAACATCTTATGTCTGTCTTTCTTCTGTCTTGTCCAGCTTCCCACAGGCTTAGTGCACTTTTGCATCTGTACTCTGCAGAGCTAGAAATCTCTTCAACAGAGCCTATCTATTTCCGAGATAGTATCTCCTGTGTGCCCATCTAGTTCTCTGCAGTGGTCTCCCTTTTCAGTGGAGAATCATTTCCTGTGCATACTGTAATCTCCAAAGGAGCTATGCCTATCTAGATAGCTGCCATAATGTATCTCACTTCAGTCTACTGCAGCCTCTAGTGGGGAGAGATAATTCACTCTCCTGAATGCTTTAGAAGCTTTGGAAGTTCAGATTTTCACATTTCAAAAAGAGAAGAGAATAAATGTCAGCTGCTAGTAATCTTTTTAAAGACAGAGGGCCTGCAAGGATTCTGTGTACACCAAGATTTTCAGTGTTCTGAGATGCAACGGGGCAGCTCCATTGATCATCATGCATCCCATTAAATCATTTATTGTTGAAGTCTCTCTACAAAAGCCCTTTTGAAAAAACAGAGAATATTTTATATTATTTACTCCAAAACCCTGTTCTGCCAACAGTGAGACTCATTTCACACAGAACTTCAATAATGGTAAACTAAATGATTTACTGCAAACTAACTGATTTACTGGAACAGCTCTTACATTTTTAATAGCTCAGTCTGTGTGCCTGCTGTTATTTGCACCCTGCAAAAGTGGCAAAAGAAATACAGGACAGATGCGCTGAAAGCTGGAAAAGGACACTATAGTTTTAGCAAACAGCTACCTGTATGGGACAGGAAAAATGCTGGGAAAATAAATAAATAAAATATTTCTATGAGGCTTTTGATGGATAGGATTTAAATAGGTTAGAAAGTATTATCAGCCCTACTGTTGTCATGGCACTTGTGAAAGGCAGACTACTGACGTGATAAACAGGAACGGGTTCCAGCAGAACAAGGGTTTATAGAGACTGAGAGATTTATTTTGCTCTACCAAAGATCAAATCTGAGAATTCATTTTGGCAAATAAATTTATCATCTTTTTCAAGAAATATTATCTGTGATTTAATTATGTTTTTATGCACTCATGCTCCAACAAGAGCAGTCAATTTTCTCTGCATAAAGTGGACACATTGAAGCGGACTGGAATAAGAACAGACTTAGTAGTGGAGAGCTACTGACTGTCGTTATTTAAAGTGACTACTAAGTACCAACAGTTTAAATTTAAATAGGCCTATACAAGACAGCAGAGTGTCCGGTAGTGTATGGTACAAAGATGCAACAGGTCAAACTTACCCTAAGTGCCACCCCTCTGAAGCTCATAGTTCCCTACAAATTTGATTTGAGGTATTGAAACTGGTTGCAGGGGTTACTGTTGATTCATAGTTTGTGTGACCTGCATGGAGAAATGGAATTAGTTAATGCTACATGGGTCCTTGAAATTCAAAGCTTTAAAACTCCAAATATGCCAGACTTCAAATGTGTCCAGCAAGAGAAAATAACAGATTGCTTTTACTGAGAGCTGAAACCATACTGAGCAATGTATGAAGAACAGGTACCTCCCAGCCTGATGGTAGTATTTAAAGGGTCAGACAATTCAATTGTTTTGGGTCTTTTCCCTCTCTTAATATATGCTGCTGCTTTCAGTACCTAGGTGTTCTAGGTATAAACCCTCATGAAAACAGTATCTCCTTGAACTGTTTAGTCTCACCTGCACACAGACACTCTTTGTAACCCCATTCAGTGCTATGTATGACATGCAGATTTCAATTCCAGCAGCATAATGTCATTTTAAGAAAGTAGGTCCAGACAGGCATAGCAGAGAGCTGCCAGAAATATAGCTACTGCAGTTTGCATTTTGATATTCCAATGGCATGCAATTTCACATGAAGATTGTACTTCACAGGGATATGTACTAAGATGCTACTGATGCAAAAAGAAAGGTTTGTTGAAGCAGGATTAATGATACTCCGTCTGCAGTAGGAATTATGTCCCTTTTGTGTAGTTCCAAGTCCTTTAAGCTAATGAACAGGGAAGGAAAATGAAAGGGAAGGAAAATGAAGGGGAAGATACTAGGGCATTAGTTTATCTACTGTGTGATTTAGAACTTGAAGTCATGACACTCCATTACGGGCTATGTAGAATAGAATCCCTGCCCCCAAGAGGTAGGACCATAGTTTCAGGTAAGAAGGGCATATGTGATGATAAGCAGGAAGAAAAAATTTACAATGAGAGTAGTTAAACACTGTCACAAGTTGCCCAGAGAGGTGGAAGGAGTCCCATCCCTGGAAACATTCAAGGTCAGATTGGACAGGGCTCTAAGCAGCCTGATCTGGTTGAAGATGTCCCTACTCACTGTAAGGGGGTTGGACTAGATGATCTTTAAAGATCACTTTCAATCCAAACTATTCTATGATTCTGTGATCCCATGAAAGCAAAAGGAAGCAGACAGCGAGTGCCAGTCAGCCAGTATGCAGTGCAACCACAGATGAACCATCCTCAGCCTTTCATTTAGCTCACAAAATGATAGCAAAATCCTTTAACCTCCCAGTCTTGTGCTGGAATACTGTACACACAAACATGGGAATCAGGACTCCACGCTTCCCACCAGCCTTCAAAAGAAATCAGCTTAGTGTGGTTAACAAGTCACACTTTGATATGGATATATTGCAGCCAAATGCAAACCTGGCAGCTCAATTATAAAATATGTCAAGGCCTTCCAGAAACGATTAGCACCATAACATTGACTAAAGTTAGCAGAGGCGTGACTGACTAATTGGCAATGCTGAATTTCTTTTTAAATGCCAAACGGTGTCTTTTTGGTGTAGGTTGCTACATGGACAATATAGAATTCAGTAGCCATGGGCACATGTATCTAAAGGATTCATCTGTTTCTCAAAGAACAAACAACATCCAAAGGGTTTGGCGGCTGGCTGGCAAAAAGCACAACCTACAAAGTTATTAGGGCTGAAGTCTCTTTTTTATCCTTAGATGAAGGACTGCTAGCCAATGACAGTCTTCTTCAAGTTAAGATATTTTTAGATAGCCAAAATTCATGTATGTATTTATTGAAAATAATCTCTCCAGATGCTGCAGAGACATTTTAATGGTTCCAGCACAAAGGACTCTGAAACAGAGCAACTGGTGACTGATCTGGCTCCTGTGGAAATATGGGTTGGCAACAGGTCAAGGAAGATGATCCTTCCTCTCTACTCAGCCCTGCTGAGACGCATCTGGAGTGGTAGATCCAGTGCTGAGCTTCCCAGTAGAAGAGAGACAGAGACATACTGGTCCAAGTCCAGCATGGGATCACAGACATGATTAAGGGTTTGGAGAATCTCACACTCTGAAAGACTATTCAGTATGAAGATGAGAAGGCTCAGGTTGGATGTTATCCATATGTGCATACCAGAAGTAAGGATGCAGAAAGGACAGAGACAGGCTCTTTTCAATGGTGCCCACTGAAATCAGACGAGAGGTGCTAAGATAAATTAGAACATGGAAAAATCCATTTTTACTGTGAATGTGGTGCAGAAGATTGCCCAGGAGGATGTGGAGCCTTCATTCTTGAAAATATTAAAAAACTGTCTGGACACAGCCCCCAGCACCCTCCTCTAGCTGACCCTGTTCTGACCAACGTTTTGGACTGGGTGATCTCCAGAGGTGCATGCCCACCTCAGCAGTCTTGGGATTGCAAAGTTCCAGTTAAGGAAGATGACCACCTACGGTGGTGAGCCTGGACCTGGGTTAGGGGGAAGGCCGACTCTCCTGGAATCACAAAAGCATCATTTCTGTACTGATTTAACATTAAAATGGCAACATTGTTTTCTTATTCATCTTGGCTCATGTCACAGAAAGAACTTGGTGTTCTAGTAGAACTAAGGGCAGAAAAGTAGCTGCATTTTGCAATGGTAAAACATTTTCCAAATATATATTGTTCACTGGTGTACATAGAGTTCTGTGTGAATGCCGTGGTAAATGGATTTCTCCAGTCAGCTAGACAGACATGCATCCCTGAATTCGTGTTCCTGTAGCACTGCAGGAGCTAATATTAGGGTTTGGGTTTGTTTTGTTTTTAAATATAAAATGTGAAATAAAAGTGTTCTTTAGCTCATTTAAAGTATTTGTTTTATACCAGTCATAAGCTTCAGAAACACTTTTCCCCTCTCCCCTGCAGCTGCCCTCTGAATCACTGCCCTGGAAAGGACAGCATTTCAGCCAAAGGGGTCACCACCCCTAGGCCCATTCCCTTTGGCAGTGCCTCCATCTCACTCTGTTGTATGGGCAAAACAAATAGCACTCATGGGCCAAGATTTGCTTGTTTCTTTTTTCCCCTGTTTCTAGGGGGAATGGGGAAAAAACAGAAAAGGGTAGATTCAGATTGGATGTTAGGAAGAAGTTCTTCACCATGAGGGTGATGAGACACTGGAACAGGTTGCCCAGGGAGGTGGTGGAAACCCCATCCCTGGAGGTTTTTAAGGCCAGGCTAGATGTGGCTCTGAGCAACCTGATCTAGTGTGAGGTGTCCCTGCCCATGGCAGGGGTGTTTGAACTAGATGATCCTTTCCAACCCTAACAATTTTATGATTCCATGATACTCTGGGGGCCTTGGGTTTCACTTTGTCATGTTAATAATTCCAGGATCTTGATAGAGTTTTGGAGAAGCAAAAGAATAATCAGGAAGAAGTACCAGAAATTCTTGTTATGATTCTTGAAGTTAGTACTACAAAAATGATCTCCTGATTGCAAAGATTCAAATGAAGAAAAGAGTTTATAACCAAGGTCCTGACTAAAAGGCATAGGAAATAATTAAAATAACCAAAAGTGCCATTTATTTAACAAAAATTATTATTTTACAACCACTGTTCCATGATCTGGGAGGTCTAATGAAGATTTTTATCAGCATATGCCAGTAAGAGCAAACACGTGTACAATAGCCCTGGCAATAAGACTACAGTGAATAAAACTCCTTGAAATGAGACATTTGTGAGGTATGATCCCAAGTTCCCATGTCATTTCAACAGGAGTGTATACATTACAGAAAATGCACAGTAGTAGTGCACATGCTGAGATTTTGACTATTGCATTAAATAAAAAAATTAAAAGACAGCAAGTTTAACTATTAATAAGAGTCTCATTAACTGCAGTCTCAAAGGCATGTGAGAAGTGAAAATTGAAACACCTAACAAAAATGTGTTAAAAGATAGTGACTGAAAAGAACAAACCAAAACATAGCACAGCTAAAAAGGAAATAAATAATGGATGGATTCGTGGTTCCTCTTGTATTGTTAAAAACACAACAGAGGATTAAATGACATTAAAAGAGAATCAAACATAAAAGCTTCTTTGTGGAGGAAGAGCTGTCAACATTCACAGAATCCATCTTTAATTCAGCAAAAGCATAAAAAGGAATTAAAACAAACAAAAATTCACATTGCTTATTAAAGGTTTGGAAGTCTACTTTTTCCCTTTCTTGTCAATTCAGTAAGCTCATGGACTTGAAAAAAAAATATCCCTGTTCACTTAGGGGTTGAAATAGGGACACTGAATAAACAGAAAGTTAGGCAAATACATAGAAATGCTATGCCAAATGAAAATGTGATGTATATAGAATATATATATATATATATAAAATCTATTCATCTTTCATGCAGTCCCACAATAGCTTCAACATTTTTTCAGCATGTCTGGTGGTTTCCAGAGTGATGTCTGCTCAGACGTGAAAGCCCCTCTGCTCTCACTTTATTTGATTCTCTAGCAAAGTTGAGGTGTCTCTTACTGCTTTTATAGTCTCTGGGAATTTTGCCCATTGCCTTGGGTCTCACTTTGATGAGAAGGGAAAAAAAAAAAAAGAGTTTCCTGTTGCTGAAAGCCAAACCACCAAGCAAGAAGTTATTTGCGATGTGATTTTGGGGGTGTTTTTTTGCACAGTCATCTCGGTACCTGCGCACAAGAACAAATGTAGGAACATGTAATCCAGTCTCTGCTCTCACTGGTGACTACTCGTGTAACAAATCCTCGTAAAAGTGACTGAGTTACCTAAACTAGAACTTGTTTGTTGTTGCTGTTTAGTTGGTTTGGGTTGGTTGGTTGGTTTGGTTTTTTGCTACTCTAATTTCTGAGACAGGGTCAGACTGACAATCAGAGTGAACATTAGACTTCACTGCCCTTCTGGAAATGAGGAAATTCAAGGAAGGTGAAATGCTGCAGAGTTTTCTTCTGCCAGCCAGTCAGATGCAGCTGTCCTCTGCTACACTCTGGAAAGATTTGCTGCTGTCACTTAGCACACTAGGGCTGAGGATTTTTCCTGTGCTTGTTCTTCTTCATTTCTGAGTGGAGGATTCATCTGTGTAAATCTAAGTGTCTGAGATTTTATCTGGAGATTTGGTTTGGATACCAAGCTTGAAGCTCTTTGGTTGTTTTCATTCTCTCAGATTTGCTCAGTTGCTGGGATCTGTTTCTGAACAGACAGATAGAAGACCATATCACATCAGATCCTTGACAACAGGCATATCTGTATTTAAAGAGACAAATGAGTTCCCATAGTAGGCAGTATTGAACATGAACCAGCAGTGTGCCCAGGTGACCAAGAAGACCAGTGGCACCAGAAATACTGTGGCCAGCAGGAGCAGGGAAGTCTTACTCAGAACTGGTTAGACCACACATTGAGTACTGTGTCCAATTCTGGGCTCCACAATTTAAGAACAAAATTGAGATACTTGAACGTGTCCAGAGAAAGGCAATGAGGCTGTGAAGAGGTCTTGAGCACAAGCCCTATGGGAAGAGGTTGAGGGAGCTGGGGTTGTTTAGCCTGGAGAAGAGGAGGCTCAGGGGAGACCTTTATGGTGGTTTTAGGCTATGCCTTTAAAATTTAGTCATAGATTTTGAGCAGAAAAGTAGAAAAAAAAATAAATAAATCACTATTGGATGTAAAAAGGAAAACAAAAGATTATTCTAAACAAATTAATTGGATAAATATCTAGAATAAGATGGGCTGTACCTAAGCAATTCTCTCTCTTCTTTTCTGATCTCTGCTGTTTGCTTCGCTCAGTAGAGATTAACCTGCTTGTCTGCTGGCCTTGGCTGAAATTGTTAAGTCTAACCTGCTGCTTTCTCTCTGCTTCTCTCTCTCTTGTGGGACAGAGCGGGGGGCAGTGGAACGGCTTCCCTGGTCTTTTCATGTTGCTTGCCAATTGTAAAAATCTGTAGAATATTGTAAATACTGTATATTTTGTACATATTCACTACATTCCATTGTAGAGTGTAGATCTTGCCTATAAATACAGCTTTGTTTGCTTCTAACTGAGACGGTCTGGCAAAATTAATGCTGGGGGGCAAACTTCAACCCACCAAAACCTTATTGCTCTCTACAACTACTTGAAAGGAGGTTGTGGACAGGTTGGGGTTGATCTCTTCTCCTAGGCAATGAGTGGCAGAACAAGAGGACAGAGTCTCAAGCTGTGCCAGGGGAAGTTTAGGCTCAAGGTGAGGAGAAAGTTCTTCACAGAAAGAGTAACTGACCATTGGAATGTGCTGCCCAGGGAGGTGGTGAAGTCACCGTCCCTGGAGGTGTTCAAAAAAGGATTGGATGTGTCACTTAAAGCCATGGTTTAGTTGTCATGATTTGTTAGGTATTAGGTAATAGGTTGGACTTGATGATCTCTGAGGTCTTTTCCAACCTGGTTGATTCTGTGATTATAAAATCCTCTCTATCACCAACAGACAAAGAAAAATCCATTATATCTGTATCTTTGTGGGGTATAAAGTTAACATTTGGGTTTCCTTGGTGAACCTGGGACATTCTTGCTAACCAGTCTCCTTAACTCAGCTACTGAAGACCTTCAGAAGAGCAATAAATGTGGGAGACTGGGAAAGAGCAGAAGTAAGAGCATGAGCCAGTGGAAGGAGTGGAAGAAGAAGGTGGTGATCCTGAGGCAGGCATTTACATAGGCTTGTCTCTTCACAGCTGCTCAGTGGCTTCTTTCTTCTGCTTTATCAGCAGTCAGTTCAATCCAAACCCTTCAGACATCCCTTAATCACAACTAACAGATTATGAGAGGCTGCCATAAATCCATGACCCCTCTGGCTGTACCTGCCCAGCAGCAGCTGCTCACCCTGACTTTCTGCAGAGATTTTCTGGAAGCCTTCCAAAATCCCAGAAGCAACTCCCTGAGGATCTAGAAAATCTCAAAGCAAACCAAGAAGCTACTGTATCTATTGTGTCCTTCTCTTCACTCTACTCAACCTGGTAAATTAGGCTTGTGGCCTAGCACTACTGCCCAAGCCAAGGGGTGGTCCAGTTATCTGCCTCAACCCTTTCTAAAGCTTTTCATTACCTATCTCTGAACATGGTGGAGGGATCTTTGGCATTTGATAGAGATTCATTTGGCCTAAACACTCAGCTTGCAGAAGGATAAAGCAAGAGGTCTTGGTTTCTGCCTGGAGCAGCAGGCAAACACTCAGCTTTCAATCTGGATAGTTGGGGTAGGCACAGAAAGCATCACCTCTGCTTTACAGCCAGACAGCTGCAGCAGAAGTGGACTGATTGATCTGTATAAAGGCTTACATGGGGGACAGAAATATTGTGAAGAACAGCAAAACAGGTTGTGCCAGGCAGCCTGAAACCTATCTCATTTTTGTTATTTGTTCTTTTTTTCATATTCAGACAAGACACTAAGTTAGCATACAAACCTCACATATATATTCACACTCTAAATCTCATGTATATACAGTCATCAAAGGCTACTATTGGACTTCAGAAATACCCTTCCCACATCTCTCAGTTTTTATCATACACTGTCAATCTTTCTTATCCTTTCACAGTTGGCACTTCTCTGATTTCAGAAAACAAAAATGTCTATCTTGATAGATGAGGGGAGAGGAGTGAATACTATTTGTCTAGATCTCAGTAAGGCTTTTGACACTGTCTTCCATAAGATCCTCAAAGAGAAGCTGATGAAGTATAGGATGGATGAGCAGAGAGAGGTGGATTGGAAACTGGATTGAAATCTGTCTGAATGTCCAGATAGTAGTGCTCAGTGACATGAAATCTAAGTAGACTCTGCTTAGTAACTAGCAGTGTTGCCCAGGGGTCAATACTGTATTTAGTCCTCCTCAACGTCTTTGTTAATGATTTGGATGATGGGGTAGAGTGTACCATCAGCAGGTTTGCTGATGACATCAGACTGGGATGAGTGACTGATATACCAGAGGATCTCAACAGGCTGGACAAATGGGGTGGTAGGAACTTCATGAAGTTCAGTGAGGGAAAGTTCCAAGTCCTCTACCTGAGGAAGAGCAACCTCAAGCATCACTACATCTGGACACGCTCCTGGGCAAACTGCTTATGCTCTAGGTGGCCCAGCTTATGCAGGGCCATTGGACCAGGTGAATTGCTGATGTCCCCTCCAACCTCAACCATTCTGTGATTCTGTGAAAATTTCTTTGAGCCTAGACTTTGGTTGACAAGTTTTTTATAAAATGGCTTTTTTTCAGTAGATGCTTTCTCTTTCATAGGTCTGAGAACATAAACTTTAAAGTGTAAACTTTGTGAGTTTTTCCATTTTACCACACTTCCATTCAACAATTCTGTAGTGGTTTGAGCCTTAATTGGGACTTAAGAACTCAGATGGGGGCAAGGCTGAGAATCCCTCCCCTGCTCCCTCCCTCCTACCTCCCAACAGAGAGGGGGAAAAAAAGGGAAGGAGCAAACCCACCAAGCAATAATTTGGAGTCGGCTTGGAAGTAGAGAGGTAAAGAGTTTTCTTTAAACAATATATATATATATATATAACAATAACAGGTAAGGTTCACAAGAGCAAGGAACAAGGATGGATGGGAGGGGAAAAAAAACAAGAATACAAAACCAGTCTCTCTGAAGAAGCGTGGAGGCAGCAGGGAGAAGGATCAGGCCCAACCACATGAAGAAGCAGGAAGACAGCTGCAGTAACTCTCTTCCAGGAAAGGCAGGAGTCAAAAAGAGAGCTAATGGCTGCAGTGTCCTCCCTTTTATACCCTAGCTGGGCGGGGAGGGGGAGTGGAACAGACTCAGTTTCTCAGGGGGAAAACGTGCTGCAGGGAGGGCAAAGCACTCACAAGCCCTTCCCCCTGTTTTCAGGATGGGCACAACCCTACTAATTCCTCTCAAAGTAGTAATTCCTACTAATTTCCTCTAAAAAGGTACCTGAAAATTAAATGGTCCATAATTTTTGGATTACTGGTCCTTGAAAATTTTCAAGATATGTTTTCTTTCTTTACTCTGCACCAAAAAAACAACAAAAAAAAATCCCCAAACCTCCTGTGTGATAAAACAAATAATTTGCTTCCCACTCCCTAGCACTGAGTCCCCAAGTGAAATACTGGCACCAACAGAATCAACAGAAGATTACCACTCGGAGTTGCCTTAGGCAAAGCAATATCCTTATGGATTTTATCATGCTCTCCATTTTAAGTATGAAGACTTTATTTTTACACTGATAGAATCTTTCAAAGCAGTGAGCTTTCTGAAGCTCAGTCTCTGTGAAGTTACTAACAATTTTAATTAACACCATGAAGGCACTCGAATCTCTTTTGTATAACACAGTGAATTTAAATAAGTGACAAACCAAAAAAAAACCCCAAAACAAAAGAAAAAAAAAATGAACCACTAACAACAAACCAAAACCAACCAACCAACCAACCAAAAAATCACCCCCAAACCAACATTCACTAGTAAGTTCTCATTCTCTGATTCCTAGGAATAATTAGAAAGCAGTCTTGCCAAAACTTTTACGTTCACCAAGCTGGCATTCAGCACCTTCAGATGGGTCACAATTTCACCTAGGTTCACTGCTGGTATGGTAAGTCCTATTGGATGTTACTACAAACTTGAACATAGAAGGTTTCATCTCAACATGAGGAGAAACTTCTTTACAGTGAGGGTGACAGAGCACTGGAGCAGGCTGCCCAGAGAGGTTGTGGAGTCTTTTTCTCTGGAGACTTTCAAAACCCACCTGAATGCATTCCTGTGCAGACTACCCTGGGTGATCCTGCTTTGGCAGGGCAGTTGGACTCAATGATCTCTGGAGATCCCTTCCAACCTCTAATGTACTGTGATGCTGTGATACACCTATTTTGAAACCCAGGGATGCAAATTTAGTGTATTCTTGAAAGGATAGCTTTCAGTTTTCATGCTGAATTTTTCCGATGCTGGAAGATTCAAATTAGACTTTTCAAGATGTTTTACTTCATTTTTGACATGTAATATATAACATAGATGTGTGAAACAACCCCATGTTAGCTATCATATCACAAGATTTGACAAGATCACAAAGCACATCTGCTAAGTGGTGTTTAACTCCCCATCCTTACTCATTAGGGAAGGATTGGTAGAGTGGAAACTACAGCAAATGTTGAGTTCAGAGAGTGTGACTCAAGGAAAAAGATTTGCCTAAGGTGGCCTCTGGCTTACTGAATAAAGAGAAATCAAGAGGTAAAGAACCCCCAGGAGAAAAGGGCAAGAGACTGATGCAGTAAGCTGTTTAAGACAGTATCTAATTTGTGAACAAGGGGTCACAGCCTGACACTCCCTGCCCTCACAGTAAGCACATTACTTTGTGTAGACAGACTGTCTGTTTAAAAAAGTGGTTGCAGTGCAAGACAAATATACAAAGTCAGCACTGGATGTGTAAAAAGAGAGCCTGCAAAATGGCTGGACACATTTTTCCAAAGAAAGAAGGTTAGTGCTGCCAGTAATTAGATTTGAACAACAGAAATGTGGCTGATTATTTTCAAAGCTTTACAGGAATAAGCTTTGGTGGACCATATGGCCCTGAAACACTCCTGACAATTTTGAAGTAAAGATCTGTGTTTAGCCCTCCAGAAGAAGAGTAAATTGTGTGCTGGCTGTGCAATACAGCTCTCCTGTCAATATATAGCCCACTTAACATCTTAATGAAAGAACCATGTAAGAGGTGGGAAATAAGAAGGCATCTGCCACAGCAAGTAGTGCAAAGTAAGGACCCTGCACCTCTGCAGCCACTCTTCAGAGCTGGGTGCAGGAGTAGGACATTCAAAAGCCTCTGGTATTCAGAACTGGTCAACATGACCAATTTTACTGTGTCATTCAGTCTCAAGATAACAGTGACCACTGCCAGGGAACGTCTTAATTTAAAGCATGAGGTTCTTAACAGTTGAATCCCACACAATATGCATTCCTTTCTTAGCTCAAAAAGACACCAGAAGGCACAATTGTAATGTGTAACCCACCCATCAGCTCACCTATCAATAACTTAAGACTTCAGTGAGTGTCAGTCCCTTGTACAGATTTAAAGGGATCTCATATAGTTGCCATCGGTGTTATCAGTACATTCACTTACTATGGCAATGTTGTTCTAGCCTGTCATGATGACTGTCCCTCTGTCTTTCCAGTACAGACCAGTGACACTAATAGTCTTTTAATCCATCCTCCTGAAAGCTACAGATGGCACTGCTTCTCCTGCCTTGTTGCATAACAATCTGACAAAGAAATTCCTGAGATCATAGAGATGTGCCATTGTGGTCTGCAGCTGCTTTTGTCTTTTCTGTCCATCATAACCTCTTGCAATCACTGTGTTAGGGCAGGAGACACTCCATAAAGGCTTGAGTTTCCTGCAGACTGCTCAGTGTTATTAAAGAATACAAGGGGACTGCTTGTCAGTTTGTTCCACATGCTTATACTTTTGTGCCTCTCTTCAGCCTTTTATAAATATTAATATTGTAAGTATAGCACCAATCAAGTACTGCTGATCACTTTAAAAGAGATAGCAATGAGATCACCCTACCCTTTGAGTAAAACCATAGCAACCACATCAATTTTCAAGTCAGTGAACTATAGTAGTAACATAAATCATTTTAAGGCCAGATGTTACAAATTCTAAGAAAGCCAGCCCATTAAAGCCAGTGGGGAATTGAAAACCTGCGGTGAACTAAAAGGGAAAAGGAACCAGCCCCTAGCCAGGCTATGTAATCACAGGCATTGCTCACAGAGCCATTTCAGACCCCTCCTTCAGGAGCTGGGAGAGTCAGTGTGTCACAACCTGATGTCCTGAGCCACCCCGGCACAGCAGAGGGGCGTTCGTCTTAAGATACAAAAATTCCCTTGGAGTAAATTAGAGCGAACCAGCCCCAAACAGCTGATGAGTTGGGTTTATTAGAGCCAAGGAAATTTCTCAGTCACTTGCACCTTAAGGACTCTTGGTTGGACCCGAGCAGAGGGAAAATGGGAAGGAAAAGAAGAGGGGGGAAAAAAGAGAGAGAGAAAAGACATCATCTCCCTTGTTTCTCACAAAGCCTCACGGGCATAACGCAAGTACTTGGTCATAGGTGTACATTCTAGCAGGGTGTTTTGTGGTAGATGCCACACATGGACCCTGGAAGTTGTGGTCCTTTCATGTCTTTTGGGGGTGGGGCAAGGGAGGAAGGTGGTCTCTTCAAATCACAGAGAGGTGAGCATTCCAGTGCAATGCCAACCATTAGCCTTTCTGTGGTGGTGCAACAGAGGTTTTAAAGATGGAATTCCTGCCTCTGCAGAATAATTCATAGATTTGCAGAATACCAGGTTGGGAGGAACCTCAAGGATCATCTAGTCCAACCTTTCACAGGGTAAGAATAGAGTTTAAATGAGATCACCTAGCACCTTTTCAAGCCAGGCCTTGAAACTGTCTAATGCAGGGGAATTCACCACCTCCCTTGGGAGTTTGTTCCAGTGTCTAATAGTTTAAATTGAACAAACGTTTTCTGACATTCAGTTTGAATCTCCACAGTGGCAACTTGTACCCATTGCCCTTTGTCTTTGCTGTGTGACTTTGAAAAAGGGAGTGTCCCTTCTCATGACAGATGCTCTTCATGTACTTGTACACGGTTATGAGGTCTCCCCTAAGCTTTCTCTTCTCAAGACTGAACAAACCCAGTTCTCCCAGCCTTCCTTCACATGACAGGTCTGCCAGTCCTCTGATCATACTTGTGGCCCTTCCCTGAATCCTTTCCAGCCTGTCTGCATCCTTCTTGTATAGCAGGGACCAAAACTGTGCACAGTACTCAAAGTGTAGCCTGACCTGTGCTGAGCACAGTGGGAGAATGACATCTTTATCCCTGCTTGTGATACCCTTATTAATGCAACTCAGCATCCTGTTGGCTTGCTTTGACACCTCAGCACACTGTTCACAGAACCACAGAATTAACTAGGTTGGAAAAGACCTCTGAGATCATCAAGACCACATGTTGAGCCTTTTGTCCACCAAGACCCTCTCCATAGTTCTGCTCTCAAGCCAAATGTCTCCCAATCTGAGCTGCATTCCTGGGTTATGTGTTCCCAGGTGCAAGATTCTACACTTGGCCTCATTAAACTTCATACAGTTCCTTCTTGCCCACTCAACCAGCCTGTCAAGATCTTCCTGGAGGGTGGCTCTCCCTTTTGAGGTGTCAGCTTCCCCACTTATTTCCATGTCAGCAGCAAACTTCATGAAGGTACTCTTAATGCCAATATCCAAATCATTAATGAAGATATTAAACAGCATTGAGCCCAATGTTCTTTCTGTTGCCTCTTAGGACAGCCTATCCTGCAGAAATAAGCAGAAAGAAATATGTTGCAGGTGACAATGACAAGCCTCCTTTCTCACCATGTCCAGCATCCTCCAACACAAGCACCTTTCTGGGTGGCTGCCCCATCAGGACTTTGCAGAGTAAAACAGAGTAGTCCTGCTGGCTGTGGTATAAACTGATTTTCTCTGACAGCAAATCCTTCATCAGTTGACTTCCAGTAAATCAAAAGGAAATTATATAGGCATACATCCTCCCTTCCTTGCTTTAGGTGCAGATTAACATACATGCTCACCAAGGCATTCATGCTAGTGCCTTTACAATTCCAGTATGTGGACAGCTTTATAGAAAGTCACATCAACCACCACTGGCATTCCTGATAAACATTATTTTACAAGTGGGTAAACATGCACAGTCAGGAAATACATGTTCAGAAAATGCATAATAAAAAATGCATGGTTCTTCAATATTCAGGATGATAAGCTTGTCTTTGTGATGACTGCCTTAGCAAGAAAAATGTCTAAGTTGTTATCATTGTCTCTGGCCCAGATACAGGAAGCTTATATTTCACCTAGCTCTCTCTGCTTGTCTTCCCTACTGGTAGCTCAAGCCTTCAAAAGTACCAAGTCAATAACAAAGACAAGGCAAAGGCTCCCAGCAGTAGGATCATAGGATCATAGGATGTTAGAGATTGGAAGGGACCTTCAAAGATCATCAAGTCCAACCCCCCTGCCGGAGCAGGACCATAGAATCTAGCACAGGTCACACAGGAACACATCCAGATGGGTCTTGAAAGTCTCCAGAGAAGGAGACTACACAACCTCTCTGGGCAGCCTGTTCCAGTGCTCTGTGACCCTCACAGTGAAGAAGTTCCTCCTCATGTTGAGCTGGAACCTCCTGTGCCATAATTTATATCCATTGCTCCTTGTCCTATCAGAGTGCAAGTGACACCCATCCCTCAGATATTTATAAACATTTATTAAATCCCCTCTCAGTCTTCTCCTCTCCAGACTAAAAAGCCCCAGGGCTCTCAGCCCTTCCTCACAGGGCACATGCTCCATTCCCTCAATCATCCTGGTATTGTCTGCTGGTATCCAGGGAAAATTTCACTCTTGCAGAACTTTCTTTTTGTTAAAACTTGTTACCTGAGAAGCACAGATTTTCCTGCCAAGCAAAATGATAATTATGGAAAGATTTCATTGTAATAGTTACCATTGTGCTTTATTTTACAAAGTATTGGTGGGTTTGTTCTTCTTGCATGGAGGCAAAGCAAACTATGGACTGCAGTTGTACATTATGAAAGATTTATGGAAAACAAATTTACTTTAAAATCCCCTTCTTTCACCACCACCTCCCCTTTCCTACCATATCTGCCCCTTTTCCACCCCACCCACCCCATTTTTCCCCTCAAATCCCAGAGCACCTGAGCTCTGTTGGAGTCTCCTCCCACCCCAGGTGTGGCCACTTGTCCCTCCCCACCCACTCCCCTTTTTAATCTCACTCAGGAAAGGCAGAAGCCCCAAGCTAAGCCCATTTGGGCTGAGGATCCTCCTCTCATCACTGGTGAGTGCCCATGGTGCGCACTGGGTGATGGTGGTGGTGACAACAAAGGCCGGGGGGCCTGGTGGCCCCCCGGCTAGGTAGGGCAATGATTGATGATTCCTCCAATATCATCCACGGGTGCTGGCTGTGCCTGCTTACTGGGACTGTGGGCAACAGACTGAATTTAAAGTAATACATGCATAAGCCATCTAGCCATGAATAAAGTGTAACAGTATAGATGTTTTAATTACCTTGAGCAATGCTTTCAGGACCAGATGTAAGCAGGCATAGACATTTATTATGTTATACAGTAAAATTATCTAGTCTATCAGAAGGTGCTTGTGTCAATTGGTCATTTTCTACTGGCATGTGTGTAATTAAGGCATAAAATAGGTCAAAATAACAAAACAATCTTTTAACACATCCAACCAAATTCTGACCAGTTTTTCTCCTTCAGTTACAAGGTGTTTACATTACCCTTAGAGTCAAAGACAAAGCATAGCTTTCTCCACTTTGAGCAAAGGCAAACCTTCATAGCCTTCCAAAGCTATCCTAAAACAACCCTTCTCCTACAATAAAGTACATACCACACAGAATACACAGTATTGAACAAAGTCACCTGTCATGGCTTTCTAGCATCTCAGCTTCAAAAATGAGACCATAAAAAAGGGAAAATTAAGTCAAAAGTAGGGTTTTCATGTAGTTCATTGATGCTACTTTTCTGGTTTTGTTAGACTGGAAGTCTTGTATGCTGCACAGCATACAGTCAGCTGCATAGTGTGTATTGCATGTATTGTTGCATACACTAGAAACATAGACTTGTTAGGGCTGGAAGGGACCTCAAGGATCATCCAGTTCCAACCCTCCTGCCATGCACAGGGACAGCTCACACTGGATAAGGTTGCTCAGAGCCACATCCAGGATGGCCTTGAAAACTTCCACTAACATTAAAGCATACAATGCTGTACGAGTAATTGTATTTTGTATTTGTTACTGCAGTATGTATTGTTGTGCACTTAAAATAGCATTAGTTAACTTGTGTTTTGTACACCTTTAGAAACAGGGGGGAAAGTACAGTAAGATAACAAACTGATGATAACGAATGCCATAGAGGCAAGCAGCTATAGATCTCCTTAAAATAATCTTCAAAACATTTAGGTATTGTAAGGGAGGAGGGTAACATGCACCAAAGCCAATTATAGATTTGAGGCAGTGGAGATTAAGTAATTCCTCATCTAAGGGTGAGAAAACCTGTAGAAAGTTGAAGGAGCTCTAGAAATCATACTAGCAATACCTCTTGGAGAAAATGCTAAGAAATTTTGCAGGTGATATGTAACAACATGTTTTACACAAACAACAGCTCCTGTTGCAAAAAAATGGTCAAGCTTTTGTGCATGCTTGAAAAGCAGCCTAATGACTAACATTACAGGAAGCATTACAAGTTCTTGGAGAGCTACTACTACAAAGGAAGAAAGCAATATCACAAGTGTAGCCATCCATGGCAGTGTAGCTGAAGCTGGACATCTGAAGTGTGTAAACAAAAGCCTTAGGTTTTGTCACAGACTGCAGGAATTTCACATCATGCAGCTGTGACTCCCATCCAGAAAATATGCCTCCTAATTAGCTTGTGTGTATCTTTAAACTACACATTATACAGGCTGTTAGACAGAGGAAAAGCAAACTAACAATGAATCAAACTCTTTCACCAGTTTCTTACCATGGCCCAATAAGCTCCAGTGCATATCTGTGAGCACAGGTGTGTCTTACTGGGGTCTGTGTTGGAGATGGTGCTCCAGCTCAATTCTACTTCATGCTCCAACAATCCCACTTGCCCACAGATCCACACAAGCTGTGTAAACTCTCCACCCCTATGCCTGACTGCTTGCTCAGTAAAGTCAATTACCTGAATCTTCCTGTTCACAGAATCACAGAATGTTAATGGTTGGAAGGAACCTCTAGAGATCATATAGTCCAACCCTCTTGCCAGGGCAGGGTCACTTAGAGTAGGTTACACAGGAATGCATCCCAACAAGTTTTGAAGATCTCTGGAGAAGGAGATTCCACAACCTTTCTGGGCAGCCTTTTCCAGTCTTCTGTCACTCTCACAGTGAAAAAGTTTTTCCTAATGTTCACGTGGAACCTCCTATGCTCCAGCTTGCATCCATTGCCCCTTGTCCTATCATTAGACATCACTGAGAAAAGTCTGGCTCCATCCTCCTGTTCCCTTATGTCCTATTTATGCCTCCAAAAGGCAGTCACGGAGGAGGGTCATAATAGTTCTCTAGGGAAGAAATAGATGGGACTAGATGAGGAGTATGTTCTTTCTCCCACAAATGCACATACTCCTCTCTCTTACTCACATGGCTCTCCTGAGAAAGGGAAATTAAGACACCCACTTCATAACTTCCCTAGTTTTCTCCTTTTTTGCAACCAGAATACACAATCCATGCACATTTCAAAACTGAAGCTAGCTGCCTCGTCTCAGACTCAGCTACCTGTGTGCTGCCACTGAATATCCAGCAGGCTACCCACAAATCCTGGGAAGAGAGGGCAGTGTCTAAAGGACCATATAATGTACCACGAACATTCCTTATGAAAACAAACCAAACAAACAAAACCAACTGAAAAGCAACAACAAAAAAAATAAAGAAAATTCATTGCTGCTTAGAAATCAAGAACTTGCAGAGCCAGAACTCCTTAAACTGATGTAAACCACCCTATTGTCTCCATAGCCCAAAAGGCATTTCCCTATAGTTATTCTGTCAGAAAACGCTACTCAGTGATATTAGAAAGCAGCAAAACTAATCAGGTGTCTTCATTCTACCATCCTCACCCAGAAAATAGAGTCATAAATAAACAAACACCCAGCTCAAACATCTGCTTTGCTCATGCACACTTGAATCCCCATCTTGAACTGCTCTTTTCACCTCCTTTTCCTTTTCTCACTTCTCACCTTTGGAACAGGAAGAAGCTCTCTTATTCAGAAGAGCCTAGCCTCACAGCAGTTTTAAACTAGCAGATGCAAGCACCAGCTCCTGGTTTAGGAGTGTAGAAAGTCTTGCTCCCCAGTGCCCTACATTATGCCAAACACTTCTCACAGGGAAGAGAAGCAGCCTTTCCTTTGCACAGAATATTCAGGAAGGGTTTTTTCTCCATTTGGGGATTTAGCACAAATTTGCTTGGAGGCTGAAGCCCAAATGTTTATGCTGAAGCCCAACCCTCCCTTGTAGGAGCCCTTTCATGAGAGTTTTCATCCATCTGGGAGGGCAGGAAGAGGCATTTTCTCTGCAGCTGCTCCCCATGAATCAGCTGGCAGCCACATTGACCATATTGTTCCTCCAGGACTTTAAGGACATGGAGTCCGCAATTCCACAAGTCTCTGATCATTCAGAGACATCTGAATTTTTGTTCCCAGCCAGCAGGCTGTCCCCTGGCATAAAGAAGATGGGTTTCCAGGCTTTTGTTATGTATTTACTGCAGGTCACTGCTTGTAACTTCTTAATCCCAGTGCTCAGGCCTTGGTGCCCCACAATGTCTCACTTTTCTCATATTCCCCTGGCCTTCTGTGTTTCCCGTTAGGCAATCAGCAGGATGACAAATATGACAGCAGTCTCCAGTTCAGCCTCCTGAGTGTTCTCAGCCAATATGCCAAAAATGTAATGGCTTTTCTCTTTTTGTTTTTAATAACCTTGTCTGGATGGTGACTATAGGCATCTGCTGAGCTTGCCATATGCTCCACAGTTCCTTATAGAAAGATGATGATACTAATAAAATAATTATTTGAATACCGCTTTATTGTCTAAAAGGAGTGCTTTGATATGCACATACATAAGTCCAGACCTGAAGCTATTATACACAATTAAAGCATCCTTCACATCCATTAAAGTTAGCACACAGGAGCAGTAGATTTATTTGTATTTCAACTCTGGTCATAAAATTGAATCACTGTTAGCCTCCAGCTTAACCCTCTTACAACCGAGTGACTGGAGCAAAACTCCAGATGAACCTAGCAGACTAAATCTCTTCTTTGAAGAGATTGTACGTGTCCCAGCTAAATTAAATAGGACAATTTTCTGTCCCCTGTGTTTTTCTGCTTTGTAGTGAATTTATTGCCAAGTTTCTCAGGGAAATCAGAGCATCTGCATTGTAAGA
Source organism: Dryobates pubescens (assembly GCF_014839835.1). Taxonomy (NCBI): domain Eukaryota; kingdom Metazoa; phylum Chordata; class Aves; order Piciformes; family Picidae; genus Dryobates; species Dryobates pubescens. Next base: position 15,196,593 of record NC_071623.1, on the reverse strand, counting down.
TTACAGATATAAACACCGGCCCTGAGCTAAAACCTCTGGGGCAAGGAGCATCTCTTTAGGCCATGTTATGATCATGGCTAGCACAGCAAAGCTTGACCCAGGTCTCAAGCAAGATTGTGGTGTGTGCTGGATACACTAATGAGTAAGAAATGCAACATTAACTTTTCAAAGGATACCAGATATTTGTTTCTAAAATTTTTAAATCTAAAATTCATAAAAATTCTAACCATGACTTTGCCTGGCAGGTCTTGCCAAAGGGACTGACTCTCCAGATTGGCCTTGGACCTCATTTGTATTTGTGGACCTGCATGGAATACAATGGACCTGACCTGTTGACTGACTTCCTGTTTTGACCTTGGACCTGGGCCATCACCATCAGCTTGCATGGTTATCTGAAAACTTGTTTGAGTCTGCTTCTGATCTTGTGGCCTCCTTTACTCCTTTGATGGAGGTGGTGGGATGAGGCCTAGCTGATGAGACCCTGCAGGTCCCTGTGGCTCAATGCTCTTGGGAAGCTGCTGACCTTTGCTGCACACTAACATCATCACTTTGAAAAGCACAGCTCCAGTATCTCCATAGCTAGTAAAGAAAGCAGAATTGCTTTTGGGGCTGAATGAAGCTGAGCAGAAGCCTTAACTAAGGAGACTGGAAAAAAAAGCCACAAACTAGAACTGAAAATGGGGCCACTGCCAAGCATGGAGATGATCTACAATATGCCAAGAGCACTGGGAAGTGCTCAACTAGATGACTTCACCTCCTTATCAGCAAGGGTCCAAGTCAGAGTTCTTTGGAGTCATTCATAAAAACTGGAAAATATTTGTTGCTTGGTACTTGCACTCTCTCAGGGATCTCCCTGGCTCTGAAACTGGCCAGCACTTGAACAAATAAGGCAGCAGTACTAGAGAATGAGAGCCCCTTGTTGTGTGCCTTAATCTCATTGGTCAGAATGATGAAATCTGTAGCTGAACTGTAGTAGGATTTTAGCTGGATAAGGATTTCGTTTGGTTTTATTTTCCCGTGTTGCCATTGTGTAATCCGCTGTAGTCTCTGCAGAATCATAGAATCATTCTGGCTGGAAAAGACCTTAAGATCATCAAGCATAGCCATTCTGTGATTAACCTAATGCTACCAAGTGCACTGCTAAATAGAATGAATCGAGGTCTGTTAATTCTTCTCCAGTACTTGGGGTCAGACTCCAGTAGTTGCATTAGTGACAAATGTAACTCAGATCATCAATCATAAAAAGTCACTACCACCTGATGCTTCCTTTGGTCTCTTTGAAACAAAATGGTTAGGGATAGTGTCCATTGCAGGGGAAAAGTTAAACCTCAAGTGAAAACCCATTTTTCATATCTTAAAAAAAAAAAGAGCAATTTTGGGAACCAGTAACAGGTTTCCTTTCCTTCAATATCTAGAGTCAAGAAGCTAATCTTTCAGATCCTTTCCTGCCAATATCTTACCTAAAGTGGATCGTGCTAGGGTTGTCTCCAGATGATTTATTCATTGACCTTATTGATCCAGCCTTTTGGTCAGGCACACACTGCAGCATACAACAACAGTGTCATGGAACTGTTCCTGCTGAAGAGAAAGGAAAACCAAAGCAGCTCTTTCACTGCTAGTTATGCCAACTCAGCTCATATTGTTAATATGCTGGTCCTGTGCCAAGATCATTGTGAGAAGGGTGTTCACTGACTGACACATTCAAAGGCAACGGTGGAAGAAGAGCATGCGCACTGGTTTCATGTGCTAGTCTACCGTTTAGCCACTTAGCTGACTGAAGTTACATCTCAGAGGACTTCCATCTTCACAGAATCACTGAATTCTCAGGGTTGGAAAGGACACCAAGGATCAACTAGTCCAACCCCCCTGCCATGGGCGGGGACACCCTTCACTAGACAGGTCTTGGTGCATAGTGTGAGCATACAACAAGTATGTGTTGGCCACAGAGAATGTGAATATAAGATCTGCCAGTAATGCACAGGGAATTAATGACAGGTGTGTCCCACATGCAGATACCCCCAGGAACCTCTGAACATCCACCCAGCAAACAAATGCAATGGTGCCTTCCAGCTTGTGCCCCTGCTATCACAGCTGTGTGAATGGAAGCACCTCCAAGGAGAATAACTACTGTCCATATTGGGAACCTGCAGTGATATGGTGTTAGTTTGGAGCCAGAACAGTACACAGGAGTGCTCCCAGCATCCCAGCTTAGAGGACACAGGGCTACAGACAGTATGCTGGCAGTGGGAAAAGCTGACATACAGGCATTAACAAAGAAGGATTTGATCAAGCATTGCCCTTTTAAACTGAGGAAGCTTTGCAGGATTATCAATCAGACACTAACATAACATGGGCAGACCTGTAGGGACGTTTTGTTTTTGACTGGCTGGTTGCTGCATTCATATGAGGAACTAAGACTCTGCTGCTACTAGTATGAAAGTTTACGTGAATAAATACACTAAATTTGAATTGCTGAGTAACTTGGAGATTCACTTTCTATTCAATGCATTGATCTGAATGGAAATTGCTCATAGTTTGGTGTCCTTACTAAAGGTTCAGTGTTTAGGACAAGAAAGATCGATATTTCTGCTAAATACTGCAAGTTAAGCTATTGGGCACTGTGTCCGGTTTTATCTTCTCCTAGTGTGTTGCATTTCTTAGTGTGCTGCACTAAGGCATGGCTCAGTTTTATAATGCTTAACTTCCAAAGGGAGCACAGTCTCACAAATCCCTGTGGCTTCAAAGGCGTTTATGAGTTCTCAGCACCTCTGAACATCTGCTCATCCTGAATGTCTGTAAACACATTTCAATCAGCTGTTTAGGCCTTTGTGGTCAGTACACACACCACCTTATCCACCTCCCAGAAGAACCACCTACAGATTTCTCCTGACTTGCTGTTTCTGAGGCGAGGAAGAATTCTAATGAGATTTCCTGCCCTCTCTCTTTCCTCCTAATATTTTGAGTGTTTTTCATAAAAGAGAAAAATATCTTCAGTGACAAGTTTTCTTGAAGGCCCTTTTGCCAGAGAGGATGCATTTTTTCCTCTAGTATAGAATAAGCTTTTGTCTCCAGTTCCTCACTTGTGCTTCCAGGCGTGCAGTAACCATCTGCCTGAATGCAGCCCTACAGTAGTTAAACCTGGAGAATGCAAATAGGAAATGCAGCAAAGCCTTCCAGAGGCAAGATGTTGTAGAATATATGGTAATGTTGAACTCCTGCAAGGGGGGGTGCAGGTCTCCAATTCTCTGACATGGTATTGTGAGATCTGTTCTGTCCTGTCCTCATTTTAGGCCTAGGCATGCAACCCAGCTGTGAGAACCTCTTATGTGGTCTCCTCTGTCCTGTGATGTAAAAAAGAAAAATGGGTACAGACAATATAGATACAGAGGAGCACTGTCCTTGGTTCTCACACAGCTCTCAGCTCCCAAGAGCCCTGGTTCAAACACTGTATGGATAACAAGATAGCACCTGTAGAACTTGACACTCCACAGGTATGTAGTGGTAGGAAACACAGAAAAAGGCCACCTGTCTTAGCTCAATCTGTCATGGTAGCCAGTGCAATTCGTCCCCTCTGTATTATCATGGGGCTCAGTCTCTCATTCAGAAACATGGGTTTAGATTTCCACAGACTGGCCCATTCTTTGCTTCCCCAGGCATGGTGCATTTCCCAGCTGTCAATATCCAGTATCAAGGTATTCCTCGGGAGCTGAAAACATGTTAAGAAAACATCTTTAGTGACACATTTTAGTAGACATTGACATGGATCTACACTCTACTTACTTTCCACCAGGTGTTTTTACAGTACCAGAAGATTATGTACTGTATTTCTAAAATGTCCATAACAAACTAGATGATGAATCAGAAAACCAGAGGAGGAAAAACAGAGAAATCCTACAGTTAACATCCAGGCTGCCACAAAAGCACTAGGCACAGTTTTGGTTAACGCTGACAAAAATTGATTTACAAGATGACCAAACGCTCTTCTGGGAACCAGTGAGACTGGAGGGGAAGGGGCAGTTAAAATTTTTGCTAATACATTGGTTCAACAATAAAATGGAAATATTTGAAGAACAGAAGTTAAGACACAGTTGGTTTCAAAGGGGTTTGGTGCACTTTGCATAAGGATCAACTTATGCCTCAGGGCTATAGTCCCTCACTTAACTGGGAAGGTGACTTTCCCGCATAAGCAGCATGCTGCTTGGATTGCAGGCAGACAGCACACCCAGGAGCCTCCTGGGCACACAACAGTGAAGCTGATGAATAAGATTGGTTTGAAAGATTCACTTCATCCAGACTGACCTAGAAACTTGAGTAAATCATGTAAACCAGTTATTTGCCCAGCTAAGCATCCTTCTCTGCTACCAGTTAGCTCTGTTCACGATATGTCTGTACTTTCATTCGCTCAAGGAGTGAGAAAGCAGGCATTCATTGAAAAATAGTAACTTAGACTTACTTTAAATTCAACCCATACTTCCAGAGTGAAGTCTTGAGTTGGAAATACAGAATCAGCATTTGTGACATAAAATCAAAAAGATTTATTTACTCTGAGGAGCAGAGATGATGCTATACTTTTGCTTCTTCCCTGTGTCTATCAATATTTAGTTGTCTGAGACTTCACAGTCCAGTAACAGATTGAGCTCAGAAGTGGTTCATTTTTCTGTAGACCTGTAGCTATATATATATAGAGAGAGTAGCATTCTCAATATCATGAGGGTTTTTTGATGTGGGTTTTTTTTTTTGCAGCATTTGAAAAAATTCATGAGTCACCAGATGATTCCCTTCCAACAATGAGAGTTTCATTCACCAGTAATGTAAAAATGTGGCCAAAGCCCATAAAATACACTCCACAGAAATAAGCTGAAAAGGCAATAAAACACCTTTGCAATACATTTCCTTGACTGTCTTTGTCTTTACACACTTCAAAACAAAGGAGCCCTTTTTTCATGGAGGTTGCACTCTTTTGGTCTCCATGTCTGGTGGACCTCTTATCTGGGAGACCTTGAGCTTTGTGGGTCTGATTCAATCTTCTGCAGACAGAATGGCTGACATGATCAGAGAACCACAGAATGGTAGAGGTTGTAAGGGATCTCTGGGGATCATCTAGTCCAAGACCCTGCTAAAACAGATTCACCTAGATCAGGCTGCACAGGAACACATCTAGATGGGTGTTGAAAGTCTCCAGAGAAGGAGACTCCACAACCTCTCTGAGCAGTATGTCCCTGTGTTCCATCATGCTCAAAGCATGTAAGTTTTCCCTTATGTTTACATGGGACTTCCTATGTTCTCGTCTCTTCCCATTGCCCCTTGCCCTATCACTGGGTACCACTGAAAAGAGACTGACCCCATCCTCTTGACACTTGCCCTTTAGATATTTATAAGAACTGCCATGATGGATGATATGGGCTTGGACTCCCAACTCCCACCATACTTCATGGTGTGGTGGAGTCACAGTTTTGATTCAAGTCCATCTGTAGTATGGACTTATTAATGTTTTCTAGCACATTGCATTTTTTAGCTGTTAGTCATATCTGTTTTCGTACTATGCTGCCTTCTCCTCAAATCACCAAAGCTGAGCTCATAAAAAACTCAGTCAGTGCATACAAGTCTCTCCCAAGTCATGGAGACCACAAGTGGGGGTTGTGCTGCAACCATTAAAGGGGTAATGGGGCACTGTTATCATTTATGTTTTCATTGTGGCAGCAAGGACAAGCCATGATTTAGAGATTTCACAATCTTGCAATGATGTCAGACAAACAGATTACTATGTAAAATATTCCTCAAAATCTGAAAAAATCTTGAAGTCAGACTCAATTCAAACTTCAAGTAGATGAGCCAGCTAGAAAAATGAAAGAAGGAAAAGATGGGAAAGGGGAATGGGGGAACAGCAGCATCTGCTGTTTAGTTTATTATTGCCTATTTTAATACCCTCAAGCTTTGGGACATTTCTCTTTCCTTTTTATCTGCATTTATCATAATACTATTAGCTGAACCTCCCCAACAGCCTGTATCTGGAAACCAGCTGGCCCTACTCCTTAGAGAAGCCCCAGCTCCTCACATCTCCAGGCACACCCAATCTTTCTTAACAATGCTTTTTTTTTTCTTCCCAGTGGAATTATAGGCATATCATGTTTGTTGGTTTGAGCAATCATCCTATCCAGGATGAAGAGGCTGGGAACAGAATGATAACAGGTAAGTCTCTGGTCTCTTTGAAGTCTTTGGGAATGCTGTAACTGGCTTCACCAGAACCAGGATTTTAGCCAGAACTTTCAGCCAAGACCAGAATTTTCTGTCACACCTTGAACATGGACATTACAGAGAAGGGTCGAATGGAACAAGATGCTGTTCCCTCAGCAGTGGTCCCCTCTCAAGCAAACAACTGCTGTGCCAAGACATAACTGTGAAAGGAGAGAAATTTATGTTTAACTCGAAGTCATTGACGAGGGAGGCCCCTGATCCCAGAACTGAACGAAACACAACTCTGAAAAGCAGTTGGCAGTGCTGGTTGGTGGTGGGGCCACCAAGAGCTATTTCAGAGCCTGGGACAAGCACAACACTGCAGTCCTCCCCTACCCTGGCAGCCTTTAACCAACACCACAAACCACCCTGGCCTCACTCTTTGCAGGGCTTTGGCTCTGAGGAGTCACAGCAGGAGGGAATATCTACAGGTCCCAGAAACCACTGCAGTTAACCACACTCTTTTTGGCAGTCCTTTCCATAATGGCACAAACCTTTGCTGCATGGCAATGGTTATCATTCTACACATAGCCTCTGAATGGCACAAACCACTCCAAAGACTTCTAATTACCAAGCACCCAAACAGCAAGCCAGAAAGTAACTCTGGAAAATGAGAGACTTTAGACACTTTCCTTCAACTAAGAGATTTTTTACTTCGGTTCAAAACCTCTAGCCCATCTTCAGCTTCACTGAGATGCATTCCTTTCATCAGTGAGCTTTTGAATGTTCCCACAAAGCAAAGCTATGAGCCTGTGAAACAAACCAGTCAAGTGCATTAACTGAATAGCAGCAATTGGCATTAGAGAATGTGTAGGTGTTAAACAACAAACACCACTAAACTCACAAATAGCTTTTATCCTATTTGCTGTATCTCATAAACACAAAGAAGTGTCTGCTTATTTGTTGCCTGTCTTACATTCTGCTTGATTTTGTATTTGTAAAGGATTAAAATTAAATTCTCAGCTTTACCTCACTTGAAAAAATAGAGTTGGTATCTTCATTAATCACCATTCACAGCCTGGTCTAACTTTGATCACAGCCACAAGACTCAGGTTTGCTCCAACACACCTGCTAATGGCATGGTGCAAAGCAAAATGCTGCTCTCAAAGTACACAATTCAAAAAAATTTTTACCTAGAACATTTTTCCCATTACTCTTACCATGAATGATGTTGTCATGCAGAATACTCGGTTTGACTTGATTGCCCTTCTGCAAGAGTTTTTTGTGAATAGGCAGGAACAAGAAAGGGAAAAGAGAATTATCATCCTCGTCTTAGAATCATAGAATGGTCCAGGATGGAAGGGACCTCCAAAGTTCATCTTGTCTGACTCCCCACAGTCAGCAGGGACATCCCCAACTAGATCAGGTTGCCCAGGGCCTCATTGAGCCTCACCTTGAATATCTCCAGGGAAGGGGCCTCAACCACCTCCCTGGGCAACCTGTTCCAGTGTTCCACCACCCTCATAGTGAAGAACTTCTTCCTGATATCCAATCTAAATCTGCCCTTCTCTAGTTTGAATCCATTGCCCCTCATCTTGTCACTGCAGGCCCTTGTGAACAGTCTCTCCCCATCCTTCCTGTAGGCCCCCTTCTGGAAGGTTGCTCTTAGGTCTCCCTAGAGCCTCCTCATCTCTAGGTTGAACAACCCCAGCTCCCTCAGCCTGCCCTCATAGCAGAGGTGCTCCAGCCCCCTGATCATGTTCATGGTCCTACTCTGGACCCTCTCCATCAGGTCCATGTTCTTCCTGCATTGAGGGCTCCAGACCTGTACACAGTACTCCAGGTGAGGTCTCACCAGAGCAAAGTGGCAGAATCACCTCTCTGGAACTGTCGTCAATGCATCTTTTGGTGCAGCCCATGATGTGACTTGCCTTCTGGTTTGCAAGCACACACTGCCTGATCATGTCCAGTTTCTCATCCACCAGCACCCCCAAATCCTTTTCCACAGGGCTGCTTTCTATCACCTTTTTCTCCAGTCTGTAATAATAGTGAGGATTGTTCCAGCCCAGGTGCAGAACCTTGCACTTGCTCTTGTTGAACTTCATGAAGTTCACCTGTGTCCACCTCTCCAGCCTGTCCAGGTCTCTCTGGATCATGTCCTGTCCCTCTGGTGTATTGACAACACCCCACAGCTTGGTGTCATCTGCAAGCTTGCTGATGGTGTACTCAATCTCACTATGTCATGGATAAAAATATTACACTGTACAGGTCCCAGTACAGACCCCTGAGGGACACCGCTTGTCGCTGCTCTCCATCTGGACTTCAAGCCTTTGAGCACCACCCTCTGGATGCGACCATCCAGCCAATTCCTTATCCACTGAACAGTGCACTCATCAAATCCATATCTCTCCAGCTTCGCAAGCAGGATGTTGTGGGGGACTGTGTCAAAGGCCTTGCAGAAGTCCAGATAGATGGCATCCATAAGTCATCCCTTATCTTCTCTAACACCAGGGAGGACACCAAGTGAAACTTGCAGGTTCATAAAGAAAACCGGAGCTGGTAATTCTCAGAATTGAGCTTTGAAGTCCTTTTTGTATGGGACATTGAAGGTGCCTAAAACTTATGTGAGTTTTACAAAAAGGTATTAACTCTATTCATTGGGGAAAAAACAATCCATGGAGAAATGTCAAACAAGATGTTCTCCTCATCAAGTGCACAGCTAATTTGAGTATGCTAATTCTAAGAAAAAGAAGAAAAGATTGTGCTAATAGCAACTTGTTCTTGCTATGAATCTTAGTAGGTATTAGAGAAAAAATACCCAGAAAGTACCCTAAATTCAACAGTATTTCATGTACATCTCTGGAAGAGGTGAAAAAAGGATTTTATCTACATGATTAAATGTATTTGCTATAGGAGTAGCATTAGTTTCTTGCATTTTTGGTAACCTCTCACTCTGCTCATTTTGATTGCCCTTTTATTCTGCTGAAAATTGTGTAAAATGCCAAGAGAGCCCCCTCTCAAGACAATCATTCTGTGAGTGCTTGTTGGAGTCAACAATAGGATGGAAGCTTGTAATCAGAGGCCATATCCCAAGCTTTTCAGACAACTTTACCTTGACTGCCTGGGGTCTCCATGTTTTCAGAATCACAGAATGGTAGGGGTTGGAAGGCACCTCTGGAGATCATCTAGTCCAACACCCGTATTTTGTCTTAGGGGAAAGCAAAACTCTAGATGAATTCAAGTAATTTTAACTAGCTGGATGGTAAAATTCCTTCAAATACTTTTTGTGGTTAGCTGATAAACATTTGCTGCCTGTATCCAGTGTGATTTTCTCCAGCCAGTAACTTTCCCCTTCAGAGTGGCTCATCTGAGAGGGGAAAGCCCTGTACCACTCTACCCATCATACAGGATCCCTCTGACTCAAGGGCAACACTCACATTAAAGGGAGGCACAAACCACCAGCCAAACTTCAGAAGCACTTCCTAACTGATTTTAAAACAGGTTGCTCACACCTCAGTTTTAACACACATATTTCTTCACCTCTTTTTCGGGGGAGACCCTGGTTGCTCTGTCTTGCACAAGCCATTCCCATGGCTATGGGTCTTTCTCCACAAGGTTCATCAGGCTCCATCTCTCTGCCTGCAAGCTGTGAAGACTCACTTCCCCAAGACACAAAATCCATGCTCGCCCGTCACTGCCCAGCAGCGGAATGAAGTCTTTACCTGCGTCGTTAGTAACCCAGCATCACACATGCCCTGCGGAGATCTGAGGCCTTGTAGCACACTGGATGTAAACTGCAACAATTTCACAGTACCAAGAGCTCTTAAAAGTTTCATGACCAGTTAGGAGTCTTATTAATTAAACATTCTCCATGTTATTACAGCTCTTGTAGCAATTAAGCCCTGAATTGGTGCCCTGCTATACAGAGTGACAATGCCGTTGTCCTTTGGATCTTACAGCGGTGTTTTGACTTATTAGTTTGGTTGTTTAATCCTGAGTTTCAAACATGTAATTAATAAAAACTGAAAGCTTCTATTATGTAGCCATAGCACTGGCCGTACTTACTAATTTAATCACTTCTCATGGGCTTGTACTAATTATATCACTTTGGGTTTATTTAAATGGCTTTGAAACCTTTTAATTCAGAGGAGAAGAAGAAGAAAGAAAAAAAAAAGAACTTTGTACTCAGCTCAGTAATGCACCAGGCTCTTAATTTGACCACCACTTTCACTGCCCACTTTGAAATTAGGAAATTTTAGCTTTACCCAAGAATCATTTGCCAGATATCTGATTCTTTTATCCCCCGGGGAGGTAGTGGGTTGGATTTAGGATATTAGATTTCATTGATGCAACAATAGCATCAGTTTCAGATGAATACAGAAATTTGCAATTAAAAGATGGGCTCTTACTACATGGGCTCATATGATTAAAATTCCACAACTGGACACTGAGCTTTAGGTAGGAGCAGCATAGACCTGGTCAGGTATTTCCTCCCTGAAGTGATGACAACTTTTGTGTTCAGAAAGAAAATAATTTGGGTTCGGGTTTTTTTTTTCCCCAGTGAATTTCTTCTCAATATCTTTCATTGCCCCCATAGTCAAGTCAACTGTTTCTTCTGTGTGAGATAGGGCAGGTATGCTGCTTGAGTGATGCCCATGAAAACCATAGTAGTTTGAAGAACCCTTGAGAGCCAGACACCAACAAACTTTCCTGAGTCACCCTGAGAGTAGGGAAGACTCAAAGCCAAGCAATTACAGTTGAAGCTTTCCCTCATCTGGCAGCTTGTGTGCTGCTAATGCAACACAGCATGCTGCATGGTGACAGTATGCATCCAGGGACAGTAAAGGGAAGTAAAAAATAGAAAAATGTCCAAAAAGAGTTGCTGGAGTGTCTGTCACAGGCACCCAAGCTGTAGCTTGTGATGTGTGGAGATAGGATGTAGAACCAATCTGAGCTTTATGTCAGCCAGAAATAGAAGAGGTGGAGAGGTGTCCCCCAAAATATGATCCCTTTGCTTCACAGGGGAGAGAAATAGCCAGAACGTATCTTCTCAGTCCACTTCACCCAGACAGTAGAGATCTTCTACTTGGAAAAAGCAGTGGGGTGATCCCTGGTGGAGCACCTTTCTGAGTTACCAGGTGAGGATGGCACACCACATACAGCCAGACCAGAAGCACCGCGGTTACTCCCACTCCAGATTTTACTGCCCGACATGGTTTCTCTGCACAGGGCAGAGATAAAAGGAGACTCTGGAACTACTGTCTTCCACAGGGGACTGGAAGCAGCAAGAATGTCTCTGAGAGCACAAGGCAGCCAGTTTCTGCCTCTTTTCCCTGTGTTTTCTTTCCAGCAGCTGGAATCTATGTTTTCAGTTTCAGGGTTTTGCAAGGAACAGCTGAAGTGCTTCTTCCCACAACTTCCACAGCAACACCAGGTGCTATGCCATGATGAAGGAGACACAAGAGACATAAGGACTGGTTCTTTTTGCTCCAAAGGTAGAAACCCAGGATTAGAGATAGCTGTTTTTGTTTAGTCAGGCAATTGGCATGCAGTCTAAATGGGTACCCACTGATATAAAGTTCTCTTTTCTTCCTGCTCTCCAGGTCCTCTGGGGCACACAGCTGAGCCAAAGCACAGAGGTGACTTTTCTTTTTTATGGAGCTGGCAGCCTGCCTCAAGGAAGGCACATAACACCAAAGGAGCTGCTGCTGTGCAGGACAATATTTTACCTTATGCTTATATAGCTGCATCTCTGCTAGGAACCTCTCCTATTGAGTATTCACACCAAGCCTGCCACAACTACTGACCTGGTCTTCAGAAAAAGTCCTAACTAGGGTGTCTATTAGCCCGTTTATGTAGTACACAAAATGTTATCCCTTTAGGAGACACAGCAACTCTCACCTTTGAACTTGCATTTGTAATGCCCAGCACAATCTCCAGTCATCCACCTGTCTGTGCTCATGAGAGATGTCCTAAATATGCACAAGATCCCCTGCATGGTAGTTAATGGCCAGTGAAGCATCACACAATGGGATCAGCAGCAAGGATCATGTACTTCCTGAGACTGCAATAAGCACCAGGCCTGAACACCAGGCAGGAGTCAAGATTTGCAGAGATGGACTAGTCCAGTCCTGAATCCACTCCTTCAAATCCACTAATTATCAGGCCATCTTGCACAGGGCTGTCACAGCAGATCATTAATTTATAACCATTAAAGGTTAGCTGAAACTTTGAACATTTTTATTAATTACTTTTCTGTGATGTGTTCAGCTGGGGGGTGGTGGTGTATAAATGTCCACACATGTTTTTCCTTGGCCATATTGCTTGCTTTACAACCATTCTCACAGAGTGCAGGTGGAGAAGCTCTAGACCAATCCAGCTGGACTGCAAGATGGAGTTAGCTGTGCTTATGAAATCCCTGACAGCAGTTCTCTACAGCACCCAAAAAAAAGAAAAAGAAACAAAAAAAAAAGAAGTGCTGAGGGTAGCAGTGTGAGCTCTCAGATTAGAAGGACTCCATGTTCCACTATTCAGGAGATGAGAAGTTGTAATTGCTTTTTTGGGGAGGGATCCCATTGTCCAATACAGTACTCAAGGTACAATAAGCAGGAGATTTTAATTTAAAGAAATAAAAGGAGGAAGACTGTTGCCTACCACAAAGATATATAAAAAAATAAAGAAGACAATTTCACGTCTGGATGATTGACTCCAATTTACAACAATCTTGTAACAATAATCATTTCAATAATGTGGCTGGCTGAAGGTTTTAGGGCAGCTAACTGAATTATAGCAAATCTTTACAATTACAGCATTTGTAATGAAAGCAGTTAGTGAAGCCTCAGTGGCCTTCCCTTATCATTTACCACTGACTGATTGCTCGTTGGAGGAGCAGGCCACCCGTCAGCAGTGAGCAGCAGAGCAGCGCACAAACCAGCCAAGCCTCCTGCAGCTTCAAAGAGATGGGATTGCAGGGATGGAGGGCACAGGCCGTGTGCAGAGGAGGCTCCCTGTACCCCTCTTCATCATTTTTGCTGAAGACTGGATTTATTTGTTCTTCCTCTGTCTTTTTTTCCATCCCCCGACTAAGCACCTCTATATTCACCCAGTGAGGAAGCAGCTGGTTGTGTTGCTGTGACTTTGCACAGGGCTTCATTGGGAAGCAACACTGCTGCTGGCAGCAGGGTGAAGGGGCCAGCTGGCCTGTGAGCCTTAGTTATGAGGAGGGCACATTTGGAGTTATTTTTTGGATTAAAAAACCCATCACAACAAGGGGAAAGGGCAAGCCTGCTATTTCCTTCCAGCCTGGGTTTGTTGAAGGTCTCCTTAAGGAAGTGAACCTTCTATTTTCCCTCTTTGTGCTGTATACTTGCACACTACCCTTAAGGGCACTTCCCTGCCCTTGAGGTATACAGGCATCCTCCTCAAGACTGAGGCAGTGCAGGTCTGCTGCATGCTCATGGACACTGTGTATCAGGAAAAGCAGAGGGCGACCCATGGAATTCACCTCTCCCTTCTGCTTCTCTGCAGTTGTGTCACCACCAGCACACACATGGGCATGGGTTAACTTCTCAGTCAATCTCTGTTCACCATCTGGAGCAGAACAAAGCTAAACAGTCCCAGGCTGCTGGGAGGCTGGAGGACACAGTTCCTCTCATGCTTCAAGTGATGCCCCTTCATGCAGCACTGATACTACCTGAAGAGAAAAACAGTCCTGGCTGAGACCCAGGGGGGCATCCAAATGACATGGTTTGGATGTGACATAATTTCTTCCTTTTGTAGAAGTAAGCATCCCCCAACAGGTCCAGTGTCTTTAAAAACTCAGTTAGCTCCAGCTCATGATCAAAATAGAAAAAGAAAAAAGGGCCTGGAGATATATTCTGCCCAAGTCAAAAGTCATCACAGGAGACTGAGATGGCTCCTCCTTCCTGCCCTCCAATATTCCAAGAAGTTATAGGACCTCTGCCATAAGGCTAAGTCTCATCTGTGAGAGCCCAGCACACCCATGGGTGGCCAGACTTGGCCAGTCTACTTCATTCAGGCTGGTCACTAAGGCAAGATCTATTGTATATCTATAAGTATATCTATGTTGTTGATATCCACACTAGAGCTTGTTGTGGAGGTTTCTAGGTAGTTCACAGAGATAAATAACTGCTTTGTCTTGTTCAAGGCAGCTTCTAAACCAGCTAAGAGATATTGTACACACAAACTGCCTGTTTCTCAAGGTTGTCATAAAGGGAGCCCAGGAGTGATTAGGGACTGGGGTCAATACCTTCAGTGTAAATGAAGTGAAACTCAACCCAGCATCCCAAATCATCCCTTGGTTGTCCTCACACCTTTGCTCAGACAATGTACCATAAGGTATATGCCTGGCACCTTGCAGCTGCCCTAGGGTAGCTCTTAATAGGTCTATAAATTAACTTGGCTACAAATGGACAACAAGGCATTACTGCAGCAATAAATCACACTCAGGGCTTAACATGTCTGTAGTAGGTATGTTAATGTTGATTTCTTCAAGCAGCTAGTAGAAGCACAAGTTAAGAGAGCCTCAGATTCACATCACAAGATCAACCATCTTGTGGCCTCAGACAACATACAGCAGTTTCAGCAGCAGCAGCTAAGTTCACACATTCTCAGTGGGTTTTCTTTATTAGCTTAATCATAGAATTGTTAGGGTTGGAAGGGACCTCAAGGATCATTTAGTTCCAACCCCCCTGCCATGGGCAGGGACACCACACATTAGATCAGGTTGCTCAGAGACACATGCAGCCTGGCCTTAAAAACCTCCAGGGATGAGGCTTCTATCACCTCCCTGGGCAACATGTTCCAGTGTCTCATCACCCTCATTGTGAAGAACTTCTTCCTAACATCCAATCTGAATCTATATGCTCCACAGAAGAAGACTCTGAAGGGATCTGAAGACAGAAAGAGCAAAGAGCTCACTCACATTCACATGTGTTACACAACCATGGAAAGAAACAAAAACACATACTCAATAACAAATTATGAGGGGTTTTTGTTTGTTTGTTTGAATTATTCGAATGTGAGCTTGCTTTTAAACCTGAAGCTCAGGGTAGATTTCTTCCAAACCATAGATATTGAATATATAACTAAATATACAGCTGAATCTATAACTGTGCTGAACAAAAGAGAGCATTGGCAAAGACGTGCCACTGAATCCCTTGCCTCAATTAACCTTGCTCCTGGGTGCTACTGTAATTGACTTCTGCTCTTATTAAATGCAGAAGTACTTAGCCCATTGCTTCTACTCCTGAGTTTAGCAAGCTACCAGCTGAGCTTTTTCTTAACCCAATCACAGGAACAATAAGGAACCAGTGTGAGCTTCAGCTTCAGCTACACCTACGCTTTGCTCTTCACTGGGGAGTATACATGTTTTGAAGAGAAGGTAAGACCTGTGTGAGGTGTGCTCTCAGAAAGCAAAACCAACACTACTACCTTCCCTGCCCTCGTCAGAAATCATAAAATCACAGCATACATCTGTTTGAAAGAGACCTCAAAGATCATCCAGTCCAACCCTTGACCCAAGCACCAAAGGATCAACACTAAACCATGTCCCTAAGTGCCAGGTCCACATGCTGCTTCAACATCTCCAGGGACAGTGACTCCACCACTGTCCTGGGCAGACCATTCCAATATTTGACAATCCTCTCAGTGAAGAAGTATTTCCTGACATCCAGCCTGAACCTCCCCTGGTGCAGCTTGTAACCATTTTCTCTAGTTCTGTCACTTGTCATCAAGGAGAGGAGGCTGGCCCCCTCCTCACTCCAACTTCCCTTCATGGTTTTATGCATTTTGTTTTACTAGTTTGGTGTGAAGATCACCTCAGTCACCAGAAAAGAAGGTTTATACTGATTGCCTCATTGGGGGCGTGGGGGGTGTGAAATCAGAATTCTGATTCTAAAATAAAGTTTAAAAAATCTTATTTCTTCTCCTTCCCATTAGAAAGAGCTGCACCATTTCAACCATTTCTGCTAAATCAGAGTTCATGCTTGAGTGGGCAGAAACCTCATCGGGTTTTGCTTGCTCACAAAGCCTCAGCAAACTGAAGAAAACATTTCGTTTCTTTCAAGGGCTCAATGTAAGCACGCAGGGCTGAGTAGGAACTTTTTCGTTGGGTGGGGGCACATTGCTGTGAAGAAGGCTACACTGTAGCTGTCAGATGAACCATTAAAGGCATTCGTGGCAGGCAAGTGAGCAGAAGGCAGGCAGAGAAACTGCTAGACCTTCTTTGTCCCTGGCAGAACAAGAGTCTTTATCTACGCCAGGGAAAAATAAGAAGAAATGCTAGCGTCTTCGGCAGCCTGACTTCACACAGAAGCAGGGGTTAGCTCAGTCTTGCCCTTAAAATACCAGGTTGAGACACTAGAAAGTTGTAAAGTCTCTGATCTGTCTTTAGAAAACAGGAGCTGTCAACAACTCAGCTAAGCAGAGGTTGACACAAGCCAGGAATCAATGCCAGAGGTTACAAGGGAAGAGAGAGTAAGGAAAATGAGTTGTTCCTGCAGTGCCGTAGTTACTGATTTTGGGTTAGAAACTAAGAGCTGAAGAATGTTTACTGAACTGACTTTTGTAATTTTTAAGTGTTTTGGGGGGGTTTTATAATTAGCCCTGGTTTTTTGAGTGAGCTGTGGCCACCTGCATGGGAAAATAGGAACAAAGTTGTTCTGCCTTGGGATGTTGAGCACCAGCTCTTCTAGCCAACCTACATGGATGTTCAAAGCAACAGCAACAGGTTGTATTTTTAAGCTGGTCATCCCTGGATACCTGAAAAGTTAGACAGCTGTTTCCAGAGTGCAGCTGTTTTACCCCAGCCCATGAACGCAGTAAAATAATTTGGTTCTTCACCAGCTCTCAAATATATCAAAATGACCTGAAATATTTTGGAAAAGGATCACTTTCTTTCTTTCCTTGGATGGATTAAGTACTATTTTGTTTTGGTTTTTTCCCTCCCAAGGAAAATCTGAGCCACATTAATTGACAGAGAGGGTAGCAAAGCAATCACAGTATCACAGTACATTAGAGGTTGGAAGAGACCTCAAGAGATCATCAGGTCCAACCCCCTGCCAAAGCAGGATCACTTGGGTTAGTCCACACAGGAATGCATGCAGGTGGGTTTTGAAAGTCTCCAGAGAAGGAGACTCCACAACCTCCCTGGGCAGCCTATTCCAGTGCTCCATCACCCTCACTGATTCAAAGACAATGAAAAAAGCAAGCCTCATTTTTAAATTAACACCATCAAACATTACAAACCTTGCCACTTTTCTCTCCCTTGGTGAATACTGGCTTCAGAGAGACAACTACTCACACACCTGCCTAAGAAGTAGTGCTGGTAACTCCACGGGATTCATTTGAAGTATTATCACCTCCCATCATTGACAAAGTTACCTGTTTGTTCAGATGAAACCTCTAAGTAAGACCAAATTACATGCAAAAGGATCTTCAGATTTTTGTGCATGTCAGAAGTGTCTTTTTACTCAGCAGGCTGTGCTTTATCAATATGTGAAGTATTTCAGTACGTTAAATTCAGTTCAGATGTCCTATGCAAAAAGGAATACTCCAGGATAAAAGCTAATTAAAAACCTCAAGTATCACTTTTCTAATACTCTAGTTATTCTACAGATATTTTTCTCAGTCTCATTAGGAAAAAAAAAAATTAATGTATTATTTGTTCTTCTGTCAAGGAAAAATCCCTGATATTCCCATTAGTCAGGGTCAAAATATCACAGAATCATAGAATCAATAAGGTTGGAAAAGACCTCAAAGATCATCAAGTCCAACCTGTCACCACAGACCTCATGACGACTAAACCATGGCACCAAGTGCCACGTCCAATCCCCTCTTGAACACCTCTAGGGGTGGTGACTCCACCACCTCCCTGGGCAGCACATTCCAATGGCTAACGACTCTCTCTGTGAAGATCTTTCTCCTCACCTCCAGCCTAAACTTCCCCTGGCACAGCTTGAGACTGTGTCCTCTTGTTCTGGTGCTGGTTGCCTGGGAGAAGAGACCAACCCCCTCCTGGCTACAACCACACTTCAGGTAGTTGTAGACAGCAATAAGATATCCTCCTGCCTGTTTTGTCAACACACTGATTTTCAGTATTTGCTTATGATCAATAATACTAAAAACAGAGAAAGTGGACAGTAACACCTCAGAGGCCCTTCTTTTTTCTAGTGCAATGGAAGACATTGAAGTATTTAACTTTTTCTCATACTCCACTAAAGAATAACGTAAAATCAGTAAAATGAGGCTGAGTAGGTTTTTCCCCCCTAGACATCCTAAGTAACCATATTCAAAATATTTTTAGAACATTTTGGCCATTTGTTGTGTGATTTCAGCTGACCCACAAGAAGCTTGTCTCTCCCAAAGTGATTTATCCTGTGCTGCTTATTTGCCCTTACAAACATGGGCTCAGTTTTACCTCCAGTCACAACCTCCCAGGAGATGTGATCTCTACAGGAGCCCCTTTCAAACCCTCAAATCCTCAACCTGTGCTTCTTCAAGAATTAGAAGTGAGTAATACTCCTGCCAGATGTCATACAACAAGTGTAGAAATTATTATATGCATTATGGAGACCATAAGTGTGTGCTATGGAGAACATAAGAATACATAGAATAGAATACATAGAATACATAGAATAAACCAGGTTGGAAGAGACCTTCAAGATCATCGCGTCCAACCCATCAACCAATCCAACACCGCCCAAGCAACTAACCCACGGCACCAAGAGAGCTATACAAATGTGAATGATGACTTCAGGCTGAGAGAGCTTTTGTACTCAGTGCTCATAGCACCCCCTTTGAAGCTGTTATAGGACTTTCAACACAGGTACCTCTTATGACAGACAGCTAAAGGGTTGACCTCTACAGTACTAAATTGTGTTACTGATCACAGAGAAGTCAAAAGGGTGATGACTTGGTCACATCAGGCTGGGCAGAATTTAGGGCCTTAAGGCAGACTTGAGACCAGAAAGACTGTTTGCCATTATGAAAGCCATAAGGCTTATTTGAAAGTACATTGACACTAAAAGGTAGGTTAATAACAAAATTTTAGCTTTGCCTTTTCATTTTTTAATCATAGAATGGTTTGGGTTGGAAGGGACCTCCAAAGGTCGTCTAGTGCAACCCCCAATGTTTAGTCTGATCTATGATGTCATGCCAGTGAAGGATATGATTGTAACAATGAAGTGAAATGAACGCTATCATTAGTATTATTTTAACTCAGTATTTCTTACATAAAGCTCACATTATAAATGTTTTGCATTACAGCTCAGCTCTTAGATTCATAGAGTAGATCTAGGAGTAATATTAAAGATATTCTTAAAAGTAGCTTTCTGTAAAGAAAATAAATGTTACACATTTAAATTTTGTGCAATGATAAAGCAAGAAATCATCAAATTGATATTAAGAATTGCCAGATAAATTCATCCCATATAGCTGACTGCTTTGTCTTGGAAAGAGAAGGCATAGACTGCTACATACTCCTTGTATAAACTACCTTTATGTTTCTACACAAAGGTAACTCAATCCCAAAAACTAATGCTCGAGGCCAAAGGGAACAGTTAAAAGTCTGAATTTTTTAGACAGTAGGGCAATAGGCCCTCTTGTAAAATTTCTAGACAGGCAGACAAAAGAAGCAGAAGCTAAAAATAGAAATGTGTCAACATGCATCTTTAGGAGATCATTTAACCTATTCACAGCTACCAGCTGGAGTGAAAAGCTCATTACTGTTCACTGGTTACAAAATGCAGAACAAAGGTTTGGCATGAAATCCAACAGCTTTAAAGGACACATTTACTTAAAAATGCTCATGAGGTTATTCCCTCTGCATGTTTTAAGTGAGGAATTGGTGACACTGTTTGATGGGTACAGCATTCCTAGATCCAGCTCTAAATCCACAGTGCCTTTGACATCTGCCAGAGGCTGGGGCTATAAAACACTAAGCATAAACATTTATTAAATCCCCTCTCAGTCTTCTCCTCTCCAGAGTGAAAAGCCCCAGGTCGCTCAGCCTCTCCTGTTAATTCATCTGTAGTCTGTAGAGGCCAGACTAATTTTTGAAAGTCATATTGCTTGCAGAGCAGACTACTGGTGAATTTCCACCAATTTGATTGAAAGATGAATTTTAAGGTGATTCAATCAAGCTACAGCAAACTATAAGATGTTTCTTGTGAAGTTTCTTTCCAAGGATGTGGTAGATGGAAATTACCCCCCAACATAAAATTGCCAGACTAGCTCAGATGAAAGCAAATGAAGCTATATTTGCAAGCATACCAAAAACTAGAAATATGAAATGCAATGAATATGTACATAATATACAATATTTACATATATTTACAATTTATAAACAACACAAGAACCCCCCTGGACAAAACCAGGGGGCTACCAACAGCTTCCCCTTCTTCCCCCCTACCCCTTCTGCCCTGTACATGGGACAGGAGAAGGAGAGAAGCAGACAGTAGCTTGTTAGTACTTAGCCACAACAAAGAAATGCATCCAAGGTCAGCAACAGCTAAACAACAGCACCAGCTATTATCTGCTAGAGCAAAGAAACCAAAAATAGAGAGAATTTACAGAACTAACTTTATGTCAGATATCAGACCAATGGGATTATTTAGACCTTATCATTGTTTTCCCTTTTGACATACAATGGTAATTTATTTACATTTTACTACTTTTCTACTCGATCTGTGAAAAAATTTCTAGGCACATTCTAAAATTGCCACAAAGGAGAAGCTTACATTGGTGTAAGAGTGGTTCACAGTCAGTTAGCTTAAGAGGCAAAGAGCTTGCCCATGTCTTTACAAGGTTTGTCCTCAGCTACAGGTCACAGTCCATGGGCTGAGAGGCAGGAATTAATTCAGCTCCCCACACTTCACAAGCAAGCCCAGATCAAACATGAACACCTGTCCTTTCATGGCTGGAGTAAATTCATTTCTCATTTAACCTAACCTGCAATAATCCATTAACCCCCTGAATTATAAATGTACAGTCTTTGGTGCTTGTTGGCCAGATCAAATACAAATTGATTCAAGTGGCATCAATACAATTTACTTAAGTTCCCTACCTCTTACCATGCTCCATACTCAAAGCTCTGGTATTTTGTCCATGTTCTCAATGAAGAATTAAATACCCTTCTGTTAACCAAGATACATGTATGCTGTACCTCACAGTGAGTCTCCCAGAAACCCTTTTACCTCTGCTTTGATTTGGCCTTATCCTGGGCCTGATAGGCATTTCTTTCTGTTGCAGTGACTACGATGTCTGCTATCAGTACGGGCACTGAGCAGCTTGCAGGATCAGACGCCATGATTATGATGGGTACTGAGGGACTCATCCTTCCATCAACAGCACCACAGTCCCATGCTGCTCAGTACTTCTCCCAGCCTCAGAGGGAAGACACTTGGCTAGTTCAGTGTGTGCCTTTGACTCTTTCCCTACAGTTATACTTTCCTTTTGCTGTATGCCTAAAATCCAGGCTGCATTTGCATGATGAATTTCACCATGCAGGAATGTCTGGTCACTTCTCCTTCACATAGAATCATAGACTTGTTAGGGTTGCAAGGGACCTCAAGGATCATCTAGTTCCAACCACCCTGACATGGGCAGGGACACCTCACACTACATCAGGCACAACCTGGAGTCAAACATGCAGCAGTGCTAGTGTAAAGGAAGCAGCTGGAGTGAGTTATTTTGTTCTTTTGGGGGAAAGGGAGCGGGGCCACTCGTTTCAGCAGCAGCAGCCCACAGTTAGACCAGGATCACCTTAACCACTCCATGCTCTGTCCTTACAACCTGCAAACACATAAAATTAATATCACACACTGTACACATAAAAGATGTGACTGGAGATATGGTTATCAATAGGGTCTAACAGCAGGAGAGTAGAGAACAAATTTCGAACTTGGCTGACCAAATACTGATGCCAGTCCTTACACCTTCATTGCTGAGTTCAGAGATCTGGCATGCCAGCACTAAAGGCTTGAAAATCTTTAGCATGTGCACAAATTAGACATTTATTTGTTTTCCATACTAAATGCTGAACTGGGCAATTCTACAGCTCCTTGGAGGTGCATCTTTTTTTCCATCACACCATGATGTCACATCACCATTCAACACAGCTTGTCTGGAAGCTGCGGAGGGACTGCGACCTCCAAGGGCCTGCTCAAAAGGCAGGAGGAGACTGCAAGTTTGTAAACCTACACATGGCAGTTGTTACAGCAGGTCATGAAACATCTAGACTAGGTGGTCTCCAGAGGTCCCTTCCAAACCCTACCATTCTGTGATTCTCTGAATTCCAGTGCCTGACTTCAGCAGTTCACGTTTGCTTTTGGTGAGAACAGCAATGGCTTTCTTGAAGAGGTGTTCTGTCACAGAATTTGATAAGAAGCAACTAGCAAATGTCACTTGTATCTTCATTTACCAGTCAGATGAAACTCAGTTTGATAAACTCAGTTTGATACCTTTGGACTTCCACTTTAAGTGCTTGTTGCTTGACTATTTCAACAATTTAGATAAGCTGAAAAAGCACAAGGACACACACCAGTCTTCTGGTAATGAATTCCCTTCAATCCACTTGATATATGGAGAGCAGCAGCTAAATCAAGCAATGACTTACACTGAAAGCTACCACCAATGATGAAGACCTGCATTCACCACAGTATATCAAGATTAAAAGTGGTCCTGAAAGGTGCTGGCAAGACAGTGAGTAAAAGGTTGACATTTTACTTTAAGAACCATGACTGGAGCAGAAGATTTTGCCTTAATAGCATATACTTTGTACCTCCTCTTAGTAAATCACAGAGAAATTGACAGCCTATACAGGAGAGGAAGGTTAAAGCTCAGCTTGCAAGCAGACTGGATTAGTTCTCACTACAGATTAGAGGTTATTGGCAGGCAGCCCATGTTGCCATTTAGTCCTCATAGCAAGCATGTTTTAAAAAGTATTTTCCAGATAGACAGACATACTGTAGCCACTGAGACTCCAGAGAGCTGCCAGATAGACCTTTCTGCCCTTTGGAGGCTTTGGTTTGTTTTCCAGGTAATACAAATCATGACTGAAATCATGATAATATCTGTACCCCCCCCAAACAAAAAAAAAGTGCTGGTTCTGCACATGTCAAATAACAAGGAGAAGGGCAAAATATTCCCAAAGGATGAGGAAAATCACACTGCTTTCTTACCTCCCAACAGCTACAAACATGTTCCTGTCTTGCAACAAGAGGAACATTTCCGACGAAGCACCACATCCTGACCGCTCTGGGGCCCAATGCTTTTGTCACAGGTGGCAATGACACGCTCCACAATCACCATATCTGCATCCTCACACACAAGGCAAGAGTTTGAAATTATATAATCATGATTTCACACTGCCATGCTATAGCCTGCTAAGTCTTGGTAACAGCTGGTGACCAGTTGCATTCCTAAAACGGCATCTCTGTTCTCTGCTGCTGCTCTTGCGAGTACAGATCTATAACTCAAATTGTTTGGGTTGGAAAAGGCCTCTAAGGTCATTGAGTCCAACCAATATATTCAGAAGTCTACAGATTGGAATGGCAAGCTCACATCTGCCCATTGTAAGGCTGTAAGTAAGAAATGAGTAAGCTTGACTGTATGTTTGTGAGAAACATCAACACTAAAGAGCCCAAATAACAGGGAATGAACTCCATCTACCCTCAGATCCCTCACTGCTTGTGGTTCCCCAGCTGTTGTTGGATTTTAAAAACAATGTGGAACAGTCTCAATCATCAGTCCCCCCCTTGGGACAAACAGGCTCAAGGAGGAGGTGAGCATTTGCAGGATGCACTTGGTTAGTCAGAGTCTAAAAACAAGTTAGTCAGGTGCTGAAAGGCTGTGGCCAACTCTGTTACCTCTCACAGTCCTAAAGTTTGCTTTGAACAGAAACCAATGTGTCTTTATCAAAATAACACCCTCAGCTACCACTTGGGAAATGCTAGGCAGAAAGAACAGAAGATAATTTTAATGTCTGCTTATACTTGATTTTATATATATATATATATATATATATAATTCTCATCCTCCTCCCTTTTATGTTTTAGATAAGAATGTGCTTATATTTAAATGCCTCCTAGGCTGCAACTGAAACAATCAATGAAACACATTCCAAAATCCCACACTTCCCCCCAGATTTAATCACTAAGATATCTTCTTTAGCTTTCTCCTCAGGGAGCTGGATTTCTCTGTGGCCTAGGCAGAGATGCTCACCTACGAGTTATTTTTAGCTAGGTATTACAGCTGCGTATTAGTGCCCCTTTAAAGAGAACCTTAGGCTATTGCTTTTTAGCATGATCAAAATAGAATTGCACCTTCTGGATGACTAATTGATGCAAATTGCACTGACATAGCTGGTGATTCTCCTGCTTTAAATTAGCAACCATTTCAATGCAAAAGTCATTAAAAAAAAGAAAGAGAGAAGAACTAAGTAAATCAAAATGCTATTTGTTGTGTTGTTGACTGTTGTTTTAAGACTACTGTGTCACTGTCTGGTTGGGTCTAATCTGAAACTGTGGCTGGACAAGAATTTGCAGAGTTGCAAGAACTATGGTGGTATCAGTACTCAGGATGGAGAGAGAGAAGGAATGAGGCAGGGATGGCAGAAGGCAAGGTTTTCTGTTACAGAAGGATAACATATCCACTTTCAGCTCCAGGATTAGTCAGAACTTCTCTTCTTTCATTTTTTTCATGTCATTAATGGACTTCATTTCAGAAGCTGAAAACTCAGTGAGAAGATCTACAAAAATGTATCTGTTCTAATAATTATTTTCTCCTGATTTTCCCAAAATATCCTCTTTTCAGTTTGCCAAGCAGACTTGTAATAACAGCTTCCCTTTCCTACCCTTCCCCAAACCAACCCCATTATTTCCAAAGCCATTTTGGCAAAGCAGTCATATGAATTTTTATAAAGGCTGTGAATGAAGAGGCTTGACTTTCCCTAGCCCTCTTTGCAACATAGGCATGAACTGTAGTGCAACACTGAGCAGGAAACAGAATTTATAGGGCAAAAGTGAGATGCTGAGGAAACCTGTAAATAAAACATTTTAAAGTCACATGGTTCTTCTTCTACAGAGGAAGACTGTGCACTGGAGACAGGTACAACTCAGTGCAAGAAGCTGCACCACTATCACAGATGGCCTGAAGAGCTTTGGGGGAGAGACCCTGTTACCTCCTTTCTTCCTCTGAAAGGGCTGACTGTGAGCACAGCCTCAGGAAAGCAGCAAGGATTACTATCCCAGGGCACCTGCAGTATCAGTGGAGGGTAAGGTACCAGGTTGAGGAATGCCACTGTCTCTTTCTCATGCCAATTCATGGTCCAGAGAAGCTAGTCATATCCTCAGTGCATTCTTCTATTCCCCTTGGCATGTCAAGAAACTTAACTGTGTCTGACTGCACTCAGCTCAAGCACAGCTCCTCAAGGGAACTGCACAACCCAAATAAAATTAAATGTAGGGATTAAGATGAATAGGGAAGGATGTGATTAACACAATCAATTAACACAAGTTCTCCTGTGTGGAATAAGACCTACGTCATCTGTGCCAAGTTCTCATTGAGTTACTAATTTTGTCATGGGTGAATATACCAACAACTCATCATGGTTCCTTTGTTGTAGTAAATGTCCACAATACAGAGAGAAATGGAAACAAGTATAGCCATGTTCAGGCCTTCCTGTCTGGCATAGTTATGCCCTAGTGCTCTGGCAGACAAGGACATTGATTTGACCTGTGACAGGGCCAGCACCTGAGTTCAGGTACTGTGGTGGGTTGAGATTCCCCCCCAGAATAAAATTGACAGACCAGCTCAGTTGGAAATCAAATGAAGCTGTACTTACAAGCAAACCTACAATCTAGAAATATAAAATATAATGATTATGTACAAATTATACACTATTTACATGTATTTACAATTTATAAACACAAGAATCCTCCTGAACAAAACCAGGGGGTTGCTAACAGCTTCCCCCTCTGCCCCCTGGACAAGGGAAAAAGAAAGAGGGGAAAAGCAGAGAGGAGCTTGTTAGTACTTAGCCACAACAAAGAAATGAAGCCAAGGTCAGCAAAGCCAGCAGAAGCAACCAGCTAGCAGCTGCTAGAGCGAAGAAGCCAAGAAAGAGAGAAAGTTAGTTTGTACAACTAACTTTATGTCAGGCCAATGG
The DNA here is from genome assembly GCF_014839835.1 of Dryobates pubescens. Classification (NCBI taxonomy): domain Eukaryota; kingdom Metazoa; phylum Chordata; class Aves; order Piciformes; family Picidae; genus Dryobates; species Dryobates pubescens. The sequence continues at coordinate 15,170,231 of NC_071623.1, read as the reverse complement.
GGTTATTTAGACCTTATCATCATTTTCCTCTTGCATCCAATGGTAATTTATTTACATTCTATCACTTTCTACTCAATCTGTGCAAAATCTTCCTAGGTATCAGCCTAAAACTACCACAAGATACTTACATTTCCAGACCAGGAGAGGTTAGTATGTGCAGGTTTGTCTGTGCAGGCTGAGCATCCTTGCAGGAAAAGAAGGGACAAGAAATAAGGAGTATCCTGTTTTAAATATACATCAGTCCCTGCATGGAGAATCAGATTAGCAGACACCAAGTGTGGAGCCACGGTGCAGTCTTTGGTCCAGATCTCTGTTTCCAGGACCTGAGGGTGGTTGGCAGGGACAGTAAACTGTTTTCGTCAACGTTTACCTAGTTTAGAGAGGACTATAACAAACACTTACTTAAGGCATTGTGGTAGTTTTAGGCTACGCCTCTAAAGGTATAGCCTAAAACTACCACAGGCATGCACAGACCTTCTCTGGAAGCAGGGGTACACAGAAACAGAAGAATTTAAGAATGGCAGGAGACAGCCCCAGATGACTTCCTGGCTGGTGTACATTCCTGGCCTCTTGCACTTCTTCACTGCCTTGTGCAACTGCCCCATTCTTCCTTCTAGACTGTTCCTCCAAACCCCGGCTTTTGCTGTTGTCCCTGCTCTCAGTGCTAGTTTTGTTCCCCTCTCCTAAGCCCTAGCTGTCCTAGTCTCCTCCGTGTGACACTTTTCACCCCGACATTCACTGTGCAACCTCAGCATGCTGCTCCAAAACTGCTGTAGCACCTGGCAGTGTGTGTGTGTGCACACAGACACGTGTACCTGCTGTGTGCAGTAGTATCTGGTGTGCCATTCAGCAGCCTGCATTACAATAAACGCTTCCACAACTGACAAAACTGTCAGAATGCATTTTCCCCTCTTTAATGAAAGTGAGAGAGAATTTTATTTCTCTCCCTATTTGCATTTACAGAATGATAAAGTGGTGTTTCTTTAGGGCTTTTAAAATTATATGACAGTTACCACCTCACGGAAGTGGTACCTCCTGTAATGGCAGGTTCCTGAGGAAGCTCCCTAAGTTGGGACACTCAAAATAAGCAAAGTCCTGCTTGCCTGACTAAAGGGTGCTCTGGACATCGCCATCATTGGCTGAGGCAGTACATGACAAGACACGGGTTTTAGTCCTGATTGACAGAGGCTCTTTATAAAGGCTATTTCTGATGTATGACAAAGGATAATGGATGTAAGCCAGAGCACAGGAAGTTCCACCTTAACATGAGGAGAAACTTCTTGACAGTGAGGGTGACAGAGCACTGGAACAGGCTGACCAGAGAGGTTGTGGAGTCTCCATCTCTGGAGACTTTCAAAGCCAACCTGGATGTGTCTCTGTCTGGCCTGCCTTAGGTGATCCTGATTTGGCAGGGGCATTGGACACAATGATCTCTGGAGGTCCCTTCCAACCCCTAACATTCTGTGACTTATTCTGTGATTCTCTGACAGTTCCTGCCCAGCCAGTGGCTTTCTATCTTACAATATTTTGTCTATTTAAAATACAGTGGTAACTCTTAAAATTTATGCTGGTTCCAGAGTTATTCACGGGGTTAGCCTCTGTAAATTTTGATTTTACTAAAACCTTAATGCATTAGGAAACACCCAAGCACGTGTTCTAATAGAGCAAGGCTGCCCAGTTCAAGAGGGACAGGGATCTACTCAAGAGAGTCCAACAGAAAGCTACCAGGTTGATTAAGGGACTGGAGCACTGGCCTGTGAGGAGAGGCTGAGAGCCCTGGGGCTGTTTAGTCTGGAGAAGACTGAGAGGGAATTTAATAAATGTCTATAAATATCTGAGGGCTGGGTGTCAACAGGGAGGGGACAGGCTGCACCCTGTGATAGCACAAGGGATAATGGATATAAACTACAGCACAGGAGGTTGCATCTCAACATGAGGAGGAACTTCACTGTGAGGGTCACAGAGCACTGGAACAGGCTCCCCAGAGAGGTTGTGGAGTCTCCTTCTCTGGAGACTTCCAAGACCCATCTGGATGCATTCCTGTGCAACCGGTGCTAGATTCTATGGTCCTGCTCTGGCAGCGGGGTTGGACTTGAAGATCTCCAGAGGTCCCTTCCAACCCCTAACATCCTTCATCTTCAGAAAGATTAAAGGGAGGTGAAAAGCCAGGGCAATACTCTTTCATGAAAGCACATAGAGATATCAAAGGGACGTGAGGTTGTTTTTCTGCACCTTTTGTTTGTACAAAACCTGTTTGGCATCTATATTGTGCATGTTTGTTTAGCAATAGTCTGCTAAGCAACTTTTTTCTTCCAACTGTAGCTCTATGCTTTCTAAGAAGCATAAATCAGAATGACAAGTAAAATAGCAAGTCTTTTATCAAAAATGTATACATTTCAAGTGTTTCAAAAGCATGTTGATGTAGTATGTATATGTTGTGCTTTAGAGAGAGTCTGTAGGGAGACAAATACCCTTCCACATTCTGATGCATTGGAATATACTGCTGTCCTTCCCCTCAGCACAACAAAACCTCATTTTTATACCTGGGTGCAGGTTTTTGTTTGTTTTTTTCACTTCCTTTCCTTCTAAAATGTCAGACTTTTGGGTACATGTCCAATGCACCAAAAGTCAACTCGGCTCAGAAAGCCTGGTTCAATGCTGCTATCAAAATCACACTGCCTCCTTTTTTTGTATTCTGTTTGTTTGTTTTGATTTGGGCCATTTCCCTCAAAAGAAGCCAACTTTCCTCTTACAGACATTCCTCCTTACAAAAACAGCTTAAAATATTTACTTCAGTGAAATCTGGACACCTGCCTTATTTCAACAGTCTCTCAGTGCTCTAAGCAAAGCAGATGCTGTTGAGTCAGAACAGCAGGAACTGTACTGTAGTCATTTTTTATCTAGATTCTGACACACACCCTTTTCTTTCTTTTTTTTTTATATATAGCAACAACAACAACAACAACAAAGGCCTTTAATCTGTATATCACCCAGCCTCCAACAGGGTTACAAAAGGCACTGAAAGAAAATAGTGCATAACATCTGGAGGCTGCAGAGTTTGGTTTAACCCAGTGTCCTCCCTGGGCTCGAGTTAGCTGTGCATCCTGCTGACTCAGACCCACCATGCTTCCAGAGAAGTAAAATGTGATTTAAAAGTGCTAAAGTAAGTGTTCCTCTGTAATTAAAATTTGCCAGCTATGTCTACATGAGTTCAAAACACCTCTTTCTTAAAAGACTATTCCTATAAAATGAGACTTATCAGATCAAAGAATAGTTTCAATACATGAGGACAAAATTATCTGCCACAGCATTTCTTACAAAAGGCAGTGATTAAGTTTCTTTAATTTCTAATCTGATCCCTCTAGCCTCTGAGAAACATTTCCAGGCAGCACCCCATTTTTCATGGGGTTTCCCTGCTGTGCATGGACCCAAGGAACATGTCCCAGCTGCTGCACAGCTGTCATAGGTGAGTGACCAAGGGTTGTGATCCCCATGATCACCTGAGAAAACAGCAGACAAAATCAGTGACTGCTTCATAACTGTCTGCTGGATTATTTGTATCAAAGGTCATGCAGCTTTAGAAAACACTGAAATATGGCATCCCTCCACCTTCAGAGCTCCCTCACCAGTCTCCCCTGGTTTTCTCCATTGCTATGAAAGCTTTTTCCCAGAGCCACTGTACTCCCACAGCTGCCGGAAGAAGGTGATGGTGCAGCACAGCAGCAATTTTACTCCAAAGGCCATATGTAGCACCTGTGTGGCAACAATCAAAGCCTAGACTGCAAGCTAAGAAATATTTGTGAGGGAGTTTCAAAGGGCTGCTGGCTGCTATGCACAGGGACCAAGGTCTCTCTGGCGTGACTGTCCTAGCCAGCCAGTTTTCCAGACATGTTTTGTATAATTATTGACATTTCTATTGACCTCTAGCAGTAAAAATAACTTTCCACTGTTTCATCACATTTACCATGTGCTAAACAGCATCAAAAGCATGCAAAAGATTACAGAGGGAATCTCTGTGCTTCTGGCATCATTTCAACACAGTCAGAAGGAAATCTCAGTGTAAGCATTTTCTCAGGTGTTCAAAAAGCTGTATTAGGAATAAGGCCCTGGAGGAATAAAAAAATAGTTCTGTTTAAAGCATGACAAACTTTTTTACAATTATTCTTATTGCTTATTACTGACCCAAAACTCATGTCAGATTAAAATACTAAGAGATGGGTCCATATGGCAAACATTCATGGTCATGCTAAGCATTAAATGGATGGATGAGCAGATGAAAAAAAAGGATAGCTGCAGATCCTAACACTGAAAAAGGCGTTAGGCATATTCTCTGGGTCAAGAGGAGGGAGGAACACTATGAAAAGGGTGAATTGGGAATGGAAGGCAAGGGCTGAGTTGGAACTTTCTCATATTTCTTCTGTTTTATAATGAAGATGAAGATGGGTCTGGGAGAGAGGCTCTGCAAAGAGACAGAGCAATTAAATGGAAAGAGATCAGATCACAGGAATGTGTCAAAGAGCAGAGCTGAAGAAGTAAGACTGCAGCTCCAGAAAGTAAATCAGTAGGTTTTTAAGACACAAATGTAAGAGGAGAGGTCTTGGGAACTGAATGAGCTTTCAGCCTCAGCTCCTTAAAGGCTGAAGCCCTGGGCTCCTCCATCCAGCATTCCTCCCATGCCCACCTTGTGTTGGGGTGGGAGCACCTCACCAGAGAAAACTCCACCTTACACAACTGCAGCACAACTTCCAGCAAAGATACAGGTGGGCAGGAGGCTCCTCAGGTCATGCATAGGTTTCTTCATTTCTTCATGGTTAAGCTACATTTTTTTCAGCTTTGAATCATGCTCTATGGTAATGATGAAGTGATTGGCCACTAACACAAGCCTGCTCATGCAAACTCCTAAAAACCATGATTATATTTGCCTAGCATTGGCTTGTAAAGATAAAATAATGGAATAATAAATCATCTTCTTCCTCACTGAGGAGCTTAAGTTTTCCAAAATTCAATCATTTGGTGGACTATGGCAGTGCACAATTTACCCTATAATTACCTATAATTACTTCAGCCATTCAGTCCCTGAGCCAAATTTACAGTGGGCACCATTGCACTGCTTGGCATCTAGCCCATGATTTGTAGCTGTATCTGAATCTCCCACATGCATGCAGTGCTCCCCTATGTAAAACTTTATATATTCCTATACTCCTTCCAGGAGTCATATATTACTTAGATCATCTGTGTTGCAAACATACCAGAAGCACACCACAGTTTTCTCTGGAGCTCAGTTGGCTTTTCATGTTTCCCGTGTCTGAAAGTATATTAAACATTCCTGCTTCATCCTGTATCTCCACTTTCCTGACTACACAGCCTCTTTTATGCAGAGCAGTTCTCTCCCTGTAAGTAGGTGAAGGTTTGTTTACTCACGTAACACAGGACGGTTCCTAAGCTAATAATTCTGGGGAAAAAGCAGCTGTAATGGCAATGAGAAACAACAGAGAAGCAAGTAGCAGTGTTTCCTCCTCTAAATGTTTGAGTTGTTTTGGTTAGAAGTGAAGGAGAACTGGGGGGGGGGGGGGGCGGGAAAGAAGAAAAAAAAAAAAAAAAGAAGAAGGAAAAAAAATTAGAGAGAGAGAAAAAATCACTAGGTGAGATCACCAGGAAGGAAAAAAAAGCTCTCTGCAGTTATGGTAACTAGTAGGAGAAGTTGGGGAAGTCAGTATGGAGAAGGAGGGAGGCAGCCCTACAGTGTTCTTCTGTGCATGGCTAGGCTGCAAACTAGCTCTCCAGCAACCACCCTGAGTTCTGGGAAATCACTTATGTGACTTTTGTAGTCTTTGTTCTCAAATGGATCCTCTGTTGCTTCAGCTTACAAGATGTTCTGGGCAAACACAAGAGGAAAGATATTGTTTAGGAGAAAAGTGCACTATTGCAGAAAGTAACATTTCTAGAGCACATATTAGGACCAGATGTTCCACTCAAAAGTATTTGTGGTCAGAGAAACTAACTGCTGTAAAGGAGGAAACCCAGAATTACAGCACACTGCATACAAGAAAAAGTTCCATTGAGAGGAAAAAAAAGAAGATTGAAGAAGGATATATTAGGTGCCCTGCACTAACAGCTGTAATTACAAGTTACTATCCAAGCAAGAAGTGGGTTGGATCCAGTTCCCACCTCTTCCACAGATGTGATGCTGGATGTTGACCAAACCATGCAGGCTTCATTTCAATGTTGACTAAGGTCTTTAGGACTCTGCCACACTGAGGGGGTTTTTTCCCCTCTCTCACTGTACTTTAGTCATAAGTACTGGATGTAGCCCAGAGGCAGCCAGTTCTGGGAGGTCTGGCAGGAGAAAGGCTGGCATGGCAAGGTGCAGAATGGTCATTTCTTCAGGGCACCATACAGAATGTGAAGAGGAGAAAGTTGGCTGTCAGCCCCTTAAGGCCCTTCCCAGCCAAGGAGAATCTTCCCCTTGAAAATGGGGATTGAGCTGCTACTCTGCCATTTTGAAGAGCTGTGAGGGTTAAATTTACCAATACTTTTAGGTGACTAACATGTTATGGTGATGAAAGTTGTGAAAAAGCATTCAAATAAAGATAAATAAACAACTCAGTCATAAATACTCCCAACAGAAGAACAGCCATACTGTCATCATACAGAAAAAGCAAAGATTCATATGGCTCTAAACCCTGAGTGTGGACCAAAAAAAGGAACTCAACAAGCGAAGCATTTGAGGCATAAGACAGACAATGAGCAACCCTCCCTCAGCTCCCAGCTTCTGGTCATCGTCAGCATAGTGACTTCTGAGCTGGAGATTTCATCCTGAACATCATGTTGAACAAAAACTGATGACCCTATTTTCTGCAAATTTGCTCCATTAGCTTTTGAACCCTTTTATTATTTTAGTCTCCATAATAACCCACGGTCATGAGTTGCACAACCACATGCTGGGTGATGAAGTGCTCCCTTTTTAAATGCCTGGCTGATTATTTCATCAGCCCATATTCATACATTGTCAGGAATTATAATCTCTTTCCTTAACTACCCATTACCATTCATGATGTTATCAGATTTCACCTCTTCCCCAAGCTAAAAATCCCCAGTACATTTTGCCTTCCTTCACACAAACCCTCTCTGTAAAGCCTGCTGCTTCTTTTCTTCTGGGCCACTTTTAGCTCCCAATTCTGAGCTGTGGTGATGAATTCACTACATAACATCCAGGATGCAGATGCATTATGAATTAATGTGGTAGCAAAAGGCCTTTTTGGTTTGTTTTTTCCCTTTGCTCTCCATTCTTTTCCTAATAATTCCCAACAAATTCCCAACCAAATAATTCCCAACCTCTACTGAGCAGTGACCTGCTTTTCACAGAGACTTACTAGTACTCTATTCTGAAGATTAGAAGCTAATTTAGAAATGGCCATTCTGTATGTAGTTAGGGTGCTTTTTTCCCCATATGTATTACTTTGTATCTATTCAAACTGAATTACTTCATGCATTCTATTGTCCAATCACTAAGTATTGTAAGATCCTTCTCCAAAGGTGAAAATGAAAAAAATGATAGTGCCTTCTGACCAATTTCATGTTAAATGTGTTGTAACTTCATAGGAAGGACAGTCAATAAGTGAAGAATACAACTCAGCAAAAAACCATACCTCTTACTGACAAAACGTCCTGGGAAGTTCATGTCATAGGGGATCTGATTTCCAGAGAAAATAAATTGTTTTATTTACTTGTATGTGACTGAGGGAGTTGTAGCTTTCCAATCAAAACTTAGATCTGAAGTAACTACAACGCAAGGAAGGCTGAATTTGGCAATCAGGCAGACAGCATCTCTTCATTGTCTCAGGGGCACCATGTAAGCCTATACAATTCAGAGAGTATTGACACTCGGCTCTGATAAGACTGTGAACTGATGTTCTTCAGTGTCCTGACACCCTGATGCAGTGTGTGCCTCACACTTTGTTGGTTACATCCCTGTCCTTTGCCACAGGCTCCTGATGTTCACATGCTGCATCCTCCAGAAAATGCACTTTGGAAACGTTTCTCATTAATAGCTTTTTTGCAACGATGTTTAGTCACCTGTATAGGCCATCCACATCAAAAAGCAAGTAGCTGTATCACCAAAATGAGGATGTGTCCAGCTTGCAGAATAAGAAAAATGTTCTCTCTGTGCAATGGGATAGCTAAACAGGACTTGTTATCACTGTAATGAGCATGAAGCTCACGACGTTTCCCATGTCAGAGAGTATATTAAATATTCCTGCTTCATCCTGTATCATTAAGGGTGCATGAGGCAAACCAGACAGGACACTCATACATGATTATCTGCATAAACCAAGAGGAAAATGGCATGTATTTGCAAGCACAGGTCCTGCCCATGAGAAGGGTGTGGCAGAGAGATTTGGGAGAAATTTGATGCTGCATCCTCTCATCAGGCAAAATACATCAAGCTGCAACAGGTTTCTCTCTCCCTCTCCCTTTTCCTCTTCCTCTCCCTCCCTTTCTTTCTCTCTCCCTCCCCACTGCCTTGACTCTTGGAGCTTCAGTTACATAACTGCACAGGTTTGTGCTTTAACACACACAGTCTTTCACTCTTTTCAGTTTGCTGAATCCAGTATCACCACGAGTCTGAAATTTCACATGGAATAAATTTTGCCGGGCTGCACTTTGTTATTTATTCAGGCTCTGGTTCTGTCCCCACTGAATGGAGGAGCACTGACTTCAACACAAGAAGTCGCAGGCATACAGCTGGAAATAGAAAAAATGTGAATTAAATGCCACTTAATCTCATTTAATCACATTTCCTCTCCTCCTTGCCCGAAAGATTAAGATTTAGAAAACAAATAAACTGTCTGAAAATTAAAACCCTAAAGTTTCCAAGTCGATATCATGCCAACTAGTATTATCTATTTCAGGACTTCCTGCCTCACTTATCTCCTTTTAATTAACCTAATTCTGACCTGGACCATGTGTTTGCCTGGCAGACACAGTCCCACTTTGGAACTGCTCTCGGTTAAATAAAAGAGTCTGTAGTAATGTTTGTGGTCAACACTGCTGCTACGTGTTTCCTGTAGCAAAGCTAAGAGCAGCATGTGAGTGAGGCCAGGAAGCAGCTGTGGAACACAAGTAACATAGCAGGGAGCTAGGATATTGACTCAAAATTCTGCACACTGAAGTGGTTGATCTGCTTCTATCTCCCCATTTCTACATGTCTGGGCATAATCTTGCAGCCAAAGGGTGGACAATCAGCAGAATTTCTATTCATTCTTATCTTCTGAAGTGCAGATTTAAATCCTCTTGTGCACAGTAGCAAACTGGCCATTGCTGGGTGACAATAAACTGGCTCCTGAAGTGGAGACCATTCCTTTATTAAAAATCTGAAAATAAACCTTATAAAATTCTCAAGGTTGAGCTAGCACCTAGAGGTCCCAAATGTTTGCTATGCAGAAGGCAGCAACCCCCCAAAACAGGTTGTTTTAAATGCCAAAGGTTTTATCTCTTATGATTTTAGAAGCAATTTGACTCGGCCGTGGACAGTAAAATGAGAAACTAATCCACTTACTCAACAAATCCTACCCTCTGGCTAGGGCAGAACTGAGCTTCCACGGTTCATTGTGCCCCTGTACTCAGCACCGGTTAGGCCACACCTTGAGTACTGTGTCCAGTTCAGGTGCTTCAATTTAAGAAGGACATTGAGACTCTTGAATATGTCCAGAGAAGAGCAACAAGGCTGGTGAGATGCCTCAAGCACAAGCCCTACAAGGAGAGGCTGAGGGAGCTGGGATTGTTTAGCCTGGAGAGGAGGAGGAGGCTCAGGGGAGACCTTATTGCTCTCTACAACTACCTGAAGGGAGGTTGTAGCCAGGAGGAGGTTAGTCTCTTTTCCCAGGCAATCAGCACCAGAACAAGAGGACACAGTCTCAAGCTGCACCAGGGGAAGTTTAGGCTGGAGGTGAGGAGAAAGATCTTCACAGAGAGAGTTGTTAGCCGTTGGAATGTGCTGCCCAGGGAGGTGGTGGAGTCACCATCCCTGGAGGTGTTCAAGAGGAGATTGGACGTGGCACTTGCTGCCATGGTCTAGTAGTCATGAAGTCCTGGGTATCAGGTTGGACTTGATGATCTTTGAGGTCTTTTCCAACCTTATTGATTCCATGATTCTTTCAATGCAGTGAATTGCAACAGGAAGGTTACACAAATAGAAGAGCTGAAGGAAGGAAGGAAAACAGGATCCCAATGCAGGAAAATAAACAAGAATAAGTAGGATAAAATATCTTTATCTAGACAAGTGAAAAACCCACTGGCAAATACAGGAAACTGATGCTATGAATAGAAAATTTCACAAATGGTTCCTTTTCTCCTCAATTCTTTTCCTTATTGTGTTCCAATATTTAATATAAAGCAGTGGTTATTCAGTGCAGGAAAGCTCTATAAATGCCAGCTAAACACAGCCAACTATGAACAATTGCAACAGTGATTTAGGAAGAGAAAATCAGATAAAAGGCTGTTTAGAAGAAATTCCTCCAAGGAAGGCAATCAATGCCAGGGTCAGACCTCATGCTATGGAAAAGAGCATAATTCACTTGCCTTGGATGTGGTGCTCTTAAATTGTGGAATGGTCTGCCTCACAATGAGGTGACTCCCCAGAAGTCCTTTGTTGAACCCCAACACCTTCCAGCCTGGTCCAGCTACAAACACTGCAATGCCTTGGATTACAAACAACCAGCAATGTGAAAGTTGAAGATAAAAGATAAACACAAGCTTTTCTCTTCTGTTATAAGCTCAACTGAAATATAACACAGACCCAAGCAGAGAGGAGATAATCTTAGATGTTGTTGCCAATCTGTTTACTTACTGTCAGATGACAAATGCTGACAAGGTTTCGTCTCTTCCTGTTTTACTGCTCAAAATGTTGTTTTACAGAGTTCCTTCTGTCACAGACAGGCTGAAGTAGATATAAAATAAGGTGGATACACAAAGTCAGGCCACATACTGCTAGAGGAGGCGAGGCTGATGCAGCACCATGCCCCCAAGCTGCAATGAGGCTGAGCATGATTTCCTCACACTTTCTTTTCTTGTTCAAGGTAACTATATTTCCCAAGGATGCTTATACTCTGGCAGGCAGGGTTGTGAACATGAGGCTAGACTTGAACACAGACATCATGTCTGTCACCTTTAAACAGGGCAATCACAAATCAAATGTTAAAACCCTTAAAAGAAAAGCACGTATCTGGCAACAAATAACTACGTGCCAACTTGCTGCACTAATTAACACCATAGGTATTTTTTGTACCTCTCCTGAGATTTGAAAGGTAAGAAATACAAGCAGCCAAGAGCAGAATATAGAAGGGCATCATCCAGTATCAGCAAAGACCATTTGATCAGCTGCTTCCCTCTGGCACTGGTCAAGAAAGAAAGATTTGTTTCTCAAAGTGCTCTTTTGTCTCTAATTATTTTAGGAAGGATTTTCTGCTTATCTTCTTTACCTGATCCAGACTAACCCTTGCCTCAAGTGGGTAAAACATTCTTGGGAACTACATAATTTGTTGTGAAACAGAGCTTGAAAAGTACTTGTGAATATCACCTCAAAACACTGTGTTTGGATGCTGCTTAATAAATATTTCATTTCAGAAATACCTACATGTTCTGTCTGACATCAAAACAAATGATTCCTCTAAAATGACACTATTTTTCTAAACAAAATCCAAAGCAGAAAAGGGTTAAAAGGATTAAATACTTCTCAAATAAAGTTGAAAATAAACAATCTCCCTTTTGTTTAAATAAAGCATTTGAGTTTAAGAAAATAATCCTGAAAAAATACCCTTTTTGGCTCAGCATCAGGTGAATATTTTCCATTCTTTTGGCTCAGTTGCCATTCTGACAAAACTAATATTCACCTCTATCTTTTCCACAGCACAAATTCAAAGCAGGAGTACCCCTATCTTCCCAGACAATGCAGCATTCTTTCTTGAGAAGACTTTCTTTTGAGGCTGAGATGTCTTGAGCATAAAATCTATGAATAGAAACTGAAGAAGGTGGCTTGGGACAGCTGTGAGCTGTATAAAGGGCAATTTTCCTACCCAATGAGAGCAGCAAAATTGGATTCAACGTATTTCTATGCCAAAGACTCATAGACATGTATCCAGATGTCTGCAATTTTCCAGAAAAGGAACTAGAAAACCTCTCTCAGCAGAGAAGGACTTTTGTGCAGCCCAGTCTGGGGTTGCTGGTCTGCAGGCTTACAAAGGTGACAGACAGGGCAAAGGCAGACACACATCCCTTCCAACTCGATGCAATCTGTGAATGCAACGCAGTTTCATATGTCAAATATCTGAATCTCAAGTAGACTGGAATGCTCAAGAAAGTGGTAAAAGTGTGACAGGAGCTCATCTCTGGGCTGCGGACAGGCATTACTTTTCCTGAGCTGCCTTTGGCATAGTGAGGCCCTTGCTCAACTCATACCTGACAGAAAGCTGCAGCCCAAGTTTGCTATTACAAATGCTGCCAGAATTAAACATCTTCATATATGCCAAAGATGAGAAGTGCATCCAGATGTAATTACCTTCCCACAACGAGAAGCCGATATCTTCTAAGTCAATGCTTAAAGACATTCACAGAAAAGAGAAGGAAAATGTTACTGCCACTGCAGTAGCTGTACCTCTATCAGTGGGTTATTTGTTACAAGTCTATCTGAATATCCATGTATGAAAGAAAATGGTTTTAAATTAGAAAAGAGAAGATGTAGGTTGGATGTAAGGAGGAAGTTCTTAACCATGAGGGTAGTGGAACACTGGAACAGGTTGCCCAGGGATGTAGTTGAGGCCCCATTCTTGGAGATATTCAAGGTCAGGCTCAACAGGGCTTTGGGCAATCTGACCTAATGAAAGATGTCCAAGCTCACTGCAAGGGGGCTGGGTGAGACGACCTTTGGAGGTGCCTTCCAACCCAAACCATTCTATGATTCTATGATTTAAAATCAAACTTCTATCTTATTACCAACAGTAAAAGTGGATTTAATTTATATGTGTAAAGAGCTTCCACTTAGACATCATATCAACACTGTAATTTCAAATAAACAACATTTAAAACTGTAGCTAACAAGGCTTAAAGTTAAAAGCCTGATGATTAATCTATCACTTCACCTGTCTTCCCAAATTGTGCATGTTTAGCCGAAGTATTAGTGTTTTGCATTCTACATACAGCAGCACTGGATAAAATAATCTGCTGTGACAAATGTTTCCAGAGGGGTGGGAAGAAAAAAAGAAAGGCTTGTAAACTGTTGAGAAAGCTGATGTCATGCACAAGCAGCTCTTGGAGATTTCGTAAGCAAAAGGCTGAGCTTTCTGAACAACACCTTGTACATGTTTTCTGAACGCATTCATACTGAATTACACCACTGTGCACTTGGTTTTGTTGTCAGTGGCAAGGGAGGGCCAGTGGCTTGACTGCTGTGCATTTTCCCATTACAGAGGGTTCTGCATTGCACTGCAAAAAGACAGAGCTAGGGACAGAAAAGGTGAAAACGAAAAAGTAGAGGGAGCTGAAAATCACACTCCATCGAGAAGTGTGATGTGGGGCTGGCAGAAGCTGTCCAGCATCACTGCAGATTCTCAGAAAAGCAGCCTGAGAACATGGAGAACAACTGATTCAGAGCAGAGCAAGAGTGAGTGTATTAAAAGCAATGCCAGCTTGTGAAACACAACCAGAATAGCATGGAGTGCTGTGACAAATAGTCTGAGAAACAGGCTCATTACCTAATGCATATGTTTGGAAACTGTTCCCCAGAGAGATTTTCTGGTGACAGGTACTGTTTCTTCCTCTTTCTCATTTAGCTAGGTAATGTTTTCACTGATTAAGGGGAAACATAAACCAGTAGAGCAAGACTGTGACACATCCTGGCTCATATCAAGGCTTCAGTTGGGAGGTTGAAACTATATCACTAGACCTGTAAGCTCTTTCTGGAGTGTGATGTGATAGAGTCAAGCTGCCCACTGAGGAGGATCTGAAGCTACATGTAATTCAAGATGTTCTTCTCACACATTTATACAGCATGTCTTGCACTTCTGTCACAATATACTTCTGTATAAAATCATAAAACCTGGGAGGGATGATTTACAAGAGCATGACAGCAAGGCACAAAGGGAAAGATAGAGTGTGTTGATGGAAGGCTGCTCCGTGGGCAGGCTGTGCTCGAGCAAGTCATTCCTTGGCCATGCTTATGCTTCTTGCCTACTGTCATGATGTAATGCTTAAGAAAATCCCAAGTTGTCACTGATTTTCCTCCAGTGACACCAATGTCCTTCATTACCATATTACAGTGAGTTTACACTATGGAAACAGATGGAGCATGCCATGCTCCTCAGACAAGGTTATTACCATCCCTTTAACTGACCACTCACTGACCACTAAGAACTGAGAGGCAAAAAGTCTACTAAAATGACAGTCTATGAAGGCACCAATAATCCTGTTTTCCAGTTTATTCTGGCATTGATCTTTTGAGTCTGTCATAAGACTTAATGATTTCAGAGTTTTAGTGCCAACATAATGTAGAGTTTACACTGCAGAAGGAGCCAGAAGTGCTGTCATTGTATTTCAGTGCTCTTGAAGGATTTTTTTTTCCCATTCATGTTTTTGAGCACCTTTTAAAACCCAGATACAATTTTAGCATCCTCAAACAGGTTCCACCATTCAGCTACATGTTGGGTAGAGAAACAGCTCCTGGGCTTTTCTGAACTTGCCACCTGCCACTTCTCAGTTGTTGTCCCCCTTCAGTTTTTGTCTTGGAGGAACGGTCTCTTCTGGGTAACTGAGAAGTCGCTGCTCACCTTCTGTGTACACCTCACAAACCCACACTGGTCATAACTCCTGCTCAGTTCTCTCCCTGCTAGGCTGAAGAGTCTTCTTCATGCATCAAAGCAGGACAGCCACCCCCACACATGTCAGAGCTGTAACAACAGGCACAGAAGATCAGGGTTTGCCAGCCTGGGCACAATGTGATGCATTTAGAACACTTCGGAGCTGAAGCAGTCACAGTTTTACATAATGCAGACGTGCCT
Source organism: Dryobates pubescens (assembly GCF_014839835.1). Lineage (NCBI taxonomy): Eukaryota > Metazoa > Chordata > Aves > Piciformes > Picidae > Dryobates > Dryobates pubescens. The sequence goes on along the minus strand of NC_071623.1, from coordinate 15,155,181 downwards.
CAGACACTCAGAAATCCCTGACCTGTTCTCCAAAGATTTCAGCGACTTGTCATCTGGCATGTCCTTGTCCCAGAATGCTATGTTTCAATGGGAAGTGACATTGGCTGCAGCTTTCCATCCAGCCCCTTTCAAAACTTCAGCTTTTCTCAGGCATGTTTGTTTTGACTGACTGCTCCAAAGTTTCCTCTCCCTTTAACAGATAGCAAATATATTAACCAGCACAAGCAGGGAGCACATATGATGGAGTAGAGGGACAAAACAGATGGCAAATGATTCACTCCCATTTGCAAAGCAAGTGATGAAAACATGCTCTTGCTTTAGCATCCTGCTGGAGTCTTTTTTCAAAAGACAACTAAAGAGCTGCACTTGGCACTGAGTCCCAACAGCCTTCCAGGTGAGAAAGGCATCGTCACTCAAATTCTTTCTTCATACATCAAAAGTGATCTGAGAAAAAGCTTGGAGACTGCAGAGAGCCCCTCATTAAAGTGCTGTTTAACAATAGCTAATTCCACAGCAATGATGTGTGGGGACCGAATGATGCCACCAAGACACTGATTGCAGTGCTTCCCCAAGGCCACAGACTCTCAGTACTTCTTCAGTGTATTAAGCTTCCTTGTCAGATTTTTCCACCTACTTTGTTATTTGTTTTTAATTCCCTGTGCCTCTCAGCACTAAGCATGTTCCCTGTTTTCTGTTCTCTTTTTTTTTCCCCCCTCACAATCCTTTTATGGGTAATGAATTTTATATGCTAAGTCACATCACTGAAATATCATGAATGACACAAGTAGGAGTAGAAGACATTGCTTATGCTCTTGCCAGGAAAGATCCCCAGCCTATTGGAAATAATGATTATTTGCACTGTATAAATTGGATTTCTGCCATGAACACTATTAGAAGGAAAAGGCAGTGAGCAGCATTACTCTGCTGCTGAGTATTCATTACGCTAAAACAAAAATAGACATAATATAGATAGCTACCACCTGGAAATTGCATTATGTGTTTGGGTGAGAATGCAGTCCCAAGCTGCAAACACATTTGCACATGATTACTTTTACATATTGCAAGAAATTTCCTTGAAATTCAGTGAGCACACTGCCATTAATTGTCTTTATTCATGCCCGAGGATGACAGCCTTGACTTACAGGGATAGGCACAAAGCAGTTGCTACCAGCAAACAAGTTTCGTTAATTTTCTCTCATAATTCAGGGACGGAAGATTGTTGGAATCAAAGACATAGAATGAATTTAATAGCAAAAGACATTTCACTCCTTATCTGGGATTCCCTTCCCCCCCCCCCCCAGAAAAAAAAAAAAAAGCCAGATTTATTCTGAAAATTCAGATTTTTATTTATTTATATAATGTGCTATTACTATGAATTGGAATCTTTCACCAGAGAAATTCAAATGTGAAACCTGCCAATATCAAGATGCATAGACAGAGAGAAACTTTCTCATTCTTTTCCTCTTTCCATTTCACACTGACACTGTAAAATAAATAGCAAAATTGTTCCATTTTTTTCTTTTCATTTTCCTTTTTGAGCTCTTCAATAATGTGAATGTTCCTCACCTCTGAAAAAAGCAAAATGAAACAGTCCCTCCATTGTGTCACACTTCAAGCACTAGAAAAGTTCTTCAAAGTTTCAATAGCAACCAGCAGCAGAAATACTTCTAAACAAAAAAGATTTGCTTGTGTGGGCAGAGATGCCTGTTCAGCCTTCAGACCCAAAGAAATATTTGACACTGTTAAAATTTCAAAGCAATCAGGCTGCAGTGTTTCAGAAGTTTACAAAAATTCATTCTGGAAAACTGTGTGGTGTCAGGCAGAACAAAATTCAGAAAGATCCTAACTGTGGCAGATGCTCATTGTTTGCATTGTAGTCCTAAGAGCAATGAGCATTAGTAGAAACAATGCTTCCCAAATACTCAAAGCAGCAATGTTCTAATAGAGAAAAATAACTTACACAAACTCCAAAATTTATCTTTATGGTTTCTCTTCTTAATGGAGGAAATCTGGTAAGGAGACCTAGATTTTGTTAAGTGATCACTGATTCCAGTGAAGCGCCACAAGAATGACCAGAGGACTGGCAGACCTGTCATGTGAAGGAAGGCTGAGTGAACTGGGTTTGTTCAGCCTTGAGAAGAGAAGGCTTAGGGCAGACCTCATCGTCATGTACAAATATATAAAGGGAGGCTATCATGAGGAGGGAGACTCCCTTTTAACAAAGAGTCACACAGTAAAGACAAGGGGTAATGAGCACAAGTTGCTACTGGGAAGATTCAAACTGAATGCCAGAAAACATTTGCTCAATTTGAACTACTAGACACTGGAACAAACTCCCAAGGGAGGTGGTGGATTTGACTGCATTAGACAGTTTCAAGGCCCAGCTTGACAGGGTGCTAGGTGATCTCATTTAAACTATATTCTTACGCTGTGAAAGGTTGGACTAGATGATCCTTGAGGTCCCTTCCAACCTGGTATTCTACAAACCTATGAATCTTTAGACACTTGATCCACGCGTACCTGCATTAGCAGAGCGGTTGGACTAGGTGATTTCCAGAGGTCCCTTTCCAACCCCTACCATTCTCTAATTCTGTCATGTAACATAGGGCCTCAGAGGGCTCTGATTTTTACACATCATGCAATCTCAGGCCTTTCCAATGCCCTTTATGTTCAAAGTCTTCCACCAACATATTTCTTGGCACGTGCGACATAGCATATGCAAACTATGTCATGCACACACATCTCACAAACCAATAAACAGAATGAAAAATGCAGGAATTCATGGAGTTGAGAGAAGAAATAATTTACATTGAAAGTCATAGATATACAAAAACAACCAAAAAAAAAGTCTATAATACAACCATACACCCTATTGTATTGCTATTGATGCAATCCAACTTTATTTTGCAGCAGTTAATTGGCTTTGATCTTTATGCTACCCTCCTGTGCACACAAATACAATAGCTGATTTCTGCTGTGGTAGTAGTTTCCATTGCAAACAGAAAAGGATTCACAGCCTCTCAGGCTTGGGTTAGTGCCAGGTCATGGATCTATTGCCAGACTCTTTGTAAGCGCTGTGAGGCCACCTTGGTCTTCTGCATTGATGTAGTCCATCACTTCTTTGCTCCCTGCTGCCTCTGATCAACCTGGGAGAGGGAGCTGCAGGTCACGTACAGTCCCTGCCAAAAGAAGGACTTTACTTACATGATTTGGATAACTCAAGCAGAAGTGAATGCACTTTCTCACTTTCACATACAGACAGCTTCCCACAGAGAATCAAGAGATGGTCTGAGCCTCACAACCTGTACTGAGTAAGCAAAATAGTGGAGTTTTGAAGTGGAAAATGTAAATGTGATTGCTTGTGAGCAGGTAAAGGTACATCACCTCAGTCAGCCTGTCACCCAAAAGCTATAGGACAGAAAAGATACAAGCAGAAATCAGAGAATACCTGAGAGTTAAGCAGACCTGATTAGGCTTATCTCAGAACATCACTGTGATTGATTAATCTGATCAAAGTTTGGGGAAAAAAGGAAAATTAAACAAATATGTAGCTGGGCATTGTTTAATGGGGATGGTTGCTTTGGGCTGCATCAAGAGAAACATAGCCAGCAGGTCAAGGTATGTGATTCTCCCCCTCTACTCCGCTCAGGTGAGACCCCAGCTGGAGTACTGCATCCAGTTCTGGAGCCCCTATTACAGGAAGGATCTGGAGGTGCTGGAGAATGTCCAGAGAAGGGCCACAAGGATGATCAGAGGGCTGGGGCTCTTCTCCTATGAGGACAGATTGAGGGAGCTGGGATTGTTCAGTCTGGAGAAGAGAAGGCTTCAAGGAGAACTAATTGTGGAGCCTACAAGAAAGCTGGTGAGGGACTTTTTAGGGTCTCAGGGAATGATAGGACTAGGGGGAATGGAACAAAACTAGAAATGGGTAGATTCAGATTGGATGTTAGGAAGAAGTTCTTCCCCATGAGGGTGGTGAGACACTGGAACAGGTTGCCCAGGGAGGTGGTAGAAGCCTCATCCCTGGAGGTTTTTAAGGCCAGGCTGGATGTGGCTCTGAGCAACCTGATCTAGTGTGAGGTGTCTCTGCCCATGTCAGAGGGGTTGGAACTAGATGATCCTTGAGGTCCCTTTCAACCCTAACAATTCTATGATTCTATGATAGCTGAACCTGATGATCTTGGAGGTCTTCTTCAACCTTAATGGTTCTATGATTCTAAATTGTTGGGCAGGCTGTAGAGGTGCCAGGATGCCTAACATGCCCCTGAACCAACCCTTGCCCTCTCTCCTCCACATCATAGTCACCAACCGGACACCTCTCACAGGGACACGTGAAGAGATGGTGTCAACTGGGAAAGGGACCTACAGGTTCCAGGAATGAAGTGGTGGTGAGTGGGTATGCCATATTGCACAGGGGTGAAGTGGGGGACATAAACCACAGGAAAGCAGCTGGAGGAAAGTTAAGTGTTTTGCACACCTCCTACAGACGCACCTCAAGTGGCTAAGGACCTGTATCCTCCACACAGCTCCTGGTGCAGCCCATTCCTTCATTTTAGCTCCAATGCTGTTTCAGGTTTCTTGGGAATAAGTTGAAGGTCACGGACAGCACCCTGCTTTCCTGCCAGTGTCCCCTCTTGGAAGTGTTGCCTGTGTGCCTACTGTAACAGCAAATTCAGCAGACTTGCCCATACACAAATCCCCTGGTCCCTACAAAAGTGATGTCAGAGAGAGGTAAAGTCCAAACAAATTTCAGATGCAAAATAATTGCACTTATCCCAAACACACCTCTCACTGATAGGTTAATGCAGCATTACATTTGCATATCCAATGCACGTTTTAGCTTTGCAATTCACTTTAGCACATGGTCATGATCCATATAAAATATGTGAACTTTGTAAGAAGTCTGTTACTCTCAGGATTGCCTCAGCTCTCTGCAGCTATACAGCATGGTGCAATAGGGAACAGATAGAAAGATTCCTGAACTCAGGACAAGTCTCTTACTGATTAGAACCATCTGTTAAAAGTTATTTCCTTGCGTCCAGGGCATGCATCCCACAAATCACTATAAACAATAAAAATGTACAGCCTACAGGAATACAATGAAATATCATAACAAACTCAAGCTGTTGGATGAACAGTTTAGCCAACAGCTCCCCAGAATGGTTCCTTGATTAGTCAACACCAATGCAGAAAAGCCTCACATGGATAATTTATGGTTCACATAAAGAACACATTATTACAACATTTTCCTGTTCACTCAGAGATAATAAAAGACATACTCCAAATCAATATTTATTATTTTAGTTTCCCTTCCTCCCTACTGTTAAGCTTGACATCCTTCTCCTCCCCATTTATAGCCTGCCATTGCTAACTGAACCCCTTCACAACCTCGGAGAAAAGTATCTGTAAGAGATCCATATATCTTGATAGCAATAAACCAATCTCTCCAGACACATTTAACCACAATGGAATATTGTCAAGCTCTGAAGACAAGTTGCTCCCTGAGGAGCAGAACGACTGATCCTTGATTTCCTGCAGTTCAATGTCCCACAGCTTTCCTCTTCCACTCCACATAAACCTTCTCTGCTTACAGTATCTTAAGTTCACCACATGTCCCCTAAGTACTTTCATAGTATCCTCCCTATTCCTGTAACATTTTGCCTTATAGTATCTCCAGCCTCCTTCTCATCTCCCAGGCTTTCTGGTGACTCCTTCATGGCCTTGCTGCCTTTTCTGTCTTGCCACTGGGGCAGGAAACAGGTACCAGGATGTGGTGAGTTGGATTAGATCCCCCAACAATTTGGAAATTTACCCCAAGGAGCAAACTTCCCACACTCAGAATTGTGGAAGCAAAATGAAATTGTATTTACAAAACTAGACTAAATATAAAACGTAAAAGGCAGTAAACATATTTATATACATATATGCATGAATTTACAGTTTAACAATGACATAATGCCCCCCTTGTACAAAATTTGGCTCTCTCACCCCCCTCTGGACACAAGAGGGCCCAAAGTGCTGTGTATTACAGCTAGCCCTAGTTATTTTTCTATCCATAATACCTTACAGCCCAAACAGAAGATTAGTCAGTATGTAAGGTCAGAGACAGAGGAGCCAGCAGTAAGCAAGAAACAGCTCAGGGTGAAAAAAAAGCTTGTGCTCTAAACAGAAGACAGTCAGCAGGCCAATGGAATTAGCTAAATTTATCTTATGTTATTCTGTGTCCAGCCCTTAAGGCTGTCCATCCCTTGTACTTGAACTCTCTGGAAAACTCTATTTGCAATTAAGGCATCAGTCTTAAAACAGTCACATGGGTGGGCATACACAGTGGACAGCTGAGCTGCCAGAAGATGCCTGCCTCTTGGCCAGTAGAGGTGCTGCCAACAACAATACAGAGCACTAAGCTGTCCAAAGATAACCTCTGTCTTTTTCCCACCTGCCAGGACTTTTTTCAAGCAGCTGAGAATGTCACAAGTTACCAGAGGGCCATCAGATGGGCAACAAAACCCTCTCACCTTCTTCTCCCAATACTGCAAAGCCTACTACTTGCCAACCCACCTCACACTCCACTTTTCAATCAGTAAACTGACTCACGTGGCTCAATGTGATCTTCACTAGACTGACCAAACTTTTTGTGAGGCAGCTTCATCAAGCACCAATCATCACTTTTTTTTGATGTCTGGTGCTAATTTTACATTTTAAAAAGGTCTGTTGTTTATTATTGTCAGTGCTGCCAACACAAAACTATGCCAATGTCAGATTTGTTTATGCTGTCAATGTTTTGCTGTCTCTGAGGTGGAGCATTTCTTTCATTATTTTAAGTGTTATTTACACAATTTCCTTGTTCAAAGAGAAATAAAAAGAACACCAAAAATTACTTGGAGTACAAAGAAAGCCTAGAAATTGGGTAGTTAATACCAAAAAAAAAGACTGAAGTATACACATTTCCTTGTGCAGTTCTTATAAACAAAGTTTAGCCAGAATTTTAGAGGTTTATACTCTCTGGGCAAATATTGAGCTAATACCATGATTCACGTCCCTAGTCGTACTCCAAAGCAGCACTGTGTTCCCTCCACTGTGTTTTAGATGTGTGCAACAGAATGTTACTGTTTGATCAAAAATATGGTTTATGGCTTGCTTCCTTTGCCTTTGGTATATTAGCAGAGATTTTTGGCATGCCTGACTCCTTTTCAAAGGTTATCAGAAGAAAAGGGTCAGATTCTATTCTATTCAGTAACTTAGAAGAAATTGAATGAGTGGGGAAAATACATTTACGTCCCTCTGAGATCCAATAGCTACCCACCATGGGCAGTCTCTGGCTCTATCTTTTCTTCTAGTGCCAAAGTTTCACCTTTGGGTCTTGGATTTCACCAGAAAGAAGCACGAAAATATCCTTAAAGCCCCTTTGACATCAGTTGATCATTTTGCTTGCCTATCGTTCACACAATAACAGCATGTTCAACGTTGCTATTCAGCTGCCAGCTAGTCCCTAGATAGGTACTGAAGTTTTCTTGGGTCACCTCAGCACTTAACAGTGATTCAAGACTGATGACTGAGTAAAGGCTCCTGTCACGACTGGGGCTCCTGGGAGCTGAGGGGCTGACTGATATACCAGGCATCTCCAGTGCAGCAAAGAAGCTTGGAGAATGACAAAGACCAGTCTTTTTGCCATCTTGAGAGGACCACAGCCCTGCTTCTGCCTATGGTGGTGACTGACAACTACCAGCACAGGACACATGCTAGTGCAAAATTTACATTTTAAAAGATCTATTGCTTATTATTGTCAATATTGCAGCACAAAACTATGGCAGTGCCACATTTGTTTATGCTGGCAGTGTTTTGCTCATTCTGAGGTGGGGCATTTCTTTAATTCTTTTAATAGTTTGTTTCCCTGTTCAAAGAGAAGGAAAAGAAAGAACAAACAAAGAACAGGAGAAGAGGCAGAGGATGGTAGGGCAGAGGATGTCTGGAGGTGTCCACATGAAAAACTTTTCTTCCAGGTACCATTCACAGTTGAATGTCTTGCAGAGCAGAAGAGGATGGAGAACTGCATTGTTCGGGTTCAGCCTTTGACTGACGACCCCAAGATGAAGCACTGACACAACCCTTTTTACCAGCTTGAGTCCTTCACATCATGTGAGACCTGTGTAGATGTGCTCTAGCTTACTTTGCATGTCCATCTTGGCCAGAATAGGCCTGGCTCACCTGTCATTGCACTCAATGTGTTGCTTTCCTTCACAGTGGAGGTCCTCTATGGAGTCACACAGTATTGTCCTGGTTTAGAGTCACAATGTAATCCAGACCAGAAGACAGAAAAATATTCTACAAGCACAGAGAAGGATCTGTCTGAATGTAAAAGATCAAAAAGGACCATAGGCTTGTGGGCAAGGACCATAGGAACTTAAACTGCATATAAAGCAAAACAAGCACGGTCAAAGCTGAGGCAGTAGGAGCTTTCCCAGTCCATAACTAGGGTCAGGCAGTCACCAGCCCATGAAACCATGAGAAGTAAAATGTTGCTGCCCATGATGTGGAAAAATGCAGAACCGATTTTCACTATTCTACACAAATATCTCCACTTGTGCCCCTTCACAGTGTACAACAGCACTGGCTGTTTACACCATGAGAGACTTTGTGCTGCAAGAAATGTCCTTAAGGGACTCTCTGCTCCTGTGAGAGCTGATGGAGCCGCAGTTTCCAGACTTTGAGTAGAGGTTCAGGCTCAGAGGTAGATGCTGAAAGCTGCTCATGGGTAACAGGAGATGTAGTGTCAGTATCTATTGAGTTAATTCTTAGACCGATATTGAGATGAAAAATGGAAGAAATGACTGAGGCCATGGTCTCACGTGCAGTGGCAAATCTACTTCACCCTGCTCCTACCCCTGCAGCAGAAGTTGTGTGTACTCACACAGAGAGACACATCAGGGGACAGATGCAGATGGGGGGGAAAAAAACAGTTCAAATTATTTTTCAGATGATCAGGCATGATTTTGTTTTCAACAAGACAGAGAATGACAGGAGAGAGAAGGGACGAAGGAAGGTCAGTGGGTAGGAGAGGGAGTGGAAGCTGACATTGCGCTCAGCTGGGGCCACGCAGGCCACAGAAGCCTGGATCCTGTCTTTAAGTCATTTGGCTTTTCACAGATCTCACTAGAAAAAAAGATCTGTATTTCATAGGGACACAGGATTTATTTTTGTCATGTTGCCCAGAGTCCATGCCCTTACGTTATTGTCATTTCATTTCAGCTTTTGGCCTGGGTGTGTGTATATATGTACAAAATGAGAGATGAAGAGAGAAAAAATAGTGATCCTGACCAAAGCTTGCACCTTCTGTGGATTTCCTCAATAAATCTGTTTTTCCTCATAGGAACAGTTCTTACCTGACTGAAGTTCATATTGCAGTCTTACCTTATGGCAGATGTTTGAGTAGGTTTTGAGCAAAAAACAAATCCCTGCATCAGCAAGAAAAGAGGAAGAGGAGAAAGAAGAATCTACACTTCCCTTAACATTACAGAGTGTGTTTGAACAGTGGTCTTTCCCCATACCTTGTAAGAAGACTTTTAAATGATTGTAGTTATTGAACAACCTATTAATGTCTTCCTTTAATTTTAAATTAAAATAAACCCAAGTCTCAGTCTCTGTAAGAACAAAATGTGAGAGAACACATATTGTGCAGATACATGTTGTGCAGTACTGCCAACATCTGTTGCCATAATTAAAGAGATCAACATTCAAAGCAATAAAAATCAGAATGAAATACTCAAAATATGACTTCACCATTTTCATTCTCAGAGGCAGCCTCACATAACACACCTGAAGAGTAAAACACAGTTGCTTATCTTTCAGTTCTGAAGTTGTGGCATTGTATGTGTCAGCAGTTCTCATCTTCATCTTCAGACTCTAACCATCCTTTATCTTCAGATATTTTAGAAATAGATTCAATTGCTATCAGAGGAATATGCCTTCTTGTTATGATAAAACAGCACTGCCTCTGTGCTAGAAAACACAGGTTGCTGATGCATGCTTGTAATCACTTATTCTTTTACATCAGATTATAAGTAAAAGAGTATTTCTCTAGCACTGGGATTAATAGGTTGACTAGTTTTGTCAGGATAAAAGAACACCATTTACATTAACAAATGAAAGGTATAGAAGGTCCTCAGAGGCATTAGGTTTAAATTGATCATGGATAATTTCCTAGCATGGGATCACAATAACATTTTTATTGCTAGAATGTTAATTGCCTAGAAAGCAGAATTGCAGACTGAATTTCTTATTCAGCCTATAACCTGAAAATGACTGGCATCCAGTTATTGTTTATAGACTACATTGTCCCATTTGTCCAAATGACAGATTACAAATACAAGTATAAAACTCTTTGCCCTGGGGAATCTAGTCTACTAGATGAGTTATCTTATAAATGCTGAAATAATACAAGCAGCAAGGGTCTTTTTTCCCCCCTAATTCTTACTTTTTAGCAATAAAACATCACAACTCTAATGGTAACTTCCTAAATTATCATCACTACTAGGCAAACCTCTAACCAGAGCGTGCAAGAAATGGCTACCCTTAAAAAAATATATGATCTGGTAATTGAAGGCCATGATTAGCTCAGAAAGGTGAATCTGGCAGGGTCAGCTAGCTCTGTTTGGATTTAAAATGACTCATTTTAGATATCATAATTTTTCATATGCAGTGTTCTCAGTTACCAAGGGACAACAGACTCTTCACTGAAAATACACTCAAATTCTCCCACCTGGGAGTTCTAAGCGAATCTATACACAGTTTGTACCTTGTATATATCAGCCAATATGTATTATTCAGCAAGAACCAAGGGCAATTTTCCAATGCCTGAGAGTTAAGGAGACTTAACATGTCAATTTTATTCAGTGCTATACAACACCATCCCACTGCTGTATAAATCATTGATAAATAATAACCCCCTTAACACTATCTTCACCTTCCATTAACCAAAATATTCTGAACTTAAACCTGCAAAATTAAATAAAGGAGTATTGCTCTATTACATATTACATGCACTGTTCATCATTTTACCTTTCAATAAAGAAGAGTGTAACAGGATCCAACCTGTAGGCTCACTGTCACAGAATTTTAATCAACTTCTGTGCTGCATCATTTCAGCTGGAAACAGAGGCAGATGAAGGTCTACAGACAAAGCTTGTATTTAAAAAATGTTTCTAGATACATCCACAATTTTTTTGGCTAATCATTCTGGAAATGCTCATTAAAAGTGTAAACCAGTGGTAGCTATATTAGTGCTATTCACATTTCTTTTACCAGTAGTAATTCTACATCTATTTCACATGCTATTCACATTTCTATTACCAGTAGTAACTCTACATCTGTTTCCCATAGGCCAACTATATCTAGCAAGGGCATATTTTCAACAAATTATAATAAAATTTCCAGGTACTTCTAAAAATTTCCAGTTATTTTTGCTAGCATAGCAAAAACAGGCACTCAACATTAACATAGGTGACAGTAGCACACCTGTTGCAAGGACTGTTTCCAACCTCATGATTGGTAGAGTATTTTCATTCCAAGCTGGCGTAACTATTCTTCATACAACTGAAGTTAACCAGAACTTAGTTTACCCCATTTTTCACAGTGGAGTTGCTAACAGCAATCATTGATATCAGCTGTTTCAACTTCTGGGGCACATAGGTGGCTCAAAAAAATTCCTGTGTCACTTGAAATCTCTGATGACAACTGCTGCTTGCCCCAGCTCAGCAAAATTCTGTTAAGTGCACTTCTTTTGCACAGATTTTAAATTGCCACAAATCCTCTGTCTTCAGAATCATCAACATTGTTGCTCCTCTAAAAGGTATGAAGACAACCAGTGTCTAGGATAGATGGATGGATGGATGGATAGATAGATAGCTAAATAGATAGATAGATAGATAGATAAAGTGTCAGGGCAGCATATACTTATTATATTAAGTGAATCTTTCCCAGGTCTACATTCTAATTTTCTTGCACTAAAGAGAAACAGATCTGCTGAACTGAAAAAAGAATCACTGTTTTCAGGAGTGATTATGTCTGGGTTTATCTCCCATTCAAGGCTTGGAGGACAAACAAAATAATTTTTACAGCTGCCTCCTGACTGCAAAGTCTAAGAAACTGAATTCTTCATGGCAGTCACTGGTTATCTTGAAGTAGAAATGTGTGCCCATGCTCTACAGAATGATGTCATATCATCTATCTTCATAACATGTTTTTCCCAGTCTTTGACCAGGAACTGGAGGAGGAGTGACTCATTCAATTTTTCTCTGCTACTGAGTCTTGCAACCATTATCCACAACCACATACTGTATGTTCATACTGGATGCACCATGGTATTCCTCACCAGCTTCAGTGCTCCTGGTAAGCATCAGTAATTTTCAGGATGGCTCTGGCAGCTGGTTGGCTAACAAGTATATCTGTCTTGCAAGGTAATTTATTATACAAAAAAGTCCAGATAATTGTGGTACTGAAGGAATTTAAACCTCACGTCGGGTCTGCTTCTCTGGACAGCTACATCCTTTCCAATATAGAGTTTGTGACATGAATGTAAGAACTGCAAAATGTTATTAGGTTTTCACTGTCAATGACCTTTAGATATCTGCATTATACTTTAAACTGAAGCATGATTTATAGAAATGAGTAATGGTAAAGGACCAAATCAAAATGCTCTTGGTAGATATTATTTTTTGGGGAAAAATACCCCAACAAAACCCAACAAAGCAAAACAAATAAAACGTTACACCTTTGATCCTTTTAAGCATCTCTTCCATTTGAGCAACTTCAAAAATGACTGTTCTGTAACAAAGAAAGGAAATAATGCCACGTTACTGAAATGGAAGAGTTGCTTAAAAGAGGTGCTGCTTCTCTAACTGTGTCAAACCTGACTGCACAGGTATTAAGCCATCCCTGCGGCAGTTGCTAGATAGAGCCTCAAGCTATGGTGTCAAATTCTACTGATATTCCTCAGAAACACATCCCCTGAAAACATTTGCCAATAATAAACAGATGATTGCAAATGGTTTTGAAGTCACCATCCTAGGAAATCTTCTGTGCATTTATGCACATGGCCTTTACACAAGGAGTTTAATAAAACAATTTGCATTGGCAGCTCAGATATTTCCAGAGCTGTTATTACATAATGGCCCTGGCCTATTGGAGGGAAGATGGCAGAGGGCAGGTGTTCTGCACAACAGTGGCTTCACAAAGCATCTTTCCAGACAAAAGTGTTGAACCTTGTATTGCTGGATTGCTTTTGATAGAACAACAAATGAATGCCTATACCTGATGCTGTCCTGCGTGCACTCCATCCCTGGTGTGCTCCACTACTCTGTAACCTGAGAGGGCCTGTTCCATCCCTAACCCTTCAAGCTATCTCCAATGTTGGGCATTCACTGTTTACATTTGACAGCAATAAATCATAGGTTTTCTGGATATAGTCTTAAAAATGGCAGCAGAACAACAATTCTATTTATACTGTATTAGGTATCCTTCCCAGTCACCTCCTGAAGGCATCAGCATTGCTCACAGGCAATTTCCCATGCACAAGAAAGAAGAATGTTTAGTAGTTGCACAACATCTTACTCAGAGTTTGCTGGTAGGTTGTCTAGCAAGACTAAAGGGTTGTTTTCTTCTCCCAAGTTACTGACTGGGACACTTGATGTCCCAGCCTGTTTAGTACTTAAGTGCTGGTCACATTCCTCCCTAGCCTCCCTAAAAAAATAGCAGTAAATGTGCTTTAGGACATGATTTTTTTACGTGACTGTAAAAACTATATTGACTGAAGAAGTCTTTCAAAGGAGCACAAAAGACTCAGATGTCAAACAGCTTCTGAAGGCTAAGTTGTGGATCTGCTGACAATGGTATAAACTCAGCAGCCAGTACTAGCTGTTCCCAGGGACCTCAGCAGAGGACAGCCTGGCCATGGTCTGAATGTTGGAAGAGCGGAAGATGCTCTCACCAGACAGCCTTACAGACTGAGCAGGGTTACTGCCTGCAGATGTGCAGAATTCATTATGGAATGAGCATTTTGAGAATGGTCTAAAACATTTTATAAGGGTTAGTGGGAATGTGTGAGACTTACTGGATATTATGGGTAAAGACCAAAAGCAAGAATGGGAGGGTGAATGTTGCTTGCAAAGGAACACATCTGAAAAAAACAGAGATGTGGGAGCTGGGGTTGCTTAGCCTGGAGAAGAGGAGGCTCAGGGGAGACCTTATTGCTGTCTACAACTACCTGAAGGGAGGTGGCAGACAAATGGGGATTGGCCTCTTCTCCCAGAAAACCAGCAGCAGAACAGGAGGACACAGTCTCAAGCTACGCAGCGGGAAGTTTAGGCTTGATCTTAGAAAGAAGTTCTTCACAGAAGGAGTGATTACCCATTGGAATGGGCTGCCCAGGGAGGTGGTGGGGTCGACGTCTCTGGAGGTGTTTAAGAAAAGACAGGATGAGGCACTTAGTGCCAGGGTCTAGTTAATAAGATAGAGTTTGGTGATTGGTTGGACTTGATGATCTTGGAGGTCTCTTCCAACCTGGTTGATTCTGTGAGACAGTTGCATTTAAACTGGTTACTGGTCAGTATGCTTGCTTGGGCACACACTATGCCTGATCACCACACTTCTAGCTAACTGCTAGTAGAACAACTACTTCCCTGAGTGAGGGACTCTGTTCTATATGTTTGGGGTGCCAGCAACAGGGCATACTAGTGTGTGTTTGTGTGTGTGCATATGTGTGTATTTCCACAGACAATGTCAGACCCGTGTGCATGCTAGTAGGTCAAGGGGTCTGGGAGTCAGCTGTCAGAGAGACCACAGGTGAGGGGCTGGATAGCAAAGAGAGAGTATGGGTCTGAGAGTCAGGCACTGGACTGGCCATAGGTCTGCACAAGCACCCAAAGAGGCCAATGTGTATATATGTATGTGCAGCAGAATGTCTGACTGCCAGCAATCTGATTGGCGTTGCAGACTCACCACTGCAAATACATGAACATTCTAGTCTACAAGTTAGCAGCCAAGGAGAAGTCAATGGCAGGGAGGCAAAGGCTGAGCAGAGCATGGAGCAGTGCAGTGAGTGACCTGACAAGCACTCGCATCCACCCATCCCTAACCATCAGGCTGCAGTGCCTTGCTCAGCTGAGCCAGACAGAAGAGTCTGCAGGCAGGTGAGTTGACAGACCTTCATCCATGAGTTTTGTCTCAGGTCATGAGGAGCACATTCTCAGCCTACAGATGTCTTGGTCTCACAAAACAGAAGAAGGAACAAGAACCTGTAGTAGATGCAGCCACACAAAGGCAGCCCTGACATAGAAGTCCCAAGCTGAAGCTCAAGTGCTCTTCCTAGAGTCATGTCGTGCCCACAGGATACTCGTGAGACAGTCACAACTTGCCCTGTCAAACAGTGTGATGAAAAGTCTGAAAGTGGCATGATCAACTTCTATGTGGACTGTGCTTGTGTCCCAAGGGTGTGGGGTGCAGCAGAGCCTTGGCTCCTGCCTCACAGAATGGTAGACAGCTACAGACCTAGAGCAATCCTTCCCTCTCCAGCTGCAGATGACACAGCTGTCTCCTGATTCAGGGGAACAGGCAGGGCCAGCCCTCCTCGCCCCACTGGTTGTTGCTGCAAAGCAGGACAGTGAGGAGACAACCCCTTAGGCTGCTCCTGCACAATTATGCCAAGTCATGCACTTGCATTCACTTGTAGCCCAGGCACCGGTGTTGAATTGTTAAAGCAGACTTTCATAGGTTACAGAAAGATGCAAACAGATGGCATGAGGCTCCAAGCACAGCTGATATGCAGATCTGTCATAAGGAACTGAGAAGTGCCTTCCCTTTACAGTGTGGTAGGACAGGGTGGCTGCGAGCTGTGCCACGCAGCCTTTGCCACAGGCGTTGCACCTTCCTGCTGGTGCAGGCTGCAGTGCTGGGGTTTCAGGCAGCTTCTTTAGATACCAAGTGAGGGGTAACTCTTAATAAGTGAAAGGAATGGGGAGAGGGAGAAATCACTTTTCTTGGCAATTGGCTTCACTCCAAAACTACAATCTGATCGCAGGACTCCTTTTCTAATGCAAGCATACAGAAGGATTATAACTGCCCTGAATTCTGTATTAAATGGAGCATGTTAGAAAATCCTGTACACATCTGAGAAACTGCAAGTCTAGGCATAAAAAAACCCATGTCCCTAAACTTTACAAAAGTATCAAAGGATATTTGGCTTTGAACTCTCTATTATGAGTGTTCAGGGGAAAATAGAGCTGTGCAAGGAACATACATTTTGTAATTGATTTGATTTATTAGTTTCTTTCTCTGCTGCATATGTATTCATTTGTTCAAATGCATTTGATTAACAGTATTCAGATTTTTTTTCAGGGTGCCTTGATCATAAATAACCAAAATTTGAATAGTATTACTTAGCCATAATTTGTTAGGGAAAGAGAAATGTTTTAGCAAACTAGCAAAGCACAGAAGTAATTGTAGGTAGAAGTTGATTTCTATGTTTATTTCTTTCTGTGGCTTTTAAATTGACTCTTGGCCAATATTTGTGCCAGGATAACTATTGCTCATACAGGTACAGCATGCAAACACCAGAATTTGTAAGCACATTCACTTCAACTGAATTAATTTAAAAACTCAGCCACTGTTTGCATACTTTTAATTATGGCAGTGCAGGCAACAGGGGGAAAATGCAGAAGGAAAAGTCAGGCATGCTTTTAAAATTAAGCTCCTTGTTCAAGACCCAGCAGCAAATATCAGAGCTGACCCTGAAGAATAAAAACTGGAAAAATGAAAACCATAAAATAGTTCTCATGTTTTCAGCTTCCCAAGCAGCATCCAGTGAATCCTGTCTGCTCTGACCTTGCTTTGTGCAGACCACTACTGTGTTAGCAAAGCCATCTCCTTCACCCAGAAAATGTGAATATTTCCTCTGAAGAGCACTTGAAGTATAGCAGGGGAAAATACTATGGTGGAGAGAGGTTTCTCTGAAACTAAACATAATGGATTCCTTTTTATTCCCGTGTTAAGAGACTGGTTTCAGAGTCCCACGCTCCTTCAGAGATAATTTCCTCTTTTCCTTTTGCCCAGTATCAAATGGAGACTGAAAGGGGAAATAATTTTTCATTAGGCTTGGCCCTAGGGTACCCACGTCTGGTGGTAGATTTGTGGTCTAAAAGTTAAAGCAGGAGGAAAGAGAGATAGGTGCCTTGGATTATAGTCTTTGCTCTGAGATAGAGGTAAATAGTCACTTACATTCAAATACAAAACTTGCCCTTTGAATTATTTTTTCCATTCCCTACCAATTCCAGCTTATCTCCCCAAAACGGTCTTCACTTTTAAAATCAATATATAACTGATCAGACAGCTAAAATAGCTTCTTAGAGTACGTGCCTCTAGTCAATGACTGATTTGCATTAAGAAAGATATGACAGCCAAGTGTGAAAAGAATGATAGTTTAATTTTAGAAAAATTCCACATTCATCTGAGAAATGATTACTAAGCACTGTGTATGTTCATACATAAATTATTTCTAAAAATGTGAAAAGATATTAAAATGCTAAATATTTTCCTGCAGCAGGAGCAGGAAAGCTCCAGATCAGATGCTGTGGCCTTTTGTGGGAAAGGATGGAGCAGATTCACGTCCCAGGGAGGCACCCAGTGGTCCTGCAAGACTGACTGTGACACTGAGCAAAGACAAGAGCAAACAGCTTAGAGGGAAAGGGGTAGAAGGACAAGAGTGAACAGGGAGGCTGAGACAGAAACTAAAGTACCTTCCAGCCCCTTAGGGGACAGCCGAAGATCTTCCCCCTCCTGCTGCGTGTGAGTGCTGGAATACCCATTCTGCCAGCACAGCAGGCTCTGCTGGGTGTTAGGCAAGCCTGGAGGCAGCAGTGCACGGATGTATGATCATGGAAATAAATAATGAGGTTCCCAAACAGGCAAGCTGGGGAGCACCGGGCAGCCTGCTCAGGCTGTAACCAAAGGCAGCTCCAAAAAGCGTGACATCTGTCAGGGGACGTGCCAGGAAGCCAGGTGCCAGCTCCTGAAGTAAGTCCTACAGCTTGTCAACACAGCTCTGTCATCTCTATCCAGAAAAAGACTAATAGTGGGCTGATGCCTGGCACTGCCAAAATACCAGGTTACTGGAATCAGGATTTGGATTAATTGCTGAGTTTTGTTTTGATTTTTTAAAGTATATCTTTATTTTACCAGGAGCAGCTCCTTTCTTTGTCTTTGTATGGTCCAAGCTGGCAAAAAGCAACCTGAGATCTCCCAGAGAGGACCCCAGACCCTACCCGCCAGGGGCAGGTGTGTAAACACAGGACATGCTCAGAGGCAGTGAGGACCTTGTTGCAAGATGAATTGTAGGTTCAGAGACTATGAGGCAAGGAAAACAAAGAGTCAAGATGTGAGGACGGTGTGTACAGAGAGAGAAAGACAATGAGAAGGGTGCTGGAAGACCATTAGAGCATATACTGTGTTTTTCACTAGATGTGTCTCATTTTTCAGTATCAAGAAGAGGATGTCTACATAGTGTTTGTCCCACACTAACACACTCTGGGAGAACAGACATCAGTCAATGGCTGTGCCATGTTTTTATTAGCTAAGTTTCATAGAAGCATTCCTTCAAGAGGGGATAACTCCATGCATCACAGCTCAAGTTTGACAGGAACATTAAAGGTAATAGGTATTTTGATATATCAGTCCAAATTTCTAGGCAGCAGAGGTCAGACTTGATATAAAGAAATTGTTAAGATTATTTTTAATGAAAAGGTTCATGGCCTTCTATGTCTTATTAGCTTAGAAAAAGATCTGTTTCCAACAACTTAAACTTGTATTATCTGACATTTTAATTAGCTTCTTCTCATTGCCTTGGAAACATCCTGTTTTCTTGCATTGTAAGTCTTAGAACATTTGACACTGTAATGCACAAGGCCCTTTTAGAAAGACAGCAAACTTTTATTAGTGCTGACTTCATTGTTACATGCCAGAATTCCTTTGCTTGGCGTACTCACTCTGCACATCGCTTAGCTTCCCCGAAATACAACAGGAAACTCTTCCTTGGCTTTATTCAGAAGAAAATTGTTGTATAATTACACCATATTAGGGATTTTTGTTCTTGGAAGAAAAACACAGAACAGCAACTTCTCTTTCCAGAAATGTATACCCACAAATACCAGCAGAATGACTCTTGATTTCCCTCATGCACACTTCTCAATGCACTTCCTACCAGAGAAAGAATAAAATAATTCTTGTATATACATTTTGGTCCAAAGACTGAAAGGCAATGGAAATCTTCTCAGCAGACTTGAGAAAAGACTTTGAAGAGAGGAATTATATCCAGCTCCATGGAGACTTACCAGGCTTCACCTTTAGTTTAAATCTCCTCTTCCAATCTTAGTGAGAGCTTGAGAAAAGTGAAGTTCTTCCAAAAATGCTGCCTTTTTCCTTTATTTGCTTCAGTGAGCTTTTCAACAACTAACCCACAGTCATGCCAAAGACATCAACCTTTGTTTCATGGCAATAAAGTGTTATCAAAACATTAGTTGTTATTCTGTACTGGCTTGGGCCAAACTCAGCTCATTCAGAGAAGAATGCTTCCATGGTCTGAGTGCAATGCAAGCACACTACTCATTCCTTTGCAAATACGGCACTGCCAGTGTAAAGGATTTCTTTCTGTATTGTGTTTAGTTCTGGGCCCCTCACTACAGGAAGGACTTTGAGGTTATGGAGGATGTCCAGAGAAGGTCAACAAGGCTTATGAAGGGCCTGGAGCACATGGCCTGTGAGGAGCGTCTGAGGGAGCTGGGGTTGTTCACTCTGGAAAAGAGAAGGCTGAGGGGAGACTGCCTGAAGGAAGGTTGGAGCAACAAGGGGATCAGCTTCTTCTCCCTGATGGCAAGTGACAGGATTAGAGGAAATGGTTATAAACTGTACAACAGAATCACAGAATTGTCAGGGTTGGAAGGGACCTCAAGGATCATCGAATTCCAACACCCCTGCCATGGGCAACAACACTTCACAATACATCAGGTTGCTCAGAGCCACATCCAGCCCTGCCTTAAAAACCTCCAGGGGTGAGGATTCCACCACCTCCCTGGGCAACCTGTGCCAGTCTCTCACCATCCTCATGGTGAAGAATTTCCTCCCAACATCTAATATTAATCTACCCTCCTCTAGCTTGGATCCATTCCCCCCAGTCCTACCAATCTGACACCCTAAAAAGTCCCTCACCAGCTTTCTTGTAGGCCCTTTTTAGATCTTGGAAGACCACAAGATGCTCTCCTCAGAGCCTTTTCTCCAGACTGAGCAACCCCAATTCTCTCAGCCTGTCCTCGTAGGAAAGGTGCTCCAGCCCTCTGATCATCCTCATATGCCTTCTCTGGACATTCAGGCTCAATGTTAGGAAATATTTCTCCACTGAAAGGGTTATCAAACATTGGAATGGTCTGCCCAGGGTGGTAGCAGAGTTGCTGTCCCAGGAGACCTGGCTCCTAGGCACACGGTTTAGTATTGACTGTTTCAGTGCTGGGTCAAGTGTTGGATTGGATGATCTTGGAGGTCTCTTCCAACCATTTCAGACAGGAATTTCACACACACACAGAGTGGTCAAAATACTATGTAACAGAAGGATTCAGTGGTTCAAAATTTCCATCATTCAGGGCAGGACCAGATTCCAGGACTTTAGCTCCCAAGATCCACATTAATTTCTTAAATCTGTTTTCTTAGCCACAATGTATAGGTATTAACCCAGGACTCCTGTACAACAGAACACCCTCACTGCTTCCGTTTCTATGATGCTTGATGCTATGATGATTGCCGAAAATACAATCCAGTGCTTTTAGAAAACAGCTCACATGGCTGAAACCTAACAGGAGACAGGTGCCAGAAAATACCACAAAGGTTTTCTTTCTGTCTAGATGAAGCTTACAAAAAGAACACTTCTCCTTTTCCCCCAATAAAATCTTCTTCATTCACTGTGTGGAAAGGAAATTTAGTGACTTATTTCCAGATAACTTGCTGGTTTTGGGGCCAGCAGCAGAACTGGTTTGCTCTGGACCCCTTGCCCCATTTTCTGCATCAAGCCAATGGTGCTGGCTTGATGGGCTATGCTTTTGTGTGAAACAAATGGTGCCATCATGGGATGGATTCTTCCCACTAGAAGTCTTGGAGAAGCACACAGAAGCAGAGGAACTGAACCACTGGTCTCCAAGTAGACACCCTGCAATGTTAAAGTGTTTCTACTCTTTAATCCTTCACTGCTGGTCAGAAGGACCTGAGTAAAAAATACAGAATCTGCCTTAAAGGACCAGGTAATTAATTTTTCTTCCTCTTTTGAGCACACAGAAACAAGACAGGACCATCTCAGACCTAAACCCCAACAGAAAGTCCACAAAGGTTTCCACAGGGCACTCAGACTTCAGAGAAAGGAAATATATCACAACAAAATCTGAGCAGCCACAATCTACATCCATGGATTGACTGGAACTCCTTAGCCAGTGACAAAGAAAGGATCAGAGAGCACTTTTCCCACCCCTTGCAGCCACTGCAGGACTGCCTGCAGGCTCAGGGAGGACATCTCCACCATCGTTGAAGGGTAGTCCTGTGACTACACAGAAATATAACACATTTTTAGCTCTACTTCATGTGTTCATATCCAGGACAAAAAAAACCCAGACCCTTTATATTGTACTATCAAGCCCCTAGCCACAGGATGGTTTACCCCCAGTGGGCACTTCACTGCTTTGCAAGACACCCCCTCTCTCCCCTAGGGCTGCACTTACACAGTCTACAGACTGCAGATCTGGTCCTGAACATTGTCTGTGGCCATTGCCTGAAATGACTGGCACAATCAAAACCCCCACCTCCTTTCTAGGCACATCTGAGCAAAGCTATACATTTTTCCAATGCAAGGTGACACTCTGCTATTAATATGTAACTCCAGGAGCCAAAGACCTGCAGAAGCCCCCATTGTGAGCATGAATGGCACCCAGCTGTATGACAGCTGGGTACAGAGTATTGCTTCTCTCTCATTTGCACAGCTAAAACCCAAATATTTACTCCCAAATTGAGCAGAGCTGCAGTTAGTCTGTACCAGCTGGTTATCCCATTGAGTAAAGAAAGGAGGGAAATGGATTTCTTCCTGTTTTCCTTACTGGTGAAAAGATTAAAAGCAATATACTGGTGTTGGTCCCTAGGTATTGTCTGATTAATATCCTGTTAGCCACCTGGCAAATTGCCAAATTCACTTCTCTTTAAATGAGAAAGAGACCGTTCCATGAGCAAAAATGGACTTTATTAGCATAACACTAATAATTCAGCACCCAGAGAAAAGATTGTAAGTAAATACAGACATGCATTGCCTGTTAAGGTTCCTTTTTGCTTTCCTTATTAGTAGGCAAAGAACAACGCCTCAGATGTTTCACCACCACATTCAGGTCAGAAGGGTCAAACTTTTACAGGAAAGGAGTTATGAAGCAAAAAGGCCAGAAGCCCTGAGATATTCCTTTCTCTCAGAAGCATCTTGAAACTTGTCCCTACTGGTTTTTAATGGTATTAGAATCAGAATTGTTAGGGTCGGAAGGGACCGCAAGGATCATCTAGTTCCAACCACCCTGCCATGGGCAGGGACAGCTCACACTACATCAAGTGGCTCACAGACACATCCAGCCTGGCCTTAAAAACCTCCAGGGATGAGGCTTCTACCACCTCCTTGGGCAATCTGTTCTAGTGTCTCACCACCCTCATGGGGAAGAACTTCTTCCTAACATCCAATCTGAATCTACCCATTTCTAGCTTTTTTCCATTCCCCCTAGTCCTATTACTCCCTGACACCCTAAAAAGTCACTCACCGGTTTTCTGTTAAGCCCCCTTAAGATACTGGACGGCCACAATTAGGTCTCTTTGGAGCCTTCTCTTCTCAAGACTGAACAGCCCCAAGTCTCTCAGTCTGTCCTCATAGGAGAGGAGCTCCAGCCCTCTGATCATCCTTGTGGCCCTTCTCTGGACACCTTCCAGCACCTCCAGAACCTTCCTGTAACAGGAGCTCCAGAACTGGATGCAGATGGCATCCCACCAGAGAGGAGTAGAGGGGAAGGATCACCTCCCTCAACCTGCTGGCTATACTTCTCTTGATGTAGCCATGGATACAATTGACTTTCTGGGCTGGGAGTGCACACTGCTGGCTCATGTTGAGCTTCTCATCCACGAGCACCCCCAAGTCCTTTTCCTCAGGGCTGCTCTCAAGCCAGTCACTGCCCAGCCTATATCAGTGCTTGGGATGTCCTGATCCAGATGCAGGTCCCAGCACTTGGTCTTGTTGAACCTCATGAGGCTGTCTTGGGCCCACCTTTCCAGACTGTCAAGGTATTGATCAAGTAAGGTGTAACAGAGAACTCTTCTTCCTTACCTCTTCTTTACCTTCCTTACCTACCTTGTTGTCTAGTTAGGAAGTTCTTTCCTAGCTGGAAGGTGTGTGGTCTGGTGCTATGGGTTTAAGAACCATAGAAATGTCCTCCAGGGGCCAGATAGCTCAGCAGGTGGACACCAGAAAGTGTAACCTTTGTTGTTTTGCTCCCATAATACTGCATCCCCTATACAGACAGATATAGTTGCCTTTTCTGCCCCTTTTTCCCTCTCTCTTCTCCCAGTGTGCCAAGCTGGTGTCTCTCTGGTATTTATGGGGGAGTTGAGGCTTTTGGCCATGAGTGGCCTGGGTAATTTTTACGGAGTCATTCAGGCCTGGGTAGGGAGGTATGGGGTGGGGAGAGGGGACATTGAGTCCTGGGGGTTTGGCCTGGGTGCAGGGGAGAGGTTTTGGACGATGCTGACCCAGGGAAGTTTTGGTAAAGCCCAGGTTAGAGAGAACTGGGCCCAGGCTGAATTTGTGTATTTTGTATGGTTCTGCACTGTTGCATAAAGCTGTGAATAGTACTGCCTCTTAGATTTCTAATTCTTTCCAATCCCATGTGGAGTGTTTTTATTTTACTCCTTCGGGAAGGGGTAAAATATCTTCTGTCTGCTCAAACCTAAGAGAGCTGGCACTTGGCGACATGGTTTAGTGTTGACCCTTCAGTACTGGCTCAAAAGCTGGACTGGATGATCTTCAAGGTCTCTTCCAAGCAGATATATTCTGTGATTCTGTGAATGCTGTCTGCTGGCCCATAAATAGTGTCCTCTTTTGCCTGGCTCTTCTAGCACATTTCACACTAATAAGCATTCAGGATTCTCCAGCATGCCACTTCCTTTGGTTTTCTTCATAGCAGAAGATTATAGCCAAGTTGAGTTTAGAAATCATCAGTAGGAGGCTGGAGTCAGCAGCCCAGAAGTTAACCTGAGATTGCTTTATTCATTTGGTGTTATTCATATGTTCAGGGGTGCAGTTATGTCTTTTGCGTGTTGTCCATGTGACCCACCAGTGTCAACAGGGATTTCAGAGGAGATAACTCCTCTCTGTCACCTCAAGCAGCACTTGCTTCCCAAATAGTGCTCCCTGAGGGAGTGACACACCATAAAAGAAGATAAATGTTCTGAGGACACTAGCTAAAAATATCATGCATTAATTCCCCAATTAAAAGTCTCAGGAGGAGAATAATGAGTGATCTGTTAGCAGTTCTGTAGGTTTGCAGTTGTCTGATGTCCCACATCTGGGAGCGGCTGCCCTCGGGTAGCAGCTAATTGGCCCCAGTTACCATAATGCCTCACAGACCTTTACGTATGTATCCTCACTGCTGATCAGTAAAGCAAATAAGGACTGATTTCAGTTCGACAGACTGGGAGATGTGCTTCAGAGAGAGCAGGGAACTGACTTTGCAGAATTCTGCTCCGTATATAAATCACAAAATGAGGCAAAATCCAGGTCTCTACCCAGAGGAGAAACTGGCCACAGAAGATGATGTTTCTTTGGGTCAGACTCATTTACAAGGACTGCAAAAATGCTGCTTGCCTTGTCAAAACCAAGCAACCAGCAACTCCTCTGCCTAGCCTCTCTCAGTCAGTTCTGAAATGAAAAGAAGCTATTGCAATGTCTTTTTTTTGAGTGAAGATCCAGTGATTGCTCCATCTTCTCGGGTTTGTGTTACTTTCTGCCTTTGTCTGCAGACATCCTTCTCCTTCTCCCACACAGGCAGTCACGCAAAGCTTATTACCTCTCCCTCCAGAGCTTGTTCTTTTATTCTCACAGGCCTATGTAATTCAGCTTTTGCAGAAGCTTAAGAACTAAGAACTTGCTCCTGTGGTTTTGGAGACTTGGTCCAACCAGAGAGCTGTTACTTGTAAGGCTCCTCTCGAACAAAACGTGACTTTATGCCCACTCACCCCTTGCAAATGCACCCACACTGTAACAGTGCTGAGATATGTCAAGATTTACTTTTTTTTTTTTTAATGCTCCATCAGCACTGATTTCAATGGGAGCTGGATGCCTAATCTGCTTATGCACTTCTGAAAATCCTATTAAGTGGCTCTTTACTTCTCTAGGTGCCTAAATATACTTTTCTTAATTTGGCTCTAAGTGATTTGCATCCGTCATCAAGATTTTTGAGAGCGTAGCTGGAGGGGAGACGCCTCCCTGTCACAGCCCTTCCATGCAGTCTGTCACTTGTTCCAATACCTAAACTGGGAACCAAGCTCTCACAAAGATACTGAGACAGTGTGAAATATGTCTATTAAACTGTGAATGCTTTTCGTGCTGTTAGCTTCTTGTCTCATTACACCTCCCATCCTGTGCTGAGCACGTGTGCCCTCTCCCCCAAGGAGCCCTCACCATAGGGTTAGCAGTCTCCCTTTTCACCATCACTCCAGACTTACACCATTTTCTGCAGTGGGCCCCAGGTGAAGATGAAGCAATCGTTCCTCTGTGAGAACAAGGAGATGTATTTTTGGAGGAGGGGGACATGGACAATTTGAGTGTCTGGGGCAGCAGTCAGAGCAGCTGTAGTGTCTCACTTTAACCCCCAGGATAACGTATATGGTGCTTCAGTGAAGTACCGCCAAACCA
Organism: Dryobates pubescens; assembly: GCF_014839835.1. Classification (NCBI taxonomy): domain Eukaryota; kingdom Metazoa; phylum Chordata; class Aves; order Piciformes; family Picidae; genus Dryobates; species Dryobates pubescens. Next base: position 15,129,173 of record NC_071623.1, on the reverse strand, counting down.
GGCAGCATATGTAAACACCTACTTCCAAGGACATCCTGGAGAAATAAATGCCTGTGATTCAACAATGTCTTTGTTCAGTTTTTCTTATCTTACTAAAAGGCAGTCACAGCCAAGAAAACCTCTGAGGGCACATACATCTGAGGGGCTCAAAACTGCTGAGGCTCAGCTGCAGAGTCTGTATTAACAGGATGGTCACACACTCCTTGATCTGGAGAAAGGACAGTAAAAATGGGCTGTTGCACTGGTTGCAATAACAGTTTTCTGCAGCCTGTGGACATAGAAGTGGGGCCAGGGAGAAACAAAACCACATTGAGAGTCCAATGGAGAGCTACAAGGATGATTGTGGGATGTAAGCATCTCTCTTATGAAGAAAGACCGAGAGAAGTAGGGTTGTTCAATCTTGAGAGGAGAAGGCTGAGAGGGGATCTCATCAATGTTTATAAATACCTGGATGGGTGTCAAGACAAAGGTGCCAGGCTGGGTTTGGTGGTGCCCAGTGACAGGACAAGGAACAATGGGTACAAGCTAGAACACAGGAGGTTCCACATCAATGCAAGGAGACAATTCTTTATAGTGAGATTGATGGAGCACTGGAACAGGCTGCCCAGAGAGGTTGTGGAGTCTCCTTCCCTGGAGATTTTCAAAACCCACCTAGATGCGTTTCTGTGTGGCCTGTCCTAGGTGATCCTGATTTGCTAGGGGGGGTTGGACTCAATGGTCTCTAGATGTCCCTTCCAACCTCTAACATTTTGTAATTCTGTTATTCTGTGATCGTGACCAGGTTGGTACCCAGATACAGAAAACTTTATTGGCACTGCTGGGTTCCTCAGTAGCTCTCCCCCAGCCCCACTGAAAGGCTTGGTCAGAAAGGAGAAGAGGAAATTAATACCTCTGGGAATTACAGTTTCAACAGACCTCAGAGCACCTTTACCTATTCTTAAGATGAAAAGAATCTTTGAAAGGGGGATTTAAGTTAAGAAGGTCTGGTTTTGATACAGAAGAACAGCCATTTTTAAAAAGCAATGAAATCTGAGAACATATTCAGAGATCTAAGCATACTTTAAGAGAAATCTTGAAAATGTGAATGTGAAAATGCTCTAAATCTGCTCAGCTATTTCTCCTCTTGTAGACAGAATCACAGAATGGTAGGGGTTAGAAGCAACAAATCCAGTCCAACACCCCTGCTAATTCAGGTACAGCTAGATCAGATTGCACAGGAACACAGCCAAGGGGATTTTGAAAGTCTCTAGAGAAGAAGGCTCCAACATCTCTGGGCAGCTTGGTCCAGTGCTCTATTGCCCTGAAAGGAAAATGCTTTTCCTTAAGTTCAAGTGAGACCTCCTGTGTTCTAGTTTTGTGCCCATTGCCACTTGTCCTATCATTGGCACCACTGAAAACAGTCCAGCTTCGTCTTCATGACTGCCATCTTTTAGATATTTATATGTATTTATAAGATCCATTCTCAGCCTTCTCATCTCCAGGCTAAAGTGCCCCAGGTCTTTTAGCCTCTCCTCGTAAGAGAGATCCATTTCCCTAATCATCCTCATGGCCCTCCTTCACCCCTATGCTGCAGCCCAGAAAGCCTTGATAAGTCAGAGCTTAAAAGTCCACTTCACCTTGGCCATTGATTTCTCTCTGTATTAATCCTGCTTGTTGATAATCACAGTGCAGCAGCTGGAGTGCACTGACACTTGCAGCGGCCCCAGCAAGGTCTCAGAAGTGCAGCGTCCAGTCTGTGAGCTTCTGTCAACAAATTCTGTGGTTCCTGGTCATTCCTTGTGCAGTGCTGCTGTAAGCAAGTCTCACAGCACATTTGTGCTTCAGTTCTGTGTCTGCAATACCATCGTGACAACGGTGGCCCCATGCAATCCATATAGATTAATTAGTTACCATTTGCAGCAGACACTCACAGTTGTACTGCTGATAAATCACCTTTTGGAAAGACTGAATAAACTCCCACACACAAAACCTAGCAAGTTACAATTTGCTGATATGCAACAAACAGGCAGACAGCCCAAATTCAGAACAATTAAAGAGAATTGATTCCTTGGTTTTGCTCATCCTCCCATTGCATCTGTAGTGATTAGCAGAGAGTGGATGAAAGGGTTACATCTGATCCTGGTAGAAAGCGATGAGAATATTCTTGCCTTGGATCTGCCAAGCTTGCAGGGAAGACCCTCAAGCTGGATTTCCTAGGGGAGCAAATGTTAACTAACAGAGAGCTGAATGGGCTCTTTCTTGGGAGAGGAGCTAGGCTTCCCTCAGTATTACTTTGGAGAAAATAGTTTGAATAAAGCTTAGAGCCAGGGGCCAGAACATAACCTAATTAGGCCAGAAAGGGTGATTAGCTGTTTATTTTGAAGATGTTCAAACCATGCACTCACATTATATACTGCCCTGGGAGAAAAAGGATGCTGTTTATACTCCCAGATCTAAGGGATCAGCAGAGTTTATTTTCCCCTATAAATGAAGGCCTATTCTGCTTACATTCTTTCAAGTGAGATCAGATCTGTTTATTTTCACTCATCTGCAGGAAGTGGGAATATTTCAGCCTATTATTCTGAGTTCAGTAAGGCAGTTTGTATTGCTTAACCATGGGCAGAGGCAGATTAGTCACAGCCTTCACATGCTACCTCAAAAGATCTGTTTAATAGTAATATCATTAGTGGCAAAAGGATTTACAAAAACCCATAGTGCAAATTCTATTTCTTGAACCTTTTCCAGAAGGCACGAGAAGCTTCGTTCAACCCCCCAAATGACTGGTACTCAACAGTGGGAGCTGGAGTTGGTCATAGAATCATAGAACAGTTTGGTTTGGAAAGGACCATGAAGATCATTTAGTTCCAACTCCACTGCCATGGGCAGGTACACCTTCCACCACACCAGGTTGCTCAGGGCCTCATCCAACCTGGCCTTGAACTGGAGGGGGCATCCACAACCTCCCTGGGGAATCTGTTTCAGTGTCTCACTGCCCTTAATATAAAAAATTTCTTTCTAATATCCAGTCTTACCATCCTCAAGTTTCAATCCATTTTCTCTTGTCCCATCACTATAAGCCCTTGCAAAAAGTCCCTTCCCAGTTTTCTTGTAGGCCCCCTTCAGGTGCTGGAAGGCCACTATAAGGTCTCCTTGGAGCCTTCTCTTCTCCAGGCTCCCATAGGGGAGGTACTCCAGCCCTCAAATCATCTCTGTGGTCCTCTAGATCCACTCCAGCAGTCCAATGTCTGGACAAGTTCTCCATCTTCCCAGCAGGCACCTCCATGTACTGATGCTGAGTAGAGGAGTTCAATGCAATATTTTCAAGCTCACTACTTCTTCATTCTGTTGAATTAGCTGATGATTTGTGAGGGCATCTGAAAGCACAGCACTGAAAAAGGAAAATGCTAGTGGAAGAGAAGAGAGGTACAATAAGCCTCCCCACACATGCCTTCTGGTCAGACCAGAGGCAACAGGACAAAGACATCTTCACAGCATGTATAGCACACCCTGCCAAAAGCTACAGTGGAATGATCCCGCTGTTTCTAAATATCTGTTTGAGTTGGCCTAATATTTAATTATAAAACAATCCCTTTTTGCTAGAGTTTGTTAACAGGATTTGTTTGCATGCTTTGATCTTTCATTTTTAATCATCTCTCATGCTCATGGAGCCTTTGGTAAGATTCTCTGCCGATAAAATGCTCAAATTATAGCAGATGGACTATGAGGTGAAAATACATGTTAGGAAGTGCTTTCATTCCTTTGAAGTTAAGTTTTTTTGGTGGTCAATTGCATTATTTTAATTGTATCTTACTATTCTAAACTTCAATCAAGACTATTTTCCAACTACTGGAACTTAAAAATTTTGCAGAACCCAGGCAACCACAAGCACAGCTAATGTAAATTTTATCTGCTGGCTACATCCAGCAGGAGAAACAATCAAGAATGCACTGAACATCAAATATTGTGTTGAAAACAGAAATTACTGGCAACCAATTATAAAGATATGGAGCAGCAGAAGGTACACGGTGTTACATACATTATGGGGCTGCCAGAAGAGGCTACTCAGGGATGTACAATAATAATTTAGATTGTTGATCACAATAATCTCACGCTGGTCGTAACTGTCTGGCTGTTATTTTATGCTTCCCCAGCCTGTTTGCTGAATCTGTTTGCTAGTGTTTGTGATGGTTTATAGTTTGCAAATTGTTTGAAGCAAAGTGATTTTTTTTTTCTCTGTTTGTTTGCGTGGTACCAGCTCTCAAGAAAAGGATGGGAACCTCTGTGGTCTCCTTCACTGAAAAGAATTTAAAAGTCCCTAATGGGTGCAGTAAAAATTCTTCTCTAGGAAAAAAAATCTCAGCTGAACTCTAGCTAAATTAGCTGATATCCCTCATGATCCACCAATTTTCATGAGGGATTATGAAGAAGCTTTGTGAAGCTCAAAAATAGCACGGTGTTCCTCACTCCTCCTCCTTGTCGCAGGGTCCTGACAGCTATCAGAAGATCGATCTTCTGTGAGTAGAACTTCTCCATTACAATGAACATAATCCTCCAGTTTGCTGGTTTAAGTGAGTTTTGAAGGATTACTCTTACGAAGAGCAAGGGGTTAGATGCTTCCCAAGATAGCTAGATGGCCTTCAAGGGTTTTTAAGATGAGCCAGTATATGAGAAGTTAGGAAGTTCTGTAGCCTTTACTTAGGTGTTTTTTCCCTTCTCTCACAAAAAGGTTGGATGCTTTGAGACATCTACCTTCCTGGGAGCACAATTTCAGATCCTCTTGTTTGCTCAACATTTTTTCCAAACACAAAATTCTGTTCCATTTTCAAACATTCCTTGTGATTGCCAGGGAGGCATAGCCTACCAAAGTAAGATCACTGACTGTATTTGCAGAGTTAACTTCTAGTGGAGAAGTGATAACCCACAAGCTTGCTTATATGGCATAACCATGCAACCCAGTGACCTGGCACACAGAATCACAGAACATTAGAGGTTGGAAGGGACCTCCAGAGATTAGTGAGTCCAACCCCCCTGCATCACCTTGGGTAGTCCACATGAGAAAGCATCCAGGCAGGTTTTGAATGCCTCCAGAGAAGGAGACTCTACAACCTCCCTGGGCAGCCTGTTCCAGTGCTCTGCCACCCTCATTGTAAAGAAGTTTCTCCTCATGTTGAGGTGAAATCTTCTGTGTTCAAACTGGAGCCTGTTGTTGCTTGTCTTATTACTGCACACCACTGAAAAGAGCTTGGACCCCTCCGCTTGACACCCACCCCTCAGATCTAGACATTGATCAGATCCCCTCTCAGCCTTCTCTTCTCAAGACTAAACAGCCCCAGGACTCTCAGTCTCTCTTCATAGGGGAGATGCACACTGTTGTCATCCCTTGCTGTTTGAACTGGACTCAGTCCCTAACAGACTTCTAAAGACTCACCAGAGCCCAAAATCACACACAGATAAGTCCTACTTTCATGGATCCTTGTTTTCATTAACTCTTTGGCCACTCACTGCCTCTTGTAACACATGCCCTGGTGAAGCAGCACATGAATCATGGAGATGGGAGAGTGACTGCCCAAATGCTTGTTATCTCTATTTTCTGACATGAGTATGCCCCAGTCTTGCCCCCTGCAGTATTAGTAATAGTTGCTATTCCTGGAGAAGTTGAGAAGCAGCAGCCACAAAAGGCAGCTTCCCCATACCCACCTACAGTCCATGATCAGAAAAGCTCCTGAAAAGAAAGGTCACAGCTGAACAGCAGCAACATCCTATTTGCCTCTTCAGGCAACAATCCCTTTGCCAAAGAAAAGAGGCATTGGTTAGATAACCTAACCTTTATTGTAGAGTTTTGGCTGTTTCTGGTGTCACCCTTGCATAGGACCAAAGAGTCCAACACAGACAGTATTTTAAGGAGAAGCTTGATGTGAGCTATTTAGGGGTAGAAAGATTTCAGTACTTAAAAGTTTTCTATTGCTCTTAAGGAAAAAAAAAAAGGGGGCGGGGTGTAGTTAAAAGCTGATTAGCTAGTTACTTCTGCTGCAAGATGTGACACACAGGAATAAGAATTCCTGATATCTCCTTGAGATTAGTAATTTCTAACCTCCCTAAAAAATGGACACTTCTGTGGAATTTACCTGTAGGTTTTTTGAGACACTTTGAGAAGATCCATGTGAGTATAGTTAATCTTTCTCAATGCACACAGGAATCTATGTTAAATTGGCTAACAAAGCTGCTTGGATTGGAAAATAAATTAATCCACCCAGTCATTTGTAAAATTCCCACAAGAACAAGAAAAATAAAAGCTTCTCTGCATTTTACTGCCGTGAAAAGAGATTGAAACATTCTCCTCTTCATAGACATTCTGGTCTCCACTCCCATCTTTGAGTTTTATCTTCCCACCCTAAATTCATATTTTGAGGAACAAAATTGACTGGTTTAATGAGAAGAGGTGATAACAACAAGAGGGAATGGTGTCATTGAAGGACCATGTTCCTGGCCACATGAACATCCAGGACAAAATGCTCAGTACAACCAGACAGGCTGCCCAGAGGCTGCTGGGGAAGAGCGCTCTGCATAAGGCTCCCCGCAGAGGGAGGCTCCAGAAGAGCAGGCATCTGAAGGTCTGATAATCGAAGGCGATCTATTCAATACAGCAATGGGGAGTCTACGCTGTTGTTCATCTCAGGCAAAAATAGAAGCTTAAAAGCAGACATTTCTCTCCAATGGCCTGGACCTCTTGCTCTCATGAAAGTATCTTCATTTAACAAAATTACTCCCACCCTTTCTTAAGGCTGCTTGCATTTCCTGAGTCGCTCAGGAGGGAACACTCTTTCCTTTCTCTTGCACTGCAGCTGCCCAAGAAGAGGGTGGGTGCTCAGACTTTGTTTTGCAAGAGCAGTTCCCCAGGTGATGAGTTCTGGAGGCAGTACTTACTAGGATGAAAGGAGGAAGAAGCTGTCATTTCCATGTTGAAAGATTCTACCAGAGTCCAACAGAAACATAGACACTTAAGAAATTCACCCCAGGGGAAATGCTGAGCTGTATTTTGTCTGCAAAAAATACCCCAGCTGTGCATCACAGACCCAACAATGGAATCTGACCAGCAAAGTTCATCCATGTAGGCTTTCTTTTAGGAAAGGGGCAAAAATATATTTGATGTGGCGTTCAGCTATTTCTGCTTTGGAAATCCAGCTCCCAGGGAGTTATTTTCTCATTCTGTTTTATTAGTTTTCACTGTCTCCCAAGATCTGTGCAGTTCGGCTCCATGGTAACTCAGGAATTTGCTTAGTTGCCTTACATATTGATGTATACAAGGAAAGCACAGCACTAATACACTGTTTGAGCATCTCTAAGATAACTTTAAAATATTTAAGATGTCTAGCAGAGCAGGATTTATAGAGAATACAGAATAGTGCTAGGTTGCCTTAAGGTTGTAGTGATTGTTTATTGGGAAGTACTACCAACACCCTTCTGGCTTTGCAACAACCTAAGTCATGCTAAACTTTTATCCACAGTGTCAAGCAATGTTTGCTCTCCTCATCTTTCAGAGATTACAATTAAAAAATACAAGATTATGAAAAGGAGAAAGAAAAACTGAGGAAAAAGGACTTACACTACACTAAACAGCCATATCTAGAATTATCATCTGGGTACTGCTGACATAGGCCAGGATATGAGTTCTGTAGTTCTCATTCTTTACTTGTCTACAGCACACACAAGGCAGCTCAGGCTGCCAGGCCTGGGCTTTATTTACAAAGGGCAGAAATGCATGAGGGGCTGGTGCACATCCACAGTTTACTCGGGCAGGTATCCATACTCAGAAGCACTTCAGGCAATAGAAAACACAGAAAAGCCAAAAGAACTTTTTTACACAAATCTGAAGTCAGATCCCTGATTCCTATGCTTTCATCTCACCGCCCAGCCACAGAACATCTGTCAAAGCAGGTGAGGTGATATACCTAGTGTCAAAATACAGAATAAAAACTGAAGAGCTTCTAAGATCTGTGAAGACATTTTCACTGAATATATCTACATCTGCCCCTGAGCACAAAACCACTCCCAATAGTGCTAAACGGGTCAACAGTGTGTCAGAGGTCAAAAAAATATTGCAGCTGCCTACACTATTGAACATGTCAGAGTAAATGTAGGATCCCAATTCCCTCTTACAGCAGAGGTCACGCAACCAAAGGCATCAGTCACTGTTTTCAGATCTGCAGGTGAAGGTCTTTGCTTGATGGTTTTACAGAGTTCCCAGATAGTCTACATCATCTTTCTGCTCTGGCAGTCTTTCCATCTGAAAGACAATGCTGTACAACATCAAAGTTACTTCAGGTAAGTTTTAACTGATGGTCTGACAACTTTCTGGCTGTTGTATGTTCAACTGTAATCCTATCAGTTAATTTCTGAAGTTGAAACAAAGCCAAATGAAGAACAAGTGAAAATGCTTTAGAGTCTGTATGGACCTCTAAGAAGAAGATTGTTATTGCTATTTTTATTGTTATTATACTTTTCATTTTGAAGCACAAAAAGATAAGAAAATTAACTAGGAGTTCAAAATTAGCTCAATTAAAAGAAGAGACATTCACCCAAGTATACATGATATATAATTATACAACACATATAACTATATCTACTGCTACAGACAATAAATTTACATGGTCAGGATCCAGATCCAGCTTACATGGATTAAACTGGTGAAAGAAAAGGTACTTGACTTCTGAAGACATTCATTGTCTCCTACTAAGTAAGGAACTAATTTCTAATTAGAAAGGCCTTACATAAAACACTTGACATTATTTGAAGCATCTTGCAGCCTGCATCTTGTTTTAGCTACCTGACTCATCGATATTGTGCTTTTGTAACTGAGGAGAACCACAGTATCCTAAGGCAAAAAATAAACAGTCATCTGATCTGTAAATAAATAGTAAGACAGTAGTGGCAGTGAGGTGCTATTTAAAGTTACTGAAACATTTTTGCTTCAAAGTAAATTTCATTAGAATGCTTTAGCACATTTTTCTCTACACTGCTCCGTGGTTAGTTCCCAATTGGAGGGAAATATTTGGAAGTTGTGGGTTTTAGGAGGAGCTGCTTGTTCAGAACACTAAATTAGCAATTTGCAACCTTTCGTACTGTAAGTTTTCCCCATTCGGAGACCAAAACAGGCCAAATTGAACAGAAGTTTTCTCACTGGCCACTTTATGAAGACATAAAGCATTTTTTGACAAGAGCCCTGAGGAGGATTTGCTACTGAAGTGATCTCCCCTGTCAGTATTAACCACATAGGCCACAAGGATGATCAGAGGGCTGCCTCTCCTCTCCTATGAGGACAGACTGAGAGACTTGGGGCTGTTCAGTCTGGAGAAGAGAAGGCTCCAGGGAGACCTAATTGTGGCCTTCCAGTATCTTAAGGGGGTCTACAAGAACGCTGGGGAGGGATTTTTTTAGGGTGTCAGGTAGTGATAGGACTAGGGGGATTGGAAAAATACTAGAAATGGGTAGATTCAGATTGGATGTTAGGAAGAAGTTCTTCCCCATGAGGGTGGTGAGGCACTGGAACAGGTTGCCCAGGGAGGTGGTAGAAGCCCTATCCGTGGAGGTTTTTAAGGCCAGGCTGGATGTGGCTGTGAGCAACCTGATCTAGTGTGAGGTGTCTCTGCCCATGGCAGGGGGGGTGGAATTCAACGATGCTTGAGGTTCCTTCCGACCCTAACAATTCTATGATTCTATGATTCAATTCTATGAGAAGTTTAGGGAAAGGGAACAAGTATCTCACCTGTCCTATTTCTAATTCTGTAATACTTTGATGGCTGGAGATACATTATATATCTGAGAAATTATGTTAATCAAATTTACATAAAAGTCCCCTATCTCTGCCCTTCTATCTATCTAATGAAAAGTGAAGTCCTCAGCCTTCAAAGTTCATCCTGAAATCCACCTCTAGCCTATCTCCTTTCATGAATATTCTTGGCAGATGTTGGCAATGAATCCACTCAAGCAGTCATTTAAATTCTGCTGCTTTCTCAGGAAGGGACTTTGTTATAAATTATATTTGGTAGCCTCCACTAATTCATTCATTCTCCTTGAAATGCCAGCTATGGCTTGATCCTATATGTGTGTTCATGTAAAAAAAAAAATTTCCTTTTGTGCTTTGGGACTCCAAGACTCAGCAGTGAGAATACCTGAACTGCTGATTTTATTTTCTAAAAATAAAAGAAAAAATAATGTTGAAAACAGCACATTCCCAGGCAAGGTTTCCACCTGGATTAAATTATACACTTTCCACTGGGGAAAAAAAATAGTAATAATCCATTTTCTACTCTCTCTTTATGGAAGCATCAGTCCATCTTTCTGATGGTGGTTCAGACACTGGCAAGTTTGCACTTTGCACCAATCAGCTGGTTAGTGCCTTAAAAAAAAAAAGGTTGGTTTCTTTATAATGAGTCACAGGCATTGGAGATTCAAAGATCCATTTCTGGGTCCCAGCTGGCATTTAAATTATGCTTAACATAATTGTTAAAGTATATTTAAGTGCTTCTCTGGGTTGGAGCTTAGACCACAAGTTAATACTCAATAAACGGCACGTTTCAGTGCAAATTTCATCACGCAAAAAGCAAATGCTCATACTCTGGAGTGACATCTCATGTGACAGCTAGTTAGGAACTTCAGCTGATGGATGGTGAGCATGTATGGACACAGGGGTAAAACTAAGGGTCTTGCAGACTTTGCACTGCCTGCTTCTTGGGTTTTTAGTACTTCTTTCACCTTCATTAAGCACCCTTGTTGCATTGAAGAACAATAAGTTATTGCAATTAAATCTGCTTTACATTCATCATCTTGTTTGGGAAGTTCTTTATGGATCACAGTCTTTCCTGAAATGACACTGTGCAAATACTATTACTTGGGAGGTGAAATTATGCTCAGCGAGTAAACCAAATATAGATGGAAATAAATAGACGACCTTCACTGAGCAACTTATTTCTGAATACATTTGGACATATTCATGAATTTAGCCTTCTGCTGTATAAAACCACAATTTCACCACCTTGATATCACAAGAGCAAGCAAGAGCATAGTCCTGGGGTTTAGTGCAGAATGTGCAGAGTAGCATTTAACTACAAGGCCACAGCAGCAGATCATGGTCCTGGCAAAAACTGGGAGGGCCTGTTCTTTGCTGAGATTTTCTTTATGATGACTTTTTTTCAGCATGTTTTTCTCCCAGTTCAAGTGGAATATTTAAGAGATACTATTCCTCTCAGTGCTGGCTCAAAAGATTATGAACATTTCCTTCAACTTTCTACTTCGCATTTTATCTTGTGCCAATTCCAAATACCTTGAGATACCTAATTGAGACATCTGCTTCAGAAATCTCAGCACCCAAGATATATAATCTGCCATTCAAAGACTGTTGTAGTGATCAGCTCTCCTTACTGGTCACAGAGATGTGATTTTTCAGCCTACAAACTGCAGAGGCAGCTATGAAGTAGTTCTTGACAAGGTTTTGAAAGGTAACTTGCGAAAACAATCCCATCATCTGCAGGATGAAATTCACTGCAGAAGGCCACGTCAGTGACTAAATCTAAGCAGTCTGTGCTGGCTTTCCTGTGTAATTAGCCAATTCTGAATACCGATGGGCAAAAGACTTCAACAGTCCTTAGGCATGTTTGTAAATCAGTCCACATTTCTAAGTAGAACATGAAATATCTTCTAAGCAAACTCCTCACCACAGTTAATTGTATCCAATTGTTCAGAAAAATCCATGTGGTTATCATCTCATAAGCATAATACAACAGTAAGTTGTGAAAACTTCCATTTTGCCTTTGATGAATTCCTAAAAGTATCTAACTGCAAAGCCAGTTGCAAGATTAAGAGGGAGAAAGTTGGTGACAACTACAGTAAACTCTAAAGTCAGTGGTGACAAAACAAGGTAGAGGTGTCATATTAGATAAACTAACTTGTGACTCCATATCACAATGTGGCTTTATGAAAAATAGGAACAAATTGAAGCCTGAGGGTATGAAATTGACCTTAGTCTTCATAACAATATCTAAACTTTTCAGAAAATATTGATAGAAAAAGAAATAAGGATTACTTAAGTAGAAAAGTTCTATTCTTTTGTACAACATAAACAAAATGAGGGTAGAGAGGCTCTACAGAGGGACTTGGATAGAGTGGATCAATGGGCCAATGTGAAAGGAATGAGCTTCAACAAGGCTGAATGCCAGGTTCTGCACTTGGGTCACAGCAACCCCAAGCAACCCTACAGGCTTAGGGAAGTGTGGCTGGAGAGCTGTTTGGCAGAAAGGGACCTGGGGGTTCTAATCAACAGGCAAATGAATATGAGCAAGCAATGTGCCCAGATGGCCAAGAAAGCCAATGGCATCCTGGCCTGTATTAGAAATGCTGCATCCAGCAGGAGTAGGGAGGTGATTGTCCCCTTGTATTCAGCTCTGGTGAGGCCACACCTTGAGTATTGCGTCCAGTTTCGGGCACCTCAAGACAAGAGAGATGTGGAGGTGCTGGAGCCAGTGCAGAGGAGGGCAATGAAGCTGGGGAAGGGCTTGGAGAATAAATCTTATGAGGAGTGACTGAAGGAGCTGGGGCTGTTTAGTTTGGAAAAGAAGAGGTTGAGGGAGACCTCATTGCTCTCTACAACTACCTGAAAGGACATTGTGGAGAGGCTGCTGCTGGTCTCTTCTCACAGGTAATTAGTGATAGAACAAGTGGGAATGGCCTCGAGCTGTGACTGTGTAGGTTTAGACTGGACATTAAGAAGAAGTTTTTCACAGCAAGAGTGGTCAGGCATTGGAATGTGCTGCCCAGGGAGGTGGCTGAGTCACCAACCCTGGATATGTTTAAAGGAGGTTTGGATGCGGTGCTTGGGGATACGGCTTAGGGGTGAACCTTGTAGAGGAGGGTTATTGGTTGGACTTGGTGATCCTGAGGCTCTTTTCCAACCTGAATGTTTCTGTGATCCTGTGAAAAATGAAATAAGCCTTAGGTTGAAAATCAGAAATATGATCTGGCTTCTAATTAATTGGGTGAAATTAAGTAATTAGAGAAAAATTAATTTATGTTACCTAGAGCCTGAAAGAAAAAAAAATACATAACTAAGTAGAGAAATACACTTTAGCTGCTGTGCTGAGCTGAATTCACATTGCTTATATGTTCAAAGTTACCTGTGTCTTTTACATGTCATTAAAGGCAGATCTCCACTGCTAAGTAAAAGATAATCACAAGTCCAGGGCAATCACTACCCTTTTGATCATTCATGCTAGCTAGCTCTTAGGTCATTGCCTTGCATGCTCTCTTTTGGACTGTTTTAATCAGATCTTTCAAAAACACACCTACTATTAAGGGACTATCTCCAAGCATTACAAATTCAGGCTATTCCACATAACTCAGCTGCAGTGCCCACTTAGTTTTCTGTTCCTGAGCTATACAGACATAGCCTGAGCAACTTGCTTTTACAATCTCAACCTTGCTGCCCTGCCTTCAGTTTTCTATTCTAGCACCCACATACACTACATCTCTGCCATAGTTATTTTTTAAGGACACATCAAAGGGATGTTTTTAAAAAGTGATGAGAACATGAGGGCTTTGCTAATACAGCCACACCAGTAGAGAGCACACAGCATAGGAAGGCTGTTACAGTCTTAGGACTCTTAGCATCAGAACAAATTTTGAAGGTTAATTTTGCTTGTAAAAACTTGAAGTGCTTTGGTTTGGTTTTACTTTGTTTAGCTACAACAGCAAAATTCAAGTTTTGTAGCATTAACAGTGGAATTTCTTTGGCCCATTTCCATCAGCTGCACCATGCTATCCTTGTGCTAATATGGTTTTGAGAGCTAGAATTTTTCTCTCTGACACCTAGAAATTTGTCTCCTGTCTTGGGCAATTTCCATACATCTAAATACAACACTCATCCTAGTATAGTTTTAGATATAAGGCTTCATTATTAAATGTTACCAAGGTGCTTTATCTCTGTCTGACAAGCAAAGAATATAAGAAAAGGCAAACCGAAGTATCTGAGCCACAGAAGGGCTGAAATGGTTCATTAGATTTATAAAATCATTAGGAATTTATCTCCTAAATCCAGATGATAACAGCAAATTGTTTGTATTGGCATTTCAGCTGGATCTTTTTTTTTTTTCTTCACATTTCTCTACATGTTAAGAAAGCAAGCCTTGGAAACAGTGACTACTAAAACCAGCTTAACAAAGATCTATGTCTAGTTGCAGAAATACTAGTTCTTCTTGGGTGAATCTGCAGTCAGAATTATCTGTATTGTTACATGGTTTTACTTTTGCCACAGCTTGTTCAGCTACTCTAAACATGTTTTGGTTGTGTTGTTTTGATTTGGTTTGCTTTTTGTGCTAAAGGATATGTTTTATTTGTATTTATGGAAAGTATTAACTTTGTAACTTTCCAGGCTACAAATTCGCAAGTGACAGACAAACACAAACAGATTTTCTCTCTCTCTTTTCAGCATGCTAAATAAACAGACATAGAAGTGACATCTTAAGTACCTCCAGTACCTGAAGGGGACCTACAGGAAAGCTGGGAAGGGATGTTTTGCAAGGCCTTGTGATATGATGAGAGGGAATGGATTTAGGCTTAAGGAGGGAAGATTTAGACTGAGTATCAGGAGGAAATTCTTTACAGTAAGGGTGGTGAGACACTGGAACAGGTTGCCCAGGGAGGTTGTGAATGCCCTTCCCTGCCCCAGTTCAAGACCAGGTTGGACAAGGCCTTGAGCAACCTGGTCTAGTGGAAGGTATCCCTGCCTGTGGTGGAGGGGTTGGAACTAGATGATCTTTATGGTCTTTTCCAACTCAAAACATTCTATGATTCTAGGAAGTGTAAGCAGAGAATACTTAAAGTGTTGTTTTAAAAATTGCTGGGAAGAAACGATGGAATACACAGGCATTCAACAAAGACAACAAAAAAATAGCAAGCAAACAAAAAGAATTAACCTGTTTTCCTCCAGCAAATGTGGTACACATTAAAAGGCCAGCAAAAGCAGACTCATGAAATAACTCTTGAATTTGAAAGATGACAATTGTGTAACAGAAGCATCATAACTTAGGAAATGATTCTCTTCTTCCACTGATTAATTCTTTCACTAAGACACCTCCTTCAAAAAGATGGGTTTATCTTACCTACTCAGTCCATGCCATGATGAGGAACAGACCTCCTGGGCAGAAGACTTGAATAATGTGGCAAAATAAATAATATTATGACTACAATAGAGGTTTTGACAAGTGCAGAGATCTGTATATGGTTGTAGTACCTTTTACAATGGAACCAAAGCTGCTAAGCAAGGATTTTAGATTTGATTCAGCTTCTGCATTGAACTTCCTGCCAACACTTGCAAACTTGCCTGGAATAGAAACAGGATTTTAATAATTTTTTTTAAAATAATCTTTAGTTACTATGTAAGTGAAACAATTCCATTTAAAAGCACAGGAAGTTAATGGCCAACAGAAAATAAAACTCACTTAAATGGAATAGAATGTTTGTAAAATTGTATGAAGTCACAGAAGAAAAATATGTAGCTATTTTGTCATCAACATCAGGACTCAACACAAGACCTTTCCCCAGATTTCCCCTTTGAGGGCAGACCACCAGAGCAGCACAGGTTATGGGATTTTGCACAGCTCACAGAGATACCACACTGTCCATAACCTCAATCCTACAGCTTCTCTCCATCTACATTTATCCTGTCCCTTATCTGTTTTATAATGCTTCTCCAACTGATTATCATCTTCCATCGTGGAAATATCATACGCTTTGTAGTTAGTGACTTTATTCCTCTGCCAAGGATGCTCTCAAGCTCCTGTTGCTAGAAGCACCCTGTGTTCTCTTCATGCCATAGATCTTTAAATGCAGTAGTTATATGCTACTTAGGCTGCACATATTTCTTCCTAAAATAACACAGGCTTCTCTACAGACCTTCACTAGGCCTTTGATGTACTCCAGGCATCTTGCTTGCCAGTCTATTATTCAGGAGCACAACTGAAATAATTGGGCCTTAGTACTTTCTAAGTCTTCACAATTTTTTGACTCCTAGCAGGGTGAGTGGTCAGGTGTTATACAGAGCTCAGAGAAAGCTGGAAAAGAACAGATGTGTATGCTAGCAATCAAACTAGTTCTTCTTGCTTGCCTCTGTAGAGAGGTGTAAGGACTACAGAGGAGAAAATCATAGACAGTATCACTCTGAAAACAAGTGAAGAAGGGGAAGGAAGGAAGGAAAGGAAGGAAAGGAAGGAAGAGAAGGAAGGGAAGGAAGAGAAGGAAGGGAAGGAAGGGAAGGAAGGGAGGAAGGGAGGAAGGGAGGAAGGAAGGAAGGAAGGAAGGAAGGAAGGAAGGAAGGAAGGAAGGAAGGAAGGAAGGAAGGAAGGAAGGAAGGAAGGAAGGAAGGAAGGAAGGAAGGAAGGAAGGAAGGAAGGAAGGAAGGAAGGAAGGAAGGAAGGAAGGAAGGAAGGAAGGAAGGAAGGAAGGAAGGAAGGAAGGAAGGAAGGAAGGAAGGAAGGAAGGAAGGAAGGAAGGAAGGAAGGAAGGAAGGAAGGAAGGAAGGAAGGAAAGTCATGGATTTGTAGATGGGGGAGAAAATACAATGCTGGACTTGTGGTATGTGCTTTACTAGGGTCCAGGAGTATCCTCCACCTGGGCAATAGGGCCCTGGCATATCAGGGAGGAATATATCTTGGCATACACCTGTTGTCACCAATTTCAAGTACCCTGCAACTGCTACCAGAGCAGTAGTTTGAGTTTAAATGTTTATTAATCAAAGAAAATCAATATATATCTTTTTAATGCAGACAGCCTTTGAGGTATTATAACCTAAAGAGACAAATCAAAACACTGAAAACGAAAAACACAGACTATCTGTTTAAAAAGACCCAGGGTCTGAAATGGGATGTACTGATTGCAAATATATTCCATCATTTAGCTGCACCATTATCACTAAGGGAGCAGCCATAGGATGTGCTCTTTACACACTGAGTTCCAGGAAAAAATTTCTGCAGTATCGAGGCACGCAGGGTAGCAGTAACACCAGCTGGCCACATCTGCCTGGGAATAACTTCATGCATGGTCCTACTGAAATCAGTAGGGTTGGACAGGTTTAGAAATCAGGGAGCAGGATGCTTACGTCCAGTTGTCAAAGTTACAAGCTGGATCTGAGGATCACAGCCAGAAATGTGTACGAGTTTGTTTATAATGTTGCAGAGAAGCCTAGAGATGGTGTGGCAAATGCTCACACTGGTTACTCCAGTAAGTCCGGAGCACTTCTGTTTAGGTAGATATTGTTTCCCCAGGTTTAAATCATTGGGACTACAAGCAGAGTTTTGAACAAGGGACTCCACTTTGACCATGGCTGGCAAATAAGTGAAGGCAGGAATTTTTAGGCAGGAGACAGATTTTTTGGTCGAGTCACCATCCCCAGATGTGTTTAAAGGTCATTTAGACACAGTGGTTGGGGATATGGTTTAGGGGTGAACTTTGTAGTGCAGGGTAATCAGTTAGACATGATGATCCCAGAGGTCTTTTCCAACCTGAATGATTTTATGATTCTAATTGTGTAAGGGGAGCCGGGAGAGACCATAGGATGGCTCCTTGAGCAATGTGTGATGCAGAGTAACACTTGAAGTTGGAAATGCTCAGTCCTAAAAGAAAAAACTGAGAGAATTACTCTAGAGGCAGACTCTTGTTTTATTAGGTGTAAATCAGCTGTGATATTAAATCCATATGGTAAAGGTTAACACGTAACAAGTATAGCATATTGATCACAGCACTTTAAGATCGGCTCACTTTTCGTTAGCATTTTATCAGCTTCACAATAGGCAGTAGCACCAATACAGAATGCCTAAGAATTAACTGCAACAGTAAATGTTAAAGTAAATTTTAAAAAGGTAATAATGGCTTACTTACACTTGTGATGATGACAAACTGCAGACATCCCTAAGAGCAGCATAAATTCCATCTCACAAACAAGCAAAAAAAAGTTGGGATTGCAGAAAGAAACTATGTAATCTACTAATAAAATCATAAAGCTGGTAGTAAAATGATTCAGTAGAAGAGGAAAAAGAAAAATTGATAGCTAAAACATATTAATTAGTATATTCTCCATTTCACTGCATATGCCAGACTTTAGTGGTTGCAAAAGCAAGAAATCCTGTGGTACCAGGGCTCCAGTCTCTGAAAGTCATCTTTCTATGACTGAGCAATTGTCCCCAAAGGCCACTAAATGAAATAGAGGGAGACAGAGGCAGTAGCATTTTTTTTCCAAGGACATAAGTGAATTGTAAGATTAGACATCTCTCTGGCACTGCTCTCAATGGAGCTGTAATGCCCTCCTTCCCCCTTATCTCTGCATCTTATCATCCCAGACTCTGCAAACTGCCTCCCCAATGGGTGAATAAGACCTGGCAGTGACCCTGCACACTAAAAGGGGTGGGCAGGATGTGGCCCTTAAACTCTTCTCAGCCCCTTTGTGGTCAATGCCTCTTGCAGCAG
This sequence comes from Dryobates pubescens, assembly GCF_014839835.1. Classification (NCBI taxonomy): domain Eukaryota; kingdom Metazoa; phylum Chordata; class Aves; order Piciformes; family Picidae; genus Dryobates; species Dryobates pubescens. The sequence goes on along the minus strand of NC_071623.1, from coordinate 15,110,687 downwards.
ACAACAGCAATCCATGCCTGGCTCTGGAAATTACACCACTGCGAGATCCTTGGGCTCATGTAGAGGTATCTGTGCTGATTTGTGTCTGTCATGTCACAAGTATGCTTGTTTAAATACAAGCAGTTGGGACTGTGAGCACAAAGTACACTTGGTAAGGAAGATGTGGTAAATGAAATCACAACAAGCCATTTGGACCTGGACCCATACACTACCCTGTCAGCTGAACAGAGACCATGCACACAGCTGACATCAGTCCTGGCCACTGGCACATGCCCCACAGCAATCCAAAGGCTGGACACCTTCGAGTCCCATCAAACAGCCAGGGAGAAGAGCGGCTTTCTGAGCCAAGAAAAGCACAGCAATGGTTGGCATTTGACAGATAGCCAGGCTGAGGATTTACACCACAGAGCAACAGTGAACTCTATTTTGTTCTTTGCACCTCTGCCAGCAATTCCAGGCAGCCTCTTTTTACCTCTTGCCTGCTGCCGAATGCTGCTGTTTGCTGCTGTTACAGGCCAAGCTCTTTCCCAGGCAGCAATAGTTAGGTCAGAGCCTGTTGTTACACATGTAAAGCTTGAAGAAAGTCTCCATGTACGCTGCTTTCTAACCATCAGCACTGAATTTCACCTGCTCTTTTACTAAGTGCTCATTTAGTGTCACAAAATCTTTATGCAGTTCTCCAGACAGCTTTCATTTGCTCTCCTTCCAGTAACCTAGTGCCATCAGCCAGATATGATTTTGGCAAGCTATTTGAAATGTCTTCGTCTCCTCAGAAAAAAAACCCATCCTGTCAAGTAAACAATCCCTCTTCTGTGAGCACACCACTCCAATTAATGGAGGTTGTCTCTAACAAACAACCTTTCCATGCATTCATTACACTAATGAGATTTCCTTTTTAGAGGATTTATTACTTGAAAAATCCAGGTTTGTTCATTCAGACTTTAAATGCAGCACTGCCAGGATTTGGGGAAATCCTTCATTCTACGAGAAAATTACAAGCTGCTCTTAAAAGAAAATGGATATTTATCCACTCATTGACACTCAGATTTCCCTGAGCAAAAGATAAAAAGAACTGCTTTCAAACACATTCATTTACTAGGTGTTTTGTAATACAAATTCATGCCTGATACTGCAGTTTTACCCACTTGCTACATTGACTATAAAGATTTTTTTAAAGCATATCTGACCCTAAGAATGAAATCTTTCTTCCTGCTTCACCACCATGCTGCCATCTTAGAGCTAAAATTATCTACTTTTAACAGCAACGTGCTGGAAGGCCAACTGTAAGTAACAGTTAAGATACTTCCCCTTTTTTTTTTTCCTAAGGTTTTCACAGCTAAAATAATTTGGCAGATTAAACATTATCTGTTAAAATTAAAAGGCATGTATCACCAGGGACAACTACACTGGGCTGAATTTGGCACTGGTACAGCCAGACACCACTACATCTTGTTAATTCACAATTAGGTTGTGTATTGCTGTTCTGCTCTTCATTCATATCTGTGTCTTCAATGCAAACTATACCCCAAATAAGAACCTAGTGTTTTAATGGTTAAGAAAAGGATAGTCAAACTACTGTATATGAAAAGAAATAGGGTTTATTACACAGATGTTAGCAAACCCTTGAAAAGGAAACAAAACACACTGACTATGATCTTTGTCACAAATTCCTAAGCCCATCCACAGCATTTTCACCTCCTGTGAGTATTTGTGCACCTCCTATTTCACTTACATGGATGTTTGTGCTGATCTCTCTTTAGTGCTGCGTGCCACACAGGAAGCTGCTGTCATAAAGAAGTCTCTATTGGACCAAGTCTTCTGCAAAGACATATAAAGACCTTTTATCACAAGAAATTTGAAACTAAGACATTTTAGAAGTGACCACAGTGGTAACATGGCTTTATGGTATTTATCTGCCAATCATTTAGATTGCACTTGTCCTCATATCTAGGTCAAACTCCACATCGAAGGTAAAATCCTCCAGTAAGATTGTCCACTTGCACATAGACATGTAGTCATCACTTCTTACATGATGCATTATGATATTATACGATGTATTAAGTGCTCTGCAGAACTTAGAGCAATTTTGATTTGGTGATAAAAGAAGACATATATAACACGGTGAACATGAAGAGAGAGATAGGGGAAAGGAATCTGAGAAGCACAGAATCACAGAATGTTAGGGGTTGAAAGGGACCTCCAGAGATCATTAATTCCAACCCCTCTGCCAAAACAGGATCACCTAGGGCAGGCCACATAGGAAAACATCCAAGAGTTCTTGAAAGTCTCCAGACAAGGAGCCTCCACAACCTCTCTGGGCAGCCTGCTCCAGTGCTCTGTCATCCTCACAGTAAGGAAGTTTCTCCTCATGCTGAGGTGGAACTCTCTGTGTTCCAGGTTATAACCACTGTTCCCTTTCCTATTACAGGGCAGCACTGAAAAGAGTCTTCCACCCAGCCCTCAGATATATATAGACATTAATATGATGCCTTCCCAGCCTTCGCAAGTCTAAACTAAGGAAGATAATGAGAAACCACACACACCAAAAAAAAAAAAAAAAAAAAAAGTAAATTAAAAAAACTAAAAGCTTCAAGCAATCTGCCATGCCAACAAACCAGCTAATTCTGAGTCACTTCCACGGGGCCAGTTTCACTTATCTTTTCTAAACAATATCTTTAGCTTTTGAGTAAGGTTAGGCTGTGGGGACTAAAACATAGATTGGGCCACAGGGCAAAGAACGGTTCGTGAATGTTGATGGGAGTTTCTACTTAAAAGTAAAAACTCACTTTCATTGTATGTGTAGGTTCATTTCTCACTTCAGCTGTGTGTGAAGAAAAGATCATTAAGAGCACATGCGTGAGTTATGAAAACATTCGACTGCAACTAATAAGATGCTAAAGCGAATGTGATGGGAAACACATATCTTGGCGTGGATTCCAATACTGCTCCGTTTGCAGTGAAGAGAGCAAATACTAGTTTTGATTCAGTTATTTCACTCCAGCATAAACTGCTGTGGCCTTATTCATCCTACTGAATTTGCCTTCTCTTCATGTCTCACATATGTCTTCTCCTCCATGAATGAAGAGCCAGATGCCCCCTGTCAATTGAGTGATACTATGGTATTTTTACCAAATGTAAGTTCCAATATGTTGTTGCAGAATATTTTGATAAAGAATTAGCTCTAAATATGCTGTGGTTTTAAGAGTGGATGTCTCAACCATGGAGTTGAATGTCCTCCAAGTACCACAGAGGTACAGGGAGGTGGACATGGGAAAAAATGTAATCTTTGTTATTTGTAGTGGGTTGAAATTACCCCGCAACTAATCTGGAGAAAATTACCCCCAAAATAAAATTGCCAGACAGCTCAGTTGGAAGCAAATGAAGCTGTGTTTACAAGCAAAGTAAAAGCTAGAAATATAAAATGCAGTTAATATGTACAAAATATACAATATTTGTATTTATTCACAATTTATAAACAACAACAACCTCAGAACTCCCCTGGACAGATCCAGGGGGCTATCAATAGCTTCCCCCTCTCTGCTCCCTTCCCCCTGTACAAGGGAAAAGAGAAAAGAGAAAAGCAGAGAGTAGCTTGTTAGTACTTAGCCACAAGAAGAATGCAGCCAAGGTCAGCAACAGCCAAGCAAAAGCCACCACCTAATATCAGCTAGGGTGAAAAAAACGAGAAAGAAACAGAAGGTTTACACAACTAACTTTATGTTAGTTATCAGACCAATGGGAATATTTAGACCTTATCATTATTTTCCCCAAACATCCAATGGTAATTCATTTACATTCTAGCACTTTCTACTCAAGATCTGTGGATTCATTCCCGTAATCCTGCAGCCCCTTTATAAACAGGCATTTCTCTGTCTGTTCTGCCCTTTCCTCTCTCTGCTCTGCCCTTTCCTCTCTCTGCTCTCTTCTCAGCATGCCAGGCTCTCATCATTCTGTTTGTGGGTTTTGGTTTTTTTTCATGGGGGAGTTGAGGCTTTAGGCCTTGAGCAGCCTGGCTAATTTTTGCTGCACGGTACAGGGCTGGTGGCGGGGGCAGGCAAGGAGGGAACTGTAGGGGATATTGAGGCCTGGTGGTTTGCCCTGGCTGCAGGGGAGGTTTTGAACGATGTTGGCTTAAGGAAGTCTTGGTAAAGCCTGGGTTGGAGAGAACTGGGTTGAGGCTGAATATGAATTTGTGTATTTTGTATGGTTTTGTACTGTTGTATACAGTTGTGAATAGTATATCCATTTTACTATCCAGTTCTGTGTGTGGAGCATTTTTCTTTTACTCCTTTGGGGAGGGGTAAAAGAGCTTCTGTCTGCTCAAACCCATGAAGATTTTATTAATGTCAATTATACAACAAGACCAGAAAAGGCATAAGACATTCTAAAAATTTAAACATTTAGTAAGAGTAAATAAAAAGAAAAAAAAGTGTAGGATAGAATCCTCCATCTCACTTTATTAGGTGATACTCCTTTAATCAGCAAATTGCAATCCTGTTTCGAGCTGAAGATTGTTGCTGCAAAGAGCCTAAGAACAAACTAAATCATCTAGCACTTATTTAAAATGCTGCAAGACCAGCAGGCTTATTGTACTATAATAGAGTAGTTGAGCAACTAGTCTCTGAGATTAATATTTATAGAACATAATCAGGTTTTCCTTATTTAAAATATTATTCAATAATTTTTGCTCCTTAAAAGCATCTTCAAAGTTGATACAGGGTTTGAAACAAGTCTTTATAGAAAGGTATCAAAATCCTGGCAGGAATCTGGAATGGTGTTCTCGGCCCCTCAGAGATCTTGCACTTCAGGTGTCAGGATCTCCCTCTCTGATCTGAGTAAATGAACGCAAGAGAAATTAGGAGGTGGATTCTAAAATGGCATGAAGCAGATGCTGTGAAAGAGATTTGCCACATTGCCTGGGACAATGACCATTCTTTAGCAAGAAATATAGGAAATCAATAGAGGTCAGACACAGAACCCCACCAGGAAGAGGCAAAGGAGCCTATTTTCCCACAAACAATCAAAACCCTGTGATATTGACATACCATCAATCCCTGTGACACAAGAGCCTCAGAAAATTAAGAGTGTGAAACCCCAGGATTCAGTGACACAAGAACACAGTGACACAGGAGCCTAGGTTTCCATTTTCACTGACAGTACCCTGTCTCAAGGGGGAGTTATTGGTCACCATGTGTTCATACTGCACAAAACTCAAGCATGAACAGTCTGAGCAATGGTCTCTAGGTGACTGCACCACAGATTATGTGCAATAATGACTATTATTCCTGGAATACATCATTGGAGTACTTAAACTTCTCACATTAAACCATAGAATCATAGAATGCCTTAGGTAGGAAGGGACTTCAGAGATCATCTACTCCAACCTCCCCATTATGCGCAGCTAGATACCTCTCAGCTAGACTTGGCTGCTCGAGGCCTCATCTAACCTGGCCTTAAACACCCCCAGGGAGGAGGCATCCACAACCTCCCCAGACAATTCATTCCAGAGTCCTATCACCCCCATACTGAAGAATTTCTTCCTAAGATCCAGTCTAAGCCTCAGCTTAAAACCATTCAGTTATGAAAACTCCCTCTCCAGCCTTCCTATGGTATTCTTTCAGGTATTGGGAGGCAGCTATAAGGTCCCCCTGGGGTCTTCTCTTCTCTAGGCTGAACAATCCCAGCTCCCTCAGCCTATCCCCACAGCAGAGGTGTTCCAGCCCTTGGAACATTTTTGTGGCCCTCCTCTGGACTCACTCCAACAGCTCGGTCCAACATTAGAAAGTTCTGTGCTGTGATTTCCTGGTCTGAGTCACTACAAGAATGGTGCCCAGATTACAGAGAGATGGAGCTACAAATCCCTTACACCCACGGTACAGAGGGTCAATGTCTGCTTTCCATCAGGAGGAACTGACAGTATTTTATGTTTCCAGTTGTTAGTACTGCCAAATCTGAGCTCAACATCTTCTGCTGTAATGAGCCCCGCTTCAAATTCCAAATTGCATGCACATTTTGTAACAGGGTGTGGGAGTGCTGCGCAGGGCTTAGCTGAGCTCTTCAGGAAAGCTTTTCTTATATCTGAGTGCAGTGTAACTCCTCATCATTTTATCCTTTTCCCCATGATCCCCACTTCTTTTTACCCCAAAGTTCTTTATAAACTTTGCATCTAATGTAACTAACCAAGATAGGATTTTGCTTTATATGCATGCAAGAGATTCCCTCAGCTTCCATGCCTCTGAGGTTTGTTCTGCTTATAGGTAGGACAAAGCTTGTCACCTGGTTCTGAAGTGCTCAATATGCAGTTTCTCTGACATTAATAGAGATTCCAAGACCCCGCTCCTGGGACATCTCAGTTTCAGTACCCAAATCTGCTTGCTGCTGCCCAGTGGAACCCAAGTTCAACCTGACAGCTCCCTCAGACTAGCCTGGGGAAAAGCCTCATGCTTCTACTTCTGGAAATGGCCTGTTGACAGTCATGGAGCAGAGGACAGCTAAACAAAGCATCTTCACAGGGAATAATGATATGTTACAGCAAACACACAAACAAATAAAATAGAACACTTGAGAATAAGTGAACTAGATTAATTAGTGATACAGCTTCAGGCTTCAGCAAACTTGGGTTCTTACACCTCACCAAACACACAGCTCCCTGGCCTCATTTCTTTGTCTTCAAATTGCAAGAAGGACAAATTTCTTGTTTGCTCCCACCAGTTTCCTGGCAGTGGCTGTCAGTAGTGGACTTCTCTTGACATGATGCCACTAATGGGGACAACTTGCAAAGTGTCAGTGCAATACAGAGTAAAAATGTTTCAGATTTAATTTTAGCAAGTGTTGAACAGAACATAGCATCCACCCCATACACTTTGTGTTAAATACTCAGAGGTGCTCAGTACTTGGGAAATCCTTGAAATAAAAAGGTATTTCCCTCTTGTGACTTGATCCAGACAAGGGCAGGATGATTTGGGTTGCTGGTGGAACCAAAAAGTTTTGTCTGCTGCCACTTCTAAAAGAGTAGCCAACCATGTCAATCCAGGTTTGTTTGTGAGAGGAGTAAAAGCTACTATCTGGCCACTTACAATGTTTGGTTTTTAATTTCCCATCATCAAACAGTACTTGTATTACCTTTCCCCTTCATATCTTGCCTGGCAATCCATCAGCTCACAAATGTATCTTTTTCATATCTTTAGCAAAGATATTGCAATAAAAATACTAGCTTAGGGGAACAATGCCAGAGTATACTTCCAAGTGTCAGTCCTGAATTGGAAATCAGGAATTTGCTTTGATATTCACATTGCTTTTGGTGCTTGTAAATATTCATATAAAGGTGGTGTTTCTTCTACAAAGACAACCAATATGTTTGCAGGTTCACATGAAGACACTGGCACTTTTATAAGCAACAGCAAGACAGCTATCTAATTACAGAACAAAATTAATGGTGGTGGACTTAAGTGGATACAATAAAGTACAAAGTACAAAATGGATGACAATATAAATATTAGCACATGCAGAGGAATAAGAGTGTGAGTTGTACAGACATCTGCCAACACATGTATCTCACATGTACTATTTTTGGGGGTATTTAAATAAACAGCTGTATTTCTCCTCCCTCAGTGGCTGATTAGAAAAGAGAAGATTCCTGTTACTTTCCATCATATTGGTAAAGCTACAGAGGAAATAGTAATTCTATTTTCAGACAAGAGACCTACCTCTGCCAGGTCAGTGATCACTCAGCTTATCATAGAATATCTTGAACTGACCCACAAGGATAAATGAATCCAACTCCTCACTCTTCAGAGTATAGAACTACCTCAAACTAAACCATACAACTAAAAGTGTCACCCAGATGAACTTGGACAGATGTGGTGCCATGACTGAATCACAGAATGTTAGGAGCTGGAAGGGACCTTAAAAGATCATCTAGTCCAACCCCCTGACAGAGCAGGATAACCTATAGCAGATTACACAGTAATGCATCCCGGTGGGTTTTGAATATCTTCAGAAAGGGAGATATCCACAACCCCCCTGGGCAGCCTGTTCCAGTGCTCTGTCACCCTCACAGTGAAAACATTTTTCCTCATGTTTCCATGAACTTCCTATGCCTCAACTTCCACCCATTGCCCCTTGTCCTGTCATTGGGCATCACTGAGAAGAGCCTGGCTCCATCCTCTTGGCACTCACCCTTTACATATTTATAAACATTAATGAGGTCACCCCTCAGTCTCCTCTTCTCCAAGGTAAAAAGACCCAGCTCCCTCAGTCTCTCCTCTTAAGGGAGATGTTCCACTGGAGAGCCTGTTCCAGTGACTGACAACTGTCTCAGTGAAGAACCTTCTCCTAATGTCCAATCAGAAATTCTTCTGATGCATATTTAGTCCCATAGATCTCTTAGGGTATTATTAGCTTTTAGATTTTCCCACAGCATCTCCCTGGAGAAACTGGCTGCCCATGAGTTGGATGGGTTAAAAACTGGCTGGATGGCCAGGCACAAAAAGTGGTAGTGAATGGGATTAAATCTAGTTAGTGGTCAATCACAAGTGGTGTTTCCCAGGGCTCAATTTTGGGGCCAGTTCTTTTTAATATCTTTATCAACTATGTGGATGAGAGGAGTAAGTGCACCCTCAGTAAGTCAGCAGATGACACTAGGTTGGAAGGGAGTGCTGATCTGCCTGAAGGTAGGAAGGCTCTGCAGAGGGATCTCAACAAGCTGCATCGATGGGCTGAGGTCAGTTTCATGAGGATTAACATGGCTAAGTGCTGGGTCCTGCACCCTGGCCACAGCACCCTGCGTAACACTAAAGGTTTGGGAAGAGTGGCTGGAAAGCTACCCAGTAGAGAAAGATTTGGGGAGCCTGCTGCACGTGACCAGCAGTGTGTTCAGGCAGCCAAGAATGCGAACAGCATCCTCACCTGTATCAGGAACTGTGACAAGCAAGGTCAGGGTACAGATTGTCCTCCTGCACTCAACACTGGGGAGGCTACACCTTCAATACTGTGTTCATTTTTGGGCCCCTCACTACAAGAACATTGAAGTGTTGGAGCAGGTCCAGAGAAGGGCAACAAAGCTGGTAAAGGGCCTGGAGACCAAGTCTTCTGAGAAGTGGATGAAGGAACTGAGGTTGTTTAGTCTGAAGTAAAAGAAGCTGAGAGGAGACCTTATTGCTCTCTAGAACTACCTGAAAGGAGATTGTAGTGAGATGAGTGTTGGTCTCCTCTCCCTGGTAACAAGTGATGAGAGGGCTTCAAGTTGCACCAAGGGAGGTTTAGACTGCATAATAGAAGAAACATTTTCACTGAAAGGCTTATCAAACACCTGAATAGGCTCCCCAGTGGGAGGGTTATATCACCATTCCCAGAGATGTTTAAAGGGCACATAAATGTGATGCTAAGGGACATCATTTAGCTCTAGATTTGGTAGAGTTAGACAATGGTTGGACTTAATGATCTCAAAGGTATTTTCCAATCAAAACAATTCTATGATTCTATGATATATTTTTTTCTCTTTTTAAACAAAGCAAAAAGAATCTATTTTTTCCACTAAATAAAAAAATCTATGATTCTATGAGTTAATTATTTCTGGGTTTTAAACAACAATTAGAAAATATATATTCCTGCCTGAATTAGTTAACTGTGTTTTACAAGTGAACCTGGATGTGATGCATCAGCTGGTGCATATTCATCTAGCAGTTCAACTGGAAATGTAGGCATGTTCCAGAAAGTTCTGGTGCCTTGCAGAAAATGGGGAAAGCGCTTCACGCTCCATGACTTGCATCTTGAAGACAGAGCATCTGCAGTGCCCAAGTTTTTTTGACAGGTAGGAACTCCCGCGCACTAAAATGCTTCTTTCTCTCCTTTATTTAGGAATTCTTGATTTTAACAGGAGAATATTATCTGTTGCAACCATGAGAAAGGTTACGCGGTGTCAATCTCGGATATGATGTAGAAGGGACTCACACAGAAAATACTGCAGGCTAATTAATGCGCACTGTCAATCTAAACTCACTGTTGCCAGGCATTTATAGGCCGTATCTAAATTGTATTAATTTCTGACTGTCCATACTGCCAGCCTGACAGATGACTGGTTCATGGAATTGCTGTATTTTTCTTCTCATTAAAAGACACTTGCAAAAAGCATCTTTAAGCAAACATACAAGTTGCACGAGAAGAAAGCGGTGTTTCTCTAGCAGCTTTTGCTCTGCACAGCTCTGGCAGGTGTTTTTCACCACGTTCCACACCAACAATGCAACTGTAACTAAAAGGCCACGTAGGCATTTAATCTGTGAGTGCTGGGGGCATGCAGCCACCCGCCGAATGCTCTGCAAACATTCTCCATTATATGCTTCCGCTCCAGGGAGTTGCCATTGGAGACTCCTCAAAGTCAAAGTTAGACTCATTTTAAAATACATCACTGTTTGACGCTAAATAAAACAAAACCCTAGCTTTATTGAATCATACAAAGAGCTGCAGAGAGAAGATGAAAAAACATGTTTTTAAACCATACTTTTGTCTTGTTCAAAACCAGCTGCCGGTAGTATACTGAAATTTTCAAGTGATGGCATGAAAAGGACCCTTTGTCCACTTTATAACTTTTATGTATCTTTCTCACTGTACCAAACAGAGCTACGTAACACTGACGCCATCAGGAGAGAAGGAACAAGAGGTATTGTGAAGAAAGGGAGCAGTAGGGCTAAAAAATTAAGAGGAGAGGCCTCTCTCAGACAGGCTCCAAAGCTACTCTCACCCAAGGACAACAGAGCAGTACAAATTGTTTTCTCCAGCAGTGTCTTCCAGACACAGCTGAAAATCATAGAATCATAGAATCAACCTGGTTGGAAAAGACCCCAGAGATCATCAAGTCCAACCTATTACCTAATACCTAACTCCTCATGACAACTAAACCATGGCAACAAGTGCCACATCCAATCCTTTTTTTTGGAACACCTCCAGGAATGGTGACCCCCACCGCCTCCCTGAGAAGCACATTCCAATGACCAGTCACTTTCCCTGTGAAGAACTTTCTCCTCACCTCGAGCCTAAACTTCCCCTGGTGCAGCTTGAGACTCTGTCCTCTTTTTCTGTCACAGGTTGCCTGGGAGAAGAGACCAACCCCCACCTGTCTACAACCTCCTTTCAAGTAGCTGTAGAAAGCAATACGGTCTCCCCTGAGCCTCCTCTTCTCCAGACAAAACACCCCCAGCTCCCTCAGCCTCTCCTCAAAGATGCTTTGTTTGACTTTGCCCTACGCTTTGAGATCGTTCACTTAGTTAGACCAACACACGAATAACAAAAGTAATTATTTTAGTGAAACATGCTTCAAATAGTGAAATATTGTTGACTACAGCTGGTATCCATTAAATACACACTGCCAAAGAGCCATTAATCATATGCAAAGATTCTAAACATTATTGTTGTCAACATTTAAAATCTATGTGTTTCTGCAGGTAATTAATACAGGAAAAGCATTCCCTTAGTTAAGGAAAGAAAATACCTAAGGAATAGTACAGTAATCTTATCTTCTCTCAAAGGCAAAATTGTAAAGATTTTGGTGGTGACACTGTCTTTGTAATAAATGTAGGCTGCCTGAGCTAAACACATGAGAATATATATATAGCATGAACTTTTAAATAAAAGTTAGCAGGTTGCCCACAGAAAAAGTAAATTTTTTTTCCTCCCTTTTCTTGCTTCTTCTGGAACTTTCTGACTCCTGCATGCTAGGAAGTAGGAAAAGTAATTTCTATTGAAAATTCCTGTCATTATATAGCAAATATTGTAATATATAATGTCCCTGACACCAAATCTTGGATGAGAATTCCCTCCACAGAAGGACTGTATTGGAAGTGTTATTGTGTAGCTGCAAAAGGAAAGGCACAACCCCTGGTTTTGCTTTTCAGTCCTAGGGGAAGCAATGAAAATAGAAATTCCAGGGGGAGCAGAGACAGGACATCTTAGAGGGCAAGGAAACGGGCTGCCTTCACTTATTCCTTCTTGCAATGTCATAGTCATCTTCTCCTGCTGTTATTGTAAGGATGAGTCTGTTGCCACTGGAAGGTCCTTGCAGAGCACAGTCTGAAAAAAACCCTACAGATCCTTAGAGTAATAAAGTGAAAGGACAGTGCTCTCTACTCATGTACATATATATCCTTACATTTTATCTGTGGCATTTCTAGAACACCTGAGAACTTTGATTCATCCACTTTCCTTGAAAAAATAACTGTGTATAAGAATACAGCAAGCATGTTCCTGGACAGAAAGGCAGATGCTGATAAAGGGTCTCTGAATTAGGTGACAAACCCAAAGATCAAGGTATACCCACACTGCCATCTGTGACAAAACTGCAGTTGCTACAGTGAGTGCAGCAGTGCAGATCTGGCTTTGTGCTAACTGCTTCTCGGGTGGGTTTGGCAGCCTGAGCTGTGCTTGGAGCTGCTAACACGAGCTGCAGGCAGCAGCTGTGAGAGTTAATTCAAGACTGGCTTGCGAGTCTTAAATGCAACAGCATTGACTTTGAGTACTGTTTAGACAGTATGACAAAGGTGTAGAAGTATTATATATAAAATAAGGGTTAGTGCACAGAAGATAGATGTGTTCCTTATTTCATAGAATCATAGAATTGTTTTGGTTGGACAAGACCTCTAAGATTATTGCATCCAGCTGTCAACCTAACAGCACCATGGCCTTTAAACCATGTCCCAAAGTGCCATGCCTACACATCCTTTTTTAACATCTCCAGGGATGGTGACTCTACCACCTCCCTGGGCATCCCATTCCAATGCCTGACCACCTTTTCAGTATAGAAAATTTTCCTCATATCCAATTTAAACCTCCCTTGGCACAATTTGAGACCATTTCCTCTAATTCTATTACCTAATACTTGGGAGACGAGACCAACCCCCACCTCCCTACAACCTCCTTCAGGTAGCTGTAGAGAACAATGAGGTCACCCCTCAGCCTCCAGACTACATAATCCCAGTTCCCTCAGATGCTCCTCATAAGACTTGTTCTCCAGCCCCTTCACCAGCTTTGTTGCTCTTCATCATCAATTCAATATCCTTCTTGTAGTGAGGGGCCCAAAACTGAACCGTCTTTGAAGTGCAGCCTTACCGGTGCCAAACAGAGGGGCAGGATCAATCCCCTATTCCTGTTCACCACACTATTCCCGATGCATACCCAGATGCTTTTGGCACACTCCTGAGCACACTGCTGTCTCATTTTCAAACATCTGTCAACCAGCACCTCCAGGTCCTTTGCTGCTGGGCAGCTTTCAAGTCACTCTGCCCCAAGATTGTAACATTGCATGTGGTTGTTGTGACCCAGGTACAGGACCCAGCACTTGGCCTTGTTGAACCTGTTATAATTGGCCTTGGCCCATTGATCCAGACTGTCCAGATCCCTCTAAAGAGCCTTCTTACCTTCAATCAGATCAACATTACCATCCAACTTGGTGTCATTTCCAAACTTACTGAGGGTGCACTCGACTGCCTCACCCAGATCACTGATACAGATATTAAAGAGAACTGGCCCAAATACTGAGCCCTGGGGAATACCACTTGTGCCCAGGTGCCAGCTGGATCTAACTCCCTTCACCAACACTCTTCAGGCACAACCATCCTGCCAGTTTTTAACCCAGTGAAACACCCACCCATTCAAGCCGTAAGCGGCCAGTTTCTCTGAGAGGAGAATGCTGTGGTAGACAGTGTCAAATGCTTTACTAAATATCCACAGCCTTTCCCTCATCCACTAAGCAGGCCACCTTGTTGTGGACAAAGATCAAGTTTGACATTCAGGACCTGCCCTTCATGAACCCATGCTGACTAGGCCTGATCACTTTGTTGCTGCGTTATGACCCGCAAGATCATCTGATCCATGACTTTGCCTGCACCAAGGTCAGACTGACAGGTCTGTAGTTCCCCATATCCAACTTCTGGCCCTTCTTGTAGATGGGCATCACATTTGCTAATCTCCAGTCAGCGGGGACCATCCTGCTTAGCTGGGACTGCTGGTAAATGAAGTGTCTTGGTGAGAAGTTCTCTCAGTACCCTTGGGTGTATGTCGTCTGGCCCCGTAGACTTGTGTACGTCTGTGTGGCAGCAGGTCACTAACCATCTCCTCTTGGCTTTCACGTAAAACAGCACTAGGACAAACACCCCTGGGTCAGACTTTTGCACGAGGCATAATTAGCCAATGGAGCTCCTCTCTAGCATGCAGTACTACACACCAGGACTCAGAAGAATTAAAAAAGAAACAAACAAACAAACAAACAAAAGTAGAGGTTTCTATAAACTGTGAGAACAGATTAAAAGAGACAAATCACACAAAAACATAAAACAACACTAATTCTAACACAAGAAGCATAAACTGTCTTTTAACTGGTGGGATTTAGGAAGACTGCAGACAATATATTTCATTGTCATTGCTCATACCATATTCTAAATTGTTTGGTGTGGGCTGGTCTCAAGACATTGCCAGTGAGCTGGAGTAGAGGAGTTCCCGGTATGGGATTTGATACGAGAGGTGGTAATGATGCTGGGAATGATCATCACAGTTCCTCAGCAGGCATTCCCCAGGCGCAAAGCAAGTCTGCAGACGCTGCCTGTGAATGCAGCTCTCCTTTTGTCCTGAGATGTTGAGCAGTGATACACTCAACAGCTCACTCTTTTACTGTATTGTTTTGTATTGTTTTTATAGTCTTTAAAGCTCTGAATATGACTTTCCACTTTCCGGTAGTGCTTTTTTCTTTATTGCTTGCATGAGTTGTTCCATTTCATTATCCTCTGCTGTAGTATATCTTCCTTGTTTTGACAGGGACTGTTCTGTTACGATTACCTGCTGCCATTGTGGTTCAAGTGAAGGTGCTGCCAGCTGGACCGAGCTGTAAAGCAACAGGAGTGTGTTCCCCAGCATTGGGGTTTTTTTCAAAATACAGGAAGCACTTATTTGCCTCTATATTTAGAACAATGCTCATATTGCAATGAGACACTGCCAGACAGGGGTTGGGGGCAGAGAGAGCCTTGATCCTTCCCAAAATTCAGAGAATGGTCCAGGCTGGAAGGGACACCAATGGTCATCTAGTCTGACCTCCCCGCAATCAGCAGGGACATCCCCAACTAGATCAGGCTGCCCAGGGCCTCGTTGAGCCTCACCTTGAATATCTCCCAGGAAGGGGCCTCAACCACCTCCCTGGGCAACCTGTTCAAGTGTTCCACCACCCTCATAGTGAAGAACTTCTTCCTGATATCCAATCTAAATCTGCCCTTCTCTTGTTTGAAGTCATTGCCCTTTGTCCTGTCACCACAGGCCCTTGTAAACAGTCCCTCTCCATCCTTCTTATAGCCCCCCCTCAGGTACTGGAAGGCTGCTGTGAGGTCTCTTGGAGCCTTCTCTTCTCCAGGCTGAACAATCCCAGCTCTCTCAGCCTGTCTTCATAGCAAAGGTGCTCTAATCCCCTGATCATTTTTGTGGCCCACATCTGGACCCTCTCCATCAGATGTTTGACCCTCTTATCACATTTAAAAACCTTTTAACTCATCTGGAAAATTCCTAACATGTAGGAAGGTGTGATAGTTAGCCATGAAATAACATGGATATAAACTGTACAAAACCTTTCAAGATGGTCTTACCACATATCGGACACTTATCATCTCCTTAAAGATTTGCTTATGAATTGCAACTGGGGGGGGGTGGCGGGGGTGGGTGTGCAAAATACAGCCTCATTTTAAGAGCACAATATATTAAAGTTTATTTTCAAAAAGATGACTAGAACACACTTGGAGGCTGTGAGAAGCCCAAGCACACTACCATTAAACCAGACTTTGCAGTCGAACTTGGAGCTTCAGCAACAGATGAGGTACAGAAGGTTCAAGCTATACACAAGAGGCCACACTCCTGCATAAGGGAGGAATTTCAACTATAAACTCATGACCAAAGATCATCAAAAAATAGTACATTTATCAAATCTAGCACCATTTGTACTTTTTGTCCCATTAATCTTAGTTATATAAATCATTTTTATTTGTCTTAATAATGCATAGGAATGGGGGGTTTGACATTTTTGGCAACTAGTTTGTACTGAGCCACTAAGTCTATAAATAATCATTGCTATCTGAAAAAATTACAATTAGCCTCTTCTAACATGTTCCCTCTAAATAGTTACCTGGTTTTCTATGCAATATCTTTTCCTTTTCTGCAGAATATGCAACACAAAGGGTAATATTTTCCTTCTCCAAAGCAACTTTGGTTTTCTGGAAACCTGGAGAGATTCCTGCAATTTTCCAACTGTTACAGTCCCCAAACATTTTACTCTTGAACGTGATTATTAGATGCACCAATTTTGTCTTTCATCAGTCTGTTCCTAACACATGAACTGGTTTTGTACCCCCTCCCCCATAAACTGAAAAATTAAACTCCTACATGCTCTCGTGCTTCTTAATGTGATGCTTTGGGACAGCACTGTTGTTAGCTCACTTAAGAATAAAACCATTATTCAGATGAGCTACAATAACCTTGTCTTCAGACAGTAAAATGCAACCTGCAAAAACGTATTTAACCATACATGGAAGAAATTCTTCCCAGAAAAGAGAAAACTCTGTCAGAAATCTGGGGTGATCTTGTGCTCATGAAAATGTTTTTTTATGGGTCTTCTACAGTCAGGCTCATCACTGGCTGCCCCTTGCAGCACCGACAAGTGAATTTGGGTAACTATTTCCAGGAGCAGCATGTAATTGCCACTTACACAGTATAAATAATTGCTTAGGCAGTAGAAAAAAGGAGTAAGTTGTTTGTTCACTAGACTTAAACTGGACTATTACTTTTTTAACATAGAGAGACATACTTTAGCCTCTCACTAGAGTTCCTAAGAATAAAGAGGCAAGCTAATCCATAACCCCTAAATGCAATTAGGGTACATTAAAGTGCTAACTGCCAGGATGCTTCTAGTGACTCTCTGGCAATGTTCAGTAGGTACCGAATTCAGGGACAGCAAGAGCCATGTCTTTGAAAGGTACATTGTATGCTGCAAGCCAAGGCTACCAGCCAGTTTAGGGAGAAACATGGTGGTATTGGCATCCTTGCTTACATGGCAATGACAGTGTGCTAAACCTTGCTTTTGTACAACCCTGCACATTTGTTGTCGTCAATAATTGGTCTAAAATATTTAGCTCCAGTTTTCAAACACTTGCATGATGATATTAGCCTTTGTAGAGTAACTGCAGTTTCCAGAGGTACACAAGTAATAACTATTAGCACTGGGGCAGCTGCTGCACTTCCAGAGGGATTGCTGTATCATTAGGGAGGGAAGCAGTACTGGAAAAGAAGGGTTGGTCCTTTGATTTCTTCCCAGAGATAAGACATGTGGGTGGAACAGGCCAGTGTGGGTCTACCAATCCAGAAACAGGACTAAACCTGATCTCCTGGTGGTAAAGATGAGAGATTAAGCTAAGGAGCTGCATAGCCAGGGTAGTTACAGTGTGAGGCATTACCTGAATAAGTCCTCCACTTCTTTAAACAAGCCTTTACAGAAACAACAGCTTTAGGCTCTCCTTTGCTAGATTTTTTTTTTCTTTCAGGAGAAGCCTGGGATCCACAAACACGACTTCCTAAACTCAGGTTCCTGCCTGATAATTTGCACAGAAGAAATTTCCCCTTTCTGATGGACCCATAAACCTCTCCTGCAGAGGGAGGATGACACCTGGACACTCCTGTGTGCAGAAAGGTCAGAACAGCACTAGGCTGCTGAAAGACATACAGTACTGAAAGCAAAAAACCCACCAGTATGGGTTTTGTTATACACTCCAGAGGCATGAAGTGGAACTTTGATTACAGTAGAAGTGCTCTCTCTAAAATCATCTTCTCTCTGTTTTGAATGCTTATTTTTATAAATTAAACAGCACTGCATTTATGGGGGCTTGTGATGCAGCAATGCCATTTTTTACATTTTTATTATTATTGTTGTTGTTATTATTACTACTACTGATAATAACAATAATAATAATAATAATGGTCTTTGCTTTACTTTTGACAAAAAGTTATATCTGAATATGACTTGTATCTCAGTAAATAAGCCTCTTGCCTAGATTGCAATTTAATTGTTTAAAAGAAATTACCATCTGGTTTAGAACCTGAATCAGTTGCAGCTGAAATATTCATAGTGCTTTAAGTGCACAATTTTACACCTGAGTTAATTTCTTATGGGTATGTATCCTAGGAAAAAATGTCTATTTTGTCTCTGGACTGCACTGGTAGGTGATGGGTATGGCTCCCTGTATTCCTCCCTAAATGAAACCAGGTCATCAAATCACTATACCAGAAAGGATCCAGGTACCCAACCAAGTTAGTAACATCATCCTAAACTGTTGCCATTAAACACAGCAGTGTTAATTCATGTCCCTGAAAGGTACCGGATATTTGGGAAAGTGCACTTACACAGTGACTAAGTCCATTGATGTACATCTCCTTGTCCTGGCTTAATCTCTACTACCCTTAGCTTCAGTATACTCACTTTGCTGCATCACATTTGCTGCATCTGCTTCTCTCATCACCTCTGTGCCTCTGCGGGTATCAGCTTCTGTTGCTGACAACTCACTTCATATACCTGGGATGAGAATCTGTGAGGTTTAAGCATTCTCTTCTATTTTAAGCCTTGGGAAGAGTAAACACTCCTAGACTGGGTGAAGCCAGGGACATGGGGTGGGGTTTTTTCCTCACTCTGATATTTTTCCTTAGGGAATGATATTTTTCCCATTGTCTCATCCTGTGTAATTTTCCTTTACTGCCCTCTTCTAATTTAACTCTTGGATATTAGGTAGGTTAATAGTGAATAGACTACCTGCAAGTTGCCCAGTATTGTAAAAATATCACAAATGTTACTGGCATTTCCCTTGCTCTGCCTATTAGAGATTTTCATCATTATAGCTTCAGTGATGGCCTACAAATAAAGGACCACCAAGAATGCTAGACAAAGGAATCCCTGAGCTGAATGGAGAGGAGAGACTGAAGGAGCTAGGTCTCTAGCTTGGAGAGGAGGAGGAGACTGAGGGGTGACCTCATTCATGTTTATAAATACGTAAAGGGTGAGTGCCAAGAGGATGGAGCCAGGCTCTTCTCAGTGGTGCCCAATGACAGAACAAGGGGCAATGGGTGGAAGTTGAGGCATAGGAAGTTTCATGCAAACATGAGGAAGAATTATTCCACTGTGAGGGTGATGGAACATTGGAACAGGCTGCCCAGGGGGATTGTGGAATCTCTCTCTCTGGAAATATTGAAAACCCACCTGGATGCATTCCTGTGTGATCTGGTCTAGGTGATCCTGCTCTGGCAGGAGGGTTGGACTAGATGATCTTTTGAGGTCCCTTCCAGCCCCTAACAGTCTGTGATTCTGTGATAAATCAGAAGAAAGAAAAAAAATATATATAAGCATAAATTTCCATACTTTCTACAAACTTCCATTACTGCCAGCAATACATTTTGAGATGATGTTGTAACATACACATTATAAATAGCCAGATATGCAAAGCCTGTACCAATCTTCCTACCAAAGAGCCAGAAAGCATACATATATGAATATTTTTTGACACTCTTTGGGCTGAAGAAAAAAAAAATACATTTTCTCAGCCTCCTCAAAAAGGAACTGCTCTTTTTTTTTAGCTGAGAGTTTTGTCCATGGAGATTTATTTATGGGCCTTTATTGTTTACAGTATTTTGCCATTGCGTATTGATACAAACAACTTATTCACAGAATCATAGACTACACTGGATGGAAAAAAACCCCAGAGATCATCTAGTGCAACCTCCTTGCCATAAGCAGGGACATCCCCAACTAGATCAAGTTGCTCAGAGCCCTGTGAAGCCCAGCCCTAATGTCTCTAGGGATGGGGCTTCCACCTCCCTGGGCAACTTGTTTCAGCATTTCACCACCCTCATAGTAAAGAAGTACATAGTAAAGAACAACTTCTTATCTAAATCTGCTCTTCTCTAGTTTAAAATCATTGCCCCTTGTCCTATTGCTACATGTCTTTGTAAACAATCCCTCCCCAGTTTTATTGCAGGCCCCCTTCAGGTACTGGAAAGCCATTACTAGTACATCCTGAAGCTGTCTCTTCTGTAGGCTGAACAACCCCAACTCTCTCAGCCTGTCTTCATAGGAAAGGTGCTCCAGACTTCTGATCATTTTTGTGGCCCCGTTCTGGACCTTTTTCATCAGGTCTATGTCCTTCTCATTTTGAAGGCCCCAGACCTGGACACAGTGTTCCTGATGAGATCTCACCAGAGCAGATAGAGCAGCAGAATCGCCTTTCTTGACCTGATGGCCACGCTTCTTTTGATGCAGCCCAGGATGCAATTGGCCTTCTGGGATGCAATCAGCCTTCTGGGATGCAATCAGACATTGTTGGCTCCTGTCCAGCTTTTCTTCCACTGGTACCCCCAAGTCCTTTTCTGCAGGGCTGTTCTCTATCACATCATCCCCCAGCGTGTATTGATAATGAGGATTGTCCCAATTGAAGTGCAGGACCTTACACTTATCCTTGTTGAACTTCATGAGGTTCACCTGGGCTGAGTTTTCCAGGTCCCTCTGGCTGATATTTTGTCCCACTGGCATATCAACCACACCATTCAGCTGAATATCATCTGCAAATGTGCTGCGGGTGCACTTCATCCCACTCTCTATATCATTGATGACAATATTAAGCAGCACTGGTCCCAGTATGGTCCCCTGAGGGACAGCACTTGTCACCCATCTCCATCTGGACATCAAGCCATTGACCACCACCCTCTGAACATGCCATCCAGCCAATTCCTTATCCATTGAACAGTCCACCCATTGAATCCATATCTATGTAGATTTCAAATTTTGTCTTTCCTTGTTGTGAAATTAATTAGCCTGATGTGAAATTCAAAATTGCATGCTTTCATTCCTGTGTAAACAGCATCACCCAACAAACAACCTGTATCACAGTTAGGGAAGAAAATGGTTTAGCAATGACATTCTCAGCTGAATTTGTCAGCTCCCTTTATAAATTGAGTCACCAAATCTTTATAGACAAATGTTAGTCTTTACTATTTGAACTGCATACACCTCTGGGAGCCTAAATTGGAGTGTCTTTAGGAATCATTAGATTTCAAGAACTGCAATGAAACCCATCAACTGCATCTCATGTTCAGAAATCCTGCTGCTGGTCACTCACAAGATGTAGAGAAACATGATCTTAATTTGCAGGGTGCATTATCTAAGCTGGTATCTGACAAGAAACAAGTCTGACACAGGCACAACAGAGACAGTCCTTGTGGAGCCCTCTGGTCATCAGTTTTGCAGTTTTGTTTTCATCCAGAGCTGTAGTGTAGCAACTGTACACTGTGTAGTAGCACTTTTGGCCAGGGGACTCTGGAATGCACAGCAAGTTGGTAGCATCCATCAGTTCAGCTCGCAGAAGCCAAGCTAATCAGTTGCTAAACTCCACAGAAACAGTAGACTTGGGAATCCTTATCAGATCAGCTGGATTTCTGAGAGAGGAAGGTCTGAAGTCAGCCCAGTCAGACAAACAAGTGATCCTCCCCTAGTCTGCCTGATGATAGTTAAAGCAGCTGCTTTAACCTTGCTGAACCTGATTCAATCAGAGCAGTTGAGACTGAACTTCTAACCATACTGTCACAAAAAAGACTTTGTAGCATCATCATAGAAACTCTCCTGCGAGAGGGGAGGACAGGTAAAGGGGGAGCTAAAGGAGAGGAAAGGGCACAGAACAGCACATGCATCATGGCTGGAAAGTCCTTACTGTATCCTCACTCCGGGCAATTGTCTAATCATCGTGATTTGTGCCCTCTTGCTTGTGGCATTTGTCTCTGGCACTGCTAGCTAGCTGAGCTGAACCACAACAATCATCTAAGCTGAACTGTAGGTAGAGATGTAGTTGCACACACCCTGCTGCCACCCTGAAAAAAAACCATACACTGTGGGCTGGAATGTTTCCAGGGCCCCAGGCAGTGTCTCTCTGACAATAGTTTCTTATGTTTAGAAACCGCTCTCCTTTAGTAGCCAAGTTAAGATTCTGTATATTACCCTTGCAGCTTTCATTATGTAACTTTTTAATGACTCAGCTACTTAAATCTATAAACTTCAACTGCAACACAGGTGTATCTTAAAAAAATAAGAATCCCAAATGTAGGTGGTAATGGCTGAATTAAAAGGGGTGATGCTTCTTAGAAAAGATTGCTCAAAGGGAAATCTGGAAACTCTGGAAACCTAAACTATCCATTAAAGGGAAGGTCCCAGCAGTGGGAGTCAAGTGTGACAAGAAAGACACTCCGGCAGAGTGAGATTCCTGCGTACTGCAGGGTAAGATGAACACAGAGAGAAGGGATCAGATAATAACGTAAGAAATGAGTTAAAGGTCAAAATGAGGCACACAGAATAATATGGGAATATTCTATAGAAAATATTTTGAAGTTTAAATATGTAGCTTTGGTCAGGACTGGCATGGACAGAGAGCCACAGACTGAGATTAAGAGAAAAGACTTTCTAAGTCCAAGGATAAAACTATACATTTTTGGACCAAAGAGAGGACACAGAAAACTTAGGAAATCCCTGACATTAAACTCTGAAAGCCTGTAAGTATAGGCTTTAAAAAAGAAAACTACAAAAAGACTTGGTATAAATTTAAGCCTCGTTTCCATAACAGAAGAGAAAGGTCTCAGATTAGAATCCCTTCATACTGAAGGAGCTAGGCTGTGAACATCCTATAATAAGCACTCTCACCAACTTACACCAAATAAACTTGAGTTCCCTAGAGCAAGAGCTAACATGCAATAGAAGATGAAGACATTTCTAAATAAGTTTTAACGCATGAGGAGGTCTGGAATGACACTTCTGTGTCTCCAGGGATGCTGTGGGAAAAGCTAACTGGACTTTTTGAACAGGTAGAGTGCACTTACCCCGTGTGGCTTCATACTATAGAGCAGCAAATGCATGAGCAGAAACATGTTTACGTCTTCCCTTCTGCCTAACATCTCTTACTCTCTTCACCCTTGTGGGGCATGTGCAAACTCCACTGTCTTTGGAGCCCAGAAGTGGAGCACAATTAGCTCTGGCAGAAGAGCAAAGGGGTTCCTGTTGAGCCACTCAGGTGTTAGCTACACCTGAGTGCTCCTGTCTGAGAAGCTGTACAGCTGTACTGCTGCTACATCGTCAACTGATGGATAACATAGGTTGGAATCAGTAGATGGCTGGCGGGGGGAATGGTTAAATAATCATATATATGTGTGTGTGTGTATGCATATATATACATTTATATGTATGTGTGTATGTATATATTTATATGTATGTATAAATGTGAACTAAAGAGCAACAGCAAGCTACTTAAATGTAACTCTTTAAGTGATAGTTGAACATAGTACTCTTCCACACCATGAGAAAAACTAAATTCAGCACATAGCAAGGTCCCTACAAACTTGACTCTCCTTGGATTCATGTGTGATGTCACTCTGCCAAAACCTAATCCATTCACAGGTGTAAGGTGGCTACTTTCAATGAAGTGTTTAAATAATATAATAAGGAGTAGTGGGGAAGGTTTCTAAAATACCCTCATTAGGAAACATGGTTATTTACACCCAGTTGCATTGAGCCAGCGGCAGCCCCAAGCAAGTAGGGGCTCACAGCTTGCAGCCAGGGCAGCCCACTTCAGTATGAAGTTGTAACCTGAGGAGTACCTCAGATTAGTTCCATTGCATAAGATCAAGAGGACTCGGGTCACTACACAGGTCTCTTTAGTTACGTGTTCTGCCTGCCCAGCACCCACAACACGTGAATGTCTTTCTGAAAGGAATATATGCTAAAAAAGATTTTCAAACTAAATCATATAATTGGCATCTTCTCATGGTCTGTAATGCTCAATTTTTGCTTCCACCCCAATTACATCAAAAAGTGAAAGTTGTCTTCCAGGAGATTTATGGCCTTTATATCACATTGCACTGAGTCCATCAAAATTTAAGACCAGTTGACAAGTCACAGCACATGAGACTTCGTAGTTCATGGACTTCTACACTACTGGGGAAATGGAAAAGACATAAACTCAGAAGTACAAATGACAAGACTGTAAGCTTGGACTCATCTTATGGCACTTTCTCTTTTGATTGTTTGGGTTTTGTTTGTTTGTTTTTGTTGGTGTTTTTTTGCCTTTGCTTTGGTTTGGTTGCGGTTTTTTGGGGTGTTCTTTTTTTGCTTCTCCAAGATGGAAAGCTCAGTCATAAAAGCAGATATGAACAAAACAAAGATGAGGACAGGGGTCTGTGTGCTTCTGTGGGATAACAGTCACTTTGCAAATGATTGTTTATTTTAAATGGAAGTATTTCTGACCACTGGTTTGTTCAGATAGCTCTGGCCATGGTTGTGCAACGGCACGTTTATAATGCAGTTGAAGGCTTCTGGTTATTCATAAATTGGGCATAGCTGTATTTTCTTTCTTTTATGAAGTACTTCACTGAGGCAGATGTGCCTTGGAGTAAAAGACTGGCAGATGCAGAGATATATAGGTCATGGGCTCTTCAGCGCTGACAAAGGAATTCCTCCATGCTTATACATTGTCTCTCTCATGCTGACTAAGAGTAACTATAAAAGCACTCATTATAAACTGAAATATCCAAACCTAAGGATAAACATACTGCCTAAACTAATTATTATGCTCAATTTTATATTCCCTCTGCAACAATAAATTTCCTGATTAAAAAAAAACCCAAAGCATCTGATCATTCAAAATATGGAATTGACACAATCTGCTGGGGTTTTTTTTCTGTTGCTGATATTGATTCCTCTAATCAGCAACTTTGACTTCCAAATGGGTAGACTAGATGACACCACCTGATCTGGGATCATGTCAGCAGCTGTTAACAGTTCCAGATGCTTCAGATGAGGAAGCCAAAATCTTCAAGATGAGGCTTTGTGCAAAGATGAAATAGTCCATTTCCTTATTTTAATGTTTGCTTTTAAGTCCCTGAATTATGATAGTTTTCACTATCCTTCCTCTTCAGTTCTGCACACACTGTAGTATGTTCTAACTGAGGACATAAACATCTTTTAGCGTCCTCCATCTGGTTTTACTCCTGGCCTCAGGATTATAGTCTAGTGTTGCATCCATTACTATCCATTCTGACTTTATTGAAATATGAAAAGTTTCATCATTTTTGTTTGATGTTGGGATTAATTGAACATCTCTTTGCTGTTGAATTATAATTAAAAATACAAGAATATTAAATGTCTTTCCTGTAGCCACCCATTCAGTTCTTGAATCCTCAAGTTTACATGGGGATTTCTCCATCTTGTTCTTCCCACTTGCTTCTAAAATGTTTCTTTTCAGCTGCTTATTCTTTTTACATGATAACCAGAACAAAAATAATTCCAAATAAGCATGCCACAGGTTCATTTAGCATGCCTTCCTCCATGCTATTCCTGGCTTTGCACTGAAGTTTTCAGTCCAAACTTTCTTTTTTAAACGGTTACCATTAACTTTGAGCTCTGACATCTGTATAAGCATTTCAGGCAATTCTTCCAAAATGTAATATTCACATGAATTTTCATCTGATGTTCCATGACCTAGATCATCTATTTCAGCAGTGGTCTTCAGTCTTCTCTTGTTTTAATTATCCCAAAGAGTTTTGTCATGTTGCAAATGTTGCCACCTCACAGATCATTATTCCTTTACAGACTGTGAATTGCATTAATTACCGAGTACCTTCACTCAGCCTTAGGCCATTCCACCACTTCTTTTGCCATTTCTTTATTTGTCTCCCTGTGTTTCTATAAAAACTTTATCTTCCTGCAAAACAATAAGCTTTGTTTTCACAGGTTCCTACAAAGAGCTTTTCAGAAATAAAGTCTTTTTTGTTCATTTCTGTAGAAGACCTTGCATTTTCTTTGATGGAAATTTTTTTGTTCCTACTATATTACATCCACTTAGGTGTCTAGTACCTACTCATAATTGTTTAAACCAATTCACCCAGCAGTTAAGCAAAGCTCACAAGGGCTGTAATCACAAGATTGTCCAGAGCACTTACAATCTGTTCAGCTGTCTAATACTTCAACAGTGTCTCATTTCCCGTTTGTGCTGTGCCTCCCTGGAGTAAAATCCAGCTCAGAATCAACACTGGATTCTTGCTTCACTTCTGCAAGCTACTGGCAGTGTGACTTTAAATAAGGTTTCTAATCTTTCTACATCATTCTCCTTCCTTGAGTGTGGATGGTGCCTAACAACATCACAGGAACAGATCTGATATGTCTCTGTGTTTGTCTTAGTGCCTGTTTCTAGGGGCTCGTTAGATGTCTTCACCTGAGTAGTAGAAGCTTTGGTACATGACTGCAGAGAAAACCCTGCTCCTGTGTGTGTCTGTGAATACCCCACCAGCTTGCTGAAGATTTCCCTTCTGAATGGGATAGGGAACACTTTGTGGGCTTTGTGGGGCCAGCCGCTGGGGCTTGAACAGCCTGCCTGAAGGAACAGACACATCTGGAAAGCTACACATGAATTTTTTATGAAGCTTGATTATTAACATTTTGCAAAATGCTTGGAGATCTTTGGTAGGAAAATTTTACCACCTGCTAAGTATTAGCCCTCTATAAATATTTCCAAGCAGGGCACAGTTGCCAATGTTTCAGATGGAGATTAACCGTTCTCATGCTGGGCTGGGGGTGACTTTCACAATCAGCCAAATTTTCTTGCTGAACAAATGTTTGACACTGATTATTTTCCTGGGTCCTGTCTCAATAGTCCCCATTGTTTCCTGCCCTAACCTGTCCTTTAAATGGTAATTGTATTCATAGATATAAACATTTTTTGTCAAATGTGTATCTTCTTTCCCAAAGTATCTTGGTATAAATGCACTGGTATGCTGCAGGTATTAGTTTCAAGGTCTTAACATATGTAACATAACTAGAAAATACGTATAATTTGTTCCAGTATTGTAATTTAAAGACTATATTGGTTCTCAACTTTGTGAAGTATTGCACAGGAACTTAACTGCAGAAAGTCTGAGATAAATTACACCACTTGAATTTTGAATTTATTTACACAGTCAGTAGCTTGCAGCAAAGTTCATAGCAATAATTCTACTGGGCACATTATTGTGGTAACTCTCTGGCAGCTTCATTTAAAATATTAGTAGCTGACATCAAAATTAGTGAAACAATTTAGTCCCATTCAAAATTATGGAAGACCAATATGCAAATAGAAGAAATAGAGTTTTAGAAATGTAGAACTATTCTTATTTGAATGCATATGTATTTAAATTTGTATTTAAATAAACACAGCACGGAGACACCAGGCTTTGCTATTTGGTCCTCCTACAGTGTAGACTGGCTTTGATCTCCATGTTCCACATATTTCTTTCCTTGTAGCAGCCGAACTCTTGATTTTCTCTCTGCCAAAGCATCATCTAAATGGCTGTCTTAGCAGCAAAGCTATTCTCTTCTTTTCCACATGCTGGTACTTGAATCAGAAAATATTATTCTGATTTTGTATATTTGTGTAGGATGCTATTTCTCCTTATCTCAGTATGCTGTGTTAAAGACAGAAGACTCAAACTGTTTGATCGTTCATTCTGAATTCCTGGCAACAGCTTAACATACTTTAAATAAGGTGCCCCTTGAGTCACTTTTCACTTAGCATCTCTTCCATAAGTGTACTAGGAAGACATAGGTAAAAATACACAGAATTGTGTTCAGGAGTAATGTTATCCTCCTCTTGTGTGTCCAATCTATGTGACTTGAGATCTACTCCAAAGGCTTGGTTTTCTGCATTGAGGAGCAGTAGCATATAAATAACTATCCAAGGTAGGCTACGTGATGAATTTCATGGGGGATTCCTTGGTTACTGTCTCTCCTATATTAATTCCTCCTTGGAGGGATGTCTTTTTACTGCAGTGGCTGAAAATGAGTCAGGCATGCTCTCAGAGTGTACTTGAGTTTGATATTACCATACAGAGGGCTGATTCAGTTAAGCAGACAAGACAAAGTTTTCTGATGTTTAAAAACACACTTAGTCTTACATATGAGCGATCCCAACTTCAAGGAACAGATTAAAGATATGTGTGGTGGGTTGAAAAAAAAACTACCACAATGTGACACTTAAGTGTGCTGCAGGATTGAACCCCAGAAGTTTAAGATTATGTGAGAACAAGACCTTTTCTATGCTATTTATCCTTCTAAAAATGTTTTCCAAAACACTTTGCCTATCTGTCAAAGAATGAAAAAAGTGCTTAAAATTGACCTTGAGTCAAACAAAGAAGGGAGAGAAAAAAAAACAACCCACAACTTAATTTTTAGTCAAGAACTAAGTTTAATTAATTCATTTAATAAAATTAATTTAAGAGAGTCTCATGAGCAATCTTCTGCTATATTTAGGGCTACTGTGCCATTTGTGTGATATAAAAAAAAATCCAAGCATTAAGAGGAAAAGGTAAAATGAAAAATCAGGCAAACACATAATATAGTATGTAAGGAATAGAACAAGGCATGTTAGCAGCCTCCTCGTATTTCAAGTGAGCAGTTAGACCAAAAAGAAAACAAAAAGCAGGAGCTCCTCTGGAAATCTTAACTTTTGATGTCAAATGTAACTCAAGTAAAACAAGGTTGTGGTGAGGGTGACAGAACTTCTGAGACCTGCGACATTTTCACATTGAAGATAGAATCCCCTGAGTGTTGAAATGAGCGGTTTTTAATTACAATTAAATTGCCAGCAAATTGGGGGCTATCCATAGCAAATTATTTCTGTAACACTTTCAATATTGGGCAGCATATTTCAGAGACGAGTGATAGTAATGAGTGTCAGCCATAGATCCGCAAGCTTCAAAGTGCAAGACCTGTGAACATTTTCTGTGCTGCAGCTGATGTTAAAAGCTGATGTAAGGCTGGCCAGCGTGGGGAACCACAGCTTTCCATACTCTGGAAAAAGCCAGGATCTGATGCAGCACCATGTTAAAGCCATGGTGGTCAATGAGATAACAGACAGGGAATGAATCAGATTTCACTCAAAAATCTTGAGTCTGTATGCTTACAGAACAAAGCCTAGGACCCCAAAAAATCCCCTAAGAGTCTAGCTTCACTGAAGACTACAGCAGACAGCACAGATACACGAGCCAAACTTAAATTAGTGAGCTTTTAGTAGAGCAAATTAACCTGTTTGGGTCTTCATGCTGCCATATACAACTAGCTTAGCATATGAGCCCACTCTCAGAAATATAGTTATAGCTGCTTTAGTTTATGAGGTTTAAACTAAGGTGTACAATCTTGCAACTGGGACATGCTGGATGCTTAGGGACCAACAGACATCCCTTCTAGTTGTAGCAGTTGTGGAAAAAGCTCATGCCTTCTGTCGAAATGAGCTGGGTAGCTTCAGCAATTTAAATAATAACTCTTCATTAATCCATCCCATTTTCTAGAATGGTTTAGGAAATGATCACACGATGGAGGCTGATGCTGTCATTAGGGTAACTAACCTGACAGACAAGAAAGAGTTTAAAGATTCCTTGGAGAGATGAATGTTGTAGGCAAATTTGCGCCTGACAGAGCTGCCAGAACCAGCTTTCTAAGCCTGTTGCTCTGCACACCAGAGGATGTGGCTAAGTGCTTGAGAAACAAGCACCACTGCTAGTGGCAAAGCTTTTGAGAAACTGAAGAAGTTAGACAGGTCTCTGGAAGTAATCACAATGCAAAGTTTTCTGACACCTGCTCCAAGAGAGACAGTGGCACAAGTCCTTTTTGAGTTGTGTGGAAGCAATATGCATGTCACAAGAGTCAGTGCTGTCAAAAGGAAAGGGAAGCAAAGACTGACAGCCCCACAGTTGGAAAGTTTCATGCTCTCATTTTCCAGAGTTCAGGTTTGGCTGAAAGTGACTATCAGCCACAAGGACCTGGCAAATAGTACTTTAAAGATGGAGATTCAGCTACAGATATAGGTTTTGCAATTTAAATGTAAACCTAGGAAAGTTTTAGTGGTTGGAGGCATAGTCTCTCATTCAACATAGGGACATAGTCCCAAATTCAGAGTCAGATTTGTTATGAATCGGGCAGATTAAAAGCAACAGTTAAAAACAGAATACTGACTTTGATTGCCAAAACTGCTCTTATACAGAAGTCTCTTACAAAATGTAATTAATTTACATACTGTACCCAGCACATTATGCCATCTTCTCACAGAATCACAGAGACATTCCGATTGGGAAAGACCCTCGGGATCATGAAGTCTGACTGATAACCCTACTCTACAAGGTTCACCCCTAAACCATATCCCCAGGCACCACATCCAAACAACCTTTAAACACACGCAGAGTTGGTGACTCAACCAGGTCCCTGGGCAGCACATTCCAATGCCTGACCACTTTTTCTGTGAAAAATATTTTTCCTAATGTCCAGTCTAAACCTACCCAGTCACAGCCTGAGGCTGTTCCCTCTTGTTCTATCACTAACTAGCGGTGAGAAGAGACCAGCACCAGCCTCTCCACAATATCCTTTCAGGTAGTTGTAGACCATGATGAGGTCTCCCCTCAGCCTCCTCTTTTTCAAACTAAACAGCCCCAGCTCCTCCAGTTGCCCTTCATAAGATTTATTCTCCATTTCTGATAATCATACTAGAGTTGGGGGAAGCTCTTAGTGCCAGGTGAATGCTTAAAGGCACTGGAACAGCTGTTTTTAAGATGTTATTGATAAAAATATAAAAATGGACAGAGGAAACTTATTTAGGGATTGAAATCTCCAAGAGAAGAACTACAGATTTGTCCTGATCCTAAACAAATGTTACCATTAAGGAAGTAGTAAGACTTGTCACACAGCACAGCAAGTACTTGTCTCCAGTAAAAAGGAGAAACAGACTTGCATGTCTTGGCTGGAAAAGGAGAGCACACAGTCAGCAATCCCTTAGTCCTAGACATGTATTTAGAGTATTCTCATTGTCCGGAGATGGCATTGCTAGAAAACATAACTGCTTGGAAAGATGACATCTCAAACTTGATTCAATATTCTAAGCCTGTGGGATACTGTGGTAGTTTCAGGCTGATGCCTAGAAAATTTTTCACAGATGGAGTAGCAAATTGGTAGAATGTAAATAAAATTACCATTGGATGCAAAAGGGAAAATGATAAAGTCTAAATAATGCCATTGTCTCATACCTAACATAAAGTTAGTTGTATAAACGATCTCTCTTCTCTTTTCTGATTCTCCACTCTAGCAGATACTAGCTGGTGCTTTTGCTTGGGTGTTGCTGACCTTGGCTGCATTCTTCTTGTGGCTAAGTACTAAGAAGCTACTCTCTGCTCTTCTCTCTCTCTCTCTTTTACCTTGTATAGTGGGGAGGAAGGGACCAGGGGGAGGGAAGCTATTAATAGCTCCCTGGTTTTGTCCAGGGGGGTTCTTGTGTTGTTCATAAATTGCAAATACATGTAAATATTGTATGTTTTGTACATATCCATTGCATTTCATATTTCTAGATTGTAGTTTTGCTTGTAAATGCAGCTTCATTTGCTTTTCATCTGAGCTAGTCTGGCAATTTTATGTTGGGGGTTAATTTCAACCCACCACATAACACCTGATACAGCAATGTCTGAGAGGTATCAGGTTTGTGTTTAACCATTCTGTTCTGAAATATGAGTTTATTAATATAAGATTAACCTCCATTATCTCCAGCCTCTGAAGGTTAGCAGAAACCATGTTAAAGAATATACAGGAATGGATGCCAATTCTGATCCATACTTGGTACTATTAAATAATGGAGTGGTACCAATGTAACATGGCTTGTTACTTGCTGATGTTCACAGAAAACTGAAAATGAGTGTGTGCTTTTGAAAGGCTATTAGGAACCCATGTCAAAGTCACAGCAACCAGTAGGTATATGGGAAAAACAAAAAGATGGAGTGGGGGACAGTAAAAGGGAAGCATAATCTGGGGGACTGAGAGCTGTCAGCATTTTGTAAAAAACACTTGCGAGAACATCCGTAATGAAAAGCAATGACTGTGAACAGCAATAATGTCACAAGACATATCCTGTGGTCAGAGACAAACTTGATACACCAAGTGTGCATAGGCAGAGAAACAGGTAACACTTTCTCCAGAGGAGGAGTACCAACACTAATTCTAACAGCCCACAGCCACAGCAGGCTAAGATGAAGTCATTTCAGAATGTGGCACAACTGGAGCTAACAGACTTGCTGTCATCCTACAGCAAGGGTATTGGTACTCTGGGAGAGATTTTCAATTCTGTGATTCATGCAGGGTACCTCAGAGATTAACTGAATGTGTGTTTGTTCATTAAGTCAGATTAAGTTAGTATCTAGAACTTCCTTATTATGTTAATATTTAATTTCAGGATGCAGAGGGAAGTTGCTGAGAACCATGTCTTTAAGAGCTTCTGGCTTGATCCAGCTGTTAAATGCAAGCTACAAAGCACAATATTCTTGTTAAGAGCTCACACTCTGAGTAAGGCAGATCGCTATCAAACTCAGTGGTGCCTGTCGGTCGCAGGACAACCCAGACACATGGAGGAGACTTTTCTTTCACTTCTGTTGAAAGTGAAATCCAGGTAAGAAAAAAAAATACATTTCTCATTACCTTTTTAAAAGCTAGTATTTCTTTCTTTCTTTCTTTCTTTGAGGGCATCCATTACTATACTAATGGAATAGTTTAAAGCAACCTCTCTGAAAGGTCAGAGGCAAAATATCCCTACTTTTTTTTAATGGAAAACCTAGGAACTTTGTTGGAGCTGCTCCCTGTCCGCCCTACACCCAGCATATCCAGGAGGATTATGCCCCAGAAGTGCCTGTACCTATTGACTGGATGTAAAGGAAGCCCAGATAACTATTTCAGATGTAGACTTCCATACCATTGGTGTCTAAAATGACATGAGATGATTCATATTAGAAACTCACAAGATGAGAAAACAGAATTAATGATCACTTGTCAAAATCTTGGGTTGCCTGACCAGCTGTCATTGGTTATAGCTATATACAACTATATGCATTCCATTCCTGGTTTGCATGCCCTTCACATTCTTGAGCTGACATGATTCTGGACAGGTACAACTACTGTGGGCCACATCTGCTGCTATAATCATTGCAGTTCCGACCAAAGGGACTAATGGAGGGGCAACACAACCACCATCAGGCCTAGTACTATGAGTCACAGCTTTTCCACTTGTGGTAAGCTTTACACATTGCTTTACACATGAGCTTTACACTGACAATTACTGTAACTAAGTACTTAGCAGTTAATTATTAGATATCAGTGCTAAGTTAGAAGTTTTTTAGACAGCATCTCCTCTCTTCCAAAATCCTGTTTTGTTCTTCTTTGCAAGAGTCAGTTATTATGTCAGTTATTATGACTGAACTCCTTAGCCTCCTGTCTAAGAGTTGTCCTTTATCCAAAACTAATGACTGAGCACAGGCACACCCAGTGCCTGTGGGTATGGAGCACACAATGGAATTTGTAAATCTTCCTCAAAGCAAATCCAAATAGCAAGGGAGTCTGAGGGATTTGAAAGACACAGTGACAGCATGATGAGGACACTGGTATATTGCTGCTCTGGGCTGGCCTCAGAGATGCTTTTCTATTACTGTGGATGTTACAGCCCAGAGGTTTGGGTGGACTGTCACCAACAGGGATGGCTTTAACTAGCCTAAAACCACTGTACTGCAAGTGGGTAGTTCAGATTCTGAGTGACAGGCAACAGAGCTACCTGTTCCATAGGCTGGGGAAGACAAGAGATGTTACATTAGGTCTGCCTTCTTCAGTATCAGAGCCCTAACTTAAATTCCTTAAGCTCTACAGTGACTAAAGAATAAATTATTTAGAATCAATAGACATGTGTTACTTCTGGCTCTTTTCCTCACAGAAAACATAATTACTCCTAAAGCTTTGTTCCCCTTAATTTACAATACAAATACAATCTTCAGAGTTTAGTTCTGTTAGGTGCTTTTGTGTTACTTGTGCTAAGGATATCATCAGCATCAGACAGAGCTTCTGATTAGGAGTTATCATCCATAAAATACTAAGTTAGAATAGCCATTTGCATTTCTTGAAAAAAGGTTCATCTATTTCCATGATCATTGGTTTTCCTCTGCTCCCATGATAAGGAAGGAGCAGAGATATTGCCGTGGGTATGATACTGCCACACACCTGAAGCTATGAGAAAACGGAGGGCAAAGTCTTGTCTCCAGGTGACCACTGATGGCCAAAAAAAAGCTGCAGGTGAGCATATTGACC
This sequence comes from Dryobates pubescens, assembly GCF_014839835.1. Taxonomy (NCBI): domain Eukaryota; kingdom Metazoa; phylum Chordata; class Aves; order Piciformes; family Picidae; genus Dryobates; species Dryobates pubescens. The sequence goes on along the minus strand of NC_071623.1, from coordinate 15,076,468 downwards.
TCATGTATAAACAACAAGCGAAGTATCACAAGAGATGACACTTTACTGAGAGGTAAATTTGTTCACCTGTGTGTCAGTCTCCTGTCCTAACATTAAGATCCTTCTCCCACTTCTTTGCACCATCTGTTACATTCTCCATTAACATTCCTATAATGAAGGCAAATAGGGCAGCAGTCCTGAAAATAGTCTCACACATAGCACACAAATGCCTTTTGCCAAAGGAAAAAAATGTTTTCTTTTGTGGAAGTATTTTCTTCCTCCTAAATGAAAATCTCTGCTGAGATTCAGACCATGTGCATTGTACAGGTGATCATCAGAGGAGTATGGCTCAAGCCTACAAAGGAAGAGATCAAAGAGATACTTGTGTTGGGTTTAGAGAGGGCTTATTATGGAGTGTGATTCTGGTTTTTCCTCCCTCTGCTGTCTCCAAATTTCACTTTCACAGCAACTTTTTAGCTATAGCTGGGGTGTCAGGCTCTCACCACAATGGTGTGTGCAGTGGCCTTGGACAAGAATGCCCATGGCCAGTCTCCGTGGATAGCTGCCAGAGTGCTGCTGCCAACATAAGCCATAGGGAAAAAAAAAAGAGCTTATTTCTCTCCCAGTTTTTCTCTCTGTCAGATCAGAATAGCATTTCATGGGACACATTAAAACACAACATCTTTCCCCTCTAGGACTTTTTCCATGCCAAATTTCAAAGATCTGTAGCAAATGATCTATGAATTGGGTTTCTGCAGGCAAAAGGTTTACAGGAAGCTTTCTCAGCGGTAACTTGGCCAGTCTGAATCAGGAAGTCAATACCAACTCCTTCCATTGCAGATGGTTTTGTTCTTGAAGGATAACAGTCTCAAAGTTTTAGTGTGAATAAGCATGCAGTGTCAGCATAACAACACTTCAGAGAGAGAAAGCATAAGGAAGAGGAAGAAAGAGGTGGGAAGTAATGAAGCGGCCAGACAGAGCAGTGCTTGCTCACTTCTGTGATGATACTCCAGCTAAAACCAAAACAAAAATCAAAAAAATAAAGAGGAAAGGGGCAAAAGCTGAGAAAACCAGGAGGAAAGGGAAAAAAGGAGGGTGAAAAGGAGGAATAGAGAGTACTTGCCAAGTAGTTATTTAAAGAACTATCATTCTCTTCCAAATTTATAAAATATGGTAAACTTGGCTTGCTCTGAGGTTATAGGATAATAAGCTGTATCTAAGTTTTCAGCTGTAAGCCTTGTTAAGTTTTGGGTTCTGTTACTACACATTAATGGAAATAGTGATCTGATAAATATAGTATGAAAAGGTAGGTATCTCAAACCTCATAAACACAGTTTGGAAAAAAAATGGTTGGAAGCAGGAGGACATAATAAAGGACACAGCTGGAAATTAAAAATTAAGCATAGGATGAAACTAAAAGGCTGAGAACATAAGAAATGCCCTAATGGATCCTTCTAGCCCGACTTACTCAATAGGGGATAGTCTGAGATCAATAACATAGCAATCCTGGGTAAGGATATTCTTTGCATTCCAGGTATGCTGATGCTTGTGGTTTCCCAGAATGTGGAGAAGCTGATTGTGTAATTTGTAGAATGAACATTTTTAAAAATAAAAATGGAGCAGCGGTAGTAGGAGGTAGTTTAGAAAGCACATCAAAGCCTCAACACTATCTGCTGTCAGTTCCCCTTCCACTTTCCCAGCATCTAGGTTTGCTGTACCAGTGGTGTTCCACTGCACACCTGCCCATTCCTTCCAGTATTTGTTTATAGTGATGTGTCATCCCTGAAATGGTCAGATTGCTTTATGAACCCTATGATACTATTGGTGTCCACTGCCTTGTGTGGCAGCAAGTTCTCAGTGTATATAGTTTTTTTGAAGCAGTATGTTCATGTATCTGTCTTTAACTTCCTTCCTCCTTGTTTTACTGAGCTCCCCAAAGTTTTAGTATTGCAGGACCTGGTGAACAACACTTCTGCCTTCACCTTTACTATCTCCATGGTCTTGTAAATCTTGACCATATCCTACCCCAGGTGTTTTCTCTACAAATTGACAGATCTCAGCCTCTTGCCCTTTCCTGGAAAGGCAGAGATCTCATTCTTGGTTTCTTTTTGTTGCTGTTCTCTCTCTGTTCCTTTGCAGACTCCTTTGTGTCCTTCTGGAGACAGGGAGGCCTGAAATGTTGCAGCCCTCCAGTTGTGGATGCACCAGATCTTAATATGGAGGCAAAATGACACCTGCCTTATTTTCATGCTTGTCCTGATATGCCCAGTATTTTATTGGCTTTTTTTGACCATGACTACACCCTGCAGCAATGGTTTCAGAGAACTGTCAGGGTGAGTCTAATGGCTTTTTCCAGAGCTGTAACTGCCAGTTTCAAATTGAGCATCACTCAGGGATGATGTGGATGTGGATTTCCTATAGATGCACTATTCCTCGCCATTTATCTGCACCAAACTTATTCTGGGCACTTACCCAGTTTTGCAGGGCTCTCCTGGAGTTCCTGTTAGCACCTGTCCCCTCAGAAGAGCTTAGTATGTTTCTACAAAAGATAGCAGGGGGGTGAGAAAGACATAAAAGTACAAGGGGGGGTGGGGGAGCAGGTGTTGTAGGGTTTATTTTGTGTAGGGTATTTGGGGGGGGGGTGGTTGTTGTTTATTTGTTCATTGGTGGGGTTAGGTTTTGGTGGGTTTTGTTTTTTTCTCTTTCAGTACTAGCTTGTAGAATTTTTATATTCTCCTTATGATGTGTTTTTTAATTATTTTTCTGTATATAGGTGCATGACTATAGCATATGGTTGCAAATTTCTGCTTAGAACAGTGATGAAAACATAACCAGAATTCTGAGTGGTTTCTATTACCTGGTTTTATCAACTACAAAACTTGTAAGGTCTTTTTAATTTAAAAACATTTCAATAAAAGCCTCATGAAGAGATTTCCTCCACAGTTCTTATTATTTAATCCATATCCATCAATGAGGAAAAGCTGCAGCTGGGGAGAGAAGAAATAAGCGTCTCCAGTAATCCAATCACAATTGTTCACGGGTACACTGTACACAAAAAGGGGAAAAATAACCAGAATGGCAAGGAGTAACTGAAAAAGAAACTCCATTAAATGGAGTTTTGTATAATTTTAAAGTTTTTCTCTGTCTTCTGATGTTGCCATCTGTTCCTGCGTGGGACTATTTCACCTTTGGAAATTGACTTTGAAGGCTTACAGTGACCTGCTTTGATAGTATCAGATCAGCTGAGTTTTGGTTTCATTTACTGCTTATCTTCACCAGTGTTACTGTGATTTATATCTAAATGTAACTACAGCCTAATTACAGACAAGGAACATGACTTTTCCCCTTACCATTCCTTGACCAAGACTTGGCTCATTACTTGACCTGGCACTTTCTCCCAGCACGGTCAGTATGAGCCGAAAGTCTAGTGAAGGGCAGGTAGTCACCATGTCTGATGGGCAGCCGAAAAGAACTCCTCATTCAAAAGAGGCAGTTCTTAGCCGATTGCCTGAAAAAACAAGGTTTATGTTTGCACGTTTACATAGACATCCAAGCTTGTGCTTTTCCCAGGAACTTTTGAACCTGGGGGACAATTTCAACAGAATTAGGTGAGGGCAAGGTACGGATCCCAGAGATAAGCTCCAACTGTCCTTTGAAGATAGGGGGGCTCCAGAAAGGAGACCTGATAGTGTTTTCAGCAAGGAAAGGTGGCAGTGAAAGTCCCCTTCTCATTGAACAGTAGAGAAACAACACGGTAGAGGAACTTTAAAAACAACAACAACAACAAAAAAAACAACAAAACCAAAACCACAGTAGTTCACTAAGGGGAAAAATGCAGTTGGAGATTTATCTTCCTGGACAAACATCGTTCACCTGTTAAGACATGCCTTCATGGGAAACATGGCCTCCTTAATTACAGTGTGGCACAACCTGTGCAGTGTGCTACACCTGAGCTCTGCAGCTGCAGACTGCCACAGAGTAGATTTCTAAGCTGATTTAATTACATACCTTTATAAGAAGTATCCAGGCTTACTCAAGGGTTGGCTGACAGCTTTTTGCAGTTCTTTTGAAGCACGGTTTTTACAAGAATCGAATGTGTCTGTGTCTTTTGTGATCAGAACATTGTGCCTTTTCATTGCAAACAAAATATATTTCTCTTGCCCAACATATGAACTATTTTCAGTTCATAGAATTTGCACTCTTCAGTGACATGCTAGTTTGTCAGACATCTGGAAGGCCTTCAGTACTCTCACTTACCAAGTGCCAACAGTGTCAGTGTCAGTATCATCCTCAAACTTTTTACGAGGGAGTGAATTAATACCCAGGTTAGAGATCAAAGTACCCAGAGTCATGTTATACTTGGAATCTGAGGCACAGAATTTGGTGTTTCCTACATCTTTTGGATTACAGAACACTGTCAAACCCTTAAATTTCTTGTTCGTCGTCATGTATCTTTCACACCACACCTTAAAATGAAAACACTGTAAAGGCTGTTTGGATGTGACTGATAACTGTGGTTCCATAAACAACCTTTGAACAGCTTACCTATCCTGTGGCTCACCAACAGTGGGCAGGAGGTATGTGCACACCCTGCATACCACAGCCAAATAAAGCTTGAAAACCCCACAAAGATTTTAAAATTGGGTTTTCTGGTGTCGAAGCACACTCAGCTATTCTGTGACTCTGTGACTCTTTCAAAATAAACTTTGGAATTGAACTAGAATAGTGGTTTGCCTGAAAATACACCACCTTAACCTGTCAGCCTAGAATCTGACAAGCAGGAAATTCAAACACCTGGCAGTGGTTTGGGGAAGGCTTCTATGGAATATTAAGCATTTCTTTCCTGTGAATAGTCAGTGTCATTTTCTTGATCTTTCCCTATGAAGAAGTCCCTCTCCAAGCTCTGAAACAAGTCGAACTGTTTTCAGACCAACCATTACCCTTGCCAGTAAATCATTCCAGGCATCAAGAGTAAAGTTTCTTGTGCTTGTAGGGCAAACATTATTCACAGAATCATAGAATCAAGCAGATTGGAAAAGACCTCAGAGATCATCAAGTCCAACCTATTACCTAATACCTAACACCTCATGACTAACTAAACCATGGCTTCAAGTGCCACGTCCAATCCTTTTTTGAACACCCCCAGGGTTGTTACATACTTTACAGCAAGATGTTGGACATGTGTGTTTCAGAATTTAAACCTTTAAATAAAACACAGAATCTGTACGGAGAGGTACTAGATACATGAGTGAAAATCAAGAATGTCTGTCTGTGAAAGGGAAAAGGAATGACTACTTTCAAACTTGTGGCTGAAATTCATGATCACAAACATCTGTATATGCATTGCTTAGACAGTCATACTGTTGGGTATTGGCTGCCAGCAAACAAATGCTCGTAATTTTTGAGCCCTGTCAGTCTGAAACTGAGTTACAGCATAGTTCTCATTTGTTCTAGCAATTGCTGATGTAGTGGCATCCTTGCTGCTTTTGCTGGTTCAGTATGTAATTTTTTATGATATAGATCTCCACACAAATCCCAGTTCAGCTTCTTCTCATTCAACTCTAACCCAAGCAGCAGTTGTTCTCCCTCTCCCCCTGCACTGAATGCAGAAAACTGACACATTTGTGGTCTTTGATAGATTTGCCTTGCTTCTTGCCAGCCTAAGCAATGAATGCCACAGCTGTTTTAACAAGCCTGGCTCCTTTGCTCCAGAATGGGATAAAAAACAATTATAAAGGGAAGTTCAGCCCATCTCATAAGAAAAAGCATCTGCTACCCTCCCTCCTGGAAGGTAGTATTCAAGTATATGTCAGGAAATGAACCACCTCTCAGTGAAAGCTCATTTTTGTTCATTATCTTTCAAGAAACTACTTTCTCCTAAAAACTCTTAACACATGAGCCTGTGCTCTGAGACCCCATCCACCAGCAGAAACCTGTGTTTATGTGCTGTGTCATCCCAGAACAGACCCAACTGCCCTCCAATGTTCTTAGAAGTTTGTTCTACAACATTTTTGTTCAAAGCCATCCATGTACTGTTTGATATTCCTTATTTTCAGTTTAATCCATTGCACCCAGGTTATGTGACTCTCAGCAATTGGTACCCAGAGGAAGGCAAGACCTCTGTGAAATGACATTGCTAGAGTGGCAAAAGCACTTAACTCAGCTTTGGAAGGGATCTGCTAAGAGCATTCTTCTTCCTTGTGTATTTTTGCATCTCAGAACATTAGGGATTAGAAGGGACCTTGAAGATCACGTAGACCAACTCCCCTGACAGAGGAGGATCACCTACACTACATCACACAGGACTTCTTCTGGGCTGGTTTTATCTCCAGAGGCTCCACAACCTCCCTGGGCAGCATGTTCCACTGTTCTGTCACCCTCCCAGTGAAAACCTTTTTCCTTCTTGTAAATTTCTTACCGTAGTGATAGCTTTGGCTCAAAATGTAAGTAAACACTCACCCACTTTCTAAAACTCACTATCGTGAGGCCTGTGGGGTACACATCATTCACATTTTTAGCTGTATGAAATGTAAGGAACAATTTAAATACATTGGCTTTTTGTTGCATACCAAGTATCAGTTGGTGTTAACATATTTTTTAAGTGTTTGTATTGCATAGAGCATAGACTCATGGCAGTGCCTCTCACCTTGAATGCTACTATTGTGGAGGCAAGAGATGTAATTATTTTCTCTGCTTTTCTTATTTATTTCAATTCACTTTGACACAGGAATCAGGTGATGAGGTGATGAAGTGTTGTCAGCTCTACATTTTTAAGCCAACCTTTAAACCATTCAATCAGATAATTCTGCTTTGACAGATTTTTTCCTGTGTGGGGAACAACTGTATAGTTTACCTTTGTCAATGAGTTTGAAGAAGTTGCATGTATGCTAAAGTACTTAGGCAAAAATAAACGCTTTGCAAACTGCAACAGTTGCTGGTTAAATCCTTCCAAGGAGCTTTGCTTTCTGCCACAAACCATCCAACTAAAAACTTGGAAAAGCATACAAGCACAATGTACCTTCCCCTTACTAGTTCTCTGTGCAACACGTTAAAAACCATAGAATGCAATCTGTGAGGTAAGCACTGGGTGTTTCAAAATAGGTAAGATGTCTCGGACATTGTTTTTATACGGCTGTTGGGAGAATAGACAGCTAGCAGTTACTTGCCCTGGTGGAAGAGTGGATTTAACAGTACTCCCCAAAGGTTCTTTTAATGCACTACTTTTAGGGCTAATAAGATGTCTGCTTTCTCAGTAACAAAACATGGTTCAACTCATATACTCCCGGACGGGGGGGAAAAAAGGTACTTTAATCGGCCTTGGACAAAGCTCTTCAAGCCGAGTTTTGCACAGAGATTCTTTATTACTACAGCAGAGTTTGTGGAAAGGAGAAAGGCTGCCCGTCGCTACAGACCATGCGTGTGTGTGCGGAGGCGCCGGACCCTTCATCCAGGCAGCGGCTTCCTCGACTCGCTGAGGGGGAAAGCAGCAAGTCGTCTCTTCCCGCACCTTCCTAATAGCCACACGTTCTCCAGCTCCGGGCCGCGCTCCCCCGCACCCCACGGCCCCAGCGCAGCAGGGCTGCCGGTCCTTCTGCTGCCGACCCCGCACGAATCCCAGACGCTCTGCCAGGAGCGGGCGACGGAGCAGGAGATAAGGAAGATCGGTACCTGAACCCCGCCCGGCCTTGCTCGCCGCTGCCGCTCCCCCCGCCCGGGCCCGGCCGCGCCCTCACGCACCGCAGCCGCCGGCACCGACAGCCACCCTGCCGAGCCCGCTCCCCGCGCCATGACGTCATCCCAAGCCGCGCCTGCGCACACCGACACAACCGACCTCTCCTCTCCCTCCCCGACCCCCCAAAATGACTCGTGGGCGTGGCCCCGCGCGATTCTGGCGGGGCGGGGGGAATGGGGTGGGGAGAAAGGGAGCGGAAGCGAACGTAGCCCCCCGCGTGCGTGCGTGCCGCGCCTGCTCGGCCTGCCGGCGCGCTCCCGAGCGCCCCGGCACCCGCCCCCGCGCCAGCGGCGCGCGCCGTGACGGGTTTGCGTGACGGTGGCCGGGAGTGCGCGCGTCCGCCCCCCAGTAAAGCGAGCACCTATCGCGGCCGCTGCCGCCGCTGCCGCTTCTCCTCCTCCTCGCGCCCAGGAGCGTAATCAACGGCCGCGCTTGCAGCTCCCCTCCCACTATTATCCTCCCTCCCGGCGCGCGCCCCCCGCCCGCTCGGCCGGGAGCGCGCGGCCGCCCGCCTGCCCGCTCGGCGAGGGAGCGAGACGGCGCTGCCGCCTGCCGCCGGCCTCTCTCCCCGCCGCACCGATTCCCTCTCCATGGACCTCGCGCCGCCCCGCTAGCCGGATCTGCCCGCCCGCCGCTGCCGCTGGGGAGTAGCCGGCTGAGAGGGGGCGGGAGGGGGGTGGGGGGCGGAGGAAGGTGGGGTCGCGGAGTGTGTGACACGCGCGGGGAGCGGCGGCGGCGGCTGCGGCCCGCGGGAGGAGGAGCAGGGAGTCCCGGCGCGGCCGCGGGAGCCCCCGGGCGTGCGGCGGCGGCGCCCCAGAAAGGTGGCGGCGGTGGCGGCAGCAGCTGCGGTAGCGGTTGGGATTTACCGTGGTGGTGGCGGTTGGCGCTGACCAGCAGGGGAGCGCGCCGCGCGGCGGGGACCGTGCCCGCGGCCCCCCCTCCCCCCTCCCTCGTCCCCCCTTCCTCTCTCCCTCCTGCCCCCCCTCCCCGGGGCCGCCGCCTCTCGGGCTGATCCCCCCCGCCCGGACCATGGCCGACGACGACGTGCTGTTCGAGGACGTGTACGAGCTCTGCGAGGTGATCGGCAAGTGAGTCCCGCGGGGAGCGGGAGGCGGGCAGGGCAGGGCAGGGCGTGTGCGCCACCGGGCAGAGCGGGGGAGGGGGTGGCGGTGCCCCCGTGCCCAGCCCCTCCCGCTGGGCACGGGCGGGGGGTGGGAGAGAGAAGAGGGATGCTCTGCTCGGCACCCACCTGAGTCGCCGCCGCCGCCAGCAGGTCCGTGCGAGCGGTGCGGGATCCGGGTCCCCCCCTTGACTGGTGGCGGTGACACGGCGAGTGCCTTCGCCGCGCTGCCCACCTTCGTTATTACACGGGAGGCAGAAGGGGGAGAAGTGACCCGATGTTTCCTCAGCCACCATGATTAACCGCCTAACCATCACTCAGGCTGGCAGCAGCAAGCGGCAACCACTTCCCACCCCTTTTCTTCTCCTCCCCCCTATATCCCGTTCCTGGCACACCCATCAAGGATTGCCTATTGGGGAAAGGAAAGGGAAGATATCTCTCTGAAGATCCACCTATTCACTGGGTGTCTGCATATTTGTGCGCCAGGTGCTGGGTTTGCCTCTTCTTTGCTGCATAATAAGCAGCTTGTTAGTGGCAGTACTAGTGACGCTCGGGTAGTGCTCAGTTTTTGTCTAGAGCTTTCCCTCCACTTATTCCTGTGGAAATAGAGATGTATAAGGCAGTAGGAGTGCTTGGCCTCTTGAGTCTTATTATGCAACTACTATTAAACCAGTGTTCGAGGCTTGTATCAGACCTAGGAGTTGAGGTAGTTGCTAACGTTCTCCATCTGCCTGCTTCGGGTTACCGCTGTTGTAGAGTGGGTGAAAATGACAGTTAAAGTCTCACTGTAATCGCACCAAGAAAATGCAGAGAATCCCCCAAATCAGATGGCGATACAGAATTAAAGCTGAACTCCATCTGTCCTCCCTCCATATTTTAGTGACTATTCAGTTTCAAAAGCCATTTTTTATTGATTTTTCATCTTTCGTGTATTTTCTGTAGTTGTGTCTGTGTTGCAAAATGGACATGAAAGATGTAGCAATATTGTGACTTCCTAATTTTCTCTCTGTTTCTGATTCTGAAGCTGAGATTGCTGTAGTGACACCATTCAGTGTGCTGGCAGATTTTTCTTCCTGACAATGAATTTTATAAGAATAATTGTTCACTATGTTTTGATTATAAACAAAGATTATTTTTTTTTCTGGCTGCATTCTTGTGCCTGCTCTCCACTGGTATGCTTTTCAGTTGATATCAAGTGCTGTCTGTTTTCAAAGCTAGAGCTAAAAATATTCTAGAATTAATCTTTCCTTGGGATTATACTAAAATGCTAGACTTGGACATAGCAGGTGACTTTGTTGTCAGCAGAAGTTTCAGCACTCAGTTCTGTCATTTCACACACACAAACAACTTTTTAAAATACTAAGCTTAAAGGGCCTTGTTTGCTGTCATAAATGGTAAGCATTTGCTTTTGCTTAATGCTGGTTGTTGGTGAGGAGCTTCTGCAGCTGAGAAACAAAACTCTCGTTATTAAACACGTTTTGAAGACGATTTTGGCACACTCCTTATACAAGTGTTTTTATGCTAACCACTGCAGTTCGCACACTATTTTATTCATACCAGATTACCTACTGTTAGAAAGAAGGTGCAGTGATTATGCATGACCACACACCCTTTTAGAGAATGAATGATTTACAAGGGTCCAGATGTTTGCACATCTCAAATGACTTATGGGTTTCCGATTGGAGAATTCTGAAGAGAGAACTCAAAAGCTGGATTAGGTATTAGCTACGTAAGTTCCACGTGAGATTTAGGTAGTATTGATAGTATTGTGATGTAACTAGTTATAACAGATAAATATCGAGTCACAGTACCATGATGATGCCAGGAGCACTATAACAGACCCAGGATGGATAACTGAAAATAACAGCAGTGATGGTGTGAAGGGTAGCTTGCTCATTGTGATTCCTCAGGCTTTTACACACAGATGTTGTGTCAGTCCTGAAAGAAACATTTGAAATAAAACCCCAATTTCATGTAGAGCTTTATAAATAGCATTCCTGTTTCTTTGCAATACAATGCAGGTGACTTCCAAGGAACTGGGGATGCAGCATCTTTATTTTGCTTGGGGATTTTGCACACTGCCTTTCCCATCTAACCAACTTGAGGAAAGCTGCTGTACGTCTGCTTTGGATTGTTACATATGCATCTTACTAAACATCTTGCAGTGAAACATACACTAAATGTCTGCACGTTCCTGTGATTCATTATTGATTGATACAGTAATTTGGGTCTTGCACATCTGGCCCTGATTGGTGTTTCAGACATGTGAAATATTAAAACATGTAATTTATTTTTCCTGAATAGGTAGTTACCACTGTCACTTAAGGTAGCAAAAGGTATTTTCACAAAGGGTATGGAAAAGAAATCTGTGTCTGTGAAATGTCTGAATACCTCATTGAAGTTCCTATACGATTTACTGGTGAATAAGGTGGTATCTGTTTAGCTGACTGTATTTGGTTTGATTTGTTGAGGCGTATTCTGACCTTTAGGATAACTTTAAACACGTCTAAATATAAAAAGCTGATAAGACTTTGTGGAAGCACAGTGATAATAGGTTTTGGTGTTCTGGAGTGTGGAACAATTACAGTGCAGCAGCATATGAATGAATTAATTGGAATGACAGTGATGGACTGTTTATTATGTGACATTTCATGTGCTTAAATTCTGCAACCATGCATTTTTAATTTTGAATGGGTGTGGGAGAAAAGAAAGGCCAGGATGGGTAGAGATAAATTCTAGTTTGTGTTTCCTTTAGACAAAAAAAGGCAAATCTTAATTTGCATGTATTTCCAATAAACTTTTCCATCACTGAAAGCTATGTGCAGAAAAAAATGAAGTAAGAATCCCAGTTTCTTGGTTTAACTTTTTAAAGTGACATTTATGACACTAACACTGGTCAGGTAGGTTTACTTGACCATTTGTGTTATGTTCTAGGTTATTGTCTTGTCTTCAGACCTGGTTGACATGTGCTTCAAGAAACATAAATTATATATCTTGGGGTAGCTAGTAGCAATGAAAAGCACAGGTGTGCTTTTTTTTTAAAACTTGCTTCCAGGTAACTTTGAAGAGAATCTCTCCTTGTATATTGATGGGGAAGTGCACAATCTGAAATATCTGAACCTTTTATCATGTTGATCAGACCGTGCGTTTGATGTCATTCACATATAATAGTGCTTGCTTTTATGTATGCAAAGAATGTCAGAAAGATCGATCGAAAGTGTGGTTTTATTAGAAAAAGGGGGAGATGTAGGAGAAGGATGGGTTTGGGTAGCACTGGAAGGCTGTGTTTAGTCTCTAACTTAGAAAAGAATGTAAGCATCTTGTAACTGAAGGAGAGAAACTGGGCAGAATTTGGTTGGATGTGTTAGAATACTGTTTTGTTATTTTAACTTACTATATGCCTTAATTACACACATGCCAGTAGAATATAACCAATTGATTGCCTTCTAATAGAGTATATAACCTTGCTGTATAACATGATAAACTTCCTCGCCTGCTTACATCTTGTCCTGGAAGCTGTGTTCAGGCTGATCGAATGCCTATACTACAACACTTTATTTTTCATTAAGATTTTAATTCAGAGTGCCTTGAGTTCATAAAGCATGGTAGATGTAGAGCTGAAGCATCTTGGGTATTCATCTTAGGTGAAAACTGTTTGGCGTTTATAATAGGAGCTCCGCATACACGTAGCAGTAGTTTTCCTTAATCCAAAGAGATAATGCTTGTCTTTACTTGGTATTGAATCTGGAAAACCAAAGCATTGCTTTTATGACAGAGTCCTTGTTCTGCAAGGACTTTGCTTTATGTTATCTGATTGTAAGTTTCTGTACCTCTTCAGATTCATGTTGCTTTATGTTAGCATTAGAGAAGGAACATCAAGATGATCTGACCCTCCTAACAGTAGGATAGAAGGTTGCTGAAATTTTTTTCAAATACAATGTAGATACAGTATGATAAAGTTGATAAAAGTGGGGGGGGTTGTATGTTAATTGGTTGCAATTTAAATCATGAGTGTTCCTATGAATAGTCACTTAAACTGTACATTTTTGTAATTTTGTCTTCCATTTCTGGACCACATATATGTACAATCATTGTGCATAGTAGTAGTGCAGTTGTTCGTATTTTTAGTACCCAAGCATAACGTGGTGATTAGAGCTAATACTGTCATAGCTTTTAGGTTGTTCTCTGCCACATGACTCCGTTCAGTCTAGGCCTTTTCTGCACTGCACACTGGAGGATTTTAGTTTGTTTTCATTCCTCCTTCCCCTGCGATGGGATGATTCTTCTTGTTTGGCCTTTTCAGTCTAGTAAAGAGAAGTTAAACAACCTAGTGCATGCAGGTGTTCTCCTCTGCAGCCTGCCAGCACTGCTGGAACACTGCAGGAAGTGAGGGGAGGATGCAAGGTTCTGGGGTGGGAAGTGGGATGGAATTTTTTCTGTTGAAGTATGAAGGTTTGTATCCTAGCGAAGTCAGACAAGAGCATGGTCGTAGTTCCATCGTACGCTGTTACCTTGAAATGGAGGTGCTTTAGATTTAAGCCCCAGTCTAGGAGAGTTTAGGAAAGAGAGGAGAGAGCTCATGGGTTCCTTGTCCAAGAAATATTTTAAAAGTTTTAAGTACTGTGATAACAAAACTATCTAGAAGTATTTTGATGACTTCAGTGAATTGTTTTTCCTTATGACATCCATTTTACCTGCGCAGCCATGAGACTACTGTTGACTCTCAAATGCAAAACCAATGCAATCAACTGATGGGTATAATTTTCACAAACCAAATGAAAATGTGAAACAACTGTATTATGTACTCATTGTTTGGAAATTGTGGAGAGGGGACAGGGAAGGGAACTTCTTTGCAGTATGGGATTTGTCTACTTTAGCTTTTTTAATTTTTTTTTTTTTTAGTACTATTTGAAATACTAGTGTACCAATAAAAGATTCTCAGCTGTTTTCTTTGTTAGAGTGCTTAAGACTAACAGATCATAGTGAACGTGTCCAGAGAAGGGCAACAGGGCTGGTGAGAGGCCTTGAGCACAAGCCCTATGAGGAGAGGCTGAGGGAGCTGGGATTGTTTAGCCTGGAGAAGGCTCAGGGGTGACCTCATTGCTCTCTACAACTACCTGAAGGGTGGTTGTAGACAGGAAGGGGTTGGTCTCTTCTCTCAGGCAACCAGCACCAGAACAAGGGGACACAGTCTCAAGCTGTGCCAGGGGAGGTTTAGACTCGAGGTGAGGAAAAAGTTCTTCACCGAGCGAGTCATTCATCATTGGAATTGGCTGCCCAGGGAGGTGGTGGAGTCACCGTCCCTGGAGTTGTTCAAGGGGAGATTGGACATGGCACTTGGTGCCATGGTCTAGTTGTGAGGTCTGTTGGGACAGGTTGGACTTGATGATCCTTGGGGTCTCTTCCAACCTTGGTTATACTGTGATACTGTGAATATTTGATTCAAGCACGAGGTCATAATGTACACTGCTTCAGGAAAGTGACAGGATGTTATTGGCTGTGTATAGTTGCTAAGTTATTCTGCTGTGGATTGTAGCTTTAATAATGACCTGTTTCTGCATTAGAGGCTCTGTCTACTTAAGAGGTTCAACTGTATCTGAACACAGCGTATATAATATATCTATTTGCAGAGTCCCAACATTTCAATCAGTATTCTTCTTTCCAGTTGTGTGGTTTTTTCTAGTTTTGTTTAGATAAGCAGCTGCATTCTTGCATAGATCCTTATGATGTGAACAAGATGGTTGTAATGATTGGGAAGCATAGGTTTGCTTAAAGGGGGAGTTTGAAGGAAATTAATCTAGGAAAGTGCAAACCGAAAAAGCTTGTGCAAGGGTTTGCAAATACATTTTTGTACTTAAACACCCAAGAGCAGATGAAGTAAGAGAAGGTGAGCAAATGTGTGCAGGCTAGTCCTGAGCAATTTGAGGATGAAAATTGCAAGACCGTCGACCAACTTACTACTGAGATTCTGGAGAAGCTGTTTGTAAGAAGTTGTGGGACAAAAAAAAGCCACCTTTGCTAAGTTAAGGGTTTGATCTTTTTCATTAAAAAGTGGCATGAAATTTCAAGAATGGGAGCTGGACTTTAGCACCCAAGTGATCCTTGATAATCATTTAAATTCAAATGGAATGCTTAAAAGGAAATGCTTCAGCATAAAGAAATACTAGGGAAAGAATAGACCCATATTTCATGTCAACAGCCACTCACCTCCCTAGCTCTCTGGCTGATACTGTGGCCTTTTCTTGATCTCCTATACAGATGTCATGACAATGAAAGGTACTAACACTAACTTGACATTTCCTAAGATCACTCTCCAGAAACTTGTAGTCATATTACATGTGCCATCAAAGAATGGTGACTTTAAAATTGAAAGTGGTTGTTGTTAAAATTAAGTATATAGTGCAAGCTATGGAGTTAATAAAAATAACTCATAGAAATTCTCCTTTTTGCAGGAGTGAGGTTTTTTGTTTTGGTTTGGTTTTGTGTTTGTTTAATATACATTGTGAAGATGTGTATACAGGATACATTACATGCATGGCTGGAATTACCATCTCTAGTAATTTTAAAAGTTGGACCTACCACTTAAGATAGTGTGCTAATATGTCTACCCAAAGAACCCCCCTTCGTGTGTATCAGATAAGCATGTAAGAAGATACCTAGGTACGGCATCCAAAGAATGGGAAGAGAGCTTCCAGTTCAATGTATCTGTAAACAGAACTGTGTTTTAAGTGTCAGGTTAGTAGCTTCTTTCAATAAACTGCTGTATTCTGAGTTACAGTGTTTCTTGGGAGATGTCTACTGGTTAAAAGGAATGGCTTCCTTGTGGGAAACAGAAGTGCTTGGCAAGTTTTGGTGTTCTGTTTACCATAGTGTTACTAGTGCTTAAGCCTTAATCTTACCAATATCTTTTTCTGGAATGAAAACAAATAAGGTGTGAAATAGTTTTGGAGCTTGATGATAGAACCCCTTTGCGTTACAATAAAGGTTTAATTTTTCATGCCAGTTTGTATGAGAAGCAAAAGCACTTCTTCAGAGAAATGAGTAGAAAAATCTTGCAGGGTAAATTTAGGTGAAAAAGGACCAAGGACCTAATGTGACCCCACTTCTGTTAACAAGTGCTTTACTCTTTCACTTTCCTTCACTTTTTTTTGCTAGAATATGGTGAGAAGGGGTGGCCAGAAAGTTACTACATACCTACTGTGTTTTATTTCAATATTCAAGGTACAGCAGGGCCATATTTTCTTTCAGACTTGGGATTTGTCAGAATTCTTCTATTATCAATATTTTGTCTTTTTTTTAATGAAACCAATAGTTAAAACATATGTTTGCCATGTGAATGGATTTTAAATTGACCCATAGTGCTTACACACTTGGAAAATTAATTGTGTGTTCCTGCAGTTCTGAGTATTTTCCTGCCACCAGAGGTGGAAATGTTTTTTTTGTTGTTGTTTGGTTTTGAGTTTTGTTGTTGTTTTGTTTTAAATAAATTTTCACTTGACTCCTTCACCTGTTTCTTTGGCCACTGAATGATCTGTGTAACTGCTTGCAGTTTTGATTTTTGACTAACATCCCCATTTTCTTTTCTGGATAATGTGGACATAGACAGATGCTCCTAGCATTTAATATTGAGTAAATTCCCTAGAATATGGGAATTAAAGTTGGAAAGAACTTGCCTCTGAACAAAGTTTCTAGAAGTAAAAGCTGGGGTGTTAAGTTCTGTATGGCATTTAAATTGGTATAGATGTGTTCTGTTTCAGTTCAGTTGCATGAAAGCACTTTCAGCTAAGTTGAAAAACAAGTTTTGTGTCAGTTCTGCTGCTGTTAAGTTTGAGAAACCATTACAGTTTTAAATTGTATGTTTTCCAGGGAACACATGATTCTTAGGTAGCTCATGATGTCATTTAAACTCACTGTTACTGGGGATTAGAAGGTAGCTCATGTTTGGAATTTTTGTGATTGAAAGAGCATTATGGATAAGGAAAAAAAAAAATCATAGCTGTAGTGAATCTGAGGCTTCTCAGGTACAATGGCCTTTAGGATATTCGCAACTTTATGAAATCTGTCTAGATACCTTCTTATGTGGGTATGTAAAGTATCAGTTTGTATTCTGTGCCTTCAAGAATTGTCGTGAAGTTTCCCAATATTAGAACTGTTATCTTTTAAAAACAAACAAAAACACTTTACAAAGGTAGTACATGGTTCTTCATTTTTGACCCTGAAACTTCTCCTAAATTCTTCTCCCTTTTTAATAGAGTACTGTATTGCTCCTTCCAGAGGGGAAAAAACAACAATAACCTAACAACCAAAACCCTGCAAGAACAACAAAACCCAACCAAACAACAACAAAAATCCCCACCAACAATAAAACACAAACCAAAAGAAAAAAGTTCGTAATATTTCTCCTAAAGGGAGGTTTAACTTGCCTTGACATGTTCCTCCATCTTTGTAATCCCAATTTTGTTTTTTGTAAAAGGGTCTAGGTGTAAAACCTGTGGCTGCATGCAGATGTTCCAGCTTAGAGAAGCCAAACAAAAGGGGATCCTGTTACTTTACTTCCACCTTGTCTGAGGGAAATCCTGCACATTACTGCAAATGTAGTTGTCACCTGCTCACTTTTCTCCCCTTTTTTTGGCTCCAGATGTTGTAGATTCAGAATAGAGGGAAACGGTTCTGAACAGTGGGAAAGCAACATTTACACGTAATTAGTGGGATCTATACATATGTAAATGAATGAGACAGTGAAGAGGAAAGTGATGTAATCTTACCCCCCTTGTCCAAACCACCACTTCACTCTTCTCTTACTTGTCAGGAGAAGGTGGGAATGAGGATAGCCTGGAAAACAAGGAAAACAACTACAAAATGTTCAAGGAATTACATATTTCAGATGTAGAATCTTTCCTGAATCGGTCCTGATCTGACCTTTTCCTGGACCAGAGCAGATCTTTGTGGAACTCTTTAGGTTTGCCAGAATTGAACTTCAATACAGCAGGACCAGATAGGTTCAGATGGGTTTAGGGTAAACATCTGTCTGGTTAGCACCCATCCGGCTGCAAAGCAGCTAACCAGGGCAGGAATTGAGGTGAAATCCTGCATTTCCATAATCCTGCAGCCTCTAAGTATGTAATGATTCCTGAAGGAGAGGTGTGTCAAGTTGTAGCTGGGCTATAGATTCTGCAAATAGGTAGTAGTAGCCTTTGTTCTCTTTCTGCCCCTGTGTGAGGCACTGTGGTAGTATACAAGTGCAATTCTGTAATGTGAGCTGAATTAAGTTCACTGCTTGAAGACGGAAGTCTTGATGTCTTTATGTGCTTCCATGCCCTAGATGATGCACCCTTCTCTGTGCCAGCTTTAGCATTCATCTGATCTATGTAAGCCAGATGCACCACAAAAATGTTCACTTGTTCACTTCTTACTCTGTTTTCACTGCCTTGACTAGATCTACAGGTTAAGGATGGAAAGAGATAAGATGTCTAGGACCCCTCCCCTCTTCCCAGCTTTGACAACAATGGACTGCTAAGACCCTGTCATAAAATGCTTTGTTATTTTTTAAGGCATGTTTGGGTTTTGCCTTCTTTTTTTTTTTTTTTCTAAAAAGCAGAAAAATAGCCTCTGAACTATTTCCTACAATAATTTAGACAGTTGTAAGGAAAGGAAAGGAAAAGAGGGAAAGAGAGACACAGATATATCTAAGAGAGAGAGGAAGAAAGTTGCAAATTAAAAAGCTGTTATTAACACACCAAAACAAAGTCTCACTTAGTTGCTTTAATGTTCTTAATTTGCTTCTTCCTTCTTGCTGTGCACACAGACAATTCCCATAATTAAATCAAAGCACTAACTTTGTCAGGGCCTCACCTCACTCAGGATTTAAATTTGGTACATAATAGAGTCAAACAGAACTTAGGGAAGCAACTGTACATTTGGGATTTTTATTTTTGGAGTATTTGAATTAACTCTTTAAAGCATATTAACTTATGACATGGTTGGATGCTTTTCAAGCATGCTTGTATTTTGTTAGGTCCTTCAGGACTTGAATATTAGCAGTTGGATGTACGCTGAACCACAAACATGCCTGATGTTTGTGAGTGCTTCTAATTTTTATGGAACTCAACTGTGAGTCTGTTATTCCTGATTCTGTTGTGGTTATGTGCACAGGTAATGGAAGCATATTTGGAAAATTCAAGAAATTCAAACCCCTAATTCTCCTGAGCTAGGTTTTTTTTTTTACAGTTTTTGTTTTGCTTTAAGCCTAAATTTGAAATGTATTGAATCAATCAAGAACTTGTTTCAATTTGCTGCTTTTTTTCTTACCTTTTTTTTTTTTTAATATCTAGATCAAGTTTAGATTGAAAAGTGCCAACTTCTGCTTACAGAGAATACGGTTTTCCTTTCTACAACCCTCCCCACCCCTCAAACTGCTAGAGATAATCTCTTCCTTAATGTGTTTCTGCAAGTGTCTTAATTCCAGAGCTTCAGCATTATAGAGATGAAAGCAACAAAAGGGGCTTTCAAAACTGGAGGTCAAACAGAACTGTTTTGCGCAGTTTCAGCTATTAAATTAAGATTTATTTTATTTAATTTTTTCTTTACTTTTTCCTCTATGGTTACCTGTTGGCTGTATCTCAGATATTCAGCCCTTAAGGTTCAATTATCTTTAAAAGCACAAAGTAAACAGGGTGCTTGAAATATCAGGAGCTCTTTCTCTAATCTTAGATATCAAGTGGGTCATTTTTTTTCATTAGACCAGGCACTTCCAGTTGGCAAGTATTCAATACTTCATAGCTGCTACTGAGGTAGGATACTTTCTTGACTCTTGTATCTTTGGGTTCTTAGCTGCTTGAAGTTTTCAAAACTCCAAATTGTTTGTTTACTGTGCTATTTAGGGATGTTTTCAAATAGTATTGTCTGCAGGGTTTGTTTCCTTGTGTATGAAATGCAACTCTCAGAACATGGACTTGGAATCAGATTTCTTCTTTTTGCTGAGTGAGTATGATCATCATGGGTGCTTCTTTGCCCTTCTTAGTGCTGTGGTGAATATTAAATGATTCTATAAAACATCACCTGTGAGTGCTGGGAATACCTTTGTTTCCCATGTCTTCTAGCCTGGTGAGTGCTTTTTTCAGGTGCTGTGTGTTAAGGAAGGACTTTGGGTATATTCCTCCCAGTTTTGGAGTGAATGATCCTCTCGCTGATGAGTAAGCAGCAGCAGCTGCTGCACTGGATATGGACCGGCATCTTGGGTCTGGGAATGTGTCTCAGTAGCTAGACAAAATACATAGCAGAACCACTGGTTTGGCTAGTCTCCTTTAGTTGTAAGATACTGAGCTATTCATTGCTGTTGACACAGTGCTTATCAATACAAAAGCATCCTTTTAGAATTAAACAGCAAACCCAGGAATGTATCAATTTTAGACTCATCTCGGGGATGCAGTTTAGGTGAGGTCACTTTGTGAAACTTGTGAGTCTTTCCTTGAATGTTTGTTCTTTTTCAGAATAGAGCTTAGTTTCCTAAATTACTAATATACTTTTAAAAAATTCAAAGTGTTGCAGAGTTGAAAATTCTCTGTGAAAGTGAGCCTATACATAACTTTTCAGAATTTGTCACAGTTGCAAAGCTGAGGAAAGTCTTAAGAATACCTTCCTGGACATTGCTGGGACAATCAGAAACCACAGATGACTTGTGAGGATATTGATACATGGTAGATTTAAACATGCATATTTTGTTGAAAGCTGGTTTAAAATGCTTTTTCTGATGTGCTTTAAAAATTGAGAAGCTTTGCATTTATTAATTGCATTTAAAAGTAAAACTGCTTTCTTACAGGTTTACATTTTTTTGGCAAGAAAATGCAACAACTTGAAATGTTTACTGTTTGAACAAAGCTGTAAGAATTACTGAGAACTATCACTTTCATTTAACTTTTTCTCTTATTCTCAATTGATAGGCTGAGACTTTGCTGCCATCTCTGGTTTCTTCATGAAATTTATCTTGAGCTGCTGTTTGGTCCTACATTTTCATCTGTACTCTTAAAAAGACGAATTTTGGGCAGATTTGGTGACTCTTAAGAGGAGTTTGTTTTGTAAACCTTGTATCAATGAACAATGTATGTGTCCTATGTTCGTTTCTTTCAGAAAGCACTAGAGAGTTTCTCTAAAGAGAAATATCTTGTATTCTCTTCTGCCTCATCTTCAGATACAGTGCTGTCTGAAGCAAGCTTTAAGTACTTTTTGCTGTCATTTTGGCTGTTAAAAATTTGCAAGTCACGTTCCTGTTCTTACTGTGATACAGTAGCTTAGTTTTTTATTGCTAGTTTGTTTTCTGTAGTTTTAATAGATGTTTCTGAAAGAATGGTTTGATTTTAGAGATTGCTATGCTGTTTTATAGCATTTTTATGATTTTGGAAAAAGTAGTTTTGTTCATCTTCTTGTTTCCTACACCTTTGAGTGCTTTCAGAATATCCTGAAGGAAAGATTACTCTGGATCTGATTGCTTTCTCTGTCGGTTTGTTAATGAATATAGAACAATTTCAGTTTTGGCTAGCCTCTTCAGTAGTGACATTTTACTTCCAATTTGAGTGTCAATATACCTTAAAGTTTTTTATAAGAGTTTCTCTGTCAGTTTTCATTCTTCTATAATGTAAAGTTCCTCAGTAGATCTGCCAAAGCTTTCTGGCTTTTTTCCTCACTTTGCTTTCCATTTCTTTTTCATATCAATACTTTTATATGTTGTTTCACACTGTATGTGCTGGCCTACACTGATCCTTCATTTAGTTGTTTTCAGACTCCCCAGCCTCTCGGCAGGCTGTACGATGTCTGTCAGTCAGAATTTTGTTCCCGTGGAAACTGGATTGCTTTAGAATTTAACAATTTAAGTTTCTGAAATCAAAGCTAAGAAAGTTTCTCTGGTCCTCATAGTTACAAGAACCTTTGGAAAAAATGTCAATATTTTATCTTTGAATCTGCAGAATGGTGTTGCAACCAGAATTGTTTTCCTTGAGGGAATAGTGCACACTAAAATGTTCTGTTACTGTGCTACTGCCTCCTGAGAGTTCTAATGACAGTTCAGGTACTTCATATGTGCTGTCTTTTACTTTTTATTTATTTTTTCTCCCATAATATTTGCAAAACCTGCAGGAGAAAGAGCTTTTATATTAGCAGGTTGGCTTTGCCTCTGCAGCATGGAAAGTGTAAAATTTTGTGGCTTCACTGCACCTGCCTAGAACTTGAGGAAGAGAGGTGGTTCTCTCCACCCTTGTGTTCCTGTCAGCATCTGGGGAAGAAGCAAGCTGACTTAATTTTTCCTCACCAGGGTGGAATAAGATCTTCTTGTTTGAGCAACCATATTTGTCTACGTAATCAGTTTGAGGGAATGGAAGGGTTTATGGTACACAGGCATGTTTTATACCTAATAAATCTATTTTCTCCCTGTTGTTTTTGTTAAGCTGCTGCTGTTTTACAGGATAACTCTTGATATCTCAGGAAATGGAATCCTGTATGCCTAATGCTTACGTTCAAAATCCTGTTATTTACAGAAATACAAGATTCCTAGGAAAAGGGAAAAGTCTTATTTCCCAAGTCTGAAACTGTTAATATGTCTTCTGCAGGAGTGTATGTATTCTGTGGAAAATATTATGCCAGTAATCTTGTTTGACAGGGGTGTGATCCTGCCCTGTTAGAAATGAGTGGTATTATCAGTGCTATACTCTTTTAAGCTTTATCCACATACCCCCTTCCTGGAAGTGTTCAGGGTCAGGCTGGATGGGGCTTTGAGCAACACGGTTTAGTGGAAGGTATCCCAGCCCACGGCAGGGAGCTTGGAACTAGGTGGTCTTTAAGATTCCTTCTGGCTCAAACCATTTTATGATTCTATGTGAATGGGCTAGTGGTAAAATTCTTCATTCTCTTTCACGTTTAATAACCATAAATACGATCTTCCATTCTATCAGATTAAATGTTATTTGGAAATTGGTTGTTTATAAATCTTCAGAAAGTATCCTTTTCACGAAGGACTAAAAAGTTTTTAATTAGCATTCTTTGGAGTGGTTTAAGTGCAGAGGTGTGCTAAGCACAACTCCATGTTTTGAGCAGTTGCAAATTAAGAGTTTTTCTTGTTTGGAGTTAAGATTCTGCAAAACATGCACAGATCTGTACTTTCATATTGTCTGCTTTAGCAGGTATGAACTGAATTGTTATGGTCAGTATCTTGCTCAGAAGCAAATCTTTGGTTCTAATGTATTTAATGCATACAGTGTGAGTAAGAAAAGTGAGCAGTATTTGATCTAGTGTGAAAGTATCCTCTTTTTAAAAACTTTATTTTTGATCATTTCTGGTATTTTTTTTATTTTCTCTAGTTCTGCTTCTCAGTAAAGAATGTGTAATCTGTTAACCTCCCCTTTTCCAACAACTGGACCAGGAAGGGCTATTGCTTAGCTTTAGCAAGTGAGTAATCAGCAAGGTAAATGTGCTGGTATGATCCAGAGTATCCAAAACTCTCAGTGTATTTATGAATGCTTGGTGCTACAAAAAAGATCATGCTGAGCTTCATAGTATTATGTTGGAGATAACTTTCTAATTAAAATTGATTAGCATATGGTCTTTCATCAGTTGAAATTGTTTATCCATTTATGTTCTTGAGAAAATCTGTCTTAGAGTGGAAGATTCTAACTGTTGTCATAAAACCAGTTTGTTTAAATTATAGTCCATGTTGGTCTACATAAACAGTTTGTAATATTTATGTAGTATATAAAAATCAAGGTATGTCTGTAAAATGGGCATTATTTCCTTGTGAGGAAGTTGACAGCAAATAGAAATATTCACAAATTTGTCTTCATCTTGGCCAGAAAAGAAATTCTATGCAGATGTTCAGTTTCAAAGATTTTCACATTTTATAGTAAAATGTATGTAGTAAAGTTCTAAAAAAAAAAAACAAAAATGTTAGTCAGTGTTTCTTGGGATGTATTCTCCCCCTCCTTGTTATTTTTATTTGTATTGTTACTGTTTTGGGGCTAAACTAGACTGTAAAAAACCCAAAACCATTATTTAAAAGAGTGTCTCTTTCTCCTCTGCCCCCTTCTTAAGTTTTCCTCTGAGTCATTCTTAGGGATTTTGGCCAGTTTTCCAACTACAGAGTAATTACTCTTCAAACTTCCATCTTTACCTGGCTAGGCATCGAGGAGCACTGGAAAGCAAATTGCTGTGTGAACAGCCATGTGTCTTCATGAAACCAGTTAAGCCAGAAAACCAGTTTATCAGAAAGATTGCATGTATTTGTTTTTAGAAGGAAATCACAGATGCTATAAATACATACATTTTGTTTTTACCTCTCAGGCAAATATTTTCTGTTTCTCTGGAGATTATATGTGGTTCTCACATGCTGGAAAATGTTAGTGAGGGAGGGGGCTTTTGATGTTGGCTCTGTTTCGGTGATGCTGCCTTAGTGAGGCACGGGATATGTGACATTTGGAATTTATTTTGTCACTGTGGTGTGTCATGTAATCAACAGATTTATCTGTCCTTTGAGTATCCCATATGTGGAAATTATTTAATTGAGAACCAGTCTAGCATCTTCCTTGAACATTCCAAAAAAGCCCAAGAAGAGGAGGACTGGGACATCATTAGCAGTTTTGAATACACACACACATATAAAAAATATATGTATGAAAAATAAATATAAATATGTATAAAACAGGTGCATATTTTTAAATATAAGTATTTTTGTTTGTTTGTTTGGCATAATCTTCCTCCAGTTTTTATTTGAAGCCACATTCAGACTACATTCTCAATAATAAAGTAATGGGTTTAAAGCTTTGTTCAGGGCGGATTCTTGAAGAAAGGACAAGACTTGTACAGATGGAGTTTTCCAGCCTTATGAAGAGAGTCCTTTCTCTTTGAGATATCAAATGAGCAATCAATTAGAAACAGAGAATCAGTTTTGAAAGTGTGCCTCAACTGTTTAAAAAAAATGAAAATGTTGCTATTCTAGATACTTGGTTGAACTATGACAGGCATGAACAATGTAAAGTGATTTCTAGATATCTTGAGACTTTTCATGGATTATATATTCTGAATTTAGCCATGGTAGGATCTGATTTTGGTTATAGCAATTGGTGTTGAGTAAGGTTTCTGTAGCAAATGAGAGGATCACCTTATTTCTATTCAGAGGGAAAATACACTAGGTACAGAGGAGACTGTTTATTCTGCATTCAAAGACCATACCCAGAGGGGAGAAAAGAAGCAAGATTTGAATCTCAGGGTGTGGAGAGGGTTGCTTTGGTTCTTTAACCTGAAAATGAGGAAGGGGGCTTTTTGCACTGAGAATCAGGAATGGGACCTCCATTAGTAGGTGGTAGTTAAGGTGGCAGTTTTAGATGTGTTCAGTTGCTTCTCAGTTGAATGTGGACAGAAAGAAGGTAACTTCAATGACTGTTGGTCTGCCTAGTTCCGACTAACATACCACTGAGTCTTCAGTTTTGCAAGGTAGGATGGATTTGAAGTTGAATACTTGGACAAATTGATTTAAGAAAACTTTACTTATCTGCTGCAAGTGCTTATTTTAATTAGTACATTAACTTATGAAACTTGGCCTAAGTTTACCCAAGGGATATTTGTAATAAGCTGATAACTGTAGGGAAAAAGAAGTTTGTTAATTTGTTTATTTTTAAAGCATATGCATAGCATAAATTTTTAGTATGTTGGGGAAAAAAGGGAGTTTTGTATGAACTGCTTGGCAGCAAATCCTTCCTTTCAGCATTCAGCCTTACTCCAGCTGTGAAGATTTGTGTAGTACAGCCTTGGAAGATTTTCCTACTTGTAGAATGAAGTTGCATCTCTGTAAAAGACTGTGACAGATTTAGCATCTGCTACCCTGTCTACAGAAGGCTTTCGCCCTCAGTCAGGATATATACTTCAGTTCTCTTTTGCTAGTTACTCATTGCCAAGACTGAGTCTTGTCTGCACCCAAACTTGGGGCACGTAGATGCACTTACTGTAGTATCTACAAACCTTTTATAATACAAAATGTAACTGGATGTTAAGTCTTGTAAGTCCATTTCTGGAACTTCCCCCACCCCAGCATTTCTAAAAGACCCAACAAAGTATGAAGGCTGTCAGACACCTTACATCAGAAACAGCAATCTAACATTCAGAAAAAACTACCTGCTGAATTATTTTCATGCTGCTGTTTTGTCCAGTCAAAAGATGTAATTTTTGCCTTTTTTTCCCCTTTTTTTGTACCTACTACTCATATTGAGCTGCTGAGTTTTATCTTAATGAGTATTTTGCCATTGCTGCTTGAAGATGCGTGGAGATTATGTTGTTCTGAATATCCCCAGTGCAAATGTTTTTGAAACATATTCTCATCTCTTATGGGTTATAAGGTATAAAAGCAAATTAAAAAATTTGAGCTTTTATATTGAGACATACTAAAGTGATTATTATCCCTGGTTTAATGGCAGTGAGTTCATTATTGGGCTTTCTGTCCTGGTTAGAGTAAATGTGCACTTTCTAGGGATGAAGTTCTGTATTAAAAAAAAAATCCAGCTGCTTAATAGTTGTAAAATGTCAATTTTTTTCCCTCACAGAATTAACCTTAGTCATGTAATGTAGTTTCTGAAATTACTGGTCAGTTCCAAACACTCTTTGAATAGAACTGCCCACGAAAAATCTACACCTGTGTGTTAAATTGAATGGATTCAGGGCTACATGTAGACCAAGGAGTTTGCCTGAATTGTAATTTTGTAAGCCTAACACAGCCTCAGTTGTAGGCTGTATTCACTTTTAAAATTATTATTTTGTTCCTATTATTTATTTAAAACTACATATGTACCTTGATTTCACATGGTGTTTAAAATAACTGATAATACATTTTGGAGCAATAAATGAACAACGTGCTTCAGCAAAATCTACAAACTTGTGCTCAAATCTGAGCCACTGAAGTAGTCAATTAGGTCAGTTTGTGCTCTTATGTTCCAGTAGCAAAGGCAACAGTGCAAAACTTCCTAGCCCTTGAATGTTACGGTGTTAAGTTTTCTCAGGTGAAGTCTGGCCGTTTTGGAATATCTTGAATTGGATGCAAAGCTCATTAATCAAAACTGGGGGGGGAAAGGGAGGGAGATGTCCAGTGCATGATTAGTGCCCCAGTCCTGCCTGTTGGAGACCTGTCTTCAACTGAGTGCCACAAGTATCATGTTAGAAGTTGGCTATGGATAATGGAGATCTGCTGTTTCAGCTGGGTGACTCTACCTAAGAATACACTACTTTAGGGCTACTGGTAGTGGATAATTTAGATTGTATTTTTTCTGTGAAGAGAATTGCACTGCACAGATTGGAGCTTCTAGTTCTTTATATGTATCTTGTTCAGTGCTGATGTAAAGAAGAATACTGAAGTTTTTGGAGCAGGAGAAGTGTTAAAGCCATCTAGGAATTCAGTGCATTCATTATATTTTGTTTCATTAATGACCTTTACAACTTCAAAGGATATCTTAGGTAAAGGAAGGTATAGAATAGATATGAATATTTAAGTGAAGTGAACTTTGTAAGCTCTTTGCATTATGTGAAATTATTTTAGTTGCATTCTGGATTCACCACAAAAAGATAAATGCAAAGAAATGAAGACTGTAAAGAAGAACAAGCAAATATGTTTTTAGAGAATACAAGTTAAAGTGTAAAAGTCCCTCATTTTCTCATTAAGCATTACAATATTATAACATTGTATGGGAAATGCATAAAAAAGCAGTCATTGGCACATAAAAGGTCAATATATAAAGTAATAATTCTAAGAATTCTTGGATTAACTCTTAAGTATATGACTGACTTGTTATTTGTATGTGGTTGGCAATTGAAGTACTTCAAATTCTAGGGCTCCTACAGCAGTCTGTGCGAATGTATGTGTTTTGCTTAAAACACAAGCCCTAGTTTAAAATAAATGCAAAACTTCTTAGAAGAATGCCTATTATTTTTTCCCTATTTTTTTTCTCAGAGCAGTGGAGTAGGTATAATTGAAATCCTGGCCCAGTGTAGTTTGAAAACTTGTTTTTTGCATACTAGCTTGGAGCATGTTCTAATCCACTTCTGCTCAGGAGTGCATTTGTGGTTGCTGCAGGGGAACAGAAGTTGGAATTGAAAGCTGCTAAGGGAAAGATTTCAACCAGGGGTAAATGTAGGAGGAAGAGGGAGGGGAAAGGATGAGTAGAGTAGTTTAACTGTAGAGGTGGAGTAAGGAACCGTGTTTGAAAACAGAAATTGAATAATCAACCAGAGGAGGATTTGTGATGGTCAGCCTGCAAGGACAAAGGAAATATAGCCTGAGAGGCAAAAGGAGGAACAAGTAGAAACTAATTTACAGATTAACAACAGACTATTTGTAAAGTTCAGAGGAAAAACATCCAAACAGACCTAAAGGTTGTCAAGAAAGAAGCAGCGGGTGTCTGAGAGAAGGTCTAGGAGAAAAGGAATGGAAGTGAGGTGAGAATCATCAAAGGCAAGATTAGGATTAGTGAGGTGATAATCGGACATGAGGGAGATCATTTTCGTAAAGTGGAGTGGGTCGAAAGGTGTAAAGATTGATTTCTGAGTAGGGATGGAATTTTTTACTCCCTTGCTGCTATCAATTCTTCTTTCAATATCCAGTGGCTTTAATGTAGAATGGTTTTTAATTGCTGTGATTTATTTCCTCATTTGTGTGCCATTTAGCCACATGCATAAATGGAGTTGGTGATTCTGTGAGTAGAGGTTATTTATGTTAAAGCTAGCTATGAGCAAAAATATTGACTTCAGAAACTGTATTAAGCTCTAATCACAGGATAATCATGAGTGGTAACAGTTTACTTTTGTCAGTCATCTCAAGTTATATTTTCCCTGCTTCTTAATCCTAACTGATTAAATTACTCTTTCCAATTTTTCATTCTTGCTCTTCCTTCCACTTATTCCCACTGCTTATGGCACAGCTTCTTTCATTTTGAATCATCTAGGTTAATTTAAGTATTTCAAATGTGTGTCTTGCTAACCCAGCTCATTCAGACAAAAGCAGGTTAGGGAACAATTGCACAAACAGCCAAGCTGAGGGATGAAAGCATGTCTGAACTTTGAGAGAGGAAAACAACTGCTGGTTGTAGCTAGGTTTGACAGGTCTGTGCCAGCTTGGATTCTCTGATCCTGTATCACCTTAGTGCAGCTGTCTTGAGAATACATAGAAATACACAATGTAGTAAAAGTTATTTAGTGTTGTGTGTTTGGTTTTTTTTAATACAAACTCCATAGCATTATGCTAAGGTTATGCAGATGTTTTATATACTAAAAATATTACTAATATATTTATCTGTTGGTACAACCTAGATTGAAGTAATTTTCTGGGCGGAAAATAGAAACTATTTTACCTTTTGATAGATTTTTATTTTAAACTTGAGGACACAACAGGCATTTTGTTTCTTTTTATGTGTTTCATTTGGGTCTTGAGAGTTTGATTTCTGTGGGGTTTTGTGGTTTGTTTTTTTTTTACTCTCCTAAAACAGAGTGCTCAATATATTCTGTGTTAACATTATGATTCTGAGTTCTGTGGATATCTTTCAGCTACATACAGGTAATTCTGTTGTCTTCTGAAAGAGTTATGTTTCTCTACTTCTTAAATGATTTGTTAACATTTCCACATGATGGACATTAGTCATGGGTTTAAAGAAAAAAAAAGAAGTAAAATAAAAGAAGTAAAAAAGGGGAGAATCCTGTTAGTATTTGAAACTTAAAATTAGGCAGGACTAATTAGCAAGGGTGACTGTTTCTGCCTTTCTCAGGATGTGCAGTGTGAATACTGTCACCAGAGTGGCTTTTTAAATCTACCATCTACACTTGAATAAGTATTATAGAAGTCAGCGTGTTTGTTACGCTGGCAGTGATTTCCTGTATCATATTCTTGTAGTCTCCTTGAGTAAGAATGGGATTAGTATAAGGCTACTAACAGATAGAATTCAGCTTGCAGTGCTGCTGTTGTTGATGGCATATTACAAAGAGCACTTGATTAAATATTTTTGAAAGGATGTTGCCATATGAAATACCCATTTTAAAAATATAAACTTGGCAATCACTTCAGCTTAAGTACTGCTTTTCTGTGAAAGAATCTTCTGTATAGATATAATAAAAACCCTAACCATTACTCATATAATACTTTTTGTATACTGATATAGCAGAAATCAAGCATTGTAATTTTTGCATTTCCTGTTCAAATACATGCAAGATACTGTGATAACACTTGGCTTTTCATGTCTTCATGGCATTGCGTGATGGTCTTGTCTTAACACTGGAATCCTCTTTTTCAGTGAGTGAATATAGTCAAAGGATGGGGTTTTGTGTCAATCAACAGTTGTTTTTATTCAGTCAACAAGAGGAAATGGTGCTTTGTCCCTCCTCTCCATAGATTTTGTTTTGTAGGGTTTTATTCTGTCCTTTATGCTGCTTGGAAAGAACCAGGCGGTTGTCAGATCTCTGCCTCAGACTAATGAGACTGGAGATGTTTAATGTGTTACATAATATTAATGTAGAACAAATGCTCTTGTTACTGGCCTGTTGGAATATCTGAAGCTTTATAGGTGAGAAAATTAAGACTATTCCTTTAAGCCATTGTTTGTGGGGCAATTTTCTTTCCCATATAGTGACCCATCAGTCCAGAGGCAGGAAGATGAATAAGATTTGTGTTGCATTGTTCATTTGGCAAAACAAACAAAAATCCATGAAGACTCAGATATGTGAATGAGGTATTGGGAATGAATAAGTTATGCTGTGTATGCTCACTATGTGTGTTAGGCCACTGCAAACATAAAGTAAAATTGAGTTCACAGAATCTTTCAGATTAAAGGGCTCTTGAGAGGTCTTCAGTCTGATTTGCTTGCAGAGGATTGCTCAAGGCTTTGTGTGGTTAGGTCTGGAAAAGAATGGAGAACTATAATTTCCCTGGACAACCTGTTCCAGTGCTTGTTTATTTTACTAAGGAAAAATGTTTTTCTTATATCCAGATGCAACCTTCACTGTTTGTTTTTTATGACATCTCTTAGGCGTTGAAAGACTAGTGCTAGGTACCTTGTTAAGCTTTCCCTTCTCTAGGCTACACATGCTCATTTTCCCCAGCTTGTCCTCATTGGTCAAATGTTTGAAATGTAATCAGATGCCACATTTGTCTTTTTTTTTTTTTTTTTTCAAGGACCTTTGGCACATCTCCATCTTTTTTCTTGCGACAGAAAAAAAATCATGGTGGATGAAGGGATAGCAAGGGTTATTGACTATTTAGACTTCAGGAAGGCCTTTGACACTATCTCCCATAAGATCCTCATAGGGAAGCTGTAGGAGTATGGGCTGGATAAGCAGACAGTGAGACAGACTGAAAACCAGCTGAGCAGCCTGGCCTAGAGGGTGCTCATCACTGGCACAAAGTCTAGGTGGAGGCCAGAAATTAGCTTAGGGTTCACTGCTGGGTCCTCTCCTCTTCAACATCTTCATTAATGACCTGCATGACTGGACAGAATGTACCCTCAGGAAAGTTGTGGATGACAGAAAACTGGGAGGTGGCTGATACTCCAGAAGGGTCATGCTGCCATCTTGAGTTCCTAACAGGCTGCAGTAAAGGGCTGACAACAGTTTCATGCAGTTCAACAAGGGTAAGTGTAGAAAGTCCTGAACTTAGGGAGAAACAACCCCATGCATGAGTACATGCTAGGGGCTAACCAGCTGGAAATATTTCTGTAGGAATGAATGGCCCTGTAGGAGTCCTGGTGGACCTGAGCAAGCAATGTGCCCTTGCCACAAAGAAGGGCTAATGGTATCATGTGCAGCCTTAGGAGGAGCACTACCGTAAGGTTGAGGGAGGTTAAAGAGGCAAAAGGCACAAAATGAAACATAGGAGGCTCTATTTGAGCATTGAGAAACACTTTTCTACTGTGAGGTTGACCAAGCACTGCCACATATTACTCAGGCTGTGGAGTCTGTCTTTGGAGACACTTATAAGCTGACGGTAAGCAGTAGCTTACTCTAGGCACCCCTCCTTGAGCTGGCAGGGGGGGGGGGTGGTGGTGTGGAGCAGATGACCTCCAGCCTTTCCATCTAACCTTCAGCCATTCTCTAATTCTGTGTACATGATTTAGCGAAACACCTTGTTTTTATGAGCTGTGTGGCAAGATTTCCATGGCAGTAGGCTAAATGCTTGAGTTTTCAGTTGGATCCAAAATGTGGCAGCTGCATTTGATGTTTCCAGGAGTGGAATGGCTTCTGGTATGATACTGTGTTCAGTATCTTACCGCTTATTAAAACAGCGGCAATGGGATGCACACTGCTGCGTGCTCAGGTTTGCTGTGGTCATCAGGAGTTTGTTAAAAATCTGACTGTATTATGCCTGTAAGTTTGTCATCTTAAATTGCGTCTGTGATTCTCTGTGTGATGTAGTACTGGAAGTGATCTGACAGCATTCCACACCTCCTGTCTTTCTAAACCTATGGGGCACACACAACTCCAGAACATGTGGAAACATTTCTTGTGCCTCAGTTCCTAATTGCTGCTTCATTCACTACATATGCATGATGATGCTTTCCTCCACAGTGTGGTGCTGTTGTGTTTAGCTCTGTAAAGACAGTAACAGAACTGAAATATATCATTCATTAAAAGGGTGTAAGACAGTAGACACAGCTAAGAAGTCTCCTAATATTTTTATCTGCATTCCTGTATGATGTTTGTGTAATAGAAGCTGTGAGCATGAACAAGGTTTGTGTAATGTGCTAGTAAACCTAATTACTGGTAAAGTTTTATTGGCTTCACAGCCACTTCTCATTTTACATTGTAAGAGGTGGAATATTGTTCAAAGGTAGTCTTTCACTGAGCCTGTCACAGAAACATGAATGAACATGCATGTTCTTCAAAGCTTTTCATGTGGACTTTTATAGAGAAGGGAGGTAGTAACAGCAGGTAAAAGACCCTCAGTCTCTGCTAAATTAGTGCAGACATACGACTATGTCATTGAACCACCTTTACTGAATCAGAAATGAATACACTTCTGCACAGGAGTAGACAAAAATGAGCTTAACTTAAACCCATTATTTGATTTAGTTTAATTTTGAAGTTAATTTCCCCTTCCCTCCCCTTCAAGTGATAGTGGAATTTAAACAGAAACATTAAACCAATGGGAAGTTAACCTAAGGTACACCCCATATTAAAAGTGAGATGTAGTGTACAGGTCATCATTAATTGTTTTATTTCCTGTTCAAAAAAGAAAAAAAGTGCCCAGCTGCTTGCAGTTCATAAACAGTTATCCGTTCTGCTTGGTCTTGTTTTGTTGGGGGGTTTTGTTGTTTGGGTTTTTTACCTTGTGAATCGAGATCTTTTGTTTCCTGAGAGGAAGTTACTTCTTAAGACTTCAATTTACACTACTGTGGTCATGAGTCATTCTGTTGGAGCTTTCTTTGCCTTTTTATGACACATTCTTCAAGCATCTTCCTTTTCATCCTATTGTATTCTTTTCTCTTTCTGCCTGCAATGACATTTGTGCAGCAGTAATGTTTACTCTTTCTTATTTTAGCCACGTGGGTTTGTGATTTTAAGGCCCCCCTCCTGTTACTGAGACTCAGTGTCAAAGAACAAAATTAGCTTCTTTAAATACAGTTACAAAAAAAAAAGGTATTCAATCTTGAATTTATCTTGCTGATTTGGCATGATTATACAGGCTTTTACTTGAAGGTGAAGTAATGAATGGCCTGTTTGCTGTGATTGTTCAGTTTGGTTGAATTCATGACATCCTTTAAGGTAGCATACTCTAGTTATTAAAGTTGTGAAGGGCTTTTAAGAGTAGTGTTGATTACAAACTTAATAGGGTGTTGCATAAGTTTTAAAATGTTTTGAATAAGCTGAGGATTATGCAGTTATTTTTAAGTTACTGCATCTTAAAGAAACAAATCTTCAAATAGCTGCTAAATAGGCTAATGAGACTTATTTGGCCTTCACCATGTTTATGCTATAAATAGATCTAAAGCCAGGTCCTGGCAGCAGGCCGCTTAACAGGATTCTGTGTGGCTTTACAGCTAGAGCTGTGTATGTCTGGGAGACCCACCTGGTGAGTAAGCCCACATTTTCAATGGTCCTTCTTTTCAGTGGTGAAAGTAAATAAGAAAAGAGGTAAAATTTGTAGTCATGGGAAAAGAGGGAGGGGGCTGGATCCATCTAGTGATTTTAGCTCTTCTGAAATCGAGAGTTGACAGCATGCCTGTGCTACCTCAGTCATTAGATTAATAAATTGATTGCTGAATATCCAAGGAACAGTCTATTTATCTCTGAGTATACCACACAACACATCAAAAGTACTGTAATTCCTAATATCCATCTTCATAATATTCCAGATTTCTTACTCAGGAAGAATAAACATAAAACACCCCCTTCATAGTTGAATTTTACTTCAGCATGTGACCGAATTTAGAGCACACATAAGTAATTGGAAAGAACATCCTCAAAACTTGTGACGCTAGAATGGGAGACCAGAGATGACCTGGGCTGGTTTAGATACACAAGTAAAATTTGTTAGAGAAATGTGAAGTATTGAGTGGGACAGATTGAACTAGTTTTCTTACTGAAAGATAGAATTTCAAAATAATTTTCAGGAGATCATGTTGCTGTTTCTCTTATTTAAATGATCTTGTAGGCATTTGATGAGTAATTAGGTCTTTAAAGAATGTACATTTAGATTCACTTCTGAATCTGCTTTAAATGAGAATACATACACATATACAAGTGAGTGAAGAGCATCAGAATTCTTCTTTATTGTGCATTAGCCATAAAAACAAACCCCCAAGATACGTATTTGAGACTGTACACTGTACATTGTAATTGTTTTATGCAAAGCAACCTGTCTTGCTTTCCACATAGTGCAGTGATAAATGGATGGAGGAATTTCATGAGAGACAAAGCAGCTTCTTGACTAACAGTGCCAAGATCTCTGTTTAATTGCCCAGTAGTATTGCAACCTGTCAGTTCTATGCTGTCGATAAGCTGGTTTTGCTTTTGTACCTAATACCGGCATTAGTTGTAGTAGGCACTTGCTTGCAAGTATTGATGGCTTAGAATTTTAGACATGTTTCTGATTTCAGCCCAGCCACACAGAACTTTAATTTTAAAGCAAACTTTACTGAAACTAGCAGTTGGAAAACTAATAGTATCTTGTTAATATTTGTGAACTGAAAAACAGTATGGCAGCAAAAAAAATATAATAATGGGAAGAGTAGGGTATTTTATCTGTTCCATTGTGAAATGCATGCATGCATTTCCTCTGAACATAATTTGTCTGGGGTTTAAGGAGATGGCTCTAGCCTTAATGCCAGCCATGATACAGAAAATGTCATTATTCTATAATAAAATTGTTTTGTAACATGATTGTGGCAAAGACTTTTAATATTGGTGCATAAAGACAATTAATGTAATGGGCACATTCTCCCTACCAGTCATGAACAGTACTGCTTCTGCAAATACAGAGTGAGGTAAAGAAATCGGTTTCACTTGTAATTGGAAAATATACTATTTAGGCATTTTACTTAGATGCTTAATTTTCTTTTAGTGTGAGATAAGTGAGAAATAAAAATTTCTAGGCTTCACTGTACATTCATATCACCATGCACAGTACTCTAGAGCTGTCCCAGAGTGTGTGCTCTGCATGCACCTAAACATAATTTATAGGGAATCTATTAGTGCATGTTTGAGTAATGTTGAATAAAAATTGGTCAGAAGGTTCATCTTAGAACAGTATGGAGAAAAAATAATGTTTGACATTTTCTTCATTATCTTAAAATAGAGCCACATTACATATTTTGTGAGGCTTGGACTTTTCCAAGAAACATATGACTATGTGGTGTTTGCTTTGTAAGTTTCCCCAAATTGATGTATTTTACCATATACACTATTTCATCAATAAGACCTGTGTACAAAATACATATTTAAGGGAGTTTAATGACAGGAGTATCACTAGCAGATGCAAATGAGTATTACAATTAATCAGGTTCTGTTGTTTTGGAAATGGTGTAACTTACTGATATGAGCAATGTTCCAGTGAGCTTATCCTGCATGCAGCAATGCTTTATAGCGCTTAAATTGTAATTTTAGTGGTTTCATTTCTTTTGTTCAAGGTTCTCTAAAGCCAAGGCTGTGGCCTGAACAGATGCTACTTATGAATGACCAGACCATTTTCAATTAAATGAAAACAGCAATGAAATAGTTTCCAGTGAACGGTGATTCTTTAATATAAAACAACAGCGCTACTCTTTTTCATTGCAAGTACAATGGTGTAAGTTAGACGCAATGACAACTTCCTTAACTCTGAATTTTTCTTCTTTATAACTTTACCTGTAATTGCTTTATTTATATTCCTTATGGATCTGTTAATCTTCCTGATAAAAATTGAAGAATAACTTGTGACGCAAATATATAAAAACCCCTCAATGATTAAAGTGTCTGTGAAATTTCTATGCATTTTCCAGGTAACTTTCTTTATTGCATGCTGTAAAAATTGCTCTGCTACCCCTGTTTATTATAATAAACTGATCTCCATACATCTCCAACAGCTAAAATATAACTCAAATACTGATACACTATTCTAAAAGTATGATTGAAAGTGCTTTTCATAATACTCCAGTACACAAACTGTGACCGAAATGTTAAGTCTGCTTAAAAACAGTCAAACAAAACGACTCACAACAAACCAAGACAAAGAAATAAACAAGATACAGCCTCTCCTCCCCTTCCAAGTGATAAACATTTTGTGCTGAAGAACCATGTTCTGTGTGTGTAAGGAAGTTTTACACTAGTTCAAGTAACGAAATTACATTAGCTGAATATGTTGACCATAAGGAATATTTGCAGAACTTGGGTCTATGCATTTAGTTTTACATGTATCTCAGATCAAAGTACTTTGCTCTGCAAGGGGCTTTATTTTGTTAAGGCTGTTAGGAGTAGCATCTCGCTTTTTGTGCTAGATACTTAGACTGCAATTACCTATCTACTATCTTTTGTAATTGTGTGTAGGTTTTCTAGCATGTCCATGTTGCTGATGGACGTTTAAAACTGGATCAGAGGAGAGGGTGCCCCACTTTGTGTGGTTTGTAATCATTCCTGTCTGAAATTTGGGAAGTTAATGAGAGCTACTTAATTCTGTTTCTGAGACAAAGCTGTTGGATGCCTAGAATTTTTGCTATTTGAACAAGTATTTTATTCTTACACTTTGTGTGTGTTTGGGGAATTCAGTATTGTTAGAATAACTGCTTGTTCGTGCTGAAATATTCTAACAAAATTGGAATTCAATCAGTAAAATGCATGTTACAGTATTAGAGTTACATTAAACTCAGCTGTCAGAACTCATTAGGTGAATTATTGTATGAATGTTTTTTATTTAAACCTGTATGAGTAGAACTTAGATAAATTCTTGTAAACACTATTCTTTTCATAGCTGTTATGGTCTAAGCATTTTACACTATCACTAGAAGTATTTGCTTAATTTCTTTAATATTGGTAACAGTAAGGCTATCATTCAGATATACAGGCATTTAGTAGATCTCACCATTTCTGCATCATGGCTTACTTTATTTCTGCAGTTAAAATACTTTGGGCAAATTGAGTTACCGCTTGTTCAAACAGAGTTCTGTATTGTCTTTTCTAAATACATAGACTTAATTACATTGTATCTTAAGGTTGTTTGCAGATAGTATAGGGTTGATATTTTCACTGTAAAAAAGTCTTTCAATAAGTTGCATTATTTTTACTGAAAGCAGTGCCTTGGTGGTACTTGTGCTTATGAGTAAGTTGAAAAATGTTTAATCTAGTAAACTTGGCTTATACAGATTTGGGTTGTGTCATTTTGTTTTTTAACAAAACAAAACTGTGTTTTAAATTTCCAACATCCTACCATTAGTGTGCTACTAATAGGCTTAAGCTGGGTGTTAGGAAGAAGTTCTTCATAGAACGAGTGATTTGCCATTGGAATGGGCTGCCCAGGGAGGTGGTGGAGTCACCATCAGTGGAGGTGTTTAGGAAGAGACTTGATGGGGTGCTTGGTGCCATGGTTTAGTTGATTAGATAGTGTTGGATGATAGGTTGGACTTGATGATCTAAAAGGTCTCTTCCAACATGGTCTGGTCCATTCCATTCCATATGATCCGTACATACATACACAGTTCAAAACTGATAGCATTCAATACAGTACCTTGGTTTTATTCTGAGCACTGGTAACCACAGTTTGCTGTTTCCTTTGGAGTCTGATCTTTTAAACTGAAAAATGGAATGATTTGTGTTCTAGTTTAGTTGCTTTTGTATTCTATCTGAAACACCTCAGATTCTTACAGATCTTGCTGTGGACTGGGGCTGAATGCAGATTAAGCCTGTAGAATTTTTAGGTGAAATAAACGCTGTAATTATTGCTGATGTAGTGTTCTAGACTGTATAGCAGATTGTCTGTAACAAGTACAATATGAGTCTTTTAAACATTGTTTTCCCAAATCATCTAAACCACAGGTTGGTGTGATTAGAAGAGGAGGTAGAGAGCCAGTCACAATTAACAATAATAATAATAATAATTATTTAAAAAAAAACAGCAAAAATTAAGTACATGTACAAACACTGGAGTACAGAAAACTAGATATAATCTCATGAGGTCTAATAACAGTGGAGATGTGAAAAAGAGTGTAAAAGTATTTCTGCCCAGAGATTACATGGTGCATCTCTTGATAGAGTATCTTTAGAAGATTGCTGCAGAAGCACTTAAATATTGAAGTAAGTTTAGTGTTGCCTTCATGAATTCTGTGGGGGGAAAAAATGGAAAATCAAGAGCTGAATTAGGCAATGTAAATAAATTGAAGAAGCAGGTTGAGCTCTTGAAGACAATTCTTGTATTAATTCTTAGAACAGAAACACAATTTTATTATTTTTCTGATTTTTTCTTTTTTCCTGGTCACCATTATTTTGTTGTTTTGCAGATGTCTGCCTCACAGTAATGTGACTGACTGTTTCCAAGTTAACATCGATATGTATCATAGTTTAGCTCTTAATGGTGTTTGAGGGAAGAGGATGGCTCTTAATATGGGGCTTTGTCAGAGCTGTGAGAGCTAAACTACTTCTGGAATTTGCCAAAACATTTTTAGACACTTCAGAATTTACCAATCTAGTGCATGAAAATTAGCATATATTTCCCTCAGGAACAAATGTGCAAGGATACATCACCATAAATCTCTCAGTGTTTGCAGTGAGGTTGTTTTAAAGTATGTGATTTATGTTTTTTTCTGTATTTGCAATGTCAGTTTTGGATTTCTCAGGAAAACGATTTTCAAATCAGCAGACCTGCAATAGGGATGTATCTCCATTGCTGTTCTAGTTCAAGTCACGAGTGCTCATTTGAATTCGGTCTCCTGGTCATCTAATCTAAATGTGCTTTGCTGCATTTCATGTGTTAGAATGAGCTCAGAATTCTTTCTGAATTAAACAGAAGTGAACAATGTGCTCTGAAAGTGAGCACAGCACTCTCCAACTGCTAATGGATATTTAGTCTATGGGACCAGAGCTAGTGGAGAGCAAAACTTCTGAAAACGCCTGCAGTGAGAAGGTTTGGATTCTCAGTATGCTTTCACTCTACCAATCTATTCCTATTGCCCTGCAGCAGTTTCTAATGTAGATTTGTGCTCTGGTACATAGTTTGAATTATTTTATTTTTTTTGCCAGAGGAAGTATTGCAGAATATTCTTGTTTAGCTATCCTAGTGAATTTGACAAGAGGTCTCGTTTCTTAGGTTGTCTTCAGGTATGCATGGTACTAAAGTTTTGATACTAATTGAGAGCATTGATTGCAGTGATTATTATGAAGTGCTGAGGGATGTTGGGCTTGGGTAGTGGCTGTATTGCTTTAGGTATCAGACTACTACCATCTAAAGGTACAGAACTGTTTCTGCTGTGAAGGGTGTGAGAAAGAGCAGGGATAATCAGCTTCTTCCAGTGTTACCTTCATTGTAGCTCTACTTTCCAAAGAGATAAATCACACGAGTTTGAGCTGGTTAGCTTGGACTGACTCAAACCTCATCACATTTGGTTGTATCTCAGATTTGGGGGGAGCAGGGGATGTGAAAGTTTTGTTCTTAATGCTCTATTTATGGAGAGTTGCCCTTCACTTAGGGTAAACTTGTGCACTGTCTTGCATTAGAAGAGTGTGATTTCTTGGTGAAGTGAAACTGTTGTTTGAAGGGTGAGTTTGCATACAGCAGACTTGGTCAAGGGCAGTGCACCAGTGCTTCAGGTCCTCTGTGTGGTAGGGGGCAGGTTGAAGGACTGTGCTGCTCTGTGGATTATTTTATTGTAGCTTCTGAATTATAGTGTGGAGTAAAGTGAGGAGGTAAATGGACAGCTTTTAAGCCAAAGTAAACCAGGACAGCCAGATGGTGTGGTGAAGGCCAGTGCTCATGGTTAAGACAGCTTTATTTGGTATGGGGTAACACTGACAAAGGACAGTCCCTCCCATGATTTCTTGGATATTGCTACTGGATTGTGGATGGATCGAGTGGTAGCTATTGGCTCTACTGCAGTGTATTGTACTTCTGGTTCAGGTACCACCTGGGATGGATTTATCACAGCTGGGAATGAAATTCAAACATGAGAATTCAGGTATTTGTTGCCTCTCCATGAACACATTTGAAACTGCTCGTCAGCTTTTATTTCAAAGTGACTCTTCTATTCTTGGCATCTTGGATTTCACATAGTGTAGTGTACCCTCCTCTGCTAGCCACGCTACATGTTGAAAAGAGAGGACATAATTTTGGTTTATTTACTTTGAAATTTTGTTTTGACAGACATAAATATGGTAACTTCTACTGAGGGTTACTGTCTGTAAAAAATGATGGAGGTGGTAGTTTTCTCTGATTTCTTCAGGGAAACTGTTTTGAATTCCTTTGTGTGGGCACATGACCAAACTGTGCCAGGATGAGAGATGTCTTTTGATAAGCAGCTTTTGTGACATTGCAGTTGTCAGTTATGATTGTGTGTCAAGGCTCTTGCAAACCTGATTGCAAGTGACATCAACAGAGATGTGAAGAGGTGACATAATGGGGATTATCCTGTAATAGCAGAACAAAACACTGTAGTTCAGCATACACTACATTTTATAGTATAAACATTATAGTGTTACTGGCATTTTTTGTCAGTTTGCATTCATTTTTTGGAGAAGATAATGTTGATGGATTATATAAATGATTGGAAATTGGTCTGAATTAAATAAGAATGCTACAGGAGTAGTCAGCATGGATTCCACAAGGGGCA
This sequence comes from Dryobates pubescens, assembly GCF_014839835.1. Taxonomy (NCBI): domain Eukaryota; kingdom Metazoa; phylum Chordata; class Aves; order Piciformes; family Picidae; genus Dryobates; species Dryobates pubescens. The sequence goes on along the minus strand of NC_071623.1, from coordinate 15,035,352 downwards.
GTCATGGTTGGCCACCTTAAGAGACTTCCAAAATGAAATGACTGGCCTGGTAGATAAGGGAAAGCAGCTGATACTGTCTGTCTTGATTTCAGGAAGGCCTTTAACAGTCTCCCATAAGATCCTCATAGAGAAGCTGAAGGAATATGGGCTAGTTGAGCAAGCGATGAAGTGGATTGAAAACTGAACAGTCCAGCTCAGCGAATGCTGATCTGTGGCACAAAGTCTAGGTGGAGGCCAGAAACTAACATTGTACCCCAGAAGTCATTTCTGGGTCCCATTTTCTTCACCATTTCATTAATTATCTGAATCATGGGGCAGAGTGTACCCGCAGCAAGTTTGTTGATAACATCAAACTGGGAGTAAAGATTTATATGCCAGAGGGGCATGATGCTGTGCAGAGTGTCCCTGACAGGCTGGAGCCATGGGCTCACAGGAATCTCATGCAGTTCAACAGTGCTAAGTGTGGAAAGCCCTACATATAGGGAGGGGCACCCTCAAGCACTAGTGCATGCTAAAGGCTGACCAGCTGGAAATATTTTTGTATAAAAAGCCTTGTGGTCATCCTGGTGGACACTTGACTTGAACAGAAGACCACAATGTTCCTTTGCAAAAAAAGGCTGCCTTAGGAGGAGTGTTGCCAGCAGATTAGGGAGGTGAAGTTTCCCCTCTACTCAGCGCTGGTGATACCCACCAGGAGTTCTGTGTCCAGTTCAGGGCTTCCCAGTACAGGAGAGACGTGGAGCTATTAGAGAGTCCATCAAAAGCTCATGACCAAAATGATGAAGTAACTGGAGCACTTCTCCTGTGAGGAGAGGCTGAGAGAGCTGGGACCTCTCATCTGGGGAAAGGAAGGGTCATCAACATCTGCACATAACTGAAGGGGAGGTGTGGTAAGGATGGAGCCTCTCAGTGGTGCCCAATGGCAAGTCCAAAGGCAGTAGGCACAAACTGAAACACAGGAGGCTCCATCTGAACATGAGGAAACACTCATTTTTTTTCTCTCCCTCCACAGTTAGGGTGACCAAGCACTTACACAGGTTGCCCAAGCAATGGAGGTTCCATTGTTGGAGATACTCAAAAGCTGCCTGAACACAATCCTGGGCAACTGGCTTTAGGTGGCCCTTCTTGAGCAGGAGGTTGGAGCAGATGACCTTTAGAGGTCCCTTCTGACCTATGAAGTTTTACAGTTAAAAAGCAAATGTGGAAACATGTAGAAAATGCAGGTAGTCTAAAATTTGTGGGAAGTAACCCTGAGTTGTTTTAAATAGTTGCTTCTGCTTTAAAAGAAGGGGAGATAATTTAGGAATTGTATTTAAATAGTAGTATATATTGGAAGATTGACCAAATACTGATGAGCTTTGTGTGTAAAAGAGAATTCAAGCCTGTTTTTGCAACTTTTCTGGTCTTACTAAGTCTTCTGTCCTTTATCATTGTCAAGCACTCAAGTTACAGTTTAGTTTCTTCAGTTCAAGCTGATTGAAGCAACATCTGCTTCTGAAAGAGGTGATCCTTCCAGTGACTAGAAGAGAACTGAAAATTGACTCATCTAAGCCCAGCTCTTTGTGATGGGTTGTTTCTCACATTTCTTCCCTGTCTCAATCCTGTGGTGATGCAGCTGTTAGTGCTCATACAAAGAACCTGGTAGAAGTGCATACCTTGAAGAACAGGATTTCCTCATTGGATGACTACCTATATAATGGTTCATCTTAAAGCAATCATCAAGCAGTAGTCCAGGTGGCATCTGCAGTCGCTTTTGGCATCTCCTCAACTTTTCTGCCCTTGAAAAAAGGTTCAGTAGTGCAGTAGAGCACAGGAAAGTGTCACTGAAGTCTGGCCAAAATACTCAGCTGTTGTTCAAATAAAGTGCATTCTTGTCTAGCATGGAAACCTGTCTGCTTGTGCTGCAGATTCATGTTAAGTAATAAGGTTTTTTAATTGGAGCTATTTGCTGTAGCTGTAAATAGTTTCATTAATATTTAAGCTATGTTTTCTAAAACTCTGAACAGTGTTCGCAAAAGCCACTCGTCAGAGGCAGAAGAGAGATGGTTGTAAAGGCAAGGTGGTGAGTGATAAAGCTGCAGATACATGCAGAACTTGGGGCTTAAGTTTCAAAACATCTGTGTTTTGGTTTTTTAAAGTCTCTAATGTGAGAAAATAAATTTTTTACAAGTAATCTAGTTCACTACCTGTGTCTAGAACACCAGAAGCAACACAGAACTGACTGACAGTATCCAGAGAGGAAGTGGATATCCTGCAGGTGTTAATCTTGGTTGAACTTGTTGATAATTGTTTCAACTGTAGACCTGTGGCTTCATCAGGTGCCTTTCTTAACACTTGTTCCATGGCAGAGCTATGAGTACAATTGTACAGAGATAGCTGCTGAAGGTGAATAGTTAAATGCTAGAGAATGAACCTTTAAAGCCACCTTCAAGCTATTTCTCATCTTTTCATGCTTTAAGGAGGTGTCCTTGTCCTGTTGCAATACTTGTGTATGGGATTGGAGTGAAGGGCTGTCAAACCTACTGTACGAGTAGAGTTTCAATCTATAATTAGTATTATAATTATCCCATTGTGTTTGGCAGAATGGTTGTGGAAGGGGATCAGAGGCCCCTGACAGCTGTTGGTAGCCTGCTGCTCTTACAGTCTGTCCAATGCATAACCTGCTTTCTGGTTGCTCTTGGGAAGATCCGTTGCTGGGAAAGCAGCCAGTCTTGAAAGGCTTCTGTTCAGTTACAGTGTGAATGTTTTTATGCCTTATATTGATTCCTGAAGGCTATTACACTTTGTCAGTCAGTCATAGTTCTAATGTTCAACCTCTTTGCTGTGGCCTAAGTTGATCTTAAGGTGCAAAGGAAGATGCTCTCTGGAAGACAAGCAGTGACCCTGAAGCTGAAATAATGCATTTCCAGGAATGTAGTTGATAACCTGTGACTAATTTTTTTCCCCCCAGATTTTCACTTTTTTGAGTGTTCAGCTTTTATGGAGAGCTTTTTTACTGTGTTACAAATATGTGCAATATATTGCAAAACTCCTATACTGCAAGTCTTGTTAGTAGGAAGTGTCTCCATTAATAAGGCAATATTGGTCAATTACTGAAGGAGCTTTTTCTAAGGATTTCTAGAGAATATGGTACTTTGGAGTACTGCAAAGTGGGTAACAGAAGAACTGTCATGGTTCTGTCAAAATTCATGACCACATAGAGAAGAATTTTTGAAACCTTGATATGAAGTTCTCCTAATATGAAGGAGCTCTGAACAGATTCTAATCTGTTGCTGTATAACCAGCTCTGTTTGTTTTCATAGCTTTCCACATAACTTTGGCAAACAGTAGATGAGCAGAATGCTCTGAGAAACAGAGCATCATCCATTTGGTTTTTCTCTTTATGGGTAATATTTTTGTATCCTTATCTCAGTCCTAGTGTACAAGTGTCTGAAGAACTGAGAGGTGAAGGAGCAGTGTCCCTTGTGATTTTCTTCTGTAAGTGGTATCAAGAGTGAACCTGGGGAGAGAGAGAGCACGAGTACCAGATACCATTGTGTGCCTACAGTGTGCTCTTGTGAATATGTATGCATATCAACATAGAAACAGAACTGATTTCAAGGCCCTCAGTGCTCCTTTTCTGTTAAAACTTCAGAAATGACAATTCTGCAGTGCTCAGTTAATTTTATTTATTTTTTGAATCTCTACTTGGGGATTTAGATAACTGTCAGCTATTGACAGTTGTATTCTAAATGTGTTCTGTTTCTGCTGTCAGTAAAGGAATTTATTTATTGAATTTAAATTCACTGCTTGGTGTTCCTACACAAAGATCTGATGCACAGCATAAAAATATTGATTGAAATACTTTGTAGGATTGTCTTTTGTAAGAGTGTGATCTGAAGATGAATATTTTTCAATAGATGGGGAAGAGGGATAGGGAAACAGAGGTGAGGGGACATAACTGTGATTTCTAACCAATACCCCAAAATCTGCTCTGATTCCAAACACAATAAAGTAAGTCTTTATTATAAATCATTAATACAGACTTCACGAATCTGGGGTGGGCTCCTTCTGTTGCTGTTTAGCTTGCAGTTGGTAGAAGTGGAGTTCTCGGTGCAAAAGTGGATGAAAAAAACTGAAAAAGATGTTTTCATTCTGAAACAGCCTGGTAAAATAACTGTACCTGGTAACTGTGTTATGACCATGAGTTAGCTGGTTAATTCTATTCTATTCTATTCTATTCTATTCTATTCTATTCTATTCTATTCTATTCTATTCTATTCTATTCTATTCTATTCTACTTGGAATTAGAACTCCAGTACAGTTAACTATAGAAGAATGATCTGAGGTATGTAATGATGGCTCAGCAATGCAGCTTCGGATGCGCTTAATTTTCAGAGAGGAAAGCGAGGTTTCAGAAGTGTTTGCAAAAGATTTAACTTGAACAGACATTGGAATGGATTTGGCATACCACATTTTAACTGTGTGTGTGCATACCGATGTGAGGGAAGGTTTGTGTATGTGCATGTATGTATCATGTTTATCTATGCAAATTTGTACTAATTAGTAATGTGGTCACTCATCTACCTCAACTGAACTCTACGGAAACGCTAGAATTTGGTATAGGAATTCCTCATAGTAGAGCAGTGATTCCTGCATACGTATCTTGACACATGTTCATTTGTAATGTGAAAATTAGTTTAGTACTATTAGCCAATTAAGTTTCCATCTGCAGGGGCTTTGCTGAGCTTCTAGGGAAGCCGTGATTTGTTGTAAGAGTTTATCTTGGGATTGCCACAAACAGTAGGGTTGGAAACTAATCTATACAGCTGAGTTATGAGCTAAGCTTTTACTGTGACTGTTACCTGAACAAGCTCATTTTGTATCATAGACTCATAGAATTGTTAGGGTTGGAAGGGACCTCAAGTATCATCTAGTTCCAACCCCTCTGCCATGGGCAGGGACACCTCTCACTAGAGCAGGTTGCCCAGAGCCACATCCAGCCTGGCCTTAAAAACCTCCAGGGATGAGGCTTCTACTACCTCCCTGGGCAACGTATTCCAGTGTCTCACCACCCTCATGGGGAAGAACTTCTTCCTAACATCCAATCTGAATCTACCCATTTCTAGTTTTGTTCCATTCTCATTTCTGCTTCACAGGTGAGGCCTCCACCACCTTGTGGGACAACCTGTTTCAGTACTTCACTACCCTCATTGGGTAGATTGAGGTCCTGAATTCCCCCATCTCATGGTTCTGCAGCAAAGGCTGTGACTGATCTTTAAGTTTTCCCCTGTTTGTGAGGTTTTCACAGACCATCTCCCTTCACTGATTCTTCAACCACGTGTCAAGAAGGTTCTGTCTCTGAGCTGACTGGGAAAAGGATCCAGGCAGCTTTTTTTTCCTTTTCAATAAAAAATTGGAAAAAAAGAAAAATATTACTTGTGGCATTCGTGCAAAGGTGTTACATTTAGGTTGTTAACATTTCTATTAAATGTTTAGCAATTGGAAAAACAATGTTGTGGTGCTTTTTAATAAAGCAGTTATGACACTATCATACATTATGCTGCAAATGTATTATTAGCAGTAGGTGATTATAGTTCATGTAGGAATAATTGTCCTGTAGTTAATATGGGGTATTTTGTATGGTAGAGGCTTCTAATGATAGAAGGTGCTAAGGACAGACCTTTTAACTTTAAATTAGCAAATGAAGAAAAGAGTTGGATTTAAAATTCATGAACAGTTATTTTACAGGAAGCTGCTAATGTGTTTAAATACTTATTTTGGTTACTTTTACAAACAACAGTGGTTAATTTTCCTGCTATACTTACAGACAATATAATTTCCAAATACCTAGTTACATGGCTAACTTTATTTACTTTTTAGGGCTTTTCTTGTAGCTGCATTAGCTTTTTCCAAGACATCTTTAATTTTTGAAGTTAGTGAGAGAGATGACAGATTTAAAAATAAGCTACTGAATGTAACTTGTTTAAAGTTTAGAGAAGGGTTGAACCTAGTACAAATGCTGTGGACTAATGTGGGTTGTTTTGTAAGAGATATCTAGGCTATTGAAATGCAATCTGTACTTGAAGAAAATCTAAAATCCAAAACCACACCCTGACTTTGAGCAGCAGTTTATATACATTAAATATACAAAAACACAAGGAACTGCTGTTCAGAAACCTAGCAGACCTAGGTGGAAGAGACAAACTAAACTTTCTCATCTTCTGTGTCACATTTTTTGTACCATTACATTGTTGAGAGCTTCAGATTTCGAGAGGTCAGAATTCATTCATCTCTCCCCTGGAGAAAGAATTCAACAACCTTCTATAAATACCATAACTGGCAAGCTTTTTCCCACTATTAACCTGAATAGTCTTAATAAATCCCATAATCCTTCCAGCCTTAAAGCTGAAGATTTGAGTCATAAATTCAATTGCTGAAATACCGGAAGTCTTCCAGCATCTTTAAAAGCAAACCTCAAGTATTTCTGTTTTCCTTCACTTTGTGTGTGATCTTGGTGACAACTTAGGAAATTTAATACTTATCTGCATACTTCTGAGACACCCAAGACAGACTTTCTTTTCAGGATACTTTTTATTTTATTAACACATGACCATGTTTGGTAGTCCAGAGGCCAAACTCTGGCAGGTGTGGGAAGCTGTCTGGATCAAGATTCTTCAGATAGTTTAGTTTCACTGATCAGTGACATGCTGGAAAACTTTCTCACTGACAAACTTGGTCTCTCATGCTGACCTCAACAACTTCTATTTGCTGGTTCCAGGGTGTTTTGTGAATTTGTCTGCGCATGGAAATATCCTGAAGCCATGATTTTAAGTAACAGCTAAACTGAACTGAGATTTTGCTTATTTTTTTAAGCAAAATTTAAATACTGAGCTATACATGAAACAATTTTGAACTGATTACCAGAATAACATTCTGTTTAGATTCAGGTATTGGTTTTGTGGGATAATGATTTCTAGGTGAAAATGGAAAAATTAGTAAGAGGCTTTGAGATGGTGCAGGGAGCAGTTAAGGCATGTAAGTTCACCTGAAGGTGTAATCTCATGAAGGAATTTTTGGCACCACTGCTGGCAGACCTGTTCACATTCTTCTTTCTCATCTGGCTCTGTGTGCTATGTGTTGTAGAAAGCACTTGTATTTGCAAGAAAAACTACGCACATAGAGCTTGCTGTATGTGGAATTACTTAAGACTTTCTCAGCTAGAGTCACTTCTGCTTCATTGCCTGAGGGCGTGTATGCTGTATTAGTGCAGGTCCTACAGGTGACTCTAGGACTGTATGAAAAATCAGTATGATCTGAGACTAGATAGATGCCCTTTAAGCAGCAATGCTGACTGGGCACCCACTGCATCCTAGCCACTTGTTCCTGGTTTTCACTGTCTTGACAGTTGTCTTTTTGTGGCCATGCGTTAAGCCAAACCAAGCAAGTGCTCTTGATGAAAAATAACATAGTGAAAACAAAAAGGGAGAGGTGGTTTGTGTTGGAGTATTTGGGTGGGTTTTGTTCCTTCTTTGATCTGGTTCAGTGTATTCATGCCAAAGCTGTTTCAGTGGGACACAATAGCTAGAAGGGTTGCTTGTTTGGCCAGTACTGCTGCTCAAGAAATGTTGGTGAGGGCACAGCCTGAGATGGCACAAAACTGTGTTAATACATTAATGGACTAAAAGGTTTCTCTGAATGGGAAAATAGAAAGATAATGATCATTGTCTCTAGTTGATTAGGCTGAAGATACTTTACAACATTTCTCTATTATTCTAGAGGTAAAGCTGTTATTTTCAATATACCCCCTTTTGTTCTGGTGATTGAAATGCTCTTCTTAAATCTGTTCATTCTTGCTGCTTTTCTTCTGTTGAATGATTCCATACTTAACGTAGTTTTACAATTTTTCTCCAGATTTCCTTCGCTACCTCCTGATCTTTGGCACTAGATCTTTCTTTTCAAAGAAGAGAAGGGAGCAAAAGATTTGGTTAGATAGCAGGACTCTGTTAGGAGACAGCATCATATTTTCTGAACACTTTTGAACTGATGCTCTTGATTCAGCTGCTGCAGTATTGAATTATCTGTGAAGTGTTACAGAGTGTTAAGAGTATAATAATAAAGTTTGGGGGATTTTGATTCCATGATACTACTGCAGTATTTCCTATGGAATTTATCAGTGAACAAAGCTCTTCTTATTTCCCCACCTCTCCTCTAAAAGAATCAGGGTTTGTGTTTTGATTACCAGTCTCTACCTGCCTTAAATCACTACTTGTGTGAGATGTAGATTCTCACTTACCTTAACATAAACCAGAGAGAGGGAGTCATGTTTGTCATCAGTTTCTTGAGTTCTTTAATGATGAAGGGATAGGATGTTCCTCTCAGCTTAACAAACTGATTTGCATTCTTCTTTTCATCAGCATTTAAAAAAACAGCACCATTTTTTGCAACCTGTATAATTATTTATGTCAGCTAAGCAAATGTCTCATTAGTTTACCTGTGTGTGCATAGTTCATACATGCTTTAGAAATAATTTTTGTTATTCCTTCTTCCATCTACCTGGAAATGGAACACATTATCAGTCACAGAATGTCACTGAGCAGCTAGTGTCTGAAAGCTTCCAGATCTTAACAAACTACACTTACCATATCTGCTATGGCTGCAGCTTTCAGACCAACCCTTTTAAGACCATGAAGTCTGTTTCTACCATAATTACTGAAAGCAGAATTTACTTGCCTGTATGCTGATGTAAAGAATGATTTGTAAATGCTTGTTTTCAGAGAGTCAGGTAGTTCTGTTTGATTGATTGTTTTTGTTTGGTTTTGTGTATGGATTTTGTTTGTTTTAAAGTAACATAGTAGTTTGGTTTTTTTATAGCAACAAGTACATGTTCTAGCAAAATTTATTAAGCATGTCCTTTCAGAGGTACTCTCCAGCCTAAAGTATTCTATGAGTCTGTGAATAAAATGAGGGTATTTAGAAGGATAAGGTCAATGTTAACATATAATTATGGAATTCTGTAAATGAAGGGTGTTGTATATGTGAACACCAAAGTATTCTCTGACTAGCTTGCATGTGAAGAATGTTGACTGACTAGTGCTGTAATTTTTGTTTCATGGTAATAGAATAGAGAATCTAGAGAGCATCTCAATGTTCTCTTTCCCATCCCCTCAATATCCCAGCCAGTTAATATAAAATAAGAGTTGTTTACAAACCACAGATATATTAAACATATTTTTACACATTAACATCTGTTTTTAGCATATGTATGTCTAAGACATTTGGTAGATAGATACCTTATATACTAAAATGTAGAATGACTGATAAATTCATCATCAAACCTACCAATTTTGTTAATAGACGTTAGAGATCAGCAAAGGATAGCTTGTCCCCCTTGCAGATAGGGGATGGAAAGAGTATTTCCCTAGCACATTGGAGTCGCTGTGTCTTCTCTAGTTGCCCGTGTAGGAAAGTAATGGTTAAGGGGCTGGGGAAAAAGACTGGAATCACGGACTTGGTTTCAAAGATGTGAACTCTTGAAGCACAATTATAGAAATGTTGCGCTGGGAGCTCAGTTCTGAGACTTACTGGGATATCTAATTTTCTGAAGAGGCACCATATTTTAAACCAAAATGTACTTTGGTGACACAGATATAGTAATGCAGTATTTTTAATTTTCTTTTGGGAATAATAAATAAAATAATCTACCCAACACCACCAGTGATGGATTTTTAAAATGTGGATACTCTCTAATCCAATGTGCTAGTTACAGAGAGGATTAGTCACTGTTTTAAGATGCAGTTCCATATGCAAATGAGTTGATATAGTGATTAATTACAGGTTTAATTCATCTTGGAAATACAGCACCTTCCATTTAAGAGCCTTTGGCATTTCTTGCTCGAAGTAGAGAAGGCTCTAGTAAAACGATGACTAAGTTTCAACATGACCATGAAGGCTGAGACTGTACAGATGTCTCTTGTTACAGAACTGATTTATTTTTATTTTTTTTTTGGTCCCAGACTTAATAAGCAAGAAGCAAATTGCTCAAGCTCCAAAATGTGAATACATCCTGAAAATAAAAAAATAAGTCACGGTTACAAGAGGGAAAGGCAGGAGTAACTGCAAGTCCAGTCCCTCTTGAAGCTGCGGTTTATATGTTCCTTGTTATCTTACGATTCTTCCAGCTGTTTCTCCTTGTCTGCTTGAAGTACATATACACATGCAGGTTACTGGGCAAGCTCTCCAGCCCAGACTTGAAGAAACCAAGAAATCTAGAAGTAGCTTGGTCAACAGGAAGAAATATTTATATTCATATTGTTTACTGAATTCACAGAAGTCAGGGGTCTGGCTGTAAGTAAGGATATGTTCTTGTGTCCACACTCTAGTGATGTACCATTCTGTGTCAGATTATGTTAAAGTATTATCTGATGTCTTCAGAAAAGCTTTGGGGGGGGGGGAAGAGAATTAAAAAAAAAGGGAAAACTTTAATGAACTACATTTAGTTTCTAGTAATTTATGGCAATTATGAAGGAAAATCAGTATTGCAAATTGTATTCCAAAGCTGTGGTTAAGATTTTGAAATGTTTTTAAATTACTGTAATTTAGATGTGTTTATACTATTTAAAAGCAGTTGTACTTGACAGATGCTAAAAGAGTAATCAGAGATAAGAAAGGATAAGAAGGTGACATGTATGTAAAAGGGAAGGTTTTATTAAAAGGTTACTTTCTGAAACATAGAGGGAGGATTTCAAGTCAATAGCTGTAGTCCTGATGCCAGATGAAGTCAGTTGAGCCTATTGCATTTAGAGATGTAAGTGGATTTCTATGTATTAGTCTTAATTGAGTACCTTTAAAAAAAAAATCTGTGGTAACTGTTGGTAAAAGACCAGATACTGACTAATAACTGTTGGTAAAAGACCAGATACTGACTAATAGTGGAATGTGAATTCAGAGGAGAAAATAGCCATCGTTATGGGGGATTTCACTGTGTGTTTGGAGCAAGGAAAGGGGAAAAAACCATGTGTTGTCTTCTATAGTTAGTGCTGTGGGAGTGCATAAGCAGTAATTCCCACGTATAGAATTGTGATAAATGTTTTTCTTGTGTGTCAGTGTTTAGGCTGTGATTCGTTGACTGGCTAGAGTGTCCATGTTCTATGTCAGAAATTATCCTATTTCAAGAAATCTTTGCAAGTACAATGTTTAAAGAGTACAAAAATTAGATTTTAGTTACGGGAGTACATGTTGCCAGTCACAGAATTGCAGGATGTTAGGGTTTGGAAGGGACCTCCAGGGATAACCCCCTGCCAAAACAGGATCAACTAGGGCAGGTTGCACACGAACACATCCAGGTGGGTTTTGAAAGTCTCCAAAGAAGGAGACTCCTTAACCTCTCTGGGCAGCCTGTTCCAGTGCTCTGTCACCCTCGCCATAAAAAAGTGCTTCCTTATGTTGAGGTAGAACCTCCTGTTTTCTAGCTTGTACCTGTTGCTCCTTGTCCTATCACTGGGCTCCACTGAAAAAAGACCGTCACCTTCAGCCTTCGAAGGGACATTGAACCCTTTTAAGGGAAATTTTATTTTGAGAATTGTGTTGCTTTGCAATCAGAAATCTGTGGACTAAATTTCAGTTCACTGCTATATTTTAGTGCTTATTTCACTCAGCAGGTGAATGTTCACTCCAATAGTGAACTTCTGAATAAAGGCTCTTTCAATCCTCAACTTTTCCTTTATATTGTTTTGAGAAGACTGTAGAAAGGATTTCTTTGGAACTATCATGTTAGTCATTAGCTAAGTAGTGGTAAGAAAGGATTGGTTTGCTGTAAGTAATGCAGTCTTGAAACAGTCCTATCCTGTTTTCATGACCTATTATTTTTTCATGTTTGAAAGCTTGACCTACTGTAATTACCAGATTGTCTTGTTTGTTGTTAACATTGGGTGCAAGATTCCATATTTTAAGGCAAGGCGCCAAGAACTTAAATCATCAGCTTCCAAAAATACATTTGGGTGGTGATGATTTTTTTTTTTTTAAAGGTTTTTCATTGTTCTAGCTTATGTTTTGGTAAATGTAATCTCAGCTTTGAAAAACAACAAACTTTTGATTAGTTGAGTGCAGTGCACAAGAGCTTTTGTGGAACTTTGAAGTCTTGTAAAGGGGGTTGTTTGAATCTATTAGAAAATAAAACTAGTTTGTGCAAAACAAGTAAGACCAAACAGAGTGGCACAACTATTCTGCTACTCTTGTTCTTTTGAAATAATATCCTTTCAGTTGTTTCAAATAGTAATTTCTAGGCTCTGACTTAGAACTGAAAGCAAGAATATTTTTCTCACCTCTTATTTCCCACCCCCACCCCTAGCTGGATTATGCATCAAAATAACATCCATTTAAAATGTAGTAATAATGTCAGTGTATTAATCATAAGGTTTCTAAAAGCTTAACATTTCTTAAGTGGCAGGGTAAGAGAATTGCTCTTTAGTTTGGGAAAATACCAAACTCATTTGATGTTCTTACACTAGTCCATAGTTGAAATTACCAATTTTATATTTAATGAAGAACCAAGGATGAGAGGTATAAGAGAAGCTCTTAATAGAAAGTGTTTGGCCATTGGAATGTGCTGCCCAGGGAGGTGGTGGAGTCACCATCACTGGAGGAGTTTAGGAAGAGACTGGATGGGGTGCTTGGTGCCATGGTTTAGTTGATTAGATAGTGTTGGGTGATAGGTTGGACTTGATGATCTCAAAGGTCTTTTCCAACCTGGTTTATTCTATTCTATTCTATCCTAATGCTACACTAGATCTTGGCATCTAAACTTTGTTTAGCAATAATAGAATCATATCTCAACTTGCAGCTCAACTGTAGCATAAAAAGGAATGGGTTATTTATTGCTCTTTTCTGTGTGTTTTTCAGGGGTCCCTTCAGCGTTGTGCGGAGATGTATCAACAGGGAAACAGGGCAACAGTTTGCTGTGAAGATTGTCGATGTAGCAAAATTCACTTCAAGTCCTGGATTAAGCACAGAAGGTAAGAACAAGTAATTAAGCAGACTTTAAGCAGGCAAATTTTTACCTTTTTTTGGGGTCAAGTTTTTCTCTGTTTGCTTGTTTTCTGTTTTATATTTTATTGAGGTTTTAAAGCAGGATCTTATATTTCAAATTTAGCTTGATGTAACTTCTTACTTTTCTATCTTTGGTTATTATTGTTGTGATAATAAATATTAGAAGAGTACAGCTATACTAACTTCAGGCCATTTTTATTTCTGTTTTGAATTTTTTTTAATAATATGATTTTCTTAAAATAATTCTGAATCTAAAAAGCATGCAAGGAAGTAAAGTAAGAACACATCAAATCTGCTTTTATAATCTAGGTTTAGCAAGTAATGTGCTATAAAATGGATTAAAACTTGCAATTAAAGTGTGCAAATTTCTGTAAAAGAAAACTGTGTACATTTTTCATATAATTAGGATTTTAATGCTGCAGAACTGCTAAACTGTAAATAAAAGGCAGCAGCAATTACGGTTTCCCATTTTAGAGTAAACCAAAGTTGAATATGTGACTTGTGTAAGCATGAAGTGTCTCTTTTACACTTTATTGAAAAATGTGGTAACTGAATGACAGACACTGTGTTTTCCATGTGCAGTATATTTTTACTGGAGTTCATACTCTTTTGTACAGTAATTAGTTTTTTGAGGGGTTGGCTTGTACTGTCTAAATCCTTGTGAACCCAAGTACAGCAGCAAAGGAGAGCCAATTACATTTGTTGGTAGCTATAAGAAACAGTATCTTAAGCCTTAACGGCTAATTTGATTTACAAGGTCAAAAAAAATTGTTATTTAACTCTCATTTAATTCTACCCATATTCTACTATATTTTTCTGAGCTTCATCTTAACTAGTGTTGCTGGGACACATTTGATGGGGTATTGCTTTCCTCACTCCATAACAGTAAAATTCAACCATTTGCAGCCATGAAAGAACCATGAAAGGGAGAAATAGTAGACAAGAGAGTAGGGACTTACCAGGAGGGAAGGAGAAGTAATAATAGAGTGACCAAAAAAGTGAAGGGTAACTGTTGAAGATTTACATTTTCTGCCTGGGTCTGAAGAAAAGACTTGGCAGTATACTTAGTACTGGTTTTCAATTCCACTTGTGCTGTGTTGATACAATTCAAGCTAGCAGGTCACAAAGTTAACAGATTGTTAAACACTTTCTGGGTTGGTACTTCCTCGTTTTGTTTTGTGGCTTTGGTTGTGGTTTGGCCCTTTTTGGTTGGTTTGGTTTGAGGTTTTGTTCAGGTTTTGGATTGCTATGCGTGAAAATGTCTTACTGGTAATATTAAGACACATGAGATACATGTGAATGTGGAGCAAGTTCTTAATTCAATGTAAAGAATCTGAGACTGCTTTTCACAAAGTCATTGCAGGTTGTGTACTCTTTATTTAATTCCGCTGTGCCTCTACTCTTATTTTTTTTTTCCAAAGATTTTATTTTTTTTAAGTTGCAGCCACTAGCTTGCAAGTCAAACTTTACTATATCGTTCTTTCCATAAAGTTGTCTATACACACGATGTGTATTGAGCACTTCAAGTGATTTCTATGTCTGTGTGCACCTCTGCAGTAGTTTGAGAATTAAAAAATAATGCTATATAATGATGCCTGAGAGCTAACAAATCTAATGTAGGCTAAGCTCTCTTGGATTTAAGTCTTAGTATTCATGGTCTTGCATGATGTATGTCATCAATCTCTGTAGTGTTGTAATTCAACCTTATTAATGAAGTATATTGACACCTTGTCACTGTTCAAGTGACTGCATGATCTACTGGATTAATGCTGGCTCTTTTATTACAGTTGACTATGCTTACATATTGCCAAAATACAGAAAAAATTACATAAGAAAATTTGAACTTTGGATAATTTTAGGTATGAAAGATTGTATTTTGTGCAGTTCAGTTTAGAGGATTTGTGTGGAAGAGTGCTCTCAGAAGCTAGTTTACTCATTAAGATCTAATAAAAATACCAGTGTAAATAAACTTATCTTCAAATACAGTTCCCACTTGTAACTTGGTGCCATGGTCTAGTCGTGAGGTCTGTTGAGACAGGTTGGACTTGATGATCCTTGGGGTCTTTTCCAGCCTTAGTTATACTGTGATACTGTGAACTTTTTGGTATAGAAAACTGTAAAAAGCATGTTAGTTAAGCTCACATAATAATTAACTTTCACTATCCACTCCTGCTACTCTCTTCCTTTTATTTTTCTCTGTGTGTTGCGTGTCTTGGATTTACTTAACTGTTCTAACACCAAATGTCTATAAGTGAAAACACTGTTTCGTAGGAAGAGAATGGTGATCAGCTACTTACTACTAAATAAAAGTTAGTATACATTATTTGTCTGCCATTTCTTAATGTCAGAGTGCCCTCTTGTAGCATACTGAGTGTTTTTAAATGCAATTTAAAGGGCAGTACCCTTTTCTTACAGTGCATGTCTCTGAAATTTGCTTTCAAGATTTAATGCATCATATATTAGATTCAGTAATCTGTAATTCATTTTGATAGAAATGTCCTTTAAAAAGAAAGTGATTTCCATTACTTCCACAACATTCTAATAAGCCAGACCACATTTATTAGGTTGATACATGCATATGTATTGGTTCTGCTGGCAGTGAACTGTGAAGACACTCAGCAAAATGTTTTGACTGTGACAGAGCAAAATTGTAACCAAGAAAGAAGTGTTTTGAGTATTGGTCTTGGACTACTTCTAGCACTGAGAGAGGCACAATAATTGTATCAAAACTGCCATTGGTATAGATCATCCTTTAGAAGGATTCTACAATTATATAATTGTAGGAAAATGTGAAAGTTGACATCAGTTTGTTGATTTTTCTGCAAAGGGCCCACAGGTTGACTTACTATTTAGATAATTTTGTCAGTGCAGTTCATTTGAAGGGCTTTGTTTTAATTCTGAGTAAAATACAGAACAGTCTAACAAGTATAATAAGAATGGGGTGGGGGTTTTTTTTTTGGGGGGGGGGGGGAGGAGAGAGGGAAGTATTGTGCCTGTCAACAGGACTTGAAGACTGAATGCTTTAAAACCATTTTTGATGTTTGTGATTTCAAGAGTCTACCTTTCTGGGGAAGTTCTGCTTCTTCAACACATGGGTAGAACTGTTCCTGTTTTGGTACAGGAAACGCCTTTCTGAGGTGTTTGATTGTTTTAACTTAATGAAGGATTTGAGTTTTATGTTTTTCTGGAGAAGCTATGGGCTGGTTTGGTTATAAATTCTGTTCACCTAATTATAAGTATAAATTTAATAAATGTTTCAACTGTTCTATAGTTCTGCTATAACTTTCATAAACAAAGTGTCACTAGAATTAAATACCTCTGTGCAGAAATACAACATTAGAGATGGAATCAAACTTTTTTTCCCCCCTGGAAAACACTTCTGTAATTTCTGAAGCATGTTAACCGTATAATAGATGCAATGAATCACAGAAATGCATGAAAACATATAGCAAGGATTTCTTTTTCAGGACTCATTTCTTTCTACTGAAAGTCAGTTGACATTAGAAATGGTGCAGATGTTATTTTGATTGGAAATACAGTATTCAATCTTGGGCAACACTTCACATAATAAATTAAAAACAAAAAAAAGTGTAAAGCACAAACAGCATTTTGTATTTGGGGCTTTTTTGGATGCTTTTTCTAGCACCCAAATTGATTAGTTGAGGGAAGCAAATTTCTACAGAAATATGACCTTTCATCCAGATCATAAGCAAAAAGTACTAAATATCAGCTACATTGTATTATTTTATTTCAAGAACATAAAATTTCTTGAAATATGATGCAGGCATATTCACAGAAGTGTAAAGTTTTCCCTTTCCATCTTCGGAAGGGAAAGCATAGCTTGAGAATTTATTACACCCACTTTAAGACTGTGAGTATTTACCCATTTTTTTTCCATGAACTGTTGCTTAAATAGAAGGAAAATCACTAGGTTTTTATGCACTGCAAGCAGTTGGTTCTTTATTCCTCCCAATCAGCCTCCAAAATAAGGACAGATTTGTTTGTTGTATGGCTTCAGCCCCTTGCCTTTAATATGTATCTTTTTTTTACTGCATTTCCTTCAGTGTTGAAGAGAATCTGGGTTTACAGGAGTGCACTTGTCCCCCATTTTTTAGTCTTTACTACCTGACTACATCTTGCTCTGATAACTTTGTTCATCTGTTCTTGGTTTCACTGTAGTGCCAAAATTGTAAAAATGACTGTTGTATTTGGTAACTGAAGCCACTGTGGACTAGTTAAAGATTGGCAGATGAGGTAGATCTTTACATAATGTTATTGTGAAGCTGCTTTTGAGGATGATAACCATGCAGCTGAGCAGCAAGATTTGTCAGTGCTTTTCCCAGCTTTATAAATGTAAATGGTACCCTTTATAGGTTTCAAAATGCAATTATACAAAGTGCATTTGACTGTCATTTGAATAATTATGGATCCTAAGAATAATGCATTGGGGTATTAATTTAAAAATTGCTCTATCTTTGAATTCGTGGAACAGATATAATAATGAAATAATAATGTAATTAGCACTAAATGTAATTTATAGAGTAGATAATATAAAATGTAACTGTTATTTTTGTTATATTACTGAGTCTGCAGTTGACCTGGGTTTTTTTAAAAGCAATCATAATTGATTGACAAGTGCTCCTGAAGTAACATTACTAATGATCTGTTCTCTCACTTCACATTGCACATCTATATATGTGCAACCAGAAAATAAGACCTATTCAAATTAGTCTTTTTATGTAAGGTGTGTCTTCAAATTTCCTGTCATTTTAAGTCAGTGAAAGTCAATGAATATGGTTACTCACTAAAAATTTAATTCATCTTCATACATATAAAATAGGGCTTAGCGACCATATCTTTACTGAAGCAGCTAGTGTCGTTAAATTTGTGAGTCTTGTTGGGTAAAGGATCATATCAAGTGGTTTTTCTAAAGAAACAACACATAATATAGGCACATCTAAGTAGTCTCCAGTCATAAAGAATATTTTCTAACTGAAGAAAACATCTGTACAGACTTGTGTATTACTTCAGCTTAATCTGGGCAAATTCTGATTGGTCCTTTAAATCTGTTGTTTGAATCACATCCTGTACCTGAGAAAGCAAATTTCCCTGAAAATTCAACTTGAAAATATTTTGAAGTCTTAGAAGAGAAGAGGAGACTGAGGGGTGACCTTATTACTCTCTACAGCTCCCTGAAGGGAGGTTGTAGACAGACGGATGTTGGTCTCTTCTCCCAGGCAGCCAGTACCAGAACAAGAGGACACAGTCTCAGGCTGCGCCAGGGGAGGTTCAGGCTAGATGTTAGGAAAAAGTTCTATACAGAAAGAGTGATTGCCCATTGGAATGGGCTGCCTGGGGAGGTGGTGGAGTCGCCATCACTGGAGGTTTTCAGGAGGAGACTTGATGGGGTGCTTGGTGCCGTGGGTTAGTTGTTTGGGTGGTGTTTGATTGGTTGATGGGTTGGACGCGATGAACTTGAAGGTCTCTTCCAACCTGGTTTATTCTATGTATATTCTAAGATGTTTTGAATTGAGAAAAAGGAAAAAAAACCAACATTTTCAGACAGTGCTTGTGGTTAATCATAAATCACAAACCCCCAAAACTAAGCTGCAGTTAATACTATTTGTTCCAAGCAGACAGCAAAACGCCTTCCAGATAACTAAGACATGCTGTGGTGTACTGAGTGCTTTACCAAAGTCTTGGAAATACCTGTGCTAGCTTTCTTTTGTGACTATTTTTTTTTCTTTCTTGGCCAGTGATAAGCCTGTCATTGAAATGTCCATCCCAGTGAGCTACAGTTGCATCCTCAGTCAGTCAGTCTGAACCTTGTACTGGTTTCCAAACCATATCTCCCAGACTGTAATGAGAAAGGTTGTACTTGAGCAGGGTTCTAAAAAGCCTTCTATACTAAGTCTCCCTCTCCACAGAAACCCAACAATCTCCACAGAAGGTATCACAGACACACTTTGATGTTATTCAAAAATAGGCTTTAAAATATCACACCCTTTCAATCTCTTTACTAAATACTTAGCTGCAAGCATATGGTAGTTTAAGAGTATGATGACTTACGTGATTACATTTGGTAGTTAGGAAGTGAAGTGTCCTGGGTTAACACAGCCCACTCTCACAAGCCCCTCTCCCCAACACAGACAGGAGGGAAAGTAACACAAAAACCTCTGGATCAAGAATAAGGGGTTTACTGGAATAATACAATGCACCTTAGCCTGTGTCACACAAAAGCAAAGCAAAGTGCAGAAGCTGCAGCAGAAGCTAGCAATAAAATGGTCCTCCCCACCCAAGCATACAGCAGCTAAGACCAGCACCCCTAAACACAGAAACCAGGAGCAGCAACTGGAACAGGAAGCCTCTCATGTTATAGTCTGAATTTCAAGCCCCCTGAGGCTTTGCTCCAATCGGAACTTTCATTTTAAAACTGGCATGACATCAATATAGTATTAAATGTTCACAGCAGCAGATTCAACTCAACCTGTGACAGTGAAGTATTCAGTAAAGGAGATGTCTAAGAGCTCTGTGTCAATCAGAAACAGGTCTGAAGCACCTGAAAGCATAACATATTTTCAAAGTGTTCATTGCCTCTAAGTGTATTTACATAGATGTGAGTCCATCCCATCAGAGCCCAAAAGTGTTGATGGAGCTGAGAGATGTTGTGAGGACAACCTGGATAATCTTTGAATGACCATGGCAATTGGAGAAGTGCCTCAGGACTGGAACAGAGTAAATGTCACTCCTGTCTTCAGGAAGGGCAAGAAGGAGGACTCAGGGAACTACAAAGCCAGTCCCCTTCATCTCTGTCCTTGGGAAAGTGATGGAGTAACTAATTCCAGAAACCATTTCCAGGCACAGGAAGGACAAGAAGGTCATTAGGGGTAGTTTACGTGGATTCACTAAGGGGAAGTTGTGGTTGACCAGCTTTAGAAGGATGAAACAGCTGACCTGGTAGATGAAACAAACATCGCATTTTGTCAGTGTCAAAGGCCTTCCTAAAGTCTATCTTCTGTAAGATCCTCATGGAGAAGGTCTAGGGAGTGTGGGCTGTTTGAGCAGATGGTGAGGTGGACTGAAAACTGAATGGCCTAGCCCAGAGGATACTCCGTGGTGGCACGAGGTCTAGGTGGAGCCCAGAAACTAGCATTGTACCCCCAGAGGTCAGTTCTGGGTCTGTTCTTCTTCAGCATTTTCATTAATGGATAATAGGGCAGAGTGTACCCTCAACAAACTTGTTGATGAGACCGAACTGAGAGGAATGGTTGATGTGCCAGAAGGTCATGCTGCCATCCAAAATGACCTCAAGGGGCTGGAGCAATGGGCTGAGAGGACCCTCATGCAGTTCAACAAGGGTAACTGTTCAAAGTCCTGCATGTGGGGAGGAACAGCCCTATGCACCAGTACATGTTGATGCTAACCAGCTGGAATGCATCTTTGCAGAAACAGCCCTGTAGAGGTCCTGATGCACACAAAGATGAACACAAAATGGCAATGTGCCCTTGCTGCAAATAAAGGTAAATGATATCCTAGCTGCCTTAGGAAGAGTGTTACCAGTAGGTGAACAGAGGTGGTTCTTCCCCTTTGCTCAGCCCTGGTGGAGCTCCACCTGAAAGGCTAGGTCCAGTTCTGGGCTCCTCAGTACAAGAGGGACCTGGAGCTACTAGAGAGAGTCCAGTAAAGGGCTGCCACTAAGATGATGAAGGGACTGGAGCTGAGGAAGCTGGGACTGCTTAGCCAGAGAAGGGAAGGCACAGGAAGAATCTCATCAATGTATACAAGTACATGAAGGGAGGGTGCAGAGAAAATAGAGCCAGGCTTTTTCAGTGGTGACAAGAGGCCATAGGCAGAACTGAAGCACAGGGAGCTCCATATGAACATTAGGAAACACTGCTTTCCTGTGAGGGCGACTGAGCCCTGGCACATGTTGCTCAGAGTAGTTGTTGACTGTCATTGGAGATGTTCAAAAGGCACCGGGACATGGTCCTGGGCTCTAGGTGGCCCTACCTAAGCAGAGCAGTCAGATCAGGTAACTTCCAGGCATCCCTTCCAACCTCAACCATTCTGTGATTCTTCAAAGGCAGCTTCATACCTTTTTTGATGGGTAGATGTTCTCCAGTGATTGTCCTGGTAACAGCTGAGCAGGATATTATTTGGACTCATCCCTGCCCCACACACCATTGTCTCTTTGTTCTCTTGGGTTGGGTGTGCAGATGAGATTTAATCACATAACAACTTTTTTTTTTCTAACCCCCTAGTTTAACTATAGCTTTCTTCTTGCTTAAGAAAGCAAACTGAGAAAGAGTTTGAGAAAAGCAAGTTTGCTTGAAAAAGAAATCTAGATTGGAGGGAAAAGCAAGGATATCCCTGCTTTGGTGTTCTGAAAGTAATAAGCAATGCCTGGAGCTTTTACCAGTACAATAAGCCAAATGAGAAAGGTGTGTTCATTCACCCACTTTGCAAAACAAAGTGCCAATTAAATGTATGCAAAAAATCTGGAAATATGCTTTTAAAAAGATTTATTTTGAGAACACTCTCAAGTCTTCATTCTTAAACATTGTCTTTAATCTCTTTGCAAGAATGTATGAGGTACGTCCAACTTCTGTTCTGAATAATGAAAAGGCTTTCCAAAACATTTCTGTCTTTATACACAGTCTGTACTCATCTAACAAATCACAGTTCTTGCCAATAATCCAGAAATAGGCCTCAAACTGTGCTTGCAGTAATTCAGACTGGCTGCAAACACAGGGAAGATAATAAGCATCAGCTGTATTTTCAAATATTTTCTGTTTGGATGTGAGCATGTATTCTGTTCTGGTTTGTGCATTCAACAAAAGATTAATTGCAGCTGAGCTTCAATTTCTGTTAATTCATTGATCCAAAGAGAACCTTTTTTCACTCTTAAATGCAGTGTTTTGTTGTATAGTAAATCTAAAAAATATATGTCACTGTGATGTGATAAATAGTGATGCTTGTGCAATATCACTCTTCTAGAATTGCTAGAATGTTAGAATAACAAACCTGTATCCTCCAGTAGCAGTAAGACGTTGGCAAAGTTTCAGTCATAGAATGGTTTGGGTTGGAAGGGACCATAAAAAGGCCATCTGTTTCCAAGTTCCCTGCCATGGGAAGGAACACCCTCCACTAGCTCAGGTTGCTCAAAGTCCCATCCAGCCTGGCCCAGAACACTTCTGGGAAGGTGGAACCCACAGCCTCTCTGGGCAACCTAATCCAGTATCTCAGCACTCTCACATAAATGTTTTCTTCCTTCTATCTAACCTGAATCTACACTCTCACTCTTCAGGTTGTGTGTGATTTTTGCTTTGGACAGTTTATATTCTGTGAAAATCTTGTCTCAAATATTTCCATTTCCAAGAGAAAGATTTCATGGTTTGAGATCAATATATTCCTGTTCTTCTGTACTCTCCTGAGTATTTTGCTAGGTTAGACAGGTACACCATGATCTTGGGTAATCTTCCCACAAATCAGCTACAAATATTTATCTTGGAGCTTTTCTGCATGTACTGGTTTTTTTTCCCACTGAATTATAAATGAGTGTGGGTTTGAGATGGGCAATGGGAATTCGCAAAAGTAAAGGTGTGTTAGCAGACCTTGATGGACCCTATAAATAACAGGATTGGAGAAAGAAAAATAGGGTTGTTTTTTAACAGGGACATATTTTTAATATATAATATATATATGTCTGCATATTTGTAATACCCACCTATGTACAGAATTCAAACCTTCTAGATAAGATGCTGGCTTTATAGTTCAAAACTAAAAGTATTTGCTCAGAAATCAGTACAAATACAGGAAATAAGTGTATGCCTTTAAAGCAAAATATTTTTTTATCTCAGCTGCTTCATGATCAGTTGCTAAAAAGTCAAAACACCTCCCTGATGGTTGATATCAATTGCTGTTAAGTTGTATCAATCTTTGTACATAGAATGCCATAGCTTTTTATGTCGATGTGCTACATATGCAGAGGTGATTTTAAGAATGGTTTCCTAAAATTGAAACACAAAGCATAATCCTCCTGCTGCCTGGGGGGGGGGGTGTCTTTAAACTGAATAATTAAGTAGTGACAAAATATAAAGCCTCCAGCCCAGTGACAAACTATCACAGTCTATACTGCAGTTCTAGAAACTGAACAAGGACCTTCATGGAAATTCTAATTCTAATTTCTGCATCAGGGTGCTGGGCTATCTCATCTAAAGTGTATTTTTACCCTGAAATGTTGGATCCTTGAGGTCCGTTCCAACTTGGTATTCTATGAATCTATTTTATGAATAAGCAAACATTTATGACTAATAAAGGAAGCATATAAAGAGAGATCTCCATAATATGTAATGGTGTGGGTGAATGGAAATACTTTGAGGAGAAGAAAGTTCAAAATGTATGGGGTTCAGGAAGTTGTCAGAATGTCAGTTGCTTGTGAGATTGCTTTAGCACATATGAACTTGTAAAAGTGCCTGCCTTTCTGAAGTGTGAGTCAATGGGTTTAGTCCAGTTGTAAACACTGCCAAACAATAGCTGTGTTTTCCAGGGTAAGAGTTGTTTCATAGTAAAAGGGGAAAAAAAAAGAAAAAAAGAAAAAAAAAAAGGAAAAGAAAAAAACCCAACCCTATCTTTGGAGAAAAGAGGAAAAAAAGTTGGAGAAACAATTAAGTCTACCCAATTGAAGTGCAGGTAGAAGTATTTGCTGTTTGGAAGCTGTCTCATAAAACAGTTTAAAGATACTGGATAACGTGAAGTAGAATATTGAAGACTTTTAGCTTCTCAATGAAGAGAACCATTTTTGATGTAAATCTGCCAAAGACCTAGAGGTCCTGAGGAGACCTATGAACTAATCCTGTTTCTTAGACTTCCTACATTTTATCGGGTGTTACAGTGTCAGTTGCCTGTTGTTCTGATAGAAGGAAAGATGCTAGGTGCTAACAAAAAATGATTGTCTACACAGTTAAATTTCAGATAAAAATTCAATTGAAAATACTTGATTAAACATACATTATGTTAATTCAATTTTATATCTAATTTAAAAACTGCACTGGATTTTCTTTCAATTCTACCTGTATAACCTTGGGTCTTAAGTAACTAAGGATTTGACTGAGTCAGGTGTCATTCTCTCCACTGTAGAGTAGTGAAGTGAAAGCTGTATGCTTTTAAAACACTTTGATCACTTAACTACCTAGAAGATAAAAACATGAGACTATTACTTTGTATCTAACTAAGCACTGCAAGATATTTGCAATTTCTTAGCGCTATAGCCTAGCAGTTTTGGAGGCTTTAAGTGCCAAAGGCTGTAGGAGAGAGACCTGATTTTTAACAGCTCTGCGTGTTACTGCAGTCCCAGCACTCTGAAACAGTGTTTACTGGCGTGGCATTTCCCAGCTCCTAGTCATTTGTTTTAATGAAGACACTTATCAGGGACATGTGGGTAGCCTGCTCATGCTAAATGGATTGTATGTACTTGATTTCCTAATATGAATCCAACCAACAAGTACACACAGTGACGGGAAGTAAATTGGCAATGTAAATAAAAATACTGTGATCTATGTTTGGTTTACTTAAAATGTATGGCAAACATTTTTCTTGGAGGCTGTTCTTTAATATCACTTCATATATGAGTAAGACTTAGGGTGTGTTTCTTGCTTGGAGGAGGGGATTAGTTTATGGTTTTATTTTGCCTAAAATATTCAGTGGTCACATGTCTTTCTTTTTGGAAAGAAAGAAAAAGCCTGATAATTAATGAGTCAAGTGCTAAAAAGTAATGTTTCATTCTTTCAGAATATCTTAACGTTTCTTATGGCACTTAAAGATTTATGTTGTAATATTTTACAGAACTGAGAAATTACAGATAATATTCCAAGTTACATGGAAAGTTACTAGTAGTCAGTGGTAGCAAACCCAGGCTTCTTGATTTCCTCTGATTTTCCTGAAGACCAACTAACATTTGGTAAAAAAACCAACCACATAATGTTTTACCCACTGTCATAGAACCAGTTATTGTAGATTCCTTAATATCTGTCCCTTTTAATGTTGCCTGTGATAATAGTGACAATTAACAATTGCAAGTCCTAGTGAAAATACTACTTTAGTTTATAGCATCATAAAGAGTGAAAATGGCTTATGAAATACTACTTTGCCTGAGTAATGTTGGTTTTTAGTTTTTTTCCCCTTCGTTAAATCTAATAGGAATGCAAGCTGCCACCACACAAATGTTTATTACAATATGTATGTGCTATACACATCAGTGTTTCCAGGTTTGTACAAGCTATCATCACTGCATTCTCCTTTGTCCACATAATTCTTTTTGAAAAGTAGTGCCAGACTGGAGCCTGTGTTTCCAGCAGAGAACTGGACAAGTGAGGTTGACATGTTTGGAGAGAAGCCTTTTATCTCTGATGATGTAGTTTTACAAGAACCTCTATTCTTCTTGTGTTTCAGAGTGATAGAGCACTTCTATAAAGCTTATCTTTTTGAGGAGAAAGCTGGTAAAGAAACTAGTATGGCCTGAAAATGTAGGTTGCTAACATCTAGGATTATTAGACACGCTTACCATCTGTGCAGTGTGTGGGTGAGTCTCCCTGCTTTGCATTTCTTCCTCATTCCCACTCAGTAAGACTGGCTGAGCTGATTTAACAGCTCCTGTCTGCTGAAGGGGAAGGGAAAGCCCCATTTCTTCAAGCCAGGTTCCTTACTCTGTACACCTGTTGCCTCATTTGTGTTGGCTTTGGTAGTTTTTTTACATTTGGAATGATTTATTTTTAACTCAAGCTGGGGGAAAAAGAAACCAGAGGACTTGCACTCTTAAGTTGTACTTTTTGTCTATTGGCCTCATTCCCTTTGAATGTATATTATTTAGAAACCTGTTATGGTTAAAGAACTACCTTGTAAAGGGTAAGTGTGAGCAAACAGAGCTTGAATTTTTTTCAGCTGGGGATTTCTATACTGTCTTTAGAAGAAAATACTTTTATATGTTGTGGTTTGTTTAGAATCTGAGATAATAAAGCAATATAGGATGCTTAGAAAATAGAAGAGAGGTTCACTTCTTCTAAGTGCTACCAGCAACCGTTTAATACATGAATGCATCCTGCTGGAGTTGGAGTAGGAACGTAGGAGAACATCTTGTAAACAGCTGAGGTTGCTACTTGAGTTCCTTCTTAAATAGCTCATAGGCACTGCTTACTGAGGTGGGGGTTTTTTGCCATAAATACAAGCAAACTGGCTGGAGAAAGTGCATGCAAAAGGTAATGATAACAAAGAAATGAGACAAAAAACGTCAAGTCTTATGAAAGTTTCTGTCCTTATCTGTGTTCCTGTCGACCTGGTAGGACTGGTCAACAACAAAATCTTAATTGATATTGAGAAGATACATGTTCCATTCTTGAAATTATCTGGACCACCTCTCTTTTCCCCACACAGTTTACTATGTTTGGCTTTGTTCTGCTTGTTTGTGGGTGTGGAGCTCTGTATGATTAACTTTTCTTAAGAGCACAGCCTTGTGTACCAAAGATGCTCATTCAGTTGGGCCTTGCTGCTTTTGTGTCATCATCCACTCCCTCCTCCATCATACACTCTAAGAAGAGTTTCCTAATTTGGGAGGAATTTCAATCAATTTAAATCATTGTCAGCAAACTATTAGTTACTGATTCTCGTATTGAAACAAATGCACACAAGTTTAAGCAAACCATCCCTTTTATTTTCTGTTGGGTTTGTTTCTGGTTTAATATTTACTGTCAACTCTTAAATGTATTTTCACAGAGGCTCTATGAAGTCATATGTAGCTTGGCTGTGTCCTGTGGTAGGACCACTGTGAATCCAGCTGTCTGGCACAGTGCAGCCCCATATCTCTTCCCATTGAGGGCAGTCCTGCAGCCCTTCACTACATTAGGCATAACACCTTGCCTGTTGTGCCTAGTGCACCTCTAACACACACCACTGCTGTTCCACAAATTTGTGTGAATTTGGTCTCTTTGGTCTTTGCTAGTCTTCCTTTTTCCACTGTCCTTTTTGAAGACTTTGTCAACTGCTCTTTTCAGATAATGTTGGGGTAAATTGATTACAAGAAACAGCTGGAGTTCGTGCAGGATATTCATTCCTTTGCTTATACCTTTGTTGGTTACAATGCAAGGGAAACTTCTACCTTGGTTCTGTTACGTTTCCCCCTATAGAGTACAGATTGTAATAACTTTTGAGAAATTGTGGGCTGTAATCACTAACAGTCAAAGCTATTCACAGTTTCAGGGCATGATAATCTGAGTTACAAATACTGGTCAAGGTAGTATGGCAAGATACACAACAATCTTCAGAGAAAAAAAAATCTTTCAGTATCTTGAGTTTTTTGTTCTAAAAAAAAGTACATTTTGAAACCTTTAGGTCTTCCATCTAGTACCAAACTACTGCAAAAAAAATTGTTTTCTTCAATGGTATAAACACTAATGGGGAGAGAGAATCACTTTAGAAAACGAGGTGTCTTCTGGTTTAGTATTTAGAAATATTATGCTGTTGTAGAACAGAGCTTTAGAGATGGTGGTGATAGTTTGTTTACTCATAGGAAAGTGGTTTCATGTCCTAGAGAAAACTTCTGTCCTCATGTGACATTGCAGAAACTCAATTTTCCCTTGCTTTCAACACTGTTCTTCACTATAACTTTTGCTTCTTGAACCTTTATTGCTAGATTTGCCCAAGAGAAATAGCTCCTCAGAAGAATGTCATATCAGATGAAGAGAGGATTCTACTATCCTTTGTTTTTCTGAAATTGTGATCACTCTTTATAGTAACAAGCCTTGGACCTTCAGGTTCTGTACGTACTTTGTTTCCTCAGTTTTGTTGGCTGTATTCATGATCCAGCATCCCAAAGAAGAAATTAATAAAATTGGTCTAATTCTGAGGTTAATTGTAACAAGTAGGAGCAGCTAAGTTTGAGGGCACTGCTTTTTCTGAGATAATGCTGATTTCAGTATTAGTTTTGTTTGTCTCAGAAGATTCTGTCCTCCTGCTGTATCAGTTAGTGTGGAATTTCTGAGTCATGCATCACCCCACATTTGCCATGCTTACACATTATAGATGCTAAATGGCACTTATGCATAGTTTTGTTTTGCCTTTCCTGTTATTCATGAGGATCTTTCTTACAGGGAAGGTAAAGGGTCCTTACTTTACCCAAGCAGACTAGATTCTGGTTTAGTTTTCCTGCAACTTGAACTTTCCACTGAATAGTCTGAGGCTGTGAGAGCTAAAGGAATCTTACTCCTTTCATAGCTGGATGGAGTCTGTCTGGCAGCAATTCATGTGTGTGTTAGCAGGAAGTCAATTGGTGTCCACTTTAAGTGTTTGAATATAAGAAAAGTTGAACCTGTTGAAAAAGAAGCCAATTTCCAACAGAGTTTATGTGTTATTGTTTGTTTGTGTAAATGGTGATCTTGGTAGCTGTCAGTTCTCTGAAGTGCTGTGAGAAGGACAAAGGAGCGGTTCTGTTTGTGTAACTTGTGTTGTTCCTCCATTACTGAGATGTAAGTTGTCATTTTCACTTGGTCTGAAGGCTTTTGCACAAAGGCTAACCCAGAATAGTGTTCTGAGGCCAGCAATGGAGTTTACTCTATCCATGTAAATTGCTTCCAAACAGGATGGCATGTTTCATGTACCAGGACTTCAAAAAAGAGTGTCTAAAAATAAGCAAGCTCTGTTCTAGGCCTTCCTATCTTAAGCTTCCTTTTCTGGGCAGGTCCCTGTTGGATCTTCTTGCAACTCCTCACTTCCTTAGATCTTGAAAGATCATAGAAAGCGAATTTTTTTCCCCCTTTCATCTGACAATATATAGATACTCCCATTTCAATGTCCAGGTCCACTTGTTGACAGATTTTAACCACTCAAAGAGTGTTCGAAGTCTAACTCAGAGATCCAATTATTGCTGAAGATCTTACAATTTAACAACGTTAAGTGTTTATAGAGAAAGTGTGTTATAGTGATAGGCATATATGTATTCAAGAAGCAGAAGAAGATTTTGAACTTTAAAAATTAGAAAATGGAAACTTTAGTAAATTTTCTTACAAATTTTTGAGCTTACTAATGATACTGTATGTTAATAATAGACTTGTGTGTTAAAATCCTTTTCCACACTAGAGACAACAAATTGGATTTCATTCTTGTCATCCAAGAACTGGTTTTGAATCATTTTCATCATGTGAGTTTTGTCTCCACTTTGGGAACTTGAAGATAAATTTGCAGTTGAAAGACATCAAAACAAATATTCTGTAGGAGAAATAGTTGTTAGATTTGTGCAGTATTTACATTTATACTCACACAGAGTAAGTTAAAGTTCAGTCAGTTTTCATTGAAACTGGTCTGTTGTAACAGTCCTTAAGTTTAATTTGGTCTGTAACTTGTTAGACTTTTGATACATGTATTTTTGCAAAAGCTCATAAAATGGGCTATGACAGATAAGTTATTGTCTGCTTTCACTATTTGATTCCAGTATTCATGGCTGGCAACACTTGGTACCTTCACGTTTATGATGATTCTTAAGCTGGCACAATCACCTTAGTAATGCTTGTGGTAATGAAAGGTTTAAATTAATTCCAGTTTCATGACTTTCTGTGGCATTTGGAAAACAAAAGATAAAAAGTATTTAATAAAGTACATCTCTAGAATGCAGAGAAGTTCAAAGGCTTAGGCTCAGGTTCAAAGCTGAAGGTTCAAGGGTTGGGATGGGGGTTTTTTGCTAAAGAATGTTCTGAATGCAGTTTATTCTGTGTTAAAATCCCACTAACCTAGAAATTACAAATAGGCTTTCCAAACTGACTGTAAAACCTAGGATATATATAAACTATATGAATTTCTGTGTTCTAAGGCCATTTTATTTCCCTAATTAGTTGATTATGAATGAAGATTTATGCAATAGGATGACATAAGCGGCCAAATCTTACTTCTCTATGGTAAATGAAGACTGAGGTACTGTAGCTAATAAGGGAAAAAAAGTGCAATAACACAGATACAGAGGGTTCTATTAGAACGTGGGTGTGCAAAGGATGTACCATGTGCTTGTATGTATTGAGGTTGGTGAGCTTTATGTTAGCACCCGTCCAGAACTGACCTTTTGGAGAGTATCAGCCCCATTTTCTTGGCAGTCCATTTCTGGGAGTGTTTACAAGCATAGCCACAGCTTTTGTTCAGCTAGGCTAATAAATCCTGTAAAATCAAGGTCATTGTGACTTTCAAGTGACCTTACATGGAGCTAGCTCAAGTGCACCATGGTTTAATAATTTGGGTATGGATTGGGAGAGACTCCACTGACTGTATCATCATGCCCTGGAGCAGCATAGCTGTTCTACATATACTGCATTTAAGCTAATAAACTCTGATAGACCTGAGTTGACTGTTAATATTGTTGCAGATGCGTATACAACCTGCTCACAGATTTGCAAATTAGATTTCTTATGTTAAAGTCACAGATGGATCCCCTTCCTATAGTGGCAAGTACACCCCTCCCTGCCTCTGTTTCTTATCTTCCTCTGCCTACTGCAGTACTCTGGAAAAATGAGAACATGATTGTGCAGTGTGAAACACTCTGAACAGGTTGTACCACCAGAAGAGGTTTGTGAAGGAAAGGGCATGAGGCTCAGAACTAGCATTTGCTTCCTCCTTCAAGGAAGGGTTCGGGAGTACGCCTTGTGTAACTAACTGCTTCAGATTGTTTTCAGGATCTGAACAATGCTGCATTCATCCTGAGAGTCATATATTGTCATGTTGAGACATGATTTTGATTTTGTTGTGCAGACAGGAAAGGTAGTATAAGGAATCTGTGGAATGGGGTCAGGGCTCTATTCATTCAGCTGACCTATGTGATTGTTATATTTTACATTTCCAAGTATCCAATCATGTCAGTGAAATTCTTTATCATAGTGGTATTTAATGTAGGCAGTTCTGTAGTCTTTCAATCTTTTTATTTTCTTTTTCTTTTCACCCTGTTTTTTTTTTTTTAACTTGGGAGGAAAGGAAGTTTGGTTTTCTCTTTTGACTGTCTCTTCCACTGTTCTTATAAAGCTCTGTTTTGTAGAGGATACAGATTATTGTGAGTTATTCTACTTGTGTGACCTTCTAAAATAAAATAGTGGACATAGGCTTTGACCATTTTAATATCTATGCAAGCTTACTGTTGTTCTTGTACTTAGAACAAGAAAAATAGGCAGAATTTTAGAGTTTCAGCTCTTACTCTAATTGATCATTGTTTTACTTTTGGATACCAAAGAAAGAAAATGGATCTCATGCTAAGCATGCAGGAGGGTGATAGTACAAGTTAGTTGTTGGAACAAATTTGAGTCAAGCCATTTAACACTTAAAGAAGGTTCGTTCAGTTGTGAAAATGTTTTGCATGGAAGTACTATGAATGCAATCTTACTTTGTCAAGCAGGAGTAGCAGACGAGCATCCCCATCTGGTTACTGCAAGGCTTTATGGTTTGATGTTAGTCACTGTGACAGTGAAGGAAACTGTTGTATATCACTCTGTGGTTCTTGCCATTGGCATCACCTGGAATTTCAGAGGCAGTGGGGAACTCCCTTAGAACTTAATTAAAAGGCCATGCTGATGTACTGTTTCCAAGTCTATATATCTTGCTTTCTGATATGATTTCCAAGTGTACAGATTGGATTAGGTGACCAAATTATTTCTAACTTCAATTTTTGCTAAGTATGAATTTCAGATTTTTTTTGTTCCTTGTTTATCACCAGATAATAAAGAGGGGAAATTAAATACTATTTTCTTAACACTTGGATGAGATTCAACAAGTAAACTTTTATATATCTGTATTGGTGAAGATAAATTATCCATTAAATATTATGAGAGGTATGGAAGAATACATTTCTCAGATGACCTTTAATTGTGATAGCACTTGAACCAGCTGATATGCAAAATCATCATTAGATGAGTTCTTGATGGGAATATGTTATCCCTGTCAGTTTGGCTCTTTTACAAGGAAAAGCATAAGGGACTATTTGTAAAATGTCCTGGTACTTTCAGCCAGCTGTACAATCAGAGACAAGCTAGGCAGTTTGCAACTTCATTTCTAGAGCTGTGATTTGATTGTTGCTAGAAACAAGTTTGAGCTACTTCTTAACATTCAATAGTGTTGGAATGAATGGGGGGGAATACCTTTTAAAGTCACTAGTTGCAGAGGCTAGGGGAATATTGCAACTGCACAAGCAAAAACGAGGAAAAAATACATTCTTTAAAGCATTATTACCTAAATAGAGAGTACTCACAAGTATTTTATGAATGTGTGGAAGTAACAGTCTAGTTAAAACTTTGTTGGTTCTTACAATGAAATCCTGAAAATGCTCATAAAGAATATATTCTGTAGTGGTTTGACTTTTTTTTGCTACTGAACCAAAACATGCCCACCTGTCTTACAAAACTTGCTTTGTAAAGTGTGTCTGTTCAGAAAGAAAGAAATAAAATTTTCTATGACTTTTGATAGCAGCTGAAAAGAGAAGCATGTGCAGAAGTAAACCAAACCAGAACTAGCTTTTTTCCTGGGTTACTACTGCTCGAAAAGAGTTTTCTGGTTCTTGACTTTGTGCTGTCACTGAACCAGAAAAGAAGTTTTGTTAAAGTGATTGTTGTCCAGCATTCAGACATGACTCTACTACAGGATTTTCTAATTGGATAGAAGTAGTATCATCCTTGAAGGTTGCTAGATAGCAACTGTTACTCAGTGTGCATTTTCAAAGTGCTGTGTAGATGCTGTTTGTCCTAGAGTTCAGTGTGGTGTGGAGGAAGCTTTCAGTACTTAGGCTGACTCAATGCAGCAGCATGTAATCCAGCCTGCACTATTTTTATCTGAGCAGAACCCTAAAGTAACATCTGCTGCACACCACAGCTACCACAACTAAAACACTGTCACTCACTGAGCAATGTGACATTGTAGAACTAATTTAATCAGAATACATTGGTATTTTAGATGCTGAATTTGCCTGGGTTGTCTAGACTCAATAAAGACAAAGCAGACTATTTCCTGCCTAGCATTAGTGAGCAACTGGTTTTATGCTGGCTATGCAGAGACCAAAGAAACTTTAATCAAAGCAAACAAACAACTAAATTTTGTCTGTATGAGGAGCATCTTAAGCAGTCAGTTCCTTCTTCTGAGTGCCTTGGGGCACTCTGTTTCTGCCTGCTAGTGTTCAGCAGCAGCAACAGCCCTTCCTAGAATAGGAGTTAGGGCCAGTTTGTCTAGACTAGTTGAATCTCTTATGAATAGATTTCCTTTGTGTCTTTCAAATTCTAGACTTTTTCCTGTAAAATTGACATTTATTGATAATATCAGAAAGGAAATTTCCCTGGTTTTATGTTCAGATAAAAGCTAAGCTGCAGGGAAAAAAGGATATTTCAAACAAAACTAAACATCAAAATGACCAGAAATAGAAACAACGTTATGGTTTCAGTGTCAAGTAATGTTCTTTTCTTGATAATGTTCTATTGTGTGGCAGTTTGCCTTTGAGGGTGCTTACTTGATGTAATGTCATTACATTTTGGTACATAAACAGTAAACAATAATTTGAATGACTGCAAAGCCTAACCTTCAGTTAAGGTGATCTGCCTAAGTGAATTTTGACCAAAACTTTAAAGACATTTCAAAGTTTGGTGTAAATGCGTTACAGTATCCTGGATCTAACATTGATAATAATGGTCTCGGCACATTCTGAGATACACATTACCCTAGAGAAAGAAAAGACAATCACACATATACAGATATCTACAGACACATACCCCTGCAGCACAAACCAACCAACCAAAACAAAGAAAAACCAGAAACAAACTAATTCAAACCAACCAAACAAACAACCAAAACAAACAAAACCCAACAAAGCCAAAAAAGATAAATTCCAGTGATTTAAACTGGAATCTAGGTTTCTAAAGCTGTAGGGGGTTTGTGCTGGACTTGAAAGCTGTAGACACACAATTTGTTGTAGTTTTGTGGATTAAACAAAGAACTCCTGCCTTATATGAGTGAACCACGTTTAAATGTACTCTAGTTGTGTAATTCAATTATTGGTGCATGCAGTGTAGAAGATTACTGGTGGTGTCATCAGCTCCTTGGGCACAGAGGAGAGAATGATCTTCCGCTAAACTTGGATAAAAGGACTCTTAGCCCTGAATGTACCTAAATTATCTTAGGGTGGCATACTGTTCGTTGGGGTTTTTTGTTGTTGTTCTTAGGTCTGAACTGTAATCGGCATTATTCAGGTCACTGCTATAAAACTGTCCAAACTTAAAATGTTCTCCGGGGCTAAAACATGGAGCCAGTTTTTACGTTCAGCTGCTAGCGCCATACCAGATCAGAATAGGAGCTGTATTGCCACCTAGTGAGAAATCTGTAGATACACATGTTGACTCGGAGTTGCATAAACTGGAAACTACGGAGAGGAAAAAAGCATAGAACCTGACTTAAAAGTTGCTTTTTTTCAATTTTAGTTGGAGTTTCAGTGTATGGAAATATATCAAACTTGCAATATAATCTATAGCAGTATATTATATTGCATTGTAATATATTGCTGTATGATACACTGCAAGGCAGCATTTCCTGGTAATACTGTCAAATCTAGTGTTCTAATTTCTCTGACTTCTGTACTCCTTGTGATAAGGACAGCAATGTTGCAGACACTTGTGATTTGACGTATTGTCATTTGCTGTTGAGATAAGCAATGCTGCAGTAATCTGGCCGTTTGTTTTTGTTGCTGTGCTATCAACACTGCTAAGTGCTTGTTCAGATATCGAGAACCAGCCAGAACTAGTCTGATGGAAAAGTAGCTCTAAGGGGAGAGGAAAAAAGGTTGTTTGCAGTTGGATTGATTGCTTTGTTCTTTTTATTGTGCAGTTGCACAAACATGAAGGGGAGAGATGGCACAGGAAAGGAGAATGGGTTGACAGAAGAGGGAACAATTGATGCTTTTAATGGAGTGCTACATTAAATGTTGTTAGTTTTCAATACCCAAAAAGAACCAACAAACAACCCACCCATGTAACTTTCTATGAATTTTCGACCTTCCTGTCTTTTCAATAGAGATTGCTGCAACCTCACAGTGAAGCATTTTGCCAATTCAGGGCTCCAGCCAGTGTGTAGCATTCTTTTACCAGATACACACCTTGTGCCTAATTACTTTACTATTTTTTTTCAGTTTGGGGTTTGTTTTTAATTTGGTTTTAGCTGTTTGTTTGTTGGCTGGTTGGTTGGGTTTTTTTAAGAAGTTCCACAGCATATTCTGACAGGTCTGCTGCTGTTCTTACTCTTCCACTCCACTGTGCTAAAGAACTCACCCTATCACAAAGTGTTTAAAACTGTGTTTTGGAGTGTAACAACATGTCTATGGTAATTGGGGAGCTCTTTGGTTTCTGACTACGATGCATTGCTCCCTAACAGGTGGTAACATGGGATTTAATATTATCATGTATCATCAGTGAACTTACTTTTATAATTTGATTGATCATAGCTTGACAGTCAGTGACTATTTTCCATTTCCTTTCATTCAATATTGAAAACAGAGCAATGTAAGGAGAAAAGTCTAATGTGACAGAGCCCTCATTATTTTTTAATTAATGAAGTTTATAGCTTTAGTTATTGTGTCCCTACTTGAATGTGTGCAACACTTTTGAAGCTCTTACTTTGCAGCAGGGAGAACTACTAACCGTTCTGTATCTGAAAAACCCCAACAATGCAGGAAGTGTTGTTTTCACTTTCCTGTGTTACCCTTCTTTTCTGTTCCCTTAGTTCACTAAACCTGCTGTTTTGTGTAAACTGAGAGGAAGTAGCATGTAGAAAGTCTTAAAGGAGAGAGATACAGCTTTGTCCAGTCTTTGTTCGTGCTTGAGAAAGATTAGATTTACCTCTTCTTACGGTGGATGCTTTGTAAAAGTTGCCAAGAATTAGAATGTAATTAAATCAAATTAAATTAATTGCTTTAATTTTATGCAATAGGCAGCTGGTGATGTTCTGATGATATTTCAGACATTCTTAAACACTTTGATTAGTTCAAGTTGATTTTTTTTTACCTGAAATATACCATCTTGTTTATGAAGCATTGCTTATTCATATACAAAACCAAAACAAAATTACAAAAAGAAAAGAGGAAATGAGTGAAAAGAAGAAGTGCTTGCTTTCATGGCCCCAAACATGCAAAGCAGCTTGTAATGTTTGTCAGGTATGTGACTCTGGAGTAGTATGGTGGATTTATTGTAAGTTGTGAATGGGAAGGAAGGAATATGATTTTTCACACTCAATTTCTTGTTCTTCATAGCTCTCACCACCACACCTGAGAAAGAAAAATTGCCTTTTAAGTATCCCAAGACATCCAGCTAAATAGACATTAACATGTTTGTATTTATGTGCAAACATTGAGAAAGAATGGAGTAGAAAATGGAAGTTATTCAGAATTTAGTGAGAGTCTGTGAAGTCTGATTCTGTGAAATGGAGATTTCCATAGGTTTTCACATGATGTGGCTCAGAAATGGATTCTAGTTGTTGTTAGCTGTAACTGCATTTTGGTTTTCTTTTTGTTTCCAAATGCTATACTAATATTAAAACAAAAGATACAGGAGCTTGATTAGCTCACATTGTCATTCTAATTGTTGATTACCGTGGTGTTTTATCAAGGGCCATTCACAAGCCGTATGCATTTGTTTCTTTGTGGAATATGTTTTAAGCATGTTTGTTAAGGTACAGGTTAATTGTACAATAAAAGATTTTCTTTGCAAGAAAAGGTGTGTGCTTGTGCCTTGCAACCTCCTGAGCAGCTCTGAGTGCTGTCTTTCATGCTCTTATTTGCCTTCTTCCATATTCCTGTCCTTTCTTTTAAGACAAACTTCTGTACTTCAGACTGATCACTGAGCTGTTGCACATCCTAAGACTGCATGACACCAAGCCAGTGGGGAAAAACATGAACGTTTGTTTTTTCACTAACACTGAAATGTTTTGGTGTGTGGTATGACAAACTCTGGGCTGCTGAACAGTGGAACAGAGGGCAAGAATGTGTGTGGGATAAAGGGAGGAGCAGCCAGCAGTTTAATCATCTTGGCTATTGAGGAGATTTAGCCACCCCAAAATGTGTAACAGGGGAGGCAGGAAAGCTCCTAATCAATTGAGAGAAAAGGGAATACTCTCTTACAGAAGAAAAAGTAATTCTGGGGGCCAGAAACATCACTTTGGTTCTGAAGCAGAGGAGTTTCATTTCCAGTATAGGAAAGTCCCATCTCTAGCTGCTCATTCCTGTTGCAATGTGATGGCTATGCCGAGTGCTTTTATGATTGCCTTGCTAAATTATTAGTATAATAAAGGCCAAAAGTAATTTTCACAGAGGGGCACAAATGAGCAAGCAGAGAGGGGGATGGGGAAATTTTTTAAACTAGTGTTGCCTGGAAAGTTCATCTGGTTTTGGAACTGTGTCCTTGCGTACAGTAGGATTGGTTAAACTAGAGTTTGCTGTTGTGCAGCATGTGTGCTTCTTATGTGCTGTTCTTGAGATAGAGCTGTAGAGCAGTGCATTCAGCTTGGAGGGAGTCAGCTCCTTTAGAGCCCTTTAAAGCATTGTGTTCTAGTGCAGACTTGTCTGCTAGAAAATGGACCAGATGTGTGTTAAATGTGAAAGACCAGTTTCTGGTAATTGGAGGCTGCAGGGGTGCCTTCTGTGGGAAGAGGCTAAGAGCTGCACTTTTCTGGTCACAGCAGTTTCCAGACAGTTCCAAGAGACCCTAAGTGAACCTATCAGCCATGTGTATGTATGTGGGGCTTCTGTGAAAATACATTTAAGGGAGGGTAGGAAATCCTGTAACCAAGGCATAGGCAGTGTGGAACAAAAGGAGGGAGTATCAGGATCAGAGAAAGAGGAGGCTCACCATGGCAGAGCAGATACTTCCCATGGCCCTTGGAAGACCAATGCTGGAGCAGCAAAAAGGTGTGAGAAGGAAGGAGCAGCAGAGAGGAGCCACTGTTTACTGAGCATGACCCCCATCCTCTGCACCACTCAGAACTGGGGGGCAGAGGAGGCTGGAATGAAGTTGAGCCTAGAAGAAAAGAGAGGAAATTTGTTTGTTTAATGTTTTTATTCCTGCTACCCAAATCAGTAAGTTTTTATTTTAATTGACAAATTAACTTTGTCAAGTAAGGCTATTATGCCCACAATAGTAACTGGTAAGGAGTCTCCCTGTCTTTATCTCAACCAGCAAGCTTCTTTGCTCCTGGTATTTAGATTTCCTGCCGCTTCCCCTGCTGAGACCAGAGAGTGAGTATAAGAGCCTGGGTGCGAGTTTATCAGCTAACTAAGGCTACTCCACAAGAAAAAAATGACAATGTATTTGTAGAGTGAAACAGTTGGTGTGGAGGTCTCAGTGTCTGCCTTACACATGCTTCAGGAGGTTACTTTGAACTAGGACTAGTCTCACGTTGTGCCCTATTCAAGATAGCAGCTCATCAGGCGCACTTCTGAAACACATAATTCACTTTAGTTGTATCTGGAAGAATTCCAGTTGGTCAGTATTTTCTCCATGCTGCTCACCAAAGGATGGTAGTTGTAATGGGCTAATCTGACTGCTCCCCCAACACAAAAGTGAGGGAAAAGTAACACAGAAAAACTCAGGATTGAGAAGAAAGAAAAGAAAGAAAGAAAAGTGAGGTAAGAATAGAGTTTATTGAGCAAAATCAGATAAATATGGTACAAAATGCATAATTACCTTAGCCTATTTGCAGAAAAAGCATGGTGCAAAGCAGCAGCAAGCAGAAGCAAGCAAGCCAAAAGCCCAAGCCAGAAAACTACTACCCTTGTCCCACCACCATCCCAGCAGAAAAGACCACACCCAAAAACTGGGAAGCTAGAAGCAGCAACCAGAACAGGAAGCCTCCCATGTTCCAATCTGAATTTCAAGCCCCATAATACTTTGCTCCATCCGGTACTTACATTTTTTTAGCTGGCATGGTACAAATAACAGCAGCAGGTTCAACTCAACCCATGACAGTAGCTGAGAATGATACAACCAGTGAAAAAAGTGTATTGCTGTCCTTTTAAAATTTAGTACTACCAGGTCTGTTTAAATTATATGTAATTGTATTCTCACTGCACAATATATATAGAAGCATTTTAAGCAAGATGTTTACTACTGAGGGAGATACTTCTTTTAAAAATACTGTCATGCTCAAGCTGTGGTTGGAGAACTAATCCTTCAAAGGACTGAGCATGTTGAATCAGACTGCTGTATGTTAAAGAATGACATATGTCTTCCATCTTGCTAAGGAACTTGATGCTCTCCTACCCCCAGAAAGATGTGTCTGCTATCATCTGTGCATATCACTTCTAAGATGCTAAAGTGGTGCTATAATCCAGGCTGCTGAGAGAGCATTTAATTCTTCCATGCTGTAGGATACTTTCAAAATACGTTCAGTACATTAGAGATGTTTTCAAACGTTGGCTATCAGACTTTGAAAGGAAATTAGGTGTTTTTCAGAATTGTCAGGGATGCGTAGGATACTGGGTAGTTAACTCCCATAGACATTTTAAGTGATGATCATGTTTTATATTCTCTATCACAGACTGACATATCTTTCTTCACCATGATTTAGAGCACTTATCTTTTCAGTACTTCCAGCAATTCATTTTCAGTGTTGCTGTCCAAACACGTGGCTGTGTTTTCTCTGTGGTGATTATGCTGGAAATTCCCTTTTCCATCTTAGAACTTTCCTATTTGTTACAGAAGTCTGAACTTTCAAGTTTCCGTTTTATCTATGGCTACTTATTTAGAGAGTCACTGAAGTTGTTATAACGTCATGAATGTGCCTCCAGTTGCAAAAACCAAAATAACTGATTGTTTTCAAATTGATTTTGTATTCAACCGCTTGAATACATAGCTTATAATCTACCTTTTTATCTT
Source organism: Dryobates pubescens (assembly GCF_014839835.1). Classification (NCBI taxonomy): domain Eukaryota; kingdom Metazoa; phylum Chordata; class Aves; order Piciformes; family Picidae; genus Dryobates; species Dryobates pubescens. Next base: position 14,995,417 of record NC_071623.1, on the reverse strand, counting down.
CCACAGATCTGAAGAGAGAAGCCAGTATTTGTCATATGCTGAAACATCCTCATATTGTTGAACTATTGGAGACATACAGCTCAGATGGAATGCTTTACATGGTCTTTGAGTTGTAAGTTTCTCTCTCTTATTGTCTTCTGTTGTTGTCATTTACTGGGTGAAATCCTAAAAGTATACCTGCTTTCACCTGCCTGTTTTGCACTTCAGAACTTTTTAGTACAGATTGTCCCAAATTAAAAGTTGTCACACTGGCTAACATTAAACTGATTTCTTTATAGTATGCTGTTTATGGATGGCTACTGTGCCATCCATCCTAATAGGGTACATGAGAATGAGTTAAAAATCTGCTAATAGTCATCATCTTTGGTTAATGGATGGTATTCTATGCCAGCTGGGAAGTTTTGCTTCTTTTTTTTCCCAGGCTTGTTTCTTCAGCACTACTTTTCCTTTACTAGATAAAAAAAGTAAAGTATTTAAGTGTGCTTGTAAATTGATATGCCTGTTCACATCACTGGAAAAGAGGCATTTGTCTAAAAGATATATTTTAGAATCTCAGGTGTAAGAATTTAGTTATTGTAGCATGAACAAAATAGCAGTGTACAGCTATTTTAATTGACAAAGAGAAGTACAAGGATGAGCAGATCCTAACTCACCACATTCCTTCTTTGAGGGAAAATTATTAGTCCTCCTTGAGTTAGATTTTCGCTAACTGGGAAGGATGAAAACAGACATGGAGAACACTAATTTGTGCATTATCTGTATTCATTCTTCCTTCTCTGTACCTGTCAGCTCTTCTGAGGTTCCACATATATGTATTCCCAGTGTCTGGGCATACATGCTTATACCTCTTGAACTCTAATTTTCCTGCATTATGTTTTCTGATGCATTTGGCTAGCTTGTGTTGGAACAAGCCACATCATGCCATTGTATTAGGTTGAATCAGCATGTCCATTAGAGCCGAGAGCTTGACTTGAGATACGCACTTAAAAAATAATTCTTACATATTAGTTTTACCATTGAGGCAGAGAAAAGCTTAGGTGGTAACAGCCAAAAAAACCCAACCAAAACCCACAAAATGACCCCCCAAAAACCCCCAAAACAATTAGGTAAAGCTGAAAACAGTTCTTTGAAGTTCTTCTGTATTTTTTTGAAGGTGAGTTTATAAGCTTATGATTGTGTGAAAAAATTGGTGTATGTTTTCCTTTCTGTAAGTTTTGATTCAATACTGATTGTGGTTTTATTTTGTGAATCCCAAAGCGTGGACCAAGGGACTTTAATTATCCTATTATGAAATAATTATGTACACCTTGGGGAGACATACTGTGATAATTAACAAGATTTTGAAATGGAAAAAAGGTTTTGCTTCTATTTTTACAAGCCAGTATCTCAGAAATATGAGACAAAAGCAGTAATTATTTTTCAATGACAAGCCTATTATCATTTATGTTTGTATACATAAAAAGTTAAGTCTGAACAATTAGGATCACTACACAAATACTCTACCTGACTTCAGGCCACATGAAAGAGGAAATGTGAGGCTAAATTATTTGAGGGATAATAATTCTTTACTATCTCATATGCCTTTGTTTCCCTTACACACTACAAAACATCACTCTTTTGTAACAAACAATGATAGAAAATGAGACAGTAGGAACACCTGTGCTCAAAATGTAGCAGGGAATGGAAGAGTTGTAGTCACAATATGTTATGCTGGAGGGGATGTTTCATAAAGTGATTCAACAGGAGACTAATGTTTGCTGTAGAGTAAGACTGAATTGTCTGAGTTTAATTGGGTTATTATACTATATAATTGTAACCATAATAAGAAACTTGCAGGTAGCAGAAAAGCATCATCTATGTAGGTAACTTACTTTCACTTGTACTGCTTTACTGCTTTCTTTTCATTATCCTATTATTATAACAAACTTAATTGCTTTGCAACGAAGTTCTGTCTACAGCAATAAAATATGTTTTATTAGGGTCTAGTTATTCTGAAATGACAGAAAAGGGGAAGACAACACAGATCTGCAGACGTAAGACCAGCTGGTGATGGTTTATTTGTGGACTGGCAGATGCTTTTCATAAAAATTAATTTGGGTCCATCAAATAAAATGCACAGAGTAACAAAACCTAAAACTTTGTGCTATCAGTTGTATATAAATGATATGTAGGTCCACTACTGTTCCCTAAGCTGTGATCTGCATGGAGCAGTTGCTGAAATGATCCTGAATATCACTTCTCCACTCCTGCTAGCCTAACTGTTTCTGATAGAAGCACAATGCTGTTGGCTGCCTTGGCCATCTGGGCACATTGCTAACTACCACACATATTCAGACAGCTATTGGCCAACATTTTCAGGTTGTTTTCCACCAGGCAACTTTCCAACCACCCTGCCCCAAGCCTGTAGTATTGCATGGAGTTGTTGTGAATCAAAAGCAGGACCTGGCACTTGGCTATGTTGAAACTGTCACAGTTGGCCTTGGCCCACTGATCCAGCCTGTTCACATCCCTCTGTAGAGCCTTCCTGTCCTAAAGCAGATCAGTATTCCCACCCAATGTGGTGTCATCTGCAGATTTACTGAGGATGCACTCAATCCCCTTGAAAAAAAGATACTAAACACAACTGCCCCAGTATGGAGCCCTGGGAAACACTATTTATGATCAGCTTGTTAGCTAGATTAAACTCCATTCACCACAACAATTTGTACCTGGCCATCCAGCCAGTGAAGCATATGCCCAGAACCACCTCCAACCATCAGATCACCCACAAGTCCTCCTGTGTTCATGTACAACAGGTCCTGCTGGGCATGCTCCCTGCTTGCCACACTCACCAAGCTTCCACACACAAGTGATCCATCATTAATCTTGAGTTAACTGTGAGCTTTATCATAATACAAGCATTGTAGTCAGTGAAAGTACATCAAATAGATACTTTATCATGTCTAAACAAATGAAAGCAGTCTTTAAGTCTGTCTTGCAGCGGTTTTAAACGATGGTAGACTCAGTTGTGGCTTTGTTGAAGTGTTAAGAAAGAAAAGAAGAGGGAAAATTGTTATCTGATAATTCTGCTTTGTTACAGTACTGTGAAATAGCATAGCTTCTTGGTTGGTGAGTGAAATTTTTTTGTGAATCTTTTTTTTCATTATTTTACTTAATCATGTTAGGATTATAGTTAGGAGTTCATTTCTAAATGCAGTCTTGCCTGTAACTCTTCACCTTTTATATAGCTTTACTGTACTTCTTTCATACTTGCATAATGCATAATCCAGGATAAAAATGCCTTGAATGTTAACTTCCAAAAGTAAACTCAAAATAAACTAAATCTCTTATTTTTTTTCTATACCAGTACAAGTTGCTGTGATTACTGAAAGAAAATAATTTCAGCTTTAAAGTTTGGGCCAGGCTTTCAAAATAGCTGATGAGTTTCTAGATCTTAAGTTTCAGAGGTTGCTACACAGAGCTTTAAGGAAAGTTAACTACTGTATTGTTAAAGTTAATTTATGGCAGTTTATTTGTAGTAAGCGAAGATGGCAAGTGTGTAAGACCTGTCCAGCTAAAGGAAAAAATGCCATACATGATACAAAACTAAGTAAATTCAGTTGTGAGCAGTATGTCAAGTATTTAGGTTGTCTGAGGCTTTTTTAAGCACTAGTTCAGTTCCCTGAAGAAGTGCTTTTCAAACTTTCTGATTCTTCATCAATAAATGAAGTCGTAGGACACATCTTGTTAGGTCATCTGAAAATTCAAAGCTATCATATCCTTGTCTTAAGATATACATCTCTTCTGGAGTATTCTCTCTATTCTTCAGAGTGATTATTAGCCTCAGAACAGATTTCTACATGGAATATGTTCAGGAGTAAATTGTATGGGCAGGTTGCAACTTAGCATCGGCTTCGTGCAGAATATTAGAAAGACTTTCCAAGTTGCACAGTTGTACTGATCAGAGCTATGTAAAGAAAGGTTTATCCAAAGGGCTGAGATCCAGGCACAGTTCTGCTAAAAGTGTATAAAAAACAAGGGCAGAATATCGGAAATTTGTGCCAGTACTCAAAACAATGTGGTGGTGGTCAGAGCTGCTTTAGCTGGCACTTGCCGTGTAAAATACCATGAAGTGTCCCAGGCTATGTAGCTTCCACGAGTGCCCTCTAGTGGTGGCAGGCGAGTCTCTGAGTGTGAGCTTACCATACTTTAACCAACTCTTTTTGCATCTTCCGCTTATGTCTTCAGCACATCTCTATCTGTGTGTTTATGTGTAAAATAAACACATAGAGATATGTGTTTATTTTAGTGCATTTTAACTCAATTGTTTTATTTTTGTGTCTTTCACATGCCTAATGCTTATAGTCCTTACAAAATCTTGAAACCTCCTGAACTCAGATTTCACAGATACCTGAAAATATTAATCCTCTTATATTGCATCAACCTTTCAGTTTGTGCAGAGTCACCTTTTGAGTGATTCTGACGTCACAGAGTTTTAACTTGGTTAATGCATTGAGTTTTCCAGGGTTTCTTATAACTGAGACTGACTCCTGCTTTTGCAGCCTCAGGTAGATAAGTCTCGTAGGACTTCTAAGATAAAATTCAGCATTCCTGGCATCAAAGAAACCCTATTTACACATGAAGAAAAATCTGTTCTTCAGATTCTGCCCTGAAACAGTAGTCAGTTAAAGTCAGAGAGTAAAACACGCCTGCTGAATATTTGTGCTTTTGAGATAAAGAGGGATCATCTTAATTAATATATAATAAAACTATTCAAAATTACTGCTTAGAATCTGTAGCAATTTTTAATATCAATGTAATTTAAACAAATTGAAAAACATTTGCAAAGAGATCAGACTGCCACTTCCTGTTATAAAATTTAAGTGAAATATGCTGGTGTGTATGAGTGTGAGTTTAGAAACACATGTTACAGACTATTCTGGTCATTTAATAGAATAGATAGAGTAAAGAAATTACACTCTTGGCATAGCACCTCGGCAACTATTATTACAGCTAAAAATCTTTAGTGCCTCTGGATCTTTATTCATCTGGAGCTCATAACAAGTCAGAGTGATATTCATGCTGAGGGGAGACCTCATTGCTCTCAACAAATACCTAAAGGGAGGCTGGAGTGAGGAGGGGGCAGCCTTTTCTCCTTTGTGTTAAGCAGCTGGACTAGAGGCAAGAGATTCAGTCTGGATATTAGGAAACATTTCTTCACTGAAAGGGTTCTCAAACATTGGAATGGTCTGCCCAGGGCAGTGCTGTGGAGTCACCAGCCTTGGGGGTATTCAAAGCAGCATATGGACCCACTGCTTAGGGACGTGGTTTAGTGTTGACCCTTCAGTATTGGGTCAAAGGTTGGACTGGGTGATCTTCAAGGTCTCTTCCAACCAGATGTGTTCTTTGATTCTGTGACAATGACACATCCTGATTTTTGTTAGTTAATCATACATTTTTTATGTTTGACAGTGTTTGGTGTTGCTCAGGTTTCAATTTTGTTTCTCACCTAGACAAAATAAATTGTTGGGAGGAGATACTGAAAGGGAGATTGACATAAGTGTTTTTTTCCAGTGAGGTAGCTAAATCCAGTTTATGCTGTTCTCATTGAACGACCCCATTGCTGCTATACAGTGCTGTGTGTGAAATTGAGCAGGACATAAAACTGCTGGGGAAAAAACCATATAGATGAGTGATGCAGTGATGAGCAGTCATGATTTGGCAGTGTGGGTTTCTGATTTGTGAGGCTTGTTAAATCCAAAAAAAGGTACCAGTGCTGGAATAACTGGATAGGAAATTTTTTTCTACCTCCTTAAATGAAAGTGCATTTCTTTTGGTCATCCACATGATAGTTTATTTTTGATAAGGATAACTTTTGGATTTATTTGAGGATCAAAGCTTCTGTAAATAGCTTGGAATTCCTCAAGGAGAGTTTTGCATTGCAGGTGTGTAACAAAGCAGAAGTGGTTGTATGCTGACATTCTGGGTAGCTTACCAAAATGCCCCTCATAATGTTGGCTTTGTAGATAACTTGCAAGTTCTGCTGCCTTTTGTTTTCTCTCTTTGAGTCTTTGGTGGAGAGGAAACAGACAAGGTATGAAGGCTGAAAGTTACATGTTATTTTTGCAAGTGCCTTGTTAAGCATGAGTGATGTGATTTTTATTACTCCTGTTAACTCTTGTTACTCTACCCTTGCTCCATCAAGCAATGAAGATTTTTAGATATAAATCTGGTGCTTTGGTTTTAGAAGGAGGGTGGTCTAATTTTAGCCTAAGGGCTATTAATATGAGTGCATCTAAAAGTGTTACCCTAGTCATTGTGGGAAGTTAGCAGAAAGACTGCAGACGATTAGGGAGAAAGAGAACAAAGTATCAAGTACCACAGATAGTGATATAGCGTGTGTGCTGTCAGTGTTTTCAGGTGCCTTCACTGAGGCTGTGAGGTGTGAAATATCTTCGTGGCTCCTTAATTACCCTTATGAAAATGCTGACATGAAGGGCTGTAGTTTATTTCTGGAGTCTTTTTGCAAGTCTTCGTTTAAAACTATGTTTGAGTGAGATTTTTGTACAACTGCAGTCTTAATTATATAGAGACTTGCACGTATAATGCTTTTAAGAACACACTTGTCATGATACCATGCATTAATTATTAACTTGCAGAGCCCTCCTGCACAGGGCATTGACTTCCTGCTGTCTTGCATACCTTGGTCAATGAGCAGTTTGAGCAATAGAAGAAATGTTGGGTTTTGCTGATGCTTTGAGAGAACTGTTGCATGACCTGAGGAGCATAAAATGGTTAACCTGTGGCAACCTGTGTTCTATTAGATAACCTATTAAATGCTGGTATATTTAGTAATGCATTGTACATGTATCCAAAGTATTTTATGTAAGATTTATGTATAGAGTAAGTAGATTTTTATATTTCTTTTAAACATTTTTATGTAATTGATTGTAGTTACCTGTTTTTATCTGCAGTATGGATGGAGCAGATCTGTGTTTTGAAATTGTGAAGAGAGCAGATGCTGGATTTGTGTACAGTGAGGCTGTAGCCAGGTATGTATTACAATTTCATTTAATCCTAAAAGATAAATGGAAGAGAATGAAATATACTGTTGTACAATCTGGTAGCCAAAATTTGGAATACTATAAATAATCCTGTTTCCACAGCCTGAATGTACATTACAGCAATTAGCATAATAAAAGTAGAATTTTGGAGCATTTTGTCATCTATTCATTCTATATTTGAATGGAATTATTGAATAAATTAGTATTTTATATCCAATATTTAATTCTTGGCCTTTTCTCATATGAGATTCTTCATTTACTTTTCTCAAAACTAGACATTTTAGTATTATAGAAACCAGGTTGGGGAAGACATGAAGAGGTTTCTGTTTCAACCTTCTGCATAAGACTGTCAGCATTGCATTTGGATCATGTTGCTCAAGGCTTTGTCCAGGAGAACCTCCAAGGATGGATATTCCACAGCCTCCCTGGGCAATATAATCCTGTGCATAATTATGGTCCTAGGGAAAGATGTTTACTTAAAGCTACCTGAAACCTCCAGAGGTCAAGCATTGCCTCCCTTAAGTCCACCATTAGCGTTATGTTTGATGCAGCACAGGGTGATGTTGGCTTTCTTGGCTTGCTAATATGGTCAGTAATCTGTTAGGTGATCCTTTAGACACAAGGGAGAAAGAATTTAATCTTCCATTTGCATCAAGCAAGCCAAGATGTTAGTTCTGTCCATTTATAAATCAGGCGCCGATAGTCACTTTTTTCCTTTCTGTGTTTCATTATCCCTGAAGGATCCTGAGTTCCTTGTCATGTAAAACAGACTTAATGAACATTTGAAACCTTTAAAAATGGAAAATGCAGATTTTATTCATGATTATTATTATTATAAACACAAACTCCATTCTGCCAAACTCATTATTTAAGGTTAAAGTTGGTTGATGAGTTTTATTATATACAGTTTATGATATACAGTTTATTATATATGTTTACTAACTTTTCATGCAACTTTGTCATCCGTGATGTCTTTGTTTTTTCAGTCATTATATGAGGCAGATACTGGAAGCTCTACGTTACTGTCATGATAATAATATAATCCACAGGGATGTGAAGGTAAGGGGGGGGTTAATTATTTTTTCATTTCTTTACCACAGTAATACAAACCACTGAGTCTTAATTTCCATAATTTAGAGGAAGGGGAAGCTGTAGAAAAGGAAGCTATATTTGCAAGGTGTGAGTTGTTTACTCTTACTGTGTTGTGTGTGATTAAAAGCTTCTCTCTAATTCCATCAATAGAGAACACTTAGGAGGTCTTCATTCACAGATGGCACGTGCATCTGATTGCAAATTACAGTGAAAGTCAGTTTAATTTCTAGGTTATGAATATTAATATAAACTCAGCTTGGTTGTTTTTTTTTGTGGTAAGAACAATGTGTATATAAATTAATTGCATTTTAAAACCTTTTAAAATCACTGTCTTTATTAAATACCATCCTTAGAATTAAATTTGCTGAATTCCACAAGGGAGAGAGAATTTATTCAATGTACCAGTCTAAAGTAGTGTAAACCAACAGACAGTGTTCTATTTTGGCAAAAGCAGTGCAGATACATAACTTCAGGGTTTGAGTGTAGAACTGTTTATCTAACTGCAATATCCCAGCTCTAGATGTCACTGTAGACATTGTTTTGAAAGGAGTTAGACTAAATGACCGACTTCCCAATTAACTAAATGAATGAAAGTGAGTTGATGAAAATCTATAAGGTTGACATAATCATACTGCATTGTTTACCCTCTTAAGCTTTCTGTGAATGTTGTTTCAAACTGCAGAATGTTTGATCATTATCCGAGGCACAGGAAATTTTGCACTTTAGAGTCTCTTTAAGAATTAGGTGTCTTTTAAGCAAGCTTTGTGCTCTCTTAACTTTTACCTGATTAGGAAGTTAGGAATATTTCAGTTTGCTCTAATCTGCTGCCAGAAATTTCACCTTACTTCTTTAAGGCACAAGGTCTAGCAAAGCTTCTGAAATACTGGCTGCAGCCTATGATAAACTCTCTTACACCTCAAATTCACCTCTAAACACAGAACCAAAACCTGAAAGCTTTCACAGGATGGCCTGTAGTTGTGTTAATTTCTGTCACTGCTCTTTGAGACCAGACATTGCTTGGTCCTCTCTATCATTTCACTTCCTACAACACTGCATAAAGGCTTTATAATCACTGACAATTGCATGTTTGCTTAACCTTCAGTTAATACAATCCTGCATTCGTTCACTGCTTGGAATGAAATTATATGATAAAGTAGAAAATGCTAATGCAGGAAGGCAGAAAACTTGGGACAGCTGTGCATCACAAATGCACATAGCAAGAACTTTCTCCCTTACCACATTTATTTGTATTGTGCCAGCCTAGTGCTACAGGACTCAGCCATTCCTTTTATTCTTTCAGAAGCTTGCTGTGTCAGAAGTACCTGAACTACTACTACTGAAAGTAGCAACATTGAAATGGGATCTTTTCCAATACAGAATGTTATGACGCAGGAATTAGCCTCACGTAGGAGAGCAAAAAAAGGGAAATGGGGGTAATGTGGGTCTAAAATGAGAGGCTTGTTTTTTTCCATAAAACCCTTGCTAGAATTTGAGTGCCATTTGTCACTTGTCAGCCACTTTCTCTTGACCTGTCAGCGTTGGATAATAATGAAAGTATTTTGTTACTCAGTCATTAGAAAGTGGTAAGAGGGAGAGGAGCTTAGAGAGAGAACAAGGAAGCAGCAGAAGAATGGCTTATGTCTTTCTTACAAGTCTCAACTTCACCATATTCTGCAATATAGTATTTTTTTCTTTCTTCACATTCAGGAATAAAAAGTAACAAACTGGGTTATATCTGTGGGTTTTCCTTCTCTTAACATAAATACAGCTGAAGATGGTTCCCTTGTGAATGACAACACTTTAATTGCAGGCAGTAATAAATACCTCCAGATTTAATGGAAGTAAAAACAAGTAAACAAAATGCACTCTATAGATGCAATGTTTCTTCAGGAAGGAGAAAAATTAATGGTATGCCTCTGCATCTCTTAATTGCAAAGGATACCACTGATCATTGAGCTTCCTTAAGTTCTGTGCTATGGAATTATTTTAATAATTATGATTTTTAAAGCTGAAAGTCTTGCTTTTGTTACACATAGATGAACTTGAGTATTGCCAATCCCTCTGGCAAGTAATGCGGTGTAGAGTACCTAAAGCAGCACTGTGCATTCAGTGCAGTCAGCATTCAGTGTTTTGAGTTGTTAGAATTTCACTGTTTGGGAGAAGTTGCTCTATCCTTTCTTGACAGTTTCACTGAGTTACCTGTTTAGTAAGAGGATAGACTAGCATTGATACTGGTAGTAAGACTAAAACTGGTACTGGTAGAAGATTTTTGTGCTAGTTACTGGAAGTGGAATGGGATTCAGCTGATGAAGCAGCCTGTTTAAGCACTGTATAAGTTATGAAGCAGGACAGTATTCTATGAAAAGTGCATTTCTTCAGTGTTTGTTGCAGGTTTTTTCACCCTTTTGTTTTTCCAGTAACTTCAATTGATTGTTTTTTATCAGCAAAACATCAAGAGGTTTTAGACATTTGTGAGCCTGTGTTGTGATGCTTATGTAGCATTTTATATAGTTGCAAAATCTTATTATAAAAATACCTTTTAATGTAACTGATACAAGAATAATTAAATCCCATTAAGAGCTTTAGTTGGTGAAGATTTCTCTTCAGTTCACTCAAAAAACTCCAACTTTGCTCGGTGATTTCCGTGTAGTTTGAGTGCTTGTATATGTTTCTGTGATCAGTTAAAGGATATGTGTGCTACTAGAGTCACAGGCAACTTTGCTGGCTAAATGTAGACATCCGAAATTTTTATTGCAGGTTTATCTCCGTGCTTAGGAAACTCTCCTTTGCGAAATGTGATCGTCAAAATAGAGCAAACTTCTAGAGCAAAAATACACAGATTCTGCCTTCTCTGCTGTTAAGATTCAATTCAATATTTCTGTCACTGGAAGCAAGACCACTATTTCCAGAGTAGGACTGAGTGCTATTTACTCTGTGGAGTGTCATATAAAACTCTGCGTTGGTGCCAGTGACTTGAGACTTATCTGTGGATAGATTTGCATGTTGATTTATGCACTATGGAGAAAGCTAAAATAACCATATGAATTCTGAGAACACACTCAGTTACCACTTCTTTCACTGTGTTAACTCCTTGCACTTAGGCACTGCAGATATTTTGCCTGTGCAGCTGAAGTCTTTGCTTCTGCTTTTATCTAGAAAATTACTAAGGCTTGTACATATGTGTCTGTTTATGTAATTGGATATTCAGTTATTTTAAAAATAATCAGAATAGAAGCTATTCTTGAAGAACATCATCTCTTTCCAATCTTTGAATATCCAAACCAAGGAATCTGTTGCATGTGTCTTTCTCTCTCTTCTTTTCACTTTGGAATAGAACCTTTCTGGGAACAGTCAATAACAACAGGTGCTTTTTCTGTATTTTTGAGAAGTTATTAGATGCTTGAGATCCAGTAGCAACTGCTTTGTGAGATTCCATTACATACTAAATTCTTTAAAGGTTATATGGCAGAGGTGGAACTAAGGTGTCCTGTCTGGCTGTGTTTCTCTGAGGAGCATTTCCTCATTCAATGCAGAAGTTAGGAGTCTGCAAGAGTAAAGCTTTCAGTACTTTTTCCTCAATGTTTCTTGAGGGGCTTTCCATCTTGGAGCCATCTTGGCTGTGAAAGCAGCAATCACTAAATTCTGTTCTCATGGGTAACATTATATTAAATAAAATATTACTTTCCTATGATTTTCTGTCTTTTTTGCTTACATCTTTATTTTACTTCTGCAGAACATGAAGGAGCTGTCAAATGATAGGAAGTCTTGTGGTCCCTATTAGAGAAGACCCAATATCTTGTCTGATGGCACCTAGGTTGATTGAGGATACTTGTCATGGAACTTAGGAGTAGGATTGGGAAGACAGAAATGCTTATTACATCTTATTGTGAAATTTTGAGTGAGTGATAGAATTTCTCAGACTATCTAGTATTTTACAGCACTTCTTACACTCAGTAAATTGGTTGAAGAGAAGATTGTACAAGGAAAAAGACCACTATGTAATATTAAAGGTCTTCTGTGAAATGATTGAAAATAATTGAAATCTCTACTTGTCATCATGATATTCTAACTTCTACAGTTCAAAAAACAAAAAAAAAAACCACAAAATCTCCTCTTTTGCATTGCTCTTATGCTGTTAGTGATCATTAAATATGTTATCATTGAATGACTTTTGTATACCATTAGGTAATGAACATTTATGCCTTCCTAATCAAACCATAGAATTTACCTCACAAGATTATACTAGGAGAAATTCCAGTCATTTGTTTTGCCAGTACCAAACATTAGAAAGAACTGCATGTATGCATTTCATTCTTATTTTCTTCACTGAATATTATTGTACATTTAGATATGTTGCACTTTTGTAGCTATTTTGTGCTTTATGAACTCTTCTAGAAATGGTCCTTCACATTGTTGTGAAGGAGGTGGCTTCCAGAGCAGCATGTATTAATCCACCTTTGAAATTAAATAAGTAAGTAGCACTTTTGGGCAAGTACAATATCTTGAGTACAGGAAAGCTGGATACCAACAAGGAAGTCACTGCCTTACCTGTTGAACATGACTGTCATAGATAAGACTGCAAGAAAAATGATTCTTGATGAAGCTACAGAGCACATATAAAACTCATTCTTCTCAAAACACCTGAGTAAAATTGTAGGCCACCAAACTTTCACCTCATCTGTGGGTATTTCAGCTGTGCAAGTTGTCCATCACCATCTAAACTTTCCTTGCAAGTCACCCTGTTGCAGATGTAATTTCAGTAACACTGCCAGAACAGGAAGTGTCAGAGCAAGGTGGTAAATTAATTAAATCTTAAATTTCTGCTGTCCTAGTTCAAAGCTTTAGTAAAGCTTTTTCTGTGAAGGCTAGAATTTTAAAAGTGCATAATTTCCTAACAGACTTTTAGTCTTGAAAAACCAGTTACTATAGCAAAAACCTAATGTGATGGAGATAGTTAAAGTAAATAATTGGTTTTCAGTAAACTTAGAATGTAGTAAAGAGTTTTAGCATCTCGTGATGCATATTCCATTTAAAAAAAAAAGGGGGGGGGCGGGGGGCGGGAAATAAATAACCCCCTAGTCAAATATTCCTGAAAAAAAAAAGAAGCATATCAGTCCTGAATATGTTAATATGTGCTTGCTCTGTTAAGCCATTCTGGAGAATATTTGGCATAAATTTCCTTTTTTTAATAAAGGAAACACATGTCCAAAAGCTGAGACTCTTTTATTAATGATAAAAGAGAACTAGGTCCTCAACTTTAGCCTCTTTTCTGCCTTTTTCCTTTATTATTTTTTTTAGATAGAAAACACTTTCCATAGGTCAAACATAATTCTTTTTTTTCATGGCATGGATAAAGGCATATTACACAGTTCATTGTATAAATTACCTGAATTGATTTGGTGTGAGATTTATTATGGATAATGCTGATTTTACAAGCAAGATAATATTAAAAAGATACTAGTAATATGGTATTATTTGTGTAACTATTTACCACTTCATATCAGTCTGATTTATTTCTACTTACATTTTACTAAAACCTTTCCATATTCCTTCAAATATCAGGAGTCTTCAGTGAAAACATCATCTTTACCTTTGTGGTGTTCTGGTATTGATTTTTTAAACAGGCCATACAGACTTCTCTTAAATGTTTTATCTAGCAAAAGGTATATAACTGGATCTAAAACACTTTTAGCAGCAGCAAGACAAGTAAGGAAGTTTTTTATTTCTACTAGATAGTTTAACTTTGTGCAGTTGTCACCTGGAAGCAGTACAAAAAAAACTGGCCTAAAAACATGATATGGAAGAAAGCAGACAGTTAGTATCATTTGGATGACAAGAATGTTTCTTTTCACTGTGCCATAAATTAGATGTTTTTCACCAATGCAAGTATGTTTTTGTATTTTACTCAGATGTCTGTTAAGACAGTAGTATGACAACAAAACTGTCATAAAGGATGCAAAAAAACATACAGTGGCAAGAGAAGCTGCAAGCATTGAGGTAAACTTACCAGCTTCTATAGTGATGCTGTAGCAGCTGTGAAATTCTCCCTCAGCATTTGCCTGGACATTATTATGTATTATAGCTGCTACTGTTATGCAGAGCACAGTAAGCCATATAACAGTGCACAAATATTTAGCAAATTCTGGCTGACGAAACTTTCTAAGTACACATCTGTGAAAGTTTTCATTGGCTGCTTGAGAATAGTTTGCATCACTGTTTTTCTTCAGTGTTGCATACTGACTTAGAGCAATTAAACATAAGATAATAACTGTGACGTACATACTGACATGCATAATGAGAGTCCCAAAGTTACTTGCTATTCTACAGACTACAGAGCTGTAAGTCCATTGGTACCCTCTTGCAAAATAGGTAGCCAGGAGAGGCATTGTGCTGCATACAAGTAAGTTTGCAGTGACAAGGTTTGACAGGTAAACATACTGTGTTCTTTTTGTGGGGGCTTGCTTTGAAAGTATCCGTGCGGCAAGAACGTTTCCGGTAATTCCAGCAGGAAATAGGAAAGAGTAGATGGCTGGCAGAGCTGCAGTAGTAGCTAACGATGGCTGAAGACATGTTGAATTTCTCATTTATTCTGATATTTCTTGAATGAATGCTCAAAACTGAAATACAATTAAAAGAATTATTCTTCTCTATTCATCAAACGTCTCTTTTATTCGTTGCTCCTAACTGTTTGTTCCCTTTTTGTCTCCCCTACTATTACTAATTGCTGTTTTCCCTCTGGGGTTATCATCTCAAGTTTGCATGAAGTTAGTGTTTGGGTGTTCTCTCCCACTAGATTTTGTGATGTTAAGCCCCAAAGATTTTACATGCATAAAATCTAATAAAGCAAATTAGGAGACAGAAAGTTCAAGATAAGGTCTGACAAGTAACTTTTGTGGTCTTGGTTTACTTCTCAATCTTCTAGAACATCTGTAACCTGCTTTGAAAACCACTTACAGACTATTTTAAGTTAAATAAGCAAAAGAAGCAGAGAGTATTACTTTTATTGCAGAAATGCAGAGTATCCTATACCTCCATTTAAGTACAAATTAAACTGTTTGATGCAGGAATCTGGCTGGACGCACTTATTTTGTGCTGGTGTCTGTATCTAATGTTACTATGTTCAGAGCTCTAGTCTTAAGTGTACATTTTGCATAAACAATTCAGTCTGCATTTCTAAACTTACAAAACAGTTGTTGAAAATTACTTTTTTTTTTTTTCCAAGTTCAGTTTTCAATATTTTCCCAATTTCCAGACTGAAAATAAGAAATCAAAGCTCTATACAATGACTCCATATAAAAACTGGCATTTCAGCTTACTAACTGGTAGTAAAGGAAGATTGTACTGTTGTACAGATACTACTTTAGTGGAGTGTGTCCTAGTTAACTTTTGTTCTATATAAAATCACATGGAAAGAATTAACAGATTTCAAACTTACAGAGTGATCTTTTTATTTTTGTAAAACAGCTGCAAGCAAATAAACTCAGAAACAGAAGGATTCTGTGCAGCTATGATAAAAAGCCCCAGATCCCAAGTTGATTATAAAGCAAAAATTTCTGAAAGTCCTATTTGTAGACTGTTCGACAGCTTTCAAATTAAACTTTTATATCTGCTGCATTTTAGTGTACACTGACTACCATATATATTGCTGAACCAAAATATAACCACCTTTTTTTATTACAACATACTAAAGTCTTTGGTGAATTCAGTTATTTGAAAGTCTAGTTTCCATTTTTGTGTCAATACCCAAATTTTGTCAGGTAAAACAAAATAGTAATTTGAAACTTACCTATGCAAGCTGCAGTCACCTTCTTTTGCAGGGAGGAAAATTTTCTGTCTGATGTCCTTTTTAGCTCCAATGTTGCAATGGAAAGGATGATACTTAAATCTGAAAAGTATGATTAATGACAGTATCTCTCTGACACATGTAGGTTTTCAGAATGTACACTTTTACAGTGTCCAAAAGCAAGTAGGCATTTAAATCTCAGACAAAATAATGTTGTCTCTGCAAAAAAGGCTTTGAAACTAGGTCAGGCTGCAACTCCATTAGCAAAATACAAATAAGAAGATAGTGTGGAAGAGTGATTGCAACAGCCTTCTGGTCATGTAGGTATGTCACAGAAAGACCTTGCAATTGTACTTTCCTCTTTTGGGGGTGGAGGGACTCTTACTATCCTTCTTTATAGGACTGCCCATGTTACAGAGTGGCAGGGGGAGGTGGGGGAGGGAAGGTGCTATTTCATGCATGAAAACTTGTATTTTCAATGACATTTAACTGTTCTTCAGCTGCAGGAGCTGTCATATCAAAAATGCGGTTGATATTAAAATGGTACAAACATTCAATTAATTCCCAAGTTCTTCAAAATGACCTTCACATGCATTCTTTACCTCCATTACTTCTATTTTCTGCACTCTCAAACCATGATCACTTTCTGATTTATACATCTTGATATGCCAATAGGCAGCATACATTGCATTTCACTATTGTACCCAAACAACTTACTTTGTGGCCCAAAAGTACAAAGCCAGTACAAGTTCCCAGTGGTGAAAGGTATTTCAGTTAGCCATTTTATAACCCATATGACAGAATGATTCATTTTATAACCCATATGACAGAGTGATTCATTTGCAGGCTGCCTGGCCACTGTCTCCCCCTTCACCTGCCCAGTCAGCCTCCTGTTTTTTAGTTCCAGTCCCAAACCAAATGGAGACTGGACTCCTCCTGCTGTACAAGAGGGTATATAATGTGGTGGCAGCAGTTGCTCCTTGAAAGGTGGAAGAAAAGGCAGCAGCTCAGTTACCTCTGTCTCCTGTAGCAGTCCTGGCTGTCTCTGTTCTGTGGGAGGCCCCAAGAGATGCACTCAGTCTCTGCATCTGGAAAGGTGAAAAGCAACTGCTGAGGATAGGATACAGAAAAATGCAAGGCCCTGGATATGCCTTTTGAGGGTGCGGAGGATGAAACATAGTGAATAAATGAATAGCATGCACCAAATGTGCAGCAGCCTTTAACTGGAGATTAATTTTGTGGCATTTAATAATACCAAGATAAATCTCTAAAATGGGTTAGAGGTTAGGGGTTAAAGTTAAGATCAGGGTGTACTGGCTAGTACACCAGTGCAATCCATGTTTTCATTTCAAAAAATTGTTTACCAAGTATCTCACCTAGAACTTTGACATTTGGTGCTTAGTTTTGTTGGGGATTTTTTTCTGTAAACATTCAAATTGGAAGTTGTTGGGTTTGTGACTGCATTAACTTCTGCAGCGGATGTGCTACTTGATAACCGGTTTCAGTGGGACACCTATATCAGGAGAGCTGTTGCACAACACCACCGTTTCTCTTCTCCTGCTTGTCTGCTTTCAATGCAGAGGTGACTTGGCATGTGCACACCTCTTCTTCTGACTTGATATAATAGCTGTAGTCAGTTTATGTATTTAATATTGTAAGTACTTACAAAAGCAAAATAATATACACTCACGTTTAAAACTACTCTAGCTGAGTCAAACACGGTACTGAATCAGTGAAGATAAAATATTTGGCAGGTTTGATCTGGCTCTGTGTTTACCATTCACTAATGATTTATTTTCATCTCTGTTAGAACTGCCCTTGTGGTTCATCAAAATAAACCTAGAATGAAAGATCTTATGGGACAAGGGGTTTCAATTAGGACATGGAGTAATGGCTTTAAATGGAAGGAGGGTAGATTCAGATTAGATGTAGGGAAATACTTTACTGTGAGGGTGGAGAGACACAAGAGCAGGTTGCCCAGAGAGGTTGTGAATGCTCTGTTTCACCAGAAGTATTCATGGCCAGGTTGCCTGGAGCAACCTGATATAGTGGAATGTGTCTCTGCCCATGGCAGAGAGATTTGAACTAGGTGATCTTGTAAGGTCCCTTTAAACCCAAACCAATCTGTGGTGTTTGAATTAGGGTTTTATGCAGTATAACTCTGTGGCGTCCTTAGTCATATAGAAATAGGCATATAATGCTGTCATAGCTTCAGTTCTTCGGTGTTTTACAGGCTTCGGGTTGTTGTTCTACATAGACAAAAAATAAGCCAGACAATGCCCTTCAGGCAGGAAAACTTAGTTTCAGGTTGACAGTTCTAGCAAAAATGATGTTCTGATGTTTTTATACCTCAGGTCTTTATCACTGAATACTTTTTTTTCCTTTTCTTTCCTCTCTTTTTTTTTTTTCCCTAATTGCATTCTTTGCATACTTCCAGAGGTATCTTTCACTTTATTTGCTTATAAAAAAATAATAGCTATGTGTTGGTCATGATTTTGGGTTCACACTTTCAATGTGAAAACTGGGTCGATCATCATAGGAATCTTTCTATGTGTTTTTCAGCACCATGCTATCATTTGTGGGTTTTCAAGTTAAAAATGTTTGTGTATAACACTTTTTTGGCTTTTCCAGGTTCTTCTTAAGCTACTGTGAAAACACAAAAGTAGAAAAGCAAAAAAAAAAACCTAAACTGGCAGTAAAAGCAAAACTGATACATAAAAGTTAGATTATTTTGGTTTCAAGGAGTGGAGTTCTGGCTGCAAAATCAATTTTTTGCGGATAGAAAACATTTCTATACAATTCTGTAGCAATTCTATAGATGTGGTAGGTTAATGCCCTTTTCTGAAAACAAAAAAAACCAAAGCAGGGTGGAGGGCTTGCGGGTACTTTACCCTCCCTGCAGGGCGTTTTCCCCTGGGAAGCTGAGTCTGTTCCACTCCCCCCTCCCTGCCCAGCTAGGGTATAAAAAGCAGGACATCATAGCTGTTGGCTCTCCTTCTGGCTCCTGCCTCTCCTGGATGAGAGCTACTGCGGTTGCTGTCCTGCTTCTCTGCCACGTGGTCGGGCCTGATCCTTCTTCCTGCTGCCTCCACACCTCTTCAGAGAAAGACTGGTTTTGTATTACTCTTTTTTGTCCCCCTGCCATCCATCTTTGTTCCTTGCCCTTGTGAACCTTTCCTGTTATTGTTATATATATATTGTTTAAAGAAAATTCTTCACCTCTCTACTTCCAAGCCAACTCCAGATTATTGTTTAGTGGATTTGCTCCTTACCCTTTTCTTCCCTCTCTTTTTGGAGGGAGGACAGGGGAGGGGGGGATAGATTCTCAGCCTTTCCCCCATCTGAGCTCTTAACTCCCAGTTAAGGTGCAAACCACTACAGTAGACTATATGCAAAGGCCTGTAGTGATAGGACAAGGAGCAATGGACTCAAAATAGAGTAGTTCTTTACCATGAGAGTAGTGGAACACTGGGGAAGGTTGCCCAGGGAGGTGTTTGGGGCACCATCCCTGGAGATACTCAAAGTGAGGCTTGACAGGGCTCTGGGCAACCTGATGTAGTTGAGGGTGTCCCTGCTTACTTCAGAGAGGGTTGGACTAAATGACCTTTGGGGGTCTCTTCCAACCCAACATTATCAATGGGTTCTTTTTGTTTGTATACTTATTTGTCCTGTGCAACACAAGTGCCTGCTCTCCTTGATTCCATATGTGCTTTCAGAGAGAGCCTTAAGCGAAAGCATCTGTATGCGAACTTTCTAGTTGCAGGAATAATGAGACTCTCACATGTTTATCAGTGATATAAGATGCACTACTTTATGGTTTTATTCACTGCAGTTGTGAGGGAAATTGTTCCATTTGATTTTTCCATGTTGTTATTGTCAGGATAGTTTGTACTTGTCTGCTGTCATGAAAAATAACAATTTGCAGGTTAAAACCATACTTACAGTTAATTTGAGTGTGGGAAAAAAATAAAGTTGATTTTGTGGTTTAACCCTGGTGGGGAGGTAAAGTCCCACACAGCCACTCACTCACTCCCCTCAGTGGGATGAAGAGGAGAATCAAAAGGGTAAATGAAAAACCTTGTTTATGATTTCTTTCTTCCCCCTCCTTTTCTTGTGGCTGCTCTGCTGCAGAACAGGCTGCTCATTGTGATGCTCCCCCTGCTCCCTCTATCTCGCTCTGGTTAAATCTGCCATTACGTTGAACCCTTTGAGCTGCATGTTGGGCACCAAAAAGGGTTACTGTGGTTTAATCCCAGTAGACAGCTAAACCCCATGCAGCTACTTGCTTACAGCCCCCTCCAGTGGGCTGGGGCAGAGAATTGGTAGAGTAAAAGTGAGAAAAGTCATGGTTTGAAAATAAAGTTTAAAGGAAAAAAAATAAAATAAAATAATCAAAACAAGTGATGCAAAACCCCTGATTGCTCACCTCTAGCTGACCAGTGCCCAACCAATTCCTGAGAAAAGGCAGGTCCAGCAACCTTCCACTTTGGCTTTTATCCTGAGATCTGATATATTTTACATTCATTTCTTAAAATGCCTGTAAGACAATGTACCTACTAATGTATTTGTCTAGTAGCCAGCAGATAAAGAGAGGTGATTCTGCTGCTCTACTCCCTGCTGGTGGAAGCCCACCTGGAGTACTGTGTCCAACTCTGGAGGCCTCAGCACAACAAAGACATTGACCAGTTACAGCAGGTCCAGAGGAGGGCCACAAGAATGGTCAGAGGTCTGGAGCACCTCTCCTATGAAGAAAGACTGAGAGACTTGGGCTGAGAGGCTCCTTTCAGTACTCATAGGGGGTCCATAAAAAAGATGAGGATGTTCTTTTTAGCAAGGCCTATTGCAAAAGGACAAAGGGTAATTGTCTTAAACTAAAAAAGAGAAGATTTAGACTAAATATAAGGAAGACATTTTTTGCAGTGAGGGTTGTGAAACACTGGAACAGGCTGCCCAGAGGCCAAGTGGAAGATGACCCATCTCAGGAAACATTCAAGGTCAGGCTGGATGGGGCTGTGAGAAACCTGATCTAGTGGAGGGTGTCCCTTGCTCATTGTAGCAAGGCTGGAACTAGATGACCTTTAAAAGTCTCTTTAAGCCCAAACCATTCTATGTTTCATCATTCTTAAAGATATAGAAATGACTACCCAGCATGTATGATTCATATGCACTTTGTAACCAGTATTTATTCTCATGACGAGTGTGCTCTCCTTTATACATAGTGAAAAGAGATGACATTTTTGGTACACCAACTGAAATTTGAGGATGTGTTGTCCATGCGAATACAGAAAGAAAACGAGCTTTATGCAGGTTATGAGGAGGTGCATGTTGAGTTAGACTCTAGTTGTAGAAATAAGAATAAGTAGAATGATTTTCATCTTGAAATTCAGCTGAAGACTCAACTAATTGCTGTAGTTTGCCCTGATAGCCCTTAGGAAGTACTTCTAAGACATGAAGTAAGAGACAACATTCAAGTGACTAAGTATATGCTCATTTGTTATGCCACAATGTTGTAACTTTTAGCAGACCTCCCAGGATGCTTCAGGACTGTTTGCTCTTCCGTGGTAACTGTTTTGTGGAGCCTGATATTTTACCCTCAAATTAGGGAAAACTGATGGGGGGGGGAGGGAATTACAAAAATTTTTTTAAATAGTAATGATACCTACTTTTAGTCAGAAGTTATTGTTTCCTGCATGGCAGTGTTGTCTAGTTTCTGATCCTTTTCTGGGCTGACTTTTGTTTAAGTGTGGAAGTCTGTAAGTATTTTCACTTGCCTGGGTGTTTTGGGGGTATTTGGGGATTTTTTGTTCTAACTGCTACTCCCTTAATGTCACACTCTGCCAAAGATCATGCAGTCATCGTACCTGTTTCCCTCTTCTGTGCCATACCTGTTTTACTGACATTGTACTCACTCTCAGGTTTTCATTTCTGAGCTGAAAGTATTAAGCAAACAGCACAGTTACAATTTCTCAGATTTTGTTTTCCTTCTAATTTTAGCAGTCTGTTTTCTCTTTTATTGCTGTTAAGCAGGGATTTATATCTTGAACTTTTTAAAGTTTGACTGCCCTGAATAGTTTTGTGTCGTTTGAAAACTTTGTCGTCTCCTTACTTGCATTTAGTCCAGATTGTAGCGATAAACAAGTTTGTAAACATACCTATTTGCAGAGTTTTGGGGACTATCATGAAGGAAAAACACTATGTCTTTTTAAGCTTTCTTTGTATAACAGTTCTAAACCAAAAACTAACATCTAACATCCTAGGCTGGGCTTATAGTAAGTAATGTTGCTGTAGTCTGACTATACCATATTACTTTTATCCCAGTGCCTTTCAGCTCTTCCAGGGAGCCCCTCTATTACTGATATTTTGGTACATGGATTCCCTCAAACATACCTGTTCTCTTTTACTTTGAGTACCCTATACACCCAAAGTTTGCCTAATTTGGTCTTTATAGGTGCTGTGGATTTGCTTAATACAAACATTAGATTGTAGCTCCCTAAATCTCTTTAAAATATTTGGGTCATATTTGCTGCTTGTGTACAGAGGCTGGTTTCAATAGTAGATAGTACTGTATTGAAATGCTTTTGAAACATTTTAATATGTAGCATGTAGTTCTGGGAAAGTGTTATTCCTCAATATTTCTTCTATTTATTTTTTTTCTGAAACCTTATCTGCTGATACTGTGCATGGTTTCCTTGGTGCTCCTCCTTTACAACCTGTAAAGGGCAGCTGTCATGCAGAACACAATCTGATCAGTGCAAATAGGTATGGATGCTTAGGGCTTTCTTCTGCAAGAAAATACTGACCAGATTTCAGTGTTAAAATTATTAAAACAAAAAAAAAAAACCAAACCCAAACACATCATGATGGGCCAGAATCTTGGACTTGTACTACATCACTATTTTCCTGCTATCCTTCTATGTATCTAGTTGCTTACAAAATACTATTACAATAAGCAAGTAAACATTACATCATTGACAAAATCATTCCCAGAATACCAAAGTGGTCTGTGGAACACATTTCTATTTGCCTTTAAAATTCAATTTAATTTCTGACATTGAAGCCCTGTTCTATTACTTGATCTTTTGAAGAGGTCTATTTTTTGCACTTGTGCAGTGGCCACGAATTGCAAACTTCATAAATAAAAATTTTGTTTTAAGTAGAATGCTTTCTTCAAAAGAATTTTAGAATTCATATTTTGTTCAAGTCACACTATGTCTTTTGTTTCCATCCTGTCCTGTGTTCCCCACCTTGGCCTGGTGATCAGGGTCATCAGTCAACTATTCACAGCAGAAGAAACATAGGCAAAGAAAAAATTATGAGATAATGTGTATAGCTTGTGGGACGATCATTCATAAACTCCACTAGATTCACCCCAGAGATGATGTCATTATGGAGAAACAATACACTGCGTAGGTGAATTACAGAGTACAAGGAACTTGCTCTTCCTTGCACTGTACAAATGTAGAGCCAAGACAGGTCTTACTTCAATGTACATAAAACGGATAAAAGATGGTAAAAAAGTAAAAATAACAAGAGTCAGTCAGAAATTATTGGTCAGCTATCTTAATCATGTGCTGAAATACTTAAGAAAAAAATGCAGTTACCACCATACTTCTATGAAAATGACATTGTTTATAGGAATCTCTCTTGAAGATTAAAATTCATTAATCTGTACACTTTTTTAATTAACAAAAAATGAAAACACAACAAGAAAGAAACTCCAAAAAAGACCAACAAAGCAGAACACTAAATACACTGGCTAGTTACTATAATATGCTTAACATGTTTATGCCCAGTTTCGTCTGAACTGATCTTAAATAAGATCACATAAAAATCAAACTAAGTTTATAGCAGAGATGAAATGCATGTTCAACCCTGATACTCATTGAAATTGAAAATACAAGAAGGAGCTTAGAAGGCTTGAATATTTTCATACTCCGGTTTAATAAAACAAACTGGATGTTCTGTAATTATAACTGAATTAATGGTAATTGTATTCTTCACTTCATTTTTATGCCACACACCTGGCTAAATCCTCAAATATTATTATTTTTTCAAAAAATACTCTTACAAATGTAGTTAAAATTCCCATTCTTTGGAACCTAATAAATCAGAGGATTACATAAAATCTGCAATGGTTTATATAGCTCTTTCAAACAAGACACGGTTTAATTTTTTTGCAAAATCTATTCTTTACAGACACAAGTTGGTAATATTAATGTCTATACACAAGATTCTTTATACAGGTTCAAACCACTTGGTGGAAATCTTAAAGAGTTAGTGTTCTAGTTTAGTCCAGCAGAAGATGTCCGAGAACTTCCTATTTGTTTTCTTGGATAAACAAGAGAAATGCTTCTGAAAAGTAACTTCTCATTTTTGCAAACAGAAGTAAGACTTCTCATTTTTTAACAGGAAGAAAGAGGCAGGATTAGTAGCAGTACAGTATAGCATTTGGTAATCTTCAAATGATGTCCTGGGGTGCCAGAGGGAAACTGGTGTATATTCATTTAGACAATCAAATCAGGTATTTCTTCCTTAAAGAACTTGAGTGAGGAGTGGTGGTAGATAATCGGTCTTGTGTATATTGTCCAAGTTTTATTTCTGAAGTGCTTTCTAGGGTTATGCCTGAATCTCCATGAATTCTTCTGCAAATAAGTTGCAATACAGTCTTACGGACACTACTGGACATTAGGAAATACATAACTGGGTCTAAGCAGCTGTTAAAAGATGAAAATATGAGCATCACCTCGTTGCATTTGTGAATGATTTCCTTCCAGTAGCATGATGGATCCTGTAACTGGGATGTAATGTATACAAACCGGAACACGTGGTAAGGGACAAAACAGATGGTGAAAATAATGAGCACAATGAAGGAATTCCTTGCTGTCTGGCTGTATTTTACTGCATTGGGAAAATTTGCTCTTTTCCTCGAAATTTTCAGAAGGTTCTTGGCAATTTTAACATAGGAAAGAATCAAAAGGAAAAAAACAATCCAAAAAATCAGTACAATAATATAGTTTATAATTGCTTCTGTCTTTGCGTTCTGTTTATTTCGGTAATGAAAGCACATGGTAGAATTGCTGTCCTTACTCTTCAAGAAAGCTGGTGCGACTACTACTATAAATCCTGTTAGTGCAACTGCCCACACCGTGCAGCAAATATGTTTGCTTCGTGTAGTAGTTAACAGTTTAGGGCGCTTCACAGACTTATTTATCTTTATGTAACGATCTAAACTAATTAGTCCCAGCAGTACTATGCTGATATACATGTTCATATAAAATAGGGTGCCTACACTCTTGCATAAAATCAGTCCAAACTTCCAGGTGTTTCTGGAAACATGATAGAGTATTCGGAAGGGAAGACAAAAGATCAGCAGAAGGTCTGCAACAGCTACATTTAGCAAGTAAACTTGGATAGAGTTCCTTTTCTGATGAATGCACAGAAAAGCAAACAGGGCTATCATATTTCCAACCAATCCAATGACAAAAATAATGGAGTAAAAAACTATCAAAGCAAGTGACAGGGAGTTTTCATCTAAGGGACAACTGGCATTGTTTTGACTTTCTGATGCATTTCCGGCTGGGTTAGTTTGGTTACTCCAGAGGACTTCCTTGTATGGAGTAATGGTCAGTAGATCAGCTGAAGCTGTAGCCATCATTTGTGAGGATTTTTTTTTAGTCTGTTCTGTAGAAAGGCAAAGAGAAATGTTAAGAATGAAATCTCCACTGGATCATTTTCATGCCTGTGTTTGCTTGATTGTGTACAGTCCTATGTGATGTAAACATAACAGGCAATAACTAAAACAAGTAAACATACCAAAGTATTGCTGTAGCTGAGTAGGACTTTCAGCAAGATCTAGTAATACAGTCTAAGTCTAGAATAATCAGTTTTTCTTCATGTGAAATAGATAAGAACAGATGGTAGAGATTCCTCATACAGGTAAGTTTTTGTAATTACATCTTTACTACTGTCTTACATTGCTTTAAAAAGCAACTATTCTGTTTTCCTACAAACTTTAGAAATTTACATTGCTTTATCTGCAAGTAAAAATATTTAAGTTCAGATGTTAGGATTAGTCTTTCTAACACAGAAAAGTTTCTAATTATGATGCAAAAATGGGCTAGCATAGATGAGTGAAGTATTCTCAGTGTTGATACAAAGTACATAGAAAAATACCCCAACTGTTCTAAATTCACCAATACTATTTTAAATAAGTATCTCTTGCATGCAATTCTCAAGTTCTCAGTTTGAAAAGCAATTTTCAATATGAAATATTGCATGGTCAAATAAGTAACACTGTGAGTCAGTACTGTAGCAGTAGTTTGTTATAAATAATTTATGTCTTCCTGTAAATTTAGGGGTTTTTTTCCCATGTTTTTGATTGTTCACAAAGAAACTAATTATTAGCTGAAAACCACATTAATGCAGTAACAGATTGTTTTCACATCTTTCTTGGTTTTATGTCTAAGATTTTAATTTCACTGAGCTTATTTTTTGAACCAAATAGGTATAGTCTGGAGGGTGAAGGTCAGCCCTTGACCAAAGAAGGATAATCTGAGCTAGTGTAAGATGTCCCTGCCCATGGCAGGGGGGATGGAACTGGATGATCTTTGAGATCCCTTCCAACCCCGATGATTCTGTGAACTAAAAATGTGTGTGGTTAGGAGAGCAGGATAACAGTGAGCTGTTAAGAAAGATGGTGATTGCTTAGCAATGGCATACTTATGTCCTCAAGTTCTATGTCAGAATGATAAGAGACTCCATAAATGAGGGTAATTAAAATCATTTTCTTTAAAGGGGCAAGATGTTTTCCCCCTATCTCACAAGAACTTCATGATTGGTTTTGGTACTTAGTTGTCCAATAACAGTAACAAGAAAAGGAACAACTAAGCACTGCAGAACTTTCAAGCAGTTTTTCATTTGTGTGCTAGGTCTTAAAAAATGCAAATTTGCATTTTAAATACGTGGTAGCTACAGCAGTGAAAAAAGCAGCACTTTAGATAAAATTCTTACTAAGACCTAATATGGATACAGTATCTGAAATATTGAAAGGACAGTCTAAAATATTTTAGCATCTTATGTTGCCTGACCTTACAATTGCATTGAATTTGTACAGTATGTGAGCATTTTCAAAACCATTTCCATTTTCCTATTTGCCGTTTCATACTGTCAGGTCAAGAAGGAATTTCAAAAGTTGAAGTGAAAAATGTGATGCTTTCACATACCTTTTGAAACTTACTGCTATAATTTCTTATTTATGTTGCTTTTCTATAAAAATGCTTGGTATCATAACTTGGACAAGTGCTGAGAAGCTTTAGGTTAGAGAGAGAGGAAAAATCAATTACACTGCAGATACATTAGAAATGTTTCTTCTAGCTGTCATAGGTTTTGTCAGATCCAAGCAAGCAAGGCAGGCTTAAACCTTACATGTATTTAAGAAGAGATTTGAAGGTCCTTACCTTTGCAGCTAAGAGAAATTTTAATAGCAATTTGTTGCAACCTAGTTTAAGTATAAAAGGAGCCACTTACCACATATATTAAGAACTTCTGCTGATTTTCAAAACCACTAGTGAAGATGGGGAGGAGTAACATGCAAGTCCTCTTATTAGAAAGCTAAAGCATCAGCTTCTCTGTGAAAGAGATAGGAATCAGCTGACACAGTACAATTAGTGACAAGGGGAAGTTCAACTAGTGTTGCAACTGTTCCTTTAAAATATATTTTTAACTGGCAAAACTCAGTTTATTAAAATTGTGCATTTTGCTCTTGATCTGGACCTTGGTGGGAGAGATTCTATAATACAGTTTTCTCTGTGTTTCACTCTGAATTGGTAATTTGAAAATTTTTTTGTCTTAGAAACTTTGTGGTGAGCAGTGTCAAGAAGTTTCCTTTTTGGATGACAGTGAATTTGGTACAGCCTGTCTTCTTTTCTAGTACTGTAGTGAAAATAGAATCAGTTTTTCAGTTGTAGGGTAAAGATAAATCAACACCACAGTGTGCTTTATGCTTATGTCTTTTGGTTCTCCCATCTACCTTCCTGCTTACATGGTGCTAGGAAGATTTGGTGCTAGGATCTTTTTCACTCAAGGTGACAGTGATAAGAGAATGTGAAAGTGCCTGCAGTGTGCAGCTTAACAATTTCAGTAAGGCAGAAGTGAAATACAATATGCAAAGATAATACCACTTGGTAATACTGTTTTTAATAGATTGCAGGGGGTTGAAAATTGCCTGTATAAATTGCAAATTTAAAAATGGATTCTCATCTAATTGAAACTTTTCAAAAGAAAACGTGGATGGTTACAGGTGAAGGTTTCACACGTAGTCAGACAGCTTGATGTAGCTCCTTTATGCTATTTTGAGTTCCTAGTTTTGTAATTTAAGTGATCCTGTGTTCTCAAGAAGCAGTGTACAAATTTGACACTCTTCCTTTTAAGCAGTATTGGTTGACTGCAAAGGGAGGCTTTGGGTAAGTGCAGGAAGTCATTCCATATTAAATGCAGTGCTTTGGCTACCTGTATTAAAAAATAAATCGTGTTGGTACAGATTTTGTCTTTGTGTTGCATCTTTCTACACCAGTCAGTATCCATCCAAATTGTTGTATAATATTATTCCATTTTAGTATGTTATGCCTAACTCTAATTAGTAGAAAGACTGTGGAAAATTAAAGGTATGGATGACTGTCCCTGGAATCCAGTTTAGAAACTTAACCAATTTTCCTCCTCACTGGAAGATTTATTAGAAGCATCCTTTTCTTTCCTGCAGTTGGAAGGGTATCAGTGAATTCTGTGATTAAGGCTCAAAGTAATGGGTTTTGTTCTCTATGTGAAAGATAAGATCACAAAAAGTGTATCATATGCAGGATATTTCTGCTGGAAGATTGAAGCAGTGTAAGACATCAGGGTGAAAGATTAAAGGTGAAAAAAAAATAAGACATTAATTAAAAATAATACCAGGTAAGAAATGATAGGCATTATTTTTTTTTGTCTCCATTTTAGTATGATTTCACATTGTGTTCCTGTAAGTCCTGAAAGGATTTTTCTATGCTTGGGACAATTGACAGTGAAGTCAATGAAGAAAGAGGAGTCCATGCCAGGAAAAAAACATACCTGAAATACAGAAATCCTTTCCAAAAAACCCAAACATTTTAGCTTCTCATTGGAAATCTATGACAACAAGTTCTAAAATACAAATTGTATTTCTCAAATGATGTAATAATTTTTTGGGGTTTTTGTCTTTTCAGCCACACTGTGTACTGCTTGCCTCAAAAGAGAATTCAGCCCCAGTAAAGCTTGGTGGTTTTGGGGTAGCAATTCAGTTAGGAGAGTCTGGGCTAGTTGCTGGAGGTAAGAAATTTTCCTTCAAAGTTACATAATATTATACATGTTTTTACTGCAGAGTTCTGTTTTTCTGACACAGCCTGGCCTGCAAAAAGAGCTCAGAAATAATCTTTCACTAAAGACTTTTTAACATTTTAAATGCACACAGTTAAGCTAAATTGCTAGTAAAATGTAGCATTGTGTGTATGCATAGAGAGTATTAAATCCCTCTAAATTATACTCAACAGGAGCTTATGCTGGTGTGATCAAAATACAACTGAAAAATATGAAAGAATTTTCTACTTTAATACAATCTTTGGCATAATTCTTCTGTGCTTGACAAATCAAAACAACTAAGAGTGCTATCAGGATTGAAATGTATGTCAAAGCATTTGAGTAGGGACTTGGTACAGCATCATCAGTACTCTCCTGTGTTTCTTAGACAAATTTGACAGAATTCTATGCTGTTTAATAGCAAAATCTTACTACTTTTCACATGACTCTTTTCTGTGTTTTAATATTTCATTGTAATTATTGAATAAGACATCAATATCTTGATACGTATGTATATTTTTTGACTGTGTTTTGTTTCCTGTGGATTTTATTTCCTCTAGCTGCCTTCCATGTTGTTCCAGACAATAGGGTTATGCTTTAATCAGCCTGCACAGATGAAGACCCAATCAATTTTCTGATGCTTTCATTACCAGAGTAGGAGACCACAACAAAAAGATTTTGCCAGCTTTAATTTTTCTCTTCACAATGACTAACTTCCTCCCAATACCATGTTTCTTCAAAAACTCTGATTTCCTAATCGATTTACTTGAGGATATGCACCAATCTGGCTTTTATGTGCTCTTGAAAATAAAAGGCAAATCCAATATAAAAATACCAACAGCTTCGGATCCCTTCCTGATACCCTGAAAATATCCTAGTGCATTACTACCTAGATGCATCTTTTCCAAAGAAAATACCCATTTGGTTATGCTACTGTTGTTTCCTTAATGAAAAAAGTCACTCCTTTGCTTTTCCAGGATTCCTCACATTTTCTGTACCTCAGCTACTGCTTTTTTTTTTTTTTTTTTAAAGTGATAGTTCATACACTTTTGTTTATGATTCATTTTTCTTTTTATTGTTGCTGAGCAACTTTATCCATGTCTTCTGTTTCAGCTACTCTTCTCTGGAGGTAGTCAGACACAGTGTATTTTCTTTCAGACTGCTAGCTGTCTTGCAAGAAACTTTCAAGTTCAACTTGGGGGGAAAAAAAACAACCCACATTTTTACCCAAAGTTGACATGGCCTTCCATTCCTGTTACCATTGCTGTTCAGTGATCCCATTTGTCATTCATGTGCTCAACTTCCAGGCAGTTAAAACTGATAGTCTGGTCTTGTCCATTCCTTTTTGCTTCTGTTTGCAGTACTTACAGAATCTTCTTTCTTAAACTTCATCAGTATAGTATTTCTCTGTATCTTTTGCCTGAACTGTGTCAACTTTTGCCATATCAGTTTGCCTTCATTTTATTTTTTTTTTTTCTGTCAACTGTCATTTCAAATTCATAGCCCTCTCATTAGCTCTGGTTACTTTCAGCTGCAAATTCCTCTCACTTTCTGGGATACCCATGGTAATTCCACGTTATTTATATACCATGGAAGGTCTCAGTTCTAATACTTATTTCAGGCTTTTTCAACCTTAATAGAGCTCTCTCTTTCTTCTCATCTCCCATTCCAGTCATTATACCACATAGAATTGTTAGGGTTGGAAGGGACCTCAAGGATCATCTAGTTCCAAGCCCTCTGTTATGGGCAGGGACCCTTCACACTAGATCAGGTTGCTCAGAGCCACATCCAGCCTGGCCTTAACCTCCAGGGATGGGGCTTCTACAACCTCCCTGCACAACCTGTTCCAGTTTCTCACCACCCTCATGGTGAAGACCTTCTTCCTAACATCCAGTCTGTACAGATACATACTGTATCTGTTATCTGGCAATTCTTTTCCTTCCTTCTAGTAATATCTAGAGATAGACAGTCCCCTACATGCACATGCAAGAATTTATTTCTTCAGTTTTACAATATCACCTCATAGATGTTACATGAAAGTTAACAATACTTTGTTTGATCTGGGCTATAAATTTCTTGTAAAAAATCAGTGCACTATGTATTTTTTGAGGAAATTATCCATATGCTCCATGGATAAGTTTTTGATTGTAGTAATAATAATGGTAAATTGCAGGGACTACTTAATTTCTCAATGCTCTCCTAAGTAAAATAGAAACTCTTTACGGAGACGTTCCAGCAGTATAATAACCATCCTGTTCACTTTAACTTTTTTTTCTAATTTTTAGTTGAAAACATTGATTCAGCTTAACATAGTCAATTCTTTTCCTTTCAGCATGGCATGTATTGGGTGGCTAACACATTAAAAAAATAGAATTCTCTATTAAATAAAGCTATAATTACATCTTTTACTGACCTAAACCCCTCTGTGCTTCTAACCCATTTCAGAACACTTTCAAATGTTCACAATACTGAAAGCACACTGTGTAGTCACAGGAAGTGTAATACTTACTAATCCTTTTACATGTAGGTAATAGGTATTACTGCAATTTCCCAGCAGAATATACTCACTACTAGTGTAAATCCCTGTGTAGATGGCTCTGGTGTTCAACAACATAAATCTTTCATCTTTCTTTATTATTGGTGCTGTGGTTTAGTCATGAAGTCTGTGGTGACAGGTTGGACTTGATGATCTTTGAGATCTCTTCCAACCTTGGTGATTCAGTGATTCTGTGTTGCTTGGAGTAGTTTCTCTTTTAAATCAGAAAAGATTCTATTCTAAATCAGAAAAGGACAGCTTTCCTTTAGAAAAAGCATATCAACATTGAAAGCCATGTAACAGTAGTGCAGCTCAGCAGTCAGTGATTTGATAGAGCAATCTCAGGTTATAATCTCTGTCTTCTTCTGGTTTTTCTTTCAGAGTGTGGTATGAATTGTCACAATATTTGCTTACATCTGATAAATATGATGTCACATTTGAAGTATCTTGGATGCTAAATCTTGGGATTTTTATGTAGTATATGGTATAAAAATCTGAAGGAACAAAAGCCACTGAGTCCACAAGTGCTATTTCCTCCACTTAATCTCCCAATTTTCTCCTGGCTTCAAGTAGTGTAAAGTAACTATAGGCCAGAGACGGGCAACAAAGCTGGGGAGGGGTTTGGAGCACAAGCCCTGTGAGGAGACGCTGTGGGAGCTGGGGTTGTTTAGCCTGGAGAAGAGGGGAGACCTTATTGCTCTCTACAACTACCTGAAGGGAGGTTGTAGCCAGGTGGGGGTAGGTCTCTTCTTCCAGGCAACCAGCACCAGAACAAGAGGACACAGTCTCCAGCTGTGCCAGGGGAGGTTTAGGCTGGATGTTAGGAAGAAATTCTTCACAGAAAGAGAGATTGGCCATTGGAATGTGCTGCCCAGGGAGGTGGTGGAGTCACCATCACTGGAGATGTTTGAGACTGGATGAGGCGCTTGTTGCCATGGTTTAGTTGATTAGATGGTATTGGGTGATAGGTTGGACTCGATGATCTCAAAGGTCTCTTCCAACCTGGTTAATTCTATTCTATTCTATTCTATTCTATTCTATTCTATTCTATTCTATTCTATTCTATTCTATTCTAACAATTTAGGGTAGAAATCTGTTTGAATTTGAACTCTGCTGGTATGAGGTTTTATACTAGCTGTCAAGTCTTATGTATGGACCGTTAACTGCTTTTCACATTTTACCTTTAGCAACAAAATGTCACAGGTACCATGATGTTAATCCAGTATTGATTTTAATGTATTTAGTTAGCTGCTCTAAGTTGCTTCAGATTCCTGTAGTACCTTCAGGTATCCTAATACAACCGTCATCATCTTACTGGAAAATATCTTAGATATTCTTAACAGAGGTGCAGCTTAATCTATTAAGCATTCTTAACAGAAGTGCAACACATCAAGTGTTCTTGATTCTTTGTCAGGTAGCCTTTTAGACTTACTACAGAAATAGTGAAGACAGACATTACTAGAACATTCCCTGCAAACAAGGCTGTGGAACTGGGGAGGGGAAAGATATTTTCAGTTCCTTATTTTTATTTTGTTCCCATCAATGTAAAAATGATCATACAATTGTAGAATGGTTTGGGTTGGAAAGGACTTTTAAAGGTCATCTAGTCCAAACCCCGTGCAATGAGCCAGGACACCTTCAACTAGATCAGGTTGCTCAAAGCACCATCCAGCCTGACCTTCAACCTTCCAGGGTTGGGGCATCTACTACTTCCTGGGGCAACCTGTTCCATTGTTTCATCAAACTGGATCTTCTTGGTGGTTCCAAAAACCCCAGTTAAAAATCATCTTTTTGAAATGTTATTTTTTCACATTGCACAGACTTTTTTTTTCTCTGTTGTCATCAGTTGCCTGAACAATAATCTTGATTTTCTTTTCCAAGGAGAGGTAAACATACGTAAGCTGAGGTCCTATACTGCTATTCTTCTTTCACTTAAATGGTAGTGTTTCTCTCCTGCAAAGTAAGAACACTATTCCACTTTTTTTTCCCCTGAAAATTTTAAAAAAAAGGAAAAAAAGAAATGTGAGCCTCTTCAAAGCTTTGCACCTAACAGACTTTGTTTTATGTAAAAGATACAGTTGTGCGCTTAACTGTCTCTCAGAATTCCACTTCACATCTGGGTCTATTTGAGAGTGCTTACAGAAGGCTAATGTGTTTAAAAGTCAGCTTAGCTTTTCTTTCTTCATCATAGTTTTATGGCTGAAAAGGCCACTGAATCAATTACTCTAATTTGTCTGGGTAGCATGTGATCTTTCTTTGTTCTTTTTCTGGGCACTAATATCCAGTTGTCCAGTTGTCTGCTAATGCATCTTTTAAAACACATTTTCTTCAGACAGCCTTCTGTGTTGAAACTGAATTCCCCATTTTTACTTTTTTTTGAAACAAATTTTTATTTTAATCTGTTCATCTTCTCTGTACACCTGCTTAAACACCTCTATTGTCTGGAGTAATGTGGAAAGGAATTAAAAGTAGTAAAGTATTGACCTATCTGATCTGTTGTGTGTGATTCTTTGATTCCTTCCACATTATTCTGGACATCTCACTCTTTTAGAAACTCCTTGATTTATGAGCATATTTCTTATTACACTATTGTGAGAGGTCAGATGGTGATGTATGTTAGTACCTCACATTTTTTTTCCTACAAATTATTTGTTCCAGTTGTTTCCTTATACATCGTTCAGATACTACTGCTGTTGAAAGACTCTCCTTCTGATATCTTGGTCATCAATCCCCTGCCTTAGGGATGACAAAATCTGATTGGGTCTCTGTATATACTCTTCTTCTTGTGGAAAGCATAGCCCTTTTGTCTGGAATAATATGGAAAGAGTCATAGAAACTAAATTATCAAAGGTAAGTCAAAATTTATCTTTAGTGCTTGTAAATAGTACCAGATTGACAGCACCTGAAGACTTGAAGCTCTCTGTTTATCCACATGAAAAATCAGCAACAGAACAGCAATGAGCCTCAGAACTGGCTGATAAGAAAGCTTACCTCTAGAAATAAGATGTTTAGTGTCTGTACCTATTCAGGCATTGAGTGCTTCCTAAGTCAGCAAACACTTGTACGTAGGAAATTATTTACAATTAATTGGATGTAAGCAAGTATCTGATTGAATTCATACCACTTCTGAGTCTTCATATAGTGATATTTTTAGTTAATGCTACTCTAGATAAGAACCTAGAAGCACAGAGACAGAAAATTGATTCCTCTTTAATCTGATTTCTCTCACATACAAATAAAACTAAATATCATGTATGTAAGCATGCATGCTACATTTACTTAAATGAAAAGTTACTCTTTTCATGGGCAGTCATTAGAATGTATCCATAAGTGTTCTTATATCCTGATGAATCAAAGACCTGTGAAAGGCAAAACTTACATATTAAAGAGAGAAGAAAGCATTTGCTTAACGGTTGTTTCTCACACTGCCTCCAAAACAATGCAGAGGTTCTTCCAAAACAACAATGAAAATGCAAAAGCTTCAAAAAATTTAAAACACTTGCATTGTTAAGAACTGTTCCTAAATTTTATACTGGTCATGTTTAGAAGGGTAATTTTCTACTAGATAATTTTCAGCAGAAGTGGTACTTGGTCTAAAGAGCAGTGAATATCCATGATTTTAGTGAACTTTGCTGTCTATGGATTTTGTTCTGTTACTGACTGATACTCGCCTAACAGCTCTTGTAGTTGCAATACAGGAAAAATCCCTGTCTGCTTAAGTTCCTATATGCAGTCCATTCATTTTGCTGAGCTAAATGCAGCTCAGAAGTCCTTGCTCAGGTCAGTTTTTAAAACAACCTCAAAATCGTAATTTGTTCCTTTGATGGAACCCAGTGAAGTGGTTAACTGCCATGAGGAAAACAACTGCCCCAGAAATTACTTCAGCCTTTTGAAGTTTCTAATTCATACATGTACATATATGAGCTGCTTTTTTTGTAAACCTCTTTAGCTGGATAGTTCAATCTCAACCAACTGCATTTCTATTTACTCTGGGTTTGGTTTTTCATGGAGATGAAATGATTCCCACCACCACTCTCCTGTCTCAAGCATCAGGATCTTGTAATCAGCACTAAAAAGGTTACAAACCCAGATAATTACTTAATTCACTACTCATAATTCAGCAGTAGTAAGTGGCAGGAATTTATTAAGTCAGCCTAGCCTTTCTCATTTCATTTGTATTTATGGAGTTCTCATTTTAAATTTAAAAGTCAATATTAGGGCTCAGTATTGGGGTCTCAAGCAAGTGTATAGAATGTTACCTATTATTGACTGACTCTTGCAGTTCGTTAAAGTGAACATGTGTGACATACTGGTTTTGAACCAGGGCAACAAAGATCCAGCTCTTCCATCTGTGATCTAAGTAGTTTTTAACCATAACTTCTATCAGTTTGTCTATAAGAGCACTTCAGTAAGCATGCAGCCTCACTATCTGATGTGAGGTCACCAGATAAATCAAAATAGCAACCTTGAAGATCAAGTGGGTGTATGTCAAATAGTAAGCTAGAAATAAACCTCAAAAATCTTGTCCTGTAAGAAAAAAAGAGTGTCTGCAGGGAAAAAAAAAATACGATAAAGGTCATTGATAATGAACAGAGGGTTAGCAGTGGATGGCTACTGCATAGAAACTGTTTTCATGTTCTGTTTTGTCTGCAATTTTGCCCAGGGTATTGTTGCAAGTTGTTTGCTATTTGTTGATATTAAGCAATTTTGAAAGTATCTTTCCATTTTGTTACCCTGTGGGCAGGAAGTGGAGGGGGAAGGGAACCCAGAAATGTTTGTCCACCTTCAAGACCCTGCTTTGCAAAATTTAGGAAAGCTGATTAATGCTCAGTTTCAAGAAACTATTCTGTTCTGCATTTGAGTGTATATAAATAGTGAAGGATTTGTCTTGCTTATCAATTTTTGCAAAGTAATTTTAATTTGAAACATTATTTGCTGAAGGAGAGAAGGAAGGAAAAACTACATTTTTAATACTCTCTTGACACTGTGGATTACTTATTTTATACAGCCTATGATTAAATCAGGTAAGGTAATATTGCAAAATTAAAAGTGAAAGAAACGAGCTGTATCTTTGGAGAATGATTAAATGGGGAAAAATAAAATTAATCTGTGTGCTGTATGTTAATACCAGCATAATCACATGTGGTGGGTTGACCTTGGCAAGGGGCCAATCTCCCACCACCTGCTCGCTCACTCCCTCCCTCTCCTCAACAGTGCTGAAGGAAAAAATAGGATGAAAAAGCTCATGGACAGAGGAAAATGAATGCAAACTGCTTACCATGTAACCATCTCAGGAAAAACACTCCTGACTTTGGGAAAAGCAGTTTAATTTATTGCTAATTCAAATTTATTTGAGTAGTGGGAAGCAAAGACACAAATGAAAGCACCACCTCTTCTCCTCCCCTTCCCAGGCTCAACATGAGTCCCTCACTCCTAGTAGTGTAGGGCGATGGAGAATGGGGGCTTCACTCAGTCCACAACAGCCCTTCTGTGCCATGCCAACCTCCTCCCACTTTTCCCCTGCCTCTGCACAGGTCCTCCCATGGGCTACAGTCAATATCCACCTGCACCAGCATGGGATTCTCCATGGGTTGGAGGATGGACACCTGCTCTGGTGTGGGGTCATGCAGGGCAATCTATTCTGTGGAGGCACCTGGAGCACCTCTTCTGCTTCCTCCTGCTCTCACCTCAGTGCTCGCAAGCTGTTTCTCACACTTTTCCCCATACTTTGCACTGCCAGGCAATGTTTCTGCCTTTCTTACACTTTGTCTGAGGCACCACCACCTCGCCTGCTAAGCTCTGCTGTGCTCTGCAGTGGATCCATTGGAACCACCTGTGTCTCACACAGATTAGGCCCAGCATCTCCTCACAGAGACCACCCCCAGCACTGTAGCCCTACCACCACAACTGCCAGCACCTTGACACCTAAACACCTATGCTAAATAATGTTGTTGTATTGCTTGTGTGTCCTATGTTCCTGCTGAATATGCTGGTTTACAGCATAGAGTAAAATATGTAGAATGGGTAATAATTTGCAAGGACAAGAACAAGACATTCTGTAGGTTGGCCTTTGCTGTACCACAAATGCCCAGTGACTTAAATGCACTGGTTAAAGAAAACCCAAACAACAAAAAACCCCAAACCTTTACTTCTCACAGCATATAGTCACCTTTTTCTACCATATTCACCTCTTCAATTATTTTAATTAAAACCTAAAGAAGTATTGAGCTGAGAGGAGTAGCACTTTGGATGATGACTCAGATGATATTTGTTACACCGGATTCTTAGTTTTGTTAGCAACTTGGTCCAGACAGCTCTATATCTCCCAGAAGTTTAATGCCTCTTTTAAATATCTTTCTTTGTCCTTGCAATCTCTTATCTCCTAGTGATTTCTGCCATTTGTCTTTTGAATAATCACTTTTCTCTAGATTCCCTAGATTTCATAGCAGCAGTTTGAAAGCCTGGTAGGAAAGCTGAATCTTCCAAGTATTTATGATTTGTATTGATAAAAAAATACTTAAATTAGCTTTTTTTCAATGTGTAAGAAAAGTTGCACCTGCTCCAAAATTGCAAATGGGTACCTCTGCAGCAAAATGCCAGGAAGTTTACCACTGAGATAAACAAGACTTGGGTAAGCCAGGCTGCTCTGCAGTCTTGCATCATGTCTTCTATACTAAAGATTTGCAGATTGCGGTATGCATACCACTAATGTCATATGAGCAGTTTAAGCAATGTACAAGTACTGTTTGAAGAGGCAGGTGTTGCTGGTTCTGTACATGCATAGCCTGATACAGAGCTGGAAATGTTGATGCTTTTACTGCCACAAATGATGACATCGTAGGGGGGGAGAAAAAGTTAGGAAACCCTTACAGAAAGGGATTTGTAAGCGTTGGGGGGAAAGGCAAAAATGTGAGACTTGTTAGCTCTTGCATACTGGTTATATATATATATATATATATATATTGCACATTTTCCTTCCCTTACCTGTCACCAGACATATAAACTAGAGAGACTTTGAGTCATCTGAGGAGATACTTCTTTACCTCAAATTTGTGATCTTGAAGATTTGGCTTTGAGATTTGTCAGCAGAGCTGAAAGGTACATCATAAGCCTATAAATTGTATATAACCAACAAGAAGAATTAGAATCTTTCCTCATGTCCATCTCTTGTCTTTCTCTGTCTGGAGTAATTATTCTTCCCCTTCCTCCAGTGATAGGAGAAATGAGCTGGTCTTGCAGCATCTGGCAGTTTTGCTCTTTTTTAGCATGGGAAGGAACTGCCCCTTTGCTATCATGCCAGCCTAGTCTGCGTGGACTTTTGAAGATGCCAGCCTTGCTTAGTGGAGAGATAGTATTCCTTTGATACAGGCAGATTCCTAACATTTGCTGGGCAGAGGGATTGCCTCATAAACTGGGAATGAAAGCACAAAACAAGGTGAAGAAATTTGACAGTATTGTTGCTTCATTTTAAGAACAGTTTGGTAAAACAACTACTGTCAATTTTTTGTTCCTTGTATGATGCAAAAAGTGGTGGGGACTAGATAACATGATCAGATCATATTCCTGCATTAGGTGGTATAGACAAAGCATGGTCTTTAATGAGCAAGCTACTGATCTTTTGACAAAGGGAAACATTTATAGGGCAAGTTTATTTGTTTATTTGGCTTAATGTGTTGCATAGAAATTGAATGAAGTCATTCAAAAGATTAGTTGTTACTAAATATGTTTTGTTTCTATGGGTGTGCAGTCATTACCAATCCAAAATCAGTACTGTCCCAGAAACATTACTGTCTAGCACTCATTAAAAGCACTCTGTGTAACAAACTAACATGATGTTTTTATCTGCACTAAAATACTTCCTGCTTCAAGTAAATGAATAACACATTTGCCTGCGTTCTTGTTGGCAGTTCAGTAAACTGGCTAAGGTTTGGCCAGAGCATCAAACCAAGCTACATTCTGGCCAATTAAAGGTTCCTTTTTCAAGTGACCAGTATAAACTAGGACTCTACAATACCTTTCTGTCTTTGCTGCCTGGATAAATAATTCCTGTTTCAAAGGTGGTCCAAACTAATATTTTTATTTTTGCATAGCAAGTTTCACTGAAGAATGTTGGTGCTGTTATGTAAGTTTTGTTTCACAGGATATTCCTCAATTTATAAAAGTTTAAATCAAGCAAAAGGGAAACCACTGATTTGTCTCACTGGTTGTATTTGATAAACAGTAAACTTCAGGGGGAAAACTTTTGTTAAAAGCTTAAGCCATAAAAAAAACTCACTGAAACTCTTTTAGCTTAATGCAGTGATAGTCTTCATTTCCACATTTGACACTCATGACTGACTAAATTTTGTTCTTATTTCCATTTAGGACGTGTAGGAACACCTCATTTTATGGCCCCAGAAGTGGTAAAAAGGGAGCCTTATGGGAAGCCTGTAGATGTTTGGGGCTGTGGCGTGATCCTTTTTATCCTGCTAAGTGGTTGCTTGCCTTTTTATGGAACCAAGGAAAGATTATTTGAAGGCATTATTAAAGGAAAATACAAGGTAAATGACAGTATGCCTGAATCCTTTTCCAGTGAGATAAGTTCTGCTGGTAAAATTTCTGGAAGTTCACTTTTATATTTAGCCTGATTTAAATAAGGAGCTTATAGAGATCTGTCTGTGTTACATGGGAAGAGGTGATTTTCTCACTCCTGTCTTACCTTGTTCCTGCTGTGTTTTGAATCAATGTTAGGAATTAGAATATGGAAATATTCACTCAGATTTAGAAATAAATGGATGCAACAACTAGCCTCTAATTGCACATTGAGCTTGGTAGGGTTACATAAGATTTAGCTGTGAAATATAACGTAATGTGTTACCTTAGGTTTATAGACCATTATCATAAAGGCTGGTCATCATATTGCTTTGGCTTAAACCAAAATGCATGTACTGTAAAAATGTAGCTATGCAATTTGCTTTTTAGCACAGTATGTGGTAAAATGTGGATGGTGGTTTGAAAGGAGCAACTTGCAACTAAAAGCAAATCAGTGTGCATGCAAGATAGGCAACTTTTCACATCTCTATCCTAGAGCCATTACAGAGACCAATGTAAAGATTTCGCTGTATTTGTGGCTTTGTCCAAGTTTTGCTCTGCTTTGCCAACAAGATCATACATGAGGTGTGTCTGAATTAAGAGTGGAAACTCCTAAAGCTATCTGACAGTCTGTAATATGGTTTAGGAAGTGCTTTATTATATGAACTTAACGGTCTGCTAAAATGTAAGTAACAGTAGTTGTACTGCCCTTGGTCAGGAGCACATTTTTTATTCTCTAAATTTTATATTCCGAGAAACAGCAGGATTTCTTCATAGTACTAGTCTTGGGATTGCATAGATTCTTACACATTCCAGCTTAACTTTCTGGAAGACTTCTTTATGGAATCTCTTAAGCAGCTAAAACCTTCTGGAAGCGTACAAGTTAACTTTTCTTTGTTTAGAAAAAACCCCACAGCCAGCACATTCTGTCTTTTCAGTTCCTTTTCTGTTCCTGTTTCCACAATGATATGTCTGTTCAGTGAAAATAGTATAAGGATTTCAAAACAGTCTTGCTGCAAATTTGCAGTTACCTTCATCTCACTGGAGCTGAGAAAGAAGTGATGAATCACAAATACAAATGCGCATTTCACAGCCAGATAATGGTTCTGAGTGCTCCAATTTAAAGGACTGGTTTCTGTAAAGACTGGTTGTACATAAAATGGATCTATGTAAATGAACAGATTATAACATTGAAAAGAGTCTGGTTAAAAACTTGAATCTTCGTTTAGTATGTTGTAAAATTAGCAATGTACAATCTTAAGTCAAACTTAAGTACTTAATAAATTCATGAAATACTAGAAATAGCTTAAGGATGGAGTCTTTATCACAGAAAGAATTTTCTTGCTTTAGTATGGTATTATCAGGTGTCCATCTTCTTGACTTAGGTGGACACAAAACTGCATGTGCACAAGATGAAAATATATTTTAAATCATCCTTCACGTTGTTTCCTAAAGGTAGAGTTCTGCTCTACAAAGTGTTGCAGTTACACGTGTTGTTGGTCACATGTCAGGATGCTTTCCTGCACAAGAAGCTGAAAATGCTTAACTGTTGTAGAGTTGAAAGAAATTCATTGGGAAGTGTTGGCCATGATACCTGCATGACAAGACCAGAGCAGTTCACAACACGTGTTAGCTTACTTCCTTCTTAATCAGCATCACTGGCAGGAAGTTGTGAGCTGATAGACTGTCATGCCATTATATGTATTGATTTCAGGAGTAGATTTAATTTCCACATTTATCATGTGCATTGTTGACTATCAGACACAGCTTAATTGTTTTTCTTTTTTCTGGTGAAGGGCCCGTTTTATCTGCATAAAATATAGCATAGATAGAAAATTATACTGTGATTATAACATAATACAAAGGATATGTCAGCTTTTATGTGATACAGCACTCTCTGCTTTCAGATTTTGTGCCACTTCAATAGCAGCTTATGTACAATTTTGTGAGTTAAAAACCTCAGAGACTCCTTTTTACATGCATTATAATAAAATGTTTACAAGTACCAACTACTGTTAAATCACTGCAACTACCTTACATAAAAAGTCATTTTCTGTGTTCTTATTGCTAATTTAATTTCTCATTTTCTTAACTTAGATGAATCCTAGGCAATGGAGCCATATCTCTGAAAGTGCCAAAGATCTGGTACGCCGCATGCTTATGCTGGATCCAGCAGAAAGGATAACAGTATATGAAGCACTGAATCATCCCTGGTTAAAGGTGACAAAAGCAGCTCTTTACACACCAGTTTCCTTTTCACAGAAGAAAAAGATTTATTTCTTTGATCTTTTCACAGTAGATGTGATGTTGTACAAAATATGTGATAATATGCTTTCAAGGATTTGTAAGATTAAAGCCTGGGAGTCTGGTAATTGCCAGGCTTGAACTCTTGCTTAACAGCAAGAGCACTCACTTAGAAATCTTCAGCAGTGAGTAGGGAGTGGGGCTGTATACAGTAAAGCTTGAAGGTATTCAGGTGTCATTCTGTGGCTCTCAAATTCCACACGACTAATTTCTGATCACTTCTTTGCATAGTCATAGCTAGACCTCTTTCCTATTGTGCATGGAGCCATGCAGTTTGTTGCAGTACATTACACTGTTTAACTGTGCTGCTTTCATATATTAGATATATGCCACCAGAGTGAAGGAAGCATCTAGTAGTGTGTTAGTCAAAGGCCACTACAACTGCATAAAATTCTATGGCATCTGGTAATCAAATTAATATTCATTGATGGCATAATTTACAACACATTTTGAGCCCATGGAATAGTAATTGCTGGATGCTGAAGGTTAACAGGTGCAGGAGAGTATACTCCTGGCTTCTCAGCAGTCCCATTTATAGGCTGTGCTAAACATTGGAGCTGGAGGATGATAGGTGTGTTGCCAGTTTAAAAAGGTCGGAGACACTGGTTCAGAATATTGTATTTTCTTTGGCAGAAACTGATGAATTCAGTATTTTTCTTTGTTATTCTCTATTTCTTTTCTATGGTGTGGGCCCAGGGTAGAGAGTGAGAATCATTTTATCATAAACAGGGTGCTTATTTGGAAAGCTTGCTATTCTGATGTCTGCTTATGAACTGTTTATGTTTTCTACTGTAGACAAATACTAGCAGCAAAAAACAAACACACTAAACAATACCAAAAAACACCCCCCACAAAAAAAAAACCTGGGAAGCACAGGCTAATATGTTGTCCTCTCTCCAAGTAAATGGTCTGACTCCTAGTGAATGGAATCATTCTTACACGTCTCTGCTTTCTTTCTGGTTCTGACTCTATTTCCAATCCATGGAATGATCTAGCTTATTCCCCTCTTGGGAATAATGATGGTTAAGGCACTCCTTTTATGCTGGAAAACTGCAGATTCAAACCTTTTCATTCAAAATGAGACAGAGTTTGTCACTTCATATGGGGAAGATACAGCGCATCAAATATTTAAAAGCATAAAAATGGACACAATGTTTGGGAATTCCGTACAATCATACTCCAGGGACTGTGTCTGTGGTAAACACAGGTTTATCCTGCTTCAATTTGAATTTTTCCTCCCTGGGTAAGCTCCCAA
Organism: Dryobates pubescens; assembly: GCF_014839835.1. NCBI lineage: Eukaryota > Metazoa > Chordata > Aves > Piciformes > Picidae > Dryobates > Dryobates pubescens. The sequence goes on along the minus strand of NC_071623.1, from coordinate 14,951,468 downwards.
TCAGTTAGATGCCAAAGCTAGAGTTTTGTTGAGCTATTTTGGCATAAAAGTTTGCCATTTTTGTCATTTGAGCAACTAAGCTAATTACAGAATTGTCTTTCTAAAAAGCCTCATATGAGTGTGCAAGTTCTGCTGATACAGCATAGCACTTCTCTTGTCTGTGGTCTCTTGATCTTGCTGTTAACTTTTGAAGGACAAGCAAGGAGAGAGAAGATTTAATCTGAGACAGCTTTGTTTCCAAGCCTAGGCCAGCCTTCTCAGTCAGTCCTCTCTTACTTTTGCCCACGATAAGCTGCCTTCCCTGCTGATTCAATTCTCTTCTAAACAGTGTGAGACAGAGAGGCCTTTAGCATCCATAGAGGGACTGAATTATTTCTGCTAGTCATTTTACTCCAACTCAAGAGATGCATGTGATAAACATTTATACGTATGTGTATGTTGCTTGTGATGATTTGGGGCAGGGGAAGAAAGTAGTCAGCTGGTGCAACTTCTGCTCCCATTGCATGCAGTTCATGCACTTGCAATGGACCGTTATTCCTGTAAGCTAACACCTAATGTCATCAACCATCAAGCTGGAACTTCCTGCCCTGCTGGACACAGCCCCCATCTTTCAAGCTTAGCTGAAGTATCCAGCACCCTTTTAAAAAGAGTGCTTGAACACACTGCTTCACCAGGATTTGTGAATCACAAGAAGCAGAACTACTTTCCGCTTGCCAGATTCAAAGTTCAGTGCTAGGCACAGACTGGCTAACATCAAACAAAAGGCTGTGGTCTTGCTGTAAAGTGGAAAACAATTATAAAAAGAAAGTATTCCTGGCCCAATATAAGAATTCTTTCAAAGTATATTAATCCCCTCTCAGTCTTAGAGGTTTTCCTTAAGTAGCAACAAATTCTCATTCTCCTTAGGATATTTATTAGCCGTTACATTTCTTATCTATTTTCCTAACACTAAGAAAATACTAAGAGATTATATTTGATGTTTCCTTTATGTCTTTTTGTGGACTTCAAGGAGAGGGATCGCTATGCATACAAGATTCACCTTCCAGAAACAGTAGAACAATTGAGAAAATTCAATGCAAGACGAAAACTAAAGGTAAAATGCATGCAGAGTTAAAACTACAATGACACACCTTGAGTTTTGTGTAATACTTTATTCAAAGTGCTAAAAGAAATTCAACCTCTGAAGTTGACCATAAAATAAAAAGATGAAAAGAGGCCTTCACAGTGTGTTGCAGCGATGTTGTTTGTATTTCCCCTCAAACTAAAAAGGTATATATGAGCTCTTAATCTGAAATTAAGTTAGTACATAGCATGAATTATTGGAAAAGAGGATAGCACAGTGACTTCTGTTATTGCTACATTTATAATAAAAGGAACAATACTTTTAGATGTCTTTTGTCAAGAAGAATAAAGATGAATACTGCAGTTTGTTCCCTTTACATTTAACTACTCACGAGATTATTTCTTAGCCATGCTGAAAAGAATGTTAACATTCTAGCCCAAAATAACATTGTTTCCCTTCAGTTCTTATCTTCAAAAGCTTAATAGAAACATTTAAATTCACTGAAAGGCTGAGAAAATTTTAACAGAAACATGCAGCACTACAATTCCTAAGGGTTTGTTAAAATTCATAATAAAACACAGTCAGATGTACATGTTGAGTTACTGCTCTGCAGAGGTTTAACATAGCTTCAAAAACAACTGATGATTAGGATGTCATAGTTACTGTAGTTCATGAGAAACACCACTTCTTCTTAGGTGGTTTGTACATCCACGTAATGCTTTTATTAAAATGGCAGCTAGAGCATTTTATAATATGACTGGTTTTCCTACTCTAAATGCTATTTCAGATCTTCACAGATTTGTTCCTGGGGAGGCCACTATATTTAGTCTCCTGAGAGCTTTTATGTATCTGTGCTATTTGTTTTCTACCATTTATCCAACGCACTGTTTTGCAGAATGCTTCTTGAAATTATTTGTTGCCCTCTTGCCATAACTGTGAGCCATTAAGATTCAAATGTTTAAACCCTGACTTGCTTGAACAAGTGAATATGTCAGAGCAGATAACCATTTTTCTGGCTATGTAACTTCCCATGCAACACTAATTCTGGGAGTGTTACGTTGCAGTTATTACATTTTCATACAGATGTTATTTTCAAATATCCCAGTATTAGTGTCAGATTCTGACACTTTCTTAAATAATATTGTGTTGATTTAAAGAGCAAATGTTTATACTTGCTAAGCCACCCAGTCTAGGTAAGAGGGAAGGAGACATAAATTTATTATTTTGTTTACATGATACTATGGGAACTTGTGCCTTACACCTACTATTTTTAAATGCCTTCCCATAAAGAGTTGTTCTCATGAATCTCCTCGCAAAAAAATACATGCATTTACTGTTTATTAATATATGACCAGCTCTTGCTAGATATGGTTATTTATAATAGTGAAGACTATAGAATTTGCTCTTCACTGAGAAGGTCACCATACAAGAGACCCGGGAGACTAAGTTCCGAGATGTCTGGAGATGTGTCATTATCTATCTTTGCGTAATTTAGACTTTGTGGGTAATTTTTATTCAGGGGGCAGTACTAGCAGCTGTGTCAAGCCACAAATTCAACTCCTTCTACGGTGACCCCCCAGAAGAACTGCCAGACTTCTCTGAAGACCCCACCTCCTCAGGTATTTTAACAGAAAATATATTTATTGCAGTTACCCTGTCTTAATTCTATACCTACAGGCATTTACTAATTTCCCATCCTTTCATAAAGCTGCATATTAACATTTAAATATGAAAGCAAAAACTATTTTTCAGTCATAATGTTGTTACTGCTTGAAGGAAAAAAAAAATCTCTTCACAGTTTAAGCCTATGCAGAAATTATCTGATTGTTTTCATTTGTTGTATGTACACTTAATTGCAATTAGTACTATAACCTCATATCTCTCTGTTACTTAGGGTAAAAACTTCTTGAAGTTTTGTCTTGAGTTCTGAGCTAGTAGCAAGGTTCTCATATCTTACTCATAGTTATTTATACAAACAACCATTGTGTACCAGAATTTCTTGACGTCCTATTTTAGAGAGTGATATGATTGTCTCCTCTTTGAAGCATACTGGACAGCATTTCTGATACTATAACCCAGACCCCCACATTTTCAAAGAGATACTACATATGTGCTTCAGGGACAAAGAGAAAGATAATACTTTTGCTGTGCTGTGAGCATGCAGCTAGGCCTTGCAGAGGCTAGTGATCTTACTCCAAGCAGTCTTTTTGTCCTCAGCCTGAATTCAGGAATTTAAATAACTTAATAGTCCCTATACTAACCCAGCCCTGTCATAGTTACACATCTTAATTTTGAAATAACTTTCAGGATTTTCAATCCAGACTTTTGCACTGGTCTCTCAGATCTAAAATTAGGATTTAGGATCAAGTTAAAATGAAAAAGTCTAAGGTAATAGGACTTTCTCTTTTCTAAACAATTAAATAGCACTGGCAGAGTATTTTAGTTATACTCTGACTTTACTAGAAGACATTTCAGTAATTTAGTTATATGTGCTGAACTACTGCAATAAATCATTTTCCATATTTCAGAAACTATTTCAATGTTGTTAAGAGAGAAATTGGAGGCAACTTTATTGACATTCTTAAATTTCACATTTTGGAATTCAAGTCTGAGTACTTAATAAGAAGACTGCGTTGTCCTTACAGATGCACACTGCTCAGTTTCCATAAAAGTGAATGGGAATCTCAGGTCATCTGTTGCAAATGGGTAATCACAGCTAATGGCTTAACTTCAGGCAGCCAGATTTTGACTATTTGATGTACTTGTAATGATTCATATAGTCTTTAAAGAAAGACTAAGTTGAGCTTACTCCTCCCAGAATTAATTATAGTGTTTCAAGTTGTTTCCAGCTACTTCCCCCATCTCAGCAAAATGATCAGGCCACCAAAATGATTCGTGGTAGCAACTTTCCTAAACTAAAAACTGCAGTTCCTTTTTCCAGTTTCAGTCTCATGTCAACAGGACATGTGTCTTGCTTGTAGAGTGATGTAATTGCAGATATCCCTATACAGCAAAGGTGCAAGTTCTACTTTTTCCGCTCACAGAATGCATGAATCCAGTACATGTGTAAATTATACAGAACGCTCTGGATCCATTGTGTTCATCTCTGAAACAAGCTGAAACAATAACTTGGATTTCTCAGAAAGCATAATTACTTCCCCAAAATATCATTGATCTCACTGATGGAGTATCACAGTGATCAGAAAACCATATCAAGTGGGTAATTCTCATGATTCTTTCCTAACCAACTACATCAGCTGATAAAATATTTATTACCACAGGATAAACACTGAGGCTTGCAAGGAAAGATACTGCACCTTTCAACTTCTGAAAATTGCTAGACATGGAAACCTGTTGTTTCCCTCTTCAGAAATACTTCAATAAAGGTTTAAAGTGTTTCTAGTTTGCAAAGATAGGCTCTCATGACAATTCTAAATTGAACTAGTTTAGAGAAATAAGATAAAACTCCTGAATTGCATTAGAATCTTGACTATCTTAAGGTTAAGCTTCCTTCCTTGTTATTCCAGATCATAAACTTTAATGAAGAGCACTAATATTTTAAAGGTTGATGCCTATTTAATCCTTCCATAAAATTTCATGAAGCCTATCATTAAGATAACATGATTTGTCATAAATGGGCAAAAGTAGAGCTCTTACTGGGATGGGGATGCAGAAATAAAATGCTTATTAAGTTATGCAAATTGTAGATACTGTCCTCCTCTAGGTCCTTCTGAACATTGAAAGAGAAAGTTTCAGTTCTTTCTTCCAGATTAATCTAGAAATGTTCTTCCTCAGGGTTCAGCAAACCTGGGAATGCTGGAACCTTTGAATATCTTCCTATGCTACCAGAGAAGCAGCCTGGGATATGAAAGCGTAGCAAGCAAGATGACTTTTTAGAATCAAAACAAGAGAGCTTTCCAGTAAGGGTCAGCAAATTGCATAACTAAATTGCTCTTATCATCCAGTGACTTCTGCCCAGCAGAGAAGAGGAATCAGAAAAAGGAGAGAAGACCCAAAGGTTGAAATAAAGACAGGTTTAATGAAATAGCCAAATGAAAACTAGTGTCAGTACAAGATATGTAAAGTTATACTCAGCTCAGCAGAAGTGCAGTAGTCACATCCAGGAAGGCAGCCTCAAGAACAGAAGAGAGAGGAAGGAAGAGCCCAAATAAAAAACTCTCACAAGAGGCTACTCTTTCCTTGGCAAACTTCCTCCTTTATACTGAGTGTGATGCTCATGGTGTGGAATACACCTGTGAGCCGGCTCAAGTCAGCTGTCTGGCTGACTGAGAGCTGCTCATGGCCTGCAGCCATTGGCTGGCCTGTGATTCTGTCCCAGCAAAACCAGGATAGGAATGAATGCAGATAAATTTTATTTAAAGTCAAAGAGGTTTTTTTCTGTAGACATCTTCCTTTCATTCATACAGAGTGTGTTAATAATTCTTGGCTCCCATAGCTTGTTCTGGATGATCTGTTTCCTCTTGTGTCAGCAGCTGTCCTCTGTTAGCATCTGGTAGTGTGACAGAAGTTGGTATTGCTAAATTTTGAGACAGTATGATAAAGCTTTTTAAAATGTTTTGAACAATGAGGTAAATATTTTTAAACTAAAATACTACTTTACTGCTGGTAGGCTGTGTTTAGTAACTTCTTTGCTAAAGCCACTAAACCACTCAATGACAACAGATTGAGGGAGTTGGGGCTGTTCAGTCTGGAGAACAGAAGGCTCTGAGGAGATCTAATTGTGGCCTTCCAGTATCTGAAGAGGGCTACAAGAAAGCTGGGGAGGGACTTTTTAAGGTGTCAGGTAGTGATAGGACTAGGAGAAATGGAAAAAAAATAGGAATGGGTAGATTCAGATTGGATGTTAGGAAGAAATTCTTTACCATGAGGGTAGTGAGACACTGGAACAGGTGGTGGAATCCCCATCCCTGAAGGTTTTTAAGGCCAGGCTGGATGTGGCTCTTGTGTAACCTGATGTAGTGTGAGGTGTCCCTGCCCATGGCAGGGGGGTTGGAACTGGATGATCCTTGAGGTCCCTTCCAACCCTAACAATTCCTAGAATTTAAAACATTTGACTTTCCAGTTGCCTGTCTTTGAGACGTTGTAAAATGTCATTTCCCCAAGGCAGTGAATGTTTTGGATATTTTCAATGTGCTCAAACAAACGTAAATCAGAAGTTAGCAATGAGGAGCCCTGAAGGCTCAGTCTGGGATGTAAGAAAAATTGGCCCACGTAGAGAGTATTCGAAGTGGACAATTAAATTAATTAAGTGCCAGGGAAATTCAGTCAGTTTGCTCTCTGCTGCCCTTGCCTGTCCAATTTGCTCCCCTCTCCCCCACCCTCACTGGTCCTCCTATCACCTCTGCTTGCATCATATGCTGACCATTTGTCCCCTCAAAGAGAGTATGGAAGTAAAATTTTCAAGTATTTTGGTAACAGTGCCTCAAGCTGAAGAATGAACACAACCAGTGTAAAGCTTTTCATTTTTCCTCCTTTTGCTTCTTCAGCTCCCCCATTTTGCAGCAGCCCAAGGAAGGGCTGAGGAATTACTGGGCATTTTGACCTAAGAAGCTGAATTCACGAAGAGCTTTAAGTTCACTTTGGAGTTCTAAGTAGATTCAGGAGGTATAAGTTTCAGGCCAACAGTTTTAAAAGGCCATAAATTGAAGAGGGCTTTTAGAAGTTGTAAACATATGTTTCCAAAAACATTTTGTAGCCACATTTTCAGAACTACTGAGTCAGTGTGGAGCTAAGCCAGTGGATAGTGCATAGCCCTTGGAAAACTGATTAAAGCAAACTTTACCTTTTGGTTAAAGAGCTTTTCTCTGTAGTGTCTCTTGAACTGTTTGCTTTATGGTGCTCATATTCTGAAATGTAACAGGTTTCAGAGTATCTCCTGTCTGCAAAAAGTTTTAGATTCTTATAAGCCCATTTTACACTGCTGTGGTTTAGTTTCACCACAGAGGAAGTATAGCAACATCATTTATAATAGAGTCTGACTGACCTAAGTATTTGTTACTTACCCTAGGCTAATAAATAGCACTGTTGTAGTACTGCTTGAATAGTACGACTGCTTGGGATGGAAAACCAATTACATTCACCTTATAATTTACTGTTATTAATTCCTTATCTAGTAATACAGGTATAACTGACTGTCAGTTTTGAGATCATGAATTTGAGCGTTCCTGATACTCCATTATTTTATTATTTTTCAGCTATTTAATCTTTGTTCTGCTATGTTTAAATAAAAGGTTTTTTTTTTTAGTGTATGAAGTCACTGTTAATTAAAATCAATAATAAAATTGTTGTATTTCTAATTGGTTCTCATAATGATTCTAACTGAACATTTTGTTTAAAAAATTATTTCAATATAATGTTGCTAAATTCTCATAAATAATGAATATCCTGTTGTGCTTCATTTGCAGTGTGTTGAAATAGTTTGTCAGTTCACTTCTTAAAATATTCTTACTTGAAATAATTTTTTGTCCATGAGGTTTATAAAATAGTTTAATCAATGTTGGAAAAAGTCTGATATTACGGATACACCTAACAGTGCATACATACATGTGCTGCCTTCCCAATGCCAAGTGTTTGCTTTCCTCCCATCCCAGACCCCAAGTCCCTTTGCTTCACACCGTATGAAAAGAGGTGGGGGAGGGGGATTCTTGTTACCTTGGTCATACAATTGTGTGGCTGAACTAGTGTGCTAGGTTGCAGCTTTATAAATCGCTTGCTCTGAAATCTTCATACTGTTTGTTGTTTGTCCAAATGCTGCCTTCCTACTAGGACTTCTAGCAGCAGAAAGTAGGTATCCCTTTGTTTTCCTTTAAGGCTTGTCATTCACCCTTGGAGTGTGTCTGCATGTTTAAAAATCAGCTTTCTTCTCTTCTCTTTGCTGTTTTCAGTTTTAATACTGCCTGCTGAAGCAAAAAATAGCCTGAATGTTTTTTCTGCTAGATCTGCCTATAATTTTGAAAGTTTATTTAACCAGAAGTAATACAATTTCCAGGGAATTCTGAAGATTCTAGTTTAGAGGCAGTATTAAAATTGCCTGATTTTTTTTGTTCTCAATATTGCAACACAATATTTGCAACACAACTGAAATAAAAAATATTTTCATTAAATTAATAAAGGATAAAATGGGTTTACTTCCAAAATCAGTGTTTTCATAAACTAATGGGCTTTTTTCTCCTAACACTAAACAGGTGCTATAATAATAGTCATATATTATTTTCTTGATATACCTTTGCATGAACTTTCTTGATCATTCTGTGTTGATGTGTTACGTGATATATGCATATACATTGTGTATATACATATACCTGAATTAAATGACTATCCAATATGTGTCTCCTTAAGGAAGGAATATTATTGACATGTAGGGAGGTGGTTCTGCTGCACGTTAGCTGCACACTTCATTAGAAACTGAAAGCACAAGCACTTCTGAAACCTGCAGACTATACTAGACATAGGAGAAGGTGTGAAATTCTAAACCCTTTGATACAATCTGCAAGCGTTTCAAAACCAACAAATTCAGCATCTCAAAATACAAGCTAGGAAAAAGAGGATGTTTTCCTGCAGCATCTTACAGTTTGTACACTTAACAGTTCTTCTTCTGTCCTAGGGTGGGGACAGCATGACATGTGTCCATGCCTCCATTTGTGATTGAAGTCATGGAATTTGTTGTTGTTTGCTGCATTCTTTTGATCTCATAGGTTATGAGGGATGTTGTTCCTGGTCCTCCTATATTCCTGTCTCAGAATGCATGCCCAGTAATACAACATTGAGAACTCCATGGATTTTTATACAGTTGTAGGAAAAAGAGAAAACCACATACAGAGCCTCTGCCACTGATGTTTGGGTTTTGTTCTTGTGTAAAAACTTTCTTCAGTAGACTGACTGAATGTGCTGCCCTCATACTGGTCAGAAGAGGGTTTCCATATGTTTTTTGCAGTGTGGAAGAAAGTATCTAAGGAAGTAATAATGAAGACCATTTACTTGTTATAGTATTTGTTTATTGCATGTGAATGTGCTACCTGTAAGGTGCAGGACTTGTCTGAAAAACAATACCTGCTCACTACATATTTCTTCACCAGCACACTAGATTGCCTTCTGTCATATTTGAGGCTAGTTTTACAGTGAGAGATAAGTGGGAAAAAGAACTGGCAAACTTTGTGGAAAGATCCCAATACAGGGACAGGAGAAAGCTGGAAACATGCATACACACAGAGCCGTAGTGCATGTAGAAGAAAATAAAGGCTATCTTCAAAACAAGCAGCCCTGCCCTGCCCCCCACACCACTTTCTTTTTTGTATTTCCATATATAGTACTCTTTTCTGCATTCCTGCTTCTGTTTAAGAACACTTTATAACATGTTTTCTCTTTCAGATTTTGGGGGTTGGGTTGGGTCTTTTGTGGTGTGTTTTTCTTCATTTGGTCTTTTCCTCTGTCATCTCTTTTTTTCTCTGCTGCACCTACTTTGTTTGGTTTTCTTCTCTGACTTTTACATGCTTTTAGTTGCCTTCTTGTATTCCATAAGTGTTCTTACCTTTTTTGATTTTGAATGCCAGTAACTTTCCATAGCCCCAACTGCCTTCTTTCTGGAGTTTCATTGTAGTCCCATAAACCTTCATCTTTCTAGTTCTTTCCCTATTGTTTTCTATGTGTGTATATCCACACACACATATATATAGTGTATGTATATATTATTGCTGTCTTAAATGCCTCCCAGTAGCATGCACAGGATTCTGTGCATGTAGGAGCTTATTTGTAAATTTAGAGTGTCTAAACTTGGGTCTTTGATCTCTGATCAAGAAAGAAGCCATTAAACACTATGTAGGTCAAATTTGAGGAGAATAGAATCCTTACTTGCCTTACATTGTGTATATATGTGAAAGATTTATATCCCACCTTACTTTAAAGTACTGTAGGCACATAGGTGTATGTGTGTGTATATATAGGTAGGTAGGCCATTATTTGTCCTTACAGAGATTAGTTGCTCTGGAATATAGGGAACAGCAAGGAGCAACAAATTACAGTGTGAGATTAGTGGCATCTCGACTACATTGATTCTTGCAGATGTGCTTTAAAGTGATCAACAGCATCTGGTACTCAGCTGGCTTTCCTCTTAATCTAAGAAGTTACATCAGCACAAGTAGTGGAAAAGTCCTGTCTCTGTAAAAAACTCTTTTCATGCCTTTAATGGAAACAACTTATGTTTGAATATTTTCTTTACAGGACCAACAGGAACTAGAGGTGTTCTTTCTTACACTTTTTTAACTCCTGGTACTAAGGCAAACCTGGCCTTGTATGTAGTGTCAGCATAGTGTTTGTAATTATGCTGACTTTAAGCCTAGACTTTCGTATTTATCTGGAGTGAATGGGTCTGGATGCATACATGTTTGTGATTTGAAATCCTCAGCTGCCAGACACTCAGTCATTTCCACAGCATTTTGATCTAGATTTAATGTGTTAAATATTTATGCCTTGTATTTTTAGGGTATCATAATCAGATACAAGCAAAACAAAACTGCTGGATGCACTGATTTATGCAGTTATCACTAAACAGATCATTTAAAGATATAAGTGTAACCAGAGTCTTAAAGCAGAAAAATCTTTGTTTTCTTTGTCATATGTGGAAAAACAAAACTAAAATCCATGAAACTTGAATTTCTCAGTACAGAATTTGGTAAAAAAGATGTCATTGTCACTTCACTAGATGTGATCTATCAGAATCTCACAATGTTTATAAGAAATTTTGTTCTGAAAAGAGCTGCGCTTTGTAATAATTCCCATGCTTGAGGTTTGGTGGGTTTATTATGAGATAGTATCCTGTGACTTCATGTGGTGCTTCTAATATTTGACCTCTCTAAAATCTAACAATTTGTGATGATTTTTCTTCTGGCCTCACTGTATGTGGTAGCCTCAGACTTTCTGAAATGCCTGTAGCTTGAGAGCCAGGATTGGGTTTTAACTTCGTTTCCAGCAGATGTACACAAGAAGGCAGCCAAGATAGGGAGTTAGGAGAAATCAGCTTGTGTTGTCTGTAGCTTGAATGGCATAAGGACTGAATTGTGATATACAGAGAAATTGCAAATAGCAGCTAGGCTTTGGTTACATTGCTAATTAGAAGACCTCAGAGTATTCCAAAAGGGAAAATTCCCTAAGTAAATAATACCATCAAATAAATAATGTGGTGGTCCAAAGCATTCAGTGGTTCATAGTAATACAGCAGTACAGACAACCTTGAATACATTTCTCATTGGTTGTGGTAAGTTTTATTGGTTATGAGCAAGATTGAGCAGTGTTAGAGACTCTTAAGATGTCCAGATCTCTGAAGTGAATCTTCTTTTGAGTTTTCCTTAAAGTAAATGCTCCAAAAACACAGAGAGGGCTTTGAATCCAGAAAGTAAAGTTTTGATATTTTTTTTTTATTAATTCAAACTCTGATTATGATAAGAATATAAATAAAGGAGAATTTTGACTAATTTCCTTCTGCCAACCGTATCATGGAAAGTCAAGCACTTCAGGCTTGAAGATTTCTTACAGATCTTCCATCAACTTTTAACTGACATACAGCAAATATTAACAGCAGCTTAGCACAGTCCCTTTTGAATCCCTAGGTTATATTCCTTGCCTTTGAGGCTTAGCTTACCAGAAGATTCCCAATCCCTGTATTTCCTTAGATTTCCTGCTGTGCTTCCCATTGTGGAAGCTGTAGTGAAGTGGATAGACAGTTCCTTTAAGCTGGCCATGCCTTTTCATTGTCAAAGACAGAGCAGCTTTTTCCTCTTCATCTGTGCATCTGGCCTGACAGTAAGGCAAACCATTTGTTTTATTTGCTGACCAGCCACCACCCTTTAAAGGAATATCACTTAAATTAGTGCATCAGTTGGAAATAAGTAGCCAGACACATTTAATGGGATAGGACTAAGAAGTTGTATTGCTCCTGAGCCCTGACTTGAGTGAGGGAAGTACTGTGATTCTTAACCTTCATATACAAGGAACTGTGAGGAGAAGAATCCTAGGCTGAGATTTGTATTAAATGTCATGCAAGAGTTTCTAAGGTGTAACTTAATTGTCCATCTAAGCCATAAGGTCACAAGTTTTGTATATTTTGTTTGGCTTACTCCAATTTTTCAAGGTTTTCCTTGTGTGGATAAGAGGAGATTGACTTCTTTTGTTTTTATTAGATTCTGAAGATGCAATAGATTACAAAAGGATTTGAGTTAAGGAAGGCTGGCAAGTATTGTTCGTGCAGTGGTGGATGGAATTTCAAGAAATATAGCTACACTGGAAAATGAATAAGTCATGAATAAGTAGTCAGAATAAACATAATAATGATAAATCAGTGAAGTACAGAATGTGTAGAATGCTGTATTTAGAATTAAGAAAATATTTATGCAAAAGAATTCATCAGTTCACTGTCAGACACCAGCATTTTTGCAGACTAGCACTGGATATGCTACCATCTTTCCAAATGCTTATACCACTGTGGAAAAACTGGAAAGATGGGCTCTGGGTGTTTAGATAAGCCAGAGCTGGCATTCTACATACATAAGTGGTAGCCACCAACGAGATCTGACTTCTAAAACAAATTGTTCCAAACGGAACCAATGCAGGTTGATTTACTATGGACTTGTGTTGTGTTTCTGTATCCTCCCCAGTTCAACTCTTCCCTTGGACTTCCACCTTCCATAATGCCTCCTGTTTCTCTTTTTTATCCCCAAGTCCCTCTCTTCTCTTTTCACCCTTATGCCATATATAAATCATCTACATCTTCCTATGAGCAAAACCAATCAACTGGTCAGAAGGCAGGAAGTGCTATACTTGGATCTGAGATAACCAGGCAAACAATAAAAACTGGAGCTCATGTTACAGACTTTTGTTCTCTGGAGGACATGGCAGTCAGGTCTTTCTCTCTCTTCCCTCCTCTGTTCAGATGCTGATGTTAAATGAATTTGTGAAAGTGTTGGCTCCTTCAGAGTTTTACTCATTTTGAATATGTATTTGAAATTGGCCAGCACTGTAAAAAGAGAAGGTTGGGGTGAGAATGGTGAGAACAGGCAGTTGGGCAGATACTCCAAGTAACTTTGTAAGGTATTGTTGGAAACCAGGCTAAACTAGAACAAAACTAAGCTTAGTAAAAAACAGGTTTTAACCTCTTGTCAATTAAACCATTTCTTGTATGTAGTAACACTACATATGGGCACTGTTGATAAAATTTATTCAGTGAATTTTCCTGTAAAAACTCCAGCTTTTTTTAAGTTCCTGTCATACCAGATGAAGTGAATGTTTCATTTTCCAAAGTTCAGTTTACTGTGACTCTTTGCTTTATTGATTTTTATCCTTTTTTTGTTTTCTTTTTTCTTTCTGTTTATTGCCCCTTAGGAGCAGTCTCGCAGGTGCTGGACAGCCTGGAAGAAATTCATGCACTTACAGACTGCAGCGAAAAAGACTTAGATTTTCTTCACAGTGTTTTCCAGGATCAGCATCTTCACACACTACTAGATGTAAGTTTTCTGTGGTAAATAATTTGAATGCATTTCTGTGTCTGTCATTCATTGGGTAATATTTATTTTTCTCCCAAATACATTCTCTTTTTTTTGTTTCATACCTAAATGAATTTATTTGGGTGTGGAATGTAACAATCACCTACACAAAAATACACGTTAGGAGTATACATACAGAATATTTTAGAGTACATAGCTTTGCTTTAAAATAGGAATGGGCAATCTTTAAGCATAGTTCACTGTCTGGCTACACATACAGTTCAATTCTGATAGCTGATGGTTCATAGTTGGTTGGGGTTTTCTTTTCCTTCCAGAAAATTAAAGCACTCTGTTTCAGAAATAATTTTGAAAAGCAAGTAGTCTGGTTTTTGAGAGACAGATGCTTGCACACTCCTTATCTTTCTGTGCCTTGAAGACTTTCTGTTTTCAGAGTTTCTTGTTATCATATCACATACATAAATCCTGTTTATGTTTCCCAATAGTTTTTTAACCAAGCAGGCCTAACAAGCAAGTACTTTGGACTTTCTCAAAAATTGCCTGAATTTGGGGAAATGTGTGTATAGTTTTGAGGTAGAATTATTTGCTGAACTTCAGCTCTCCAAAACCAGAGATCTTGAGCATCACTTCAGGCTTACACTCTATCCCTCATACTGAGTGCCAAGACCAAATTCAAAAGCATATCTCATGCTGTCATTGATGTTTGTGTATATGGAATGTTGAGGTCTAAAATAAAGGTCCAAAACAGGAAAAACTTTCCCTGATTTTTCCTGGCATATGTGGATTCTTCACATTAAAGACAGAGGACTTGCTTTCAGGCAAGACAAACTTTCTAAAGCCATCTACACATTGCACTGAGATGGAAGGTTGACCATGAGCCAGCAGTATGCTCTTGTGGCCAAGAAGGCCAATGCCATTCTGGGGTGTATTAGAAGGGGTGTGGTTAGTAGGTGGAGAGAGATTCTCCTTCCACTCTACTCTGCTCTGGTGAGGCTGCATCTGGAATATTGTGTCCAGTTCTGCTCCCTTCAGTTCAAGAAGGACCTCAGGAAACAGCTTGAAAGAGTCCAGCGCAGGGCCACAAAAGTGATTAAGGGAGTGAAACATCTTCCTTATGAGGAGAGACTGAAGGAGCTGGGGCTCTTCAGCTTGGAGAAGAGGAGTCTAGGGGGTGACCTCATTAACATTTATAAATATGTAAAAGGTGAGTGCCAAGAGGATGGAGCCAGGCTCTTTTCAGTGGTGCCCAATGACAGGACAAGGGGCAATGGGTGGAAATTTGAGGCATAGGAGATTCCATGCAAACATGAGGAAAAATTTTTTCCCTGTGAGGGTGACAGAATGCTGGAACAGGATGCCCAAAGGGGTTGTGGAGTCTCCCTGTCTGGAGATACTCAAGACCTGCCTGGATGTGTACCTGTGTGATCTGTTCTAGGTGATCCTGGCTCTAGCAGGGGGGTGTTGGACTGGATGATCTTTTGATGTCCCTTCCAGCCCCTAACATTCTGTGATTGTGTGAACCAAATCCACATAGGAATAGGCTTTGTCTGCATTAGCAAGTACTTCAACATGGCAGTAGCAAATCCAAAGAGCAAAGCAGTTGACACTAAGGACCTGTTGCTAACAATTCCATGTATTTTGAGGACTTTTACTTTATACTATGTATACTACAGTCCTGTGGACTGAATAACCACTGGTTGGTGAACACTGTCTTCTATTTTAGTGTTCTTTAGTGTCTATACAGTGGAAACAAAAGAATGGTAGGTGGACATAATCAGAAGATTAATTTCAAAAAATGTACTCCTGAATCAAACCAAAATGCTCAAGTGACCTATAGATGATGCATTGATGACCTATAGATAAAGACATGGGGGTTATGAGCATTTTGTATCTTACATTTAGCAGCTTGGATACCTTGGTATATATCACAAATGTAGCAAGATGAAAGTGAAAGGCACGTAGGAATAAGAGTCATTCCAGCTCTCTGATCTGCAGGTAGATGATTATGGCTGTAGAAACTTGAAAGAGTTTCTGATAAATTGCTGAATGCTTTAGTTCTTACATGCAACTTTGCAGGAGTATGTCTGAATGTGAATATTGCCACAGTTGCATTGATGTCCAAACTGTTTAAAATGTAGCAGACTGTACACTTCTTAAAATTTGTTAAGTGGTGGCTGAGTTGTGGTCCACCTGGATTCTATGCATCCTTAAAGGATTCTACATACTTCCTTCTGGAAGAGGATCCAGCTGCATGGTTCTGAGCTGGTCTGTATGGCAGCATAAGCCTTATGCTAAAGCTTGCCCACAGCGTAGTTACCCATATGACTTGAGGAGCCAGAGATTGTGATGAGGGCATTGCTCTGGCACAAGACTCTACAGTTGTATTCTTTGTTCTTAATAACAGCTTATACATTTTACATCCAGTCACTGGATAAAATTACATGGAGTATGCATGAAGAAGGTTTGAGGAGCTTGTGACTTTCCCAGTTTGTATCTTCAGCAACTCATCTTAAAATTTGCATTAAAATATGAACCTTTTATTCACAGTGTTTGTCTAACGTGTTCCAGATGTTGAAATTGCTCTGTCTTTCTATATTACATGCTGAAGTATAGAAAGATGATCAGATAATATAATATGAATGACAAATAAAAATCTGGGTAGGAAGAGAATAACCTGAGTGTTATAATAAGAACCAAAACACTTGTGTCACTCATGCAGAAAGGTTTTAGATATTTATTAAGCATTTTTATTGTCATACAACTTCCTCGCCTTTGATAAACCAGATGGCCCTAGTTTAAGGTATGTCTACCAGGCATTTATTTAGGCTTCTGCACTGCTTTTACTTTTTCCTGTTCTTTACACTATCAGTCAGATTCATAATACTTCACTAATGATATATTATTTCTGTAATGGTCTGCTGTAGCCTTTTGAACTAGAAAAAAATTGCAATGAATTCATACCATTTTGCCCTTTTTTTTTTGTTTAAAAGTCATAGTCATTCACTTAGAAAAGGATACATTTAAATGCATGCTGCAATAAAGTAGCTGTGAGACAAAAGTGTTATCAAAAAGGAAGTTTTGTTTTATTACACTGTGTGGAAGGGCAGTAGTAGAATCTTCCCAAAGATACTTTGATTAGAATAATGCGGAATAAAAAGACATTGCAATGTCATGAAATAAATATCTGAAAGTCTGAAACAAGTTAGAGAGTATTATTTGAAATGAGAGCTTTTTAATTACATTAACTTCAATTTGGGAGACTAATTTCTGTCTGTGTGGCGATACCAATCCAGTTTCTCTCAGAACTCTGAAAAAAATGTCAGTTGTGCTTTGATGAAGTTCTGTCAGGGAAGCTCTTCATTTCTCTCAGAAAATTAAGGGTTAGTAAGACCACCACAAGCCACCTGTGAAGCATTATATTCCACTAAGCAGGAATTTTCTAACCTGTTTTGATGTTGTGCCTCTTGCTTTTTGTTAATACTAGTGTTTCTCTTTGTTGGCCTTTTTGAACAGTCCAATTTTCTGTTTCATGTTCCTAGTCTTTCTCAAGAGTTATCCATATTTTTAGATTAGGCACATGAGGATGATGATGAGGATAGATCACTCCTGCTGCTGAAATACTTTCTTTTGCTTCTGAACTCTTATTCTGAGAGCAGAGCCAGATAAATTACAGTCTTTGTGTTCAGAGTGCTAGTTACCCATGTGTCGTTTTTTACAGGTATATAGATCACAAAATGTAACTTTTCTTTCTCAATAATTTATTTGAGCTTTGGTGCTATGAGGGCAGGCATCTCTAAAGGCCTTCAGGGTTCTTACCAGGCAGGGTTCTTACCATCCCATTGATTGTTATTTGATTAATTCATTTATATATGACTGTTAAGACTCTTCCACTTGGGTACCAAAGCTGTTGAATAGAAGGGACAACGAGGTGCCAACCACTTAAAAGTTAATTTATATCCCCACTGGGCCAAATCCTGCAATACACTAGCATATCCTTACTGAATACTTTAAATGAATGATTTTTGTATTTATTTATTTCACAGAATCCTTCTGTTGGGTGGGGTTTTCCTATTCAAAAATTAGATAATTCACATTAAAAACTTAGTGTAATTTAATAAAGAGTAAAGAAAAGGCCCTTCTAGAAACAACCATTTAGATACATTCATTACCTTAAAAAGATTTCTTGTTTAATAATTGATCTTTCTTGTAAAGTAAAAGAGTAACTTTGGGTTGGTCAGATACTATTTTTTCTCTCTTGATTCTTTTAGTAATCATGATGATCAAAATTTTGGTGAATGCTGTAGGACATTCCTCTGTGTGACATAGAACTGACTTGGTTTATGCCTATATAAAGCTTTAAAGATTGTTTCATTCTGGTATTTTGTTTAGATCATAAGAATGTTATAAAGTTAAGTGAAGGATATAAATAACTTCATGGGAAAAGAGAGTTAAATTTAAGTAAGCTTTTTATTACCCCGTGGCAGACTTTTAGAACCTTCCTCAAATGATTTAAGTTTTTGGGTTGGTTGGAGCTTTTTAATTGACTTTCATGAAAGCAATCATGGGAGGCATTGCTGGTTTGTGTCAGCATTACTGATACATAAGTTTGAAGAGGTTACTAATTTTGGAGGCATTGTTGTTTGGCTGTTTTCTGTATCATGGCTAAAGATTTTACTTTAATGAATATTTGTTTTGAAAATCATACTGGGCTTCAAGGCTATTTCTAATGAGGAAGATCTGTTACACATTATGTTTAATCTCTGTCAGTGCATCAAAGTAAGCAAGGTTTGTTAAAAGTAAAAGCAGAAGCTGCTATTTTATGCAGCTGTCTACATTGAAGGAGACACGAGAAATAATTCTCCTGTGAAATCAAGTAGTTTGGTCACCTCTCCAGGGAGCTTTCTCTGGGTGATTCTGAATGCAGATGTCGTTAGATTTACAAGTGAGATTTTCACTCAGCAGGAGAACAATATCAGCTTTTGTGTGACTGGGGCCACTCTATGCTACTGGCTTTGTCTGCATCTGTCTATCCTGAGTCAGATAGTTCTCTAGGCTGATATCTTTTGGCTGTTAACTTAAGAAGTTTCTTACATTATTTTCATAGATGGAATCATTAAGGTAAGTGTTGCTATTTCTGCAAGTATGTCTGTGATAGAAGAGTTGCAACTTTTAAGAAGGTTTAGTTTACCTTTCGCTGGCGTAGCGCATAGCACACGTACAGGTTTAACTGAAAGAGATTACATACATTTTTGAGTAGCTGTATGTATCATATTTATATGTGTAACCACTTCCCTTTAGAGTTTAATTTATATCTACAGTGCATATATTTAAAGCATACTGATTTTTCAAGAGAATCTTGTTATGTCTGTTACCCTTTGCTGCTAATGGTATTGTTTCAGAGGAGTGTGCATCCCTGCAAACTTCAGAGTTCTCTCAGTATTTCTTTTGAACTCAGTCATGCAAACAGATTTGCTCCTAACTCCAGACTTTTAAGGAAGAATATTTTATCTTTTGCTAGACTGTTGTTGGGATCTCAGTTTAGCCTCTTACGTGGTTGGCTAAAGCTTTCTTCTGGATTTGTTATGATTTGTTCTGTTTACCCTCTCAATGATGGACATTGGCACAGTAAATTTGAACTACTTTTAGAAATGTAGCCGTTATTCACCAGTGTCCAGCCATGGCTGGTACTGCAGTTCTCTATTTGAAAATGTTTTAAACTCTCCATACACTTATTTCTGATTTGCTATTTTCTGAACAAAGTGTTTTTAATTTAACAATTCTATTATATACTTGGGGGGGAAAGGCAAGAGACATTTGGTTTTTATTTTCAGAGTGTTTTTATTTCCTTCATTCTTTTAAATCATGACTAGACTGATGGGATATCTTTCATATGATACAGGGAAGAAAATAAAAACAGCAGAGGCATGTAAAAAGCTTAAACATTTTCATGAGTCATCTAATTTTTCTACGTTTTGACTTGAATAGGAATGGCTTTTTATGTGAATCACATTGCATGGTTCAAGT
The DNA here is from genome assembly GCF_014839835.1 of Dryobates pubescens. Classification (NCBI taxonomy): domain Eukaryota; kingdom Metazoa; phylum Chordata; class Aves; order Piciformes; family Picidae; genus Dryobates; species Dryobates pubescens. The sequence goes on along the minus strand of NC_071623.1, from coordinate 14,931,872 downwards.
TTTTTGGATCAGCTTTGGTCCTTACTCTCTTGAATACTGATTATGTTAAAACTAATAAGTGGAGCATGTTTTAGTGGAACATGAATGCAATTCTTTGCAGAAACAGAGCAGAAAGTGTATGTGTGATAGATGTCTGGCTAAACACCCTCAGAATGTGTTAATGTGAAATAATCCTTTCTAATGTTTAAAATATTTTGTTTTCTAATTTTATTTATCCTTTAGTTAATTTGTTTGTAAGCCAAAAGGAAATGGAAAATATTTGTAAAAAGATAAAGAAAAGGGGGGGTGGGGGGGAAAAAAAGAAACTGTTGGCAGGAAAGCACCTTGCTATTTGGGGAATCAAATCTGGCTTTTATCCCAGTCCAGCAGAGGCAGCATGCTCAGCCCCAGGGAGTGGGAGGGACTGTCTCTCACATTGCAAAAGAAACTCCTTTCCCAAGAAGTATAGAAGGAACAATGACCAAGCCTTAGGGTGGACTGTGTGAAGAATTCTTTCAGCAGGTGGGCTGGATCATCATCACCAGTGCAGCATACTTTTTCTCTGAAAGGTAACTTTTCTGGCAGGCCATCTCTGAAAGAACACTGAAAGTAGAGGCTGTTCTGGAATGTCTCCTGCATCGTTTGATAATCATTCTCTAACATACCTCACACTGCCAACTTCCACCATATCTTTGCATTTCATTTTCTGTGTTCCTGGGATATGTAGAACACTGTGCTAGTTAACATTGTGTTTTCTTGTTCTTCCTGTTTCTCTGTCTTAAAAATTTATATAGAGAATTTGTCTTACATTTAATCTTCTGAGCAGAAATCACTTTGTTCTATGGTTTTTGTCATCTATAATACTGTAATAATAATAATGACTGTATTTCTTAAATACAAGATTAATAGAAATAAGAGTTAGCTAATAGTAACTTTTAGGTTGATTAATTTTTGAGACATTCATGTATCCACCATGTCCCAACAATGCACAATTCTGGGTTGGATTGCATGACATTGTGATAGTTGCTTTGTTGCACTTAACCTCTTTTTAGCTAACATTCTGCCGTTTCTGAATATATATAAGCTTAGAAGTGATATGGTGAATCATCAAGTACAATTCAACTTAATAAAGTACCTACTTTAAATGGGAATCATACTATTTAGCCCAGTCCTCTCGGCCTAATGTCACTTTCCTTACGTTGCTGTGTCATTGTCTCTGCAAGTCTGTGTCTGTGCATCAGTGTATCTCACTCTGAAAGCATGAATCTGCAGAGATTTTTAGTATGTGGTGTTAAAAATGCCCTTGGTTACAGTGCATTTTTATGTTACTGGGCTCTGATCTGTCAAAAAAACACTAGAGTTGTATTCCTGGCATTTGTGGAACACTTAATTAACTTCACTGTTACTGTTTTGAGGTTAAAAGGCTTGTTTTCATATTTAACTTTCTATACATTCTTCACTTCTTTTTACATTGAATGCAGTTTAAGTCAGTTTCTGTTGCTTTTTAACCATAAGGGATACCTGGTTTAAGGATTTTTCCTTACAAAACTTCAGATTCTCAGGTTTAGTATTTCTCCAGGAGCTTGGGGCATGTTCTGAAAATTGCTGTAGTGTCTAGGATACAGTCCACAAATCTTGACTAGCACTTCTGCCTTGCTGCTGTGAGTTTTTCTCAGGATATTTCAGTCTGCACTTAGTTTACATAAAAATACCCAAAGGCAATATAGTAGCAGCCCAGTAAACTCTGCTTCTGTCTTTGAAGTCAATCAGGCCTCGCTGCCTCCTGCTTCCAGTTATTCAAGTAGATGGCTGATACATGTTGACAGTTCTTTGTACCAAGGAGCTCACCACAATATATTTAGAGTATATCATTACAAAAAAAAATTACGTGGATGAGAAAAGTCAAAATGGTTGTAACTCTAACATCAGTACTTCCTGCTGCAAGATATGCTCAGTGTGACAAAGCAGGTGAGTGGCTATGTCCTTTGCCAGCCCTCTGTAATTATTACAGATTTAATTAGTTACGTATGGATTCTGTATCCTCCCGGTATGACATTCATGGTCATTAGCATCATCATCTTCCAGATGGTGATTTAGCCATCAAGAATTAATTCAACTAACAGAATTGGGAATGCAGCCCTATTTAGGTTTAACATGAGTCTGTATTTCCTGTCAAAGGTTATTACATCAGTCCGTATTGGAAGTAGGAAGGCAAGACAAGGGCAACAGTTCTTCTGTTGGGTGCACCAAGGTATTGTCTGCGTAACACAACTTTTTATAGCCTTTCCTGTGTGGAGGGTTTGTTTTCCCTGGTGCTTATAGAATAATTTAGATTGGAAAAGACCTTTATGATCTTCCAAGTCCACCCATTAATCTAGCACCACTAAACCATGTCCCTAAGCAACACATCTACACATACCTCCAGGGATGATGACTCAACTACTTCCTTGGGCAGCCTCTTACCAGGCCTTGGCAACCTTTTCAGTGAAAAAAATAATTCCTAATATCCAACCTAAACCTCTCCTGGAACAACTTGAGGCTGTTTCTTGTCCTATTGCTTGTTACTCAGGAGAAGAGACTGATAGCCATCTTGATACAACCTCTTTTCAGATAGTTGTAGAGAGTGATAAGGTTTCTCCTAAGCCTCCAGGCTAAACAAACCTTGTGCTCTGGACCCTCCACCAGTTTGGGTTTTGGTTTATCACTATGATTTTAAAGTGCAGCATGTATTTATTTAAGGTTATTCAATTCCAGGCTTTTCTTACCACACTTCACAATTTGAGAGAATATATATTGGCCTGCATGTATTACATATGATCCAGAATTTTGCTAGGTTGCAACCTCTTTCTTTTTGGTAAGCTATGTACATGTACTGTCTGGCATAGTATTTAATGCCTACTACCACTTGTTGAGAACTGCAGCATCTGCAGTCAATGGAATTTTTCTGATGAGTACTAATACAGGTTTTTCTTAAGTTATGAGGATAATTAACTGGATTAGAGTCCTAATCTATAGTGAAATATAATTCTCTTGGATACTGGAGCCTAGATTCATTATGCATGAGCAAGGTATTTAAAGGCACCTGAAATTAAATGAAAGCAAATAATGTCATGTGATTTTAAGAAGTAGCATAGCTGTTTATTCTCAGTACTTGTGTGACTGGATTACAAAAAAACAACCTTCTTGACATTCTTGGTGAATAGGAAGCAAATCAAGAGGCGTGATTTAAAAGGACAGTTGTGGGGGGGAAACCACACACACCCTGCAATTTATTTTGTAAGAATATAGTCCTTTGCTCAGTTCTCTTACCTCTGAAATGTGAAGGCATTGAATTTGCAGAGTAAGTGCATAGTATGTAGTAAATTCTATTAAAAAGGAATACATTCAATAATCAAGTTAAAATCAGTTCATAGTTTATGTAGGCTGAAGCTAAAAGTTAGCCCTTTGCAAAGAACCAAAACATGCAAGTCAGATATTACTGAACATCTTGACATATGACCCTATGATCAGAACCAGTGTAAGCATGTGTCATAGAATCATAGAATTGCTAGGGTTGGAAGGGACCTCAAGGATCATCTAGTTCCAGCCTCCCTACCATGAGCAGGGACACCTCACACTACATCAGATTGCTCAGAGCCACATCCAGCCTGGCCTTAAAAACCTCTAAGGATGGGGCTTCTACCACCTCCCTGGGCAACCTGTTCCAGTGTCTCACCACCCTCATGGTGAAAAATTTCTTCCTAACATCCAATCTGAATCTACCCATTTCTATTTTTGTTCCATTCCCCCTAGTCCTATCATTACCTGGCACCCTAAAAAGTCCCTCCCCAGCATTCTTGTAGGCCCCTTTCAGATATTGGAAGGCCACAAAAAGGTCTCCTGGGAGCCTTTGTATCTGATTTTAACTATATCAATTTAGAAAAATAGATCAAAGATGGGTATAGAACAAACTCGAAAAATACTCGCTGTTCTCTAAAGACTGTAAGAGTGATGTCTCATATAATAGAAGTACAAATATTTTCCTTTATTATTTTTAAAGCTAAAATGGCTACTTGTCCAAACTAGCAGCATTAAGAACTCTAGTTTAAAATTGGTTACAGCCATATGTATAAGCACAGTGGATTTAGTGTGTGAAATGGCAAAGATCTGTGTAGTCTTTGTCCGAGGTTGAACTTGGTGTGATTGCTCCACAGTTCATGACTGCCTACAGCTTCGCTATGGGACTGTAACTTACTGAGAGAATTTAAACTTGGATACGTTTTCACAGAATCACAGAATGTTAGGGGTTGGAAGGGACCTCTTTTTCCCACAAAAGTTAAACTCTCAATTTTAAACAAAAAAAGGAATGAAAAAAAAATATGGAATGGTCTCAAAAAACAGGAAACAGCTTAGAGTAGAAGTTGATTGAGTTTACCTGGCATCATGTTTTCTTACATGTTATATATAAAGGCATACAAAAACCTGTTTTTACATTCATTTCTGGCAGAGGTAGCAGGAAGTATAACTGTGTTCTGCAAGTAACACATTATGAATATGCACAAATACAGATGACTTTTTAAAACAAATTGCAGTTGATCTATGTTTTGCAGGTAAGATTTCCTCTAAAAATTATAAGACAGTGTATTTCCATTCTATCACATACATAATCAAAACTGAAGTGAAAATCCCCCATTTGCTACTATAAGAATTTTTGTACATAAAAGACAATTCATATGTTGTATGAATGTGAATATGTAGAAACAAGTGGAGTATTGCAAGTTATCTTAACCTCTGTCAGGGTTACTGAAAGTCTGAGTGCCTGAATTCACAAGCTGCAGTGAGAGTAGCTACCAGTTCCATAGCATGACAAAAACATACACTCCTCTGTTCAGACAGAAGTAATGTACTGCTTCAGACTATCTTGTTCTGTAAATAATGTGTCAGGGAATCTTCATTATAGCTGATAAACTGCTTCCCAAAACATTCTGTTGAAGCAGTTTTGTTGGCTGTTTTTGCTGCACAGCATTTCATCATGTAAGGAGCTTGCATGCAAAGGTTGAGCATACTCTTAAAGTAAGTGTATCACACAGGAAAAACTTTAAAGCTGTGGAGGGCTGTAACCTGTAATGCTCTAGAAATCTCAGAGTAGTCTTAAATATGCTTTGGACTTTCATACAGGCCAGGGCTGTAATGTGTGCTGTAGAATTACGCTGGGAAATGAGTACTGGGATGCTCAAATGGAAACAATGAACTCAGGCACAGTCCTTAACAGTGAAAAACAGAGGGTTTAAAAGAACATACTGTCTTCAAACAAAATTGAAGATAAGGCTCCTTCTGGCTGTGACCTTCTTAATCAGTGTGTTTTCTAGTAGGAGTTGTTACCTTCAGGGATGGTTTCCTTGGGATAGAATCCCAAGGAACAAAACACCCATGGGAAGGTCACATTTTGCATGGAAAAGATGTGAAACAGAAGTGGCAGAAGAAGAGAATTAAGTGGTCTGTAAGTTGTTTAATTGGCTCTTTAATTTTAGCACATCTTTGGTATTACTGGTTGTGAATGTTATTTCATCCAGTAGGTCATGGGTTGCTTTCAGACTTGCATTGCTGAGGTAAGCAGTACTACAGTAGGGAGCTGTGAAAGGTAACAAAGCAGCAAGCCTTTTTGTTAGCAAATGTTGCTATGCAAGGGGCAGCACCTCCACCTGCATATTATTAGATGGTAGCAAAACCTGGAAGTGTTGTATGTGGTTATATTGTTCAAAAAAAGGAAAAGTTAGATATATAAGGATATGCTTTAATTATTCTTTTTAGATGTTTACATTTGGGGATTGGCAACTCAGGATCTGTCTGAATTATAACCGAATCCTCACACAATGTGTATGGGTTGAAAGTTTTATGCTCCAGCAGTTTTCACTGTGTAGTCTAACATTGGTTACATTCAAGATTAGACCAGATAGTGAGGCTAAACTTTGGCTAGTTGTGATGTATTTAAATTTTTCAGTGTGACATGGAGTGGGGGTTGTGTTGGGGCAGTGTTCTCACTCCTCTTACAGGAAATTGTTAAAAAGGAATTTCTGCACATCTGAAAAACTAGTCAGAAGAGCAGAGTTTGTTGTTTTGTCTCGCCTGCCTGTGGCTTGTGGATTAGTCTTTGGGCTGTCTGCTGTTAAGTATCAGAAGAAATTAGTTCCCTTTTATCAGGCAGAAGGCAAAAAGTCTGGATTTCTACAAAAGCTGGTCGACTGACAGTGACAATGCTTGACTTGTGGGTATTCTCTTCATAGCATTTCTGTACTAGCATGCAAAATTTGCAACAACACTTCTTTTTTTGAGAAGCAATACTATTATGTTAATTAGCTATAATGTCCATTTATGTTTGTTATATCAAGCTTTGTTAATATATTGGTTGTGATTGTTAAGCTTTTCTAGGGCAAGAATTTAATTTTGAATTGTTGTGTAGCAAATGCAGAAGAACTGGTATTGAGGAGTGCAAAGTGTTAAAAATGTCTGAACATTTCAATTGCAGTGGCATTTTACAATTATTTTTGTAGTAAGAATTTTTAATTAGTATGTTTATGCTTGTTGCAGAGTGAAATTGTTGTAGGTTGAGTTGCTGGAGTGGGAGGGCAGTTACTTGCTTAAAAATAGTGTCCAGCAAAGACAAAGCCCATCATTAGTGCATATACATGCATATTGTCCTGCTGAGTATCTGTTGGTATTACACAGAAAAGCATTCTGCTGAGAACAGTGAAGAATTTACCAAATCATTCTGTTTCACAAGAAGCCAGCTTTGGTATGGTCTTAGAGTTGCAGGGCTGCTGAAAGACAGCACTGCAAACAGAATGGCTTTCTGTGATTGAAACTGTGTAGCTAGCTTCATACACTAATGTGTTCTGTACAGCATATAAAACCTGCTGTAACTTACTAATGCTTACTTTAACCTACGATTTCTGCAAACAGGTTTCACTTAAGAGTTTTCTTGAACACTTTGTAAAACACTTGTGTAAAGGCATGTTGGATTCTTATGGCCAAGGGAGCAAATTTTCTTCTTAATGTGTCCAAACAAAACCTCTAGATTCAGAGACTTTCAGAGATTAATTATGGAGCTGGAAGTGTTGTCCCTTAAACTGCTTTGGCTATAGCCATTGTTGAAGTGCAGAAATATTTGGAAAACATTGCAAAACTGTCAAAAAAAAAGTTCTGTGAAAGCATTGTTGACATGGTAGATTGAAAAGAAAAAATATATAAAGCAAGTGCTAAGAGGTAATAATAGTTCCTGTGTTTCTGAATTTGCTTACTATTACTTTATATATTTATAAAGAAATGTATCTTGGTTTTATATTCTTATTTTTGCTTTGACTGAATAAATGTTCAATGTAGAAATAGTACTTCTGATACAATCTTATACATAATAGTATTTTTATTTCTCTGAAGAATGGAATAGAAATTCACAGTGATCACAGAATGTTAGGGGCTGGAAGGGACCTTGAAAGATCATTGAGTCCAACCCCCATGACAGAGCAGAATCACCTAGAGTAGGTCACACAGGAATGCATCCAGGTGGGTTTTGAATGTCTCCAGAGAAGGAGACTCCAAACCTCTCTGGGCAGCCTGTTCCAGTGTTCAGTCACTCTCACAATGAAAAAGTTTTTTCTTATGTTTACATAGAACCTCCTATGGTCCAGCTTGGAGCCATTGCCCCTTCTCTTCCACGTGACATCAGTGAGAAGAACCTGGCTCCATCATCCTGACACTCACCCTTCACATATTTATAAGTCTTCTCCAAAGACTTTTGTAGTATTGTATCTTCAAGAGCATTTTCCTGTGTTTTGAGGTTATATTACTGTCTAGAATGTTTTGTGATTTGATTTATTGAGAAAAGTGGGATATAAAGATTAATTTGATCTTATAGCAGGATGTATGATGTACAGCATTTATTTAAGATTCATAGGATCACTTCTAGCAGAAAAATATAGTTTCTGTAAATTTGTGGAAAAAGCATGGGAGGTTTGCAGACTCCCTTAACCTCTTGATCTTTCCCATGTCATCCTATGAACTCTGAATCTATGGCAGTGTTCAAATCAGGAAATGTTTAAAAAGGAAAAGCCAAAAGCCCAAGATGCTTGGTTTTGTATACAAAACATCTGTGGGTCTTGCAGTTTAACAGTCATCATAATCACAGTAACATAAGCAAGCTCTTGCTAGCGCTCATCATTATATATAAGGCAGCACATGATCTCAGTAGTTTGTTCTCTTCTGATTTCAGCTCTATGACAAAATAAACACAAAATCTTCACCACAAATCAGGAATCCTCCAAGTGATGCTGTACAGAGAGCCAAAGAGGTAATGGGTTTAAAGTAATTTTTGTCTCACTTTAAAAGTTTGAAGTAGAACATACTCTTCATCAAGATAATGATCTGTATTAGGGCTCATAATCTGAATTATTTCTGGAATTCTTCTGTTGCTTACTTAAGTTACATAACAAGTTGCATAAACTTGCAGAATTCCATTATGTCTCTAAGGATTATATGTATTACTCAGTTTCATCGTTTAATCTTTGCTGCATCAGTAGTGGTATTAAAAGGAGCAGTCCTCTTAGGTAAATGCAGTATCTTTTATGTTGTTTGTTTCTCTGCAACAGAAGTTTGACGTTCTTATGACTTAATAAAAATTTAAAAAAAGAAAAAGAAAAGATACATTTGTAGGTGTCAGCTTTTTTAGTTGAAAAAACACATTTATCCTAAGTAGTTTTAAGAAGAGCAGGTCTAGAAATGCAATGAAGGTGGCCCATTAAGACCAAAGATAAATAGGCACAGGTGTTCTTAATTCTTACACTTGACAAATACTATTTTTATTTATTGCAAGTAGTAAAAAAAAAAAAAAAAAAACAAACATAATGGTTGTATTCTGTGTCAGCCATAAAAATTCAGTACAGCTGTTGGAGGCAATGTGACAGGAGAACACTGTTCATGTAACAGGTTGCAGACAAGTTACAAAGCTTCTTTACTCCTTCCTCCTTTCCTCAATAATAAGCTGAAGCATGGCTCAGAGTTTTTAAAATCTGGAGTTTGGAGGTGGGGTAGCAGATGGACCACCTACACTAAAATTCTTTAACAATTTAATTTGTGGAGAGAAAGTTTTACAAGTGTTTTTAATTCTGCTTTTAAACTGATTGTTTAAATAAATTGAGACTGTGTGGAAGGTAGCAATGAGTAGAGGTGATGTATATCACATCTTAGGGCTTCATTTCTGTCCCTATATATTTAGCTGCTGGAAGAATGCTGTTAATTGAAAAAAGAGCAGCTGTTTCCTTCAAATTACTGCTTTAAACTCTCTCAGTAAAACTGAAAGGAGGCATTTTATTCTCCTGCTGGGGGAGGAGGACACATTCTCCTAAGCCTTTCCTGTCAAAAATATTCCATTGTATAATCATTTGGATGTATTCTGAGTGACCAGTGAGAGTTTTCAACTTGTTTAGTAGCTTTATTTCAAAGAAAGTTACTATGGGCATTTTCCCTGCTTATTTTCCAGGTATTGGAAGAAATTTCATGTTACCCAGAGAACAATGATGCAAAGGAGCTAAAGCGTATTTTAACACAACCTCATTTCATGGTAAGCAAATGCTACTTCTGTTTGGGATTTTGGGGTTTAGTTTTAACATTTCTTACGTAAGAAAACTTAAGTTCAGCAAGTTCTCCCTAAAATCTGCAAATGTTGAAACTGCATACAATACAGTAAACCTCTTAAAATAAGTAGTTCTGCTCTGATAGTTTGGCAAAACAGTTACTACTATTATCAGTCTCCTTTCTGTGCTGAAAACTGTCAGCAGTTTGGAGTCATCCGATTATGGAGCAGTTTCACTGTCTTTTTGGGGGAGCTGTGTTGCACACAGAAAGAAGAATGAATTCTTGTGGATGACCACAGGTAAATCTGGGATCCTCCTTTTTCTGAAGGCCTTGTTGGCATAAAGGCACATGAATTTATTGCAAAACAAGTATTTATTTAACATTATTTTGCAATAAATTAATAGCTTGTACAATATATCAATTTGTTCTGTGTCTGTTTCACAAACCCGATTTGTGGGCAGTAATTGCCAGGGACGTGGCTGCTTAACAACTTGGTTCAAGTTAATTAAACTATTTAAAGGATTTCTTTTCTCTGTGCTGTGGATGAAGTTCCAAAGTTCAGAAGTAAAGTGTTTGCTTAACTCTGCTCTACACCTTTGTCAGTTTAAAATCATGAATTTGACTTTCCCTAACGCAAGGATTATATGCAGGGGGCTTTGTGGAATTTGCTCACCTGAAAGATGAATTACTGTAAGTCTGAAGGATAAACCTAATTTCCAGGAAAGAGTGAGATGAAACCAACCTCATATTCAGGTATAAGATGAAATCTGGATAGTTGCATGTCCCAGTGTGTTCTTTTGATAGCCACAGTAGCTTTGGGTGCATTTTGTTTAGTACTTCAGATCAGGGGTGTGTTGAACTGAATCTCCTGGTTGTCCCCTTACAGTGCTTTGGTTTGTATCATGTAAGGGTCTCAGAGCATGCAAACTAGACTCTTTTGAGATAAAATTAAACTCAGAGATGTATGCCAAAAGCCAGTGTAATCCAGCAGCTGATGGTCATTCAGTCTGCAGGGCAAGATGGAAGCAGATCAGAAGTAAAAACTCCTGTAGTGCATTTAGTGTATACATCAGGTTCTCACTAACCCAATTGTTTTACTTGTTGGTTCATCCTTATTTCATTGCACTGATTGCTAATGCAGACATTGGCTTGTACTCAGCAACATATTGTTATGCCATTGCCTGGAGATAATACCTGTCCTGAAGTCTGTAACAGATCTGCTACAGCATTTAACAGGAATTCTTGCTTGAAATGAATAAAACATAAACCAAGGTGGAACAGTACTAAGCCATATTGTAAGAAAGATTTTTTTAACATAAATAAATAAATCAAATACTAATAGCATCTGGTACTCAGCTTCTTTATTTGGACTCTGACAGTTTTACTTACCTTTTTTTTTTTTCATAATTACCACACAGTATTGTAAAAAATGCCAGGCACTGTGGTGAAAGAACATTTTGTGAGTGTAAATTCTTTTCAGAGTAGGCATCAATAAAAATTATTCTGACATATAAAAATTTCATGTATCAAATCAAGAGACAGGAAAACTGATTTGGAAGTCATCTTTCATAGGTATCTTCATTTCCACCTGGTAGACTCAGAAATTTGAAACCATCTGTCAGAATTATTTTGTTGCAATTCTATAATAAAGTAATTTATTATAAGGAATAAAATGCAATTCTGCAACAAGTATTTTTGTTAAGGAGCAATTTCAGTAAGTCAGTCTACCACATCACAGGCTAAATTGCTAGTTGATGGAATCCCATCCCTTCTCCCTTGCAGCTGTTCAGACATTCATCTGACACTTTGGTACTGCACCATGCAAAACTAGTAGAGGAACTATTCCAACAAAACAATGATCCATTTAGCAAAAAGAATCAGGGGCAACTGGAATACTGACAGAGCCAGCATGAGCAAGGAGATAGAAATACACAGTCTAGGTTAGAGAGGAATGGCACAAACATGTAGAGCAGCAGTTAAATCAGCAACTATACCTTTAAAATACAGATAACAATGAGTCTACAGATATTTAAGAGGCAACCCCATCCCCCCCCCCCCCCCATTTTCAGCCCTGCTCCCATATGCACCTTTTATAAGTTTCAGACCTTACAAAATTATTCTTTTGTATGTGCCATACTTAAGAGCCAGAGCCTTTAAAATAGCTACTATTAATAAATGAAATAATTGTGTAAAACAGTACTGTCAGCCTGCACTCAATGTGTTTACCAAGCATTGTACAGAGAAATAATCTGGTCAGTAGGTTGCTGAACTCAGACACAGAGAGTGGAGCAATAAAGGTGTAATAAGTAGGATCATGTGCATTAACACCTGTATGGTATCAGAGTATTTTACAGTTGTTTATGTTATTATGTAATGTATATCAGAAGACAGTGGAGTATAATCTGTCTTGTTTACTTAAGCCACACTAGTGGTTTATGCTATGTACAGGTCTTTACAGAAGCAAAGCCAATAGAGCATGCATTTGTGAGTACTTTTACTGGCATTGAGATCTCAAAGTTGAAAGTTTTTTGTTGTGTTCATTTTGGTTTTCCTTTGTATGCCTTATGGGTACAGGGATAAATTATCAGTCCATACATGCTTAATATTTTAATGTATAGAACTGTCTCTAAATTTTGCATAAAGGTCTTTGAGCTGATAATTAAAGAATTCTTTACAAGATTATCAAGTACCTTATTAGTTATGTGCGAACTTCCAAGGAGCTTTTATTCCATTACACAGCTTTGAGTAGTTTTTCAAAGGTGCCAGTTTTGTCTGTAAACAACTCTATTATATATGTCCAGCATGTGGCAGCAATTGAAATGTTTGTTGCACTAGAAGACTTTTACTTAATTAAATATTGAAGCTTTATCCATCATCATATGCTTTCCCATGCTGCTATTTGCAGACGGTGATCCTGCCATATAGTAGAAAGCAATTGTTCTCACTGAGCATATTTTCAGCAGGATTATCATGTTTTGCAAAGAAAAAAGAGGGGGAAAATATAAATTCTCAAAATTAACAGAAATGCATGAGAATAAGCATCTTTAAGTATAAAGTCCAGTAGTAGTCTTTATATTAAACATTTTCAGTATTTAAACTGAGCTCGCTTGAGTATTTAAACTTCAATACCTGGTGTTTCCAAACTTGTGTTAATTTTTGCTAACACATTCAGAAGCCATCTAGTGTAATTATGAGCTTCGGTTAGCTTCTTAATTCTTTGTCTAGGCACATAAGTAAAGATGGCTTAATTGCAACACATTGGAGGTGTTGACAAGGTGGGAGAGAGGGAAGCAGAATCATCGAGATGTCTGCAGAAGAAAATCAGGTTTATTGATGCAGGTTTTAAAGGCTAACATATGTGTGTATGCATTTGCAATCTGCTGATGTTTATCTTAAGACTCTTTAAAGGAGAAGACCCTATATAGTAAGTGAGACACAAATATCTCGGATTTCCTTTAACTTTTGAAAAGCTTTAAAATAACTTATAAGGAACAAGCGTGGGGCATCAGAGATGATGGAAGCCTGCTATTTTGTTGCTGTACTCTCCTTTCTCAGGCCTTACTTCAAACTCATGATGTAGTGGCACATGAAGTTTACAGTGATGAAGCGCTGAGAGTTACACCTCCTCCCACCTCTCCATACTTAAACGGAGATTCGCCAGAAAGCGCCAACGGTGACATGGATATGGAGAATGTAACACGAGTTCGACTGGTGCAGTTCCAGAAGAACACAGATGAACCAATGGTATACTTTGATTCGCTTTGTACTCACAAAGACCAATATTATTATGCTTTTAATGACAGTTACTGCACCTTAAGTAAGGTTTGCCAGTAAAATTGGAATAGTTCAGCAGCCTTTGTAGATATTTGAGTACTGTGTCCAGCTCTGGGCCGCTCAGTTTAAGAAAGATGTTGAGTTGCTGGAATGTGTCCAGAGAAGGGCAGCAAAGCTGGTGAGGGGTCTGGAGCACATGCCCTATGAGGAGAGGCTGAGGGAGCTGGGGCTGTTTAGCCTGGAGAAGAGGAGGCTCAGGGGAGACCTTGTTGCCATCTACAGCTTCCTGAAGGAAGGTTGTAGCCAAGTGGGGGTGGTCTCTTCTCCCAGGCAAGCTGTGACAGAACAAGAGGACACAGTCTCAAGCTGTGCCAGGGGAGGTTTAGGCTGGATGTTAGGAAGAAATTCTTCCCAGAAAGTGATTGGCTATTGGAATGGGCTGCCTATCACCATCACTGGAGGTGTTTAAGAAGGGACTGGATGGGGCACTTAGTGCCATGGTTTAGTTGATTAGATGGTGTTGGGTGATAGGTTAGACTTGATGATCTCAAAGGTCTTTTCCAACCTGGTTAATTCTGTATTCTTCCTCTCCCGTGTATATCCTTAGATGTTGTGTGTGCCTCCTTACTATTGCTGTACCAGTAGAGCTGGTTTTGTTTAAAAACAACATTCTAGAACTTACAGGAGCTTAGACTTTAAACCAAACTGCTCACAGAATTACATTTTTAACACAGTGGACTCTTTGTATTCTCATATATTAAACTTCACTAACAAATTGTATCTGCTTTCATTGCTCATATTTGAGTGGCAAACTTTCTATTTTAAACTTAAAATTTATACTTTTCCTTCAAGCTTTTAGTCAAGAATCACTCTCCTTAATGTTTTATTTTAAAGTATAAGCATTTTCTTCTTTCTAGGGAATCACATTAAAAATGAATGAGCTGAACCATTGCATTGTGGCAAGAATTATGCACGGAGGAATGATTCACCGGCAAGGTAATCATGTGTCAGGAATACCTTTGTTTTCTAACAAAGGATTTCTATCTGACTAGTTGCAGATGACCTGACTTTCTTTTCAATGTGGGGGGTTAGCAGTGTCCTTGTAAAGGAATGATATTTTCCCCTGGTATTTTATAGGGTGCCTGGGCATCTCATGCGGGCTTATTGACCGCACTCTGACAACAAGCTTTGTAATCTTTGCTAGCTAGTACCTAAGGACCAGAAAAGGACCAAAGTTCTTTTCTGAATCTAGCAAAAAAACCCTTGTAATAATGTTTTTTTAATATATATATATATATGCATTTGTATGAATATTAGTACTGTCTTATCATTAGCTCAGTTTGTAAAAGCACGTTTGAGGTGACTGCATGTTTTGTTAACTCCGCAGGTACACTACATGTAGGGGATGAAATCCGAGAAATCAATGGAATCAGTGTGGCAAATCAAACTGTAGAACAACTACAAAAAATGCTTGTAAGTGCCTGAAATCTTTCTGCTGTTCTTTTATAGAGTGGCTGTGGGTTTCACAAAACTTCTATGCAACTGCCTTCTCTTCTTGATAGCCTACTTGAACATGTCACAAATTCTTCCCTCATTCCTGAGTTAAAGCCTCATACAGGACCTTCCCTGTTTGTCAGTAGTGGCTTTTTTGCACCTTATGCCCAGGAATGGTAGAAGGCGCCTCCACGTTTCAATTTATTTATGTCATTTAATCCCACAGTAAAAGATCATTGATACCCAACCATTCTTGACAGATAGATGTCTGACCAGCTTTTAAAATCAGCTTGAGTAATGGAATTTCCCCAAACTCTAGGCAGTTGACCTTAGAGTCTAGCTCTTGTACGTTTTAGGACATTTTTTCTAATGTCTGAGTTTTCTTTGTTGAAACACAGGCGTTTCTTCTTTTGTCTGCAGTGGACATAACAGAAAAAATACTGCTTTTCTTCTATTACTCATCCCAAGCTAGTCTATAAAGATCATGGCCTTATCTTAAATCTTCAGCCTACATTAAGTGTAGTCACTGTGTGTATTGTGAGAAAAAATAATTGGTATAATTGCTACACAAATCCAGAGACAGTCAATCCTAGAACCATTCAGGTTGGAAGTAACCTCAGGAAGTAACCCCAGTCCAATCTCCTGAACAAAGCAGGGTCAACATTAAATGCAGCCCAGGTTGCTCAGGGCTTTTCCTATTTAAGCCTTGAAAATATCCCAGGACAGAGATTTGGCAGGGCAAGAGACTCTGAGCAACCCGTTCCAGGACTTAATTGGCATTACAGGAAAGAACGGTATTCCTTATATGTCACTAGAACATCCCTTCTCTCAATTCATTAACTATTGTGGCCCATGGCTTTTACTGTTACAATGGAAAAAAAGGTATTTTTAGTTCAGACACTCTGGCTTTTTACAGGAAAACAATATCTTGGTCCTTGCTAGTAAAGTCAGTTTGATATTCCATAACACTGACAAATTTTCCTCCAAGCTACCTTAACCTTGGGACCTTGGATAATATCAGTAATCCTTTTGTTATGTCCAGAACCATGTAGACAAACAGAGAGAGAGTCCAGGCAAATAGCATTTTTTTTTGACTCACAGTAAGCCAGCCAAAGAATGAAAAGGAAAAACTCCAAGTTCACTTAAAGTGATCTGCTTACTTTCTGCCCAGATAAAGTCCTGCAGTTGTCAGCCATGTGGTGGCACTTGGATTCAAACTGTCACTGAGGAAAATATGGCTGAGCAAATATATTGTCACAACCTGCTGCTATTCTGCAGTTACTGCTTGTTAACAATATTCTTAAACTGTAGGAAATTCAAGCTATCAGACCCCATGTTCCACTCTGATGAGACTATTTCTTACATTTCTACCTTTAATGCAGTAACGTGCAGCTTTCCACAAGCTGTGAATACACTTCTGCTGTTTAACATATGTAATGGAAGGGAAAAAATGTCATTTTAGTAGCAAAGACTTTGTGGATCATAAGAACATAGCTACAAAGAAAAGATTTATGTGGACCAAACCTACACATCTCTGAGTCTCTCACCTTAAAATACAGCTATAGATTCTAGGCCTCTGAAAACTGATCAGGCAAACAAACCTTTTTGATTGATGAGAGATTATTTAAATGTTCATACATGAAATGTGAAGCAAGCCCTAGCATCTTAGCCGTTCTGAATATTTACTTTAGGAAAACATACTGCTGCTCTCGAGCTATGATGATTTCCTTTCCAGCATCAGTGGTTTGGAGATTTTGGAGATCTTCAGTGTCATTTTCTGTAAAGAAGTTGTTCTCTTTTTGCAGAGGGAAATGCGTGGAAGTATTACCTTCAAGATTGTGCCAAGTTATCGCACGCAATCTTCGTCTTGTGAGGTAATGAATTTAATGAACCATCCCATTTCTTCCTCACTCCTGTAACTAACTGCCTGCTGATGGCTGAATGTTACTGCTTTCTGGGAAATTGTTTCTGCCTGTCCTGTTAGATCACGCACACCAATTTTACAACAAAGATAACGGAACACGAGTAGGTCCCACCTGCCTACTCAGCCCTGCCTTCATATTCATCTCATCAGTACCTTAACTAACTCTTTACAGCCTGTTTTAAAAGGGGGAAAAAAAAGGAGGAGGAGGAAAGGGGATCCTCAACTCATACATTTAGGAAGCCCCTTCCCAAAAACTTACAATTTAAATGCATTCTCCAGGAAGTCTGTTAAAGATCCTATGATGAGGAACAGTCCTCCCTGTTTTTAGACATTAAACATTATTTTACTGCTTTGGGCTGTTAAGGGTTAATTGAAGAATCCGTTTCTGTATAATCCTGTTGAGGTAAATTTGTGATGGTTGTCTGTAACAGTTACATGTGGCTTAATATTACATTTCCATGCAAAAATGGGTTTTATCACTACAGAAGAAAAACACATTTGGAGTTAGTTCTTGTTGAGCTAGGAGCTTGGTATTGCAGGTTTTGCGCAGCAACGTTTAATTCCCTTCTGCTCACCAAGTTACGTTCCAGATTGCAACTGATTAGGAATTAAATTCTAGAAAGTGGCTAGTTGAGAGCTACTGTTCCAATTTAAGCATACAGATGGCCTGTGTAGATGATGCCAGTGTTTCTGTGCCACATGCTTAACTGCACAAACCGTTCCCGAGTTAGAATTCCGAGAGTGAAATCACAATCCCTGTCGAATTCAAGCACCTTATCTTAATTAGAGCTGTGATTTCACCCTAATTGTTTTTGTGTCTCAGCAGATGCTAGACCACACAGAAGCTACTGTAGTGATTGTCAGACAATCTGTGCAAGAAAAAAAAATACACTGCTTTTTGGTTGCCTTCTAATAGAAGTAAACAAGAATTAAAACATTTTAGAGGTAGAAGGTTTAACAGATTTTCACCTCTGAGGCCAATTTTCTTGAAAGGTGTAAATATGGAAGCAGGATTTTTCCATGAAATGCAAAGTTTAAAAAAAAAAAGGTCAAATAGAAAGTATAGATTGTGCTGACAAATTTGTCTATTGACTTCTGTGCTGTAATAATAATAAAGGATATCTCACTTCCCAGTAGTAAAATACAGAAACCTGTGAATCTGTAGGGCCTGCTGGGAAGATGATTATTTGGAAAAAAATAATTCAGCATATAACCTTTAAATGAATACCATTAGGTATCATTTTAGTAGTAGCAGGTCTTCTCTTTCCTATAGCTTTGTGTCCTTAGGTTCTTCATGACAATTTCAGAGAAGACAGGGAAATGGACTCTTAACCTTCCTTTGGAAAAACAGCAAAACTAGAAACTTGTGTCTAATTATTACATTTTGTAGCATTTAGCATTCATTTAATCAGAAGTGGCTGAGTCTGTTCCACCTGCTCAGCTGCACTGTGACTGTGGCTAGATTTTCAGCTGTTACAAGTGACCACAGAAATCCAGCATTTAAAAATCATCCTTTTAAAGCATCATTGGTCCTTTGGTACCAACAGAATTTTGTTTTTCACAGAATTTTTCAGGATTGTGATCCAGATGATAAATCAGATTCTGAACCATTGATAAAGGCTAAAAATTAATCTTGATTACTAAGACACAGAAAGCTTGCTTCTCCTGCTCTCTAGCAAAATAAATTCAGTGATATTGGATCTTCACTTAGTTAAGGTATTTTTTGGCAGTATTTCAGTAAAGATTTTTTGCTTCTACCCCACATTCAGTCATGAACAGATGCTTACATAGTATAATCTTGAATAAGAAAGAATAAATGTTACTGGAACCAGAGATTATCTGCTTTTCATAAGAAAACTATATTTATATCTTTATATACAAAGGTGAGATGCAGGCTATTATATTTTTTCATAACTGACACCTGCATGTCCCATGACAAATTTTTCTCTTTTTGTAGGCATTTAAGAAAAAGATTGTAGTTGTGTTTTGTAAATATTAAGCCACTTTTGCATGTTTAGAGAAGTCCTGTCCCTGTAGTATGTAATGACACTTCAATGTCACTCAGCAGTTCCCAAATTCTCAACTGAATAATTTCGAGTTCTTAGGGAGTTGTGAATTTTCCTGCACCTATGCCTTCCATTCAGTTACCGGGTGTAATGGGTTGGGGCAGATCCCCTCCCCACCACAGGCAGAGCGTCAAATGGCCACAATAGGCCTTCTATTTTATGAAGCAGACTTTGCTTGTAAATATAACACTTAGGGACTACATCTCAGATGTATTGATTTGTCATACATAATCCATATCTAAGAACAGGGAATCAGCAGGAAAGTAGTTTTGCCACCATTTGGAAATAAGTGTGATTGTTTCCTCTAAAGCTTCAGCTGTGGTAGTTTCAACTCATCCAAAAGGCTGCCATTCTGTTATCTGGCTTGTGGCTAGACAAGGTTAAGAAGTCTACATAGTCAAGTTCTACTGAAATACAATGGTAACACTTCACTATTTGAAGTCATTGGATCCATCATGTGTTTTCCCTGCTTTCCAGGGCTTTTTCTGGTTTACTTGAGAAACAGAGTCAAAGCTGAAATTCTCTAGTCCTGTTCCAAGCAGTGTTTCCATTCTGCAAGGGTCACTACTCATTGATTTGTCTCATTAAACTCTGCATAAAACAGTTTTTCTCTTAACTTTTTAGTCTGATATTTTTTGAAAGAAAGAGCAGGTTCCCTAAATGCCTTTGAAATTGTGGCTAAACTGCCTAATTATTTTTAAATTGTACATATGACTCTTGACTAGCTTGATAGGTTTCTTTCTGACTTAGTACTGAAATCACCAATTGCACTGAAAACAGGTCTTTTCCTTAGTATGTTATGATGAAAACTTGCATTGAGTAATGTGCTCTCTTCTGTTGAGATTTGTTTGAGGAGCACAAACCAAAACATTCCAAATGAAGAAAATTTCCTTCAAAGGGAGAAGCCTTTGAAAGAGTCCAGAAATAGGAGCATTCTCCAAGTTACTGGAAACTTGTTTTTTCTCCAGATGACTTGGTGCTTGCATTACTTTCCAAAGCTTTTCCTTGCTAAACCATCACTGACTAGCAGATCATAACAAACTAGGTTGTTGGGGGGGGAGGGGGTATTTATTAAATAAAAAGCCAAAAAAAGGTAAAATAATTTTTTCTCTTCTTGAGAGGGATAAAACAGCAGACAGAACTGCAGAGCAAGCAGAAAATCTGTTTATAGAAGAAGGAAGTCACTTTCTTTGGTAAAAAAGTATCTCCTGGCTGCCTTTTGGTAAAAGTGATGCTGATAATCCCACACACAAAGATAAGGAGCAATAGTTCTTTTAAGCTTTTCTTTTTTCTGTTTTGGTTTGGGTTTTTTAAGTGGTGAATAGCTTATTTGGTCTCACTTGAGCATTTTAAACTTGTGCTGGAGTGATTTTGAAAATGGAATTAGAGCTGTTCTTCCCCAGTCTGCTGTAGGCTGCAAATAGTCCTGGAAGCCAAATGAGCATTTTGTTCTTACATGTTTAGCAGGAGTATACAAACCTACATAGTTTGGACCGCAGAGATTTCGCGGCCATAAAACCTGCTACATAAGGAACTTCCTGTGATATCGTGCCTAATGAGTCCACAAAAATGTTCAGAAGTTCTACAGTAGTGTTGTGCATCAACTGTATGAACAGCAAGAGAAATAAACTATTGCCTGCCATTTTAACTTTTCTTGGTGCTTTAAAATAGCTATGAATGCTCTCACATAATTAGTGCAAGTTGGAGAATATCACTAGAGGACCTTTACTTGATTAATGTTGCATAAACAGTTTCGCTCCAGTTCTGTTTTTTAAGTTGTAAAGGGCACTTGTGTTGATAAAATGTGTTACAGAGGTGACTTTGTCTTCTTAGAAGACAAAGGTTTTGCCTTTTTTTTTCCTACTATCTTTTCACATTGTGCAAAGTTGCCAGACATTCCTAAACATCCCTTTGATATGGAATATTATATTCTAAGGTTCATTCTGTTTCCCAAGGAGGCAGCTTAATTATCTGATCTTGTGGAATTAAATACTATTCAGCCAAATTGGCATGTGAGAAAGATTCCTCTACAGGTGACTTCCCTCTGCAGAACCCAGTCAGAAATTCCTTTCTGTAGAATTTCCCAGTATGCACTGAGAAGAGAGCGTTCAACTTCCTTTCCAGGTGTCAGCTTCAGTGTCTTTGAGGTTCTGCAGGGAGATGTGGCTTACAAAGTAGAAACTGATCAACACTGAACTTTACCACATAGCTGTAAAATGTATTTAGAAGATTCTCTAAAATAGGATATATGCCTCATTCTGTACAAAGTATTGTTCAACATACCATTTTTAGGTTAAACCTTGAACAAAGACACCAGTATGACCAATGGCCTTTAGCATTGTCAGCCATGGCAGATCTGAGAGGTCCTAGATACTCAGAAGCTGTATGATTGCCAGGGCAATGCAAAACTAGTTATTACTTAGGATACATCAGAATGTCAAACCTGAATATAAACTATGGAAATCATAAAATCAGATTTATGGAGTTTGTAGTGTGGAAACTTTCACAGACAAAGCAGCTAAGCAAATGGTTATAAAGCTGTGGATGTAACTGTTCTTTTAACTATATCTGTGTTTCTGTGATAGTGTTGTGTTGTTAATGAACCTTGTGTCTTATTTCAGAGAGATTCCCCCTCTACATCCAGACAGTCCCCAGCTAATGGTCATAGCAGCACTAACAATTCTGTTTCGGTAAGATTTCCAGTTCCACACAGAGAAAGTGTGAAAGTTTTGTTGGTGCTCATCTGCCATTACTGTTATACTTATTGTGTGGTCAGTGGAAAAATTTGTCCTGCTGATAGAACCAAGGTTATCAGATACATAACTCCCCATTTTCTTTTTTAAAGGGGTTTTTTTCCCCAGCGTATTCTTCTCATTAAAAGCCATACAGCAAATTAAATGTTAACTGTAATATGACACGTCAGTCACCCTTAAATCATTGTTAGCAGTTTCCTCAAAACTAAGCAAAGGTTTAAAGTGGAAGTTTTCTTTCCATCCTGAACTTTGGAAGCAGTATTTGAAGAAAGAATAACTGTGCAGTTGGTATTTCAAGACATTTTAGACTCTCTTTAAGTTCTGTGTTTTGAGAGACCTCTGGAACGTGTTCTGGTTTCCGCTATCTGAGTTAACGAATTGGTGTGCCCTCTGCTGTTGTGGTACGTGCACATACTGTGTGAAACATGAGCCTTGCCTGGATATGAAAAGCAAAAAGGAGTGGCTTTAAACTGCACTACAAACCAAGCTATTATCATCACATCTTTAACACAAAGTACTTGTGTTTTGTATGTATTTGGGTAGAAAGGTGCCTGTTGTTTTGCCGAAGTACATTAACGTTCAAATTTGTGTTGTTTATCCATTTGTCATTGTTTGAACCAACCTAACACACAAGTTCCTTTAGTAAGAGTGCTGTCGACATCATGAGTTCTTGGGACTAGCTAAAAAAAAAAGAAATAATCTGAGTAACTGATCCTTTACTAAAAAAAAAAACCTACAACTTAGAAATCATTTCCAACGAGGTAAAGTGCTTATTCATTTTTGAAAAAAATGAAAAAAATAATACTGTGGTTGAAATTTTTGATCCTTTTTTTTTTTTTTTTTGGTGACTTAAATTTGCATGTGGTTAAAATCTTATTCCTCAGCACAATCACATTATGCATTTTTAATAATAGTATTTAACATTTGTGCTAGCCGCCCTTCTCTTTTAAAAACAAGGCTAAGTATTAAGTGGAAAAGGCGTTCACGGAAAGAGCCTCTTTCACTTGACAGTGCTTTTGTGTTGAAGATGCTGAATTACTTATTAAAAAGCACATTCTCTATCTGCTTAAACTTTTACTTGCTTTCTTCAGCTTGCTGCTAAACAAGCCTGGGTTTGATTTTTTTCTTTAAGAAAAAAAAAAAAAACAAAAAAAACCAAAACATTTCTAAACATGGGGCAATGCTTTTATAAGTTGTCTGACTTACCATTTTACTGTAATAGTAGTATGAATCACTAACAGATGGTGTTGTATACCCTTGAAAAGTAAAATGAAAATTTCTTCTCCTGGGTTGACTTTATTCTGCAGGACTTGCCATCGACAACACAACCAAAAGGACGACAGGTGAATAGATATCCTCCATGGGAATTTTTGTAAACTTAGCTGCTAGTGAACATCCCTGCTTCTCTTTCCCCCCTTCATATTCTGTATGTGCAGAACTAAACCATTTAAGCTTGGAAAAAGTGTCCCATTTTTTTCATTTTTCGTTTTTAACTCATTTGTTCATGGCTAATTCAGAGTAGCTTTTTTCCCACCCCCCGTGTGTCTATATGTTAAAAGTCATTGTAAGTTTAACTGGTGATGTGGGTTTAGTTCAGAATGCATTAATAGACTTGCTGTTGTGCAGTGACCTGTGCAGATTTCCATCTTAGGGGAAAAATCAAATGTATATTTTAGCTGAAATAGAGACTAGCAGGGCAAAGTGTCTAATAGTCTGAAACATGGTACAGCTTGAGCTGGTCTGTAAGTATTATTAACACTAGCAAAGCTCTTCAATAAAACATTAAAGACAGTTTCTATTAAAGGTTGATAAATGTTGAAGATAGTCACTTAGGTTTTCAGTCCTAAGAGCCAGGTTCAGTCACCACCTTTAACTTTGTTACCTTGACCTGATAGTGGTACCAAAGACCAAAGAAAGATGTTCACTCCCCAGAGAATTCCAAGGGGCTCTGAAGGGGATTCCCTATGATTCCCTTTGTAATTTTAGGAATGTATTATTTTTTACTGCAGCCTCCAAATCCACACATATCATCAAGTGATTTGTGTTTCATCTCCATCCATTTATATATAGCCCCTCCAGAATCTGCCTCTGAATCTTTAACTGGGGACTCAGCCTCTTCTCTGGCAAGGGTTTTAATAACAACTGTTGCAGTTCCATTCAAAAGAAACAAGTAACTCCATGATCTGTTGTCTCTGAAAATCTTTTCATATTGCTGTCTGGTTAAGTTAGCCAGAAGATCTATTACAACTGTTTCCCATTTTTAAAGCTTACAGCTGTAAAGTTCTTCCAGCCTTTTCTTGTAAAGTTTCCAACTACCTGAATGTAGTCCTGGAAGGACTCTAAGAAAGACCTTCCAAGCTGTTGTATAAGGTTTTCATTTGCCTCTTGCTGTAGTTTAAGGAGCAGACAGATTGCTCTTTTGCTCCAAAAGGGGCAAAGGAAAAAGGAATCGCTCACATTAAGGTTTGGATAGTGTTGGGAAGTTTAAATGGAAATGCTATTTACAGTTACATACAACAGTACAAGGCATAGTAAAGCATATAAAATACACCAAAATCCATAGCCTGGGTTTAACACAGAAGCTCAATAAGACAAAGTTTTACACAAACCTCCCTTTAAACCAGGCTAACAAACCCAAGCCTTCATGCCCCCTCCCTACCAAGCCTCTGTACCCTCCATACCACACCATTGTGAGGAAGTACAAACTCAGCCTGGCAGCTCCAGGTCTAATTGGCAGCATTGCCAAGGCTGACACCAGGCCTCACTCCCCCACCAAGAGAGATAAGAACCTGGGCATCCTTCCTGAGAGGAGAGAGGGAGTGGGGAAAGGGAGAAAATTGATTTTCCAGACAGATTTATAGGGATGCAGGACTTATGGGTATGAAATACATCTTCCAGTCCACCTCTTGGATGCTCTGGCCCCTCTGGGGGTCTCTAACTGTGTGGTTCTTAAAGGCACCCACAGCCTCAAACTGCCACACCTCTTCATAAAGTGTTTTTCCCAGAAGAGACTTTGTTTATGCAATACCACAATATTCAGTGGTGTTCCTCATAGCCATACCATTTATAATTACCTATTTATGTCAAGAGCCTTTTGTCATTCAACCTTTTCATTCATGTCATCTTTGAAGACATCTTTGACAGCAGGTACATTGCTGTGTTCTATACTGCCAATACATGGTGGATGATGGCTCACACTGACACAAGCAGTTGGAAAGTAAGGAAGTTTCTAGATGGTAAAAATATTGCCTGCATTTCTAGACCTGTATTAGGTAAGGGTGAAGGGAAACAAGGGATTGGTTCAATACAGAGTACTCCATAGGAAGCAAATTACTAAATAAACATAATTGATTTCAAAATATCCTGTTTTTCAGGTGATTCAAAAATATTGCATTGCTTGTCTCACTGCACACTCAATGCACAACAGAATAAGGGTCAGATTTAGTATTTTAAAAGTTGAGTTCTATACTTGGGTCATCATCTCTCACTGTAAACAGATGAAGTGGTACAAGAGAGTAGTGATTAGCCATTTAAAGTTAATGCATTCATATGTTGGGTTGCAGATTGGATTACTATAGAAATGAACGTCTAACGTGCCCTGAATAGTGCTAGCACTGCATAGTTGCAACTATTTTCGGAGCAGAGTGAGCTAACTGGAGAAGTGTTTGCTACAGTTTTAATCAAGGGTATTACTTTGCAATGTAATTTTATTATTTTTTTAATCTAGTCACTTTTTAGTTAAAAAATCAGCAGTAGAATATACATGGTTGTCTGACATGCTCTGGGGTGATGCATGAAGTTCATAAGCTGTAGATACTGCCCATCATGGACATGACATTTAACTCCAGTGTTAAGATCATTGCATGCTTTGGGGCTGTAATTAGCAACCAAAACTGGAGATCATGTGTTGTGGTTTGATGTTTTTTTTTCTGAGGGTTGAGACCTCACAAAGACACAAAGCAGGAATTAGTGTGCTATTTAAATTGTGAAGTCAGAATCTAAATTCTTTGTGTTAGTGTTCCTTACAGAATAAACTACTGAAATGGTTAGTTTTCATTTAGATGTGTAGACTTTTACTGAAAAAAAAACAAACCACCATGAAAAGAATTCCCAGATTCCTCCCAAGTAACTGTGTGATAAGTACAACACAGGGCTTCCTATTTAATCTTTAAAAAGGTACTAAATTTTCAGCCTAAATACTAAAAAAATCAGTAGTGCAGCCTAAGGCCTTTATATTTAAAACATATGATGGGACTCCAGTTGGAAACTAAAGACTGCAGTCTGCAATAGTCTTAGAGTCTGTAATGATGCATGATAGATTTGAGGGACTCCATCAGTTTATTACAGGTGTTCATTTTTGTTGCTGGGGTTTTACAGTGTGTAGAAAAGATGAGCTATCAAAATAACATCACTATGTCCCCATTGTTTGCTGAGGAATTTTTTTCTGTTTCAGTTATCACTTGTGCTTTTGCCATTCTGTTTCCTCCTTTGCTCGTTGCAAGCAGTATGTGTAGCTACATGCACAGATGAAATTTTCACCTGTTACTCTTAATACTATACTAGTAATAATATTGCAGTGTCTTTTATAAACTCTTTTTTATAGATATATGTAAGAGCACAATTTGAATATGATCCAGCAAAGGATGACCTCATTCCTTGCAAAGAAGCTGGCATCCGATTCCGAGTTGGCGATATTATCCAAATCATAAGCAAAGACGATCACAACTGGTGGCAGGGTAAACTTGAGAACTCAAAAAATGGTACTGCAGGTCTTATTCCTTCTCCTGAACTTCAGGAATGGTATGACTTAAGTTTTCTATAAAAATTAATACAGCTTTGCTTGTATTTCTGTCTTTTGTGCTTGTTCATTGTTGTATAGCTAGCTAATTTTTTTGCCCAAAAACTATGTCTTGCCTCTGCTTGTGTGGCATTGATGATTTTTTTTCCCTCATATATGCATAGCAGTAAGAGTTATATGCAATATCATGTGTGGTTACATTAGAAAAATAAACCTGTTTCAGTAAATGTGGTTATTTATAATCTACTAGAGAAAAATAGGACTGAAAGCTACATAAATAATGTTTCTGTAAGGAGGTCAAAATGATTTCTCTTTTGGGTTTTAAACTTTTCATTAGGGGAGTTTACATGCAGGTACTGCAGGAATAAGGTGTTAGTAAAACATCAAGCACAAAGGTCAGTGAGGGTATTTTGGGAGTTTCTCACCTTCTCATTTTTCATGTGGCAACCAAATGGTAGAAAGAAATCACAGTGCAAGATACCTGGATGACAGATGTAATGAATAGCAGTGGCACTGAGCACTGCAGAAGCAATGCAGAACTAAGCAAAGTCTCACAGACAGAGTTTAGTAAATATTTTCAATGTATCAACACAAACTCTGGCAAGGAAGTCCTGGGCCATGACAGTTACAGCCATAACTCAAGAAAGTTTATCAATATACATCATTTACCCCAAAATATTTCCTACAGGATTTGCTACATGAAAGAATTAGGGTGCTGTAAATGGTTTTAAGAGCACCTGTGCCACCTGGACTGGCTAGGGGAGATTTTGCTAGAAGAGAACATGTAGAGAAGACATTTCCTTCCATCTCAAGTGCTCCCTTGCAAGCCCTGACATGAGGGAGACACTGGTGTACATTGCTATACTTTATCCTAAAGATAAACCTCGAAACAGTTCCACAATTTAACTTACTTCGAAGTAATTTAGAGCATGGTGGTCTTTCCAGCCCACATGCTCTTCCAGTCTAATCTCCTGCAAAGTGGTCTGCAGCTATTTCAGTAGCTACCCTTCCTCATATACTCACTTGATTTGTGAGCTTTAATGATCTATCATAAAGAAGATGTTCTTCATAGGAAAATATCTCTGCATATAAGTGTTTTAAAGTAATTTTTAAAAAATTACTGTAGTCTTGTACAATTACAAAGTCTTATTTATTTATTTCACTCTGTGTGGCTTCTTAAAAATACCTTGATTACCAAAAAACCCCCAAAATTTCTCCTCTGTATGCCAGGCGAGTTGCTTGTATTGCCATGGAGAAGACCAAACAGGAGCAACAGGCCAGCTGTACTTGGTTTGGAAAGAAAAAAAAGCAGTACAAAGACAAATATTTGGCAAAGCACAATGCAGGTATGGGGGGGGGGGGGGGGAGGAAGTATTTTTTTGGGAGGTTGAATTTATTTTGTTCTAAACCTTGCCATTGATTGTTCAACTTATGCTGTTATATAAACCTAATGAGTTACTTAAGAAAATGTAAGCAAAATTCTAATGATGCCGATATTCCTCTGCTTGTTCTGGCTTCTCTTAGTGAGAAGCAAGTTCCAACAATGTAAATGCAGTAATAATACAGGAGCAATAGAAGCCAACAGGTTGTGAATTGTGCAATCCATATAACTGTGATGTGCTCTACAGGTTTTTAGTAGCATCCTTGTTAATATGTGTTTATAGTTACAGATTATAGATGTGGAAACATCATGAAAGGCCATTTTTCTTGAAGCATTACAGCTGGAAGGGGAATAAGAGCCACTGTGTAGTTAGTGTGTTACAAAATAGAGCTGTGGAAGTAGAAGTGTAGAGCAAGAGATCCATGCTAAACAAAATTCATCACTTTTAGTAGTAAAAAAAGAAGACCCTCTTCACCCATGAGTGGAATTTAGTTCTCCTAATCTAAAATACTCAGCGTGATGAAACTGTTTCTATTGCATTGGTATCACATACTGTGATGATAAGTATGTTGTTGTGGTCTTTTGGGAGACTTGCAGGGATTTTTATTAGAAGTAAGAGATATACCTATCCAAACAGTGCAATGAAAGTATTTTATATTTTCTGTTAATTTCTGTGCTTTTTCCAGGTGCATTCTTGAACACATCAATTAAACAATGTAAATCTTTTGCATTTCTTCTTACCTGCACAGTCTGTGTGCATTTTCAGAGCTCATAATACATCAGTACTGCTCTATTTATGTTTAATTAAAAGTGTTTTTAAAATAAAGCTAAGAAAGTCAAAAAACAGCAGTTGTCATTTACACTCTCAACTCACTGTCACCTTTAAGGTGTTCACAGTAAATATGAAACCATTTGTTACCCAGAAACCCCTTACAAGTAGAAGTTGAAAGCTTTAATTTGTTTCTTTCCTTTTGCTACTTCAGCATTCTGGTTGCTTTAATTTTTCAACTTCATTGCAGAAGCACTGAGCCATGTTTTACTAATTATGACTTTAACTAAAACTGCTGAGAATAAACTGGATTCTGTTACCTAGTCTTTGACAGTACTGGATTTAAAGTACTACCAATTGCTCCCAGCATACCTTCCCACAACATTGCTGCCTCCTTCAGCAGTCAGACTTTGTGTGGGCATGCTGTTAACTGGATTAACTGAAGAATAACAAAAAAAAACCACTGATTCTTTTGCTCTTTAGGACAGACATATTTCTCAATGCAGTTCACAGTGCACAGCTATATAGTTAGTGTCAGTGTGACTAAGCGTGGCATGCTACAAAGGAATAAGGAAAGGACAGCCAGGGAAGGAGAAGGACCTGGCAATAGTTTAGCAGCAAAAAGCTCAAAAGCTTTGCATTAATTAAATCCCTGAAAGAAAGGTAATTTAGACTTTCCTAACTTTATGTAGGGGAATGTTTGGGAGAAGATTGACAGCTCTTTGAGTGGCATAGTTTGCCTGCCTTAGTGCTTGCTACCATCAGTGCTGTTAGCCACTTTACATCAGCATGCAGTATTTGGCGAAAATTAGAACCATGAACCTTAAAAATTATTCTAATGACCATAAAAGAAACTGTTCTTTTCAGAATACCATCTGATACTTCCCATTCCCTCTAAGAAGTGGGAAAAATTATCCTAATGACCATAAAAGAAACTCTTCAGAATACCATTTGATACTTCCCCTTCCCTCTAAGAAGTCAAAAAGTTAATGAGAGAATGGATTGGAATAAAGCCTTCTCTTAGAAATCTTTATCTCAGTGTCCTTAAAATATTAAAGGTGATGCCAGTAACATTCCAGGAATGTTGCTAATTGTAGAATATAAAGAAGTTCACTGAAATGCTGTGGTGCTTGTGAGAGTTTAACTATGGTGACAAATATACCTTGTCTGAACTACGCTATCATGTCTGGTATTGTTAGTCGGAAATATGGCAGCACTGGCTTTTGCAAGCTTTCAATGCATCTGTCTCAGAATGAAAAACAGATCTTTTCTTCTGTTTGATCCAAAATAAGCATAATTAATTTGGAAGGGAAAAGTCTAATCCAGATGTCCGAATGTGGCTCTTAAAGAAAGCAGAATTTATTTTTCTTATGTATTTGAATAATATTCATAAATTGTTTAACAATATGTAATCTATCTGGACTTCCCTGTCATTTTTGGCATAGGGTTGAGACTGAACTGGGGTGCTAAGAAATGACCAAGTAAAATTCTTCATAGTCAACTAAGATTTCTGTGGTATGGTCAATTAAGATTTGTGTGAGCTGAGGTTTTCATGTGATATATTGGGATATTACAGAATCACCAAGGTTGGAAGAGACCTCAAAGATCATCAAGTCCAACCTGTCACCACAGACCCCATGACTAAACCATGGCACCAAGTGCCACATCCAGTCCCCTCTTGAACACCTCCAGGGATGGTGACTCCACCACCTCCCTGGGCAGCACATTCCAATGGGCAACAACTCTCGGCAAAGAACTTTCTCCTCACCTTGAACCTAAACTTGCCCTGACGCAGCTTGACACTGTATCCTCTTGTTCTGGTGCTGGTTGCTTGAGAGAAGAGACCAACTCCCTCCTGGCTACAACCACCCTTCAGGTAGTTGTAGACAGCAATAAGGTCTCCCCTGAGCCTCCTCTTCTCCAGTTACTAGAACTAGAATAAAATTATTCTGAAAATCAGACAATTTATGAAGAGGAGAACATTTCAGTTACTTTTTATAATTAAAAGCAAATATATTCTGCTTTACAAGAAAAAATAACCTGTTTTTCCTGCCCCCATACTTGATTTTGGGGTATCGCATCCTTTAAGAGAAAATTTCACGATCATACATCTTAGCACTTTAAACCAAAGCCCACAGAAACAAAGCAACTATTTTTCATTATTAGAGGTTCACTGACATCTTTTAGAAATACTTTAGAGATGTACTGAAGTGATACATCTAGATACTTGTTATTTATTTTACTGAAATGTTATTGCAGGACTTCCCAAAAGAACACTCCTTAGAACATACTGCAACTATGCTTCACGTTGTGCAGAATGTAGAAAATTGCCAAGCTTTTATAAAATATGCTTATCATTTCTTAATGTGATTTATTTGCCTGGTGTTTAGACTATTGCATGGTAAAGTTTATTTTGTGCATATACTTTTTATTTTACTAATATATTACAAGCCATATCTCAATGACCCCTGTACATTTTTCATGCTGTCTTACTCCCAATGGCCTCTGTGCATGTAAGTAACCTGTCAAGTGACAATGCCTCTTTATTTGCTTCTTGCTGTTTCCTTTCAAGAGCTCCCTTTTCTTTACTAGCTAGTTAACACAGAAGCACTGAAGTTCAGTCTTTAAATGTGCCCTCTATTCCTCATATCTTGTGTATATATTTTTTTTTAAGTCATTTTTCTTTTCCATTTGAAAACCCTACAAATCATTAGTTAAATCCACGTAGATTGAAGCACATCTCCATGCTGCTAATTGGTGATGAAGACATTAATAGTTACCATTTCTGATGTTTGTTCCTGTGGTTTGTGTCTAACAAAATGTGGTTTTGTTCAAGAAGAAAATAAAGGATGGATTATTATTTTTTTATTTCTTTTTTTTTTTACTATTATTATTTTCTAATGGGGAAAAATCCTTGCAGGCCTAGATACTTAGATTGGTAAAACTTTCTACTGTGTGGTAGATCTTTTAACTCTTTCTATTATGAAATTAGTTACTAATTAGTTGAAATAGTGTGAAGTTGCAAAATGGAAAGCCTTAAGAATTCAGTGTTTGTGGAATGGAAGAAAAATAAGATGAAATTCTTGCTTGTAATATTTGGGGAAAGGTTGAAGGAGGTTCTTTTTTAAGATGAAATTCAAAATGCTTCAAATAGACTAATAAGTTTTCCTGTCTGTGTCTTTTCAGTGCCTTAAATTGACAGATTAGTAGTTTGACTAAATTGAAGTAGTTGTAATTTTTTTCTCTAGGGTGAAAAGAGTGCCATTGAATTGAAAAATCTGCCCTCTAAAAAGAGATACATTAAGTTAAATCCCTTGCTGCTTTAACTGGGACTTTAGTACAAAGAGCATGTGCCTTCTGGTAGGCTCCACAGTCCTAATGTTGATCTGGGTGGTCATGGACTTCCGGAACAAGCAAACTAAAGCTTCCACCAGTGCCTGCTTCCCTAAGGGGCTGGGGAGGGGTAGAGGGGATATCTCCAGACATCCTAAAAAATGGATAGGATATAGCTGAGGTGAATAGACCAGTGTAGGATTTCAAAACACTCAAACATCCCATGCTTCAGAGGCAGCCTCCCCTCCCTTCTTTTTACAGCATGCATAAATACGGAGCTGAAAGCTCTTGTTCATCATTCTGCTCACAGTTGCCGCTTGCTGTAATCTTACAAACGTAATTAACTGCCTCCCGGCTTCTTTTTTTCAGTAGAATTTGGCATGAGTTACCAGCCATTGTGCTATTTGCCTCAGGAGAAATAAGCTGAGTTTAATGAACAAAACTTGATTTTTCAGTCATTATATACCTTGGCAATTGACTGATCAGGCATGATTGAATTCATCCAATTGAAATTATTTCTGAGATACTTCTACAATTTTTCCCCTAAATACAGTGGAGGTTCTTTTATGTAATGCCATCACTTTGTTAGAATTCTTCATTCTGTCACAAGTTTTAAAAGCATGACAGCTTAACTAGCATGTGTGTTTAAAGAGAACTCTAATTACAATTAACATGATGATAGTTTTGAGGAATAAATCCCACAAACCATTACCACTCTTCTCTACACATTTCTCATAGATGTTGTTAAACCAGGATTATGCAAGCATCCCTAACTTCAGTGTAAATAGATGTTCTCCTATTTATGTTGGTCACTGTCTATGGATTTTTCTTTAGTATTGCTATTTGTTAGGAATGCAAATGTGACTGGCATGCCATTTCAGCTAATTTTTGTGGTCTGCTGAACACTGCATGAAAGGACATGCAAACTTCCCTGAGCATTTCAGTAGCTTTGTTATTGCTTTTTAACAGCTTAAATGAACACTTTTGTTTAAATTGCTTAATGAAATGGTTTTGTTTTACATAACGTATTACTGTGTGTTGTAAACCTAAAACTTGCTAAAATAATCATTTGTAGCACAATTAATTATCACCCTTAATATGCCCTTTTTTTTCTTACCTCTGTGGGGATTTCTTTTGTGTTTTAGTGTTTGATCAATTAGATCTCGTCACATACGAAGAAGTAGTAAAACTGCCAGCATTCAAAAGGAAAACACTAGTCTTACTAGGTAATGTTGAGTTATTATTCTGAACATAACTGTAGTTTTGAACCCCTCCTGGTGGCAAAGTTGTAATTCATTTTTGTGTTGTGGATTATAGGTGCACACGGCGTTGGAAGGCGACACATAAAGAACACACTCATCACAAAACACCCAGACAGATTTGCTTACCCCATTCCCCGTAAGTAGCAATGCTTTAATCACAGAATCAGCCAGGTTGGAAGAGACCTCCAAGATCATCAAGTCCAACCTATCACCCAACCCTAACTAATCAACTAGACCATGGCCTTAAGTGCCTCATCCAGGCTTTTCTTAAACACCTCCAGAAACATCAACCCCACCACCCCCCTGGGCAGCCCATTCCAATGGGCAGTCTCTCTTTCTGTGAAGAATTTCTTCCTAACATCCAGCCTAAACTTCCCTCTGCACAGCTTGAGACTGTGTCCTCTTGTTCTGTTGCTGGTTTCCTGGAAGAAGAGACCAATCCCCACCTGGCTATAACTACCCTTCAGGTAACTGTAGACAGCAATAAGGTCTCCCCTGAGCCTCCTCTTCTCCAGGCTAAACAACTCCAGCTCCCTCAGTCACTCCTCATAGGGCTTGTGCTCGAGGCCTCTCACCAGCCTCGTTGCCCGTCTCTGGACACATTGCAGCATCTCAACATCTTTCTTGAATTGAGAAGCCCAGAACTGGACACAGTACTCAAGGTGTGGCCTAACCAGTGCTGAGTACAGGGGCACAATGACTTCCCTGCTCCTGCTGGCCACACTACTCCTGTTACAGGCTGGGATGCCATTGAGCTTCTTGGCCACCTGGGCACAGGTGCTGCAGAATTCTTTGTATCATCATTGGCAATGCACCCATTCTACTATCACTTGTCTGCAGTTCTGCTGAGGTGGAACCTGTCTTAAAGGTGGGAACTGTGATAGGACTGGGTATATTTCATCTTTTGTGGTTGGTTTTGGTTTGTTGTGTTTTTTTCCAGAAAGAGAGGTAATAAGTGTCACTACTTTTACATAAGATGTTTCTAAATATTCACAAAATTTGTCAAGCATATTTCTCTCTACCCTAAATGATTTCAATGTAGAATGATTTTAAGACATACTTAGTTTTTTGTGCTAATCGTACATTTTTAGTTCAGGTGAAACACCAAGGCTGTTCCAGTCTAAAACTCTGAATCATTCCCGTAAGAAAAAAATATAACCTGGATTGGGAAGAAACCTTTATCTGGCCAGAGAAGTTGCAGAGGCCCCTTCTCTGAGTCTAACCTGGATGTGTTCCTGTGTGGCCTTCCTTAAGTGATCCTGCTTTGGCAGGGTGGTTGGACTCAATCTCCAGAGTTCCCTTCTAACCCCTACCATTCTGTGAGATAAAGAGGTCATAATTAAAAATGCACTTTCAGTATTATGTGAATCTGCTCTGTCTTTCACCTGGCTCCAGGCAATTGAATTTATTCTCTCCAGCTCTCAGGCATGGATTTTACTGCATTTTCTTTCTTTTTCTACAAAACGGTAGTAGGAGTAAGGACCTTTTGAGATAGGCCTTAAATTGAGTGTGGAGTTTTGAGGAGTACTTTGTGAAGAAATTATCAATGTACTGAAAACCTGATCATAAAAGGTCATGTCACACACAGTGGTACTTAATTACAAGGATTAGTAAGCCAGAGATCTCTTACCACATAAGGCTGAGAAAGCAATATTTTAAAAGGATGTTAGTGCTAACTAGCTTCCACCGCTTGAAAAGTAATCAGGACCTGACCCACTTTTTAGACTTAAACCACCACACTCAGGAGAAAACCTCATAAGATTTAAGTAAAAAAGGAAAAAATACACAAGTATCCTTTACAAAAGAAAAGGACATAGGGAAAAATAAATGTAAGTTCAGCAGACCTAGGGCAGCAGTGAGTAGAATAGTGGTATTACATGGTTTATATAATCCATTGTTCTTTAATTCCTCAAAATAACTGTGATCTATATTTCTATAGAATGTTTTATCCTTGAAATATGCTAACTAATCCTTAGAACATTGCTAATTAATCCTCAGAATAGTAATAGGTATAACTAAAAATAGAAGATGAGTACCATTTTTTGATACCTTGTTTGACATTCTTCTAGGATTGTTGGAAGGTATGGGTGTAGAGGGGGAGGAGATGCAGTACTTCAGATATGTCACCAACTTAAGCATGGTAGTGGAAATATATGAAAGTAAATCAGTATATGTGAGAGAGTATTACATAGAAAAAGGCAAGTGGGTATCAGTGTGCCTGTGAGGAAACAAGGAGCAGATGGCCTACAGAATCACAGAATAGGTGATACCCAAAGGTCATATGGTCCCCTGATCAAGTAGAGCCACCTAGAGCCAGTTGCCAAGGACTGCATCCAGGCAACTTCTGAATATCTGCAAGGATGGAGACTCCATTGCCTCCCTGGACAATCTACACCACTGCTCAGTCACCCTCACAGTGAAAGTGTGTTCCCTTACTGTCTACATTTAGCCTCTCTCTGGGGCTAAACTGTAGCAGTTATTCTACCACCTGATGACCCAAAGGTTGAAAAGAAAACATAGCCAAACTGACACCACTGACAATACAAGATATATAAAGTTATATTCAGCCCAGCAAAAGTGCAGAAGTCACAATATCCATGAAGGCAGTGTTCAAGAACAGGAAAGAGAAGAGGAGCAGAGTGAGGAAACACCTTAACAAGTAGTTCCCCTCTCCGCAGCAAACTTCCTTCTTTATACTGAGCATGAAGCTCATGGTCTGGGATACACCCATGAGCCAACTCAAGTTAGCTGTCCTGGCTGACTCAGAACTGTTAATGGCCTGTGGCTGGCTTGCAATTCTGTCCCAGCAAAAGTAGGACACTGACGTTCAGAGAGAAGCTCCTGTGCCCATGTTTCAGTGTGTGCCCATTGCCTCTCGTCCTGTTTCTGAGTGTCACTGAAAAGAGATAGGTTCCATCTTCTCTGTACCTTTGCTTTAGATGTTTGTACTTATTGATGAGATGCTCTCTGAGCCATCTCTTCTCCACCTGAACAGTCTCAGCTCTCTCATCCTTTCCTCATAGAGGAGATGCTCCAGATAAGCTTAATACTGCTTTTTGTCCTAAAAATATTTTGTTTTGTGCTTTCAGACACAACCCGACCTCCAAAGAAAGATGAAGAAAATGGGAAAAATTACTACTTTGTATCACATGACCAAATGATGCAGGATATATCAAACAATGAATATTTGGAATATGGCAGCCATGAGGATGCAATGTATGGGACAAAACTGGAAACAATACGAAAGATCCATGAGCAGGGACTAATTGCAATACTTGATGTAGAACCTCAGGTAACAAACTAGAAGTGTATAATGGGACTCATCACAAATCCTTCATCTTGATTTTATTGAGATGTATTTCTTTTTATTGATTGCACCCCAGAGAAGTAATGCATACAATCATGTGGAACAAAAGTCCCTGGAACACCAAGGCTGCAATCTGTGTAGTTGAATTCTGGTAATCACCTGGTTAGAAGAATATATAGCGAAAACAGATTCATTGTTTAGCTTTGGAATGCAACCAGTGTAGCTTGCAACTGTGCTTACCATGTAACTTCCTGTCCAGTGAATCACATCAAAACAAGTCATTGCATTGCCTGCTAGGAGTGATGTTCAGATGTTTTCAAAACCTTCTTCCTGATGCTTTATCAGAGGATAATCCTGTTCCTAAGTGATTCTTGCTCATTGAGCGTGGTCAGTCACCGAGACTGATCCTGTTTGCACAATGATCAGAGGAGTGTTGTCACTTTATCAGCTCCTTTCCGTGTTGCAGTATGATACTTTTGGGAAGAAGGCAAGAGGGAAGATCAGGAACACTAATAGTTTGTTCATTCTTGTTATAAAATCTTCAGTGGAAAACGGATTTATTTCCTTTGAAACATCCATGTACTCACAGCTTTCACAGGCTGTTTATATGTTTAAGTGAGACAACATGAATAGGAACAAATGTGATGTTTACATTACTCTGGCAGATTGAAGGTAATGTCAGGGAAGACAATGTTGTGATCCGTGTTATGTAGTTAAACTTGCTACCTTCAATCTTCTTGGAGAATGGATTCAAATCCATTAAGAATTTCATAATAGAAATGAGATACCTGGCTGAATTATTTAGGACAGTTCACATAGCATGCTGGTGTGGTGCTGTACGGAGAAATAAACCCCCACATGTAACAGGGAGAGCAGCTTTTATAGTTAGTTCAAATGAAGCAGGTGTTAAAAACAAACTCTCGTAATAAACATTTTCAACTTGCATTATTCAGAAGCATTACAATTCTCAGAAATCATTTTCATCTTTGTTAGGGTATATTTACACTTGGTAACAGCTGCCTTTGTTACACTTCCTCCAGCATGTCTAGCAGGCCTCTTTCTTAACCAGCTTCCTCATGCATCCATTTCAGCTCATTAAGGCCAGCTTGTTTGTGGGCTTCTTCCTAGTTATCTCATACTGCTTGCTTATGTTCCCTTGGGGCTCTTAGTTACGTGAGTTTTCTTGACTTTCACATATGGACTTTACCTCTTGTGTAGAGGACCTTGGCATAGGTGATAGATAGAGGTGGGTTTCAAGCAGCCAATATGAAAAGCGTCTTTAGGTTGGAAAAACCACAAACTGTTACGAAGACAGGAAGTGGAAGGAGCAAAGAAGACTAACTTTTAGTAGTGTTACTTTATCTTGTCCATTAGTTCAGTTCAGGTGTATTTACATGCCTCAGTCTATCTTGGATCTACACCAAAGTTTCACATATGGCAGCTTTGTGTGTCACTCAGTAAATTAGGCCTCAGTCAAGTGTTTTATGAGAACTCTTTTGTGTAGATCTGGCTCAGGGGATTGGTGCTGCATTAGTGCCATGCTTGGTTTTTTTTCAAACATCACTGCACTTAACTTACAAAAAACTTCCAGCCTCTCACATCACATTTTCATTTGTGTCAGAAGATCATTTGTGTTGGTAGGTAGAAAAAGACCCAAAAAGTTATGTTCTAATCAATATTCGTTCTGTTGAATACAGAATACAGTTGACTGTTTTCCCTATTTATGGCATGACTGAATTTTTGTACATGGTATTAATCAGTTTAAATGCAAACAGATTTCTGCACTCTTTAAGGCTGAATAAGGAGAGCTTCTTTGAGCTTATGTTAAAGCTTTTATTGTCCTGAAAACTCACTTTAAGTAAGGATAAATACACAGTTTGACCACCAAAAAAATGTAAAACCATGCAGAAAGTTAAGTGTTTGTGTTACTAAGGTCTTGTCTCCAGATCAGTTGAAAACAAATACTAGCATTAGTAAATGATGATTTTGCTTGTGTGACTAAAACTTATTTCACATTAATTGTTGGGGAGTCCTTCTAAAGTATCTGATTTTTTTTTTCACCTAGGCATTGAAGGTCCTGAGAACTGCAGAGTTTGCTCCTTTTGTTGTTTTTATTGCTGCACCTACGATCACCCCAGGCATTAATGAGGTATGGCATATTGCAGTCTAATATTCTATCAGAGACAGAGTTAAGGATAAGAATCAGATATCCAGATAAGACTCTAGTTATTTTCCTGTCTGTAGATGGAGGGGCAGAGAGACAGCTGTACCAGCAGCATTAGTATGCAGATTGAGATGTATTTATTGAAAATGAACTGATTTTTCTAATCCAAAATATGAACTTCAAGTCAGAGGATCCACATATTTCATTCTAAAACTAAGTACTTCCTTCCCTGCCCTAGCTCAAAGATCCTTTTCCAAATCCTTGACAAATCATTAGCACAAATTACTCAACTCTTGAGTTGCAGTGCTAGATTACATCTGTCCTGAGCTGAAGAAATCACTGTGTTATCCCACCTTTATCCTTAGTACTTTTTCTATACAGAAAATACATACCAGAAATAGGCATGTTTCTTTTGAAGGCTCTTCTCTTAAGAATTGGAAGCTTTGACCAAGGGTTAATTCCTTGTGGAATAATGTTAAGCATTCATGGAGTTCCACATCCTGAATTTCCTAGGTAGTTTTTATGAAGTATCTGCTCTGCAGATTGCTATTGATTTTGAAGATGATATCAAGTAGTTCTAGATTTAGCTCACAACAGGGCAGACAGTATTTATACAAACACTTTATCTGCTCAGCCTTTTTTAACCCATTATATTAAGGTATTTAATATATTGGATTTGACCATGGGCCTGTTTCAGATCTCCTAAATGTCTCCTTGCTCACGCCAAAGTAAAGTCAGAAGCCCTGTATCTGTAGTCTTGTTTCTTTAGAAATGTAATTACAGTATCATAAGTATGAAACTATGACATCATTTGCAGGAGAATAAGGAACAAGGCAAACTTATTTTAAGGCAAATACCCTGAATGATTATTAAAACAGCCCACAGAAAGTGAAACATACTGGCCTCAAGCTGCAATTTTACTGGCATGTGAGACATTCTACTAATTCACTGTTACTGAAGAGAGTCATTCTCTCTACCTTGCTCCAGGGACATACACTGCCATGGCACTTCCCAGATCCTTTAGCAAGCTACCTCAACTCAATATTGGGTATTTGTTGGTTTCATGCAGCTCACAAAGGATCTGACTGCCAGAAGAAGCAGTGAAAACATTACAGCTAGGAAGGAAAACAGAAAGGGGAAAAGGGATCTTTTAAATTACATTGTTTCACTGTCTAATGGGCTCATGCCCTAACTGATAAATATTATGATTGCACAGGTGAAGACCTCTCAGAACATTACAATTTGCAGTGTTGGTGAAGTGGCAGTTTGGCTGGCTGCTGGTGCTGTTGTATGCTGTAAATCAGTACAATCTCGAAAAAAATACTACCTGTTTGGATTCTACACTGAATTTGCCTCTGTGCAAGCAAATGGCATGGCATCACTTTAAAGAAAGAGTCGTTCTTAGGATGTTACCAGGCAAGCACTGTGCTTACAGCAGTGCTCAGGCAGCCAGGTGTCCTGTGGAACTGTGCAATTGCCTGACTTTATTGCCTCTACACTTTCATCTCACCTCCCAGACAGTCTTCTGTCACCTCACTCATCTGCTAGTGGTACTTAGACATTTGAGAGAGTTCCTATGAGGGAGAAAATTGTTTCTGTGGTACACTGGAAAGAGGACAGAAACGTACTTTTTATGTGGTAGTGGTGGGGAGATATTTGCTCATGCCAAAGAAATATTGGTACAAGTATTACATTCTAAATACTTGCATTCATGCTGTAAGACTCTGTCTTTATTTTAAGCTCTTGTGACTAAAGTCTCTGTGCACACAGAGTCTCACTCAGGCACATGAATCGCTGAACTGATGCCACTCTTACAAAGCATGCTAATTCATTAACCAACTAAGCTTAAGGATAGGGAGGAGCAGGAAATGGAAATAGCAATGGACCTTGCCCAAAGAGAGGATTCGCTTTCTAATGTTCACTGAACTGCATGAAGGGAGATAGGCAAATTGTGTCTGTGTGTTTTAGCAGCCTGCAAGGCAGCAAACAAGGGTGGAGAGTGTGTGTTTCGTATTTCCCATTCATGCCTCCTTTTTGAAAGGTTCATTTGCATAACAAGTATCCCTTCCTGTTTATCCTTTTACCCTGCTTTGTTTGTTTTATTTACACGTTTTGCAAACACTTCTGCAAGTAACTCTCCTTTCCCCAGCCCCTTATGTTTTCTTAAATTTCATCTTTGCTTTTCTTTTCATTTTCCTGCACTCCTACTAATTGTACATAGCTGCCAAAGTGGTGCAGAAAATTGCCTGTAAGTACCAGCTAGGGGCTGACAAGGGAGTCCTAGTTATTTCAGTAGTTATAGAATGTAGATATGCTTGTTCCCATTCAACATTACTTTCACCACTGGAATAAAAATATAATGTAATAATGGCTTTAGATAGCTGTGCTAGAACTATCTGCTAGCAAAAAGAAGCTAGACAGTAAAATTTCTACTCTTAGAGCTGTACATTTGAACTTCATGGCAAAATCAGTGCAGACACCTGATCTTGAAGGTATATCTTGAGACACTTTGGCTTAGACCACACAAAATATCTCCTTAATCAAGGACCACTCAGCAAGTTAGGAGACAAAATATTATGCTTTCCAACAGTGCACTATGAGCAATTCTGCAAAGTAGAAGACCAATTTAAATCATATGGGAAATCTCCCAGAGTGTATCCACCTGTATAATCACAAAGGAAACTTAAATTAGGCTATTGCTGTGCTGAGCCAGAGAGAGGAGAGAGCACATCAGGAAACACTGGAGTAGTTCCTCATTCCTCTTCCATATCTCACATTGCCCAGACAGCAGCAGAGAGAAGTTGGCAGGCTCCACATTTTTGATCTAAGTCATTATTGAGCCATATGTAAATCTTTACTGAGCCAAATTCTTCTGAGTTTTATCTGTGCTTCCTCTCTTCCTACAGCCAAAGAATAAAAGCAATTTTTGTTAAGAAGTTTACAGTCCCAGCAGCTGTTTGAGGAGAATTTCTGTTGGAGCAGAATTGGCAAAGGCCTGATGTCATGTTTATACATACTCACAGCCTTAGAAGGGAATATTAGTCCTTTGTTTGACTGTCACAAGTGGCAGACATTGTCCTATGTACTTTAAGAACAGAGAAAACCAGCCCTCAGAAACCAAAGATATCACTGGTGGCCATTCTGCATGTGGGAGAGATTTTGTGGATAAAAGCCATGTTTCACTCCATTCTGTCCCAGCTGTGGATGGAGACAGTATTAGAAAAGTGAACTGAAATGCAGTGGTAGGAAAGAAAAATCTGTTCCTATAATGGGCACACTGCAACTAGGCCTACATAAAATACCTACTGCAGGAATGCTGAAGGAAGAAGAAAGGATGTTCTGCTCCTAAATGTGAAATTACTGAAGCTGTTGACATTCATTTGTTTGCCTGCAGGTAGCCAAACATTTTGATAAGCATCTTTTTTCTTGATACTACTGGAAGCACAACTGCTGGAGAATATTCTTATTGATCTGGGATGTTCACTCTTCAAAATGTAATTAAGGAATGTTAGAGAAACTGTCAGGAGCATACCACAGCAAAAATGTTGAGGAAGTGTTAGCTTTGAAGATGAATTTTGGCATTTAAGCCTTACAGACAGGACTCTGGCATGGGTTTGAATGCACAAATAAATACTCTTACTGCAAACCCAGGTGAAATTTGGCCTCAGAAGTTTAAAAAACAAAAATAAATTAAAATTAACTTTTTTTCTCCCCCCCCATTTTTTAAAAATAAAAACCACGCACAAGAACTTCTTTTTGTTGTTGTAGAACTTGAGAAACTTTGAAGCTATTTGAAAACTGCTGCAGTGGCCTATCCCCAACTTGTTAGTGCCCCTACATGAAGGAAGAAATGCTTTACATTTCCAACGGGCTAGGAAATTTAGATATGCCAAAATACAACAGAAGGGGAAGATAAGTCAGAAAAATATTAGAATTGACTTCATTTTTTTAATTCTTAGTTTTGTGACATCTGTATGTGCCAGGTAAATGCTAATACTCTTCTCTACCTACCAGCTGAGGTTTTTTAAGCTGAGGTAGCTGCCAGTTTTTCAGATTTTTGTTGTCAGTCACAGTAAGATAGATGCTTTAGTGAGTGGTGCTCATCCTCATGCTTCTAGTAAAGATGACACCAATAGGAAATCTTAATAGCAGTTAGAAAGCTACCTAAGTCTTAACAATTCTAAAGCTTCATAGTTTTTTTTTCAGGTACTGTTAGCCTTGTGCCACAAGATTAAAACTCTTTTAAAGGTGCAATATGATTTTGCTAAGACTGCCTTTAAATATATTGATCTTAGTGAGGTATGTTAAGCACTGTAAATACTCTGCTTGACAAGTATGATTTATTGTTTTTTCCCTGTGTAGGTTAATTTAAGCATTAAAATGTAGGTCCTCTGCTGGTATAAATAGATGTCTCTTTTGGAATCTATGAGAACTTGGCAGTTTGCCTAACTAGGTTTTTGGCTTTAAGATACTGGGCCATATGAAATGCACCACCAAAATATTTAATATTATTGCTCCCTGTTGTCCAATTTGTTAATAGCATAAATTAAGTTTGCATGAACTGCTGTTTTCTACAGAAGTTTCAAGCATCACTTGGAATTCGTGTTCCCTTGGATGGAGAGCATGTGAGGAGTATTTGTCTAACTTTGAATGCATATCAAGTGATGGCAACATCATCTCCCTCATTTGAGGCTGCTGCTTCAGAAAAGAAGCAGAACTGTAACTTTGATATAGAACTTCTCCTCCAGAAGTGGCTGGTTTCATAGCTACTGGGAAGGACAACTGTCTCAGTGTAGGTTGTTCCCTTTGGAGGACCTGAAAGCCACTGTCCTACTATAATTACAAATAGTTGGGAAACTCAAACAGAAAAAAAGGGGAGGGGAGGAGTCTGTTATTAGCTGGATAAAAATTCCTTTCACAGAATAGTTTATTTTGAAAACAGCTATAGGCACAGTGTCTGTACTTCCTGGAGCCTAAAACTGTGTTATCACAAAGGGTATCTCAGTTGATTGATGAAGTAGGGTGACACTATAGATCACAGAGCAGCAGGAGTCAATACTTCTGATAGATAGTTTTGCCCTTATAACTATCCCAAACCTGTGAGGTAGAAAGCACTTGATTACTTCCCTGTGGCTATTTCAGGGTTCCTGAAAGCAGGATTTTGTTTATTGGGTTTGGGTTTTTTTTTTCATTTCTAAGGGAATTTTCAGGAAAAGAGTTCAAAATCATAATTGCTGCAGAGCCCTAGAAAGAAGGCTTTTGCGGTCTCTCAGGAAGGCAGAGCTCATTAACAAAGCCCATGGTTGTAGCATTGCTGACTGCACAAAGTCTGGCAGCCCAGCCACAAAGTACAGTGCACTTGGTTCTGTAGGGACATTGGCACAAAGTCCTGGAGAGCACCAGTGTGCTGTCGTGTGTCCTTCCCAAGAATGGGCTGTATGGTTTGTTGTCAGGATCTCACACTAAGG
Organism: Dryobates pubescens; assembly: GCF_014839835.1. Taxonomy (NCBI): domain Eukaryota; kingdom Metazoa; phylum Chordata; class Aves; order Piciformes; family Picidae; genus Dryobates; species Dryobates pubescens. Next base: position 14,887,794 of record NC_071623.1, on the reverse strand, counting down.
GATGCTGGAAATGGCATGCTCTGCAACAGGAACCACAGAGTAATGCAGAGTGGGAACTTCCTTATCAACAAATTTTGATTAAAGGAAGTAGACCTAGAGGACTGATGTTGAATGGAAAGCATTACCAAAACTGGAAAGAGCTGACACCTGACAATATAGCCTCTCCTGTGTCCTGTGTTCTTACCTGGACATAGGCCCAATTGCTCGTAAAGCACTTTGTACTTCTTATTCACATATGGTCCCCATTGCTCGTGTCTGTGCTGCTTTTCTTTCCATTCTCTGCCTTGCTTTTTTAACACTAGATTTGTGGTTTGTCTCAAGTAATGCCAATAACTGAGTGCTGTTTGAATGTCAGCTTCAAGAGAGAAATTGTACCATTTCTCCCATGTGATTTCCACATAGTGGGGGGCAGCTAAACCACGTAGGCTCCCTAGGCCTTTTCTTGCCTGTTTCCTTCTCTGTAAGCAGCAGTTAGAAAGCTGCTGTAGGAAGAGAACAAAAGGATCCAACTTGTCTCTCTCTCTCATTTTCTTCTTTAACCACCAAACAGGATGAATCTCTTCAGCGCCTGCAGAAGGAGTCTGAAATCTTACAAAGAACATATGCACACTACTTTGACCTAACAATTATCAACAATGAAATCGATGAAACTATCAGGCACCTGGAGGAAGCCATCGAGCTTGTGTGTACAGCCTCACAGTGGGTCCCAGTCTCCTGGGTCTACTAGAGCAGTCCCGAGAGAATTGAGGAGAAAAACAAAACAAAACAAATCTGTTATTACTGGGAACCACCTCATACATGGAAAACCTCTTCGTTATTGACCTTGTGTCAACAGGTCTTGGCCCCTAGAGACTACCTAGATGTAGTGTGACCTAAAATATAATTATTGTCATGTCCGAATAGATAGGAGGAGGGGGAAAAAGAAAAACACTAATTTAAAGAGACAGTATCTTCCTTTTTTTTGTTTGGTTTTTGGGTTTTTTTAATCATTTCTCCTAAACATTAATAAAAAAAAATGTATCTTTAAATGTATGTATTATTCAGTCCTTTGGAATGTCATATTTTGGGGAAATCATAGCTTTTTATTTCAAGGGCCCCTGAAAACTGCACAAAATAGATGCTGCTTTCTATAATCTATTTTAATAGTAATAATAATATGATTCTGTTACCTTAACTTGGGGGTGGATCACTACATTCTTTTTAGAGTCTGATTTTTATGGATTGGAATATTTTTGCTTTCCTTTATTTATTTGAAGTAATTAGTCTAGTGGCTACGAAACAAACTCATAAATTTTAAAGGCCTTTCTTCGCTTTCGTTCGTTCGTTCGTTTGTTTGTTTTCCCCCTAGGATAGTATTTTTAAGTACTCTAGCGTGACATCCAGCTAACGTGATACTGTCTCTTTGAAGAAAGAACTCTGTAAAACTCTTTTAGGAATTTGAAATTGGGTCTTGACTCTTAATGCATGTGGACAGTCGCAAGCGTTCATGCTGTTGGTGTATCTGTGTTGATAAAACCTGTAATCTACAGCAAAGTACATTCCGTTCATGGGAACACCTACCCAAGGGAATAAAAGCGAAAACATTATTCTGACTTAAGTTGTAAACCTATGCACATCCCTTGCATTTTGGGCAACTTTATAAAAAGAAAGGGGGGGGGGGGGGGGGAGGGGGAAAGGAAAAAAAAAAAAAAAGAAAAAAAAAAAAAGACAAAAAACCAACAACAAAGCAGAACTGATTTTTATTAATAATAATCATGTAGTGAAATGTGTTTGTAATTTTTGTCTCAATTTAATTTGTTGTAAGGTGGGAGGGGGCAAATAACTGGTTTCGCCATTTCAGATCCGTGTTGTCTGAGAGTATTAACGTTTTAATTGAGTTTAAGCAAAGAAATGCCAATTTTTAATATGTATGTAATTGTTTTAAAAAAAAAAAAAAAAAAAAAAGAAGAAGAAGAAGAAGAAGAAGGGGGGGGCAAAAAAATGCACACATTTTGAAAGGAAAATAACTGTGCGACGAAGAAACCAGTTCAGGCATTGCGACAAACCGACTTCTCCAAAAGACTCGTCTCCAACAGCCCTGTAAATTCCTTTCCAAGCGGTAATTGACTCTACAGTCTGACCAATTTTTTTATTTTAAATATACTTCCTTTTATGTGTTCAACAATTAAATGCTTTTGGGTCCTTCATTTCATCCCAGGGAGTCTTAAGAACAAATCAGTGACTCGTGCAGCGAGACAAGGAAAGCGTATTTAGGGAAGGCTGTTATAGGGGCACCACCGGTAGTCTGTTGCAGGGACTCTGCTCCAGCTGTACAAGCACAAATTCAAATAATGCAGAATTAGAGCAGATCCAAGTGAGGAGGAAATATAACCATGTGCTGGCCTGGTGTCTTGTTTCCTTTCTTCATGCTCTAACTGCCCCAGATGGTTTGCATTTTTATCTGGAAATGGTTAACAGAAGCAAACGTCTCCACCTCTTTTTAGGTGTTGGAAATACCCTTTCCTTTATAATGATTTCTCTTCAAAGCTTAGTTGGCTGTGCTGTCATATAGTATGGAGCTTAGTGTTTATGTTAAAATGCTAAGGGTGTTCTCAGAGTGGAACTATCAGCTGTAACTGATGGAAGGGCTGCTCCAGTTGTTTGGGACCAATGCACATATAATTGGAAAAGGTTCTCAGAGTCGAGCCTTTCTCGTCGGGGTGATTACTGTGAAGTGCATAAATTGCTCATGTTCTCCTGCCTACATCTACTGCAGGTTGGGTGGTCAAATCTCTGTTCTTGTAAAATCCTCAGGCGAAATCTAGGTCCAGCTAGGCCATCCCAGCCAGCCAGGCCAAGCCAGGTGCTTACTCTGTGCAGTGTTCACAGCACAACTTGCAGCCTGCAGCGCAGAATGGAGCTTGATCCATCACTTTACCCCACCTGCTGAACCCACTTACGCCACTGCTGGAACCACATTGCTGTGACTGTGTCCCAAAACAAGTACTGAGTTTGTGGTGTGTGGACTTGTGGAAATTAACTCATGAGAAACTTATCTGTGAGTGAGGCCTTGCGTGAGCAAGCCAGCAAGTCAGAGGGAATCTCTAACGGTATCTGCTGAGCTGTTCTTCATTGAGCACCTGTAAAAGGGGATAGGTGCAAACTGTGAACTATTTAGTGAGTCAGAGGTAATTTTTCAAGTAGTTGTGCTGTGTCATTTTAGTCCTGGATGAAGCTGGTGTTCCTGTAGAGCAGCTGTCCCAATGGTATTGTCACACACTAGCTGAACCCATCCAAGTGGCAGGTTCATTTGCTCTCAAAACTACCTCTTTTCCCAGTAAAGCACAAAGATGGGAAGACCTGCTGAAAATCAAGCAGTGGAGTGTTTCTGATGTTAGAAATACAAACTTCTCTGGTAAGCAATGGTATCTGACTTCAGTGACAAGTTCTTCATCTCAAATGTTTATGACATTTAACAGGTAAAGTAATTTTGATAATTTGGGTATCGTCCACAATAATTGTTTGGACTTACACAGTTTTGACTCTGTTAATGTGAATTTCTTGGAATTTCTGTGTATCCAGCCTGTAAGGAATGAAAACTTGCAAGGCCCGTGAGGGTGCTTCTGCCTTATGTAGATGACATTAAGTAGTGATTTAATGTAACTAGATACACTTTTCTTCTCCTAAGCAGAGCTACCATTTAGTTAATATTACACAGGAGAAAGACTAACTTGAAGAGCTTTGTTTCTTTAACTCTCACTGTATAGCCTTTTATCAAGAAACAAGAACTGTAAAGCACACCGGTTAGCATGCTGTCCTGTCTCCTCTTTGCCACAGACTGTTTTCCTTCTAGCAACCTTCAGTAGCAAAATATTCACTTGGAACCACCACCCCCTCACCCCCCAGGCTTTAAGTACAGCTGAACCACACAGTCCACTGAGCTCCATGAACCGATTTCAGCACAGTCCCAGGAGGTGCAGCACAAGCCCAGAACTCCTCCTCACTCTGCCTGATCCACACCTGCCCTGCCCTGCCCAAATCCTTCTGATGTGTCTGTTATTTGTGTGGTATGCAGAGGGCAAAAGGCTGCCATAAATTCAGCTAGAAGCTTCACTTGCATAGGGAAGACTCATGCAGGTGCAGAGCGAATGTTACAGTTTCTTTTTTTTCAATCTCCAACTGAAGAAGGGTCCTCCTAGTACTGTAAATATCGCTGCATAATTTAGAGCACCTCTTGGACTTCTCTAAATTTATGCTGAATGTGACCTCAGAAGCAGCCCTGGGATTGGGAAGAAACGAGTATTTCCGTTTGCCCCTTTTATACTTTATTTTTGTACAGGGGCTGATAGATTTGTAAAGAAAACTTGATCTTATCAGTATGCTGCTCTCAGTCTGACTGATGCCTGTGATTTCAAGGTGTTAAGTTGGTCCAATAAATGTTCATTAACCTCTGCTTCCATTTACTTAATAAAAGTACACTAGGTTGTTCAATGTCTCAGAGTGGTAAGATTATTGCATGGAAATGGTAACCTAGTTTAGAGAATCCCGGCCACTGTCATGCAACCCACAGCATGCAACTGTTTAAAACCAGAGGGACATTTTTAATCTCATCCCCAAAACCAAATTCTTCCCTGTGTTTTAGCATTGGGTTTCTTTTTATTTGGTTTGGATCACACAGTCAAGTGCCAGTAGCCTTTATACTAAAATAGCACTACCTGCTTCAGTGACTTCAGTAGCAAGGTTACTCAGCTGATTTTGAAAGGTCAGTATAGAAGGTGAGAAGCTGTAGCCTAAGCAGCATTTAACTGAAGTGTATACTTCAAGAGCTGGATCTGAGAGCCACTTAGAAAAGTTAATGCCCAGGCTCATTTCCATACTTCTCCCATTGTTAATGTTTCCTCTAAGGAAATTATTTCACAGTGCTGTTATTTAAGTAGATCCTTGGCAATCCTGCCAAAGTATGTGTCATTTTTTGCAAATCGAGATTGAAACATTAGAAGCTAACAGTTCTGGTCCTATTCTCTCCCACTGCAGTTAGTTCTCAACTTCTTTAATGAAGGCAGCTGGAACTCAATTTCAGGCTTAAAGTACTTGGTAAAAGAGGACTGGGGAAACTACAGGAAAAGTACGTTTCTCAAATAACTTATAAGAGTCGTCTGTTTTTGTAACCTAAATTGGCAGAGTATGAACTCGAGCAGACACCACACAAAGCCTCCTTTCTTTATGTGAAGCATCTTAATTTTCTTAATAAGCCTGTCTCTCAGACTAGTTTCTTCTCTACTTTTTAATGAGCTAAGACTTAACCTGTAACTCTTACCGAGGTGAGTGCTGGACATTGTGTCAAATAATCACCTATAAGTTGAAATATCTGCACAACAGCAAATACATTACAAACAAGGAGGGCAGAAGGAACTTCTGAATGATTGTGCTTGGTGTGTGTACCATAATGCAGAAGCTTAAGCTAGAGGAGAGTGTATTTCTTCTAATGCTGCACAAAAAAATCCAAAGCCAGTTCCAGCATTTGCTGGGGGGGGGAGGGGAGGGTGGTTTATTTACTGATGCAGTTAGTGCACCTATGATAACTTTTACTTTCTTCCCCTTAAGTGATATTTAGCAGTCTTCTCTTCAATCCCGTGAAAGCTGAACCTGAAGCAAGCTTTTTGACTTCTTATGCTTTGGCATCAGAGTTAAAAGCTTTTAAATCCTCCTTCCCAAATCACTTTGTTACATAATTAATTCTTACCTCAGCAATATATTTCCCATAGCTGTAATCTCAGTTAAGCTTTTAGCCAGTTAGAATGTTGATCACTTTTCATGTAGTCTTAAACTTTCTGAGAAAAAAAATTAAATCACAGAATCAGCAAATGATTCGGGTTGGAAGGGACCTTAAAGATCATCTAGTGCCAATCCCCGTGCTATGGGCAGGGACACCTTCCACTGGATCAGGTTGCTCAAAGCCCCATCCAACCTAACCTTGCCTGCTGCCAGGGAAAAGATATCCACAACTCTGGGCAACCTGTTCCAGTGTCTCATCACTCTCACAGTGAAGAATTTCTTCCCAATATCTAATCTAAATCTGTCTTCTTTCTGTTTGAAACTGTTATCCCTCATCCTTATCAATACACTCTGTGATAGACAATCACTCCATGTCTTTCCTGTAGGCCCCCTTTAAGCACTACAAGGCCACTGTAACGTCTTTGCTTCCCCAGGCTACACAGCCTTGACTCTCTCAGCCTGTACTCACAGGGCAGGTGCTCCAGCCTCCTGATCATCTTTGTGGCCTGCTCTGGACTAACTCAAGCAGGTCCATGTCCTTATCTGGTGACCCCAAAGCTAGATACAGTACTCGAGGTGCAGCCACACAGGAGTGAAGTTAGAGGGAGAATTGCCTCCCTTGTCAAGCTGGCCACTCTTCTTTTGATGCAGCCCAGGATGTGTTTGGCCTTCTGGGTTGTGATGGCTCATAGTTAATGGCTCATAGTCAGTTTTTCATCCACTGGTACCCCCAAGTCCTCTGCAAGGCAGCTTTTAATCCTTGTATTGCTCATCCTGTATTTGTGCTTGAGATTTCTTCAGCTTGTGTGCAGGACCTTGCACTTGGCCTCAAACTTTGTGAGTTTTGCACCAGCCAAGCTCTCAAGCCTGTCAAGGTCCCTCCGGGCAGTATCCCTTCCCTCCAGCATGTTGACTGCACCACATAACTTGGTGGTGTCAGCAAACATGCCAAGGGTGCACTCAATACCACTTCATGTCACCAACAAAGATGTTAAAGGGGGTATCTGTATATGCATACACATGTATATGCACTCTGCTGCATCTCTTCATAGCAACTTAGCCTGTGGGCAGAGCTCCCACAAAGAAACTGCCCACAAAGCGCTAAAGTAGTGAGGAGCTTCAAGAGGTTGGGCCCCACTCTATGGCAATGGTCAGCAACAAAAGCCCAAAACTTCAAATGCAACAGAAAACATTTTACTAAAAGCATCTTCCTGTATACCAGAGAGCAGAAGCAAGGTGACTGTAAATTCAATCCACAGATCAGGGCAACCTAAACTCTGACTTTAATTACCAAGATTTTTCCACTTGGAATTTGAAAATCCCCTTAAGTAATCCATGTGCTCTCTTCAAGAGATCTGGACTTGGATTTGTAAGACACCTGTGCATAAGACTGATTGAAGAACAAGGCAAAAGGTAAGTTGCCTGCAGAGAAAATAGACAAAGGCTTCAAAACAGAGCAGCAGATTTGGAAACATGAGAGGTTGACTCCAGGAGTTATCTGCTGTGTAAGGCAGGGTAAGTCATTTCACCTCTCCCTGTATGTCCTCTCCTGCATTGTCCCTTGCTGTCTTTTCAGGCTGCAAGCCATATGGATAAGGATCTGACATGAGCTTTAGAGTGTCAAGTATAGATTAGGCCATGAGGAGATACCGGAATATATGGGCATGAACAGCTCTGGTGCTAAACACTGACAGGCTGAACAGTCCCCAGCCCTGGAGCAGTATTTGCAGGTATGATCCATGGAAAGTAGCTTGGGTGGCAACAGAAATTTTACTCCATCACAGTAATATTCCATGCTCAAATCTGGATTTCAGTGGGTGCTAAAGATGCAGGTGTGGCATCCCCTGTCTTCCCAAAAGACAGGCAGGTGTCCACTGTGAGATGCAAGTACTTCAGTAGGAGGTATTAAACACAAAGTAGCCCTTTTAATACTAAGCTGCACAGGCAGCAGCATCCTGTGTGAGATCTTCCGTTGACCAAAGAGATGAGAAATTCCCAGGGCTGAAAGAAGGGAGGAGGGTTTTCTTGGCTTAGGATAAACACGCACCAGGAAGGCTTCATTGTGCCCAGGGAGCTACCTGCAGGACCTCAGGGTGTGAAATGTAGGTAAACTTAAAGCTGTTGCTTGTAGCAATTTGTAGTTTGTTTCCATTTTGAGGATTTGGAGCACTGGTTTTTAAACTGTCTTCTCCAGTGTGACACCAGCTGCAATGCTTCCCCTCCTGCAGGCCCTGCATCTGTCCCTTGGCTGGCTTGCTGCTGTCTTCTGGACCATTTCTGACAAATACTTTGTCCCATTTTAGTGATTTAATGAAAACAATTTCCCTCCCCAGAAGGTTGGTTCCATGTATGATATGCTTGATGGCTACATGGTGACTTTCATTGATTGTTCTTTCCAGAAATGCCAAAATACTGACATTTTATCTTTAAACCTTGAGACTGTTTGAAGTATTGTTTTTTTAAAGCTCACACTGGGCTGTAGCTTAAAAGCATGTGAAATCACATTGAAATGATGGGTTTGTTGCACTAAGACTTTACAAATTTAAAACAACTCAACATCATTTTGGAAACATTCTATCTAGTGCAGAGTATTTGCTGTGTTGGTGGTTACTAACCTCTTCCAATACCTTTTATATTTTAAAGGCCAGCCTAGGAAGTCTACATTCTCCTTTCTTAGCATCACATTGCAACTTCAACTTTCCCCATCTGTAGCATCACCACAAATCATAGCATGGCATAGCATAGCACAGCACAGTACAACACAACACAACAACATAACACAACAACACAACACACAACACAACACACACCACACCACACCACACCACAACATATAACATAACATAACATAGCATAGCATAGCATAACATAACATAACATAACATAACATAACATAACATAACATAACATAACATAACATAACATAACATAACATAACATAACATAACATAACATAACATTAGAATGGTTTGGCTTGGAAGGGACCTCCAAAGCTCATCTAGTCCAACCACCTCTGCAGCAAGCAGGGACATCCTCAACTAGATCAGGCTGCCCAGAGCCCTGTCAAGCCTCACCTTGAAGATCTTCAGGAATGGGGCCCCAATCACCTCCCTGGGCAATCTGTGTTCCACTACTCTCATGGTAAAGAACTTGCTCCTAACAGCCAATCTACTCTTCTCTAGCTTGAAGCCATTGCTCCCTGTCCTATCACTGCAGGCCTTCGTAAACAGTCTCTCTCCATCCTTCTTGTAGGCCCCCTTCAGGTACTGGGAGGTCATTATTAGGTCTCCCTGGAGCCTGCTCTTCTCCAGGCTGAACAATCCCAGCTCCCTCAGCCTGTCCTCATAGCAGAGGTGCTCCAACCCCCTGATCATTTTCATGGCACTCCTATGCACCTGCTCCATCAGGTCCATGTCCTTCTTATATTGAGGGCTTCAGACCTGGATGCAGTACTCCAGGTGAGGTCTCACCAGAGCAAAGTAAAGTGGCAGAATCACCTCTCTGGATCTGCTGGACACACTTTTTTTTTGATGTAGCCCAGGATCTGATTGGCCTTTTGGGCTGCAAGCTCACACTGTCTGCTCACATCCAGCTTCACAACACACCACACAACACAAATATGACATTTTTTTAATTATCATTTTTATCACCAAAAAATCCTCTTAAATTCAATATTTTTAAATAATTTGTACTTCAGTTTTAAAATAGCATTTCATTTGAATTGTGCTTTTATCACAGGGGGCTGGTAGCTTGTTTTCCTGCACTTTGTCAAAGCCAGTGAGTAGGAGACAAGTGAGGGCAAAGAGTAACTCTTTCAGAAAGAGAAGCTGAGGTGTCTGAGTGACTTGAGATTGAATTAAATGATCAAAATACCCAAGCTGCACTAAATAAAATAAAAGATTAGAAGGAAGATGGAGTGCCTGGAAATCCACAAAGGTAGATTTCATTTTAAAAAGCACCACATCTGCAGATCATTATCTTGTGAATTGTTTGTGTGAGGCAAGATTCATTCCTCTACCAGCAGCCAGCACAAGTTCTGTGCATTGCAGACAAAGTTCCAGCAGGAGTGGGGACAGCCTGGGTTAAGGTTAGTCATCCATACAAAGAAGGAGTTTGGGAGCCAGTGGGAAGCTCTAGAAACAAAATTTCAGCCAGAGCTGCTGGTTGCTGCCCACTTCTGCTGAACTACTCCTGAGATGGGATGTTCAACTCGTTAAGAGAGCAGCATGTTGCACCCTGGGAAGCTGTCCCTACTCTCCTGACACCTTTTCCTCTCCAAGGGCACTCTTACAAAGGTATGATTTCTTTGCATGGAGCTACAAGCTGTGTTTATTTCTGTTTGAAGTCTATGTTCCTGATACTGTTTCAGCTGTAGCACAGATGGGGAAGAAAACTTATGTGTACCAGAGCAGTAAGAGCAGACATTTCATATGTCATTACCTGACTAAAACCAAGGGCTGGACTGTTGTCTACTTTCTCAGGAAGGATTGAACAGTATTAGCCAATTAAATGAGATTTGGATAACTCAGTAGGACTAGACTGGCAAATATTACAGTCCTGATGGACAGGGAGTTGACATGGGCCCTTGGGAGTGGGATTACTTTCTGTGCTTTGATATCCTTGGGCCAAATGTGTCTGGAGCTGGACCTCGAGTGCCACAGCATCCACATCTGAGGCTTGGTTGTCTGCAGCCACTGTGGTGGAGGACCCACCACAATGTCTGAGCCAAGAGCAGGGAACTCCAGCTCCAGTGTTAAAAGTGACAGGAGAAAAGCCCCAGGAATCAGTGAAGCTCCACATCCCATGGGCATCTTGTGGCAGAGGTCATTGTGCCCTGTGGCACAGAGCTGAGGTGTCTCACTTGTCTCTCGAGTTTGTGATCATTTGTGCCCTACGCTGCGCATGATCTGTGCAGCATTGTTTAAATGGCTCCCTCACAGATGCTTTCCAAGGAGTCAAAAGTAGCTTCGCATCTCCCACAAAAAATAACCACTTTCTGAGTCTGTCCAGCTAAACAAGACCTACCACCTTCTAGGTTTCTCTTCCTAAACCAAGCCATTCTTTTCAGCCCTGGCTAATGAGAAATCTTAGTTACATGATTCACCTTATTTACTTCTGTTACCGAACATTATTTCTGCTGTGTCTTTTCTGAGGTGGCAAGGCAAAAGCTGGACACAGTCCAGATCAGGATGTACTACTAAAAGGCATAATAGTCTATTGCATTATCATTTGCTATTTGTCTTGGCCTGGTCTTTGTTATTTACAGCACTTTGTTTGACTTGTGTCAGTTCATCTACCAGCCCTTCACAGCAATTCTCCAGAGTTTCTTTCCCCAAGAGCCTAGCCATGCCTGTGAGCAGTTCAAGTTGTGTCTTCCAATATGCATTACCTCACATATGTCGACATCAATTTGATCTATCACTTTGTTCCAATTTACCTGGCTTTCAAGTAATTTGGAATTCATCAAAACCTACTTTCAGCTTTACTGGCCTAAAAACAGTCTGCATCTGCAAAATTCATAGCTACTTTTTACCCATTAAAATAATCAATCACCTGTTTTGACACAGATATTTACAACAAGCTTTATCTGACTGCAAGTTTATCATTTATTTCTCTACTTTGTCTTGTGACTCTTTGCCAATCTCATACATCAAGGAAGTGCCTGTCCATATAGTGTCTGATACATATCTCATTGTCACAGCACATTGAGACATAATCATTCAACATGGTGAGGAATGGCTACTGCCAACTCCATCCCAATTTATATGCACCCTGCCAGTTGTCCTTTATTACTGATTTATCACATTTGCCTGTTTGCCTACTCCTGCACTCAGCTTTGTTTTCACTATCAAAAGCCTAGAAGTAAAACCCCACTGAGCTATGTGTAGTTTTATACATGTGGGCATGATGCAGTTTGCTGCAACTCCAGCAGATCCTCGCCCCACCAGGCACTCAGCTTCTCCTTGCTTGCAGCAAGGAATCCTTACTTGTCCACTTTTCTACACTTGCAAAGCCCAAGCCTCCCTAGACCTTGCCTTCCTACACCCCAGAATCCCTGTGCTCTGGAGTCAGCCCTCAGTCTAAGCAAAACAGAAACAAAAAGCAAAACTGTTGTCCAAAAATTAATGTCCACAGTCTGTGTCCAGTCAGCTGCAGGCATGTCCCACAGACTTCCCAGTGTCATCTCTGCTCACCCACCCAGAGCTGGAGCAAACACCTGCCAGATCCAGACCTCATTCACTACCTGTTCTCTGCTGTTCTGCCTGTGACCCAGCTCCTGCCTGGGACAGACACAAGGGCTGTCCATATTCAGGAGGGTTGTGAGGAGCACAGGTTATGTGGAGGCAAGGCAGTTCTCCAGGCAAAGTGAAGGAGACAGCCTGCAGGCAGTGCAAAGAAGAGGCCAGGCCACCATGCTCTTCTTGAGCCTGGCTCCTGCCAGCTCTGCAGTTTGCTTCCCCCACAACTGCTCACCCCTCTCCAGCAGTTAACAGCCCACAGGTATAGCCACCAACACAATGCTCAGAGACAAGATTCTTAGGGTTGTGAGGTTTGTGTCCACATGGCTGCTGAAATCCATGCTTGTACTGTGGAATTATACTCTCCATGGATCTATACTATCCATCCCCATTGCCACTGACAGGAACAGGCTCTTCATGTTCTCATTCCCCAGGAGTCAGCTCAGGAAACCAGTTTTGTCCAAAACTGACCCAGGGACAGCGGTTCCTAATCTAGCTGTCACACAGCTGTGCAAATACTGTCCCAAGAGAGAAAGAGAAAGAGAGAGAAAACATGATCCCTACCTGAGACTTCTACCTCGTCTGGGCTCTAGGTCAGAGCCGTGGTGGATTGAAGATCCCATACAATCAGCTCTGAGTTGTATTATCCCATACAACAAGCTCTGTGTCCTTCTGCAGAACTGCATTCCTCCTCTCTTATTAGACCAAAGCACAGCTTGACCTTGCTCCAGCTAAGCCAGGTAACTCTCAGTGGTCACTTTCATAGTACAGGGGTGATCTGATCAGTTATTAGGTATTTACTTGTTCATTTCCATTAAACCATATAAGTAACCAACTCAGAGGCTGCTAATGTATTGCTTCAGGAGATGTGGGTCAAGGTAGATAAGTTGCAACGATGTCATCTTCAAAAAAAGCTGCTTGCACTAAGTACAACTGATGACAACAGCTAGTGACAAAAGTCCTGGAGTAAGAGCATCTTGCAGTGTGTCTTAAGCTATAGTGTAGGGCCTGATTTTGCTGAAGCATTTCTTGAATACTCTTGTTAATTTGTTTGTGTCCTGAAAAAAGGAAGAGAGAACCTCTCTCCCTGTGCCTCCACACCAGATCCATGCTGGCATGACTAAATCATAGAGTGCAAACCAGCATGATCTTTCTAGTTTACCTTGTCCCCCTTTCAGGTATGCAACTACATTTAATTCTTGTTTAACACACTTACACCAAACCTGACTCATAAATTTCTTGGGGAAATAGTTGGGCTCCTACACACCAGGAGAGAGGAAGTGGGGGGAGGGAGGGTGACTTTTTTTTAACTGGGACATTTCAGTGATCCAGTTTGAAGCACAGCCAGACCTGTTCCAGCAGTGCAGTGAGGGCACAACCAAGTTTTGGCCTGGGACATGAACAAGAATGGGGGAAACAAGACAAGGGGCAGAGTAAGGACACCTTAAACTTGTCTTGTTAAAAACTTACAGCTACATCAAAAAGCTCCCATCACAGGTCAAAAGCCCCATTTTAGATGCTGCAAGTTGGAAGTGAAATTGGCTGTTAATTCAAAAGGCAGATAAAAGAGATGTGCACATAAGGTACACCATGGCATGGGGTGAGTATAGTGAAGCTAATGGAAGTTTTAGGCCTTTTTAAAATGCCTCAGGATTCTTCACAGAGATTGTAAGATTTATATTGTACAAGTTAAGAATGAACTCTAAATCAGTCCTTAAAAGAGAGATGAAGAGGGAAGTACTATAAAAATCATAGGATGTGGTGAAGGTCAAAAGCAAGATGAGCTGCAGAAGTTATGAGATCTTCACATTCCAGGCTAAAACTAACCGGAGTGCAAGATCAGACTGGTTCAACTAACCACAGAGTGCTGTGGGTTTCAGGCTGGATGTCTTTAAGAACCACAGAGTTGAGGACCTGCAGAAGGACCAGAAAAGTCCAGGGATGGACCACTAAGAGTATTCTATGTTATTTCTTTCCCATAAGTCCTGCATCCTTATAAAATGGACATTTCTGTTTGTTCTTCCCTTTTTCCTCCCTCTCTTCTCCTGGGAACGTGGCATGTTCTATGTTGCAAAGGAGGTTTGTAGCCTTGGCAAAGCCACCAATTTGGGCCTAGCATGGGGGTGTTCAGAGGGGATGGGGGGACATGTAGGCCTGGGTTTTTGAGACCTGATTTGGGGGAGGTTTAGGATAGTGATGGCCTTGTGAGGTTTTTAGAGAAGCCCATGCTAGAGAGCTGGGCCAAGGCTGATTTCAGAGCAGGATTTCAGTCTGTCCTCATTACTGCAGGGAAGCTGAAAGCCCATTGGAGGCAGCATGACACCAACCATGTGCTTTCCAGGCAGCCACCTTTATATTGCAGCAGCACAGGGAAAGCTTTCTGGGGCAAGCAGATAGGATGTTTGTCTAAAAGAGGCATGGATGCCATCACTGGCCCCACTGTCACACAGTAAAGTATGACATACAGTCCCCTTGCCCATCACCTGACAGCACAATCTCTGCTAAAAGCTACATTTTAAGATAGTTCAGGTTCAGTTTGCCATTCTTGCAGATAAAACAGAAGCATCTTTGAAGCACAAATTAACTTAAAAGCCATTCTCACAATTTCACACAGTAAGGCAACCTTCAGCTTTCATGTATCTCAGCACAGAAAACAAAAATGTGGCTTATAAACACAATTCCCTTGTGAGGTGTCCATGCTCATAGAAGTGAAACACAACCATTGGTGCCCATCTGTGCCAAGCCCATTGATAAACCTTTCCTGACAGGATGAAATACTGCTCCTGTAAAGGCATCCTTAACATAATACATCTCTACAGCACTGGGCTGGGCTAGGTTTGAAAACCAGCCTTTTATAATACACAGATGAATTTAGCACTTAAGAAGATTAATGGATTCATGAAGAGCCTGGAAATCCAAACTCATTGAATTTAGTTCACGGAACAGGTCAAATAGGCATTTATCAAACCATCTGGCACCTCTCTTCCCTGGGGAAAAACTGTGGTCAAGCTACAGAATAGATAAGGAGACATCACAGAAGGGAGGGTTTGGTTTTCCCTGCACTCATCTTTCCTCTAGAAATCACTGGTGACAAGTAGAAAGCAGGAGATTTTTTAAGGACAGAGCGCAGCAGATCAAAGTAGGCTGCACCAAGACCCATAGCTTGAAGCCCCTGGAGATAGTGTCTTTTTGCTGGCAAAAAAAAGCAGCTTCCTTGTCTCACATGGTAGCTGTTCCAGGAGTGTGCAGCCATTTAGTGCATGAGTTGATTGTTGGCTTTCTCCAGAGCTATTTACACAGAATCACAGAAACATTCAGGTTGGAAAAGTCCCTCAGGATCACCAAGTCCAACCAATAACCCTGCTCTACCACGTTCACCCCTACGCCACATCCAAACCACCTTTAAACACATCCAGGGTTGGTGACTCAACCACCTCCCTGGGCAGCACATTCCAATGCTTGACCACTCTTGCTGTGAAAAAATTTTTCCTAATGTCCACTCTAAACCAACCCAGTCACAGCTTGAGGCCATTCCCTCTTGCTCTATCACTAATAACCTGTGAGAAGAGACCAGCACCAGCCTCTCCACTATGTCCTTTCAGGTAGTTGTAGAGAGCAATGAGGTCTCCCCTCAGCCTCCTCTTTTTCAAACTAAATAGCCCCAGCTCCTTCAGTCACTCTTCATGAGGTTTATTCTCCAGGCCCTTCACCAGCTTTGCTGCCCTCCTACAGGCTGTGGGACCATCCATTAAATGCTCAAAGTCCATCTTCAGCTGGCCTGTCCTTTGCATACATTTTTGGGTACTCCTCAATATGTGACTGGGGAAAAGGGCAGAGGCAAAGACAGCTACCTTCAGTTGTTTTTAACCAACGTCATGTCTGTACTGAGCTACTACCCTAGCAAACCATGAGCCAGGGCAGCTCACCCTCTACCACTGTGGCTCCAGCACCTGTGGGGACTGAGCTAGAGCAGGGGTGGAGGTCATATTTGTGTAGAATTTCTCATGAAAGGGCAGGGAGCTGGGGAGAAGGGGTAGGGAAACAACTGAAAGGGATTTGTGTTAATTCATTTCCATTTTTATTCCTATTTCATGACATTTTGTCAGTAATAAAGGATTGTCAGTTTTGTATAATTTGCTATGGACAGGTAGCACGAGAAGCCGTGTATGATGAATTAATATAGTTCAAACACCAGGGAAGTGTATTTCTATATAGTGACTTACTTTTTTAAAGCATCACTACTTACCCCAAATCTAAGCACAATCATGTTCCAAGTCAAATTATCTGTTCTTTGTGCTTTGACCAACAGCTTGTCATTAGCTCCAGACCACATTCATGTGCACCTATTTGAGTAGCCTACCAAAAACCCACCAAGGAACGCAAAAAAACACAAAAAAACAGCAGTGAACTCATTTTCAAGAGCAAAGTATCAAATTATTTTATTAATGTGCTCTGCTGGAGAAAACATAACTCTTTCTGGTCACAGTAGCAGCTGTCTTTGAAGATGTCAAAGATAAAAGGTGTAAGATGCCATCCAAAAGAAACCAACGACACAGGTGGTTAGTACAGCATACTGTGACATGCTGCGTGGTACACATTAGTGGTGGAAATACAAAACATTTCAAAGGGTCTGGTTGCATTTGTCACCACTATGTTCTGCCCTTGCTGCCATGCCGTGAAACAGCACACAAGTCAAACCAAAGGAGTCCCTGAAACAATGTATTCATTGAAAAAGAACAAAAGAAACGCCCGTTTGAAACAGGTGTTAGTAAGTAAACTGCTAGACCGAAACAGCTTTTTCTCTGAGAAGAATGTTTTGACAAACAAAGATAGCAGAGGGAGAAAGGATCAGAAACATGGCCATAGTCATGGCCAAAACACTGCGCCCATCACACACCCTCCCAGGGCAGGTATCCTCCTCAGATGCTGTTCTCCTGTTCATGAGAGCCAGTGCTGCATCCCTGGGTGCTGCTCAGGACAACCCTGCTCCCCTCCTGACACCGTAGTGTTCACCAGCTTTAAGCAGCAACTGCTGTGGGTATGGGTGTCTGTCAGGACATGAAGAGGGGGTCCAGTTTTGCTGTCTCTTGTTGCTCTCAGAAAGTCCATGCTTGAGACAGCTGGACTCAGCCCAAGGGAATGAAACCACCTGCAGTGTCCCACCATTCATACAGACCACTCTTCCCTATGCTCCTAGCAGGGCACACTGCACATCTCTAAGCAAAACTCAACCTTACTGCTATTTTCTCATTGCTCATCTTACACACAGCTCTGTAAGTATCTGGGAGGCTCTGAGACCCCATGGGGCAGAGTCAACCTTGAACCAGATCCCAGCAGCACCACCCAGGGGAATCTGTAGCCAGATCCAACCAACCCAACCTGGGAGGGTTTGGAGCCAGTTACATACAAGATGCCCACAGTACAAACTTTTCCCTAATGACTAGGTAGGTACAAGGACTAAATGCTTGAGCAAGATCTATGATCCATACAGCCCTTGGACTATTTGCACTGCAGAACAATCACTGTAAAAAGTGCTGGGAGGTAAAAAGAGAAGAAGATGGCATCAATATTGCCTTCCTCCCCCCCAGAAGAAACCCCATCAGTCAGTACATCCAGCTGTGTGGTGTTAATGTAGACTTCAGTAGTGTTTGCCACTTCTTCTGGAAGGCCCATCTGGAGCAAGAGCTTGGAGATAAGGCTGTTGAACTTGCTCTCAGTGGTGGACCAAGGCTGCTCACTTGGGGTTGGGCCTTCAGACGTAACGTTCAGCTCCACAGGGTCAAGACAGTCACCTTCTGGGGACCTCTCATACAGCACATCCAGCAGATCCATCCCAGCGACCGAGGAGGGGGAGGCACAGGGAATATCCCTGACGAGCCTGTAGTTCTCCATCCACTCCTTGAGCCACTCGATGCGGCAGTCGCACTCCCAGGGGTTGCGGAAGAGGTACAGGCGCCCCAGGAAGTACACCGGCTGGAAGACAGAGAAGGGCAGCGTCGTCAGGTTGTTGCTGTTCAAGTGCAGAGTCACCAGGCTGGTGAGGTTTTCAAAAGCCCCTTCCTCGATGTAGTTGATCCTGTTGCGGTCCAGGTAGAGGACCTCCAGCTCCCCCAGGTCCCTGAACCAGGTGTTGGAAATGTTCCTGAGGAAGTTCCCCCCCAAGTTAAGCATCTTCAGGCACCTCAGGCCATCAAAGGAGTTTTCTGGGAGCTCGCTGATCAAATTGTCATTCAGGTACAGGTACTCCATCTTCTGGCAGCCCTGAAAAGCTCGCTCATGAATGACATTGATCTTGTTGTCCTGCAGGTTCAGGTATTTCAACCTGGTCAGGCCCTGCAGGGAGTTGTAGGCTACTGCTTCGATCCTGTTTCTCTCCAAGTAAACATGAGTCAGGTTCTCCATGCCCCTGATGGCACCCGGGATCCTCCGGAAGTTGTTCTGGAAGCAGAAGAGCTCCTGCAGAGCATGCAGCTCAATGAAGATCCTGTCTGGGATGTTGAAAAGGTTGCAGTCAGCCAGGTCCAGCCTGACCAGGCGCCTGAGGGCGGTGAAGGTGCGCGTGTGGAGATAGCGAATGTACTCGTTGTGGGCCATCTTCAGCTCCGTCAGGCTGGGCAGCCCCTTGAAAGCCCCCGGCGTGATGAAGGAGATGTTGTTGTGGTTGAGCGACAGGGATTTGAGGGAAGGCAAGGTCCCAAAAGCCCTCTCAGAGAGGAACTTGATGCTGTTTTTGTCCAGGTTGATCGAGGAGGCTTCGCAAGGGAACTCGCTGGGGATCTGCCCCAGACCGACACGATCGCAGAGGACAGAGCAGCTCCGCTCCTGGGTGCACACGCAGCTGGCCGGGCATGACCGCACACAGGCCCACACCGCATGGACGTGGGGCACCCAAAGGATCACTGGCAGGGAGGAACATACCCATGGAGGGGTGGGAGAAGAGAATCGGGATGCATCGAGAGCAAATACGTTAGTAACAACAGCAAACAGAAACTACTCTGCCTTTGCCTCCCTTCTAGCCAGGCTACTTGCACATCAGTGCTGCCTGAGGCACCCCCATGAAAGATTGCTACAAATCTGCTGCTGGGATTTTTACCCCGCTGTGAGAAGGTGTGTATACACATAACATCAGCTAGAATGTCATCTCTGATGAATTTGTCTCTCCCCAAGAGCAGGGACTCACCTAAACCTAAGTATTGCTTAATGCCTCTGTGGTTTGTCTCTCTGCAAACTGATGGGGACAGGGTAGGCCAGGGAACAGGCAGAGGTGGTCTGAGGACCAGCAGCTATAGACAGGCTGCAGTATTACTGGCTGGGGAAGAGAGGAGCATGGTGTATGCCAGTCTGGCAGTGCGCAGGAGAGATCAGTTAGCTGCCTGAGGTATGCCAAACTCACAGTTTTCGCTTTCTTTTTCTTATTTATTCAACCTAACATTACTCCACCAGATCCATCAGCCGGTGCAGGGGAAGTCTCAGCTCTTAAGGACATAGTAGGGTTTAAAAACACATTCCCACTGGTAGAAGAGCGTGGGGGGGGGGTGGAATAAGACACATTCCCACTGGTAGAAGAGCGTGGGGGGGGGGGAATAAGGGACATTGCCCAACTGCTTTCTTTATGACCTCATCATAGATGAGATACTCCTCACTTCCAGCAAGGTTTTTTTTACTGTTTTGCCAGTTCTCAGGACAGTCACCACAGTGCCTTTTGTTTGATGGGAGCAGCCACTTTGTTCTTTTATCAGCCTGATAAGGGAGGTGAGTGGCCACTGTGCTTTCTTTTCAAGCTAGTCCCACATAGGTGCATGTATAAAAAGAAAGAGGAGAGGGCTCCTGGGGAGAAATCAGAGCAGTACAAAAGGAATGGGAGATGTCATCTTCCACAGACAGGTATTTTTGTGGGGGAAAAACATGCAGCCAGACAGATATCTGCAAAATAAACTGAATAGAGAGGAGGAAATGAAGGCAAGGCTCATCTCATAGCTGACCTCAAAGGTATATCCTTCCTACCACTCAATAAAATGGTAAGCCACACCAGTGAACCTGCCAGGTAGTTGCTAGCAGGAAATGGTGGTGTTGCTACTGACTGGTTTTATTGCTGCAGTTTATTTGCTCCCACACAAACATGATCCTTTATATTTCTTTCAACCAGACATGAAGTACCAAGAGCTTTACCACCAGCCACCTTTGTTGCAGCTCTGCTGGGATCACATTGCTGCTTCTGTGTGACTTTCTGGCCCCAAGGCACAAGGAAGAGGCTTTCCCACACACACCTGCTTACCGTCTGGAGGGGGGGAGCTCCTTGTAGCCATGCTGCCTCTCCTTGCTAGTTTGCAGCACAGCAGTTGCCCTCTACAGCTGTATGGATGTTTTTATCAAGACAGACTTGTGAGGTGCTGTGCCAGGGAGCATCAACTTCAGCAAGGATCAAGTTTCTAATTCTGCAGCCCCATAGGCTTTAGTGTACAAACTAAACTACCCTTCAAACTGCAATTGCTCTGCCCATTTTCCATCCTTTTTAAAGGCAATGTGCATGGTGATCTGTTTATGAGTTGACACTGCCTGCGGCTTCTTCCAAGCCTTGCAAAACCAGTTGCTGACCAGGTCCCCATCGACAGGACATCAACCCAGGAGCTTCCCAACCTGACTCCCTTTGAACAAACCTGGTCAATGTAAGTAGAAGAAAGATTGAGATATGTGGAGGGAGCACCCCAGAAGGACTTTACCTGTGGCCTCCTTATCAAAATTCAGGTCCCATCAAGCCTGGCCACACTATTGTGACTGGAGAATTAACAAAACAGCATCACTTCAAGGGTAAATGGTAGTGAAGGACTCTGAGAGCTGGAAAAGACTTTAGCAGGGTGTCATTTTGATTGTTTGTATGCTCTTTTCTTTTTCTTTTTGTTTTCTTTTCCCTGAACCCTTATCTAACAAAACAACCACATCTAAAGTAAAGGTCCCTTCAGTCAGGGGCCTGGACAGACAACAGTTGAGGAGCCTAAGGACAAGAAGGGTAAACCACATCATCTCTGATGGCTCTTTGTTCAGGCTGCACAGGGGCTGCCTGGTTTGCTACCCTTTGCACCAGTTCCCACTGGTGTTTGCAAAGAGGGGCATATGGTGTTTTTGTTATGCAGTTACATAAACTGGGGGCCAGACAGATTAAGGATTTGCTGGTTCCCAAATGTCTGACCACAGGTGGCTGTCTGGAAATGATGGATACAAGGGTTGCTTCTGGAAGGAGAGCCTGGTGTGGGCTCAGGGTGACATCCAGAGGGGCATATGTGCATAGACTGTCCTAGATGTGAGACTGTCCTAAACAAGTTCAATGTTTAGCTACAGCTACCACAAGCTCAGCCACATCTCTGGCTGTCAGAGCAGACCTCCCCAGCAGCTGTGTGCACTGTGTGCAGTGTAGGGAAGAGCATGCTGATAACAAAATTCCATCCTACCCATCCCTGCTTGTTCTCTAATCACTTGATAAAGGAAATGTCTGTTCCTAAACCATATTCAGCCTGTTCCCCTTATACAGAAGGGAGTTTTAGTGCCCAGATTTCTGGGTCTTTTGCTAGTGTTGTTACACAGCATGCCTCTAAGGTCTCTATTTACAAGTGTATCTCTTCGCATCACACAGTATGTGGAAAACAAACACTTGAGGACCATCCAGATAGAAAACAATTCCCTGGCAACAGGATCTTGGAGGAGCCCCTCAGCACCACAGTCTTTGTGGCAATTTTCCCTCTCTGGGAAAGGCAGTCAGAAAACATCCTCCATCTGAACCCTAGCAAACCCTGAGGAGAGCTGCTGCTCAGACTACAGGAGAACAGGTTTCTGCTGTGTGCCAGCTCTCCTCTGAGCAACACAGCATGAAATATTCCCATCACTCCTTCCTTTCTCCTGCCCCTTCCCCCAAAAAAAAGGATGTTCTTTGCTTTTTACACAGTGGCAGCTGGAAGGGCAACACCTGGAAGACACCTCCAACTCGTTTACACAAAGGGTGCTCAAATGAGGTGTGTATTTAGGGAAAAGGGTTAAATACATCAATAAGGTCAAAAATATTCATTAGATTAAGGAATAAACAAAATTCCACCCAGGGATGAAGTCTTTTGCTCTTTTAAATACTATTGTAATTTAGGATTTGAAAGGAAGTGTGAGAGACTGGGGGAAAAAAATGTTTCAGAAGGGTAAAGAGACAATGACGTCAATAATTGAGTATTTAACCTACACCTTCCCAAACAATCAGTCTAATCCACTACTGGGAAATGCAGATAAGAATATACTCACCATTTAAAATGATGGCAAACATTACCTTGATTACTCACTAGTGGCATTTCAGGTCTGGCAAGCGAACTTGAGGGATCTAAAAGCACAGAGGAAGAGCAAAGACAGATTTCACCCTTTCTCATTTCCCTGAATCATTTTCTTCTAATAAGGTCTCTGTTTAGAAAGGTGAAGCAAGGGAAGAGCTCCTCTCCCACATGACTGAAGACTTCCCAGCACCTTCCTGGTAGGTATCATTCTTCCATCACTGACCTTCTCAGACAATCCTGTCGCTTTTTGCTACACCTCTTCACCAGCTCATCCACATTCTTCTCACCAGCCATGCAAGGGGCAGGTTCCTCTCATCTGTGATGGGAAAAGATCACCAAGAGTAAGAGACTGGCCATCTCATCAGGCAGTAGGGGCTGGTACAGAGGAGCACAACCAGTTTACCATCAAACAGCCAAAACTAAAATTCCCAACAGAAATCTTCTGAGATACATTTCTTACCTAGCCAGGCAGTGGCTGTGTCCTCCCTCCTGCTCATGAGGCAGCCATTAGCCATACGAGTCAGTCTCTGAAAAGTTGGCATTTTTTTCTCACAAGCTATCATTTAATGGCAGGAAAATCCTCTGTATCAGCAGAGGATTAGCAGAGATGGAAGAATGTGTCTGTCCTCTAAAGCTCCCAAAGCAAAACAGGGATTGCAGACAAACTCAACTGATATTTTCTCCCCTCTGCCAACCTACTCTGCCCTCATCACTAAAAAAAATTAAACAACAACAACAAAAATAAAAAGCAGTCCAGAATTGGAGTGCTGCCATTCAAACAGCATTGCTGAAAGTCATTACTCCGTTTTCCATTACATAATGGCAGAGGAGGTGGGAGAGGAGGGCACAGCCTAAATGTGATTATATCTGGGGGCAAGCACAAGCTTATAGTTTCCCTTCGCTGAGCTCTCCAAACAAGCACAGCTTGGGACTCATTTCTCCCATGCACACTTTCCCAGCCCCAGTGTGGCTCACACACTGCTAACAGGATGCTCATGTGCCTTGCTTTGCTGGGGATTGCTCCTAAAGGACGAGAAGATGCCAAGAGCACTGTGAGAAGGGTCAGGAAACACAGGGAGCTTGCATGATGTATATGGCCTTGCTAATAATGAACTCTGCCCTGCCTGTGAGTTTGTTTTGCTTGTGATGCTGCAGCTGGTGCATGGAAATCGTAAGGACAGGTTCTGTATGTGGTGATGTTTTAGTATGCAGGATGTCAATTGGATTGTAAAGCCTTTCTGACAGAATGATGATGGTTTCTTTGGAGATTGGGGGCTGAATAAGTGAGTTATCTCAGCCTCCCATGCCTTAGGTAATTGTGTTCACCATGTCAGAGGGGGAAAATAGAGAGCTCTACTCTTTATTTCTAAATGAATTATTATGCTGCCTTTTCTTCTTCTTTTTTTTTTCCCCCTTGGGAAATAGAATACCTGATTAATTTATGCTTGAAATGTCGGGAAAGATTCAGCCTGCTGCTGCTCAGCTCTTCCTGAAAATTAAAGCACCCAGCTACACAGAGTTTAGTTTGTTTCGGCAGTCCCTCAGTCTTAAGGCAATCTGGCTGGCACCTCAGGAAATTTGTGTCTGTCTAAACAGTGAGTAAGCAGGCTGGTGCTGGGGGGCAGGCCAGGGGCAAGGGGATCACACATATAGCACTGATTTTGCCTGAAGGATCCCTTCCCCCACTGCTGTGTCATACCAACCCCTCCAGCGTTGCACCATGCTGCTTTGCACAGGAGGAAAGAGATTTGCAAAGTCACAGGCAAGGGTGCTGCAGTCTCTGCCACAGAGATGAAGCTGCTGGAGTCCTTGCTGGGACAGAAGTGGCACCAGCTGGGCACTGACCAGTGCTGGGGCAGCTGGTGTTTCTCCAGAGGGATTTGGTTTCTATGGGAAGCCACAGCATGTCTGATTGCAAAAAGCAGGTCACTGGCCTTTCAGTCATGGGGTGGGGGGGAAACACCAACCACAAGTGGTAGAGAGGAGCAAGGAGCAGTATTTCCAGCTCCTTTTCCCCAACATTTACCAGAGCCCTAAAGGTGATACCAGAAATCTTGTCTCTCCCCAGGTGAACGCATGCTTTAGACAAGGGTGGAGGCAGTCGACAAGGTGGGTTTGTGAGCCCTGGGGACAATTCAGTGTGTGGTAAGTCAGCAGCTCCCCAAGGACTAGACCTGCTGCTTAGTTTGCAAAGCAATACTAAATTTGCTTTTCAGAAAACAATGAGGGACTGATCTGCACTGAGACACCGGAATTCTGCTGAGTCTCTGGGGCTTCCCTGTGCCTCATGCTGCTTCTTCCACATGCACAGTAAGAGAGCAGTGTGAATGGGACATGAAGGAGCCCAAGAAAGTGCTTTTAGTATCTGCAGAGCCACCTTCCTTTGAGGGGTAGTTTGCAGGACCTGGCAAAACATATACCCTAAGGAGGACCCTAGGAACCTCCACTATGTACAATTAATAGGTTGGGAGTTGGGGGGGGAGTGGAGGGGGAAGGGTTATTAAACTAGCTGTGTGCACCTCAGCAGTCTCCTTAGGATGGGGGGAGGACAGTGGCAGTAGCTGCCTGCTGAAAAATTAGCTGAAGGAAAGCTGGCACCTCTGAGTGCTACTTTAACAGGCAGCTTTGCCATAGACCAGCACAGATATTATTAGCTCCTGCAGGAGTTTCTGATGGCAGTTGTGCCATCAGTGTCCCACATACATAGCTCCTGGAGATCGAGCCCAGCCCCACTCTGGCCCTTTTCTACTGCAGCTGGAGGTAGGAATGGCTGAAACAGCCCATGTCCACATCTGGAGTACTCCCACCCACACCCTCACCAGCCAGCCTGTGCTGGCACACCTGGAAACCCTGCCTGGCCAGCAGCCCCAAGGCTTACAGTACAATATATCTCTACAACAGCTGTGGGCAGGAGCCTCACACATCTGCAGACCACAGCACAGAGGTGATGTGAACATCTCAACTCATGCACAGGAGGAGCTGGTAGGGGCTGCAAGTGGGAAACACACCAAGGTCAGATCTTCTAGGAGAACCTCCTGCAGCAGGCAGCCAGCCAGATGGTTGAGGAACATCACCCTGCCAGCAGCTTCAGCAGAGTACTGAAGGAACACCAAGCTCACATCCAGTGCCCTCTGTGAACTTCTGCCAGCTCTTGCAACTCCTGATTCGTCCCCTGATAACTCTTGGTCCTGAATGGGCATGACAATGTCAGAAAGAGGCCTGATAAGGAGAGTTTTCTAGTCTTAGGTAGAAAACCTTAAATACCAGAGGGTATATAAAGGAGATCAGCATATATTTATTCTTAAAAACCCAAACTTGGCCTCTGAACCACATCTCAAGTATTTTTCACAAGTGGTTAATGCTGAGGGTTCAGCACACTGTAGACACTGTGCTGGGAAACTGCTGTGGCTGCCAGGCTGGCAGTACACTTGGAAGCTACAGACTTTACTTTTCTGCACTATTAATTTCTCTTTTTTTGGCCACCAAGTGCTCTTCCTCACCACCTGTCCTGCCCTTTAAACCTCTGAGAACTCAGAGAAGCCAGAGGTCAACATAGCAGTGGAGCTGAGCACAGAAAGAGCAGAGCTATGCTGCCACTGGAAAAAAAAACCAAACCAAACAAACAAAACCCCCAAACCACTCAATGTTTACATCTCATCTCCCATCAAAAGAATTTGATGAGCTCAGTCCTGGCCAGAGAAGCCTGCTCTGGTGGTGTGTGCTGGGGGCATAAGCCTTGGCACAGCTTCACAAGCTGGCAGTGAAGACAAGTCCACCTTGCAGGGCAAGCCTGTGCAGACCTGATGCAAGATTGCTTCTAACAACTCACTTCTTCATAGTCAGGGGCTTCATGTGATAGTGGGTTAAGGATCTGACTGTTGTTCCTATCCCTGGTACACTTTAACATGCTTTAAAATGATCACTGGGGACCACTTCTTGCAGTGGTTCAGCTGCAGCTTAAGCTTATTTTCAAAGGTTGGCTAAAAACAGCTGGTGAGACTCATCATGCCTAAACCAAGCTGAGAGAGGTCTCATCTCCACTGCTTTAGCTGCCTACCTGCGGGCAAAACCCTGGTCCTCAGCAAGGTCCATTTTCACTGACAGAGAATAAGAAGAGAGCTGACAGCATGCAGCTTTGGGGACACCTCCACACCGTTAGACACCTGTGCTGGGTTAGGTGGATCCCGAGCGTTGCACATCCAGATGCTGCCAGCCAAACTCTAGCCTGCTGAGAGCAGGGAAGAGGCAGAGCTGCTTGCCTAACTCCAGTGGCTGAATATCTTTGCTACTCTGCTTTTTACCTCTAAGAGCTGCTTCCATTTGTGGAATTAGTAGAGGGGAGAGAGGTCTCTACGCTGCAGAGCACCTAAGCCCCTCTCCACTCGCCCCAGGCTTCGGTTTCCTGTGCTTCTGTACCAGCAGCCGCAGCTCAGTGCCTACTTCCCCTCTTCTCACAGCAGGAGCTGTGTCACACATCTGAGCTCTCCTGTATGTCATCGTTGGGGTGACCTTTGAAGTAGCTGCCTCAGCGTTCCTTGACAGGGTTCCTGCTGCCTGCTAAGCCTCATGGGACCCAGACTGAGTGTCAGGATGGCCACCTAGCTCTGGTCACGCTGCTGCGCACCCAGCTCCGGATGGCGTAGGCTGGGCCGGGGACTGTGGCCGGGACTGCGGCAGGGGCTGCTGCGCTTCAGGAGGACATGACAGACCACTGTGGCGCCGCTGGGGTTTGCAACTTCAGCACAGTCCACACCACTGCCAGGAATAGTGCTCGGTGCACATGTGATGTTGCTGCTCACAGGGGATGCAGAAGCAGCTGAGGAGCCAACCAGGACTACAAGAGCAAGGATTTAAGAGCTTTGCCCTTCCTCACAAGAGAGGACAGCTTTTCTTCTGCAGGCAGGGCTTTCATTTCAAGTTTGGACTGAGGCTCAGGCATTAAGCTCCAGGGGCCTGAGACCACCTGCAGGTGTTATGTGGGGGAGTCTCTCCCAGAGCCTCCCCCTAATACTACCCAAGGGCTCAGGGTCCCAGTTTATCACAGCCCAGGACCATCAGTACCTCCTCAGCCTGGGTGCTGTAGGTTGCACATTGTCACTGGCCCTCTGCCTCATTCTGCAGCTCCCTCATAGCCTCCCCAGCCTCCTCAGGCTGCTGTGCAGTGCCCT
Organism: Dryobates pubescens; assembly: GCF_014839835.1. Classification (NCBI taxonomy): domain Eukaryota; kingdom Metazoa; phylum Chordata; class Aves; order Piciformes; family Picidae; genus Dryobates; species Dryobates pubescens. The sequence continues at coordinate 14,860,329 of NC_071623.1, read as the reverse complement.
CATTTGGATGCCTTCTGCTTGTCCATTCCTAGCCAAAGAAGATCCACTGGACCTCAAGAAACCCCTTGGAAAACAGAGTTACTGCAGTGCCCTAGTGATGTCCTCCTCGTATCTGGGAGGGAAACCACCAGTGACAGCACCTCCAGGCTGTCAAAATGGCTCCTGCCATTCAGAAACAAACCCATCTCCTTAATTCCTCTCAGCAGCCTCTGCCAAATGTATGGCTATATGCAAAACTGTCCAAGCCTTGACCAGCTTCCCTGGAAAGACACAACAGGCTGAAGACCAGCCCATCACCCAGCTTTACATTCGCTGTGCTGCTTGGCTTTGCTGCAGCCCCACAGACACTTCACACCAGCACTGACCACCTTGCTTTCCTTCCCACCCCAAGCCACACTCCCAACAGCATTGCAGGCACACACACATGCCACCAAGCAGTGGGCTGGCCTGAGTGGGGACAGCTTCCTGACAGACATATGCCCATTAACAGAGAGCATGGACAGTGCTGGGCACGATGCCCAAACCCAGCCTGAGGGTGAAGCAGCCCAGCAGCTGCCTCAGACAGAGCTCAGCTGGATGCAAGCTACCTGCAGGAGTAAATCCAGGGGACTCTTCAGCACCTGGTCTGTGGCAGGAGGCAGCAGAGACAAGACGAAGTAGCCAGCAGCAGTGCTCAGCAAGCAGTAGCCACCAAAAAGCCACTGACCCACAAGGAGGGTAGGGAGATGCCAGTGAAGCAGCAGAAAGAGGCAAGGGTGAAGGTGGGCACCAGATTTGAAGCTCTAGGTGAGCTGCTGCGCAACAGCTAAGCCCTGCTGCAGGAGTGTCTTCTGAAAGGGAACAGCACACTCTAGGGTAAGGAGATTGAAGCAGATGCAGCACACAGCAAACCACAGGCTGGTTTATTCCTCTGCCTACAGTCTAGTTAGACATCATACAGACCCCAGGTCAAGGAGCTCAAAGCATAGCTCCTTTAAGGTCAAATCCTCCTTCTGCCTGGTGCCAGGGCAGGGCAGAGACCCTCTCCATGATTGTCCAGGCAACTGGCTTTTACACCAGCTCATGGGTTCTGTCCCAGCCCATCCTGTGGATGTAGTTTTGTCTCACTTGTGCTGGTAACAGTCACATTTTCAGAAAGAAAGGAACAGCCTGGCTGCCCTGCAGTGAAGGGGCTGGGCACTCACCTCAGATCTGTATTAACTAAAGCTGAAGAGGAACTTCAGTCTCCATCTCCCACATCTGCACCGGGAGCCTTTGCCTCTGTGTTTTTTTCCCGCTCAAACTGGCTGGCCACACAGACATCCCATTTCGCAGATGAACCACTGATCACAGAATCACAGAATTATTGAGGCTGGAAAAGACCTCTGAGATCAAGTCCAGCCTATGGTCTAACACCACCACATCACTAAACCATGCCACCAAGTGCCACCACATCCAATCTTTTCTTGAAAGACCCCCAGTGATGGTGACTCCACCACCTCCCTGGGCAGTCAATTCCAGTGCCTAATCAGCCTTTCTGTGAGGAAGTGCTTCCTAATATCCAGCCTAAACCTCCCCTGGTGCAGCTTCATTCCATGCCCTCTTGTCCTGTCACTAGTTGCAGGGGAGAAGAGCCTGACCCCCACCTGACTACAACTTCCTTTAAGGTGTTTGTAGAGAGTGATAAGGTCCCCTCCAAGGTGAACAACCACAGCTCCCTCAGCCTTTCCTCATAAGACCTTCCCTCCAGTTCCCTCACCAGTCTTGTCACTCTCCTCTGGACCTGCTTCAGCACCTCAATATCCTTCCTGAAGTGAGTGACCCAGAACTGCAAGCAGCACTTGAGGTGAGGCCTCACCAGTGCCCAGTACAGGGGCAGAATTACATCCCTAGTCCTGCTGGTGAAGCCTGCATAAGGGCTGCATCACTCATTTTCTCCTGTGGAGTATGGGGAGCTCTGGCCTTGCTTCTGCCTTGGAGCAGCCCTCAGCTCACCATGCTGTGCTGCATCGCTGCTTTTGCCCTGGGTGCAGCGAGCAGACAGCTACCGCTTGCACATCTCACCCACAGACAGGCAAAGGCAAGACTAGCAGTGCCCACACCAGCAAATCTGCTCTCCCTGCTGAAGCTGGTCCAAGGGTGCCAGTGGTGTGGGTACACTCAGCCAGGGAGGGTTCAGCCTCCTGCTGCTTTTACTAGCAGCTGAGCAGCTGCCCTGGCCCAGGCCCTTTGGTATCTGCAGAGTCATTTCTACCCTGTGTGATAAGCAGGACACCTCTTGTCTCCTGCCTAACTGCTCATACCATGCTTTTTGCAGGCTGCTTCCTAAGACAGTAGTTCCTGTAGTTCATTGTGATAGAATGGGAATCACAGAATGTTAGGGGCTGGAAGGGACCTTGAGAGATCATCCAGCCCAACCACCCTGCCAGAGCAGGATCACCTATACCAGATCACACAGGAACTCATACAGGAAGAAGGCTGCAGGATACACACATGAACACAAGGACACATGGCAGTGAGCCCCCCCTAATTCCCCCTTGGTGGCCAGAGAGCCCATTAACCCCAGTAACAGGCATGTATGGCCACTGCACAGCAAACTTAAAACACAGCACTGTGAACACCTTTTGAAACAGCCTGTCTGCAATAAATGCACAACACACAATAGGTTATCAAAGCCAACAGCCCTCCCAGGGCTCACCAGAAAGTTTATTTACCTTTCCTCTGCATGACTAGATTGGTGCCACCTTCTCTCCACTGCATAGTGTCAACATTTGAGGCAGGTTTATCACTTACCTGTCTCCACTTAACTCAGCCACTTCTGTGAGGAGCCTGCTCCATAGCCAGGTGAGATATTCGGGGAGAATGCACCAGAAGCCCTGGTACTGGGAGGCTTGGCTGATATGCCTGAAGGCTGTGCAGCCATTCAAGTGGGACCTGGACAGACTGGAGACCTGGGCGGAGAGGAACCTAAGGAGGTTCAACGAGGATGAGTGCAGAGTCCTGCACCTGGGAAGGAATAATAAACTGCACCAGTACAGGTTAGGAGGTGATCTGCTAGAGAGCAGCCCTGTGGAGAAGGACCTGGGAATCCTGGTGGACAAGAAGTTATCTATGAGACAGCAATGTGCCCTTGTGGCCAAGAAGGGCAATGGGATGCTGGGGTGCATTAAGAGGAGCATGTCCACCAGATCGAGGAAGGTTCTCCTCCCCCTCTACTCTGCCCTGGTGAGGGCACACTTGGAATACTGCACCCAGTTCTGGGCTCCCCAGTTCAAGAGGGACAAGGATCTACTGGAGAGAGTCCAATGGAGAGCTACAAGGATAATTAAGGGTCTGGAGCACTGCCTTATGAGGAGAGTCTGAGAGCCCTGGGGCTGTTTAGTCTGGAGAAGACTGAAAAGGGATTTAATAAATGTCTATAAATGTCTGAGGGCTGAGTGTCAAGAGGGAGGGCACAGGCTCTGCTCACTTGCACCCTGTGATTGGACAAAGGGTGATGGATATAAAGTACAGCACAGGAGGTTCCACATCAACATGAGGAGGAATTTCCTCACTGTGAGGGCCACAGAGCACTGGAACAGGCTGCCCAGAGAGGTTGTGGAATCTCCTTCCCTGGAGACTTTCAAGCCCCATCTGGATGCATTCCTGTGTGACCTGTGCTAGATTCTATGGTCCTGCTCTGGCAAGGGGGTTGGATTCAATCATCAGAGGTCCCTTCCACCCCCTAACATCCTGTGACCCTATGATCCTACTCTTGGACTGAGGGCCTCAGAGGGCTGCAACAGCACTGCACTGTGATTTTCACTGTGTTATCACAGGACTTCCCCCTGCCTGACTAACACTTCTGAACGCCAAGTAAAAAGGAGCACTCCCTCATGCCAAACACCTGGTAAGAGATCTAAAAGGATAAATCTGTTGGCTGTCAAAGATGCTGGAAGATAGGAAAGGAGCCAAACATCAAATCAAGATCAGCCTTTACAGTAACATAATAATCAGCACACTAAACAGGTTAGAACGGTAAGCATTTACTGATGACCTGAAAGATTTGTTAAATGAACTTCTCATGCCTTCCTCAGCAGGTTATGGCAATGTATTCAGTGCATAATCAAGCCCAGCTCAGTTAAAGGATTAGGCTGCAAGCACAGCAAGAGAACTTAGTAAAACCTGTTAATAAGAAAAACAACAAACTGATCCAGAACAATCCTCACTATCAATGCAGGCTGGGGGAGGAGATGATAGAAAGCAGCCCTGAGGAAAACAGCTTGGGGGTGCTGGTGGATGAGAAGCTGGACATGGGCAGACAGTGTGCACTTGCAGCCCAGAAGGCAAATCACCTCCTGGGCTGCATCAAAAGCAGCGTTGCCAGCAGATCCAGAGAGGTGATTCTGCCACTTTGCTCTGCTCTGGTGAGACCTCACTTGGAGTAGTGTGTACAGGTCTGGAGCCCTCAGTATAGGAAGGACATGGACCTGATGGAGAGGGTCCAGAGGAAGGCAAATAAAATGATCAGAGGGTTGGAGCATCTCTGCTACTTAGACAGGCTGAGGGAGCTGGGGTTGTTCAGCCTGGAGAAAAGGAGGCTCCAGGGAGATCTAATAGCAGCCTTCCAGTACCTGAAGGGGGCCTACAGGAAGGATGAGAGAGACTGTTTACAAAGGCCTGCAGTGATAGGAAAAGGGGCAATGGTTTTAAATTAGAGAAGAGCAGATTTAGATTGGATGTTAGTAACAAGTTCTTCACTATGAGGGTGGTTGAGCACTGGAACAGGTTGCCCAGAGAGGTGCCCCATCCCTGGAGATATTCAAAGTGAGTCTCAACAGGGCTCTGGGCAACCTGATCTAGTTGAGGATGTCATTGCTCATTGCAAGAGGGTTGGACTAGATGACCTTTAGAGGTCCCTTCCAACCTGGATGCTTCTATGATTCTATAATTATGGTTGAGTCCTCCTTCAAGCTAACATTACAGTACAAATAGCCACAAACACATCTTTCACCCATGCCCTCTGCTAGCAAAGGAAAGGGGCATAAGAAGGTCTCCAGTGCTCCTTCTAATAGCTGTGTGAGTAAAAGCTTCCTCACACGGTGCAGTGCACCTGAATAGCATGATTTGGACCACTAAGAATGGATGTGTCATGGGTAAATGGCAAAGAAGCCCAAGAAGTCCAAACATGGAGTGCATGAAACCCTGGCCTGGTAAGAAACTTCCTTCCAGGGTGCACTGCAGAGCAGCCACTGGGGCTGGGAGCTGTCCTGGGAGCAACCAGTGCAGCTAACAGCAGCCATCTGCCACACTGCTTTCTCCAAGCCCCAGCCAAGTTCATTTGCAAGGGGGACAGATCCTGAAGCTAGAGAGTTACACAGTTACTCAAACACCTGACATATGCAGAGGTTTTGCACCAGTATAAGATGATTAAAGCTAATAGCTTGGGAGTGGAAGGGGAGCAGCTACTGCTGATACTGCTGAAGATAAGCACACATTTACAGAGGCATATTCTGCTTCCTCCTTGTTCCCTACCTGTGATTTTATGGGCTGCTTACACCTCTTCCCCTATACAAACTCTGGGCATCCCCAAAAAAGCCCCCATGGCCATGCTACAGGCAAATACCCCACACTGGGGTGTATTTATGGATCACAGAAGCCTTGCACTTCTGCTCATGCAAAAGGCTTTGTTTCCTGCCAGCTGCGGGAGACCACAGTACCTGAGGGAGAAGGGGCACAACAGCTTTTTCTGAGACTTCAAATCAACAGCAACAGAGGAAATAAATCCTCTGCAGCAGAGCAAATGGCATGCTCTTGGACAGGACTGGTGCTGAGTCCCAAGCCCAGTCCCAACTGTGAAGAGAAAAGCTCTGCTCCTGCTAGTCTGACAGCCTGCAAATCACTTGGCCTTTTCTAGGGATGCTGTGGAGGTTGCGTGGGGGTCACAGGAGCCTGCAGACAGGTAGGGAAAAACTCTCTTTGCACTGGCCAGAAAAGCTCTGCCACAAGAGCTGAGCTTTAGCAACAAGTGTGTTGCAACAAGTTGTTTGAGCTACCATGGTCGAGCTGAATTCTAAGAGAGCTGAGAACATCCACTCTCTGTGTGTGGTGGGAAAGAGAAAATAACACCATACAGGAGGTAGAGGGTGAGAGACGCTGCAGAAGTGCATTGACCAAGCCAAGCTGTGGGCAATGTGGAGGACTAGACATTCAGCATTAAAAATAAACACCACCAGGGCTCTGCAAGACACCACAGCCCTCAAACCCCCCCTGCCTTCTACCTAGAATTTCTCACTGTGGTTATTATTTCCGTTTGATTGAGGCAGTGCTTTCAGGCTTCTCCTTTGAGACTCACCAGGTTGTGCTGAAGGGACACATTTGGTTCATGAGAGTGTGGGATAGGGAAGGGGCAGCATGCCTGGTCACACAGGGCTGCTTCTCCCTTCATCCCATTGCCTGGATGCCAAGGTCTTTCTCCATGGAGCTGATTTCCAGCAGGGCAGCCCCTAACCTGTACTGGTGCCTGTTTGATCCAGCAAGGTATTTTAAGAGGCTTGAGGCTTAAGCATCAACTGAGGGAGATCTAAACACTGCTTTTATTCAAGCATTGAACATGCCTGCCTTTCCATTAAAAAAACCTGCTTGGAATTTGCCTTCCCTCTGTCATGCCTGTGCATGACCAATCAGCCCAGTCCAAATACACTCCATCAGGTGTCGCTGGGGCACCGCTCCCAGACCTTCCACTCCTCCACCTTATTTGATGTACAGAGCCCAGCCCTGCAGCTTGCTCTACAAGGAGGGCGCAGCTCCCCTGGCAAGCGCTCTGACCTCTGTCCCCAGGCAAGGCAGAGGAAGGAGGGCATTTGCCACCACTGCCCTGGGAGCGTGCAGGGACAAACTGTGCTCTGTGGCACACAGCTACAGTTAGCACAAGCAACATCACCCAAGGCTTTTGAGCATTCACCTGACAACCTAAGTTTTCTGCTTTCTACCATATGGGCAGAGCCAGTTCCATGCTACCCTATCCCCTAGCAACAGAAGCAATGGGCCAGCATGGATCTCAAAGGCACTATCCCCACCTCCTGTCCAGACCACGACACTGTGCAGCAAAATGAATCACACCAGCAGGCTTCTGTCTGGCGGAAACACTGCAAGCAGACCAGGATTTGCAAACACATCCGGGGGGGGTGGTGGAGGGGGAAGCATTGCCTTCTGTTTCCTGGACAGCTTCTGCATTTTGCACTGAACCAACCTGTAGATAAAGTGCAGAAGACCAGATCCCAAGAAAATTCCCCCATCTACAGTGAAAGCCCTCACAGATAGCCCTCCCTACTGCAACTCCTTTTCAAGGACACTCCGCCCTGGCCCTGTGCCTGACACACACTCATGCAGATAAAAAAATACAAGGCCCAGAGACTTTGGGCACAGCGGAGCAGAAGCTGTAAAGGTCAAAGTTTTGCATTGTAATTAATTTTGGAGTAGCTTTTTGGTGTGTTTCCTCTCTCCCAGACACATGGGAAGTCCACAGTGGAAAGGGGGAGGGAACCAGCTCTCCAGGAGGCCCCTTGGTGTTACCAGACCCCTGCCTTGACTACAGGACAGCCTGGTTTCCTGTATTTCCCATCCCTGAAATGGGAAATGGCAAGATTTTGAACAGATCTGACATGAGGCAAGAAAGCTTGACTGGGGCTTAGAAGAGCACTAATTATCAAATGGAAAATTAGCAAGTAATTTGGCTCTAATGTGAGCTAATCATTTCTAGAGGAGGAATTAACTAAATGGGGTAATTAAATCACCAAGAATTTGCAGAGTAGCCAGTTCTGATGGGATTCAGTTAATGACCTATCTGATAATCAAGTCAGTTTCATTTTCTTCTCTTCTGGATACAAGAAGAGGAGACAAGAGCTGATTAGTGCGTGCCTTCCCCTCCCAGGCTGCAGCCTGAGTTTACCTTACTTAGCCTCAGCCCTTTTTTTGTTGACAAAACTTGAGTGAATGAAAAGCAAAAGCCAAAAGTAGACCACTGACAAAATGTAGTTGTTTACAAAAATAATAAAATAAATCAAAACTTCCTAGGTGAGAGAGAAGGCTTTACAGAAATAGCTCACAGGGCCATGACGTACCCTCCTGCCCAAGCTCAGTGCCAAACAGGCAAAGTCCAGTGCCAGCAAAGAATGGTTGTAAAAGGTGAGTGTCTTTCCCTTGGACACAGGCAAGGCATGTGGAAAAAGGGGGTGGGTGTATAATTTTGCTTGTGATTTTAGCTGTGTTCAAACTTTTACTCAGTCCTGAGCAACGGATGGGAGGGTGAGGGTCTTCCGTGGCCATTAACAAAACCCAGCCTGCATGACCTGTGGGTGCAGGCACACAGCCTCATTTCTAATTAGCCAGAGCAGTGTTTATGTCAGTATCATACTTTCACGACAGCTCCATGCCAGCTGCAGGAAGAGAAATGATCCCCAGCCCTGTAGGAATGCAGAACTGCATGGGCAGACATCACCTGATCGCTCATAAAGCCTGCCAGCACAAAAATAACTTCTCAGAAACACTTGAACATGTCTGCACAGGCAGAGCAGAGACAATATGGGATCAGCACTTTGCATCAAAGGGCTGCAGCATTTTCAGTCCAGCCTTCAAAGCCCTAAATTTGGATTTGCTCGGATTTGCTACATCTTCAAACCAACGCCTGAGATCACTTGCTTTCAGCTCTGCCATCTCCTTACAACATTATGTGCCATTATGTACCCTCCTGGATGGAAAAACAAGCATTTACACTCCAGGGTAGTGACTAATTTGTGGCACCTGTGGGTGAGGCTCTGCGAGTGAAAAGAGTATGGCCAGATGTGGGTGGAACTGAGGTGGATAGTTATGTTACCTCCCTCGTACACAGGCTGTGGTTTTCTACATATGACCAGAGAGTGAAGGAGGCAAACTAAAATCTTACAGCTTTCTCAGGAAATGAAATGCACTGTTGCTGATTTGCCCAATGACTCTCTGAGTGCTAGGATTTTCCCTTACACTGCAGGCACACAGCCTGACAGCACTGAGACATTTTGCAGTTTATTCCTGAACGACAGTAATAAAAAAGCAAAACATGAGAGCTGTCAGAGTCTGTTAGTGAGTTCACATTACAGAACAAAATATTCTCTCCTGGAACATGCTGGGTCTTATGCAGATTCTACTTTTCTGGGTGACGCAAATGCTGCAAAAACAACTCTGAGTCACAGAATAAAATCACATAAATCCCTGAAGCCAAGTAAGGACAGAACTCAGCCCACGCAGCTATGACTTCCTAGCTCCTTGGTAGTAACAATTTCATCTTCTCTTCTAAACTATACCATTTGCCTCGCTTTCGCTGCAAGTCTTGCGTTTCCTATCACCCAAGCCCATAGCTGGTGTAAATACTGGTACTGTAAAAGACAAAGCCTTGTCCCAGCAGGGCTCAGCATCAAGCCTGTTCTCTGGGGCTAGCTTTGCCAGTTGGTATGAAGCCTTGACAAGGAACCTGGAAGGCATTGTCTCAGGCTGTCTGTAGTTTCATCTATTTCTCAAGATGAGTTTATTTACAGCCCATCAGAGCCAGACTGGGTATTTAATGAATGTAACTCAGCAGCATGCAAAAAGCACTTAATGCCTTAAGTCTTGAGCTGTGTTACAAAATTACAAAGCGTTCTAAATTGTTTCATCACCAGATTTCCCATGCACCAAATTGAGCAAAGGCTTGTGCAAACAGCCTTGCAGCATGTGAATAAAGCCTTCAGATTTGATCTGTGGGTGGTGTAAATCATCACCCTGCTGCTGTCATTTTTGCATCAGAAACTGCTGAGCTTTCCACTTCGAAATCATAAGGACATTTTATCAATAGGGAGGAGCTGCCTAAGAAGAGATGTATGTAATAAGCAAGCTGTGATATACTTGCAGTACATGCAAGTGTACTGCTTGATTTATTTTTGGCATTGTTGATTTTCCTTCTCCATGGCTTGACAGCATGAGAGCTGAGTGACTGTGCTGGAAATACAGGTCACAACGTTTGCATGGTAATGCAGCATAAGCTTCATCTAACTGTAAAGCAAGTAAGAGCTATTTGTGTCCTGACTGGTTACTAATGCCTCTAGGGCCCAGTTCAGAATATAACCCTGGCTTTACATTTTGCAAAGCAAAAGCCCCTTCAGGTGCTGAGAAGGCAGCAGCGTGTTTGCATATTGTTGCTGTCTGATGACTTAGACAATATCCTGATGCCTGGTTAAGATACACACACACTGTGAGGCCATTAACACAATGAAGCAAAAACATATTCAAAGCGTGGGATTCATAAAGAAGAAAGAACAAACTGTGCTGTGACCTACCAGAGCTTTAACTCAGAATCACACTCACCCCTCAACTGCTGCACCACAGCTTCAGCCAGCCAATGCACGCTTGCAAAGCTGCATCCTCTAGTCAGGTTGATGTTTTGCCACCCGCTCCTTCTCTTCCATGCACTGAAGTGTCTTCCAAGTTACCACTAGTAACTGAACATATTTACCAAATACAACTGAGGTCTCCAAGAACAGAAGACACTTCATGCACATTTGACGTTTGTGTGTTTAGTAGCAACATTTATGTATTCGAGGCGTGTTTTCCCACTGCGCCTTTTTAAACACAGTAAATTCAATCTGGTTTTAATCTGTTATTTCCTGAAAAGTCTACAAGATCTCTCACAGAGGCTCTATCACCAGTGTGTCACTTGAGGAAAAGCAAATGATTTATTCATCCCCTGTAAAACTCCTGTATTGCTAATTCCAATGTTGCTCAAATGTTTGAGAACTGTTGAGAAGGAAATATGTCTCTATTAAAGCTCCAAGACTCTTGTCTGTCTTATTAAGGAAAAGCAATTTTATACTCTTGAGACCTCCCACACCATACTCTTAAGAGAGGAAAGGCAGGAAATAGTCCATCTGACATTCCACATTTGGAGAGGAAAAGAATCACTTCAGAGTTTCTTTATATACCATAAGCTAGCTAAAAAGAAATGACTGGGGTTTGGCTTTCTTGCCAAATTTAATCCACTGATAAGCCTAGAAACCACAATGCTTTCACCTGGGACATACATGTCCAAATGAAAGGATAAGTGAACCTTGCAGGTAGACATCTCTAAAGAAGAGGAGAGACATCATTAGTACCCAATCATCCTGGCACACTATTTGCAGTGCTGTACATGAGCCTAAACTGGAGGCACAGCAGAGACTTCCTCCTGGACAAATGATACAGCTAATTCTACAGCACAGTATTGTCTACAGTAACCAGCAAGAAGCTTACAGAAGTTTCCTCCAAACACCTATTATTCATGTGACTAACTTCTACTGTCATAGATACACTATCATGTGATTTGTTCTAAGTGCTGGCCTTTCTCTTCCATCAAAAGGAATGTCTTGCTTTGAGATTTATACAAATGGGCTGCATGGCTGGAGACTTTCAAGACCCATCTGGACACACTTCTGTGTCACCTGTGCTAGATTCTATGGCAGGGGGGTTGGACTAGATGATTTTAAGAGGTCCCTTCCAACCTGTAATATCCTGTGATCCTATGAACTACTTGGTTCTTTACTGTAAGTAGACACCACGATGAAATACGAAGTTTACAGCCTAAGAAGGTCACTGGAGCACTCTGCCCCTATACAGCTACGCACAGACATATCCTATTTCAGCCTTGCACATAGAAGATTGTAATGCAAACCCCAGTGCATTCCCAGGCTGCTGATGGCTTTTATGACCTTTGGTTTTTTGCCTTGCATCTCCTGCTTCTCTAACTCATGGCAAAAGCTGTACCTCCACCTCTCAGCTGTGAAAGGAGAGGGGCAATGTGCTCACACAGCTGCAGGGCTGGAGGTGTCAGGGCTGAGGCAAGCATTGGCTGTGTCACTCTGCAGAGGGCACTTCTGACTTGTTCGGTCAATCATCAGACCACAGGGTGCACAGTTTCACAGCTGTCACACTGAATGTTTTAAACAGTTGGGGGTTTTGCCAAGTCAGAACACATTCACAAACTGAGAGATCATCTCAGGACAAAGCCTGTCCAGGAAAAAGCCTGTTTCTATTTTGGCACTGCAGCTTAGAGCAAGAGGGTACCGATCCCAGGACTCTCACAGCTGGAGTCCATTTAGGGAGGGGGTTTAAAACACAGCCTTAGCTAATCTCTGAATTTCCTAAAACAAAACATACAACACTGCTTGTTTATCCCCCTCAGACAGCAATTTCATCAGATGAGGTCTCTAACATCTGACTACAGTTTGCCAACCATACTCTCAAAGCCCATAAGTTGGCTCTCTTTAAGGAGATCAGAAGAAAAGTAGACCTAAGAGACTGCTACAAGGCATCCTCCCTGAGAAGCTTTCATTAGCATCAATATGTGTGAATTATGGAGTTAATCCTCTCTGCTCTCATGAGTAATCCTATGTATTTGCACAGCAATTCAGAAGAGACATTGCTCTGTTAGAAGCTGTACAAACGTGGAACAAAAGGCTGCAGGACATCACAGATGGGATCTGTGTTCCCACGCAGGTTTTCTGTTATCCCACAAGTCCATTGCTAGAGGTGGCTGGCATGTGCACTGCCATACTGTGCCACCCCCTGGAGGAATGATCCCATTTGGATAAAGGAAATAAACAATGGAGTCATACCCTACAAGTAACAAGGTGGGACAAGGTGTAAATCATGGTCCAGAAAGAGTTCAGGCAGGAGTTGTGCGCTGTTAAATCAAAGCAGAACAAAGCAAGTGAAAGAAGATGAAACAGATGGAAGAAGTTTGGAGCCTGACCTGTGCAGTCCTGTGTCTTACATCTCTGTGTTCAGAGGCCTCAGATTTCCTCTGACCTTGCTTCAGTCCATTAAACACATGAGCAGCTGTAAAAGACATGACACAGGACTACATGCTCAAAACATGAAAGCTGGAACAGAAGTGCAAAAGGTTGTATCTGAACATATAAAATCCTTGTCCAAGGTAAATTGAATTATCACCAGTTAAAAAAGAAAACCTCCTATACTGTTTATGTACCAAGTTTCAAAACTAACAGCATAGGCAGTCTCTCATCCACAGGTTGTCAAGATGGAACAGGATCAGTTCTCCAAGAGTATGCTGAACAGCAGCCCCAACCACAGTCAGGGGTTCTGCAGAGAAGTTTTTGTGACCAGCAGCAGGTGCTGCCCAAGGGACTAGACTGCATCTGTAAGCCAAGTGCCTAAAAGGGAGAGCAGGTAAATGCTTCCCAAACACCCTGTACACATTCCCTGCCTTTAAAAGGAAAAAGGGCTGCTTACAGCAAGTCTCTTTACTAGCAGGCCTGCTCATGTAAATAAGCACAAGTCTGTATCTGGGACTGCTACACTAGATTGTGGGGCAGGGAGCTTTACAGCACTTGAAGACCAGCATCTTTGGTCAAACCAGCAGAGTCAAGGGATATGGAGCTCTCTGAGCTAGATGAGGAGGCATTGAGATAAATTAATGTTAGAACTTGAAGTATAAATTCATCTCACTATTGGCTATACTGGGTTAGAAATTGACTTACTTTTTCATCACATAAAAGGGGTTTGAACACTATCTCTGGGACTCTTAGTGTTCCCCACTAAATGACAGTAGTTTTACATTATTTAAGCCAGCTAAGCTAGGCCTGGCTCTTTCCTGTCCTGGTTTACTGGCACTGCACAATGCAAACATGCATCACATACCTGTTAGGCTACAGAAACTTGAAGCAACATGGGATGGAAATATTCTGACATTAATGTATTCCATTTTAGCCAACAAACAATTGCCATGCTAAGCCTGACAGCCTTCTCTACTGCACTGAAATCACTATTTCCTTACTACTTACCTGATTCTTTTCCAGTTTGATCTGGAAAAATCTGAATATTTTTCCCTTCCTCCCTGCTCCTTTATTAATACTCTATTACACTGCAGGCAAGCTGCCCAACACACTTGAAAATGTGCTGTGGAAGTCATTGGTGACACAATATACAAACCCAACAGAAATCAAACCATCAACACCTTCATTTTAGCTGGTGCTTTGCTTGTTCTCCCACGCCCAATACCATTCCAGGACTGCACTTCAAGGACCTCTCAGCATTCCCTATGGAACAGTGACTTGGTGGGAGCTTCATACTGGAAGAAAGAGAAAAGCACAGCCTGCTCCAGATGTGTTACCACAGGTTAAATCCAGCTGGGTGGGAGGCGTCACCTCACAGCCACAAGCCTTCCCTTGTCTCCCAGTGGAAGGGAACACAAATCTGACATTTAGCAGGGACAACAGGAATGAAGGGTAGCACAAGTGACCCACAAGTTAAACAGCTAAATAACCCCCTTAATGGAAAGCAAACATATCTCTGTAGCGAGAGAGGATCTATTCAGTGATATATAAACATGTTCAAAGGAAAAATGTAGTATGCAGCTTGTGAGTGGTGAGGACTCTGGGAACCTCTGCATGGAAAGCCTAGGACAGATTCACATCCACCACTCCAGCCTCACAGTATTTTCCTCACTTTGGCTCTTGCCAGCACTACCTAATCCAAGCCATTTTGTCTACCCACAATGATGATGAAGCATATCCTGCAGCCAGCCTGCGAGCGTCAGCAGCCAGTTTGCACTGGTGCCAACACACAGAGTTGCCATCTCTCCTACCTCCCTCACAAGCCACTGTCTCCTCTGTTCCCAGCCTCACCCCCTAACACCACACAGTCTCACAGATTCAGGATGCAGACTGTGATCTGTTATGCTTCTTCCACATCTTTAAAGCATGAAGATCCAAAGCTTTGATCCCATTTGCACTTTGCTATTGACCTCAGAGGACAAAGCCTATGACACAGCTTACTGCAGCAAGGCTGAGTTTCTCTGTTTTTCAGTCAATGAAACATAGTCCCCTCCCTAACTGGTGGTAGACCCATTAAAGGCCTCATTTACAGTAGCAAGTAACAAGACTACTACTAACTACCTGCTACCTTCAAGGCTTGAAAGAGACCCACCCTTCAGCTAAGGAAGGACTGTCCTCAACTGCCCAACAGGAACACCAAATCAGAAGTGGTAAGAGCTGCTGACCTAACTTTCTTCCCACTTAGCATCAGCAGGAAACTTTCCTTTCAATAAAACAGCAGTAAAATACGCCAAGAGCCAGGATGCTTTGGAAATACTGCTTCAACTGTCTCCTCTGTGCTTGGAAAAGTGTTTTGCAAGAGTATTAATCAAGATGATGTAACTCTGGTGTAGGCCTCAACAGAATTAGCCCTGCATAGTACACAAGAGGAGACAAACCAGCCTTGAGTTTAAATGTCCAGTTTTGTTCTCAAAAATTCAATAGGTATTTTCTCTACATTTCTGAGAGCATTACAGCACTATTAATTAGATATAAATTAGACATAGAACACAAAGGCTGCTGGGATACTTTGTAAATTGTGCCAACCTCATCAAGTGAACATACACAATAGCAGAGTAAATCACAAGGCAAAACCACTGGCAGCCCAGGTGCCCCTGCTGCTTTCTGGAATGAAGCAGCTCAGCCCCAAGTTTTTGTTGTCAGATGACACCCACACACATGCCCCAAATCTACAGCACCCAAGGCTGAATTGGTGACACAAGGTACAAATCCTGAGTCATGCTACAACAAAGAAAATGGTGTCACACGCCAATAGGAAATGACAACAGAGCCGGTCAGGAACACTGCAACAAACTGGTTTGCAGCTACAGAGAATACTGATACTTCAAAAAATGGTTGTAAGGTGGGACCATTGTGAGTAGTGGTTCACTCTTGGGCATTTTAGGAACAAGCTCTTTACTATGAGGGTGGTGGAACACTGGAACAGGCTGTCCAGGGAGGTGGTTGAGGCCCCTTCCCTGGAGATATTCAAGGTGAGCCTTGATGAAGTCCTGGGCAACCTGATCTAGGTGGGGATGTCCCTGCTGTCTGCAGAGAGGTCAGACTGGATGGCCTTTGGAGCTCCCTTCCAGCCTGGGCCATTCTATGATTCCTGCAAAACAGATTTTGAGAACTGGATTTACAAATGAAAGCCATTTTAATGTTCCTTTAAATAAAAGGAACAATACAACAAGTGATCAAAGTGATCAAACAATGCAGAGTTAATGTTGCATGAAAGACAATGCTGGCTTGATTGTATGCTCTGTATTGGTATGGAGGAAAAAATTGTAAAGTTTTAAGATTCCTTGGAAAAGGAGAAAAAAAAAGTCCTATCCAGGTCTAATTTTCATAATGCAGCATGCTCCAGCAAAAACAATTCAACATAATGTGAAAATATCAACTAGCTTCTTTCTCATTTTGGAGGTTCTTCAGTCACTGCATTCTGGTGACTTGAAAAATACCACTGAAAAAAGAAGTTAAAAAAAAAAAGCCTTCTCAACATATAGCTACATCAATCATCTCCTGAACTGATGAGAAATCAGATAATGAGTAGTTCATAAAGCAGTCTTTGAGGCCTTACATGCAAATTTGACAGCCATATCCATTTACAGTTCCACCAGCTACTGTTCTGGGTTAAAAGAGTTCAACAACCTGAAGGAGCTATGTTTAAATAGCCTACAGTAATAATTCTGCTGAGAAAAACCTTGAACAGCCATCTTTCTGCAGCTCAGACAGGAGCTATTACTTATAAGGTCCTGCCTGAGCAGCCCTGCAAATTCTTCATCTGGAGGCATGGATTTGCCATCCTGAAGAGCACTGCAGCCATAGTCAAACCCAGCCCTACAGGAAAGCATCACAATATGAAAAGTCTACTCCAGGCAAGAGTTACACAGTAGAAACAGGCCCCTGGGAGCAGGGACATCAAAGCAAACAACAGCAGGAATCTTCTGACTTTGGGGAAAACGGCCAAGCCAATTAGGGGTTGCACATGGTGCCCAAAGAGCTCGGGGGACAAAGGAAGAATGAGGGCAGGTCTTTGGGACTCAGAGGAAGATAAACACTTCTGGGCTTAGCAGAAAGAGTAAGGGAAGAGAGAAGAAACAGGATGGTTTTAAGTCAGTGGAACAAATGGCACAAACACAAGGCAATGGTCACCAGCCCCATGGCTGGCAATTTAACACCTTGCTTAAACACTGAGGGATGCAAAACCTAGCACAGAAATGACCTGTACTCACAAAGCACCTGGTGCAGAAGGACAACCACTTAACAGCCAGGGTAACTAGGAAACTCTGCACCACCAAAAAAAAGGATTCCAAATTGAATCATCCATGTGGAAACTTATTCCTTGTCCCTAAGCACTGACTATGATATTAATGCAATTCTTGACAAGTCTTCATCTAACCTGCTCTCAACCATTACCATTGCTGCAAGTTCCACTTCTGGTTCAATGCCTTCAGCTGATGAACTGAAACTGAGGAAGCAATGAACCTGTATGTGACATCTACAGCCTGCCTATTTGGGCTTGAATTAAGAAATCATCTGATTTCTAAACCAAAGCTGTACTCTAAATATTAAAATAATTGGTCAAAGCAGTATGATCCTTTGCATATGTGGGAGTGAGACTCTGGTATCAGAACTAAAAGCATTATATGACCCCTAGTGTATCCTAGGGAGGGTGTTCACTTAGTAAAAGCCCTAAGAGTGACTGGTGCTGTGATTATCGGGTAGACATTCTTTGTGTACATTTGCTCAAGCAGACACAAGCAAAGACCCACAGATGTCCTGACACTCCCATGTTGTTAATACATTCATAATCCATGGCACAGCCCATGCCAGAAAGGGCAGCAGTGCACTGCAGGATTCCTCGTTAACAGGAATGCTGTGTTGCACTGCAGTACACACTGAAACTTCCCTTCATTCCCTGAGTGGTTCCTGTCAAGCATATTCCAAAATCATGATTAACTCCTTGAAGAATACCTGTTTAACAGCAAGAAAAGCAAGGGTGCATCATCTCCAGTGCTAAACTGAAGACCAGAACAGTAGTAGCAGCAAACACTTCCTAAAAACCCTGATGACCACTTGCATGGAGAACTTTGATTCCCAGGGAGCTATTAGAGTAATGACTTCCAAGGCAAGTGCAATGGCTGCGAGCCAAGTGTTAGTTCCCACATCACTCCCAGCTTCCCAGCTTATCAGGAAAGGAAGTTGAAGTTTGCACTACAAGAGCAACATGGGATCAACTCTCTTAGAGGAGAGCTGGGCTTCTGGATTCCTAGTTGGCCACTGGCCTCTTGCTTGACTGCTTTGTATTCTCAGTTTCCCTATAAGGCTGACCTTAAAGCATGCTGAGCCTTACTCATGAGAAATACTGCAGCAGAAGCACCAGCAGTTGCAGGGGGCCTATCATATTGATTTCTCCACATAAAATAGGCAAGTACTTGAGTACCTCTGAGAATTAATCAATTTTGCCCATAAAGTACATTGTGATTCAACAGTGATCTAATTATCAGGTTCCTTGGCTATTTCAGGAGCAGAGAGGAGAAGATGTATCCTTCTTCAGATCAGCTGATAATTCAGGCAAGCTTTCAATTACACAATCTCATTATATTCTTGGACCAACCCACACACTTAAATAGCAGAATCATCTGCATGTAGAGTCTTTTCACCCAGAGAGTCCTTAGTGTATATTCTCCTTACAGAGATGAAGGAGTTGGTCAAGATCAACAAGGCACTCTGCTTCCGTAAGTCAGTTCTCAGCTTTCAGGTGGTTTTAGATTTCTTCAGAAAATACTTCCCAGAACCTGAATGTAATCTCTGACTAAGCTCAGCACACAAGTGGTATTTAGCAAACAGCTTCCCTTATGACTCCTGGTCCAGTTAATTTCTGTCTGTTCCTTGTTTGCATATAGCCTTGTTTGTATATAGTTTGTATCTGTTTCCCTTGCTTCACAAAAGATGCTTTCAATCACATGTACCTCTGAGATCTGAAGCACCATCAGAAGCAATGTTTGACTGCAAGAACAAGCATGTACCAAAAAAAAAAAAAAAGAGAAAGAACACTGTGATCAATGCAAGCTGGATTAGAAAACAAAAGTCACTATTTAAGAAACGCTATCAGAAGTCTCATTTACTGGTCTCATTATAGCAGAATCATCCAGGACTACGAAAAGGTGTCCCATGCTCCTATTGGGCAGCAAATGTTTTTAAAAAGAGAGTCTACCTGCAAATTATTGGTTTTGAGCAGAAACTAGAAGTCCCAGGTGACAACAGATTAGATAGGACAGGGCACTATGGTCCTTGCTTGAAAACTTGACATCTTCTACTAGCAGAATGAACGTCAAGACTCAAGGACAGTTGCAGCATGATAATGTGACTGGCCCCATTTAACCCAGATCAGCAGCACAGCTGCAAACAGATGCCTCCTGTCTTTGCTAAGCCTATTTCCTCTTCAAATTAACTTCTACTTCTTTCTCACTGAGTCATTGACTGAAGATGAGATAAATTCCTTGGCTACTTAAAGAACTCTGATACTAAAGTCCCTCCTTGAAGCAACACCACTGCACTTTCTGCACTGAATCATCTAAGTACATAATACCAACAGATTTCTATGCATTTACTCCAGACTCTACTTCAGCCTTCCCTGCAAAGCTCAAGCCCTATCCTGTCAGAGAATGCCCCTTGATGATAAACACTGGACCTGAGAAATCCAGTTTGTATGAAACATCAGCAGGAACAAAGTTTTCATCACACTAAGTATGTTATTTAGCCCTATCACATTCCTTTAGCAGCCTTATTTTTCACTAACAAGCCAGATGACACACACAGCTAACTTCCCCTGAAGTGGCAGGATTAAGAGTGAACCTACTGACAAAATGCCATTTGGAGCAGGATTACAGTTGTTTACAGAAGCCCTTTGCAGATAAGGACTAAACACACTAGAATTTTCTTCCACCCTTATCCTAAATAGACTTAAGAGGTCCATAGCACTAGCAGCCTTTCCAGACCTCCATAAATAATGCCTAGGAAAAACTAAGGGTAGCAGTACAGGACATTATGGTGGAGCAGTGAGTGAACTAAGGCCCTACCTCCACTCAGGCTTTTCCTACTCTTGGCTCAGGTCCAGGCCTGCTTTGCTAAGTTACTTTAGCTCAGTAAGTAATGTGAACGAGGTATAATTAACCAGACCACTTTCCAGGAACTACTTAGGCAAGTGCTACGTATAAGCAATTCTGCGCACAAGGCAAATGATTCAACAAAGTAACCAGTCACCTAGCAGGCCATCAGAACCACAGACAGTATCTGCACTGGTTAAATTTTCTGACAGAAAGTGGCAACCATGCAGTATCTTATGTCAGCTCTGGAGGCTTGGCAATCCTCTTCTCCTCAAAAATAATCCAGTTACAACTGTGGTGTGAGGTTGACTTGCGCGCTAGTGCAACAAATCTAGCCAAGTTCACTCAAGTAGAAGAGCTGAGAACAAAGTAGGAGTGAAAACTACAACTTCTCCTTTGCTCCCCTTCTCCAAAGCATGAGAGTTAACAGCTTTCTAATCAGAGAGTCACAGAATTATCAGGATTGGAAGGGACATCAAAGATCATCGTTCCAACTCCCCTGCCGTGGGCAGGAACATCTCACACTACATCAGGTTGCCCAGAGCCACATCCAGCCTGGCCTTAAAAAATTTCAGGGATGGGGCTTCTACCACCTCCCTGAGCAACCTGTTCATGTCTCACCACCCTCATAATGAGAGCTTTTTCCCAATATTCAATCTGAATCTAGCCACTTGTAGTTCTGAATCTACACACTTCTAGCTTTGCTCCATTCCCCCTAGTCCTATCATTACCTGGCACTCTAAGAAGTCCCTCCCTGGCTTCCTTGTAGGCCTCCTTAAGATACTGGAAGGCCACAATAAGGTCTGAGCCTTCACTTCTCCAGACTGAACAACCCCAACTCTCATCTCCACAGGACAGGTGCTCCAGTCCATATTGGAGATCTTAACCACAGGTTACTTTCATGAAGATGTTAAATAATACAAGCAACAGTAAACACCACACTTGATGAAGATCCACAAACTCAGGCGGCTACAGACACACAGTTTTAATGAGTGCAACTCAAGCTTGATTGCCATGGTGAAAGTCTCAGCAGTATCCTAGTTGTCCAAGTTATCTTTCCTGCAAGATTTCATGCTTGCATCTAAGCAAAACAGCAGCCACATCCCTCTGGTAACCCCACTAGTCTCAACATTTATGAAAGTCCCCAAATAGGACATAGTTTAAATTCTCTCACCCTGTATCACCAAAGGGATGTGGTTTCAAGACCACTGCTTATCTGTACAGGTCACGGTGATCTCACTGGTAGAAACAAAAGGAGGTTTTAGTACAGCCCTTTTACTGTAACCTCTGCCACTACTGGCACATGCAGCCACTTACTGCATCAGGGCTAACTTTGCTGCAGGTTTTGAAGGCTTCACACAAGACAGCTTCACAAAGAAATCAAAGTAATTTTCACCATTTAACTTCACATCCCCTTTCTTTACCTTACCATTTATGATTAGTTTTTTCCGCCCACTCCCAAGTCTTCTCCCATTTATCATGGGAAAAAATTATGCTGCCCAGTACACCAAAAGCTAAGTACAAACTCTCACCAACACGCTGTGCTTACCACTGTACATTAGGTATCCCAACACTCCTTGTACCCCCAGCTTCCCCAGTAGCCTGCTGTCTATCTCGTACCGCCAGAGGCAAACCGCTTCCTCCAGCCTCCTTTTCCTCAATGAATCTCCTTGAGCGTATCTGCCATGCATTAGCAGACTACCTCCTTCAGTTGGAGCTCTCCTGGCTTCACACTAACCACTCCACTACTTTCACAACCCCTAGTATGGAAAGAACTACTTACAAGTCCAGCTGCTTCACTGTGCTCCTGTTGTCCCAGTTGCCCAATGACTTCTGCTATGCCTGCATTACCTTCACCAGGAACAAGCGTCACACTCAAGGCTTGACTTTCAGATTCTACAGGCCACCCTCACAGCACACACTTCATGAGTTTATGTGCAACTGTGGTTCTGTAATTTCTATTACTTCAGCTACAGCATATATACACAGGGTTAAAACCACCAACTTGGAAGATACTTAAGTGCATGCTACACATCCAGGAACATAGCATGACAACACAAAGCCCTGCATGATGAGGCTGATAATCAGTGCAGATCTAAAGCAGGTATATTTAGTGTGGTCCAGCGTGTTCAAAGCAGATCCTCCAGCAAGCTATCCTAGCAAGCATGCTAATTCCAGTTTTTCAAATCCCATACATATCAAGTGGTAGTATACCAAGCAGGGAAGATTCCAAAGATGTGCACTACATGGATCCACATCACACCTTTACTGTCTTCAACCCATACCATGCATATGCAGCACTTCTGTGGATGAGAGCTCCCAGAACAGAACTTTAAACCCAGGCTCCTCTTAATTCATGTTGTTCTAAATGAAACATGACTTTCATCTAGCTTCAGAGATAGACTGGAAACATCTGAACATTCCTTCAACTTTTCCTCTGTGGATATTCCAATACTTCATTCCAGCTCAAGTCCCATAGTTTTCCAAGTTGAACTGGAGTGCAAGTACACATTTTCTAACTGGGGAGGGGGATGCACATATTGTAATGCACTTTTCCCACACATCTACACATGCTTGTTCTCTCACAGGCTGCCCAGCCCCAATCAACAGGGAAGATGTTAAAATTAAAGCTGTCTACTATAAGGGACTTCTGCCAAGTTTGGAAACAGCTGTGAGATGAGGTCCTTCACATTATTACAAGGATGAGAAATGAAGTGCAAATGCAGTGAATTTTGATTATACTGTTAGTCAAACTTGGTACCCCTATTGGGATTGAAATGCATTAAAAAAAAAAAAAGAGTCTTCCTCCTCTGTCCCACATCTGTTAGCTTCTCTAGAAGACCTTCACAGATTTCCAAGACTGTGGGGCACAAGTTACAGTTTAAGTCCTAAGCCTAGCTGATAAGCATGCTGCTGTGTACACCACACTAGATGGACCTGCTTCCAGAGCTGCATGCAGATGAGGCCGTTTGTGCTAACAATCTTGTGTAAACCAGAAGAGTGACGCTTCACAAATGAGCAGACCATGCAGTTCCAACTTTATTATTTTAATAAAATCAAGAATATGCACAGCACATGCAGTGCTAGCATCTAAACTAATACAATAAGCAATTCTAAACCTACAGTGACTTGAAATTTGTATTTCACATTCAGCAAGTTTAAGTCCATTCTTGCATATTGTTTTGAATCCTTGTATCTGAACTGAAAATATTGCTGGCTGAAAAAACTTGCTAAAATGCACAAGTCACTGATTATGCCAATACAACAAAGATAACCACATGTTTGAGGATTGCAATGTGCCAGACATTCACTGAAAAAAAAACAAAAACCAAACCAAAAAACCACACAACTAAACAAAACTCACGCAACAAACATCTGAGAATCTGGACACTTCACATCAGTGTTTAGAAGTGTTTCATTAATATCTTAAGACAAGTGTATCAAAACCTTGGCATGTTTTAATTTTAAGTTGCCAATTTTTGTTTCACTATCAGAAAGTTATGGCTACACTGCCAATGCCGGGTCTGCTTAATTTGACTTAAGAGTTTAATATGACTTAAACATTAAAAGCTCACACTACCCCGAAATATATAATTTCACGCATACGGTGACATTCAACATTCAAGTGCCAGTGTTTTTGTACTGTCTTTTGGTCAAGTTTCTTTAAACTTTCAAAGAATCACTTTTAGGCTTACAAAAATAAATATTTGTCAAAAATGTTCAATAAATATTACACAAAACTAGCAGCAAAAAGTATCTAGAAATCTGTCGTGTGCAAATAGTTTTCTTCCCAGCTATCATTCCCGTGGTCCCAAGTTAAGTTTTAGAATCTATTTCCTTCTCCTTAAACAAGCTGCGTTCAATCTCCAAGAGACAAAATAAGATTGGAAGTTAAGGACACGCACACAAGACATATATAAAATTCTCTGAATGTGCAATAAAAGAAGTATTTTGTAAAAAGTTATGGGCAAAATGTACAAGGGCCTAAACCTAGACTTGAAATAGCACCATAACAAATGACCTCAATACTGTCAAGTGCACCTACTTAATAAAAGTTTTAGAACAAGGCACAATACACTTGAAAAAATCTATTGCACTTTAGGAGATTTTTGCCGTTTCCCAATGCCACTGTAGACTAGCTGTTAACTGCTCTGGCCGCAAAGTTAGCGCAGAAATTCCAAGTGGCAGAGGCATTTTTCTGGTGGACAATACTTATCTTTGGCCAGATTTAGCATAAACAGACTATAAATACAATGGAAACCTATGCAACTAAAACTGACTAAAACTGCACTTTAATAGCAGAATTGAAACCTTGTGCAGTTTATGTACATTTCCAACCTCTGTGATCTCAGGTTTGTTTGTTACTCTTCTGGAGCCATTTTACAAAGTCTACAGTAAGCCAGTTTAACATCTCCACGCAGCTTGAACAGAGTAATGTGAATCTGCATTAAAATAAAGCCTGCTGCATAATTCTTCCTGTTCATACCCTCTTGACCAAAAAACATCAACACTAGCATGCGTTATTAGACCAAAAATTCAGTCAGGCCCTTAAGGAGGACCAATCACTGCCATGGTCAGCCATTCTACCATTTCAATTTTATATGGCAGGCATTTTAAAAAGTCTAAATAGATGAATTCTCCTAAAATCTATTTCAAGTTATCAGACCTTTAAACGTTCCCTGTAATGTTCTGCCCACATTTGGCTAGCTCACATTAATGATCTGCCTAAATATTGAAAAAGGAATTGCTGTATTTACTTGCATTAACTTCAAAAACAGTGCTTTTAATGTATGCATGTATCCATACATCATCTCATCATGACTGGAATGGCTTATTAAAGGCTATCAGGTTCTAAGTACCTATCCAGGATAGAGTGAGCAAATCAGAACTTTAACTTAGTACAGTTTTGCCACATTAGAAACTAATTGCATTGATATGCTTCAAGATGTTTTGTTTTTCAAATCTGTAGATACCAAAAGCCCTAATGCAGGCTACCGCATAAGTTTTTCTTTGTAGTATTATGGATGAATCAGTGATTCCTGTTTAAGTTGTATCACACCTGTGTGCCAAGGTTTGATTTTAGCCCAAGTTCAGTAATTTTTATTTTGTCAAAACAATTGATATCTTGAGCATTACTGAGCCAACAGGACATCAAAATAAAAGTTGTCTAAAGTTAAAGGCACAGTACATTAACAAACAAATGATCCTCAGTCACAAAATCATAAATGCAGTTTCTGGGAAGGGATGGGTGGGAGGGGAGTTAATCCTGACTACAGCAATAGAGTCTTCAAAACCACCTTCAAGATAGGGCTACTTGTTCCTTTATTTCCATCTTGTGACCTTGAGCTCCCTTAAAAAAAATTTCAGTGGAGAATCACAGCTGGTAATGTACTGCGAGTTCTTGAAGCTACACAAGGTATAGTCTGGCTAAGTTACATGTGGTTTCCATATTAGCTTGTTTGGTAAGATATCTGCTGCAAGCAGATTCAGTTGCCCCACCAGTCAACCCCCTGGGAGTTATAGTTTCCTCCATATCCATCACTGTTGTAGAAGCCTCCATAACCACCACCTATGAAAGGCAAGAGAAAACGTTGCTTAATTAACCCGCCACAGACTGCACCTTCAAAACAAGACAACAGCCCAGGGCACAGACAAGGTATCAGTTATCTGTTAAAAGGAAACCCACCCAGGAGTAGTGTCAAATGCATACATTATGATGCTGGAAAGACAGGCAGCAATAAATTAAACCTAAGAACTTGCACTAGCCTAAACCCAGGAAGGATGCTGAGACCTTGCCTAACAAGCATCAGCTGACCTCCTACTTAAACTTTGCCTCCAGAAGTTTTTTCCACAAGACAACAAAATTCTGAGTGTGCCGTGAAAGGAGTGTTTTGTAAAAGGTTGTGGGCAACAATATGTGAGGACATAAATCCACACACTTCTATCTGCCTGCCTAGCTTTTCTTACCTCCAAATCCTCTGCTGCCACTTCCTCCAGTGCGGCTGATGGCTGATCGACTGCCACTGAAGTTATTGCTGGCAGAACCGCTACTTGTTCGGTAGTCTCTGGCACCAAATCCTCCACTGAATCTATTGCTGTGTAAAGGAAGAAAATAAAACACTTCTGTAAAGTTGTGGATACTGTAAGCACCACAGAAACAGACTGAAACACCACGTTTCTACAGCTCTAGCTACTAACTTTAGCTGGCCAGAAAGTTCAGTATACTTTATAAGCATCCTTATACTATTTGGAAAGGGCATTCAAGATGGTAAAGGAAAATGCACTGTTTGAACAAGGTCCTGCTGAACTTGGTATGTTACAACAAGAACTGCTTTCTTAGGTCCTGCTAAGACTCGATTCAGTGGCACCTATGCTCCACAGAATTTCCAAATGTATCTCAGTGTTTTAAGCGATGCATTTATGATCACTGTTCATACTGTAGAAAGGACAATTACTTTGTAAGTATATTTCTGAAGGGAAAAAAGGCAACTAGAATTCATGTGGCTGTACAACGTTAACTACATTAAGAAGGACGAGTGGTTTCTCCTCCCACACTGCTAAAACATCGAACAGAACTCTGTATTACCAGCTTACAAAGCATGTTATGTTTCCACAGCAGAAATATTTTACAATTAGCCTCACACTTGCAGTCTAACTCATACCTTTCCCAAATTTATGTCAGGGGGCAGGCATTGCCTTTTCCTAAACACCAGAACAGCTGCTTAAGGTACATCCCTGGCACATGCAGGTATGCATTTCTACTAAGCATTTTGCAAGTGCTCCTCAGTTCTGAAGACAGTTTTGCTAGACCTCATTCTACCTCACCTGTATCTAGCTGTCTGCTTAGGAGGAGAAAAGTCATATGGGTTAACTGCCTTACAATAGCACAGGATAAAAACAGACATCACACCTTCTCATATGCTTAAATCATCGTTCAACTCACTCCTATCTCTTCCTCTGTTTTTTGGTTTGTTTTTTTAATGAAAGCAAGTCACAGAACTGCATGCCTCTCAGGATGGATTAAGCATACTTTTACCCAAAGCTGTGACCATTACCTCTTAGATCGCCCACGGCTACCACCTCCTTTGTGATGCTGTTCATAAGCCATGTTTTCCAGCCAAGATGGTACTTCTTGCTTAGCCTCAACAAGAAGATCAAGCAAGTCCTTGGTGATGTTTACGTTCCTCTCATTGAAGAACGATGTGGCAAGACCTAAAGTAGACATTTGCGATTAGTCTTACACAAACCAAGTACACTACCACACTCCACTTGCAGCTCTGACAAATACCATATCAGATTCCTTCTGGACAAGCTGGAGAACGCTGGAATTACCTGAAGAGAAAGCTGTTTAAGACTGCTATACTGGCACAGCAAGTCACAAAACCCCTGGCTACTTACTGACAGCAGATGTCAAGCTTCCATGTGGTATCACCACAAGCTTTTTAGTAGTTACAAAAGTACTAGCTAAAGGAACTGGTTAGTTTCCACACTGGACAGACAGCAGCAACCAGTTTCTGATCACAGAAGGCAGCACACAGGCTCTTAAGTATTTAGCTGGAATCTGCTACACAATGAATGCTACATCTATCAACTCAGGTATTAAGTGCTATGAAAATGCTACATCATACTTACCAAGGTTTCCTACACGTCCTGTACGGCCAATACGATGTACATATTCCTCAATGTCACTCGGCAAGTCAAAGTTTATGACATGCTTTACATTTGAGATATCCAGTCCTCTTGCTGCTACCTAGGGGTTGAAGGATTACATAAATTCTAAGTAAAATTCTACAGACCAAGTAACATGCTTATTGGCTCAGGCTTCAGAGATTTCACTTACCGCTGTAGCAACAAGAATTGGGCTCTTGCCCGAACGGAACTGGTGCAGTGCTTCCTCTCTGTCTCTTTGAGAGCGATCTCCATGTATACTTGTACAGGCATATCCTTCATGGAACAAGAAGTCCTCAAGAGCATCTGCCCCCTTTTTAGTTTCCACAAACACCAGAGTCAAGGAATCTTTGCCTAAAGAGAATTAAAACACAAGTCAGCAGAAAAGCAGCACAGAACAATAGTTGGTTCCCACGCCTGGTAAAAGGCAGTTTCAGTTCTCTGCTCCTCTTTAGACACTGTAGACCTCCCTCCCCAGAAGAGTTTACATAACAAACCTGACATTTAGCCACTGCAATACATTCACTGCATGTTAAGGAAGTAATTCTCTCATTCACCTACTCCAAGTTCTTATTACTCAAGTCATTTGCCTTATTTATCTGAAACTGGCCTTTTACCTGTGGCACTTAGCAGGTCAAGCAGAAATGATCGTTTGTCTACCTCTTCCACCCATACTACTTTCTGTGTGATATTCTCAGATGTAGAACCTACTCTGCCAACAGCCAGAAAGATATATTCATCAAGGAAGTCACGAGCAAGCATCTAAAAAAACAAACAAACAGAAAAGGAAGAAAGAGACATCACTGTTTTACTCCTTTCAGAAATTCTATTTGGCCTTATGAGCTGTTAAAATATTTGTACTTTTGTAAAGTACCTGGATTTCCTTGGGGAAAGTAGCACTGAACATCATGGTATGGCGAACCCCCTTTGGTGGCATAGTATCTTGTTCAACAATTCGACGAATTTGAGGTTCAAACCCCATATCAAGCATTCTGTCAGCTTCATCAAGCACCAGGTACCTACACAGTAACAGACAAGGTTACTCTTCAGGCATGCAAGATGTGGTCCAGTGCCTGCAGTGGGTTACAAGCTCCCAACTAGATGCTTACACCGTTTGAAAACTTGGAACTTGAAGTGAGATCAGAGAGTTAATGGCACTTAAGAAGTTAGTTTCTAGTTGTCCAGTCATTCACATATGAACAGGAACATTTTACTTACTTGCAGAAATCCAGTCCAATCTTTCCCCTCTCCATCATATCAACCAGTCGTCCTGGAGTTGCTACAAGCAAGTGACATCCACGTTCCAAGTCACGTATCTGCTGACCAATGTCTGCCCCACCGTATACAACACAAGGACGAACTCTGGAACGGTATGCAAACTACAAAGCAAAGTAAGTTAACAACAAGGAAAAAAAAAATTATTTAAGCTATTTTATGTCAATGAACTCCTAGATATACCTTTCTGGCTTCCTCATAGATTTGCACAGCCAGTTCTCTAGTGGGAGCCAAGACCAGTGAGATTGGATATTGTTTACGGCGCCCATATCTTCCATTCTCCTGAAGGAAGAAAAAATAAACAGTTAGAGTAACCATCCCCTGTCAAGAACAAGGGAAATAGAAACAGCTACTGTAAGCTAAATTTTGAAGACAGGTCACCAAATTTACCTTAGTAAGAAATCAAGCTAACCTGAGAGCCAACCTGTTTTAAGCATTGCATCTGAAGACTGCCCAACTACAGTACCAAACATTCAGCTGTTGGTTAGTATGTTCAGAAGTTGCCAAGTAGCTTTATAGCAAGGAAAGGGTCTTTATGACTTATGCAGCAAACAAATATTCAAATAATCTTTTCTCTAAGCTTAGCAACCTTTTGGATAGGACAAAGAAAAGAGATTGTTCCACAGCCTGCATTTTTCAAATTAATGAGAAGTTTGCCTACCAAACCCAAAATAATGACAATGTTAAGCCCAGCTATTGTGTTCAATAACAGATACCAGCATATAGGACAAAAATATGCATTGGTCATAGCTTTTTCAAGACTGGGTATTTAAACACTTGCCTTCATAGCTCTCAAGGCATCACCAGGGCCATCTGCATAGATTTGGCTCAATATTGGTAGAAGAAACGCAGCTGTTTTCCCAGATCCTATTAGGACACAATTTGGTATTATTAATAGTTAATACTGCAGTAGCTGCAAAAATAACTACCATATGTGTATCACTAGCATATTCCCTTTAACATCTGCACTAGAATATGAATACTACCAGCAGGGGTTATCTATAGAAGACCTGCCACTCAGCACCACAAAACTCAGGTGAGAAGTATTTAAGCATTTTTGTCAGAAAGAATATAGTAAACCCAATCAAGTCACACTTAGAGCAGTTGCAAGACACTGCAAGTATTTCAACATACTTTAAACAGAAAGTTGTCCACAAATTGACAAATACAAAACCCTCATCCTACTGAAACAAAGCAGTAAAAAAAAAAAAAGTGTTACTAACTTACCTGTCTGAGCACAGGCCATCAAGTCTCTCTTTTCTTTAATAATAGGTATTGCATGTTTCTGGACTGGAGTAGGACGGGTGTAGCGTGTAAGCTCAATGTTTCCCATAATAATTTCCCCCATGTCAACATCACTGAACTGCAAGATATTTAAAATGAGTAAGATGGGGATCCTTCTCTTCAGCCACAAGGGAACAACATCATTCAATTTAAGTCATGTGTAAATAGCTTTTGTTTCATCTCTTACGTAACTTGAAGCTCGGGAGCAGCTAATTAGAGAGTCTGGCAACTACTTAGTCCAGTCATGTCAGTGAACCTTTTAAGCTAGCCAAGCCTGAAGCACATGCTACACTAGCATCCAACACAATGCCTATGCTTAAGCAACAAACCAGCACCCCTAAGCACCTCTACTTCTGTGTAGGTTTATTGTTTAAGGACAAGTGATACAAAGCGAGCTACCAAGTATTAGCTGAGCAAGCACAAACAACTTCTCACATTTTAGTACACCATATGCAACCTTCCTCTGCAAAACAGTTCAGCTGCAGAAAACCAAAACAGAATTTCCTTTTCTCCCTGAACTTCAAGGCAGCATGGCATGAAGTTTCATGTGCAAAATAGTCACTCAAAAAAAGAAAACCACCACCACCCACACAACAATAAAAACCACCAGAAAACAAAACTTACACTTTCAATATGTGGAGGACAGTTGCTGCCTGTTGCTTCAACAGGAATGTCATCATATTTCTCAAAGTTAATGCCAGTATTGCTTCCTGAAAAGAGCTCTCTAAAAAACAGAGAGAGGTATTTAGTTGCTACACATTATCAGTCGATCAGGTCATGTGAATTTATGCTATTCCATTACTTACTGTTCCAGGCGTTCACTTGGGGGAAGAGGCTTTGACCAGTCATCTTCATCTGATTTGTCAGACCAGCGGCTACCCCCACCACGGTCAAATCTACCAAAGCCACTCCGATCGTAGTCACCACCTCTTCCACGCTCTTCATACCTAAACACAGTAAGGGTATCAGGCCACCATTCCTCAGCAACGGGGTTTTTAGGCATAGAAACACATGCCCAGTGTATTTTATATACACTGTAAACCAATTTGAAATTAGAGTGTATGTACTTGCTTCTTGACCTATGCACTGAAATTAGTCCCATCCATCAGACTAGGTCTTATCATTCCATGTAATAGGTAACTTGTCATGATTTCACAGCTCATGTTTAGCTTGCCCCATTGAACATCATACCAGAATTTTTATCTGGTTAAGTGAAACAAGTGTAAAGTAATCAGTCATCTGCCAGTAAAGCTGCATTTCAAGATGCTTATGCTTTACCATTTTTTATAAGGCAATCCACTTAAAGCTCTTGGAGACCTTGTTCAGTACTTCCCCCCCTTTCTCTGTGCCTCACTTTACATAGGTCTCCCACCAACAAGACAAAACCCTCAAGTGCTGCAGTATGTTCCTTTATTCCCCCACCACCTGACAAAACTGAGTATCTCAATTACATGTCACATTATTTTATAAAGAGGGAGCTCACCTGTATTACTGACTTGGAAAGAAGGTGGAAGAAGTCCTTACCTCAACTGTTTAGTTTTTGGTCTGGTAAATCATGTTTGAGAAAAGTCTGGATACAGGACTAGCGTCAGCTTTACTAGTCGATAAAGGTGACTCTCACCACACTTGTGCATACAACGCATGATGTGTGTAAGACTGATCAAGTAAGGTAGAGAACCTGCAAGAGTCTCACCCAGTTTTATTAACTACACTTTTTAAACAAGGAAAAAAATACTGAAATTAAAAAAAAAAAATTTAAGGAAAAAAAATCCGTTTTGATGTATTCTGTGCTCCCAACAGCTCTTAATGATTGTTCTGAAAGTAGCCATCCTTCTAGCAGTCTTTTTGATGGCTGGTGCTGGCCTACATAGCACGGTTTTTTGAACACATGCAACATTCCCATCCTTGAACTCATGTAGCTTTAAATGCAAGGCATTCTAACACTCTCCTCCCCTCCCAGGTTCCTCCTACCTTATCCTGTTGTTCAGGCTTAGAACTCCAAATTTAACATCAAAATTACAGGTGCACTACTAGAATCAAGACAAACTTTGTATGTACCACCCAGACAAATGAGTACTTGCCTTCCTCCTCTTGATCCATTTCCACGGTCAAAGAAGCTTGGTTTTGCTCCACGGTCAGATCGTGCTCCAAAGCTGATGTAGGCATCCTTGTCCCTACTGGCACTCCAGCCACCACTATCAAAACCTAATAGAGAAAGGCATTTCAGCCATACATTGCATAGTCTAGGCTTTTACAAGAACAACAAAAATATCTGGCCACTACAACTTCACTAGTTTGAAAGGCAGGAAGCCCTCCAAGAATGGAAGATGTACAAGTGTGAAGATTTATTCATCAAGGGACTAAGCATGTCTCATTGTTTATTAGAACTTTCTGAAACCACTCCACTCATGTCCAAGGCATACACTTAATTTTTTAATATTCTGCACCTGCCTCTGCACTAATATGAAAGTTGCCTATTCTGGAAATAGACCTATCACCAGAAACGTTCAGACAGTAAGCCTTGCCAAGCCTAATATACATTCTTAAACTTCCATCACAAATCTTTGATGATGCATTTGAATTTACTTTGAGGTTAACAATGCTTCTGGAGGAGATCAATAAATGGTATTAGTCCTAACACTAGAAATCCTTATAAATGCTAGAATGCTTTGTCATACTGCCAAGTACACAGAGCAAATCTACAGAGACACTAAAACAAATTAACAGCAAGATGCAAAAATAAGGAATACAGGGTTAACAATGAATTACATCCCCAGCACTCTCGCACTCAGCTATAGTAGATACCTACTGAAGTATGTTAAAGAAAAGGACCACGTAGCATACAGGAAGTACATCAGCTTGCCAACACAACAAAGTAGGAAATCTTGGTTTTCCTGATTTTTCAAGGGTTGTGATATAAGCAGGAACACAGAATATAAAGCAGTATTTAACTAAGAACTTAAGAATTCTGATCCAGAGTTCTAACCTTCACAGGTCTGAAAACATGACCCCCAGTCTCAGCTATTGAATTCTGACAGAGAAAGTGAAATAAACAGATAACCAGTGTCACTCCAATTAGTAAACAAGCTTTTGCCAATTCCACAGCACAAACTCAACTCAAGGTCTATGTACTAGATAATAAAAAGGGTTGCTGTAAGCCCTATCGCTCAGAAAAAAACTCCGCTACAATTACCCAGCCTTATTAATATGTTCTCTGCAAGGCATCATTTCCCTTGCTCCACACTTTTATTCAGAAAGAAATTCTACTCCCCAGAATCCAGACATGTGTTAGTCACGAGGGAACTTCAAAAACAAGTGTGACAGCTGTAACTGAAGCAGACAGCAAAAAATTATTCACACATGAAGTTTATTAGCACACAGCATCATGGAATGTTTCAAGATCTCCAAAGTACTTTAAAAAGTATCAGATTTATTTCTCTGACATGAACAGAATGATCATAAGACCACACGAGAATTATCACAAAATTCCTTAAAACATTTTGGCTGGGTTTGGTTTTGGTTGCTTTTGGTTCAGGTTGTTCTTATTTTCCTCTTTCCTTAAGGGAAAGCCCATATAGACTCCATTCAGCATGTGTTTTTCACCAAGGGGTTAAATATGAAGAGTGGTAGAATTATCAGTGCTTTGCCTCAATCTGAATTTGCATTTTATAATGCTCTAACATCAATCATTGTCAGCTTACAGCAAGTTAAGACTCACAGAATTCTGTAAGCTGAAAAAGGCTCCAACATCTACTGCTTCATCTACTACAGATTAAATATCCGGAAGCTGCTTTCAGGAAGTTTGACAACAAAATTACATGGCAACAAGCTTTAGTGTTATCAAGATCATGGAAGCAGAACACTTCAGACCAGGGAGTTCTGCACACTGAGTTCCATACACTGTAGCTTCAAGAGTTGAAAAACAGAACTGCCATTAAGCAACCCTAAGGACCTATTTTTAGGCATGCTTCCGTACTTCGACCAGTTCTGTAATGTCCAGTATACAGGCTAAGATATTAACACTACAATAAGGACAGACCTGCAGGTGTATAGAAAGAATAAGCTGAACGAAGCACTGCAGAGTTTAAGCAGAAACAGTCTAGATCCCTTAGCAGGCTTCCCATCAATACCTACTGGAATCAAGATGCTCAGGCCTTCAGGGAACTAAGAGACTAGCTGTTTTTTTTAAGCGTCAAGCACAATGCCTTAAGCAATTTCTTACTTAGATGCAAATAAGCCTATTGTGCAACTTTAATATGCCTGATACACCATCATCAGCTTCAGAAGAAAGTTGAGAGCCCCAAGCTAAAAACCATAAACCATTCTTTTTCTAAAGAAACAGAAGAGGGAAGTAATTATTTTTCCAAGTTTTTAAATGCAGTTATAGTTCATTAGCACTTTCACAGAAGTCCTTACGGTTTTGACATGTGAACAAGACAATTCTACTGGATTACTGAAATAGTTGTACCAAGTACAGTTTAACTGATGTTTACATAAATAAAAACTATTGGGTTACTACACTTGCAAGTCTGCATGAAGAGTTTTGTTACATGGTCAAATGTCACTACTATCTATTTTGCCAGTTCTGTGATAATGTCTACACTTTGAAACATCTATCTGTTGCTAAAGACTGCAAGGACTGTCAATATACAGTACAGCTTCAACACAGCCAAAGAAGCAATCCTTAATTAACAGAAGCAAACACTACTGTTGTGAAATTACAACTGTACAGGCTTCAAATCAAATCCTATAAAAATAGTGCATCTTGTTACAAGAAGCCATAGGGAGTCTAGCTGTACAGCACTTGAGCATCTTTAGAGCTCTGAAGTTCTGAAATGTTACATCTACCAAGGGAAATCAGCAAACTGTATTCATTCAACAAGCCATGCATAAAACTTCAGTTTCATGATTTGTTTACCTTTTTGCAAGGCAAAGCCTGAAGGCCCAGAAGAACTAGACATGACCACATGTACACTGCAATGTTTGAACTCGGGTCTTGCACAGAAGAAAAAGTGACAGTTCTAGCTATACATAACAGATCATGTAAACTCAAGGTTAGCACTGAAGTACCCCTTTGGTTTAGTATCTTCAAAAATTAAGCTGGAGTTCGGTACAAAAACCCATGTAGAGAAAAAGAAATCTACGAAGAGCAAACATCCACCAGCCAGCTCTGTTTCCCGCTTTTTTGAAACCTGCACATTCCTCGTAGGGCCAGTCAGTCAATTTATTGAAAGAGTGCTCCCATCTGAGGTTAAAGTGATCTGAAACCTCAAGAGCACCCAGTTGCCAAACAGACTTCTACTTTCTCCAAGACATTCAGCTCTGGCAATAGGCTGATCATTTGGTGCTTCAGGGCATGATTTTTTAGGTTAAAAAACAGAACAAAGACCAACCAACCCACACCACACTAGCTTGGACATATGCAAAGGCAAGACAGATTGATCTGTTTCTTCAAATATCATAAACCTGCAGTGGAGCATTTCTGATCCAGACAAATTTAAAAATCACACAGCTCCAGAAGTACTATGAGATCTATCAGCATATACTTCAATATTCTCCTCCCACCCACTCCTAATGGAAAATTCCTTGCAGTATTGAGAAGAAAACCTGTCCAAGTCCACTGCTTTAGAAACATTAAAAAAAACCACAACTTCTCTAAGTTGTAGTTTATCAGAAATTATTTCAGTTCCTTCATTCCAGTAGGTGTGAGAAGTGTTTCTCTATTTACACAAGTCACTAGATATGATAATGCACGCTTAGTATCTGCCATCTCTACAGCTTACAAATTAAACTCAAGATTTACTTCACTGAACTCCACAAATAACAGTTTTCACCATGTCTCACTTAGAAATTTGAGTACAAGATATGAAGGCAATTCCTCAGCACCTGGTCATGTGTTTCATGCACCAGCAGCATCCCACAATTTCCTTCTGCAAGTACTCTTGTGGACTTCCACAAAAACTCCTAAGAAACTAAGTTTTACCTCTTTTATCATGCTCCCTAGTTAACAAAAAGTTGGGTAAAACATCCATTTGCAGTGAAACTGTTCTGTGTGTTCATATAGAAGAGCTGGATACTACAATTCAGTCACTAGCAGAAAAACTGGTACTCCCAAAATGTATTATAATTGATTACAATGCTACTCAAAATGGAAGAGTCCACTTTGCTTCAGTTACATAATGAGATACAGCAAGTATTTTACCAGATTCTGAACTTAAGAGCTTACAAACATAACCTGGTGAAGGAACTAAGAATACCACACTGCAAATGGAAGATTAAGTTGCAGTGCTTTGCACACAACAGTCTTGTATAATCACCTTTTACAATACTGTCAAAGCCTCTGAAACATGATCCTAGAGGTGCAAAAGTAGACCAAAACAAGCATTGCCAGAATCTCCCATACATACCCTGTTTTGAAGCTTCCCTGTTCCGCAAGTGAGGAGGAATGTATCGGCCTTCTGTAGGACACAGAAATGTCACAAGGTTAGTGTCAGCATCTGTTCAAATACTAGTCTTTCCAACAACAGCTTTTCCTCACAGAAAAAAAATATCTGCCTGCCTCACTCTTTAAGGCCTCTTCAAATATGAGTCCTTCACTACAGCATTTAGTATCCTCTCAGAGGACCAACACAGTGAAAATTAAGCTCTTACATGCTCATTTAAGCGTACGTCTTGCTACTTCTTTGACCAAGTCATGCATGCCCTTTATGGATATTACATTGTCTGTGAAAAGAAACTGTCTTCCTAGAATTCACTAACCTTGTGCCAGGTGTTCGAGCAGCGTAAGATTTTCACTGTCATTCAAGCACTGCCACTCATAGCCAGTTGCCTTTCCCCTTGAATTCAACCATTCCTATCAGTTCAGCTCAGATCTAACCAGAAGCCACATACAATTGCCTCTGAATATCATTCTTCATTTACAATCCAGAAGCATCTGTCTCCTACACAACATGAATCATAACGTACCAGGCAAGCTGAATCTGAATTCCTCATATTCCCCCTTCTTGAGGTATATAAGCCTTATGTGTTGAGTTTTATTTAACGAGTTCAACTGTAGCTGGATGTTTGAGAAGACATCAGATTACTACCACCATCAACAGCCTCAGTTGTTTTGACTACAGGCAACAGAAAACCAGACAGTACTGCAACACTAAGGTACCCGAATTTACACAGGCCATACCAACTTAAGTACTCCTATCCTGAAAATACAATGTTTTCAGAGCAGACATAACAAGCAGCCTTTTTCATTTCCACACTGTATACATGTTGGATTCAATTAAGACTTTTCAAAGCATGTACTTACTGTTTGAAGAGCTTCCTTCACCCTGAGAGTCTGAAGAATTCAAGTCTAGACCAGAGAACTAGATAAAAATAAAAGTAACATGTTACAGTGCGAATTTATGACACAGTACAAAAACCCCTATTTAATACCCAGCGCCAAGGGACATGGTTTAGTATCAGTCTTAGTAGAGTTAAGCAATGGTTGGATTCATGACCTTACGTATCTTTTCCAACTGAAACAATTCTAAGAGCAAGCAGTGTTCCCAGAAATTCTGATGCCATGAAGTCTGTTTATAATGCTCACTCTATTTGTTGTGAAGAGAACCAAACCGATAGCTAGCATTCAAGGCTATACCATCTTCAAGCAGTTTTTACACATCAATAAACATGCACCACACAGGCAGTGAGATCAAAAGAGTATCCTACAGGAACCAAATCAAGTATCACAGACTTCTGGTTTGCACACTATATGCAGGCTGAACAGCCATTTAAAACTGCCTTTCAAGTCCACTCGAGTACATTTTGATTGAATTCAATGGATTGAATTCAATTTAATTTCTCTTTCAAGTCTACAGAGACTAGATACAGCCCAAGTAATACCAATTAAATTAGACGCTACCAATATATGACCCAAATGTTTTAGGTCTAACACAACACGGACTCATTTCAGCAGGAAGTCAGTGGCAATTCACAAATCTTAAGCACAACTCATTTCAGGTGTTTGTGTGGCAAAATTCAAAACCGATTTGGCGAAATTATGTTACCTTTAAATATAATTAAATTTCTATGTGAGACCAATTGCATAGAAGTGTATTCCAAGATGACCTAGGTCAACCCAAAGCAAAGATCCCAAGCACTATCCTTGTAGATGTGCTGTCACTTAGAATACTTGAATTCTTGAAAAACTCTCCCATGGCAACCTTCATATCATCCTTTTTAAGGGTACTGCACAAAATACGGTATGTTTTTAGTTAATCCGAGCAGCAACATGGGGCTAAAGGAGGATTTTGATTTGAACTGTCAACATAACCGAAAACCCTATACAAGGTAAGAGTGGCTCTCCAAAGGCAGTCAACAGCAGCGCTGCACAGGTCTCGCACTATACGCCCCCCACTGACTCCACCGTGGCGGCAACAGTTGCCAAAATCTGATCTGGGATGTGGCGCAGCAACGAAGCCCGGCGCGGCCGCCATCTCAGTGCGGCGGTGCAGCCAGCACTGCGGGTTGGGATTTTCGGCGCAGCAGGGAGCAGCCGCAGCCTTCCAGCTAATCCGGCAGCCGGCACCCGTCACGTGCTACCTCGGGGGAGGGGGGGAAGTGGGGGAGGTGGGGTGTGGGTGAGAAAGCTGAGAAGCAGCAGGGGGGTAGGGGAGGACCGGCTCCCTGACCTACTTTGCCTAAGACTCCAAAGCAGTGCCCACTCGAAGCCTAGAAGCTGCTGAAGACTATCACTACGCTGCCACGCCAGCTGCCCGCCGCGGCCTCGCTACAACGGAGAAGCTTCTTCCCGCCTCCCCAGCCCCCTTTTCCAGGGATTAGATAACCATCTATCCCCCCCCCCCACATTGGGCAGCGGCATGCGCCCGACTCCGCCCAGAGGTGGCCAAGGGGAAGGGGGGGGGGGGGCGGGGTGGAAGACGTAGGTAGCAGGAAGAAAGACGAAAAATATAACATGGAGGAACCAAAAAAAAAAAAAAAATCCACCAGAAAAACAAACAACAACCCACAAACAGCCAAAAAAACACCCACAAACTGGGGAGGTAGGGGAAAGGTAACAACATCGCGGGCCCGTCCGCCGCCCGGACAGATGCCGTCTAAGGCGCTGCTCGCCCAGGCCCAACTGCGTCACGGGGGCCCACTTGCACATTGCAGGAAAGAGCGGGAAAGGCTGCGGCCGGGCCCTGCTGACGCAGCTCGAACAAAGGCAGCCGCCAGCGCCCCCTTCCCCGGGGATGGGGGCGCCAACACAAAGCGCTGTCCTTCCCCACCCCCTGCCTCGCCCCATCACAGGCACAATGGCCGCCATTATCGTGTCTTTCTCCCCGTCCCCCCTCCTCCACACACCCCCACTCCCCCCCCACCCCGCGCGCTGCCGTTCCTAGCCGCCGCCGCCAGGGGTCCTAGCGGCCAACACTACCATCGCCGCTCGACGCCACACAAAAGCCGGGCCTGGAGCGTGGCGAGGAGGCCGTGGGGGCAGGCGCAAATTCCGGCTTGGGCGCCTGGGCGGCAGTTGGTTTTCCCGTTCTTCCCCGTGCCCCTCACCCCCCTCCCTGCCACGGCAGTAGGAAGCCCCCGCGAGAGGAAACCGGACGCAAGACCATCGCACATTGTAAACTGCGCAACAACTGCATACGCCACAAACGGGACGCGTCGGGGGACGGAGAGGGACCACAAAGCTGTGCGAAGGGTGGAGTTGCTGCGGGGGAAAAAAAAGAAAACACGCGGGGGGAGGGGGGGGGGAAGAGGAAGGAGGTGGTAGAAGTCATGGGGCAACAGCCGAGAACTGAGAAGCGAAGCAAGTCCTACACCAGGAACCTCGACCGTTCATCCCGCAATCTCTACCCGACGCACTCAGGAGACTACTCGGCGCCCCTCCCCACCCGCCGCTACACTCCGATTAACGGAGCGGCCTATTCTCTCCCCTCCCCCCCGCCCGCATTCCAGAGCTAGCTCCTCACCTGCTGGTCTAGACTGAGGGCATTTTCTACCGCCACATGACTCATAACGAGAGATCGTATCGGGCTGTCCCGCTCTGCCTCGAGAAATTCGGATTCGCTTGGTTGGGACCTTGCCGCTACTGCCGCCTGTCCACCGCAAATCGCTTTCCTGACTGAGCACCCCCCGCCTCGGCCCCGGCCTTTATATAGTCCCCGCCCCCCGCCTGCCCGGCGGCGCACGCTGACTTCAGCGCGCACGCTACCGCCCTTGCCCGAGTGTTCCCTTCCCCCCGCCTCCTGCTGCCAGGCGCTATCGCGAGAAGAACCGACTGCGCTGTGCCGTCGAGGAAGGACTATCGCGAGACTGGTACTGGCTTCCGCAGCTCAACCCGCGGTGAAGGACGGTCTGGAGGTGTCGCGAGACTTCGTACGCCTGCCCCACGCAGCACCCACTAGGCCTCCCGGGCTTTGCTGGCAGTACCGCGAGGTTTCCCCTTTTCCAGCGGCCTGCTTTCTGCCGGGAAAAAGGGGCCTCAAGGTCTCGCGAGATTACGCCCCCACCGCCCTCACCTATTGTTCGGCGTGCTCGCGAGAGTGCCCGATCTGGCGCGCGACTGAGGGGTCTCTAGAAGGAGTCGGATTCTAGGTCACGTGGGCGGATCGGCCGGTGCCTGCCGCCATCTTGTGCGCTTCCGCCAGCACAGTGGCGTAGGTTCTAATGGAGGTGCGGCGAGCCCCGCAGTGCGGGTCTACAGCTCAGCGAGGGAATCGGGGGGATGCTAGTAGTGGGGCGCTCTGTGAGCCGCCCGGCTTCGGTGTCATCTGGAGTGGAAACTGGAACTATGGTCAACGAGGGAGGTGCTGGGGGCCGCTTCAGCCACAAATAAGCTTCCTGCTTGGGCACACCCCCACCCCGTCACTCCAAAGTTCCCTTCACGGTGCTTTTGCAGGGAAGGGACTCGGGCTTCTTCCCTTTACAGGCCCCACTTTATCCTAGTACAAGTTCTACATGCTTCCTGAGAGCTGCTGTCATCCAGTTTGGACCACCACAGCTCAGCTGCTCTCAACATAGATGGTTCTGGATGGATTTAGGGGGCTATTAAATGGTACACTGTGCCTACTGTCCATTGGCACATCACTGTGGGCCACTCATTGCAACATAACTGGAACTGATGGTCAACACTAGACACTTACTGCAGATACTCATCATCTTATTCCCAAAGCCATCTTTAGCCATGAAATTTCAGATGCCAAAGGTCATCCCTATTTTCCCTGACAGTTTTACAAAGCTATTACATCCACAAAAAGCCTCACCTTGGACTCATTTAAGAACTTATGTTTACTACTGGACTGGGAAATACCCATCAAATAATATGCATTAAGCTACCTGTCACTTGTCAAAAAAGAGAACCACCTTCATACCCTTACATCACATCACAGCCTGCTGACACAGAAAATACTAGAGCCATTTCCTTGAATTTGGGTCAGTAAAAGTACTGACAACCTACAGGATCAGGATACCTCCAAGACTATTAAGCCACAAAAAAAGGATATGGGGTTTAGTGGTCCTTGATGGACACATTCCTTCATTTCCCTCCTTGGGTTCCTGCCTCTTCCAACAAGTATAAGGAAGATTTGTACTCCAGAAGGAGGGGTAGATTGTGTGATTCAAAAGCACAACAAATCTTTGTTACAGTAGTCACACATAAAGCCGTAATGCTTCCATAATGCTCCTTCAGACAGCTGCAGCTCTGGAGTCAAAGGTTTATACTTGTATTTCTTCCCCAGGTGCACCTATTTATATTAAATGCATGCAGGTATTTCCAGTAAGGCTGCCTGGACAGACATTTTGGGGTTTTGAAAGCAAATTTCAAATAAATCTTTTAATTCCTTTTCTTCTTAAAACTTTGTGGATAATTCTAAGTTGTAAACAATTCTGCAATGTTTAGATCCCTACAATGTCTACAACGCTTTTGTAAAGAAGAGCATTGTTTGGTATAATTCATATGCTCTAGGAAATTACATTAATGACTGCTTTTTCACTCTACAGCATTTAAAAGTATCACAGTCATTTATTTCCTTGTCCTACAGTTAGGAAAGCCAGTGGGCCCTCATGCCTCCCTGGCAGATGAGTAGGGAGTCATACTGTGTCACACTGGCAGCATGCTTCAGGGTAGTGCACCCATGGGAGAGCAAATTACAAAGTTGGAGTCTTCTGCTGCAGGCACAGAAGTAGTCTCATTGTTTGGGGAACTCAGTTTTCCCTTTGTTATTAAGTTGCCATTTGCATTAGCAGAACTATGTATTCTCAGTTTCACTTTTTATTCTGTTGACTCAGAGACAATTTGCTGGAGGAAGTTGGGAAGCTAATGAGTACTTGAGTCAAGCATTAACTAACACTGGAGTCCTGTGGCAGCTCAGGCTGGGTGCCTCCTGTTCCTCCCACATCAGTTACACCTCCAGTGTCCCGAGTGCCCAACCCAGCACGGTGGACACAGGAAACAGAGTATTTCATACCCATAAATCCTGCTCCCTATAAATCCATCTGCAAAGTCATTCTCTTCCTCTTCCTTCCCCCTCTGCTCCCGAGGGAGATGCTCCCTATTGGGTAAGGGTGGGGGAGTATCTCAAGGCCTCTTAGGCCTGGCTGGGCCTAATGCCAGGAGGAGAAGTGGGGGGGAGGAGGGGGAGGGAAGAAAGATCCTGGGGGGGTTTGGGTATACCCTCAGGTGGGGAGAAGGGAAGTGTTGGGAGGCTTTTGGGTGTGCTACAGGGGACTCTGTATGCTTTGGGATTCTTTTGTCACTGTGCTTGTAGCTTCTGTAAAACACTTAACTGCTTTCCATGTAAACTTTCCATCACTTTTCAATCCATTTGTATCATTCTTTTGCCCCTCTCAGGGGCAAGAGAGGATCTGCCTGTCCCCAAACCAGGACAAGTCCTCACAAATCCTGGTCATGGTCACAGTCAGTAAGTTTTTACTGATGGACTCAAAATCTGACACTTCTGGGTGCTTGGATGCTCAGTTCTTAAATCCTATCACAATTACCAAATTTGACTCATCTGGTAGGCTTTCTGAAAGGCTGCGATCTTAGCCTCAAAATAGCTAGAGACACAGCATTCTGAGTATTGACAAGAGAGCTGCTGTGCATTAGGAAACTGCCAGCAAGCAGTAAAATTCAACACTGTTTAGGAAGTTGTAGCTGCCTTTTAGAATACTTTTATCCAAAGCTGATAGATGCTGGCCTTGTGTATTCAAGTTTCCTTATCTGTTTTGAACCTATCAACAGGTCATACGATACTAGCCATCTTAACAAGCACAACTATGGGCTTACTTCTAAGGGAAAGGAAGTAAGGCAACTCTGACTTGGGCCCTGAAATCCAAAGTGTGATAAAAAAATAAATCCTAGCAGGGATGGAATTCTCAGGTTGTAGTAGTGAAAACTACAGAGCTAGCTATGAGACTTGATACCATATTTTCGTGATCCTTTCATATTGCAAGCTGGCAAGACAATTAGAAAAAAAAAATACAAAGCTAATGTCCAGCCACAAATTAGACTTGAAAAAGTGGTGGTGTTTATCTCTCAGTAAAATTGGATATCTGCCTTTAACAGCAGAAATTTTAAATGCTGCATCTAATCAGTTCCCAAATTTCTGGGGATATTTTTAGGCATCAAAAGGCAGAGCCTTGCTGATCAGGATGAATAACATGAAAAGAACAACCATCTGCAAACATTGATATACTGTTACTGAAGCCTGAGCTACAAGGTCTGCATTTCCTTACAGCAGCACTCTTTGGACCAATGAATAACATTTTATTAATGTAAATTAAAGCAATTTATGTGGCAGGGTAAATTTATTTTTTTTAAAGGGCATTTTTAATGCTGGCACCCTGCTTTCAACTTCCAAACAAAACCAAGCTTGTTGCATTGGATTGTCTTCCCAGGTTCCTCACAGCTGGGAGGCTGTCGTTCTTCAGACCTTTCTCTCAGCAGCCGTACTGGTGTAGTCATTTCCCAGAACTTGTCATTTGTTCCTGTCCTCAAGGTGTCCCCTTGGCTGTCACAGTCTAGCTGTTAGTGATGCCAGTCCATGCAGTGAATGAAGGAACTGCTCTGAGTTTAAAATAACTCTCTCTGTTTGTAGGGATAAGGGGAAACAAACAACCAACAAAAAAACAAACCCCTGCCTAAGTGAACTCTCTGCCCAGGCTGTCTGTGGGATACTGGTTCATAGTCAATGAGGTTCTTCAATTTAGTGAGTATTTCCCACCATACATGCCTTAGTGTGCAGGGGTGAAGCCAGTGCACTTAAACCAGGCATTTCTTTCACTGGCATGGCCAGGTTACATAGTACCTACCTCACACTGCATCCCCTACTCATTTCAGCCTCTCAAATAAACTGGTGGGGAGAGGATGTTTTTCACCTGGATAAGCCCTTCAGTCTGGTTTGGGTGGCTACTGAAATGACTGTGCCAGTCCAACAAGGGCTGAGCAGCTGGCCCCAGGCAAGGGAGACAGAGCCTGCAGCTGCTGCAGCCAGCATTGCTGTTGAAAGAGCTTCTACAGAGCTGCAGGCCTCCTTTTCCAGGTGGACAGGGGCAGAAGAGGAGAGCAGAGGATGCACACCCACATTTTCTCAGGGCAGCAGTGCGCTGGGGTGCTCATTACAGAAATGCTGGAACTCAATGAGGAATCTCAGGAAAATCTGGGCAAAGTTTTCTGCCACCTGTAGAATCACATTAGTTATTTTAGCTAAAACATGCACATGTCTCTGTTCTGGTACTAAATCTTAATCTAAGGATTAAATTGTACCTAGACAACATTTGAAAGAATATTTACAGAATTTTCCACTATGCTGCAACATGTTGTTCTATT
The DNA here is from genome assembly GCF_014839835.1 of Dryobates pubescens. Lineage (NCBI taxonomy): Eukaryota > Metazoa > Chordata > Aves > Piciformes > Picidae > Dryobates > Dryobates pubescens. Next base: position 14,815,339 of record NC_071623.1, on the reverse strand, counting down.
ACTGCCTATACTGACTACACCTCTACCCTAAGTCTTAGAGAGGACGTTATGCCTTTAACTTACATGAAGAATTAAAAGGCAATCTTCTTAAGAGCTCCTCTGTTCTTTGTCTAGGGTATTGCCACCCAAGACTTGCTGGCTCCCCTTCCCTTATCTCTGCATGCTCCCAGACTGGTAGAGGTTGTGTGCTTGAAATCTGCAGCTAAATTTTAAAGGCATAGCCTGAAACTACCACAGGCTGCTAGAAGGTACATCATTGATTGTGGGGGTCTTGATGAAGAGCAGATTCATGACGATTCTCTGAAAAGGTGTCTGGAGCATGTTTGAAGACTTCAAAGACATTCACAGCTTGTCCTGAAAAGCCACAAAAGACTGTTTACAGAAAGCAGAGACTCTTTACAGAAAGGGGAGACAGAATCAGAAACATTTATAAGCTGTGACTCTGGAATAGGGATACACAGAGAGGATTTGACCATTTCAAACATGTTCACTCAAGTCCTTCTCTTTTTTGTTTTTCTTTTTTTCTTGTCTCTTTTCTTTTTTAATTAAATTTAGGCTTGGGTTTTGTTTTGTTTTGTTTTTTCTCTGTAATGATTTAGTGACAACAGCAAGTAGTCACCTGCTTCTGTGGAAACTGAGGAAGAGCAAACATATTTTTGTCCTTTTTCTATTAAACTAGGATCAGACCCAGGGAAGAGTGAGACAATGAATTTTACATAGGAGATAATTGTTAAGCTGGGGTCAGGGCCCAGAAGCTAGTGACCTGAGTGCCACCCAAAGGTGACACTGAAATGGCAGCAGAGGGGAGCAAGAATATGGGTAAAGGGGTGAGAGACAAACAAAAGGAAGTTCCCTTTTGAGGTAAGAGTAAGCAGACTAGCAAAGATACACCCATGCTGCTTGCTGTGAGCCTACAATGTTATGTGCTTGACCCAAGAAAGGACTGGCTTAGTGTCTTATAAAGGCTGCCTCGCTCACCTGGGTCCAGAGCAACTGTAGTACTGCAGCCTTACCTGCCCTCTCTCCTAGCTCAGCCCCTGTATGTACAGCTGCTGAAGTCACTGACCTGTGGTCTGAAGAGAGCTATGCTGAGTCCAGTCTAGCAGGGACTGCTGCTGCTACTAGATAATACCCAGACCAGATCCAGATGAAATATTCACCCCTTCACTTCCAGCTTCTGGACCATGTCAGAGCTAAACATCCCTGCTATGCCACTCTACTGTTCACCTCTCTTGGCTGTGGAGGATTTTCCCTGGACACACTGCAGATATGGGATGGGGCAGATAGGTCCTGTGGTTTCAAGGAATGGCCTTGGCAGCCCTCTACCCTCTTGTGTCAATGGGTTTGACTTCTGCTGTCAGGTGTGGACACCTGGCAAGCTTTGACTTTTGCAGACCATGGTTGTGCAATGTGGTATGGCTGCCAGGAGTGTTTGGGTTAAGCAGCAGTGGCCTCAGCTATCTGAGGAATGCCCATGGTTGCTAGTACCCCTTACTAAGTGAGAGAGATATTTTTAAGTATTAAATATTGTTACTGAGAAGCAGCACTAACTGAGTGCTCCAGCTTGCGCACTGTCAGACCATATTGTTTTTTTTTCTTTGGCTTGGATTTGTGGAGGATAAAAGGAGAGCAGGTTTTGAACAAAATGGCAAGGGTTGTTGTCCTGAGTGGAAGAACAAACAGAAAAAAAGATGGAAGTTCTTTGAACATTGAAAAGTTCTGAGTTGGGCTCTTTTTTTTTTCTTTTCCCCCCATCCTTAGATTCCTTACTAGCTTGTATTAGAAAAACCTTAGTCACTTTTCTCTCTCTGCATTCAGATCTCTCCTTCATCGCCGCTGGACTCCAAATTACACTGCCTCCTTCTCTCACTCTCCCAGTTTATGCACTGCCTCTGTCTTCCCAAATACTCTTTTCTATGTTTGAATTAGATTAAGGGCTTGCCTGCACAGGAAAGTTGCACTACAATTAATTTGCAGTTTGCTTTAAAGAAATTGTGTTAAAGCTGGGCAGAAGGTGATGTGGATACCCTGGTATTCCTCTGCAGGAATACAAATGGCTTCTTTCAGGTTAGAGCAGGTCAATCAGGAAAAGGAAGAACTTACAAAGTAATTAATTTCCTACAGCAGAACAAAGAGCGGCCAGCAGCTTCTACATATTGTGTTCTCCAAATGGGAAGAAAGGTTGGGGGGTATGGTCTTGACCTCAGCAGAAGCCACAATCTGCAGGACAGAGGTAACAAAGCACGAGCTAGCTAGTCCCACTTCTGCCACCATTACTTTCTGGCAAGTGCTGCGAAGCAGGCTGTTGCATGCTGTAGCAGCTGCCTTTTTCTTACGCAAAGCAGCCTGGGTCCACACACTCACAGAGCAGGAGTAGAGACTGCTGCCTCTCTGCATGGTATTGGCTTCCACTGCATTCCTACAGGTATTAAAAATTAGCCCTTTGTCAAAAAGTTACAGTATGACCTAGCTCGATAGGGAAAAGTCATGTCTGTCTGTCTGCTGCCCCTCGTTGGACACTGCATGCATGCCCGGCACTAACTGCATTGGTTTACAAGCAGATTGTCATTTGATGAGTGTGCATTTCTCTTGTAGGCAAGCTCAGGGTAACAAAAAGTGAAGACAGAAGAATAGAGACGTATAGCAGCAAGAAGAAATCTTGGGTGCTGTGCATTCTGGTTGCGAACTGGTTTGAACTGGTAAGCTCGTAATTACGTAAATCCAAAGAGGCACCCAGACAAGATGGCTCCTATATTAAGCAGCATTAGTATTAGACTTTGAAGAAGGCACTAATGCATCTTACTTTGTTCTGTAAACCTTTTGCAGTTACCATTTCTAAACACCAAATGTCACTTTCATGTCACGTTAGAATCTGTTCTGAAAAACCTCTTTAGATAGTTACTGACCAAACACTAGGGAGATGACAGCTCAAAAATGCCTGTGGGATTGTCAGGGTCCTGAAGGCACCACCATCCCTGAATGCCCCATGTCAGCCCCACAGCCCAGGTGTGGGAATGCCAGTTATGAACGGTGTGAGCAATCTGGCAGTTCAGGCCTAAGAGCCTGACATGGTGGTAGGCCATGCTCAGCACAAGGGCAGAGCCAGCTACCAGTATGCCAAAACAGTGCTGTGCCTGCAGCACTGTGACTAAAACAAGAGGCTCGTAGCTAGAAACATAGTGAGTTATCTCGGGACAACAGGACATGCACCTGCATCAGCAAACCTCATGTGTCATCCATAGTTGGACCAATAATCTACAATAGTGTGATGTGTGGTCACTCATAGGGGACCAATGAGTCCATGCCAACAAGGCACACCAAGGTTATATCAATTGTAGCAGTTTCCTTGCTACGCACTTCTTTTTCTGCCTGTCCTGTCTCCTCTCCTTCCATGCTTTACTGTGCCATGCTTTCACCACAGGCCTGAGCCATAGGCCTGCAATACTGGAACAATGAAGGATCAGTACCAATCATATTGGTCAGCTGTATTGATTCCAAGAACCTCCGTCATAGCCATATCTGGCTAAACCCAGGACCCTGTATCACCTCCCTGCAGCTATCAGCCCCTGCCCCAGTGATGCCACAGCAGAGCTCATCTCCAGCTCCCTGCAGCTCTGCCTTGCCTGGCCATGGGCCCTGCTCAGCCTTGGCTGTCCCCAAGCTGAGGAGGTGTCTGGTGCCCAGTGCTTGGGACTGAGGTCTTGTACCCCCAGCTGTTCCTGCCTGGGGAATGAGACAAGCCTAGGCTCCCAGGCTCTGCTCTGATGTCCTGGAACAAAGGAATGGAAGCAGTGTAGAGACTTGTAATACAAAGGTTCATATAGTTGTGAATGGAGGAAGGGGAAGCCCTGTGTGTGGAGGCACCAGCCAGGAGCATTAGACTGAGGAAAGACTCTCTGAATAGCCTGTGTTAAAGACACCCAGATTAGCAGGTCATCAAGACAACAGGGCATCTACTTGCTGTTTTACAAGAGGTGACTCTCAGAGTTGGGAGAGGATGGAGATACTGCCAGTTCCAAAAAGATATCCAAGCCCTGTGCATGGTCACCATTCCAAGAGACATGAGGAGGATTTGATAGTTGGCATCCCTTGTTCTCCATGGCATCTCAACAGATTCTGGACCTGTTATCTGAGTATAATCTTCATGTTGATTTTGAATGGATGGCTCCAATATACTGACCTGGTGCCTGGTGGTTGCACTTTTGAGTGTGAGAGTGTGGCTAAGTGAAACCTGGTTTATTTTAAATGCAACCACTGTATCTCTGATACAGTGTTAGAACAGGGTTTCCTACAGAGGAACAAGGAGTAGTAAATAGGAGCACCTAGCTGCCTAATCTTCCAGTCATATCTGGAAACACCAAACAAACAAAGAAGTCAGAAGAAAAGAGAATTTTTTGTCTAGATGGATTCTTCAAAGACCATCCTGTCCCTTTTGCTCATTTTGGTCAGCAATGTAGCTGGAGCTCTGGCTCACTTCGTTGTAAAAGGGTTAGCTCAGTTTCAGTTGGCACATTGCAACCTTTCCACTTAACAAATCATAAAAGGTAAAGGGGTTTTGAGGCATCTAGTCCATCACACTGCTCTAAGGCTAAATATACTCTTGGGGGATGATCATCAGACTGGATCTGCAGCACACTGACTGCATCCCAAAACTGAGGAAGTGCTCCCAACTTAGGTGGCAACTGGCCTCTCCTATGAGGCAGAGCACCAAGTTCTCTTCCTGTCACCACAGCCACTGCTCCTCAGCTGTGAGGGAGGAACCCCTGCTTCCCGCTGAGACTGAGAATCTGCTTATCAAGGCAAGTGCTCCCAGCTCCTTTCAGACAACCAAGGACACAGTGAGGTTGTAACCCTCCCAGCCCTTTCAGAGGCAGCTGGCTGAGTGCCTGCAAGGAAGCAGGTTCTCTGTGAGACAGCATGTCCTGCTGACATCCCTGTTGTCTAAAAGACGTCATGCTGCTGCTGTTTGGCTCCCAAGTGGCTGCATGGCTTGTAGCTGCATGCCACCTCACTTTGGAGTAACTTAAGTCACCTTGTATTTTAAGCTCATTGCTTTTTAGGCTATTCATAATAAGCAGGAAAAGTAGTTGATTTCCTTCCTCTTTGCACTTGTTTTTTGTATATTTATGTGCTGCTATTTTGCCTCTCCTCAGACTTCACTTCTTGAGACTAATTATTTTTCATTATGCCTTATAGTTCAACATATAACATTAAATGAATAGAGTTCATGACATGATCTGGACTAACAGGCATGAAAATGGAGACTTCTGTCTTCACAGATTAAATACCACAGTGGTAGGAGCAGTGAGAACTCCATACCTAACTTGTGATCTGGAACATCTCTAGAGGCAAGAAGATAATGGCATGATGAAATTTAGCTAAGTGTTTCAGATTTCCTCTTCTATCAGTAGCCTCTCAGCTGTTTCAGGCTGCTAGAATTCACTTGTGCCAGTGTACACTTGTGTAGTGTTTTTGTGATACAAACAAAACACTGCAATAACAACCAACTCATTTCACATAAATTACCAGCCTTGTGGAGGCAGAGCATTCAGGTAGGTTTCCTCTGATCAGCTGTAGATGGTTACATGGAAGGCTCCCCAGCTAAGCTCATCACCTCAGGCCTCTGCTGCAGAGGAGAAAAAGATGTTCTGAGGTCATGAATCATCACATCCTAAGGTAAATATTTTAGAAAGATCAGATAAGACATATCTTTAAAGTGCCTATGGGGTAACAGGCTTAGACAAAGAGAAGCTGTAGACATCTAAAATTAGGCGATCTGAATCTCGCCTGTGGAGTCCATCAAGCTGGTCATGCACAGGTCAAAAGCCCTACTTCCTGTGGCACGTTTTCAAAGGACACTTGCTGCCTTTTTGAATGTACAGCCACCTCAAAACAGCCAGATGTGATGGCTGCAGAGTGTCATATGAGGGTCTTCCACCAAATGGCTAAATAGCATTAATGCTTTTCAAAATAATAAAAAAAGAGAATTCCTTCTTTTTTAGTTTAGTGTTTATTTTTTTTTCCCCCAGAACAGGAATAGTTGTTTTTCTAATTCTGCTTATACCAGCATCTGGAGTTGGAAAAGCAAATGCTTGGCTTAGGAAGCACTGATGTCCATCTTGGCCAAAATAATTACATTCTGCAGAGGGGCAATTTTAGGTTGATTCATCTGGTACAGATGATCTGTAAAGATTTACCTTGCAGAATCTTTGGAAAATACTTACTTCAAAAATACTACTACCATAGAATTTTCTACTCCTCTCCTCCTCCACTCATTCTTTAGCTAATAGTTTGTAATTAAGGAAGAAGGTTCTCTTGATACCACAGCCCATCTCTGACCCACTTCAGTGCAAATGCATACATAACCACTTGTTTGTTTGTACTTCTACAGGTGTTGGTGCTGGGCTGTGGTTAAAGTTTCATAATGGAAAAGCTGACAGGCAGTTAATTAATCCATGAGTCATATTTCGTAATAGCCTAAAGGTCTCTGATGTTCAACCTTCATTTGATACCCTTGCCATCAGGGAGTTATGCATAACCCATCTTAAGAACATTCTTTATATAGATGACTGCATGCTGCCCTTTTATACCTGCAAGAATGGGCATTGCATTTCCTGAACCAGCAAAGTTTTCTGTTGCCATTTCCACCCCTCTCTCACTGTGAGTCTTTTTGCAGGGCTGCAGAGGTGCACCGCAGGAAACTCACCCAAGGAATGAGAACAGTGCAAATCTCTTTGCTTAGTTTAAGTCCCCTGAAGGGCCTAGCTGAAAGGTGCAGTGGTGGGCAGCTTCTTTTTTGATTCTACTCACCCTAAACCTTCTAAAGAGATTACTGATTTCAGTTCCAGGAATAAAAATACTAGTGGAACTACCAGTACTAACAGAGCTCTGCTGATTTCACCTGTGCATGGCTCACTTCTGCTTAAGGCAAGCCAGACACACAGAGTAAGACATCCTTTTGTCAGACCATCCCAATCAGAAATCACAGCATTGCTGACACCAGCAGAGTTGAGGCAGCATTAGCAATGCCAAGGAGGACTTTACATGGAGAGTGTTCATCTCGAGTATCTACTCTAGCCAAAGGATGAAAAATCAACACACTGCTTATCGGGATGTCATAACATTGTTGTCTTTTGGGAGTTTTCCTCCCTCAGAGGCAGCAAAGGATGTTGGCATTGCTGCTGTTTCCAAAGCAAAAATAGGGCAGATGAGTGACTTCAGTGACTGCATGTGAAGTTTACATACCATGACTCATAAAGAAACCTAAACAAAATCCCAGCATGTCATTAAAGCTGGAATATGTTTTCCATAACAAACTCTTCTAGGTTTAGTTTGGCTTCTTTTTCACAGCTGTAGAGTATCTCGGGGATATGAACTCTTTGACATTATGGGTTAGAAAGTTCTGGTATTCATGAGGGGGCTGAGTGTAAAACACAGCAGAATGTTATCTTGAACTAGAACTAGGTGATCCTTGAGGTCCTTTCCAAACCTCACAATTCTATGATTCTATGATCTTATTTTTTGAACACACTGTGGCACAACTTTTACAGCAGTGCCAAATGCTAAAGAACGATGAGAGCAGCTGAGGAGACGAAAGAAGAAACTTGAGAAGAGTTGTTTCCCAAACTTTAGGCTGTCTTTTTAAGAAACTCTGCCATTGCCAAATTACTATTTTATAACTGTGTCTTAAGATCCCAGCAGACACCATGAGTAATGTACATGTAGCATGTGAGTTGCCTGCTGTATATGGGAAAATGCACAGTGAGAGTCTGGCACAGCAGGAGAGAGAAGATGCCCAGTCTGACTGTAGGCACCAGTGAGGAGGTTAGTCATCCTGCTGAGTCAACAGGACATACATGCACCTCCAAAAGGTTCTTCTGCCTACTTGTCATCTAACTTTAGACAGCTAGTTATGTGGTATGAGCCTCTAATGATAGGTTCATATGCATGCTCACTTATATTTATGCATGAAATTCATCTTGCAGGGCTGATCTGGATTACTGATCCAAGTCTCATCTGGAGTAAATTTGGTGTTATACTGGGTTGGTTTTTAGGGCTCTCCTTGCAGCCCTTCTCAAGCAAATGCAGAAGGTGAGAAAAGGCCAAACAAAGGTCTCAACCAGATTGATGTTTGTAAAAATCTAGCATCAGAAGCAAGGCAGAAGTGTGTGAATTCTGGAAAGGAGGTTCCTGAAAAGGGTCTGGGAGAAGGAAAAGGATTATGAAGCAGATGTATCCACCCCTCTGTCAGCAGTTCTACCTCTTCACTCACCTCTGACTTCCACTCACATAGGAGCTGATTCTTTGGTGGTAGTTTAATAGTGATAGTTAATGCTCCTGTATTTATACAGGTCTGTCTCTAAAATTTTCTATCTAGTCACTCACAAATTTCCATGCATCTAGATAGTTCCAATGAACAGGAAGAGCTAGAGTTTTTCCACCTTCATAACCAGCTTTCCAAAAAGCCATCACCCAAAGTTGGATAAACATGCAGCTATCATTCTCACACTCCAGGCAAAATGACAATATAGCTAGAATCAGAAATTTCATCAGAGCGTTTGTTCTGATGTGGTACTAATTATATGACTAGTACTGAGGTAAGCCTGTCAGCGTAGCTTAGACTCTAGCAGCTTTAGCTTTGGAGGACTTTTCAATTGTTCAACTGCTACTTTGCTCCACCATTTCAAGCCACAACCTTGTAGTGTCATCTTCACTAAAAGATTTTTGTGGCCGTCATTTAGGGTCCCTGAAAGAAGGGCTCAGCTACCCAAATCCTACTGGCAGAGTAAGGCTGTTCAAATAAATGTGAGATAATAAAATGTGTTACAGAAATATACAATTCTTGTCTGATGATCTGAGGCATTATTGTCTGTAATTAAATGTTAAATTACAGGGATATCATTACCTGACATGTTTCTCTCTTTCCCACAGAATGGCTGGAACTGAAAATGAATAAAAGAAGATAGACTTTTCCAGTTCTTTGTTTAGTTCCCCTGACTTATTTTCAGCTTTGACAGTGCTTCTCACGCTCTCAGTTTCACTGCTTCCTCTCTCTTTTCTGGTTCCTTAAATTTGCACAGAGCCTTTGATGCTTCATCAGGGCAAGGTAGAGCACAGGGAAGAAACCCTGAAGAGCTGTGACAAAAGGGCAGGCGTTGCCCCAGGGATTCATGTACTGAAACATCTTTAAAATTCTTCTGCAAAACTGACTAGTTGGGAGTTGACATTATCCTTTTAAGAACAGTTTATGTTAAGAAATCCTGGTTAGTCTCATGAGCAAGTTTTGGCTAAGCACAAGTGCTAATGACTTCTTTGAAATGAAAAACAACTCTAAAGACAAAAATAGCTAGTACTGAAATCTCTCACAGTCAGTATTTACAATTTCTGTGATCTCTTATCCAGAATTACAATGATTACTGCTATGCCAGCAGAACTTACCACTTTGTGGGTTTGTCTTTAATGCTGTAATTAAACCCAAGATGATTTTCATGGGCCCAGAATGATTTGTAATTCTTGTGACATTGCTGTCTTTTAAGTGGCCTTACATAAGTTGTAATCTTCACTGACCTAAGTTTGCAGACACTTTTTATATCATAGAGTCATACAATGGCTTAGGTTGGAAGGGACGTTAGAGATCATCCACTCCAACCTCCTCACCATGGGCAGGGATGCATCACTAGATTGGGCTGCTCGAGGCCTCATCCAATCTGTCCTTGAACACCCCCAGGAAGAAGGGATCCACAACCTCTCTGGGCAGCCTATTCCAGAGTTTTACCACCCTCATACTGAAAAACTTAGTCCTAAGATCCAGTCTAAACCTACTCTCCCTCAGCTGAAAACTATTCCCCCTTGTCCTATTGCTAGACACCCTTATGAAAAGTAGCTTTCCACCCTGCTTATAGGATCCCTTCAGGTATTGAAAGCAGCTTGATTACTCACTAATGTTTTCATCAAGTAACATGTACCTCTGGGATTATTTCAACCTGATGTGTATAGGTAAAAGTACAATTTTCCCAGCCTTTCTCAAGATTTTATAATGTGTTTAAGTAATTTTTAAGTAAAACACTATTTTTTCTTCTTGCCAGTATGCTTCCCAATAGCTTGCCTCTGTTAGCCCTCCTAGAAGTCTTAAAGACATGCCCTTTAACAGTCCTTTTGTACTCTTTCCTCCAGCATGACATTTTCATCTCAGATGACACAGGCCAGGCACTCTGCAGTGACTCCCTAGCATTCCCAGAGCTGAACAGTCTAAATACCAAACCCTTTTTGTTCTTCTTAATGGGTCATTATGTAGTGCAACCCTCAAGATCTAATCTCCTACTAGTTCTCCATAGTTTTTGGAGGGGTAGATGTTCCTTGCTATGCAATAAGACCAGACTGGCATCACTAATATATTCAACAGGGCAGACAATGTGTTACAGCAGTAGTCAGTGAGGGGTGGTTAAATGGGGATGGGCAGAGTATTATATCCTCAGTTGTGAATTTCTTCATGTTGGAAACTCAGCTATTTTTGAAGGCTGAAGTTTCATTAACACGATTCCTCTGTGGAAAAGTTTCTGCACTGCAGAAACATTTCACTTGTCCTTAAAAGTTTTGTTCTGGGAATATTTCACATAAGGTGTTTGAATCTTGAACCTGCCTGTGCCTAGCAGTATTAATGACCTGGGGCAGGGAATGTTTATATAGGACTAAGCACCATGGCAGCACTTAGTAAATAATGAAATAAATGACAGGCTTTCTTTCTGTTTAAATACTGTGTTTGTCTTCTGTGGGTACAGATCTCTTGTGTCATGCTCAGCAACATCATGTGGGTGAAACTGGATATTGCACAGGTTTTATTCCACATCCTTGAATATACTGCACCAGCACAGACAATGCACTGGCTAATAAAAAGGTCAGAGTCCTTCATATAAACCCATAAGAAAAAGACAAAGTCCTTGGAACCTGCACCAAAAAACAAACAAACAAAAACCCCCAAAACAACCAACCAAACCAAAACCCAACAAACATATGTACCCACCAGGGTTCTTAGGTTTTATACAAATGCACAATTCAGGTAGAAAAGGAAAGAAGTTAATACATCCAACTCAACAACTGCAAGCACGCAGGATCCATTACAGTCCAAATTTTCTGCTCCTTTTCAGACTTCTGAGAGTACACCAAAAATACTAGGGCTGGGAAGTTACTCTGGCTGCTGTGGAGGTGAAGCCCAAGCATATGAGAGCCAACACAGAATTAGCAATGTGAAGAAAAACCATGCTAGTTAACTGTTTTAAAGCACTGAACAGAGAGGAATTGAGAAGATAGAAGAGTTACTGCATTCTACAAACTTGGCCTTGCAGGCCCACACACAGGTGCAGAAGCTGGCAGGGGGGCGGGGGGGGAGCACATCTACTGTAGTGTGTTTCCCCTCAGAACAGCCTGAAAGCTTCTCAAGACTCTCAGCACTTGTGTCTCAGAGACATCACACTGCAGTTGACTGTGCCTAACTCACATATGTTTTCAATAGAAACATTGAAAATCACTTCAAGATTGAGGCACATAGATGTTAAACTTTGAGCATAAGCTGAAGAACAAATAGAGCTATGCTAAATTGGTTTCTGCTACAGCCTGATGAAATACTCAAGGCGCCACCTAATCCCAAGTGGTCCCATAAGAACCACCAGTATCTGTATGATCTACTACTACTAAATCAGTCTTAGTTTGTAGGTGAAGTTACTACAGTCTCAATCTGATTTAATACTGAAATACTCCACGGCTGAATTCAGTGTATTTTATGGCTTTGTGATATCTGTACTTGTGAATTTTAATGATAAAATATAAGTAAAAATAATTCCTATTAATGTGTGAAGTAATTGTGCACTTATCACAGAATAATAATGGTGATATTAGATAGAAGATTTGTAACATTTGTCTACAACTATATTGCTGCAGAATGAGCTGCACTAAAGGGCCTTGAGCTGGTCCAGAAGACAAAAAAAAGTGAAAAATTCAACTCCAACAACCAGCAAATGGGGAGTTAAGGTGTTGTGAATTGAAGCCTCTGCAAAACCAGACAAAACAAGATTGAAGTTAAAAACTTTTGCCAGTTCTGGAAGAGATACTAAAATCTGCTTCTACCACTATGAAATGATATCAACCAGAGAAAACTGGGAAGGGATCAAGAAATAGTGGAATGAGAGACAAAAGGTAAAGACCATCAGGATGAAAGGTGAATTTGCCATCACAGGCATCACCAAATGAAGGCTGCACGCCCTGTGAGTTTTGATAGTCTTCTTGATCGTCCACCATACGGTCCAGCAGTGGGTTTCTTGGTCACAGTTATGCAGAAGGCCAAGCTAGACAATCTGGATGGTTTAGGATGTGCAGTTGGAGTTTCAGCACTGTCTGCTGCTTGCTTTATGACAGTAGTTGTAGCAGTAATGAATGGCAAATGAATGAGTAGCAGCATGCTGGCAGCACTGCAGTTGCAGCAGGACAAGGTTCCATGCATCATAGTGGTTCAAACATGTCCCCCATGTCAGCAGTGAATTCTGCTGTTTCTGCTTGCTGTGGGGTTGACCAGCAGAATGGTAGTTGTGGGAACACAGAATTGAGGAGCTTGAGGTATTGTCTGAAAAGAAATCTCTCTGGAAGGGAAAAAAGGGAGATACCATTCTGCATGTCTGGGCTAGTGTGAATTCATCAGGCTCTGTGTTTGAATGGGAGCCAGGTACAGTGTACAAGTAACTCCTGTTTGCTGTGCCTGACCTAAATCCAAGTGCTGCTTTGTCAGGTTTTGTCCAACACATGTGCTGTTTCCCTACTGTGTGGTAACGCTGCTGGAGACATTGGAAACCTGATGATTCAGACACAGAAGTATGAAGGCTGCATTGCAGCAATGTGGAGGAAGCAGGGACATGTAAACCTTGTCATGCATTTTATGGTGGTCAGATGTTTCAGTTCATGTTGAAAGAATTCTTATTTGGGAAATTTCAAAGGATTAAATATCGAGCATCTCTTCACATGCTAGATGGCAGTGAGGTTCTGCAAGCATTTCTCTGTGTTTGTGGGGACATAATGTCTTGTTTGTTTGTTAATAAATAGCAATTTTTGGGGGGATCAACATATAAGAGAGCCCAGCTGTGCAGCTCCACTGCTGCCATTCTTTGGCAACAGTGAGAATGCTGAATCCTTCCTCATCTTCAGTCTCACTGGTTTTGAGGAAGACAGGAGTATTACACAAGAGGCATTAGGGTGGCAAGAAAAGCATTACAGAAGACTTCTACTCAATGGGAAGACTCACAGCTCTTCTGTGATACCTGCCTCTGGCTAGGGCATGAGAAAAGTCCCCCTGGGTGTATGAACACCGAATCCCACTCACCCCTGATACTTATGACATCTCTCTACAGCTGACACCAAGGTCCTTTCCTCAGTATAGGTGCAGCAGGTGAACTCAGTGTTGAAGGTGGAGAGGATGATGGATATCATCACTAAGAGATGATAAGACAACAGGCAATTGAGATTGTTGCAGCATAGGTCCACTAGGGCCCCAACCCTGGAATGTGGTATTAAGTATCTACTATTTCAAAGATCTGTGTGTAAAGCCTAAACAAACAATTAAATAAAAAGTAATAAGTAGGCAGCAATTAGATGAAAAGAAAACCCACAAGCCCAAAAAGGGATGCCAGCAGGTAGCAGGGAGGGGAGATAAACAACTTTTGGTCTACTTGGGTGGCAAATGAATAATGTTGCTAGGAAGCAGTGGTTTTGCTGCAGCGAGAAACTCCATCTCAAAGCAAGAAGCAGTGGAGCTGAACTGCACTGAACTTTGTGAACATGCCACCTCATGCTGTTAGCACCAAGATTATGCTTTTAGTACCATATGCATACAGTCAGCCAAGCTCACACACCTGGAGTACACGTCACTCAAAGGAGAACAGGGAAATGCACATAAAATAACCTTTTTGGAGGAAGGAGGGAGGTAGGAAGAAGAGAAGGTGGGTGTAACTTGACAACTCAACCCCCAACTCAAATGACTGATTGTTTGGACTGTCAAAATTACTGCCTTGCTCACAGGACATTTCATGACCAATATGAATTTGCAGAATAGTCTAAACCAAGAAGCCGGCTTTGGCTTTAATGAGGACCATACTACTATCCTGCTATGGAGTCATCAGTACCCTGAGTGCACTAATATTCCTGAGTCATCCTGAGGAGTCCAACCTGGGCCTCCTACTCTGGCACCCACTAGCCTGGGAGCACCATGCCTGTGTCTGCACCACGGTGGTGAGGGCACTGCCTACCTTGGGGCTACCCAGGGCTTCCAGCTTATCCCAACTGTGTGGAGCATCCCACTCTTGCTGCTCCCCAGGATACACCTGAAAGAATTAAACCAAAACCATCTTAAAAGCAGAGACTCTTGTTTATGAATGCTAGTATCCTTGCAAAGCAAAATTACAGTTAGTGCAATTGCAGGATGACAGATGTGGAGTAAGTCAAAAACAGATCTTAAAAGAAGGAAAAGATAGTAAGTACAGTACCCAAATCAAAATCTCAGTGTACAATGTACCAGGCTGAGAGGCTGTACAAAATCTTTAGATATTTAACTACTTGTGTGTCTTCCTGTGGGGAGAGAAATGTCAGATTAGTTTTCCCTGTGGAGGATTCATTAGTATTCTGTCATTGACGAGTCAGTATTTTTAGCTTAGTGAGCTCAAGATGTATTGTGGTTTAGGCCTCAGAACTTACCAGCTCTGGGAAGTGAATTAGAAAAAAAAAGGAGTGCTTTAGGAACTGCAGAGTGATTTTCCAAGTTCTTTTATAAACCATCCTCCTCACTTGCCGGTTAGCATTAAGCACCTATTAACTCCATTTCAGGAAGGTGGTGATTAAACTGGGTCAAATGGAAGTGATTAGGCTGGATTATCCCTGTCATGGAAAAATTTACTGGAAGATCTAAGAGGGAGGAAATTGCCACGCAGTTTCCAGCAAGTTCTGCTGGAGGTTATATGATTTTCCTTTTCTCTCTGCAAAAGAGCTTTGGCCTACCCTGGATCCCTGTAGATGCTTACACTCACTTTGAATTGAATTGGTTTTCATCTTGGCAATTCCTCAGGACTGGTAAGGAAAGCAGTCGCCCCAGCATCACTCCCACATGTATCACTTACCCCAGGTCTGCCTGTACTGGATTTTGGAAGCATCCCTGAAGACACTGAAGCTACCTTTCCTCAGGCCTCTTTAATGAAAAACTAACCCTCTCTTTTAATTTCTGGTGCTAAAAAGTTACTAAGGAAGTGTTTGGATAGACAAGGAAGAATAGTATCATGCCTGTTGTGAGGTCAGACTCTGGAAGGCCAGCAACATGGCCCAAAATGGAGGAAACAAATCTTGTACTTCAGACTGGATTAAAATGGCGGGAGGCACAAGGTGCTATTGGTGTGCTCGAGCACACCTGCAGTGGTTTGGATATGCTCAACCCTGAGAGCAGTCCTCTCCCAGAGACCATGAGATGGGTCTGTGTGAGGCCCATGAAGCGATTTCAGATTCAGCAGTGTGACCCTCAAACTTGTTATGTGCTAGCAACAGCCTCCTGAGAGCCCAAGTCAGGCAGAAGGCCCTGGAGGCCCAGATGTTATCCTTGAAATTAGCCCCATATGAGCATCTAACCTACACAGGCAATCTATGCATGATTTGTGTAACAGTCCTTAGCTCTGGGGTAGAGCAGAGTAGACCCTGGCAAGCCTTTCTCTCAGCACAGCCTCAATTTAGTAGAGCTTGGCAAGCCTTTTTCTCTCAGCACAGCCTCAATTTAAGGCCTGTGTGATCCTGCCAGAGAGAAGCAAATATTTTGGGACTTTGATGATTACTAAGAAATAAGTGGTATTTTATTGCAGAGACTGGTAGATGCAGTTTCCTGTTGGCCAGCAGCCAAGGGGGTTGCTTCCTCCTGGTAACATCCCTGAGTGTTTTTTCAGAGCTTGACTCTGTTACTCTGTTTTACTGAGATTTTCAGCAGACACTACGTCACTGACCCCTTTGTCATAACCCTTCTTCCTCTTGTGCCGTTAGAGAACTGCCCAGGGGAAATGGGGCCGAGATGCGTGCCTGTGTACAAGCATGTCGACGTGCATGAGCCTGTGCGCACAGCTGTGTTTATTTTATGTTGCACACAGAGGAAAGGAGGATTATTTATGTTCAGTCATTATGTGTTCCCCAAGCAAAATATTTTCTGCTCTGATTTATTGCTCTCTGCAGGCTTGCCCTCGAGCATTGTTCTTATATTTGGAGTCAGTCACACTTTTTTCATTTGGAAATGGAAAACTTACCTTTGATGGCATGTTTAATTTAGAAAAGAATAAAAATAAATACAACAGTTACTTAGTGGGTGGAGGAGTCTCAGAAACTTCTCTGTTTTCCTATTTTATGTTCCTTTTCATTCCTCCATATTTTGTTTGCTTTAAAAGGAAGGGAAAACAGTACCTGGATAAAAGGCAGGAGCAAAATTCTTTTTTGTCATTTTTGGTTAAGAAATGAGAAAGGATCAAAAGGTTTTACCCAGAAAAAGTCAACGTGAAAAGTACCTGCCATTTTCTGATTAGCACTGTTGTGCTATTGATCAAAAGCATCCAGCCAACAAACCTTTGTAAACTAAAAACTGCTTGCACACTATATGGAGCCAGCATTTCTTGGTAACTACAAAAGAAATGCCCTTTTTTTTTTTAACAGTTCATAGTGCTTTACAAAGATTATGCAAGTGACTTTAGAGCTTGGTTTTCTTCTTATCTCACAAATATCAAATATGGGAGGCTCCCTCCACCCCCAGCCTTCTTTTGATAGAAGACTTCTCAGAGAACCAATGAAATCAAATCAGTTTGGTAGGCTGCACTTAGAACAAACAGGAGAATGCAGATCTTTAACAAATTGAGCTTTTCTCCCATGTGTTTCTGATGAGGTTTGATTCAAACAATCTCAGATGAGTTTTTACACAGTCTCAATAAAAATTCTTTTAAGATCCTATTTTAGATCTTTCTTCCTTACTCCATTTTTAACTCCCCTCAGTACTTCAGGATTCCTTTCTGTTTTGAGATACAAAGTCCCTTCAGCTCTATTGCCTACGTGGCAAAAAGAGCAAGAACAAAGTGAGAGATCATTTAAAACCAAAACCAAAACAAAACATAATTAAAATGTCTGTTAAGACAAAGTCATCCATCATTATGGCATCAGAAGAGAAAAAATACCAAAACATACACTTTTTCTCCCCTTCTTGTGAGCCACATCTATCAAACAAGAGAAAATCTTGTGCTATTCTATTTGTTTTCTAAGCTGGATGCACAAACTAGCTTGGCTATAGCCTCCAGGGATATTGTCACCAAACAACTGCTGCCATTAAAGTGTTGGAGGTAGGAGGTCCATGAGGAAATGCAAGAAGAAAAACAAAATTATATTTTTTTAGGGGGGGTGGGAGAGAAAAGCATCTAATAACTAGATCTGGAAGTGCAGCTGGGTGCTCTCAAATTAGAAATCTTTAGGAGGTCTCCCACACATCACTGTAGGATTGTGAGTTTGCTGAGGAGTTTTTTGAGCTGTGCATTGCTGCAGATATGCTTCACCTCCTCCAGCTTTGCTATCTTTTTCTTGCTAAGTCTCCCTATAGATGTAAGCCTCTCTCAGTTAACTTCCAAGTGCCTCTTTGGGCAGTGTCTCACTGCTTTTCCATCCCTCCTTTCAGTTCTCTTTTCTCCATACAGTTTCAATCCCGTATCTCAGCTACTCAAGAGAAAAGATCAGCTCAATGGATTTCTCTCCTTCCCAACCAGCTGCCCCTATTATTTATGTGTTTAAGGAAAAAAAAAAAAAGCTTAACCAGATGTATACTAAAACAATACTTTTTTTTCCCCTCAGGCATTTTCACAGAATCACTCTTCTCTGCAGGTAATTCTATGGTTGTTTTACAGTACAGATACAAGGCCACTTCCCCACATACAGTGTTGTGTGGCCCTGAATCTGGTAGGCTGTCAACTTTCCCCTGCTTCCAGCTGAAAATCATTTTTCAGCACACATGGTTATACTCCAACCTGACAGGACTAGCACAGTGCTTGAGCACTCCCCTGCAAGGACTGGTCCACAAAGGCTGTGTTCTGCAAAGATACCTTAATGCATGTGTAACGTCTGTATCTAAAGCATGCATCATTTACATGCATGTGAGCAACCAGGTTACCTCACCAGATACTATTTTCCAGGATCAGTGAATAGCTGAACAGATTATCAGAGATAAGGAAGGAAGAGAAGCAGCTACTCTCTCGCTTCACAATGCACAAAGCACATTTCTTGCAAAACAAGAATCTCCAGAATACCTACAACAGTTAACTGTGCAGACTTTGAGGGAATTATTATTACCACGTTTCGTGGGAGGCAAAGAATAACCATCAATTACTATTCCCCAATAGCTGCCCCATTAAGGCTAAAATTAGTCTTGGTTTGAAACTGAAGTACAGCAGGAAGGTTGTTGTGCTCCTTGTTGCTCTGCAAGAGGAAAGAGCCTCAGGAACCAGGTGCTTTGGGGTAAAGGCCTCTAGAGGTCACCAGAACCTTATTAATAAGCATTGCTAAACGCATCTGTGAAGTGTAAATTGCTTTGTTTGGATCGGGGGTTTCCACCTCTGCAGCTGAACCTCCCCTCTCACAAGCAATCCAGACTGTCATTAGATGGCAACATGAAATGTTTGCAAACCCCCACCCTCCTGGAGAGGCTTGGCTATGCAGGAGTCAGCACCCTCTAGGGTAAAAGAGCAGTCATCCAACTGGCATCTTTTCCTCTGCATACAGTTCCAACCTTACCTGCGTATTTCTGTGATAAAACCTGATCTGGCACAGCTGGAGTCTCATGTGTCCCATGGGAAACATCCTTGCCACACCTTTGTAAATCCAGAAGATGCCACATCACACTAGTGTGAGAAGGGTGCCACTTTCAGAGAAGGGCCAGGAGGATGATGAAAGGACTGGAGCATCTGCCCTTTGAGGACAGGGTGAAAGAGTTTGGGCTGTTCAGTTTGGAGAAAAGACAGCTCCAAAGGAGACCTTATTGTGGCCTTCCAATACCTTAAGGGGGCCTACAAGAAAGCTGGGGAGGGACTTTTGAGGGTGTCAGGTAATGATAGGACTAGGGGGAACGGAACAAAACTAGAAATGGGTAGATTCAGATTGGGTGTTAGGAAGAAGTTCACCATGAGGGTGGTGAGACACTGAAACAGGTTGCCCAGGGAGGTGGTAGAAGCCTCATCCCTGGAGGTTTTTAAGGCCAGGCTGGATGTGGCTCTGAGCACCCTGCTCTAGTGTGAGGTGTCCCTGCCCATGGCACGGGGGTTGGAACTTCCAACCCTGACAATTCTGTGATTCGTTGATTCTTCTCATGCTGACACATGAAAGCAACAATTCAAAGGGGAGCACAGGCTGAGTGTGCAGATGAGGCAATTGGCAAGGATTTCTCTGCATTTTTGCTTGTCAAATTATGACCTGCAAATATGGGAAACTGTATAGAGTGAGGGTTCCTTCCAGGTCACCCAGCCCTGTCTTTACAGAGAAAGTTTAGAGAAGAGCTACAATTTAGTGATGATTAAGTGGTTGTAGTGAGGTCAGAGACCTCATCTGCTTCACTCAAGAGCAAAAAGGAAAGTTTAAGTAATTTTCCTGGAGCTTTCTCAAGGGTTTAGGAATGAGACAGCCTGGGGAAGAGGGAGCTGGGTACAGCTGACAGAGAATATTTCTTTCAAGACAGGAAACAGAAGCTGGTCCGTTCAGGAGTAGTTCCTCTGAAGAGAGGAAAGGTATTTATTTTGGGAGCAGTCAGTGGAATGAAGGCCTGTGGTGTGTCAGCAGGGGGATTTTTGTCTCCTCTGAAAAGCCAGAAGTGAATAGTGTGCACCTCACCAGGATGCTGAGTGTGGTATGGGGGTGGTTGTTGTGAAGTGACCTTCACAAAGGGTTCCTTTGCTTTTAGACACAGGATAGTGCAGGCCTAGGACATTTCCTCAGAGTTCAGTGAGATTTTCTGGGTGCACAGCAGATGAGGCTTTGTGCCCTCAACAACTCGTGCAGCAGCTCCTTTTTGTGGCCCTTCCTTTGCCTCAGTGGCAGCAGGTGACTTCCACTCCTTGTGCTCTGCTCTGGGAGCAGCAGCCTGCCTGTAATACGATTGCACTGAACGTGTTTGCTGGGGATTAGCAGGTATGTTATTTTTGCAGCCTAGAACTATGATGCTGCAGCCTGGCCAGAATCCATGTGTTTGTTCCTAATCCCATGCAAAGCCCCAGACAGGTCAGCAAGACCATAAACAGAGGCATGTGCCCACTTGAAGTAGGTTAGGATTGTTTTGGTTGCAGCATACCACTGCTTGGGAAAAAAATAAAATCATATGAATCTCATAGGCATCCTTTATTTCCTCCCCTTTTAAAAGATGCACAGAGATAGGGGCTTCCTTTCTTCTGAGTTCCCTTCCCAGGCAGGCTTCTAGAGAAAGCTTATTGCTTCTTCCCCCTTTCCAAACAGCAATCTCATCAAAATTTCTCAGTGGCTGCCATCTGTTGCAAGCAGAACACCACCCCTTTTGCTATTTACAGTGCAATTAACCTTTAGCAAATTAGCCTGTGACTGTCATGAAAGGATTAATTAAGGCAACACACCCTTGTTCCCACCTTGCAAGTAGCATGTTGCATTTCCAGCAGCATAGCCATGACACTGCTAAAAGCCTTCTAGAATTGGGGTGGGGGGGGGGTGTACTTTTTATCCCTTCTGCATTATCCCAGGAAACTTGCCAGCCATGAGGAGATCTGTGAAGAAGGGCTCTGACTGACATAGTCCTGTGGAAGTAGCTATGGTGATAGAAGACCTGTCCTTCCCCAGCAGTGTGGCTGTTTCCCCACTGCTGAATGTTACTGCCCTGGTATCAAGGATGTGGGGCCACTCCTCAGCCACTTCAGCTGAGTGTTGTAGTTTAAGCAGCCAAAGAAAGGGAGTTGCTGCCAAAATACCAGGCTGCTTTGGAAACACACCCTGATTTGCCTAGCACCATCAGACCTATTATCCAGATCTCTGTGCACATGGCTAGGAGGCGTAATCCATGCACACTGAGGCCAAGGCTTCCAAGAGCCTTAGACTTCAGCCCTTACACAGTGGAGCTGCTCTCTACAGATCTGCAAGGTGTGCCTGGGTTATCTGGACATCCCTGTGCTCGCTGCCAGGCCTCAGAGAATGCTCAGGCAGATGAGCCAGTTCCTCCAGCTCCAGCACAGCCCAAGTTCTGCTAGGAAAAGAGGCCTTGGTTTGGGAAATCCAGTACACTGGCCCTGCCTTCATTCCTCTCCCATGCAGATGCAACCCCTGGCAGAGTGAAACGGGGTGGCCAGCAGAAGTAGTAATATCTTAAGCCAAAGCATCTGCAGTCACCAGAGATGTCTGGAAGGCCAAAACCTCAAAACCTGAAGCTGCACAGTAGTGCTGTTGGTAGGCAGTGCCAGGCAATACCTGTATTGGTGGGTGATGCTTTTGCTGTACTGTCAATAGCTCCATGTCTTGTGCTGTGTTGTCCATCACAGGCTTGTCCTGCTGTACCTCTGCCACCTTCTCCTCACTCAGCAAAATCTCCTGTGGATGGGCTCTGGAGAGACAACATCAGCCCAGGGAATGGGGCCTTAGTAAGGAAGGAAACAGAATCACAGAACTGTCAGGGTTGGAAAGGACTCCCAAGGATCATCTAGTTCCAATCCCTCTGCCATGGGCAAGGACACCTCACACTACATCAGGTTGCTCAGAGCCACATCCAGCCTGGCCTTAAAAACCTCCAGGGATGAGGCTTCCACCTCCCTGGGAAACCCCTTTCAGTGTCTCACCACCCTCATGGGGAAGAATTTCTTCCTAACATCCAACCTGAATCTACCCATTTCTACTTTTGCTCCATTCTCCCTAGTCCTATCATTACCTGACATCCTAAAAAGTCCCTCTCCAGCTTTCTTGTAGGCCCCCTTCAGATACTGGAAGGCCACAATTTTCAAACCATAGGACCGCTCCTAAAAATTTAACAGAATACTGATCACTGGTAGTGCTTAGCACTCACATTTCTTCAGCACCACGATGTGAAGGGTGTGATGACCTGTAGGAACACTATTCTGACAAACCCGGGACGTATTTCTCAACTGAAATCAGGTGTAAACTACTTCCTTATGTTTCTTTGGATCCTTGAAATTTTGAAGACATAGCTAAACAAAATACTTAGCTTTGTTGCGAGTTCAGGCTGTGCTTGGTGGGGCCAGGTAGTACAACGTTATTATTCTTAAATGATGAAAGTGTTTAGCTGATTTTTGTCTCTTGTATCAGGAAAAGTTAATTACAAAGTTACATCATCATTGATGTAGTTCTGTCAGCTATTTGCATGTCTTCTCTGATTCCAAACTCTGTCAGGGCTAGAAAACTTGGGAGGCTTGCAGACTTTTGCGTCCAAGTGTGTATGTAAGGAAATTATGAGTGTGAATAGAGACCTAGATGCATATCATTCCAAGCCTTCTCCTCCTGTTTTTCTCTGATGGAAAAACACTTAAGAGCCAGCTTGGATGAATGCAGCACTGGAACTCTTGGCACACAGCATGCTCCAATCCAGAGGTACACATAAACACAGCCTGAGGTGATACAGCTGGGTAATAACCATTCAGCATTACTGGAAGGAAAGGCTGAAACAGCCCGCATCTATTGCAGAACACTCCACAATTATGGTATGGACATTTCTAATCATGTTCAGAACACCCAAAAAGCTGGCAGAGGGGAGCAAGGGATCATTCCTGTTTCAGCCTTACCCTTCCTTTTGCAGCAACACTTCAGCAGCAAGACAGCTGGCTAAACACACAACTGAAAGGCTGCAGCTACACAGTTGGTGACAGCAGTATGCAAGGCAGCACCAAGGCCAATTGAACAATAACATGAATACAAAATGTAGTTGATAGAGGATAATAAAAAGAACAAGTGTTATAAATTATTATGCAGCTACTTAACTTCTTATATAATTGATTACTAAGTCCCTACTAAGAACATGAAAGAGGAGTGACCAATGTAATTTGCTGATTACATGGACATTATTTCAAACCTTAAGACTGATTCTTCTCAGATATAGTAGCATAAACTGACCACACTCCTGCCCCTGCAACTGAAGCCAACAGGAGCCATAAATCAAAACCTCCACTCAGTGTATGAATGTAAACCAAAGTAAGTGGCAGTTTGTTGTAATACCTCTTGACCTGTACTATGTCAAACAGGGCTCAGGCTAAGAAGCTGACACACTGGCTGTTTGTTGGAGGCAGCAGATGGGTAGAGTGGACAACTGCCTGTGCTAATCTCTTTACCTGTGGTGGATGAATCTGACAAGGATCTTAAGTCAGAAGCCTTCGTATTAAGATCTTTTACATGTAATGAGGGGAATGACTTCCATTCGCCCTCAGAGGCTTGGTAAGCTTTCCCACATCAGTGGTGGATTCTTGGGTTCCTCTCAGTTTAAGGCAAAGAGAAAAATTGCATATATGGGCATATGATGAACTTTTCCTAACCTCAATGAGTCAGTCTAAAGTCAAATAGCCTGTCTCTAGTGAATTGGGTCATCATCAGTGAGCTCTTTGGAGAGCAGGGCCTCTAATGCTGAAAACCTAGTAAACTATTTACGTTAAGACACTTCATTTTGCCTTCCAGGGTGCACCACAAGTTGCTTAGGAACGCTAAGACGATTACCTCTGCTTTGCAGTATCTCTCAATTATGTTCCAATTAATATTGATAACAATCTGGCAAAGGCAGCTTAAAGTAGCTGTAGTCACTTCAGTTACCTCCTTGCCTGAAATCCACAGCCTTTGAGCTGCACAATACAGTAACCTTTAAAAAAAAAATAAATTAAAACCATAAAAGGAGCCTCTTCCTGCAAACAGCATCTTTGGCCTGGCTAATTAGGTAAGGCTTTGGCATGATGGCTTAGTTTAGGAATGGCTTTTGGCTCGGGGAACTTGGCTGTTTATGCGAGGTCTCCTGGCAACTGGCTCTGTCAGCTCTCCGACGGTAATTGCTTCAAAAAACAAACCAAAAAAACACCCAAAGAAGTGGAGCAATAAACTTTGATACCCTTGACCAGAGTGCGGGGGCAGTTACTCCCCAGCGCGTCAGAGCTGCGTCAAACAGCGTTACAAGCTGCCGAGAAGCTGCCCCGGCTCTGCGCCGGCCTCCCACCTCCACTGAGGCCCGCGGCGGGGCCTCAGGGCCGCTCTGCTGCGGCCGAGACGACGGCCCCCAGGCGGAGCAAACGGCCATGCAACCTCACCCAGTGTCAGTTACCGCGACCGCCCGAGGCTGGGCTACCTCACGCCCGATGCAAACGGGTGAATCGGAGAGACCTGGGTGGGAGTGAAGCACAACTCCCCAGCTGGCGCCAACGGCCGGGCCGGAGGGACCTGGACAGCCCCATAGGACGTCTTCACTTGATCAGCAGCCCCGCTCTGCCACCATGGGCGGGCTGGGGCTGCTCCGCTGGGGCTGCTCCCCCGGCTCTGTCCTACCCCCTCCCCCCCCGCAGCAAGCGCGTGAGCTCGGTTACCCGGCAGCGGCGCTGCGTGACGTACCGTGACACAAACTTAGCGCGTCTGCCGCCCGCCCTCCTCGCGCCGGAAGGGCTTTGGCGCCGCGGTGACGTCGGCGCTTCCTTCTTTCCCAGCGCGGCCGGAGCGGAGGTAGGGTTGCTGCGGTCGGATCTCTCATCCGCTGCCATCCGTCCCTTACTGGCGGCACGACCTCCGCTGCTGTCCGTCATGGCTGTGTCCCGGTTCTGCCCCGCACTTTCCCCCGTGCCGGGAGGGACTGGGTTGCTGCGCGGCGGCGGGGTGCTCGGACTGCGGCCTGGTGCGGCAGGGCCGGGCACTAGTGGCAGTGGCGATAGGGGGAAGGGAAGGGGAAGGGAAAAGGGGCCCTCACTGACAGCAGCGCTACCGTTAAGTGTCTGCCGTAGGACACCATGGGCCGTGTGATCCGGGGCCAGAGAAAAGGTGCGGGTTCCGTTTTCCGCGCCCACGTGAAACACAGAAAGGGTCCGGCCAAGCTCCGCGCCGTCGACTTCGCTGAGAGACATGGGTACATCAAGGGCATCGTCAAGGTAGGGGCAGACCCATCGCAGCGGGTGTCCTGGGGGTCTGCGGCGGGTGCCCGTCCCGAGATGCTTTGGGATGCGCCTCGGGGGATGCGCGGGTAGAAGGGCCTTTACCAATCTTTCTCTGTCGCTGAGGGCCCTGCACTTGGTTTGTGTGAGGACTCTGAAGTTCTGTCGGCTGACCTGGAAGCCGTTTGGCTGTTCCTTATTCGGGCTTCTTATGTTTTGTTAAATAAGTCACGTTCTTTGTGACTGCTTCTTGTTTATGACAGTATTTAGACTACAGAAGCTAGCAGCACGTATACAGCAGTGTGGTTTTCTGTTAAAGCTTTAGAAATGCAGGAATTTGAGTCTGCTTTTAGATTATCAAAGAGTTGCCTGTACCTCCTGAAATGTGTCGGAGAGTTGTCCACGTAGTTGATTCTGTCTTTAAAAACACTAGCGATTGCAGACACTAAATAGCATCCAACATCCTCATCCTGAGCAGTAAGGGTAAGGCAGTACTTTTGTTTGGAGTGTTTTAGGTGTGCTGTAGGTTAGGTTTCTTGTCAGTGACTTCGACTGCAAATAGTGCTACTGGGTGCCTAGGTGCTCTGAACAGCTTCCTGTCTCTTCAGGCCTTAAGAGCAAGGTCATCATCAGGCTGTACGTAGAATGAACTTTCTTCACACACTAATTGAATTTGATGATGAAAAGTAGATAGGTAGGTTTGATTTCAACACATGTAACACTCATGTGGGGGGCTTTGACCAACAGGGTTGAAAACAGCAGGAAAAATGTTACCAGTGGACACAAACAACAGCTTGAGTTTTCATAGAAAATAGACACATCTTGAAGAGGTTTAGTTGCTTGCCTGCCATCTAAGGAGGTAGCTGTGTGCTGGAATCTCAGCATGTTTCAGGGACAGAACTGACATGTTTTTCCAAGAGAAAAAAGAAGAGTAAGTCTGTTGTTCCCCATTTAGGGACTTACATAACTTCACAATACTTTATATCACAAAGTTAGAAATCAGAGTGCTGGGAACACTTCCATTCTAAGAAAACACCTCAGAGAAATTGCTGCTAGCATCCAGCTTTATTTCTGCCAAAAGGTGAATAGACAATGAGTGAAAGTGAATGTCCAGATGTTGAGAGATCTGTGTCTGCAGAATGTCAGGAATAAAACAGTTCAGACATGGCTAATTTCAAGCAGCACACCTAACCAGACTCAAAATTTCCTGATATGGATACTTGAGGTGGTATTCTTACAGACATGAACCTTCAACTCATTTGCTCTGAGAAAGGATTCCAGTAAGAGTGATCTCACTAGTGACCATTTCCATTTTTTCCTAGCTCTTTGGTCTCTGACGAGCCATGATAAATGCTGTAGGCTGTTCTAAAAGCACATCTGCTTTTCAACAGGACATCATCCATGACCCTGGCCGAGGCGCTCCGCTTGCCAAGATTGCCTTCCGTGACCCATACAGGTTTAAGAAGAGGACTGAGCTGTTCATTGCAGCTGAAGGGATTCACACTGGTCAGTTCGTTTACTGCGGCAAGAAAGGTGAGTTGAGGTGGAGAGTGTGTTGCTTGGGCAGTTTTGGAAGGCTGCAGTAGATGCCCTCTGAAGCTCAAAATGTTTAAGTGCAGTTGGGAGCCATCACAAAGTGGTAGCTTCCACTAACTTCAAGCAAACCTAGATCTCCTTTTAGGAAATTGCAGTCTCCTCATGCAGCCTCTTTTGGTTTGCAGGCCCAACTGCAGTTCTTTCTCAAGTGTTTGGATTGTTCCATCTGGAGTCAAACACTAAAGAATGCCCTTGCCTGCAGCTGAACTACTTACGTGGTGCCCTTCTGTGCACAGAGGCCCACATTGAACAGAACTGTAATTCAGGTGCCGGAGTCTGGATGAAACTGTTAATGCTCCGATTGCTCTTTGCAGCTCAGCTGAACATCGGCAATGTGCTGCCTGTTGGCACCATGCCGGAAGGCACCATCGTGTGCTGCCTCGAGGAGAAACCTGGTGACCGTGGAAAGCTGGCCCGTGCGTCTGGCAACTACGCCACTGTTATCTCTCACAACCCTGAAACAAAGAAAACCAGAGTGAAGCTGCCTTCTGGCTCCAAGAAAGTGATTTCTTCTGCAAACAGAGCTGTTGTGGGTAAGGAGTGACAGCTGTGGACTTCTCACTGAGTTTACGTGCTGCTGAGCAAGCTTTCAGACAGGGCTCCAGTTTTTATTAGTGTGAAAATAGCAATTTTACAGGCTGGACCCAGGGCTGTGCATTCTGCACAGGTGTCTAAGTTTTATGCCTGCATGACTTCAGCTTAATGGTGATGTAAATCTGGAGGTGGTCTGGCTAGTGAGAGGGCAGAAAAGTAGGGGCTTCTTGTGCTCAAGCTGTGGTGGCGCTGCTCAGTACTTGGGGAAGAAGCTCTGCAGGTTCTTGATGGTGTTGATGGTTTCCTGCTTTTAATACAGCTACTGAGCCTGTAGGGCTAGTGCTGGAGGTGTTTGCTGTCAGTTGGGTGAAGTATTATGGAAGGTCTGAAAGTACCAAGAAGCAGAGGTTTCACCAGGTTTGTTGTGTGCTTGACTGGCAGTTGAGGTGGCTGCTGTACTCACTTGCCTGCCTCTAATTAGAAGACACCAAACTGAGTAGTCTGTGGTCTGTTTAGTAAAATAGACTAAATAAATAAGTGGGTATTAAACCTTGGAAGTTCCCTGAGCTCTTTGAATTCATACTTCAGCTGAAAAACTGTTACCCAAGAAATAACGCTGGTAATGCTTTAGAAAGTGTTAAACTCAATCCTACATGAAAACCAGTAAAAAAGGCAGAACAGTTCCTGTGTGGCTGGTAGCTCAAGTCTAATCTCAGTGCTAGTGTTAGGAGGAAAATACTCACCTGAATACACAGCTGGTGGGATTGTTTGAGATTAGTCTTTGGGATCTTATCCTTAGAACTTTGCATATTGCTAGGAATTACAGAATCATAGAATTGTTAAAGTTGGAAGGGACCGCAAGGATCACCTAGTTCCAACCCCTGTGCCATGGGCAGGGACACCTCACACTAGATCAGGCTGCTCAGAGCCACATCCAGCCTGGCCTTAAAAACCTCCAGGGGTGAGGCTTCTACCGCCTCCCTGGGCAACTTGTTCCAGTGTCTCACCACCCTCACAGGGAAGAACCTCTTCTGAACATCCAATCTGAATATACCCATTTCTGTAAGTGCTTAAACACTTTGGTTTGCACTTCTGTCTATTTCATGCTGTCATTCCTGCAATTTCCCCCCCCCCAGGAATTGTTGCTGGTGGAGGTCGTATTGACAAGCCCATCCTGAAGGCTGGCCGTGCCTATCACAAGTACAAGGCAAAGAGAAACTGCTGGCCGCGTGTCCGTGGTGTGGCCATGAACGTGAGTGGAGTTTTCACTTTGCTTTTATATGGGCAGGAGCCTTATGTGCATCTGCAAATGAAGCTTTGCAGGCCACCCTGTAACTGCACCTTTAATTAGGGCAGTTAGCAGCACCTGATCATTATTTTGCTATATGAAAAATGAAGGAGCTATGTTGTTTTGCTCCCTTAAATCAGTTTATTGCTGTTTAAATGTAATTACTAATTTCTGTTGTTAATTCTACTGCTGACTTGCTTTCCTTTTCAACAGCCTGTAGAACATCCCTTCGGTGGTGGTAACCATCAGCACATTGGCAAGCCTTCAACCATCAGGAGAGATGCTCCTGCTGGGCGCAAAGTTGGTCTCATTGCTGCCCGTCGTACGGGTAGGCTGCGTGGAACAAAGACTGTGCAAGAAAAGGAGAACTAAAGACCCACCATGGAGTTCACAGAATAAACTTCTAAAACAGAGCTTGTGTGAAGTCCCAAGTTCTCTGTTGTTGACCTGTGGCTAAAAAAGGGGGGTAATACTCAGCCTTCAAGTGGGGAAGCTGTGCCTGGAGATAAGGTTCTTCCCCCTCCCCACCTCAGAGCATGGTTTCCTTCAGGTGGTGCTGCAGGCTGGAGGCAGGCTTTGTGAGGCACTCCAGTGCCCAGGCATCATCTTAACACTGGCCTAGTTGTGTGGTCATTTGGGCTTCACAAAGCATTACAGACTGGTCCCATAACCCCTTGGTTACCTGGTTTAACCATGGTCTAGCTGAAATGGTTCCAGGGTGCTTGGTTTCCTAAGCTCACAAGCTCTAACACAATTGTTTTCCCCTTGTATCTTCTATGTTTCTTGGGAGGAAAAGCTTGTGAGAGGAGTAGAACTCTTACAGAGGAAACAGTTGTCACATTCTTTCTGAACCACCAAGCTTCATCTGAAACAAAAATACCTTGTTCTGAGCACAAATTCTGAAGTATTGCAAAACTTGCCACATTTACTTGTGGGCAAACAGCATCTAAATCCTTCCCTTTGCAGACTGTTCCTTGTGGCGGGGAGGGTACCCAATCTGCAGGGGCTCCCTGGCACATGTGTACCCACTGCAAAAAACCAGCCAGGGATGAGTGTGTTCCTGGCCTGCTGCAGCTCCAAGGCAGTGCCTTCAGCCAGTACCAGAGAAGCAGGCAGATACAGGTTCTCAGTGCTGTCTTACAGACTTGTCAGCTTGCTGTGATTCACTCCCTTGTAGCTGGAAGCATTTCTGGAATAGGCCTGGATTCCTCTATAGCCTAGATGGTGCCAAACAGTACAGCAGCAATCCTTTGGAGAACATAAGGAATGCAAAAGCCTGTTTTCACAGCAACAGCTTCTTTTCCCTGAAGGTGTGGTTGTTCACATGCCCCCTGTAGTGATGGGAGTCCAGTGCACTGCAAGGCAAGAAAAAAAGTTACTTTCTATAATGCTGTAGCTGGCCACATGTGTCAAGAGAGGGATAGGTGATTAAAAGCATGCACCCTGAAGAAAGACCAGATGACATATTGGAGAAAATCTAAAAGGCAGTGACAAGTTTGTTGGTTTTTTTTTTTCCTGCTTCTGAAGTTCATGTCTTGTTTGTGCTGGGAGGCAAGAAGCCCTTGCTTCTCTGCCCATATTCTCCTGACCATCTAAATTTAACACTTCTCTCAAACAATATCAGATGCCACCCCCCAGCAGGATGAGGGAGGTGGCTCTCCCCCTCTACTCTCAGTGAGGTCCCATCTGGAGTACTGCAGCGAGTTCTGGTGCCCTCAGCATAAGAGGCTGAACTGCTGGAGTGGGTCCAGAGCAGGGCCACGAACATGATCAGAGGGCTGGAGCACCTCTATAGAGACAGGCTTTGAGAGCTGGAGTTGTTCAGCATGAAGAAGGCTCTGAGGAGACGTTTCAGCAGCCTTCCAGTACATGAAGGGGGCCTACAAAAAAAACAGGAAGGGTTTTTTTTCCAAGAGCTTGTGATAGGATGAGAGGAAATGGGCTGAAGCTTGAGGATAGATTTAGACTATATGCTAAGAAGAAATTTTTTTACAGTGAGGGTGGTGAGACACTGGAACAGGCTGCCTGTGGAGGTCATGGATTCTCCCTCACTGGAGGTGTTAAAGGCCAGGTTGGATGAGGCCTTAGCAACCTTATCTAGTGGAAGGTGTCCCCCAGCATGGCAGGGAGGTTGGAACTAGATTAATGTCCTTTCCCAACCCAAACTATGAGTCTGTGAATAGTATTAATGCTACTATTAGTAGATTCAGATTGGATGTTATGAAGAAATCCTTCACCGTGAGGGTGGTGAGACAAGGAAAGGTGTTCCCTAGGGAGTTGGTGGATCCCTGGAGGTTTTTAAGGCCAGGCTGGATGTGGCTCTGGGCAACCTGATTTAGCCTATGACAGGGAATTGGATGATCCTTGAGGTCCCTTACAACCCTAACAATTCAATGATTCTATGATTATGGTGTCATTCCACCAAACAGGAACAATTGCTTCTGTTGCAAGTAACTGCTAGTAAGTGAAGAGCACTCCTTACATGAACGTTTGCATCCTACAGGCCCTAATGCACACAATGCATTGTAGCTGCTCCTTTGGAAAGTCTGCTTGGAAACGAAAGCCAGAGTTCCAAAAAATCCCAGAGCATATTCAAAACATTGCCCCACAGTTCTGCTGAACAAGGAGCTGATGGCAGCTGGCTAAGGATGTCCATTTGTCCTCAGAGGAAACCTTTAAGTGCATGAATAGGTTGTGAAGTGGTCCCTGGGGCCTTGCACATTTCAGAGCAGTAGGACAGGACTGCTTGGACAAACTGAACCAGAGGAGCAGCTGAAGTCAGAGGTAGAATTTTATGCAGCTTGAAAAATTTGCAGGGAGCTCTCCTGTGTGTACACACAGAGCAGGAATTATAATTACAAGCATTGGGCTGCAGAAACCCTCTGGCTCTGGTGGAACTGCACCATGAGGATGCTGAAGGTGGCACAAAAGCCACCCACACCCGCTGGAGCCCTCAGCCTCCATAGCACAGAGCCAAGTCCCTCAGAGCACCTTGGAGAGGCATGAAAGAAGCAGCTTCTCAGTGAAACTGTGGGTGGTACCTACAGCCACAGCTGCCAAACAATCTAACCAGACAAAATACAGAACAACAATATCAGAGCTTAATTCTTTCAGAGGGGAAATTACTTTGGAGACTTTAAGGCCAGTAACATGTAACTTAAATTAAAAAAGCCACAGTGATATTAGCCAACAACCACCACAGCACAAAACACATTCTCCAGGGGCAAAATGGGTACTAAAAATTTATGAAAAGAAATGGGAGGAAGAGGGAATTAAATAAAGGGAAAGACTGAAAAAAAAATCAGAGGCTCTAAAGAAACCAATCTAAAAGGAAGAAAATATCAATAAATTGAAATTTGTTTTCCAAACTGAAGGTCTAACTTAAAAGTAGAGGGTAGACTCCAGCAGATTTCACAACAGGGAAAATTAACTAACAATGTGATACAGAAAGAAGAATAAGAAAAGCCAAAGCACTCCATAAAATACGGCATCATGAACAAACTTACCTCAGCCTGGGAAGATCTGTGAAAGCACTGAATAGAAAATGAAAATGGGACTGAAGTTAACATCAGCTGCTGGCTTCTGTCAACTGCATGGACTCAGCCACCTGTGGCAAGCAGGAGGTTCAGCTTTGAATTTACACTGCAGAGAAGCAGGATACCTTAGCTGGAAACGTCCTCAGTGTAAGGTTGCTCCTTGCAAACAATAGAAACATGGTGCCAAGAAGTGGGACAGTATTCAGAGAATCAACAAATCAAGAGCCTTTTGTCACTGGGACCTGGTGTATTTTACTACTATCTATGGCTGGTGCTGGGATTCATGGTGAGAATCTTACCAGACAGTGAAGTAAACTGATTTGAAATAGCCCTGCTTTGTTTCCAGCCTTCAATGGTATTGCCTCTGTCCTGCAGCACGCCGATGTCTGCTGCACTCCCGCATTACACAGCTCGGGTACCATTGATGCCATAACATGCCAATAGAAAGAATTAAATTACAAGCATCCCCATTCTGTTGCCTTTCCCTACACCTGCAGGAACCACCAGTTTCCCCCCACGCCCCAGCAAGGTCGTCCCTCCACCCTCAGTTCTAAACCCCACTCACTGTTGAGAAGTTGCTGACAGCAGGAGACAGAACCACTAACCTGGTGGTGAAGGAAATGGACTTCCGAGCTCCCAGCTGTACTGAAGCAGCTTTAATACCAAAATCCCTCTGAACCCAAGTTAGCAAAATAAATGCAAACCATGTTCAATAGAAAACACAGGGCACCCTCGCATGCTTTTGTGCTTCTCTTACCCCACTCACTCCTAGCAGTATTATTCTAAATGTGTATCATATTCAGCAACCTTTCATCCAAAACAGCTGTTGGTATCAGCATGACAGACTACAGAGTTATTTGCTCATATACTTTGTGTCCAGGGTATTTACTTCATGGACGAGTTTCTCAGTGCCCAGCTGTAATGCTGCATAGGGCAGGGGACACGAGTTACTACACATGCAGCCAAACTTCAAGACCTACAGCCATGCTTATTATTGAAATACTAACAAAAATCTCCCCTAAAGATTAGGATGGCTACAAGGGCATCAGGAATCTTGAAATAAAAACTCTTTCTTTAGACTTTCTTAACAGTGTATGGAGAACCACCAAATTCTACCTAACCATCAATGTACATTCCCCCACACTAGGCAGTTTCAAGGCTCAGCTTGACAGGGTGCCAGGCATCTTGTTTAAACTGTATCCTTACCCTGAAAGGCTGGACTAGATGATCATGTCTGGGTCCACACACATCACCTGCTCCCCCTCCCCACAGTCAACAGGGGCATCCCCAACTAGATCAGGTTGCCCAAAGCCCTATCAAACCTCACTTTGAGTATCTCCAGGGATGGGGCCCCAACCACCTCCCTGGGCAACCTGTTCCAGTGTTCCACCACCCTCATAGTAAAGAACCTGTTCCTAACATCCAAGAATCCTTGAGGTTCCTTCCAACCTGGTATTCCATGAATCTATCACAAATTTTTGATCATAACACCCTCATTAACATTATTGTCCCCTTCCAATCTACTGCTCCATTGATAGCTGTTGCACAGACAGCACACAACTCTAGCTTGAGCTGAGGCACACATGGCAGGAACATGACTTTATTCATAGATGGGCAAGGATCTCCTCTCTAGTGCTTTCTCTACCACCTCCCAGTTCTGCTGGGACACCCACAAACTAACTGCCCACCTTTGATAAATCAGAAGAGGACAGGGGGTGCATTTCTGGAGGATCCACAGCTTACTACACTCCAGTGCAGGGAGGGAGGGAAGAAATACAAATGGAGAAGCAAGGAAACAGTCAAAGGTAGGAAAAGGTCACAGAAAATGCATCCAGAGAACTTTCTAGGGGAGAAAAAAAGAATAAGAAAAAAAAAAAGGGGGAAACAAGCTTCAGCACTACAGTTGTAATGCTGACTTCATATTAAAGTCAGCAGGTGAGTATCAAAACCAAGAGAAATGCTTCGGGCTCTATTTTCAGCTAATGTAAAAACCACAGGAGTCCAAATTCTAAAAAGCGTTAGGTAGTTGGGTAATCAATAAATCATAACATTGTTTCACAGTGCCCACAGAAGTTGCACTAAAAAGTTGCTTTTTTTTTTTGGCCTATGGTGTGAATGAATTCTGAGGGAAATGTGAGAAGGGAACGTATCCGTGGGAGTTGCTTTACGTTCCTCCTGCCTTCATCAAAATCTTTCTTCTCCTACTTTATAGCAAACCCCCCCCCCCCCCCCAAACTGGTAATCATATATTGAGAAACACCCAAAATTTACCTTGAATTCCTGGTTTTGCCAACATGCTGATATCCAGAGAATTCTCATCCACATCCACTCAGGTTACATCAGCTCAACAGGGCTATGATAAACTGCTTTCACAGATGTCTTGTCTTTTTTTATTTAATGTTAATACTACAAATTCCCAGCAATTTGCCATTGCTTTTTTATTGTCATTTACATGTCTTCAAAGCCAGTGCCAAGAGCAAACATAGTAAACCAGAGGTTTCCATTAGCTCTTTGTTACAGCCATTTCAAGTTTCTTTACTTCGCTCTGGTAGAGCAAAGCCAACAGGCAATTGGCACATTGGGAAACTTGGGTAACAGCAGCTCTCCAGCAGCCTGCATTGGCTTTGGACAGCCTGAAATGGGAAAGGACACCTGCCCCTGGAACAACCACTTCGTATCCAGGAGAAGTGCAATTTACAGAAGCCTTTGGCCCTCAGCATGAAGGTGGAGTGACCTCCAGGAACATCTGCACGCAGCCAACTCTTCTCCAGTGACTACAGCAAAATTGAGTCGGTCCTTATGTGCTACAAGAGATTCAAAGGCAACAGTGAACCTGGCTACTTTCCTGAGTTAAGGACACTCCAGCTTTATTTCCCTGTCCATCACAGCAAGTCTCTTCCATCAAGAGCTTTGTTATATTTCAACAAATTCAACACAAGAGTCCTCTACTAGCCCATTCTTCAGTTAAGTCCACATTTTATTTATGGTTTGCTGTTGGTACTTCAATCAGATTTATATATACACAATCTAAAACCTCCATCAAAATCATGTTGACTGCTCTGAAGACTGAGAGAAGCGACACGATCGAAGTTTTCTTCCACAGCTCTATGGTTAAGTCTACATTCCCCCAGCAGTTTTTTTGGTTCAGGTAGCAGAATTGTTCAGAAAGCCAATGCCAGGCCTCTCTCAGACTCAGAGCGGAAGGGTTACACAGTTCTGTTCCAGCATGTCAATCTTACACACAACCACGGTACCAATCAGAAACATTTCCTCCTAGGTAGTATCTTTGCAGCATGCTGGGTTTTCACAGTCTGACATCACTCTCTTTCTAAAGGCTCACATCATCAACATGGCAAGAAATTGAGATGCCTTCCTGCAGCTGCATCATTTGAACAGCATCAGCTGCGAGAGGATGGCATGCTGCTTCACGTGGGTAAAGAGGCAGCATGAGAGGCTGAGTAGAAGTGCTTGAGATCATGTGGTGCCACCTGAAAAAATGCCAGTTTCTTCATCTTGATGCAAACAGCCTTCCCTGCTCTTGGAGTCATGTTTCAAATTATTTCACACATCCCTAGGGGGAGGCAAGGACTGCCCTGGGCCTGCATTGCAGACAGTCTGACCAGGTACTCCTGCACCCACATTGGCCTGACCCAGAAGAAACTGTCGTGCTGCTAAGGCCACTTGCTGGCCTATCAGCCTGCAGCAGCTCGGCAAGGAATGTCAAGAGGTAGAAAGTATTAACAGAAAAGGTTGTGAAGCCTCTTGCTCAGCACTCTCCCTGTCTTTATTAACTCAGAGGATTCAACTCAGTACAGATCTTAGAGAAGAAAAACAACAGAAAATGCTTTATATGCTACTTAGCTTCCTGCTAGACATCAGGCCTTCAGTGCCTGGGGAAGCCTGCCGTTCAGAATTCACAATGGGAAGGCTCCCACTCAGCTGCTACTAGTGGTGTGTGAGCCCAGGCAAAGCATGCTCAACACCTTGTTCCCAAGGGATTTCATGTAGCATGACCTCTTCTCCCTTCAGTGGCCTAAAACTTCCATTTCTACCATTTCACCTGTTCTTAATCATGCAGGACAGAATTTGTGAGCATCATGAAACCTGAAAGACCCAGTCTTCATGTTCTCAAGCTTTTGAATTGGCTTCCAGAAGACTTTCTAAGGACTCTAGAGCACCTATCAGATATTTAAATACAATAAAGTATATTAAGAAGCGTCAAAGTTTTCAACCAGCTGTTTATTCCAAAGTAGATTCCAGCAAGACCTACCATTTCTATTCGTCTGTTGAAACTGTTCAAGCTAGAAAATACAGGAAAAGCCTCCAACCAACCAAGCAACTCCACACAAAACTCAAGCTACAAGGTGTTTGAATTCAAGACTGCCATCATCAGCATGAAGCTTTCGTACCTCACAAATTCTGAGATGCTTTAAGAGATGACAAAGCCCACCTGGGTCAAGGCTGTGGCTGCTGCTACTGCACTATAAAAGACTCCAGTTTGGAAAGCCAGGCTGCCTGGTGAATGTGGCTATTTTGTAGCAGCTAACAGCAGGTGTAGGTAGAAAAGGAGGTAAAAACCCATCATGGCAAGTGAAGTGATTTGATTCCAAGGAAATACAAAAATATTAAATAGAATATGATCCTCAGAGTGAGAAACTGTAAGAAAGAATCCCAAGAAACGATGGACAGGAATTTAGAGAGTGATGGACAAGAACTGAGCAGCATTTCAACAAATAAAACTACAAAAAAGGCCAATACCCTTAAAACCTCTCGCCACAGAGGTGTAACGACAGAAAAATGTCACTGCTTGCTTAACGGCTCAGGTGAAACCACACTTGGAAAGCATTCATCTAGTCCTGGTCATTGCACAAAACCACAAACAGCATGTGAGGAAAATGAAAATGGAACTGGCTTACATGGGGGAAACAAACACTGAAGATTTTGCTCTGGCAAGGGCTAATGGCGACTTAACTGCAAGTGTAGTTGCAAGCTGCAAACTGTGCAGCTGACATTGCTTAGGGCAACATAAACAAAGTCACTGTAAGAGCAGTTATCAATTAACAATAAAAATTAGCAGACATTTGAAATAGTAGAGAGGCAGAGAATGATCTTACTTTCCTGCACTGATTAGATTTTGGATGAATTCACAGAACCCCCTTATTTATTTATTCCCCCACCACAACCCCCCACTTCTGTTTTCTTCATTCACAGTTAGTTCATTGTTAGAAACTAGCAGACATTCCTTTGACCACTGAAGAATGTCAACTGTCATGTCAGAATTGTGCTGATGTAATTAAGGCTATTCCAAATTCTCCTACAGAAACAGCCTGTAGGTCAGTTTTGTTACCAAAAAGTGGCTTTAAGGAATTCTTGAGCTAAAAAATAGCGTTGGGTGTTTAAAATCTGACAAAAAATTAGCCCTTATTCAGGAGTGTTTTTCTCCTTCAGAAACTGGATGTCTGTGCTTTTTAATTTCATTGTCTGCAAATAACTGTAAATAAGGTAAGTAAGACAGCTGTCTTCTGTGCCACCCCCTGACTTATCTGGCTTGAGCCATGCCACACATCACCAACTCTTATGGTGATGAAGTCAACAGGATTCATATAAATGCTGTTGAAATTCATGGATCCACCACAGCTAGCACTGGTAAATCAAATTACCAGTGGATGAGGGTCTCTGAATTTAGGTGCTGGAATCTATGCCAACACACTTCTGTGAACAGCCCACCATAATAGACACCACAGGAGCAGAACTGAACACCTGAAGGACAAAAAAGAACGGATGCTTGGCAACTTGAACCAGTTGCTCTAAGGGAAATTTTTCTACCTTAAAATCAAAAAGACTTTCATAGAATGAACCTTAAGAAGTTACATAGCGTAAAAACTGACAGTGCTCAGATTAGGTTAAAGCCCTTTTAGTGCAGTAGAGCTGTCTAGTCTGTAACAGAGGACAAGCCTCAGCATAAATAAAAGTATTTACATGACAAACCCCAAAGAGCAATAGGAAGAGGATAAAATAAACAGCCTAACACAGCATGGAGGGTATATATAGGGTGCGCTGCTTGGGCTGCTGCACAGAGATCTTTACTACGTTGGTGTAAACTGATTCTAGCTGCAAGCCAGAAAGAAAAAGCACTGAGCTTTAAATAGCTGTTTGCTGTCGTCTTCCTCATGAGACCACTTGGCAAGAGGGATGAAAAATCACATAGACAGGTGTAGCTGGGTTTCTTTCACCTTGCTGTCTACTGTAGTACCACTCTGCAGCATACAGTATTTACTAGGCAGTTCCCTGCCTCTTGCACAGAAAGTTTCTATCTTGCTCTAGGCAGAAGACAGGTTCATATTTTATTCCCAAACCCACTGAGTAAAGTGCTACCACGAACATGACAGAGAGCAAGAGGAGTAAGAAGATAGGGAACCAAAATTATTGTTGTCCTGATGACATTGTGCTGGCCCAGGGCCACAAACAAGAAACTCTCACATCTGTTTTTAAAAATGCCAGGTCAGCATCAGCATCTCTGCCTCCCAAAAATTAAGGTGTGTGTCTTTCACCAGAGGGGCGAGTGTGCTTTCAGCATGGATTTGCAAGTATGGACCAACAAGGTTTAACTAAGCTATTTAAACACTTAATCAGTTACTCTGCAAGTTTCTTAACGCACCACTTCTCCCTCTCACTTACACAGTCTTTAACTTCAAATTGCAGTTAAACTTGCTGCATTGAAAGCCTCACTGCAATGCCCAGTAACTGAAACACACAGCAACAAAAACATTGAGCCACTTTGCCTTGACACAGCTTATCACTCTGTTCATTTCTGGCAAAAGGCTTGGAGGTAGACGAAATTATTGAAACCAAAAAAACCCAAAGTAAATTGCTACAGCAGCCAACTTTTGCCCATTCTAGCTTTGGCAGGGTGGTTAATATAATTTTTCTCCTGGAACTTTGGAAATACATAGCAAGTTTTAGGATCTCAAATGCTTTTCCATGACGCATATGCTAAAACACACAAGCTAGGCACAACAAAGTGGCTGAGAAGGTGTAACAGCAATTAACTAACACAATTTTCTCATGCTGTCTGAAGTAAAAATCACCCTCTGAAGAGGGGGGGAAAAAAAATAGTGTGGAATTAATTTTTTTTTTTCTGGCTCAATTTTACCTAGATATAGTAGCTTTAAAAAGAGAGAACTTAGCATTTTCAGAGCTGGCAGATCGAAGGGGAAGTACTATGAAAAATTCCAAATCAAACCCAAGTCCTTCTCTGTTTGTGCATCATGGTAAAAGCAAGTTCTGCAAGGCAAACAAGCTTGTACCCAACCCTGTGCAAGCTCATTGTTGTCTATCGGCTCAACACAGCTGTAGGGGACCAACTTTGTGATCAAAACTTAGTACACCTACACAAATAGTAACTGATTTTGTCTATAGCTGTACAAGCCAATTCTACAAGAAGGGAGAAATTCTGCGTAGTAAGGTTATGGATTTCCCCCCAGGTTGAACTGCACATTAACCACCACCACACAGCATCACCTCTGAATGTTCAGTTTCTGTGCACTGGATGTTAGATTGTCAGAAAACGTGAGGAACCGCTCTGCGATTTATTGGCTCATTTTATGGAAGACCAGAGATTCCCTAGTAAGTGTTCTAAACAGAAAACAGGACTAAAATTAGTGATGGGAGAATCAACTCTTCAGGCACTTTGAGGACTGCTGTTTTAGTG
Source organism: Dryobates pubescens (assembly GCF_014839835.1). Taxonomy (NCBI): domain Eukaryota; kingdom Metazoa; phylum Chordata; class Aves; order Piciformes; family Picidae; genus Dryobates; species Dryobates pubescens. The sequence continues at coordinate 14,775,523 of NC_071623.1, read as the reverse complement.
TGTGCCACCATCAATGAGGTACTGTGTGTCGCCTGCAAAGGGCACCTGCCCAAAGGGTGTGACAGCAACATGCGTTATCAAACTTCCTGCCTGCAAAAGATTTGTTAAGGACAATTGAAAACTGTTTTGCCCAGAGTGAAGAAAACATTGCACCTTTTGCTGTAGCTACCTGTTTATGAGCAGCAGCTGCCACAAACAACACAGGCTGTCCTCCTTCAAAGTCACAAAGATGCACAATATTCTCCATTTGCCGCCTGAAGGGCAACTGCCCCTGCAGTCATTCTCAATGCAGGAGGGATAGTGGTGTGCATGAGTGAAGAGTCGTCACTGGTTGACATGTCTCTACAATCACTGCACTATTAAAAGCAAACATAGTTGTCAAGGCTGAAATGAGCACATTATATATTTTACCTCTATAGTAAAAAATACCTAAGAATCCCCTCAGAGATAGCTTGTTTAACAAATGACTGGTCCAGATGAATATGAACGATTTCAACTTGAGTACTCTGGGTAGAATTTTTGAGTTGCAACCTCCAGCAAGCATTCCCAAACATAAACAGGAACGCCTCATCCAAATCGACTAAGCCCAGGTAAAATGGTGTTACTAAAAAACTGTGGAAAAAAATCTGCATTAATTTGAGCATGAGGGAAAACAGGGCAGCATAAAAGAGATCATGGCTACACAGCATATTCAAAAATCTTCTCTCTTCCCTATTATACAAAATGCATTAAGAATGCACTTGTGACTGAATTTTCCTGTGTTCAGTTCAAAACTACAGACCTTTAATCTGAGAAGCAGCTTTGTTTCGATCATCTCATTTATAAAAAAACCACCATCAAGCTTGTGCTCAATTAAATATACATATGTATATATAAAAAACATACAAAAAGTACAAGATAAATCACATTAAGAAACTTTTACAGTGTAGTAGTCCTGATTATTTTATTCTTAAGGGCCAACTGATTCCTTTTTCTTTCCTTCTTTTTGTTGTGTGCACAGAACCTCAACGTGACCTGTTCCAGAACTCAGCGTAGTGCCGCTGCACATAATTCACTTTTCTGTGCAGTTTGTTAAAAAAGAAAAAAACCCACAACAACAACAACAAAAAAAACCCAACCCCCACACAAAAGCAAAAACCAAAAAAAAAAAACCAAAAAACCCACACACACCACAGGACGAAACATTCTTCTTAAATCAAATTCTATTTGTGAATTCAGCAAAATAATTTCTATAAAATAAAACAGCAAAATATTTAAATAGTATAGGGTGGGCTGTATCTGTTTTGCAGGGGTATTTGGTTTTTAGACAGGTTCCAAAAAAAAAAAAAAAAAAGAAAAAAAGAAAAAAAGAAAAATTACACACATTCAAGTTACCAATTTTCATTTAAATACAGTATTTACTGATGCATTTCTTGAAGTCTTTAAACAAATGTTTATTCTGGAATAGAAGATACCTCAGAATTGTATTTGACTAACCAGTAGTTTCTTTTATAATCCAACCCTGCTTCTAATGTTAAGATTTCCTGTATAATGGATAAAGAGCTAAGACAATTCTCGCTTTCAAGTAGAACTGTGAACGAGCAGAAAACCAGCAAGTTAACTTGGTGCAGTGGCACTCACAAGTACTGTGTGATTTTGTTGACTTCCACTTCACTGGGATGCAGTAGAAGGAAAGTGTTAGAAGTTTATCTAATAAGCTCTACCAAAGAAACAAAACAAGCACACCAAATACAGTCTATTATGCTCCAGGCATCCTGGCATAGCAAATTTTTGCATATTTGTTTTAAATCTTTTAAATTCCTATTACTGAAAACTAAGTGTTCTTTATCCCACCCAGAGACAGAACTGCCAAACATCAGATGTGAGGAACATATGTGAAACTGAAAACCACTTGTTTGTCACATTTTCCCCTCCCCACTTTATAGTCTAGGTGTAAGAAGAAAAAGTTCTGAGCAATACAGTTGTCGCACTGGGACAACTGCTGTAGCTTTTTCTGTCTTTTCTTCCCCCCACCCCCCCACCCCTCCCTCATTGGCTACACTAACTTGGTGTGAAGCCATGCTAAATGTTACAGCATAACTATAGCTTCAAAGTGATTAACCTAATACCAGAATGAAAAAGGCAATGGGAAAAAAAAAAAAAAAAAAAAAAAAAAAAAAGAGATCTAGAAACAATGTTACATCACCAATTTTCCACATCAACCAAATAATTAAAAGGTTACCAGCCATTACGTTGCTCATAGTAAAATCGACTCCAGTGGCAAAGAATTAACATGAAACTATTTTGTGGTTGACATGGATAGGCTTTTTTTTTTTTTTGTTTTTTTTTTTCTTTTTTTTTTTTTTTTTTTTTTAAAGGAGTTGATCTGACTGCCATGAGGCAGGCAACACTGGTTGCAGAGCGCAGCAGATGTATCAAGAAATTATTTTTTTTGTTGGTTTTTGTTTTGGTTTTTTTTTTTTTTGTGTTTTTGTTTGTTTTTTTTTTTTTTTTTTTTTTAGATCTGTGAGTCTCATCAAGACCAAAAAAAAAAAAAATGTTTCTTGCTCAAGAATTAACAGTCAAACATTAATATACTATATACACCTTTGCCATTTACACATTAGCATCAGGCCATTTATTACAAAACACTATACACTTTCCACTGCAGGCGGGTTATATATTGACAGCAATTTTCTGCAGATAAGACAGTGAATAGACTCTCCACTCCAGGTTGATTAGGAATAGTTTGGGTTTTGTTTGTGGGTTTTGTTTTTTTTTTTTTCTTTTTCTAGTTTTAAATATTAGCCAGACACAGAGAAAGGTTGGACTGTAAGGCCTGGGTGCACAGTCTTGATGGAGCAAGTTAATTGATTATGTGCATTTCACTAATCTTTCGTCTGAGGCGGGGAAACTTCTTCACTGCCTTCATAGTTTTCTTGTGCTCGTTGGCCAGTTCGCTGAGGGTTGTTCATATGATGTGCTGCCGGGCCTGTATATGGCTGTCCATGCACGTGGTTATTCTGGAATAAAGCACAAACATTTCAAAGGGCCGTGAAACTTGGGGGGCTGTTTCCCAAGACTACTGACTGACTCTTCCCCTCTACAATCCGACTATCAAAAAATTCCCTCAACCACACCGAAATTCCGGTGCAGTTGCAGCTACATGAGCACACGTCGCAGTTTATTCACTCCTCTGAATCACATCTTTCACTTACCCTTTTTAATTGACACAAAGTAAACACACTTTCAGCTTGTGGAGATGAGAGGATTAGGTAAAACAGTAATCCAAGCTTTTGAGTAACAGTTACATGCAAAGCAAAAGCAGCAAGGAACGAACAGGAAAAAAAAAAAAGAGGCTACCTATGTGCTGCAGACTTTGAACTATGCACGATTTTATCAAGAGATTCAAACAGCCTGATTTTTTTCTTAAGACAAGGCAAAAAAAGGGTACTTTCACTTTGAAGGGAGAAAACTCTGCTGCTACAGAACTGAATGAAATCCAGACCAGTAGTAGTTTTCTGCAGATGCTCTGCCCCATTTTCAAAAGTCATACACACATCTGGTGAATGAAAACACCTCATCTATCTACTGTTTTGCAGAGTTTAACCAGCTGTGGAGAAACCAGGAATATGAGGATTGTGTGTGTTAGTGAGAAATGCCATCTCTTGCAAGAAAGTGAACACATCACAAGGGGAATGGTGAGGTTACAGTATGTGCCTGAACTCAGGAGGAGCTCAGAAAGGAGTGGGAAAATCTGCATGACTTACCAACTGCTCTGCTGAGAACACCAAGTAAGGAAAGCAAGATCAAGGGAAAATGGGTTTGGGCAGGAAAGGAAATTAAATTAGCAGACTTGGAATACATAAAATGAATTGGAACAAAAAATGGCAGCTAACAGGGGATCTAGTAATTTAGTAAATTAAATGAAAAACTGGTTATGATTTCTTTCAGGTCTGGCTTTACACTGAAAAACACTAACAAAGCAGCCATTTAACATAAAGAGATCAACATTTTGTTTGTATTTAAGATGTAGAGTTCAGTGTTGATAGCACAAGTTATATGTGAGAAAGCCATCTGCATTTTTCTGAAAGGCTTTTGAGATCTGATTTTGTATTTTAAAACAAGAATGCAAAACAAGCAAATACGACAGAGGCAAATTTAATATGCCCTAGGCTGTGAAAACTTCTGTTCCCCTGTTCTTTCCATCACTCCCTGATCTGATAAGACTAAAATTCTCACCTGAAACTCTGATGGTGAAACTGTTCCTGGCAAACTGGAGGGGTAATTTCTAATTCCCCTACATAGCATATTTGATAACAACACACTTTTGACTAAAAGCCTGTAATTTAAGTTACCCTAAATGCTAAAAAAAGCTAATGTGGAACTCTGAATAAATGGTTGAACTCTGGGCTTTTACCTGTTGATATTGGGAACCAGGTGAATGGGGATACAGTGGGGCATCTTCAGGTGGAGAAGACTCATGTTCATCTGGGGCATCAGGATCATCTGGTTCCTAAAAGTTTGAAAAACATTTATTTAGGTAAAACATTACAGTTGTTCTATCTAGAACCAATCTCACACACAAGTGATTATTTCAGATATGCTTGGAGAAAAATTCCATCCTACTGTGTCACCTACAGCTTGGACTGCACGACATAAAGTGGAAAGAATGCACAGGAATGTAACTGAAACCAACAAAAAGATAAATCCATAGTCACAGAAATAAATCTGTATTTATAGAACGTGTTACTTCTGCATCGACCAGAGACTGCTGCTAAGGTTCTATTATTTCACAGAACCACTTCACTCATTGTTTCAAAGGAAGACAAGTTAATTCTTTACCTCCTCTGGGCAGAGTTCACAGGCTTTTGCAAGAGTCACCCTAGCACTGTGCGACCTCTCTAGGAAGTAGCCGTTTGATGTTTCATTGCTTTGTATTGGTGGAGACCAATTGTTATAGGTGTACTGGGGATTGCCAGTGTATGGCCTACGCTCGAGCTCGTCTCCAAGCCATTCTACTGCCCAGGTCCATTTTCTTTTCAAATCGCCATTGCTCTGCAGATGGAAAACAAATGACTCAGAGTTATTTCCTGTATTCTGCAAAAGACAAGTATTTTTCCCTTCCTATACACAGAATAGCTGAATGGCCTGAGCCAGACTGGAGCTCCAAAGGTCATCTAGTCTGACCTCCCCACAGTCAGCAGGGACATCCTCAACTAGATCAGGCTGTCCAGGGCCTCATCAAGCCTCACCGTGAATATCTCCAGGGAAGGGGCCTCAACCACCTCCCTGGGCAACCTGTTCCAGTGTTCTACCACCCTCACAGTAAACAACTTGTTCCTACAGAAGCTGTTAGAGAACAGACCACAAACACATATAGTGTTGTTCAACAGATCCCTGAAAAATCCTTTTTGCACAAGGAAAACTTCGAATTAGAAAACGATTCTGTAGATTTGTAGCTGTTTCACTGAAAAATGAGTGTAAATGTAATCAAACTGCAATCCCACATATTGACCATCTGATACAGGAAGCTTTGAATGAGTTGTACTTAGAAGTTGTAATTTCATCTAAGTGATGATAACTGAACAACTGGTGTTTGGGCTTGGTTTTTTCCCTTTTTTTTTTTTTTTTTTTTTTTTTTTTTTTTTTTTTTTAAACAGAACTGGAAAAAAACATCTGAAAAAAAAAGCATCAAGAAATAGAACAGAAGGTATCACCTGAAGAATCTGGTAGGCTACAGCACAGTTGGTGAAGAGAGCTACCATGCACTTTATACACTGGTAAGCTCTTTTCTGATAATGATTCTTAGAGCGTTGAATGGTGTCGAATAGTCCATCCCTGTCATCTGGGATTCCCTTAAGTGCATTGTGAATCCTACAAAAAACCAAACAACCCAGAACTTCAGCTGTTAAGAATTGTAGTGTTTGAATAAAACTTTCAACTTACAATGTAATTATAGAAAGGACAGCTCACATTCTGACTTCTGGTTTTAGCAAAGAGGTTTGTTAAAAATCAGAAAACTAACTTGATGTCACTTGGGTAACTTATGCCTTTAGCACAGTTGCTAATATTTAAACACTTTCTATTAGATATATATATATAAAAAAACATGCAAGTATGACTAATTCTAGTTACAGCAATCAAGTTTAACTAGTTCATTTTTATCACTTGTTTTTCACATTGACCTAATTTATAAAACAGACCTGTTAACCCAAGAGGCCCTTACAGAACTGCAATAGTTGAATCCTCAACCTAACAGTTAGTGCTTCTCAAAGATACTCTCCTTTAGATGCAGTTGGTCTGAAAAGGGATGAAGGATATGGACTTGTGCATGAGAAAAGGGATTTGGGCACTCCCTGGAACTAAGCCCACTTTTCATGCCTTCTGCTCCTGAACAAGGGGTGGATGAATCAACTGCCACCCTGAAACTGGGAAAGAATTTTTGTCTTTGAGAAAATCAGCCAGGAGGGCATGGAACCTACATGGATGTCTCAAAGAGCTACACTCCCTCTTTCTTTACAGCCCTGGTAACAGCCAGCAAACAGAGTCCATGCAGCCAGCAACCCAGGCTCCATATGTAAAGCATCAATGAGCTGATTTTTAAATGAATGGAACCTGTAACACTATTATCCCAAACTTGGCAGCTGAACTTGTCAAATCAAGAGAAAGCTATGAGAATGGGTCTGATGCCAAGGAACAGCAGCAGCCATCTCACAGTACAACAGCAGAACAAGCACATCATCAAAAGATCAGATGATGTTTGTTTTCTAATAGTCAGAAGATACTAACTACCATTTGGGGCTTTTTCTTTGGAAGAGAAGACAAAGATCATTAAAACTCTACAATTATCATAGCAAAACCCAAGAACAGGACAGACACTAGTCCTTCAGGTTAGTGGCAGAAGTGACAGCAATAACTCAGAGGGTGACTGAAGCTGGCTACTTTATACCCCTCTGCTGAAGCCTCACACAATTCCAGTCAACACTGTTATTCCTGAGACTGCAGCCTTGAACAAGAAGTGATATACATCTTCAAGTTTAGTGAAAGCCACACTACAACATTCAACCTCCTTTATAAAACACAGCACTATCCCTAACAACCACTTCCACGATTTCACAGCTGTATTTCCACCCCTGAATATATATTATTACACTTTGCATCTACTGAACTACGCTCAGCCTCCTGCATTCTGGGGATTTAAAGACAACTTCTGAAGTCCTTTTCAGGAAGAAACTATGCACGAACTGCATTATATTACAAACAACTATATAAAAAACTGCAACGCCTATGGATAAAGGGTATTCCCATCCCTTACCTAAGCTGCAGTTCTTATAAAGAACAAAGAAATCCCTCCAACTCAGTCTTCATGTTTCGGAGTGGAGTAAGCTAGATCACTATCTCTTCCTAGAGCATCTTCTAAAGCAAGGCTAGACAACTGATAAAATCCTAAGAATGCAGTCTGCTTCTCCAGATTAAGTACATGAGTTCATTCCAACACCCTTATTGCCACAGCTCTTACACAAAGTATTTTAAATGTCATGTGACATGGCTGAGAATTATTTTGTAAATCCAGTACTACCTACATTCACTTCTTATGACAAAAAATTATGTTCTGAAATATTGACAGCTGTCATGCTGATGACTTCTGTTTTGTGTTTCCACATCTACTGCTACTTCTGTATAAAACACCTGAAAAATTTACTATTCTCTTAACTGGTCAGTATTTGCAATAATTGCATTTTTATATCTCAAATTTCAAATGCCCTATTCTGTAGGGAGACAAAAATTATGTTTGAAATTGGATGAATATTTAATATACCAAAGTTGAAATTAACTTGAAATGTGATCACACAGAAAATACTGGTATATCAATCATGCTTCTCTCTTCAATTCATGCAACTGACATGCTTCTTAGTAAGACCAGGCTATGAATGGACCCTGAATCTTGAATGAGATGCTTCAAAAAAAAAAAAAAGAAATCAATCTAAGCATCTCACAGTAAATGACAGTGAGTTCAGCCTAAACGGCACATTCTCTTCTATGTGAAAAATATTGGGTTTATAGGACTAAGTAGCAAACTTCTCAACAGTAAGGAAAAGTGAGAAGGTGAAAAATTGTAATTTAACATAAAATTTGAGATAAATTGGAAAAAAAAATGCTTTGTCCTTTTATTTTGATGTGATGTATGTTTAAAGTCAAATTCATGAAAGGATTAGCACCAGAACCATGGGAAAACAAGCTGTACAAAACATCACAATCCTGAGTTATAAAACATCAGGTAAATACTAACCTGTGAGTTTGCCAAGAGTCCTCAATTAATAGGATTTGCAGAAGCAGATCCAAGTAAGGTCGAAGCTCGTATGTATATGAGTATGCAACCTGAAAAAGTAAAAATGCAGAGGATGTAAGAAAGCACTCCTTGAAGCCTGCAGACTGCACTGTGTAACACAAGAACACAATCCACATGGATTTTACCAAATTAAAAGGATACTTCAAGATATAATGTACACTTTTAAAAAAGATTCTGTCAAGAGTTTTTTGGAGGTTGTAGGGGTTTTGGTTTATGTGTTGTTTTTTCTTCTTTCCTTTTATTTTGTTTCTTGGCTGGGGGGTGGTGGTGGTGTTTGTGTGAGGGTTTTTCTGAGGTGCAGGTGTTTACTGGTTGGTTGGTGACTTTTTGGTGGTTCTTTTTAATATAGTAAGCTTTGTAAAGGACAAAGTGTTTCCTCATCGGTTTTAAACATAACTGATCTGAAGCACCAAGTACAAGATGCTGAAAAAGCTACCTTAAAAAAATACAAACGGGTGTTTTTCACTGATACTGCTACCTTTAAACAGTATATTCAAAGGTTGTCCCAAAATGTAAAATATTTGGCTAGTAAAGTGATTATTATGATTCTTTCAAGTGCCAAACAAAAGATCATAGAAAAATCTCATATTTACATGGGGGGGGGGGGGGGGGGGGAAATGAGTGAATATAAAGACGAGCTAACAGAAGTAAAAAAAAAAAGAATTATTATTTGGAGTGCAAAATTGTGAGTAACCTTACAGAGATTACAAAGGAAAACCAAGACAGTCCCAAAGATTCTTTTCCGAGTCTAAAGCCAAATATGTTCTGCAGACTTGTAATAAAAAAAAACTTACGAACATACTCAAAATAATGATGAAGGAGATCCTAAGAAATAACTCTAAGTGGCCACACAGCGTAAGACGCTCTTTTATTGGTAACGACAGAAAAGCTTTAGGAAATGTTCCTGCAACACATTCCTCAGTCACCTTACTTCCCATCCTTAACATCTTAACTCATAAAAGCTCCACTGCTTTCCTAAACTCATAAAAAGACATCTCAGCACTCCAATATGATGTAAGACTTAAGAGTGTAACTCCTGATGGAAGATGCCATCTTAAGTAAAGCTTATTTATCAAGCACCTGCTCAGTATTTAATGCAACATTCCTATATATAAATACACAGCTATTTTTCCATTTTTACCTGCCAAAGAAGTTCACTGAGGACAGTGGAAGAAAACTGAGGATTCTCCCAACAGCAGAATCGAAGCAGCTTAATGGTCTCTTCAGAGTTGCTGCAATCTTCAATAATTTTCTTCACGTAACTAGTTCTCACAAACAAAATGTCTGCTACGTTCTGCTGAAGTGCCATTATAGGTTGAGATAAATTAGGATCACCGTAAGGGTTGCCAAGTGGGGGATTACCTAGAACAAATGGTTATTACAGATGAAAACGTACTGAAGTACTTTCTGTGTAGACACAACAAAATACAAGCTGGTGTAACTCACCAAAAAACAACAGCTGCAGGGAAACCTCAAGCCTGCCTTAACAGTTAGTGTTCTTTAAAAATAACTACGGTATGAAATAACTAAGTTTGCTGATTGTGAAGCTTGACATCTGCTGCCTGAGAGAGCTGCTTTTCCCTCCCAGGTAAGATGATGCAGTGTCAATGAAAGCAGAACAGCTGGAGACATGTTCATATACAAGAAGAGAAATTTGTTAGTTTCCTCAGTGAAATCCTCTTATCTGCTTCACTGCTTGTGTAACAGCCCATATCTATCATATTTTTAGGACACAAGGTTTATTTACCTACTCACTAGGCAATGGGAAAGAGTTCAGCGGAATACCTGTCAGAACAAACCCATCTGAATCACTGAAGCATAGAAAAAAGTAATACAGTCTTGAAAGAATAAAAACTACTGCATTTTATTCAGCAGCCTTCGTTTTATCTAAGGAAAGACTGCTGGATTTGCTCCTGATGTTTCTAAACTTAGTAGGATTTAGCATTATTGTTTGAAGATGCCTAGAAGCCCAAGGGAGAACTCTTCTAGCCTAACATTCTGAAGCAAAAAATAACTTTACTCTGCAAAGAGTAATTATAATTAGTAGTCAGAATAATGTTCCTACATCTTCTGTTAATTTATTTTTTTTAGTAGAACATTATGAACATTGTGAATATACAATTATTTTTCACAAGCAGAAATCTCTTTTTAGTGTAAGCCTCAAATAATGCACTGGAAATAAAACCAAATAAAAACTGCCAAATTGTTCTGAAGCTTATTATAGCACAGTAAAATTCTCAGTTCATTAATCTTACTATAGCACATTCTGGCTTATTGACTTCACAGCCCAACACATCAGGCTGTAATGAGTTTGCCATTAAATAGATTCTCAACAAATCCCTAATTAGGTTTTCTAAATTATACTTAACAGAACATGTACATATACAGGCTATAAAGTCCATGCAGCCCAACATTCTGTCACCATTTCTCAAAAATAACTGCACTCTGTTCAGCTACCAGAGATATTAACGATTTATAACATGGCCGAGCAATTTCTAGCTGATTATCTTTTATAAATCAAAGTGCTGGCTTCTGTTTCATGTCTTCAATGTGAACAAGCACCAAATGATTTTCAAGAGCTATCCACAATGCAAGGCCTCTTCACTGATAAGCAGCATGAGGCATTTCAGAGCCTGCTATAGTGTTTTCCCCGCACAGATTTACTTTTATACTGGTCATATGAAAGTAATCTATTATATTATTGCCTATTCAGAGTCAAAAGACCTTTATGCAACTCTTCAAAACAAGATTAAACTATTCTAAAATCATTGCTATTTTGTAATCAACAAGCTACTACTTTACTACTCAGATTTTAGCTTTAAGGAATAAGCCAGTAGGGCAGAGCAGCTTTGTTTACAACAAAGAGATTTCTGTCTTTAAATAAAAGCAGTTACTAAACATAAAAGGCAAACATGTTCCAGTTAATCCATTTTACACATAACAGGTAAATATGCACAAAATAAATTTACTGATATATTCAATTAGTGTAAGGAGTATTTGAAATTTACTATACCATTAATAGAAGACTGCATCCGGGATGACACATTGCAGCAACGGATCAGCTGTGACACAACAGTGTATAGTTTCCCCAGTTCAGCATACTGATATTTAATTGGAGGACCTGGACCCTCATCCAGAGCCACAAGCATGAAAGTTGCAGGAACATTTAGTTTCAGAAGTTGTGTCTTCTCTGCTACACCTTTATGGGGGGGAAGGGGTAAAGATGCATTTTGTTTCTGGTACTGCCAATACTTTCTTTAAGAAAAGAAAAATAACTACTGTTTACATGATTCATAACTTTTCACCTGCTGGGTTTTATTATAACCATCATTTATGTTTCCTGAGGAAAAAAGATGGTCCAGTCAGTAAAGATGCACAAGACAATAATGTTCAGCTGAAAAATCACACTGAAGGGCAGCTGAAAATGACTACAATTTCGTAACAGTACTCATTAACACTTAAATAACTATCATCTGTGTTAACAGCAAGTCATCAAACAAGTCTTAGACAAATGAATCTTTTTATGGTGAGGGCCATGATAGGATGAATACCTCCAACAGTATGCTTGGCTATTCTTCCATCATGTCCTAGATACACAATACAAATTTAAGTCATTTCAAAATGTGTCATACCAAACAGTTAAGTGTAAATAAGTGGCAAACTCAAGAAAACAAACCAAAGTGATCAAAACCAAACAAATTGAGAAAAACCTTCAAACCAAACCAAAACCCCAACCAAAAGCTCCCACACATACAGCTAGTTTAATTGCAAGAATACTTTGTACATACTACACAAATACTTACCAGTAAATTCATGTCCCTTCTGATCTTGTATTCTGTTTCTCAGCTTGGTTAGAAGTCAGAATTTTTTGTATGTATTTAAGGTCTTTTTAAAATTTATTTTGAAATACAACTGGACCTTACCTATCATCTCTCTGACAAGAAGGAATCCAGACAGCACCTTATTAATTTATGGTATTTTTAAAAATCATGCAGGTAGTTCTCTAGTTACATCCTCTGTAGAGCTGATTTCTCACTTGCTTTGATGTGAAGAATGTATTACTTGGTTTCTCAAGTGTCAGACAGTTTAATCTTTCCCATAAAACTTTGGGTGCTGCAGAGATTAGCTATTGTGGCTTCTCAACACTAAACATCCATACAGCAGCCTTCAGTTAACAGCATTAAAACAACCACAGCTGCTTAATATTTTTGTGTTTATCTTTGCAGGGTAGACTGTGGTAATGACCAGACCCATAAATAAAATTGTTATGCTTTTCTGTCTGGCTTCTGAGCGTTTTCCTAGTCAGAGGCTTCAACTGCACTATGAAAAGCTAGCAACAAAGTAAGTTAGAGGAGAACTGAATTTCTCTTTTCAGTCATGACATGAAGTCTGCTCTGAGAGTCAGAGTGCAGACAATCCTGCCTGACAAGAGAATCCTTTGGTAGGCAAAAGTGACACACATTATAGATGAAATTAAGGTAACACAATTGCCTAAATTAATTGTACAGATAGCAAACTAAATGCCATTAAAATTGTTTACCTGTTTGAAAGAGCTTCCAGAACTTTGTGTGTGTCAATTCTATGTCGAAACGCCAAAATAACTCCATTTGGACTGATGTATTTGCCTAGCAATTTAGCCACCAAGTCATCTATCAGAAACTCACATTTTAATCTGCTTGCATGAGCAGATAACCAGCAATGGTCAAGCTACTCACTACTGTAGGTGTTCTGTAAAACTTCCAAGGGCACTTGATCTCTCAGCTTTATACCACTTTACATAAAACAATGAAAATATCTTGTATTGGAGTGAGGAGAGTGACAAACTATCACTATGGCACAGTGTTGTATCTTGTTTAGAACCTGCTGTAGAGAGATGCCTTGTCACTTAGGCTACCACAGATGACACAGAAATGCTATAAGACCCGAGTAACTTGGGAAAGCCAAGAATGAAGAGCTCTCTGACAATTCATTAGATGTGAAACTTTGACTATCCTCAACTTCAGAGTGTAAAAGTAATCCTTTATTCATTTGACTTGCATTTCATTACTTTTAATTGCTCTTCCTCAGGGCAAATATATGAAGTAGCAACAGATTAACCCACCTGAGAAACAGTTCATTCAATCAATCACCAATTGATTTTCATCATGCTGGTAATGCTAACAGAAAGCATGATTACAGCTGTTCATTTGAATGCCAATAGGACTGATACCAGCTTACCACTCTTCTGGGAACAGTTACCACTAGTATTATTTTATTCTATTCCTAGTATACAGCCTAGTGACTCTATATGCACAGAGCCTACATAATCCAGAACTTAATACAAATTTTTGTATACTTCTAAATCTATACCTATTTTTATTTTCATAATGCTAGACAGAATTAAGATCCTGAAGAAAAATGGGTGATGCTAGAAATGCCACAGTCAGTATTTCATGCCCATTACAAAACTGACAACCACCTCATCTCAGATGCTAAAAATACATATTCCTATGTGATCAAACTCCCTCATTCCATTTTTCATCAGAAAACTCAGAAAATCTCTTGTCTCAAGCATGGGGAAGCTTTATTTAGGCCTTGCAGAAACCCTGCTTTTTCTTGCCCATTTATCTTGAAGGAAAAACACCATCTGATAAATTTACCTGATGCATTCTTTTACCTCTTATGTCTATGGTGAAAGCATTCTGGCAAGAAATGATGTCTGAAAAACAGACAGATAGATCTATTTCCTGTCTGCCACAGAGTCTTTAAAGGGAAGACAGATACAGAATCAGTGTTTTGCATTCATATCTGTGAACTTCAAAGATGAACTAAAGAAATTAATACTGAAAGGGCACAATTGGAACATACAAAGCATGATCATCTATGCTGATGTTTCCACAAGGGAGAGTCATGCCTCTCTTCTCTCTTTTCAACTTTTATCTTCCTCAACTTCTTCAGGCTCAAACCAGCTGACCGACCCACATGCTCCATGGGTCTCATGACTTCTCTGCAAATGAGCCCTGAACAAAGCATTACCTCCCTTGCCATTTTCTCACACCCTCTCAAGACAGACAAGTCATGGATAATCTTCCAAGGATGGCAGGAAAACTAAAGCCCCAAACTCCAAACTGGAAGAAGACAGATGGTCTAGAGAACATTTGTATGCTAACATATGTGTGTTGCCACAGCAACCCCAGGCAGTGCTACAGGCTGGGGTCAGAGTGGCTGGAGAGTAGCCAAGCAGAGAGGGACCAAGGCGTACTGGTTGATGGTAGGCTGAACATGAGCCTGCAGTGTGCCCAGGCAGCCAAGAGGGCCAATGGCATCCTGGACTGTATCAGAAAGTGTGGCCAGCAGGATCAGGGAGGTCATTCTGCCCCTGTACACTGCACTGGTTAGGCCACACCTTGAGTCCTGTGTCCAGTTCTGGGCCCCTCAGTTTAGGAAAGATGTTGACTTGCTGGAACATGTCCAAAGAAGGGCAAGAAAGTTGGTGAGGGGCTTGGAACACAAGCCTTGTGAAGAGAGGCTGAGGGAGCTGGGGTTGCTTAGCCTGGAGAAGAGGAGGCTCAGGGCAGACCTTGTTGCTCTCTACAGCTACCTAAAGGGAGGTTGTAGCCAGGTGGGGGTTGGTCTCTTCTCCCAGGCAGCCAGCACCAGAACAAGAGGACACAGTCTCAAGCTGCACCAGGGGAGGTTTAGACTGGATATTAGGAAGAAATTCTTCCCAGAGAGAGTGATTGCCCATTGGAATGGGCTGCCCGGGGAGGTGGTGGAGTCGCCATCATTGGAGGTGTTTAGGAGGAGACTTGATGGGATGCATGGTTTAGTTGATTAGGTGGTGTTGGATGATAGGTTGGATGTGATGATCTTGAAGGTCACTTCCAACCTGGTTTATTCTATTCTAATGACAACAATCCACCTGAGGCTGAAAAACTGGGTTTTCCTGCTGATACCTGTGTAACTGGATCATTAATAAAAGTTTAATTCAGTGTCATCAGCATAAGGGTGTGTAATTTGCTTACCTAGATTGGCATACATCACAAACAGATTGAAATACTGTTGCAAATGGCGCCCATGTTCAGATACTTCCCTTCGTAGAAGATTTAGTACCGCTCTCAGTAAGTGATCACTTAAACTTAAGTTATCATAAGTCTATTAAAAAAAAAACCAAACAAACCAATAATTAGTGGTTCAATCTATGAGATTCATACAAGCTCCAAAATACTAGCACTGGTTGGTCTTCTGTATCTCACAAAAAAGCAGATAGAGAATAAGACTCTCATCACTGAAGACCATGTAAGTTCAAGAAATTATGCTCTTATAGAACCTTTCAGTTGAACTTTTTCACCAATAGCAGCTAGGCTTAAACAGTCAGAAAAGCACCTGCAGTTCCACTGTGAACATTATAGACTCAGACAACCACATCACCTCTACAGGTGCATTTCAAACATCTCAAGAAACAAAACGCTGTCAAACAGCATGTGGCCTGAACTTAACATGAATTACTTTCCTGGATACGGCAGTGGAAGTAAGTGGGACAATATGAATAAAAAATGTCATGCTGTAGACATTAAAACCATGACAAAGCAAAGCTTCTAAAAGGTTTATCTTTTTAAATTTCCATAGAATCATAGTATCAGTCAGGGTTGGAAGGGACCACAAGGACCATCTAGTTCCAACCCCCCTGCCATGGGCAGGGACACCCCACACTAGATCAGGCTGGCCAGAGCCTCATCCAGCCTGGTCTTAAACATTTTAATACAGTCCAAGCAACAATATTGTATGACAATTATTACATTAAGACTTCATCTTGTTTTGATTTTGTTTCTTTTGTCAGTTCCAGGTGTATAAAATTAGGCAATTCACTGCCTACTCCTAGTCAAAGCTAAGATTTTTGGCAATTTCAATTTTGCAAGATAGAGGAGAAAAACCTGGGAAACTAAACTCCTGCATGTTTTTCTGGGTTTTGTTTGGATTTTTTTGGTTTCTTTGTTCTTGGTTGATTGTTCATTTTTTAAATTCTAAATAAAAAACAAGGATTCATTCCTCCCCCACCCCCTTAAATTGCTATAACCCAGGACTGACTTTGCTGATTTCACACCTGCAACTCAACTCGAAGTTCTCACCACTTAGCCTTCACAGAGGTTTACAAACAAGGGAAAAATGGAATGCCGCTGACAGCAATTCTCACACAAACTGGCTGAATTACATCATGTTATGTAGTGCAAAATGGGACTGTACAGCTTTCTCACCAATACTGATGCATCTGCTCCAGAATTTACTTTACATTAAATGCTCATCATGAAGAAATAAGACTAAGTTTCAGAACCTTTTCATTAGTATCAAACTTATTTAGTATTTACCTGACTGGAAGGTCCAGGAGAGGCAAAAGGTGAAGGACACGGTCCATCTTGCAATGAAAAATGTGCAATAAATACTATAAGTTTTGCAAATGCACCTCTCACTTCTGCACTAGGGCATTCCAAAAGGTACTCAGAGAAGCGGTTTGAAACATTAAAAAGGACGTTGTGTGCAAACCAAAAGCGTACATTCTTGCTGTGACGAAGGAGGATGCATAATGCATCATACCTGAAATAGAAGATGACACAGCTGAGAGATTATGCCCAAATACAGACATAAATGAATTTTAGCAGATATACTCTTTGAAGAAAGTTTAAGTTAAGGGCAATCCCCAAATATTTGGCTCACAAAATGCCTACAATCAGAGAAATTGTAGTCCCTATAGTGAGGCTCTGTTACTAGTAAGCACATATTTAAAAGTCACTTTTGATTAGAAATCTTAGCACTCAACTGTGACATTTTCTACTATCACCCACAAGAACTATGAGATGATTACATCCCCTAAATCTGCTCAAAGCAGGTCCTAAATTGGCAGCCATAATGGCTGAGAGAGAGGTGGGGGAACTGGGGAAGAAGATGAAGAGCAGAAAATATGAGGTGGATTTTGTGAGCCATGTATGAGACATAACTAAATATGTAACCTATCAGAAATTTATATTCTCATTTACACATGTAAATAAAAACCCCTCAGAGAAAAATTATCTGTTGCAGAGAGGGTCATGTGTGACTTAAGCCTCTTGAAGCAATTATTTGAGCCCCACTTAAAACAAGAGGAGTAACTTAGTTACTCTAAAAGCTGGTATTGGAAAAAATCTTCATGGGTTTTCCATGTGTTAGACAACTGCTTACTAGTAGCTCATAAACCCCTGGTCATCATGAATGCTAGATTTTTCTCCCGAGTTCTATTCACACTCCTCTTCCTAACGCAGAATAATTTACCTTAACAACTCAAAAGCTGTGATGCTATGAGTAAGATTGCACTGTTTGTTATACTACAGATTTGAATAACAGGCCCCATAGCCATGCACATAAAGCACTCTCCTAAGACAGCCTGAAGACTAGGTACGTATTTCAGAAACAGAATACATATGAACTGCAAAAATGGGCTGAAAAAAAGGGATTTCTTTAAAAACACTCAAACCATGAACACACCATTCTGGGAACTGGTCAGAATACATAACCTGTTAGTTTTGCCTTAGCTGTAGATTCTACTCCTTTATCCTTTTTTAAAATAAGAGAGAGACAAACCACATTTAAGCTCTATTTGAAAATTAATTTTGAAGATGTTCAGCTCAGCAGCTTATTTCAAAGCTATCCCCTCCCCACCCCACCCCCCCCAGTATTTTCTGTTCAAAATTTCCCTCCTTTTCATGTGCACCTTGATCATGTATTCAGGGGAGAGGGGGAAAATGGGACTGGCCACTAACATCTTTTATTGCAATATGTATCTAAGTGGGATCTTTTAACAAACACCAAACTTCCAAAACTGTTAAAAGACAAGATACCAATCACTAGCAGGGCCACGGACTATTTTCTTCGTATGAAATCCTGTGGTGAAGAGAAATCTAGCAGCAAGCTGAATACTAATCATCGTTATTTCTTCTGCATCAGGCAACAGATGATCTTGTCCTAAAGAAAAATCAGAATACTCACATGTAGACAAAGTAAAAGCAATTAACTTTTAGTAATTTACATTCCAGATTGCTATTTTCATCTTGATACTGTGTTCCAATTTACCAAGAAACTTGATCAAACCAGCCTCTAGCTTCTGTAACATACCATTTGAAAATGCAAGCTTTAGACAGG
Organism: Dryobates pubescens; assembly: GCF_014839835.1. Classification (NCBI taxonomy): domain Eukaryota; kingdom Metazoa; phylum Chordata; class Aves; order Piciformes; family Picidae; genus Dryobates; species Dryobates pubescens. The sequence continues at coordinate 14,757,042 of NC_071623.1, read as the reverse complement.
TACCTGGAGGCTAAAATATGTCAGTTTTAAAAATTCCCTCACCTTTGAGAACTGCCTTCAGCAGAACAGCACACAAACAGAAGTATTTTAACATGGCCTGTACATAAGCTGAATAATAGTTGAAAGTTTATAAAAAGCATTTTTTGTTAAATATTCTGGCACTTTATCGCTTAGGTGATAACAGGTGTTCAACTGCAGAGGTCCATAATGAGAGTATTCATAGAATCATAAAATGGCTTGAGTTGGAAGGAACCTCATCTAGTTATCTAGTTCCAACACCCCTGCCACAAGCAGCAACACTTCTCACTTGACCAGGTTTCTCAAAGCCTCATCCAGCCTGGTGTTAAAACACTTCCAGGGATAAGGCATCCACAATTCCCCTAGGTAACCTGTTCCAGCGTCTCACCACCCTCACAGTAAAGAGTTTCCTCCTGATGTCTAATCTAAATCTGCCTTGCTCTAGCTTAAAACCACTGCCCTTTGTGCTATCATTACATGCCCTTAGAATCAGTCCATCAACAGTTTTCCTGTTGGCCCCCTTAAGGCACTGGAAGGCCGCTCTCAAATTTCCCCAAAGCCTCCTCTTCTCTAGGCTGAACAGGCTGAATTCCCTCAGCATGTCCTTACAGAAGATGTGCTTCAACCTTCCAACCATCTCCTCTGGACTCTCTCCAACAAGTCCATTCAAAGGAGAACACACAAAATCTTCACCGGCTATACGAATACTCCACAACACAAATCAAAACTCTTCTTGCAAGAAATTAATCCACAATTATTGCATTAATGTACTAACCTGGAGGAGGGTTTAAGTAGACACTATTACAAGTAAGCAATTTCTTTATGAACTGGAAATATTCTAGGCTGTACTGCATACGATTATGCATGAACTGCACGTTCTGCTTCCGTACGCTTCGTTCGATGGCTGATGGCATTTTAATCTGATGGGGTTTAGTGGTGATGGCAAGTTCTGAAATGTATTTTATTAGTTCATTGTCTTTGTCTATCGTGTCCATACGCTCGTAAAAAAGAATGTAAGCGTTCCACCACCTCTTCTGGCGTCTGTAGGACATACGCTTCATCATGTGATCAAACACCTCTCCCATGTACTCTCCACCAAAACACTGGTTCTTCATCTCTTCGTCATCGTCCATTTTACACTCAGTCACATCACCATCATCGAATTTATACCATCGATTCTTCTCACCATCTCCCCCATTCCTCTGGATGATGTAAGAGTAATAATGTCCTCCGCTGGCCTGGCCACTGTGCACGAGCACACCGACAAGCCTGTATTTTGTGCTCCCAGAGTGCTCGTTTTCAGACTGTTCGTTTTGTATAATCTGATTTTCAGGGTTTACATCATCTCCTTCCAATTTCGCTACACCTGCCACTGTGTAAGGCTCCATGTCCAGCTCTCGTGGAAACTCAAAATAATCATTGAATTTGATTGCACATTCCCTTTCCCAGTCATAATCAAATCGTTTCAACTGGATTGCAAGAACCGGAGGCAACTTCTTAATCAACAAGCGTTTCACTGTATCAACCTAAAAAAGGACATCAACAGTTACCAGCGCTTCAGTTTCCATTCACATACTCTTATCAACAACCAAATTCAGTAATTACAGGGTAATTTTTTTTCCCCTCAAGATGAACTAAGTATGGAGTATAGTATGGAGGTAACAGCCCAGTTACACACAAATTTACTATGTAAGGCAATGTTACCTTTTTGTTGCATTTTTCACAATGATATGCATTTGCACCTTCCAATAAATCTCCCTTGACGTACTGTTCCAAAGAATCCAAAAGGTTTTGGTGATTTCTTATATCTACATTCAGAGTTGTGAAGGATTCCTCGCATTCGTACCTACCAAAGAACAGACAGATGTATGAGATAGGCAGAAACACCTTCGATTTCCACCTTTTATCCATGTCAAATCCTGGCAAAAGGAGTTAAGCAGTTGAAAAAGAACTGAATTCTTTTACTGCAGTCTTCCTACAATTACATTACAGTACTTGCACTAACTATAGCTACTTTATGAAGACCACAGAAATTACTTGTAGGCCTCTAGTCCACTGAAACCCCCCCCGGAAGTTAAATGTTTCAGCATATCTTGTTTTTAAAGCAGCTGAAGGAGCGTCACAGACTTGGATAACCTAAGTGAGTAGACAAGCACAGACAGCAAAGTAGAGTACTTTTCCCATTACTGACTTTTGCAGTCATACATTAAACTGAAAAATGTTGTATAGTATCTAAAGACAACAGTTCAAAACAGCTTCCAATTAAAAAATTTAAAAACTAAAAGCCTTTTAATTTTTCTAGCTGAAAAATCCTGAATAGCTGTCTTCATAAAAATCACTTTGCATATTTATGACTTGCTTTTTCTTACTGTGTGCTGATACAACCTTCAAACACATTACTAGCAGCAATACTTGAGAGACAACCAGTTAAAATACCTTGGAAACAAATTGGGTTTTGTTTATTTTCTTTAAAGATAAAGCAGTGATGAATAAATGAAAAAAAGTTGCATCTAATCTAACATAACCCTGCAGGGCTTGTTTCTCTGCTATGCAATCAAGCAAGATATTATAACGCTGAATAAATTAGTACTTAGAAACACTTCAACCAAAACAGTACATTCATTAATTAAATAACTTACAAATTTGGAAAGGCTGTTAAATCTGTCACACCCCAATCCAGTAGTTTAGGGGAGGATAAAATGGATGACAAACTAAACTACAACCAGGGTAACATTTGTATTAAGAAGCGTAACAATGCAAATCCAGTAGAGTTCCAAAGAGACGGGTAATACTTCAAGAGTGAATGGTAACTCACATTGCCTCACATCTGTGTGTTCCATTTAATTACTCATTGCATATAAAATAACATCAGTGCTTTCATTTTATCTTCAAATTTACTTCCAGCTACATATTTTAACCCATGAAACAGAACTTAAGTGGAAGACCTTAAAATTCACACATGAGCTCAACTGAAGTTGAAAGTTTACCATAATTAAATCAGTTTACATCTTTTTTCCCCCTGTATTTTGATTGCTAACTGTAGAACAGTAAATAGCCAACATTCATAACAAAGAGAATTTGCAGAGATCTATACTGTGAATCATATGAGATCTGAAAGATACAGCGAACAGTTAAAAAGGCCAACTCTTTGTGACAAAAACTTCAACAATTTAAAAAAGTCAACTGCTGAACAAGTCCATCATTATGGCCACCTTAAATCTTGCACACAATTTTAATCATCCACTTCACTAGGCATATGGAAGAAAAGTCTAGAGAAGTGTAACTGTAAAATGCCTAATTCTATTCCCTCACTATTTGACATTGATACCATCAACAAGATAGGAAGCTACAGACTGAAGTCTGATGTGGTATGGGTGTTTGTTTGTTAACACACCCTCTATGCTGAAATTCAGCATTCATATTTTACATTAATTAAAAACATGGCACAAATCTTAAGAGAAAAGCATTCTACACCGTTCTCCTTAATTACAGCTTAAACAGTGAGTATCAACTAAGTTTCACCCACTGGAGTTTAAGATTCACACTGGGGTCAGCTCTATCCACACACTACAGAGCACAGAATCAGTTGTTGGCCATGCCATAAATCTTGAACACTGCATTTAGTCCTTAAATTGTTTCCACTTTTAACAAGGTAAAGCTTTTGCTCTATCTTTTCCTCCCCCAATCAATATAAAATGTTTCACATATAATGTGCTGCGTAGAAGCAATATAAAGTATTTCAAGGCACCTGAAGACACACTAATATTAAAGCTGCAAAAAAAACCCCAAGATATCAAAATCTACTAGCTTTCAAAAAAAAAAATCCAAAAGGGGGGAAAAAACAAAACCAAAAAGGAAAACCCAAAAAAACCCACCACCAAAGCAAAGCAAACAAACAACAACAAAACCAAACCCCTCCAAAGTGACTCTTCAGTCACTCTTATAAGGATACAAACACAAGTTGCTTTTCTGTAAGAGGGAGGAATCTTAGACACATACCGATGTGGGCATCCTTGACAAATCTTCTGATCAGCAAAGGACCCTCCTAAAACTTTACTCAGCATTGCTGGATGGCCCAAAGCTTTTAAAGCTTCATCTAAACTGTCCACCAAGGAATTGAAAAATTCTAAAGCATCGTGTTGTTCACGTAGATTTACAGGTTCACCCCAAAGTCTGAAAACAAGAGCACATTCTTGTCAGACATATTTTGCAATTTATTTTCTAGGAGAAAAAAAAAGAGTATTCAAGCTATTAGTTCCTCTTTCTTACTGAGCAAAACTATTTATTGTTTGATGTACTTTACCACCTTGTATCAGTTTATATCAGCTTTTTTTCCTGTATTTTGATTGCTAACTGAAGAACAACAGTAAAGGGCCAATATTCACAACAAAGAGCATTTGCCATGGTAAGGTCTAGAGAGATCTACATTGTGAATCACATGAGATCTGAAAGATGTAGTGAACAATAAAAAGGCCAACTATTAGTGACACAAAATATAACGCAATAATAAAAAACATGTCCCTGACACACACTTACTGGTAAATAAAACCAAGTTTTTTTGTGTAACCTCACACAATTCAAAGTCCCAATACCAATGTTAAGAATTGCCAGAATTCAAAACAATCATATTGCAGTAAACTACAGTAGTCTGTTAACAGACCACAGAATAGTGAAAAGGTAAGACAAAAAGAAATGCTGATTTGCACTTAACATCTTTTCTACTATGATCAGTTTTGTTGCATTTCAGTGGTCCAGTGAACAGACATTAATACTAAATTTTCTATTTACCTAAATTGTTTCCAAAACCCTCTTGGTACATAGTACTGTAGCCTGGAAGCTGCTAGATGACCAAAAATTACTTGGAGGTGCCTCAGAACTCCAATATTGTACTCTTTTCTGTCTTCTGTTTTACTCAGTACTGGTTTGTCTTCATACTGATGTGGGTAACCAAACACATCGTCCCGTGGGTCAACGTTGCTCTGAAAGGCAGAAGAAAATGTGTGCATTAACTTTGATAATTAGCTGTCTCAGCTAGTTATCGCCCTTGTTTAATTCAGTAATTTTAATCTGAAGAAATAATTGTCTTGTATGCACTAAGGTAGTCGTGGTAGCAAAATGGTGTATGGTGCACTTTCAGGTACAAATTCATGAAAAGGAAGTCTGCATACCCTGATACTTACATCTTTCGAACTGCTTCTCTGGCAGCAAGCCCATTCAAGCAAGAAACATGATGCTATTTTCTCCACTGCTAGCAGTGGAAAGCAGAAGGGTTAGCGACTTCCATTTGGTATAACTTTCCCATAAAACAGAGTTCTGTTTTAAAAATAAACAAGCTCCACGTAATTCAATTTACCTCATTGTCCTGCTTTTCATCCCCAGACATGTCATCATCTACATCACTGCCTGTGCCTTCAATTGCAAGAATCCCATTCCTGATGGCTGGAATCATGTACAGCTGCTGAATGACAGAATTCATGTAACAAGTGGCACCAGCATTTTTCAGTCCTACAAATCCCTTTGGTGGTCGAGGCCCAACAGGTGGTAGATATTCCCATTCTGTAAGCGCTTCACAAGCTGAAAGAAAACAGGAAAGTATTTTGTTATAAAAGATTTAGAGCATCAATGCAGCACAAAAGGGAGTTGCATAAAATTAGCATTCAGCCTGCATCACACTGTGATTTAATAATTTAACTGCTAGGATTAACAGAACTTCTAGGAAGAGTAGTTCTATCTGCAATCTTCACATTAAACCATTTTTCCTAAGACATAACTAAAAAGGTGGCCAGACAAAAAAAAATCAGTCTATTAATGTATGAAACAGAAATCTTCTCTCAGTAGCAGCAAGTTCTTTAGCTGAAGAATTCAGATGAATGACTCTAGAATATTTATATAGCCTTTCACAAATTTATGATTCTTTCAAAATTACAATATTTCACTTACTCCTCACTTGCTAGGATGGGCAAGTTTCAGATAATGCTATCTATATGCCTTGTGACAGGTTTTTTTTTTGCTCCTGAGCTTTCTCCCTCAGACCTCTCACATCTCTTCAGAGTACATTTACAATCACGTTTCCTATGCTAGCCTGTTGCTCTGTGATTTTAACACAAAAATTCTGAAGCAAGAGAAATAGCAAGCATGCATGTTCTCAAGCAAGCTTTACTTGGTATATGAAACACACAGCATGCGCAGCTCATACGTGTTCTCTCTTCTGTCTGACATAGGATGGAGATCTGGTGTTCCATGGTGCTTATCAAGTACTTCAGTGGAATGAAATGCCAGAAAATCTTTCTCATGGTGAGGTGATAAGAAATACACTATTTCCCAGTAGAAAAGGATCAATAAAAAGCATAAGATGGGCTGAATCAAGAGTGTGGCCAGCAGGCCAAGAGAGGTGATTCTTACCCTTTACACTGCTCTTGAGAGACCCCACCTCAAATACTGCTTCCAGTTCTGGTGTCCCCATCATAAGAAGGGCACAGAGCTGTTGGAGGAGGGCCACAAAAATGATCCAAGGGCTGGAACGCCTCTGCTATGAGGACAGGCTGAAGGAGCAGGGATTGTTCAGCCTACAGAAGATTCTGGGGGGGCCTCAGAACTGCCTTCCAATACATGAAGGAATCTTACAGGAAGGCTGGAAAGAGACTTTTTAAAAAGGGTGTCTAGGAGGAATGACTTTAAGATGAGGGAAAGTAGGTTTAGACTGGATCTTAGGAAGAAGTTCTTCAGTGTGGTGGGACTCTGAAATAGGTAGCCCAGGGAGGTTCTGGATGCTGTTCAAGCCCTGGATGCGGCCTTGAGCAGCTGAGACTAGTTGTCTATGGCAAAGAGGTTGGAGTAGATGATGTCTAAGGTCCCTTCCAACCTAAGCCATTCTGTGATCCATTTGTTCACTTGAGATGGAACTGAACAGGAAGAGATTAAAAACTCCACTCACTGATACCACCAGTTAAGCAAGTAGCACTGCCATTATCAGAGGCAGTGCTATGAAATAGTACCCCACTAGAAACAGGATCCCACTATGCGGTACTATTTCTAGATGCTTAGTTCTACTACACTCTGCAATTTTAAACGTTTTTAAATCATACAGTGGTTTGGGTTGGAAGGGACCTTTAAAGATATCTAATCCAAACCCCTGTCCATAGGCAGGGATGTCTTTCATCCAGACCCTGAACATTTCCAATAATGAGGCATCCACAGCTTCTCTGGGGTAACCTGTTCCAGTGCCTCAACACTCTCATCATTAAGAATTTCTTCCTTATGTCCAATATAAATCTACCCTCTTTCAGTTTAAAATCATTTCCCCTTGTCCTGTCACTACAGGCTCCAGTAAAATGTTTCTCCATCTTTCTTACAAGCCCTGTGTAAGTACTGGCAGTCTTCCCAGAGACCATTTTTCCAGGCTGAACAAGCCCAACTCTCCTTGCTTTGGAGTCACAGAATTGGTTCACAATTGTCAAGTCCAACAATCAACCTAACACTGCAATGTCCATTAAGCTACATTGCAAAGCATCATGTCTACACTTCTTTTGAACACCTTCAGGGAAGGTGACTACACCACCTCCCTGAGTAACCTATTCCAATGCCTGACTACTCTTTCAGTAAAGAAATTGTTCCTAATATCCAATCTAATCCTCCTCTGGCACAATCTGAGGCCATTTCCTCTTGTTCTATCACTTGATACTAGGGAGAAGTGATTGACTGCCTTGCCTCACTACAACCTTCTATCAGGTAGCTGTAGAGAGCAATGATGTCTCCACTCATATTCCTCTTCCCCGGACTAAACAATCCCGGTTCCCTCAGCTGCTCCCAAGACTTGCTCTCCAAGCCCTTCACCAGCTTCACTGCCCTTCTCTGGACATGCTGCAGCACCTCAATGTCCTTCTTATAGTAAGTGGCCCAAAACCAAAGATTGTATTCAAGGTATGGCCTCACCAGTGCCGGATACAGGAGCACCATCATTACCCTACTCCTGCTGGCCACGCTATTCCTGATAGGCGCCAGGATGCTGTTGACTTCCTTGGCCACTTGAGCACATTGCTGGCTCATGTCCAGCAGACTGTAAACCAGCACCCCCAGGTCCTTTTCTCATACAACTGACCTCAGCCCATCAATCCAACCTGTCCAGCTCCTTCTGCAGCCTTCCTACCTTTTAGTAGATGAACACTCCTCACAATGTGGTGTCACCTGCAAGCTTACTGAGGGTGTACTCAATCCCCTCATGCAGATCATTGAAAAAGATATTAAGCAGAACTGGCCCCAAAATTGAGTCGGGGGGAACACCACTTGTGACCAGCCACCAGCTGGATTTAACTCCATTCACCACCACTCTTTGTGCCTGGCCATCCAGCCAGTTTTTAACCGAGCAAAGTGTTCACCCACCCAAGCCATGAGCAGCCAGTTTCTCCAGGAGGATGCTGTGGTAAAGTGTCAAAAACTACTGAAGTCCAGGTAAATACACTAAGTGGGTCACCTTAGATCATAGATCAGGTTTGTCAAGCAGGACCTGCCCCTCACTAACTCATGCCAACTAGGACTGATTACTTGGTTGCCCTGCACATGCAGTCACACCTCCTAAGTTAGCAAGGACTGCAGGTAAATGATGGGAAGTAGCTTGGTGAACACTTCTGCCAGTTCTCCCAGCACCCTCAGGTATGTATGCCATCTGGCCCTGTAAACTTCCATGTTTAAGTGGTGAAGCAGGTCACTAACCATCTCCTCTTGGATCATAGCTTCATTTGGCTCCCTATCCCTATCTTCCATATCAGGGGTATCCAGTAAACAACTGATTTAACTACTAAAGACTGAGACAAAGGTGGTGTTGAATACCCCAGCCTTTTCCTCACCATTTAGCACTATCTTACCCCCTGCACCTTAGCTGTCTCCCTGTTACTAGTGTATTTCTAGAAAGAATCTTCTTCCCATGTAAGCTTGGGTTTGCTTGGTTTGGGATTCTTTTTGTTGTTTTCTTTCTTTGGTAGGTTTTGTTGTTATTGTTTTGGGGTTTTTTGTTTATTTGGTTGAGTTTTTCCCCGCCATCCTTTTCGCTACTAACACTACAGCCAAAATAGTATAGCTACCCTATTCAGGGCTGCAGAAAATCTGCTCCTCTTTGTTCAATTTTAAGAAAGTCTTACATGCTTTTTATTGGTAACAAAAGCTACGTAAGCATGAGCCTTCTGCCATCCTTCTTGAAAATCAGCCCAAGTTTCACCTATTGACTCCTGAAATACCAACATTTAAAGTTTCTGTACATACTGCAACTGCTATAATTTTTCTCCAGTGAGAAGGAGACAAGTCCTTCAAGTGCAGAGCTGTGCTGAGACAAGGCCCAAACTGAGAGAACAAACATCTGAAAAAGGACTATGACAAGCAGAGAATGAATACCAAACTAAAAAGGGCAACAGAACAGTGGACCTGTGTCTGTGTGTAGACAATGATGACAAATTAGGTGATCAAGAGACTGGAACTAAAACTAAGTCAAAGATACCTGATGAGGTTCTGGAATTGGTTAGGCAGAGCCTGAAACAATGAGACAAAAGTAGAAGATACAGACAGAATGAGGTTCCTGGGAGCTGGTGTGGACAAGAAGGAGTAGCCAGAGATTGGGGTAGGAAGGGTCAGGACCATGTAAGTGACTGGGGCTGGAACTTGGATGCAACCATGTAATGCAAGTCAGTAAATTTACTGCAAAAAGAAACACAAATAAAGGCTACACTGACAAACTGCTAGATTTTGGCAGCCTGATTTCACAGCATTAAAAGCAGCTGCAAACAAACCCCAAACTAAAAAAACTCAGCGTCTAGTTCAGTTAGTAATACAAACAAAAGCCACACATAATATCTACATTAGAAAGTAGAAAATAGGTAACAAAAATAGTACATACTAGTGATTGCTGTACCTATGTAATACATTTCAGTCAAGGTGTCTACTATCTGTTTGAGATTTCGCACACATCCAACTGCTAGTGCAACTAGAAGCTCAAAGCCAGCATTAATAGTAGCCGGTGAACTACAGACTGGTATGGCCTGCTCAGCAGGCAATTCTCCATTTCTCATGTATTGTAGATAAACATTGGAAGCTGGAAAGATGAAATCATCTATCAACTCCTGAGGAGAAAGAAAAGGGGGAGAAATGAAAAAATAATCAAGTTACCATAGAAAGACACACAATTTTATAACAGAGTTAAGAGTTATTACTTGAATGAATGTCTGATAACCAGGTGTCCCTAAAAATCCTAAGAGTTAAAATTAAGTCCAGTACCATAACAAGCTTTTAAATTTGGAACAGAGTAACTGTTCTAAAGTGGTTCTCTGCAAATCCACTCTCTCACTGCAAGTTAAAAATAAATCTGTATTATTCTTGGTGGAAATTTTCTTCTGTCAAACCTATCTACAAAGCTCTTTATCAATAAATGCTGAAACCACCCCCCGCCCGCCCTGAATAGTCCTACTGCATAACATCAGAGGTACAAGAAAAAAAATGTCTGGTTAGAGATTCTCAGATGTCATGCATTTATTCAAACCTATCATAAACTTTAACAGCAGTAATTAAAATATGTGGAGAAGAGACAATACAGTGATACCAAAAGAAAGCAATCCTGTATCTAGCTCACTCTCCTCATGAGGACATGAGGCCACAGCAGCTCCAAACACAGTGGTTCCAAAGGATGAGAACATTAAGTACTCTTATGAATGAAACATGTAAATTTTTAAATGGTTTTTATTGTTCAAAATACATTAAACTCCAATTGGAAGCCCTTCCCAAGCAGTTAAATTGAGAAATTTCAGGGTTACAAACCACAAGATGCAAAGGTTTTGGGGTGTTTTTTAACCTATTTATAGTAAAAAAATCATAATAGTGATTAGAAAAAACAAACAAAAACAACAAATCCAACCAACAAAAACCCCAAACCAACCCACAATGTCTTCCATTAGTCAAAACACTTACTTTAATGAGATTAGCACCTCCTTTTTCACAACCAATATGGTATTTCTTCTCAGGTGCCTGGAATGCTAACAACTCTTTTGTGACTCCAAGGTGACCCTCTAAGATAGTTTCTTCAACACCTGTTTCCCCTGTTCTTTTTACTTCATCCTGCCATTTAAGAGACAATTAGGATACTCTGGAAAACTTACATTTACCAAGCCTAAAGCTGAACTTTACAAAGCAGCAGAAAGCAGATAATCAGATAGAAACTGATCCCAAAACTTACCCTAATCCTCTTAAGCCAGTCAATTTCATTATTGAGAAGAACTTCAGCATTTGGAACATTAATGCTACTGTTGTAAGCATAGTTAAGAAGATGCCTTAAGAGAGTGAAGTAGTCTCCAGAATGCTTAGCTCTCTCTCTTGCAGTACTCTAGGCAAGCCAAAAACAAAGGATAAAGAATTCATATGTGCTTCTACTTGTATTGGTATTTCCCCCAAAACTGGCAGCAAATAATAAAGAAAATAAGTGCAATTTCAAACCTTTTATAAGCTTACAATTGTGTTTAACTATCAATAAAATCACTTCTGGATTATTTTAGTAGCAATTTCTATACCGGAATGGGAAACAAACAGTGAAGTGATCAAATATGCCATAAGAATGCAGAAGTGAAAAGTCTTGGTAGGTCCAGTAAAAGAGCACACGAACTGTAGGGAGCTACCTAATTTGTTAATGATTTTTACTTGGAGATTAGCATCATAGCACACACATATTAAAGCTTATTGTTCATGCTCTTATCATAAAGTGAAAAAAAGTCCCCTTTCTCCTCACCTAATTTAAATGGAAACCAACTGTGCTGCTTGCCTGAATGTCAAAATCTGTATTTTAGTGATTGTTAGTAGCTATTTGCCTTTTCTTGCATATATATTGTCTCATTACTTTTTACAGAAACTCACACTTTACTGAAGCCTTCACCTCTACAAACTTACCCCTAGAACAGTAAACAGCAGGGTAATGAAGAAAAGAAGAGGTCTCTGTCCCATGCAGCACCTGGTAGCCATCAAAAAGAATTGCTCCTGTGCCATCTGACGAACAGTTCTGAAAGATCATTTAATAGAAACATTAAATTCAATCTCCTTATCCAAACAGGACATTAAAACCCCTTCAAACAATCAAATTTGTGCTTATCTGCTTAATACCATTTTCTAAAACTGCATGTAATGGAAGAAATAGGAATACTTTAATTATACACTACCCATCATATTGTTTCTCCTTGCAATGAAATGTTGGACACATGAATTACTATTGCAAAACCTGTTCCACAATTTATTATTTGAAGGTAAAAGAAAAGGAGACTTATCAGCACCTGACTACTAAACCTTCCCAAAAGCCAGCAACTGTTGCATAACACAGTTTTCAACACTTGTAAGTTTTTGGCTTTTTTCTTATCTATCACTAGCTATGCCTGAAAGACACAAGCATCCTTGTAAAAATCACTCTTATGTATCACTACAAGCAGTCTGCTGAAGAACTATGCAGCGATCAAAATTTATCATCAGTAAAAAACGTGAAAAGATGACACCCTTGAACGTTCAAGTGGCTAGAATTAAAGGAATTTTCCACTTAAGAACTTAATCTAACCATTGTATCTTATAAAAACCCAACTCTGCTTGGCTGGGGAGAGAATACAAATGAATGCTGTGCTTTATGGAAGTATCTCAACACGTAAGAAAGTGAATTTTGCTGTGGCTGTTATTGGTTTCTGCCCATGAGATCACTGCAGAAAGCATATGAAAGAATCCTACTTCCTTCAGAAGTCTTTCTGTGAAACTGTGCTTCAAAGATGTGCAAGAATGACCACAAGGTCAAAGCAAAGATGCACCTAGATGAGCACCCCATCCCTGGCATACACCTAGGGACATTTCTCCAGAATGTTCCCTTGACTTCTAACAATTTGTGGTTCAGGAAGACTATCAGAAGGCACTATTTCATAGTCCTCACCAGACAATTCATGAAACCCCTCAAACTATTTCCATACTACAGGTTTATACTGCTTAAAGGTTATGCTCAAGAATTTCTTATACAAAGAAATACTGTTCTCTATTCTCCCTCAGCTACTTCTGATTTTAAAGGTCTCTCTGTAGCTTTCCTCCCACCATTCGTCTCTTCTCCAATATGAAGTGCCCCAAGCTATTCAGCTGTTCTTCAGATGGAAGTAATTTCAGAGCTTTGATCTTCCCTGTCACTCTTCTCTGATCATTGCAAGTTCTACTACATTACTCCGAGTTGCAGAAGATTGTGGGGTGGGGAGGGTTTGTTTTATTCTTAATAATAACTGACATTTTATGGGATCTGATTGCTGATCAGATCATTTCATTAAATGTCTTACAGCAACACTTCAACTGCTTAGGACACACCACATAGAGAGGTGACAGTGCTATTTTCTCCAAACAAGAAACACGACTAAGGAAATACATACTTCACACTTATGTCTCCAAGTAATATTTGAACACAAGTATTATATTTTTGTGAGGCTGTAACAATCTCAGAGCTCTCAAAGAACTATGAGAAAGGTACAGCTTCCCAAATGCAAGCATCTAGTGTCATGTTAGACACAACAACAACAACAGTGTAGAGCTCAGTTGCATGATGAACTTGGACTCAAGCAGTGAAACAGCTGGAGACCAAATGACAACCAAAATCCCCTCCTACTGATAGCTCCAGGACACAGACTTCTGGTTAGTTAACAGAAGCCAGTCTCACAATTTTTACTCATATGGGCTATGTATATGCAACCTCCAAATACTCTGCAGGCAAAAGTGGAACACTTGGGTTCCAGGATACTTAGTGTTCAGCTATCTGCTGTCAACTAAGCCAGTCCTGCATTCAGAAGGCACTACTATAAAATAAATTACTATGGAGAGTAAGAGCTGCTCTAGTATTTAAACAATTCCCATTTTGTTTCTCAGTTTATAGGTAGCACAGCTACATTATGATGAAACAGCAGAAGTTCCATATAGCTTCAACCTCTAAAAGGATCCAACAAAATCCACCAATCCACCTGATCTTTTCCAGAAAGTTCGCATTAGAGAGAGCTAAACCAGATCATCCTCCTTGGCTTTTATGGTGCACTGAAAACATCTACTCACGTGCATATTTTTGCTCACATTGTTCTCTAACTAAGGGTAGGAGATCAGAGAGCAATAGTTGAAAATGGAAGGATATTCAGAATTCTCTGGTATTTTATAAATTTTATCTGCACTGCAAACTAATTTGTTTCCACATTAAGTCAGAAAAGGATCTTTTCTTTCAGCTAGTTCAGCTTTATCATCTTCATTTTCCAAGCAGTCTTCCATTTCTGCTCATGTTTATGCTAGTAAAGCTATCATGTAATGACAAGCAATTTCATTCTAAGTGAGATTATCATCTACCTCAGAAGTTTTACAAGTATATGAGAGAGAACAGCTCAATGGTGAATTTCTTGTACAGACAGTATCTGGTAGAGAAATAAAGCAGAGATAAGGAGCTGAGCAATGGTCCAGTTGGGTAAGAGAAGCCCTTAGAAATTTTATCCCCCCTGACAAAAAAGAAATCCCAAACATGCCCCATCCATTAAATTTACTCTTATTTTTACAGGGCAAAAAGTTTACACACCTGGGGAATTAAGCCACTGCTGCTCAAACATACCAACAAAACATGTAGAAATAGAAGCCCAGCCCCAGCTTGGGGACACATCTACTTACAGTATTTTAGGAAAAGTACAACACTGAACTGTTCACTAGGCAGAACAACTCAGTCAATAAAAATCCTATCAGCAAGAAGAGTAACCACTGGAAGAGACTAGAAAAACCATGACAAGTACTCCCACCTGCACATCAGGACTGCAGGTTTTCCTAAAAGACATTCTACCTCCATCACAAACTGTGTTAGATGGAACCTGAACAATGAAATTCAGAAACTAAACTGTTTAAGGTTTGCAGATTTATTAACTCCCAATATGAACCAACAGTTCACTTCCTTAAAGGAAGAATGACCAGAACAGAAAAATCCTCACAAAAAGCACCTGCAGTTTGCAAAGACTGAAAGTGGGGCAAAATATTAATACTGAAGACTAACAGAAACAAATAAATGCTGGTGAACACTTCAAGAAGTATCACTTCAAATCCAAATCCAAATCCAATGCCAGAAAGTCAGATAACTACACTGAAATTTATTGTAAAAAATAGAACCTATTACTTAACACTTGTACAATTTAGATCATGTATAAGAGCCACATATCTGATAATCTTTGGACACATCAAAAATCCAAGTATGGGGCAGCACTGACACCTGCCCATGATACCAAGTTGCACTGGGACTCTTAAATCTGAGGAGTGTCTGACATACAGTTACTGTCAAAATAGTAACTTGGTATCAACTGTTGACAGTTTTAAAAATAAGATCCAAGATTTTTTACTCATCAGCCTTGAAAGCTACAGAAAATGAGAGACAGGTAGGGTTTTTTAAATGTGTAAAATGACAACATGTATTTGTCAACACATTTTGTTAAACTTAGCTCTAACTTAAGTGATAATAACAAGGTTCAGTGAAGCTGAAAATGCAACATCCTATCCTATATCACACTTTGCAAAATAATAAAGCCAGTGGGATTCTTGTAATTTGGGCTCTGAGCAGCCTGACCTAGGGTGAGGTGTCCCTGCCTATGACAGGGAGGCTGGAACTGGATGGTTTTTGAGGTCCCTTCCAACCGTGACAACTCTGTGCTAATACTTTGTAATTTCAGCAGTGTTTGTGAATAGTTCATTGTAAAGAAATACTTTTGTTATGGTTAATATTCCTGAACATAGCTTGTTCTATCTGGAAGAGTAAAAAACCCAAAACATGGTGCTGAAATTGTGACTCCATTCATAGGAGATAATTAGGATCCATTTAAAGGTACTGAAAGGCTTTGACAACTTCACACATGTCTGATTTGGCATTTCTCAAAGGAAAAAAAGTATTCATGGAACAACAGCAAAGACCTTACAAAGCTAGAAGTACATTTTTCAGTAAGAGTTCAAAGCACTGGTAGCTAAGTTTAATAACACAAAAATTTCCACCTGGATGGCTTCTTAAAAGACACACCTCAATACTTCCATTGTAATTTCAGAAGGGCAAACAGTCACAAGAAAATGCACACATGCAGATGCTGGCTAAAGATATCTGTGAGAATAGCTTGGAGATAGCAACAGATCCTTAAACTGTGGCAGGGCTGCAAGGCAACTGAACCACACTGCTCTTGGCAGCTCCTACTGGTTTTCCCCATCTCTCAACAGTGCTAAGAGGTACCTTCAAAATCCTGTTCTTGCAACAGGTGACAGCTCCAGTTTGACAGCTCTACATAAAACATGAGTCACATGAAGAATCACAAGCATACTGATCTAATGCAAGAAACCCACAAGACTGAATCTTAACTTCCTCCTCTCCTCAAACTTCTAGTACTGTGTCTTATCTTTACTTACCAGAAAAAGGATAGGGAATTTCTTCTGAACCTAAGTTATTTGAATATTCTAACTTCTGACAAATGAAATAGCTATTATTTTTGAGTAAGTTGCTGCTATAAAGCCATCAGTAGCACATAATCAGGCATCCACCTGACTTCACAATATCCTTCTTGTGAGTACAAAGTAGATGGGCCTGATAGAGCTACCACTTTAAGACAGGTACCCAAATTGCAGATTTAAATTGCTCAACAAGAAATTAAGACAACTGCAGGACAAAAATGAAAACAAACAAACAACCCTCAACCACTTAAATGAGAAGTCACTGCTCTGTACTGAGCCTTTACATTGATTTTGAAATTTAACAGATATGATTAAAAAAGACCCCCAACATCACCAAAACTTACTTGCTGTGACAGTGCAGTAGCAAATCAATGATAAATGTCTGCCATGCCTTTTCTTTACTGAGTGCATCCAGTGCTGTTGGAATCAAAGCAAAACACAGGGTCATCACCTCCAATGCTTCACAGCAAACTTGTTCATCTTCCATGTCTGGTTCATTTCCTGCATTTGTCTGTAAAAACAAACAAAAGAGCACAAAGTGGGTATAGAAAAAAATCTTGAGAAATCCAACTGGCTCCAAGGTGTATACACTAAATACAAGCATGAACCACACATTTGTATACTAAGTGATTATCAGTGCCAAGCATTTTATGCACTCCGATCAGATGTGATTCAAAGAGCTACACAGGATGACCTCAGCCTCCAATACTGTGCTTCATAAAGGAGGATTCCAAGCGTGACCCTAAGCAGCCAGGAGTTAAACAGGAAAAAAGCTTGTAGACAAACATTACATGAAGTTAGTACTGATGGGTTTTTTACTGGCTTGTATTTGGGTTCTGTTTGTTTTACTTCAAATACGTTTTTCTTCACAACTCACATCTTGAGAGTTTAAAGCTTTGAAACCAGTTACTACTTAAAAAGAGAAAGGCTATAGTGCTGTGCAACTCACCAAGAAGTCTAGTTTAACAAAGTTGTGATACTCTCAACTTATTTGAGCAAAAGCTTCTTAATGCTGCTCAAATTTATTCATCAATTCACTATTTTTCAGAAATGGGAAATGGGTGAATTGAATTTCAAACTCAGTTGATGTGGTGAGGAGAAAAGGACAGTACTTTATTCTTGCAATTAAACATTTGTGCCAAATGAGTTCATTTTGGTACATTTTTCCAAAATAAATACTTCAAGAATAAAATCTCCTCCATCTAAACCAAAATTCATTAGCCTGAAGAAGTTCTGAAGAAACTGAAGGTACGCAGGTTTCAATCTTAACTCATTAGTAATCCCAGCTGTAGTTTCGCAGCATTAACTACAGGTATAAAGTATTTGTTTCATTAATAGAAAAATATTAAGATTGAATAAGCAGAAAGAAGGCATTACAATACATAGAAAGTAACTAATTGCAAACAGCAACAAAAGAGGACAAAGTATGTCTCATTCTGGCAACAAACACTATTTTGTCTTTGCACAACAGCTACAAATCAGAGACAGTCACTACCATTGCAGTGGAAGGATTTTGACAGTTCTGACATCTCAAGATACAAAAGCAAAAGTAGAAAGCTTTTCAACAAGTTCAGGACCGCGCCTGCTCTGCACTGAAGCCCTGTTTTGAAAAGAAAATTATTTCTGCATGGGTGCAGGAATCCAGGAGAAAGGTAAAATGCATTTTATACTTGATGGAAGTACAAACAGCATACTTGCACTATTTCACATATGTGCCCTCTCTGATGTCCCTGCTTACTGCAGTGGAGATTGGACTAGACGACCTTTAGAGGTCCTTTCCAACCGAAACCATTCAATGATAATATGGCAGTGAAGACTTGGCACCATGGAAAGTTGCAGAGTTTTCTTCAACTATAGAGAGGACTCCTGCATCAGATTTTTCTGAGGCAGAAACGACTCCATAGGAAGTTGTGCTCTCAAAATATTTCTCTTTGAAGTTCAACCAAGCTTAACTTCAGCAGTTCCGTTCAGAACCTTCTCAAAGTGATCACAGTGATGCAAGTATTCCAAAATGCCTCTTCAAAACACATTTACCATAGTTGCTTTGATGTTTTTAGGAATCTTGACATGTTGTTCCTGATTTCACAAAAAACCCAGATTCACAGATTGCATTGAGTTGGAAAAGCCCCCTGCAGTCAGCATGGATACCTCCAACTACATCAGGCTGTCCTGGGCCACCTGAAGTTTGATCTTGCATGTCTCCAAGGACAGGGCTTCAAACACATCCCTGGGCAACCTGTTCCAGTATCAGGCTGCTTTAACTCTTAAGCTAGTATTTAATGATAAATATTTAACCCCCAGACTTTGCCAAATACTCCTGCAACCTATGACTTAAAAGCCCAAGGTTAAGTGGTCAACTTAGAAAACAGAAAGCTTTTCTTTACTTTCTCCTCTAAGCCAGTGTTTGCCAGTCACCACTATAGTCTGTCTTTATGAAACTACCACACAAGTTACTTCCACATTAGAAAAGTATCATTTCTTGTATTATATCCCTCTATTTGTGCAATACTTTCCTCTCTTGTAAGTTGTTTTAATAAACTGTATTTTTTCCCCCTTATTACTTCTGCAAGTTTTTCCTCCTTTTAGTTTCCAATTTTCCACTTCAAATTTTACTTCCTTTCACCAAGCATACACCAAATGCATCTGCTATTACAAATATCTGTACAAGTGACAATAATTTAAAGGGGAAAAAAATAATTCACAAAAAACCTTACCATGTTCTATACACAAGTTTGTGACCTCAAAAAAGTAAATTTTCTTCCTCTAATTGATCATTTAAGCACAACAGCTAATACACAGCAAGAATAAAACCTCTCGATATATTCCTTTCCCTTTTGCTCTCAGGCACAAATTAATGAGTACTAAACTTGATTTTGTAAGATGAACAAGAGAATATCTTAGATAACACAAAAAATTTTATCAAACCACTGTCGAAATAGATTACTACTCCCTGAAACTTAAGAAGTCTTTGTTAAACACAAGTTGTGCAATAATATACTAACACACAACTCCAAAT
The DNA here is from genome assembly GCF_014839835.1 of Dryobates pubescens. NCBI lineage: Eukaryota > Metazoa > Chordata > Aves > Piciformes > Picidae > Dryobates > Dryobates pubescens. The sequence goes on along the minus strand of NC_071623.1, from coordinate 14,737,538 downwards.
TATTTGCATAAGTCACACATGAAACCTTGAAAATGTTCTGCATATCAATGTAAAAGGAAAAAAGCCATACTGGATTAGCAATTATTTTATCAGTGCTTCAGCTCTTATTTTGGATCAATAGCTCTTGTTTATCATTCTAGACTGAATAAATGCTTTAAATCAACTGCTGTAGAACAGATCTTTAAAGTCTGAAGACTAGAAAAACTAGCATAGCAAGAAATGCTCATTCCTTATTCAGAAAAGGAATCTAACTGGGATGAAGGCATGTTCCAGCAGCTTACACAACTAGTGCACTTTTGAACCAAAATCACATTCAGTTACAATCAAATAGTTACTGAGAAAAGGAATCTAGAATAGAAAATTAAACTGTGGTATGACAACTGACATATACTAGAATCCAAAATACATCATCATCAAGATACCTATCTAAAAGGTGATCATTTTGTAAGCCTGACCTGGTTGACTCTTCCTTTTATAAACAAAGGAACAAGTACATAGAAAATAAGTTTCTTAGGAATCCTTACCTTTTCATAGATTTTACTGATTTCCTCATTTGAGCTGAAAACCAGCTGAACTGACCCACAACCTGATGCCCAAACGATTTTCTGTACTGCCCTAATAACGCAGATATCAGGGATGTATTTTGAAGCCTGAAAAAGAGAGAAATAAACCAAAGCAATGTTAAAATGACGTTGAAAACAACATTACCATGGATACTACATTTTCACAAATGCATTTTACAGAAACTTTAAAAAACCCTGTATGATTCTGAGTATGCTTTAGCAGAAACTACCAACTCCAATGCTAAAACACTCTTATTTCAGAAAAGACTCAAGAAACAACCAAGCCTGGATCTGAAAGTCAGCTAGCCTCTTTGCTAGAAACTGGTTAAGGTTTTGTCCTCACCATGGTAGTTACTGTGCTGGCTGATAGCTAGCCAGACAAACTAATGCTTATGATGTGATCTATACATAAAGGGATTGTTCTATATTCAAGTTGAATAGGGTTTTAAAAACACAGACCATGTGTTTCTACAACATCACCATCACTCCTCAGCATTTTGGGCATGGTCTGAGTTATCATCCAATAGTTTCAACTGAGAGAAGAACATTACAAAACATACTACAACTGCCACTATTTGTAGTTGGCATCAACTTTCAAAACAACCCTGAAACTATTTGGAGTCTACATTCAAAGTAGAACTGTCCAAAAATTAGGTAGTCTTTAAAAGCAGACAGTTCTCAAAAATTAATGTAAATTTCCGAATGCTCAGACTTAAAAAACAAAGGAGACACTCAGAAGCTTATCTACCTGAAAAATGTGTACTCTTGATACTCATATGGACATTAACATGCTACAAGAATACGTATTTAACTTTAAGGTTGCTCTGCTTGTGGACAATGTAACAGCATCACAAGAAAAATCAGTTGCACAGAAAAAGAATATTAAAACAATAATCATCTTATTGCAGTTTTAAATTCCTGAACTATCAACACTTGTTAAAAAGGTGAAAGATTTTTATCAAGTCTCCTGTCTGTCCTATGGAAACCATGCCAGACTATTTTTTTCAGCAAGTTGTGAGGTCAGCTGACAAAAGTCAAAACAAACCCACAATGGCAAACAAACAACAACCCCCAACCCCCAACAAAAAGGCAAAGCCAATTTTAAAAAGCAAGCTACGCTACATATGAAATTGTGATCAGCAGTTTTCATAATTTCAGGAATTTATAAGCCCCACTTTAACAGCAGTATTGGTAAAGAAATTCAGATTTTATTTCCTTCAGTGTGAAAGCCTGGTGAAAGAAGAGCTATTTTTTTATTTATTAGAAGTCTTCCAAAAGGGACAAAGGCACAATTGAAAACCTTTCCTTGTATGTCACCTCAAAAGACATTTTTCCTGTGGAAGGAATTTAGTTAAATCAGAGTTCAGCTGGTTGATTTTAGACATACTACCACCTACTGAACGCAATACCACCACTAATGGAAGGCAGAAAATTCAGTCTTGCAGCCTTTGTGCTTTCTTTAGACACTGCTCTTAGTTCAGAAGTAGTAGTTTACTTTACAGCTATGTATTTTCAAGATGAAAATGTAAGACTACTTTTATTCAGATAGGTCAGAAATGTTTTGAAGATAGCTCTGCAGATACTTTACATAGTATAGAACAATAATATCCACTGCTTGCACGCTGGAAACTGAGGGATCCCAATTCACTGTGGAAGAGGAAGTCGCAGCAGTTCTGACTTTAGCTTCTGCTGAATTCAGCAGAATTCACTAACGTGGTTCACTGACAGAACTCCATTTCAAATACAAATGGACTTTGGTCATATCATACAGTGCCACAGAGAGAAGTTACTATAGTGCAAAGCACACGGAGCTCCACAATCCCAATTTTTCACTGGTATCATTAATGCATTTTCCATACATGAAGATACACTGGTAGCGATTTGAGACTTTTCTCTTTCAGAATTTAGAAATCACACTCAACATTCAAAAACTCCCTCCCCTTTTTTGTGTTTCTTGTCTAGCAAGAGAATGTTACTCAGAAACCAAAACATAAAACACTGACAAAGGAAGAAAATATCACAGAAATGTTTCAAAATACCCATTAACTTCTTTTAATACATTACACCAATTTTATAGACTTCTGATCCAAGTGTAGTAATACAATCCATTAAAGGGCTTGTACAGAACCTGTCTAGCTCACTATGCTATCAGGCGCTGAATTTCCTAATTGCATATGGAAACAATTCATTAAATATGTTTAATTAACAGCTGATGAACCATATGAATATTGCCTAAAATGTTTCATGAGAAAAGACAGGAACAGGCCACCCAGGGAGGTGGTTGAATCACCATCCTTGGAGGTGTTTAAATGTGGTGCTAAGGGATGTGGTTTGGCACCAGACTTGGTAGAAATAGATAAGGGTTGGACTTGGTTTCAAAGGTCTTTTCCAACCAATTCTATGACTCTATTCTATACTACAGGAAAAAAAAAAGTGACACAGAAAGGAATTCACTAACCTCGTCAGATATTTGCTGTGCAAGACGTATTGCTACATTTCTTAGCATGCATTCTGAAGTTGGATTAGGAATGTTTTGTAGGGCATTTTGTAGCACCACTGCCTGGTCATGTGTAGCCTGGTTTATCTGGAAGAAAGTATTATACTTATTTTTAGGTAGAATAAAGAAAGCAAGAAGATAGAAAAAAATCTAAAGCTACTTGGAAAGGTTTGGTACAAGTAGGCAAGATCTTGGAAGAAAAACTACTTACAGAAACGGCAAACACCAAGAAAAATAAGACTCCTCATTTTCAAATAGATACCATCACATCTTAAGACAATGTATGTGACTGACCACACGCAGGAAAGGCATTTGCTCAAAACCATTAAAGGTTTGGGGGTTTCTTCACTGAAATAGTATTTCAAGTTAACAAAATGTTTAGAATTACAGTTTTCCTTCCCTTTCAGTTGATGTAGGAAAGAAAGGTTTGCTACAACAATGGGTCTCTCTCTGTATTATCTAATAGTGTCCAGAAGAACATGGTTGCAGTTTTCATTACATTTATATACATTCTAAGCTCAAGTAAAAGCACTGCTGAAGAATTCTGTTTTGAATTATCCTTCCTGTTGAAAACGAATGAATGAATCTGGTATCTTCCAACAGATGCAGCTAACTAGAGCAGATACTTGTTTTTCAAATTAAAGTTAAGGGAAATGTACTTTTCTGTTTCAGAGAAGGATCTTGTTAAACAACCTGGAACAAAGTGCTCTGAAGAGGAGCCTTCTATGTATTCTTGAGTAGAGGTTATAGCTCAAGCAACTAGTTGGGATTGAACGTCACCCAAAAAACCCCACAAAACCAAACAAAAAGGCTGGAATACCCTACAACATGCCCAAGAAGTACAGCAGCAAATTTTAGGGTTTGGGACCAATGCTGTACACCTACTGTGCGAGACCAGAAATAAAAGTCTTGACCCACAAGCTATTTGTCCAAATGTACAAAAACTAACTAGCAATATTCATGTGCATAAAATCTACTACTATGGACATGTGAGATCACAGTTCAGAACACCTGTACTACACTTACTAACTCTAAGAAATCTTGGGGTAGGACACCTTTCAGCTATCAACACTTAACGTTGCAATATAGCTAGATGTTCTCTGCAAGAGTATTTCCATGAGCAATGGACAGAATAGGAACCTGGTAAACCAAGAACTTTTTATTTGTAGGAAAAGAGTTGGCACGGCTCAGCATAGATTCTGTTGCTTTATGCTCTAACCATAAACAGCAGATATAAGAAATTCAGAAGAATATCCTTCAGTAGACTCAACACCTCAAAAGAATCCAAATTGTAATTCAAAGGATAGATATACTTGAAAATGGAAAGTTATCTGCACTGACAACCGTGCAAAGCATTAAAAATCAGAGACAGAGCAAGTGGATCTCACACCTAACTTTATAGTCAGAAAGTGTGTCTTTTTTAAAATTATCAGACAATATTATCTGAAGTTATCTTGACATGTAACTCACTCAAAGGGACTACACCAAAGGAGTAGAAGATAGGCACTGCAGAAAACAAACACACTGCTATCTGCGGCAAGGAAGATTTATATTACCGGTGAAATGGAACTTGTGCCTTCCACAACTGGCTGACAAGCTTCTGCCACAGCTCGAACATGGCCATATCCAATTGCTGTTAGCAATAATTTGGCTATTTTTAGAGCATTAAGGTAGGCACCCCTTCGAGTTTCCATATCTGCATTTGGCAGGAAGTTATTTCTAGTCAGCATGCTCAATACAAGAGGCAAACCACCACTTTTTAAGAAGTTGTATTGAAAGTCACTGGCATCTTCTCCCAGAGGTGCACTGGCAGGCATTAACAAGGCATAAACTACCTGCAAAACAAAATGAAGAGTTAACTAACAGAAAAACACTGGCCTGAATACAGATGATTGAACTCCAGACTACACTGGAATGCTACTTATGCAATGCTTTGACAGCATTGGCCGTGTATCAGTTTATTCCAGTAAACTGTTAAGTACTTTCAATTGTTAATTTCAAACCAGAATTCGACCTTAGGCTTCCATAATGTTACAGAAAAGACTGCCAAAAGAAGAGCTGGAGATTTTTAAAGAACAGGCAAAGCTTTACAAACCTCTGTTAGATACAGCACTTGTGAGGCAGAAGGACCAAAGAACAGAGAATCAAGAGATGGACTAAGGCTGCTTTCCCCGAGTTTTGCATGATCTAAACAAATAGCTCTTAATTTCTCAACCGTAGTGTTATCTGAAATAAAAACACAACTTATAAACATTCTGTAACAGAACTGCTCCAGAACAAGCCAGTAGTAGCTGTAAGTTTGGGGGAAAAAATTTTTAAAATCAAGAGACATTGCAAAAAGTGTAACTGACAGACAAGAACAGGCTTTGAAGTGTTCTGCAATGATTATTTCTGTCAGTACAGAAGTGCTCCTGTGGCATAAACCCACTTCGAAATACAATGCTCATCCCCATTTTCACAGCACATAACTGCACTGTGGCACTTAACCCCAGCACCAAATGCAAACTACACAATTATACAACAGCAAGAGATAACTATGTGGAATACATTTACAATTCTTATTAAGACAGCAGTCATGAATTACCGTATCAATAAATTACTACAAAGTGGAAAACGCTTCCCTAACTTCAGATGAGACATTATTACACAGGATATTACAAGGTACATCAGGATAAAATTAAGTTTTACCTGGTGGCATGAGCTTCATAAGAACACGTGCTCCGTCTCTAAGAGGTGGCATATTTAGGCTACTGCCCAAGTCTGCAACTTGCCAAAGAAAGGAGATGTATCGAGGATGCAGTGACATGATCTTAAAATAAGCAAATAACCCCCCCACACCAAATAATTAGTTAAATATGAAGTACAGGGAAAAAATGGGTTTAAACTGTTCAATTCAGAATATGCTTACCACTCCAGGCAAACAGCTTTCAACTTCTGGATTTGGCCCATCACTGTAATGATTGCCATGGTTGCCTGGAGAACCAGTTGAAGAATCAGAAGAACTATCTGGACTTGAGGGCATATTAGAATTTATCTGTGTAAGTTTAGCCGTAATTAGCTGAAAAACACAATCATAGTATTAATAGAATGTAGAAAAGTGAAGGTTTCTTTACTAAGTAAGAATCTGATAAAACACTAATGGCGTAAGACAAGGAGGAGGAATGGAACCATTTCCTAAGAACAGGCGATCCCATGCACAGTGTTTCTCAAGCACTTACAAAAAGGGAAGCAATATCTGAATTGACACAATCGACTTGCAATGCAACACTTACCGTTTTATCTTTGAGATTCAACTGCCCAATTAACTTTCTGTCATCTGCAGGGTCCACCAGCTCGCCACCAATGAACAGCTCTACTTTTGTGTGCGCGCTATTGGCTTTAATACGATTGAGAATACAACGCCGCACTTGGCCAATCGTGTCGTTTGTGTGTGACCAAATATCCAGGTCCTCCACCTGTCGGCCTTGGTTGGGAAAACGAACTACCAGTGTGATATGTTTACCACGGAAAGCTCTGAAAAATACAGCAGATAAAGTTATTTTGGCCTCATGAATTAACTTCTTCCTGTTGTACTTTGTGCTGCAGATATTTCAACATCAAATCTTTGCATCAGGCGATATGCTCCAGCACAAGGACTTATGAAAGCCCCAGCAACTGTGCAAATGTAACATACACGGAAACTTCAGGAAGCTACACTCAGCACAACTTCATTAAATGCGTGGTCAGCTTCACAGTCAGGTTAGGAACATGACAGAACTTTAAAGTTTTGTATGAAGTTTTAAATCTTTTCTCTGGCTCCTAGATTCCTGATCAAAATGTGAAAACAAAGCTCACTCAGACTGGGAACTATATTTTCCTCTTCCAGCAAGCCAACTCAGTTTTAAACACACCAAGATCAGAAAAAGCCATCAGATGAGCAAGTCTCAATATGTTGTCAAAAGCTGTTACAAGTTTTCCATTTGAATTCCATTTCTAAAAATCAGAATTCTTTAAAAGCACCTCACATTAAAGAAGTCAAAAAATGGAGAAATATTTTCACATTAGCAGTGATCACACTTTGCACCATGACAGGGAACTCCTTAGGAAAGATGTGCCCAGATAAGCCCAAACTAATCCCATGCAACAAAAGGCAAAAATTCCTCATGAGGGCTCCCTGCTAATAAGACCTGTGGAAAAAGTTAGTCTAATCAAATAAGCAGCGCAGATAAGAAACAGGCACCTGCAATCAACAGGAGAGCTCAGTTAGGACTAATAAATCAATGTATACAATAAAAATGCTGAAGAGCACTGCAAATATGAGAAATGGAAATCTCTTAGATTTCTTTGACAAAAAAGGCATTTAAAATGAGGGGATAGTAAACCCCCACCACATCTAAAAATACGTGATGCATCATAAAACCACAGCAATCTCAGTGAATTTTGGAGACTTTCTTCCCACAGAAAGCAGCTACCAATGCTGGAACATTTAAACAATCACACCTGGCTTGCCTTCCCCTCTCAAGAAATAAAAGTATCATGTTTGTGAAAGCATCTACACAACATTAGATGTGTTTGTTTCCTTTTAATTTGTACCAATGAGCAGAGTTAAAGGAGCCAGCTCTGTAAACAACTCTGGAAGATGAAGATATACACTAACATGTTTTTGTATGACAGAACTATGGAAACAAAGCTTTAGCCATGCTAACTTAAAGAATGGTGGTTCTTTTAAATAATTATCTGAAAACAAAAAATACATCTGTAATACCTGAGCCACAAGGTACACAGTGCTACTTATAGAAGAAACCACCAGAAACAGGTTTATTCTCAGGTCTTCTCTCCCCTTTACATATGCCTGTATTTCCCTGGTTTTTCAATTATTCCCCCCCCGCCCCCCAGATCAGACTTTCAGGTATTAGCAAATAAACTGGACATTTCCCTGAAAAGAAACCCTTCAGTATAAAAATGAAAGATAGTTAATGGAAATCAAAGTCATCATAGTCCATTTTCACACATACCTTGACATAGGTAGAATAGTTCTCTCTTCATGGTAGTCACTGTCACATTCATTTATATACTCTCTTAAAACAGTCAATACTCTCACCATTCGTATTGCTTCTTGTCTTGCACAATTGATACTGTCTTTGTCTCCATCCAACACACATAATGTATCATAAGAGGCTTTTAGACGATCAAAACAGGACTGAATGAAGTCTTCATGAATCACTACCTAATTACATTTAAAAATTGATACAGTTACAAGAAATGTTTTTTTTTTTGTTTTGTTTTGTTTGTTTGTTTTAATAGGATAATCCAATAGTAAAAGTGAAAAATAAAGCTCCAAAACAAACCCAGGGAAGTTACTGTACAAAGTTGGTTTACTTTGTTTTAGAATAAAATCCCTACACAGCTCTAACTTACTACACACTTCAAAAATGTTACATGTCATCAGTAGCTGCAACTGTACAGTGCAAATTTCCACTTACATAGAAAAAATGTTTGCACAGAGAACACTAAATTGGACTTTCTCTTACTCATTTCCTCATACTATGTTAAAGAATCTCTAGCTGATAACACTGTAAACTTACTTAACCATAGTGACCACAGAACATTTACAGATCAGCAGAACAACTATCCCTTCCCACTCCACAGTCACAGAACTCAGTTATAGATACACTCTGTTCCTGCACAAACTCAGAAATGGATTTTGAGTGAAATTCACTACAGTGACAGCTGTAGCCAGTTTCTTCCTTCTGCCCAATATCTAACATCTCCTTGCTCCTGGTCTACAATGACATATAATCCACAGCACCACTGTGAAGAGTTTGCAGTGTCTCCAGGTAGGGACCTGTGACAGAAAACCACAGTCCAGTAGCTACTTCTCTTAGAGGCAGCTCAGGAGCAGATAAATTAGAAGCACCAAAAGAAAATATTTGTGTGCATGTTAAGTAATTCCAATACTTCCTGGAAGTGCCAAATCCAAACATGTGCAGATTAAGAGATCTATTGCATGCTTAGTAAGACCAGACCTATAGCAGGAAAGAGGCGTACAGCCTATCTTCCACTACAGTAAGACACAGCTGAATGGCTGGAAATGCACCACCTAGAGCAGCTATGCTGTATCTAGCAGACTGGCAGCTCTGAAGACTGTAAAAATGTTTTTGAGTACAAGTATGAAAATTGGAGAAATAAGACTAGCAAGCTACCAATTGGAGATTGGAGGACAATATTCCCCCACCCCAAATGTGTGAAATACCAAGTTCACTTCCCCTGACCTTTCAGAAACTCTTCTCTGTCCACTGAAATGCACCTCCCAGCAAGTATTTATGTAGGGACATAACATCTGATTTACCAGGGCCCAGCTTTACCATTGTATGAAAACTCTGTGACCCTTTGCAAGGGACATGGCTTAAGAAAAGACTATATTAGCTTGTGAAAACACTCCAGCAACAGCTGGAATTTCAACCAAAGGCTTACCAAAGCATATATGGAAGTATTTTCTCAGTATAAAGAGTAAACCATGCAGTTCCAACTTAATTATGAAAAATATCAAACAGTTCAGCCCACAACTATCAAAAAATAACTCTCACTTAGGCATCTGATCAGAACCTGATGGCTGGAGTCAGAAGTATACTCTCCAAAACATGAAAATTGTTCTCCGTTTTCAAAGATTTCAAGCACCAAAGTATCAGCAATCTGGATTTCATTACTGTTTCTCTATCATCTTAAAGTCCAGTTTTCTTGTTACTTTTGTTACTTTTTTTTTTTACCTGATTAACTTGTAACCTTGGGCCAAGATTTGTGTAGATCTCCTTAAGAAGATCTATTGCTCTGTTTGCGATGTCATCATTTCCCTGAATTACAACCTAGGCATAACAAAAGTAAACAAACAAAACAAAGGTATTAGAACTTCTTAAAACTTTCTGGTATAACATTAAAACAAAAAAATCCACGTAAGTATCCCAACACAACAGCATGACTATTTTACGAGGTCATAGTGACTGAAATGATTAGTTACTACACGCAACACAACTTACTTGTGTAAGAGTCAAAATTAACTAAAGGAGTTTGGAGGTAGCAAAAGAAGTCAATGCTTTATAAACAGAAGTAGTATTTATATACTCATCTTCACATTACATTTCCATTTTCACTAGCTGCAGAGAATATGCCAATTATTTTTTCAGATACTGGAATGACCTACATCACCAAAGATGTTAAAATTCTGTTTTAAAATATTTAAATGACTGTGAGTGGGTGGAAGATGGACAGACAAATGAGTGCAGCTTCCAAACAGATAATCTAAATTTTAATTACCAGCCAGCAGGTCTGAAAGCAGGCTGTACAGATAACCCCTGCAGGATACTGACATGAAGCTTCACGCGCTCTGTCATGCTGCCAAATGGCAGGGCAGATCTGTCAGTTCCCACAAATAAGACATGCTAGCATTATGTGGGCACTCTGTACACAAACACCATGTGAAAATTAATTTGTATAAAAATTGTGATATATTTTTGTTTTTACTATTATCATCATGATTAACATACTTGAACTTTCAACCAAATCTGGTTGTGAGGACATCTCCGTCCAAGGCAGGGAGATTGGAGTAGATGATCTCTAAGGTCCCTTCCAACCTAAGCCATTCCATGTTTCAGTAAGCTAAAACCAAAATTACTGCTGCTTTATATACAGCACGTTTTGCACAACACTGCCACAGGGCACTACTGTGGGTTCTAATGTGTCTCCTGAAATAATGTGTCTCCTAGAAATACTCTGAAAAAACAAAGTATTAAATTAGAAACTGATGGCTTTTAACCGATAGATCTAGCAAGCTTCAGAAAGCTACACTATTCCTGTAACCGTACTTCCACCACCTTTTGCCTAAACAAGAGAAAGAACAGACCAGTGATGAGTTGGTTTATCATACTAGTCAACGACATTACCTAGCTTATGAAAGGCATATAAGGAACTTTAATTTCTGTGCATCTACAGGTAATTCATCTAGAACGATCCTTCAACAGCATAGGCAAATTTTTAGTAACATGCACGCACAAACACGTTTGATGTTTCAACTAACTGTCCATTAAACATCAGTCTGCAAAGTTACCAAGTTGCACACTTGCTGGGAAGACAGCACAGTAAATATCCAGGCATTAAACTGGAAAAAAAATACCTTTCTGTAATTTCAATCTACAACTAAATAAATTACACATTACTAAATATATGAAAGGAGACTGAGAGAGATTTAGCAGTTAACCATTCTGATGCTTCCTCCAATTAACTCACCCTCCAAAGGTAGTCTAATCCTATTAATTCCAGATCATCCATCATATAGGCTCGTCTCTTTGCTATTAGCTTTCCTTCTCGACAGTTCACAGCTTTGAAGAAACGTTCAAAACATTTCATTCCATTTTCTGTTAATAGGGAAGGATCCAGCTGAAGTACATTATTTTCAAAGAAGTCCTTATTAATGTCAGGGTCTAAGTCTGGTTCATCCCCCATTAGTTTGGAATACCATTTAAAACAGGCTTCGCGATCACAAAGATAAACCGCATTTTCAGCTAAACACTTCCATATTTGCTTCGCCTGAGGGGCACAGAGCCACAGCTGACCATCCTTCAATAAAAATCTTGAGTAAAACAAAGAGACAATTAACAGCACTGTCTAATAGACATCTAGAGTTACAATTCAGTAAAAAGTACAGGCAAAAGATATATATATAAATATTATACATATATACCCTAAGTATGATCCACAAAACTTTATTTACATCATCAGTTCACTCATATTTAGCTCCATGATTTCTTAGATTAGAAAGGATCAAGACCTTATGGTCTGCACACAGAAAGGAACAAAATTTGGCAAAAAAAAATATTTTACACAACAGTAGTACTAACATTTGCTTACACAGGTACAAAGAAATGCACAGCATCTAATGCAAACTACTTAGTTTAGAAGTCTGGTCACAATGTAAGAGATCAAATTACTTCTGCTATTATTCACTATGTTTAAGCACTCATTTCTACCAAAAATCACAAAATAAGGTATCACTTTGATGGAATAGAGTCAGAAGCAGAAGTCAATGAAGTGGAAATGTTTCCCTCTAAGTAAATTTCTCATTTATGTGGAATTATTGTTAAAGAATTATTAAGAACTTAAATTCTGAAAGCTTACACTAAAAATGGGTCAGGAGGAACAAACGATAAAGTTCCTCAGAAACATTTTTCTGATTCAAAATATTTTCTATGTAAATCAGGGACTAAGTCATGGCACTGCTTTTCAGAATAACTACCTACATATTCTAATTGTGACTGCCATCTGATGTAATGCAAAGGAGTTTAACAACTAGTGAACTTAAAGTTTAATCAAGTTACAAATTGTAACATGCAGGAATGGTAAATTAAGTCTGCTATCCACATGCTACTGTATCATTTCATTAAACAACAGCAGTTTAATTCACAAAAGTTCTTGGTATAATTAAAAAAAGTTTAAAAAGCTCCTTTCAAATCCAAGTAGAAATACTTCAGAACCTGAGAGTTTGGCAGTTCATGTGTTTTCACTTGTCTAAAAATGGGTTAAATCCATGTAAGACAGATCCAAGAGAGACAGAGCCTAAAAAGCATATGTACTGCAGCCCTGTGATGAGTAGAGACCCTCTGTTTTCCTATTTCACTCAAACAGTATCTGGTGACAGGTAATCCAAATAAATTTTTAATCCCAATTTAGTTCCTAAGGTTCAGTTGCTGACAACACAATATCAGTGTCTGACAAAAGTATATGTCAGTTTATGATTATAGTTTTAAATCTGGTGTTGTACAACAAGGACACATCCCTACATAGACTACTTTAAATTTTCAGTTAAATTACCCCAGTATGTATGCAATTGTATCCACATACACATTTTATTCAGCTCAGCAAAGTTCTGAACTCAGGAAAAAAAAACACACAAACACAAAAACACTCAGCCTATTTTTGTATTTGACTTTTGAAACAAGTTAACACAGCAATTTAAAGCTAGATTAAGAGACACCAGGAGTTGTGCTGGTTTGGGTTTTTGTAAGTATTCTGACAGATGCTAAACAAATGATCAAGTTAAAACTAACCGCAAGAAGTTAAGTCGCTCCTGTACTTCCTGCACGTGACTGTATCTGCTTCCTGGTCTTACAGTTTGAGGATCATATTCGCCATGCTCTGCAAACAAAATATTTTATTAGACAACATATTCAGAAAAGACATGTTGACTCTAAAACCCATGACAGGTCTGAAGACTTGTTAGTCTGAATATAATTAAAATTACTGAAAAGCCAGTAATTTTTCAGTAAGGTATATGAAAATAGTTTCAGCAGCCTGATACCAGTTTAATGGTTCCTCCTAAACTAAGACGGGCATTGGCAAGCACTACTGAGGTATCAACAAAGCAATTTTTTGTTGATTATTATAGTTATGTGCAGATAACACTCAGTATAATGAAAGTATTACAGAACAATTAGAATCTGTATGCTACTTCTTCATATGAATCTTCCCTTATTTCAGGTAGTCACTTGGAAGTCAGAAATTATTTAGAGTAACAGTACACCAGGATTTCAGTTTTCCATTTTTAGGGTTTTTCTTCTCCAGAGGAAACAGACTCCAGTTCTTTAACATCTTTGTAAGTAGCTACACACATGATATCACTTTGAGAAGAAAGGCAAAGTTGTTGTATATTTACTGCAAGTTTCCAAGTACAAAGCCCAAATGTTTGTAACCCTGACAAGTTTGAAACAGAAGTAATTTAAAAGGCAAGAAAGCCAAGCTTCTGAGTACATTTTACTGTATCTCAGCATAATGTTTTGCTTAAACAGCTGTTTGCTGCACAGAAACTTGGGTTTGGTGTGGTTTTGCTTGTTGGCTTGTGGGGGAGTTTTCTGGTTGTGTTTCTGGTGTGTTTTGTTTGCTGTTGGTTTTGGTTTCTTTTAATTAAAGAGATAAAAATCTACATCTGTACTTGCACTGCCTTCATACATACTAGTAATATTTCATCATAACACATGCCCATTATGACAACTCTATCATAGACTAACCAATGCTATAGTTCTGCATTTAACTGAAATGGCCCAGCTGTGGGAGCCTCTATCATGACAAAATCCAGAATCATAATAAAATTTACTTTCAGAACTGAAAATCAGCATCTCCTATTACACCAAGGGAGTAACAAACAAAACAAACAAAAAGCCCCAACAAAACAAGTCTAGCAGCTGAAGTGAATCACCAGTGTTTCAAAAGCAGAAGACAAATAAATACTGTTCTCTATACAGAAGTGCAAAAGGTGTATTAGCTTTAAAAAAAATTGAAGAGAAGGAAAACCAGAAGACTAGTAGTTAACTGATGTCTACAAAACTGGAAATGGCACGACCAGCAGAAACCCTTCAAAAACTTAAATTATAATCCTAGTAAGTGAGCACAAATGGGAAATCATCAAGAGGGAGTAAAAATTCTGAAGAATATAGGAGTAACACAATAAAAACGAGTTAAGTATTAGAGAACCTGAAAAATAAGCTGTTAAGTCTGACAATTACATCCCATTGCAGAGAGACTGTAACTAATTACTCCAAGTGTGGGGTAGATTTTTTGTTTGTTTTATTTGGGAGAAGGTGGTGACAGAGTTACTTTGTTTTAACTATGGGGAATATCTGGGCTTTTTTCCCCCCTGAATCAAGTCACAAACACAACCACCAATAGTGGCAATGACAGAGTAATTCAAGTACTAAAGGCCAGTCAGTTGCCCAAAGGCACACTATGTAACTATGTAAGAATTCTGAAAAGTTCTAAACTATGAAAAAATCCCAGTTTTTCTAGACATTCTCCATCTTAGCATCTTTATTTATTTGCCCAACTTGTTTTCTCCACTGTGCATCCCACAGCAAGCCCAAGCATGATCTCCTTAACAGTTCTTTCTACATCCAGGAACAGAAGAATAAACAGAGAAGCTACAGATAAAAAAAAAAGACCGGTTGAGAATGTATTAATTATGATGATTATATAGTTCAATTTCTACACATAACTGATTAACACTTGAGATTTTATTTATTTATTTCAGAAGAACAAAACACAAAGGAGAACTAACATGTTCAAAAAGTCTTGGATAAATAGTCATAAAGATGAAACTGTGACCTCCTTCAGGACTACACAGTGCAATAGCAGTACTCTCATCTCATGGAGAACTTTGCAGAGATGGAGAAAAGGGTGATTTCAGAAGAATAGGCAAACAATTAAAAATAAATGATTGAAAATAATATCCACCAGTGGGTAACAGAATAACAGGAACACTGTTCTCCATTATAGAATAGAAATATGGAAGCCTTCAAAGAAAATAAAAGTATGGTAAATTCAAAATGACCATTAATCAGAAATTGCCAACTACAGTAATTGCAGCATTAACTGTGTCAGAGAGATCTGTGGGTAACCAGATTTGTGGTTTTCTCCCCCTATGATCTCTATATTCTAGTCTGTTTAGTATTGTGTATTACAGTCTTGCGACAGTATTTGGAATATAAGTACATTTTTTTTTTTGCTGGCTGCCCTTAAATCCCATAAAGCACCTAGTAAAAAAATCCACACTATTGTACACCTACACTCTGATGCAAACAAGTACAAGTATTGCAGCAATTCAACTGCTTTGTAATTAGATCGCATTTTAACTCCTTGCACATCTTAACTCCTGTCCTGCTGAAAATGTTTGTATTACTGCTTTAAGGAGTAATTATAGCTAGGGAGGGACAGGGCAATGGGAGTGTGTTTTGGGCACATTAAAAGAATCGTGCAGGTTATCAGCCTAATTTTCTGCCAAAGTCATCAACAATTTGATAAGTAAACAGTATTGTCAAACATGACCTTTCAGCTTCAGAGTTCAAGAATAATCGAACTTAGTGAAAATCAGTTCATACATTAATAGTATGTGTAGGTTATTTTTGGACAAAGACAATACTGCATTAGAATGTAATTGCTGATTAGGTTTCCCTTCTAACTCTGAGTCCAAAGCCTAGATTTCATAAGTGGACAAAGTCAAAGAGAAAAAGAACATCTTAGAATCCTAGATTCTAAGCTATCCACATAGCTGAGAAATTTGTCATACATTAAACTGCATTTTTGTGTCACTTCAACAAAGTAAAAGAGCTGTTTAACTTGTTACATGTCATTCTCATTGACCTACTGAAGTCACTGAAGCTCTCATCTTCATATAGCACCACTATTCTAAGACATCTTCAAGGATGTATTTTGGATATATTAAGTTCTTCAGAATTAAACTAATTCCAAAAATAAAGGAGTCCTAGCAACTTACCCTGAAAATGGAAGACACACACATGCTTTATAATATCCAAATAGCCTATCCTCTCTGAACATCTACACTGAATTTCAATGTAACCTATTGTCTCATATTTGAGACAATTTAAAGGCCTGTAGGATGATATGCTGCCAGGGGAGAATGGTCTCTAGCTCCATGCAATAAAGTAGCAGAAGAGCATAGATCTCCCTCTCTCACTTCTGTTGGCTTAAACCAATATATTAAAATACTATGGTTCAGTGTAACAAGGACATTCCTAGTCCACAAGTCTCCTTCACTTCCCCTTTTCTTCTTCTGTAGCTAGAAAGCTAACTCAGCATTAAATGTAAGTTCTTTAGCGAAGGCAAAGGGTTGAGTTTAGCCTCAAGTATGTGAATATTAACATGATATGCTGACAAAGTATTGCTGATAACAAATGCAGTGAAAAAAGCAACTAAACAGAAATGGGAATCGCATGGTAAAAAGAAATAGTGGTTTAAAGTACTTCTTCCTAACAAATTCCAAACCCTGTCCTTCCATTAGAGGTGATTAAAAACAATCTCAAAAGAGCCTACAAAATTTCAAAACTAGAAGTAGGACAAAATCTAACATCATTATTGGGACTTTCACAAAAATAACTACTATAGTGGCAAGTTGATGTTTATTAATTCACAGATACACAACAGCTGCCACTTCCTCATATTCTGCTGGAAAACACATTTACAATTATGAAATAAAATGTCAACATTTTATGCTTGCCCAATCAGACACCACAAGGCTATCCGCCCCACCTCAATAGTCACTTCATTATAAAGATTTAAACACCATTTTCACCTCATGTTTTCATACACTCTATTTATGAGGCAATTTTTATTTTAAAACTTACCTTTAGCATACTGCCTCATGCTTTCCATATAGGCAGAGAGATTTTCTGCAACCAATGTAACTAGGGCATGATTGTGCTGAAGCTGATTGATTAAGTCATGTCGGTAAAACACATGGGGACTTCGCTGAGTTTGACTGAAATTAAAATACAAATGTTACAAGAAAAGCAAGGAAGTCTTGCACCTAACTGTTCAGAAATCCATTTAAGAAGCTCATCTTTGATGCAAGATCCAAGTTTTCCTAGATGATCTCTAATAGAAAGCATTCTGGTATTCTTTCTTTTTCTTCTGACACTAACATTTCTTACCAGTTCCTAAAACCAGTCAATTTATGAGGATTATACAGTTACAGTATGCATGAAAAACATCAAAGGAATCTGAGTAGCTAAGTGCTGGAGGGGGAGTATCTGCAGGAAGACAGGAACAGAAATACTTGCCCACAAACTGTATACAGTAAAGGTAATAGACCTTCAACTGTAGTATGACTACAATAAGCATAAGCACAGTTTCTTCTCTATCCAATATTATTTTCTAAATCTAATATTAAAACAGTAAGTTAAACCAGTCCATTTTCAAAATGAAAGGTCATGGTCTTAAAATTAATGTAAAACATCATTAGCTAATAATCACATCAATTATTTCAATAACTCAAAACAAGTTGCACAACTCTGCATTGTTTTGGGAGGTTTTTCTGGTTGGTTGGTTGGTTTTGGTTCTGCTTTGGTTTTTGTTTGTCTGTTTGTCTTCCTAACAATATCCATCAGAAGAATGTTGGCACAAACATAAAAAAGCATAGTTACACAGGGCATGTAGTCTAAGAATAAAATAGAAAATAAATGCTCCAGATAATTAGATGATGATTTAAGTCTACTATCAAGATCTCACCAAAAATGCTTTTCTTGAACAACAGTAGACATACTTACATTACACGAGTTAACCACAAGAGAAAATAGGGAACCATGAACACTATCAAATTCTAGAACTCAGGGACTAATCATCTCTGCAGAAGAGTCTCAAAAGGCCATCATTTCTGTAGATCAGAACACCAATCTTGGCTGCATAAACAATGCAAACCTGTGCTGCTCTTCCATGGTAAAGATAGGAAAACGAAAGAAAACAAACCCCCCAACCAATCCAAACAAAAGAAAACCCAACAAAACAAAAACAAAACAAAACAAAACCAAAACCCCACACCAAACCATCAAACAAAGAAAGAATCACAAAGCCCACAAAAAAACAGGGCATGAGGCGGGAAGAGAGGCATTCCTCATTTGCCACCCTGACAATCCAATAGCCTGCCCGGTAGAAATACAGATGTGATTTCAAAGCTGTTATCCTTTTACTCAGCACTTAAGAAATTAAGACTCCACAATTAGCTGGATGTATTACATATAGAAATTCCTTCCTTGGAAACAGGTTCTCCATACTACATGACCTACAGCACTCTACAGTATTGCCACACATTTTGAGAACAGTAGGGAAGACAAGAAATTCCAGTTCCAGCATCAGCTGGTAACAATCTTGCAGCCGATAACCACATTTCACTGTAGATGTAACAACTGCAGATAAACTGATTCATTGGGCCAAAGACCACTGACATGCTGGGTTTCAAAGACCGAAGTCATGAATGCCCTTCCATAATTTTATCTGCAACTAACAGAATTTGGCCTGCTAAGCACAAGATTAACTTTCACATTATGCAGAGCTTTCCAAAACAGCTTGAAAGAGGTACTTAACGCAAATTGTGTTTTAAAAGGACTACTTGCTTGAAAGAAAGCAAAGATAGAAGCATAAAGGAAGAAAACATACATAACATCATATACCCAGAGAGAACATCCTGTTTTCACTTTGAGAAATCTTCCAATTACATTTCATTCCATCTCCACTAACCCTCCTTGCTCAGCATAAACAGGAAAAGATTGGATGCCTCTCTTTTAGCAGCTACCCAAGATGCTACCTCTAGATAGAGGCATGCATTTACAAAGGACAGCAGTAAGAAAGAACACTGACTATATGCAAAACATAGAATGAAACAAGTAAATGAAAAAGCAGAAGCAAGATGGAGTGTTTTGCAGAATCAAGGTATTAGAACTGCATATTTATATGCTCTTAATGTTATGCATTTGTATCAGTCTTACTAAGGGTATCAGCAAAAGACTAAATAAATCTGCACTAGATATTGTGTATTTTTCCCCTTACACACATGCACACAGTAAATTTGGATACAAGGATTCACCTTGGATAGCAACTACTTCTAAAAGTTGAATAGTTGTAGTAGCTGGAGTTATATGAGCTGTTAAATAGTATTTATGAGGAAGATTTGAGATGTTATCTCGATAATTTGCCAGCATGGAGTCAAAAGACAAAATACTTGTCTTTAGGGATAGAAAATGCTGACCTGACAAGACTTTCTAGCATGCTTTCTAAAATTAAAGGAAACTCTACATGCAACTATAGAATTATTCCTTAAGCATCAGAACAGGCTATATGATGATGTTACCATTGGGACATATTCCTTTAATAATAACCAAGGAGCATGAAAAATTGAAGTTAACAACAAAACTCTTGTGTTTTTACTCAATGGCTGTAAAAAGCCAATGAAAAGTCAGTGTTTTGAAATGGATACCAAAGCACTTTGGAAATAGCGCAAAGGACACTTCATAGTTAGAATGCATGTTTATTTGATAGAAAAGTATTGGCAATGGTAACGTTCCATACATCTCAATTTCGACTCATTTGAAAACAAATTACTTATCTGCTCCTACACCTTGCCCAACATAATACTGCACATTCTCAGCTTCTGAGTTGAGAGTTACAGGTGAACAAATGCTATGCACCACTACAAGCAGACATTGTGGGTCCAGAAAGCAGTGACCAAAACCATCAAATTCTACTAGTAAGGCTAAGAAGTGACCTGAAGCTAGCATCATTTTTGCCTTAAAGCACTAACAAAAGCACTAGACTCTGAAGAGAAGGTACACTAACTGTTTAGTTAATTCTTCTGGGCAAGTAATTTAGGAGACCAATCTTATACTGCTTGAGTAGATAGATAAAGGTCAAACTTAAGCGCTTGAAATAGGTTAACTGGAAGCTCTACACAGAAAATTAAAATGATTAATTATCTATACACTAAAGGCCAGTATGTTGAGTAATAAAGCTTAATTCCTTAATAAGTACCTAAATAAAAATTATTTTGTTATGCTGCTGCAATTCTGGTTAAACTAAGTTTCACACAACATGCAGCATTTCTTTGTGGTAAAGGAATTAAGTTTTGCAAAAGCAATTGTATGACCAATCTGTCACTTTGCTCAATTGCAACAAAAAGACTTCCTCAAAAGAATTTCTGCAGTGCCTATGACATAAGATAATTTATACTTTTTGCCAAGAATCCACAGCCTTAGTTGGTCTGGACAGAACTTCCAACTGCCAGTGACAATCAACTGAACCACCCCAAAAGAGTAACAAATAGATTACGGGATTGTCGTACACAAAGCTCTGTGAAATGGTTTTGAGACAGTTGTCACAAACTCCTGATCTATATTTGACTCAAATTCTATAAGGCCATTAGAGACTAAAGTTTTAAGTCAGACAAGGCAAACTGAAAGGAACAAGGTATTGGATGCATATGTTACAATTTCCAAACTGTATCCATGTTAAGAATTACTTGAAAACTCAGAGGACTGACTAGAAAGTCACTGATTCCTTCAAAATGATGTTTTCACTCACTAGGTTTCCCAGTCATCTAGGCAGCAATACTATCTAAGGAAAAAACCTCTCTCAATAGCATCTTGCTGTCAAAGGGTTTTTCACTGAAGAGGTCTTTACAAGTAAAGGTTTTAATCAAGGGACTTTTACGTTTACTTTCAAATTCTCTAAAACATGCTAAAGAGATTCAAGCCATCTAACTGTACATATGCCATACAAAGAACCTTCATTTCCACAATCAAAAGCACTTAGGTTCCTCCCAAGGTTAATTCAGAGCACAAACTTCATCAGTGCCTTGAATGGGCTCTGCTTCAGTAACTCCTCAAAGCAAAGCCTCTTTGTCAAGGCACTGTGTTAAAAAGCATTCAACTTGAACAAGTACCATGAATAACTAGGTAGCTACCTACACCCAGAAACTTACAGTGTATAAAAGGTTAAGGATTCTAAGTCACAGACTTACCTGCTAAAAAGCAGGCAGTACTGTGACCTTGTTGGAAAAAACTTAAACAAGCATTAATGTGAAAATGTAAAGGATAAAATGTCATGAAAATTGAGAATGATGTTGCAAAATAAACAAATAAAGAAACCTCCAAAAGCCAGGAATGCAATTACTATCACAGCTCCTTATACTGGTAGTAAGAATATGGAATGTCAACTGAAGGCCTATTTTCTTTACCTTTCCCTATCCTGAGCCTTCCTGTAAGCAGACTGTAATAGTAACATTGATTTCAATAGTCTGTCCGCTTACAAGAATTAAAGCAATTCCACAACACTGATAAGCAAACATTTCTCAGGAGTTGGTAAAAATACTGATGTGGGTAATACTAAAAACAACTGTCAGAGGCACAGAATCTCAGATATTTCTGTAGTGAAAAGACAATGAAAATAATGAAAACAATCACAGGACTCCAAAGAGACAAAGGCTCTTCCTTTTCTCCTTCCTTTCAAAAACAAACAAACAAACAAACCCAAACCTCACAAAACTGAAAAATCCCCAACCAAACCAACCAAACCAACAAAGCAAACCCAAAGCATTTTTAACCTCTTCTATTCAGGACAGAGAATCAGTATTTTTCCCAGACAACAAAAGTTACATTTGTTGTCAAGTATATAAACTAGCTGATGGATGGGTATGTGTATGCATACGTACATGTATGCACCTAAAATGCCTGTATGTTTCATCATCTAATACCATTGTCATGCAGGAAGGTCCATGGATAATAGAAAAATAAACCCAGCTATTCCACAGACTACTGTTCTAAGAATTAGTAAAAGTACATTCAAGGAAATAGTTAATGCTCTGTCTGATTTTTTAAGAGGCTATTTACACACACTGAAGGTCTTCTTCAGGTTTTTTTAAACACAGGTTATGATCTTACTTGAGCATTAAAATTTGCCTCGTTCCAACCCATTTAACTTTTAACAGACAAAATGCTATTTGCAGTCTGTTCTTACCTTAAGTTTTGTGGTGCCTCACCAAACAAGCTGCAAATTTCTCTAATTTGTTTCAGAGCAGGAATGACCCATTTGTCATTTGTGCGAAGCTCTTCTATAAAACGATCTATCCACTGGATCTTTTGTGTATCTCGATCCTTGAAGAATAAGCATTTATCATCAGAATAAAGCCCATTGCAGAAACTATCATCATTCCCTTCCTTCTTCCCAACAGAACATACAAAGCCCCACAAATACTAGAAAAATGAGTTCTGAAGCATAAGTGCACATGAAAAGTGTCTGAGCAGCATGGTATGTTGGGAGAAGCTGTAGGTGTGTTAAAAAACTCTGCCTTGAGGCATTCAACAGCTACTCAAAAGAGCCTGTAGCTAGCTGGGATCATCAGTTTAAATAATTTGATCTTTCCCTTTCATTTATTTCTGCTCACTGGTACTCAGAGTAAACTGAATGAGAAACTGTTTCTTAACAACTAAGAAACAAAACCTTGCCAGTGTTTGCCTAGACAGATAATGCATTAATTTTGAACCACAACAGAAGTTTGGGTGGGTAAGGAGAATGGGTAACAGTTCTCACTGTCCTTTGCTAGGTCCTTTCTAATGAAAGCAGCGAAACATAAGGACTTACTGTAACAAAGGCAAAAAAAATTAGCATAATTGAGTTCAGAACAAAATAAACACAGGACAGGGTCTGGGGTAGAGTTCTTTTCCAATTCCCAGACGTGTTCATTACAGTATGTTGCCAACTGCAACAAGACAATTAAACCACAAACCTTCTTATTTAAAACATGTCCTGTAATATTTTTTAAGTACCTGGATGTTGGTACAATAATACGAATCCATGACAAAGAACACAACTGTTAAATTACCAAATGCCTCAAATTTTTCATAGGGGACGGGAGGAAACTGTCAGCGACTGATTTTGCCATAGAACATACCAGATGACTCACCTGTGAACAGCTGTAATCTAAGATTTTAATATGAGCACTAAGAGCCTGGTCCATGATATCAACTGGTACGTCATCACTATGAGCCAAATTCCACAAAAGGTTCAGCACTTTGTGTGCCATTACACCATCCTTGTCATCCTCTGCAAGACGACGAATTAACTCAAGCAGTTTCTCACGCTGTTTCTTGCTCGCATTTGTCCAACTTGCCTAAGAAAATATTTTGATGCAACTATGAAGCAAAGCAACTATATAAAGAACTTTCACATATCTTTCATTAAAAATAAACAGCAATAACAAGTCATACACAACTAAATAGCTCTTCTAGTGTTCAGAACTGTCAGACAAAAGAGAGAAGCATCTTCAAATAAAAAAAGCTAACACTACTACTGACAACCTCACCAACAGTCAAAATAATGTGGACTCTGATGTTTCTCACAAATGCCTTCTCTAAAGTCCTATACTTAAAAGACTTCTTCAGTAACTTATAAGCACTAAATGAGTACAATTCCAACATCACTATGCCTCTAAAACCGACTGAAACAAACATACTCTGCATTACATTAACCTTCTCCCGAGTAAGCTTCCAACAAAACATTAATTTACATTCAGGTCAAACAAAATTTGTGATACTTAACACACAGAATTTTTGAGCATTTAGTTCAGTATCTGGGTTGTGGAACATTAGACCCACATTCACCCAACTAGAGAACTCCCATTAATCAGAGCACAAACTGCATGTAAGCCGAAACATGACTATAATGCATTTATCTAAAACCAGAAAACAGGGTCCACAAAGCTGATTTGCATTTTCTAACTACAGCAAATCATCTCCTAGAAGCGAAACAGAAACACAGAACAGAAACAGAAACAGCACCACTACTGGAAGCTACGAATGTTGCTAGCATACATGAAGAGCCAGGAACAAGTTGTTTGGGGATTTCAATCAAATTCTATGTTTATATACATTCAACATGGTATTCCTGTGATGGCTTCATTCTGTATCTATGCCAATTAGAGAAAAATTATTACATGATGAAGTTGGGGAAGTGGGGAACAGAATTCCTCGATGTCCTCTACTTGAAGATCAAAAGTAGTATTTACTAAGTCACCAACACTTCATAATTTGGAACAATTACAAAAAGGTATTTAAGATAAAGAACTTCATTTTAGTTATAAAATTCAGTATTCCAAAAACTGCTAAATATTATTTTAATAATACAGGCCTCAACAAATGTGCATTACCCAAAAGCATTCAAAGCAGAAAACAAAACTGTCAATTAAACTAGCATAACTAATCCTTGGTTTAGACAGGAAGAAAATCTCACACAGAATGCTCATTAAAGAATCTAGCACAACCCAGCATTTCTAATAATAATTACAGGCTGGCACTACCCATTAAGAAGTCTTTCAACACAAGGAAATTGTCCGTATCTAAAATAATTAGAAAGTAGATGTTGAGTCACAAATCTGCATCCACCATCACAACCCATTTCCTGACCACAGCCAAGACACAGTTACCTTAAAACAATCAAAGAGGTGATCAAGCTGTTCAGGTGAGAAATCCCAAGCTAATTTTGCAAGGAGATCATGTACATTTTTCACGATGGCTTCATGTTTTCCTGCCTGTCAAAGAGAGAAAAGGAATCAACTTTTGTGGCAATCCATAATTAAGTCAAGCAGCAAGACACTACATCATTTATTACAAAAAGACTGAGGTGGTCAGCAAGAAAAGTTGATGCTGTGGGAGCAGTGTGGCAAGCTGGGTACTCACTTCACTGGAAAATCACATTATTTAGATTTCCCTTGCATGGGCAAGTATTTCAGTGTGCTCTGCATGCACACAAGTAGCACTTACTTAGAATACAAATACTGCAGCGTCACATTATATACTGTTTTATCAAAATCATGCTGGGAAAGCAGACAATAAAACCTGCAAGGGCATTTTACCTTACAAATCAGCATTTAAATTGTATGTAGTTTTGTTTTTCTTTCTAAAAAAGACAAGACTCAAAATCCACTTCCTCAATGAAAGTCACTGAAGTGTTTTAAGCTGTAAAATAATTTTTAGTATTTCCACAGTTTCTCAGGCTGAAGTACTTCCTTTGTACCAGTGGATTTGTTGGCAACTGAAGCTATTACAAACAACTTTTTATCAGATAGCATTTTTAAGTCCAGCAGCTAATAAACTTCCACAAAGTCTAACAATCAAACTAATGGCTAGACGTTGAGTTATATACTAGACAGTTTTAAATGAGTTTGGTATATGTCACAATTTTGACATTTAAGGAGGAAAATAATAAGGGAAAACCAGCTACCACAATGCGAACTCTTGGTGAGAAGTAAATTCTCTTCCTACATGCCCAGACTGGAAAATGCATCCTGTATTTAAATCTGCACTCAAAACCAATGATTTTGGACTATGTGAATCAATAGCTGCTTTACTGTACAAATGTTTCCTGTAAGTGCAGAGTAAAAATTGTAAACCAAATACCTAGAAAACAAACTCTGATGCCATTAATCTTGTACAGTATTAAAAATGCATGCATAAGTTTTGAAATTCATTTCCTTCTAAAAGCCTGCATCAGTAGTTCACTCAAAACCAAAAAAAGAGACTAATAGCTTTGCAACATGTTGCACCATAAATTCTTTATAAGGTGACAAAATTTGTTCTTTACTAAAAGCAAACTAAGTAGGAACGTTAGTTTTCATGTCATGGGTCAGGTTACGATAGAGGGAATTACTGAACCACTTACTCCATTTTGCAAAACATTTGTTTTCCTCATATCAGATTATTTTCTAGATAGAAAGAAAATAGAGGATACAGGGCAGAAAGAGTATCCACAATACAACGAACAGAAGTATGCACAGCTGCTTAGGACAGGAGGCAAGAAGAGTAAGAACAATCTTGTCTCAGGTTTTTAACAGGCCTGAGGATGATCTTAACAGAAAAGGATGGGGAAGCAGCACAAGACAGTAGGAGGAGGTAAGGAACCTGGTGTGTGAACGGTCAGCTTGCTGTGCAGAAACAGGGAAGTGCCTGTAAAGTTCTAGTTAATGCTCCAAAATGAGACCCCAACACTAATCTCTGCAGTTTTATTTCTTGTCCAGCTGGACACTTCCCTACAACTCAACAGGCTGCAACTTAATTCTTGCCTTTAGAAACTCAGATTTCTTGAATTAAATACACTTCTACTTTGCGAGCACTCACTTTATAAGACATTAAACCACTGCAATTAATCTTATGTTGCCTTCTACAGGCACAAACAGCATGACCTTTATTACTTTTCATAAACTACTTATTTTTTTCCTAGCTCTATACTGAGATTCTGAATGCACTCCTACAATACCAACTGTAAATTCGTGCATGCTCGCCCTCTAAACCCAGGCAGCAACACAATGGCTCTCATCTGAAAGCAAGACCACTTTGTTGTTGCATTGAGCCAGAGCTAAAATAATCTGCCTGTTATATAAAGCTTCACAGTAAGTCAACTCCTCGCTACTGAATTTCATGCTCCAGCTGCTCTTAGAAGCAGTCCTTTAATAAGAACTTTTAAAAACTATTAAACACAGGAAGTAGTGAAGCTGGAAAGAATCATTCTCTATTAGCAAATTTTAGTATTCCTACATTTTAGTCTCTTTTAATTCCATGGCCAAAGCCACAGTGAAATAATCTACCTGAATAAGGCTTACTGAATTCAGCTTTCACATAAAAAAATTACAGGACAAAACTGCAGCAAGTGCACTGTGGCAATTACAGAACTGTAGGCAAAAGAAGAGGAAGATTTGTGTCCTTCCCCCCAGCCCCTAACTCCTGGGGTGGACTATCCCTACCTTTTAAAAGGTTGCAATACTTTTCACACTTTTTTGGAAGGGTAAAGACTTTTGTTTACATTAGTTTATCCTCATGTCCCATTTGCAGGCACTATGAGTAATACAACTGCTTGGAAGACTTGTTCACAAATTTCAGAATTTTCCTTATAAAAGGTGAGGCTCTAATATAGCTAAAACAAGACTACTAGCAGCAAAAGAATGTAAGCTGCCTTGTCCCTACAGACTTCTTACAAGGATGAAAACACTATGATGACAGAATCCAATTCAAGTGATCTGTGTACTGCTCTGTTACATAATGTAATTTTTCAAAGAGTATTTAGGGATAATGAGAAAATAATAAAGAGTTTCCTGAATTTCAGCCAGTGCAATTACTATCAAGCTGGAATTTAAGTCAAGAGGTTCTGCAGTTAGTTGAAAGACCACCGATCTCAAAGTCAATCCTACACTACCATAGTTAGTTCCAAGTGCTTTAAATATAACTTGGTATGAGCGCACCTGAAAATAGGGACATCTGCACAAGCCCACATCAGCCAAATTGTTAGTTTCAGGACAGTGTTAACACAGGTGAACTAAAGATGTAATACTGCCCAATTCCTGTATTAGTCCTTGCTGTGGTATGACCCCAGTTGGCAAGTAAGCACCACACAGCCACTCACTCACATTCTCCATTAGAAGTGAATAGGGATTGGATCAGAAGAGTGTGAGAAAACGTAAGGTTTGAGATGGAGAGTTTAAAAGGAAAATCTTTTGCTTCACCTACACAGCCCCATATCTGCTATTGTGAAGACATTTAACTCTACCTGTGCCAAAACCAGTACAGCCCTCTATCCTGGAAACCTGGTTGAGCCTTCCCACACTTGAAAGACTGGCTCAAGGGCTTACTTGTACTAGTGAATTATTAGAGTTTCACTACCAATTACTTATGAGCAAGGACATATGTACGCATGCTTGTTTCTATTCTTGAATGACCTCTTATTTCATGTCCACTCAGTAAGTAATAATGAACTTGTCTTTTCAGCTGCAAGTGAATTTTGTATGGTGCTAAACTTCACACAGGCCACAGCTAGGAAGCTCAGCTTCACAGAATCATCTGAGAACAAGTCTATATTGCAAAATTTGTAATTTTTCAAAAATGATCATTACAACATAAAGGAAAGAATTTGCTGTTAAATAATTTCTACAACAGTCATTTTTGTAACTCTTATTAATAGTGCTCTGTCCAGAAGAATGCATACAACTGTGGTGACCTCAAGAGATTAGCAACACGTTCTTACATGCATTTTAAACTATTAAGTCATAATGCATCATGCTCTTTCAGAAGCTAGACTTTGCTCAACACTGAGGGCCCTTAACACTTAGAAAAATATAATCTTTGTACCATGGTCTAAACTGCTCCTCTAGACTTTACATAAATGTGTAGCTGATCCCTTCTACTGAAGAGATTTGAAAAGACAATTTTGAGATTCACGACCCCAGAAAAAAAACATCATTTGGTTTCAAATTTTTCTTTTGTCTAACTCCAAGCTTGAGAAGCACAAGTCATCTTCTCAATGCATGACATACAAGAGCCCTTCTAAGCATCAGCAGACTAGCAGTTCAATTACCTGTGCAGCCCAAATGTTGTCAAGATCCTGCAAAGTGAGGGCTTTCTCTTTGATGACAAAACGAAGAATCTTCTCTAACTTCTCTACGTATTGAGGTTGATGAAGACTGTCTCTCAGTACAATTGATAAAATATTATTCTGCTGGATCCATTCCTGAATATAAAGAGAAAGTAGTGTATCTCAAATTACTGAAGTGCTGTCACTGATATTTAAGCTAAAAAGAAAAAAAATAAATATAAAAATCAACCTGTTATATATTAATGACTTTATATGCCATCTTCTAATTGGGAGAAGTGAGAAAAATGAAACACAGAAGGAAAGTACTTATCTGTAATTGCAATTTCCTCTCAGGAAAAAAAAAAAGAA
Source organism: Dryobates pubescens (assembly GCF_014839835.1). NCBI lineage: Eukaryota > Metazoa > Chordata > Aves > Piciformes > Picidae > Dryobates > Dryobates pubescens. The sequence goes on along the minus strand of NC_071623.1, from coordinate 14,708,414 downwards.
AAAAAAGACAAAACCAAAACCAAACCACATTTTAAATACTCCACTATGCTAGTCACTGTGATATCTTAAGAAGGCTTATTACAATCATGAACTCAAAGCATAAAAGATATTCAAACATCTTCAAACACAAAAAGCCAGTGAAAACAACAGTTAACTCTTCTATTCAAGGAATAATTTTTTAGTTCATCCAATTCAAAATCATTAAATAACAAACCTGAATAGTTTAAAGACTTCTAGCTCTACTGGTGTGCCTACAGCATATTGCGTAAATACAGTGAAAGCCAGGAGTGAATAATAAAACAGCCACATTATTTAACTACTGCCACTTAGTGATTGATTTTTTTTTAATGCTGCAAATAGAATTAGAGGAAAATATTCCAGTTCTATTTAAGAAAATGCAGTTATTTTCAGTGGTGCCATTGACACAGTCATATTAGGGGCATGCATTTTTTTGTTCTGACTAAAGCAGATCACCGTTGGTTTTTAGCATTGAAAAGTAAATGAAGTTACACAGCATCAAACCTTCCAGTAGTATCTCCTTCACTGCAGATGTACAACAATCAAGCTAGTCGTTAAATATTCAAATCTATCTTGTCTAAGATGCCAAACTATAGTGAGTATGTAAAAAAGAGGCCTATTTCCTCCTACTGCATTTTTAAGTCAAACTACAGCAACTCTTTTTTTTGTCCGGTGTCCTTTTACAGACTGTAAGCCTCATGACAGGTAGCTAGTCATAAAGACGGGACAGAACAGTGCAAAAATCACTTAATACAATTTAACTTCAACAAAAGGAAGATAAAATTGTCATTACTTTAAAAATGCTAATTTTAACAGTTCCTTCTATATGCACTCAAGCATGAAACAACAGTCCAAGTATACAAATATTAAACCAAAATGTGAGCTACATAACTTTTTGTACCAAAGAATCCAGCCCCTGAAATGTGAAAAGCAGAGTAGTCACTTAGACCTCTAATGAGGAAAACTAACTTGAAGCACAAAACCCAGACTAGATCCTTATTTAAATGAACATTCTTGTTTTAATTTACAGTGGCACTAAACTTTCAAATGAATCACACCTCTTTATCTGAGTTTGGTTTGGGATTTAAAAAAAAATCCAAAACCACTAAGTAAGAACCATACTACTCAAGCAGCACTGAAAATAATTCTCCATAGCAGTTTTGAAACAAATGCTACAATTTTTCACAGAAAGGCTACTATTAAAATTACTTATTACAATGACATGGTATCTACTGTTTATAACACTAGATAAGACAATCAGCAGTGTATGCAGGATCTGTAATACACAGCTACTTTGACAACTGAAGACATACAAGAGGAGGAAAAATACATTCAATGAATTTTGATGAGAAGAACTTACTGCCATTCTTTCAGCTGTAAGCCATTCCTCCTCTTCAGGATTACCATGACGATGAGTATAATATGACACACTGGATATTACTTTGTTTACTTCATTTAGTGCATTCATTTTACCATTGAAAGAAGAAATTTGTAACAACCTGTAACAGAAATCCATGTAAGAAGTGTGGGAAAACAACACCTCAAGAGTGGAGTATCATATAAGGAGCAGTATCTTACCTAAGTATCATTTTTAACCTAAATATTTCTAAGTTTTTTACAGTTTCTTCTTGTCCTGGAACTCTTGAAGCTAAGTTCTTCAAAGATTTGATTATCATTGACAGAGCATCATTTTTGGCTTCGTTCTTTGCTTCTTTTTTCAGTTCATCATCAGTTAAATTTTCTAAAAATTGTGGAACCATTTCTATAATTGGAAGGAAATATTTCTTCACTGTATGTAATGTTAGAAATTCGTAACATTGTCCAAATGGCCTAAAAAGAAAAACAACAGACAAAAGAGACAACAATGGGATCAAAGTGCCATAACTGGTAGTTGTGTAGCATCAGCATAGTAAGGAGTAATTCATTCAAGGACCTCAAAGTCTGTTGACAAGAACATGACAAGCTGAAGGGAAACACACTAATTAAGGGATAGAGTGAGGGGAGGTGGCTCAAGAAGGACTAAGCTTGGTGCTAACCAAATATTTCAATTAGCCCAACTTTTAAAAATATTTCATTTTAAAAAACTTACTTAATAAGAGCTGCAATTATCTGAACATTCAATGCTGATCCACTCATGAAGCGATCATGCAAGATCTGAAATCCATTTAATGTGCCGAATTTGTTGATGAGATCTACTAGCCAACCCTGCAATAAAATAAACAGTTATTTTCTGATATTTACAAACTATCATCTAGAAACCTCTTCCAAGAGCCTCTTAGTAGCAAAACTTGCTCTACAAAAAAGTCCTTACATAATCAACTGTTAGAAAGTAAAACAATTCAGAGTGAACTTGCCTGCAGACCCAAGAACCAGACCAGATTACTAACCCACCACTGCTAGTTCAAAAGTAACCCAATCAACCAAACATCCCCACTACAAACCAACAAAACCCACTAACCTAAAAAGCTCCACCAAACCCCAAAAAATCCAAACCAAACTCCCAAAACCACATGGACACAAGCATGCCATGTCCAATTACAACTATTTCTCTTATCACTGGTAACTGTGAGAAAAGTGAAAGAATGTTATTTCATCACAGAATCTCCTCCTCAAAATGTCACCCACAAAATCACGTTGACTTAGAAGGTAAATCCATCAACTGTCAAATGCAAGCATGCTAGTTAACACAGCAGGAATGTCATTCCAATAGAGTTGTGCCAGCTTACCATGGAAACACATGACACACTTTGATAGGTATTTAAAAGATGCAAAGACGTGGTGCTTAGGGACATGGTTTAGTGGTGGACTTGGCAGTGTTGGGTTAATGGTTGGACTACATAATCTTAAGGGTCCTTTCCAACCTAAACAATTCTATGGCTCTATGACTGTGAATCAAAGCTGGAAAGATTTAGAAGGGGAAATTTAACTCATCATGATTTAATTTACAAGTCAAAAGCAGCAAATCATCTTAGTGATATAAAAAATGAAGGGGCTGTTTCCCCCTCTCTCCCCCCACCGTCCCAGCTAAAACCACTTTTTTATGGCTACTGTGTAATTATGTAACACCGCATGAAATTTAAAGTACAGGTCTGAAAGTGCTCTCATACCTTTGGTGATCGTGGGTCAGGAGGACGGGCATAAAGTTCATCCTCAGCAAGCTGGACTCCTGCAGGAACTGTTTCTGAGGGCCGAGTACCATTGTATAGATGGAATTTGCAATGAGGATTTAAGGCCATGGCAAGAAGTTCAAGAAGGGGAAACCAATCTTGGGACAGCTTGGCCACACAGAGTTCCACTAGTCGATGGGTGTTGTTTATAATACATCTCTATTAACAAAAAACCACCAAGAATACATCTGGTGACCATATAATGGCTATGAACTAGAAACTCTGAACCATTTTTAACTAGCATGCAGAGTTGCATAAAAGGGTTTTACAACACTGTATTTTAATCTGTACTCTCTCAGTAAAGACTTTAAACAAACTTTACATTTCCAGCTAAAAATTAAAGTTTGAAAAAAAGATGCAAATAGTTTTTCATATTGGAGATATTCACTAATCATAAACTATTAACTGCTTCTTCAAGCTTATTCCTCTCAGATTTGACTCAGTTTCTCAAATGGCACATGACTAGCCATCCGACCAGTAGGATTTATATTCAGACAGCTGCTACAAACATTCAGAAATTAGGCTGATAAAAGCTTTTACTAAAGAGCAAGTTTTCATGTCCTAGCATGCACATAAAAACAAGCAAGTCTCTAGACATCTGCCCAGAGACTGCTTAATAATACCTGCACCACTGAACATATGAAGTTCAGTTGCTTCCCATATCATCTTTTTTTTATTTCCTTCCAAAGAAACACCAGAGGTGGTAAGATGCAACAATGCTAGAAGGGTAACTTCCCCCCTTCCCAAGAGCAGCATATACAACAGTTCTGCAAGTTCTCTGTTGATACCAGTTTCAAAAAGGAGACTCAGATTCTGCAGTCTCCTGACAGTCACAAAGCAGTCTCCTTCCTCATTTTCATTACCATGCTTTTCAGAAACACAATTTTAAAAACTCACATGAATCTCAAACTTCCAGCCACTCACTGCTTCATCTGTAAGGATTTTTGTGAAAGATATTGTTAACCCATCTCGAAAAAATCGCTGGCATGCTTCACTTTTGACATCAAGGCCTATTTTAAAATAGAAAAGAAAGAGGGGGAAAAAAAGGTATGCAAATTCATTAGTTTACATGGACTTCTAAATATTGAAAGATGTGATTTGTACTTCAAAGATTTGGTGTTTGAAGTTTTAGAAGTGTCTTTTAAAAAGAAGCCTATAAAAAACACCCAAACCCTAAAAACACCCATTTTGTTAACATTTAAATTCACTATGACGTTCATTTCTGGAGCAAATCTCATGAACTGAAACACTTCCTAACTATTCTACAATGACTGTAAAGATAAAACACATCACTCTTGCTATTAAACACTATTCTTCAAATAGGTTTTCTTCCATTAGCCAGTAACTCCAGATTATCATTTGATAGTCCCATGGCTTGCTTAACAAAGCAATAATACATTGATGCCTACACATAAAAAGATAATATTCCATAAATAAATGCATCTGCCTGTCTCAGTCTAGACAGGATTTGCACTGTTCTTGTCCAATTTGCTCCTTGCACTGGCAGGTGGTAACGATGACATCTAACTCTTACAAGTACTTTCAATTCAGTTCAGTTATGTCCCTTTCAATTTCAGTTCCTGAAAAGATTTAGAGATGATACAAATGTAACTATTATTTTATAGACAGTCACAAATGCAAGAGTTGTCCACAATGCCAATGCCCACTGGCAATGTCAGAAATTAAAATAAGCTATTTAAGCCCCCTAACCACTAGAAATTCAATCACAGAATGATTTGGGTTGGAAGGGACCTCAAATATTGCCTAGTTCAAATCCCCTTGCCATGCACAGGGACACCTTCTACTACATCAGGCTGCACAAGCACCATCCAACCCAGCCTCGAACACCTTCAGGGATGGAGGAGTCCACTGCTGTGGCAAACTGTCCCAGTGTATCAGCACCCTCAGAGTATTACCCCTCACCGCATCACTACAATCCCTGATGAAGAGTCCCTCTCCTTTTTCCTGTAGGCCTCCTTTAAGTATCTGAAGGCCACAAGGTCTTTCTGGGGCCTTTTCTTCTCCATGACAAACAATCCCAACAATCTTAAGCTTGTCCTCACAGGGGAGGTGGCTGTAGAGCCCTGAAATGATGCTTCATATAAATTAACTGATCATAGAATCATAAAATCAGTAAGGTTGGAAAAGACCTGAGAGATCAAGTCCAACCTGTCACCCAAGGCCTCATGACTACTAAACCATGGCACCGACTGCCACATCCAATCCCCTCTTGAACACCTCCAGAGATGGCGACTCCACCACCTCCTGTGGCAGCCCATTCCAACAGCTAACAACTGTCTCTGTGAAGAATTTTCTCCTCGCCTCGAGCCTAAACCTCTCCTGGCACAGTTTGAGACTGTGTCCTCTTGATCTTCTTGGGGAAAAGAGAGCAACCCCTCCTGGCTACAACCTCCCTTCAGGTAGTTGTAGGCAGCAATAAGGTCTCCCTTGAGCCTCCTCTTCTCCAGGCTAAACAATCCCAGCTCCCTCAGCCTCTCCTTGTAGGGCTTGTGCTTGAGGCCTCTCATCAGCCTCGTTGCCCTTCTCTGGACACATTCAAGAGTCTCAATCTCTTTTTTAGGTTTTGTTCTTTCACAATGTAAATGATTACAAAATAAAATTTATGTAATTCTTGGTTATTTTTCAATTTCTCATTTAATTTCTTCCCTTTTGAAACAGAATTGCCCAGATTAAGAAAACTGAGATAATGGACACATTTCTGATCTGTTAAGAAATGTACACAAGAGAGCAATTTATATTACCTCTCTCTATATACACAGCTCTGTAATGGCGTTCGCCAAGTTTTGAGCTATCAAAACAGTGTCAGTTACACCAAGTGAACACCCTATCATATTCCTTGAGCACTGGAAGTTATTTAAAAAAGAACCATCTTAGCCATCATGTACTTCAAGTAGTGGGGGGGGGAGGAAGTAAGTAAAAAAATCCAGGATCTAATTGTAAAGATAATAAAGTTAACAAAACCCACTCCTGACAACTTTCCTTGTTCTTCTCCTTATCAGATAATCCGTGCATACATACACACAGAGGAATTCATGTAGAGGTCAAGAGGAAGAACAAAGAGATAGCAATGCAGAAACCCTCTGCAGAACTGGACATTGACAACTTAGTAAAAATCAAAGAACATAAAACACATGAGTAGATTTCCACCATTCTTCACAACCTCAAGAGGTAAAAGTGAAACCTTTTGGGGAACTTTCCACTAGTTCTCATGCTCTGGAGATGTCTGCTAGAGTTAGCAGCCAGAAATCTCCTTCTGTTCTTATTATTTCATTACATTTGACAGTTTTCTGGTTGTGTTTTTTTTTGTGGGGTTTAGTTGTTTGTTGTTGATTTAAAAAAAAAGCCAAACACCAAAAACGTGACTTAACAGCTGGCACTATACAGAATCATAGAATCAATAAGGTTGGAAAAGACCTCAGAGATCATCAATTCCAACCTGTCACGCAACACCTTATGACCAACTATGCCATGGCTTCAAGTGCCATATCCAATCCTCTCTTCACAAGCATGACAATGTCTTTCTACTGCACTGTTCCAACAGCCTGGACACACAGAGGGTTGCATTTTCTTGCCATAAGCCAGCATTTCTTATGTCCCTGAAAAAGGGAACAATCACTTGAAAATTCTACACTCACCACAGGATTCTCACCAGACCTAGCTACATTTGAAGAAGCCAATTCCAAGTGCAACTACAGCTGACAAATCAGTGTTTGCAACAACATGTCATCCTGCGTTGGATGACAAGAGCTCACCATAACTTTTGTTTCTCCAGAGAGTGCTCCAAAGCAGAGAAGATTTACAGAAAATAATCAAGAAAATCCAGAATATCTTGACCACACATTTTATTCTTAAAACTGCCTAAGAATAATCTTTATTAACATGGAAATGAAGCCATCCTTGTCCAACTCTGCAAAAATAAGTCACTTTGAAATGTCATTGTATTTAAAACAGAACTAGCTGGTAAGAGTAGATATCCTAGGAAAAATATTTTTATCTGACTCCTGGTATTACTCAAATACTGTGGTGACAAACATTGACTGGAACAGGAGATCAACTTTCTAGGAGAACAAAACTTTCCATAACACATGACGAACTCTTCAGTCTGACTAGTACCATTTAGCAAATGTACACACAGATACAGAATCCTCCTGATTTCAAGCAAGTCAGACACAGCAAGCAGTAAGCTAGAATTATTAGTCATGCTGTTTAAAATTCTAACTTTTTTCTAATATTCTCAGAAGTATGTATGTGCCAAACTTGAACAAAAAAAAATTATGGCAAGCTATTTGGAAAGCTACGTTAAAGAACTCGGATTATTTGAGTTTATTATCTGTTATAAAGACCAAACCCACTAGATGTTATATTAATGTGAATTCAGGAAACAGGGAGGACAGGAATGACAAGATTTTTATTGCTGTGAGTTTATTCAACTTCCCTACTTATGCTATAGCAACTAACTTCTAACTACATTGATTGCTTTCTAAAATTTCTGATCTATGAAGGTTCTGCATACCACTCTGACAACCTTCACCATCAGGCCTGTAACAAGTAATTCAGAATTTTTAAGATTCCACCAAGGATTTAAGTTACAAGAAAAGTCTTTGCACACTGTCCCAATAATCATTGATTGTCTTTCCAGCTTACCTTTTTTACTCAGGTCAATAGCAGCTTCTAGAAGAACTTCTAATTCCCCTTTCGGCAATACTGGAACAACCCATCGAGGCCTATATTGAAAAACAAAACACTAAGCCCCACTGTATTTCAATTGGGCTTCTTAAAAATTAAGAATCTTTGCCCCCTTATAATGCTTTTATTATATAGCAAGAACAGATTCAATGTTCCTGATAAGCACAGCATTTAAAAGGAACAACCAACCTACGATTTGAGCCTCTTTCTCTTTGCAACCCAATAGAATGAAGTATTTCAACAAATCCAGTGAAACAAAGGTGTAAGAATCCTGAATCCACTATCAAGGTATTTGCTAAAATAATCTACACCCTCTGCAAAAAAGTATGAAAGTACCTGTTGATCATGTCATCCAACTTTGCCAGGTCTGTGTGTGGAAATGCAGGCTCCTCATCTTCGAGCTGGGGTGGAGCATCTCCTTGGCCCTGCTCATCAGGCGGGGTAGCTGGAGAGTTCTCATTGGAAGAATCAGGTGAAGAAGTCTAAAATAGGTATGGAAAATACTTTAAATGCTGTCTGCATTTATGTGCCGTTTATGGGTAAGTCCCTTTTCATATAAAGTGTGTGTGTGTATATATATGTGTCTACTAAAAGTACCTTATAATAATTTTACTTCAGGTTTACTAACCAAACACAACAGAGCATTAGTTGTACTACACGCTCTCTACTTCAACAGTTTAAAAATTCAGCTGTTTTCCCCATGAAGAAAGTGGGGCTTTTGTAACAGACTTCTACCTTCTGCAGACCACCTATCTAGAAGGTGAAAATAAAGGTTAAATGGATACTCAAGTTTTTGCAGTTCTGAAGAAAAGATCACTATTTTAGGCAGAATAAACTTCAAAAGCACAGAAAAAAACAATCATGAAAACTATTTTCTAAAAGGAGTCTGCTAAAAATGAGTAACACACTACTACAGCTAGCTACTAAGCAACCTCCAAGACTATGAAGACGTAAGCCAATTTTGATGGACCATGCAAAATATATCACAGTTTGTAGATGCACTTTTATTCATATATAGAAATACTACGAATTGACAACAGTAAAGATTCCGATCAGAATTTTCCCAGGGTAGATGTTGCTTGGGCCTAGCTGGGCATCCATCAGTTAGTGGCATTTGCATCAATTGTATTCCCCCCCTACCTCTTCACTAATTAAACTGCTTTTAAGTCGAGCCATACAATTTCTCACTTCCATCCCACTAAGGTGAAGGGAGGGAGCGACAGAGTGCTTACCGAGCAGCCGGGGTCAGCCCACTACACTTATTCCAAAACACAATTCATTCAAGAAGTAACAACCATCGACACTTGCTGTGCCAAGTGAGGAATTAAATGACAAAGTATAGCTTCTCTCTTGAACGGGTTTGGCTGCACTGTTTAAAAGCATCTTTTCTGGTACTTTTTCCCCCTTACATAAAAGAATCATCACATCATGATGTATTTGAAAGCAGGATAACCGGTTCAACCGAAACATGCCAAGTTGTTCGCGAAGCCTAACACAATGCACAAAGACTTAAAGAGCTGATGTCCGCTTGTAAACTGTTTTATCCGAAAGGACTTTTGCAGAACTGAGTACAAACTGAACTCACAGAGAGCACTTCTACAAATTTGTGGCAGGTAAGTCTACACCATGGTCCTGAGGAAGCTTCTGATATTATTCCAAAAAGGCTTCTAATCCAAAATACACATGCTTGAAAGAACTATGCCACTGCATAAAAAGGAAGCATCTTTTGCAGTGGTCCTGAGCTGTATCTACTTAGCACTGCCTTCATCCCTTCAAATCATTTTGTGCTTCCATGCACAAAAAAAAATTATTTCACTTCACTAGACACACTCTAGCAATATACATACTCCAACAAATGAGAATAACCATTTCTAAAGAACTAACCCCTTTATTGTTAGACAACTTGATCGTTAATACCATACCTGATTCTGCTGGAGGGGAGGCTGGGACTGTCCATCAGGAGCCTGGCCCTGGCTATCATTCCCTCCTACCGGAGAGCCACGAGTCGTGGCTGTCATACTCGACACAGGGCAGATCTTTGCAATTTTGTCTGCTTATGTAGTTGTTGTGAGAGAAGAAATTATAGTCCACTTAGTAAAGCTGAGGTACCAGCATATGCTTGTCTTAAAAAGCTCCAACTCAAGAACACGCCATCTTGCAGAGACCATTGCATAACCTGAAAAAAAAACAAAACAAAACACCACAATATTGCTATATTGACACATGCATGGAAAAATAATACATAGCTGGAGAAGAACACTACAAAAATCCCCACAGTGCTATAAGGAATCTTTTCTTTCAGACTCAGTATCTTTTATTAAGTATAACTGACATCAGAAGAAGGTAACATTTCATTACCTCTACACCACTGAGAAACTCTCTTGCTTCAACTGCTACAGTAGGTTTAAGTTCAAGGTGCTGACCAAGGCCGACGTAGAAATGACCTGGTTGAGCATGAACAGCCAAATTTGTCACCTTTTCCAATACTTTTCTCCTGACACTAACTGCATGTGTCTGAGAGGAGTTAGAGATCGATATTACCTCAGCTAAGACTAACAGAGACCCTACAGCCAAACTTCTCTTAGCAGACCAGCACGCCCAGGGCATTTGACCTGTATTCCCTTTTTTCCTAAAGGGAAATGAAAGGGCCTATGAAAGCCTGAGTCCACTGGCCTTTCAAGTCTACTACAAAGCCCATCACATCCTCAGCAAGTATTTTAATGGATTATACAAGGAAATTCTGACACTGGATTTGTTATCTTGTAATCATCATATACCAACAGTTCAATAATCACTGTGCACTTCAACTTCACTGTGTTAAGAAAAAAGTTGCATTAAGTTGAAACAGCAATTCTACTCTACCACAGGGTATAACCACAGAAGACAAAATGTAATTTGTCAGAGCAGCTCAGACTTCCAAGCACCACATAAACCAACACCACTTGGGAAGTTCAAAAGCCAAGTAGGGTGCTAGAAAGAGCCGTATGAGCTTTCAGCAAGACCCACTCAGCAGTGCCAAGTTCCTGATTCAAAGTCTCCAAGTTAACAAGTTGGAGTGAAATTTATACAGAAAGACGATGCATATTTGTGTTTTATTATGTTGCCTCATCTCAAATTAACTTGGCAATGCTGTTACCTTTCTCCAAGACACTTTAAAATCCTTTCTTAAATTATGCAAATCTGCGAGCCATTACATATCCAGTAAAATTTGTGACTGAATGCACTATTCCTGCCCTGCCCAGTCTCCAATATTAACAGCATCAACAAATTTAGAGATAGTGTCACCAAACTAATGTTAACTTTTGAACATAACTGTATACTTTTAGTACTGCAATCCACCCCCACCCTTCAAAATTCATACATGCATAGGGCTTAGGAAACCTGCTAAGTACAGAACAAAAGGCATTATCAACTCAAATTTTCTCTAGGAAGAAACAGATCTTTTAAATGCAATTAGAAAAACTGACTTATTTTAACTAGTGATATTTTTTAAATGCCATCCTGAAAATTTGTTTTTTAATGACGCTTAGAACAATCACTAGGTAGGACAGTATTAGCAAGACTAAGCTTCCTTTCCTATATACACACACTCATATATATACACACACACACACACATACATGGTCTGCAGCCTGCCACAGTTCAATGCAACCAGTTCTCCTGCACTGCCTGATTGAGGCTACTAGGTTCTGGCACAAAGTAATGAAACCCAAAAATTTCCAATTGGCACTGTACTTTTCAACAACCCTTAGTCAACTACCACCACAATAAACCTTCCCTAACCACCACCGTTCTTCCTTAATAGGTCTGGTTCATAAAACATACATCATAAAAACTCGTGTGCACAGAGTGACTGAGCTAACAAAGAATCAGGAAAAGGGAAAAACAGCTCCTTTCAGCAGCAATCCTGCTCTAGATTGGCTTAAACTGCAGAATAACTCACAATAACTCCCATGAAGTGCAAGCTCCTTCAACCTCATCATTATTCTAACACTTTTGGGTGAGTTACCGTGAACTGAGCCACTTCAGAGAACCAAAGAAAGTAACAACCAAACAAAAACTTACAAAGATTGACTGTACTGAAAGGCCAGAGAGTACTCATCATAATGCCAGCCAGGGAGCCAGGGTAAAACTGCAGCTCTCCTGCTAAACCGAGTTGCACTAATGTGGATTTACCCTCAGATTTTGCCTCCGTGCTTAGTTGAAGGCTCTGGGCAGATCATTCTTCCAAATTCCATTCTGCTCCAGGAGATTAACATAAGTTAACTATGACATACCAGAAAACTAGTACTTCAGTAACTTTTTTTTGGGTGTAACAAAAAATACAGTTTTGTAGACACTACCAAATACAGATCATTTATGAGAAGAATTAATCTCTTATTTAGTAATTGCTTAACATTCATAATAGCCTATGCATATTAAACATTCCCAAAAAATTGTATTTTAGGGCCTCTAGAGAAGCTCACTTGGCTTAGCTGTGTGTGTAAGGCCAAGTTCTTAAATCAGTTCATCACCTCTTCCCCCTATTTGTGTGATGTCCTCAGAGATAAAATAGTAACTTCAAGTTATGCTTCAGTTATCTAAAACACTACAATAAATGGTCCAATTGCTTCTGTAGGATGTGCTCATAGTTCAGGCAGCTTCCTTCTAATTACAGAGTATACATGGGTTTATAAGCACAGATCATCATCCAATGTATGCATTTTAAACATTATTAGAAGGGAGTAGTTCACCAGTCTTGTTTTCAGCCACTGACTTAACTATTTATGTTTTAGAAAAATCACCAACTTGCATACCCAGAGAACATGCTTCAAGGCCTAATTAACCATGAAATCTCAAGTTTCTGACACTTCTTTAACTCAATATGACTTTTTTTTTTTTTTAGTTAAAATTCACAAAGGCACAGTTTGACTTGGCTCAAGCTTAGCCTTTACATCTGTTTCTAAATCAAATTAAACTGATGCAGAGATACCTTAGAGTACACAGAAAGCTCAACTGAAACAATTCCAACTGCTTGTACCCATCTGAATTCTAGTGAGGATTCTACATTAATTTTTATATACATCTCATTTCTACTGTATTCAATTTTGGATTCAGCACACTAAGCCATGTCAAAAAACCCCAATAAATTATCACCTTTACCCAAAGCTTTGAATGGATGTTTCGATAGTGTCAAGATGAAGACAGACATCTATTAAATGACAAATTCACTACTCCATTGTTAATCAAGTGACATATGAGGCTATGAAGATTGAGTCAAATCCCACTGACATCTGCTTTTGATTGCCAACTGACCAAAATGATTTGCCACACTGTTGCCATCTCCTTATGTCACCCTAATCCACGCTAAATTTTAAGTGAAGGTGAGCTTTTGCTTCATCTGTAATTTTACTAACACCAGGAAAAGACAACTACAGTTTTTTGACTCTGCATGCTCCACCATCTACCGCAAGTGACATTCCAACACAGCCCCAGTGGACTGCAGAGAGGGTGCTGGGAAGAGCTGCCCTCCAGAAGGGACCTCTGCTTCCAGGCTCAAGCAGTCAGTACAGCTGTAAGCCTCACCTCATCTTTCACAAGCAGCAACCTTGTGTCTTTGTGGAGGAATGGGTTAATTTTGCTTGAGGAAGAAAAGAAACTGAGCATCTTTTCAAGAGCCAAGGAAAAAATATCAGACGGGTTCCTGGGTAAGTACTAAATTAGAAGCAAGTATGTACATATTACTCTGTGACAGAGTAACATGCAACAGGAAATACAACGGATGGCACTTTAGCATATAATGATCAAGGAACACACATTTTTTTTTTCTAATACAGTTGACTTTTAGAACAGCTTTCATCTGAGTTTCTCAAAGACATTTCAGAACCAACTGAAATACTCTAATACATACACAGCCTTTCTCCTACATTAGCTACCTATAATGAGTCTCAGAAAAAAGCAAATGCAAGGTGACAGATGACAGTAGTAGACCTCAAAAGACAATTTATTATTCATGCACATTACCTAAGCCATATCTAGGGACACAGACCTGTTTTTCCTTTATTTAAAATGTTCAGGTTATATACAAGTGAAGATATATGCCAAAAGATCTATTTTGCATTGTGGTAACAATGTATGCCAGGATACTAGTCTGCTGAACATATAACCACAGAGCTTTCTAAAAGCCACACAAGTATGTTAAGGAAAAAAAAAAAAAAATCTCCAGTATTATGTATAGAACAACGTATCTCTCTTAAAAGGATCTCACAGAAGATGTGCTGTACTGCATAAGCTCAGCTGCAGCAATACAAATTTTAGGTCAAAAAGTATCACAGATTTAGTTCACATAGGATTCTGGGAACTGCTTTCTTAGAATTCTAATAAACACTTACTCATCACAAAGATTATGATGTGATCCTAGTCTAAAAATGCTACACTTAGCAATCTAACCTTCTTCTACTCTATTCTTTTATTTCAATCAAAACACCTTCTCATGTAGAAACACTTCCCTCAAAACTGTAACACTGACCTAATTCAGTAGTTAGAATCTACACACACCTACACACATTTATCATTTTCTTTCTTCTCTGTGCCTTGTCTCTTTCCAGAAGGATGAAATTATAATCAGAAAATGAAACTGGTGGTCACAGCACTTTGCTCATTAACACTCAAATGCACTAAAACTGAAATGCATTCAACAATTAATGAAAGCCTTGTCATTAAGTTACTACTCAGTACAGCAAGAATTGTCCAACTCTCAACATTTAAAAAATACCTGCAGAGAAATCTACAGAATATTTTCTCCACCGATCTACAGATCAGCAGAGAAAATATTATTTCATATAATTTATACTACAAAAGACAATTAGATTCCTTCTCCTAGTACAGAAGTCAGTGTACTTAGAACTTAGTCAACTACATCAGGCTCCAACAGGTTATTGCAAAGCAATAAATTCCGAAGTGATACAGTAAAAGACACTACTATTGTTATGAACTAAAAATGGTTGTATTAAAAAACAAGTTACTTCAAGCAACTTTTTTTCACTGATTTTTTTTTCATAAGATACACCTGAAATTAAGACACTTAACAGTCTAAGTTTCTAGATCAATGCAAAAGTGTAATTCTACCTGCCATAAGTATCTTATGACAAAGGGGTCGTAAGAGAGGGGTGTCTTGGAATATACTTCTGTTCTTTCAGGGTTGTTTGGTTGAGCTTCTTTAGCCTCAAAGCTCAGTGTTGACACAAAGTGTAGCTAACTTACACCTACTTAATTGTGTGCAACTTCAGTTTGTACAAGATGCTCCTACACCTACTATTCACACAAATTTAAACAAGCAGTAAAAGCACAGAATGTGAGCTTCCAAAAGAAAGCATTACCACTTATTTTCAGGTGAAGGGCAAAACAGATGAACCACAACTCTCAACCTCTTAGTCTCAAAGGAGTCATCTAAATGTATTAGGATCATAAAGCACCAGCTAAGCAGCATTCTGTGCTGAAGAGACTATAGAGGAATGTTGCAGAAAATGCTAGTTTTAAGCAATGATGTTTCCTCCTCTTTGAACAACAAACATGAGTATTATCTGTATCACAGATTTATGGATGTGACAGTCTAAATCTACTGTCTTCTGTCCGTACTTTGGAGCACTAGGGAACTTCCATAGATGTATGGTTAAAGACTTGAATTTGCGAGGACATTCTAAGATTGAAGACTTAATGTGAATGAGATTTGGGGACAAAACAGTTCAACAAACTCCAAAAAATGAAAATACCATTATTTACACTCTGTGTTAACGAAAACATTCATATATGTGGCATAATTCAATAATAGGGATAACACTTTTTTTTTTTTTTAATAATGATGGGGGAAACACTAAAACAACAACAAACCGAAAGCAGCAAACAAAATCAACCAACTACACAGAGAAGGCTTAATGATGCATAGGGATGTTTGGGGTTTTTTTAAAGTTTGCTAAAGAAAAACCACATAGATTAGTCTCTAAATAAATATTTCCAACCAGAAAACTAGACAACGGTACTGGTTTCTCATGTACGTGGACTTGAGACGTACTGCTGCAGAGCAGAATCTGCCCACATTACTTGTTTCAGGTGTAACAGGTAGCCTAAGCTTATAGTTCTCAAGATTCCCTTTTCAAGTGATTAAAAGTCTTTCCTCAGGCTCCTCTGAATAAAGTTTTTCAGTCCTGATATGAAATTCTCACTGAAATGCCAAACTCTAAGCCCCAGAAATTCTAACCAAACTGCAGACTGCATTCCATTTGGCCCTGAATGACAAGGCAACAAAATTGAACCATTCAAAACATATTAACCTGTTGCTTCCACAAGTAGTAATTTCCCCAAAAGGCTAAAAAAACCCCCAACAACAAATAATAAAACACCACCAAACCACCAAGAAAATCCTTTACACTACTTCAAGGAAACAATCACAGTACCACAGTATCACCAAGGTTGGAAGAGACCTCAAAGATCATCAAGCCCAACCTGTCACCACAGACCTCATGACTAGACCATGGCACCCAGTGCCACATCCAACCCCCTCTTGAACACCTCCAGGGATGGTGACTCCACCACCTCCCTGGGCAGCCCATTCCAATGACAAACAACTCTCTCAGTGAAGAACTTTCTCTTCACCTGTTCCAGCTCTACAAGTTATACAGTAAAGTTCACTGTCCAGAATGCTTTAAGAACCTTGTTTGTTCCACAAAGCATTAATCCAAGTGTTAGCAAGTGCAAGATGTTACACCATTAGGCTTTTTTCCTAAAGATCTAACCTTGAAGGCTTTTCTCAGGCATTATTTTCACAGCAGAGCAATAGGGAACAGGAAATTTTTAATTTTTTTGAGCACTGAAGTATCAATGGCTTCCTAGTAGTTTCTGAAGCACACTACAAAAAGAGAATGAAAAGCATTGTGAATGTACAGAATGGAATAATAAAGTCCAAAAGAGACAACACAGTGTTACTTAAGTTTTCACAGTAGTGCTCATCTCTGTTTTCACTGCATGAGGATGCACACAGTACAACCTACATGAGGATGCACACAATACCACCTACAATTCCTGCCAATTTATATTCTTCATAAGAGCAAACAGACATAAACTGTATTTCTGTACTGGCATTGACAGCTTTCTTTTTCAGTAGTCATAATAACATCTAGCAGTGGTGCAGGTGCAGATAGCAGCAAGTTCAGTTTCCTAGCAGAATGAGTCTTCAAAGCTGTTTCAGGAGAACACATAGGTTTGCATACTAATACAGGTGGAAAACACATCATATCTCTTGCATTTAGTTTCAAATAAACATACCACAATATACTAACAAAACAGAATGATACTTCCCAAAATGTTTTTTTTCATCCAATTCATTTTATACATGGTCTCCAAATTTATTGATTATCCTTTTTTAGCTAATACATATCTCCTAGTACACATTTATAATTAACACATTTTAAATACCCTAACAATCAACATATGATTCATCAAATAGATATTAAACATCTCAGCCTCTTCTGCTGTGATATTAAGTAGTATCTCTGCTCTGAATCTAAACACAAAAGATGTATCAATGTCATCACCAAAAAAATAAATACATCAGTTTCTATTATTTACAAGGTAATATGTTAAAACAACTTATATCCACCACAAACATGTAGGGAAAAAAGTAACAACGATACTCTCCACATTGATTAAGCTGCTCCAACAAGATGAGAGGGCAACACGCTGAATCAAATTTCTGAACCCGTTACTAGATTGGCCACAGGGCAGAACACCAGAGATCTTCCACTTCCAAGGCAGTCTAGCTGTTCTAGGATTTCCAACTGATATTTATCTTACTCCCTTGCAGTAAGGGGCCATGAGGACCTGCTTTTTCCCTGTAATTTTTGAGAACAGGTACACAATTTTCTATTCATTGGCATAACATTTCCTTTTCAGTTCTGAAGCCCAAAGTTATAAATGTAGTAAGACATTACTTCATGCTAAGGGCTTTTAATGAAGAGAATAGAATATTTAAGAAAATAATTATTTTTCAGCTGAAACAAACCTACAATGATCATCTAGTTCTACTACCTAAGGACTAATACTGTGACTGTAGACAAAAAAATAATCTTTAAATGAAGAAAAAAAGTTTAAAACAAAAAGCTTCCTTTGATCTGTAGTATTAGAGCAGTATCACACTACAACTTAAATTCTTCCTGGGGAACAGACCAAAGAAGGAAGTAACACTTCAGCATTCCATTCTTAAAAGATCCCATCAAACTGTACAAATGTCCAAACCATCATTTCTCATGTTCAGGCACCTCCCTAGCCTTGGTTTTCCCCTGACATACAGAAACACATTGTGGCTTCTGTTACTTCTGATGAGGTTTACACATGCTACTAGGCTGCTGGTAGGTGATGAATAGCTTTTACTACCATCAATCTTTCTCAACTATTTGAAGGGAAGCATAATGGCATCTTACAGGTTCATTCCACCTGTGGCTTTAAAACATTCATTTATTTTCAGTACACTGCTCTTACGGCTTTACAAAACTCAGCCCTATAAATATTTTAAATGTTGTCTAAAGCCATTCAGCTAATGAATTACAGATACTACTACAATGTTGTATCTCTATATTACTCATGTGCTATTCTTTGTTACACACAGCACCTGACATACCACCACAGTGTGCAGTAGTACCCCATACCACTACCTCAATTACACCATAAAGCCTCTTTTAGAAAAGTGAACTTTAAAGTTAACCTGCAAAAATCAGGCTAGCCCCTCCTGACTCCCTTCCTGTTTTCTAAGGAGAATTCAAGGGTGTCTTCAAACTATATTAAACATTACACTATTAACTAATGATCCTTATTCTATACTCCTAAAATCTTGCGAGATTAACACATTACATACATTTTCCCTCATAGTATACACAAACTAACACATCTTACTGCTTGGTTAACTGCAAATAACAGTATCTAAACCAGATATTAAGTTGGAAGCATTTTACGTTATTGTATCATAACAAAATTACCTTTGTGAAATACCTAGATACCTTGAAATGCTTCACATTCACATAGTATAAATATTCCCACTACTACAGTAGCTCTAATTTCACTTTTTCCAAAGCTCTGCATTTCATGTAACATTTGATCAGAAAGCACAAACTAAGAAAAGGAACTTAAGCACCACCATCATCAACAACCACAATTTGAAATGTCTCAAGCACAGAAGAAAGTCTTACCAGCACTAAAATTAATGTTTCAATAAGCATCTCCGTAACTTCTCAAACTCAGCCCAAACTTCCAACTATTTTTTAATCCACCAACTGCCTAACTCAGCCTGCAGATTCTTGTACAGTTCCATGCTAGCAAACTGCAAGTAAACATTTTGCCATTTCCTGCTGCCTTACAGCCATTTCAGTCAGAAGATACTTCCTTTGAAGAAAATCACGCTTGCACACACTCACTGGAGGTGTTATAAGCCCAGACCCAATTTTTTTTAAGACTGTCTGCCTTAAATGTGTTTCATTCTAACTCAAGTCATACAAGCCATCTGCCTAAGGAAACTGAACTTTCAAGAAATCACTGAAAACAATCTATCTGCTCTAGGGAACTTGCATAACAACTCCTCTCAAAAATCCTGGCCTCTGCAGGGAAATCAGAAGTAACTGAAACAGCAGTTTTGTCTTTTGTCTTGATGCTCCTTCTGCCAACACAATGAAGCATGTCATTTGATATAAATGCCAAAAGGTAAATAATAGCAGAGGAAGGTGGGTATGAACAAGAAGCACCTAGAAAGTGTATTAAGAACAAAGCACAAGCTGTAAACTCGAGAATTATTTCCCCTACACTCACTCCTCCATAGAATCAGAATGTGACTCCACTGTCCCAGAAACTTAATATACGTGTATCTATCAAGAAGCATGTCGTAATCTTCTTTATTGAGAAATGAAAGAGATAATGAAAAACTACTATGACAACAGGGTTTTTACATTGTTGCAGCTGTCTGAAAACTAGAAAATCATTAAAAAATAAGAAACACAAACCACTACACCAAAAAAAAAGTCCAGACCACACATTACTAGTAATCCCCCTGCACTGAAAATGCTTAACTGTTAAATCACAGAAACCTCCCTGCTAAAGAGCTCCTCCCTTCAGTACACAAAATAGACTACAAAAACTCCAGTTTTCAGCTGAATCCACCAACAGGCCAAGAGAGGCAAGAGGAATGTTTTAACTGCTTTTAAGGACAGTGCTTGAACTAGTAGAAAGTGACAGAAACTTAACTCTCAGACAGTTTAGCCATCACAGTGTGTACATCGATCTTTCGTGCTTCCTTTGCCATTATCGTTATTGAGAAAGTGCAATCTCATTCTCCAGTAAGAGTATTATAGTCACATAAATTTTAGAACAGAAGTTCCTTTTTATTTCTGCATGTGGACAAGCTATAGCTGAAGATACAACTCCACAGTCTGTTTGAAGCCAGGTTAAGTCTCCACTGTTAAAAGAAGGAAGGCAACCTTGTTCACTTTCATCCTAACCATCTTCTCGTTGCTTGTGTCACCACATCCTGAGACAAATCAAGTCAATCTGGCTGAAAGGGAACTAGGGGGAAAGGGTTTAAATTATTTCAGTTTTCAGCTGCATCACATGCTTTTTGAACACTAATAATGGCACAAGAAACAGGAACAGTACATAATCATGGATAGAATCCACTCTTAGCATCAGTGCGAATCCATCATGAAATACACCCTGAAAGAATCAATCATGAAAGAAATATATATGGAACAGATAAGGCTAAGTGCGAGAAGTCTCAGCAGGTGAAAGCAAAAAACTGCCTTTGCACTGAAAATTATGATAAATCCAGGGAAAACCTCAACAGAAAAATCAGTCAGAAAAATCAATTTAGTACTAACACTTTGAATAATCTGACCACAAGTATGTAAACCAGCAACAAAGCTACAGCAGGTAACACAGATGATGTAAAACACGGAAGCTGGCAAAAATTTTACTTCTGCTGACAAAAAGGAAGCCAGAGTTATGAAACTGTAAACAAAACTGCACAATTCAAATATTATCTGGAAATTCAGGTCAAAAACCCCCCTGTAATTAGGGATGACAGAGTATGAGTAACCAAGTACAATAGCTGTATTCACTGTGACAGCCAGTATCTTCCTACTTTTTAGCAAAAGAAATTTTCACGTAACAAAATTTGGTGTCTGTGTGAGAGACAGAGACAGACAGAACATGCTCTCTAAATTTATCAAAGGCTCAATTTGTCATTTTTCTCCTACATAATTTGGGATTCTCAGAGTAATCTGTTTTCCACTGTAATTTCATTTCCATCAAATTAAAGTTTGTTTCCATCAAGCTAAGTCCCCTGGGTAAACAGTAATTGACTGAGGCACCAGGAAGAAAAACTGCCCATACCTTCTTTGTTGCAGAAGTTAAATGATGTTTCACAAGAAAAGAACCAGAACTTTGACTGCAGAAGTCAAAGGGAAATCTCTGGATTATAAGGCAACTATACAGAACCCTCGAGTTAATTCTGTGTCTTGTTCATATACACTGATGAAGAAATCAAAAACATTTCAAATTTATCTTTTCATCCTATTGTTTTTCTGGGTATTGAGATAAAGGCAAAACTGAGGAAGAGTGAGGAGGCCCAACAAGCAACATCACACAACGTAAGCTGTGTCCATAACATCTGAATGTCTAACAGGAATCTGTGGAAAAGTTATGGCAGAAAGTTTTGAAGTTTACAGCCTCTGTGCCTCAATTCTTCATCAATAAAACAAAACACCAGCTTTTTATTTACTGACGTGAGAAATAATACACTCATGTCTGGAAAATGTACAGTCTGAGAGTGAAAAGCACCTAGCAAGTTTATTAACAGAGTAATAAATCTACTCAGTACAGGACTTACACCAATGTAACACATGCATTTACAGAGTGAATTCCAAAGACAATTCAATCCATCATCCAGACTGCATAAGTCAAGGATCCAATGGGAAGTAGAGTTTATCATTAAGTGGGGGAAAAAAAAATCCATTGGTTTAATGATGTTTTATTCTCATATTTCCTCATTTACTTCTACATAGAGTTAGATAAATCTTCTTAAATTACCCATGGCTCACATGAAAACATCCCCCTTAAAAAGGGAAATGCTTAAGCAGAGCACAACTCGGGCAATTTTTCCAAAGCTCATAACATCATTTGTTTTTCACTGCACATGATTTTTTAAGTAATATCACTAAGCCATATGATAGTTCACCTGAAAAATAAATAATGGAAGCAATTTTTAAAATAGAACTTCAAGTTAATCTGAGGAATCCATTCTGAAATACTGCAAGCTTCAAGTCCTGAAGTAATAGGTACCATCACTGTGAAAAAAGGTAATACTCTTATCCAAATTCTACTTATGCTTTAACTTGGGGGAGGTGGCAAATATAGAATAGCATAGACCAGACCAGGTTGGAAAAGACTTTTGAGTTCAACTTATCACCCAACACCAGCTAATCAACTAAACTATGGCACTAAGTGCCCTCTTCTTAAACACCTCCAGTAATGGTGACTCCACCACCTCCCTGGCAAATTGCCAATCCAATGGCAAATCACTCTGTGAAGAATTTCTTCCTAACATCCAGCCTAAACCTCCCCTGGCGCAGCCTGAGGCTGTACCTTCTTGTTCTGGTGCTGGTTGCCTGGGAAGAGAGACCAACCCCCACCTTGCTACAACTTCCCTTCAGGTAGCTGTAGACAGCAATAAGGTCTCCCCTAAGCCTCCTCTTCTCCAGGCTAAGCAACCCCAGCTCTTTCAGCCTCTCCTCATAGGGCTTGTGCTTCAAAGCCCTCATTAGCCTTGTTGCCCTTCTCAGGACACATTCCAGCAACTCAACATCTTTCCTAAACTGAGGAGCCCAGAACTGGACACAGTATTCACGGTGTGGCCTAACCAGTGCTGAGTACAGGAGCACAATGACTTCCCTGCTCCTGCTGGCCACACTATTCCTGATGAAGGCCAGGATGCCATTGGCCTTCTTGGCCACCTGGGCACACTGCTGGCTCATGTTCACCCTACTATCAAACAGAAGTTTACCTGAAAATAATTGTAATTTCTATAGATAAAAAAAACCACTGCAACTGAACTGTTGAAGCATCAACATGGTTAAGCCTTCTCCCAACCCATGCCCTCCCATTTCTGTCACAGAAGTTTTGAAATAAAAATTACTAACTTAAGTCATCAAACATGCCAGGGAATGTGATTGTTAAAGAGACATGGAACGAAGAATTCTAGTGGACAACCATCATGTAGAAGCTAAACTGCATACATAATAAACTCACATTTAAAGTAAAATTTGCTGTTAGAACAATCAAAAGCATAACTGAAGGGTTAGTCTTCACTGTGTGAACTGCATAGTGTGAACTACAACTGTTGATCGTATTTTC
Source organism: Dryobates pubescens (assembly GCF_014839835.1). Classification (NCBI taxonomy): domain Eukaryota; kingdom Metazoa; phylum Chordata; class Aves; order Piciformes; family Picidae; genus Dryobates; species Dryobates pubescens. Next base: position 14,685,099 of record NC_071623.1, on the reverse strand, counting down.
AGACCCATGAACCACGGTGGCTCCTCAGCACTGAAAAATCAAACTCTATTTTAGGCACAGTATAGTGTAAACACACACTTAAAAGCGTGAAGTAGCTCTCATGGGAGTGATTTTGATTCTCTGCTCTCAACTGTTGGTTACTTGTGCTGGTCTACATAATGTATTTAACTTGTACAATATCTCAATCTTCCCATGTGATACATATAAACAAACAACACATCAAGTATTGAGCACAATTTCAGCTTTAGAAAAAGAGGACCTTCCCATGTGTCAACTAAGGATCAGTCAACACTCTGCATTTGAATCGTAAATCAAATTCTCATTTTAACTACTACTCGCCAACAAGAAAGCTAAACAAACATGTTGGTCATTTGCTACCTTCATCCAACTGCCTCCAGGCACCACGTCCAGAGCTGCTGCTGGTTCTAAATAGTCTTTCCATTATCAGAAAAGTGATATGAAGAAAAAAGAAAAATTCAAGACAGGACGCATTACTAAACCCTCCTTCATCTGGTCAAAAAAAATCTTAGGATGGTGCAGATAAACGAAAACTTTCAGTCATACATCTGCTAACCAGAGGATGATAACTGATCACATGGGGGTTTTTCCATGCCTGAAGACACATTAGTTGACAGCAAGGCTTCATTACCTCTATGCTAACTGCATCTATTGCCATTGATGACAATGAAGCTTTTAATTTCGTTTCAACTTTTTCATTTTATTAAAAAACCCCAAACCCTGTTTTCCCCATCCTAAAAAACAGAAAGAAAAGGAAAAGAATTAATGGTTTCTCAAATGCCATAAGGAGAATTCACATTTCAAGTTACATCTTCACTAGACACGTTACAAACTGTCAACCACAGCAATCTGGTTCAACTGCTACAAGAATAAGAACAGTAGGGATTTTCAGGCAATCTGGAGGTTATCTTCTTGTCAAATTACCAGATCTATCATGAAGAAACTCCAACACAGCAAAAGGGCTATAAAGCACTTCAGAAATCTGAAATTACCTAGGGAAAAGAGTGATTACATCATCTTAAAAAAAAGTCTCATTGCATATGTGTGTGTACACAGTTACAAGCAGTCACAAGAAGCACCCAGGATTTTAAGGTCCCACTGTGACTACACTGTCTCAATGACAGGTCAAAGCCTATGGAGGGCTGTGCAAAACTGGAGCCTGAAACTGTCGAACAAGGCACTGGAGTTTGCACTTTCAAGCACCACAGAATGTATGCAACAACTTAAAAAAAGTTGTTAAAAAAAAATTGAAATCCTGACAGATAAAGGATTCAGGGAGATGCAGTAGAAGGAAACATCAGAAATCAACAAAGCAATTAACACTTTATTTCTAAACCAGAAATATATGAAGTCTAATATAAAATATTTAAGCTTTTAGTTTATCAAAATCTTCTTTCACCAACTTACCTAGAAGTTAAGCTAAGCAGATCCACCTTTCTTATTTAACTTTCAAATTCATGGACAAGAAGTCTGAAGTTCCACCCACAGCCAGTAAATACAGGCCTGCCCACACCACTGCTAACAAGGACACTCCCCTCCAACCACAAAAACCTGTCTGATAACAGAAGCATCCTACCTGGCACATATTAGTGCCATTTTCTCCTTTTCTGAACACATTTCTAAACAATCTTTTATTCCTTCTTTCACTATTTCAGAACATTACAGCAAAGACCACCCTGAGACAAAATATACCTTTTCATCTTCCCACATCCAGTCCCACTGAAGCCAGAGAAAAGGTTAAGCAGCTATTAAGTGACTTAGGGATTGAAGCCTATGGAATTTATAATCATAGAGTCAATAAGGTTGGAAAAGACCTGAGAGATCATCAAGTCCAACCTGTCACCCAAGACCTCATGACTACTAAACCATGGCACCAAGTGCCACATCCAATTCCCTCTTGAACACCTCCAGGGATGGTGAATCCACCACCTCCCTGGGCAGCACATTCCAACAGCTAGGGCCCAGAACTGGACACAGTACTCAAGGTGTGGCCTAACCAGCACTGAGTACAGGGGCACAATGACTTCCCTGCTCGTGCTGGCCACACTATTTCTGATGAAGGCCATGATGCCACGGGCCTTCTTGGCCACCTGGGCACACTGCTGGCTCATGTTCAGACAGCTGTCAATGTAGACTTTTGTGTCACTCCATGTTGCCATTTAGCTGTTATGATAAGTGTTGCTTGCCTTAAAGGCTCTTCTAAGAACATTTTTTTATTACTTGAGTTTTGAAGAACTCATTTCAGTAACATTTCAAACAAAGAGAGGTCTTTTACAGTACACAGCAGAGAGGGGGACATGAGCAAACATTAAGAAGTCACAATATTTGTGTCTTGCCTTCAACATAATCTTGAATCTAAACAAAAATAAATAGGGGAAAGAGAAGTTTCTTCTGTTAGTTATCCATTCAGATATACATCTTTAAGGAATGATGTAATTTATGAGTGAATTCATGGCTAAAAACTAACTACCAAGCTGTATGATTTGCTAAGATGCCCATGCAAGGATCAGTATGCAAGAAAACTACATTCTTCTATTGGCAGTTACATGTGCAAGGGAAACTACATCACAAAGCAGAGTTACATGCTTTTCTTTGAGGATACTACAAATAAAAGCTTCCCAGAGCAACATTTCTGAGTGCTATGCATTACATTTAAAGACGTATTCCCTTTAACTCAATGAAAAAAGAAGTTTAAAATACTAGCATTTGCAACATGACTAGTTTTTAAATCTACATCTCACGGATCTCTTTTGGAAGTGTACTAATGCAAAGAAGTTAACCAAAAGCAAGTAATAATTCACACAGTTAATACTAAGTAATCTCTGAAGAAAATCATACATTGATAATGTAAGCAAGTAGACAGCAAGCCTGTGAACATACATGTATCCAAAGGGGTTTATTCCCAGCATCCTAATTTTTATTTGAAAGCACATCAATATCAGGCAACCACAAAACTGTACCAATCAAGCAGACTAAATTCAACTCTCAAATGAGTAATAGCTTCTTATAAAGTCAAACAAGCATCAGAAAATACAGAGCTGGCTGTGCTTTCAAGCTCCCTTAAGGAAAAAAAAAAATCAAACAAAAAGAAGCAAAATGATTTTATACTAAGTTACAACTGGCTACCTTAAGAACTTATTTACTCCCCTGCTCTCCGTTATTATGGGAAAAGTTATTAATAGCTCTCCTGTAACCTTACCAACTCTCAATATTTTAAAGCATTTTAGCAAATCAGATCTACAGAAAGTACTCAAAACACCAACGGGTTCAAGTGGACACTGTAATGTCTCAGAAGTGCAGTAACTGACATTGAGCATGCAGTCATTACAGAACATCTTTTTGCCACTATCTGTTCAAGACTAAACAAGATCCAAGTCAAAACATAGTTCTATCATGAACTGCAGAGGAAGCCTCTTTTAATCATATTCTCAAATGCCCCTTAAGCATAACACAGACAGCGAATACAATATAAGTGTTTTAGAAAGACATCTCACTACAAAACTGTACTTTGTTATAGCACTGTGAGAACTTCTAGATGTTCTTACATTAATAAGAGAACAAAATCTAGGTTTTACATATGAAAAATGCCACTCACTGTTATAACATGAATGTAAAGCAGTTCAAATTTCCCATGTAGAAAAATCCAAATCTCACTGCATGTGAGTATGTATTTATAAAAGACTTTCTTGCCATCCCTTGCCTCTGCTATGCAAAAACTTTAACTACCATTCTGCAATACAAAGTTTTACCAAACTGCTCTTCCTAAACATAACCAACTACTGGGCAAGACAGCTATGTATCTGACACTGATCATTACTGGATACTGCAGAATAACAACCTCTTGTGAAAAAAGGAACAAAATTTAAATTGCACTGATGTTCTACACTGATGGTAAAGGGCAAGTATAGCAATAGAGGTTAATTTTTAATTGTTTTTTGTCATTAGGTTAACATAACACACCTTATGTAAAAAAAAAAGACATCTATTTTATAACACAAACATCGTGTATGATAGTTACAGCAACAGCACATGGCATTGCTAACTTTGCAAAACTCAAGGTACTGCAACAAAAGCTAGACATTATCAAGCTATGTTCCCAAAACATACCCTCAAGCACAGCTTTACGTTTTGGAACTGCGGTTTTAAACAAGGGCGATAAGGATAATAAAGCTGGATGCTGCTATCCTGAGTTTCAAGAGGAGACACACTGATGTTCTAAGGAAAAACTTAAGATACCTGAACAAAAGAAACTATGCCCACATGTTGAGATTAGTAACACTAACACATCCAGGAAACTATTTTCTGAAGGACACAAAAGCCTTCACATGTACAGCTCTTCAAGTGAAGAGAAAACTCAGCAAAGTTTCTTGTATCTTCAGACAACTTCACACTCAGCCCTGCAACTACTGGATAAGCGAGACTCTTGCTTCAACTACATGTTTGTGATTACAGGAAAAAAATTAAAACTTAAAAGCTTTTGTGATTTTGTGGGGGTTTGGCTCGTTTTGTTTGTTTAATAAACAAATCATGCCTTAAGTGAAAAACAGTAAGGGACACTTCTGATTCATTTACTTCAAAAATGAAGCTATCCTGCTCAGGATGTTTTCAGGATATACCTAGTTTTTAGACCTCTCAGAATAGAGAAAAGCAGTATTTCTGAGAGGCGATAAATAAATACACTCAGGGTACTGTGCAACACAAAAGTGCTAGCCATTCAAATACCTAAAATGTGTTCTCAACTTCTTTCTAAACCAGAGCAGGAAGGTCAGAAATATTTCCCATGGAACTTAAGATATTTCCAATACACATTTGACAGAAACACAACTTTAAAGACATTAAAGACATAAAAAAAAGTTATTTGTTTGAACTAATAAAAAACTGAATTCCTATCAATTTTTATGCAAAGCCCTCAATTGGAAATGTATGATAGTTTGGGACAAAGATATTAAAGGTGCTTCTACTCTCTAAAGTCTATTGGATTCTGCAGAATAGACACTAATCCACTACTTTTGCTTAGCCTGAGTCTCGGTTTGCAAAAATTCCAGAATATTAATAAAATTCATAAACCTAAAAGCATCCATTTAGAACACAGAGTAGTTGCACTGGTCCATTTTGGAGTACAAATGCTCCACAATGTGGGAAATAAAATGTTTATGTAAGGGTGACAGTGTTCCACAAATACAGAAGAGTAAACAGCTTTGCTACCACTAGCTTTATTGATTACCATCTCTAGATGTAGTCCTTCTGTCAATTCAATGGGCAGAAGTGTCACCACAAGGGCAAATTCTGCAAGACATGAAGTAGCAGCCTGGAAAGACTAAGGCACAGGCTACTCAAAAAAAAAAAAAATACCATTAAGGAAACCTCGATGAAAGAAAAATACAAAAAGACAGTGGACAGAGAGGAAAAAGTTACTATGACACAATCTGACATTTATTTTTAGCTAGATTAATCCCTGTCCCATCCCCCTCCCCAAATAAACAAAAAGCATGCTTCCAGTGCAACTTTATGTTAATGTTTTTTAAAGTTACCTTGATACTAGCTACTGTACCTTGTTGGTTCAAAGAATAAACATTACTTCAACTCAAAGAATCAAAGGTGTTATTTGGAAAAAAACCTAACCCGAAGCAAAGCCCTACCAACACTCTCATGTATGACTTAGGTTCTGCTGCAATAAAGATGTTGCTTCATAGCAGTGTAGGGAATTCTAACAATTTCTCAAACAATTTCTAACAGTTTTATCGAAATATCAAGAATAAAGTTATCTGCCTACAGCTTTGAGTCACCCTTAAATCTTTCTTATTGGAGGCACCATTTCAATTTTATAATCAATACAGTTCAATCCTCCAGATACCCATCAACAGTCCCTTCCTAAACACAATTTTAATATCCATTTGCCAGGCATTTGAGAAGTCTGCTAAAAAAACACAAGTTACCTAGTCAGCCTGTCACAACAAGCACTGCCACTAGTATACTTTCACTACATATTAATACCTACATTCAACAATTTTTTTAAAATACAGGCCCTAGTTCTGCAACTAGGTCAGCAAAAGTGGGCCTTGTGCTACCTTTGAGCCTGTTGACTTCAGAAGGCCTTCAAGCAGATACAAACGTCCAGTGATACGAATACAACTGTGTAACTATGAATATAAATCAAGTTGTACAGCCAGCATGAAGACAGCCCAGACAGACACGATATGTCTACAGTGAGCCTGGGAGTCCTTGTAACACTTAAATAGAACAATTCTTTTCTGGAAGAATTTTTCTCCCTACGTAGTCATATGTTACTGTACATCTTCAAAATACTTCACTGGCCTTCTGAGGGAGTAACCTGAAAAATAAGCATGGCATCTTAAAAGCCACCTCAACACTTCTGGATGTTTCTATAAGAAAAAAAATCACTTAAGAACAAATATATTACTCTCAAACACTACTCCCTCTGCACCCAATGCCAAACGAAGTGGGCCAGGACACGCTAATAGAGTGATTACCAACACAAAAACCCTCAGCAACCCATTCAACTGGTGAAATCTTCCGTTTTCTTGAGGACAATAATAGCGAATAACTGTGGCCAAACTGCAAGCAACTACCCCTGCAGCACATCTCGGACAAGGGGAGAGGTTTATATTGCCTAAAATAAGTCGCAAGACACAAGCCTTTAAGACGTAACTTCGAAGAGAAACAGCAGAGTGAACGAGAGGAAGAAGATGCAAAAAGCCACAAACGTTTTTTATGCATCGGAATAGGGTTGCTGCAAACCGAGGCTAGAGGAGTGGCCTACGTCTTAATAATGTTTACAGCGGGCGTGAACGAGCTGGTGCTGGTGGTTTTCATTGAGACTGTAGGAAAAGCGTCTCGGTAGGGCCTTATTTCCAGGCGTCGCCCAGGCCTACATGGCTCCAATCACTCCACCTCAGTAATGGCGTTCGGTGCGAAGGGAAGCGAGAACCAGGGGAGGCAAAGAAGGGTGCAGCGCTGCGGGGAGCCACCGAGCCCTCCTCGGCCGGCGGCACAGGGGAGGGAACAGCAGGAGAGGCCGCCCGGCAGCTGGCAGAGCCCGCCGAGGGGCGCGGAGAACCTCCACCCGCCGGCAGCCGGGGAGAGGATGAGGAGCCGTCAGCCATTTTCCCTTGCCCTCCAAAACACCAGCGATGCAGGGCCACACTCCGGGGGCTGCGAGGGAGGCGCTGCCGCCACCCGCCGTTCGTTATCCCCACCCCCCCCCCTCCACCTCCGCTCCACGCCCCGCGGGGCCCGGTTCGCCCCCTTCTCTCCGCCGCACCCCGCTGTCCCGCACCCCGACCCGGGAAGTCCCATCCCTGGGGATCGTCTCGCTCCGCGGCGGCCGGCTGCAGCACAAACAGCTGTCCCCGCGCAGCCGCTTCGCCTCATAGCGTCCCGGCCCCGGCCTCGGCTCCGGCTCCGGCCCCGCCCGGGCAGTGCTCGGCCACTCACCCCCGCACGGCTTCCCCTTGTCCCGCGGCTGCTGCTGCGACGGCCCGTTGCCTTCCTAGCTGCTGCCGAAGAAGCGCGGCCGAGGACTGCCTCATCCCAAATAGCCAGCAGGGCAGAGTCTCATGCCAGGCCCCGGGATCCCGAGCGTGCAGCCGGCTGACTGAGGGGGCGGCTCCGCTTCAGTTCCCGGTTCCCCCCGGGCGGGCGCCGTACACTGCGACGGGAAGAGGGAGGGCGAAACTGCCGCCGCTACCCGCGCTTCAGGATCCTGGCCCTGGCCGCTCCGCTTTCTCCGGCGCCGACGGCACCGCCGGGGCGTTTTTCCTGCGTCACCAGCTTCTGCCCGGCGGCCCTGGGCTTCGTCTCCGACTGGGGCTTGGCTGGGGCCTGCGCGCTCCGCTCCGCCCCGTCCGGGGATCGGCCGCACGCGGGGGAGGGGGCGCACAAGCACCCTGCGCCTCTCTCTAGGGTCCGGGGCTCGGTTGGGCGGCAGCAGCCGCTGCGCGCGGGGGCAGGCAAAAAGGAAGCAAGGTGGCAGCGGAGGGGCCGGCACGGGCGACTGGAGTGCTCTGCGCTGACGGCTCCGTGCGTGCGGCTGGGGGAGGGGAGAGCGGATAAGGGGGTAGGGAGGGAGCAAGGCGAGACGCGGCGACGGCTCCTCGCGCTCCCGGCGGCGCACCTCCGTCCGGCGGGGCTCTGGGCAAGATGGCGGCCCCGTCAGAGCCTTCCGCGCCACAGGCCCCAACCCAACGCAGCAGCGGCGGCGGAGGTTCCGCCACCCGAACGGCGTGACGCGCTCCCCGCCCCCGTACCCTCGGGCTGTCACTCAAGCTACAGCGACGAGGCTCAGGCCGCGGCCCGTCTGCCCCCACCCCTGGGTGTGCAGCGAGGGAGCGCGCGAGAGGAAGGGGGAGGGGAGGCGGTGTCGCGTGCGCGCGCTCGCGGCAAATTCACGTCGGTTGGACTCGAGCGGGTTCCATTGTGACCCACGGGGCGGGCCGTAAGGGAGCCCGGAACATGACGTCAGCGCGGCCGCTGCCTTTTGGGGTTGGGCCTGCTCGCCGCGGCTGCCGCGCTGGGCCCCGTCGGGGTGGGGGTGGCTGCTGGGACCGCGCTGCCGGTGCAACTTTCTGGACCTCGCGACGGCGGCAACGGACAATGCCGTTTGGGTCGCCGCGCGGTGGTTCGGGGGGGGCAAAAGTTGGGGGAACTGGGGTAGGAGGGTCCTGGCTGCCCTCAAGTGGCCCGAAGCGAACGGACGGGCGGCGCTGTCGGTTACGGCATGCCCGCTCACCGTTTGGGGCCAGGAACGCTCTGAGCAAGTAAGGGGAAAGGCGGAGCTCATTGGTGCGTTTGCGGCGGTTGCCACTTTGGCACCGGTCAGCTTGGCTACGGCCGGGCAGTTCCTTGGGCACTGATCCCCTGTAGGCATCGGGCCGGGCTCGCCGTCTAACAACGGGCTTGGGACTGTACTTCGAAGCTGATAGGGATGCACGTGGGGCTGACTTCATGCTTCACAAAATCCCTCCCTCAGAACTGATAACCTGGTTAGAGGACGCCAGCATTTAATAAAGCCAAGTGGCTGTTACCTTGTTTCTTCCTTCGTGTGCGTTTCGGTACATGTATGAAGTCAGTAGAACCCAAGTCTCCGTAGGTGCTTTGTAAAACAATTGAGGAGAGTTTAAATGTGGTTTTAAAACCTGAGAAAAAATGCCCTGTGAAAGGTCATAAAGTTTGGCAGACATGGAGAACTTGTTCTTGGAGAGTACATGAAATGGTGCTTAATGTTTTGGTTTGTTAGTCTGTATTGAAAGGTCAAAGTCTCATTTTTACAACATCATTAAAGAATTTCTGAGCAGGAAGTGAAAAATACAGTATCCAGCTGAAAACACATGAGGAATTTAGGTTACATGGTTTGGAATTTGCTCAAGAGGCTAGGGCTAACAGCCTTAACTCTTGAGCAAAATGTTTATCTTTTGCACTGAGCAGTGACAAAGACTAAAATGCCAGCTGGTCATTGCAGGAGCTGCAGGCAGGTGTATTTCTGTAAAAAGCCAGAGCTCAAAACCACTTTTACATTTAACATTAACAAAGTTACACCTTTGGGGTTTTTTGCTAACCACTAGGTTGTATTTGGGAAGGCAATATCAAGTATCCCTCAAGCACTCAGTAAACAAAGGATGCAGTTGCCATTCACATGCAAGTTTGTTTACTAAAAGAGTGGTTTCTTAGCATTTTCTTCACCAGCAATAAAAACAAGCCATAACAACAGTGAAAATCTAAGTGAAAGACTATTCATGTTTGGATTAGAAATAGGTATAATCATAGAACAGCCCTTTTATCTCAGATTTTCATGTCTTTGAGCATGTTACTGTGGCCTCTGTTTTTGTCTCTCATCAATCAGTTGGGGCTTTCCCTGCCATTTCCAATTGATCCAGTTTGTTCTGGGAAAGCATTTAAAACCCCTGCACCTGTAATGCATTTAACTTTTCTTGCCTGCTGCAGTGTTCTCCCTCGAGCTCTTCACTGTTTATGATGCTTTGCACAGGCACGGTGGCACCTCAAACAATTGTCATTTATTTTTTGATGCTTATCCTTAAAAATAAACTGCTGTGTTTATTGATGGTCATTTCTTTTTATTGTTAAATAGATTCCATTTTTATGACAGGCCAAATACCATCTTCCTTCTAACTACTATGGCTTTTTTTTTTTTTTTTTTTTGGCAGAGCCAAACACATCAGTGGATTTTTTTTAATATAGGCAATTCTAAGAAATTGACAGCTCAAGTCAACAAAAAAAAACCCAACCACCCAAAACAAAACCACAAACAAACATACCAGCTCTTCCCCACCCCCAACATAGGAACAATACTTGTGGAAACAATACTAGCACAGCTTACTTCTTTTGAGGCTAAGATAAGAGCAGAAGCTCAGATTGATTGCAACCTTAGGTTTGGAACATACTAAGAACCAATTCCCCTGCAGCTTTCCAGGACCTTTGATGGTATTTTTACGATTTTAGATTCTACTTCATGTACAGTTTGCAGAAGTGTGAGAGGACTTGGACTTCTATGGAAAAAACAACCAACCAACCAACCATAACTTCATGTTTATTCTCTTATTTTTATATTTGACCTCCTTTTTGATTTAAAAGTGGATTTTGATGTTGTTTGACATAAAGGCGGTTGATTGTAGCCTGTTAATCAAAGGTCACTCTAGGCTGAAGTAGGCAGCTATTTATGGCACCAAATAAAAGAAGATACTGGGATGGCAACAGCACTTTGTGGTTACTGAACAAGCAAGCTGCACACCACACTTCTGACTGGGGAGTTCTTCCTGTTCCCCCCAAACAAAATTCTATACTTGCGCCTGTTTGCTTGGGCTTCAAGAGTTCTCTGGGGCCATTGCTGTGGTTCACCTTGTGCAAAGCTGCTTTGCTTTTGGAAAAGATTGACACTTCTCCCTCCTTCCCCAGTACTGCAAATAAATGTTACTGGTTTATCTTCATGCAGCAACTATAGAAATAAAAGAATATGAGTGAGATAAATTGCTGGTTAAAGAGTATCTGATACAAAGAGAAATCAGCAGGCACTCAAAAAACTCCCTGCTAGTTCTAAAGTAAGCATACACAGACAACTACGAGAAATGTATTCCTCCGTAGTTCTGGTTAATTGCCCTCTGCACACAACCCTTGGTATGATTAGAACATTTGCAACATTTTTAATTGAATGCAAAACTGAGGGGAAATGGAAGTGTTTCCCTATGGGCTTCCAGCTCAGGCACTGCAGTCAGCCCATCAAACAAAAAGTGAAACTATTTACAAATCAGCCGGTTATGTTATTCATTGACTAACCCAAAATAAGTGAAAAGGGAATTGTGATGAAGGAATAATTCAGAATATAGAAAATATGTTAAAAAAATGCATTTGTCAACAGTTCTTAAACTCTTGATTAATAGACAAAAAGTAAACTTCTAACATTGCTGATACAGAGCAGTGCTATTGAACTTTGCAATTGGGTAGCATAAAAGAGCAGTCACAGGAGAGAGAGTTTAACCACAGACTTGCAAAGATAATTCTTTTTCTTCTGGCTCAGCCCCTTAGACACTGCATTACATAGCACCTACCAACTCTCAGTGAACAAAATACACAGCATAGCAGATAAGGAAAATTTCTGTTAGAAAACAAAACCCTGCTTGAAAAGCAGACAAGCTACTGCCTGATCGTTAAGGTTTGCTTTAAGGGATCATGTCAGGGATCGGTCTTAACAACATTTCCAGTATTTTTGGGCCTGATCCAGTGAATCACTTAAGCACATGAGTAGTGCTCTTGGTTTACATAATTTTTCATTGAGTTATTTAAGCCTATGTGTAAGAGCCAGTAAGTAGAAAAGTACTTCTCACTTGCCCAAGCCTTTGGTTTATGCAGTGTATGTTTTGGATAGTATTTTGGCAATAACGATGTCATTCTGTACTACACCGAATCATAGGACTGTCATCCTTTTCAGAAAGGAACTATTTTTCACTATCATACTTTTCAATGTAAAGTGTAATTCAATCCTAGTGGTCACAGAACATTACACAGATGATGAAACGGTATTTTAATTCTTTGAATAATAACAGCACCCAAATACAACATGCAAGTGCTAAACAGCACCAGTGCTCAGAACATGTGTTGTTGTCTACCATTGGTTGAATAAAGCATGACAAAAGTGAAAGACGATTCCAGAGACGTGCAGAGATGTTCCCTACTGGAAATGGCTTTCATCAGGGTACTCCAGGGATGAATTTTTACTCAGGGACTAGGAGCATCAGGGGCTCTTCAGGGTGCCTGAGCAGGCCCTGGGATCTTTCCTCTGCCCCAGCCTGGAGCAGTAACAGCCACTGGGGCAGCCCCAGGCTGAAGTAAGGCATCTCCTTACTTGGCTGGGCTGAAATAAGGTCCTTGGCAAGAGTGCAGAGATGCCCAGGGGAGGCTGCCAAGGGGTCCTGTTAGTGCCCTCAGAAGCCTGGTACTTCTATATTATCTGGCCAGCACAGCCAGCAATTGGTGTATCCCATGGCAACGTGCCAAGCAGCTCTGTGTGACCTTTACCCTCTGTATCCCTTAAATTGAGAAGTAAAACCCAGCAAATTTATTCCAATAACAAATAATTAAGATGAGTTTAAAGAGTTTAGCATATATTTACTATATCTAGACACCATATATTTAGGCTTTACTATGTGGAATGAAGCCAGACTCCAAATGCAAGAGAAAAAAAAGTAGCTCTTGTGTATGTATTCCAAAACTTAGATGTAATCTCTGTCTTCCATACTACCCTGAGTTTAATAAACTTGGGGCAGGGCAGGGGAAGTATCACCTTGAGGTATCAGTACTCACTATACATATAAATTAACATTTAAAATCAGGGGAGAAAATTCCCATAAAATTGATGTATCAAGAAGTTGCAAAAACTGTTATGGAGCAATGCTGTATCTCTTTTCTATTACATGTAAAGGTCTGGTAAAGGCACTTCATTGCAGTTTTTCCTGTGATGGCTACTTTACCATTCCTCACATCAGTATAAGACTTCTCTTCACAGTCATAACTTTCCATCTTTCCACTTTTGATTTCTGGCTCTTTGAGGTATTAACAATGATGCTGGAGTGGGCATGTCACTCTTGAAAGACTCAGAAGCAGTTAAACCCAATTTATGCGCCATACTTAACAGGAACAAAAGAATGCTTGCTTAGGTAGAAATCACAGAAATCTGATAAGAAAAAAGGTTTTGAAGGGACCTGTGCTCCCTTGTGTTGAAGAAAGAATGGTGTCTGATTAGAAACAATTCTTATGATAAAAATATGGTGTGTCATTTTCCTGTTATACATTTAGTTGTTCAAATAAGGGTTAAAGTGAACATAAACAGAAATGATTAGAGGATATCACAGAGACCAGTTGTGAAAAATTCTGTTTACAGGCTCCAAATTGTATCTCATCCATCTTTTGGAAAGGGAGCAATTCAGAATATTTTCTTTTTTCCTGTCTAGTTGGTTCCTTGCCGAACTGTCCTTGGATAAACCATGTGGTGTCCATGTGAAAAGCGTCCGTCACATAGGATTTGGAGAAAGTTCAAGAAATTGATTTGACAACCATATGGTCCTCTTCATCCACATGAACTTTGAAGAAGTCTGACTTCCTTCCAGGCCCAGGAGTAGGGTGAGGGAAGAAGAGAATAGCTCTTAAAACTTGTCAGTGTTATTCCTAAGTATGTCAAAAATATAGCAAGAAATTCTGTAGATTCATGAGCTACTGCCATCTCAGTTTTTCTGAGTGCATCGCTGCACACAGTGTCTGTCACTGCACCAATATAAATTTGGAGGAGACTATTGCTCACAACATTTTATCCCTTACAATATTATGTGATTGCCTTTTTCACTTACATAGGGTTTCTAAACACAAGAATTTCTATGTTCACAGTAGAACTGAAACATTGTTTTCCTGAGCATCTTATACCCTTCCAACCCTGTTCTCCCTCCAAAGATTCCTACTTGATGTTAAATGTGCTGAACTAGACAGGGGATTAATTAGCTAATAGTAAGCAGGAGGTATAATAACTGAATTGCACTTGCCTTTCCAGCTGGGGACTCCTCTGACATTTCTTCCTCTTCTTGCAATGGTCCTCCTAAAATTTGTTGGAATTAATATTTCTCTGATAGCTCTTAGCCCTTATTTAAAATTTAGTGAGACTGGCTGAAAGGCTCAAGGAGAACTGGTAGGCAGAGGAACAGCTGTGCTACAGCACCATGTGAAACTATGAAACGTTTCAAAGCAGGGTAGTCTGATAGGAGAAAGGTTACTGCTACAGTTTTGGAATAGAATAAACAAAGACAGAAGTGTGACCAGAAAGAAAACAAGCAAACAAACAAACAAAATATTTAAGAATAAACCACAAAATTTGAAACAAAAATGCTAACATGATTTGAACCAAAGCAGAGATCCATTTCAGCTCTTGTATCAATAATTTTATCTGAGCTTTGTGAAACAGCTTGTCAGAAAAGCTTAAATCTAAAAATACATACAGGAAAGAAGTTTGGGTTTTTGTAAAGCAATATTTTGGAGCCTTTAGGTGCAGGTTTGTCACTCCATTCTTTTTTGCCAGAAGTTTTACTGCCAGTTACCTGCCGAAAGAATTCCCATAGTCAGAAACTTCTCTACAAAGATAATAATTTCTCTGTGCATAAAATATCATAGTAAGCATGTGTCAGTTTACACTGCTGATTTATAAAGACTGAATTTTGGTTAAGTGCCATTGCCTTGCTGTTACCTCACTGTGATGAGTCACCTCAGAGCATAATTCAGATTAACTTTATGCCATGTTGTATTTTAAGTAGCCCTGTAATCTTTCTGAGAGATTGCACACATTAGAAATATGCTTGATAAATATGAATTAACTCATACTAAGAGTGTTATTTTAGCTGGGAGGTGTGTAGTAATAATAATGCTTGAGCCATAGCACTCTTCCTAACCAGAAAGGTATAAGGCAATAAGCAAGCCAGAACTTGTGAAGAGAGACCGTATCTTTTATTAGGTCTGAAAACAGGCTTGTATGCATCAAAGCTTGTGGGTTTTTATTAGACACATCGGTCGGTCTATTGAAACAATATATATGTAGATCCTTTATCATCCAGAGGCAATCTGCTTTTTCTCAGCACACTAACTCTTTTCTATTCATTTTTTTTTTTTAAATTCCATTATTTGGGGAAAGTAAATATCATTCAGGATCTAAATTTATGGAAATAGCATCAGGGTACAAAAGCTAAAGTTTATGCTGTAAACAAAAAAATTATTTCTGTGTTTTGCCTTTTAAAGCAACTTTAAAAGTCCGATTGACTCGTCACTGCTGTCTTTTGCACAGCTCTCTGTTACAAATTGAGACCAAATGGACCTACAAATTACATATATTTTTTTAAAATCTTAACTACTAGAATTCTGTAGCTGTTCTGCTTTTAAACTTATTACCAGTTATTTCCTAGTTAAAATTGGAGTCAGATTTCAGATTGTAATGTCTTTTTAATTGCTTGCCTGTCCTTGTGTTTGTTCTTTTACATGCACACATTGACATATTTTTAAATCTTTAACAGAAAATCTTAACATTGATAGTTCATCACATTGCAACATTAACAATACAAAACAAAATGTGAATGAACAGAACAACGTATTTTAACTTCCCAGAGACTCCTTTATTTTCTGAAATGACAAAAAAATAATATATCATCCATGTTTTGTTCTGGGCTGTTTGTTTTGGATTGGTTTGTTTTGGTTTTGGTTTGGTTTGGTTTTGTTTTGTTTTGTCTGAACAGGATTTTTAGTAAATTAATCAAAATGCCAGCAGTTCTTAAGGATTTTAATTTGTGACTATACATCATTACAGAAGACTACTTCCTTATTCTTAGTTGGAGAGTCCAACTACAGTCCATGGATTAATGCCATTAGTAGTATTCATTTCACTGAGCAATAGTAGACTTTGAAGTTTTCCTTGAATCCTAATTCAAGGAATGTTACAAGTATTAAAAACACATGGCTGAAAGCATAGCCTCTATTTAGTGAGCTAAATACATCATAAGTCTGTCTCTATTTCAAAGGAGAGTGAGGCTCCAAACATGTCAAACACACCAGGTTGTAACCACCTACAAATGGGTGACCTTGTCAGATGTGGCTGCCTGGTATCCCTAGGCAGTCATAAGGAAAAGCCTCACTCCACTGTCCTGTGGGGCTGCTTTCCTTTCTCCCATTGCTGCAGAGAAAGCTTGAATAGCTAAATAACTTTCAGCCTGCCAGTGTTAGGTGATATGAAATTTGGGTTCTCAAGAAGTGGAGGTATCTGACCAAAAGAGAGCATTGCAGCTGTAAGCAAGCTGATCAAGGAGCCCTGTGGTCAGGGATAGGAGGAACCCTGTAAACCATGTTTCCCATCGCACACAGACTGGAGGGGTATTACAAACTTACCAGTCTAGAGGGAGAGAAATGTGCTGTTCAGGGCATCTGAAGTACTCTGAGAGCAGACATAATGAGTAATTCATGTAGTGGGGTAGATGACAACCACTTATCTGTTTTACCAGACATAGATAAGGTGCCATGGCAGCTAATGGGAGAGAAAGATAGGGTGAGAAAAGAGATATGATAAGGAGAGTCTGAGCAGAAACACTACTTTCCAGAGAACAGTTTCTTTAATTTATCCTAAACAATGAGATTCACTCTGCAAATATTACCTATGTAGTACTTGAGAACACTCATTCTAATAGCAAACAGCTGTTTGATTCAACTGTTTATGCCCTTTGGTTAGTCTTCATGGACATTTGTATGACTGGAGTTATAGTCAGCTGTTCCGGAAATGGTTGATATTCTAAGTGTCTCAACTACACATGAAGATATTCACTGACTTCATTCAAGCAGTATTCCTCATTTCCCTCCTTCAAAGGCTTCATTCGCTGTATCACAGAGTGGAAAGTACAAAGTGGCTATTGTTTCATATGTAGATTGAAAATTTGGGGTCCAAACTGTACTTGGGAGCCACAAAAATTGACTGAAGGACAGTTTTCAGGTTGCAAAGTGGGCTCGGGTGACGTGGGGCTCATCAGGCTGCACACGTTTTTCAGGTGTAACATCTTGGAGATGACTTCAGGGTGCTGAATTTAGTTACTAATGGTGCTTTCAAGAATCACTACATGACAGACTAGCCCAGTCTGATATATATGAAGAATTCATCATGATTATACTTGTGGCTGATACTTTTTTGTTCACTTACTTTTAATGGTGATCAAAGGTAATCCTTAAAAGACACAGAGATGCCCTCAATGGCAAAATTTAGTATCATGCATTTGAAGTCATAGTAATACTTCTTACTGTCTGGGATAAGTACCTGATTAATTCAAAACCATCTGGAAAAGACTTTTCTCAAAATCTGATTCTTAATTTTCTGGGAGGAATATTGTTCTCTAGCTCTATAATCTCCTAGTTAAAGACCAAAAAGATGGCTCAGAAATTGAGGATTACTATTGTAACAACACCGAATATAACCTGGGGCACATTTACAGACTTCAAACTGTCTTCATATTATACAGAGTAACAGAAACAGAGAAATGACAGGAAATGCATTGTTGGCTTTCTCATCTTTCATGTATTCATGAATAGCCATCTAAGTTTCTTATTGATAATATTCACTCTCATATTGGCTGGATAAAAAAAAATATATATAAAGGAAGAATAAGTTGCCTATTTTCAATAAATATTGCTTGGAAAGATGTTATTCTTGCTAAATCCCTCTCTTTATTTGTATTAAAGAAAAATACAAGCTAAAAGTTTGGGCTTTTATAAAGGCTTAAGCTTAATAAATATTACAACTGCCTGCCTAACTGGAGTACACCAGCTTGCCATACACTCTATAGCTGTAGTACACCAGTACCTTTTCTGTTGTTCTGGCACATATCTTTTAAGGAAGTTTCTCCCACTAAAACCTACTGTAGAATAAAGGGACAAAAAAATTACTGTCAGGGATTAGGGCTGGGCTGGCTACTAAATAAGTGACAACGCTCTCTACGAGGCCCTTTCCCTCCCCAAAGGGAAGTGAAAGGAAATCTATTAAAGAGACTTCTCAATTAGAAAAGAAAACTAAATCTACTTTAATTAAAATAATAACAATAACATATATACAGATATATACAAAACCACTATGGAACCCATCCTCAGTCCTGATGGAAATTACTCACTGTCACCACTGATGCTGTGGCAGAAGTCCAGACTCAGGAGCTGGATTTTGGAACTGGATTCAGGAACTCCTGGACTGAGATTGAGCAGAGAAAGGACAGAGTCCTCCTCAGATGCCAGCCATTGAAGAAGAGAGCAAAGAAGAAACTGACCCTTGAATATGACATATATGAAAATGAATACCTTGTTGGTCACTTTAGGGTCATCTGCCCTGTCCAGTCCTGTCTGCGGGTGAGGCATTTTATTTACTGCGCCCTGCAATGTGGTGCACAGGATTTAGCAGTGATCTTGCTCTGCATAACAATCCTTGGTACTAACTAGAAACACTGTTATCACTACTAGAAGCAGACAGTGTCTTCAAAAACATGCAGTTAACTTTAGAAAGTGCAGTTACTTAGAAGAGATTGAGCTGAAAAGTAAAATCCCTGAACAGTAGAATCACTGAACAGAATTTCACAGTATCACAGTATCACAGTATCACTAAGGTTGGAAGAGACCTCAAAGATCATCGAGTCCAACCTGTCACCACAGACCTCATGACTAGACCATGGCACCAAGTGCCACGTCCAATCCCCTCTTGAACACCTCCAGGGATGGCGACTCCACCACCTCCCTGGGCAGCACATTCCAATGATGAATGACTCTCTTGGTGAAGAACTTTCTCCTCACCTCGAGTCTAAACTTCCCCTGGCACAGCTTGAGACTGTGTCCCCTTGTTCTGGTGCTGGTTGCCTGGGAGAAGAGACCAACCCCTTTCTGGCTACAACCACCTTTCAGGTAGTTGAAGAGAGCAATGAGGTCACCCCTGAGCCTCCTCTTTTCCAGGCTAAACAATCCCAGCTCCCTCAGCCTCTCCTCATAGGGCTCGTGCTCAAGGCCTCTCACCAGCCTTGTTGCTTTCTGTTGTAACTCCAACTGGGACAGTAACTTACCATTGAGGGCATTACTCAGCTTCTATGAATGTGAAATTTTTTTATCCAACTGTCTTGTAAACTAAGGAAAAGTAGCATTATTTCTAAGTAAGCACTAGCCATTCACTTATGAGACTACTGTGCATTAATAGGAAAATATTCTTTAAAAGAACTAGAAAGCAAAAGCGTACCATCAGCCTTGCAGCTTGTCACGAAGCACTTACTGCTTGATCAGCTCACCCAAGATGTGAAAAATTTCAAAGACGGTAAGCAAATCCTCTTCCCAGATTCTCACCACTCTAATTAGCTCTGGCTTGATATTCCTTCTGTGTAAACAGAGAAATTTCTTTGACTTCACAGACATCCCTAGCACTGCAAGATGAAATAATCTATAAAGCCTGTTATTTGGTATGGTAAAACTGGGTGATGTATTTGACACAGCCAAATGACGGGTGAAAGGTCTGTCCCATGGTAATCAGAAGATGAGTTATCAGTGCCAGTTTTCTTAGAAGTATTAAATAAATATTTTAAAAGTGTATAATGCAATGGTACAACTACACAGCTGTTCACATAGGAGGAAATGCAAACAAAATACACAGCCTTAAGTCATTCCCTGTCATACACGTGTGTGCAGTGTATTGGTGAGTGATTACATACTGTGCATGCTTAACTAGAAACTAAGAAATAATTACAAAGTCTGGCTTTCCTAGCACCTTAATGATACAGATATATAGATTATGGAACATTGGATAAAGATGATAGACTATTTTGCTGCAGCTATGAGGCTCATAGTAGAAGGAGGTGTTTTTTTAACATGCCAACTGTTGTAACTGAAGAATTCAGACAAGCTTTCAAAGAGATAAAGCCATTCTTCAGGACTGAAACAAAAGCAGCAGATTTCAGAGATCTGGAATTTGCACTGGATTGTCTTTAAAGGTCTCTTCCAACCCAAACTGTTCCATAGTTCTGAGTCTATAAGATAAATATGAACTGAGAGTTCAGAGTTTAGCAAATTATTTACCAATTGGATCATTGCTTAAAAATAAAGATGATTGGTACCTGCAAAGTATGGAGCATACTGTGGGAGAGGAGAAAATGCATAAGAGATGGGAGAAATTACAGGCATGTTATCTACTGGGGGGAAAAAGAGAGACTCATACTTTCTAACCTGTGGAGCACAAAGAGGTTAGCAGTGGAGAAGAGAGCTTATAAAACATCAAAAATACATCTCTCTTAATTCTCTGGCTTCTGGGATTGTGCAGAGTTATAAAGGAGCCCACAGTTGCCAGCTTTATCTTTAAGAGGGTTCTCTTGAGAGTCAGGATTGAAGGATTAAGACAAAAAGACCCTTTTGTGAGAAGCATTCACCCACTGGCAAGTATGTGTTTCTTCCTCTAGAAGTATTTAGTCTGAATTCTTCCTAGGTCTAGACATGATACTTCAGACTGCAAAGAGTTTGCTTCTAGTCATATGCTTGGTGGGACTGGTTTGAAGGCTAGGATGGACAGCTCTGTCCGTTTTTCCAAGTAAAATATTCTCCTGGATGGAATGTAAGAACTTAATGATTTTCTGTGCAGATTGCAAGGCAGAATGGTCTGTGACAGTCAGAAGTGTATCACCAAAGGGAACTCCCCACAGAGTGCTTGAGCATCTCTGAAAAACAATGCTTATTACTTTAAAAACTCATTCCTACATAAGGATGAGAGAAAACAAAAATGTTTTTAAAAAAATAAAAATCCCCCCAGCTGAAATCCTGATGTATTTTTGCCAGTGATAGAACACAAAGACGAGAAACAGTATTTAATATGAAAAAAATAAACAAATGTACATTTCTAATAAGAACTGAGATAGTGCAGGAGAAAAGCTTATAATAAATGAGAAATGCAAAGGGTAAATACTGATAATGCAGCCAGCAAGGGGTTTTGACCTGGAGAATTCACTCCAACACCATAAAAGGAAACGTATCAGGTTTTGCCTTTTTATTAAGGAAAGCATTCATGTGATGGACTTGTAGATGACAAGCTTACCTCACCTAAAACATAAAAGCTCAAAACATAGGATGCTAGGAAGGAATCGAATAACAAACAAGGAAACAAATAAGGAGTCATTTGTTCTAAAATCTCCTTGACTCTCATTAACACAGGAAAAGCTACAAGCAAGAAAAGTATGAGGGAAAAAAGCATTAAGGACATCCTAATAAGATTTTCATTAAGTTGCTATTTTACTTTGTGAGAAGGAGCACTTCAAAACAGTTGACAGGTCTTGTATTTTTCTCCTTTAGGACATCAGGATGACAAAGTTGATTTCCACTTTTTTGGGGGCCTTAATTTTATTTAACTTTTCTGAGCATCTCAGAAATGTGCAATCGCTCTATAAGTCCCCCAGATATGCTTGAAACTTGTGGTCCACTGAGGTCAGGAAGATATCTTGTTCCTGCAGATACTATGAATGACTGGGTAGAACGATAAGCTCAGCATTCTGATAGGGGAGGGAGGCAGGTTGTCATGCCTGGCCTGAACAATGGTTGGTGATGGCTTGCATCCAGGTCCACTGCAGGGTTTCTCTTGCTCAGCCAAAAATCAGGTGGCTGGTTTTTTAGAGTGAAGCAATGAGCTAGTGGTGCATCAATATTTTAAATTTTCATAGATAAGCACTTGAACACAGTTTGGCTTTGTTGGATACTTGTATCAGTGATGTTTTATATTCTCTTTTTTAATATTAAAAAAGTGTTGGTTTTTTTCCCAATAATCCCAGTCAGCATGTGTTAGAAATGGGGTGACAAGTTAGAATAAGAACCAGAAAGTCTCAGCTTCTGCATGCAGTGAAATAACTTCCAACAAGTGTCTGCTTTTAGCTTACTTTTGTCTGCTTACACTGAACTTTACTTGCCAAGACTTCTAGATACCTACTCTTCAAGTGGAAAGAATAGCTGCCCTCTTGTCTACCACAGGGAGGGCTGAGAATTAAAAAGATCTTTTAGAGAACCTAAGAATGGCTTTAGCTCCTTCAGCAGCTGAATATGGATTTATAATAAAAGTACAAATGAACAAGCTACAACTCTCAGTGAAAAGCTGTCATGATACCACAGCACCTGCACAGTACCTGCAATCTAAATAGCAGCTTTTTCAGGCAACCTTCTGCACTTTATGAATGCTTTTGATGTACAAATGATTTCTGCCATAGCTCTTGATAATTCTTGACAAACATTTTAAAATTATAATCCCCTGTTATGAATATGAAGTAAATGTGTGCCCTAGAAGCTTTCTTTTCAGTGCATAGCATGGGCAGAGGCTGTCTCAAATGAGCTACAAAATTGTTAGCAATGAACATTATGTGCCATAGGCAGGTTTGCACCTGGCTGCCTCAACTCTATCAAGCTCCTTGTGAGCTCAGGTAGTGTTGATGATAGGGACCTTTATAAATGCACACAGTAACAAGTAGTGCCAGTGCCAAATTCCTCAGTATGAAGAGTAGCAATTGTCCAGAAGAAATAATGGCTACTTGGAGACATTGGTCTGTACTTCTAAGGCAGTTTCAGCCATGGGGTGGAAGTGCAAATCATAGAACTGTAAATCAAACTTTCCTACCCAGAATACTGTGAAAGCAAATACTCCAACACCACTCATCTTTGCAAGATCTCATTGTCCAATTCTTTCTGCTTGCTCTCCCACTCCCCCAGTCCTGTTGGCTTCTTTTAGCACTTGCCCTTTTCTTCTCAGATCATTAATGACACAGTTGGCATCTCTGATGCAAATCATCATAACTTTATCTCCCTTTCTACTATCTGCCCCATCCCTTGCACGCTTCTGCTTCCACTGTGCATGGTTCACTGAGGGGAATCCCTTTTTTCCTTTTGTTTTCCCTTTCTGCACTCCAGCTGCTCTGGGACTTTAGTGACTCGTGTCCTTCCTCTTTCTAAGCAAGGGCCTTTGCTGAAAAAGTCTGATTGACAAGAAAAGGGATAATAGCTGTTCTGACTCCTGCCTTAGAGCATGCTTTTAAAATATTCTTAGGACTGAGGCATTTAAAACATATGTATTGTGTATAGTTGGGAGTATGCCTAACCCTATTACATGTTCATACCTTGTCTTCTGTTCTGTTACTTTGACATGGGCAAAATTTCCTTTTATCCACATTGTCTCATCCCATATGTTCTCTGCCTGTTCTAGCTGCAGTCTCTCTCGAAGCATGTGTTACATACAGCTAGAAGTTGTGGGAGCATAGTCCAGTTTCCTGCTGTCCACCCCAGGGATAAGAGAGGTGAAGCTGTGACCAGTGCAACTGCACAGAAGATTCAGGGAATTTCCAGCCTCACGCCTTCCCACTCCTCTCATGTTCCAGGGACTCTCCAACTGTCTCTGTGTTGACTCCTTCCTTGCCTGTGGCATCTTCTTACAGTCTCTGTTCCTCTTTTGCTTGTCAGTAAGCATGTTATCTGCAGCCCTCTCCTTTTTGTTTCTGTTGCACTGAGCATGCTTAGGCCCCTTCACAGCTCTTGTCCTGCTGAGTCTATAAAAGACTGCGCATTCCGTGCTTCTCATTTGCACCACCCCTATTAACAACAACAACAACAAAAATCCTTTCCTTTCCAACCTTATTCCTCTGTGCAGTTTTCAGCTCATTTTTAGTAGTTGTGTGCTTGTCATTTGTGAGATTGGCTGTGCAAAAACTGTAGATGTAAATTTAGTAAAAAGACATCTGCAAACATTACTGAAGCCACCATGTTTGTTTGTTTATTAAACCTGAAGTTGGCTGACCATATCACAGGGTTTGGGTAGTACCTAGGAAGGCTTTAATTTTAAGGATAGATTCCTAGATCTTTGTCCAGGCAAGACACTGAGGACAAATACCTCCCTAAGCTTCTTTCTGGAAGGGAAAGAAGAGGCTTCTCAGATTGATGTGCAGTCCCACTGCAATACTCAAAAAGGATTTTTCAGAGCCAGATGAAAGCATGATAAATTGGTGAGGGGAAGGGTCAGTCATTTGCAGGGTAAAAAAAAAAACCACAGAATTTGCCCTCCTGACTACTTTTATGGACTGACTGACACTTTTGCTGCATGACAAATGTGTGGGCATCACCTTCAGAACCTTCAGGGAGGTGAAACAGCAAGAACATAGGAGAAATTAGATTAAACCAAGAGCACAATTGAGAGATTAGGAAATAAACTCTTCCTTCATGGAAGTATCTAGGTTACTAATAGATATCCATAAGGGAAATGGTAGTGAGGGAACTAAAGATGCTACACTAGGCAGGAAACATCAGGCATGCTAAGAGGAGACAGAACAGCAAGACATGGTATGTGTGACCCATGAAAAATACTTGCGTAAGACATTGCTTTTCTAGAAGGGCTTATATGATCTCTTACAATCCTTCAATGCAGCTATTACCAAATCCTCATTGGACAAATCTCCATACTTGTGGTTTTGTCCCCTTTCTACCTTTTCTGGACTGTCTATGATGCTTCGGTGTTAGAGAAGGAGAGCAGCCCAGGCTATGACTTCTACTTTGCAGTATTGATGCTCAATGTGTTTAATCTGCTACCAGTGCTGACTGTTAGTCCTGTCAAAGTGCCAGACATGGCACTATAATGGTGAACAACTGTGGCAGTGGAGCAAAAAGTGGGGTTCCTGGAGTCTTTCTTCCATGCAGCCTTGAAAGTCTCTGCATGGTCTCTTGACCAGCTACCTGCACATCCTTGACAGAGTGCAGGTGAGTCATGGGGAACAGCCACCAGGGTTAAAGACCACATATGGTAAAATAAAGTATCCCAGCTGCCCAAAAGTAGAAGCTAAGGAGGGGTGTACAGCAGAAAGATTTGTGCTGAATATATCTATAATGGATAAGTGGGAAGGCAGGTTGCATCAGGGATGCAGTCATCATTAAAGCAAAGCTTGCAAGTTCAGCTTGTGTTCATATTTATACAAGACAGGGCAGCAGCTTTTTTGATAGCTAAAGTCAACTGTTTTACAAATCATTGTCTCCTCCCTTCTCTGACTCCTCTATTCTGAGAAAGACAGAGCTGCACACATCCAGAGAAGGCTAGGAAAGGACAGAGGTTGATCATTAATCTTTCTAGATCCTTTATTGCCAGGCTCTCAGGTATCTGTCTTGATGGTCCCTCCTGAGTAGCCTTTCTCCAAGAAGTCATAGAAAAGCTTTAGGTATGGATGGCAAGCAGCTATGAATGGCAAACAGCTATGCCTACACTGCAAGTTGAACAAACAGATCTTTCAGGTTGCAAATTCAGATGCTCAAGGGTTGGGAAATATCAGAATCATGGCTGCTCTTGGCAATGCAAGACTTGGAAAATATCATTGGTTTTGTGTATGTCCTTGCTGAGAGGCTCAGCTCTTTGTGGCAGGTCCAGTGTGTGATGTTGTGTGTGGCTCTGAATGACTTCAGTCATGACTGAATGACTGTGATGCTGTGATACTGTGACTCCATCATGCACATGCAAAAGACATGTAAAAGATCTAGGAGTCTGCCAAGACTGTGAATGAGTTTTCTTATAGAAAGCAAAAAAGCTATTTCTGTTATGTTCTCAGCTGCCAATTATCTTTAGAAATGTCTAAACAACATAAATTTAGAGAGGGAAATGATCAATATTTGAGTGCTTGTGTTTCAGCATTTTGAAATGGCTGAGCTGCTTGCAGGTTTATTTGTTTGGCTTTGTCAGGGTTGCTTTTGCTTTGAAAATGGACTGCTCTTAATCTGAAGTAAACCTGGCAAATGTTTACCTAAGTCATAGGCAAGTGAAAATGAAGTTGTAACGGACAAAGTTTTAGACAATTATAATATAAATGTTTATGCTTCTTGGCATATCTCTTCAAATACATTTATTTACATTGTAAGCTAAACGAATCAAAGTGGCTACTGGGAAAAAAAGGCTTGTAAAAATGCAAGCAGCCCATGAGATCTGCAGCAAGCTAGACCAGTGGAACAGCAGAAGGTTTTCTTAAACTTATTGGCAATTGGCCCTGAAATAAGGAGCTGCAATCAATAGATTTTAGCAGTTTACGCACCACAACAGAAACACAAACAAAGCCTTGCATGGCTATGTGTTCAATTTCCTTGTTTACCACAAGGCTGTATCTTGAACAGTCACATTTCAGCTCTATTTTTAGGCAACATTTATGGAGAGGAACTGAGATATCAGAGCTCCTATGAGCTGTGCATTTCCCAGAGAGAGCTCAGAGAGCAGCTGATTTCTTGTTTGCTCTTCCAAAGAGTGTAGCTCTGAGCCTCCTCTTTCCTGCAACGCCTTCTGAGAAAGGCAAAGGAGGGGTTTCTTCCTGACACCACTTGGGATGTGGCAGGGGCATCCTCGATGGTGGACAGCACTGACAGCACTAACTGCATGCCACACAACCCTATGAGCTGACTGCTGAGAACTGCTGCATGAAGCAGAAATTGCATTTTGCAAAGTAAGCCCCAACTTTAATCATAATTGAGGTAATGTACATAAGAAGGAAATTAAACTCCTCTCTAGAAGAGTGATGCATTTGCCAAACAGTGTGAAAAGGGAAATGGGGTCTATAAAGTGTTGCATCAGTTTGTTGTGCATCTCAGAATACAAACCTGACTTTTACTAAATACAGGTGTAGTGATAGAAAGCATTCCTTGGTGCAAGACTTAAAACTGAATGTAAAAGTAAAGAGTTGATGTGATTATACCATAAAATCCAGTCACACTGAAAATGAAAGCAAAACCCATGAATCCTTCAAGTGACATTAACCTCATGAAAAATCTGCTTTGCTATCATGTGCAAGCATTTCATAAGCAGGGGCACTTAGTGCTCAGGAAGCACACAGTTTATTTAAACTTCCCTTCCAGCAGCTGTAGATAGATTTGAAACCTCCCCACATTCCCTCAGGAGCTCTTGGCTGAAGGTGATGATTTTGGTTGGGGACCTCAGGGGATGTGCACTCTCCACCCTGTTAAGAGAGGCAATCTGACTGCTGGGACTTTTATATGGCACAGCTAACACAAATAAATCAATTTAACAAACACTGTTTTTCCCATTTCCCCTTAATATGTTCACAGACGTCTGTGGCAGCACTTAACAGAGGTCATGGAAAGCAGCTGTCACCATCATACTTTCCTATTTTCCCTTACACTTGACAAAAGAGTGGAGTTTTCTCCTCTTGGAAAGACCAATGTCTGATCCTGAGTCAAATTAACTAAGTAAAGAAAACGCTGAGTGGTGTCCATTTGGACATTTAGGAGTGTAAAAAGTGGCAAAGTCGGTTCATTTGAGCTGCTATAGGCTGAGGGCAATCCTTCCCGTGCCACCCTGTCTGTGCTGCCTAAAGGCAGCCCAAAGGCCTCTCTCTGAAAGCAGAGCATATTTTACCATCTACATTTGGGCAGATGACTTTTTATCCCTTATATCTTTTTTCGGTCTTGATGATGAAGTGCATTTAGATACATTTATAGATGCCTCTGCTTGGACAAGGCTCTTTGGGTGTTTTGTTGGGTTTTTTCCCTGTTTGAAATAGTAACACATTTCTGTTTGTACCTCTTACCTCCACACTGAGTAAGTGTAAGATGGATGCCCATGAAATTTTGGGAATTACCTGATGGCCAAAATTCAGTGATTAGAGAGCTGTATATGTTAAACTCTTTTTGCATCGTGGTTGATCACTTAATGATGAATTCCTGGCCATCCTGAAATCACTGACAGCTTATTAGTGGCTTTAGTGGGGCTAGGACATCAGTGCAGATACATCCCAGGTAGAGGAAGGAAAAGACCCCTCAGTTAAATATGACAATTACTTTCCTACTAGAAAAATGCTATCAACTAAACTTAGTATGCTATATGTAGAGGTAATATCTGGAGAAATAATAATAATAAAAGAAGAGCTTCTAGCTATTTTTATACTTATTTGGTTGTAACAACATCTTGATAACCAGTATAGAGTCACAGCCACAGCTTCCTCTTCTTAAAAGTGCTGTAGTTCAACAAGTCTCTGCTTTTGTACCTGCCTAGCCAAAGGCATATACATTCTAATCTTGTCCAAAAAGAAGATTGTACTGATTTATCTCAATCTTTTCTAAATTGAAGTAGTTAAATTAGTAAGCACATGTTTGTGTGCAGCTGATGGTGTTCATCTACACTTCTTTTTCAATTAATCTCCCTGGCAGCTGCAGCACGTCCTGCCTACCAACCTGTCCTTGTGTGGGCTTCAGAGAAGTTCAAAGACTGTAACTAGAAAAGGATTGGGCTGCAAACTGAAACTGAAGTCCCCGTATGTTTTTCCTATTGCTCAGACCTCCTTTGCAGTACGACATCTCACTGTGCCCCAAATTAGGAGGCTTGCCAGCAGGAACTATTTGAAGCCTGTTGGATTGGCTGGTTTTTCTAATGCCCTTTCTAGAGGTGCAGTGCAGAAATAAGTAACATGTACCAAATTCTAGCAACAAGTGGTCTTCATAGGACTCAAGCTTAACAACTACCTTTAAATTCTGCTCACAGTCATTCTCTTCTTTCTTCTGCAGACCTGACC
Organism: Dryobates pubescens; assembly: GCF_014839835.1. Taxonomy (NCBI): domain Eukaryota; kingdom Metazoa; phylum Chordata; class Aves; order Piciformes; family Picidae; genus Dryobates; species Dryobates pubescens. Next base: position 14,656,468 of record NC_071623.1, on the reverse strand, counting down.
AACATTTAAGAAAACAGATATTGGCACTCCCATTACACTAAATGTTTCTGCTCATCCTCAGCATCTTGTCTCTATCCCTGGAGTCCCTATTTCTTCATGCTGTTGTGAATATGTGTGAAGTAGTTCAAGAAACTGATATAGCTGGGAGAATAAAAAAAGAAAGGAAAGAAAGAAAGAAAGAATGTTGCTTTCAATCATATCAGTCTCCTGATGCTACTTTGCCATGTGGTTACAGAATCAATTTTGCTCATGGAGAGCTCATGTATGGCCGAGTATGATGGGTGGAGGCAAAGGAAGAGGAGAACAACATCTTTCAGTGGCTGTGCTGACTCGGAGTATTTGTCAAACAGCGTATCCTTCTGTTCAACCTTTTCTTTCATGTGACACTAACTCCTGAGGAAAAGCCCTGATATTTGTCACATTGACCAAGTGCATCTATTGGCATCTCACCCTGGAAGTTAACATGCCTCACCCTAGGGCTGACTTACTGCTTGGGATGCCACATAGGAGTCCTGATCACTAAACTCACAGTTAGCATCAAATATTCAGTGATAACAAATGGGCAGAAAGACTTTGTTGTGGTCTATCTGAAGGACACAAGGAACTCAAAAGCCCATTTGTGCTTACATGTCTGTAATTAAACCACTAGCACACTGAAATCTTAATCCAATTGAAAGTTCTTTGATTACAGCATTTTAAATTGTGCCTTCATTACAAACTCAGTAGGCCCACTTAATTTGTAATTATAAACATTAATAAGTGATACAGGAGAATCAGGGCAGCCTGGAGGATTTGGGGATAGTAACTGCACCTAAAAAGGATACAGATGTGTTGCTCAGGAGTGGAGTTCATTAGAAGCTGCTACCAGGCAACTTGAGGAAAGCCTCCTGGGATATGGGGCAGGATCTATCTCATCTCATTTTCTTCCAGAGGAAGGAAAGCCTTGTGAGGGCCTCCCCACCACTGTCTGCTCTGAGCACAGAGCGAGCAGCCGCACAGGAATCACAGAATGTGGGGCCATGGGCCTCTTTTCCTAAGGGCTGCCAAAGAATCAAGTATTTGCAAATGACTTCCACAGCAAATTTAGTTAGAAGATTTTCAGACTGTCTTTATCACATGCATAAATACAAGAGAAATTCTTAAGGGGGCCTACAAGAAAGCTGGTGAGGGTCTTTTCAGGGTGTCAAGTAATAGTAGGACTAGTGGGAATGGGTAGATTCAGATTAGATGTTAGGACAAAGTTCTTCCCCATGAGGGTGGTGAGACACTGGAACAGGTTGCCCAGGGAGGTGGTGAAGGCCTCATCCCTGGAGGTTTTTGAGGCCAGGCTGGATGTGGCTGTGAGCAACCTGATCTAGTGTGAGGTGTCCCTGCCCATGGTAGGGGGGTTGGAACTAGATGATCCTTGAGGTCCCTTCCAACTTTAACAATTCTATGATTCTATCTCATTTAACAAAAAAAAAAATAAAAATCCAAAACAAAACAAAAAAAGCAGCTCCAGACCCTGGCTTTGTGTTGGTGCTGTTTGGATCAGGGCAAAGAAGTGGTGGTCATGAAGACAGATGTGACAACAGAAGCATCTCTGACTCTGTATGGTCTTTGTTCCCATACCTGCCTTTCTGTTGGGCACTTATTTGAGGTCCCTGGTATAGGACTTGGGTTTGACTCAACTAAGCTCTGGCTCTTACTTGCAGTTTTCTCACCAGCTCTTTTGCTGATTCATTGCTAGTTGCAGATACCAAAGTAACAGTGCAGGAAAAAGGTCCACAACCTGGTAACCATTTCACATTACACAAAGTAATCGAAAAAAGTAATTCTTTTATAATACCAAGAATGAAAAAGTGGAGGTAAAGCAACAGTTACTTGAAAATATTATAGATAAATTGTAAATTAGTATTAAGGGCACTCATTAAACTCAAATTCATTTTGGTAGAAGAAAATTCTAGTGACCACTGCTGGCTTTTTGTTCACCTGCTAGGTCTACTAAATTGCCATTTTTAAGGCTGTGGGAATATGGGACAGTGGCCCAAGCAGGGCTTATAGACATCCATCTCCTGTCAGTGCAAGCCCTGAAGCAGAAAAGGCAGCAGATAAGTACATAATAGTCTCAGGGTTTTGAACTCACAGAATATATCTGGTTGGAAGAGACCTCAAAGATCATTCTCCAACCCTCAACCCAGCACTGAAGGGTCGACACTAAATCATGTCCCTAAGAGCCAGGTCCACATGCTGCTTGAACACCCTCAGGTACAGCAGCTCCACCACTGCCCTGGGCAGACTACTCCAATGTTCAATAACTCTTTCAGTGAAGAAAGAGATATTTCCTAATATCTAGCCTACACTCTACCTGTTATTCCTGTCTTAGAGAAGAAGGCTTCCCATGCTTGGTGGGAGCTCATCTAGCACATTAAAGGCCAGCACTGGCCTTCTTCAGAGGAAATTTTAGGAGTCTGGAAAGCAGAAGTTCAAGGTAAGAAATAAAGCTAACTGTGGTTGAACAAGTTAATCCCCATCACCCGAGATAAGGGAACTCGTTCTGAGCATGTGTGGTAGTTTCAGGTTATGCCTTAAAATTTTTTTTTCACAGGTCTTGAACAGAAAGTAGTAAAATGTAAATAAATCACTATTGGGTGTGAAAAGGAAAATAAAGATAATTCTAACAGTCCCATTGGAAAGAGATAAGGGACTAAAACTGGTTATCCCAAAACAATTTCCTCTCTTCTCACTTCTTCTCTCTGGGAGAGATACTAACTCGCTTCTGCTTGACCCTAGCTGCATTGTTTTGGTATTAACTTCCCCTCTTCTGTCTCTTCTCCCTTTTGTACAGGGGGTAAGCAGGAGGCAGAGAGGGAGAGCTAGTAGCTTCTTGTCCTGTTTATTGTGTGGGTTCTTGTGCTGTTTATTATTTGTAAATACCTGTAAATATTGTAAATCCTGTATATTTTGTACACATCCATTGCATTCCATTGTAGATTGTAGTTTTGCTTGTAAATACAGCTTTCATTGGCTCCCGGCTGAGCTGGTCTAGCAAATTTAATGTTGGGGGGGAGAAATTTCAACCCACCACAGCATACTTCAACAGAAAGTTATTGTGCCTTGATAGAAAAGCTCTCCCTGGAGCTTTGGTCAAGGCAGTCCCTGCCTTTTCCCATCCTTATGGTCTACACTGTGCCTTCCTTCCATCCCTATCAGTGCTCCCTTGACATTGATGTGAGCCAGACCTGGGAGCTAAAATGGCAAAAAGAAAACCCTTTCTTCTGAAGGGTGAGTTTTAGCTGACTCCCAGCAGCACTGGAGGAGCCTCAGCATCAGTGAGGAGGAGGAGGAAGAGGAAGGGTGGGAAGAGAAGCTGGGCACAACAGAAGGGGAGCAGGACTGCCTTTTCAGCTGCACTGAGTTGTTAGACAGGCTTTGTTGTAATGTCAAACCACACCTTGAGTTACAGCATGCCACTCATGAGTCTGGCTATGTGAGTGTGTGGGAAGTGTTACCAGTAGCTACCTGACAGGTGGTAACATGGCCTTATGCCATTACTCCACTTTATTGTCATGCTATTAGTGCAATTGCCTTCTCATTCAAGGTTAGAAGCATTACCCACTGCCTTAAAGGATGTGTTCCCATTACCAGGGGGTAGACTTGAAAAGCTTAGACCTCTGTGTGCAGGCCATCCTGCAGGTGGCTTCTCAACAAATGCTAAACATTTATAGAAATATAAAGCACAGGCTAAGTATGCATGCCTGTGCAAGTGGTATTACAGATGAAGCTGAGCCAGAAGGGCAATTTGAGGCAAGAATGGTCTCTTATTACTTTAGACCTCTACAGCATAGACAGCTCCACTGGTGTAGCTGGCAAGGCTCCCTTTGGAGTTAACTTGAGAGAAGCAAGCCTTTTTGGGATGCAGTTCATCCCATCCTGATGTAGACATACACATCTAAAGATGATATATACTCCTCTAAAATTGTAAAGGGGCTAAATTCTCCATAGGCAACTATTTTTAAGTAAGAGTTGTGCCCTTTGAGGACCTGTTTGTTTCCATCTGACACAGATTTCCAGCTGGTTTAGTGGTAGTAGCTTAACAGTAGAGGTGGGTTTGCGAGCTTTAGGAGAGCAGCTGGACTTGATGATTTCAAAAGTCTCTTCCAACCTCAACAGTTCTACGATTTTGTGAGTCTATGATTCTATGACACTGCAGAGAGCCTTCAGTGACTTGCTGGAGTGCACATGTGGCCAGAGGAATCCCACTATTTCTCTCCCAGGACTCAAAGGATGAGGTAATGTAAGTGACATATTTCTCCATGTTTGCAGAATCATAAACACATTCTCATCTCAAAGCAGTGACTAAAAATTGCATCAGACTTGGAGGGAAAGGTAGTGATGAAAGAAGGAACCACATTCCATTCTCCAAAAGACAAAGAATAAAAAGCCTTTGAAAGAAGAAGAAAATTCAGCTTTGCTCTAGACTGACATAGATATTTCTCTGCAGTGCAATGTTGACCACACCACTGCTGCTTTGCAGCTAAGCCTTGACACCCGTAATGAGGTTTGTTGTGGTTTGTTTTGCCACTAGCACCTTAAGATGCCTTTTATTTATGTATCTATTGGAATGGGCTGCCCAGGGTGGTGGTGGGGTCAATGTCCCTGGAGGTGTTTAAGAAAAGATTGGATGAGGCCTTTAGTGCTATGGTCTAGTTGATTAGTTAGGGTTGGGTGATCAGTTGGATTTGATGCATCTTGGAGGTCTCTTCCAACCTGACTGATTCTGTGATTCTGTATATATTTATTTATTTAGGAAAGTGATATTTGACTCCCTTTAAAGTCAAAGGTAGATGTTATGCCATTTTTTACTCTGAATGTTAATCTACATTTAGGGCTGTGTAAACCCTCAATGTGATAACAATTCAGAACTAGCACTGTACTGTTCAGTGTGGAAGCCCAGGACTCTGTTACAGTGTTTTGCTAGCTATAAGAAACTGCCAACACACCTGCATCTCCTGAGGGTACGACGAGGCAAAGTATTCTCTGCTGCCAGAAGAAACCCCTTGTGCAGACACTGTTACATCAGGAACATAGGCCCTTCTGTTTCCTTCACGGGGTGGTGGTTCTGTCATAGCAGGGAGAAACGAAGGTTTATCAGTTTAGTAGTGTGCACAGGAGGGATGCTTTGTCAACAGAGTGCACAGGTTACACTTCTGTACAGCTGCAGTGCCAGAAGTGGTACCCATTGTGCTTAACCTTGATGTCTGTACAGTTTATTTCTTTTGGCAAAGGTTTGGACTGCTGATTTTGACGCAGTCATTCTGGGGCTGTTGGTGATGAGCTGCTTAGCATATTAATGGCAATAAACACTCTTCAGAGAGTTTTTGAAATAGTCACACTTCATCACAGACTGCTAATCTTCCCTTGCATTATTTTATGAAACAGTATGCAGTCTATCCAAATTATGTTTATTCTTCATATGCCTGAGATGCTTATGTAAGTGTAAAATATATGTTTAAGTTCTCCTCCCTCCTTAAATCTGGGCTTCATCCACTGTTTCATTCCAGTGAAAGGGCACAATTGGCCTAGACACAATAATATTTATCTGGGTTTGCAAAACAACATGCATTCATTCCTGTAGCATTTTTGAAAGGAAGTAAGCACACACTCTGACAGCTTCTTTCTCCTTGTGGGGGTTGAAATTACCCCTCAACTAATTTGGAGAAAGTACCCCCAAAATAAAATTGCCAGACTGGCTCAGTTTGCGATGGAAGCAAATGAAGCTGTATCCACAAGCAAACTAAAACCTAGAAATATGAAATGCAGTGAATATGTACAAAATATACTATACATATTTTTTATATATATATATATATACATATATATATATATATATATATATATACACACAATTTATAAACAACACAGAAACTCCTCAGAACCCCCCTGGACAGCTCCAGGGGACCAGTTCACCTCTTCTCCCACTCCCTCTCTCTCCTCCTCATTACCTCACACAGTAGTCAAAACAGAGATAGCACTGGCAAGGCCACAGGAGAGGAAAGTTGTAAGCAGAAATGACAGGAGAAGAAAAGAGAGAAAGAACTGTTTATGCCTCTGCTCTATATTCCCATTAGCAATCCAATGAATTACATAGACCTTATAATTATTTTCCTTTTACATCCAATGGTAATTTATTTTCAGTCTTTGCAGTCAGGGACTAGGCTAAAGTTCTGCCTTCAAACTGTAACACTCCTTAAGAGGAGTGCATACCCCCTGCTGCTGCTTCTGCTTGGGACAAGAGAACAGGCAAAACAATACTATCATTTAAGCCAGGGTGCTAGTATTTGGTCCTCTAAGGGTTAAAAAGTGTCATTGCACAGTTCCACTTCCTCTCCCTTGGAGACAGAACTACACTGTATGAAAGAATTTGTTTATATTCCTTTCCCATTCTAGACCAACTTACAGAGCACATTAACATGAGTACTGCATTCCTCTAGCACAAAGTAATTGAAAATTAAATTTTTGGAGCATTTGGGATTTTTTTTTTTTTTTGACCTCTTCTCTAAATGGAAGTGATCCTCAGGAAATTTTGCATTAGACAAGTAATTGGCCTGGTTATAAGTCTTTGCCCTGTAGAAGCATTTTCAAATGCTTGGAGTGATAAACTGTCTCTAGAGACCAGTAATCCAGCCAGATTGCTATGATTCTGCCAGTGGCATATGTGATAGATGCCTAACTCTGGGTGTTCAGTCCAAGAGAGTAAATTTAGGCTACTATTAAACAATCACTTTGGATAATGTAAAAGAAAATGCTTTAAAATAAGTTTTATGAAGTCTATATGCCTGTCAGATCATAGATAAATGCCTGCTGGAAGAAAAGCTCCCTGACAGCTCTCAGCAGTACTGTGTGAGGCCACGCTATGGATACATTCAGTCTGAAGCACCTGAATGGGGACAAAGTGGGGACAATAAAGGAAATCAGAGATGTACAAATCTAATTCCTGACTGTGCTGTAAAATGCTCAGCATTCATGCCCAGGCTGTGTCTCTGCTGGGTTATGCAGGAAATAATGACAGGATTGGTGACAAACCACAAGAACTTCTATGGAGTTACTCTGCCAAAGAATGAAAGCAGGACAGAAGAGTCAAGGGAAAGGTATGGGAAGGGAAAAGAGATGCTGAGGGAAAGGGAGCAGAATGAAGAATTTCAGCTACTAGACTAACTTTCCTCTCCTCTCTTCTGCAGTCTTTGGGCAGTCTAGTTATTTCCTCTAGCCTACCTTATTTTCTCTAGCCAAAACAAGCAGGAAACATGCCAAACTTATATAGGTATTTATGTGCAGATGATGACCCTGTGTAGAAAATGGCCTTGCTTCTTGACTCCACTGCTCCACTCTTCTGCCACTGCAGGTCATTTCCATTTGCTGTTTCAATACTGCTCCTCTCCTACAGCATAGGACTGAGAGCCCTGAGAAGAGAAGACTGAGAGGAGATCTGATCAATGTCTATAGATATCTGAGGGGTGGGTCTCAGGTGGAGGGGGCCAAGCTCTTTTTGGTGGTGCACAGTAACAAGATAAGGAACAACAGGTTGAAGCTTGAACATAGAAGATTTTACCTCAACATGAGGAGAAACTTCTTTACAGTGAGGGTGACAGAGCCCTGGAACAGGCTGCCCAGAGAGGTTGTGGAATCTCCTTCTCTGGAGACTTTCAAAACCCACCTGGATGTATTCCTGTGCAGACTACCCTGGGTGATCCTGCTTTGGCAGGGTCATTGGACTTGATGATCTCTGGAAGTCCCTTCCAACCTCTAATGTACTGTGATATTGTGAACTCATCTTCCCTCTTCCTGCCTTGAAACGAAGACAGGCAAGCTCCGCAGCCCAGGATGGCAGGCTGCCATTCAGGTTTTGTCAGCGGCAATTCCAAAGGAAAGTGGGGTATTGGTTGCATGGCAGGACTAGAAAAGGCTCTTCAGCTAGAACGGAGGTGTTGCAATAACATTTTTTTGCAGTGGAGAAATAGTTGAATGTTCTTCATTTCAGAGAAACTGTTGGTAGTTTTTGTAGGTTGCTTGCCAAAGATTTAATATGCATGTGTATTCAAATAAAGGCCCTGATATCTGCTTAGCAGCAAGAGAGTATTAATTAGTGTGTGACAATGCTGTCTTGCATCCATTCCCCGGGATCTGACCTAAGCAACCTTTCCATGCACTGTATGAAAAAAGTCCAAAGCTAACATCTCTTAAAGATGACAATTCAAAACATTCTTCCTCTAATGCTGTTAGCTATCTTCATACTCATTTTCTTCACAGTATCACAGTACATTAGAGGTTGGAATGGACCTCCAGAGATCATCAGGTCCAACCCCCCTGCCAAAGCAGGATCACTTAGGGTAGTACACAGGAATGCATCCAGGTGGGTTTTGAAAGTTTCAAGAGAAGGAGACTCCACAACCTCTCTGGGCAGCCTGTTCCAGTGCTCTGTCACCCTCACTGTAAAGAAGTTTCTCCTCATGTTGAGGTGAAACCTTCTATGTTCAAGCTTGTACCTGTTGTTTCTTATCTTATTAGTGCACACCACTTAAAAGAGCTTGGCCCCCTCCACTTGACACCCACCCCTCAGATATTTGCAGACATTGATCAGATCCCCTCTCAGTCTTCTCAAGACTAAACAGCCCCAGCGCTCTCAGTCTCTCTTCATAGGGGAGATGCCTAAGTCCCCTAATCATCCTCATAGCTCTCTGTTGGACTCTCTCCAGCAGGTCTCTGTCTCTCTTGAACTGCGGAGCCCAAAACTGGATGCAGTATTCCAGGTGTGGTCTCACCTCATTTGCTACAACCTGCCTTTCACACACATGATCTCAGCCTCTTAGTGGTGCAGAGTTTACAGACAGATAGAAATTAGCTCTGTTTCCCCACCCTGGGAACATGACTTCAATTCAGACCATGCTCAATATGCACAGATTAAAACTCCTGAAGGAAGGAAAAGGTTGCTTAATGCTGAATGGTGGCTAAAAAGTAAAGTACATACCACATGATAATTCAATGAATGAGAGAAACCCTGAGAGCTTACAGAGACTCTGCAGAGGGAAAAACAAAGACATGAAAGGCTGATGATTGACACTTAGCATTCAAAAGATATATAAACAAATCCTAGTTAAGTCTCTCTGCTAGGTGAATCACTGCCACTAGTATTAAACTGTCAAAAGATACTAATGTTCAAAATGACTGCTGAGGTGGCAGCTCTTTTCTAAAGCCTTGTTTTCTGTTGCTCCATATCTTACCTCTGGAAGTGAAATTTCTCCATTAGCCTTGACTTGGAAAAGAAGAATTGGAGACTTTAGAAACTCAATTTTAAACAATATTGCCCAGCGTGAAATAGACTCTGTTGTGCCTCTGAAAAATGTGCAGCTGCCTGACATTTTCCAGCAAAGCTGCAAGCTTGATAATTTTTCAGTTTTATGATTTTGACAAGTTGGGAAAAAATGTGCAAGGAGGCTAATATTATACAGGTATTAGGGCCTAGGAAAAATTGCTCTGTATTTGGCAGAAGTATAATTTCATTTTTCATATTCAGAAAAAAAAATGTATTCTTGGTGACACAGACACTCTCAAAGAGTTTTTAAACTATTCTTTCTCTACAAACAACTATCTGATTTTATTAAAAGTGTTATTTGTGGGCATCGTAGAGCTCCTGTGTAGGCATCACAATACAAGACCTATATTCTGAGCTAGTGCTGCTCGGTTGTGCCTGCCTCAAAGCCCAAAGCCTACCTAACTCACCAGCTGGTTACCTGGGTTTGGGTCTGTAGTACTGGAGACAGGGGAAAGCAAACAGAGTGTGGCAGAGACAGGATTGCAGCCTGAGCAGAATCAGTTACAAGCCTTCTGGTGATCAGAGCTTCAAAGAATGTGCTCACCATGGCCTGGATAAAATGGCTCCAAATGGAATTTCCAAAGTTAAGGAATTTTAAGCTCCATGAAGGTTTGGGTGGTGGAGGGGATGCAGTGGAAATGGCTGCTCTTGAATGATGACTCCATCAACTGAAATTTTTTGCCTGGAAATGTAGTTATAGGGCTGCAGCTGAACTGTTATTACCAGAAGAGCAGAATTCCCACTTCTGGAGCAGGGGATTTCTATCCATGACCTTCAGGCTTGCTGAGCCCTGGAAGGTGAGGGTGAGCAATTGCTCCCTGCTCTGCTGATTGAAGTGTTTCCAGTTTACAGCTCAGTAGTAACAGGGGCCTGGCAGACACTGCAAAGGCTGACAGCAGTCCACTTTTTAAATGTCTTTAGGAGTCACTGCTCTCATAGCAGAGGTGTGTCTTTCAATTACATTTTAAATTAATCCATTTCATGAACAGTTAAGGACATGCTATTAAGCAGCTGACCAGCTCTCCACCTAAGCAGTAACCTCTCACTGGCACAGACACATTTCATTTCAGCAAAGTACTTAACAACTTTAACCACCTGAACTCTCCCACTGGAGCCACAGAGATGACTCATGAACTAAAGTTAGGCCCCTGCTTGCATATCTTGCTGACTGTGGGCTTCTGCAGCATCTACTGCCAGATGTTTGGGAGAGGAAATGAAAGAAACTCTGTAGTGGACAGTTAAGGGAGTAATTTACTATCAGAGGAAACTTTGTATTCCTTCCAAATACCTGAAATGTGATCTGACATAACTGTAGATATTTTGGTAGTCCAGACATAGGTTTAAATCATTTTTAGTCCAACTCAGGTCTTGATCTTTTATGATTATTCCCTTGGTTTCTTCTTTGATGATCCAGACTGTCTACACTGGGCTTTATCAACTTTAGGCTTTTGTCCTAATTGTTGTATGCATTAATATTCACAATGCACTTATAATTAAATGCAAAATTGTTGAGTAAGGACATATAATAACAGAAAGAAAAGTGGATGTAACCCTTCATTGTAGAAAGTCTAGAGTAAAAGACATGTGGGTTTCCAGTACACTTTTACTTTTGCAATCTACATACTGTTTTTCTTTTCTTTCCTTTCCAATGTAATAATCTTTCATTTGGATTGCCTTTCAGTATCTCCTTAAGGGAATACCACACAAGCTCTGCACAAATAGCATAGTGTTGGGATAGTGTTAACAGGAGACTTCAGACTGAAAATCTCACAACAATTTTCTATGCCATAAGTGGCACCCATTACAATAAGGTCTTTCATTCAGATTACACAACCCTGCACAATACCCCTCACTGGTCAGCTAACACTGTCAGAGCCCAGTTGTAAATGCAACCCTTCCCACAGATCAACACACAAGCAGGATACCTCTGATGTATTCTCTATAGGATGAAGGAGACAATTGTCGCTTGCTGGGACCTCGTGCCCTTTGTGGCAGCGCTGTTTGTTTGTCTAGTTCTGGGTTACATGGAGTTTTAGAGAGAACTATTGCAGACTTGTGGCAGGCTGACACTCTCAGAAAGTGAAAGGTTTATTAGGGGAATTTCCTTCTCCTTGAACACCCTTATGGGTGCAAGCTGGAGCACAGGAGGTTCCATGTGAACCTAAGGAAAACTTTTGCACTGAGGGTGACAAAACACTGGAACAGGCTTCCTAGAGAGGTTGTGGAGTCTCCTTCTCTGGAGACATTCAAAACCCACCTGGACACGTGTGATCTGCTCTAGGTGATCCTGCCCTGGCAGTAGGGTTGGACTAGATGATCTTTCAAGGTCCTTTCCAAGCCCTAATGTTCTATGATTCTGTGAACACAGCTTTCTCTGAGGCATGACACTTTGTTTCTTCTTGGTGCCATCTATAAGGGTTTTAATTCCCCATGTAACAGTGATAAAATAAAACTCAGCATCTCCTGTCTTTGTAACCAGTGTGGACTTAGTCCAATGTCTCCTGAAATCACCTTGGACTGGTTGTACCTATGTCACCATCTCAGATCTTAGGTGAGTTACTTCCACTGGGCCAAATAGTCAAAGCTGCTGTTCCATTTGCTGGTAATTTCTGCAGACAGGTCAAGCACTGACTGGGTCTAACACTCACTTCAAAAGCAGACAGCTCCAGCAAAGGCCTCAGCCAACCCAGAAGGGGCTATTGCATGTCCAGGGGATTTTCTGCAGGGGAATAGAGGCCTGTAAACACCAGCTTCATTTTGAAAAGCACTGCAGAAATAGTACCCTCAAAATATGACTAACTGCTTTAAATTCCTTCTGTATGATTTCTGCCTTTCCGTGACATCTATGGGAACTCTTCCAGGAATTGCCCTTGTCCTACAGTTTCACCCTTCACATTAAACTCCAGCAAAGCCCAGTCTCCAGATTAACTCAGAATATGGAACAGCACTGATTTCTATTCTGAAACAGCCAAAAAAGGTATTGTGAATATGTACCTTATTCTCAACCTTACTTGCATCTTATATGACAGCTAATTTAGTTATGTTATATGCTATATGGCAGACCTCTCTTATTTGCTGACATTAGAAGGGAAACAAAGGCTTGTTGTTTCTCTGAAATAGTAAGGTTACTCTTAGTTTCTATCCAGAAAAGCCCTCCCCACCATTTATTCTGTCCAGAGAAAGTTCACAGATGGCAGAGGATGAAACACTGACTGATACTTCAGAAAGCTCCTCCACTGCTGTTGGAGCAGAGGAGTCATGAAGAGAATAGCTGCAGTTCTTCAGTCCTTCTAGGTAGCCCTAACTAGTCCATAGGGTGTATCTTTCTTGTTGTTGTTGTTGTTGTTACTCAGCTTGCAGTCTTCTTAGATGACTACACAATATGCACAGCCACCATCAGTGTTGCTCTGTACTGTCTGGAACATAGTTGAGAACAAAAGTGAAATCCTCAGCTGGGCAAATGCTGTTTTCTTCTGGTGGAGAGGAAGGGTTTTGTAGTAGGTAGTTCATCTCTTTCATGGCTTTTGAGATAGGTTTGAGCAAGGAGTCATCCCTTCAGGGAATTCTCACTTCACTCCGGGCAGCTGCTGTCAAGCCCTGCAGCTCTTGCAGAGCGGCTTCTCAGCCTGGGTGGGCAGGGTGGCTGCTGATGCTACCAAGCTATCAGTCTCCTTGGAGCTTTGCAGCCTGGGCTCACACTCCTAGGCAGATGGGTCAATAATATTGAGAACTTCATAATAAGGAAGACCTAGGGTCATCAATATACACCAATATGAAACTGTTTAGGGGCACATGACCTTTTCACAGAATCATAGAATCAACCAGGTTGGAAAAGATCTCACAGATCATCAAGTCCAACCTATTACCTAACACCACCTGATGACTAAACCATGGCTCCAAGTGCCACATCCAATCTTTTTTTTTTAACACCTCCAGGGACAGTGATTCTACCACCTCCCTGGACAGCACATTCCAACGGCAAATTACTCTTTCTGTGAAGAACTTTCTCCTCACCTCAAGCCTAAACTTCCCCTGGCGCAGCTTGAGGCTGTGTCCTCTTGTTCTGTCACTGTCTGCCTACCTTCCAGTCTACTAAAATGCCTGTGACATGCAGAACCACCACTGGTGTGCTGGATTGGCAACCTCTCATCCTGCTGTGAATCAAGAAGGAAAGGGAAAGGACACAAAATCTTCTTGCCTCCTTGTGCAAAGAGCAGCTGCAGTCCAGCTCCTGACACTTAGGATTGGCTCCCTGTCTCTCCCCTCACAAGGTCTTGACCATTAAGGTTTAGTATGTAAGGTTTGCAGGAGACTTCTTACTCTGACCTGTCTTACTGCTTGGTAAGAAGCAAGAATGCCTTCATGCATAAAAGCTGCAGCTTTCTAAATAATGTTACAGTTTCTATTCTGGATTACATCCTAAACCTTGTTTGGAGATGGGACCAGAGCAGCCACTGCCCCTGTACCAGGTCCTGATGCTATCTGGGTCCTTGGCATAGAGGTCTTAAGGCACTTTCCCAGCCCTGGGAGGTCCTGTACCAGAGGAGTTGTTGGTATCATTTCAGAGAGACCTCCCCTTTATGACAAACTCAGCTAAAGAGAAAAAAGAGCTTTGTCCCTCCAGGGAGTTTAATTAACATTTGCATGCTGTGGTTTGACCAACAATATTGAAACGTTTCAAGTGGCTCCTCACCTGTAAGGAGGATTGGAAGAGTGATGTATGGAGTCTGGGTTGCAGTGAGCCCCTTTGGTCCTGCTCAGTCATCTTTTAAAAAGCAAAAGTTGATTCTGGGTTTGGATGGGGAATATTTGACTTGCTGGTAGGCTTAACCACAGGAGCCTCCCAGCTCCCAGGTTCCATGCTGTAGGCATTGGATATATGACTTTGTCACTTTTTTCAGGCTCACTCTGTTGTATTTTTTTAGTATTACTATGCACATTCATAGGTGAATTGATTCACCTTCTGAGAGGGAAATTAGCTTTTCTAAAGGCATGGATGCATATAACAAATTAAACAGGTATAGTAAAAATAGCAACAGCAAAAGAGCTCTTACCCAAGTAAAGAGACTACACTACAAACTGGCTTTATTGAAAAAGCATCTTGTAATGCTCACTTAATTCTTGCAAACAATGCATCTTGTTAAATGTGGACTGCAAACATTACACACAACACTTTGGTTCAGGAATCTGCTGGCTGATTTTCTGAATCACTGTTTTTAATATAGGGGCTGTGGGTGTCTAAAATAATTCTGAAGAGGCATCTCATTCAGTTGCCTCAACTTACTTTACCAGTTTCTCCTGTTTCTTCTTTTTTTCTGAATGCTGAGCATTTTGAGAGTACAGACTGAGCAAAACATATTCTATACAGATCATTATAGTCTGCAGCTCCGTGACTTCCCAAGAGGTTATTATATCTCAAGCAGTGAGAAACAACTCTCACTGAGTAAGGAATTACACCATTGTGAAGTATTATTCAAGCAATTAGAAATCATACTGTGTACAAAATACCACATCTCTAGGCAGCAATTTCGAGTGCTGTATCATGCCTGCTTAAGTGTGTGGCTACAGTAAAAGAAGTACTATGTTAACAATACAATCATTTTTAAACCAACAGCCTAAGGGCTTCAGAAAGACAACAATCCATTGTAACTGCAATGTGTTTTTCTGTTGGCTTTAGGCATCTCAGTTACCCATTCCAGAATCTCCTGGATTCTTAATGTCCCAGCCATCCGCAAACTCTCCACCAGGTCAAAGAGTATGAGGTCTATTTCTCTGAAACCGGTCACAGCAATATTTGATAGACATGGAGAAGTCCATGAGAAGCAGGAGGCAACATGCACTTTCATCCACAGCACTCTTGACTCTGCTCCAACATGCCCCAAAACCCTGCTTTGCATTTTTCTTGGCCAGTACAACAGACAGCTAAGCAGAGCATTTCTGAATATTTCCTTCTGAAGGCCTGCAGTCAGCCTTTTTCTTTAGAAAATGAGGTCGTATCAAGGTAGTAACCTGAAGCATTGTAGAAAACTCAGCTTTGCAAATTTTATAGACATGGGTTGAGGGTGCTGAAGCTTAACAATTACCCAACTCTTAGGGTGGATCTTGTTTACAGGCAGAAGAAGAAATAAACTAATTTCTTTTTAAAGTCAGTTAGGATGCTTTCATTGTTATAAGCTTCATTCAATAAACTCCCAGGCACACTAGAGTGATATTAATGAAAATGTGTCACAACATGCTGGTGAGGTATGGAGGTGCAAAAGCCTGGTTAACACCTATCTAAAATTCACATGGTCAGAAACAGATATGACTGCAGGAAGAGGCGCTCCTATCTTGATTGATTCTGGGACGTGGCTGCTCAACAAGAAAATGTTTTCTCTAAAGCAGCAGGAAATCCATGATGCAGTACTGGTCCAGAGTTTGAAATCCACACTCAGCTGTGTGGAAGAGGGCACGTGCATGTTCTAAACCATTTTAAGACCCAGAGAGCTGCCCAGTTTTACCTCAGTGTTTCCTCACAGTAGAGGAGTGAGGATATGACTCTTGCACTCATCACTTTGTAACTCCATTCATCTGGCAGATAGCAAATCACCAAACTCTGAGGCTGGTACAACCTGCCCCGTGACTGCTGTGTCTCATGTCTCTGGGGAGGTACAAAACACTCTATGAGTTAAGCCTTGGTGATACTTCTCCACAGCCTTGCCCTTCAGATATTACTGAGGAACTTCTTGCCATACACTGAAACATCCAGGCACAGTGAGAGTCTCGGGAGTACCTGTGACAGGTGGATGGCTATAGGATCCAGTGATGAGACACTGGAACAGGTTGCCCAAAGAGGTGGTAGAAGCCCCATCCCTGGAGGTTTTTAAGGCCAGGCTGGATGTGGCTCTGGGCAACCTGATCTAGTGCAAGAAGTCCCTGCCCATGGTAGGGGGGTTAGAATTAGATGATCCTTGAGGTGCCTTCCAACCCTAACAATTCTACAGTTCTATGAGGGGCACAGAGCAGAGAGCAGCAGACCCATCTGGGACAGGAATCTCAAAAGTTTTTGGCATCAGTGTAAGTCACACTCATGACACTGGGCCTCCTCACTATAAAAGCACCCATAAAAGCCCCAGTGTTGGGGGGGAAGGAGGCAGTGTGAGAGAGGTAGGAAAGCACAAACATTCCTGTACATAATGGCTACATTTCATAAGGTTTTCTGTTACCATGGCAATGAGCATGGTATAAATACCTAGGCAGATCTCCCTTGTGGCAGTGCATTCTGCTGCTCCTATGCTGCAGGGCCAGTCTGTGTGCAGACATTTTGATGGCCTTCTTCAAACGCTCTACAGTAAATTATTACATTCAAGGTCAAGCCAGTACTCCAGCAGGTAGAAGTGCTCTTTCAGTTTCATTCACCACAACTTATTTTCTGGCTCCTCCAAAAAAGCAAATATTAAAACCAAAACCAAAACAAAAGAAACAAAAAAAAACCCCACAAACCCAAAACATAAAGATGAAGGATTACATCTTTATTCATTTGTATTCAGGCTAAATAATCAATAGGAAGAGCTACATTCTGGTTGCTTTAGCTATACTTGAAGTCAGACTCAGCAGAAGCATCTCCAATAACAATTGAGTGCAATCAAAACTGCTTATGCTGTTGAACTCTGAGTTGTAAAAGAGTTTTAACAGGTCCAGGTTAGCCAGTCACAGAGAAGCACAGCCTCAAGCTATGTGCAATAATGAAAAACAAAATTTTTGCCTGTTTCATAACACAGAAACCCTTCAATTGATTTTTCCAGGATGTGTGCAGTCTTGCATGAGATGCAGAAAAAAAAACATAAGTACATTTTGTTTTAAAATATCAAGCATGATAGGATCTAAACATCTTATTTTAAAAGGCTCACTGCCTCCTTATTAGTTTGGCAGGTATGGTAATGGCAGTGACCAGATTTGCCTGGACATCTCTTTTCCATTCACCCCCTGCTTTTTGAATGCACAACTGAAAAGCGGAAAATGAAACAGCAGAAAGATGCATCTGTCCCCTTTTATTGTATCTGTGCAGCAAGACAAACTGCTTCAGACAGGGAAAAACAATGTCTTCACTTTGAAATGAGGTTTGTTCTTACACTGAAGGAGCTAGTTCAGACACAAACCCAAGCCAGGACAAGAGAGTTGGTATTTTCCACATAAATTAACTGGGCAAGTCACGTGTGGAAATCCTACACAGGTTAACCCAACCTGTAGTGTGGAAAACACAATAAAAATGTCAAGGTGCCTGATTTTATCTTATGATAGTTAACAGAAGATGAAGATGAAATGGGAATGACAGAAATGTGCCTTGAAAGAAATCCATACTAGGATGGATCTCTTCCTGTACTCTCCCAGTCCCTGGTAACAAGCGCATGATATGGAAACAGATAGGGCTGGGAGCAGGAGGCGAGTCATGGAAAAGCCATGGGATGAAAGAACCCTTCCTGCTACCAACACTGCGTCACTTCTGACAAGTTGAAATTTTCCAGAGCAGCACTTATTCTCCCTTCAGCTTCTGAATGATACAGGGATGAGGTCAGTGCAGCCCAAATGTGAGGGGGAAGGAAAAAAAAAAAAGGCAAATGCCCTTCTTTGCCTATTCGGGAAGAGTTTGCAGGTGATATCATGACGAGTAATATTTTATTAACTCCAACTCCTCAGTCCTCCTAAAATGGGTCTGAGCTTCTTCCTCCAGGAGAAAAAAAAATAAGAGAGAAAAAAAAATAGAAAAAGAAAAGTAATTTCTTTCATCTCTTCATTCTAAGGCAAACAATTAAAAGTGACATGGCAGAGTAAGAGAGAGCACCAAATGACTTCGGAAGTGAAAAGCCTGTGTCAGCAGTGAGTGAGAGCTAGTCAAGATGCATGTTTATCACCCTAAGCATATTTGAGACACAGTTCTGATAGAATTATACTGTAGGCACATGCTAAAACTGAGTAACAGCTTGCACAACTCTTCACACTAAATAATGTCCTTATCCTGCAGAACTTTTAAATTGAAAATTCATCCAAGTACTGAGAAACTGAATTGACCTTTCCTTGGACACAGGTGAAGTGATTCTTACAGAAGGGAGGGAAGGGAACATTGCAAGAGTCACTTCTGTTTGCTATATGACAAGTTCCTTCTCCTTATTGGTTGCTTTATCAACTTTACATCTGCTGCCCTTTCACCATGCAGAGCATGTGATCCACAGTATGTGGCTTATAATTGCTTCTTAAAGGTGAAATAGATTATGAAGGCTATTCAGTGGAGTCATACCACTTGAAAAAAAGGAACAGAAAATACCTACTGGTGCTGCCAAAACACTTGTCAGTCATTGGCTTGATTCTGATCTGAGATCTATCATCTCAGCTGAAGCCAACAGAGATGCAAAAATGCATGAAAAAAGTGTTTTCCTGATCACCTCATTCTTACAGGCATTAACCATTGCTAATAATGAGTATCTCACTGAGTAAGACCTTAAGTCTACCTAGCCCATCACCCCTTTCTACAACAATGGTCAAACTTGGATGCTTGGAAAAGTTTAGAAAAAGAGGGCTAGCATAGTCCCAACATTTTCCTCTATGGACTCTAGCAGTCTATAGCTTAAGCATTTGCCTGTTCTTATACTCCTGGGAAAGATTTCCCATACCCTGAGGATATTCTTTTTACGGGGACAAGTATCTGCCTGCAAACTACAAGGACTACAGTTGCTCATTGCTTTGGCCCTGAAAGCAAAACACCCTTTCACTTGTTCTGAAGATCACAGCTTTTTCCAAAGAAGGTGAACCCTGCTCTGTTAGCTCTAAATGTTTAAGGAGTGCTCCTAAGAGACTTGGCTTGTGTGGGGCCTTTCCCTAGCTGTTTGGCTAATGGCAGAAAAAGGGTTGTCCCAAAGAGCTGACTGCTGCTTTCATGAATGGAGCATGGACATGTACACATGCTGATAATAGCTCCACCGTCCCAGATGACGCTTGTCAAATTTGGGCATAGCACACCAGAGCGAAACAAAGTTTGTTTGCAAACTGGGATATGCCAATGAAAAAAACCCACATACAAACAAAAAAACCCACAGCCAAAACAAGCAAACAAACAAACCCAAACAAACAACACTTTAGAAACCATCTAAAAACCATGCTACACTTCAGCAAGCATTACAATTTAAAATGTGCACATTTGGTGAATCACAAATAAAAAATACTTGGAAAGAGCTGAAGATGTTTTTAACATTTCCCTTCCACGCAAGCATAATGTTCATTGTGTCTCTGATGTGCCAGTATTAGTTACACACAGAGAATTTCCCTAAGAAGCATTTTTTAACTCTCAAGCCAAAACAGATACACCAAGGTGAACATCTTTTGAGGTAAGAACACTGCCACGTCCCTAAGAGTGTCACTGCTGTCTTTTGGTGATACATTCTGTAAACAGACAGAAGGCTTTCTTCCACAAAGCCTTCCCAATAACTTTGGGAAGGTGCAGGCAGGATAGCCTCTGATGTCACATATTCTGATGTGCCAATATCAAGAGTATAAACCCCAGATATGTACCTGTGTGAGCTTGGAAGGCAAAGTTACCTTTCTAAGGCTTCCGCATGTCTACCAGAAACAGAACATGGAGCCCTGGACAATTTTACAAACATCAAGAGAAGGAAACAAATTCAAGTCTTTCCTTTTTCTTCATTTGATTTCAGGATTATGAGTGAGTTGGGCATGCCTTGCCATGGTCTTTACAGTATCACAGTGTCGTAGTATCAGTCAGGGTTGGAAGGGACCACAAGGATCATCTAGTTCCAACCCCCCTGCATGGGCAGGGACACCCCACACTAGATCAGGCTGGCCAGAGCCTTGTCCAGCCTGGTCTTAAACACCTCCCTGGACAACCCATTCCAGGGCTTCACCACTCTCATGGGGAAGATTGATCATCCTCGTAGCCCTTCTCTGGACATGTTCCAGCACATCCATATCCCTCTTGTAATAGGGGCTCCAGATCTGGATGCAGTACTCTAGGTGGGGTCTCACCAGAGCTGAGTAGAGGGGGAGAATCACCTCCCTTGACCTGCTGGCCACACTTCTCTTGATGCAGCCCAGGATCTGATTGGCTGTCCGGGCTGCAAGTGCACACTGAGAGCTCCTGTTGAGCTTCTCGTCCACCAGCACCCCCAAGTCTCTCTCCTCAGGGCTGCTTTCCAGCCAGTCACTGCCCAGTGAGTAAAGGCATTTTCTCATCTGCTATTATCACCAAGAGGTGATATTCATGGTAGTGCTCTGCATTCAGCTGGCACCTTTGACAGCATTCTTGCCTGCATTCTGTCTACCAGCACTTGGAAGTGGCCTGTAACCTCAGAATAAAGGGATTACTCTAAAGTGCCTGTCCATGCTGCTGCCCAACAGCTAGCTGCTCGATTGAGTCTGGCCTGTAGGAAGGTTGTAGTAGCCTAAGAGAGTGCTCCTGCAGGTAGATAAGCACATTCAGAATATGAGGTTTTGATGATTTGGGGGGGAAAGCCAGGACACCCAGCAAAGAATCTACAGCAAACTAGGACTATACCTATGGGGATTAATGCAGGAAATATTTTTCCTAATGTCAGAGGAGATTCTGAAATGCACAGAGGGGGAGGAAATATTTTTGCACTATTATAAACCCTAAAAAAAAAAAAATTAGCAATGATCCTTTTGCAATAGGAGCTATAAAAATATATTCCACAATCCAGGGAAAATTGCTGTGGTTCTCTGCTTACTGTACTGTTACATCCCTTGATGTTAACTATAAAGGAAGCAGTGTATGTACACATATAAGTGTGTGTGACAGCACTTAGGAGGATAAAAATGGAGCTTCTTTCTTTCTGACTGCCTTTCAATTAATGAAAAATGAAAATTCAAAGCCTTGCTGTGTGATTCTGATCTCCACATTTCGTATCTGGGATTGATTCTGCAAGCCTGCTGTGTGTGGATCTCCCTCCATATCTCTGCCAGAGCTGCAGGCACTGGGAGTGCAGCATCCAGCCCCAGGTGCTGCTGTGATCCTGCTTCCTGGGGATATCATCTCATGATAGCTAGGAGGGACAATAAAACAAAAATCCAATAGGGCACCTGAGAAATTGGCTTATAGAGTTAAAATTTGGAACAGATTACAGCAATGCCTGACTACCTAACTATTGCATTTGCTAAATATTTAAGCAGATAATGCAAATAATTGCAGCTAAAACCAATTCTTTCTGAGACAAGAATACAGAGTGACAGGACAGGCTAGTGTTTGGCTTATGCTAGGCATATTAAATGAATCTTAGCCAGTGTTGATAAGTCTGTCAATCCACAAGGGGGGGGCGGGGGGGGGGGTGGGGAGAATAAAATCCTTAAAGGAAATAAGCTTACCAGGAAAAGAGAAAATCTGTATTCAGGATGGTGCTCTGGGTACTGGATTGCAGCACTGATGCAGAGAGTGGAGGTGAAAGGGAGAAGCACACACTCTTCCATATTGCTGTCCTGATGATCAAGCACAGTAGCTGAGGCAGTGTGAATTATTTAACTTCAAGTAGGTGCGTAGATAACAATTAAATGTTATCTCTGATTCTTTTGAGCTTTTAAAATTCTCTTGGCTTGTGGGTTTTGTCTGGTTGGTTGCTGGGGTTTTTTTAGATTTAAGAACTGAGAAACACACAAGAAATCTGACAACGATATACCTGGAAAAAAAAAGAGCAGAGCAGCTACCTCTGTTGTTTCCTATGGACGCTGTATTCAACACAGTGACATGAACACAATCCTTGCCTGAAGGAGTGGAAGACACTGACAGGGTGGTGTGCTAACTCCACTTCTTTTGTTCTAGATGAATAAGGGAGCATTTTAAACAGAATTCAAGTGCAGTTCTGGTTGAGAAGTCACATGTCTGAGTTAGCTCCATGTGCTGCCAGACTTAATAACCCCTGCTGAGAGGCAGGGCCACGCTCGCATGACTGTACAGGCTTCTGGACTGGAGCTAGACAGCAAATCTTATTTTCAAAGTTGCTAAGGGCCATTCAAAAAGAAATATTTAGACATCTACACTTAGAAATGCACACTTGATAGGCTTATAAAAGTGCTTATGCAGTTAGGCACCTGTGAACCTGAAGTAATTAAATCCATCTAGAAAGCCCAATAAGCATCATGTTTGGTCTTACACCTAAATATTCTACAAGATCCAGCCCACTGACTGTCGATGAGGCCTTAAGTACCTGTATGGCTCAGTTCTCTCAGGAAATGGCATGGAGGCCTGTGTCATGCAAATACTTCCACTATTTCTGTTGTTTTCAGCCAAGTGAAAAAGAGGTCAAATCAAAGATTACACATACAATCTCTAAGAAGGCAGCAGCTTTACTGCTGTCCATATCAGCCTGTATCTCTTCCTCTTCCATTGCCTCAAGACATTATGCTGTGAGCGTGAAAAGAATATGACCAGAACAGAAAGGTGTTGGCACATCTAGGGCAGCAAGGAGTACACCTTCTGCATCAGAATGTTTTGTAGACCTATAGAATGCTTTAGGTTGGAAGTGACCTTTAAAGGTTATCTTGTTCAGCCCCCCTGTAGTGATCAGGGTCACAGAATCACAGAACATTAGATGTTGGAAGGGACCTCCACAGATCATCACGTCCAACCCCCCCTGTCAAAGCAGGATCACTTAGGGTAGTCCACACAGGAATGCATCCAGGTGGGTTTTGAAAGTCTCCAACTAGGTCGTCCTCATCTAGATCAGGTTGCTCAGAGCCTAACCTGTTTCAGTGTTTTACCACCCTCACTGCAAAAATCCGTTCTTCCTTTTGTCTAATCACAATCTCCTGTCTTCTAGTTTAAAACCATCACACCTTGTCCTGTCGCAACAGGCCTTGCTTCTTACAGGCCCACTTCAAGTACTGCAAGGTCACCAAGGTCACCAATGTCCCTGTACAGCCTTCTCTTCTCCAGACTGAACTACCCCAACTCTCTCAGTGTGTTGTTGTAGGAGATGTGCTCCAGCCCTCAGAGCAGTTTTGTGGCCCTCCTCTGGACCTGCTGCAACAGCTTAATGTCCTTCTTGTGCTGTGAATTCCAGGCCTGGACACAGTACTCCATGTGAAGTCTCACTAGAGCAGAGTGGCAGAATCACCTCTCTCGGTCTGCTGGCCAGTCTTCTTTTGATGCAGCCCAGGAGGCAATTGGCCTTCTGGGCTGCAAGTGCACATTGTTGGCTCATGTCCAGCTTTTGGTCCACCAGTACCCCCATGTCCTTTTTTGTCAGGGCTGCTCTCTATCACATCCTCCCCCAGCCTGTATTGATACTGGGGACTGCCCCAACCCAGGTGCAGGACCTTGCACTTGGCCTTGTTGAACCTCATGAGGTTCACACAGGTCCACTTCTTGAGTTTGCCCAGGTCCCTCTGGATGACATCTTGTCCCTCTGGCACATTGACTGCACCACTCAGCTTGGTGTCATCTGCAAGCTTGCTGAGGGTGCTCTCAATCTCACTATGTCATTGCTGAAGATATTGAACAGCGCTGGTCACACTACAGACTCCTGAGGGAGACCCCAACCTACAGTCTCACAGCCCACAGTCACAGGTCCACAACCAGTTAGTAGGGCTGGCCATGCTGCTGCACAGCACTGGCACAAGATGTAATGTCATATGTAATGTGGCAGTGATGTTGATCCACTGGGTCCTATAGAAAGCAGCATTTTCTGCATGAATGGAGGGCAGTGTCCTTCAGCCCAGCAGGGATGTTCTGGAGGCCCTGGATTCACAATAATGACGTTTCTGATGCAGCTGCCCACATTTTCCTTTGAATTTTCTCCTCCTCCTTGCATTCACTTATGTTACCTTGGACTAACACACACATCTGCAACAAACTCTGGGCTCAGTCACTGGACTGGCTGTCAATAACAGTCAGATGACAGCCTGGCCTGCTTTGTATGTTGACAGCATCTCACAGCTGAATGAAGGGTTGATTAAGAGCAATCACTGTAGAGCAATCTGTAGAGACTGTTCTACCTGTGACTGATAGGCAGACTGTGCCCCTTTCTTACCATCTGAGGGATCAGCACTTGACCAGAGTTATACATTTACGAATTCCAAGCTTTATTACTGTAATTCCCTACTCCTGCATATACAATTGCCAAGTTGAAAGTGAAAATCAATTCAGAACATCACATCTTCTCAAAGGCACAGCCTGCAACCAACAATACCTCATCCTTTGTACCCTATTCTCTCCTCTGCTGCTACCCTGAGTACTGAAAGAAATTGAAAAATCCTATTTTCCTTCCCAGTGATAATCTACCCAGGGGCTGGCTTCACAGCATGTCATTTGGAGCTCCCACAACAGCTCCAATGGACAACTGTAAAGAGTAAGTTTGTGTCAGGGCAACAACTGGCTCTTTTTAGAAGTGAACAAGAATGAGCTATGCTTGTTTTGAACAGAAATCCAAGACAATATATTCAGCTCTATTCCTGCTATTTACCGTTTCTGAGGGATACTTAGACTGCTATGAAGAGTGCTATAGAGCCACATATTTAGAATAGGTGAGAGGAAATTGTATGCAGAGCCACAGAAATTATTTCTTTTGAGGAGAGACTGAGGGAGCTGGGGCTCTTTAGCTTGGAGAGGAGGAGACTAAGGGGTGACCTCATTCATGCTTATAAATATGTAAAGGGTGAGTCCCACGAGGATGGAGTCAGGCTCTTCTTGGTGATGCCCAGTGACAGTGGGTGGAAGTTGAGGCATAGGAAGTTCCATGAAAACATGAGGAAAAACTTTTTCACTGTGAGGGTGACAGAACACTGGAACAGGCTGCCCATGGGGGTTGTGGAGTCTCCCTCTCTGGAGATATTCAAGACCTGCCTGGATGCGTTCCTGTGTGATCTGCTCTAGGTGATCCTGCTCTGGCTGGATGATCTTTTGAGGTCCCTTCCCAACCCCTAACATTCTGTGATTCTGTGAAAATACACAGACAGGAAAACACATCTCCATGCATTCTTTAAAAAGCTGCTCAATTTACTAGGTACAATCATACACTCCTGCATTCTGGAAGTATCATACAAAGGTCTGGAGTCCTCCAGGGAAAAAAATTAAATGTAAAAAAAAAACAAAAAAAAGGACTGGTGCACTATGAGGGTTACTAAGTACTTAGCACAAACACCACTGATAATTAAACCACTTCCCCCCCCCCCCCCCCATATTTATCAATTCAGCAACTCAAATATCTTTCTGCAACCAGGTGAACTCCAGCTGGTACAGGCCACATCCTGAAGGGCAAAGCTGTCAGCACAGGAGGCTCTATGACACAGTGCAATGGGCACATTTCATCTCAGTGGCAAGATGCAGCAAATCCCAAGGGAGCATTGCACTGTGGACTTCACCTCATACTCTCATACAGAAAATGTCACAGAGTTTGGTGGCATGGCAAGGGGCCAGCGGTTCAGCAATTTGAGTAACATAATGGCTAGTGTCTTCCACGGCAAAAAAGTTGTACCTGAGAGGTTACAACCAATCCTGAGTCTCAAATTACACTTTCAGCCTTGCTCATGCAAGAGGGAAGTTTCTCGGATGTTGCATTATCTGAAAGCCAGAAACTTAGTCGAGCAGGCCTCTGAGGAGCCATTGATTATTTTAAAAAGCTTCATGAAAGGTAATTATGAAAAGATGTGTTACAGGGGGGAAATCCTAAGAAATCTATAACAAAACAAAACAAAAAAAGGCCTGAAAATCACAGGTCTAGACTGCTGCCCTCTTCTTCCTTTCTTCAAGCCTCTACTGGCAAGGTATGGAAATGCTTTCAATTCTCTCCTAAAAAGACAGAAAATGAAGGCATTCAGCACCCTGCACAATCAGATGCTTGATGTCCTTCCCCTCCCTGCAGCTCTGCCACCGATAACAAATGAACCGATAGCTCCTGCTGCTCCCACCAGCCTGGTCCTCTGTGTCATCCACCTACACACACTCACAGGTTTATTCTCTCCTTCATAATTTATTAATTCAATTTATTTATTTATGTAGGTCATTTTCAGTAGTAGTTTTACAAATAATGGCAGAAATGTAAAGAGCAAGAGAGAAACAAAGTTAAGGAGAGAGTTGGTCACGCACAGGCATGGCAGGGGAAACTGCCGACAAGATCTACTCAACATCAACACAAGGGAAAACTTCTTTACTGCAAGGAACAGGCTGTCAAAAGGTTGCAGAGTCTCTTTCTCTGGAGACTTTCAAGACCCATCTGGATGCATTCCTGTGTGACCTGCCCTAGGTGATGCTGTTTTGGCAGGGTGCTTGGACTCTCATCTCCAGAGGTCCCTTCCAACCCCTAACATTCTGTGATTCTGTGATTTTCTCTTCAGTCAGAGCCTGAGCAAATTCCAAGTGGCATCAGCTTCACCAGCCTCTGCTCAACAGTGACTTCATACAGCAAATACACCTGGTGCTCATCCTTTACTCCATGGATTTACATGGTCTTTCTGATTATACTCGAGGTGTTTCAGAGATGTCTGAAGACTGCTTCCTCATTTAGAGATCATTACTTTGGTATTCCAGACACTTAGCAATTTAGTTATTGTGTACTAAAGCTTTACTTTTTGCAGTAAAGAACAGGCATATTTACATTGCTTAACCTATGCATTTAAATTAGATTACTTCCCTCTATTTTTCAGTCACCCTCTAAAGAAATTTTTTTTTTCTACAGTGATTCCCCAGGAACTCTAAGGAAAATTGCCTTCCTAAAGATGTAATTAGACAAGGTGAGATCAGCTCATCTTAAGGCTTTTTGTTGTTCCTTCATCTTGTGTTCTTGTTTCTCTTCCTTCCCCAAATTCCATCCATGCTTCCTCATGTTACTTTTGACACTCACCTGACCCCTTGCTGAGTTGATTCAGCTCACTGAACTGGCAGAAAATAAATCCAGAGAAATATAAAAAAGGGACAGTTTTCTGATGGGTTAATGAGCTGGATAAGCTCAGTGAATATGAAAGACAGCCCAAGGGTGAGTCAGGATCATGTAGGAGGGAGTAAGAGGAGGAAGGACTGACCCTTCTCATAGCAGAAAGTGATCAAAAGAGCTCAGTTTATCTCCACTAACAGTATCCCTTCTTGAGAATATAGATGCCCAGAAACAGAGGGAATTTATCCTCTCTTCTAGCTATGCAGTAATGAATTGCTATGCCGTTTTCTTTACCTTTTGTGCTCAGTTGGCATATTTTACCACAATCCATAGACTGAGGGTGTTAAAGAGACCTCTTTCACAAGCACAGCATTTTACAGCAAATACGTGAAATGTTGAGAAGTATTAACTATGACCTGGCCTGTTATGGAGTCTAGTAGAGGAGTGCCTAAGTAGAACAAAGAGCAGCATGGTTACCAAACTGTGAAAGTGATTCCTCTCTGAAATAAAACTTTGTCTGCTCCATCTTTCTGTATCTTCAGACCAAGACTGGACACTTTCTTCAAGAAACATTAGGTCAAAGGCAAGGTATACTTCATGGAACATGTTATGCTCTGTAACAGGGTTAGTTTGGCGAAACAGAAGGGTCTGTAGCATATCGTGAAGTTCAAAGGAAATAATCTTACACTCCAAAAATCTGTAAAGTACAGATTACAAAGGACAAAACCAAAGCAAAGCAAAACAAAAGACCAAAGCAAGACTTTGTTTGGGTAATGAGCATAACCAATTTCTGCTAGTTCTTTCAAAACAAAGGGGACGTCTCACTGTGCCCTTCATCTTGGACTAGTAGTTCATCCCTACTGATACCACCATCTTTCTTTGTGTAATAGAGGAGAGTTCCCTCTTTTTTGATTTGTGGAGATGAGTACCAAACCAGCAACTGCAGAAATTGCAGCTCCTCTCTGTTTGGAAGACTTTTTAATTTTCAATGTACATGCAGCATCTCAGCATTCTCCTGGGAATGTACTGGAAATGCCTTTGTCATTTATGCTTCTTCCGTGACAGTAACAAAGGATGTGCTCTGCCCCAACCTCTCATGCTCAGGCTATGATGAACGCACATGTAGAGTGCACACTCCAAAGGGTGCAACATTACATACCTTCAAAATGTAATTGCTATTCTGATGCCAAAATTTGTGGAAGACACTTTATTTTGGCAAGGCTCTCAGCCTCTCTTCATGGGTTAAGCAGAAATATATTCAGCTCAGAAATACATTCAGCTTTACATATTCAGAATGCACACAGAAAAATACAGTCTGAACTACAGGTATTAAAGCAGTAGGTGGCTGCCCTAGCAATAGATTCAATACAAAGCACTTTTTTGCAATACTCATTTAACCAGAGTCCTCCAGTGGTCTAATCAGCATCCCAGGTAGCTCTCATTCCCATCAGTCATGACAAGTTATGTATCACATTTCTCCTGCCTCAATTCAAAAACATTCTGGCTTTCTCTGGCATTCTAAAACGTCTTCATTTCTTTAATTTTCTCCTTTTTTTCCCCCGTGACTAACATTTTTTTTTCTGAGTCAAAATTTGTCACAGGAGTACTGTAAATAGTGAGCCTCTTTCAGTAGCAAGTTGGTTTCCTGTTCCTGCATCACACACTGAGACAATCCACATCTGTTCAGTGATGGACCCATTTTAAGAACAGTTATTTGTGGGTTGTAGAAGATTATCATTCATTGAGAGAAAGGATTCAGATGACTCTGAAATAATTAGGAGAGTAGGGAAGGCCTTCTGACATACTGAGATGCTGGAGTCAGATGAGAGAAATACCATTGGCAGGTTGATAGTTAGAAAATGAAATGGTGCTCTGAAGAGGCAGGCTGTTAAACTGACTATTGAATGATTTTTTTTCTGGGCTGTAAGACAGGCTTTCCTACTTTTTGGAGGCAAGAGGGGTGGCAGGGAAGGATGACAGCCCTTATCTTCAATGCTCTTTGCTACTTCTCCTGCACTTTCTGGATATTGTGATTTATGACCCTTATCACTGGAGAGATGAATGGCTCTGGTTAGGTTCAGCCCTCCCTGCTGCTATGTACTGCGTACACAAGACACACACCTCCACTACCCCCATCTGTGCATGTGCACAGAAGCTGAATTCACATCAGCTCCTTCAGGCATCAAGATTAGGTGCAGTTCAGAGCGTGTGAAGAAACCAAGTTCTCCCATACTCAGGCATGCACGCAAAACACTTACAACTGGTAAACACTTGCCATGTCATTCAGTTGTCCTTTTGCCTCCCTCTCCAAGAGGTGTGTGTACAATTTACCAGCATAAAAACAATTTACTCATGTAATGGAATATTACAAACAAAGCAGTGATATAATACAAACATAAGCTGTGAATCTTTTTAACAGACTAACCTGGGGGTAAAATGGAGAGCTCCATGAGAAGGCTCACACTCAGCACTCTCTGGAGTTTTCATGGTTTTCTTGTTGCATTTTAGACTGATAAATACCTCTTATGCATACAGATTTGCTGCCTTTTTCTTTCTGACTGTATCAACCACAATTAATCTAGAACTTCTTTGCATAGAGAAATGGGTCTGAGCTCCTATTCTACAGCACATATTCTGTTCTAGAGGACCACGTGGTCTCTTCACTTTTCAGCAATGCATTAAGATAACTGCAAAGGGACACTGTACGAAATTAAAGGATCTATGGAGGGGAAGATGCAGAATACTCATGTTTTAAGTATGTGTATTTCATTGCATATATTCACAAGTATATGTATGAAGTAAATGTATTTTATAGTCACTGATTTCCTAGAAGTTTTTCCATATATACAAACCCATTCCTAGGAAATGTTTTCTTTTTATCTACCTTCTAGCAAGATGAAGGAAGAGGAATTTGTTTTGATTTGCACTCCTTGTTTTCCTTCAGCAAATGTTCAGTAGGGCATTACTGTTCCATGTTCTAAATTCTTACATCCTGCTGTACTGTATTTTATGTACTGTAGGTCTGACTAGTGCTCTACCAGACACTAAAGAGCTTTTGTGTATGTTTCTGTAAGTAAGGCCATCATAGATTTAGGAATAAAAATAATCAGAAAGACCTCTGTAAGATTTTCCCTGCTGCAGAGCAGCCTTAACATAAACTACCTGATAACTCTAGTTTGTATGCTTGTGAAGAGAGCAGGTTTCCAAAGACCTGTCCCTGACAGCCCTGATTAGCTGATACATAACAGAGAGAAACCATGGTTTAGACGACTTTGTTTTCATTTGCAGCTCATTAGAGGCAGCCCAAAGCTAACTTTAGCCTCCTGGCTGGGTGATACTGGATCAAGATAAAACCAGTCACAGACAAAATAGGACTGTTTATGCTTGATGCAGCTGTACTCTCAGTTCCCACATGACCACAAAATAATAAGCCACCGGAAGGAAGATGAGCTATCTTCAAAAGCCTCAAAGCCCATCCCTTTCAGTTGCTGCAATCCAGTACTTGCAGAGACACTTGCAATACAAAACTGGTCAAGGGACACTGCCCTTTGGCAAAAAGGCCTAAATCTAGGAAGGTGACCTTAACCTCCCAAAGTGTCAGTCTGTGAGAGGTTCAACTAGAGCAGGTCCAGAGAGGTGATTCTACCACTCTGCTTTGGTGAGACCTCACCTGGAGTACTGTGTACAGGTCTGGAGCCCTCAGTATAGGAAGGACATGGACCTGATGGAGCGGGTCCAGAGGAGGGCCAAGAAAATGGTCAGGGGGTTGGAGCACCTCTGCCACAAGGACAGGATGAGGGAGCTGGGGTTGTTCAGCCTAGAGAAGAGGAGGCTCCAGGGAGACCTAATAATGACCTTCCAGGACCTGAAGGTGGCCTACAAGAAGGATGGAGAGAGACTGTTTACAAGGGCTTGTGGTGACAGGACAAGGGGCAATGGCTTCAAAACAGAAAAGGGCAGATTTAGATTGCATATCAGAAAGAAGTTCTTCACTGTGAGGGTGGTGGCACACTGGAACAGGCTGCCCAGGGAGGTGGTTGAGGCCCCTCCCCTGGAGATATTCAAGGTGAGGCTCAACGAGGCCCTGAGCAGCCTGAGCTAGTTGGGGATGTCCCTGATGACTGAGAGAAGGTCAGACAGGATGACCTTTGGAGGTCCCTTCTGACCTTGACCATTCTATGATTCTAAACTCTCCTCTCACTGCAGAGGATCAGATCCATGGGATGAATGCAGACCTTTACCAGTTTTACCCATACTATAACTCTTCAGCCAAATCAAGGCCACAGCAGGAGGGGGAGAGGGAAGAGGGTGGATGTTTAAATAATTCCATTTCTAAATTAATTTAGTTAAATCAGTATAACATTTGTGTGAGAGCAAGGCTTATTGTTGGAAAGCTAATCTAAAATAAAATGAGAAATAGAGTGGTGTCAACCATTATAAAGGAGACATGGACTCAAAGTCCTGCTGAATTGCAAGATAGCTTCTAAAAATACCAGAATGCAAGGATTAAGTACAAGTGACTTAATAAGGTGCTACACTGCATTCTGAAGGCTGCTTAAAATTATCTGTCAATGCACTTTTGCTTGCCCTAAATACTGCAGAAAGACACTTTTGGAGGGTTTTTCTGCATCTTTCAGTCTGTCTCTGAGCTGTCATACTGCTAAAAGTCTGGCTCTGTAGGCACTAGAGGGAGAGAGATAGCTTCACTACTGCTCTTCTTTCCAACCATGCTCTCAAGCCTGAAGGAATCAATTCTAGTAAGTGACGTATGGAGGTGAAACTCACTCATTTCCCCATATGATTTATTTCATGTGTGCTACAGGGCCATCATAGAGTGCAGTTTTCTGTTCAGAGGGCATTTCCACAAGAAATGCCCATCTTCAGGATCAGATCATTTTCTAAATAATAAACAAGCAAAAGACAGAAGGGGCTACAGCTCCCAGGCTGCACCTCAATTTAAAGCATTGCTTGGATTTACTGAGTTCCTACTGCATTTTGCAGACTCACAGAGCACTGTAGCATGCTAGAGGTTGTCAATTGCTTTCACGATCAGTGGGGCAGGGAACCCTTTCTTCCAAGCTAAAATGGAAGTTGCATGAATTGTGAACCACATGCAGACCTCAGGACATGGTCTGGGCCCCATAAAAATCTCTAAACAAGTGCTCAGCCAGGGGCTGCCTAACCCCACACAAAGCACCGCATATGCCTCTGGTACAATAGGCTGTATTTAGTCAGGTGTGAGAAGCTTGTGTTTCCAGAACTAGGATCCTTGCACAGAGGTGATTCTACCATCAACCTACATTGTCTGATCTTCCAAATCTGGCACTGGCTGGAATTGCTGCCTGCACGCATGAATCTGTGGCATCTGAGAGCAATCTGCTCCTGTTACCCATAAGTAAAATATCCTATAACTCACCAGAGGACTAGTATTCCTGCGCTGCAACAGATGCAACATTCTGCCTTTTCACTGTACTTCCCCCTCACCCCCCCCCTCCAAAGTTTTTTAATGGACAGTGAGTAGTTGCTGGAGTTCACTTAGTCAACCAAGTCTGCAGTCATAGAGCTAAACATGCAATCAGCTCTTCAGTCCCCAAACCCATTCTGGCATCCCCTTTTGTCAAAGCTGACCTCTTCAAGCTTTGTGACAAAGGCAGCTGAGATGAGTTTCTTGTAACTGCCACACAAAGTGCTGGATTAGCCTTTCTGGAAGGAGAAAAAAATAATAATAAAAAGTTCCCATTCCAGAAACTGTGTAAGAAGGAAACTTCTTGGAGAACATGTTCATCCAGAAACTTCCTTCACATCCAAAGTCTGGGTGGAGAACGGCACCTCAGGCGTAATTCTAGGTGTCCTTCTGAAAGTGAGGGTCAGCATTTAAACATTATGACCACAGCTGCAGATCTACAAAGCATCTGCAATTAAGCATGTTCTGGTACCCACACTTGTCTGTAGAAGAGCGTGAGAGCTTGCACTGTCTGAACGTTTTAGCCAGCAGCAGTTAAACACAATCGAGCTGTCTACTTCTAAGTTTAGGACAGAACACTTCACAGCTGCAGTTCTTCTCCCACTGGGTATGACTAATCAGATCTACTTCCCTGATATTCTCTCCATCTCTTTAGATGTTTGCAGAGATAAATCCTCTGGGCCAAAAGTACATTCATGTTGAAATAAGTGTTCACTTCGTCTTTTTCCAGCATATGTGTATTTTCTAAAAGTCTGTGAGTAACACTTGTTAGGCAGGGAGAAACCACAGGTTATGGATGGCATTGTCAAGTTGTTCAAGTCAATGACTGAACAGTGCCATTCATCACTTCACTGCCACGTGCTAGATCAGGGGTTCTTTCTCCTTTGTTAGCTTTTCAAAGATGTGGGGTTCAGAAAGGATGTTACTGGTTTGCTCCTACTTCACAATTACTTATGAACAAAGGTGGGGGTTTTTTTAACCCATAGGAAAAAAAAATGCAGCTGGTAGAGCTGAAATAGTAAATTGAGTTGTAATTAACTTAAATTACAATAATAATGAAAATGCTCTCTTTTGAGGATAAGCAAGGCTTTTAGCTAGCTTTAGTTCCACTCTGACAAGAGACAAGCCAATTTAAAACTTACAGTCGATATCAACATGTTGGTAAGGAAGGCCAAAAAGAAGCTCAGACTAATAGGACTATGCTCAGCATTTGAAAAAAAAATGCCCCATTTCACATTATTTTAAGAAAGGGGACTTCTGTAAATTCAAATATAATCAAAGATTCCATTTTATGACTTGGAGAATGTTTCTTTTCTTAGGTTGTTCGCAGCGTATAATTAGAACTGCAGTGTGCTTTACTACAGGCTGCTGCACAAGATTCTCTGCCTCACAGTGGCACACTGTCTCACAAACCACGAGTGACTGACAGAAAACTTCCAGTCTGATGCTCTAAGTTTCCTACCATTAAAAGAAAAAACAGTTGCCAAGCTTAGTTCTATTAAAGGAGTAGATTGGGGGGGTGGGGGTGGAAAGAGAGATGTAAGTGACAATTCTAAAGCTTAGAGGTTGTTTGGGGGTTGTTTCCCTTTGTAGCCCTTTTCACAGACAGGAAAAAAGCAGAGCACTTGTGGAGCTACAACCTCCCTTCTTTCAATACACACATGTACACTGTGGTGGGTTGAAGTTTCCCTCCAACATTAACTTTGCCAGACTAACTCAGCTGGAAGCAAATGGAAGCTGAGCAGAGAATCCTCTACTGTGGGTACAATAGCCCTGCACAATAGGCAAGCCAGCGACTTCTGTCGTGAAGTACTGCACTGTGAACAAATAAGGTTATCACTAACAAAAGATACAGCCCATAAAATAGTTTCATAGGCCATAAACCAGTTTGTGATGAAAAGGCCATACATATTTGTTCAACTGGACTTTTATCATAACATCATAGAAGTGTTATGTTCATCCAAGGGCTACAATGGAAAAGTCTGAATACTTTTTGGCTGTTGGTGTGTGTTTGATGTGTAGTGATGTATGAGATCTCATTAGAACTTAAACACATATCTTAACTTTCATTGTCAAGCTTTTTTTGTTCATAACATCAGTTACTGCAATGCTGCATGTTATGTGTGGGAGCGCTCCCACACCATATCTGATTCTCTGATTATCTTCTGACAAGGATGAAAGAGAGCAAGCTGCTATTAGTCACAATTTATCTAGGCATTTGGATATAACATTGCTGAATGTCTCAACACTTTGTAACTCAAGTAATTCGACAAGAAATCTTTGCACTACATACAATAATAACAACAACAATAATATGCTTAAATGTGAGGTTCAGGAGATGCCTAGGTGATTAAACAGTTCTCTGATTAAAAAGCTGATGAAGAAATGGAATGATCAAGCTCTGAAACAGCCAGGAGGCTGTCTCGTATGTCTCATGATATGGTCTACCTCCCCTCCCACTTAACATTTGTCCCATGGCCCCAAAGAACAGTAAATGTTTAACTTCCCTGGAAATATAAAGTCATCTGCCGTGCTTCCCATTAGCTCTATAATGTTGTTAGCTCCACAGCTAAATATCAACAGGTTTAATCAACCAACAAACCCCTATTTGAAGTTAAGCTTCTAGGCTCAACATTATGGTAACAAAGAACCATAGAATTGTTAGGGTTGGAAGGGACATCAAGGATCATCTAGTTCCAACTCCCCCACCATGGGCAGGGACACCTCACAATAGATCAGGTTGCTCAGAGCCACATCCAGCCTGGCCTTAAAAACCTCCATCACCTCCCTGGGCAACCTGTTTCAGTGTCTCACCACACTCATGAGGAAGAACTTCTTCCTAACCTCCAATCTGAATCTACCCATTTCTAGTTTTGTTCAATTCCCCCTAGTCCTATCACTCCCTGACACCCTAAAAAGTCCCTCCCCAGCTTTCTTATTGGCTCCCTTCAGATACTGGAAGGCCACAATAAGGTCTCCTTGGAGCCTTCTCTTGTCCAAACTGAACAACCCCAATTCCCTCAGTCTGTCCTCACTGGAGAGGAGCTCCAGCCCTCTGATCATCCTCATGGCTCTTCTCTGGACATGTTCCAGCACATCCATATCCCTCTTGTAATAGGGGCTCCAGAACTGGACGCAGTACAGTGGGGTCTCACCAGAGCTGAGTAGAGGGGGAGAATCATCTCCCTCAACCTGCTGGCTATGCTTCTCTTGATGCAGCCCAGGATACAATTGACTTTCTGGGCTGCAAGTCCACACTGCTGGCTCATGTTGAGTTTATCCACCAGCAGCCCCAATCCCTTTTCTTCAGGGCTGCTCTCAAGCCAGTCACTGCTCAGTCTATATCAGTGATTGGGATTGCCCCAACCCAGATGCAGGACCTTCCACTTGGTCTTGTTGAACTTCATGACGCTGGCTTGGGCCCTGTCAGGGCCCCTCTGGATGGCAGCCCTTCCCTCCAGCATGTCTGCTGCACCACACAGCTTGGTACATTTCATGTACAGAGGGGTGCAATGACAACTGTAGCTCTTTCACAAGTGGGGAAGCTGAAACATGGAGAAGAAATGGCTTCCCTAGGAGTCACAAAGCACATTAACAATGATGTTGGAAGGGGCAGTCAATGTTCTGATTCCTCAGCACAGGGGAGCTCTGGCAGTAGCCTTTGGCTGGGAATGCCCAAGCCTTTCTTGAGCGCAAATATCACAGAATCACCCAGTATTAGAGGTTGGAAGTGACCTCAAAAGATCATCGAGTCCAACCCCACTACCAGAGCAGGATCACCCAGAGTATGTCACACAAGAACACATTCAGGCAGATTTTGAATGCCTCCAGAGAAAGAGGAAGACTAAGCAGTGCATCATGACAGCAGCACAGTCCTAATGTCGTAGACTACCGTGCTGCCCATGCAACCTGACAGACATCTATCACACAGCAAAGCATGTGATGCACACAGCAGGAACTGGCCAGGCTGATGTCTGGAGAAAGGCTGCAATGCTGGGCAGTTCCTTGGAGGTCCATCACCCCAGTTTCCCAGTGTGCCTACAAGATCCTCCTGCCAGGCACTTCCCCAGTTCCTCTGTGGCTCCAGGGCCTTGTTCCATGATGAGATGAGTCAGGTAGAGATGATCACCAAGATAAATCTATGGGATCAGGCAGGCCTGGCATATGATATATATGGGCATATAATATATGGGGTGCTGGGTGCTATGGTTTAGTTGTTTAGGTGGGTTGGATTGGTTGAGGGGTTGGATGCGATGATCTTGAAGGTCTCTTCCAACCTGGTTTATTCTATGTATAAGGTGGTTCAGCTGGATAGAGGTCCCAATGCTGTGCTACACGTGTGTGTGATGTGTTGCCTGTCTACGAGAAAGCCTGAGGAGAGAGCCAACTGCACGCAAGAGCCTCACCAGGCCTGTTACTGGCTTTACATGGCGTAAGATTGAAACCTGCTGAATTAAGAGAATGAACACAAATGAAAGTACAGTAGAAACCTGTATGTAAATAGCCTGAAAACCCCACATGAACATAGCCATCCCTCTCTGCCCCCCAAACAGGCACTGCCTACCTCTTAGCAATGAGCCAGAAGAAAGCAGAACACAAATCTCAAGGTTGATAAAATATCACTGCTTTTATAAAGTGCTCCACAGCAGATTCAGAAGTTTTGATAAAATAGCATAATCCCAGTAATTAGGCAGTATAGAAACAGATCAACTAGAGCTGATCAACTATAAGCAGCAAAAGAAAACATACCTACCAAATAAAATCAGATTATATGTTATGATGAATTATCCTTTTACCCTTGCAAGCTGCAGAGATCTGTAGCTCAAAATGAATCTCCCAGGGCATACAATTTAGTGACACGCACTACTGTATGAAAGAACACAATTTGGATTAAGCTTCAGCATGATTCATTGCTTCTGCTTGACTACTCTCCTGAAATGCACCATTGTATTGTACCTGCAATCTGTTTTGTTGTTTGGAGAATTGCATCTAGAGAGTGCTATTTATTCTGAAGTATTAATTTCAGACATTTTGTTATCTATGAAGACATTTCGTTATCTAACAAGTTTTCCTATATAACAACAGGCCTGACCTGCAGTCCACAATCAGATATCACAGAGTCACAGAACATTAGGAGTTGGAAGGGACCTTGAAAGATCATCTAGCCCAACCCTGCTGCCAGAGCAGGAACACCTAGAGTAGTCGCCCAGGAATGTGCCCAGGTGGGTTTGGAATGTCCCCTGAGAAGACAACTCCACAACCTCTCTGGGCAGCCCCTTCCAGTGTTTTGTCACCCTCACAGTGACAAAGTTTTTCTTTATGTTCATGTGGAACCTCCCATGCTCCAGCTTGCACCCATTGCCCCTACCATTGGACATCACTGAGAAGAGCCTGGCTCCACCCTCCGACACTTGCCCTTGACACATTTATGAACATTAATGAGATCACCTTTCAGTCTCCTCCAAGCTAAAGAGACCCAGCTTCATCAGCCTTTCCTCACAAGGGAGATGTTCCACTCCCTCAAATACCTAATTTTTCATCAGTGTACTTAAACAGTAAGAAATCAAGGATCTGTATGATTGCAGGACTCAACAGCCCCAATCAGAACTGAAGCTTCATCATTCTTTTTAATATCCTGAAAGATCCAACTCTGTTAATCACCCTCAGGGAGAAGGATACATCATACAGGGGCTATCATCTACCTTACAACAGTGCAATTCATCAGTCCACGTGAAAGCACTGTGCAGCAAGCCCTCTCTCCCCTACATGTCCTGTTACTCTT
This sequence comes from Dryobates pubescens, assembly GCF_014839835.1. Lineage (NCBI taxonomy): Eukaryota > Metazoa > Chordata > Aves > Piciformes > Picidae > Dryobates > Dryobates pubescens. The sequence continues at coordinate 14,618,006 of NC_071623.1, read as the reverse complement.
TCCAGTAAACCCACTGCCCCAGCTTTTTCCCTCCCTGCGTTTTGCCTTTGCAATCCCTGCCTTCTGAAACCTATTTCCAGTTCCCGCAAGCTGGAGTTTTGAGTTCAAACACCACTCATCCTTCTTAAAAGCAACTGTATCAACAGAGAGTGGTACCACTGCCAACCTCAGAAAGGCACCAAGAAGCATTAAACATATCTACACTTCATTTTACACAAGTATTACGTAGGCCAGTCACCTGATTTCTGAACAGCTTATTATCTGATCTTGCCAAGTCTCCCAGCAGCATGATTGTTGTGTGCACACAAGGATAAGCCTTGAGCTTCTGAAATTCCTCTGCAGCTGCTCCTCCTTTGAAAACACCATCAAGAGCTTCTTCCCTGTGCAGTCTCGTGAGAGAGACGTTCAGCAAGCACGATCCCTGCTGCAGATCTAATAAACCCCTCCTCTCCAGAGCTGGAAAAAGGCACCCAAGCTGAAGAAATATTACCCCTCTCCGGTAAGGCTGAAAAACTCACCAGGACCAGAGATTCCCCAAGCAAGAACGGCTCTAACAAGGACAAACTTAAACTGCATCCCAACAATTTCCCACCTGCCTTTTGATCAAAAAGGTCTGGGCCTGTGCTGCTGAAATCAATGAGAATTTTATTATGGAATAAATTAGAAGAGATGGGAAGAAGGGAAAAGAACAACAAAGAAAGCCTGCATGTCTAAGTCATAGTTCTCATACATAGCCTAATCACATCCCAGGGCACATAAGTCAGTGTTTCCTTCAACTGTGCAACTAGTTGGCCATAAAATAGGCACACTGCATTTATTCATGCATATAAAGTGGGGGGGAAATAAATACACTTGGAAAAATGCATCCTTGCAGTAAGGAGGCAAGAACTTAACATACACTTGGCAAATAACTCTTTTGTAACAAAACATGATCCAGATACTAGTTGTCATTCTAGCCTTTTCAGACTTTTATCAATAGCATAAAGTAGATATCTCTTTCACCCCCACTGAAAAAAAACAACCAACAACAAACAAAACCAATCAACCAAACCCCAAACACCACACCTCCTTTAAGATAAGCAAGAAAACAATGCAAACCTTATGTCTAAACACATTTCAGTGATTTTAGGACTACAAAACTCCCAAACATCAGCAGCCACCTCCCACCCTAAGACACCCAAGGTTCATCTCCCTACCAGTGAAGCAGCCCACAAAACTACAGGCCAGCAACGCTCTCCAGAAGCTCTTCCAACCCAGGTGAATTAGGTACTGCACTCCTCTACAGGTGATATGTCTTTGCTGCTTAGAGATGTGGCCCCAGCTAGCAGCTTGCACAGCAACACAGGAGCTGATTTGCCAGCCTGGAGTTAACCTTCTTCAACACACCATTTTATGCTCCACTATGGGAGAGCTTGGCTGCCAGCTCTTAGCTGGTATCTGGCTCATAACCTGGAGCAAGAAACACACTCCCTGTAGGCATGTAACTGACCATTCTTGTCACAAACATTTTTAATTATTATTAAATTGTCAATTACACACTTCACAGTTTGAAAAATGCTTCCTTCTAGTTTTCACTTTCCCATTTGAAACAGATGAGAGAGGTTTTTGAAATCTGGATTTAACAGAACCCAAGTAGGACCTTTTCTTCTTTTTATTAAACTTTTGAGAAGTTTGGATAGTTCTAGTCTACGATGTGCCTATTTCAGGCACTTCTTTGTAATCCTAACCCATGAATTTAACACTTGAGTGACTTGTGCTACGAAACACAGGGGATTTATGTCGTTCCTTTCCTTACACAGCCTACTTTGGTAACCAGTACATTAAAAAATAAATCCATGTTCGGCTGTTCAGAGACCTTCCCTCTCCCTTCAGAAGGGTCAGCTAATCTGGAAGACAGAAATACGCAGAAGTGCCCATAGTTTTGTGTTTATCACCAGATCTCAGCCACCACTCCGCTGCTCACTGCTCCTTTTCCTAGCTTTAAGGGCGACTTTAAAGGGAGAATGTATAGCTCACTACCCCTGGTCCCCATAACCCCGCAACGCTTTGCGCCCTTTACAAATGCTTCACATTTCCCAAGTCATTAGAAAGGGATTAGCCAACCCTGCGCCTAACACGGACCGTTGTTTCCTTGACAGCCTAAAGAACCGCATCAAAGGCTCTTTGAGGCGCTTAGTCTGTAATCTGGTCCTCCTTCACCCCCTATTTCATTAACACGACTAAATACAATGGCAGAGCCATCCCTAGTTTTGCCCCCATTATCTTCTACAATGTTTCAATCGGGCGCTGCCGGGAAGCACTTCAAGGCAGGCAGCCGGCTCCAGCCTTCGTTCTGAGCGCACCCTTCCCAGAGCGGCGCCATTTCCCCAGCCTCCCGCGCCTCCACCACGCTGTGCCCCACGACGAGGCAGCCAGACTCGGCTCCCCAGCTTCCCCGCCCACCAGACCGCCGACCGACGCGCAAACCCGCCCCCCAGGCGCGGGCCACCAGCTCGCTTCACCCCGCCCAGGGCCTCAGCAGAGGTGTGCTGGGAGGGGCGGCGCACCAGCCCGCCGCCCGGCCCCGCGTTCTGACCCTCAGGCAGCAGCCACACCGCCCCGCCCCAGCGGCTCCGCGGATGGGGAGCGCCCCGGCGCCGCCGCCGCCGCCCGCTGGCGCCGCCCGGCCCCCCCCGCCAAGTTAGGCTTGCCCGGAAAGGTTCTCTTTCCGGTCCGGCACAGCTGTTCGCTTCCGGTTCCGTGCCCCCAACATGGCGGCGGCCCCTGCACCAAGCGGGCTCTGATCGCTGCGGAGCCCCCTCGGTGGTGCCGCCGCCGCCCGCCCCAGCGCCGGGGCCCACGCCTGTCTACGCCGCTGGGCTCTCACGCTTCCTCTGTGCGGGGCGAGACGGGCTGGGTGCTGGTGCCGCTGTGAGCGCGGCCACCCCGGGCTGCCAAGCGGTTCCTGCCCGGGGTTGAGGCGCTGCTGCCGCCGCCGCCATGGCGCCGGTGCAGCTGGAGAGCAACCAGCTGGTGCCGGCCGGCGGGGGCCTCGCGTCAGCCCCGGCCCCGCCGGCCCCCGGGGCAGTGACAGCTGCCGCCAGCCCCGGCTACCGGCTCAGCACCCTTATCGACTTTCTCCTGCACCGGACCTACGCCGAGCTTACCGTACTGGCTGACCTGTGAGTGACCCACATTCCCCCCGGCTTGCTCCCGCGCCTCTCCCAGCCCTGCTGCCAGGGCTACCAGTGCCACCTTCTAGCATCCCGAGAGGATGAGGAGGCCTCTCTGGGGATCTGTTCTGAACCCTCGCCAGGGATGGAGCGGGGGGAACGTGGTTTCTTCTTCCCCTTCTCCCACCATGGGAACATGCGGGCTTGGCTTAACATCGGGCTCTATTCAGGGGCCGAGTGAAAGCTGCTGAGTGATCTGTCATACACAGAGAAAATGACGTGATAAATGCAGAGCAGCTGGATGCAGATCAGACAATCTTAAATATTAATTTTCCCCCCCAAGTTACTATGAAAAAAACTTAACTAGCGTTTGTACTGATATCAAAACACACAGAAATAAAATGTGTGAAACTGGTGTGTTATATTTCAAACGCTGCAACTCCTGGAGTGTCTTTTAAAATACCATTTTATTATTTGGGGAACATAAAAGTAGTTATTTACATTCACCTTATGAGCTGCTGTGTGCTGATGTTGTGTTTGAAGTGGCAAAACAAAGGGATGCTTTGGGGCCAAGAAAAACTTTCCTGAATGCGTTCGGACTCTGAATAAACCTGTTCCCCTTTCACTTTAACTTGAGAGGTTCTTGTGGGGAACCAGGATGTTGTAAAACATGACATACAGAACAAATGGGGATGGGGGGGCAATGACCTAGTTCTTGTAAAATACAAGATAAAAAATAAATAAGCTGGTAAGTATGCAAGCAGTTTTGCTTGACTAGGGGTTAGGAGCATTCAAACTCTAGACAGGATGAGGAGTTTGAAAATTTGAGTTTGCTTTGGAAGAATATCTTAAGTGTCAGTTGAGAAGTTTCTCCTGTATGTCTATGGTGTGTGTAAACAATTGGTACTGTATGCATTTTTGTAGGAGCATCTGCCTGTGATGTCTTCTAGTCTTGTTTTAAGGTGTAGAACAGGTCCCTTAGACTTAAATGTGTAATTAAGGTACAAAATAAAATGGGTGGTGTGAATGCTTTGGGAACTTTGACTCACCAAGTAGTTTATAAGCTATGGCTTTTTCCACTGTGTTTCTCCATAAAGTATGGTTTGGGCTAGTAGAAAGACCAGCTAGGAAATATCTTTGTCTTTCCCTCAAAGAAAATAAATTTTCTCCTTCTTTCACAAGCACCAGTTTAGTCCTAGAAGACCAAAACCCCCCACTTAGTGAGATGCCTATGATACATGTAGAACATAACAAAAATACGTTCCCCTCTCTGCAGTAGTATCTATCTGATCTAGTTGAGGATGTCTCTGCTTACTGCAGAGGGGGTTGGACTAGATGACCCTTAGAGGTCCCTTCCAACCCAAACCGTGCTATAATTCTATGCTCTGTCACACAGGGTGTTATTAAAATTCGTGTGTTGCATTTCTCCACTTTTAGATTGATTTTAAAAGGAAGAGAAACTTATTTAAGGCATGTCAGGAAAGAGCCAATTCTAACACCTGCTGCAGATTTTCTAGGATAGCTACTATTAATTCATTAACTCTAGTGATGGATGCTTAGTGAGAGTTGCCAATGACAAAGCACAGACAGTGATACTGTGTGGCTCACTAGCAGAAGTCTTGAGATGTCAGCACCCTTGAGATGTCACCACCTTTTAAATTAATTTGACCAGTTCCATCTTACCTGGCACAGAGTAGTGCTATTATACACCTGATTTTATCCCCCCATCTCCCCCTGTAAGTCTGCTTTACAGACCTGTCAAGCCACTTCCTTCAGCAAGCATATCATTTCATTGTATTGAAGAAACATTTATAATTGTAGACATGTTGAAGTGCTTTTTTTATAGGTATGTAGAAGTTTTTCTTGTATTTAGTTAAAGGTTACCAACTAAATTTCTAGCCATCTGAAATGTAATAGAACATTAAGTAATATGCATTTATTTTTCTCCCCCCCTTTTTTTTTTTGTAATATAGATTACCAAGAAAGACTGATATGGAAAGGTGAGTTACAGTAAGACAAACTGTAATGCATGTTAAAATAGAGGACTTTATTTAAGATGTTAAGATTCATATAGCACTGTTTCAAGAAATATTTTTCTCCTGATTTTCGATGTGGTTTGGTTGTTGCAAGAAAATTAGCAGTTTCTGTCTTGCTGTCACTACACAGTTTCAAGATTCTTCTCAGCATCAATGGTGTTAGTAGTTTTTGGTGTTTGGGGTTGGGGTTTTTTGTTTGTTTTGTATGTATGTGTGTAGTTTCTTTGGGTTGTGGTGGTGTTTGTGCAACAGAGCCAGAAAGCCCTGTTCAGTGACATAGTGTTGCTGTTGTAGTAGGTAAACTCTTAAGGGCATTTTTCTCTTCATGAATCTTGAAGCAATGAAGTGACAGTAAAGCTGATGTGAGAGGAAACTGGGAAACCTAAATAGATACTAGTTAGTGTGATAAAGAAACTTTTTGTTCAGAAGCAGCAGCTCAGCAGTGAAAACGAGGTGAAAACCCCTGCTTCCCATGTTACTTGATCTTTCTTATCATGAGCATTGTTATCTGCTGCTGTTCTATGTGGTTTGAAGTGTTCTGTTCTTCCTGCTGCCACACCCCTCAAGATGAGAGAGGCTGATTTATTTTTTTTCTTTCTTTGAAGAAATGTTATGGAGCTTGTCAGAAAATAATTTCCTGTATTTCTGCTAACATGCTACTCAACCTGATTTTCTTTAGAGATTTACAGCAGCTGTGGTACTCCTAAGAATGTTAATAAACAATTCTATGTGCTAGATGATCATTAATTCAGTTATCTCAAGTATTTCAAAGCTGTCATAAGATGTGGTGAAATTAATCCCATTTTCAGGGAATCGTAACCTGGGATCATTCCTGGTTCCCCTTTTCCTTATACATATTTTTATGAAGAGAAATGCTGTTGGGTAGTGATAGGACTAGAGGGAATGGAACAAAACTAGATGTGGGTAGAATCAAATTAGATGTTAGGAAGAAGTTCTTCCCCATGAGGATGGTGAGACACTGGAACAGGTTGCCCAGGGAGGTGGTTGAAGCCTCATCCCCAGAGGTTTTTAAGGCCAGGCTGGATGTGGCTCTTAGCAACCTGATCTAGTGTGAGGTGCCCCTGCCCATGGCAGGGGGTTTGGAGCTAGATGATCTTTGAGGTGTCCTCCAACCCTGACAGTCTGTGATTCTGTAATGTGGGGGGTTTGTTTGTTTGTTTTGGTGGGCACTTTTTTGTGTTTGCTCATGTATGTGTTGTTGCTTTTTGGTTTGGGTTGGGGGGGGTGGGGAGTGGAGTGGTGGGGGTTTTTTTGGGGGGTGTGGTTGGTTTTTTTTCCTTTGTTGTTGGTTTTAAATTATCACTCTCTTTGCTAAGGAAATTGCATTCAACTTAGGTTGAGAGCTCACTCATACTGGTGCAGGGGGACTTCTTTCATCTAGCTGGTTAGCATTTCTCGGTAAAGCTGGAATCTACTTTGTGGGGCACACAGGTCTGGAGTAACAACTTAAATCCTAATGGATTACAGATAAAAGAAAATAAAATGGCCATCAGTGGTTACTGTCCTGCAGTTGAAGTTGCCTTGAAATTAAATGTTTCCATTGTTGTTACTTTTGACTTAAAACTCTTCCTGGTGAAGGGACTTACCAGCTCTTGGCTGCTCATAGCTTGGATGCTAGTCTGGATAAAAAGCTTACTGGATGACCAGGCCTAAAGTGTGGTGAATGGAGTTAAACCATTTGGTGTCTGGTCACAAGTGGAGTTCCCCCAAGGCTCAGTACTGGGGCTTGTTCTCTTTAATATATTTATCAGTGATTTGGACAAAGGGATTGTGTGCACCCTCAGATTGCACATGGCACCAAATTGGGCAGTAATGTTGATCTGTTTGTGGGTAGGAAGACTTTACAAAGGGACCTGGGCAGGGCGGATCAATGGGCCAAGGCCAACTGTATAAGGTTCAATAAAGCCAAGTGCCTGGAACTGCACTTCAGTCACAACAACCCCATACAACATTAGAGGCCTGGGGAAAAGTGGTTGGAAAGCTGCCTGGCAAAAAAGCACTTGGGAGTATTGGTTGACAGCTGGCTAAGAGCCAGCAGTGTGCTCAGGTGACGAGAAGGCCAACAGCATCCTGGCTTCTGTCAGGAATAGCGTGGCCTGCAGGAGTGATTGCCTGTGTTCAGCACTGACAGGGCATCTCGAATACTGTGTTCGGTTTTGAACCCATCACTACAAGGACATTGAGGTGCTGGAACATGTCCAAAGAAGGGCAACAAAGGTGGCTGAGGAGTCTAGAACACAAGTCTTCTGGGAAGCAGTTGAGAGAACCAGGGTTGTTGAGCCTGAAGAAAACAAATCTGAGGGGAGACCTTATGCTCTCTGTAACTACCTGAAAGGAGGTTGTGGTGAGATGGGGATCAGTCTCTTCTCCCCAAGTTATAAGCAGTAGGACAAAAGGGAACAGCCTCAAATTGTGCCAGAGGAGGTTTAGGTTAGACATCAGGGAAAAGTTCTTCACCAAAAGCATTGTCAAGCACTGGAACAGGCTGCCTGGGGAAATAGTGGAGTTGTCATCCCTGGAGGTTTTAAGAGACATGTAGATGTGGTGCACAACGACATGGTTTAGTGGTGACTTGGAAATGCTAGGTTAACAGTTTGACTCTTTTGCAACCGAACAATCCTATAATCCTATGAATTCTCTAAGGAATGTAGTTTAATTATCCAGATTATTCTAATCTTCCTAACTTTGAGAGCTGTAAAGGCAGCAGTAGTCAGGCTTCAAGCTGTGTTTCTTGAAGTTAGCCTGGTGACACTGCATGCGTACTTTGGTGAAAACGTGGTGGTGTTATCCGTTAATAAAGTTCACATCAAATCTACATTCATTACTACAGTGCCTAGCTAAAAGATGCTGTCATAAGAAAATCCAATAGGAAATTCCTTATTGTAGCATAAAATGGCTTGTCTTTGTAAAGGGTCATTTATTTAGTTATCAATGATAGGAAGAAATAGCTTTTGGTACAAGAAAGAAGTGATTGGATTGAAAAAAGCCTTTAGTATTGTGGTGTAAAATTAGCGGTGTTGAGTTCTGGGGGAAATCCAGGGGTTTGCTGCTTGATAATGGAGACCCTTTTTTGCTCTGTATTCTTAATCTTCTCCTTTTTATCCTCCAATAAAGTGCAGTATGTGGGAAACTTTTATCTAAATACAGTAATGGATGTATAGGATCTAGCTGGAACTTGGATTATAGTAATTTTGCAAGGCCCTGTCTTCTGTTGTGGGGAAATGGAAGGTAAAATCTTACACCTGTATTCCTGCCTGAGCAGTTCCTGCTGAGAAGTTATTTTTAAAAGAATTATTGTTAAATTGCTATGTAAGTACTATATAAAAACTATACATGCTGGTCTCCTAAAAACAGGCAGTTCTTCCACTAGTTTTGCAATAGTGATCAAAGTTGAAGCAGACTCTACATCTCCACAAAATGGGAAAAAAACCCAACAACATCAAAAAACCCCAAACCCCCAAACAACAAACCCAGAACATTCATAACTCTTATAAAAACATGTTATTTGTGGCTTCAGCAACACTGCAATTACACACCTAATTTTTGTCAAATGCTGAGTTCCATTATCTTCAAATGACAAAATTACTCACTTCACTCTTTTCTTAGACAGAGATAATAATTTTGTTTCAAGTGGTGCTTTGGAGATACCTAGTCCAATCCTCTGCTTAAAGTAAAAGACAAAGTTAGCTCAGGTTGCTGAGGGTCATACCCAGTTGTGTTCTAAATAACTTCAAGGATGGAAATACTGCAACCTGCTTCAGTGTATAACTGTCTCGCTGTGTGTCTCTGTTTTCCTAATGTTTAACTTTTCACTGTTTGTGGCTATTGTCCCTCAGCCTTTTGCCTTTTTGAGAATAGTCTGGTTGCTGCTTCTTGTTAACACCCTATAGCCTTCTCATGCAGAAGCAAACACAGCTTCCTCAGCCTCTCATTGTATGTTGTGTGCCCCAGCACCTAACCCACTTCTGTACAGCAGTCTCTTTCTTGGCTAGGGAGTGTAAAATTGGATGTAGTGCTTCAGATGTAGCCTCACAAATGCTGACTCAAGGTGAGTAATTGTCTGTCTTGACCTAACTTGCACTGGTGCTAATGCAGTCTGTCATTGTTGCAAGGGTATGTTGCTGATGCCTGTCCACCAAGACCCCCCTGAGGGTCCATTTCTGCAGAGCTGCTTTCCAGCAGCTGCTTAGTACGCAGCCTGTGTGGTTCCAGATGCACATGGTTTTCCTGTACTTCATGAGGTTCCTGTCAGCCAGTTCCTCTTGCCAGTTGAAGTCACTCTGCTCACACCAGTTTGGCATCACCTACAAACTCCTAAAGAGTGCATTCTTTCATACCATGCAGGTTAAATTGTATTTGGCCCAGTACTGACCCTTAAGGAACACTATTAGTAACCATCATTAAAGAAATCCAGCTGGTAGCCAGTCACAGCCTTTTGTTCCTGGCAGTTCAACCAATTTTTCATCCACTTTGAGTTCCACTTACCCATGCTATGTCTCACCAGTTTGGCTACAAGGATACCATGAGAGGTCTTGTGAAAAGCTGTTCAGAAGTCAATGTAAGTGCCTCTTCTGTTGTCCTCCTGATCACAGAGCTGTTCACCCTTTAGAAGGCAATTGTGCTAATCAAGGATGGCCCACATCTTGGCAAATCTTTGCTGCCCATTCCCAGGCTACTTTAATGGTTTTTATCTGTACTTAGCTTCTGCAGATAACTTGTTTTGTGAATTTTCATCTTAACTGAGCTTAGGTCAACTGACCTATAGATCCTTCCTGGCCTTCTTGAAGAGCATGATGTTTGCCACTTCCCAGTCAGCAAGAACTTTGATTACTGTGGCCTTTGGAAAATGCTTGAGAGCAGCTTTACAGTGGTACATATCAGCTCCTCCAGAGCCCTTGGATGCATCCTTTCCACTCCAATGGACTTTGTATCCCAGGCTTGCTTCAGTGGCTCTGAACTTGATATTCTTCTTCTGTAGCTAATGCATCACTCCTTCAGACTCGGGTACTAATCTGAAAGATCTGAAACCTCTCAACTAGAACTTGCCAGTAAAGGACACACCAAGAACCATGCCCATTAGAAAGGTTTTTAATGTGCTTTGCTTTGCTTTTGTAGGCCTTGTAAATGTCCTCTTTCCTTAAGTTTCATCTTCCTTGAATAAATTTGTTTTGTGCAACCAAGCATAAGGTATCTATAATGAGGGGCAAAAGAATGCCACAAAATTGGATGACTTTGGCTTCTTAGTAGAGAACTAGGTAGATGTGAGTTCTCAGTGGCAGTTGTCATTCAGGGATGATTACAGTGGTTCTGCAAACAGACTTCATACTTGTATTACTAATAGACAAGGGGAAAACTAGAGAAGGACATATTCAGTTTGGATGTAGGAACAGATTCTTTACTATGAGGGTGGTGGAATCCTGGAACAGATTGCCCAAGGGAGGTGACTGGGGCCTCATCCCTGGAGATACTCAGTGGGGCTCACTAGGGTGCTGGGCCAACCTGATCGAGTTGAGGATGCCCTTGCTGACTGCAGAGGGGGTTGGACTAGATAACCTTGGGAGATCCCTTCCAACCTGTGATTCTATGATTCTATGTCTTATCTACCGCATCTACAATGCAGATCTGTAATGAATGGGGAAAATCTGGGTGTGCCCCTATTATGTTTTCTTTTAGGAAAAATTACTCTTAAGACAGGCAAAAATACACTGTCTCATTTTGACTATCTCACAAAATGTATAGAAGGAGAAATATTGACTATCAGTAATTTCTCCTTACTCCATTTTCTTTACAAGACAGAAAGGAATGGAGAGGAAAGTAAGAGTATGGGAATTTTTTGGTGGTCTTCTCCACCACTACCCCTTTTCTTGGCAAAATGGTAGAGTATTGTAGCATACTATGTAAATACACCTTAAAATTACTAGACTGATACTTTGTTTAGTTTATTTTCTTTTAATTACAATGTTTTTGGTGAATGTCACTGTCATGTTACTGCCAGCCTGTGTAACCCTTAGGTGAATTGTCTAATTATAAACCCTGGGGAAGTCTTGTGAAAACATCAAAATAATTCAGCTGAGTTCTCCATGGAATTGGTTCTTTTAAAATTAATTCTCCTGAGTATTGTTTTTGTTTGCCCAGATACTCTTGTCTGGTTAGAATCCATTTAGGTATTTACAACAGTGAGCTTTTTATTTATATTTTCTCCCCCCTGTATTCTAATCAAATAAATGGCAACAATGCCGGTGAGGGGTCTGGAGCACAAACCCTGTGAGGAGAGGCTGAGGGAGCTGGGGTTGCTTAGCCTGGAGAAGAGGAGGCTCAGGGGAGACCTTATTGCTGCCTACAACTACCTGAAGGGAGGTTGTAGACAGGCAGGGGCTGGTCTCTTCTCCCAGGCAACCAGTACCAGAACAAGAGGACACAGTCTCAAGCTCTGCCAGGGGAAGTTTAGACTGGATGTTAGGAAGAAATTCTTCATAGAGAGAGTGATTGCTCATTGGAATGGGCTGCATGGGGAGGTGGTGGAGTCGCCATCATTGGAGGTGTTTAGGAGGAGGCTTAATGGGGTGCTTGGTGCCATGGTTGATTAGGTGGTGTTGGATGATAGGTTGGACGTGATGATCTTGAAGGTGTATTCCAACCTGGTTTATTCTAGTCTAGTGATGCCTGCTTTAACAGAATTAGATGTTATCGTTACATCTTCTATTATTTGCACAAATTTAAACTGCAGCTTTATATTACATATCTGAGCCTTGGCTTAATGTACTTTTGGGGTTTTGTTTTTTCCAGAAAAATAGAAATCGTGCAGTTCGCAAGTCGCACTCGGCAACTGTTTGTTCGTTTGTTAGCCTTGGTCAAGTGGGCCAATAATGCTGGAAAGGTGGAGAAATGTGCGGTAAGTTAGCAGCAGTTTGGTCTGAAATAAGCTCTTAAGCAATGCAGGATTTGGTACACCTTCTTACAGTAGAGGTTTTGGGGGGTTTTAAGCCTATTTCATAGGCAAATGAATATTCAATTATATTCAGTTTGTTCCCATTTGGAAATTATCTAATCTTTTAGCAGTTCATGTTGCCAAAATAATCATCAGTGGCAAAAAAAAATGGAAGGATTAGTCTGCACATGGCTTCAGAAGTGCTTTGGGGGTAAGGGAGAATGGTGAGCTTGGTGTGTCAGTTCTTACTATCACTTTAATCCTGCACTAGGTTAAATAAGAATAAAGTCCAGAATGTTGCAGAAAATAAACCCTGGGTGATTACAAACAAACACAGTTTCATTCCATTAATAGTTATCAGATAAAGAGCTGTGAGGCTTCACAGATCCTCCACAGCATCAGAAGTGGCATGCAGATTTAAGATGTCCTTGCACACAAATGTAACAAATGGGCAGAATATTTGTGCTTTCTTTGTTTTGTAGATACGATTACTTGAATTGGAAGTGGCAGGTAAAGTCCATCTCAGTCATATGCACTGGATGAACTGAATACAAAGGGGTATTGATATGTGCATTTTACGTTGCTTTTCTCCCCTCCTCTCTTCTTGCCCTTTGCAGATGATATCAAGTTTTTTAGATCAGCAAGCCATTCTTTTTGTGGACACTGCTGACCGCCTGGCGTCACTTGCTAGAGATGCTTTGGTTCATGCTCGTCTACCTAGTTTTGCTATCCCATATGCTATTGATGTCCTGACAACTGGATCATATCCACGTCTGCCCACCTGCATTAGGGTAAGTAATGCTGCCATATATCAAGGTAGGGGGGAAATCCCCTGTGCAATGTCAAATGCACATTCATAGAACCAATTGTCTGTGTGCAAGTGGAACTGTAGTTTAATACAGGTGCAGTCTCTGTAGTGTCAGTTCCTCATGCAGAGGACTTCCTGCTTGAACTAGCTATGCTTTCCCAGTAAAACATTCTCTCCATTTAAACCAGTTTTGCTCTAGGATGCACATAGTAGCAACTCCTCTTCCTTATTTCTTTAAGTCTTTGCACATGCTAAGCCACCATCATAGAAGGATGAAGGAGATACTGACATCCATCCCTAGAGGTCTTGCATGTCTTTGGAAATATACTGAAATACTCAACAACTGCTGCCTTTTCTTACTGTTAAAATGCAGAGTAACAGTATTCTGTGAAGTAACTGAAAAGTAGTACCTGTGACTTTGACTTGTAGCTACAGATAAGGATTGGCCTTTGAATCTTAGTATTTAAAACCAAGTTTAGAATGATGTAAGGCCCTGAATTTATTTAACAGATCCAAGCTGAGCAGTTTTATTCTGTGGTCAGTCTTGGGTAAAATGTAACCAACTAGAAAACAAATCATAATGGAAGTTGTAAAACTCAACTGATGTAGGAGCCTGTAGTATTTAGATTTTCTAGTCTGGTCAGTTTTCACCACTGCTACTGACTTAGAGCTTTGAGATATGTAGATTTGTTTGTGTTGATTTTAACAGGATAAAATAATCCCTCCTGACCCAATAACAAAGAGTGAGAAGCAAACCACACTTCATCAGCTCAACCAGATTCTTCGACATCGACTAGTGACTACAGATCTCCCTCCACAGCTGGCAAATCTTACAGTTGGTAAGTACTGGAGTTATGTTTTGAAGAATACATTATTGTTGCTTTAGTGCTAAAATAAAGCTAAAAGATAGCTTAATCAAGACCATTAGGCATGATTTAATCTATTAAGACTGTGATCCTGTCTCGGTATGTACATCAAAATACGTATTTTCTCATTCCTGAAAAATGAGGGCACTGGTAATACTGATGAACTATTATTTGCCTTCAAGAAGAAATCCCATGCAGGTAAGATGAAAAAGTTGTAGACATCGTGGTGCTCTTTCAGCAGAGGTGTTATGAAGGAGTCTTAGGCCTTAGTTATATTAACAATGTAATGGCTTTGAAAATGCCATTTGATTAACCTGTTACGTCTTTCTGTAGAAACTCTGTGAACTGTAGCTTAAACAAGTCACTCTAATGTTGTCTTTTTAATCTGTTTTAATAGTCATCTTCATGCACAGAATATCTTTATACTTATCTCCATTTTTGTTCCCTGGCTCTACAGCACTTTCAGATCTGTTAATCTTTTTTCAGATCTCTGTTTTCATCTAGCCCAGGTAGTGGTGGAAATTTAAGATGATGGTTTCTTGCAGGAAGGGTGGCTCTGTACTGCACAAGGTTATTGCAGAATCACAGAGAATAGGGCTGGACTGGACCTAGTCAATGTTTTTAATGAAGACAAGGTTAGCCATGTGTAAACCATACTCCACAGATCTAAAAGATTCTCTTTCTCACATGAGAATGGAATTATGTTAAATAAATAGTCTGTAGTGTGATGTGTTTCCATGGCTAGACTTCTGGCTAGATTTCAGTCTGGGCTGAAATCATGTTCTGAACCTCTTTTGAATATTACTTAAAGTAGACATTGTTGATACAGCACAGAATGGGAGCATAACCTGTCAGCCTGGTAGTCAGCTCAGTGTGAATCTATAGCACAGAACAAATTATTGTGGCTCAAGTACTGCTCTTCAGGACAGCTTGGTATCATAGTATCAGTCAGGGTTGGAAGGGACCACAAGGATCATCTAGTTCCAACCCCCCTGCATGGGCAGGGACACCTCACACTAGATCATGCTGGCCAGAACCTCGTCCAGCCTGGTCTTAAACACCTCCAGGGATGGCGCCCCAACCACCTCTCTGGACAACCCATTCCAGGGCTTCACCACTCTCATGGTGAAGAACTTCCTCCTCGCATCCAGCCTGAATCTCCCCACCTCCAGCTTCATTCCATTCCCCCTAGTCCTATCACTACCTGATATCCTGAGAAGTCCCTCCCCAGCCTTCTTGTAGGCCCTCTTCAGATACTGGAAGGCCACAATTAGGTCACCTTGGAGCCTTCTCTTCTCCAGATTGAACAGCCCCAACTCCTTCAGTCTGTCCTCATAGGAGAGGAGCTCCAGCCCTCTAATCATCCTCGTGGCCCTTCTCTGGACACATTCCAGCACCTCCAGATCCCTCTTGTAATAGGGGCTCCAGAACTGGACGCAGTACTCCAGGTGGGGTCTCACCAGAGCTGAGTAGAGTATCGATGTTGTGAAGTCTTACAAGTTGCACAGAAACGTGCAGCAGAGCAGAAACTGTAGTGAAGTAGTACAGTGAAGAACTGTAGTGAATGCCAGGAGCTACCACACTAATATTTTGAGGCATCTTATAAATAAATAAACTTTCTTTATTTGTTTATTTTCTGTAATTCCTTAGCCAACGGCCGTGTGAAGTTCCGAGTTGAGGGTGAGTTTGAGGCCACATTGACAGTGATGGGTGATGACCCTGACATCCCCTGGCGCCTTCTCAAACTGGAAATCTTGGTTGAAGACAAGGAAACTGGTGGTAAGAAAAAGAATAAAATCAAACCTTTACACTTCCTTTTTAACATGTTGTTCATCACCAGTGCTACATAAGTCCTGTTTATACTGGGTCTTTTGCAGATCACATGTTAAGATAATGAAGCTGTAGATACTTTTTGGCACCTTGCTCTGTGTCCTTTTAACACCTTAACAGTGGTAGACTGAGCAGTGCTGTAGACTGAAATTTCCAGAATAAACCAAAAGTTTTGTTATTTTGTTAGAAATTATTGTAGGGAAATTGCTCAGTGCAGTTGTATTTGGTTTTATTTTAAGTTATTAACCATTTAAAAAGCCCAGTTTCCTGATGTCTAATTCTTTTTAATTCATGAAAGATGGTCGAGCCTTGGTTCACAGCATGCAGATCAACTTCATCCATCAGCTGGTCCAGTCACGGCTGTTTGCTGATGAAAAGCCACTTCAGGACATGTACAGCTGTCTGCGTATCCTTCTGAAAGTTGCTTCCAAATAAGTTGTTTAATGTAGTCTTGCTCATCCTGGTAGCTGGAGGTCAAGAAAGATGGATCCATTGTTAAACTGGAGGGATGTGTCTGCACATGGAGTAACACTGATTGCCTTGGGAAAGATTATTCTCAGGTGCTAGCATGTAAATTCTGATTTTACACACTTAATCAGCAGAAGTAAAGGTGGGGTACTCCAGACAGCAAGTTGTGTTTTAAGCCAGTGCAATAGCAGCTGGCTACCTGTGCTAATTTCAGAGACAGATGCAGTGCTCACTTGGAAGGTAAGGGAGCTGATAGCTGTTGCTACCAAGAACTGCACTAAGGTGATGATGGTGTGTTAACTGTATTACACCTGTGTGAATAATATAATGAGATACAGCACATGCAGGAAGTAGTGTGGTGATTTTCCTGTGTGCAAAGGGGGAAATGCCTGACAATGTGAAACAGTTTTGAGTTTCCACAGCAACAAACAAAGTTATTTTAGGGTGATCATGGGAGATGGGCTTAGTGGTCACTGTAGGATGAATATAGTTTTAATCAATGGGCTGAGGTCAGCGGAATAAAGATTAACAAGACCAAGTGCTGGGTCCTTGCACTTTGGTCACAACAACCCTAAGCAATACTACAGGCTTGGGGAGGAGTGGCTGGAAAGAAGCCCAGTGGAAAAGGATCTGAGGTTGCTGGTGGACAGCTGGCTGAACATGAGCCAGCAGAGTGCCCAGGTGGCAAAGAAGGCCAACAGCATCCTGGCCAGGATCAAGAACAGTGTGTCCAGTAGGAGTAGGGAAGTGATTGTGCCCCTGTACTTGGTCCTGGTGAGACCACAGTTTGAGTGAAGTGTTCAGTTCTGGGTACCACAGTATAGGAAAGACACTGAGCTCCTGCAGCATGTCCAAAGAGCAACAAAGCTGGTGAGGGTTTTGGAGGTCATGTCATGAGGAATGGCTGAGGGACCTGGGATTGTTTAGTCTGGAGAAGAGAGGGCTAAGGGGAGATCTTTCTGCTGTCTACAACTACTTGAAAGGAGGTTGTAGTGAGACTGGTATTGAGTTCTTCACAGAATCAAAGAACATTAGGGTTTGGAAGGGACCTTGAAAGATACCTAGCCCAACCACACTGCCAGGGCAGAGTCATCTAGAGTAGGTCACACAGGAACGTGTCCAGGCAGGTGTTGAATGTCTGCAGAGGAGAAGACTGCACAACCTCTCTGGGCAGCCTGTTCCAGTGTTTCCTTGTCTTTGCCCAAGTAACTAGCAATAGGATAAGAGGAAATGGGTTTAAGTTGTGCCAGGGGAGGTTTAGACTGGACATAGGAAAAACTTCACTGAGAGAGTGGTGAGGCATTGAACAGGCTGCCAGGGAGGTGGTGAAGTTGCCATCCCTGGAGGTGTTCAAGAACTGTGTAGATGTGGTGCTGCAGAATATAGTTTAGTGGTCATGGTAGTTGGGTTAGAGTTGGACTTGATGATCTTAAAGGTCTTTTCCAGCCTTAGTGATTCTATGAATCTCTTTGTTAGTAATGGTATTGTGACATTCTTGTCTAACACCATGACCTAGATAAGACTGAAAAAAACAAAGGCGCAGAAACACTTTGAGAAGTCTTTGGTGCTGTTTATCGGTCTTTATGTCTGGATTAGTACATCGGTGTGCTTTCAGATGGCATTTTGTTCTGACTTCTGTGAGGAATGGATTTATGCACTGGTCAGAAACACGTATCGTACAGACTTTTTGAAGGCCTTGTGTTTTCTTAACTCTGTTCATTAAGACTCCTTCTGCCTAGCACTTCAGTTGGAAGTCCTGCATTCACAAACACTAATGCTGATTCGAGAGCGCTGGGGTGATCTCGTGCAAGTGGAGCGGTATCATGCAGGGAAATGTCTCTCGCTCTCTGTTTGGAAGTAAGTTAATTTTTAAAGGACTGTTAACAAATAATGAAGGAAATAATAGGAGGGTTCTCATTTACTAAGCCAGAGTTTTCAGAATTGTGCTTTCTTTTTGGTGTGAGACTCCTGAATTCTTGTCATTAAGCACTGAAACATGATGCTTGACTTGCAAGGAAATGAGGGGTGTACATTAAGGTACAGGAGAAAATGGATGCAGTTATCAATCAGCTCATATTTATGCAGACATCTACATTAATTAGTTCATTGTCAGTCTTCTACTGTATTTATTGCATGACTTGTACTCGATAAAATTTTAAAAGCAGTGCATTTCTGATTGTATTGAATTTGCAGCCATCTAAAACTTCTTTACATAGTTACAGTTTTCCAGCAGTTCTGAATTAAAATGGAAATTAAAAACAAATTATTTTTTTCAAAATTAATTTTAACCAGCACTCTCTAGACTAATCTTTCAGTAGGCAATCAAGAATTAGCTACTGAAAAGCATATTTTCAGCTACTCCAGTTACATGGTTTAATTATTCTCTTTATTTTAAGTCAACAGGTGCTTGGCAGGAAGACTGGGACTGCATCTGTTCATAAGGTCACTATTAAGATTGATGAGGCTGATGTCTCAAAACCCTTACAAATATCTCATGAGCCACCACTGCCAGCCTGTGATTCCAAACTGATGGAAAGAGCCATGAAGGTAAAGGTTTACTTTGCAGTAGGCACTTAGTTTTATAAATCAAAAACTTAAAAATTATTTGGGTTGGAAGGGACTTCCAGAGGTCATCTAGTCCAAACCCCTGCAGTAAGCAGGGACATCCTCAACTACATCAGGTTGCTCACAGCCTTTTTCAGCCTGACCTTGAATATCTCTAGGGCTAGAGCCTCAACTACCTCACTGAGCAACCTGTTCTGGTGTTCCACCACCCTCATGGTAAAGAACTTGTTCCTAACATACTATCTAAATCTGTTCTTCCCTGATTTAAAATTATTTGTCCTATCATCCTATCACTACAGGCCTTTGTAAACAGTCCGTCTCCAGCCTTCTTGTAGGCCCCCTTCAGGTACTGGAAGGCTGCTATTCGGTATCACTGGAGCCTTCTCTTGTCCAGGCTGAACAGCTACCAATGAATGTGGGAAACTTAGTGGAGCATAGTAGTCATCTATTCCTAGAGTAGGAATGCTGGAATTATTGTAACAATGCTAGAATTATTATATACCAAATATACTCATTTAACAGCCTAAATTCTCATATTTAGGCTACTAAATATATAGTTAATTTAGTGAAAATACTGTATTTATGCCTAAATCCAGGAACATGTGCTTTATCTAGAACATCTGCTGGAGTTCCTTTGGAGCTGATGCAACTAAGCTCACTGAATCAGGTCTACAGACTGTAGATTAAGAGAGGAGGCCACTGTAAAGTTGAGAATTATTAAAGTGTTAACATGGACTCCCTTTATAACTGCATGCTCTCAGCTTAAAATATCAGTGGTGGTATATGCACTGCTGTCGTTGTGTTTGATAACAGTCTCAGCTGCAATGACGTAGGTAGCACACTGTTTCTGTTTGTTCAAGATACTACATAAAACAGTGTTGTGAACAAATATGTTTGTCTGAGCAGGTTATTGTACATTAATCTACCGAAAACTGGATGCAACTATGGAAGCTGTAGTTACTTATTTGTGAGGAAGATTTAATTGGCAGCAGCTGCTAGCTGAAAAGCTCTTGTGGATGGATGAACACTTGATTTGTAAGGCCTTGTCTTGGAAAGCTAGTCTTTAGGGGAAAGTCATTTTGGTGTATATATGAAGGCATGCACTGAAATTTTCTGTAATTTTATTCTGTTATGAACCTCTTCTTTGTTTATCTCTTATGCTGAAATATAATTTGAGTTTAATTCACCTTGAAGGTTTTCAAAGCAATGTGAAGTTAAAAAAAAAAGGTTTTGCAGTAGTTTGCAGCTTTGCTTATGCAAAATGTGTAAAGAATGTGACTGCAATGTTCATAGATATAAAAGCAAATGCTTCAGTTCAGGTTGCACAAGCAGGTTACACTGAATATAAGTAGTGGCATAAGCTTCAGCACTGGCAGTGCAACAGCCTCCAGCTCTCTAGATCAAGCTTCTAGATGCTCCTAGATTCAGTGGGGTTGCTCCTATTCAGTGTCTGCTACTGCATCTTCACTACATTGTTAAACCATTAGCAAAACTAAAACTAATGTGTTGTATTTCCTGCTACAGCTGCATGTGTGTTTATGTAGAGGCAACCATATTCTAATTGTGTTGTTTGGGGGGGATTTTGTGGTTGTGTTTTAGGTTTTTTTTTTAACGATCTTAAGTTAGTTTTAAACAGAGACATGCTAAGCTGGAAAATATTCCAGACTTTATCCACATGTAGAGCATGCTTTTCTGAGGAAAGATTGGACCAGATGATCCTCAAGGTACCTTCCAACCTGATATTCTATGTTTCCATGATTCACAACAAGTAGGTTTGCACAAGGAGTGGATACAGTATAGTTTAGAAAATGTCTTTCTTCTATGTCTTCTCCTTGTCTTCTCCCAAAAAAACTCTTCCACTGCCTGCTCCACAGACAGAATCTTACATTAGTTTATTGTATTTATAGTGATCCAAATTAATAGTTTGTTTATTATTATTTATTAATACATTAATAGTTTCTTTGGTTCTTCACAGTTCTAAGCTAATTCTTTCTGAAGTGATTGTTAAGTGGCTTTGTTCCAGTGGGCTGTTGCAGAAATTCTACACATTAAATTTGAACTTACTCAAGTACATTCCTATTCTTTTTTTTTTTTTTTTGTCCCCACAGATTGACCACCTATCAATAGAAAAACTCCTAATAGACAGTGTGCATGCAAGATCTCATCAAAAACTCCAGGAGCTGAAAGCCATTCTTAAGAGCTACAATGTTAATGATAATTGTACGTGTTCTCTACTGACATTTGTTTCAAGTTAATTGCCATTTGTGCCTAGGAATGATTTCCTATTTCCTTGGTCTTTCTTGCTTTCATTAATTCTTCACAGAGAGAGTGATTGCCCATTGTAATGGGCTGCCCGGGGAGGTGGTGGAGTCACCATCACTGGAGGTGTTTAGGAGGAGACTTGATGGAGTGCTTGGTGCCATGGTTTAGTTGATTAGATGGTGTTGGATGATGGGTTGGACGCGATGATCGTGAATGTCTCTTCCAACCTGGTTTATTCTATTCTAATTTAAATTTTAAAATACGAAAAAAATAAAGGGAGGTGTGTTCTGCATTAACAAGACTTAGCTTACTCCATGCTGTTAGTTGTAAAATACTGATACCTCTGAAGGCAGTACAATAGATGAAGCTGGCAGTACATTACAGTTAAAAGTTGTCACCTGTAAAACTTGTGTGCGTTGAGAATTGAAAGTAAATTCTTCTCTGTCTTGAGGTAGTGTGAGGTGAGACTTGCTTTAAACTGTCATAGAAACTATTGGGATTTGAATTGAGTTTATAATTGTGAAGCAGTGGGTTAAAAGGTATTCAAGGATTAATAATCTCCTCCACATTTGGTCTGTCTTTTCATGTTGTTTTGATACTGTTGCTATTTTCACGATTCTCAATTTTTGTTAACGGTCTAATAATGTGCTAGTGAAGATTGCTTCTAGAAAAACAAACGGGTTTTGTGGCTATAATGGGATGAGGTTTTAATGTGATGCACTTGAGTTTTGTGTCAAATTATTAACGCTAATTTTTGTTCAGCATTCATCGAGACGGCTCTTCCAACTCTTGTCATTCCAATTTTGGAACCATGTGGTCGATCAGAGTGCCTGCATGTATTTGTTGATCTCCATTCTGGAATGTTTCAACTGATGCTGTATGGTGTTGGTAAGTGGGTGCAAAACAAGGCTGTATTTAATACTTTGCAATAATCCTGTATTATGAGGTAGTTTTGTGTGAACAGTTCTGTCAAATCTGTAAATTTCTGTGAGCAAATAATGGTAATGCTAATGAACACTGCATTTGTGTCATCTTCTAGGTATCTGAGTTTAGGGAATGGAGAAGCAGATCTCTGTGCCTAAGAATCATAGTTCAGTTTGGTAGATTTTAAGGGAACAATAAATATTGCTAGGCATCGTTGCAACGCATGGTCTTTATAACTTGTGATTCCTGGCTTGTGGTGTTAATGGATGGGGTCATTTTGTATGGACCTGATTGAGAGCTGTGTTATATGACCTAATATGCTTTGAGTTACTGCTCAAGTCTTCAGGTTTCAGACCTTAAGAAAAGAAGGAAAGTGAGTTCTTTTAGAGTATTTGTTCCTAATTATATACTGCTGTAGCTTTACAAGTGTTACAGATCATTTGTTATGTATCATACTCTCTTCACAATGAGCTATGCAGAGAAGAAAAGGGGCAACAATTACAAGTTGCACCAGGAGAGGTTTCATCTTAATATAAGAAAGAAGTCTTTTACAGTGAAAACAATGTCACTGAACAAGCCAAGGGATGCAGTGAAGTCCCCATCACTGGAGGTTTTCAAGATGCCACTGAACAGGGTGTTAGCTCCTTTTCCCATGGAAGGTTGGGCCAGATGATTGGGTTTTTTAAGGTCTCTTCCACCTGGACTGCTCTGATTCAGTGTTTGTTAAATTAGATAATACATTTTCATTAGAAGGTCAACGTTTTGTTTGAAGAGTAGGTCTTGAGACCATTCACTCACCTAATGTTCTTGCAGATCAACTGACACTTGATGATGTAGAGAAGTCTGTTAATGATGATATGAAGCGTATCATTCCTTGGCTCCAGCAGCTTAAGTAAGTGACTTGGATGATTCACTTAATTTGCATAGAATAAATCACCCTATTTGTTGTTTGGATGATCACACTTAGGTGGCTATGTGTTTTACCCCAGTAGGGGATAGACTTTCTCATGATTCTAAGCAATCTTGAATATTTGCTATACCCTCTAAATGGGTGGAGGAAATTCTGCTTTTGCTTGGAGCTGATTCCATAATCCTCCTTGAGTCTTCCCCCGTGCACATAGCCTCATGCATTTCTGTGCATGCACTCTGCATGAAGTCTTTTTCACTTTAAGTCAGTAGCAGTCCACTTGAGGGTATCATAGTGTGATCATCCCTCATTTTCTATCTCCTTTACTCCACTCTGTTTCTACAGCTGAACTCTGCTTGTTTCTCAGCAAGAGCAATCTTCCCCTCTTAGAATATAGAGGAAAAGCAAGGAAATGGCCTAGGGTGATTTAAATAATAGCTATTTATCTTCTTACACTTCAGACCTCTAATCTTCCTTCCATAAAGCCCTGAGATTTAAGCACAAGATACACTTGGCTCCTGTAAGAGGTTGTAGCAAATAATACAAATACCATTTGCATCTGCATGAAAAAAGTTCCACCTGCTCTGTCATTTTGGAATTTCCCAGTACTCTGAGCTAATTGCAGGGTGAAACCTCTATTTGAGGAATCTTGCTTCTAAAAGGAGCATTATGACGCATGAAGCACTGGCACCCCAGAGAAATAAATCAACCTCCCTTTGTTATTAATAATGCACTTGAGATAATGGCTTGGGTAGTGCTGTGGCTTTTGAGGAAGCCAGGCAGTCCCATGAAAAGTCCTTCAGGACAGCTATATCTAGCATTTATCTACAAGAATAAACCTGGTGTGTTGTGATGGAGGGATGCTGAGCACCCGCTACTGCTGGGTTTGGGGGGAATTTTGTCTGAGAAACCAAGCCACACGTTTCTGACCCCTTTTCAAGCCTAGCTAGCTTTTCAAGTCTTTCTGGCCTTGCTACTATAGCACTATAGCCAAAATCAGTCAGAGGAGGAGGACAAAACTGAATTCCAAACATTAGAATGAATGTGGTGTCTTGTATGTGGTTGAGTTTGTTTATAACATAATCCAGAGTGACAGCCAGCTTTGCCTGCCAGCATATGGAAGCAAACATTTTCTTTCCTACACCAAAAAATAATCAAAGATTCCAAATTGTAAAATAACTCTGATGTGTGTGGGGTTTAATTTGTCGCTTCTGGGTGTTTTTATTGTCATTTCATGTTGTGGTGTATAAAAATTCATTTATGTATTCCTTCAGTGAATAGTTTCAGGGCTTTTCTTTTAACATTTCTTTGTTAATCAAACTGAAGACTATGTAAAGACAGCAATATAAACTCCTGTGATTTTCTGTATGTAACTTGTGCAGCAATGATAGATGTTGACTTAGAATATGACTGACTCTCAATTTGACACTAGTGTTCTAAACAGCAGTAAACTAGAATAACGTCGAACAGTCTCATGATACTAACACTGTTATTTCAATGCAAGGTTCTGGCTTGGACAGCAACGTTGCAAACAGTCTATAAAACATCTGCCTACAGTGAGCAGTGAAACTCTTCAACTAGCTAATTATGCTAGCCATCCAGTGGGAGGCCTTTCCAAACACAAACTGTTTATCAAACTCACTCGCCTTCCACAGTACTACATCGTAAGTAACTGAAAAATGCTTCAGTCTTTTGCTCCCAGTCATGGATCTACCAGACAGTTTGTCTTTTGGACTGTTAACTCTAAGGTTAAGAACCAAGTGATTGATGTAATCCTCAACTCTCCCTTCTTCCTCCTGTCTCTCATTAAGTGGGTTTGTTAAGCAGTCAGGCTTAGAGAGGAAGGGGTATAAAGATATATTACTTAGCAACCTGCCCATTCTATCTGTTTTCTGAAAGTTTAAGTCTCCTTTCTCTTCTTGGGGTTCCTTTCCTAGCCACAGTATTAATGTCTTGAAATATTCTCCTCACTTCTTTGAAGGGGAGGGGGTAAGGAACTGATGCAGACATTCTTAGCTTGAGGGTCTTCTCAATTTATTGTTTTGTTTAAATATAGGTTGTAGAGATGTTTGATGTTCCTGGCAACCCCACTGAGCTAGAGTACAAGTATCATTTTCTCTCTGTGAGCTATGCTGAAGGAGATGACAGCCCTGCTACTGCACTTTTACTACAGCAGTTCAAACCAAACATTGAAGAGTTGGTACTAGACACAAAAAGTGGGAAACAAGTGAAAAGCGGTGTCAAGCGCAAGGTATGTGCTTCAAAAGCCATTGGGTTAGTTACAGAGCTGAACACGGGTTTCTGAGCATCAGTACCAGCTTTACCAGTGTTCTTTCAAAAGTTTGTAGTGCTGGCATCTTTCTTGTATTGCAGCTTGGTTCTCTGGACTGCTTCTTTAGGAAAATGTTGGGAAAGTATTTTGCAACAATTATCTTCTAATTCATGCCAGGCCTGTAAGCTATTCCAGAGAGCCAAGGCAGAACACAGTGCTGAGAAAGCTAGAGCTCTGTATATGCACAGCACTGGTATCTTAGTGATAGGCTTTGTTCCATGTAGGTGTAGTCTTTGAAAGACTTGCAGGGGCTGATAAGAGTTGCTTCTTGGGGTCAGAATAACATGGCTTGGCAATATAGTAAATACTGGTTTAAGGAGGCAGATGATTATAAAATTACTTCCATGGAATTGCTTTAGGCCTGAAGTGGACCAGATCCTTTTAGGAGCTTGTGCTCAGGGCGTCATTCATTTGAAACTTGGATGAATGAGATTGTTCTCTGACATCTTTTCAAATACATGCTCCAAATGTGCAAGTACCTTTGTCTTTATTTTTATTCCAGTTATCTGGAGATCCGTGTTCCATAGAGCCTAAGAAACCAAAACGGTCGGGAGAAATGTGTGCCTTCAATAAAGTGCTAGCTCATATTGTAGCCATGTGTGACACAAATATGCCATTTATAGGGCTTCGTGTGGAGGTATGTATTTAAAAACAAGTTGTTTTCTTCTTCCCCTCTGCTACTCTTGATTCTCCTGTCTAGATGCAACTATTCAGTAAACTTGAGGTCGTGTGTTCGCTTTGGAGTTCCCCCACTAGCTGGTCCTGAGCGACTGATCTTCTGCACTGGCTTGCTCCAGTGTTGTTAGAGCTGGTTCTCTAATACCAAGCACTGCAAAAAGCTGAAGTAAAAGGGGAAAATGAGAGGGTGAAAGACATGCTTGTGGGAGACAACTTTATGCCAGTTTTACACAGACTGCTCTTTTGGCTTTCCAGTGCTTGACGATGTGAAGCAGCTGTCACCCTTATGGGGGAAAAAAATCCTGGAAACATTTGCAAGTATTTTGCTTGTCTTTTGCTTGGGATAACATCTTTCTTGTTTATTCCTAGTTATCTAATATGGACATTCCTCACCAAGGAGTACAAGTAGAAGGAGATGGCTTTAGCCATGCAATACGTCTACTAAAGTAAGAGGATATGCTCCTTTGTTTCATTTTATTAATGTGTATGTAAACTTGAGAGGGAAAAAAGGATTGTTTGGCAAGTAGCACTAAAAATGTCAGGACAGGGGAGGATTTTTGGTTTTGAAGGGTTTTGTTTGGTTGTTTTAATTACTGTCTTGCACTGTCAGTGCTGAAGAGAGAGGAAAATAAAAGTAGACACATTTCTTTTGTTAGCCTAGACAGGGGGGGCTCTGAAAACAGCCTGACAGTCTGCAATCCTAAAATCCAGACAATACTGAAGAGATACAGTGATGATTCATCAACATGTAATTGCAATTTTAGATCAGGTCAGAGGCCTACATATTCCATATGTTACTTGACAATTACCAGTGTGTGACACGGCAAGGGGAAATGCAGGGAGTCCCGGAAAAGACATTGCATGGCAAAAAATCTAGAGGAAACATCTGAGAATTTTAATTTAAGAGTGGAAGAGACCTGTGGATGTTGTCTGGTCCATCCTCGTGCTCTAAGCAGGGCTGGCCAGCTGCATTTTTCAATCTCCCTAGGCTTTGCATACATCACTCTCAAATGCTGAGTAGAGGGGAGTAGTCATTTGATTGCCAGGCTAGTACAGCCCAGGATGCAGCAATCTGTCATTGCTGCAAGGGCATGCTGCTGACTCCTGTTCCATCTGTCTCCCAGGCCCTCAAGATCTCTTTCTGCAGAGCCACTCCCCAGCCACTCAGTCCCCACTCTGTGCTGTTGCTTGAGGTTGTTTAGGCCCATGTGCAGTATTTGGCATTTGCTTTCGTTGAACTTTGTGAGCTTCCTGTAACTTACTCCTCCAGCCATCTGAGGTCTCTTTGAACGGCAGTGCCAAGCGCTCCCTTCAGTTTGGTGTCATCTGCAAACTTGCTATTCCTTTGCATTACATAGACTCTTGAAAAACTGTTCAAATGTATTGGCCTCTGTGTTAATCCTAAGGACTGCCAGCCACTAACTGGACCTGCAACTATTGACCACAGTGCAGTCCAGCCAGTTTTTCACACTTCCTGGAGCCCACTTCAAGCCACACCTATTAAACTTTGCATTTTTAGGAAGTAAAACAGATTTCTTTTATGCTACAGAAATCTACAGTGACACAAAGACATCAGTCTCTAAATGCATCAGACCTTTCCTTTTTAACTCTTCACAGGAGCAGACAAGTGCTGATGAAACTGAGCTAAAGTTAAGGCTTGTATGTGAAAATTCCGTGTAGACTTTTAAGGGATTTGGAGAAGTGTCTGGCATGTTTTTACTTCAGCTTTATTTAGTCTGTCCCCAGAGTTCCATTCTCATGTTGGGATATGAATTAATTAGTGTGTTCTAAGATAACTGCCAGGTTGCACATTGCTTTTAGAATGAGGTTGTTCTGGAAGGCTGATTCATGAATTCAGGTTGCCACAAAACTTATTTCTTCCTTTTTTTTCCCCCTTGTTTCTCTGTATTAAAGTTTTGTCTCAGTGTGCCATTGCTTCACCAGGAAATGGGGGAAATTCAATATATCCCTTAACAGTCTCTAATTTCTAGGCATTGAATCCATATAAAATTGGTTTTAACTCTGACTACTTCTGGAACACTTAACTTATTACTGAGCTCAAAGAGGAACAGGATATCTCACTGTGCAGTCCAGCTGTCTTGGCTGTTGATTTGTCAATTCTTTCATGGTCAGACTTGAAAGACCTTCAGCAAATGTTATAAAGTAGTATTTTTACTTTTGGAACTCCACTGTGTATAATTGAGTTGGGTTTTTTGGTTTGTTTTTATCATGAATAGAATTCCTCCCTGTAAAGGTGTAAATGAGGAAACTCAGAAGGCTCTGGACCGATCTCTTCTTGATTGCACTTTCCGATTACAAGGTAGAAATAATCGCACGTGGGTTGCTGAGCTAGTGTTTGCAAACTGTCCACTTAATAGCACTTCATCCAGAGAGCAAGGTAAGTTTTATTTAGGAATACTGGTACCTTTTGTTTCTTTGTGGTATACCTTGCCTGCTCCAGTAGTTCTAATGTTTTGTTATTACTGGACAACTGTTTGATCTTAAGATTTCTAATAAATGGCAATGTAGAATCATAGAATGGAAGGGGCATCCAAAGGTCATCTAGTCTGACCTCCCCACAGTCAGCAGGGACATCCCCAACTAGATCGAGTTGCCCAGGGCCTTGTCAAGCCTCACCTTGAATATCTCCAGGGATGGGACCTCAAACACCTCCCTGGGCAACCTGTTCCAGTCTTGCACCATGCTCACGGTGAAGAACCTCTTCCTGATATCTGAATCTAAATCTGCCCTTCTCTAGTTTGAAGCCATTGCCCTTCACCCTGTCACTGCAGGCCCTTGTGTCTTTCTCTATCCTTCCTGTAGGCCCCCTTCAAGTACTGGAAGGCTGCTATTAGGTCTCCCTGGAGCCTTCTCTTCTCTGGGCTGAACAACTCCAGCTCCCTCAGCCTGTCCTCATAGCAGAGGTGCTCCAACCCCCTGATCATTTTCTTGTCCCTCCTCTGGACCCTCTCCCTCAGGTCCATGTCCTTCCTCTACTGAGGGCTCCAGACCTGTACACCGTACTCCAGATGAGGTCTCACCAGAACAGAGTAAGGTGGCAGAATCGCCTCTCTTTTTCTGCTGGCCATGCATCTTTTGATGCAGTCCAGGATGTGATTTGTCTTCTGGGCTGCAAGCTCACACTGCCTGTTCATGTCCAGCTTCTTGTACATTATTACCCCAAAATCCTTTTCCACAGGGCTGCTTTCTAACCCCTCATCCCCAGTCTGTATTGATAGTGAGGATTGTTCCAGCCCAGGTGCAGAACCTTGCACTTGCTCTTGAATTGGGATGTTGATCGCTGAGTCAATGTACTTCTATTATTTACCTGTGTTTCCCGATCACTTGCTACAATTCATTCACAGTCTGTAAAGCACAGTTCAGGAGCCACTAGTGAATCAGGTTTTACCATCTCCTAACACTGCAGGGCCAACCCGTCATGTTTACC
The DNA here is from genome assembly GCF_014839835.1 of Dryobates pubescens. NCBI lineage: Eukaryota > Metazoa > Chordata > Aves > Piciformes > Picidae > Dryobates > Dryobates pubescens. Next base: position 14,588,781 of record NC_071623.1, on the reverse strand, counting down.
TGACGTATGAAAACCAATTGTCCGAACCAGTCGGAGGTCGCAAAGTTGTTGAGATGTTCCTGAACGACTGGAACAGTATTGCTCGGCTGTATGAATGTGTCCTGGAGTTCGCACGATACTTGCCAGGTACCGAAATCCCCTCATTTTCATTACAGTGGTGCGTTTGCAGGCTGCTATGGTCTTCTGACCCTGAGTCTTTTCCCTCCTCTCTCCAAAGACATACCCAACCACTTGAACATTTTTTCAGAAGTTCGTATCTACAATTACCGAAAGCTTATCCTCTGTTACGGAACTACCAAGGGGAGCTCGGTAAGTGACTCCTAAGTGCACTTGGTGTTTGAAAACAGAACAAGTGGGCTTTGAGTTCTCAGAACTGTGCTACGAAATGTGCCCTTGTAGTATGTTATTGTGGAATTATTTTTGATCCATGTAGAAAAGACAGAAATAGAGTGTGCCACATTGTAAACGTGCTAGGTTACTAGATGCTGACATACGTTGAGGACTTGTGTAAGGTGCTGTAAAATGTGGGAAGGACAGTTGTGTGTTCCTGATTGGTGAAAGCTGGTGTGGCAACCTTTCTCTGACAAACTTACAGTGAGCATATCTACTGGTCCCTGCTGTAATGGGATATCTGGATATAGAACTCAGTTGGAAAAGGCCTGTAAGATCATTGAGTCCTACCATTACCTGACTCTGCCAAGTCTGCTGATAATGTATGTCCCATAGCACCACATCTATGTGTCTTTTAAATAACCTTCGGGGACAGTGATGTACATTTTTATATAATGGATTTCCTAATTGTTATGTTTACAAGCAAAGTCTGCTTCATGAAATGGAAGGCCTGGTAACTGAATGGAAGGCATAGGTTCACGTGCAAGCTGAATGCCTGATTCTGCCTTAGAAGCAATGCTGTTCCCTTGTCCAGACCTCTAACTTACTCTGTAGTATTCGAATTTACAGCTTATTACTTGCTTTGACTGTTTGCTAACATCTTTGCCTTAACTGCAAGGTAGAGGAGGAAGTAAGTGCACATTTATTATAGACTAAGAATATATTTTTGTGTGCAACTGATGCAAAGTAGCTTGAATTTGCTTCATGGGAGGTTTTTGTATTCATAATCTAAACTGAAATTTTAAGAGTATTTCTATGTGCATCTTATTGGGACAGTTAATAAGTTGCAGCAGTGTGGATTTTGCATGTCACTTCCTTACAAATTAGCATGTCCAGAACAGCATGAATCTCTTGAGTTTTCTCTCTCTCACCTGTGGCAGAAAAAGCTTTTTTCAGGTTGACTTGCTAAAAGAATTCCCCAGTTTTGTGACTGCCAACAATCCAGCTAGTTAAATGGCTGTTAAAGCTAACAGCACTTTTGTTTTTTCTTTTTTCCCCTCTCACAACCTCAGCAACCTTTGGGGAAGGTGAGTTAGGAATCAGATGTTTGATGAAAAATGGAGGGGGGGGAAATCAAAGCAGATCAGCTTTCTTGTAACTTCATAGTTGTTCTAGCTTCCAAGATAATTTTATGGTTTTGACATTGCAGATCAGCATTCAGTGGAACTCCATACTCCAGAAGTTCCACATTTCACTGGGGACTGTTGGCCCAAACTCAGGTTGCAGTAACTGTCACAACACAATTCTGCACCAGCTCCAGGAGATGTTTAATAAAACACCAAATGTGGTGCAGTTGTTACAGGTAATGTTTTTAAAACTTCACTCAAGGAAAGTGCAAGAAAATGAAGAGCTCAATTCTGGTTAAACTGCTCTCTCCAAAATTACATATATCATAGAGCAGTACATCAGGGGGTGGAAGGGACCTCAAAAGTTCATGTAGTCCAACCCCCCTACCAGGGCAGGATCACCTAGAGTAGGTCACACAGGTATGTGTCCAGGTGACCATCTCCAGAGGAGGAGACTCCACAACCTCTCTGGGCAGCCTGTTCCAGTTCTCTGTCACCCTCACAGTGAAAAAGTTTTTCCTTATGTTCACATGGAACCTCCTGTGCACCAGCTTGCACCCATTGCCCTTCTGCTATCATTGGACATCACTGAGAAGAGCCTGCCTGTGTCCACCTGATACTGCCCTTCACATATTTATAAACATTAATGAGGTCACCCTTTGGTCTTCTCCAAGCTAAAGAGCCCCAGCTCCCTCAGTCTCTCTTCTAAGGAAGATGTTCCACTCCCTTAACCATTTTTGAGGCTCTGCACTGGACTCTTTCAAGCAGTTCCCTAAGGTCTTTCTTGAACTGAGGGACCCAGAACTGGACTCAATATTTCTGATGCAGCTTCACCAGGGCAGAGTAGTCGGGGGGAGAACCTCTCTTGGACCTACTAACCACACCCCTTCTATACACCCTGGGATGCCATTGGCCACCTTGGCTGTAAGGGCACATTGCTGGCTCATATGTCATGACTGTTTATGTATCTCATTGGCAGAAGGTGGCTTGGGGAAGGAAAATTGTATCGTTTACTTAAAGGTATGCTTCCTGATCTCTCAATATCTGTTCTCTCTCTCAGGTTTTGTTTGACACTCAGGCTCCCTTAAATGCCATCAACAAACTTCCAACTGTGCCCATGCTGGGGCTGACTCAGCGCACCAACACTGCCTATCAGTGCTTCTCCATTCTGCCACAGTCTCCCACGCACATCAGACTGGCTTTCAGGAACATGTACTGCATTGACATCTACTGCCGGAGCCGCGGCGTTGTGGCGATACGCGACGGGGCCTACAGCCTCTTTGACAACAGCAAAATAGTGGAAGGCTTTTACCCTGCACCTGGATTAAAGGTGACTCTTTCTGTGGGGTTTGGCACGTTGCGAATAAAGCAGCTTTGAACTTGGAAGTGCATGAATCTGTCGTTAAGAGTTTGTGAAGGGCTTGTTGTGCAGGCCTGCAGTCTTGGAAAGATTCTGTTTCGTCAGTAGATTTGTTAACTAACATGAATGAAAACACTGCCCTTAAGAAAACTAGCATTGTGGAGGGTTGAGATTTCCCCCCAGCATTAACTTTGCCTGACTAACTCAGTTGGAAGCAAATGGAAGCTGCGTTTACAATCTCCAATGGAATGCAATAAATATATACAAAATATACAGGATTTACAATATTTACAGGTATTTACAATTAACAAACAACACGAGAACGCCCCGGTCAAGAAGACCAAGGAAGCTGTCCCTCTGCCCCACCCCCTGCCACCCGCTGTCCAAAAGGGTGAAAGGAGCAGAGAAAAAGTATCTCTTAGACTTTACCAAAACAATGCAGCCAAGGTCAAGCAGAAGCAGATTAGTATCCCTTCAGAACATGAAACAAGCAGAGAAGAGAAGCCTCCAGAATGTTTTGGTACAAGCAGTCTTACGGTAGCAGTCTTATGGTAGATATCTCTCCATTGGAATCCTTTAGAATTACCTTTATTTTCCTTTTCACATCCAGTAGTGATTTATTTTTTTTTCTGCTTGAAATCTGTAACAAAACTTTAAAGGCATAGCCTAAAACTACAACAAGCATCAAGTGTCAGGTTTTGAGGTGATTTTTTTAGCTATCTAATAAAATAACATAGAGGCTGCTTTCAGGTGTCTTTTTGTTTACAAATGGGTGAAGCATTGTGACTATCCTAGAAGTGTTGTCCAGTGTTTTCACATTGCAGATGAGGAAATGCTCCATGTCAGATGATTCTTGACAGAAACTTCTTTTGAAATAGTTTCCATCAGTGTGTGACAGGAGTCTGTGACTTTGCTTCTGAATACAGTGCTGGTTTGCTCTGAGAAGTGAATCTGTGCATGCCGACAGAGTGCTGTCACTTAGGGCAGCATTTACCAGTGCTAGTACTGGAAAGTGGCACCCATTATGTAACAGGATAATTTGCTCTTTTTTTTCCCCTTCTGATAGCTGCAACTGAACACTAATTTTCTGATACTACATTTAGCTGGTTCTGAATATCTACCTCTTTCATGATTTTCAAATGGAAAGCTAATGGGAAGAGGAAGGGAATTTTAGATACCGGTGGAAAGTACAAGAGGAGGAAAGTGGGAAGGTAAAGGAGGAAGTGTAAGACAAGAGGACTGGCAAATTCCCCTGGGTACAAGAGGATGTTATGGAGGAGATGACCCGGGCATTCTTGCCAAACAGGGCAGTTGTGGGTGTGATACAACAGCCCAGTAGGTTCTGGATACCTGTGAGCTATTCTCAAACAGCCGTTTTCAGGTGTAGGCTTTTCCTTATTTTTAAGGAAAAAAGAAGAATGTCAGTATTTCAATTAACTAGAGATATTTAATGTTAATGAGCAAGGTTTCTTGTTTGATGGCGATCCATAACCCCTTGTTATAAAAGCAAAAGAAAATTAAGCTTAACTATCTACTGAGAAGCTCTGCTATGAACTGATGTATTGTGCAAACCATTCATACTGTATATAGTGAATGCCCACTGACAGTAAGTTCTAGAGACCTGCCTGTTTTGTCCGTCCTGTAGCTGATTGAGTTTGTGTTCAAGCTCAGCAAATACTGTTGCTCAGTTATGTAATAGCAATTTTTCTGTTTGAATTCTAATGGAATTGATTTTTCCACAGACATTCCTGAACATGTTTGTTGACAGCAATCAGGACGCACGAAGAAGATCTGTAAATGAAGATGATAACCCACCTTCTCCTATTGGAGGAGACATGATGGATTCTTTGATATCACAGCTTCAACCCCAGCAGCCACCACAGCAACCACAACAGCAGGTACCCTGCAGGCAAAATAAAGACATTTCTATTGTCTTCCACAGCTCTATGTTTCTAAGAACTTGCATTCTAAAAGGATCGGCAGGGAAAAAATGGAAAGGGAGACTGTAAAACTGCTCTGCTGTGGAACTCCCCTTGGGGCAAAACGTATTAATTTATTTTGCCATTTCTCCTGCCAGTGTAAACAGCTCACAGCATATGAAGAGCAGCTTTGGAAGGTCACATGAGACTTGCTGCCTTAGAAGAGAAGGACTGGGGGAGGGAAAAAAAATGTTTAAGATAAAAGATGGGGAAGGCAGTGGAGGAGTTTACTTGGCTGTTACAGGGGGGCACATAAAAAGGAATGAGGTGCAGAGGTTAATAGCTCTGTCTTGAGGAGAAACAGCCAAAAGTCTCTGAAAGGAATAGTGAGCGCTGATAAGGTGATATAGATAAGCAAGCAACTATTGTGATGAACCTGTAGGATTCATGGGTGAGGACCAAACTTTCATTTGTGTTCTCCTGCTCATACTTAACTTTAGTTTTAGTACAAAATTGTCTAAAACATTCATTGTCTTTTTGTTGACAATTTCAGCCATTTGCAAAACAGGCAGGAGCATCAGGAGCATATCCTCTTACTTCACCACCCACCTCCTATCACAACACAGTGACCCCATCTCCCTCTATGATGCACACACAGTCACCAGGTAAGGAGGTGCTAATGGTGTGCTGGAAATACACACCTGTAGCTCTTTATTCATGCGTGATTTTTCTATTGTTTGGGCTGCATTTAGCCGCAGGTTCACCAAGAGAATGTACCTTATATTGTGGAAAAAATAGCACAGCAAAGTCCTGCCAAGCATGGTTTGGAAAGTACATTTTGAAGCTAAAAAAGCCCCATGCAGTGAAACTTCTCTTTAGCTGTGTAATGCTTGGGACTGTCTCATTCTTGTGGCTTATAACTTGCTCAGATCAAAATCCGTTAATTCTAAATACCTGCTTCTTCAGAAAAGCTTTTCATCACCAAAGCTCTGCCTTCTGCTTCCAGCTGTTACAGTGCAACAGCTAAAAGTATTTAAATTTGGGGAATGGCTGGGCAGAGGGGAAATGCCATTCTTCAAGCCAAATATCTTGGGAAGCTTCCTTTGGGTGAATCAATCTGGAAAATATAACATTTGTGAATGTACAAAACAAAGCCTTTAAGTGCAAAAATAAATTCTCATGAGTCTTGTTTGCTCTCTCCCTAAAAAGGAGATAGCTGTTGCAGTTGATAGAAAAAACTTGTAACAGGAACCCAGGAAATGTGTATGTTGAGTGATGTGATGTCTTTGATTAGGAAATTTGCATGCTGCAAGTTCACCTAGTGGAGCTTTAAGAGCGCCATCACCAGCATCCTTTGGTCCAACTCCTTCACCTTCCTCTCTTGGAATCACAATGGGACAAACAGCTAACTTTGCCAGCCCACATGGTGAGTTCTTTACTGGCAGGTGTACACATAGTGACAGGGAAGGTTTATTTGCTTCTTCAAGTTAAGTCTGTCAGAGCAGACCTAAGTTAATTGAGAAAGATTTGTGGTTTGTAATTGGCTTAAGTAGCTGTTTTCATACATATGAGTGTAATTTTCAAGGGTAGTCAAAGGCAGCTGCATGGGATGTTGAGGTGTTCCTCGTGTTTTTAAAATGCACCATCAGTTACTCTTTTCAGATTACTAACATGGGGAAATCACACCTGGTCTTGTAACAGAACAATGGCTGCAGCTTTTCGTGAGCATTGTCTGTTGTTAGATTAGTGTATTTTCACTGCTTATGTTTCCTGCACCTAGAGCAGGTTAGAAATTGAGGTACTTGGCAATTTCAAGCCATTGTCCAAGTCTTTCTGGCTTGACGTGCCTGTATGAAAACAACATGCCCTTTTGGTCCTTTATTAAGATTTTTGGAAAGCTGCCAAACAATGGTTTGCTGTAATCACAGTGCATAGGAAACCATTTCATCGATCACATTGAATGAACAGTTCAGATTTGTAATTGTAGCACACCAATTTAACTGTCAACATGAACAAAGTGAAGCAGATATTTGCAGATTTTACTAAGCCTTGTTTACATTTCTAGATTGGAAAAGGTCATGCTTTAAAAATAACAACAACAATCTTGTAACATCTGCAGGTACCATAGACCCAAGCTCACCATACACTATGATGTCACCCAGTCAGCGTGCAGGGAACTGGCCGGGATCTCCCCAGGTCTCTGGTCCATCACCAGCAGCACGGATGCCTGGAATGTCACCAGCCAACCCTTCCCTTCATTCACCCGTCCCAGATGCCTCCCATTCCCCACGAGCTGGAACAAGTAGGCTTCTTTATCAGTGTTATGACTGTAAAACATTCCATGTTTAACTTCCCTAATTCTGTTCTGTTTTGGTGGGTTTGTGTGTCAGCCTAACAGTCCTGTCTGCTCTTCTTCAGGGAAATATCTAAGGAAATAAATCCTTTATTCTGTCCTAGTTCAGATCTGTCACAACTTGGAAAACTATTAAATCATACAGCATAAACTTGAGCAGGATTGATACCTCTTGTTGCACTACAGAAATGAGTCTTAAAACTATTGACTGAGAAAAATTCTTCAAAGTGAAGTCAATCATAGGCATATTTACCTACTCAAATACCAACTTTTCACATGGTAGAGTTGTAATGCTGCTCTTGCACGACTGATTTAGCCATCTTTACGTCTCATTGAGTTTGTTCTACAGACCTGCTACCTGCTGGCATGCTGCAGAAAGAGGAAAAGGGAGCAGGATTTTAATGTTACTGAGACTCTTCTTTGACTTTGTTTTACCTGTTGCCTATCACCAGGCAGATAAATTCTTAAATAAGAAGGATTAAGGTTTAACCCAGAGAACTCATTGCTGCATAGTTACAACAAATACAGTGAACACGTATCTTAAGTTCCAGCTTAAAGGCTTCCTCCTGCAAGTACTCTTTCTGTATCAACAGGTTCCCAAGCAATGCCGACTAGCATGCCTCCACCTCGTAAACTACCTCAGCGCTCTTGGGCTGCATCCATACCTACAATCCTTACCCACAGTGCCTTGAATATTCTGCTGTTGCCCTCTCCTACCCCTGGGCTTGTGCCAGGACTAGCTGGCAGCTATCTTTGCTCCCCTCTTGAGCGATTCCTTGGATCGGTTATTATGAGAAGACATCTTCAGAGGATTATACAACAGGAAACGGTATGGTTTAGGGTAAAGATGACCAAGAATGACTTCACAGCTGTGCTTTTTCATGCTATCAAATCAGGCACAAACCAAAATGCTTCACATCTAGTAAAAATTTGTGTTGGACTTGTGCTGTACTTCTGACTCTTGTTGTTTAAAGTGTCAAAATGTAGGAAAAAACATTTAGTTCTGCTTCTTTTCCACACAAACTAGAAGTGGAAAGCCTGTTTGGTCAAGTGAGGTTTGATAACCAACACAATAGCAAGACTATGACAAGGATTTCATCTGTGGTGGCTTCTGTGAGTTTAGCAACGGCTGTTGAAAGCTAAGTAGAACAGCCACAGGGTTACTAAGGATACCACACTTGGCGGAAGTGCCCAAGAAATTAACTACCCATTGACACTAACTGAACTAATCAGTCATGAATGCTGCTTCAGGATTTGGGACAGACAATGTGTGCCTCTTCTTCTTTGGCACTGAATCATTGACAGAGAAAGAATCAGAATCTTGTATAAGCTTCATTCTCAAGGCAATTTTACCTATATACAAATATACATTTCTTTCTAGATCAAGGGCAGACTGACCATAAGCATCTTAGAACTGAATCTGTATGTCTGTGTTCACAGAGTTTAATAAATGATTATTTGAATGTGATACTTGTTTTTATGCAGCTACAGTTAATAAACTCCAATGAACCAGGTGTGATTATGTTTAAGACGGAGGCATTGAAATGCAGGGTTGCTCTCAATCCCAAGACCAACCAGACTTTGCAACTGAAAGTAACACCTGAAAATACAGGACAATGGAAATCTGAGGAGTTACAAGTTCTGGAGAAGTTCTTTGAAACAAGGGTATGTATTCAAATCCTTAATGTTTAGGGTTTTGTGCATTCCTTTTAATCTCTAGTGGTGTTTTGAGTGGTACTGATGACTTTACTGGCATATATAAGGACTGCAAAATCACAGAATGATTGTCAGGAACGATCATCCAGTTCCAAACCCCTTGCCATGGGCAGGGACACCTCACACTACATCAGGTTGCTCAGAGCCACATCCAGCCTGGTGTTTAAAACCCTCAGGGATGGGGCTTCCATTACCATCCTGGGCAATGTGTTCCACGGTCTCACCACCCTCATGGGGAAGAACTTTTTCCTAATATCCGATCTGAATCTACCCATTTATAGTTTTGTTCCATTCCTGCTAGTCCTGTCACTACCCAACCTCCTAAAAAGTCCCTCCTTCAGATACCTGAAGGCCACAATAAGGTCTCCTTGGAGCCTTCTCTTCTCCAGACTGAATAACCCCAACTCTCTCAGTCTGTCTCCATAGGAGAGGAGCTCCAGCCCTCTGATCATCCTCCTGGCCCTTCTCTGAAATGTAAAACGTAAAATTAAGAGCTGTGCATGCTACTTACCATACTACTAAATTGCATACCTCATTATCTCAATGGTCAGTACTAAATGATGTCTTTTTTTAGGTTGCAGGACCACCTTTTAAAGCAAACACACTAATAGCCTTCACAAAATTACTAGGGGCTCCAACGCATATCCTCAGGGACTGCGTACACATCATGAAACTTGAGCTGGTGAGTTAACTGTTCTATTTAGTTCACCCAACATCAGTTGTTGTATTAAAAATGAAAAAAAAAGGGTGCTGTATCATTTTCTTTACCTATAAACACATAAATTGCTCTATATTTATCACAGAATTACAGAATCACTCAGGTTGGAAGGGATCTTTAAAGATCATCTAGTCCAACCCCCCTGCAGTGAACTGGGTCATGCTCAACTAGATCAGGTGGCCTAGAGCCCTGTCAAGCCTCACTCACCTTCACTATCTCCAGGGATGGGGCCTCAACCACCTGGATATATAGGTGTAGATACATAAATGTCATTTAGTGTTAACAAGTTTTCATTTTACTGCTAGCTGTCCTAGAAACTTCCAGCATTTCTCTTTTAAACTGATGATTCCAAGAAACTGCAGATGTATTCCTGCACAATAGGCCTATGTATAGGCTGGCTGGAATCTTTCTGATGGTGTTCTGGTTTACCCTGTGCTCAATTCTTGCAGAGTCATTCTGACTTGTGCTAAACCTGGCAACATCTGCAAGTTTAGCTAGAGAGACACATTCTACTTTCTAATGCATCCCTAGTTGACAGCTGTGCATGTCACTGACATGGGACCTTTGCTGTTCTTTCTCTGTGCTGCTCTTTCTAAACAGTTCCCTGATCAGGCGAGTCAGCTGAAATGGAATGTGCAGTTTTGTTTAACAATTCCTCCCAGCGCACCGCCAATTGCGCCCCCAGGGACACCTGCTGTTGTGCTGAAATCCAAAATGTTGTTTTTTGTAAGTAGAGAGATCTGTTTTGAAATTTTGTGGGCTGCATGTCTTTGAAACCATCATGGGTTAGTAGCAAATCATAACTATGCTCTATCTGTCAACTGCAAGAGCAAAAAATGTTCTGCCATTTGGAAGCTGAGATTTGCATGCATCTCTCTTGTAATTAGTTCAGTTAGTGTTCATACTCTCCTTCCTATAATAGCACAGCAACTTCTTGTGTTTTGTCTTCTTGGAGAATTCTTGATTATATAAAGTTCAGTTCCCTCAGGGCTGCAGGTATCTTAGAATGCTCAACTTCAGGGTGTGTTCCTCTTCTCTGAGGTGCTAACCACCTAGATTAAAATGGTGTGCTCAGTGGTGCTGGAGAAGGATTGCAGGAGTGAGGTGTTTAGAACAAATCTATATTAGTATTGTCTCTGAGGCAATGCTCCCTGTAGGGTGCTTTTGAGAAGAAAAGAGTCTATACCTGATTGATAAATACTCTGTTGCAGAATTGAAAAGCACGGAGGTGGAAGTGCATGCTGGCTGTAGACCTAGAGTGTTCAACTGTGTCACAAATTATGCTGTGAAGTATGTGGTCATTCAATTTAACACACTTTGTGGTTTGTTTTTTTCCCCCACAGCTCCAGCTAACACAGAAAGCAACAGTCCCACAGGAAGCTGTTAGTATTATTGTCCCAATTATTTATGATATGGCTTCAGGTACAACGCAACAGGCTGACATTCCCAGGCAGCAGAACTCCTCTGTTGCTGCTCCAATGATGGTTAGCAATATTCTAAAGAGGTTTGCTGAACTGAATTCACCACGACCAGGTACTGTACATGTCCAGTAGATATATTCTCTTCACCCAGACATCAGTGACAAATCTCCAGTGTAAAATTAAATGTCTCTTAAGTCTGAATTCCTCTTGGTTTCTCACCATACATACTTTAGTGATTACAGACTCCTGATGTGACAGGCAATACATAACTTAGCAAGTACTGGCAACACAGTGGAAGGTTACATGGATTTTGCTGTTCTGCCCAAGTGACAGAATGAACCTCTTGTTGGCCCAACAGTAGATGATATTTAACAAATGGGCCCAGAACGAGCCACAAGATGTCAGGGCTTTTTTGGGTAATTATGGAGTTGTTGAGCTTAGCAGTAGCATATAAAGGAATGTTTAAATAGTTATCAGAACTTATGCATGTGCTGTGAATGATTGAAAAGTCATTGGAGTGATAGCATACACATGGACAAAGGAGTATATGAATTGAGGAGCATACTGTTCTGTCCACCAGACACGCTGTGAAGTGCTTGAGATAAATAGGTTGTTACGAACGTTCATTGGCGCGTACGTCGCGCACTGAGAGTAGCATTGTGCTTTATTTTCCCTCTTGTTTATCATGCTTTTTATTATTTTTAATCCAAAATATTGAACAGCATTAGCAGGTTCTTTGAGCAACATGTTGTCTGGAAGCAGTGGTTTTGAAGTCCTAATATACAGATGGCTCATAAGAGCAGTAATTATTTTGGTTCTGCTGTAGTTACACACTAAAGAGCAAAGCCTTTTTTTTTCCATTAACTGAACAGTTTGAAGTTGTGAATCCAGAGGCTGAATTCTGCTTCTGTTCTGTGTAGTTACTCATCTCGTTGTTATGAGGTAATTTTAACGGTGCTTGGTGGTTTGATTACTGGAACATGAGCAATGTTTATCTTAAATCGGTGTGGCTATGCATACCCTTCTGAAAATTGTGATGAGGTTGAAATTAATAGGCATTTTCAGTTCAACATATGGTGTAATGGTGTAGGTTAATAGGAGAGATAATAGCCTTGAGGGCATGTGGGCTTACATGTAAGAGTTCTGTATGTGGTACAGAACTGTGGTTTGTGTAGCATATTTTGTGTAGCAGTTTATTTCAAGAGAAGGTTAACTGAACTTCAGGTGTTTCTTTTAGAATGTGCTTCCCCACTGAGCTCCCCTAGTGTGGGGAAGGGTAGGTACTTGTTGTGCTGTTTGTTATTGCACTAAACTATGTTTTAAGGCAAACCCTCCACAAAGTGCCACAGCATAGGGAGTAACTGTCAAAGCTGTTCTTGAGTATCCCAGGTGGGATGTCTTAGATCAGGATAGACCATTTTTGCTTGTCACACAAGGTTTGAAGTAGTTTGTGAACGTGGTACAGGGAGCAGAGTATAGACAAGCCAGAAAAATGCATATAAAAAGCGTTTGTGGCCCCAGGTAGGACCTTATCCAGGCAAAGAAGGAGGTAGCTAGCTGAGCAGATGGTATTTCTAGTAGTATTTCTTCTGACTTCTAAGAGAAAGAATGAGTCTGTATGGATGGGTTGATTTATTTGTTTATTTCCACCACCCAGCTAAAGTAGGATCTTCCCTGAGGACACTTGAAATGCAATTTCCTGTGTGCCTGCTGTCAAAACTTACACTATTATATCTGACAAAAGAGAAACTTCTTTTCTTTGCCATCAAAAGGTGAAGGAGAGCCAACAGATCAAAGTAGATAGTTGGGAAACTTCTTTTACAGCAGCAGTACATGGTGAGGGTATCTCAGGTACATATTCTTTCTTTTCTGATGCTGTTGTGCTGTACCCAGGATTTTCCAACCTGTGTTAGCTTTTCTGCTGCACTAATTGCAATTTGCTTGGTTAAGTGAATTTTTCACCATTTTAGTCAGAAAGGAGCAGGGCTTCCCACTGTGCACATATGATATCACTGGCACTTTCATTGTAACCCATAATCGGTGTTGCCTCATTTTGGCTGTATCATTTTTACCTTTCTCTCTGTGAGGAAGTATTTTGTATTCAGCTTAATTTTCCTCTTAATAAAATGGTAGTGCCTGAAAAGTAAGTTCTTTTGGAAGAGTTTTCTTTTCAGATCTGTGGGCAAACACAGTCTGCTGTGTTTAACAGTAAAATGTTGACTCATTGTGAGCATGCTGTCTTTCTGAGGTCACTTTACCTATTCCTCCATGGGGGAGAAAAATATTTTAATTGGGGCAGTAATTATACAAGCCAAGTCCCTTGGAATATTAGAGTTAAACGTGAGCTGTACGTCCACAGCCCGCATCATGTAGCAGACATCAAACTGGTGAGGAAATGAAAGTCCCTACAGATGCTGGAGGTGACCCTTAGAGGAACTCAAGGGTCTTCTGATATGTCTTAGAGCTCTTCACAACCAAGCACTTTTAGTGATGTAGTGGATAGTGTTTAGCCCCTGATTTTGAAGCTCTGGTACAATAATGCCTTTCCCAAAATAATACCAGGAGTCCCTAGTTTGGCAGTTAGGACTAATGCATCTCAGTAGGCTCTGCTTTTGCCTCTTTGCTTTTACACTGTTGCTCCTTCAGCAACAAAATTCAACATCTTCCAACTGATAGCTCTTGAAATATAGAGGAAAAATTCAGTCCAGAGTGACCAGGGAATGATAGTGGGTGTTAATTATATTCTCTTACCAGGACATTTTAGATGACATCTGCCTAATGCTCTTTTTTGTTGTTCTAATACCTCTTTTGTTACTGTAACGAAACCCTTTAGATTCTAATAGTTTTAACTTATCAAAGCTATTTCAGAATGCCTGTGTAGGTTGATTTCTTTGGTCAAAAAATGGTGATATTCAAAACTGGAGACAGCTGGGGCTGTGGTTTTTCCACTCTCTATTAGATCTCAGCTGTTTGAAACAAAAGTCCGTTTGCTCTTTAATTTAGTGGGTTAGATGTCATGGGTAAGGCCAGAGCCAAATGGCTTCACATAAGCAGATTTCTGACTTTTGCCTGGTCATGGAGCTGGAAATGTTTCCAAAATGAGGTTTAGAACAGAAAACATCATCCAGCTCTTCCAGACTCGAGTCTTCTGGAATGTTTAATTTCTGAATTTCTGCTCTTAATCAATACAAATAGAACTTTGAAAAAGTTGGGGGGGGGAGGAGTGTGTATGTGTTTTTTTCTTTATAAGGCATAGTGCCTTTAATTAATAACATGCAGGAAAAAACCCAGATACATTCTAGTACGGGTTCAATCCAGCACGGGGAAAACAACTGCAAGTTAAGAGCTCCCTGCCATTTAACGCCCAACAAGAGCAGGGCCTGCCGGGCAGGCCAGAGCTACAGCGCTGAAACCAGCTGCCGAGGCCGTGGAGGCCTGCTGGGTCAGGCGGCGGCGGGGGCGCTGCGCGGGGTGCGGGGGCGCTGCGCGTCGAGAGGGGGCGCTGCGCGGCGCGTGTGCTAACCTGTCTCTTTTCCCTGTTCCAGGTGAATGCACAATATTCGCGGCCGTTCGTGATTTGATGGTTAATCTTACGCTGCCCCCTGGTGGGCGTCCCTAAGACACTTTTAAAAGAAGGCTGAGAGTGGAACAAAACAACCCTAAAAAAAAATTAAATATATATATATATATGTGAGATATATATATATACACACACACACAGATCAAAGCCTTCGGTTAAAAGAGGACATTTTCATTTCTTTTTAATACCCCTTGTAAGAACTAACTATAATAAACTGGCAAACTTTTCAGGGATGCACTTTCATCAAACTGAGTATCACCAGGACTTTTGTATAGTGCTGTTGTATAGTGTGTTTTAATGAGAGACACTTCAGACAAGGTAATAGATTGAAGTATCAGCTTGCTGGTAATAGATTTAATATTCTGTTTTATACTATAAAGATTATGAAAATGCCAAACTTGTTTGTTTGTTGTTTTGGTTTTTTTCCTGGTTTTTGGTTTGTCTGGGGTTTTTTTCTTACGTTTTTGGTGTAACAGTCCTTTTTTTAAGGCAGGTCTGTCATTTTTGAATACTGTAAAACTGTGACAAACTTTATATTGAAGCTGTATTTTAATATGACTGCTTTGAATCCTTAAACAATTTATTTGGGCTTGTTGTAAACATGTCCCCAAAAAGCAATATTTAATAAACTGGATTTAAAAAACTGTGTCATCTTAAACTTCATTCCTCCCTACTCCAACCACTGGCCAGACCTCTTGTATTCACACTTACCTGGCTGTCTCTGTATGTGGTCTTGTTTCCATACACACACACTAACTGAACAACAAAACCAAAGCGTACTGGTTTATTCTGTGGGTTTGATTTCTTTCCAGGCCATAGGAAAACAGGGTTTGTTAATTGTCCCAATTGTAAAAATAACCAGTAATTAGCTAACACAATGCTTCACTTCTTACAGTCACAAGAACCTACATCTTTTCTGTTCCATCAGCAAAGTTTTGTGGAAGGAAGCACCTTTTTTTTTCATCTGTCATGGAGTCCATAATTATAGACACCTTGATAACTGTAGACTCTTCTTGTTTTACAGCAAGGGCAGGTAAGGTAGATGCTTGAACTGTGTACCATGACACAGGAGAGGCTGATCTGAAAAAGAAACAACCTCACGTTCGATTCTTTGAGTTGGATGTTTCTAGATGATTTTTTTCAGTGATGACTGAAGACTCCTGTAATTGAATACAATTTCCATCTTTAGGAATCACTCTATCATTTAACCATTTGTCCTCATGGATCAGGTATTATTTTTATTGAGTTCAGGTTGGTTTTCCGACTTCCCGCAAGAGAATCTTTCTGCTCTACAGCCTCACTCCCTTCACAGAGCTCTGTCAGCTCCCTGCTCAGCAGATAGACAATTTAAACTAGTTTTAAAAACCTCTGGTGGATGTATTCCAGCCTGCCTTGCTGGCTCTAAGGCTGTCCAGTGCCCCTACAACTGTTGCAACACTTCTTTCCCTATGAATGAATTCATCTCTTGCACATTAATCTCTTTCAGAGCTCTTGCCATTAGAAATAATCTTTTGGTTGGTGTCCAATTCAGAGTTCAGCCTTCAACCTGTGTTTTTAGGCATTGGTACTGTATCAGTATTTCTCTTACCTGTGTGTATTTACCAGATGCAGCTTCTGCTTCTGAAATGTAAAACTCGTCCATTGGAGGGGAAAACCCTGTCAATCTTTAAATGTTGCTGCTGCTACTCAGTTGGGGAGAGCTAAATATTATGGCATTTTTTAAATTGAGGGGTGATACAAGTATACCTGAAGAAAAAATAGCTATTATGCTGACTACTACTCTAGATTTAAGGGCTGAGCATTGCCACACCTAAAAGCAGCTTTCTGATACACAGAGAAGTATCTCGGTTGGGGCTTGGATTGGGTGATCTTTGAGGTCTCTTCCAACCGGCTGTATTCTGTGATCTATAGTATAGTATCAGTCAGGGTTGGAAGGGACCACAAGGATCATCTAGTTCCAACTCCCCTGCCATGGGCAGGGACACCCCACACTAGATCAGGCTGGCCAGAGCCTTATCCAGCCTGGTGACACCTCCAGGGATGGGGCCTCAACCACTTCCCTGGACAACACACTCCAGGGCTTCACCACTCTCATGGGGAAGAACTTCCTCCTCATGTCCAGCCTGAATCTCCCCACCTCCAGATCTGCTGGCCTCTGTGGTAAGGGGCAGATGAGTGTGCTGGCACACAAAGGCCTTCACCCTTGAAAGCTTCAGCACCGCTTGAAAATAAAAGTGAGGGGAAGAGATCTCCCTACAGGGCAGAGAAAACAAAACATGTAAAGTAGTGACAGATGGTTATGAATTGACATTCCCAATCTGAGATTATGGGAAGATTAAATTTTATTTTATGCTATACTCACCACCCCTCTTAACACACACCAGTTTTAAGCTTTCCTCCTAAATACTTGATCAGGAAAATGCTACTGGTAAAAGGAAGCATTTCCTGCTGTCCAGTGGCACTTGTTCCTTTCGAAGAAACAACTGTGAGTAGTGTTAAGTTTCTTTCTACATGTGTTCAGCCTAGGTTTCTGGTAGCCAGATGCTATACCCACCTGCTGCATTGGGACTGTTTGTAGGTTTTCATCATTGCAGGAGATTTTGTTGTCCCTTGATTTCACTAGAAGTGCTTCAGTGACTCCAGATCCTGTGGTAGCTGTAGATTGTTTCTCATAAACCTGCCTGCAGAGCAAGCATGAGAGAAACTGAATTACGCTGATCCACAGATCTAGCCTAGCAATGTTAGCCAGTGTCACACAGGAAGACAACTTTTTAACTGTCTAAAAGTTATTCCAGGTGACAGCAATGGACTTTGTGGTTTTCCAGGTAAGAAATATTGATCATTTTCAAAGTTTTCTTAATACAGAAAAGATGAGAGAGACTTTTTTGAGCCCTGCAAACAGCCAGAGAAGTTGTTGAATCGGGGTGAGGTTTTGAGGGGGTTTTGTTGTTCTTCAAAACTAAGTTTAAATTACTTGCTGTTGCACTTCTGAATGTCTCTCAGGCTGCCTTTCAGACTGCAGATGTTGTAAGTGAGCTTACAAAGATTGCAGGAAACAAGTTCTGATAATAAGTAGCTGAAACAAACAGCTCCATAGAACTAAAAGTTGCCTTTTTTTTCCCCCAAGAGCTATAGTTCATCTCTATGTGCTCAGTTTCATTAGTTGAGAGCTGCTCCGGTCAGCTGGCATTTTAAAGGCAAACTTATGTATGAAAAATAACAGACTACTAGGAGAATACTTGAGTCATTCCAATCAGGTTTATGATTAAACTGTCAAAGTTGTCACTTCATAAGTTGTGCTATACTTCTGGGTTTAGATCAAGTGTTTATAATTGTTCCCCTGACCCAAATTTTCCATGTACCATGGAATTTCAGCTGCTTTGAAGGTATAATGGAGTGGGTTGAAAATTTCCCCCAAAATAAAATTGTCAGAGCAGCTCAGTTGAAAGCAAATGAAGCTGTGTTTATGAGCAAAACTACAATCTAAAATACGGAATGCAATGAATATGAACAAAATATACTACATTTACATACATGTGCAATCTATAAGCAGCACAAGAACCCCCCTGGACAACCCAGGGGGCTACTACTAGCTTCCCCACTCCCTGCTCCCTTCCCTCCCCCCTGTACACAGGGGACAAGAGAAAGAGCAGAGAGTTGTTTGTTAATACTCAGCTGCAGCAAAGAACACAGCCAAGGTCAGCAAAGGCAGCAGAAGCCAGAGCTAGTACCTGCTCGAGCAAGGAAGCTGAAAAGATAGAAAGTTAGTGTACACATCTAACTTTTATGTTTGTTATCTGACCGATGGGACTGTTTGGAGCTTATCATTATTTTCCTTTTTATATCCAATAGTGATTTATTTACATTCTATCACCTTCTGCTCAAGATCTGTGGAAAATTTTCCAGGCACAGCCTGAAACTACCACATCAGGTAAGAATGTGCTTCAGTAAATTAAAGTGCAAATGAAATGTGTTAGTTGTTAACACAGCATCTAGGCTGCAGTTCCAAAGCTGTGGCTGCTGTGTAACCCTATCATAGCAATACAACAGAGAGTTTCATCTTCAGATTAAATCCCACTGACTTCAAAGACGTGAGGCTGTTCCTGAGACACTCCAACAGCTGCTGGTGGTTTGGATCATGATGATTTGAGGAATGCTTTTCAGACTCAGCTTTGGCTCCAGAAGCATCGCAGGCCCAGGAGGCGCTGCTGCACTACTGCTCTGCTGCGTGACCCTCTTCATGTGTGCTCCTAGCCCCTCTCATTAATTAAGTCATTTGGGAAATGACCCCATGGAATAGGTTTTACAGGAAATGTCTGGCTGCTGCTCTGAAAGATAAGAAATGCTGAGTGAGGATGGGTTGCATTTGTGTTGGGTGGAGTCTGTGCAGAGTAGCATGCATGTAGAAAGCTAGGGCAGCTTAAGCCTGGACAGCCTAAAACGATCTTCAGAGGAGCCTCCCCAGTCAGTGGAGGCAAAATTCCTCCCAAAACAGGGCTGTCCACTTGCACTTTGCAAGAGAGTCACTGCATGAACCCAGGAGCAACTAGCATAAGCAGGTGCTGCAGGGAAAAAGATCTCAGCTGTGTGAAACAGGGCAGTCACAGAGGTGAAAAGCCAAGCTGCTTAGACTTGTCATTGACTGGTTTTGCTCTTCCTGTGATTCACCACTGCAGTTTCAGCTGTACCTGGGGCTTTCTTTTGGAGAGCAGAGGCTAAAGGAGGAATTTGCCAGCAACTGGGGAGAAAAAAGAAGGGGGGGGGGCTGTATGTGTTTCTAATTGGCCAGTCTGAGGTAGGAAATGTTTTGCTTGCATTCTTGCCACATGTTGGGGCAGGCAGCTCCTAGGGCAGAGCAGATCCTGGTGAGAAGGAATCCCCTGCCTCTCTGCCACGCCAATGGATGTGTCTGCCTCCCCGATGTCTAATTCCTCTTGGGGTCATTACAGCTAATCAAAAATTCATTAAATGAAGAATCCTCCTCTACCCTGAGGAAACTTGCACTGACCTTGAAGCATTCATGTCTCTGCATTGCCACCGCCTGCGTATGAGCAGGGGAGCCTAGCACCAAGCCACCAGCCCTTCCCTACAGCACCCCCTGCTGGCAAGGACCCTACAAGCTGGGGTTAGCCTTTGAGTAGCCTGGCCTGGGCTACTCCGTGATCAAGCAGCGTACTTCTTTCTTCACCTTTATTTTTTGGAGATTCCTTCATAATTAATATAGCTTGCAAAGCAGCGAACAGACCATAAGAACTGCATTTAAAAGAAGCAGAGGAAAACAATTCCATTACTTGAAGCTGGTTTTGCAGCACAAGGAGGGAAGGTGCAGCTGAGGGGCTCCAGGCCAGCCTGGGCCTTGCTGTGCTTTTGGCACACAGCTGTGCAATGTCAAATCCAGAAAATGCAGATGGAGCCAGCCTGGTGCAGGGTTGGGAGCTGCTGATGGTGTCTCTGGTACTGCTGTGTGCAGGAGCTCCTGCCTTACTCCTCAAGGAGAATAGGGATTAGGATAGGATAGGATAGGATAGGATAGGATAGGATAGGATAGGATAGGATAGGATAGGATAGGATAGGATAGGATAGGATAGGATAGGATAGGATAGGATAGGTGTTTCGATTGAAAGGGACCAACAACCATCATGTAGTCTGGCTGCCTGGCCACTTTAAAGCATGTTGTGAAGGACTCTTACCTCTGGTGAGAGGCCTCAAGCACAAGCCCTATGAGGAGAGGCTGAGGGAGCTGGGGTTGTTTAGCCTGGAGAAGAGGAGGCTCAGGGGAGACCTTATTGCTCTCTACAACTACCTAAAGGGTGGTTGTAGCCAGGAGGGGGTTGGTCTCTTCTCCCAGGCAACCTGTGACCAAACAAGAGGACACAGTCTCAAGCTGCACCAGGGGAGGTTTAGGCTGGATGTTAGGAAGAAATTCTTCACAGAAAGAGTGATTGGCCTTTGGAATGTGCTGCCCAGGGAGGTGGTGGAGTCACCATCACTGGAGGTGTTTAAGAAGAGACTGGATGAGGCACTTAGTGCCATGGTTTCGTTGATTAGCTGGTGTTGGATGATAGGTTGGACGTGATCACCTTGAAGGTCTTTTCCAGCCTGGTTAATTCTGTATTCTGTTCTATATCCTTCTTAAATTGTGGGCCCCAGAACTGCACACAGTACTTTAGGCAAGGCTGCACCAACCCTTGCAGGATGATCACCTCTTTCGACCAGCTGGTTATGCCAGGTTTGATGCACCCCATGATGCGGTTTGCCCTCTTGGACTGCCACAGCAGGCTGCTGATTCATGCTGAGCCAGCAGTCAACCAGATCCCTTTCTGCAGGGCTGCTCTCCAGCCACTCCTCTCCCCATTTATGCTTGTTACCAGGACTCTGCTTGTGAAGTGTGAGTAAGTGTAAGTGCTTGTGAAGTAAGAATGCATCATGGTTTTCATGCACAGCAGAGAAGCTATGTTGTTCATTGTGTGCCTCCACAGAAGCACAATATTCCACAATACTGAAACATGTTGCCATTATCCCACACTGGTGCTATTAAATAAGAGCTAAAACTTTTGACTTGCTGCTCTGTTAAAGTACCACCTAGCAGGACAAGCTAGGTCTTTTTTAATGACATCTATCTTGTGTCCTCCCATCAAAAGCTGAAAGGAAGTGTTTTGTGCCAGGAGAGGCTTACATTAGATATTGAAAAAGTTTTCTTCATCAAGCACTGGAACAGGTAGCCCAGGGAAGTTGTTGAGTCACCATCCCTGAAGGTACTTAAAAGACTTGTAGATGTGGTGGCACAGGGGCATGGTTCAGTGGTGAACTTGGTAGTGCTAGGTTAATGGTTGGACTTGATCTTAAAGGTCTTTTCCAGTCTAAATGATTCATGACTCTGTGTGCCATCAGTGAGCTTGGAGGGGAATAGAAAAGTAAAAGGAGTATATGTTTTAACCATTTGGATAGCCTGCAAAGGTATTTCCTAGGGATTTATCTATGTTAAAATAGCTACTTTAATAGCATTTCTGTGTGGGTGTAACTTCAGATAATACTGAGGTATCCTACCCTCTCTACTGAAGCAGGCTGGATGAGCCCACCTTAGCCATGAGTCTTGTTTAGCTGTCATCTCAGTGCCCAAAGAAGAGCTGCCAGCCACTAGCTGAGACCTACCCTATATTTGAACTTGGTTCTACCCTTTCCACCCACTCTACACTCTTGGGTTCAAGGTTTTCCAGTTCAGCTCTTGGTTAACATGTCAGGGACCCTGTATGAGAAGCGGTCTGCTGAGTGCCTCTCCCAGCAGCACCTTTCAGCAGCTTCTGCCGTGGGAAAACACTTCTTGTGTTCTCCACCCTGTCACACTGGACCAGCAGGGATGCAGGAGTTGGCTGAGGAAACCAAACTGCAGAGCTTGGCTTTTGGGGGACCCCACAGCAGCCATGGTATTGAATTTCTTGCTTAGCAGGTGCCTCCAAAGGTTGGGCTCCATTTGAGCTTGCTTTGCCCTGCTAAATAAAAATGGGGCTTACCATGCTGGCCTGCAGACCCTGCATGCTAGCAAGCTTACCAGTCTGTGCAGGACCACTCTGGCTAGCTCTCTGCAAGCTGAATTTGCTCAGGGCTGGTGTGGGGGTGTGTGGATGTAGGTCAGTCAGGACCATTTGTCCAAAAGGCCCAGGCTGGGTCCTGTTCCTTTCATGTAGCTATGCAGGTGCAATCCCTCACCTTCAGAGAGCTCCATGCTCGGTGCACAGGCATAGCATGAATTTAGGGTAGCTCTGGATGCTTGGAGAAGTTAAATTGCTTTTGATTTCTGTGGTCTGGAATTTAGCTTGGGAGCAACTGTTATGCTGAGTGGTGCCTTTCATGGAACCTGACAAATGGGGACTAGGACAAGCTTTACTAATAAATCTGTTCTTTCCTTTCATGAAACCTGACAAATGATTTAGGACAAGCTTTAGAAACAAATCCATTCTTTTCTATGCTTCAGGTGCCCAGTTTGCCATAATCAACTTGAATTCCTCTTAGATTTGAAAGCACACTTGTTGATCCTGAGATCAGGTTTGTTAAGTTGCTTTCCTCTACACACTTATGCACTTGTTTTTCTGCATTTGCTTTGTTGCAGATGGATGCTTTTAAAAATAAAACAAGTTAGCCTACACATCCCCCGCCTCTTGCTCACTGCACAGCGTGGCACAGTATGGTACCATTCCCATTCAGCTCTTAGTGAAGAGTCAGCTGTTCAAAAAGGGGGAAAATTAACTCTGAAGGAATCAATCTTTTAGTGAAATGTGCTGTTGACTAGCAAAAAGCACAATCTGGGCATGATAGGACTAGGGGGAATGGAACAAAACTAGAAATGGGTAGATTCAGATTGGATGTTAGGAAGAAGTTCTTCCCCATGAGGGTGGTGAGACACCGGAACAGGTTGCCCAGGGAGGTGGTGAAGGCCTCATCCCTGGAGGTTTTTAAGGCCAGGCTGGATGTGGCCCTGAGCAACCTGATGTAGTGTGAGGTGTCCTTGCCCCTGGCAGGGAGGTTGGAACTAGATGATCCTTGAGGTCCCTTCCAGCCCTAACAATTCTATGATTCTAATATCACCTTGAATTGTCAATGGCTTTCATGGCTGGACAAACTACTAGCTGAAGCCCAAAGTGACCCATCAGTGTGAAGGTTTACCCAGCGTGTGGCCAGATGAAAGTGTTTGGATCGGTGTGGTGGGACACAGCAGCAGTCCTCCACATTTTAAACTTTCTTAACTGCCTCACAGACAGCCATCAGCAGGAAGTCACTGAGTGTTCCCAGAGAGTCTTCTTTTCTTTCATAATACATAGTACTGTACAGCCCTATCTTGTACAGGGCATTTGGTGGACATCAGTACCAGTGCTGGGCACAGAGCAGTGGTGGCTCTGCAATGTCATTGCTCCTGCCCTTCACCTTCTATTTGGGGAATGGGAGACTTCAATGAACTGATGCATTCTGCAGAAATTAGAGTTTCTTCCTCCTGGCTGAAAGGATTTGGGAAGGAAACCTGAGATTCACTTTGTGTGTTACAGAAGATGCCAGAGGTCATACAGCTATAAAAAGAAGGGGAGGGGAGGGAGACTAAGGGGCTCTACTTTTCATTTCATGAGAAATATAGGGCAGGCAGTGGACTGCTGTGACTCCAAACCCAGATCTATTGCAGGCAAACCTGCTGTAAAATGTTGCTTATAAACTGGGCAGGCTCTAGCTCAGAGTTACGTGCTTTTGCCTAAGCTCACAAGTCCTCTCAGCATCCCCTGAGACTGAAACTCTTGGAGATCCTCCCTGCTCTGAGCTTTGTGCTGCACTGCAGAGATTATGTCAGCCTCAGAAAGATGTGAACATGAGGTGATATCTGTAAGCATCCAAGGAGAGAACAACCTTTTCCCCATTCTGTTGCTGTGCTTCAGTCCCCTTGGGCTGAGTTAGGACCACAGTCAGGCAGCAGCTGTTAAATCATGATTCTAGAAGCATCTTGATTTGTTCTCCTGCAAGAACAATAAGAAAATCCACCCAGCCACAGCTCTCTTTCAAGGACCTGTCTTAAAGTTTGAGAGGAGTGGAGGGAGCTGAAGGGAGGAGAGCAGCACAGGCTGGCCCTGAGGTGCTCAGCATCCTGCAGAGGACCCACCATGGGCTGGACAGAGGGACTGTTCCTGGCTGCTTCACTCCCTCCTCATGGCTGCTCTCCAAGCCCAAGAAGCAGGACACACTCTCTACAACTGGGAGTGGTCACGTCTCTAATGCACTGACCTTGCCTGTTCTGTTCTGCTCTTCATGCCTTGGAGAAGTCCAGTCATAGGGTAGGGTTGGGAGAAAGCAGATCCCTGGGGTGGATTGGAAGGAGATATGAGAGAGTGCTGGATCTCCGTGCAGGTAAATGAAAGAGAACAGGAATTAATAAAGAAACTTCAAGAGATCTAGAAGAGCAGGAAAGGCTGTCTGAGATGGTACTTCAGCTCTCCCTGTTGAATTCATCTTGTCATTTTAGAGAGGTTAGTTTTAGGAAAGCAGCAGGCAAACAGCGCTGTAGGACTCATCTGACCTTAAACAAAATATTTGCTGACGAAGACTTGAATGAGCAAAGGCAGATTTTTCCTTTTAAGTTGCTATGTTACAAACTCGGAGTCGCTCCAAAAGGGGCCAGAAATGTTCTCCTTAGTCTCACAACTCTCTTGTTCTAGTCCAGCTCGGCAATTTTGCAGTGAATGGTTCACACTTTCACCTTTGTCTCCATTACTGGCATTTGTGAGCTGATTTCTCACTTCTAGGGGGAATGGATCCAAGCTCGAGGAGGGGAGATTTACATTAGACATCACAGAATCACAGACTATATCTGGTTGGAAGAGATCTCAAAGATCATCCAGTCCAACCCTCAACCCAGCACTGAAGGGTCAACACTAAACCATGTCCCTGAATGCCAAGTCCACACTCCACTTGAACACCCTCAGGGATGGTGACCCCACTACTGCCCTGGGCAGACCATTCCAATGTTTGATAACCCTCTCTGTGAAGAAATAATTCCTAACATCACCATAAGGGTGGTGAGACACTGGAAAAGGTTGCCCAAAGAGGTGGTAGAAGCCTCATCCCTGGAGGTATTTAAGGCCAGGCTGGATGTAGCTCTGGGCAGCCTGATCTAGTGTGAGGTGTCCCTGCCCATGTCAGGGGAGCTGGAACTAGATGATCCTTGAGGTCCCTTCTGACCCTGACAATTCTGTGATTCCTCAGTGCAGTCATCACAAGTGTCTCAGACTCTTCTTGCCTATCTCTGCCAGCAGCAGGGCTCCTCAGTTATCCAAACTAACCAAAATCAATTCCAAAATAGGAATTTTAAACGAAATTTATTTTAGCTCTGCCTTTTTGTTGTGGTTTTGGGTTTGGTTTGGTGTTTTTTGGAGGGGGTAATTGTTGTTGTTTTTAACCACAGTTTCTTGGAGCCTTTTGCCTTACAGTCAAAGTTTTGGATGCCATGACTCTGGAGGACTTAAGGTAACAAAGCTTATACAGGGAAATGGTTTAAAAAGTAATGTGGGGTTTATTTCTACCATTAGCAGGTTTTAGAGCAAATTGAATTATTTGGAAGTCTATTCATGTCTGCACAGTTTAACACTACAAGGAAATTTTTAGACATTTAAAGTTTTAAACATTAAAAATAGCTTAAAGGGGAATTATTACCAAATTAACCTTTATTCTAATGCTAGTTCCAGTGGAGATAGCTGAAATGGTGGTACCAGGGGTTTGGGTTGGATTTTGTTGTTGGGCTGCTTTTTTCCACTGTAGATCTATTCATAGCAGCATTGTGCTAATCAACAACATACAGAAAGGGAGACTGACCACCCTGATTCGTTGTTTGACCTCAGTGCTTTTCATACCTTAGTTTTTAAGGAAAGGCATTAAAAATCTTACTCTGATTCTCTTTGATTTTTCAGAGTTTCCTCCCCATTTGAGTTGTACAGGTATTAAATGCATACATACATATATAAATGTAACCCACACCATCCCATGCCAAATCATTCCCAGGGTGACCCAAAGCTAAAGGATACAGAATTTGCCAGGTTCAGAGACAGGCAGAGTGCAGGTTGAAGCTGACAAAATGAAGCCCATGCAAGCTGTGCAGGCACAGGCCAGCCCTAGGGAATTAATTCACATCATCCTCTTCAGCAAGAGGTTTCCTGAGGAGCCTGCTTCTGGCAGGTACCTGCAGGAGTGCACTGGGTAAAACCTTTCTCAGTAGGAACAGATCTGGAACCAGGATGCCATGGAGCCTTTTTGAACTCCATAAACATTCTGACTAAACACACTTTTTCTTCTTCCTTTTTCTTTCTTTTTATTTTTATATATTTTTTCCCTTTTCTTTTTATTTTCTTTTTTTTTTCCTTCTTTTTTTCTTCCTTCTTTTTCTTTCTATTTTTTCTTTTTCTTTCTATTTTTTCTTTCTCTTTTTTCTTTCTTTTTTTCCTTTTTCTTCTTTTTTTTCTTCCTTCTTTTTCTTTCTATTTTTTCTTTTTCTTTCTATTTTTTCTTTCTCTTTTTTCTTTTTTTTTCTTTTTCTCTTTTTCCTTTTCGCCTTCTCCTTTCTCCTTTCTCCTTTCTTCTGCTTTCTTCTTTCTTCTTCTATTTTTTTCATAATAAAAATGTGGCTCTGAACATACACTGGAAGATGTGTTTAACCTTTAGTTTCCATCTGGGGGAGAATGCTTAATGTACACGTACCTACACACCCTACTTTTACTACAGGTGAACCCACCTGTTGAACCCCACAGTGTTGGCCCAAATTTGGCTGTGCTTGGCTGCTTTGATAATATTTTGCACAGAGAAACTGGGTCTCTCTCTTTCTTTCTTTCCTTTCTCCCTGCAACACCTCTATTTCATTCTTGCACCTTGAAGTCTTTGAGCAGAAGCTGATGTGGGAGCCTTAGGAATAAGAAACTGGTGTTCACAGCTGGGGCTCTGTTGTGAACTGCTGCCCACATTGGTAATTTCTGACCTTTAATTTTGGATATGCACTTACAAAACCTGTGCTGTCAGAAGCCCATTTTCCTGTTCTAAATAGAACTGTTTTTCTACAATCTCTGCTGTTGGCTGGCTAGCAGCCCTCCTCCTGGAACAGCACTTGGTTGTTTTCCTCCATAGATCAGGACTTAAAATAAAGATTTTAGCAAATGTAGCATTTCCTCCTCCTCCTCCACTCTTCTATTGTCACAGATGACTTGATGGAACAAATCTAATTTTACCTTTCACAAGTGAGGTATTTTTTTGTTGTTTGGGGTTTTTTTCCCCCACTTGTTTTTGTTGTTTTACACAGCAGCTCTTACAGTGAAATGTTCCTTTAAATGAAGAGTTGATTTTTCTCAGGAAAAATATCCTCCAGCATAGGAGGTTCCACATATTATTTTTTTCCTAAAAGTGGTAGTGGGTTTTCAGTTTACATGAGCACTTTCAACCTCTTGGCTGCTGCTTGGGACATACCTGGATCCAGAAGAAAATGAAAATAAATATTTTTCCCTTTATCTCTTTAGTACATTAGTTATTTGCTATCTGGCCCTGCTGTGTACTCAGTAAGGACACAGAAGTATTCCTTCAGATGGAGTATTTTCAGTGTTTCAAAACTAAGATCTCTGTGTTGGAGGGGGTTTCTTGTCCACTCTGAGGAAGAGTGCCTGCCCTATGCACAATCCCCCCTTATCCGTCCTTCCTCATCTCAACCATCAGTGCTCCATTGCCAGAATCTGACATTTCATAGACTTTAATCTGCCCAGGGCTGGCAGGGGACACCTGGTGGTGACATGTGCTCTTGTGGCCAACAAGACCAGAGGCATCCTGGGGTGGATTAGAAGGGCTGTGGTTAGTAGGTCGACACAGGTTCTCCTCCCACTCTGCTCTGCCCTCGTGAGACCACATCTGGAATATTGTGTCCAGTTCTGGGCCCCTCAGTTCAAGAAGGACCTCAGGGAACTGCTTGAAAGAGTCCAGCACAGAGCCACAAAAATGATTAAGGGAGTGAAACATCTTCCTTATGAGGAGAGACTGAGGGAGCTGGGGCTCCTCAGCTTGGAAAGGAAGAGACTAAGGGGTGACCTCATTAGTGTATATAAATATGTGAAGGGTGAGTGTCAGGAGGACACAGCCAGGCTCTTCTCAGTGATGTCCAATGATAGGACAAGGGGCAATGAGTGCAAGCTGAGGCAGTGGAGGTTCCACATGAACATAAGGAAAAACTTTTTCATTGTGAGGGTGACAGAACACTGGAACAGGCTGCCCAAAGAGGTTGTGGAGTCTCCTTCTCTGGAGACATTCAAAAGCTACCTACATGCACTCCTGTGTGACCTACTCTAGGTGATCGTGCCCCAGCAGGGAGGTTGGACTCAATGATCTTTCAAAGACCCTTCTAACCCCTAATGTTCTATGATTCTGTCATTCACCAGCATGGCTTAGGTTATACCAACTTGCTTATCTGCAGCACTGATGACTTTCTGGGGGTTGGCTGCTCCAGTTAGAGATGATGCTCCAGCAGCTCAGCTATGGGGAGCACTGGCAGTGGAGTCTAGATGCCTTCTCCTGGCTCTGTCAGGTAGCTGAAACATTTGAGACAGTCAATTGAAAATAATTGATACAGCTATTTTTATGGGTGTTTGTTTGTTTGTTTGTTTTATCTGCATCATAGTCTGTATGATAGAAGTAGCAGCTGAGAGCTTTCTGATCACTTACAGGTATTTTTCTCTTTCCAAGCTGGTGCTGTGCATAGTCACAATTTTGATTGATGACCTATTGTAGAATATAGTTAGAACTGCATTTAGCTCTGATGTGTTCCATATGCTGCCATTGATTACACAGTACTGCAGTAAACCTTGTTTTATGAATTCCTTGGGTACTTTGACCATGATGTTTTAAGGCAGTACTTAAAATAAAGGTAAGTAGGTAGGCAGCACTCAAGTCTTTCAAGTCAGTGACCTGACAGTGTTGCTATAAGGTACCAGCCCAATTACTATGAATTTATCTTAGCCTTCTTGTCTAATGAAAAGCAGATGCTCACTTGATTACAGGCATGTAAATTTGTCATCATAAATCCATGCAGTGGAGCATAATTAAAGTGGAATTTGGCTACCTTTCTAAACACATTTGGTGCAACCATGAATTTTGTTTTCCTTATGAAGCATTCTAAATTTTTCATTATGTACATTCATGCCAAGAACTTGCCAACAACACCTTGCATTAGAGGCAGAATACGAAACAAACTTCTGGGTTTCCCATTCAGTTCCCATTTTGGTCTGATGGATTTGAAATCCTATAGTTCCACTTGGGTCTTCCTTGAGCTGTCTCCTTTTCTGTCCTGCAATACTTACATATGTATGCTCAAGCACAAGCCCTGTGAGGAGAGGCTGAAGGAGCTTGGATTGTTTAGCCTGGAGAAGAGGACACTCAGGGGAGACTTTTATTGCTCTCTACTACTACCTGAAAGGAGGCTGTAGATAGGTGGGGGTTGGTCTCTTCTCCCAGGCAACCAGCAACAGAACAAGAGGATGCAGTCTCAAGCTATGCCAGGGGAAGTTTAGGCTCAAGGTGAGAAGAAAGTTCTTCAGAGAGAGTAATTGGCCAGTGGAATGTGCTACCCAGGGAGGTGGTGGAGTCACCATCCCTGGAAGTGTTCAAAAGAGCATTGGATGTGTCACTTGAAGCCATGGTTTAGTTGTCATGAGGTGTTAGGTATTGGGTAATAGGTTGGACTTGATGATCTCTGAGGTCTTTTCCAACCTGCTTGATTTCTGATTCTATGTGGACCCCCTCTCTCCTCTCTACAAAGATGAAAATTCTAAAGAATATGGGTCAGGGCCTGCAGAAGTGAAAATATGCAGGACAGGCCCCAGCCCCTCGTGGAGCATAAAATGATTTTATTGTTTTTCTAGAGAACACTTGTGAACTTCAGCTCAAAGCACACACTTCACTGTACTCAAAAAATCTGTGTCAGCATAAGACACAGAATGGCTTTGCTGTGGCGTTCTCTCTTTTGCTTCCTTACACTAGGCTCTGGCAACAGCCTCATTGCCTCCATTTAGGCTGGCCTATAGAGCCCAGTAAACACTTGCAAGGTTGCTCAACATTTGCATTTCAAAATGGTTTCTTCATTTCCCTTTTCCCTTCCTTTTTCTTATTTTTTTTTAATTCTTCAGACTTGAAGCTAACATTCACACATTTCAGACCTGCTTCAGGCATCCCTTGCCCGAGTGCTGCACCAGGAGTGTGTTGGCTGGAAGAACTTTGAAAGTTGCCATGCCTGCCACAGAGAAGCCTGGAAAGTTTGATTCTGTGAAGATGTCCCTGGTGACTGCAGGGAGGCAGGGACTAGTTGACCTTTAAAGGTCCCTTCCCACCCAAACCATTTTATGAAACTGGGACCTCTGTATGTCACCCTAACATTAAATACTAGGGGTCTGAGAGATGCTTCAGGTCCTCCAACGATTCACAGCAAGTTAATGCCACCAGGGTCCTCTGAAAAAAAAGATTGCCAGAGGAACCTTGACAGGCTGGAGGGGTGGGCCCAAGCCAACATCATGAATACATAGAATAAACCAGGTTGGAAGAAACCTTCAAGATCATCGTGTCCAACCCATCAACCAATCCAACACCACCTAAACAACTAACCCATGGCACCAAGCACCCCATCAAATCTCCTCCTGAACACCTTCAATGATGGCAACTCCACCATCTCCCCAGGCAGCCCATTCCAATGGGCAATCACTCTCTCTGTATAGAACGTCTTCCTAACATCCAACCTAAACCTCCCCTGGCACAGCCCGAGACTGTGTCCTCTTGTTCTGGTACTGGCTGCCTGGGAGAAGAGACCAACATCCGCCTGGCTACAACTTTGGGGGATTATCTAGACAAAGCAGAATACTAGCTCTTAAAAGATCTCCTTATCTTATGGCTTCTTTTCTCTTTTCCATCCAAATATCCAATGCAATGCTCAAATTTTATTTCCAAACTGGGAGTTGTATTTTTCAGAGATGTCAGCACTTCCTAAGCACGATTACCTGGGCTGTAAGTACTCCCCCATACAAATACTGGACAATATAAAACTAAGGTCTGAAGCAGACCCAGGCAAATATATCTCATTTTTTTGCCAGAGGTCAAGCTCCCCAGAGAAAAATTCACTGGTGACCAGATCACCACTCCCTGCAAGCTACAGCCTAAGTCCCACAGGCATCACTGAATTGAATCTTTTCCATCCTGGCTGAAAGTTCCTTGCTGCTGAATATTCAATAAGGACTCCCATGTTCTTCTCACTTTAAGCAGAGAGGACCCCAATACCCCAATGTATTTCCCTTCAATCCCTTTCCCTCCCTTCTTGGCCTCACAGGGGCCACCTTCTTGGGAAACAAATCTGTGAGCTTCTGCCTCTCACAAAGTTTCATGTGACAGTTTCAGTGCTTTCCTGGTAGCACTGTACATAAAACCTATGATTTCTGCCATGTCACATAAAACTATTTACAAGTTATCACCTTGGGATGCTAAAAGAAAATGGCCAGTATCAAGTCTAACGGTGTTGACACCACTTTCATTCTAATTAACTGAATTCAAACCATGAAAAGGACATTCCTGGCTCAGGGATCAGAACTGTAATTGCCTAATTGATTAGCAGTAAGGACTAGTACTGATGTACAATGTAACACGTCTTGCTTACCCAGCTCAAGGCAAAGCAGTGGCTTTAGAGCAGTTCAAACAGCTTAAGACTGTTAAGATAGCAGACACATTAGAGTGCTCACAACTTCAACACCAGCTGGGGGCCTTGCAGCCGTGAGAATGAACAAATGTGGTACTAACACAAGAATTCAAATATGCCCTTCAAACTAGTCTAAGATTAGCTTTAAAAAGTAAAATTAGAGCTGACAGCAGCAGCAAGCAGCTGGTACAGAACTGACAGCGAAGGGCAACGAGGCTGGTGAAGGGCCTGAATAATCGACGAGGAGCTTCTGAGGGAGCTGGGGTTGTTGAGTCTGCAGAAAAGGAGGCTGAGGGGAGACCTCATCACTCTCTACAACTACCTGAAGGGAGGCTGGAGCAAGGAGGGGGCAGCCTCTTCTCCTTGGTGGCAAGCAATGGCACTGGAAGAAACGGTTTGAAGCTGCACCAGGGGAGGTTCAGGCTGGATGTTAGAAAATAATCCTTTACTTAAAGGGTTCTCAAATGTGGGAATGGTCTGCCCAGGGCAATGGCGGAGTTACCATCCCTGGAGGTGTTTAAGCAGCGTGTGGAACCTGGTGCTCAGGGACATGGTTCAGGGTTGACCTTTTAGTGCTGGGTCAAGGGTTGGACTGGGTGATCTTGAAGGTCTCTTCCAACCAGGTGTATTCTCTGATAGGATGACCATCTCAACAGCAGGACCTGCCTTTAAAAAACCTCTATACTGCCAACTTCAGACCCACTACAATATAGCTACTTAGGTATACTTGGCACACAGATATTAAAGACAACTATAGACTCTTTAAACAAGCTCCTGTAGAACTCAGCAGCAGTATCTGCACTATTAATCTGATTAAATCTTGAATTAAGCAAACATGGAATGCATGAATCCTATACAGATCACTAAGAAGCTGACGTTCAAGCAAATCCTCAAAGTCTATAGCATGACCAGTTTCCGTTGGAAATGAAGAATGCAGAGCCCATATAGCCTCATTCTGCAAAAGCACTTGGAGTCCTAGAAGATGAGTAACATGTTTTATGCCTTCTCTGCTCTTTCTTTTTCACCTCCTTAAAGCTGAAACACTCTCTACAAAACTACCATTTGGTTACTTACTGCTACTAAAAGCAAGTGAGAGCTCTCAAACCTTCTGACACTACACTGCTGGCACATCAGAATCACAAAGCAGTATATTTTTACTCTAGAGATACTGTTCTTCCATGCCACAGAACCTGAGAGGTTCTTCAGGAAAAGTCTGTCATAGTAACACTTCCCATTTAGTCTAAATGAATTACAGCAGCTTTACTCTTGGGGCAGAGCTGGGGTCTCTATTTCTAGTAGTGCACAGGGCTACCTCAGCACACTGTCCTCACCGTTTCTTGCAGCAAAGATGCTGCAAAGTTCATGTGACACCCCAAAAATGGAGCTTAACCATCTCCTTCAGGGATAAAGGAAATATGAAGAGGTTTAACAACTGAAAATTAGTAATTGCCAATCTGAAATACCAGAGAACTTACCTGCAGCCTTGTTTTTTTTGAAGAGAACTTTAACATCAGTTAACCTGATAGCAATATTTAGGACAAGCAGAATCCCATAAAGTGGCTTACTCAATTTCAACTCCTTTAAGTCCAAGAGAGATGAAACCCATGCAAGCTTCTCAATATTCCAAAAGCATTTACCTCTGCCTTACCTTTGTGTATTATTTTTTCACTGCAAAGTGGTCCCTGCAATCTGACAGTGGTCAGATTCCTCCTGCCACAGATGTAATTTTCTTACAGTATGGTTTAGTTGGAAAGATTCTACTGCCCCCTTTCTTACCCCAGATCATGCTTTCTGCTGAAGTTCTGGAGTACTGTCTCCCAAATTATGTCTCAAAACATTCAAAGACATTCTAAATCAACACACAGACTATCATGTAATGGTTTACTTAAAACCTTAGAGTTTATGCCTATCCAAGAGGATCACAGAGCTGCATTTTAATTGTTTCCATAATAAAGTTGTGCAGCTTTATCAAACAGATTTGATTCTCATCAGAACACTGCAAGTGTGTAACAGAA
Organism: Dryobates pubescens; assembly: GCF_014839835.1. Taxonomy (NCBI): domain Eukaryota; kingdom Metazoa; phylum Chordata; class Aves; order Piciformes; family Picidae; genus Dryobates; species Dryobates pubescens. The sequence goes on along the minus strand of NC_071623.1, from coordinate 14,555,015 downwards.
CATTCGATAATCAGATTAAACATTCTTGTCAAGAGAAACTGGCAGGGCAATTCTTCTTTTCAATCCATCCATCCTCATCACCCAGAGTTACTTTCAGTGCCATTAAAAATAATTTCAATGCTTGTAACTGGATTTCCTGAACTTGGACAAAGCTGCAGCACGTTACTTAATTCCACATGAAGCGGTGTCCCATAACCCCAAGACATGAGCAACTTAAACCCCTGCAAATCCGACACTGCCAGTAAATTGAGACAAATTAATTCAAGGAGCAGATCTCTCCTGGAAGTAGAACAAATAGTTCGTAACAGTAGGGAAAGTTAAGCACATTAGAGGACAAGAAGATGAAAAAGAAGTGTTTTCTACTCACACTGCTGTAGTCTGGAAGAATTCCTTTCACCACAAGAGCAAAGGAGTTTCTGGAAAGTTACTAGGTTTTAAAAAGAACTCTGTACAGAGCTTAACCACTTTAACTACAACCACTCTTTGGCTTAGGAAAATTAATCAATACAGGGTTATCTTCCAACATTTACTTTTGAAAGGCAATTTAAACTGAAGTGTTATAGATTCAGGCCCACTGTCATATATAGAAAGCTGCCAGCACCTACTCTATTAGTCTGAGTCAATACTAAACAGAAGCAGCTACACCTATGATGCCACAAAAATAAATGTCTTCAAGAAAGACTGTTCTTCATTTTATTGAATGGTTGAAGCAGGACTATAATCCAGATATATTTAAATCAAGTGTTGGTCCACTCTTATCCTCAAAAAGAATTGTATTTTTCTTTTAATAGTAACATCCACACAAATGGAAGGAATATGAAGCATCATAATAGGAACTTTCAACTGTACATGACTTTTGACCACAATCAGGCTGGTGCTACTCCAGTATTTATAGACTCTGCACTGTATAGACCAGCCACACCAGTGTTATTTACCCCCAAAGCATTGAAAGTTCTAGGTAAAGGCTCCTTCTTGTCTGCAGCTCCCACCTGAGCCATCAACACGAGCTCAACATGCCGTTGGTGCCACCAGAATCGTAGTCCCGTAGAAATATTTCTAGACTTAGTATTTTACTAAAGAATAATTACTATCCTCTCTGAAGTTACATACAGCCATTATAAATATTTACATCAAACATTTACAGCTGGCTCATAATATACAACACAACAACTTAGCTAGGATTTCTAATCTTCCAGTGTAAAAGTCTCAAACACCAGGGTGCTATCACCACTCCGGTTTATCTGGTTTGCACACAGCCACAGGCAGTACAGGGCATTTCAAAACTCATGTCACATGATTAAAAAAAAGATGGAATGGTGTTACTTTAATAACAATTACTTTGGGGATTGCTGGTTGGGGTGGGGTTTTTTTTTTCCTCTTTCTTCTTTAAACAAGCAGATTTCATTTTCTAAATCCCATCTGGTGCTACTGCTAACATTTAAAATAGGCTTGAGAGGGAAGGGGGGAAAAATACTTAGAAATAAATACACCTTTTAAAAAATTCCACAATTAACCATGTTAGGACATTGGTTTTCCACACAGTTTAAAGGAGGCTTCACTCTTCCTCGCTTCCTTGCGCTGAAACACAGTGCAGTTCAATCCATTCTTATCTTCTGATTTGTCATCCTATAGATAATGCTGTCATAGCCAGGATCCATGTTCCAGAGGTTGTAGGAGATAACTATCACAGCCAAAGCAAGGCCTATCATCATCCACAGAATGATGTTGAAGATCACAGAGTAGTTGTAGTTATATGGATAGGCAAGGTTATATGGATTGTCTGTTTCACTCTGTAAAATAGAAAGTGTGCATCAAAGTTAGCTTGCATACAAAACACATCCTGACTACCTCAGAAACCTCAGCAATCTGAGTAGGAGAGATGCAGTTTCATCTAGACAATTCTGGCAATGGCACACAAGATGCAGAAATGATTGTGTGACTGACATGAATGGAATCCAAAGGAATGAGCTGACAGGAGCCTGACATAGTTCAGCTAGAATGACTGCAAAGCCCTGCAACCCAGGACAGAATAACCTGACTCAGCAGCACAGGCTGGGGATTGATGGGCTGTGCGCTGACCAGCTGGGCAACAGCTCTGCAGAGAGAGACCTGAAGGTCCTAATGGACATGGTGAAAGAGGAGCCAGGAGCGTGCACCTGCCATGACACAGGGCAACAACATCCTGGGCTGCACCTGAAGTGTAGGCAGATAGCCAAGGAGAAAATTTTTCTCTACCTGGGAGGCACTGGGGAGAAACAGGCAAAAATGCAAATTCTAACAAGGCGTAAGTGGAAAAAGCCTTCACAGTGAACGCGGTGAAGGCTTTGGATGAGGCTGTACAGTGAGGCTCTGGGACTTCCAGCCATAGCCTTTTCAAGGACTTGGCTGAACAAGACCCTGAGCAGCCTGATAAAACTCCTAAATTAATCCTGCCTTGAGCAGCAGATTGGAAAAGATGACCTCCAGAGGCATTCTTCAACCACTATTACTACACGATGGAGTGAAGATCAAGACAAGTAAGCTGACCTCTTCACATCCATGCTTACAGAGCAGTCAGCATTCTAGTCCTTAAAAAAGGTTATGCTCAAGCAAAGTAGTGATGCACAGTGGATCACTGTCAATAAATTGCACATCTACTACCTGTGAAGACTGGAGGATGGAGCGACTCTTCCTCATGAGGGGAGAATTAAATGCCTTGACAGCCACCACTTCTACTACTGCATTCCCGTTGTACAGATTGAACATCTCGTCTGCAAACTGGAAAACCAAAAGTGATTTGATTTAAAATCTAGGCTGCATCAAGGAGAGCTTTGTTAGCAAGATGTACTAAACTGTGAGATGTCAGCTTCAGGAGTAAGAAGTTTAAGGAAAGTTTACATTATTTCAGAATTCCACTGAGTGCCAACTTTCACCTGGTTTACAACATCTCTTTAAAACCCTTTGACGACTGTTCAGACTGCAGCAGATGATGACTGCTTTCTGGGCTGAAATTCATTCTTTCACCCCTCTTAGAGAGGGCCTAATCAAGGCCTAATTACTAGTTTGTTTCCTAACTGTATGTCTATCGGTTTCAACAAAACACTAAGTAAATCATGAACCTGAATATTGCAATCTGGTCCAAAGAGTAGTATGTCTGGTACTTTATTTGCTTACCTCCAAAGAGGATTGGTTTAGAGAAACCACTAATTTGTCTTAGCAAATTCTGGCTTTTACATTTTTCCAACATACTTTTCCAATTCTCAAGAGACTGGTCATAATAAAGATTTTACCTCATGATTACGTAAGACTAGGGGCCCCAGTGGATGGAAGGTTGACCATGAGCCAGCAATGTGCTCTTGTGGCCAAAAGGCCAATGCCATTCTGAGGTGGATTAGAAGGGCTATGGTGAGGAGGTCAAGAGACGTTTTCCTCCCACTCTGCTCAGCCCTCGTGAGGCCACATCTGGAATACTGTGTCCAGTTCTGGGCCCCTCAGTTCAAGAAGGACCTCAGGGACCTGCTTGAGAGAGTCCAGCACAGAGCCACAAAAATGATTAAGGGAGTTGAAACATCTTCCTTATGAGGAGAGACTGAGGGAGCTGGGGCTATTTAGCTTGGAGAGAAGGAGACTAAGGGGTGACCTCATTCGTGTTTAAAAACTCTGCAAAGGGTGAGTGTCAGTAGGATGGAGCCAGGCTCTTCTCAGTGATGTCCAATGATAGGACAAGGGGCATTGAGTGTACAGGAGGTTCCACGTGAACATAAGGAAAAACTTTTTCACTGTGAGGGTGACAAGAGCACTGGAACAGGCTGCCCAGAGAGGTTGTGGAGTCTCCCTCTCTGGAGATATTCAAGACCTGCCTAGGTGTGTTCCTGTGTGATCTGGTCTAGGTGATCCTGCCCTGGCAGGAAAGTTGGACTGGATTATCTTTTGAGGTCCCTCCCAGCCCCTAACATTCTGTGATTCTGTGAACACCTACTAAAGAATTACTTTCTTATGGACAATAACAGATGAACAGCAGTTAGTTTAGAGGCTTGGGAGTTTAGATTTATACAGCTTTGTGGGCAAGACAGAACTAACCACTGTACTGTGGAATAAAGATTTCCACCAGTCTGAGCCAGTTTTTGTTGGCCTTATTGGTGGTTTTAAATGCAATATAGTTATTTAGGAAAAACATCTTGAGTCATGTTGGTATTTTTTCAATACAATCCTGCTTCTTTACACAAGATATTTAACACATCATAGAACCATGTCAACACTTTCCACAGTGACTAATTGTAACAATCAGTTTTGTAAGTGAACAACTGCATTTTAGAAACCAAACAAACCCAAGTCAAGCCATCACTAATGAAGTGACAATTCAAAGCAGAAGACAGTCAATGCACTAACTCCCTTGTAGTTGACACAAAAATATTAATTCCTTAGTAACCCTCTGAGTTTTATTCATTAAGCAGAAAGTATACCTTTTGCAAAGAGTCTACAAGAATCTGGGAAGCATCCTTGAACTGCTGAGAGTCTTCCCCATATCGTTTTGCAACCTCTTCCAAACCAGCCAGTTCCAGGGAATACAGGTCTGGAGAATGATCTTTGGCTAAGTGCTTGTGTCGAGACAGCTTTGGCACACCATTGAAGGCAGAAAGAAATGAAATGATACGCAAGTTACTTTAAAAACACATTTCATAGCATCTTTTTGCTGTGACTAATCCAGCTTCACTTTCCACAGCCATATTTCTTATTGAATTTTTTGCCAACTTAACTAGAAGATAGGGAAAATGTTTACCAAAAAAATTAAAACTACAATCAAATCTTACCAGGCTTGCAATATCATGTAGGACTTGTAGTTCTGACAGGAAAAGCAAGTCAACCTGGAGGAAGAGGCAAGGAAGAAAGAGACAGGTATTTTCTTTGATGAAACCATAAGTTAGGGAAGTCTAACTTTGTTCCAAGTCTCAGTATTTTTTAACAGGTTATGTCTGTTATGGCATCAGAACACCCTGCAAAGAAATTAGTCTTTCACTAAAGTTACTTCATTTTCAACACTCACCCAAAGTCCAACTTACTTCTAAGAATTCAGTTAAGTTAAAGCAGGCACTTCTAAATAAACCAAGAGGTGTGGGGGGAAACAAACAAACAAAAAAATCCAACAATGAAGCAGAAGCTAAGACAAGAAAAAAAAAACCACTAAATATTCCTACTGATTGAGTTTTTTACCTCATTGTTTCTGCTGAGGGAGTTGAGAGGAAGGGAGCTGAGAATGGAGTTGTCCTGAAATAAGCGGTTTCGCAGCTGGCGTAGTGTGACAGAGAGGTCTTCAAACACAGAGTTTGCCTTGCCCACCATGTACACTCTCTGCAGGAATAACCATTGTTTGACAACAACAGAGGTTAGTTTTCAGTTCTCTCAGTCACATGTTAATAATCAATCACACTTGAAATCTCTCTCCAACACAAAATACTTTACATCATCAATCGCTTGCTCCCTAGGCACTTAGAACATGTGAAATCAGAACTGAAGCAATACTCACTTCCTCACTGGGGGCCAGCTGCAAGACCACAGGAGTTTCCTCAGAGAACAAAGTATGAATGGCATTTGCAACACTGTCAAGACTGAAAGGAACAGCCTGCAAGACAAAGCCAAGTTCAATCATGGGCTAGAATAGGGCTTCATGATATAAAAGGAGATAATCTGCTTAAACTACAGAAATTGGAAAAATAGGACAACATCTCTTCAATCAAAAGAGTACAAACACTTCCAAAGTGATAATGACAACTAACAGGAGCCAATGTGCAAAAGAAAACATCAGCTGTGTATCTATGAATAATCAATTTACTTGTAGATATGGCAGACAATATATTTTTAAGAAGTCCAAGGGGCCACAAGGGTGAAATTAAGAGGCTTACTTAAGCTAAGAGTACTGCCTTGTCAATCAGTAAAGGAAGACCATCAAATACAGAAGCAATATAAAAGGAGAACTCCATCTTAGTGCAAATGTAAAGTTATGAACTCCTGAACTCTCATGACTTAAAATGTGCCAGTGGAAAGACTAACTGCTGAAGCACAAAGAAAAGAACCACTACAAAGACAAGAAATCTTCACACAATACATTTACTGGCAAGCTAATAAAACTACTAGTTTTTCTAAACATCATACAAAATGCTATGACACACTCAGCTGAAGCAAGAAAGTTAATAATTCTGACTGTAAGTCAGTAACTTAACCTGGGAAGCAGTGGACTCTCTGCCTTTTGGTATGAACATATCAAAATCAGGCACCTTTCAAGAACATGCTTTGTTCAAACAAGTCACCAAACTCAACACAGGAGTCACTGAGTGATCTTAAAGGGCCGCTCACCTTGTACAGGAGTCTGACTGTATTCTTTATCTTTACAGCCTGATCCATCATTCTAGAGGGGTAGTATGTGAACTCAAGTGAAGTAAGGTATAAATGAACATGAAGGACTAGAATAGAGAGCCATGTGATTCTCATTGGCTCACAAGAGTCACAGAAATCACACAACAGCTCCAAATGTGGATACTTACATTCTCAATAGGGTAAGAAACCCCCTTCATAGGCAGCGTCAGCTTGTCTACTCCTTTCACTGTTACCAGCACGGTAGCTCGAGGTCTGTGAAACAGATCACCCACTGCAAGCCCAGGCCAGGAAAGTTCCTATTATAAAGCAGTAAGTTAACACTAGAGCATTTTCATCTTGAATAACATTGTCTCAAGTTAACCATGAAGAAACTGCCAGCTTCAAAACCTGCCAGTAACTTCATAACAAAGTCTATGCTGAGAAGGCATTATACAGATTGGATACATTAAGAGCTATTTCTCGTCATTAAATTGGGAGTATCATAGTTTGTAGGTAGTAAGTGAAGGCTGAATTTAAAAACAAAAATCAAATCACCACAAAATCAAAACAAAACCTTTCAGAAAACACAGGAAGAGGTTTAAGAACATCAGAACACTAATACCTTGACCTTTTCAGTGGCAGAAAGAAACATGAGGGGAAAAGGGATGGCAGTGCCCATCACTCCAACAGCCTACTAATCCAAAATGTACAAGTTTGCACAGAAACATGGAAAGATCCCTTATTAGCTTACTTCAGTTATGTATCAGTAAGAGCACAGTGAAGGCTACCTGGCTTGTTTATTCAGGCACAAAATACAAACTCAGCTATTGGGAATTAATTCAAAGAGATTTCTCCATTTGTCTAAAAGACCTAGCCACTTAAATTCCTTGAAACCAATTCATTTGGATTTTAGAATTAAATGTCATTGACATCATGATCTGTATCGCCTGAAACAAAACAGAAAACTTTTAAGGCATTATCAGGGACAAAAAAGGGGTTGTTTTATCCTAACAGGAAAGGAATGGTTTTGAGAATCTCCAATATAATACAGCAAGAATTCTAATTCCTCTACAGTGCATCTACTGCATTGTCAGGAACATAAACAGCCTTGACTTACAACTGACTTACAGCCCTGATGGAAACTGCAAAAAGGCTGTTTGGGCTATGCAGTACTCTCCACAGTGAGCTCTGCCCTGGTGACATTGCTGATAACTTTCCATTTCAGGGCTTAACTGAAGAGAGTAATTTAAACACATCCTTCCCCTCCTGCTTCCAGAATTTGAAATAATACTATTTCACAGTATTATGTAAGGGATGCTGTGGAGCCATCACAGCAACTGAATTCCAAGCTTTGATGCATACTGCAATACTTTTTCTCCCATGATAACCACAATGTACTTCCAGATGAGCAGTATGCCAAAAATCAGGAATGCAAAATGGGCCAAACCCTACTGTTTTGCTGGGTGTTTTTCCATGCAATGCACACAGTAGCATCTGATGTACTGTTTTTTCATGATAAAAGGATTAAAATATACTTAAATATACTACTCATAAGAGGTTGTTACCAGCTTAATGACCAAAAATAAAGACAATTAATTTACAGTAAGGTATTTTCAGACAAAGTCTGAAGCACAGGCTAACCACACTGGCATTCAAATGAGACTTATCAGACCTCTTGCTCAGCTGCAGCATGGAAAAAAAGAGAAACTGACCTCCCTTGCCATCATTGTGAGAGTATCTCAGCTTTGTAGCTTTCAGTATCTGGCAGCACACAGACACTGCTAGAAATGCTTGGCTACTATGCTTTCACATGCTGCTTCAACAGCCACTTGTCCCTGCTGCAGCCCAGTAAAACATTCAGTAGGCAAGATGGAATCAATCCAAGGGCTCCTACTCACGTGCCTCACTTTAGACAGCAGTAAAGCTATACTCAAAAACCTACCACAAACTAGGTTTTCAAGTGTTTGGACGATTACTAGATACTTCCTAAGTATCTATTTCACTTGCTCTTTTTAACTGTGCTCAGCAGCCAACTTTACTGACTTGACAAAACACCTGAGTAGCCAAGCCATTTCTCACAATCTTGTAGAGTACCCAAAAGCAGGTTTGCAGATAGCTCCTAGACAAAAAAATGACAGTGGATTCAAGAGATTCTCAGTATATGACCATGAAGGGGAGGACACAGCCTGTGGCTGTCTCTGAGGAAGTGAAGAACATCACAGTAAAGACTCCACAGATTTGCTTGCTTCCTTCTAGAGCTGATGATTCAAACTAGCCAGCTAGCACAGCCTGTTGCTGCTCATCTGACTGATAGAGCTCTGTGCTTGGAAACCACACTTGTGACAAGTCATGCATTCCTCAAGACAAACAGGATGATACAGTATATATTCCAGCACATGACAGGAAGATTTGCGTCTTAAGTGAGCAGGGCTGTAGTTTTAGAGGCATTTCAAAAGCAAGACAAAAAAAAATCAAGACTTGAAACCTACATCTTCAACAGAAAAGCCCATGGACAAGGCAGCTATGTCCGGGATCCGCTCGCCAGGAACGGGCCAGTTCCCATCTCGAAAAACAACCGACTGAGGTGATCGTAAGACACTAAATTCATCACCGCATACACCTAAAAAACAAGCATAAAAAGCTGTCAGAGTTCTTGCACTCATTCTCTTGCATAACACAGAAAGACCATTTTAGAGCTCTGATTCCTTCTTCCTCCCTCTCATGCCTATCACTTTATGTAACACAAGCAGTGGAAACCTGCTGTTCCAATGCTCTGGAACAGCAAGTAAGGATTCTGTCCAGCAATGACTAAGTATGGACAAATCCACATTTAGCAAAAGCAGAACAATTCTTCAAGCAACAGCACAGTACACTCCTGTGTACTCACTAGCAGGTTGTGAGGAGTGTTACAGTTCAGACTTGACAAAGCTAACTCTCTGTAAAGCCAGGCAGACTCCACAATCCCGCTAGCTCACAAGCAGCTGTGCACCAGCTCAGCTCTGCTTCCAGGACTGCTTGGCGTGACACCTCTTTTCATGTAGACAACCACCTGAGCCACTGTACCCAGAGCCAGGAGGATCAGGAAAGTCAGCGCCGGCTTAAACAGAGCACTGCCAGGAACAATCTGGCTTCTGCAGAACCTCTCCAGTGTCTCTGCTCTGCCTTCTCAAGCATGTGATGTTGTGAATTCTTTTTCTTCCTTGGATGCAGTACTGGACTTAAGCTATTTATGCAAAGCCACAATCTTCAATACTTTTCATGTTGGGTTTTAACTTATTCAGCATCCTGCTTCGCTCTCTTCCCCCGTTACTTTTGAGTAGCAAAACTGACTAAAATCTTATTTCTAAACTATATTGTGATGACAGTAATTTACTGTGTAATTAAGTCAGAAAGCACTCCACAGAAGCAAGGGATGGGCTTTTTTCAACCTAGCTTTAAAATATGAAGTCATAATCACAACTGCAATGCTATGTACACAAACACTTCTCTAAACAAACTTTGACATTTATTTGGCATATATAAGCACTAAAATGCCCAGTGTGAAATTTCAGACATATCCCCCACCACGAGCAATCCGTGTAGGTGCTTAAACAGAAAACCAATCTGATACATAAATTGAGAAAAATCAAGTGAGAGAGCAATAAATATTTGCAGGTCCCCTAAGTTCTAGCTATACAATCAGTCTGACTGCATACTTCAGGACTGCATGAATAAGATAACCACCTAAAAAACACTGAGGTATTTACTCATACGGTCACTGAAAACTAGCTACCAATCCAAGCAGCTATACACAATAGTTTTCTAGGGCATCTGCACAACTAATGGCTATTTACAAAAATAATGTAATATTAAATTCATGTGGTACACAGTTATCTTCCCCAACATTAACTTAGCCAGTCTGACCTTGAAGATGCTGTTTTAAAGCCCAGGTCATGACCCTGCATACAATGTTGACAGTAAATCTCAGCTATGTTATGATAAACATACTAAAGGTACAAAGTATTACCATACAGGGTGGGGAAGGGTAGCCAAAGGAAGGACACAGGTCAAATGTACAGATGTACACAGAGGAGATTCAGGCATTTTTTTGGTTTAAATTGATGTGTTCACTGCATGGCCTGCTACCAATTGTAAGGATGTATCAATCTCAATTTAAGGGCAGAAATGTTTCCAGATCAATTTGCTTAAGAAGGAATTTGCAAAATTGGTACAAATATTTCTTCCTCAGTCTGAAGAATTTCACATGTTGCTTTCCACAAGCTTAGAAGCCAGACACGTTATTTAGGAGAGTAAAACTATAGCATTACCCTTTTCCATGAAGTTTGCCTTGCCAGACTTGTTCAAGGTCTCAATGATCATACCTGAATTCGAACTTTGGAGTGCAAGCCTATTCCTCAGACACACTATAATCGCTTGACCACAATACCCCACCAGGTCACATAATCAATGAAGCCTAAAGAGTAAATTCTGCATACTGTTACCCACTCACCTACAGAACATACAAACTTCTACCTAGCCAAGGTTGTACCGCTGGAGAGCCTCAGCCCTCAAAAGCCTTTGTGAGCATATGCAGAAGAACTTAGACATACCAAGTGAAAACTACTTACGGGGCCTAGGTGCCTTAAGTGATGATCACAAGCCTGACTCACAACGCATGAGAGCCTCCAGCGATCAGGAAAGCAGCACGACATGAAAATTTGTACACAGCATCAAAACGATGTGTAGCTCTAAAGGGCTCCACGGGGCCCTTGGCTAGGGGGAGGGATGCCTTCCACAGTGTCCGGAGCAGATGGGCCAGGTATGGGGGAGAAGGGAGGGCTGCCCCTCGAGCGGCTGCCGCTCCTACCTCTCTCAGTCCTGAAAAAGCGCATTTCTATACACCCCTCCCCACCCCCGAGCTCTGCCCAGGGATGGTCTAAGTCCCGGGGCCGTCTGAGGGGGTTAGGACCGGGCGAGGCTCGCCCTCTGAGGGTGCGCGAGGTGCCGCAGCGCCCGCCCAGGGCCGCGCACTCGCCGGTAATCCCCGGAAGGCTCGTGTCCCTCACGACCACGCAGGGACCTCAACACCACCCTAGCCCCACACTCCTCCGGCTCGCGTCCTCCGGCTCGTTGCCGCTGGGCTCACCGCCCTTTTCCCCGCAACGGCTACGCAGCCCTCCCCGCCCCCCGCGGCGGCTGACCAGGCCAGCGTCTCCCCATGCTGGCTCAGGGAGACTTGCTCACCGGCGAGACAAGCCGATGTCACCAGCACCGCCACCTCCAGGGCCCAGGGAGCCACGCCACGCCGTCCCATGTCCACCGCCGTGCCGCCCACCGCGCTGCGAGACGCCGCTGGGGAAACGCTGGGCCGCACCGTCGGACAGAGAATCCCCCCGGCTGCTCCGCCCACTGGGGAGCGCTGACGGACAGCCGCCACAGCAAATCGGAGGGTGAGATCGGGGCGGGTGGGCAGGAGTCTGCATGAGTGACGGGCAAAACTGGCCACTCGCCAGTGAAGCCCACCCCCACCCTTGTCACGGGGCTGAGCGGTCAGCTGAGAGGCAGTGGCGCTGAGGGGCGGAGTCTTAACTTGAATGGCATTTCCAGTTGGCCAATTAGATCGTGAGAGATCGCTGCACCATTTTCCTCTCCGTACCGCAAATTCAGAGGGAAACACTGAGGAGGTGGAGCCTCCCCGGAGTAAATTGACGGGTGACTCGGCCAATCGGAGTGCGAAAGATCGAGGGCTTGTCACTCCCACCGCTCAGCTGTACGACCGCAGTGTTAGGCGGGAAGGAGCTCTGATGGACAGTTAAATGCACCATTCAGACAGCAAGAGCGCCTGCTCCTCTCTCTTCGCACCTGTGCAGGGAGGGCTTCGCTGGGTGTGAAGCCTCGGCCGTAGGCATAGGTCCTTTCTCTCAGTGCTTGTAGTGCTGGGCATTCCCCAGTGCCTCTCTGGCAGTGCACCTGTTGTACCTAAGCCACAGAGAGGAGGACAAAAATCATATTAAAGAGGAGCTACTCCCAGTACTTGATGGGGCTTGTTTCAGGGGGAAGGGAGGATGTTATGGGGTTTCCATTTTGTCAGTGGGGTTTGAAATAATAAAGATAATTTTCAAGTTTGTGTTTGTCATTTTCCTCAGTACATCACCCTTAAAAGGCAAAGAAAAGCATCTGAGTCAGTGGGTTGGGCATGTTTACATTGTTTAGGGTTTGGGTGTTTATGTGGGAAGCTGTCTTGCTTGGGTTCACTAAGCTGGGGAAAAGAGAGGGGCCAAGGTGAAGTGTTTGGAAAATCCCTGCCCACTTCCCCCAAGGTTTGTTGTGGAGGGCAGTTGCAGTAACATGCAGTGCTCCAGCCAAGCTTCACTTCAGCTATCTCACTTCATCTATTCTCATCCATCACATCTCCCTTCAGCTATTCTTATTTGTAACGGAAACAGTCAGCTGGGTGCAGTGCTGTTCAGTGTACATGTAGTATTCCTCTATCACGCCATGAACACTGAAGTTGCGAGTATTTCTTGGTGTCTTTGTCCATTTTTAAGCTTGATGGGATTCTTGATGAGATTCTCTACATGTTGAGATAAAGGAAATTGGGCTTTGAGGGTTAATTGCCATGTAGCATGGGTGTTTAAGATCTCCATTTCATTGTGGAGAGCATCCTATGATTGTCCTACTTCTATCCTGGATTCCTCAGAAAACAATGTGTTTATGTTCACAGAAAATCCAGTGGTGCTATGGACTATTTTGTCAGCCTTACCAGAACACAGCAACTGTGTCACATCCACTAGGTAAGGCTGTATTCATGACCTGAACGTAACAAAGGTTACTATCCATACAGCTTTCTGACCAGAGCTATTCTGCTGTATAGGTAGAAACTCTAACAAACTATAGAAATGCTTTGAAAATCTGCCCAAGCAACATTTCTGTACCAAAAAAAAAAGGCTGTGTGTAGTAAACTTGGTGAATGAGTTGGGGAACAGTAGGCAGTAAAATGAAGGTGTGTGTACAACAACTGAACAGTATTTAAGAGAGTGAAGTTATATCCCTGCATCAGCCACATGATAGTGTGTGATGTTAGGCAAATCACTTAAACTCAGTTTTTCATAGATAGCAGGCAATAATAGTCTACTTATCTGTGAGATGATTTGTGTAAATGAAGAGCAGCTACTTCTCCCACTGTTATCAGGTGGAAACTGTACTTTGAATACAAAAACTATGCCACATATGTAGAGTGCTCTGAAATTCAGCAGCCAGGCAAGTTGTGAGCACGTCAGATTAATACTCACTTCTTCTTTACACTGTATTGTGCATCACAAAACCAGCACTGCATAACAGCTTGCGTAAAATAAACGTTTGTGGGATTACCTGGATACTGTAGCAAAGAGTATGATCAAAATAGTTGTTTTCTTATGGGATTTTCTGCCTGTAGAACAGGATTAGAAGAGCATACAGGAGACAAGGCCTGGATCACTGAACAGCAAAGGTATTGAATGATTGATATTTTCAAGGAGCCCAGCCTGTTCATGTAATGAGCAAGGCAAATCAATATTAAAACAGCAGTATCTACCTTGTAAGATGACAGTGATGCCACAATATATATGCCCATGGGTTCTGGATTAATGTTACATGGGTTGCCTTACTTTTTTTGGCATTTACTGGCTCTTGGATGCTTGACTTTGCAAGGGTAGTGTGCTATTTACTGTGCACTTTTATTTTAGTGTCATTTCACAAAGTTTTACTTATCTAGGAAAATATGCTTCCTGCACCAAAATTCTTGTGATCCAAAGCAAGGTGATCATAGGATATCAAACAAACATGGAGTTGTCTTGTCACAGTAGCAGCTACAGAGCTGTGTCATCCTCCTTCACCCTCCCTCCACTTCAGGTTTGGTCTAGACTCAAAATGTGCATTGAAATAAGAGGAGAAGGGCGGTGGCTCAAAGCACTAAGCAAGATGTCAAACTGCTAGAGCATGATGTTTTAGGGTGGAGTTGAACAGGAAGTGCAGAGCAGGGAAAGGAGTGTGTCAGGGAAGAAGGTTCTCCCTTCACCTAAATCAAGAATTTCTTACAAATATGATGTGCAAAAGAAGGGAGTAGGGTGAATAAGACTGTTTCAAAGAAGTTGTTTCTTTTGTACATGATACTATCTCTGTATCTCACATCTATTCCTGCTAGTAGTCATTTCAGCTTTTGTTTTGAATATCTTGACACAGCTTTCCATAAAGGATTCACTCTGGCAGTCCTGATACAACCAAAGAGTGTCATGTCATTTTGGGTTGGGTTTTTTTTTTTCATATCTGCAAAAGGAATTATATATCTGAGACTTTAGAATTCACATTTCCCTTTTTCCTTTTCTGAACACTTGGTGCTAGCAATACTGTAATTCTAGAAACAGAAGAGAAATCAGAGTTCCGCATTTGGATAGTCTTAAATTCCTTCTCTGACACTTTTCTTCTTGAAATCACAATAGAAATATGGTATGTGGAGAACTGCCTCTTCTATTTTCTGTTTTCCTGTTCTCATATTGGAGTCTTCTTTGAGGAAATGTTAACTAGAAGCAATATATTTTATTAAGAAACAGTCTCACTAACTCTGTACACTGGTTTTCTTTGCCCATGGGGTATATCTGTATGTCAGTGAAGCCCAGTATAAGAGAATAATACCATCACTTTACAGGCCTGGCAGAGGTCGAGCTATTTTCTCTAGGCTTAATTTAGATCCCAGCTGTGCTTTGAAGAGAGTGAGCTTTGTAATCCTGTAAACAATTCTTGTGACAAAATCTACATACAGTAAAATTATTCTATTAAACTGATTTCACTCTGACATTCTGCTCAGGGCAAATAAAAAAAAAAGGAAAAATGGGACAACATGCACATTAGGTCAGAAATAATTTTTATAAGGCCATATCCTGCTAGTAGAAGTCACAAAATCAAACTGCTAGCTGTAGGCAAAATACCAATATTCACTAGGTCTTTCAGTAGTGTGCTGTGCAAAAATGTCTCTGGCTCATGTGGTATTTGGATGCTGCCTTTGCCTAGAGCCCTTTCTGTACTAACAGCATTGCATGTGAAATGGGTGGTAGGAGAGGGAATACAAGGAAAACAAGTCAGAAAGCCAGCCATTTGGCTGTCCTGGACTGCTGTGTTGTTGTTTGGTTTCAATGTATCACTGCTAAATCTAGTGTAGTTGCTAGCAGAAGTAATTTTCTCAACCATTATTTCCAAAATGGTGCTTTAATTGGAGAATATCTGCCTAGCTGCAGCAAACACCAAGCCAGTCATATCCTAGGGGAAAGAAAGAATTCCCAGTCCTGGGTACCATTTATTGCTACCAGGTCCAGAAGCACATAGGGTGAGCAATATCCCCCTTGGTACTAGGCTTTATGGTCTCACAGAAAATTTATGCACAGGAACTTCAATGTAAGCTTTTAAAATAAAGCTGAGAAGATAAAACACTTTTTTCTGTGATGCTTTCTGGCCTTGGCATGCTGGTGGAACAGTTAGTTGGGCACCCCTTGTCCTGATGTGCTAGGATAATGGGACAAGGATGGTTTCAGGCTCTTCTGGGTGATGCCCAAAGACAGGGCAAGGGGTTATGGGTGGAAGTTGAGGCATGGGAAATTCCATGGAAATATGATTCAAAAATTTTTCACTGTGAGGGTGACAAAACACTGGAACAGACTTCCCAGGGGATTTGTGGAGTCTCGTTCTCTCAAGACATTCAAGACCCACCTGGATGTGTTCCTGTGTGATCTGGTATAGGTGATCCTGCTCTGGCAGGGGGGGTTGGACTGGATGATCTTTTGAGGTCCCTTCCAGCCCCTAACATTCTGTAATTCTGTGTAAGAGTCTAATTTTGATGTAAGAGTTCTGAGGAAGATGGTCATCCATGCAGAAGATATTGCTTAATTTTAGTAGTTTCAAACTAACATTAATCACAATGTTTTAATTAATTCAACTTAATCAAAACACATTTTTAATGCGCTATTTTAAGGGCCTTAAAAGCAGTGGGAGAGTAAGGACATTTGACATAATTAAAGGTTAACAGCTTCTATATGTTGAGGTCGTAGTTTTAACGAAGAAGGAAGCTTGGGAGAAAGAAACCCAGTCTTTTGCTGAAATTTCACAGTGAAATTAAGATGTGTTTGTGTGATGCATACGAATAAGAGTTTATTTGTTTCTTACATTTTCATTCAACTTTCTATTCACCTTTTCTTGATTACTTCAGCAGTAAGGACTTGAGCAAAGCGAAGATGAGCCAGTGGCCTTGGGTGGGGGTTTTGAATGAGCATCCCTGGACGGTGAGCGCCTCGGGCACCATCTGGTGGTCGAACAGTCATCTGCAGCCTCCCTGGGTTTATGTTCCCACACGCGAACTGAAAGTTAAATGAAATGCAGAGTTTTGTTGGCTTTTGGTGTCTCCTCTGTGGATTACTTGTCTGTCCCACAACCCGGCTTTTCTGTTAAATAGTATCCAAGAGCATCACTGAAGTGGACGACAGAAACTAACTCAGAACAAGAAAACACAAACATTTGGTTGGAACTGGGGTGAAATCATTGATTCACTGTTTCCTTCCAGGCCAGTGGAGAGTTTAAGTTGTTCCATCCCACTTGTTTACCTCACAAGCTTTCATAAGAGGTAAGAAGATCATTCACAACAATTTATTGTCTTATGAGCAGGAACTTGCCTTCAGCAATGCCAGGCTAAATTTTACAGACAATCTGCAAAATCACATAAGCTGCACTGTGGAGAGCTTTGCACATTTTAGTTGACAGGATCACAGGATGTTAGGGGTTGGAAGGGACCTCTGGAGATCTTCGAGTCCAACCCCCCCTGCCAGAGCAGGGCCATAGAATCTAGCTCAGGTCACACAGGAACACATCCAGATGAGTCTTGCAAGTCTCCAAAGAAGGAGACTCCACAACCCCTCAGTTCCTAATTCTTGTTAAAGACCAAAGCTAGTGGCTTAATGTCTGGGAAAAACAGTCCAGTTCTACTCATACACAGTTGTGCTGCATCCTGGGTCTCATTTAGTGCTGATACTTGTGAGAGCATGCTTGAGAGCTGAGGGGATGGCAGTGTAGTAGTTAACATCTGGGAGGCCAAAAAGTGAACTTAAGGAAGATAATGAGAATGGTTTTAGTAATGTACCATATAAGAAACTGACCCTTTTCCCATGGCATCTTACCTCATGGAATTTGAAACTACAGTGCAGCTCCATACACCTTTGGGAGGATAAAGAAGGAATCAGCATTTCAGCTGTAAGCCAAAGAAAGTCTTGTCGAGCTTGCAGTATCTTTGTCTGATTTAACAATTTCTGTAAGTAAGTTTTGGTGCTTGCTTAGGATATTTTCCCTTGTGGTCTCCCAAACCTTGTTCAGCTGATTTCTATCCCATGGTTTTCTGTCTGTCATTGGGTTATTGGAGAGCTGTTGTCAGATTTAAAATAATCATTGGGGAAATCCCCTGTGTTTATAAAAGAAAAAATATCTGTTCATAAATTGAAAGAGAGAAACCGAGCAAAAGGGCTCTAAGCTATGGGTGAGGAAGCAGCCTTAACAGTGGAAAATGCAGGGATTTGCCTGATCAGTTCTGTGAAAGAACTCTCCTAGCCAGTGTGGACTTTGGATAACCCAGATAACCTCAATGGGGTTGAATGAAGTTTACATTTTAGTAGCTTGAAATGAAATACAAAGGTGATGCCTGAAGTGTATTACGCTCATAAGCCTCTATGAAATGTTAAACAATAATATTTTTCACACAATGGTGCAAGAGAAGCTGAGTATCATGCAGGAAGAAATAGAGCCTTGGCATAAACAGTTTTGTTATTGGAACTATCGGCATGGATAAGAATAGTGGGAAAAGGGATTGAAAAAACCCGAACACCTAAAACAAAACCAAAACAAAACAAAACTAAGAAGCAAAAGAAACCTAGAGAAAAAAGTATGACCTACATAGGGGAAGAGTCAAAGATATTTTATACTGATTCCTCTGATAAAATTTTGCTTATTCTATTTCTTTAAAAAACAAACAAACAAAACCCAACCAAGCAAACCCCAGTAAGGACCTTGCTGATGGAAAGTTACTTTTTGGGGACCCTCCTACACTGGCACTGTGTCCTGTTTTTATGGGTACTAATCATGTCACAGAGAGTGTCTGGGGTACATTTTCAGGAGTCAGTGTCTTTTTTGGTTGTTTTAATTTCTATACTGTCTGTTCTTGGAGCACATGAAAAATATTTACCTCCTCATAAACCACTCAAAGCCCAAAGAACTGCTACATCCATTAGGAATAGGATAGAAACACAAGCCAGGGCTAGCAGTCTGTGATGCCATAGGCACCTGCCTGAAAGGAATAAGTGAGGTCAGAAAGGGTCTGAAGCACATCATAGCAGCTCTGGTGCTGAAGAGGTTTTGTAATTACCTGCTGAAGTTGAAGAACTACTCAATTAACAAGAAATTTCTAGTGGAAGTTAACGTGTGGGTGGTGCTGCTGTTGTGAGGGGCAGCTGGGGGACTGCAGCGTGAATACAAAGAGTAAAGCAGAGCACCTCTGCGATATTTCTATGCCACTATGCAAGAATTTGGTTCCCATTTCTTTCTCCTGTGTAAAGGTGCAAGGGCTTTGTCTTAACTGTAGTAACAGAGGGCTGTATGCTTTGGCAATTCTGTTGCTGAGATCTGTGTAGTCAGGCTGACACCCCACCAGCAGGTTGGTATCAGTCATGAGAGAGCTTTGACATTATTTCCCAGAAGCAGCTCTGCTTGCCGCTGCTGCTTTCTCCAGCCTGTGTTTTTACTGTCATCAGTCTCTAAAGAATTGGAAAAGTTACTTTCACTCACCACTGAACAAGGAGCTTTGTTCCAGTAAAGGTTGTCCCCAAAGCTATGCTGTCTCTTTCATTGGAAAGCTTCTGTCTAGAACACCCTGATGTCGACAAACACGACATTCCAGCGCAGTGATGCTGCGGTGACACTGCACTGCACTGTACTGCATTTGCCTGTTAAAAAGGGACATTGTAGTGGGAATAAATCACAGTACTTGTCCCAAACACAAGAGCTCAGAAAATTCTTGCTATGACGTCTTAGGCCAATGCTGTGGAACACTGCAGTGATTTTTGAAAGCTCATTTGGTGTTAGTTAGTCTGTAAATTTCATGATCTGAGATGGCATTTTTGTAAAACTTGTGTAATAAAAATTAAATAATGGTAATGTCTTGTTTCTTAAAAGAGAGGCAGTAAAAGTGCCCTGTTCTGCAGGCCAAAGCAATAATATGTTGGGCAGCATCAATGCATTAAACAAGATGGTTTGCATCATTAACACTGAGTGAACTTGTTTAAGCCAATAAACGATGAGAATAAAACAAAGTTGTCACAGGATACAGTTCTTGAAAGTACCAGAAACAAATTTTCTGAAGCAGATAATTTTCCAATAAAGCTGGATGGAATTTAAGGGAACATGATTTTTTGATTACTGAACGAGAGATCAAATGTCACAGTTAAACGTTTTATGTTTTGCATATTCAGTGTAAGGTCTTCGTAGCAGCCTAGTGAAAGCAGAGAGGAAGAGTGAGCATGATTTTTCTTGTTTGGCAAATCAGGCAAATAAAGGACTTGAAGCATCAGGAAGACTGGAAAAAAATTCTTTCCTCACTCTGAAACCCATATGGTGGTTAAACCTTTGAGTCATTCTTTTCCTTTGTTTTCTAAGCCTGCAGAAAGTCTTTACACATTACATTCTACAAACAAGGAGAACAGTACTTATGAAAGTATTGCTCCACTATGGAAACTGCAGTTTCTACGGTGTGTTCTGTATGTGTATTCGGCTTTACAGTTATAGACAAGATAAAGTTCGTGCTCCACAAAGCTTTGTCTGAGGCAAAGATGAGGAAAAGTGGCTGTTGGCTGGCTGTGATCTGTGACTTAATTCCATGTTGTGGGATTATTTTCATTTTTAGATAAGGTGAGTGATAATGGGGCTAGAATGGTCTCTTTGACCCTCAATAAGGAAAAGGTTTCTCAGCCTTGGACTGACTTTAAGTCAGATTAACATGCTTCTCAGTTCTGCTTTGTACTTGCATGCATAGAATCATAGAATTGTCAAAGCTGAAAGAGACCTCAAGGATCATCTACTTCCACCCCCCCGACACAGGCAGGGACCCCTCACAGTAGATCAGATTGCCCAGAGCCACATCCAGCCTGGTCCTAAAAACCCCCATGGAAGGAGCTTCTACCACCTCCCTGGGCAACCTGTTCCAGTGTCTCACCACCCTCATGGGGAAGGCTACTGTCCTGGGAGCTAATTTTTTTTAATCTCAAATGTATACCTCTTGCTTTAGATGATAATCTTCCCTGTGCCTCTAAAGAGTACAAGATATCACAGATGAACCTGAGAGATTTTATCAAACTCATTACTGTAGAGCCTGCAAACAGCGTTCTGAGAGGACAATATATATCTAAGTATACTAATCCTGTCCTTTTGACATTTTGCAGTATTGTGCTTTTAAAGCAAGCCCTTGATATATGTGCATGCCCAACAGAATTCAGCCATGGTGGTGCCAGGCCTTCTCCAGTGACTTCAGTAAGTTATAATTACCATTCTACTGCTATACACCATTTTCTCTTCCAAACTCCAACTCAGGAAAACACTTGTGTAATTACAAACATCTGCTGAAATCCATGGTCTAACCCCACAACATCTTCTCCATAAGCAGGAGGGTGGGGAAAAGTTCTTTTCTTTTCTTCTTTTTTTTTTCACTGAAGTAATTTTCTGAAGGAGAAGAAAAGATATTTTGTTCCATCCCAGGGGGAAAAAAAAAAGGACCAGATTTGGTATGGTGATTTCTTGGGTTGAGTAAGCAATAAATCCATGCTAAGAAGTAGCTGAAAAGACTTCTGGGAAGATTGTGGATTATATTTGCCTTCAGTTAATTTGTATTTTATATTTAATTTTATATTAATACCCAATTAATGTTTTGCTGAACTGGTGTTTCCATCAGGTATTCCTCTCTCAACACATTGCATTGAAAGTAATTTTGAGACAAACCCCTTATAATTCCCTAAACTCCTCCAAACACTGCTTGCATGTGATTTGACTGATTATGATTGCTCATCTCTTCCTTTTCACAGCAAACCCCACTCTCCTTTACTAATATCTTGGAGAACACTCCAGAGCCCTTTGCCCTGCAGATACAGAATTTAGAAAATGAGTGAAAATTCTTTTCTCCCTTTACCTGGTATCAAGTGGGGCAATGGGCTGCTCTGTTCCTCTGCTGGGAGATAAATTTAACAGAAGTATGCTGTCAGTGGAGAGAATTTGGAGGTTATTTGCCCAGGGAGGCGGTGGAAGCCTCATCCCTGGAGGTTTTTAAGGCCAGGCTGGATGTGGCTCTGAGCAATCTGATATAGTGTGAGGAGTCCCTGTCCATGGCAGTGAGGGGTGGGAACTAGATGGTCCTTGAGGTCCCTTCCAACCCTAACAATTCTATGATTCTACGATTCTGTTTCTCTTGCTGCAGGGGAAATCCCCATGGTGGTGGTGACTTTCCTTGCAGAGAAGCCCCAGCAGAAATTGCCTCTTCCCCACTGATGATTTCAGGCAACAATTTTCTCTCTTCTTTGTATCTTGATCTGAGCTGTCATCCTGGTGGCAAGCACTCTTTTCCTCTTTACTTATGAGGGTGAGGCTGCAGTCTTTCTCTAAGGGGCCTAACATGGAGTTGGATTTGGGCACACCTAGGTGCTCGTCTGTGATGGATGTTCCTTGCAGCTGAGCATAATGATGCTCCATTCTGCAAGGTTTAGGTCATGGGTACAAGCAGCCACAAAATCTCAAACAAAGAGAAAGGGCTGCAAGCAAAATTAAAGCTAATATGAAAAAAACCAAAGCTTTAGAAAACAGATTTCCACATTAAATTTGGCAATTTATTATGTGCTGTGATCTTTTAATTAATGTTTTGTCAAAAACACATCACAGACCTACACCACCAAGCCCTACAGCAATGGCATTTTCTTTCTGATTCCGGAGGGGCTTTGAGTCAGGCCCTAAATGCTTTGAACCTGTTCTTGCCTGTCTTTAAAACCAAATGATGGATTGATTGTCTAAAGGCAGAACAAAATGACTGGGACTTTTGGAGTTACCTTTCCCCCCTGAGCTAACTGTCCAGAAGCACTCAGCTCCTGTTGGTACCTACCCATTGTGGCTATTGCTTTCATTGTGATGTCCTCTCTATCATCATGTCTGAGTGAGATTTCTTCATTGGTGAGCGCAGTTGAGCTTGATTTTGTAAATGCTTTTAGGATCTTGGAGCACTGTTGGACAGCCTTCAGTGGTGTGTATGTGACAGCATGAGCATCTGGAGGGTTTGTGTGCAGATAAAGCATCTGTGGTGTTGGGAAATCATTGTAGTGTTTTTGCCAGACTGAAGTTGAAATGTCCATATCTAATTGAATGGCAGCTTTTGAATCACAAACTGGAACTTTCCATGCTGCAAACACACACACGGATCTTATGGCAGAAAGAACAGCTTCCAAATCAACGCGGGGAAATTACGCAGCTAACTCCCGAGCGCAATCAGAGAGCAGCGAAGGCATGTGAAAACAAAAGTCATTTTTAAAACTAACAAAATAATCACAGGGTGAGGTTTCCCCCAGCTTTCTAAAATGAAGCCAAAGATCATTTCAGTGCCAGGTGAAAGGAAAAAAAAAATAAATAAATACATCAGTCCATAAAGAGCAAAGAGCAGCTGTGTTGTGCTACTTTACAAAAACAAATAAGCTAGTAAAGTTCTACACTAGATGGATATACTAGACTCAACATGCCTAACAAAGAGGCCCTGCTAAAGAAAAGGAAAAAAAAACACAACAATAAATTTGCTACCTTAAAGAACTTCTGTGTTTCTGTGCTTTAGAGGAGATGATTTAAGGGCCGATGTCTTCTTGGTTATGCTGCAAGTTCAATGCTCTGGGAGACAATCTAAATGGAGAGACTGCATGTTAGCTGATGGATGAAGCTGATGTAATTAAATTCAGGTCATCATAATGTAAAAAGAGTTTCATTGAGATAAATAGTGTCTGTGTACCTCAGCAGGTGATGATTATACATCCCCTGAAGTGCTAATCCCGGCCCTTGTTCTATCTGGAACTGCGTGGAGTGACTGAAAAGGCAAGGCAATCATACTTCAGAATTGGCAACCCTTTGTGAATTAACAATGGTGTGCCCATAAATCATCCATAGGAGTTTACTGCAGAGTTGCTGGCCCTTTCCAGCTTCTGTCCACAAAATATTTGAGTTTGAACCTGCTTGGTAGAAATGGGTGTGTGGCAAAGAAGTGGAGGGCCTGTGGTTAAAAAGAGTTTACCTTAACTTTAGCATTTGCAATACTGCTGTGTTTAGGGTGGAAAGTAGAAAACTCCGAGGTCTGTCTAGCTGTTGTGAATGTTAATCAACAACCAGGACTTGTTCTCAGACTCCTTATTGCTTTGGGGCTAATCAGTCTGGCAGGGGGGAATTCTCAATTTGCCAAGGGAAATGAAACTGGAGAGAGGGAGAAACTCCACTCTTGGTGCTTATCTGGCTACAGCCCTACAGGGACCCTGTCCAGTTCTCACACGTGGAAGTACCCTGTGATGAGAGAGCCTGGGCAAGGGCCAGCATCATCTGAGAATCAGCACAGGCTCCCGAGTATCCCATCTTTTCTCCTGGGCTCAACATGTCTTGGCAGAGGGAGCAATCTGGCCCCCTCCTCAGAAAGCTCATGTCACTCCTTCCATGTCCTGGATTAGCCGAGTCCCTCCCAAGTGAGCAGGCAGATTGGCTTCGCACAATGCACATTTTCATTTGGTTTCTCAGAGAGAGACTGTGTTTCAGCTGAATTCAAAGCAGCTGTATAGTCAGGAAAAAAACATTTCTGCTTGTCCCTTGTGTCTGTCTAGCTCTGGCAGTCAGTATTTTAGCACATTATTATCTTAATTTCCCATAGCTATTGGGTATTGTCCAATTTGTAAAATACAGGCCTGTTTGTATCTGGGGTAAGTATGGTCAAAACATGAAGAAAGACAGCAGAGGGGAAAGGTTCTCATTTTTTGCTGAAATGTAGGTAGTTATTCAGGTTTGGTATAAAGGTTTCAGTGATTCTTTTGTCATCGAAGTGTCTTGAATGGAAAAAAGGAGTCTTGAGTTGGAGAATTTCACAGAAGTTAGTTTACTGGAATTAGTGTAAACTTTTAAGTCCTGACTCTAGGAATGAGAAATAAAGAAGATAAACATTTAAGGAAAATAGCACTTCCCTTTGAGAAACTTTTCCTTCCCTTCCCCATCCTCAGTCCCTTCCATGCACATCATGCTTTATCCTTTTGAGAAGACAGTGGGCACCACAGGAGAAGGGGGTTCTGTGTCCCCTCAGAGGCATATGTGCTCTAGGGGCTCCTCACCCCTGATCAAGCCTTTCCTCTTGCTCTGTCCATGCTTTGCCTTGAATCAGGCTCCTCTTGTTCCCTCTTCTTCTCAATCATCTCCCCTGCTCTGCTTGGTCACCTCTTTTTGTTCTGTGCCTGATCTGACATCCCTCCTTCTCCAGCATTGTTTCTTGTTTAATTCTTGTTATTATCTTTCTTAAATATGTTGGAAGCAGCCCTGCAAACCCCTCTGCTACCAAAACCTTGCAATTATGTTCAATATAGAGGTCATTCCAATTATCTCTCTCTTTAATGTATATTACACTGATCTCTGTGAACACATTCATTCTCTTGACTTCTAGTCCATCTGGCTGTGGTGCTCAGCACCTTTTGGAGCTGATCCCCGAGTGAAAACAATGATGACTGTAGCAATTTGGTCTAATAATTTATCCTGCGTGTACACATGCACTTTATTTGCTGGCAAAGAAGCCTGGGAACTACCTATAAATAAGAGCAAATAAATGAGAATATGTAAAGCAGTTTAACACAAATGTGAGTATTTTTGAGAACTGAGGAAACATGACTAATTTTCAACATTAATTTTTAACAATCTTCTAGGTTTTGCATCTGTTCATGGATTTAAAAGGCAATTAACATCACTGTGACATTTCTAATTTAAACAGTGAGAAATATATCATATGGGTATATGTGTTACTACACACATACAAAAGACCAGCTTATGAGGTGAAACTCTGGGGTATTTGATCAAATCAGTTTCAAGTCTCTGTGTTGAACTCAAGTCAAATCACAAAGTCCATATCTAAATAAATACCTGAACTACTTCTGATTGATGAGATACCTGGTGCCAGACATACATTCAGTAACCCTTTGTGGCTTGCTCTCATCTCCAGCTGCTGAAACTGTTTACACATTCAAGTAACCCTGTGTGGTGTCCTCTTTTCTCCCTGCTACTTGGATTATGGCATAGTCTGGAGCATGGCTGTACCTGACAAGGAAAAGCAAGTTTGTGCAGACATTAAATATGGCAAACAGCCATAAGCTATATATGTGCCCCACGTGCTCTTTATTTTATAGCTATACTTTTCAAGGCTTCTAGCTTTTATTGTTCAGAGATAGGTATAAAAACTTAGACCTGCAGGAGGGTACAAAGCCACCACGAGGTACATTAGGTGATTAAGCCTGATATTTAGAGCCTCAGCCAGAAACTTACTGAAATGAGACAGCATTACCACCATCACTGCCTCTTCAACACTCCATGCTGGTCCTGAACATAGCACTGGTGTTCACCTCTCCTTGCCTGTGTAGGCAGCTAGGGTACACCAGGCACCCCAGGCAATCACCAAACCACTGTCCTCTTTCCTGGACATCACCCTTAAAACTACCAACTGGTAATGCTGCAGCTCTTGAGCTACCTAACACTAGCTCATTGTATTATCTCTGCCACTTTAACGTGAAGTTTAGTAGCTGCAGAATTTCTGAATGCTGTCACCTGAGCAGTCTAAAACTCAGAATCATTTACCTTAGCAATATAATGCACAGGAGTGTGTATATGTGTATACCTGTGTTTTTAAACTTCTACAGAATTTGTTTCTGCTGTGGTAGAGGCAGTTGCATGCAAAGCTAGCGCAGCTCTATTGTCCCAAAATAGCCCTATCCATGCTGGTACTTATTTTAGGAACACATATGGCCTGTCTTTCTTTAGCATCTGAGCATCTCACAGTCCCTGTGAGACTTCTTTGTTATTGTCTCCCATTTTACACATGGGGGACTGAGGCACAGAGATGGGGTGATTTAAAATCATGTGAGGCACTTTGTTTTCCCGATGAGGAGTTCTGTACAAAATGCAAGTACTGCTCTCTTGCCTCTGGTAGGACAAGGAATGGACCTTGGGCTTCCTGAGACTGAACTTGCTGTTTAACCCTTTGACCATACTTCTTCCATGACAAACCATTCTTCTATTTTAAAGAAACATCACAGCTAGCCAGAAGCCACCTTTTGATTGATCTTCACCACAATGCGTAGGAGCAAAATCAGCTTTGACAGAAGTATTGAAGGGTCTAGAGCCTTGTGAGAAGAGGCTGAGGGAACTGGAGTTGTTTAGCTTGGAGAAGAGGAGGCTTGGGGAAGACCTTATTGTTCTCTACCTGAAAGGAGGTTGTAGCCAGGTGGGGGTTGGTCTCTTCTCCCAGGCAACCTGTGACAGAACAAGAGGACACAGTCTCAAGCTGCACCAGGGGAGGTTTGAGCTGGATGTTAGAAAGAAGTTCTTCACAGAAAGAGAGATTGGCCATTGGAATGGGCTGCCTGGGAAGGTGGTGGAGTCACCATCACTGAAAGTGTTTAAGAAGAGACTGGATGAGGCACTTAGTGCCCTGGTTTAGTTGATTAGATGGTGTTGGGTGATAGGTTGGACTTGATGATCTCGAAGGTCTTTTCCAACCTGGTTAATTCTGTGATTCTGTGAAAAGCATCCTAATTGCCCTGGTTACTTTCAGTTTTGAGAGTAATAGAGCTTTCCTTACTAAGAAGTAAAAGGTCAATAATTCTTGTTCCTTCCCTACTCCACATACATTCACAGCTGAATATATATAAACGCTTTAAACCTAGTTGAAAATTCTTGGGGCTACTGTAGGCTTCCTATCCCTGGCTTTACAGTGGATCATCAGCTCCGAAATTGTGTTCTACCTTAAGCAATCTGATTCGTGGAGTTATAGTCCTAATGAAGTACAAGACCAGCCAGAGTTTTTGACCTCTGCTTCCCCTTCTTTCAAGGTACAAGGGGCCCCTGAGCTCTTGCACTGCCCCTGTGTCACGTTCATCTCCTAGCAGGACAGCTGCAGAGCTCTCCGTTGAGCAAGACCCATTGGCGTGCACATGTATATTCCCCTTAGCTTTCCATGAGACAAGCGCAGCTTTGGTTGGCAAGCGCCGGCCAGAGGCCTGGCACTCCAGTTCCTTCCCCCTGTGCATAAGAGACCTGGCCTGCAGCCACATTCTCACATTCCCTCAGGCAAGGGAGGACTACTGACATGGGAGAAATCACTGGCTGCAGACCTGGCTTCCAATACCTTTTCTATGAGAGAAGAACACTTGAGGCCCAGCCATTCCTGTTCTGTATTACAAATAAGACCTAGAAAGCGAACGGTTATTTATTTACAAATGGTCTAAAATAGAATCCTTTGGACATGTGTAGTACTCCCATCTCTGGATCAGAAAACATTGAATTATAACACATTGAATTAATTAGACTTCAGAAACACTCCAGGGATGCAGAAGTATTATTACCCATATTTTAAAGATGAGGAAATGTAGATAGAAAGAGGATAAGGAACTGGTGTGAGAATGCAGGATGAGTCCATTGTAAACTCAGAAATTAAACTTAAACTCAAGATATTATATCCTTTACTGTTTGCAACTAGAATTGGCTAGAAAATTGAAGTTTTCATCTGTGAAAGCACATTGTAAAAAAACAATGGACATTTTTAATCAGAGTATTTTCTAGGTTGGTTTATGTCTAAAATGTTATATAATGGTCCTCATAAACATCATTTGATACTTCGGTATCCATAAATCTGAAATGAGTGTTCTTGGCTAGGTGCTGAGAGGAGAGTTGGAGGTTCAACTTTCCCAGGTTCTAAATAATAGGACCACATTCCTGGTAATAAACCCAAACCAGCTAAAAGTTTCTTTGGGCACAGAAAATTCAATCAAGACCTGTCAGTGGTGAATATGAGAGCAGCAGATGCTTATTTTCTCTTATACCTTCAAATTCTAACTTGGTAACTTCCCAAGAGACACCTTCTCCTAATGACTTTTCATTTATGCTCATGCTGGTTTTGAGAATTAAACTAAGCTCTTTTTTGCTTGCTTAGCATTGCTCATGTTAAAAATCCCTAGGGGTATACAAATTAAAGCTAGAAAGTATAAGTAGGTTTCTAGTAATCCAAATAGTGAAGTTCTGCAAAAGTGTCCGAGGAAGAGTGGTGGTGGTGGCAAGCAATGTAGCTGGTTATTAGGCTGTATTTGGTAATTTTCTGAAAGATTTTGTGATGCAGTTTCTGTGATAAAAGACTTCAAATTCAGTGGCCCATGAGATCTTTTCTACTCCAATGTTATTAACAGAAAATCTTAATGATGAAGCAGGACTTGGGATAGAAGTTAGCTCATTTTCTCAGCTCAGAGTTTTCTCCAGCGGGATGGGGATGCAGTGGTGAGCAGCTGCTCTTGTCTATAAAGGGCATATATAGAGGCTACATCTAAACAATGGGATCCAAGGGTGAGTCCTAAATTCTGGCTGTGAATGAGCACCCTGATGATGCCTGAAGTACATGCAGAGGGAAGGTATGGAAGCTCACCTTCCACCCTGAGCCCCACATGAGCCATGGCTTCCATGGATGATATGGCAGAGATACATCCATGGTGCTCCCCAAGAAGTCCATTGGGAGCAGCTGGAGAATCACAGAGTGCACTTCAGCCATGAACCTCCCTTGCTCTGCTGTTTTGGTGCACAAGGAATAAGAAAGCATATTTTTTTGCATAATCTCTTTTCTGTACTGCCTTTGTACTTTTTCAAACCCCTATAGAACTGCAGTCAGATTTAACATCAGGGGGTCCTGAGAAGTTAGGTTTGGATTCCAAGAGCAAAACTTAAGATTAAGGAGAATAGCACAAATAACAATGATGTTTGAATTTTTAAATATTACCTCAGATTTTAAATACTACCTCAGAGAACTTTCTTTCCACTTTACTTATTAATTGATGTCCTGCCACTAATGTGTATACAGAAATGAAGCACATATCAAAGTAAAGGTTATGATGGTGTTACCTGTTTTAATATACCGTGCTGAAAGCGTTAAGTTCAGATGAAAACACTGCTACCCTTGACACCTTCAATAGCTTTGTTCATTTAACTTAGCCTAATGTTAAAATGAAGTAGTTCACGCAAATGACGTCATTCTATAATCAGACTTTTACTACTTTTAAATTCATTTCAATTAACTGTTGGAAAAAGGCTTTTTAGTGTCTTCTTTAACTGTGGAAGTATTTCATTCATGCTGGATTATATATCCCAATTAGAAGGAAAAGT
Organism: Dryobates pubescens; assembly: GCF_014839835.1. NCBI lineage: Eukaryota > Metazoa > Chordata > Aves > Piciformes > Picidae > Dryobates > Dryobates pubescens. Next base: position 14,525,198 of record NC_071623.1, on the reverse strand, counting down.
GTTGCCAAATGAGTTGGATTGTGGGCTAGACCCAACCTGTAAAATACGAATTTGAATCCAAAATTGTTACAGTAGAAAGTGTCCCCTTCTGTCTCTCTTCCTGCAAATTCTATTAGTCTGGGGCTCTTCAAAAGGAAAAAAAAACGCTACTTGTGAAAGGTATCACAATCAGGCCCAAATGATCAGGCTTCAGAATATGATTCAATGTGTTAGAAAAATTGGTACCACGCCAAATGTAGCGCTAGGTTGAAATATACCAATGATTTGAGAGGTTTAGTGTAATGTTTGGGGGTTGAATCTAACCCTATGGGTCCATTAGTAAATGCTCTTACTTTTCAGTTTCAGTACCATCTGTGTTGTGTTGAAGGGTATGTGAAGGTAAAAAATGATCTTCACTAATCTAAAGTTCAAAGCCTGAAATCCACAAATAGAAGAGAGCAAAGACATCTCTTTCTCCATGGTATCATGGATGTGTATGCACCTTCTTAGCTGTGAAGCAGAAAATGGCTTTAAATGATTTGGAGAATCCTCCCTACTTTGGAGTAGTGAGCACAGATCAGTTGATTGAACCATCTTCCACCATTTCTCATTGTTAACCCCTCATAACTTCAATTCTAGTTGGGGAAGCATCTCCCTCTGAGTCACTTGACACCTTTTTCCCAGCTGGTAACTTACGTAGCTGAATGCTCCAAAAGTAAATGCAATTTCTCTGACCTTTCCCTGAGTGAGATCACAGGAGGTACCATGCTGTTACTCTGCATCCTAGAGCTCAGTGAAATACCCTTTCATCATGTGGTGAGGACACAATCATCAGCATTTCATCTTATTTTGCAAATAATTCCACCTTTTCCATGCAACTTCCTCTGGCACTAAAGCATTTGTCATTTGTTTTAGGTTAAGGGAAATCAAGAGTTAATTGGTATAACCACAAAGGAAAGTCCTCCACAAAGGAAAGTCTACTCTGCCCTGGTGAGACCTCATCTTGAGTGCTGCATTCAGTTTTGGGGTCCCCAGTTCAAGAGGGACAGGGATCTCCTGGAGAGGGTCCAGCAGAGGGCTACAAGGATGACTAGGGGACTGGAGCACTGCCCTATGAGGAGGGGCTGAGGGACCCAAGGCTTTTTAGTCTGGAAAAGAGAAGACTTAGAGGGGATTTAATAGATGTTTATAAATATCTGCGGGCTGGGGGCCAGGAGCCAGGGGACAGGCTCTTCTTACTTGCTCCCTGTGATAGGACAAGGAGCAATGGATGTAAGCTGCAGCACAAGAGGTTCCACCTCAACACAGGGGGGAACTTCTTTACTGTAAGGGTCGCAGAGCACTGGAACAGGTTGCCCAGAGAGGTTCTGGAGTCTCCTTCTCTGGACACTTTCAAGGCCTGTCTGGATGCATTCCTCTGTGACCTGAGCTAGATTGTATGGTCCTGCTCTGGCAGGGGGGTTGGACTCGATGACCTCTTTGTGTCCCTTCCAACTCCTGACATCCTGTGATCCTGTGATCCTCCAGAGGCTGGAGAGTCCCATGGGGACAGGCAGTTCCTCCCAGGATATTGTACTCTGTTGTTCTATTCTGTGTTCCTGTACATCTCTTTTTAAGGGAGTGTACAGCCAAATCTCTTATCTTATGGTTTGGGGGGGGAAAGATGTTTTCTTGGCCTTGGCTGGCAGCGAATTTCCAGCTATGCCTGGGTCTAGTGGGGGGTGAGGGGGGCAATTCGGCTGCTCTTGGGCCTGCTGAGGCTTGGGGGGGTGGAGGGTTTTGGAAGGCTCTGGAAGTTCTTCACTGAGCCTAATTTGTGAATGTATTCCGTTTACCCAAATACCTTTTGTATATATTTGTAAATAGAATTTCCATTTAAACTTCCAACCCAGTGTGGAGCACTTATTATTTTACTCCTTGGGAAAAGGCTAAAATATCTTTCCTGTCTTTTTGCCCCGGGCAGCTCGTGGCTTAAAACTAGGACATTGTTGATGTGTAACTTGGCAGTTTGCACAATGGAAAGCAATAAAGACTTATTGCTAAACCTGGATGCAAAGTTCATGGTATATAGTGAAACAAGCATACAGTTCTTTAATTGCTCTGTTTTCTTTGGCTCTGTAAGGTCTTGAGCCACAGTACTGCATGCTGAAGAACCCAAACAATTTGTGTGCAAGATGTGTTTGTTACAAGTTTATTTATACTGGGGAGATGTGGTGGTGCTTTTGCAATTGTTTCACTTCTCTGTAAACCGAGGCACCTGTAGATACAGCAGTTCAGCTGCACTGGGCACACTGGCAAGAGTAAGACAGACATAGAATCATAGAGTTGTCAGGATTGGAAGGGACCTCAAGGATCATCTAATTCCCACACCCCTGCCACAGGCAGGGACACCTCACACTACATCAGGTTGCTCAGAGTCACATCCAGCCTGGCCTTAAAAACCTCCAGGGATGAGGCTTCTACCACCTCTCTGGGCAACCTGTTCCAGTGTCTCACCACCCTCAGGGTGGAGAACTTCTTCCTAACATCCAATCTGAGTCTACCCACTTCTACTTTTTGCTCCATTCCCCCTAGTCCTATCACTACCTGACACCCTAAAAAGTCCCTCACCAGCTTTCTTGTAGATCCCCTTCAGATACTGGAAGGCCACAATAAGGTCTCCTCAGAGCCTTCTCATCTCCAGACGGAATAACCCCAACTCTCTCAGTCTGTCTCCATAGGAGAGGAGCTCCAGCCCTCTGATCATCCTTGTGCCCCTTCCTTGGACACATTCCAGCACATCCATGCCTTTCTAGTAATAGGGGCTCCAGTCTTCCATTCAGGGTTTCTGATGGCATTTTTTTTGCTCAAATAGCCCAAATCTACTGGAATGTAAGCATGGCTGGTATTCATGCTCATTCTTGGCAGAGCAGATGCTGTTACAAGAGCTTTGTTTCTGGCAGTATTTGCTGGCAATGAGGCCTTGTAGCCTCCTTGCTGAGGCTCAGGAACTCTTTAATCATGCCCACCGAGTACCTTCCTGAAAATCCTGGTTGTGCTACTGTTGATTCCTTATTCTGAATGAGACTGAGTGAAGTTGATGGTTGAGGGGAAGCCTGTGTTCATGGGGCTGGGGTTCCAGAGACTAAATATGCCAGCAACATCATCATCTGATGACAAGAGGCCTGGCATAAACCCTGCCTTGGATTATTCCTCAGTTATGCCAAATCTGTTCCAAGACATGGCTGGCTCTGCCACCACACTCTGGGAGCCAGCCACTTCTTGGAGAGTCATTTCAGTAAAGCCACTATCATCTCTTTTAAGGGGGAATATTCCAATTCATTGGCTTTTTGATTTGAGAATTCAGCTGTTACTTCTGGATTCTGTGCCCTCAAAGAGCTATGGGAGAGAAGCTGGTGTATGTCATATAGACACAAAAAGGAGGCATTCATATCCTTCAGCTGTCAGTCTTTTAATAAACCACCATCATCTGCTTTCATACTACTTTGCCATTTTTGTCCTATTTTCTGCTTCTTATGTATGTAGCTAAGTGCCAAAGCCCCAGAAAAAAAATTGTTCACTTATATCAAATCTGATCCTCCCATGTGCTGAGTACTTACTAACTTACAGGCATTTTTCCAGTGTCACAAAAAGAGATTAATGTAGGGGTATTAGTCTGAGGTGTTTTAGTAGCAGCCATCACCTTAACATCCAAGGCTCACATAATGAAGACATGACAGGTGAAGCAGGTAGTAACTCTCACTTTAGCTCACCTGACATTTCCCACTATAAGTCTTTTTTTCAGACCTCTTACCAAACTTCAGCTATTGGAGTTGCAATTTTCCACTCTACATACCCTAAGTTGATTACAGTTCCTTCCTGGGAGGGAGGCAGGGATGATGAGGTTTCGTATCAGGGAATTTAGCCATTTTTTAAAGCAAAGCTGCCTAATGAAACTTTGGTCACATTTTTAACTTGCATGAGGATCAGTACTGAAAATCAGTGTTTGAATAGACAAGTGGTACAATATTTGAAAATAAGGTGTCATTTAATATGTATTGATAATAAATACAAAGGATTCTTTTTTTTTTTTTTACTTTTCAAGGAGGGAATGTGTCCTGCTGAATTAGTGGTTGATTTGAAAAAAACACATAAAAACTAAGATGATTATGATGATGATGAATTACAGTTTATCAAGTATCTGTGAAGAGATACTGACTGGTTAAATAGAAAGACTGACTGGTTAAATAGAAAGATGGCTGCAGCTGAATGTTTTTAGGGCTATCTGGGAAGAAAGGAAAAGGGAAGAGCACAGATCTGTAAGCAGAGACTGCTTTACACTATAGTACAAATATGAGCAAAACTCTAGGCTGCATCAGGCCTGCTTTTGTCCCATCTGCCCCCTCACCAAAGAGGAATTAGTTTCATTACACAGAGGCACTCCTCTTGGGCATTGTAGCCAAAAAGAGATTCCTGTTTGAATACATCATCTGTCACTGCTTCTTCCGCTGCTTTCCAGCTCCATTGGCAATCACATTTCCAAAACAAAGCTCAGCCTTTTAGCTTCCACAGACTGCTTCTTCCTCATGAGACAAGCCCCCATCAAAGCCCAGGAACTGCTTCTTCTTTAGTTGTTGCCTGCCATCTTCCTTGTGCAAAATACCACAGAGTTCATGCACGGCCATCCAGCTGAAATCTGCTTAATGACTCAATCTGTGCACGAATGTTTCTGGCATAGTTGTCTTTGCAAATGTGTTGTATGTGTTTGTTTACTTGGCATAACACCAGGCCACATGGAGGCACCCAAAATAGTTTCCAGTGGGTCTAACTGGGCCAGGTGGAGCTTTGCAGTAGTGCAGCTATACTGCCCCTACTACCACAATAGATCTGAAACTAGTTTGATAGCTCTGCAGGGCATCGTGTTGTGCAACACTCTCCCCACTGTCCACAAAGTGTCTGGTTTAGCAAGAAAGGGACCTTCAAAAGACTCATGGTGGTGAGGACTGTGAGGGATACCTCCTTCTCTCAGGAAAGTTCAGTTCTCTTCTGGTAGGATCGATCTGCGGGGGGATAAGAGTGGAACTGCCAAAGTTCTGAGCAGAAAGAAGCAGCTTTGTTTCTGTTGAGCACCGCAGGAGAGGTTGTCTGATAAGAGTCATTAAGGCAGGGAGTGAGGGGTTTCCCTGGGGAGCTGTCTTATCTACTGGCCACTTTCTGCTCGCCTCCTTCTCTTTGGCTAGCATTAGTTGCTTTGCAGCTTGCTAGTTGCAGACTCTTTGTTAGACTCTGGGTGGCTGCTAGACCAGGATTCATGTCGGTGAGAAACAACCTAAGTGGGATTTCAGCACTTTCTGTGCAAATCCGCTCATTAACACAGACAGATGTTGCAGTGGGGAGGGCTGGATGATTATCTGCCTATTCTCCTGCACGCCCTCACTTTGCTGTCTGAGGTCTCAGACAACTAGTAGACAAGATCCCCATTTAACATGGGGATTACTGTCTTTTATTATGGGAAACAGTTTTCTGGCAATCAAACACAGTTTGACATTTTCACTTCTCCTTTTACAACTTTATGGCTTTCAGCACTGAAAGGTACAGCATCAAAAAAAAAAAAAGTGAATTGCACTTTTTCAGCCTAAGAGTTAAGGCTGAGTTATAGGGGCTTTTAAATAAAACAGGTGCTACTATGAGGTTGAAAACAGAAGATGATTTAGTTGTGTGCTTGCTCAGATAATGAACTGCTCCTCTGTAGATGTCTGCTTCTGGTACATGAAGCTGGAACTCTCAGGAATCACATGCAGTGGAAATTTGGAGAGGTAAAAGTTATGCTTCTGAACTCTAATCACAAATGATACTTCCAGTGCATTGCAGCTTCTTTTTTATTATTATTATTTTGATGTTCTTAAAACTGATTTATTCATGGTGTTTTGTATGTCTTAACCCATTACCCCTCCCTTTAATTCCACATGCATTGCTCCCCTGAAAATATGAAAATGTAAAAGTCACTGCTGTGCTATATAGAGAAGTGTTAACTGAGTGTTAATGAGCTGCCACATTGGCTTCAAGCCATCTCTGTAAGCCAGCACAGTAAAACACAATTTAAATGCTATCAAGTCCATTTTGTGGCTGTAAGTCCTGACCATGTTTTACACTGAAGTAGATGTCCTTATTATCTAGGTGCCAGCTAAATGCTGCCAGCTTAGTGTGTGCACGGGAGAAGCTGCTTTGCTGTGCCTGGAGTGATTATTTTACTCTTCACACCTCAGCTAGGCACTAGTCGTCACCCAGAACACATCTGCAAACTGAGGAATAGTAAAAGCTTTTGGTTCAAGAAGAGACAGCAGCAAGTGTAGAGACCACTGGATGCTTGACGTGAAGCAGCTACAAAACACAAGGAGAGAATGACTGGCATGTGATGGTGGCTAACAGCCTTCAAACACATCTAAAAAGCTCTTTAAGTTCAGTGTGGCAGAAACACTGTTTCAGCTAAAAGTGAGCTGTGGAAATTCTGGAAACAATTCTAGGAGGGAGAAAAAAAAGCCTCATTTACAAGTAGTGTCCCCTTCATATTATGCTGCTGACTGCCATGTTCACAACAAAGCCATTCCACAGAGCACTGTAGAAAGCAGCCATGTCTCTATTTTTTGTGAGCATGTTTTCTCTTCACCTTTTAAATCAAAGTGGGAACAGTGCTAGGAGGAACTTCACCAGACAGTAGGAAAGGAATGTAAGGAAAGGCAGCAAAAAGAGAGCCAAACAGATTGCTGTTCCTGGCATCAGGAATTAGGTAATAATTGAGCATGATGGTAGTAATTGCCCTTGGGTCTCCTATTCCTTTTTCTGGACAGTGCTCATCTAACATAGTGATAAGCACTTTTGAAGACCCTATATAGGATAAAATCCTCTTACCACATAAGTTATAAAAAGATGAGGAAACTATCTTTTTGGACTCTTCCTTGTGGGGAAGACTAGCCAAAATACAGACACTTAGTGAATTTGATGTACAGAGCCCTCAAATATCTGTTTTCTTGTGGGCATCACTCGTAGCCTCATCCTTGCATTGAGTGGATTGTGGGTACATGGTGGTGCAGACATATTTAGTCCACTTCTGCCCATACCCATGCTAGTAGAGGAAGGTCAGATGAAGATGCATGAGCCAGCTTTATCTGTGCCAGCTTGTGCCCAGTAGTTGTACTGTCTTGCTGAGATGTGAATACTGCCTGCCTGAGCTCAGTGGCATGAAAATACAACTGTACTGATTCTCTAGTTAGGATATATGTATGCATATCCAGACAAGATAGAGAGATAGAGATAGAGATAGAGATAGAGATAGAGATAGAGATAGAGATGATAGAGATGAGACAGAGAGAGAGAGAGAGATGATAGAGATAAAGATCTTAGCAGATATGTGTTAGAATACAGCTCACCATATATAAATCAAAGCATCTCAGGTCTTATCCTGAAGACTGCTGTCCTATGCTATGTTGTGCTGTGTGAATATGACTATTCAGGTGTCAGAGGGAGCTGAAGGAATTTGGTTTTGGAAAACAAGTTGGATGGATCAGAAGCTAAGCTGTGTCACATGTGAGCTCACTTCTCCAAGCTGATCTGTGCATGCAGATGTGGGATGTCTGCCTAGGTTCTGTAAACAGCCCGGAAGTAGTGATTTTTTTCCCCTTAGTTTACTTTAGGTAGCCAGTAAAGAACTTGCCAGTTAATACACCTTTGGTGCCACATTGCTAGTGATAATACTATTGTACAGTCTTACCTCTCTTCAGTGAAGTAGTTAAGCTCATATGTAACTAACACTAAATATTTAAACTGACTTAGGAATTAGAGTATTTGTTCAGACTCTGTTATAAAGCTTGGTTTTTCTTGCTGCACATCCAGCCAGATAGTAACCTAGTAATCCATGGAAGGGAGCTTTGAAAGAAGAGTTGTAAAATCTGAGATGTAAAATCCTAGATAAATACAACTGCTGAAATTCGATTTTTTTTTGTCCATTTGGGCTGAGAAAACTACAGCCCATTAAGAAGCCTTCCCAGAAAATGAAGCCTTAACCTTCTTTTCCCCTTCCAAGGAAAAAATAATTCCAGCCTGAAGAACCAGTTCTTAATTCTATGTCAGTCACAGATTTCCTGCAGAAAACAATGACTGAAGATTTCTTGAACACACACTGGAGAAACTGATACATCTGGAGGACAGTAAATAAAATATATTTATCTGCTTTTCAGCCCTGTGGGCTGTGTTTTTTCCTTACCATCAAACTATGATTTAAGAATATCAAATAGTTGAGGGTGTGATTCAGGAAAATGTTTGAGTACCTGTATGCACCTTACTGAAAACAGCTGATTTCAAGGATGTGCTTTTCTGAATGGGGATAGATTTATACCTGTGCTTGGCCACAGTTCTGGATTAGGGCTTCAAGCTCATTTGCATAGAACATTCCACTTAATTAGTCCAAATTCACTTAAAGTATAAATTGAAAATGGATTAAGCTTTATACAAAGCTGAATTAAGACTACTTTAATTTTGGAAATTCTTTACAGGGTTAAATGCACTTTAACTAATCTGCTTTAAATTAAGCCTTTAGTTAATTTGCATTAATTTTCCTGAATATCTTTGTGAAGACCAGCTCAGTTAGGATCCAGTCCTACAAATACTCATCTAAATTCTTCATATTAAAGGAATTATTCCCATGCTTAAAGGTAAAGATGTGCATAATGTTAGCTACGCAGTAAGGTCAGAATATGCTTTAAGAGCGACACACATCTCTGCAGCATGCAGCAACTGTATTCAGCACTGGTTAGGCCACACCTAGAGCACTGTGTCCAGTTCTGGGCTCCTCAGTTTAAGAAGGACATTGAGACTCTTGAACGTGTCCAGAGAAGGGCAACAAGGCTGGTGACAGGCCTTGAGCATAAGCCCTACGAGGAGAGGCTGAAGGAGCTGGGATTGTTCAGCCTGGAGAAGAGGAGGCTCAGGGGAGACCTTATTACTCTCTACAACTACCTGAAGGGAGGCTGTAGACAGGTGGATGTTGGTCTCTTCTCCCAGGCAGCCAGTACCAGAACAAGAGGACACAGTCTCAGGCTGTGCCAGGGGAGATTTAGGTTGGATGTTAGGAAGAAGTTCTATACAGAGAGAGGGATTGCCCATTGGAATGGGCTGCCTGGGGAGGTGGTGGAGTCGCCGTCATTGGAGGTTTTCAGGAGGAGACTTGATGGGGTGCTTGGTGCCATGGGTTAGTTGTTTAGGTGGTGTTGGACTGGTTGATGGGTTGGACACGATGATCTTGAAGGTCTCTTCCAACCTGCTTTATTCTATGTATTCTGTGTATTCTATGTATTCTTATGGCTCTCTACAACTACCTGAAGGGTGATTGTAGCCAGGTGGGGTTGGTCTCCTCTCCCAGGCAACCAGCACCAGAACAAAAGAACACAGTCTCAAGCTGTGCCAGAGGAAGTTTAGGCTGGAGATGAGAAAGTTCTCCACAGAAAGAGTTTTTGGCCATTGGAATGGGCTGCCCAGGGAGGTGGTGGAGTCACCATCCCTGAAGGTGTTCAAAAAGGGATTGGACGTGGCACTTGGTGCCATGGTTTAGTAGTCATGAGGTCTGTGGTGACAGGTTGGACTTGATGATCTTTGAGGTCTTTTCCAACCTTATTGATTCTATGATTCTACAATTCTATGACTTGAGACCAGTTTAGATGTCTGATTATGAATGAGGTTTTGCCCTGTTTGATCAGTTTGTCTGGTATCAGCAAGCAATATATAGAAAGAATGCTTGCTTTCTATATCATGTGAACACATGTACAAATACCTATGGACGCAGCCTGGTTGATGTTGTCTCCAGCCTCATTCAACCCGGGCCTGGAAAGCTATGCTAGAATATGTGCTGAACGTTGATTTCGTGTTTCCTTCTGGAGTCCTGGTGTTTGTGGTAACAGAACATTTCATTTCCAAATCCTTACTACTGATTAGTTTATTTTGTAAAAAATTAAAATCAAAACAACCTTGTGCCCATGCTTTTGATATGATTGATGTATTCTTGGCCTGTTTAACTAGTTGTATGGCAAGGATGAGATCTGCTTCCATGCAAGTCAATTTGTCAGATATGAAAAATGCCCCAACAGAAGGGTTCCTGTAAATAATTCTTGGCCCACAGTTTGTCAGCAAGTAGCTGACATCAAAGAGTTTGCTGCTGGTTAGTTTTGCTTTGAACGTCGTCACAACATTTTCATGCTTAGTCTTAGAAGGGATGTAAGTTCTGAAGTCATGTCCTAGGCAAATACTTCTTCCTTACTTTCAACAGGTGACATAGGAGTCCAGTAAATTAATTTGTTTGCTAGAACTGGAGTAAGCGTCTCTTTCCCTGCTTCAGGAACAGTAAAGAGGATGAGGACTCATTCTCTGTGCTCATCTGAAGAGCATGCCTTGAAAAGGGAGACTGTGGACCTGTTCTCTAATTGCATTCAGGTTCTAGGTTTTAAGATGTCCTTGCAATGAAAAGGGTAGAAAGCTAAATGGAGATGCCAGAGCACAGTTGCACAGGAATGATTTCCCAGCTATAGGACTGCAGAATGACTGTATGTAACACCCATTACAGCGAAATTGTAGCTAGCAGTAGTCTCAGTTAAGTTGGTTGGAGTGTTTAAAGTCCTGCTCTGGCTAACAAACAGTGTGCAGCATTTACTTTCCACCACCTGATGCACTCAATATGCTGCACAGGATGAAATCTCAGTGAAGGCTGCTATCCCTTTTTCTTGTTTGGGTAGCTCTTTGCTCTTCTGCCTGCAGTCTTAGTGAGCTCAATGCAGCATGGACAATACAGAGATCACATGCAGAGAATCCTACTCAGAGCAGTCAGTAGCAAAGCAGACCAAAGAGAAGAAAAAGTCATTACCATCTCTTTGAGGTAAAATAGAGGTGGATCTTTAGTACCTCACTGTCTATTAAGAGACAAGGTTTGGCCCTGGTTGATCTTTGTTGTGCTGCTGCCAGTGCTGCAACAACTGTAGCAGGAAGGACCTTACCTCTGCTCCTGCAATGAAGAGGGAAGCCTGCTCCTGATTCAGTGAAGCTCAGTATTTTCTCTCTGGGATGAGGAGAGAATGAGGACAGCAAAAGAGAGTTTGCTACAGCATGGCCTAACTATTGAGAACCGGCATCACCAGCACCTTTTTCTGTAACTGCTTACAGCCACAGAGGTAATCGACTCCAACTGTTACTTCTAATACCGGACAGATCACAGACCTAACTCAATTTGCGCACGGTTTGTAATAATTTTATAGGCAGATATTTGAAGGAAAGGTATTGTGGGATGTTTCAGTTTATGTTTTCTCAACAAAAATATGTCTGTATTTGTATATTGTTAGGGTGCTGACTGATAAACAGCACAGATTTACAGGGTATATCATAAAATCTGCAGCTCTTTGAGAATCTGTGTTTATAAGCCACTTAGTGCTGAAAAAATACAGAGTGATATCCCATGTACAGGTAATAGTAAGGAGATTATAATGTTTCTGAATTTCTAGAGCTTACCAAATTCCCACACCACAACATTGTAGGCCCTGTGTATTTACCTTGACTTGCTTAAATGGAATTACACAAGGCTACAATTTGCTACATTACTTCCTTTAAAAAGCCTGAAATGTTCATATGCTTTTTTTTTATCACTCTCTCTAAGTGAGAAACAGTTTTACTCTTGTGGATTCTGAAGGCCTTTTATGAAATTGATGGTATAGGAGAAAAGATTATTTTTATAAAGCCAGGGTCCCTTGTGTTGCTCTGGTTTTGATTAGTCTGTGCGCTTTGAGACAGACTTCATGGGGAGTGACTCGTTTAAATGCTACTTAGCTTTTAATATTTCATTTGTTGCCTTTAGAGAAAGTGAGATGTCCGTAGGAACTGCCATTAACATCCTTTACTGTGTTCCCAAAGGTTGCTTTCCATAAGAGAGATTATTGATTGTGACTCTTTGAAGGAGAATTGGCCAAAAATAATCCTTCTTGGTAGGATTTCTTCTTGGGACAGGACCTGAGAGGGAGCAGTTTAACAAAAATAGCAAACACAGTTACAAACAAAACAGATTTCATTTCAACCTCATGGAGGAATTCAGTGGATTTTGCTGGTTCTAATAATACATCAAGTTACTGTGCAAAGTCTGCTTCCCACTGCAAGGTGGTAAAAGAAAAGCTGCTTTTTTTCATACCAGGGGCCTTTTACATCAGCAAACAGGCAATATTACATTCCTTAAGAATTAGATTTTCAGTGGGTTGACACAAGAAAGAAGGGAATTACAGTTCTGTGTCCAGGGACAAGATCTCCTTTCATGAATCCCAAATTGTAGTGGATTGGCAGAACTGGCCTCTGAAGCACAGACAATGTTCAGAGGATTACATTCATTTTCATATATCTGTTTCTCCATGTGTCTGCGCTGGAGATTGTCTTCAGGGATCTTGTAAATGTGGACAGAGTTATTCCTTCGAAAACACACACTAAAAACAGTGGCAGGTACGAGAGGGTTGGGTTGGGTTGGGGTTTTTTTGGAAGGACACAGAGGACTGCCAAAATGGTGAGCAAAGCAAAACACCTTGAGACAAATGGAGACACAGCCTCAGAATTTATCAACATAATGTGCATTTTGGAAACAGGAAATTTAGGAAACTCTGCAGAATCAAAACTCTGAGTCCAAGAGGCACCTGGTCCTGAGCAGGTTAGCACTCTCATAACCATTTCTCTAGGCTTATAAACACTACCTCACATCTTAACCTCTCTCCCTCTACCATTTTCAAATATCTGCAATAGATTGTAGAGGAAAAGTGCCACAAGTCACAAGCTATTTTAAACCTGTTGTGACACCCACTCTGAGGAAGAGAAAAGAAAATCCAGGCAAATGTGGAGGTGTAGTTTCCTCAAGCTCAGTTTATGTAGCTTCTGAGACAATTAGACACTGCTGTGAAGAGAAGAATATCAGCCCTAAGATTCATTTCTGCATCTGAGTCTGAGGTCCTGTACATAGGTGAACTTGAGCACCACTGGAGCTGTGCTGCAGGAAGCACTGTTTTCCCAAAGCAGATCACAAAAAGATGGTAGTAACAGTGGCAGGCCGCTGATTGTAGGCTCTGAGTTTCAGAGTTTTCAAAGATTATCTTCTCGGTGTAAAAAGCTGCGCCATGTGTGTTCCTCACATTGCCTTTCCCATGCAAGCATCTGTTTCCAGGAGCTCCCTGAAGGGTATGAGTTCAGAGAGCTTGAGAGAGACGTGGCACTTGGTGCCATAGTTTAGTCATGAGGTCTGTGGTGACAGGTTGGACTTGATGGTTCTCGAGGTCTCTTCTAACCTTAGTAATACTGTGATACTGTGAGAAGATGTGTGGCATCTTCTTCACGAGCCAATATTTATTACTGGGACTGTATACCATTAACTTAGCTGATTGTAGGAGTCTGCAAAAGCAGGGTGTTTGATTAAGAGAATCTTTAACTGAGCAGGTATGGTTTAGGTAAGAAACTACCCAGGGAACATTGCTGGGTAATTGCCACAATGAGTCATTCCCACAGATCTAGTAAGTGCAGAGATTTCCAAACCCAGGCCTGCAGACAGGTTTTGTAAGGTAAATGTTCCACTCCCATTTGCATTGAGTTTGGTTAATGTTTATTCCCCTTTGAATCCGAGCACAATGTTGGGAAGCAGCTGCTGTGCAAGTTTCTGAGGTCTTTTTATTCGAGGCACACTAAAGAGTGAAAAAACAATTAGTGTTAAAAAGGACAGCTCACTTCCAGCAAAGGCATCTGTCAGCATGCCATCATGTCTCTGCTCTTGCTCAGGAAGTACTTGCTTCACCTGCCCTCACATAATGCATGCCTCATGAAATCTTGAATCTTACTTTTACCTAATTCTCTGCTATTTCCCCTACTCATTCCTTCAGTAACTCACAGAGCTTTTCTTCCATGGTCATTTTGGTCATTTGGGATAAATGACATTCAGCTATTCTGTTCCCAAAGCTCTGTCCCATTTAACCTTTTTTCTCTCCATGCTAACTTCCTTCTTTCCAGTTTTAGATTGCTCCCTGAAACCTGTAGAAAAGTCTGTTGCAAAGAAAAAAAAGAGGAATTGTTTGTTCACCAAATCTGGGCTGGGGTGGGCAGAATGTAAAGGTTTAAAATTGCAGCATCAGAGGTCTCCTCCTAGCCTCATGGTAAGAGGTCAGCATAGCTAGCACTGCTGTAGACTGATAAGGTATTAAAGAAAGAATAAGCAAACATGTCAGAAACGTTTGTCATTTTGCCTCCTGGTCCAGGTCTCCTATGGTCATCAAACTGTGGCAAGAGTTTCCTTTTCTCTTTGACCTTGCTGCCAGCCAAGAAGAACTGGGTCTAATGGTGAGTTAATGAACAGCGTGCTGATAAGCTTATACCTAAAGCCATGCCCAGGGGCCAAGAATAAGACCTGACACTGCACTGGCAGTTCCTAAGCAGGTTGTTTACTATATAGGGGGATGGAGGGAGGTTAACTTGAACTCAGACAAAGGCCGGAGAAAGTTCTAAAAGGTTACAAAAATAAATGACAACTTGTGCCATGCCTAACCCCAACCCATGTCTTGACTGGACCTAGGAGTTAAGAGAAGTGGTGGTCTTTGTTTAACTAGGTTTTTACATTCTTCATAACTTGCAAGACACATTCCCTACCAGCAAGCTTCCTGATCCTGCAGTAAGTGTGATGAGGTCAGTATTTCCCTGAGGTCTATGTAGTGAGCTAACTGCATGAGAACACAATGCAAGCCATCTCTAAACCATCTGCAGAGGATGGTACTTCTCATAGCTTGCTTCCCTTTTTCTTCTTGGTGTAGGCTGACATATATGAAGCTCAAGAGATTGTCCCACGGGAGCAGAGGGAACCGGAGACAGAGGCTGTGCTCCTAATCCTCGTCTATGTTCTTCCCAAAGGGTGGGAATCAGAGAATGGCAAGAGCCTCCCAGAGAAGCAGCAATAAGGAATTGCCTTAGAAAAGCCAACTCTTTGAAGTCTGGAAGTTTAGCAAATATTTGGGTTTGTACCTTGTGGCCATCAATGTTTCAAATGCTTTTCTTACCCTGAGGCCAAGGAAGTTTGTGCTTTGATTTAAGCATTCTTTCTGGTCTGTATTTAAGTCACCACAGAGTAAACTATCACACAAGTAGGGCTCTTGAAAGTACTTGTTGTGCATCAACCCTCTGGCTTCTTTTTTATCACAAATGATGCAGGGTTGAAATTTAATAATGGATAAGCTGTAGAGCTGGCCTGGGGGAGCTAGCACTGTCACCTGGGCTCTGAGTGTCTGGCAGAGGACTTTTGCCCAGTGTGTTTCTCTAAAGCTGTGCAGCAGTCAGGAAGCAGCTTAGATAAGCTCCATAGGAAGCCGCCTCCAGACTTGCAGATTGCTATAAAGCAAAGCCTTCGGGAAAAAGAAGTCTTTTCCAGCAGAATGGATCCCATCAAATAGGGACTTCTTTGGCCATTCACCGAGTCCTCCTGCAAACCGGAAAAGTGAGAAGAACCAGTTCTCTTGCACAGTGCAGCTCTGGAGCAACAAATACAGGCTGCCCACTGTGAGATTCTCTGGGGTTTATTGACCTTTAGTCCTTAAAGGAATCCCATTGACTTAATCTGTGATGTTGAGTGCTGTATTTTCAAAACCCTTTGCAACTGTACCTCTGCATTCCTAAGATGCCAGCCTTGTCTAATGGTTATAATACCTGTGTGCCAAAACTGAAGTGTTTTATAGGTCATTTGTCACTGGTGACTGTGTGACTGAGTCTCTTTCTGTACCACAGCATGTCCATTTGTGAAACAGATGATATTTAGTTGCGTCAGAGGATGGGTTTATGGGACTGATAAGATGCCTGCAAGCAGTGTGGAATCTTAAAAGGAGAGATTGCTCTTTTCTTGATTAACCTGTGTATCAACAATTCTTTCAGTTCTTTATATATATAAAAAAGGATATAATTTCTGTACCACAGTTGTCAAAGCTTCAATGGAAAGGCAAGGTGGAAAGAGTTTCTCTCTCTTTCCATGGCGAATAGAGCAATACAAATGTTACTGTATAGCTGGCATTCAGTTTAGCCACAGTCAGATTGCTGTCTAATTTTGAGAAAAGCAGACGGAGTTCTGTGAGCTGGAGTGCTCTCTGGAAGATACCATGTTCCTTAGCTGTTATTTACTCCTTGGTCACAATCTGCATTTCAGGCATCATACACAAATAGCTTTTATTTCATAAGTGATTGGGAGGCTGGTGGATGAGGAAAGGGTTGCTTCCCTGGAAGGACTTTGCTCACAAGTGCCCAGATCTTTCCCTTCCCTTCCCACAAAATTTCTGATTTAACCTTTTTAGTTTAAATTCATGTTCAGCTGTATGGGATCATTCTTAGCCCTTACCATAGCTAAAAAGATGTACACAAGTGACTATGTCAATATGGCCAGAATGAATGCTGTCACTTGTGAGGGTGGCTTTTCACCAGTGCTGTCATGCCTGTAAAAAAAATACCCTTGTAGATGTAGTTATATGTAAATAATAACTGGCATAGTTCTGCCTTGTGCCTTAAGGGAACATCTCTACCAGAACAAACCACATCTGAATACCAACACAACTCTATCTCCAATGAGGACAATGTACTGCTTTGTAGGTCTCTTACATTAACTGGAGGAAACTTGGAAGCAAGGGAACGCATTGTGCAGCAGTGAAGATTTTCACCCTCACAAGAGAGAAAGTACTATGGTGAGTACTACTGAAGTTGTATCCTGTTCAACCTCATTCAACTGGTCAATCGCAACTGGCTTACACCACCTGAAAGTAAGCACAGAGCAACCCTTAAACTGTTTTTAAAACAATTCACAGTCAGATGTTTTCTAATGTGATTCCTGACTGAAGTTAAATGGATACCAGCCATTCCTGAACTGGACTGGAAAGTGCCTGTGCTTGGTAGGAAAGCCAACATTTGGCTTTTTCAGGCCACTGATGAAGATTTGTTTAGAAACCACAGTAAGATACAGTGTTTTTAAGAAAACAGACAAAACCAGACGTAGAATGTAGCACCGACCACCCAAAGCACTCAGCAACTGGCTAAGCTGAGAAACTGTTTCTGAGGCTATACACCAGCTGCAGGCACGCTGCTGTCTGTGTGGATTTGCAGACTGCTGACATAGCCAAGAGAGAAGAAAATACTGTTCTTTGGATTCACCTCACCAGGAAATGAAGAAAATGGGAAGGCACAAATTACACCACTTTCCCAGTGCCAGTTTTCAGTCTTATATATATGCTTTATGAACTGCGATTTTGCAGTTTTCTCTAGCTGTCTGTGCCTGTAGCCATACTTCTATGGTGTATGGTTCCTGTTTTCTACTTGCTGTTCTGCAGCAGTTCTAATGTGTGCTGGTCCCATGTTTTGAAGGTGACCTCTACTGCCCATGAAACTTTGGAAGCACAAGGTCTGTCCTATACTGAAAGATGAATTTGGAAGGTTATTGGCCCACAGATTGATTGTTAAATAGTGTTCAAAAGCTACACACAGCATTTCAGGTCAGTGTTATAACAATGGTCAAGAACTGATTGCTGTGGCTTTTCTTAACCACACTCACTTATTTCAATGCAATTCAGAGGCATTACCCAGTCTTCTAATGCCAATAATCCAGATGTCCTGGATGTAAAAGTGTCACTGCCATCTCAGATAACAGCAAATATTACATTTACAGCATGTGTCTCAGCAGAGTTTCCATTTTTCCCCACAACTGTTTGAAGGCTGTAAGCCAACTCAAACACCCACAGTTAACTGATTGAAATCAACAAGTGAAATCTCATGAGAAAATGTAAACAAAATGAAATAAATTTTAAAAATCATGGGTTTTCTAAGTTTCATAGTAAGTAACTGTTTTGTTACTATTAATAAGTTGTCAGCCACTGAAATAAATCATGGCTGAGAAACTGCAGAATCACAGATTCACAGAATGTTAGGGGCTGAAAGAGACCTCAGAAGATCATCCAGTCCAACCCCCTGCCAGAGCAGAATCACCAAGGCCAGATCACACAGGAACACATCCAGGCAGGTCTTGAATATCTCCAGAGAAGGAGACTCCACAACCCCCCATGGCAGCCTGTTCCAGTGTTCTGTCACCCTCACAGTGAAAAAATTCTTCCTTATATTCACACGGAACTTCCTATGCCTCAACTTGCACCCATTGCACCTTGTCCTGTCATTGGGCATCGCTGAGAAGAGCCTGGCTCCATCATCTTGGCACTCACCCTTTACATGTTTATAAGCATGAATGAGGTCACCCCTTAGTCTCCTCCTCTCCAAGCTAAAGAGCCCCAGCTCCCTCAGTCTCTTCTTGTAAGGAAGATGCTCCACTCCCTTCATCATTTCTGTGGCTCTGCTCTGGACTCTTTCAAGCAGTTCCCTGAGGCTGTTCTTGAACTGAGAGGCCCAGACCTGGACACAATATTCCAGATGTGGCCTCACCAGGGCAGAGTAGAGGGGAAGGAGAACCTCTCTTGACTTACTAACCGCAGCCCTTCTAATACATCCCAGAATGGCATTGGTCTTCTTGGCCACAAGAGCATATTGCTAGCTCATGTTCAACCTTCCATCCACTAGGACCACCAGACCCTTTTCTCCTTCACTGCTCTCCAACATATCAGTCCCCAACCTATACTGATCCATGGGGTTGTTTTTTTCCCTGGTGCAAGACTGCACTTGCCCTTGTTGAATTTCGTTCAATTTCTCCCTGTCCAACTCTCCAGCCTCTCTAAATCTCTGTGAATGGCAGCACAACCCTCAGGTGTGTCAGCCACTCTGCCCAGTTTTGTGTCATCAGCATACCTGCTGACAGTGCACTCTGTGCCCTCATCTCATTTTGCCCTCAGAACTCATTGTATTAATTTTACCCATAAAGTGGAGAAAAAAATTCTCTGTGATTTCTCAAATTGAAATGAACTTGATGAATAGATAAAGCAAATCTGGTTTTCTGCTTGTGAGAGACTAAAAGCTTGTCTCTCCTGGTGTGACTCAACAAAGATAAAATCACTTGCAGCTTGCCCAGACAATAGCTGATATGTGTTGGGCAGAGCCACTGGAACGACTCTTGGAAGGTGCAAAGATAACATTGCTCACTGGACCACAATGGACCAAGGCCACCTTTGGGAATATGCATAAAACAAGATACTCTCCACCCATCAAGTACCCTGGAAAGGGTGAGACAATGGATTCACCACCTGTTTCCTGATGTGTAATGAGTGTGGGGGCAGGTAGATGGAGAAGGAGGCGGTGGAGGCCTCCCCCCTCCATCCAGACCCTTGCCCAAACACACAGGAATACACAGAAAGATACCTGGATATTTACCTAAGGATGATTTCCTGGCCCCTGATTTCTTGAGGGACAATACTTGGACACATACCTAAGGACTTAAAACTGCATAAAAGACTTGAGCCACTACTGGCTCAGAGGAAGAAAAACAGAGAACCGAAAACACCGATGAAGGAAAACACAGGACAATGCCGCTGAGAAGGAAAGCACGAGAGAAGGAAAAGCCCAGGACAATGCTGCTCTGGAGAAAAGAGGCCGTGGAGCCTGGCAGAAGCAGACTGAACCTTCTCTCCATGTCCTAAGATCCACCTGCTGCAACTCATGGAGCTGAAGAGGCTGCCCAGAGGACTATATCTCTTCTTCAGCCAAAGGCTCAGCACCACTTCTCTACAGACCCAACATCTCCTGCAGCACCTTTCCTCCACAGACTCAAGCTGTCTTGGGGGGGTGAGGGGTGTGGTAATATAATTCCTCTTCTCTCTCTCTCTCTTCTCTCTCTCTATTCTCTCTCTCTCCCCTTCTGATCCATCCACTTTATTTATGTAATAAATAGTCTAGCTGTTGTTATTTTAGCCTCATTTGTGCCTCTCATTTCACAACATGGGAATATTCAAAAGAACCGAGTCTCTTTCCCTCTCCGGACTGAGACACTGCTTCAGTAAATGCTTGTTCCATGGAACCTACCTAGTTCACCTGACTAGAACTTCAGCAGCAACAATATGTTGCTGAACATTATTTTAATAAGTTATTTAATTTTAAGCCTCGATATAAATTGTTTTACTTCCACATTTCACTCAGGTTTGTGTTTTGGTTCAAGTGTTTATCATCCTGTGATGTTTAATTTTGTGTGGGTTGACCCTGGATGGATGTCAGGTGCCTATTGGTAGCCACCCTATCACTCCTCTTCTCAGCCAGTCTGATGAAAGTCTGATGAAAGAAAGGTTTGTGGGTCAAGATAAGAACAGGGAGCTGACTCACCAATTCTCATCATGGGCCAAATAGATTTGACTCTGGGGAAATTAATTTATTAGCAAGCAAATCAGAGTAGGATAATGAGAAATAAAACCTGTATCTTGAAATAATTGAGGGGTGGGTGCTAAGTGGAGGGGGGCAATCTCTTTTCAGTGGTGCACAATAATAAGACAAGGAAGGAACAATGGGTTCAAACTTGAACATAGAAGATTTCACCTCAACATGAGGAGAAACTTCTTTATGGTAAGGGTGATGGAGCACTGGAACAGGCTGCCCAGAGAGGTTGTGGAGTCTCCTTCTCTGGAGACTTTCAAAACCCACCTGGATGCATTCCTGTGTGGACTACCCTAAGTGATCCTGCTTTGGCAGGGAGGTTGGACTCGATGATCTTTGGAAGTCCCTTTCAACCTCTAATGTACTGTGACACTGTGATACTTCCACCCACTCCTCCCTTCTTCCTGCACTTTACTGTCAGATTCTCTGCCTCATCCCACTGCAGCAGCACAGGGGAATGGGGAATGGGGATTGCAGTCAGTTCATCACACACTCTCTGCCACTCCTTCCCCCTCAGGGTTTTCTGTCCACTATATCAACTTACCAGGGAGGGTAGAAAAGCAGTGGCTTACGTTCTGCATAGACCCACTAATTTAATTCAAGTTACGTGGGTTGTGAATTGGCACAAAGTTTTTGCTCTCAAAACCAGAAGACTACATTAAAATGACCTGGAAACCTCATTCTCCAGATGGAGGAGGGTATTTTGAGCTCCAGCACTTACAGGGGAAGGGAACCAGTCACAGCTGCTCTGAAAGATTTTCAACCCAAGGATTTTGCTGTTCCAGGGTGATGTCCCAGGAGAAGGCATGAAAGGGAGGGCAGAAATTGCTTTGCTCTGAAAGAACACTATGGGCAGCAGGTTGCTATGTGATCCATAGCATTACTTGCCTTACAGGAGCAGTCATCTTCTAACTAATATTACCCAGAGTGTCAGAGAAGATGCTGTGCATCTCTTCTATTACCAATGCTGTTGAATTTGGCTTTGGGGGTGGGAAGATGTCCCCATCTCTTTGCTGTTTCTGAGAAACAAGAACTAATTCTGTAAACACTCTTCTGTAAAGCTTGGGTCTGCATTTCAGTTTGATGGGCTATGGTGGTCCTTGCCCAGCTCTTAGAACATTGACTGTTGCAGTCCTGTTGGCTCTTATGCTTATCTTTCAAAGCAGAAGAATTTGCTTCACTGCTATCTGTGCATTTTGTGCAGACAAACACTTTTCCAGCAAAGATCTAGACAAATATTTCTTAACTGGCAGCTGTAGCACATGAACAAAACCGAGTACAATGTACTGCTAGTATCTCCTGGCCTGGCCAGGAATTTCCTGAGCTGAGAAATATTTGCCTCTGGCAGGAGCAACATCTAGCACCAGCCCTGCTCAAGTTTGGGTTTCTTCCCTTCTGTATAAGGGTCTAAAGAAAGGGATGGAGGTCATAGTGCCAAATAACAGTTGAGGCATAGGGCATTCCCCAGGAAATTAATGGTCCTCCAGTTTGCTTTGGGCCATCAACTCTTCCAGCTACTCATTAATCCCTAGGAAATGCCCTGTGACTCAGTTGTTATTGCTTAAGCAGTAACAGGAATCAACAACATTCTGCATCTGCTCTAGGTATTTAAGACAAGAATGGAAAGTAATAAATGTGCTTTTATTATGAAAATCTGCTGTATTTGCATCCAGAAACCTTTAGTTCTCCCACTTAACATCCATCAAATGTACTGAAAAAGAATTCCTCATCAGTAAAGTGGTCTAAAGCTGGCAAGATCAGATGAAACAGCTCACCCCTTCACTCCAAGGTCTTTTTGCTTTAGCTTTTCTACCTGACACTCATTTGCAGGTTGCTTTATACCTTCACCTGAGTGGACAGTTCACATTAACTAGTGGGAAGTCACTTAGTAGGTAGCTGAGTGTTATGTTCTAGACAGAGGTTTCTGAGCAAGAGTCCCACTTACACCATCTGTCCACTTTGCTGTTGAACAAACCCAGAAGTATTACAGCATTGGCAGAAAACTCCTTTGAGATGAGTCAAAAGGAAGATGAGGAGTGATGTGCCTCTCTAAACAAGTGTTTTTGCTACAAGAAAGGAAAAGATCCTCATAGACATAACCAAGACTCTGAGTTGTTTGTAGAGCAGGTAATGTATAGGCGGAAGGACACGATGCATCTTCATTGGGGAAAACACTTCATATTTTGGTTCTTCACCTGTCATTTATTTATCACAATTTTGAGCTGTGCATTGCAGGTGATAGACACAGTACACCCTGAGCTGCAAGGTGAAATGCAGCCCCTTCTGCCTGAGGTAAGCTGAATTCAGAACCTTATATGTGCATATTCTAATTCTGGCATGCCCAGATACTGTGTATAACTTACCGTGATATGAAATTCCCTAACGTTGCTATGGAAAAGAGTCAGATTTTTTCTTTTTCAGCCACACACACTGCTGAAATGTGATTATATTTCCCCCCTTATACCTCTTAAATAAGGAGATAGGTTCTAGCTGGATCTGCACCTATCCTTGTGCGGATGGGTCATAACAAATCCTATGGGTTTGCTCAGAGACTTGTTAATTTCATCTCAGGTGTGGCATCTGCAGATATCCCCCGTCCCTGAGCTGAACAGCAGTAGTATACCTCAAAGGAACAATACCAGCTAGCTGACTCATTCCCAGACCAGAGACTGACTGGCTTGATCTGAATGCACATTAAAAAGAATTCAGAGGAGGCTAGTTATACACAGATGGGTGCTGGAAAAGTGTTCACAGGCACGCTCTGCAACACCACCACCAGCAAAGTCCCATGCTGGGGTAGAAGACTGAGTGATGCAGATACCTGCTAAGTAAGAGCAAAAAGCAAATGTCAGGTCTGCCTCCTTTTGAAAGGGATTTGAAAATGTTGTTCTTTCTTGTTCCCAGTACTGGGAATGGCTGTCCAGTGGTGTTATCTCGAGGCCAGTTACTTGCCTCTCTGAGCAGACAATCCTCAGATCAAATAATTTTTTTCTTTTTTTTTTCAATTAGAAGGCTCATCTAGGAGAACAGCATGGCTCACTGTCTTTTTTTTGGCAGAGGTTCCAGCCAGTTCCTGTCAAACTGGGTCTGCCTCACTATTGGCTGCTGTATGCTGCAGATAGATCCTAAGACAAAGCATTCCCTGTCCAGTGCCTTGTGCGGCTCCTATGGAGGGGCTGCAGGCTATCAGGCCTCCAAGAATGCTCTTCTTCAGGAGCTGCCTGCTCATAATTGCCTGCACATTATTACCTGCATCATGACTGAGTCTACCAGTCCAATGTATTTAAAAACACTCTTGTGGGTCTCAGAAGCCTCATATGACTTCTCTGATACTGCTACAGCCTATGGCAGATGAGGAAGCTGAGAAAGGAGGATAAGTGAAGCCAGAGAAATTACATATGCAGGAAGAAAGCTGAATTCTCATCAAAGAGATATTGGACAGACATGTATCTTATGAGAATTTGTCTCAGATAACAGCAGCTTTGATAAAAGCCCATGGTCCCCCAAATTGCATCAGATTATTGCTGTTCATGAGGCAGTGCACAGCCACATCCCTGTCACCATGTGTTTTCATAGAGTGCTCATAAAAAGCAATGACTGATGGACTCTTAGAAAACCAGAAATTTGGTTCTGGTCTGAAGTCAAAATTTTCTGCAAGTGCAGTGATGTGCTGTCCATCACCCTGTTGGGAGTTCAGAAGTACCTTGTTTAATGTTTTGATGTCACACTTTCACAGTGAGCTCACATGCAGAGATCGTCTTGTTGCAGAGGAAAACTTCCCATTCTGAAAACAAAATGTAATATCCCCAGCAGTTTCCGTGTGCTGAATGGTGGATTCACCTTTTCTTGTGAAATTAGCTGTTGTGCTGGAGACATGGGCAATGATCCCCTGAAGAACATTCTTATGCTTCCCTTTGTACCTCATGTAAAGATCCACATCAACAGAGAAATTGTTTCTTTGTCCATGTTTCATTATGTGATTTGATAGCTGACTAAGAAATAACAGCTCCTCTTCAGCTTTTTCTTTTGAGGTTTGCACTTCTTGCTCTGATGCTGTCATCTTCTGCTTGCAAATGCACGAGTCTCTTATAAATGTCCATGATTTTGTAAGGGAATAAAATTGTGTTCTACCCTAATAAGCCCAGATCAGCTGCTTCCTTTACCTACACTACAGTGAATCAAGGAATCATAGAATCAATCATGTTGGAAAAGACCTCAGAGATCATCAAGTCCAACTTATTACCTAATACCTAACACCTCATGGCAACTGAACCATGGCACCAAGTGCCACATCCAATCCCTTTTTGAACACCTCCAGGGATGGAGACTCCACCACCTCCCTGGGCAGCACATTCCAATGGCAAATCACTCTGTGAAGAACTTTCTCCTCACCTCCAGCCTAAACTTCCCCTGGCACAGCTTGAGACTGTGTCCTCTTGTTCTGGTGCTGGTTGCCTGGGAGAAGAGACCAACCCTACCTGGCTACAACCTCCTTTCAGGTAGTTGTAGAGAGCAACAAGGTGTCCCCTGAGCCTCCTCTTCTCCAGGCTAAACAACCCAAGCTCCCTCAGCCTCTCCTCATAGGGTTTGTGCTCCAGACCCCTCACCAGCTTTGTTGCCCTTCTTTGGACACATTCTAGCACCTCAACATCTTTCTTGAGTTGAGGAACCCAGAACTCAGTGGAATCCTTAGGGACAAATGCACAGCTGTGATATAGGCCAGAAATTAACTGGTAAACAAAGAAGGAGCTTGAGCAGTCCACAGCCAGCAAAGTAAAAGCTTCAAATTGTTTCCTTGGCCACTGTCTTTTGCAAGGCCACACTCATGCCTGTGATTTTGGCAACCCAGAATGTAAAGGAAGAAGCTGGGATCCATAACTGGCTCCCACTGGGCCTTTGGCAACCTCCCCTGCTGGCTTCTTGGAATGGGCAGTAGTAAGCAATGGTGCATGCTCCTTCTTTCAAAACCATCATTTCTTCCTGAGGTGCAAGTAAAAGTAGAGCAGTACTGTTTTCCCAAGCCTGTTGCTCTGGGACAGGACAATCTCTTGCTCCAGACCCTCTGTCCTTGTGTAGAGGATCTCACAATGGCATGTGCAGTGTGAAGTCAGTGTGCAATCCACAGCCTCTCTGCTGGCAAGATGGGCTTTTCCAGTCCACCTCATATTTCCCTGCAATGATACAGCTTCAGTAGTTGAAACTGTGTGGTGTGTGTGTTTTGAGGAGGCAATTCCAGGAAAAATCATAGAAGAAAGGCACTGACTGTTATCAGTTCACTGAGTTTACCACTTTTCATTTCTGCTCCCTTACCTAAACAACAAAGCTTTAGCTTTTCTTTCATATCAGAACATAAGAGAATTTCATTTAAATATATATATATATTTATTTAAAATTTCTCTACATTCAGCATTTTCCCTAACTTAATGACATAGAATTTTCTTTCTGCAAGCCTCAAATCAAAAGCTGTTCCTTTGCCCTGGGTTCCCGAGCCCTAAATGTTAAATAAAAATGAACGTATTGAATACAAAAGACTCTGGAGCTGCATTTTACTGCAAGGCTTAGACCAGCACATACATGATTTTAATATCTGGAAATGTGTGGGTTTATTTTATCAGTTGTGTGGTGGGCTGTTATCAGCTCTTCCATTTCTATGCTAGACTGGGATACATTTGTGAAATTCCTTAAAGTGACCTGGAAAGAGACAAAATAAAGCAGACTGAAATGCAATGGTTGGTGCCATAAACAGCAAATTGCTACACACAGCTGAACTGGAGACTTCTTAAAAAAACAAAAATGCTGTTTAGAGATACAATGATATCAGTGGATACTGATACTGTGGTAAATGCATGTCTGTGTGTTGCCCCAACTTTGTTGTAGGAGTCACAATGCGCTCCAAATACGTGCTCTCAAATTGCAGCCATAACTACATTTTGAGCAGATAGACTTTCATGTGAGAGAAAAAAAAGGGAAAGGGGGGGGGGAAGTCAAGGAGACAGATTTGGGTTTCTGTTTATTTTTTTTTAAAGCTACAAAAATATGTTTCTATAGAAGCCATATGAATTTTATTCCTGCATGGTCCCCTCCCAAGCATTGCCTGGGCTACAGACAAAGGGCTGTGTTGCTTAGCAACCCCCCTAAAGCTCATCAACACAGCCTCAGTATTATTTATCCCCCTCCCCTTAAAAAAAAGACCAACCTTACTCTGAAATTTGAAATGGGATCTGTCCTCCCTCTCTTTTGTGCAATTACAGTAATACTGCTCCCTTTTTCCAATTAACATTGGCTACACCAAACAATTCCTGCCAAGCAGGCCAAATACAGCTCTTGGGTAAGCAACAGAAGTAAAAGTTACAGCAGGGATCAATTTTTGTAGCCAAGTATCTATTATCAATGTAACATAGTTTCTCTTTCCTTTAGATAACCTAAATCCATATTTTCCATCTTCCCAGCCTTTCTTTTCTGAGTCCTCTCCCTCCATGCCCATATTGAGGACCTCCCTCCTGGATGCATGTTCCTTGCTGCCTTCATCAGCATCTTTGGCTTTCTCAGTGCTGCAGTGGAGGGTATCAGGTGTTCCTTTACATCCACCAAGTGCACCTGGATGTCAGGACAAGTGTTGAACAAATCTGCGTGAAAAAGAAGTCTAGAAAACAAGGCTAAAAGCTCAACTATAATGCTAGGACTAACCAAGACCCAGCTGGTACTTGGCAAAATGGGAAAACCCAGGGATATACACTTTTCTGCCCTCCAGCCTTTCCAAAGAGTTGCAGGATGCAGAGATACAGATCTGAGTCTATCAGGCAGTGTATATTCTTGTCATTGTATCAAAACAGAGCAGTTTATGTCAGGTCTTGGGGGGAAAAATAGGAGCGGAGTGAAAAGAAGTCAGTTGGAGCTACAACACTCTACACGTGGCTGAAAGAGGGGCATTCACATGAGTGCCTAAATATGGGTTTGAGTCTTGAAGTTTTGGTCCTGCTTGCTTTCTGCAAAATCTTGGCCACAAAATGTGGTGCTTGGCAAGGCACAGACTCTTTCTGGAATAAGATGGGATGAATGAGACTCTCTGCCAAAGCCAGTGAAGGATGAGAAAAGAACTGTGATTCTGGAAGCCATTTGTTTACAAAACCATTTTCCTTTGGAGGTGGAGGGGAAATTATTTTAAGGTCAGTAGCAGATGTGTGTGGAAAGCTAATTGCAAATGTGATAAGGGAAAAGAGGTGCAGGGTCCTTCAAACAGAAGCAGCAGCTCTGTGAACAGCAGGCAATATTGACTTCAGGCTCTAGCAGTGTCTTAATGCTGTGTCTATATATTTTAATTTTTTTTCCTCCTTAATTTCTACCTCTTCTCTCATGCTGAGCAAAGACTACGAGCTGTTTGCTAATATCAGTGAGACAGGAGTCCACAAACACTTCTGTTTGTTAGGCTGAATCAGAACAGGGGGAACATCATGCAGATGCCTCACAACCAGTTCCCTGTCTCCCTCCCTATGTAGCATATCTCAGGCCCAGGCTTCTCCTGGAAGGTTACACTAAGACCTTTTCCTGCAAATTCCACCTGGCCAGATCCTCAGCTAGAGTCAGTCAGTACATCCATTGTTTTCATCATCTACACTGCCTTTGACACCCAGAAATGATCAGTTCTTTATAGCTAAAAATTTTCTTCCTTAGAAGACCTGAAACCTGGAAGCTTCTTACTTTTGATTGGATTAACCTCCACTGGAAAGAAAATCATCTTTCAGCCTCTATAAATTGGACCTCCTTTTGATGCCACTTTTTCACTGGGTTTGTCCTTGTGAATATCCTTTAGGATTACTCCTGACTTTTATTGATATAAGAACAAGAAGGTACAGGACCACTAAGAGAATTTAGAGACAAAATGTGTGCATCAATTTAGATGCAAATACATCTCAGTACAATGGGTACAAATAGGGGAAAGGAGGGGAGGAGGAGGGGGCAGATGTGACCAAGCTGAGTGGCAGCTATTCAAGGGGCTATGCCATTTAGAAAGCAGTAGAAGCACTGCAACACCTGCACCTCCTCTTTTGCCAGTTGATTATATGGTCTCACCTTTGCTAGCTCTCACATCACTCAGGATATAAGCAGACACTTGTCATTTGGATCCTATTGCATCAGTGAGCAAGTACTCTTTAGCACCTTGCTGATAGACTTTAAATCCCTTCCTGACAAGTCTGGCAGGAGAAAACGTGCACAAACTTCTCCCATTCAAGTTTAGGTGCAATAAGCAGGCAGCTTAGCTTATTTATGCTTGACATTCCCTTCTGTGCATTAGAAACTGTACACATCAGCTATTCCTCCAGCACATCTGGAAAGACCACACCTTGGTGAGGAGGTGGACCTGAGGGTAAGGAGGCCTCCTGCAGACTTTACTGCATGCAGAAAGAGCTGACTGGTGGTCACTGTAGACACCTTATTAATGTTGCCTTTATGTCCAAATAGCATCTTGAGATGTTGCAGAAGATCACTTCCAAGAGTGATAAATCCTGATAAATTTACCTCTTTGAAAGGGAATTTAGGAGAGCTGCTGCTTTTTATTTACTTCCCCTCTCCCTGTTTTTCACTTGGTCAGTAGCTAGTGCTGCTGCTCAACCTAAGCTCCTTAGCAGATTCTCATCTTAGTGACAGCAGCCAGTTTTGTTCTACAAAATCATGGAATGGTAGAGGTTGGAAAGGACCAACCATGCATGTTCACATAGATCAGGCTGCACAGGAACTTGTCTAGGCAAGTTTTGATAGTCTCCAGAGAAGGAGACTCCACAGCCTCTCTGGACAGCCTGTGCAGTGCTCTCCTACCCCCAAAGTAATGAAGTTTTTCTCTAAGTTCAACTGAAACCTCCTGTATTTTATTTTGTACTCACTGCCCCTCATCCGATCACTGAGCACAGCTGAAAAGAGGCCTCCAACTGGACCCTGCAGCATTGATCACAACTCTCTGTGCTCTGTTATTCAGAGAGTGCTCAATCCACCTCACTTTCCACTCATCTATACTAATACTTCCTAAGCTTACATATGAGGATGTTATGGGAGACAGTGTCATAAGCCTGGGCATTAACTCTTGTATCCTTTTAGTTTAATCGAATGCTGATGAGAAGCAGGAGGAGCAGCTCTGTGATCCTGCCTTAAATCTCAAGAAGCCATGAACTTGTTTGCTTTTCTGGGAGTCAAACTGGTATAGTATGCTCTCCAGTAAGGTCCATGCTATGTCTGCTGCCAAATTGCAAGCCTTTCCATGTTATGATGAGCTCCCTTCCTCAGCATGCCCACATCCTGCTGGTTTTGAGTTAGCCGGTATCCTCAGCCTCTCTGGTTTTAAAAATCAGTTGTGTAAAGTGGAAGAAGATTTTTTTTTCCCAAAGAAACAACAATATTTAACATATGTAAAATGCTTTTCACCTTTCAAGCAAATTCAGTTAACTAATTAATCCTTGCAATATCCCTGAGAGGAAAGCAAACCT
This sequence comes from Dryobates pubescens, assembly GCF_014839835.1. NCBI lineage: Eukaryota > Metazoa > Chordata > Aves > Piciformes > Picidae > Dryobates > Dryobates pubescens. The sequence goes on along the minus strand of NC_071623.1, from coordinate 14,495,400 downwards.
TATCTCACTTTTACACATGGGGAAACTAAGGCAGAAAGGTGAAGTGAATTGCTCAAGGCCAGCGGAAGATTTAGTGCTGCAGTCAGGTTTAAAAACACAGGAGTTTTCTGGCTCCTGGTTCTGCATGCAGGCAATTAGACCAAGTCTTTAAGGGATAAAATGGGCTACAAGGAATGGCCTTCTCCTTGAAGCCATAACATTGCTCTGGGGTCTGCAGAGAAGCTGAGAGCTAGGGAGAGGTGGGGTAGGGGCAAGCACTGTTCTGGTTGGAGCCCAAGACCCTTTCTAACTGTGCTCCATCACTGCCCAAAGAGAAAACAAGATGCATAACATGTACAGCAAGTGCAACTGCAGGATGTAGCAAGAATTGAAAGGGGGTTTGAGGCAGCTGTGGCAAATCAGAGGCTGAAATTTGGAAGCAGTGTGAAGGCATGAGTGCTGCATCCCCTGCAAATGAGTCTCCATAAGATGGAGATACAGTGTGCTATGCCTGTCATCCACAGGAATAAATAAGAATATTCCTCTGCCTATCTTATGGAGTTTCTATCACAGGAGACAGTGTGAGCAATGTTCCTGATAAGTGTTTCATGCTGGAGCTGTGCTCATTCAGCTTAAAACAGTTCCACTTGATCCTGAATCATGTCGAACAAGTGAGCAGCCTTATCACAGAGCTAGACAAGAAGCCAGATTCTGGTATCACTGACAACAACAGCCAGCAAAGAAGCTACTTCAGTTTCAGAAGAGTTGGTCAAACTTCCTGCTGCTGTATCTGAGCAGTGGACAGGCCAAAAGCATGTGTCTCCAGGCAAGCTGAGAGTGGAGAATTAGAGCAGCTGCACAGCACAGAGCAAGAAAACTTTGTTGTGTCCGCAGCCAGCACTATCAAAGCATTGCTTTAGGGAAGCTTGCACAGGCTCTTCAGTCTTAACAATCAGCATTCCTGCTTTTTCTGGGAAGGAGGATTGGTGACTGAGGAATTAAGACTATTCCGCCAAACTAACCAAAAATTTTCTTCTGGGGGGGGGTCCATGCTTTAAAACAAACCAAAAAGAGTACCAAAGCTATGGCAAGTGAATGCCAGTAATTTTTATTTCTGCACTGAAGCAAATTGTGCCAAGCACTCCATGAGAGAAGGACAAGAGAGGACAATCCATCAGTGCAGAGCACATCAATGTATTAAAAAATGCAAGTAGTGAGGAAAGCTTTTAATTTGAATGATATCAGTGCCCACAAGCACGACAATAATTAAAGGTCTGCCAGCATGGCTATTATGCATTCTGCTTTAGTGCATTTAATATCTCAGCTGCTTCAGATCACATCAGCTTGATGGCTGGCAAGCATGTCTCTGCTCTGGATGCAAATCAAACTCTCACACACTGTTTTGAAGCCTCACTTTAAAGGTGGGACTTTTTTTTGCATCAGGACAGGCTGTTCTTCGTCCCTGCAGTTCTGTGATGCTGGTATGCTTCTGCTGCCCAAAAAAGAGGAGAGGAAAGTATTCTCCTTAGAGGTGGACTGAAGTGATGTACTCTACTTCAGAGCAATTTTTCCAGTTCTCAAAACTTTCCCTCTACCCTGGCAGGTGTATGCTTTGTGAACTGGCTGGGATTCTCACTCCCTTTTGGGTCATAATCAAGGGTGAGTGGAGGGATGTAGTCCTTCCCTCCTCTCCAGCCCTAATCTGGTGGCTGACAGGACACAATGAGCTACCTTGCATTCAGCTTGCTGGTAGTGATCTTACTGTTAAACTGGAGACATCTTTGATGGGGCAAGTGGGCAGCCAAGCATTTTCCCTTTGTCTCCTGGAGCTTTTGTGCTGTACTGCAGAGCCACAAGATCTCCTCAGGAAGCACAGCCTGGAGCAGTGCTGGCACAGAATCAAGGTGGATGGAAACAGACGATTGCTTTTAACAAATAGTAATCTACAGCACTGCCAAAAACAAGCCAACAACTTATTTTATTTTCATTTCAGAGGGAAGGGAAAAGAAAGAAAAAAAAGGTGAGAGACTAACAAGGTATGTGACTAGCATCACCATGAATACTCCAGTTACATGTCTCCCACTCGCCTTCACTCTACCAGCTTTCATGTTCAGCCGATAACCTCAGGAGGGCAGGAGCTGTCTCTCACTGGGTGCTTACGCAGAGCTGAGAACAATGGGACCTTGATCCTCCCTGGGTCCTTCAGATTCTACTGCAGCACAGATGATGAATTTTCAAACCAAGATGGCTGCCAACATCAACTCATACGAGACCGAAAGTGCCCTGGAGGTCTGGGGGGAGGTAGTACATACGGAGACCTTGGGAACATTAAGAAGTCAAAAAATTAGCTGACTGGAGGTAGGCAGGGCAAGTGCTGAGTCTGAAGCCACCAAGTAAAACTACGACCTTGTTGGGACTAAAAAGTGGAGAGTTCAGGGAAGTGGAGAGTATGGGAGGGAGAATGGGAGGGAGAATGAAGGATATAGACAGATAGAATCACAGAATTGTTAGGGTTAGGGTTCCAAACCCCCTGCCATGGGCAGGGACACCTCACACTACATCAGGTTGCTCAGAACCACATCCAGCCTGGCCTCAAAATCCTCCAGGGATGAGGCTTCTACCACCTCCCTGGGCAACCTGTTCCAGTGTCTCACCACCCTCATGGGGAAGAACTTCTTCCTAACATCCAATCTGAATCTACCCACTTCTAGTTTTGCTCCATTCCCCCTAGTCCTATCACTACCTGACACCCTAAACAATCCCTCACCAGATTTCTTGTAGGTCCCCTTCAGATACTGGAAGGCCACAATGAGGTCTCCTTGGAGCCTTCTCTTCTCCAGACTGAATAGCCCCAACTCTTTCAGTCTGTCTCCATAGCAGAGGTGCTCCAGCCCTCTGATCATCCTCGTGGCCTTTCTCTAGACACGTTCCAGGACATCTATATCATTCATGTAATAGGGGCTCCAGAACTGAATGCAGTACTCCAGATGGGATCTCACCAGAGTGGAGCAGGGATGGAGAATCACCTCCCTTGACCTGCAAAGGTTAAAAAAACCAATAATAATAATGATGACATTTTTCTTTGGAGTTTAGCATCTACTGTTGTACCAACTCATTGTTTTGGAAATGGCAAATGATGGTGCATGCACTTCTAGACCATTGCAAATGGAAAGTAAAACACAAATGTGTTTTGAGCAAATGTTTCACTGTGTATTTGCAGTGTGGAGGACAGAGCACAGGTATGTTTCACATCAGCTGAGGGAAAGGAATCCCCTCTTTTAGGGGTCAAGTATTTCTTATGCTGTGATGATTTGCTCACTGAGGGCAGCTTTGTTTTGAGGATGCTGTCATGTGGATTCAGCCTTACCAAAGCAGGTTTGAATTCATACTGCAGCCTTTCCATCACTGAGGACATTAATATGCCTCTGTCTGCCTCTTTGCATACACATTTTGGAAGCTGATCACAGAATCACAGATCTGTCAGGGCTGGAAGTGACCTCAAAGATCATTGACTTCCAACCCCCCTGCCATGGGCAGGGACTCCTCACACTAGTTCAGGTTGCTCAGAGCCACATCTAACCGGGCCTTAAAAACCTCCAAGGATGAGGCTTCCACCACCTCCCTGGGCAACCTGTTCCAGTGTCTCACCACCCTCATGGTGAAGAATTTTTTCCTATCATCCAGTCTGAATCTATTCTTCTATTTTTATTCCATTCCCTCTAGTCCTATCATTACTTGGCATCCTAAAAAGTCCCTCACCAGCTTTCTTGCAGGCCCCCTTACGATGCTAGAAGGCCACAATAAAGATCAAAGCCTTGCATACTCAGTCAAAGTGCTCAGAAGTTATTAGGAACAGGTGTCTACCTTAGCAAGTTCAGTGTGCTGGGGGGGTCCTTGATACAAATTCTGCTTGTGTCCTTACTTTGAGTCTCGCAGTTTGGCATCCATCCGATCACAGCAGTGACTGGCTCAGGGCTTTTTCCCTCCTGATAGATCCAAGTTTGGAGCATGGACTGACATGCCACCCAGGGTGCTCCACTTGCAGACTAGACAGGAGGTCTGCCAACGGCTAGCTCTCTGAATTTGTGTGGTGTGTTGCACCGCAGACTGCACTGGCACCGACTTCATGGTTGGTAAAGATGTGATGCAAACATGTGGGTTCGGAACCATAACGGGAGGCAGCCAAATGAACTAGAGTACTTCCTGCTTAGCGTGACTCCAGTTGATTATGTTGCTGTGCTCACAGAGCATTTGAAATCAGGTAAGCCTTGTCTCCAGAAGACACAAAACTAAAGCCAGCACCAGCTCTGATCAAGTGCTGTTGGCTAGATTTGGTTGTTAGCTATAATTAATAGCTCGAGACAGCATCAGTTTTAGTGACTATGTGGTTAATTTTAATAAGAGTTTTGTTTTATGCTGATCTCCATAATGATTAGCTTAAATATTGCTGTCTGCTATTAATTGGTGACTGCGCCGTCTGCCTGGCTGCATCCTGCCAATGCAGAGCATGTGACGCGGCGCTGGCTCCCCGCAGGACACCCTGCCAAGCACAGCCCGGGCGTGGGCAGGCTTTTACAAAGAGCTCCAGTCTGAAAGGAAACCAGATCAAACACGCTTTCATTTGCATCCTGCCCCTCACCCACAGAATCCTGCTACCCAAACTTGGGCAGCATTAGCAGTTGTCACCGTTCTCTGCTCTCATATCACGCTGGTCCAGGCGTATATACCTCACCAGCTCCTGCTTGCATCCGCTGTGTTGGCAGTTACCTGCTGGCTTTTGTGTGGTGGAGATGCCCTGAGCCTTCTTTCCATGAGGAGCGCTCCTTTTTCATGGCATCCAGCTCTCATCATGCTGGCTCTGATAGAACTTCCTTTTCCCCTGTGCTGCCCATTGGCCACAGCAGCACACCAGATTGCTGGTTAATATCTAGGGAGAGCCAAATGTGAGACTTGATTTGGGGAAGGGCATCCCCAAACCAGTGTCTGTTTCAGAGCACCAGGAAGAGGCAGTCTAGAAAAAGCTTCTGAGCACCTGGAGAGGCTGTCTAGAAAAAGGAGTAAGCTGGTCACCAAGTTGGTCTGCCACCAACTAGAAGATGCTGGTTGGGAATATGGCAAATCCTGCTCTATCTGCCCTCTTATAAGGGTTTTGACAAGATACTACTCCATAATCTTGGTTGCTTCCACTACGTGGGCATCCAAAATGGTTTTGGAGACAGTACCATGTTCCTTCATCCTGCCAAACATGCCACTGCTCTGCAGCCACTCTCTGTAATGAAACCTTTTTTCTGCCAGTCCTCTGAGGTCAAAGTGGTACCATTAGCTCACTGGTGGACAATACCCTCAAAACCAGCAGAGCACACAGAGTACAGTGTGAGGTAAGCACCAGATCCTGTCATTGCCTAACACCTTTCCCAATGCATCCTGTGAGTATGCTGTCCTGGCTGAGCAAGATCTGCAATGGGGAGGAGGAAACGTGAGGTGCACGCTTATATTTAGCAAGGTCTGAGCCCACAGGGATGACACAGACATGCTCCATCAGTGTCCCTTGCTATCTCAGCCACATTAGATAATCCCACTGGACCAAGGGAAGTGTCAATGACCTCCAAAACCTCTCTCGGCACAGGGTTTATTGCTGCAGGCTCATGCAGGGTGCTAAGGAGCCTTGAGTTCAGGCTGTGTGTGGGAAGTGTTGAGGAGGGGACTGAGGGGACAGATGGCATGGGAGGGGATTTATCCCAAAAGGAGGGATGTATTAGAGCAGCCTGAGAGGGGATCACAGCAGCAAGAGCAATCATGCAGCTTTTTTGCCACAGAATTAGAAGAGGGAGTTAGATTGACATGTAGATACCACTGCTGGCAGATACGGTTCCCAGGGAGTTTCCAGCAGTGCTATTAATAAATAACAATTTTTGCTATATACTTTGCACTTCAGAACCAGTCTAACTCTCACTGCTTGCTTGCTTGCTTTATTTTTGAAGGAACACTGCCAGAGGAGTGGCATCTGGGCACTCATCTTTCTAATGCATAAATTTAGCCTTGTCCTCTCGTACTTGCAGGTTGCCACTTGGAGATGGACAGTATATTGGGGGGGGGGGGGCTCCCATACATTTTAGAGTTGGACATTGCTTTTGCTTACACTCACCATCAAAGACAGGATGTTAGAGGAAATACTAGCGGTTGAAGAAGCTGGAAAGTGCAAATGTTGCTAATTCCTGGGAATGTTTCATATTCTCTTTAGGCATTAAATAGAGCTACCCCCTGGCCAGGCTAGGCCAGTCCTATCCCTGTCTGCTCTGTATGTCCCCACAGAACATAAAAGCTCCCCAATAGCTTCCCAATCTCCAAGACAAAAGAGGTGACAAGGTGTACATGGACATCTTTAAAACAGCACACCTTTGTCTTCCCAGTTTCTTTTTACTCCTGGGGTTACTGATACCCAAATTTGATGTTTGAGAGCAGCAGAATGTGAACAGAACAACACAGTCAGAGACTCTCCTCTTGGGAAATGTTTGGAGAGCTGCAGGAAGACAAATAAAATCCCCAGTAAATCTTAATTGAGTGCCAACATCCAAGTCATGTCAGGACACCACATTTGTGAATTACATGCTTGTGATCACAGAATCACAGAATCAGCTAGGTTGGAAGAGACCTCCAAGATCAAGTCCAACCCATCACCCAACCCTAACTAACCAACTAGACCATGGCACTAAATGCCTTATCCAGTCTTTTCTTACACACCTCCAAAGACGTCGACCCCAACACCTCCCTGGGCAGCCCATTCCAATGGGCAGTCTCTGTGAAGAACTTCTTTCTAAGATCAAGCCTAAACTTCCCCCTGCACAGCTTGAGAGTCTGTCCTCTTGTTCTGGTGCTGGTTGCCTGGGAGAAGAGACCAACCCCCACCTGGCTACAGCCTTCCTTCAGGTAGTTGCAGACAGCAATAAGGTCTCCCCTGAGCCTCCCCTTCTTCAGGCTAAACAACCCCGGCTCCCTCAGCCTCTCCTCATAGGGCTTGTGCTCCAGACCCTTCAGAAGCTTTGTTGCCCTTCTTTGGACACATTCCAGCACCTCAACTTCTTTCTTGAGTTGAGGAGCCCAGAATTGGACTCACACTCAATGTGGCCTAACCAGTGCTGGGTACAGGGGCACAATGATTTCCCTGCTCCTGCTGGCCACACTGTTTCTGATCCAGGCCAGGATGCCATTTGCCTTCTTGGCAACCTGGGCACACTTCTGGCTCATGTTCAGCTGGCTGTCAACCAGTATCCCCAGGTCCCTTTCTGCCTGACTGCTCTCCAGCCACTCTGTCCCCTGCCTGCAGTGCAGCATGGGGTTGTTGCAGCCAATCCTAGAGTGACTTCCACTGTTTTAAATGTAACTGTGAAGCCAAAGGGCAACACAGCAGATGGATAGGAAAACGATCATCTTTTCTGGACAGATCCCACTGTATCCCAATATCTATGTGTTCAGCCTAGATACTGCAGTGAAAGAAGTGATAAATCCTTTGGAGGCATTTATATGTTAGCTTAGACTCAGTGTTACTCAGGACACGGTAGTTGAATTCTGGAGCCTTTGAAGTTTATGGCTTGCACCGAATTTTCTGACCAGTACAGCTGTGGTTTGGTTTGGTTTTGTTTGGTTTGGTTTGGTTTTTCAGGGATTTTGCTCCAACAAATGGCTCTAAAAGCAAGCATTCCTAAAATTTTGTTGCACAGATTTGGTATATTTCTGAGTTGTCTGTTTGTTTGTTTGTTTGTTGTTTAATGGAAGGTCATTAAATAAAATTTCAAATCATCTAAACCCACTTTCCTCTCAGGGAGGACACAAACACTCTCTTTAGTCTCTTCGTGCCTAAAACTGTATAATCCACATCTCTGTTTCATAACAATGCCTGGGGGGGGGGGGGGGGGGGGGGGGGGGGAGGGAGGGGGAACAGTCCAGGTTTGTTTTTTCACAGCTTAGCAGCAAGCTTACACTGGAGTCCAGACCCCTGAAACATGCTCTCCAGGCCATCTTTCATTCACCTGTACCCACGATTACAGTGGTGTTTTCTACCCCACAGGGCTGAAAAGCCACTGAGTCAATGATGAGACAGGTGAAGCATAGCCCTCTCCAACCAACTTCACTCCATATACCATTCTGGGACCTACCTCCCAGTGAGAGAACTAGAAGAACTGCCAAGACCCTTGGGGAAATACTCTTGCTAAAGCAATGTAAAAGTCCAATCCTTAAATTCCTGACATTTTGTTGGATTGTGGCACCACTGTGGTGCAGATTAAAAGGCATTTGTAACCTTTATTGTTTATTCTATGGGATAGATTAATGTCAGTTATTCAGGTAAAACCAGGCATGTGAAAAATGGCCAGTGGAGTATTTTTCTACCTAATATTAAGTTCTACCCTATCATCCAGGGTTAATTTAGGACCATTAATGACATGTGGGTTGGACATAAGTTTTCAGGCATGTATTATTTTATTACCTGATCACATAATTAAAATGTCACTTATCAAGGGACAAATTTTAATAAAGTTAAAAGCACCTTAATGACATCTTATTATTTGACCTGTTACATAAGAGGATTATTCCTTGCCTGCTATTGATTGAGTTTCTTTGATAGCATGAAAAATCACTGGGTTTCAATTAGCTTTTCCTTCGGAGATGGGCCAAAGCTATACACACAACATTCTTCTTATTTCCTCCAAGACCCTCTTCTGCTGAGGTACAGCAAGAAGGTCCTCTGGTTTTACACTTGGAGCTCATCAGTTTGTTCAGCTGCTAAACAAAGGGTAAATGCTGCTAGTTTGCAACAAATTGTGTGCAGGAGGAGGCTAAAATCACAAAGATATCTGCTGAAGGTTGCTCAAATTTATCCTGGATTCTGCTGAGACTGGAGGAACTGATTTAGTAGACAACAGAAAAATTATGACAGAGAGGGTCACAAAATTACCAAAACCATGCTTCTGAAGTATGCAAATACCTCTGGAAAGAGGTGAGTCCAGTGTGGTGCAAGATCCTGTAATGAAGGATGACAGGAACTAGGAAAGCACTGGGGTTCTTCCTGCTGGTGCCATTGAGGCAAATGATGAACGTAGCTGGCTGGAAGGAATTTGTTGCTGCTCAGGTAGTCACAAACTGGACAGATCATTTCTATTACAGATTCTGAAGTCCAGCAGGCAGTTTTAGTCAGCTGTGTGCCCAGGGAGGTGGTGGAGTCACCATCACTGGAGGTGTTTAGGAAGAGACTGGATGGGGCGCTTGGTGCCATGGTTTAGTTGATTATGTAGTGTTGGGTGATAGGTTGGACTTGATGATCTTGAAGGTCACTTCTATTCTGCTCTATTCTGTTCTGTTCTATTCTATTCTGTCCTGTTCTGTTCTGTTCTGTTCTATTCTGTTCTATTCTATTCAAAGCATTCATTGTGAGTTTACTAGAAAGAGAACCTGACATAATTTGCCTGGACTTCACCAGTACTGATGATGTGGAGCGAGCTTCCTTGCTTGCAGCACTAGCAGGCTGTGCTAAATGTTTTCTAGCATAGAATCATAGAATTGTTAGGGTTAGAAGGGACCTCAAGGATCATCTAGTTCCAACCCCCTGCCATGGGCAGGGACACCTCACACTAGATCAAGTTGCTCAGAGCCACATCCAGCCTGGCCTTAAAAACCTCCAGGGATGAGGCTTCTACCACCTCCCTGGTCAGCCTGTTCCAGTGTCTCACCACCCTCATGGCGAAAAACTTCTTCCTAACATCCAATCTGAATCTACCCATTTCTAGTTTTGCTCCATTCCCCCTACTCCTATCATTACCTGACACTCTAAAAAGTCCTTCCCCAGCTTTCTTGTAGGTCCCCTTCAGATACTGGAAGGCCACAATGAGGTCTCCTTGGAGACCTCTCTTCTCCAGACTGCACAGCCTCAACTCTCCATCTGTCTCCATAGGAGAGGTGCTCCAGCCCTCTGATCATTCTTGTGGCCCTTCTCTGGACAAGCTCCAGCACGTCCAGATCCTTCCTGTAATAGGGGCTGGATGCAGCACTCCAGGTGTGATCTCACCAGAGCAGAGTAGAGGGGGAGAATCACCTCCCTTGACCTGCTGGCTATGCTTCTCTTGATGCAGCCCGGGATGTGGTTGGCTTTCTGGGCTGCAAGTGTTCACTGCTGGCTCATGTTGAGCTTCTCAACCACCAGCAGTCCCAAATCCTTTCCTTCAGGGCTGCTCTCAAGCCATTCACTGCCCATCCTATATCGGTGCTTGGGATCTAGAAGCATCTAGAAGCGAGACAGGGCAAGAAGGGATGATGTAGTTCCTTATAGCCATCACATTCCTATACTCCCAGCTTGGACTCACCCTGGATGAGATGACTCTCAGATTCTTCTGAAGATGCTAGTATGAACTCCTGGGCTCTTGTGAAAGGAACCAAGGTTAAAATATAGGAACTTTTAGGGTAAAACAGGAACTGTGGAGTTACTTCTAAGAAGACAAAATGTAAGGCTAACTAGCAACAATTTAAACATTTTTTAAAACCCCACCACATTCTCCAAGGAGACCTTATTGTGGCCTTACTACAAGAAAGCTGGGGAGGGACTTTTCAGGGTGTCAGGTAGTGATAGGACTGGGGGGAATGGAACAAAACTAGAAATGGGTAGATTGAGATTGGATGTTAGGAAGAAGTTCCTCCCCATGAGGGTGGTGAGACACTGGAACAGGTTGCCCAGGGAGGTGGTAGAAGCCTCATCCCTGGAGGTTTTTAAGGCCAGACTGAATGTGGTTCTGAGCAACCTGATGTAGTGTGAGGTGTCCCTGCCCATGGGAGATTGGAACTGGATGATCATTGAGGCTCATGTCAACTCTATCAATTCTATGATTCCCTCTGGAGAGTCCTGTTAAGCCTCTGAAGAACAGAATTTCTGTCATTTTGGACACTTAAAACATATACAACCAAGCACTAGCGGGACCTAGGAGGGAAAGTTGCTGCAAGGGACAGAAGATTGAGTAGCTTATCTAATGCTCTCCTTTATCTCAGTTTATGGTCTTGAGGCTAGGCAGACTATATTACAGTGACATAGCTTCCCAATTACAAAGATGTACATTATACCAGTCTGGTCCACTTTAGAGAGGAATGAATATAACAAGTCTGGCCAGCCTTAAGTGAGGTAAGGCATTAAATACTGCTACTACTGTCTTCAGTCTCATCACTAGGGTGGGGTCTTTTTAATCACAGGATGTTGGTGGTTGGAAGGGACCTCTGAAGATCTTCAAGCCCAACCCCGCTGCCAGAGCAGGATCACAGAATCTAGCACAGGTGGCAGAGGAAGGCATCCAGATGGGGCTTGAAAGTCTCCAGAGAAGGAGACTCCACAACCTCTCTGGGGAGCCTGTTCCAGCACTCTGTGACCCTCACAGTGAAGAAGTTCCTCCTCATGTTGAGGTGGAACCTCCTGTGGTGTAGTTTATATCCACTACCCCTTGTCTATCACAGGGTGCAGATGAGAAGATCCTTTCCCCTCCATCTTGACACCCAGCCCTCAGATATTTCTAAATATTTATTAAATCCCCTCTCAGGATGCTGCCATCCTACTCCAAACTGCATGTACATCCTTTCTGAGAGGTGCAGGGATAGCCTTGGCATTTGTGTCTTTAGTAGCTGGAGAGCTGCTGCAGGGCATCATGTAACAAAAGTCATCTGCAGTGCCCTAAGTACTGCTGCATCCATCTGACACAGTGGCAACAGCATACATTCAGAATTTTCCTGCATTTGTTCTAGACCAGAGTTCAGCCCAGGGGTGAGCACTACCTCAGTCTGTCATGTGCTGCAACTTGCAGGACAAGACCTGACCACCAGATGCCCCAGCTCTTGGGACAATTCAGCCCCAGTTCCCCTGAGAAGGGGCTACCAAGTTGTACATCTCCCACTCCTCCCATCCCTCATGAAGGCAGAGTCTTGTAAATGTCACTGGTATGGTACCCATGAAGCAAGCCTTGCAGGGGTTACTGCCAGCATGATGAAGGAGCAGGGACACACTGCTGCAGGATGCTGTAAGCTCTGGTACCTCCAGGGGTACAGGCTTGAACCGGCTTACTGCTCCAGCCCTGGAGTGCCAGAACACTCATTCCAGTGTAGCCACGTATCTGCCGCTGCCGGGCAGGAAAGATTGCTGCAGCCTCCAAGATCAGCTGGCTCTCAGCTGCAGGTAGGAAATCTCTCTGCCTGGCTGCACACAAAGGTTCGGTGGGCTGCAGCTAGCCACAAGCCAGGCTTCCCCTCCACTTACCAGCCCTGTTTTGACCTTACCTAGACTAAGCTCAAGCTATTATGCTTCTGCACATCTCCTCTGCTCACATAATATGGTGAAATTTGGATGCTATGTCATCCACAGTAACACAAAGTTTGATGAAAGACCTCACCCTGTGTTCCAGTTCTTTTCAGACCCTGAGACCTATTTTGCACAAAAGAGAGCAAGGGCAGGGAACAACCTGCAGCCACTTATTACACATTATGGACTTCTTTCCATTATGAAAAACACTTCCTTTTTCAAAAAGCCACATTCCACCCCCTCCCACACAGCTGCTGGTTCCATAGACCAAAACAATAATGTGCACCTTGCTGCAGTGAACTTATGAATGTCTAATTTTGAACAGGAAAATGTCACAGACCTCCACTCGTAGGCAGGACTTTGAACTGAAATGTATATCCTGTCCCTTAATCCATGGTTTCCTGCAGGGGTACATTTACTCCCTGCAAAATTTGCTATTAATTTAAGCATTGTTAATGATCCCCAGTCTCTTGCTGGCAGAAAGAGGAGGATGCAATTGTCCATTTTGGTTCCCAGGAGGTGCTTGAATGGCTGCGACAAGCACCAATAATAGGACTTAGATAAAAAGAGAAGTTGCTAACTTTGTCCAAATGAATCACAGTTATAATTTCCTTGAAAGATGAAAGGATTGTTAAACTGGCTGGGAATACAAAGCCACTCTCCTCAGATTGAACTGAATCATCTTTGCCCATTTCAGCTATATCATTTCGTTGCTTATCTGTGTATGGTAGAGTCCTAACCTTTCTTGCAAGTAGATGACTCTCAGGCCTGTGCCTTAAGTGACGCAGGTGCTAGTTTGTATGATCTTTGGGTGCATTGAGGACCTGATCCTTGAAGACCTTTAGATGCATATTATTATAACAATATTTATAACATTTTAATTATTAATTTAATATATTATTATGAATGTGCCATGTTATATTTAATAATGTAATAATATTGGTCAATTCATTATAATAAATTGTAATATTACTTAATGATTGATGATGGTGATGATGATTGTTGTGGTTGTTGTTGCTGTGGTTGTTGTTGCTATTGATAGAGCAAGAGGGAATGGCCTCAAGCTGCAACTGGGTAGGTTTAGACTGGGCATTAAGGGGTGGGGGGGAAACACAGAAAGAATGGTCAGACATTGGAATAGGCTGCCCAGGAAGGTGGTTAAGTCACCAACCCAGGATGTGTTTAAAGTTCATTTAGATGTGGTGCTTGGGGATATATATGGTTTAGGGGTGAACTTTGTAGAGTAGGGTTAATGGTTGGACTTGATGATCCCAAGGGTCTTTTCCAATCAGAATGATTTTGTGATTCTGTGTGATTTTGTGATAAAGGTGTGGGCAGTGCATCTTTCTCAAATGCCCAAGGCTCCTGGGCTATCATTTCCAGTATATGAAAATAAAACTGTCAGTAAGAGTCTGACCAGAGCTGCTGTCACAGCAGGATGTACCTTTTTATGAGGCAGTGTCTATAATATTATATTCTTATCACGCATTACTGGGTAAGTCTGGATTCTGACCCATTTGTAATCCCAAGATTCCTATCAGAAAATAAACTCCCCCAAATTATAGGGCTTTACAAAAGAACCACTGTGTGTCTTTTAGAAGATTGCCAGGTTGATTCTGCTGGATATAAAGAACCTCTGGGTGTGGACAGCAACAAATTTCCCCTTAACAACTTCAACAATTCTTGTTTTATAATCATTAGAGGCTTTTAACAGAGTATATTAAACAAATAAGAGACAGTCTGGATTAGCTGCTACTTTCTATCTGTTTTCAACTTCAGACAAAGGCATTCTTGGCATGGCAGCTTTCAGCCATGGAGGATGTAGCACAAGAGGATGCTGAAAGGGGAAATTGTCAGTGTAGAAAATTATCTTTCCCAAGGAGAGGCAGCCAAGAAAAGAAGTTCATGTTGTAGGTCTTTGCAAGAGTAGAGCAAGGGGAGATTTGCACAGGGGAAATGAAATTAAGTAAGATCTTAAAAGAAATGAGCCTTGGAGTGCTGAGAAAATTTGTAGCCTCTGCGTATCAGAAGGCCAAAGGAATTGTCAGGCAGGAGCTTGGAACAAGGATAAAATGGGGTAGAAGACGTCAGTGCAGGGGAGCAGTTTGGTTTAACTGTTGGGAAAATGAACTGTGAGAGGTATTCCTGGGATAAGAAGCAGTTGAAGACTGAGAAATTCACTATGATGTTGAGACTGGAACCTGCAATAGTTTTTGTGCTGCCACAAAAACCATGCAATCAGAGCAAACCCCAGTCTTTCCTCATGGATAATTTCTTTGTATTTCATTACTTATTTCACTACTCAAAGGCACATTTTCTTTCCCTAGTACTGCTATGGGATTGTCACTGTGTGAGGAAGTTGTATGGGTTTCCAAAAGAAGGCTGTGTGAGCATGTACATGCTGTGCTTACAGATAGGTGCACTTATCTGGATTAATTTTGTTATCATGCAGGCTTAATTCTAAATACATCAGAGGAAGACATTATTCAACAGCTAATAGATGTTATACGATCAACATATTCTAATGGGCTGATTAGCAATTTTACTATATTCAATTTGCAGCATGGCAATTATGTGTCAGGTGGAAGGGCTATCAAAATGAAAAACTGTGTTAAAATTGAAAACCAATAGTCCGAGTTTCAGCGTGAATGAGGTTCCTGCTGGAATGATGGAGTGCGATCATCCCTGAGCCTGCCCTGGATGCTTGGGAAAGACAGGCTATGGAAATCCTTGGATAAAGGGGGAGAAATTAGTTGATTCTACTGTTCCACACATAAAACTAGTTAATATGTCACTGGGTTGTTAGGGTTTATTTTCTCAATCCTCTCTATTCCTTCATGAGACTAAGACTGAAGAGTCCTGAACCTGAGCATTGCTGTTTGGAGAACATTTTGTCCTGCACTCAGAAACTGTCTTTTTTTGTCTATTGCTCTCTAAAATACATGGAAGCATAGTTGGGATGGAAGCATAGTTTGTTGCCCTCTACTTCTCATTTTCACACCTTCCTCTTAGAGCCTTAGCTCTTCTGCCACTGGGGAACACATTAGGATTTTTCACGTGTCCTGCTCAGCCCTTCACAGAGCCTAAGTGAATGCAAAGTTACTGCCTCAAAGCCAACCTGAACCTCGAAGGGAATGGGTACAGAATACAGGGTAGCATCATATTTGTGTAGTCAAATGTGAAAGGGAAACCTCTTCCCTCCTGAACACATTCAGAGCCCACATGTCATCAGTGGTGGCCCTCGTGGTACGAGGTGAAGTTAGCCTAAGGTACTCCCCTGTCCACATGTCCTCTCAGCCTGCTTCCACCTTGTTTACACTGATGTAACTGTCTGTGAAGATGCACTTTGACATTGTGGGTCACCAAGATGATAGTTAAAAATAGCCCTCCCAAAGAAAGACTCAAGAAGATGAACTTGTAGCAGGTGCATGCTCTGCTCTTCTCTTTCTCTTGTGGAGCATTGTCCCCTGGCAAAGGCACTGGCAAGTCTCTGCCACTACAGTGCTGCCAGCCTCAGGTACTAAAGCAGACCAAGAACTGACAGCATCTTAAATTAGTACTCAAGCTATAAACTCTAAATTAAACTTTGCCATCAGACTCAAGAAAGAGAGAGTGGCCATTTCTCCCAGTCATGTGCTCTTATCATGTGATGGCAGGGTGGGACATGCTACCTTGATGACCCGGTGAAAGAAAAAGACCTTTTTCTCCTTTGCCATCAGTACCCAGCTTCCACTCAGCATGCAGCTGCAGAGTCAGCAGCAGCAGTGGTGGCGCTGGGGACATGCAGCCTTGGGGCAGGAATGTGATCTTAGGCCCAATTATAGGGCTGTGTTCTAAGAAAACTGTGGAAATTACACCCATCCCAGTTTGGAGCACAAGCCCTATGAAGAGAGGCTGAGAGAGCTGGGGTTGTTTAGCCTGGAGAAGAGGAGGCTCAGGGGACACCTTATTACTCTCTACAGCTACCGGAAGGGAGGTTGTAGCCAGGTGGATGTTGGTCTCTTCTCCCAAGCAACCAGCACCAGAACAAGAGGACACAGTCTCAAGATGCACCAGAGGAGGTTTGAGCTGAATATTAGAAAGAAGTCCTTCACAGAAAGAGTGAGTGCCCATTGGAATGGGCTGCCCAGGGAGGTGGTGGATTCACTGTCACTGGAAGTGTTTAAAATAAGGCTGGTTTAATCTATTAGATGGTGTTGGGTGATAGGTTGGACTTGATGATCGCAAAAGTCTTTTCCAACCTGGGTAATTCTGTATTCCACATTCAGTGAGTTCCCCTGCGTGATGTGACTGCCAGCAGAAGGCCATGACCTGCAATAACTGCCTCAGTCCTGGCCACAGACCCCCAGGCACACATATAAGCACCCATAAGGCTGGGGTGAAGAAGTTTGCCTAACCAAAATATTTTTGCAGTGTGTTTTTGCAAGTACACTCCCTTCTGCCACTTTAGCTCATAAAGGCATTGTAGAAGCATTCAGCCTGACACAGTCATGACTTCTAGGAATGAAAAGCTTTTGGACCTGATGCCTGGATGAGCCCTGCTGAGCCAGGCTCCCTGCAGCCTGCTGAAGGCAGCGTGAAATTCTGCCCAGCACGAGTGACATCGCTTTCCACCTCATTAGCACAAGAGCAAATCACAGTAGAAGCTACAGTGTGGCAAAGCTTCAGGTCCTCAGCACTTGGGGAAAGCCTTGGCTGAAGAGGGATGTAATTCTGCCCCTGTACTGGGTACTGGTGAAGCCTCACTTCAAGCACTGTGTGCAGTTCTGGGTCCCTCACTTCAGGCAGGATACTGAGGTGCTGGAGCAGGTCCAGAGGAGAGTGACAAGACTGGTGAGGGGCTGGAGGGAAGGTCTTATGAGGAGAGGCTGAGGGAGCTGGGGGTGTTCAGCCTGGAGAAGAGGACACTTACAGGGGACCTTATCACTCTTTACAATTACCTAAAAAGAAATTGTAGTCAGGTGGGGCTCAGGCTCTTCTCCCCAGCAACTAGTGACAGGACAAGAGGGCATGGTATGAAGCTGCACCAGGGAAGGTTTAGGTTGGATATTAGGAAGCACTTCCTCACAGAAAGGCTGATTAGGCACTGGGATGGACTGCCCAGGGAGGTGGTGGAGTCACCATCACTGGAGGTCTTTAGGAAAAGATTGGATGTGCCACTTGGTGGCATGGTTTAGTGGTGAGGTGGTGTTAAGTCATAGGCTGGACTTGATGATCTCAGAGGTCTTTTCCAGCCTCAGTAATTCTGTGATTCTGTGAAAGTGACATGTCTACACCCACATACACAGAGAGAGAGAGTCCTGTTACAGACATTTCTGCGAAAGAGATGAACTGACTAAAGCAGAAGCCAGAACAAACTGTAGGACACGTTCTGTGAGCCAAAGTACACGGAACACCATGTGACATCCTTTTAAATCCTATTTGGAACTAAAATATCCTCTTCTGGGTTTTTGGTTTTTTTCACCTTCCCAATAAAAAATATATTCTATTGTTACTTAAATGGCATATATTTCTGTAATAGCCTTTTAATGTAGAGCTGTTTTTCTTTAGGGGCTGGAATACATGCAAATGAAAATGAGGAAAAGAACTGAAGTATAAAGGAGACACAGTAGTCTGGAAAAAAACAGAGGGGTGAGTGACTGTAAAGATCAATGGGCAAAGCAATCTTATTAGGCTTTTGGGGAAGGAAGCAAAGATTATTAAATGCCTAGTGTCTCATCCTATGTGAATATAACTCCCTTATTACAGCAGCTCCACAGAAGTCACAATATATGAAGGAAGCAACCTCCACTGAGATAAGTGATACAAATCAGAACATTTCCATTCCCTCAGCTGTGATGCCACCCGAGTCCAAAAGCCCTGTTTAAATATGAATGGCATCCTGTTTATGTGCGTATTAACAATATGTACACCAGTAAATGCTGGCAGAAATGCAAATATTGCTCTGCACACAAGTCTCTCCCACTGAGGGCTGCCTAGAGAAACAGCATCGAGACACAAATTGGTAACAATAAGTACAGCTGAAGCCCAGTAATGAGGTAAAATAGATATATGCATGTGTGAGGCGTGGAAAACCTTGGCTCTGAATCACATGCCTGGTGATAACAATTCCCCAGTGCCTCTCCCCTTCTGTCCTCAGTTGCACATGTGACAGGGGGATCCCTCCTTCTGCTTCCAACACCTCGGACGGATGGATGTCCATTTTGCATGACAGAGACTGCCAGAGCAGATGGGCTGGGAAGAGCTTTGTTGCACATGTGCAGGTTTAAGCAAATAGTGAATACACTGAAATTTGCTTAAAATGAAAATGCCACTGGAATGTAGAAAAGGGTACACAAATGGAATCACAGAATCACAGGAACATCCAAGCTGGAAAAGACCCTCAGGATCACCAAGTCCTACCATTAACCCTACTCTGCAAGGTTCTCTCCTAAACTATATCCCCAAGCACCACATCCAAACCACCTTTAAACACATCCGGGGTTGGTGACTCAACCACCTCTCTGGGCAGCACATTCCAATGCCTGACCACTCTGGAAAGCCAGCACTGCAGTATGAAGTGGATACATCCTGTCTGATCAATGAATGCATTAGTACTGCCCAGTTCACAGCAGCACCCTTTGCACATGCTTTTAAGGAAGAGCTCAAGGAAAGAGATTTCCCAGCGCCAAAGTTTACAGGTTTATGTGCTGAGTTATTTCTGCTACGTTATTATAGCAAGAGTTGTGGAAGATCATAGAATTGTCAGGGCTGGAAGGGACCACAAGGATCATCCAGTTCCAACTCCCCTGACGTGGGCAGGGACACCTCACACTACATCAGGTTGCCCAGAGCCACATCCAGTCTGGCCTTAAAAACCTCCAGGGATGAGGCTTCTACCACCTCCCTGGGCAACCTGTGCCAGTCTCTCACCACATTCACAGTGAAGAATTTCTTCCTTTCCAATCTAAATCTACCCTCCTCTGGTTTGGATCCATTTCCCCTTGTCCTATCATTACCTGACACCCTCAAAAAAGTCCCTCACTAGTTTTCTTGTAGGTCCCCTTCAGATACTAGAAGGACACAATAAGGTCTTCTCAGAGCCTTCTCTTCTCCAGACTGAACAGCCCCAGCTCTCTCAGTCTGTCCTCATAGGAGAGGAGCTCCAGCCCTCTGATCATCCTCGTGGCCCTTCTATGGACACATTCCATATCTTTACTGTAATAGGGGCTCCAGAACTGGATGCAGTACTCCAGGTGGGGTCTCACTAAATATGAGTAGAGGGGAACAATGACCTCCCTCGACCTGCTGGCTATGCTCCCCATGACATTTCTGTGTGTAGGATGTGTTTTTTTCCATTTCATCTACTGTTTTACTCTGGTGTCCCTAGCTGTGCTGGAAATTTTGACTAGATAGATTTTGTTCCAGCCAGGAGTTCTCTAAAGCATCATTTGTGAACATTCATTCAGAGAAAACCTTTAGACTGGCCTATAATTGTTTTTTACCAGCATTTGCACAAGAAGTATCACTGCATTTGCCATAGTGCTGGTGGAAAACCCAAGCCTGGCTCATGTGCAAACATTTGCATGCAAGTTCAATCACTTTTGCCGTAGAAAGGGATCCTCAGTGAGCACACTCAGCAGGGGATTTCTTCCTGCCATCTCTCTGAATTCTCACCACCTCCCAAACTGCAGCATATGACTGGTCCTACGCCTTCATGTCAAGTTTCTACTAAAGATCACTCAGCCTTCAGAAACTAGGTGGAAGCAGGTCATCAGATCACTCTCATAACAGCTAGGCAAGTGTCAGGCTTTTGTGGTTTAGCTGGGGAATAGTCAACCAGGAGATTCTTCTGAGTGTCATTTCTCTGGAGAGCTCCTTACAATCACCTCCTGAGCATGGGTAGCCTCAGCCATAAAGCTGAACCTTGGAAAAGCCAAGAGCTTTTTGTACAAAGAGAGAAATTAAGCTATTTGCCATTCAAACTTGTGGTGGGTTGAAATTACCCCCCAAAATAAAATTGCCTGACTAGCTCAGATGAAAGTAAATGAAGCTATGTTTACAAGCAAAACTACAATCTAAAATATGAAATGCAGTGAATATGTACAAAACATAAACAACACAAGGAACCCCCTGCACAAAACCAGGGGTTGCCAACATCCTCCCCCTCCCTGTTCCCTTCCCCCCTGTACAAAGTAGAAGAGAGAGGAGAGCAGAGAGTACCTGCTAGTACTTAACCACAACACAGAACACAGCCAAGGCCAGCAAGCCAGCAGAAGCACCAGGTCAGAGCAAAGAAACCAAAAAGAGAGGGAAAGTTGGCTTACAAACCTAGCTTTATGTTGGTTATCTGACCAATGGGATCATTTAGACCTTATCATTATTTTCCTTTTTACATTCAATGGTAATTCAGTTACATTCTACCACATTTTGCTGAAGATGTGTGGAAAATTTTCTAGGCACAGCCTAAAACTACCACAAAACTCTAACAATTACAAGCCAAACTTGTTACAGATAATTCAAACATAATTCAAACACTTTTTAATTAGACTTTGTCTGGGTCAGTTTGTATTTTGGCTCTGTACAACAGCCCATCAGCTGACTTTCAGTGAGGACTCTTCTGGTCTTTGCAGTGGTATAAATTTTATTGCTGTAACTTCTATCAGTGGGGACATTAATGTTGGGAACAGCCTTGGCAACAGCAGCCATGACATGGTAGAGTTTTGTATTATACAGGGTAGAAGCAGGGCAGTAAGTAGAATTAGAACCCTGGACTTGCCCAGGGCCAGCTTTGTACTCCTCAGAGATATACTTGCAGGCATCCCATGGGCTAAGACTCTGGAGGGTAAAGGAGCCCAAGAAAGTCAGACAATTTTTAAGTGCCACTTCCTCCAAGCCCAAGACAGGTGTGTTCCCTTTAGTAAAAAATCAGGTAGACATGCCAGGATGAGCAAGGAGCTTCTGAAGGAAATCTCACTGAAGAAAGGTACTTACATTTCATGGAAGAAGGGACTTGTCACATGGGAGAATTCCAGAGTAGCTACTAGGGCAGGTAGGAAGGCAAAGCCCTCTCTGAACTAAAACTGTGATTGTTTACCTCTGAAATTTCAGTGAACTGAGAATCTGGGGCATCTGTTGAGGGTTGGTTTGGTTTGGTTTTGGTTTTTTCCCTGAAGTGTAATCTTACTACCTTACATTAAGAACATTTCCAAATTGTCCTATCACCTGAGAACGGGATTGATAATTATATAATCTATCATGGGGATTTACCTGTCACTTGGACAAAGCAGATACTAAGCTCTGCCAGGCTGTAGAACTGAGAGAGTCTGGTGTGTTAAGCAGTCTCAGAGTGCTACCCTTGCTTTATTCCCCACTGTTTCTCAACCCAGCCTCTCAAAAGGACCAAGCAAAAGGGGTATGAATCAAGCAAAATGCCCATGCGGTTGAGTGGGAGTTTTGCTCAACAATAGCAGGATTGAATATCTGAAATGATGCAGGTCAGTGCTCCTAGGATTCAGAGCTATGTCCTGTAACAGGGGGCAGACATTGCAGTTAAGATTCCACTCTGTAAAGGGAGATAGGTAGGGATATCTTTACCCTGGAGGCCACACATGGTGCAGATATTTTCTTTATTCTCTTCTACTTTCATAACTCTGCCATATCCTCAGTATTATACATTAGCAGTAGCTTTGTCTATATGGTGTTTGTGTTGAAAGAGTCAACCCCTAACAATATGTAGTAAACTTGAATGCCCAGGCAGGAATTCCCCAAGGGGAGCTTTAAGGATGTGATACTGCATTTAGTGCCTCTGTTATTATCACAGATTATGTTTGAATGCATTTCTCCTTGCCTAAGCATATTGTTGGCTTTGTTGCAAGGCAGAAACAGAATGTGCAGGACTGGGTGGTACTGGACATCATGGATGTGCACAGGATAGAGTGGGAGAACAGGGTTCAAAATATATACCAAACACTGGTCAGCCTCAAGAAAGGCCAAATATGTCAGTATCCTGAGTAAGATCCTTCTCCAGCTAACTCTTCTCATCTTCCACTTGTCCTTGGCCCAAGGAGCCAGTTCCATTGCCACCCAAACTCCATATCCCTAAGGATGTTCCCCACTCTCTGAACATCCACATCACCTCCTCACTCTGTTCTTCCATGTGCTGAGGCACCATGTTTGGTACTTTTATTGGGACAGTGGCAACAACAACAACATATTCTGCTCCCAGGCCTTGAACTCCCACCAAGGACCAGAGCTGCAGCACCCTGCCACTGTCTGAGGCTGGGAAGCTGGGAGTGTCCAAGGTACACAGGCTGGGAAAGAATCTGTGCTTACACCCATAGCTGAGCCCATCTACTGGGGCAGGATGTGGACTACTGGTTCATTGTAGTGGGGCCAGGACCCTGCACTCACCTGTTCTGACATCCTATCTGGGGTAGGTCACCACTCTTTGGGATGCTGGCTAGACTAGGTGCTGCTGATTCAGGAGACAACCTCTCATACTGCTGCTAGAGTTCCCATCCTGCCCAGAACCTCACCCAGTTCCTCAGCAGTCTAGCTGCATTTTTGACCAGGAGCAGAGCAGGTAAAAGCTGCAATGAATCTGTCTCTGAACACATACAGGACATGATCAATGCATCCATTTATAGCCAAGCCCTGCTCTGAGGTTTAGCTTCACTTTTGTTTTGTTTTGTTTTAATTTCCATAACTAATTTGCTGATTTCATGCCATCGTGGGGTGTATTTTTCAATTAAAATGAGCTTATGTTCTTTGGGCCACTCAGCAAGAAAGAGTTCTAGATTCCTTGGGAAAATGGAGCTTTTCCAAAGTCTTACCTTGAGTTTTGGTCACAGATGGGATTTGGCATCTGTTTTGGTCAGAGATGGGATTTGGCATCTGTTTTATTAACCAGCAGATGTAGCTGGTGAGACATATCCATAGCACCATGATCCTCTAGATAGCATTGCCGTGGGCGGTTTTAAGGTGCAGCTAGTAGTTGTGTCCTGCTTTGTCTCTTGAAGAAAGTAAACTCTCTTCCCACTACATTATAACATCAGTTATTTGTATTATTTGCTGTCATCTGTGTGGTGTTATCTCATCTGCTTCACTGCAAATTTTTATCCCAGCTTGGGGTATGGGTAAGATTCTGAAAGCTGGAGTGATTCATTTACAGCTGTATATAGAGCAAACGAGCTCATGCTCTTGGTCACAATCACTGCAGTTGGGATGACAGAAGAATTTCCATTGCCCTCTTCTTTTCCATCTCAGGAAAGCCTGAATAAAATCTTCCACTCATTTTGAATAGTTGTAATTACATCACAGCAGCTTTCAGGATTTCAGCTGTTCTCAAGCTGGGGGGCAGGGTGGGGGTAAGTCTCTGCAGGTAGCATTCTTATCTCTCTGCAAGCTACTGTCATCAAACTAAGAAATAGCTTCTGAAACCCCAAATGATCAATAGACACTGGCATAATTTCCCTCTTCATGGAACAGCGACATGAAACACTGAATATAATTGGCCCCTTGAAAAACAGTGTTACACATTCATGTCTGGGCTGTAATCAAGCCACATCTTCAGGTAACATGTTATGACTTTAAAGGCTCAATTCACTTGTCAGATACCTGGCAAACATGCTATGATTAAGAAGTAAAAAGTATTTGTTTACTTTCATCTGAACATCTCTTAGTTTTCTCTGCTGCCTGTGTTATGTGCTGAAGAAATTCCAAGCTGGGTATCAGTTTAACCCCTCAAATGTCAGGGTTAAAAGCTGTTAGCCAGTGGCTGCAAGCTTTATAGAGCAGTTTTTTATTCAGACTTTGGCTTTCCAGTGT
This sequence comes from Dryobates pubescens, assembly GCF_014839835.1. Lineage (NCBI taxonomy): Eukaryota > Metazoa > Chordata > Aves > Piciformes > Picidae > Dryobates > Dryobates pubescens. Next base: position 14,471,294 of record NC_071623.1, on the reverse strand, counting down.
GGCAAGAGTAAAGGATGTGAGAACAGCAGCCTGCAGGTGTGCTGGACTGAAGGTGCCATCCTGCATACCTAGGGAGATTGTGGTGGGTTGAAACTACCCTCCAACATGAAATTGCCAGACCAGCTCAGTTGAAAGCAAATGAAGCTTTCTTTACAAGCACAATCTACAATCTAGAAATATGAAGTGCAATGAACATGTACAAAATATGCAGTATCTACAGGTATTTATAAACAACACATGAAACCTCCCTGGAAAAACCAGGGGGTTACCTACAGCTCCCTCCTCTCCCCCCCTCTTCCCCCCTGTACATGGGACAAGAGAAAAAAGGAGAAAAACAGAGAGTTGCTTGTTAGTACTTAGCCACAACAAAGAAATGCATCCAAGGTCAGCAAGCCAGCAGAAGCACTGGTCAGTATCTGCCAGGGCAAAGGAAGTGAAAAAGAGAGTTAGTTTACAAAACTGACTTTATGTTAGTTACCAGACCAAAGGGATTCCTTAGACCGTATCATTATTTTCCCTTTTACATCCAATGGTAATTTTCTTTTACATTCTAGCACTTTCTGTTCAAGATCTGTGGAAAATTTTCCTAGGCACAGCCTAAAACTACCACAGAGATCCTCAGAACCCAGCTCTGCCTTGTTTGCATGTCTGTTTTATCCTAAATGTGGAGAAGCTGGGAAGAGTTGCGTGTTGCTGAGGGCTGTTGAGCAGCTGCTGGTTCTGCCCTGCCATGGAATCAGTCTGCCTGCCTCTGCCATGATTAGTTTATTATCCCAACACAGGATATTGTTGCTAGGACTGGAATATGGCCATGCTAACTTCTTCTTTTATTTTTTTTCCCATTAAACTGAACAAATGAGACTGAAAAGATACATTAGAATCCAAAAGGGGCATTACTGATTTTTAGCCAATTTTCTTATCACTGCCGTAAAAGTATGAGGAGATGCATTGCAGGATTGTAGTTTAAAACTGTGCCAGCAGAAGAATTTAGATGTTGTCCAAAATTAGCAAATCCAAGCTGTTATTTCTCCCGGAGGTTTGATGGTATCATTTTATTTCATTTCTCCAGCATGCCTGGGTAGCACCTTCCATAAACTCTGCTGCCAAGGAAACTCTTGAAACATTTTATTTGTTATTAAGCTTCATATTAGAGACAGTTATCAAAGTATGCTTAACACAGATAGCAGAATGAGGGTATAGTGCGTTTTTATTGGACACCTAGGAACCAGTGCTTGTTTTGCCCAGATTGCAAGGAGCCTGGGTCTCAGTCATGCAGATGTGTCCATGAACACCTTCGTTCCCAGGAATCTGCTGGCTTTCCTCTGTGCGATCTCTTGTGTGTGCCCAAGCGTCTGCAGAATTTGGCCTGCGGTACATAATAGTCTGACAGAGGAAAGCATCACTTGCCTCAGGTGCACCAGCAGGTGAGGACAACAGGCAGAAGAGGAACGAACCTCTCCACGGGGTTGTGTGTGCCAAGGCAGATGTCACCTTAGCTCAGCAGTAGCAGAGCTGGAGTGGTAAAAGCTGTGCTTATTTCCTAAGCCAGCACAGCAGGCAGTTGGCTGCTTTATCTCATTAGCAACACATGTACTAATGCTCCTTTGAACTAAGGCAACATGGAAAATACAAAATGCATGTGGGCAGCAGACTGCCAAAAGCACAGATGAAAGATCTGCTCCTGCCCTCTCTGCCTGCACCCAGCCTATGGCAGACATGAACCCCTGGGAGTTTCAGAAATGCCCGGTTACCTCCTGGTATTTGCTGCCTGTGTCATCTGCAAAGGATGTTCACTGTGTGCTCTTCAAGCATCTGGGACCATTTTACCCTGCCAGCTGTGCACCAGGGAGGCCTCTGCGAATATTTGTGGTTGTAGTGTGCACAGAGGCTGCCGCAGCCTGCCTGGGAAGGCACTTGTAGCTCCATCAAGAGTAGGGACCAATCAATGTGTCACCAACGTTAGCTGCAGAAAGGAGCAAAGGGAAAGGGGAATTAAGCAACTCTGAGAAGCTGTTCTTGTATGTGGGGGAAAAGATGATGACATATCTGATGTTCATAGCCCTGTTTTCATTTAAGTTTTTTCAGTCAGGTAGCTTGAGCAGTTTCTCCAGTCCTGAAAACAAATAATGATAGCCTCAAACCTCATTTCAGCTCCAGCCTCAAAAGGTTATCTTGTGTCAGCATTGTGAATGATCCAAGCATTATTTCTTGTCACCGTATCAGAAGGACAGGAGGATGGTGAATTGAAATTCAGTTTCTAATTGCCAAAATGTGTTCCACTCTGCTTACCCTGTTATGACAATGGGTGGTTTATGTCAGCTGAAAGGAGTCTAAAGATACACCAGCGTCTTTCTTTCTTTCCATCCAACCAACTGTGCTGGCAAGTGAATTTGTGGAGGCTAAATTACAAGCAGTAGACCAGAGATGGAAAAGTCTTTATTAGATAAAATAGGCAATGCAGGGTACAGCTCTCTGCCTGAGAACTTATCTGATGCCAGGCTGACAGCATTCTTGCCCAGCGGAAATTATTAGTCCTTTGAAAGGGGTACGGAGTGAAACACATCAAAAATGGCAGCACAGATGTCGTCTGTCTGCTCATCAGCTATCACAGGTAGCTACACTGGGTGATGACTGTGGAGGAAACCCACCCGGAGCTGGAGACGTGCCAGCCTTTAGGACAGATCACAGAGCATATCTGATGATGGTGGCACGTTTCGTACAGGTGGATGTGACTAATCATACAAATAGGTACGCATGCAGGGTGACACCAGCATAATTAGTTTTCAGACCTCTCAGAGGTCACTGAGTGTATTTATACATATTTTTTCCAATTAACTAAAATTAGGTTTTGTACATTTCATGCCAGGGGTGTTTGTAAGGCTCCAGGGGTAAAGGCTGGAATGATCACTCTGGTTCAGCAGGCTATTAGGGTCTGAAGCCCTGATTCAGCAAGGTACTGCCACACATGCATAAATTTAAGCATTTGAGAAGTCCTGTTGTTGACAGTGGGACTACTTAGGTGCTTCAAGGTGAATAATTGCTTAAATGTTTTGCTGAATCTGACAGCTTTGAATAAATGTGGTACACGTCTAGAGCTTTTAAATGTTGTGTCAGGCAGAGCAAACACCGTTAACAAACACCAAGTTCCTGTCAAAAGGGTACCCTGCTTCTTCTCCAGGGCGAGGGAAATTTTGAAGTGGGGCCACTGTGTGGGAGCAAAGTCAGATCTGACTGTACTTCACTGCACACTCACTTTTCCTCACTGCAGAGACTGCCTCTCATCTCTTCTTTGGTAGCAGCTTTGTATTACTTCTCCTTACTCAAAACAGCACCCCAAAAAGAAGCTCACAATCTAAGCTCAAATACTTGCGATTCTTGTGCAGCTCCATTGAAGTTAGGGGGCCATCAACATGTCCACGATGCATTGATGTACTGAGGAACCTCAAAGGATGCAAAATCCAAATGACAATTCATTTTTTGTTTCAGCAGATTGAGTTAGAAGCCAGGGAGGGGCAGGGGTGGAACATATCCATGACTGATATTGCATTCATGAATCCAGCCCTTTGTTCAGCTAGGGGCTGCACGCTGACAAATGTGCTGTTTCCTGAAGGCTGTAACATCTTTGTCCGGTGTCCAGGTGCAGGAAGCAGGGTACAGACTGGGGCAGCCTGTTTCTGAAGAGGATTTTTTTTTTTTTTTAAATCATTTTGAGATTAAGAAAGGAACCCAAAATCTCAAGACATGCTTCAGATCAAAAGGGCTCCAGCTCAAGAAAATGTCAGAGGCTCTTTTCATCCCAGGGCTAGTCATCTTTCTCCACTAATAAAGCCTGGTTCAACCAGCTATTATCTATCCTTCTTCATAGATGCTGCCTTGTTTTGGTTTGGTTTATTTTTTTTCTTCCTGAAGTCTTCTTTATGACCATAAAGTCTACTGCAAGTTACAGATTAGGTATTTGTGTGTGTATTGAGATATGGAGTCAGGGTACTGAGATACGGCGTCAGCCCTCTCCTTGCCTGTGATCAACAGAAGGCCAGTGTCACAGCACTGGCAATTAGTCAGGCGTGGTAATACCCTGAATGCTGAGTTCTCATATATTGTTGCATTAGATCATTTTACCCTTGAAGTGCCTGAAGACCCAAGCTAACACCCAGTCAGCCTATCAGTTTCATACAGCAGTTTCCAGATTCAAAATCAATAGGAGGCAAGCAAAGGGTGGTAGGGTCCCATGGAAGTTGAGCACACACCTCTTAGCAGGAAAACATCAGAGCTGGCTTGCAAGAAAAATCACTTTTTGAAGTGCTGTCTTAGAGGTCAAAAATTGCAGGGAATATACTTGAGATTGACCTAGTCGGGGTTTTTTAAGAGAACAAAAGATTTTGGGGGGTGTTTTGAATAAGATGGAGGACATTAGAAGCAAAAGACTGGATCACAAGGCTTAGACATTAGCTTAGACACTGCTCACAAAACTACAGAGGAAAAACTGTGCTTCTCTCTTCACCTTAGTCTGAACGTCCACACTGCAGAAAGCCTTTTGTCTCACTGTCTCCTGAATCAAACCCCATGAGCACTATCCTTGGTAGCCTACAGAGTACTGAGTCAGTGTTTGAGCTCTCCAGCAGTTGAACCAACAAATGAGTGTCTTAATTACTGACTTACAAAGTCCTTTTCTTTCTCCAGTTAAAATGGATGTCCAAGGGTCTCTACCTGCTGAGTGCAGTAGCTCTACCTGGACATGGAGAGAGCATCTCTCCGGACTGCTGGTGGCCAGGAGCTGCATCTGGCAGGGAGATGAGCCTGATTATAATTTTCATTCCAAAACAAGCAGAAAATACTTGTCCACCTACGTGTCTCCCACTCTGCCATTGGCTTTATCCCTTAAGCCACCATGGACCAAAATCCACACCTCCAAAAAAATAACAGGATGGCTCTGATATACCAAAATTTTGACATTCTCTCTTCTTTCTCTTTTTAATTAGGTCATAACTATTCTTTTCATTCGACTTAAAATAGAAAATGGCTTCCTTTGATCTGAAACTCCATTATTCTGCAAATATGCTCTTTTTTAACAGGAAAAAGGAAAAAAAAGGGGGGGAAAAGCAGACCTACAGAGAAGCACTTAATATGTTTTTACAGCAGTACCCATTAAAGGACCCATTCATAGCCCAGGTAGAGAACCAGCACTCAACAATGTGGATACAAAGCCACTGAATTAAATGGGCCTTAGGGAAGCCATGGAAGTCCCTGCAGACAGCATATAACTGGGTATCAGAAGTGAAATGCAGCCAATGGCAAGTCATTGCAACTGATAAAATCAAACCCAAATATGTTCCTGGGTTTTGTCACACTACTGGTTTGCAGCTTAGTTTCTGACCAGCCTTAGAGGAACAGACTCTGTGTTAGGTGTCAGGAAGAGCTGGGCTGTAACTCCACTGTTAATCCAGATGTGCTGGGCAGTAGTTCTTTAACTGCCATGGCTAGCTGTACAGTTAAAACTTGCTTAAATGCTCTCTCTGGAGGAAACCATGCATGCAGTCCTTGTGTTCCCAGCAAGAAAGGATACCAGCACTAGACACATAGGGAGAGAAAGGACAGTGTCTCAGAGCAGTCAGAGGAGAACAGCTGGTGATGAAGAGCTGAGACTAAACTTCCTGCTAAGCAGAAAGGCTTTCATCCCACTCTGCTCTCCGGGACTCCCTTAGTCACCCTCATTGGAAGGAATGGATGCTTCTGTTAGGCTGGGACTATGGTGGCCCGAGTTGTAGTTTTAAAAGTTATGGGGTTATGGTAGTTTGGGGCTTGCCTTTTCTCTTTTTTAACTGTAGTGTACTAGACAGCTGCTGCTGGACTTTGCTCCTCTGCCTTTCAGCTGCATATCATATAGTGCCCTAGGACACTAATTACTTGGTTGGCTGATGGGCAATCCTCCCTGACTCCTCCCGCAGTAGTTTACAAAGAAACTGCCTGCAGCTTTCCACTGTGGCAGTCAGTTTGTCTTTGGCTCTTTCTTGGAAGGACATGAGTTGTCTCTGCCCATACTGAAGTCTCTGAATGAGAGCAACCCTGGGAGGGGAAGGGACAGGTAGGCATAATTTTCAGTGTTGAGCAAGGCTTGTCTCTCAATGGCAGTGGCAGTTTCCCAGCACCCTTGGGGATTACACAGGGTATTGCTGCTCTGGTCTTATGAATAGGGATGTTGCAGTGAAACGGATCAGGACCACACTCTGAAGTGCCCCATTCCAGATCCCATTCCACCTCTACTGTGAGAGAACATCTTCAGAGAAGAGCTGAGCACTTGCAGCATGCCTGGCAATCTGCAGGCATTTCACACGCTCAACACACATCAGGTCTTAGATCTATACAAATAAGGGGCTTTATTTGTAAAGCATAGGGGACTTCAGTACTTCAGAATCATGTCCCTGTTTGATCTCTGCATATTTATCTAGCCCATTTTTGAAGCTGCTTGGGGGTTTTGGGTTTGTTTTTATTTTCACTGAAGTCAGGCTCCTGGACACATACACTGTGCTAGTACATAAATCACAAGCTTTGCTAAGCAAAGGCTCTTCTCCAAATCCCATGATGAACCTCTCAGGCTGCCTGAGTCATCAGCTGTGTCATTCCTGAGGGATCCTCCCAGGCAGGGCAGTAAACCACCCAGCTGCTGAGCATCTCCTTGAAGGCACACTTGTTGTTGTGCCTGTCACCAATACTGTGCAGCAGCAGCACCTAGCTCTCTCTGCTCAGCAGAGACATGGGCTCAGGAATTCAAAGCTTTCATGCTGTGTGGCCACTTCACTCAGGGCATGGGGCAGCCTGAAGGCAGAACAAAGGGCATTTGTCTGTTTAACCTAGTCTATTTTCCCTTCCTTAATCTCCAGGGGTTCTGTGGTGGGTTGAAAATTCCCCCCAACACAAAATTGCCAGACTAGCTCAGTTGAAAGCACATGAAGCTGCATATACAAGCAAAACTACAATCTAAAATGCAAAATGCAATGAATATGTACAAAATATACAATATTTACATATATTTACAATTTATAAGCTACAGAAGACCCCCCCCTGGACAAAACCAGGGGGTTACCAACAGTTTCCCCCTCCCTGCTCTCTTCCCTCCCCCCCGTACATGAGACAAGAGAAAGAAGAGCAGAGAGTTGCTGTTGGTACTTAACCACAACACAGAACACAGCCAAGGTCAGCAAAGCCAGCAGAAGCCAGAGTTAGTATCTCCTAGAGTGAAGAAGCTGAAAAAAGAAAGAGTTAATGTACATAACTAGCTCTATGTTGGTAATCAGACCAATGGGATTATTTAGACCTTATCATTATTTTCCTTTTCACATCCAGTGGTGATTTATTTACATTTTATCACTTTCTGTTCAAGATCTGTGGAAAAATTTCCTAGGCGCAACCTCAAATTTTCACAGGCTGTTCTTTATTCCCCTTCCCTTCCTTGGAAGACTATATGGTTGGGTTTTTTCCCATGTGGTGAGGGTACTCCCAAGAATACTATAAGAACTCATTGATGTAGCTTTCCTAACTTAAATCATTCTTCATGGAAGAAAAGAACAGAGCCAAGATGGCCCAACAACCTGCAGGGCACCTGAACCTCATCTGTGAAGACAGACTGAGAGAGTTGGGGCTATTCAGTCAGCAGAAGAGAAGCCTCCAAGGAGACCTAATTGTGGCCTTTCAGTATCTGAAGGGGACCTACAAGAAATCTGGCGAGAGACTTTTTATGGTGTCAGGTAATGATAGGACTAAGAGGAATGGAACAAAAATAGAAATTAGTAGATTCAGATTGGATGTTAGGAAGAAATTCTTCACCGTGAGGGTGCCCAGGGAGGTGGTAGAAACCTCCTCCCTGGAGGTTTTTAAGACCAGGCTGGATGTGGTTCTGAGCAACCTGATCTAGTGTGAGGTGTCCCTGCCCATGTCAGTGGGCTTGGAACTCGATGATCCTTGAGGCCCCTTCCAACCCTAACAATTCCATGAATGAATTTGAATGCATTCACTGACTACTGTCCATTTTCTGCTCTGGAGTAAGCTACATCACTCATTTTCCTTCTAGTAGAATGCCCTGGTGTTATAGCCTACAGAGCTGCTGTCATTTCACTGGTCTCGCACACATACGTTTGTGAGGTACTGAAGGAGTTAAATGCTGGCAGCCGTACCGCGCCGGACAGCCTGCTGCGGTGGGCGAAGATGCTTTGCTATGCGTGCAGCTGCCATTAGATGTCTCTAGACCCTTGGTCTTGGAAACGGAGGCAGCCGAGCGTGACCGCCAGCGGTTGTTAGCAGAAGATGGACTCGGTCATTAATCCTCCTAGTTAGCAAGCAAGGGCTGATATAAAAGTACCCAACTGCTTAGGAAGGAGCTCTTGGACGGCAGACTATACTTCTTATAAATCAAAGTCCTCCCTGACCTCTGGTGGGTCTGAGCTTTCTGGAGGGAATGTTCTAGTGCTCTGATGGAAAACGTGCTGAGATCAGGATGTTCCACATGTTACAAACACGGGCCTATAGAATTTGCCTCTCAATTGTTAATGAGGCCCTAGTTATTTCCCTTAGTTTAGTTTGCTTATTTAAACAATGCAATAGATTTTTTTTCCCCCTGTGCAGTTAACAGGGATCTTTCAAAACAATAAGGGCTTACATTTCCAAAATTATTTACCAAGCCAAGCAAAGTTAAGCAAAGCCAAGTTTCTATTATCTCAGTTGGGGCCATAGTAAACCTTTAATATGGATCAGTTTGCTATTTCCATTTTCTCCATGGATAAAACAGCCCAGAGCAAAGTGAAATGACTCGCTGTGGCCACCATGCAAGTTAATGGCAGAGCTGAAACTTGACTAAATGCTGAGTCTGGTTAGTTTGTCTGTATGTAATATTTTCATGCAGGCAGTCACAGAAGAGAATGATTTATCTGTTCTTTGCTGTGGGCTCACTGAAAGTAATTAAGGATGGCAATAGATGTGAAAACAAATGAAGGTCTTGAAGGTAAAGAGACATAGATAGGAAAAAATGAAAAGTACTAATTATACTAATTGTCATCAATTAGAGAAAACTCTCCCCACCTCTTCTTTAAGAAAAAATAGTTTTGGAGAACTTGACTCATGAACCATGTCTGGGGTTCAGCAAAACCTTGTAAGACCAAAACTAAATGGAAGAGTCAAAGCAGCAAAACTGGACCAGCAGCAGATTTAAGAGTGGCTCCATTACCTCAAAGCAGATCCATTTCCCCTAAAGCACCCAAAAGCCGAGGCTTGAGAGTGGATGTAAGAACATGACAGAGGTCTGTTCCCTTCCAGAAGGCTCCCCTTCTTCTCTGCCTGCTTCTGGTGCCCGACTGTGCCCAGGCTAAGGGAACACTCACGTCGTTGCTGCCCCTAGACATTCATATTGTGCATGCCCATACTGTTCACCTGGGCATCCCAGCCCTTACTCACACAACCAATGCAGGCACTGGCAAAGCTGCTAAGGACAGGTCCCTCACGGGCAGGCCCAGGCCAGTCATGCTGAGTTTGGCCACATCAAGCTTTAAATCATTAGCCATGGACAACTGCAGGGCCACATAAATAAATAATCATTTCAAATTTTTCCAGTAGTTGCTGAACTTCCTGTAAAAAGAGTTAACAAAGATGAATGAAGCAAATTCTAAGTGTTTGAGATTTATGATCTATGCAATGACCTTCCTCTGAGCAGCATCGGTGTCATTCACCTTGCTGGCTGAGCACACACACACATCTCTGCAGCTCCCCCTGCCTATTTTGTTCTCCACCCTGATTTATAAGGATGTGCCCTATCTTCATGTCTCAGGGAACACTTCCAGTAAACATACACAATGAGTTCCTTTCTACCCAAGGGCCAAAAGGAAAAGGCTCCTCCCCACAACATAAACACCCCACCCACCCATTCCCTCAAGCAAACACATAGGGGAAGAGATGACTGGCTCTGCATTGTGCCCCGTAGGTCGTTAGACAACTCCCTTCTGCAGGAGAAGGGACTTGTACTCAGCTCTGCTGAGGCCACACCTTGAGTATTGTGTCCAGTTTTGGGCACCTCAACACAAGAGAGGTAGTTGCTCTCTACAACTACCTGAAAGGACATAGTGGAGAGGCTAGTGCTAGTCTCTTCTCACAGGTAATTAGTGATAGAACAAGAGGGAATGGCCTCAAGATATGACTGGGTAAGTTTAGACTCAACATTAAGAAAAAAATTATCACAGCAAGAGAGGTCAGGCATTGAAATGTGCTGCTCAGGGAGGTGGTTGAGTCACCAACCCTGGATGTGTTTAAAGGAGGTTTGGATGTGGTGCTTGGGGATATGGTTTAGGGGTGAACCTTGTAGAGTAGGGTTAATGGTTGTACTTGGTGATCCTGAGGGTCTTTTCCAACCTGAATGTTTCTGTGATTTCATTGGTGAGGGCCATCTCTTGAGAGTATCCTGTCATGGGTCACCCCAGGTGAGGTCTGGGACTCTCAGACCCAGCAGTACCTGATGCCTGGCTTCTTCCTCAGCCTCTTGCCAGAAAGAGAGGAATTTTCCACCTGGGCAATATAATGCCTAAGGAGCTGGGCATTAGAGACTGCATTCTGTGGTACCCAGTGGCTTCTATGGGTGATGGCTGAAATGTCTTTTAAACTAACAGCATGGTGAGGTTCTGATTAAAAAAAAAAAACAATAATAATAACAAAAAAATCCATTGACCTGGGGACCTTGAAACTTGTATAATTTGCCTTACAACCTGACTCTGGGATCATTAAAGTTGGTCTCAGCTTGAGAGGCTGCTGGGCCCTCTCGTTTAAACTACACTGTCACCCAGAAAGGCTGGACAAAATGATCCTCGGGGTCCCTCAGTACCAAACTCAAAACACAGAGATGATTCTGCTGCTTTGCTCTGGTAAGACGCACCTGCAGTGCTGTGTCCCACTATGGAGCCCTCATGTCCTTTCTGTGTGAAAGGAAATGGACCTGATGGAGTGGGTCCAGAGGGCCACAAAAATGACTGGGGGGCCAGAGCAGTTCTGCTGTTGGGAAAGGTTAAGGGAGCTGGGGTTGTTCAGCCTGGAGCAGCGAAGGCTCCAGGGAGACCTAATTACCAACCTTCCAGTACCTGAAGGGTGCCTACATCATGAGGTTCAAAAAGACCAAATGTTAGGTCCTGCATCTAGGTCAGGGCAATCCCAAGCATTGATATAAGCTAGGCAGTGACTGGCTTGAGAGCAGCCCTGAAGAAAAGGACTTGCAGGTATTGGTGGATGAGAAACTCAACATGAGCCAGCAGTGTGCACTTGCAGCCCAGAAAGTCAGTTGTATCCTGGGCTGCATCAAGAGAAGCATAGCCAGCAGGTCAAGGGAGATGATTCTCCTCCTCTACTCCACTCTGCTGAGACCCCACCTGGAGTACTGCGTCCAGTTGTGGAGCCCTTATTACAGGAAGGATCTGGATGTGCTGGAATGTGCCCACAGAAGGGCATGAGGATGATCAGGAGGCTGGAGGGCAACTTGGGATGCATTGAGAAGAACATGAGCAGCAGGTTGAGGGAAGTTCTCTCTCCCTACTCTGCCCCAGTGAGGCCACACCTGAAGCATTGTGTCCAGTTCTGAACTCAACAGCTTCAGAGAGACAGGGAACTACTGAAGAGAGTCCTATGGTGTTTCACAAAGGTGATTAGGGGACTTGACCATCTCTTACAAGGCACGGCTGAGAGACATGGGTCTTTTTAGCCTGGAGAAGACTGAGAGGAGTTCTTATCAATGCTTATAAATAAGGATGGGGCCAGACTCTTTCCAGTAGTTCCCAGTGATAGGACAAGAGGCAATGGGTACAAACTAAAATACAGGAGGTTTCACTTGAACTTAAGGAAAATCTACTTTTCTTGGGGGATAAGGAAGCACTGCACAGTCCGTGCAGAGAGGCTGTGGAGTCTCCTTCTCTGGCAACATCCAAACCCACCTGGACACGTTCCTGTGCAACCGGATCTAGGTGAACCTGCAGTAGCAGGGAGGTTTGACTAGGTGATCCCCAGAGGTCCTTTCCAACCCCTCCTATTCTGTGATTATGTGATCCTGTAATGTCAAAGCCATGGTGCTTCTTTATCAGAAGGTCTCATAATCACTTTTCACCACAGGATGGTCTGCTCATCCCTTCACTGTACAGGAACAGTCCCATTATTGGGGAGCAATACTGGGCTCACTGTCTTGGATACCTGGGGAAAAAGAAAGAATACAACTTGGTAAGAAAAGCCAGTATGGCCAAAATGCAGGCAGTGATGCAGTCACCCAGGCTCAGCCACAGAAACAAGAAACCACGGGAGAACCGGTTGCCACCAATCGACTGGTGGATGATAAATGTCTACATGCCTGCCCATAGGCTGCAGCAAATGTGAGGTGGTTCATACTAGCACAGACCTTTCTCATCTTCCACAAAGGATGCAGAGATCTCAGATTATCCTACATGCCACCATGGGAATCAGCAGGGACAGTTGCCATGGATCAGCAGACATCTGAGAATTCGTTACCCAGCAGTAGGTCCTTCGTGATCTCCTTTGGGACTGAAAGGTGCTCTGCAATGTTTTAGTGTACCAGGCTTTCTGCCTCGCACTCAGGTGCTGTTTGCTTCTTTCTAATGCCCTTTTATTGCTATTTTATTTTAAGAATACAGTCAGAATTGCAGTTCCTGCTACTTTTTATTAACTGGTATTTCTTGTTATTCACCTGCTGACTGAAGTGATTATTTCAGAATATCCTTAGCACTTGCCCCTCTCTTCACTCCAGTTTGAGGACTATCCTTTTGGGGCTGCTCATTTCTGGAATGGTTCTGTGATTTGTGGTGTCTCTGAGTAGGGATAAATCACTTCTTGATGGGCTGTGAAAACTCTTCCTTCAAAACACTAATATTAATCAGCCTTCAGCCCTTATATTTTATATTGTGGCCACTTGACTCCCCCATCCTACCAGAAATATTTAAACTTAACCAGAGCCGAGAGAGCTTAAATTACCTTTCAAGGACACAAGCTCTAGATCATATTAATTTCCATTCAATTTTGTTTACATTCTCAACAGTGTTGGCTCAAGGATGTCTCAGTAGTCCCATCCAGTCCTTACTGAAGATGTCTGCACATCTTCTGATGACGGCTTGGGGTTTTCATTTGTAGTGCACACAGGGCCATGTTGTGAAGGCAGTAACTGGCTTTGATGCCGTCTAGAATAAAACTTCACCCAGGCAGAAGCCCCAGGACAGCTCAGAGTATCTGAAGAGAAAAGCAGGCTGGGTAACACATAGCATGTGGGAGACCTGGCGAAGCTGATTCATTGGAAGTCTAGCTTCCACAGCAACCAGTAGCGGTGCTACATCTTTGGGATATGTTCTGCCAAGGAATATTCTTCTGGTGTTGTGATGCTCAGAACTAATTACCGAGTCTTCTGAGGTGTAAAGCAGTGTGGCACTTCAGATGACATCATCATCCTTCTGCTTTTGTGTGCCATTTTGGTCCTGTGTCCAGTCTGAGTTTGCACAAAACTTATAGCGCTCAATAATAATTAAACAATGATGGTCCGCATGTTCTGCAGAAGGATGATTGAATACATTGGAGTCCCTTGCTGAGCTGCTGTTTGGGTGGCTTTCTTTTTCTGGTGGTCAGCTGCATATCCTGAATTAACACAGGTAAGCCCAGGCGAATAAAAATTCCTTTCAGTTAAGGTTTAAGGCCCCATTTCTTGAGGAGATAGACAAATGTGTACTAAAAAAGCCATAGTTATCCCAAAGAAAGCTTATCCTGAAGTGTAAGTTATCTTGGCTGATACCATACTGGGAAAGTTTGATTCAAGAAATGTATGGTATTCCTCCAGAATGTTGTGGTGTGGTGTGATGTGGTGTTATGAGAAATTCTTTTGATAAAAGAATGGTTTTGATATAAGGCAGATCCTTGTGTCTGACTCAGGGTGGTTAAAACAATAGCAAAACAAAACAAAATAAAACAATATAAAGCAATAATTAGAAGGACAAGGGGGAGCAGAGAGCAAAAGCAACTGCAAACCATACAGAGCCTCAGAAAATACAAGAAAGCAGGAAAAGCCTATAAATACTTATGTCAATAAAGCAAGCCACTGGCCTTCACTTAATTAGCAATTTTTATGAACAGTGGTTTGTTGACAAGTGTGGTGTTTACCTAGGGTCTGCATAAAAACCATTACAATCAGGAGACAGTGGCATTTTAATCCCCCTATTCCCAGTGTGGAAATGAAAGTGCTAAACTGGTCATTTGTGTCCATCAATAGCCCAGGGGCAGAGAGATCACCAGTCTTTGTATTTTCTTTGTGGGGGTGGGATGCAGGAGGGTATACCCACAGGCCCAGCTAAGCTGCAGCGTGCAGTGAGGCAGAAAGTACAACTCCTTTGGCAAATGCTGTTTCGTCTGTTGCACATGGATTCGCAAGACTGTGGCCAGCAAAGCAACTGCTCGTTCCCAAATCCATCCCTTCCTACTGGTGCTGTAGCAAGATATGAGCCCAAGGTCACATATTTTGAGCTCAGACCTGGACATGCTGGAACATGCCCAGAGAAGAGCCACAAGGATGATCAGAGGGCTGGAGCTCCTCTCCTATGAGGACAGACTGAGTTGGAGCTATTCAATCTGGAGAAGAGAAGGCTCCCAGGAGACCTTATCATGGTGTTCCGCTATCTGAAGAGGGCTACAAGAAAGCTGGTGAGGGACTTTTTAGGATGTTGAGTAGTGATAGGACTAGGGAAAGTGGATTCAAGCTAGAGGAGGGTAGATTTAGATTGGATGTTAGGAAGAAATTCTTCCCCATGAGGGTGGTGAGACACTGGAACAGGTTGGCCAGGGAGGTGCTGGAAGCCTCATCCCTGAAGGTTTTTAAGGCCAAGCTGGATGTGTCTCTGAGTAACCTGATGTAGTGTGAGGTGTCCCTGCCCATGACAGGGCGGTTGGAACTAGATGATCCCTGAGATCCCTTCCAGCCCTGACAATTCTATGATTCTATAACTGTGTAGAGGAAGCCAGCTGTAGCGCTGTGTCCGGCTGGTGTAGGGAAGGGCCAGGATATGGTCTGCAGTCTTGGCTTAGACTCAGCAGTGTTTTGTCCCCATCACTGCAGGACCCTCTGCTGGCTGTGTGGACTTGAGGTATTTGTGTGGGGAAGGCTTGGGGGTGGCAGGAATGCAACATATCTGGGTTACATTACCTCCAACCCCTAATTACAGTCAGAGACTTCCAAGTCAGACGCCCATGACTAAATGGGTGTGGACCAAAATCCTCTTCCCAGTGAGCCGGCCGGGCTCTGAGGAGGCTGGCATGGGGCCGGGACAGCCTACGTGGTAACTGCCAAGTGGTGGGCGGCTGACTGACACATCTTGGGCAGTTTGTGCCTACTCCATCCCAGGCCTTCTCTTGTCACCCCACAGCATGCAGAGGCTGCACCTTTCAGCCAAGTCCTGTGAGGACCTGCCAACATTTGCTGGGCTGAGGCCACCAGCAGAGGCAGAAGGGCTCCTGGCTTGGCCCCAGGCTATGAGCTGGCAGGTGGTGCAGTCCTGTTTGCTGTGGCTCTGTACCCATGGGCACAGCCCAGCTGTGTCTTTAACCTACCCAGAGTGGGAGTGTATCCTGCCCCTCCACACAAGGTCCCTCTCTGGTTGATGAAGATACCTTTCCACTTCCTCAAATAGGACAACTAACAACTATCCCATCTCAGCCTGCTGCAGCGGGCAGTGGGGAAAAAAAAGAGGGTTGGTGTTTTTTTTCTGGCTTACATTACCCTCCAAAGTTAAGGACACCGAGCCAGGCTGTGCTGCTGAAGCAGGTGCATCAACCTCCAGCTTGCTGCTTGTGTGGCTGTGCTGGGTGTGAAGCATACCTGATGGCTGATGGCATTAACAATCCTTATCTCCAGGAGGGGGGAGAGGAAGGATAACTCACAAGTGGCTTTAATGGGTGGACATAAATATAACGGGAGAGCCACAATCATATAATTATCTATCTAATCCCTCCATCTGTCGTACACACACTTTATTGATTATACACTCACCCATAACATATATCTGCAATATGTATATATATTTGCAAAACACTTAACAAATCATCCACGGACTTGAAGATTTATCCTAGTTGTCATGACTGCTCAGGCTGCCACTTCCATTATAGCTATTCTTTCCCACGATGCCTAACTTTCCTCCATGTGGCACTTTTATGCTGGTGTTTAAACATTGTGCTGCAGCAAAGTCTGAAAGGAAAAATACAGAGGGATCTTGTTCGACCACTTCTAGGTTGAGTAAAAATGAATAATTACTTTCTCCACATTTTTATGTGTGTTAATAGCAAACTCCCCTGCCTACCCTGACTGATGATGGGACAGTTTACTTGGGAAGCATTGCAAGTCTCTCAGCAAAACAGAATCACAGAATCACCAAGCTTGGAAGAGACCTCAAAGATCATCAAGTCCAACCTGCACCACAGACCTCATGACTAAACCATGGCACCAAGTGCCACATCCAATCCCCTCTTGAACACCTCCAGGGACAGTGACTCCACCACTTCCCTGGGCAGCACATTCCAATGGCTAACGACTCTCTCAGTGAAGAACTTTCTCCTCACCTCAAGCCTAAACTTCCCCTGGCACAGCTTGAGACTGTGTCCTCTTGTTCTGGTGCTGCTTGCTTGAGAGAAGAGACCAACTCCCTCCTGACTACAACCACCCTTCAGGTAGTTGTAGAGAGCAATAAGGTCTCCCCTGAGCCTCCTCTTCTCCAGGCTAAACAATCCCAGCTCCCTCAGCCTCTCCTTGTAGGGCTTGTGCTCGAGGCCTCTCCCCAGCCTTGTTGCCCTTCTCTGGACACTTTCAAGTGTCTCAATGTCCTTCCTAAACTGAGGGACCCAGAACACTGAACACAGTACTCAAGGTGTGACCTAACCAATGCAGAGTACAGGGGCACAATGAACCTCCCTGCTCCTGCTGGCCACACTATTCTTGATGCAGGCCAGGACAAATCAAGAAACCTCTGTAACTCTCACTGTTTCTCATTGTCTCAGGGAAAGGGGGGGGGGAGCAAATAAGACTATTTCCTTTCCAAGGAAGGAAAAAGAAAAAAGAAAAAAAAGTATGCAGAAGGCGGGGTGGGGAAAGAAACAAGAAACAAAACATTGTGTTAGAGCCTGTCAACACTATTTGTAAACATTCTCTAAGCTTGAAACTTTTTCCTTCCTTCTTTTTATAAACAAAAACTGTGGGGAGGGGTTTTGCCTTGTTTGTTGAGAAGAACTTAGCTGCTTCACTGCACTTGGAGGTGCCATTGCCCTGCTGCCCCAGTGCTGCTGAGAGGTGCTGCCAGGCAAGCAGGAGAGCTGTGAGGGGACAGCGACACTTCCCCAGGCCACTCCCGACCGAGTAGGACCTTATGGCAGGGTTCAGCTGCTCCCCTTGTTACATTCCTCCAGAAACAAAGGGGGTTTTCCCTCTTTCTCTCTTCTCTAGCACAAATAAACAAACAAGCAACAAAATAAAGGCCCTAAACTGAAATTTGGAAGTGGCATAGCTTTAAAAGGTTAGACTGTATGTAAAATGAAAGCAACATTGATTTGGATGTTGTATTTCTTTTCTGTTATTTGCATCCTCAGACATGTGTGGAAGTAAGGGTGCTCTTGAAGGCAAACAACATGGTGTTGCTCTCTTCCCTGCCTTGTCCTGGAGCTCAGAGGCTGGATCAGACAGTTTCTGTTCCAAAAGGTGTAAATAGGAAAGCACTATAGCTGTGCTTCTGGCCAAGATAACATTGTGCTAGAGCTTTAATTCTTGCATTTCCTGGCTTAAAGTTTGCAAGTTAATTGTGTAGGTCTAATGACTCTATTGACATAGCATTTGGCAGGACAGGGTAAAGCAGAGCAGGGAAGGGAAGGGAAGAAGAGTGGAAAATGAAGAAGAAGAAAGGAAGTAGGAAAGTAGGAAAGAGGGATTTACAGTTGTAAGAGTAACCAGGCTTTATTACAAAATCATACAAAATCCACCTTCTGCACGTGGAGCCAAGGTTTGGAATGCATCTGAAATTGATCTTGGCCTAAATGCCCCAAAACCCTGGGTGTAGCAGCACACTCAGAAAAATAGGACTCCTCTGATGTGTAACCATGACACACTGTGTGTGCTCTGGCAGCACTGCAGTGTTGGCATCCTTAGTAGTGGCTACTGCAGTGGAGGTGAAGTTGGCTATTGTTGGGAGGCTTCTTTGTCTAAGACATATCTTACCCTTTCCATAATAGTCCCTTTACTCCCATCCTCTATTTGCCACAACGGTCGTCTCTTCTGGAGCCAAAAAGTCAAGTATATCGAGACAACACCTGTAGGGCAAGAGCAGTTGAGCCAAAGAGGATATTTCTGAGCGGGATCACTGTGAGACTGGGTCCTGTGCTTGTACTCCTCCCAGTACAGCTGTGGCCAGCTGCTGTTGGACTCAAGATGATGAGTTAGATGGATCTTTGAGCTGACATGACACAGTGGCTTCTTGTTTCTGCTATGTCATCAGTAAAACCTAGTCCTGTCTGTTGAGGCATGTTAAAACACAAAAGGTGCCTGACCAGTGCTTTTTAATTGCATTGGAAAGGTGTGAAATTTCCTAAGCTCCTGCCTGGGAAAAACACAGGGATGGTACCAAAATGCATCCTTGAGTACCAGGAGGCTGCCTGTGTGGCTGTGCTGGTGGAGACACGAGTGCCTGGAAGGTTGGACTTCATGTTCAGGTTGCAGATCCTGGAAGCAAGGCTGGGGAATAGGAGGTCTGGGGGCGTTGAAGGCAGAGCAATATTGGTGTAAAAGGCATGTAAGAGCTTAAGGTGGATCAATAGTGAATTTGGGCTTTTCTGGAGACTGCTAGATTTGGAAGGGCTGCCCTGATAAGAAAGTTGTTTCCGTAAGAAGAAACAGATTGGATTTTTTTTTTCTTTCAAATAATTGGACTTTTCTGGCAAGCTTTCTGTGGTGTAAATAAGTCTCAGTTGATATAGACAGTGGGATTAAATGCACCCTCATCAAGCTTCCAGATAACACCAAGCTGAAAGATACTGTCAATAGGCCAGAGGGACAAGATGTCATCCAGATGGATCTGGCCAAGCTGGAGAACTGGGCCCAGGTGAACCTCACAAAGTTCAACAAAGCCAAATGCAAAGTCCTGTGCCTGGATCAACACAATCCCCATTATCAATACAGGTTGGAGGAGGATGTGATAGAGAAAAACCCTCCAGGAAAAGACCTTGGGGTACTGGTGGATAAAAAGCTGGACAGGAGCTGCAGGGGGGCTGGAGTAGATGACCTTTAAAGGTCCCTTTCAACTCAGTGCATTCTATGATTCTATGATTTAGACCTACTGATCATCCATTCACCTATCCTTTTGCTCATTCATGGCTCAGGTTATGCTTCCCCCAGGGCTGTGTAAGCTTATGGTGAGGTCCCATCAGGCTGTGGGATTTGCTGGAATACAGCCATTTGTCACACATGAAGCCAGAGGTCAAAGGCCCTGTGCCCAAACACCACAGATGGGGTGTAGTGATCGTGCAGTTTGGCATGGGTGGATGTGATGGAGTGGCTGCCTGGTCTTGGGGCTGGGTCAGACTGAGATAGCAAGAAGGAGAGCCATAACTGGTCTCACTGGGGCTTTTGCCCTACTTGTGATGTTGTATGCAGCAGCAATATAGCAATCACGTTCCAATGCCTGACCACTCTTGCTGTGAAAAAAATTTTCCTAATGTCCAGCATTAAACCTACCCAGTCATATCTTGAGGCCATTCCCTCTTGTTCTATCACTGATTACCTGTGAGAAGAGACCAGCACCAGCCTCTCCACAACATCCTTTCAGGTAGTTGTAGAGAGGAATAAGGTCTCCCCTCAGCCTCCTCTTTTCCAAACTAAACAGCCTCAGCTCCTTCAGTCACTCTTCATAAGGTTTATTCTCCATGAGAGCAGCCAAGGGCCGGGGAGGCAAAGCATTGTCTCCCCAATGGTACCTCCTGGGTCTGAGGGCTCCCTGCTGCATGAGTGCAAGGTCCATGGGCACACACAGGAGCCTGGTGCAAACATCTCCCCTCCCTGGCTGTGGGATTCAGGACTGCCCAGCAGCCTGACTTGTCTGTCCCAACACTGGCCACGTACATAATCCCGGGGAGGGAGCTGTGCTTGAACTGCACATGAACCGTAAATCCCCACTCCTAAGGCTGAGGGCAGCTCCCGCTGGCATGCCTGCTGTGACAGCTCAGCCTGGTCCTGAGCACTGCTGCCCAGAGCAGCCGTCTCATTTAAATTGCTTTATGAAATGGGCCAGGGAATTCTGGCTCCA
Source organism: Dryobates pubescens (assembly GCF_014839835.1). NCBI lineage: Eukaryota > Metazoa > Chordata > Aves > Piciformes > Picidae > Dryobates > Dryobates pubescens. The sequence continues at coordinate 14,450,961 of NC_071623.1, read as the reverse complement.
GCCTTCATCTGAGTAGTAAATACACAATAAAGCAGCCTCAGTGGCCTGGGGAGGCCAAACGATCAACCTTTCCAAACCAGGGAGGATGGCTCTTACTGACAAGAGGTCAGCTCTGGTAATGTTTTAGCCCTTTTCTGCTCCTTCTAAGGATCCCTCCTGGAGGAGGTGGCAGTAGAGGCTACAGCTGTATGCCCAGATGGCCACAACACTTATGAACATCATCCCTTAGGAATAATTGTATTAAGTCTTCTTTTGATTTTATACTCTTGGGGTTTAAAAAAAGAAAAAACACCACCAATTCTCTCCAGAATTAATGGTTTAGCACTTCCACGTTTGATTGCTATATTAGGATTACAGCCAACACCCAACAGGTTTTTGTAGCCACCCCCTAAACCCAAGACATCACACAGAACTGTGACTTCTTAAGGAAAAGCTGGAGAAACCATTATTGAGGCTGAGATGCTGACATGCCAGAAAGGGCATTTGCACCCTGTTATACCAATATGCCCACATGGGTTAAACTCTACTCCCAGCCAACTGAGGAACTCTCCTTACATGGACAAGAGTCAGCCTCGTGGGCACGGGAATTAATGTTTACTCTCTTTGGCTTGCAAATTTTTACATCACCTATTGCATTTCCACTCACTTCTTTCTTTGGGGAGAATGAAAAGAAAGCAACCAAAGAAAAGAAAGCAACCAACAAGAGAAACCAATGAACCATGGCAGAGCACTCTGCTGCACACACACTTCACACCCGCCTTGAGAGAAGGCGGGGAAGGGCCTGGGGGGGTAAGAGGATGAATGAAGGCAACACCACACAGCTCAGTTAAGAACGTGCTGAGAGACCAGAGTGATGATAATGTAAAAACTTTTCAAGGAGGCCATTTAGAAAGGTATGTAAGTTTTTAAAGTTAACAGGCATTTCTCTGCAACATCCCTGTGGAAGATCATGAATCCTTTGTTCGGAGAAGGGCAACAAAGCCGGTGGGAGGTACACAAGCCCTATGAGGAAAGGCTGAGGGAGCTGGGGTTGCTTAGCCTGGAGAGGAGGAGGCTCAGGGGAGACCTTACTGCTCTCTACAAATACCGGAAGGGAGGCTGTAGCCAGGTGGATGTTGGTCTCCTCTCCCAGGCAACCTGTGACAGAACGAGAGGACACAGTCTCAAGCTGTGCCAAGGGATGTTTAGGCTGGATGTTAGGAAGAAATTCTTCACAGAAAGAGAGACTGGCCAATGGAATGGGCTGCCCATGGAGGTGATGGAGTCACTGTCCCTGGAGGTGTTTTAAATAAGACTGCATGAGGCACTTACTGCCATGGTTTAGTCGATTAGATGGTGTTGGGTAATAGGTTGGACTTGATGATCTCAAAGGTCTTTTCCAACCTGGTGGATTCTGGTGTTCTGTGATTCTATAATTTGTCAGCACAGCCCTTCTGCTACCAGAGGCACAGAGAGGTTATCCAGTTTGTGCAAGGAGAAATCAACTTACATTAGGGAAAAACAGATGCCACCTGTGATTGAAGAGATCCAGGCTTGATGGTCAGGAGGTTCTTGCCCAGTGACTTACATTTTCACTCATTTGCAGTATTGGGAAAGCCAAGAACTTAGAGTTATACAAAAGATCTGCAAAACATCCATTCCATGCATCAAGATCACCAACATTTCCTTGCAACCCTTCACAATCTGTAGTCAATAACCAACAGCCACAGCAGTTATATTTCATAAAAATGAGGTGGAAAGAACGTGAGTGGTAGTGTGGGTCCTTGTGATGGCAAAGAATGTACAAAATGGCTGAAAGAGAAATTAAGGCTGCTCCTACCCTATTACCCCTGGTCCAGCAAGGGCTGAGCACCACAAGTAAAGCTTTCCAGAGGTGACCTTCATGAAGAGCACATGAAATCAAATTCATGCTTCTCTTAAGCCATAGCAGCCTACACAACAGCACAACAAATACAAAACCAGCATTTGCTGACCCAGGAGACCCCAGCAGAAACCAGCTGTCTGGTGTCAGGGGGAAAGGAGCATTGCTCTCCATATTGTATTTGGCAGTTGATTTCTGAAGTGTAGCTGCCACAGAACCTATCAGGCTTTGGTGCAAGCATCCCTCAACCCCAAAAGGCTGCTCTGGTGTCTGGGAACAACTAGACTACAGAAATGTCCTGATCATGGCCCTTGTTCAGACACTGCAGGGGGACTTGGCAGAGTATGAGCATGTGATTCCTGCTCAGCCACTCCATTCCCTAGAGAAATGGCTTCACTGCCCCTCTCTGCTCCTGCAGCACTGCAGGGAGCCACAGCAAACCCAATAATTGAAGCCTCTGGCATTATCCTCCTACTACACACAGAATTCCTGTTTCTAAAACAGAGCAGGGATGAGATTAGCATCCTCTCCCTCTCTTGCTATGCCAGCTTTTGACAGACAAGGAGATGGGGGAGTAAAAAATGATGTACAGATAGAGCTGTGAGTTTTGATAGAAATTGTCATCAGCTTGATAGCAGAAGAGTCAGATGGGGACAAGCTGGCTTTGATCTGCTGTGAGCCACTGGGTGGAGGAGAGGATGGCAGAGGAGCACAGCATGGTGTGAAGGGGCTTTACCTTGTGAAAGGGGATAACATGCCTCTGCCTCTGCCAGCAGCCTAGCCTTGTAATGCAGAAAACCCTAAAAAATTGAATCAAACAATTCATCCTACTGAAATCACTGCTACAGCCTGCAGGATCAGGCATGTCCTTTATGACCATTTAATGCATCAGTCAGTAATAAACCAGGTCTCCTCCTCCTCCTCATTTTTGTCTTTTGGAAGACAGGCTTTTTCATCTCTCAGCAGAGGTTAAAGATCCAGAAACTATGGCTATGGAGTTTTGCTCTTCCCTCTCATCACTTTGGTTAATTGATCGGTCCATTTACTAGCTGGGTCTTAACTTTCCTACGGATCACTTGGCTCTTGAAATTCTGTAAGTCCTGAAAGTCAGCAAATTTTGAAAAGTGTTCTCTGGAGGGAAGTCCTGGAACTCTTACAACAGGCATAATTTTGATTTGTGCAAGTTTAGTGCTCTCACTGAATAAATAAGCATTAACTATCCCACAACTGCACCAGAATGCAGTGGGCTTGTAGCTTGCTGTGTGCTCTCCTGGAAGCCTAAGCATTTTACCTTGCAGGCTGATTGTCTCCCTGAACAAAACTTGCAACCATTACTCAACAGATACCTTCTAGCTGAAACCTCACTCAGGAATAGCTATGTCTTGTTTTAATGTGTAATGCTTTTAGGGGTGTTGGGAAGTGATAGGACTAGGGGGAAGAGATCCAAGCTAGAGGAGGGGAGATTTAGATTAGATGGTAGGGAAAAGTTCTTCACCACGAGGGTGGTGAGACACTGGAACAGGCTGCCCAGGGATGTGGTGGAATCCCCATGCTTGGTGCCATGGTTTAGTTATTTAGGTGGAGTTGGATTGGTTGATGGGTTGGACGCAATGATCTTGAAGGTCTCTTCCAACCTGGTTTATTCTATGTATTCTATAATGTTTTTAAAGCCAGGCTGGATGTGGCTCTGGGTGCCTGCTCTAGTGGAGGGCATCCCTGCCCATGGCACAGAGGTTGGAACTAGATGATCCTCGGGGTCCCTTCCAACCCTGACAATTCTGTGATACCAAGACGATGGTGTTCGTATTTAAATGCTAACTTTTGTGCAAGAAGGCTCTTGAGGGGACAAAGGTAAAATTTTTATTAACCCTTCTAGCCACTGGGTGCCACTGGTGATTTGTTACCTGAACAGAACAGCAGCAATTTTACAACTTTACAGGAGCAATCCACACATAAACCGTTGCAATAAACTGTTAATACATGGGGAGTTCACCTTCAACCTATTCAATTGATTTAAAAAGCTTCCATCCTGCATGTCTCTGATTTCCCTCTATTCTAATTCTCAGCGACTGTATTTTTTCAGTGTCGGGGTATTATTTAAGGTGTTGATTTAGAGGCTGTGTACCCAGTTCTTAGGAAGCCTGATGAAGCAAGCAAAGCACTCAAGCTGAAGTTTATCTTTAAAACAACTGAGTAGTGCCTTTGTAATCAGTGAAACTGCTCACGTGCTTGCAGCTAAGCATTTATTTGGCTGGATTAGTGCATAAAGTGAGTGGAACTGAAAACATGGTCAGCAAAGAAGCTCTCTGAGCTATTGCCTTTCCTGCTTGTTGTCTTCCTTTCCTGCTTGTTGTCTTCCTTAAATTCATCTTTTGCAAGGCACACACAATTCCACACCTTCTCACATACATACAACGACCACTATTAAATCCTAGAAGGGGACAGGGTCAGACCCCTGGTTTTAATGGTCTGCTTCTATCTCTGTAATTCCCATCCCATCTCCCATTCTGTTTTTCACTTCAAAATATCCTTGCCTGCCTTCCCCTCCTCCATCCTTATTGTTCTGATGTTCCCTGCCATGATTTCTCCAAAGGCGTGGTGCTGAGGTGGTTCAGTAAGGACAGTCTGTTCTTACACACAGGCACGAGCAGGTTGAAGTGTGAGTTTATGCTACATGTGAAAACATACAGGGAAAAATAAACCCTTGGGATCTACTTGAATGCTGTATCTGCAAGAGAGGTTTCCACTTTTGTGTGTGTGTGTGTGTGTCTGATTTAAATTGAAGTGACACAAATTCCGTGTACAGACAAGTCTTAAATAGGCGGCAATTTGCAAGTGCACATTAAACCCCTACAAGCCAGGTTTAAATTGAAGCTGGGCCCTCAAATAATAACTCCAACAGAGGAACAGGTTGCTGGGGAGCAAGGAGCTACTAAGCATCAGTTACATCAGGGTAATCTGCCTGTAGCTGGTGGTGCACCTGGTGTCTCTGCCAGCCCTACTTCACACATCTCCAAAGCAGGCAAACAGGCATTGTATTAGCCTGGTTAATGTGCTGTAGATCCACACACTGGTACATCTTGCAATAAAAGTGCCCACAAACCCCAGTTCACCTTTTTTTCCTTCCTTCCTTCCTTCCTTCCTTCCTTCCTTCCTTCCTTCCTTCCTTCCTTCCTTCCTTCCTTCCTTCCTTCCTTCCTTCCTTCCTTCCTTCCTTCCTTCCTTCCTTCCTTCCTTCCTTCCTTCCTTCCTTCCTTCCTTCCTTCCTTTCCTTCCTTTCCTTCCTTTCCTTCCTTCCTTTCCGTCAGGTATATCTGAAGTCCACCAGCGTCTCCTCTCGCTCTTCCTGCAGCTCCCCCTCCCCGTTCTGCTGCTGCTCCAGCCGCGGGGGCTGGCTGCTCCCACACTCCCATTTGTATGTCACTCACGTGGCTCTCCCCACTTAGAGCTGTCTTCTGTTTCCTGCTGCCAAGAACTGTCTCTATTTGAGACTTCCTTTCAAACCCATGATTACCAGAACCCTTCCTCTCATCTCACCTCTCTTCATCTCTTTCTTACTATTCACTTCGTGGTCCACGTTTTATTTTCCTCTTCAAGTGAGCGCTATGGGGCAGGGAAGCCCCACATGGACTCACTGCACTGCAGAAATTATGTGATGGCATGCAGAAGTGGACTGGAGAAAAAGGCAACTCATCATCTGAAGGCGGGCAGGACAGTGCCGTGCTGAATTTTTAACTATTATCCCTGATTCTAGGGTCAGGAATACTCCCATCTCTTCTTCCAATCAGTGAGGCAGCCTCATGAGTTGAGAGTAAGGGAGAGCAGAAGCAGAGGTGCCACATAGCTGCCTGCAAGTCTCAGCTGATCTGCTCTCTCTGGGCCATCTTCTTGCGCGGGTTAGAGCGCAGGCTCAGAGCAGTTTGGTGTGGCAGGAGGAGCATAGTGACAGGAAGCTGTGGGTGTAGAGAGATTGTTCAACTGAGACAAAAAGTTCAAACCAGAGTTTCGTTTTCACATAGCTGTGCTGGGTAAGTGGGGCAAGGACACAGAAGGGTAGCATGCATTGCTAAGGCCAAATTACAGAATCATAGAATTGTTAGGTTTGGAAGGGACATCAAGGATCATCTAATTCCACCCCCCCTGCCTTGGGCTGGGACACCTTACACTAGATCAGGTTGCTCAGAGCCACATCCAGCCTGGCCACATCCAGCCAGCCAGCCTCAACCTCCAGGGATGAGGCTTCTACCACCTCCCTGGGCAACCTGTTCCAGTGTCCATGGACCATGTCACCTGCTCAAACTCAACAGGACTCCCTTTTTAATTAATTAAAGGATTGGGTTTTTTCTCCTTTAGACATTTTAAAAATGGCCCAAACACTTCCTCTGAGCTACAGGTCTCTGAAACCTTCTAGAGAAGGGTTGCAAGAAATCAACATTTAAGTAAAAAAAAAGCCACAAACATCCCTTTGGTCAATGACCCTTCTCCAAACTTGGAACCTCCTTGCCATCATCACAGCCCCACATAAACCGTAAGCAGTTAGCAGTCTGCTTTGGGATTACAGTGTTCCTAGCAAAAGAAATTGCTCCTGAGATCATTTAACCTCCCCGGGGAGATGACAGGAAGGAATTAATCTTCCGCTGCTAATCCACCCCGTGCTGCTGGATCAAAAATTGGCATCGATGGGGGTGCCTGCGTAGGGGAGCCTGCGGTGGCATTTACCATCCGTGTACGCTCCCTCCCACCTCCTCCCCAGCCTGGTGAAGGAATCAGGGGGCAGCTATTTCAGGAAGCCTACGTAACATACTATTACATGGTTTGTGCTGGCTGGGAAGGAGGTTTAGTTTCCAGCACTACTCTCCAGTCCTGCCTCTGTCAGCAAGGTGAATGCTACAGAAGAGCTTTCCTTTCAGCCCAAAGCATCAGCCTCCTCCTTAGTTTTGCTGCTCTTTGCAGTGTCTTCCATTTTATATTTATTTGGGGGTGTTTGTTGTTATCATTATTAATAATAATGATTGTAATATATTATTCACGGGGGCCCAGGTGGATCAGGTTTTCTTATTCCCCAGAGTGCTTGTAGGAAATAAAATGCACTAGCATGACCCCATGCCCATGGGAGCCTTTGTGCTGGAAGCAGCTCTGCAGCCATTTTGGAAATCACCTCTTTTTTTATTTTTTTTTTTTCCTTTTTTTCCCTTTATTTCTTTCCTTTTTTGTTTTGTTTTGTTCTGGTGAGCACAATGGATCCAAGAAACAATTTGTGATGTTTGTGGACAATATGTGAGTGGAGGGGGGGGGTTACAGTTTAGAGAGCTAAGGTGGGGCCTGTCCTGGAACAGGGACAATACCTCAGGATACAGTGATCAACCGTGCAGCATGAATAGCAAGTAGTGAATGCCCTTAGTGACTAGCTTGTGGGGAAAAAAAATTAATTTGCTAAAGAGCATTGGTACTAAGTCTCCTTGAAGAGCTGTAAATCACAAGCCTGTACAAAAGAAAACCTGCTCCTGTGTAGTCTGTGAGCAGGGACGGATTATTATGATGGATCAGACTATTCCTAACTAGCCTGAACTTAACAAAAGAAGCTCAGAAATTTGTAGGCTCATCCAAATCAAAGGTCTGATGCTGGCAGAGGCAAGATGGGACACAACAGGTAAATTTTTCCCAGCAGAGGATCGATGCCTGTTTCCTTCTTTGCAGCATTCAGGTTTTCAGCCCAGGTCCAGCTGCCGCTGCTAAGACATCGCTTTTGCTTGCAACTCCCACATCACCAAGAAGCAAGACCAAGGGGCGGTAGCAGAGTGCCCACCCCAGGCCCTTTCCCTGACACAGGAGATACTGTGGATGAGAAAGTCAAGGCAGGACAAAGCACCAGTGAGGGCTCCCAGGAAGGCTCTCACCAGATGGAGGAGGGAACTGACCGCTGTGGAAGCAAAGCCAGTCCTTTCTGTTCCTAAAACCAACTCTGCCAGAAGCTCTTTTCTCCCTTGACTGATCCAAACACTTGCAAAGGGCACATTTTCTTTTCACTAGCACACCACCAAATGGGATTTGCAGCAAGGAGTTGTGAGGGATAACAGCCCATTCCTCACACCCAACAGAGCCTGCAGGCTTCTCTTCCTGCTTTCAAGTTTCCCCTGCATTAATCCCTACAATAACACACAATCACCAGGAAAACCTTGGGAAACAGGGGGCAGGGGTATATGGATGCTTTTCAGAGGAAAGGGTATAAAAGGAAGCAAAGAATATAACAATGGGAAAACATAGGTTGTTTCCTCTTCCATTTTTTCACCAAATGGTGATTAGAAGAGAAAACAATCTTTCTGTAGCAGCCAGGAAAGGAAGAATATGTTTCACATCTCAAAAAACCAAAACCAAAACAAGCAAACAAAAAATCCCCAAAACAACAACAACAACAAAAGTGAAATTGAGGTATTAAAATTATATTTCTCTAACCCAGAGCACAAAGCAGTCTTTGCAGGCCTTTGAAAGTTTATGAAGGTTGTCTTACAATTTTTGTCCTAAACACTGAAGACAGCTTGTTTTCCAAATGTGCAGGGTGGCATAGATGACTCCTTGAAGATGCTTGTCAGTGCCTAAACCTGCCTCCACAATCTCACACCTGCAGCGCTGGAAAGTTTTTTGCAGTTGCCTTGCTGATGGTGCACCAATCTGAAGCTGTTCCACATCTCTCTAAAGATGTCACTGAGCCTCACCAAAGCTTGTTCTGACGTGGCTTACTCTCACCGTGATCTCCAAACACTGACAGTCCCCAAAGAACAGGACTTGCGTTTTCTCTGCTCCACAATAGGAAGCTGCAGGTAGTAGCCAGGATGTATATAAATATACCCGTGGAAAGCACAAACTTTGATGTTGCTTATTTCTGGGCTGGGATGATGGTTTATTGTATTCTAAAGCAAACAATAGCTCAGATGACACAACCAGGAGTTTCAGATCACCTAACAAGTCTATTTCCAGGTTATCTCTTCTCCTGAGCCTTTCTGCATTGTGTTGCTTCTTTTGTGTATGCTGAGAATTTTCACTTCAGCCAAAAAAAAGAAGGTTTGGATGTGTTTATGCTGACCCTATTCTGCATTTTGCTTCAAGAACAGCACATCTAGATAAACCAAAGAGCCAGCTAATGCTGGGTAATGAATGTAATGAAACTTGAGTGCATCACTGGATTCATGTGCAGACAAGCACCAGACTGGATCTGCCTGGTCAATGTGCAGCAAGGAAAGTGTCAGGACTCCTGAGTGGCCATGTAACTCCTGAAGACTCTAGCACCACTTTGCAGCACATCCCAGAGTCTGCCCATGGCCTGCCTTAGTTTTGTAGGCACTGATGACATGCAGCAAGCACAACAGAGTCTGATCTAATGCAATTTCACACGGGGAGCCGAGCAGTTGTAAAAGACATATATTCAGCGTTGCCTTTTGACAGTCAATTCATGTTCCTGGTCTAACACAATATGGTTAAAAACAAACACACACAGCCCAGTACAAAACATAAGTAGCTGCAGCACAAGGTATATTTCATTTTTACATTAAAAACTGCTGAGGGTGATAGATGATAACACCGCACAAGCCAGAAACCAGCTGCCTATATTAGGCATGATATCAATATTTATTTTCACTCCAAAGAACTGTAGTTTGGGGACTTTTACTAAAATAGGCGCTGTAAGTGATATTCTGATGTATTACGTTTTGCTCAAAAGTAACTTCCCTTGGACACCTCTGAATTCTCTCTATCACTGGTTCCTCTCTGAATTTTTGGTGTGCTGAAAAAGAAAAAAAAGAAAAAAGGATAGGCTAAAAATAGAGCTAGCTGTGTATCTGTGGTGAGAATTATCTTCCTTGGCAATAGAGCGAAACTGGTCGGCAATCGTAATTACTGCCTTTATGCTGTCTAACAATAGATCTGAAATTGTGTTTCAGGGGTATGGGGCCTGCCTTTATGGAGCCTTTGCTGTGTGAGTCTCTGCATTAAAGGGCTGTGCTTTTCCCTCCCCCAGCTTAAACCTTTCCCAATACTAGTAAGGTACCAACTAAGCAAATACCATACGCACACAGCATATTGCTATATGCAGAGCATATCACCTAAGCACATAACCCAAGCTGAGGCTCTGCCAACGCTGCTGACGGTGCTAACTCTGCTGGGAGCAAGGGGAGCCAAGGCAGAGCTGAGCACAGCTAGCAGCAGCCAGAGCCCTGCATGCATGGCAGCTTATGTTGGCTCAGAGTGACCTGGCAGCAGCAGTACTCTGAGGCTACCTCTCTAGAACAGAGAGGGGCTCAGCATTCACAAGCCCATAAATAAGAGCTTTTTGTTACATTGCTAACCTGCAAGGCTTTTCTACTCCTCTTTCCTCACAGAACCAAAAGCAGTATATCATAGAAAACACAGCTCAGGAGTTATCAGAAAGGAAGATGGAATGTGTCCAGAGAAGGGCCACGAGGATGATCAGAGGGCTGGAGCACCTCTGCTATGGAAACAGACTGAGAGAGTTGGGGCTGTTCAGTCTGGAAAAGAGAAGGCTCCAAGGAGACCTTATTGTGGCTTTCCAGTATCTGAAGGGGGCCTACAAGAAAGCTGGGGAGGGACTTTTCAGGGGGTCAGGTAGTGATAGGACTAGGGGCAATGGAGCAAAACTAGAAGAAGGTGGATTCAGATTGGATGTTAGGAAGAAGGTTTTCACCATGAGGGTAGTGAGTCACTGGAACAGGTTGCCCAGGGAGGTGGTAGAAGCCTCATCGCTGGAGGTTTTTAAGGCCAGGCTGGATGTGGCTGTGAGCAACCTGATGTAGTGTGAGGTGTCCCTGCCCATGTCAGGGGGGTTGGAAATAGATGACCCTTGAGGTCCCATCCAACCTTAATGATTCTACAGTTCTATGGACAATTCTGGTTCCTTGAAACTGTGTTCATGTTTCTGCATCTTTTTCAATGCATAGTTGCCCATTTTGATGGGCAGCATTACTACAATGTAGCATTCATTTCTATTAGAAATTGGAAACAGTGGGTTATTTCTTTGGTGCAGCCCTGCTTATTTGCAAACATTTGATTCCTAGAATGCAGGAACAATCAAGCAAGAGGAGACAATTTCCTAGCCAATACTTCAGCTTTTTTATGGAAGCACTTCAAACCCCGAGCACTTTGTCTGAGCATTTTCCCAATCCTTCTGTGAATGACTCTATGCTTACTGCTTGCTTACTGGCTTTCCTGAAACTGTCCATGTGATGCCTCTTCCCTGTCACACATACCGGCATCCTACTCATTTTCACAGCTATCCATTTCAATTTGATCTCTTAAATGAAAGATGGTGGCTACACAATTCATTTTCCCTATAACTGTATCAACCAGGTTAATAGTAATATCTAAGATCCAGTGCTGCTTGAGAGATACTCAAACCAATGATCATTGCATCGTTATTGCTGTTACCACCATGATCTAGCATCATTCAGCCTGACCCCTGTTGGGAGACCCCTTCAGTGAGAAGCAGCCACTGCCATATGCTTTACTCAGTCTGTGATCCCCTGTTTTCTCCAGGCTGACTCCTACATACAGTGTAGTACAAACATCCTCAGTGCTTCCCACTGAGGTCTAAACCCTTTGACTAGTGCTTCATGGGGAGCTAGGGCAGGACTGAGATGTCCTCTCCTCCTTCAGCACTGGACAAGGCACGGCCCTCTGTGACAATGGCTGCATTGCTAGGAGATCCCAAATGCCTTTGTTGCAGGCAGCAAGTCTGAGGCAAATGCCTGTGGTGGAAGATAATTTTGCCTTGGGTAGCTTGCAGTGGGCCCAGAACAAGCTCAGCGCCAGTACAAAAGCCTTCATCATCTTCAGACTGCTGGCTCCAACAATGAGTGTTCCTAAAGCCGAAAAGATGTCTAACCTCACAGCAAATCTAAAAGGGATCAATCTCACCTCAGAAATGAGTTTACCAAAATGTTATGATGCTTTTAGTATTGGCATTAAACCGCAGCCAAATTTTACTGAGAGGTGCTCAGTAGTGACAAGGCTTTTTCTGCACTTGCATTATTTAAAGGTTAACAGCAGAAGGGCACATTACTCAAGATATAGGACAGCATATATATGTAAGGTTAATGATTCTTCAAACAGCTAGCTCTGAAAAGGACTGTGCAGGTGTAGCCTAAGGAACGACTTAAACATCAACCAATTATTTTTACGTTTTTCCCTTCTTAGTGCAAGCTTCAGCAGCTGGGTCCCATATGAATATGTCATGACAGATGACAGTGATATGAGCAGATGAACCCCAAGGCAGCCCACTATCCTGTCAAGGAGAAGGCAAAGCTGGGTCCCCTAAATATGCATAGGCTGTGTCACTGACAGCAATTTACTGTTGTGGTCAGGTGCCTGGAGTCTATATTCTTCCCCAAGAAGCAGGTTTGAAAGTATTTTTAGACATGAATACCAAGAATCACTGACAAAGGAGAGACCAATCTTCCACAACCTGGTGGAAGAATACTTTTCTTTTCCTTTTTTTTTTTTTTTTTTTTTATTACCACATTTAAAATGTTGCTCAATTAAGCCCTGCCAGCCTTCTTACCTGTCCCATACAGCCTAAGGTAACATTAAGCTGTCAAGGTCGCTGCAATGATCTGTCATAAAGGTTTACATTCTTGTAACTCACCTTATGCCCGTGTTTTGTCTGGCTCTGGCCATGTGGTTCAAAACACTGAAGATGGAGGCAAACTCAGAGTTTCCCCCTTTAAGGTGAGACCAGAAAACATTTTTAGCATCAGCAGGGGTGCAAAAAGAGTGACTCATCCATCACTTCCATTAGGAGTTGTATAAACAAAGCAGCCACCCTGCGATGCTGATAACGCACAGCTTGCTGCTCGAAAGCATGGGCCGGTTCTTCTTCTGGTTTGCACAACAAAAGAGGCATGGTGACCATTGCAGAGGTATCTATGGCAGTGCAAAGCGAGGGCTGAATCTCACTCCCAGTGCCTCTGTAATGGGGGGGAGGGGGGGGGGAGGTGGAAGCCAGAGTCTGGTTTAAATATTAAATCCTTCCTTTTCCACATCCTGTTTTCAGTTGCATTCTCCCTTTGAAATACCTTCTCTGCTCTCAAGTGGTGACCGAATGCTTTCTGTGGCACTTCGAAGGGATGTCAGTGATTTCTCATGGCAGGGATACAAATCAAGGGAAGGTGGAGATCACACTAGCTACAATAAACTGTGCTAAATCAAATAAAAGGGAAGATGTTATGGAAAATCTTTTTTATAATGAGGGCAGTTGAGCACTGGAACAGGTTGCCCAGAGAGGTGGCTGAGGCCCTATCCCTGGAGATATTCAAGGTAAGGCTCAATGAGGCTCTAGGCAACCTGATCTAGTTGAGGATGTCCCTGCTGACTGCAGGGGTGTTGGACTAGATGACCTTTAGAGGTCCCTTCTGACCTGGGTGATTCTATGATTCTATGTCAGTACTGAGGCCATAGTTAAAGCTGGTCTGGAATTTGCAGCCAAAACAGGAATGAGACCCCTCTGTATCAAACACTCATGATTTAATTGAATCTCCAGATTTTAGAGGCCAGCTCTTGCATAAGGCAGGGAGGGGTTAACACTTTGTTTTCTGGCATATCTACTAACTTCTAACTGATGGTTGTTTGGTTTTTTCCCACATTTATTTCCAAATAACTGTAGATATCAAAATTTACAGATGGAAAAAAATCTCATGGCATCTCAAGGTTTCTGTTGCTTTGACCTTTGGAAATCTCAGGCAGCACAAATCATTCCTGCTGCTCTAGGTGGCAGATCCAAGTTACACTGAGTTTAGCCAACAGGACTTTGCCAGCAATGTGGAGTTAAAGGCCTTCAGCCACCTGCACTGCTCACCTGATAATTGAATTTATGACACTGGATTCTCAAGGTAACAGAGGAGTGAGAGGAGTGGGATGTGTGTGTGTGTGCACATGATGTGACAAGCGAGTGACTGAGCGCAGGATGTGTATAAGTGGTTAAGCCCTGCTAAGCCCCAAGTGCTCCAGCATCTCTGCAGTAGAGGAGAAAAGGACTAAGCCTGGCCCCAGGCTCTGAAGTACTGCACCAGCAGTGCTCGAGAGCCCTCCTTGCGGATGTCTTGCCCGTGTCACCTTCCACTCTTCTGCACTCAGCTCATGCCAAAGCAGCTGCTATTTCTATGCTGGTGCACAGCAGCCCTGACTGCACAACAAAGCTGAGGCAAGAGCAAAGGGCTCCCTCTGAGGGCTGTCTCCACAAGAGTACAGGCACCTGGCCTTTTAGTCTCTGGGAACACAGCGCTGTTTCTGCTGCTTTGGTCCCTCCTCCCAACATACTGATTAGCTGCACCACAGTCCACCAGGCTGGCAGGGGCAGAGGGGATGCGGTGCAGCTGCAGCAGAGTATTTGTGTGGGACAGCATGGATGGGAAGTGAGAGCTTGCAAGAGACATGTTCAGGCAATGGTGGCTGTCCAGGTTTGTTAGCATACAGTTCCTCTGTTTCTCACTCCTCTGGTCCAGACCAACTATGTAACTAGTATTCTCACATCACTGTTGCCCTTGAAGCTTGTCAGCCCTGCAAATCCTCAGAGACAAGCTCCCACCTACACTTCAGTATCTTCACCAGATCTCCTCATGCTGCTCCTCCTTACTATGCCATATATATCACTTTCTCCTCCACTGCTCCCTTGCCACCTTTATTTTTTTCCCAGTGTCCATCTATAGCAATCATAGGGCTATCTCCACTGATTCTGTAAAAAACAGCCATGAAAGAGCTGACTGAAGAGTCAGAGAACAGAAGAAAAGTGTTAGTCTGAGCTCTAGGAGCACCAGAATATAGAATTAATCCCAGATATTGTCAGGAAAAGGAGACAGAGAAGAGAAGTCAAATAAAGAGGTAACAGAGAAAGCAAGGTGATATGTGAAGATTTAAGGCTTTGCAAGACACTAGAGGAGGAACAGAAATGAAAATACACGAGCTACCCATGCCATCTGTCAGTGTTTGCACAGAAATCCCACCAAACCAAAAATATTGTTAAAAATCCGTTGAAGTTGCTCATGGCACATCCCACCAACAAAAACATTGGAAAGCCATGAAGTCCCTAGCCAAGCCTTTGCTTGGGTTTTGAAGCCCTTAAGTGCAGTTTTATCTTCAGCATTTCACTCCACCAGCTTCTAGAAAACACAGGCTTCTTCCATCCATTCCCACTCAAAACCTTTAACCTGAACCCTGAGCACAAAGCTCTCTTGTTTAGAAAACAAAATGCAACACCGTACTTCCTCGGTGCACTGCCTAACTCCCACACTAGCACAGGGAGTAGGTGAGAACCTCTCAAAACCACAACGCCTTCTACAATCAATTTCCACTTAAAAGCAAACAGGTAATTTGTATCATCCATGATCCTTTTACACAGCATCCTTCTACCACCTGCTGTGTCCTGAAACACAGCTACTTCCCAGGACATTGACCATCCACACAATTGCTCCTCTTGCAAACCGCACCACACAGTTTGAGCTTACAGTTATGCAGCTTGTGTAGGGATGGAGGGAGGAGGTCAGTGGGCTGTGGGTGGTGGATGTGACTGATGTAATGAGGAGGTGAAATCACACCCTAAGGTACAGAGAGCTATCTGAGGACTACAACTGACAACATCATTATTTATACAGCTCTGGTAGTGTTTGGTATAGAATCATAGAATCGTTAGGGTTGGAAGGGATCACAAGAATCATCTAGTTCCAACCCCACTGACATGGGCAGGGACACCTCACACTATATCAGGTTGCTCACAGCCACATCCAGCCTGGCCTTAAAAACCTCCATGGATGAGACCTCTACCACCTCCCTGGGCAACCCGTTCCAGTGTCTCACCACCCTCATGGTGAAGAACTTCTTTCTAACATCCAGTCTGAATCTAAACATTTCTATTTTTTTCCCATTTCCTCTAGTCCTATCATTACCTGACCCCCTGAAAAGTCCCTCCCCAGCTTTCTTGTAGGCCCCCTTCAGATACTGGAAGGCCACAATTAGGTCTCCTTGGAGCCTTCTCTTCTCCAGACTGAACAGCCCCAACTCTCTCAGTCTGTCTCCATAGCAGAGGTGCTCCAGCCCTCTGATCATCCTCGTGGCCTTTCTCTGGACAAGCTCCAGCACATCCAGATCCTTCCTGTAATCGAGGCTCCAGAACTGGATGCAGTACTCCAGGTGGGGTCTCACCAGAGTGGAGTAGAGGGGGGAAAATCATTTCCCTCAACCTGCTGGCTATGCTATAGTTGAGACTTTTTTTTCCTCTCTTTTCACTAAGTTTTGAGAGAAGACAGGAATGGCAGTAAGGATTCACCACAAAAACATAACAAAGCAATATTTTGTTGTCCTTCCTTCCAAAATGTTGCTTTCTTAACAGCTTAAGATCACAACTATTGGCTCCACTAATTTTTTTTTCCTCACCCACTTCTCTCACCATGTTGGTGTGAATCCATGAGAGTGCTTTTTAGTTATTACACTGTGCATTGGTTAGGACATGGCCCTAGCATCTCAGAAAGATCTGGGATGCTGCAGGATTGGGTAGGAAGCAGCATATGGCCAGAGAGAATACAATCATTGGTTAAACATGAGAAATCAACTGTACTTAGCAAAGGTAGCGGAGAAAATTATTCTAAAATTAGTAAACTCATGGTGCAGAAACAGTAGAAAATATCTCTGCTTACAGCTTTCATCAATCCTCCAACACTACTGCAGCTGTATGTCTTAGAATTTTAATCCATTTTTGGCCAAACAGAACTAAGCTAAGATTTGGGTTTTTTAATAGCTGCTGATTGCAAGTGCACCCGCTTTTGCATACAGGGTGTAGCTGAGTGCCCAGAAATAAAGGCTTTCACAATCAGTGACTATTTCTGGAAGCATCTTCCATAAGACACCTACCCAGCACACTGGACTCCAGCTTCAGAGGGCTGACAATATGTGAGGAAGAAGCAAAAGCACCCTGATGTCAGTATCTGTAATGTGCATTGAGATCTCAGTGGTGTCCCAGTTCAAAATGTGCACAACTTCTGCCAATTAGGTGCCAGTTGGTGTGATACAGGCACAAGTCATACCTGTCTTATGCCTACTGGGAGCTGCCCTGTTGCCTCTCCTTGCTCTGTAATGCCTAGCCCTGCTGCACCTCCAACTCCTCTCCATCTTCCCCAAGCTCTCTTAACTGTTATCCCACTCTTTTCCTCAAAATTGCAGGATACCTTCCCCATCTGGGTGGTAAGGAGCTACATGAGCTTTACACCCTCCATATAACTCTTCCTTCTCCCAATGGCATGCCAAATCAAAAGGGATCCCCAAGACACTCAGCGTCTGAGGTTCCCAGGAAGGAAATGACTGAAGGAAGGGAGGTTGTTTGGGTAGGCAATCCTATACTTTGGGGAAAGGTAGGGTAAGAAAAGAAGCCAGGGTGCATTTTGCAATGTATCTTACAATTAAAGTAGCCTAGTTACAGGGCTCAGTCCCCCTAGTGAGATCACATCAGTTAGGAAAGAGCAGAACCTCCTCTTCCACCCACAGAATTCTGTGACTGGGGAGATCGTGATCTTCTTTGCATTGCTAAAAAGAATCAAATACACTGTAGCACTGTTTAGTAGGGTACAGTCTTAAATCGTTGGCAGCAGCTAGAAAG
Organism: Dryobates pubescens; assembly: GCF_014839835.1. Classification (NCBI taxonomy): domain Eukaryota; kingdom Metazoa; phylum Chordata; class Aves; order Piciformes; family Picidae; genus Dryobates; species Dryobates pubescens. The sequence goes on along the minus strand of NC_071623.1, from coordinate 14,433,454 downwards.
GTAAAGAGCAGAGCTTATTAAAAGAAAAGGAGCAAAAGCCCCTGCTTGAAATCCAGCAGCCTTGCTCTTTGCAGGGCGGGCTGGCCAGGCACTCTTCCCTGGCAGCCAGAGCAATGCTTTCAGCCAAACACTGTGTGCAAAGGAGCACTTCCCAGCAAATCACAAGGCTCTGAGAGAATCTCTCTGCTCATCAAACATTTGGCTTTTCTGCCAAGATTTCCCCAAAACAAACCAGTTGTAATTATACTGGCTACCCAATTCAACTTAGCTTGTTTAACAGAAACCATAAGTTTTAAATAACTTTAACATAATCCTGGACATGAACTTAGCAGTGCCCAGGTTAGAAATTACCCTGAGTAAGAGCTAATTTGATAGCCTCTGAGAGCCAGCATAAATCTCTCCACTTGCCAGGAGTCTGGTTTCTGCAGGCTGTGGGAGACCGTGTATCAAGCCAAGAAATCCTGCATCTGCTAAATGTTATTTACAAGGTGCACCCCTACACATGGCACAGGAAGGGGTACACCGTTTCGGGGCTAGTGTTTGACCAAGTCTCCCATTTGCATAGGTGGCCAGACATAACGGCTATACAGAAGTGGACCACAGGAGAGCATTTGAACCAGGTGTTTGGCGTAGCTGCTGGTGGTGGAGGGGCCACCGTCAGATCGAGTGAAATAAACTCAGATAAAACAATACTATAGTATAACATAAAACTATATAACAAAAAAAAAAAAAAAACCCCACACAAAAAAAAGATGCGTGTCGCGTGTTGGGGAGGTTTCCCATCCGGCAGGAAAACATTTCTCCAACAGGAGGAGCTCTTCGCTTTGGTGAGACGACGTCAAAGGAGTGGCCACAGTTGTACTCCAACCTCCCCCTCCCCCCTCCCGCCCCCGTTTTATACGAGAGCGGCAGCTTAATTGATTTGATAAGAAAATAAACAGGAGCCGAGGGCTGACCGCGGGAGACAGCGATGCGCGGTGATGGATGCCTGTCGTGCAGCCCATCGCGACTCTCCTCGCCATCCACCCTCCGGCCCCTGGGAGAGGACAGGGGCGGGGGGGTGGGGGGGGAAGGGGGCCAGCTGTGCATCCAGGTACTCCGCGGGGACAAAACTCGTTCCTGGCTCCGCGGCGCTTCGCAGCCCGACCATACGGAGCTGGTAGCGAGGCTTTCCCAATCCTTCCTCTGGAGGAGGAGCGGAAGGCTGCCTTGCGCAGGGGATGGCAGGAAGCAAGAGCGGGATCAAGTCAAATTTTGGGGCTCCTGAGCGGAGCGAAGGGTCAGAGCCTGGGCTTTCCCCCGGCGCTAGGTGCGGGTGATATTTTAGGGTGCTCAGGTTCCCTCTCTGCGCGGAAACATAGTGGGTGGGGAAATAACGGGAGGTTCTGCCTGCACACTTTATTAGTCGGGCTGGGGGGGGGAAACTTACCAGAGTTTGTAGCCGAATTCCCGCTTTACGGGTGTTGCTGCCGTCTCTTTAAAAAGTCCTAGAGAATCCCAGAGTCACCGCGGGGAGTGAATTGCTCGCTGAGCCCCGATCCTTCCAATCATGGGTGCCGTGGGGCTCGCAACCGGCCTCACCTCTCCCACCTAATTTCACCCCCATGAAACAACAGCCCTCCCCACAGCCGCCCCAGGCGAAAAGAGCTAACTAACTTCGTACCACAAATTAAACCGCTCGTCCTTAAAGCGTTTCACTCTGTTTCTGGGAACTAACGTGCCGAGTATATTAGGAAAGGAGCCGGCTCAGAGGTTGCCATGGAGGGAAACAGCCATGGGGGCTGAGCTTGCCCGCGGGGCATGTTGTGACGGAGAAAAGTGGTTCCCAAGGAGCCACAGGAGGGAAAGCTGCCGAAATAACAGCGCTCGGCGACACTCGTGCCCTCCCGCGAGGACTGGCAGAAACACTCGCCCCCCGCGGGCTGCGCTTTGGCCTCTCGGGACGGTCCCCACGCTGGGCCTGGGCGGTCTGTCCCTGCAGCAGGAGGGTCACACAGCGTGTCTGTCGTCCGGTGGCCCTAAGACAGCCTCAGCGAGCCCGCTGCGACCCTCCCCCCCCTCAGTGGGGGGCTGGCGGGATCCCCCGCGGCTACCCACGAGTGTGCACGGCGTCAGGCGTGGCGGCCGGGCGCGCAGGGAGAGGGCAGGGCATTAGTTTGCGCTCGCTTTCAGGGATTAAGCACAGTCAACAGCAGCGTGGAATTTCCAGCGCTTTGTCCGCAGTTTCAGTTTGTTTTGCTTCCTAATTTTTTTTTAAAGACTCGCAGACTTCCCTCTACGGTTGATTTTGTTTTTCTTTTTTTGTTGGTTGGGTTGGTTTTTGGGTTTTGCTTTGTTGGAGGGTTTTTTCTGGTTTTGTCTGTGCTGCACTGCAACGGGGATTTTGCACTGCAGAACCCGAAACTAGGAACCGTGACTAATTTTAGGGGTGTATTTCTTCAGTGCATTCATTTTAAGACAGTAAAACTTAAAAGATGGAGGGAATGGAGGGGCTATGAATCAGAGAGAGGTGGAAACATACTGGTGGGGCTCGGCGGGAAGTTTAATACCCCCTGAGCCACGTATAGTGTGGTCTGTGTGTGGTGCTTCAAAGGGGTGTACAAGCAGCAAGTACATTGCCGTATGATTTAGAGCCATGATGAGGTTTATCATTTAAACGCTGATGAATTCAGGGAACACGAGAGGTGCAATTGACATTCCTAAAAACAATTAAATCGGTGGGGAGTACTGCTGGAAAATCAATATGGCCCAATGTATTACGGTTTGACTACAAACAGATTTCTCCTGTAGTCATAAGTCACAAAGTAAGTGAAAAGTACGGCGACTCCCCGGATGAAAAGAGGTCTTCGCCCTTCAGCCCCCCAAAACACATCTTTCCCCCCCCCCCCATCCCCCCGTCCCTCGTCCATGCTCCTCGGCTTCCGCGGCGTGTCCCGGTGAGCCGGACAACCGTACCAAACACCCTTGTGAAATCCTCCGCAGCAAACGTTCATAACCCCAAGGGGAGGTCGGGGATGGTATTTAAATAGCTTCCCGAATAAGCAGCGAGTGCCTTTGGTCTAGGACGAAAATAAACTGGGAGTTAAGCTTTAAATATCCAGGCTTGATTTAAGAGCGAGATCCGCACGACTGAGTGTGCTCTTGGGATGGCCCCCGAGATGGGGCCGAGGAAGGGAAGGCATGGAAGAGGAAGGGAAGGACACCCGAGTACCCCGGGCCGTGCCCATCCCCGCTGGTCGCTCCTGAGCGCGGCAGGGACGTTTCCTGAGCCCGGAGGCTGCGGCGTGGTCGGAAGTGGGGGTGTGGGGATGGTGGGTCCGCCGCGGCGCGCCGAACAGCGCCGCAGTTTCAGCGCAGCGGTCTCGGGAAGCCCGTTCGCGTCCCGTCCTCCTCTTTTTCCCCTTTCTCCCCGCCCCCCCGCCTTCCACCCAAGGCTGCAGGGAGCTCTCCCCGGGTCCCCCCCTTCCAGTCCCAGTCCCACCAGCAGCTCCCGCTGGAAAGAGGCCCGCCCTTCCCTGGTGGTTGCGGGAAGGAAGAGGCGAAAACGGCGCCTGGCAAACTCTGGGGGCGTTTGCGGAGCTTGGCATTTATTTCAGCCTTGGCTGGCAAGCGGAGCGCTTCGCCCGGGCCCGCCGAGCCCTGCTGCGCCCGCGGCTTGGCACGGGCAAGCAGCGCCGGCTGCCAGCTCCGCGCCGCCCTCCGGGAGCTGCGATCTTGCGGTTTGCAAAGCAGCGGCCGCACGCCGGGGGCCCTCGCCTGCCTGCCTGCGGGCGAGAGCCGAGAGTCGGGAGCCGGGCGGCAGCCAACCCCCGTCCGAGGCTGCCCGGCAGGGCCCGGTGGCTGCCGCCGTGCGCCGGGTGGAGGCGGAAAGCTGCCGCTTCCTGCAGAACCACTGCTCTTCGCCGGCTGCAAGGGAAACAGGATCCCTCTGCCGTGCGCTGCACGGGAGCCTGTTCCTGGCAGCCGCCGGCTTCCCCATGCCTTCACGGAAGAGGATACAATTTGAATATTGTTTGCACGACCGGGACGAAATATCCAGGGCTGGCGGGGGGGGAGGAGGGAAGGATTGTATTCGTCCGCCCGTAATGAATAATCGGGGCCGGCCTCCCGGCTGTGCCGGCCAAATCGCCCTCAGAACTGCCAAGAGATCAGCCTCCTCTACCCGCGCCTCGGGCGCTGTTGGCCTCTCCCCGGCTGACTCTGGCAGCACGCACGTCGCAACCGCTGACCGAACGGCGCTGCCTTCGCCGGGGCCGCCCGCCCGGCGGCCGCAGCATCAGCCTGAGACGGAGGGGTGGGGTGATAATAAAGCGCGGCAGCGAAGGAGGAGCTGGGGCGGGGGGGGTGGGTCAGGAGATGCCAGGAGGCAGGTGAAGCCTCCGCGGCTGCCCCGTGGTGCCCTATGCGCCGGGCTGCTCGGCGCGGGACCGGATGACCCTTCGCCCCCCCTCCTCCCCCCCTACGCTGCCCGCCCTCCCGGCTGGTGGGAACAAACACAAGCTGTTCTGGACCGGGCCCGTGCAGCTGGCCCGGCGACGGCGGACCTCTGCCAAAGGGGCCGCAGACAAGGTCCTCAGGTTTCCCGCAAGAGCACGCAGGCGAAGCTGCTCGGGCACGGCTCTGAGGCCGCCCCCCCTACCCCGGACGGCCAAATGCCCCGGGGCATGAGTGCTGGGGGCTCTGCTTTGCGGGGGTGAGGGGTGCAAGTGTTTGTGTGTGTCTGCGGGTGTGTGTGAGGACTCTGTGTCTGTGTGTGTCTCTCTGTGTGAGGGTGGCAACGTGCCCGGGGAGCAGGCGAGGACGGCGTGCAGCTCCGTGTGTGGAAGCTTGTGTCTGCGAGTGCCTGCGAGACGGCGTACAGGCTGCAAGAGAGGCGGCGGGCGCCTGTCTGCGTGGGAAACCCTGAATGTGTGCGATCGCGTGTGCGGGTCAGTGTGAGTGCCTGAAGCCGTGAGACACAGTCCAGGTGTGAAAGAGAGAACGTGTGGCTGTGGTGCGAGCTCCTCGGCGTGTGTCCCGGACGTGAGAGGCGGCGACTGTGTCAGAGCAGGCGTGCTGCCCCGGGGAGGCAGTGCCCGTGCGAGAGAGGCAGCGAGTGTGCGTGGGAATCAACGTGCGTGTGACACGGAGCGTGTGCGTGACACGGCGCCACAGAGAAGAGGCAATGCGTGTGCCACACGGAGAGTGTGCGTGACACGGTGTGCGAGCGGCGGCGTGCTCGTGTGACTCAGCATGCGTGAGTGTGAGGGCACGTGTGGGCGAGAGCTGCCGTGCGGCGGTGGAGGGTGGGCGAGAGCCACGGGGTCGAGGGCGACGGGAGAAACCTGCCATGCCAGTGCCCTGCTCTCGAGAGCGCCCTCGGAAGCCAATCCCGGCGGCCGCCCCGTGGCTCCGCCGGACGGAGTACCCGGGCCCATCTGCCTCGGCGCATCGCGGCGCGGACGGCGCCCGCCGTGGGAGGGAGCTCCCGGGGCAAGAGCCGTGGCTGGGCGGGCAGCGGGCCACGGAGGAGGGACCCTACGCCCTTCCCCTCCGGCGTAGCTCTGAGGGCCGCTCTGCCCGTCCCCACCTTGTTTATGTGCGGCAGGAACTGGGATTTTCCATCTGCCTGCTCTGCTGGTTGTGACCTCCGTGCAGGGCTGGCAGGCACCACCGCTCATGAGCGGTGGCGGGCTACTTGTCGCATGAGCTGTCGATGAGAAAAGGGGACGATGGCAACGACAGGAGGAAGGGATGGAACTGACGGTGGGAGGCCCTGGAAACCTGCTCTTCCCAAGGAAACCTGCCAGTGTTGTCCTGCCTCTGCACGTCCAACCACTTGGGCACAAGTTTGCTCTTTCTCTGCCCCGGGCCGATCCCTCCTGATAGGGACAGCATAGGCCCTTAAACGGGTTTTGATTAAAGGAGTTTCGGAGTGTAGGCGGCGCCGCTGCGGCTATTAGAGCACTACCGGGAGAACAGCCCTCCCCTCTCCCCTGGGGGCTGCTTTTGCTCCGCTGGATACCAGAAACAGGGGCAACTACGTGGGAAACACGCTGCGCCAGCGCGGACGTCGGTCCCCGCTCGAGGCTCCCCATGCCGAGGGGGATGTATAGGGGAGGACGCGATACGAACACCGCTCTTGCTTGACCTGGCAGGGAGAGTCGCTTGCCCTGGGGGTAGGGGCGGAGGTGTGCGGGATGTGAGCTGGGGAGTGGAGCAGCCGCTCTCTGCCGAGAGGGCCACGTCCCCACCGCCAGCGCCTTGTGGAGGGGTCGAGGAGCCCGCGGCGTCCCGGTCTCAGATCCACCCGTCCTCTCCTGCTGCCGGACACAGGCGAACTGGCACTGCTTCGCATCTCGGCTTGCCCCTGGGGGCACAGAGGGTTCTTCGAGAAGCGGCCGGGTGGTGCCAGAGGGCTTCACCTGGAAGCAGCATGGCAACAGCGCTGCGAGGGAGCAATGGCTTTTCCCCTCTTGCACTGTAAAGCAGAGGTTGGCTCTGTCTGAACAGCCAGCAGTGATAAGAGCTGATTTACAGGTAGAGGTGAAACGTGCTCGGAAAAACCTCGTGACACTTTCCTCCGGTGGATTCAAATAATATATAAAGACCGTGAGGTGGCGATCTCCCGGGTAGCTCCTAGGATGCGTGGCGTTGTTGTTAACACATGTTTCAATTTTGGATTGAGACTGTCAATTACCCGCTGAGCTGCGAGTCTTAGCCTCAGGCGGGCTGGGGAGAGGGGACGGGTGTATTTATTAACCTCTCAAGTCTAGCGGAGCTGTGCTTCCAGCCTCTCGCTCTGGCTTTCTCTCTCCTTTCCCCCACCACAGCCGGTGCCACCCGGGCTGCTCCCGCTGCCTGTAGTAGCCGTACTTTGCTTCCTCCAGCCACTTGCGGAAGAGGCTTTCAGCCCTCAAGCGAGCAGTGCACCGGTGTGAGCACCACAGCTGCAGTAGGGAAGCAGCTCGCCTTGGCCAAAACATCCCGGACGGAGAGGAGGAGAAATGTGCGGACAGTGTTTCTCCGTTCTTTCTTTCTCGGTGGGGAAAACAGGCCAGCTCCGCTTGACGTAGCGGAATGGGTTTAGGGTTGTTCTTGGGGTTGATTTTTTTGTTTGTTTTGGTTGGTTGGGGTTTTTTTTCCCCAAGCGGAAGAGACCTCTGTCTCTCCTGGAGCAGAAGCAAACAGCTCTGAAAGCCTGCTCCAGAGGCAGAAGCGGAAGGGCTGACAATTAGCATTTCATCTGGTAGCGTAGATCTGCAGGCAGATCGTTCGGGAAGTGCACACACACACCCCCTTCCCGTAGCGTGCCCCCCGCCTCATCGCACCGTGGCTGCTGAGCCCTCGGCGCCCTTTTCCGAGGTGGGGATCTTCCTGGAGGAGCCTGACTATGGTCCCCGGCCCTGCCTCCCAACGCCCCTGAGACACTCTGCCAAGGGCAGCCCGGGGAGGCCCTCGGCATCGCAGTTTGCCCTATTTGTGCGTCCGCCACTTCTCCTCCAGCCGCCTAAAACACAGAAATCTTAACTGGTGAAACACCTTTGCCGCTTGCTTTCCCTTTCGCCCTCCCTTGCAACCCCTAGCTCCCAAACTTCGCTGGCCGGGGCCGAGATGAGCCTGAGCCCTCCGCACGGCCCCGCACTCCTCTCCGTGCCGGGAGACGCGAGTGCTTTGCTCCACACCAAGCCTCCGTGACGAGGAAAGCATCGTAGGCAGCCTATAAATAATTTCCATTATGTTCAGCTGACAGCGCGAGGCGATTAATTTTAATAGCTGTATATTTGCCTGTTTCTCCTAATGCTCTGTAATGAGATGAGAAGCCATCCAACCCCAGATGGCTCCAGCCGCCTCGTTATTTATTTATTTTGTGTGTGCGTGCGTGTGTGTGTGTGTGTGCAAGAGAGGGGAGAACAGGAGGGAAGGCTGCGTTTCCTGCGAGGCCTCCCCTCCACCACCCCCCGAGCTGCCCGCGTCCTCGCCGTCCCCGGTGCTGCCCCCGGTGCTGCCCGTGGGCCGTGGGAGCCATCATGACACTGCATATTCAGTCGCCGGGGACCAGCGACTCCGGGGTACACCTCCGGGGACGGGGGAGGCAGGGCCGGGGGCCGCTACCGGCTGGGTATTTCGGGGGGTATTTATTCATTTATTCTCTCTGGTCGCGCAGAGCGTAGCTGCAGGAGCGACGGGGACCGATCGGCGCGGGAGTAAATGCAGCGGATCGATGTCGTTCGGGGTGAAGGGAGGGCGAAGGGGACCACGGATCAAAGCCCATCCTATTAACCTAAATTTCGGCTGCGTGGCCTGCGGTCCGGGGGCCGGCGGGAGGGGAGCGCTTTGTGGGAGCCAGGAAAGCAAATACGTCGCCCGCTGCCAGCACCAGCCAGCGACGTGATGGGGTGTGTGTGTGTGTGTGTGTGCGCGGCGGTGTGACAAAGCCTCGCCGCGCTGAGCAAGCTGTCCCTCAGCCCGGGCGGCGGGCGGGGGAAGAGATGAAGGGAGGCTTCGAAATGTAGGAACGGAGGAACGAGTCCCAGATTTGTGGACTACAAAAGGGGAGGAAGGAGTGGGTTCATTCCCTGTTAGGACGAGGCTGCTTAACCAGGTGGAACAGCACCGAGGCGCGCACCTGTGCTTCTTTCTTAAAGGCGTGTACTGATAATTACGAGACTTAATTGCATTGCTTTGAAGGTCATTTGAAGTTATGGGGCTGTGTTTTCTTTTCAGGGTAGCAGACAATGCCCTTGCACTGTTTTAAATGTAAATCAGAGGGTATCCGCATAAACCTGTATTGTAGGATGGAGGCGTAATGGATTCACTCCGGCTGTGCCTGAGCTCGCCACAATACAGCTGAGCAGCCGAGCTGGGAGCGCGCCGGGGGTTCTCTGCGGAAACGCAGTTGCAGAAGAACATGAAAAGCATTAAATCGTGACGGGAAGGGGGCGGCGGCGGCGGTTGGGGGTGGGAATGGATGCGTTTACGCTCGGGAGGGAAAGCTCGGGACCGGAGGATGGGTTGCGGCGAAGCAGCCACCCGTCATTAGCAGCCAGGAAGTTTCTCACCCCGAAGAGGCACGGGGCTGGCGTGTCATGCACCGGGGCATCGGCGGAGACGACCCCTGCATCGCTCCTCCCGCCGTCCCTTGTGCCTCTCCGTCCCTCGCTCCGGGCATGGCCGTTGCCAAAGGCTCCTGAGGGCAGCCGGCTCAGGGACCTCATCCCCGCTGCCCCCACCCTCTCCTCGGGGAGGGGCGAGTCTCAGCCTGGCTCCATACGGAGGAATGTGGCACAAGGGGAACCGGCCCGCAGCCCGTCCCTGCGGCCTCTGACTCTTCATTAATCGCACCACCCGGGGCCCGGGCGTCCGTCCCGGATGACCTGCCATGCGATTAGCCTGACGCCGCGAAGTACGGCTCTCCCCAGCGGCGCTGCCAGGCAGCCCGGGCCCCGCTGCCCCCGCTCCGGCACCTGCAGGCAGCTCTGCCGGAGGCCAGCATGAGCTCGCAGGGAGCCTTTCTTCCCTTTCCCCGTTAAAACCAACCAGAGCGTCGCTCAGAAGACGATCGCACGCACGGAACAAACGCTCACTGATTTCCACCGCCGGGCTGCGGAGGGACCCGGGAAGCCCGGGGAGCGGGAAGCCGCAGGGAGTCGAGCCGTGTCGAGCCGCGCTCCCGCCCTGCGTGGGGGGTGTTTGGGGAGGGGGGTAAGGAATGTACTCGACGGCTCCCGGACGAGAGGGTGTTGCTCCCCAGGAGCCTCTCCGGAGGCACGCCAAAGATTTATTAGGGCTACCTCCCGGGTGGGCAGCTGGTCGGAGGGAGAGCGGGACGAGCAGAGGCCACGGGAGAAGTGGGCGGAGGGCCTCTGTGGTCTGTGCCTCCCTGCGATGCCGGGCCACCCTTGTGCAGATCGCACTGTGTCACCTCCCTGATGGTAACCACCACCCGCCTCTCCAGAAAAGTCGTCAGCCCGGTACCGTCCCTTCCCCCGTTGTCCACGGCAACCGGCCTATCTGATTGAACCTTGTTGTAGGCAGTGACACCCGCGTAATGGATCATCCTGTCAGTGCTTTTTTATCACAGGCATTTATTTTGGTCACGGCTAGCGATAACTTTGGTGTTTATCCCTTGTGTCGTTACGGGCCCATCCGCGATCTCCTTTCTGCCCCCTCTCCCCTGCAGGCTCCGAGAAGGCTCGGAGCCCAGCCGCTCCGAGAAGGCTCCCTCCCTTCCCACCCCTCTCGGCCATTGCTAGGAGGGACGCCCACGACACCCACCCTACCTGCCCTACCGCCCCGGGCTGCTGCGGCTCCGGCTAGGGACGGATCGATCTGTTTGGTTTGGTTCAGCGCCCGCCCCCACTTGCCCCGGACTCCCCTGGGGCCGGGTTATCTTGGGTCATGCGGAGCTGGCGCGGAGCACCGGGTGCGGTAAGAGGCTTCGGCAGAGCCCCGTGTGAGAGGGAGGGGAGGAAAAGTGCCGTCTTCAACTCTCCATCAATTCAGACACTTCAAAAGTAAATAAAGCAGGGCAGGGAAGGGCCTCAAGGGAGAGGATGGAAGAGGCCTCTGACAGGCGATTGTCCAGGGCGGAGCCAGGACCATTTCCATCCCGGGAATAGCAACACTTGGGCTGCGGTGGCTCCGACCCGCGTGTCCAGGAAAGACCGGATCGGAGTGTTTGTTTTGCTTTTAATTATTATTTTGACGGCCGGCTGGCCCGGCGCAGGCAAACAATGACCCCAAGCCATGCGAGAGAAACACGGAGTGGGCAGCGCCGCCCCAGCTGCGGGAGAAAGAGCCCAGCGAGGGGCTGGGCGCGGGGCTAGGTTTGCTGCCCCCTCCGGAGTTCGGGGCCAGAGCCGCGGGGCCGGGAGGAGCCCGCGGGGAATGCAGGCGGCGGGCCGGGGGCGGCCCCGCAACGGAAGGCGGCGCGGCGAGCAGGGAGGGAGAGCTGGTGGGAAGCTGGGTCGGGGGCCCCGAGGCGCTGGAGGGCGGGGTAGGGATGGGGGGTGAGGCTCCCGAGCTTATCTGGGTCACTGGGGTTAGAGGGAGCAGCTGATAGGAACAGAGGAGTTGAGCTCCCGCTGTTGCAGAGATAGAGCCACGACACGGGCCAAGCAGACACCGAGCTGGAGGAAGGGCGGGCGGGAGGGAGGGAGGGAGAGAGAGAAAGAGGGAGGAGGAGGCGGTGGCTCGTTCCGGCTCCCGAGCCGAGCCCAGGTGCGCTGTGGTTTCCCTATGCTCAGCGCTGTGCTCGGCAGCCCCCCTTCCCTCGCTCCCCATCCCCCGTCCTCCTCCCCGACTGTTCCCCTCCAACGTTTAACCCTTTCCCACCTCCGCGGGGCTGGAGGCTGAGGCTTACGCTGGCCCGGCCGCGTCCCCTGCGGTTCCCCGCTCCCTCCATGGCAGAGACTGATCGTGGTAGAGTAAAAAAAAACGGGGGGGGGGGGGGGGGGGGGGGGGAGAAAGGCTGGCCTTGTGGTGCCGAGCACCGCCCTCGGGCAGTTCTCAGGACCCGGCTTTGTACACACACACACAGACACACACAGACATCCAGCTGCGTCGAGCCGAGCCCAGCCCTGGGGCCAGCCCTCGCCTGCCGCCGCCACTGCTGGTGCTAGTGCGGCCTATCTCGGTTACAGTCATCCATCCAGCGGGGCTTGCTGCTGCAGCCACCGCCTTCCTCCCCCTCCCCGGTCCCCGCCGCCCTTTTCCTTCCTGCTCAGGCTAGGCTGCCCCGGAGCTTCCCCGGGCTCGGTGGCGGCGGCCAGTCCCCGCTCCCGGGCCCCTGCCGGCGGGAAGGCGGATGCTGAGCGGCCGGGAAGGGCTCAGGCTCTCTGAGCGCCCCCATCGCGCGCCCAGCCCTTTAATCAATTTCACCCTGTTAATTATTAATTTTACGCCAGTCAAGCTTGCCCAGGAGGAGCGGGGTGTGTGTGTGTGTGTGTGTGTGTGTGTGTGTGTGTGTGTGTGTAAAGGGAGGCTGATGTCAGTCGGAGGCGGCGGCGGGGCCGTGTGCCAGTCTCCCCACTCAGCTCCGGCCCAGCAACTTTCGTCTCCGGTGGCTCGGGCAGCTCTGCTCCCCGAGAGTGAGAAGCGGCGATTCCCATTCCGGTGGATGATATGCACACACATCCCCCCCCGCACACACATCCACGCTCTCCCTCTTTCTTTTCTGCTCCCTCCCCTTCTCTCCCCGCCCGCCCCCCGTGTAGATGCATCCATACAAGGGCCCATTGCATCGTAGCGATGATGGATCGTGCCTAGCGGGGGTGATTTGGTGTTGATCGCATATTATCACGGGCAGGTTGGACTGGTTGCTGATGGACGGCTTTCTAGCAAGCCGCTCCTTCCGACGCTCGGGGAAGCAGCTCGATCGAAAAAAAAGCAGCTTGCTTTTAACTCCTTCTCTCACCAGCACGCGTAGAGCAAAGCTTAGCATCTGTCACAACAGCTCTCCCGGTAGCACTTTTCCCTCCTCCCACATTTTCGCCTCGGCAGCCCTGCCGCCGGCTGGCTTTCTCCAGCACCGGGCGAGCACCAGGCAGGGCTGGGGGGCTATCGCCGAGAGCCGCCACAGCTCTCTCGTGAGCTCGCTGCCTCCGAAGAGGGGGATGCCTATGGGCGTCCCCGCTGCCGGCCGGGGAGAGCCGGCAGCCCACCGCCCCGGTTCGCTACCTGCCTGGGGAGGCTTGGTCTCTCTCCTTCACCTCCTTTTCGCCCCTATTTTTTTATGTCAGAGCACGCAGATACAAAGGCGGTTTCGTAACGCCTCCGTCTGCAAGAGCCGAAGACCTTGGCTAACCCCTCGAAAAAAATGATGGCAAGTGCCTGTTAACAGCCCGCACGGCCCATCAGGGGAGGGTCATCATTTCGGCGACAGGCAGCGAGGTAGCCATGGATCCAGGGCGAAAGGCCTGCTCGCAGCCTGCCTCACCAGAAACGCTTCGTGTGAGCGCTTATTCTCTGTCGAGAGAGGAGGGCGGTGGAGGGGAGGCTTAACCCTTTCGCTCCGCGCCGCCAGCCGCCTCTCAGCCACCCGCTCGGAGCCGGCCCGGGTCTCCAGCAGCTCCCGCAGGTCTGGCCCTGGCCCGAGACAAACTGCCCTTCCAACGAGATGCTGCACGACGGGAAGCCCCGATTTGAATTGGGGGGTTTTGTTTGTTTGTATGTTTGTGTTTGTGTGGTTGTTTTGGGGTGGTGGTGTGGGGGTTTGTGTGTGTGTTTTGTTTGTTATTTGTTTGCTTGCTTGCTTGCTTTTTTGGTTGGTTGGGTTTTATTACACAGGGTTCGAAAGAGACGGTGCCAGGAGCTACCTCCTTAACTCGCTCTTCGCTGCCGATTTAACTCCTAGCAGCCCCAGCACAGGTTCCTTGGCCCGGGGATTGTTTTCTATGTGGAAATCGGAGAAGGCGGGAGGCTATCGGCAGGAAAGCAATAGCTCGCTCTCTCTGGAGAGCTGCTCTCCAACAGGCAGCGCCTTGAAATCTATTTAAAGAGAGGGAAAAGGCGGGGGGGGGGGGGGTTGGCGGGGGGGAGAACAAAGGGGGAGGAGGAGGACGGGGCCGAACCAGAGCCAGCGAGAGAGGGAGAAAGCGATAGATCAGCCGGTTTCCAGTGTACATCAAGCTATCACATCTGTATATGCTCCGATCGATGGAAAGGATGGATAATATTTGTCAGCTGCAGACCTTTTTCTTCTCACTTCCCAGGGAAAGGTGGCGGGAAGGAAGAAAGGTGATAGGGAGCTTCAAGGCCAGAGGCACTTCCTGATACAGTCAAATAGAAAACAAAGATTGAAGACTATTATTGTTATTATTTTTATTATTCTACAGCAGCCAAATAGACGATCATGTGACCGCGCAACCTTTCCTGATCTCTTCTTCACGCTCACGATCCTTTCACCTTTTTTTTTTTCAACTCATCTGCTTCCTTGCAAGGTTCCCAACATTTAGCCCTTTGCCCACGGAGGCATGAGGTGGGTGAGCACAAAATGGGATCGTGAAAGCCTTGCACTGAGAAAAAAAAGGAAAAAAAAAAAAAACAAAACAACAACACGCGCCCAGCAAGAAGTCAGTAAAACGCACCGTTACACACACAGAGACGTGATTTGGCTTTAGGGAAGACGGGGGGGGGGGGGGGGGGGGGAAGAAGGCGAGAGAGGACGTATCTTCTCTCTCCACCGCCCCCCAGATCTGCCAGCCCCTTGCCTGGTGCCTGCAGTTGCACTCTGAGTAAATAGTTCCCACACATGGTCCACATTTTGCACAGCAGCAGCGTGTTTCCTCTCGGTCTCTTGTTGCTGCTCTCGGAGCAAAGGGGGGGAAAAAAAGAGAGATTTAGAGGAAGTTAAAAAATCAGGCGAGCTGAGAAAAGACTCTGCGTTACACACATCCTGAATGAAAGCGAAAGCCCAGTGTTTCGGCACTCTGAGCGCCCTAGCAATGTCACTAACATACATGTTGGACATATCGCAGTAATTGCTTACACCCGGCGAGACGGGCTCCCGGGCGCTCACAATAGCTGGGCTGGTTGAGGAGCCCACGGGAGGAGGCCGGTCGGCTGCCGGCTCTGCTTGCTGCAGCTGCCCGGGGGGACCTCCCCGGGGGAGCGGGCCTCCTTCCCCGCCGCCGGGGGATTCCTCGTCCCTGGAGACCGGGGTGCCCGGCAGCCAAACCGTGTTTGCAGAAACGGCTATGTCCTAACCCGCCCGGGAGTTTGCTTTCCCAGGGCACCGAGAGCCCCCGAAGGGGCGGGAGATGGGGCGCTGGTATGCTGGGCGAGCGCCCCGGAGGGTCATGTCCATCCTCTTCGGCCAAATCACCCCGGGGCTTGCGGACCCCTGCCCTCTGCCAGCCTCGCGTCCGCAGAGTTGGAAATCAGGATGCTGGAGCGGTGCGCTCCGCTGTGAAACCACTGCCCGGCGTGCTCCTTTTCTTCTCCATCCAGGCCCCGGCTTCATCCCCGCCCGCCCCTGAGCTGGGATCAGCCAGATGATCCTCTGGCCGTCGGCTGAGTGGCTGCCGCTTCGTGGGTAGCATTAGGGCTCGGCCACTCCGCGCTCCCTTGACCCCGCTGCGTCTTTCTCCCTCCACGGCGGCCCCTCCGCAGCCCGGTGCCCCATCAGCTCTCGCTGTGTGATATTTAAAAGAAGGGTTGCATTCTCCCCAATAGAAGCCCACTCGTTTCCTTGTTGCCAGGAACAAAGCGTACATTCAGAGGGGTGGTTGTTGACGGCTCCCTCTGTATAGCACTGGAAAGCGGGTGGCCTTTGGTTACTGGCAAGGAAAATTCTAATCAGGGTGCTTGTAAGCGGGGCTTTATAGAAGCTTAGTTACAAAAGGCTTACACCAGAGTAATGCAATAACTATAATAACAGCCAGGGAGCCCTAAAGAGGGTGGAATGTGCTTGTGTCTGGATGATTTTCCCCGCTAGCACAGAGAAGGACTGTTTACCGCGAGTGCCATTAAGTATCGCTGGAAACTCACCAACCGCAGACTTATTTCAATATACTTTATTGTATCTGCTCTAAAAGCAGCTTGCTTGAGACGACTTTTAGATCGTCCTAGAGAAGGGAGAGAGGCCGGCCGCCCTCGGGCGTCCGAGGAGGCTCAGAGCGCAGGGGCAGTGCCAAGGGTGAGGGAGCTGTAAGCCAGAGCCCGACCGGGGCATGATGCCCGGAACGCGTCCCGACGGGCAGCTCCGCCGCCGAACAAAGCGGCCAGGCGAAACGACCCTCTGTCTCAGCGGCACAAAGCTGCCGGGCTCCCGCCCCGGGGATATGCAGCAACCTCGCCTCCACCGCCCTCCTCGACTGGCGCGGCCGATAAGGGCGAGAGGGCCCCGGGGCGGATACCGCAGGGTGGGGGGTGGAGAAGCGCGATCATCGCACTCCCACTGCACCGACCGGCAGCCCGGGGCGCCGCGGGCACCGGTGACCCCGTCGTTCCGGCTCAGCCTGGCTCCATCTCGGCGCGGCTAATGGGATCAGCCACTGCCCTCCGCCACCGCTGCCGCGTGTTGATTTTTCCAGTCCGTCGCCGCTGCCTCTGCGCCCGGTCCTGCTGCCCGTTGTCCCCCAGCCAGACCCAGCTACCGCTTGGCCGCCGGCGAGAGGCTGCGGCTGCGGAGGGCAGGAAATGGCTTGGCCGGGGAGCCAGGGCGGTCACACACACACACCCCCCGCGCCGCGATCCCTGGGGCACGACGGCGGCCGACGAGGGTGCGGGCTGAGCCGGGATGCGTCCCGGGAGACCGCACTAACCCCAAGCAGGACGCGGGAAGCGGACACCGGTCCGCCGCCCCCATCACCACCCACTCCCACTCTCGGCACCCGTGAACAGACTTCGCTGCGCTTTCTTTTAACGAAACAACGGAGCGCGGCGAGCAAACTGCTGCTCCGCGCAGGGCAAGAAAAATGGTTTTTTAATAGGCAAGGTCGGCGTGCTTGGCAGTCAGCCACCGCGGCCGGGGAAATAAACAAACAGAAGAGCTGACTCTTCAGGTCGAAGCACAAGTTGCGCTCCCGCAGAGTAGAGCCTGTGGCACGGTCCGCGGGGTGAGCATGCAGACGCGCCCGGGGCCACCGCGGCGAGCATCTTCCCAACATCCCCCCGACCCCCCACCTAGCCCGGTTTGGCGGCTCCAGAGGCGGCGAGCCAGCTTCCTGCGGCCCTGAGACAGGGGAGGGCTGGGGGAGGGGTGTGGGGGGGAAGAGGCTGCCGCCCTGCGGTGCCGGACGCGGTGCCGCCGGGCTGGCAGCGGGCGGAGGGCGTCTGGCCGCCCTAGTTTTGTCGCGCTCCGGAGCTGCTGCACGCCTAACCGCTGTCGTGTGGCCTCGCGGGGGGAAGGAGAGAGAGATGGAGGGAGAAGAGCCGCCCGATAGTGTTCGTCTGGCGAAGGGTTTCCAGTGGTACCCCGGGGCTCCTTCTCCGCCCGCGGTTCGACAGGGCTCGGTGGTGTCGGCTCCAGTGGCCGCACCGCGGGGGCGCAGCGCTCCCGCTCTCGCCGCGCGTTCCGGGCTCGATGCCCAGCACTCCTGGCTGCCGCGCACCAGCCTCCCCACTGCCTCCCGCCGCCGCCTCGCTCACTCCTGGCTCTGCAGGCGGGAGAGCAGCGCGGATCCCGCGGTATCCGTGTCCGTTCTCCCGCTCGCCAGCGCTTCAGCTTTCTTTCCGAACCCAAGGGAGAGAAGCGCCCTCCACTGAGCAGTGTCTCTGAGGCCCCTCTGTCTGCCCCTGCGCAGGGGCTGCACAGCACCTTTGCCCCGTCTGAGCAGGGTTGTGTAGTCGCTGTGCCCGAGAAAGGCCGCAGATACAGCCGCCTCTGTAGCACCCACTAACGAACCGGGACAGAGAAGCCCCACCACCCCGGGGCGAGGGAGTGACTGGCCCGCCCTGCCCTCAGGAGAAGAGGACGAAGGAAGCCGGGGCAGGAGATCCGAGAGCAAAGTCCAAGTCTCGGAAAGCTAGAAGAGTACTCGGGGAGAATCTGTCAACCCCTGCGCCGGCGGTCAAAGCCTTTTCCTGGCTAAGCAAGGGCAGGAGAGCACCTTTTGCCACTGCCCTCGGCTCCCACCAGAGCACGGCCCAGGCTGGTCCAGTACGCCAGGAGTAGGCACAGAGACAAGCCGCACACCCCGCGTTTCCATGGGGCCGCGGCCTGGGCTCGCTTTGCTTCTCCACCGCCGCCATAATCTCCTGTCCATGGCACTGGAGGGGACGGGACAGCGCCCCCCCCGGTCCCGTCCCCCTCCGCCACTCCCTCCCCCAAACGCAAGGCTCGCAGCTGGGCGCAGGGATAACGGGGGCTGCGACCAGGACGGGCGCCGGGCAGGACGGCGGCGGCTGTCAATGGCCCTCTCGCTCCCCGGCGCCCGGGCAGATGCCAGCTTTTTGGCAGATCACTCTGCAGACGTCTCCCAAGGACTCTTGCAAGGGCTGAGAGGGTTCACGGGAAGGGCTGAGTAGTGCAATAGGCCGGGCTAACAGGGGGCAGCTCAGTCGAACCAGGGAGAGTGGGGCCCAAGCCAGGATAGAGGAAAGGGAGAGGTGTAAAGAGCGGCCCGGAGGGGGGGGGGGGGGGGGCAGGGAGGGGCAGCCAAAGCTACCAGCTTGCAAAATGATGAGTTGGCCGCGTGCCTAGAAGCTGGGGAGCACTGCAGTCCCGAGAGCCAGGGGAGGGGAGATGATGAAGCAGCAGCCTGAATGGGGCAAAGACTGTATCTTATAGTGTGACCTATCGCTTAAAAAAATCTGGCTTTCCTTTCTAGTGCCAGGGTGTACCTGCAGGGTAGTCTCTGCCATTCTGTCTCCTGTCCAATTATTTCAGTACAGTCTAATCCTTGTGTTGTGACCTACAGCAGCGCTCTGATTTATTTTTAATGCGTTCCGATTCCTGTTCCGTTGTCAAGAAATGCATTGAGATTCATTCTCCATCCCCTGCTTTTCAGACTTCTGTTCTGCTGGAGGAACCCGCCAATAGAGTTTAATTCGATTTGATATGATTTAATGAACACCTTTATCTTTTGGGTTTTAACAGGAGGATAAAGAATACAACCGCATTCAGCTTTTGCTAAATCAGACACGTTTCCCACCGAAATTCTATCTCGTGACACACACTCACTGTAACATTTCATTAACAACCCCCTTGATATATTGATTTTTAATATTTGTATTAAATGTTGTGTAAAATTGAACTCAGGCGTTAGGAGAGATTGTGCAAGTCACAAGACATGACTCCTACTTAATTGTTATTTTTTTCGGTCCTGGAAGAACAGTTGGGAAGAGGCCAGCAGGAGGGGGGGGGGGATTAAAAATATATTATCCACGGGGAGAAGTGGGAGGCAGTGTCCGTGAGAGCGTGGCGGAGATGGGGAGAAAGTGCAGCCCCTAGGCAAAGCGGGCAGCAGGGCTCGGCCGCTCCCCCCTTGTTATTCCCCCAGCCCTCGCAGGCCCCGCCGTGGCCATCCCCGCCCGCATCAGAGCCCCGCGCCGCGGGGCCCGCCCGACTCCCCGCTCCTTGCTCACCCGACTCGCTCGCTCCCGTCACCTCCCTCCCTCCTGCTCCATATGGTTTCTCCCCTCCTCCTCTTCTCCCCCGTCCATGTTGTCTCCGTAACTCTCCCCGCTCCATGTTACGCCCCTGAGGGAGCGTTTCCCCGACGCGGCGTGGAGAGGCCCCGCAGCGCGGCCCGGCCGGGATGCCCCGGGGGCTCAGCTGGGCCAGCGTGCAGCTCAGAGGGGCGAGGAGACGAAGTGGGAAACAGCAGGGGAAGACTGGGAGTCAGGAGAGGGCCGTAAGGAGGAGTGCCAGCCAAAACTCCCGGCCAGAGAGTTTTCCGGGTGTGCTGGAGAAGAGCATGAATTAAGTTCATCTCCCCCACGCCCTCCCCAACTTCTTGTTTTCTTCCCCCCTCCCCCCCCCCGCCGCACCCGCAAGAATACGAGGAATTCAGAGATCAACAGTAATTCACCTGCATTAAAAAAAACAAAACAAAAACAAACAAACAAACAAACAAAAAACCCAAACCCAAGACCAAACACCAACTCACGAGCTATAAACTAGCGGCTGATCCTCCGTTTAGACTAGTGTTTAGCCGTTCATGCATCATGAGTGTCAAATAAATGCCTGATTGAGGCCCTCAGCGGAGGAATTAGCTTTCCTTGTGCTGGAAACGCGTAACAGAGAAAGTGCTGAGACATCTTCCCCCTGAGTTAGCTCCGGCTCTGCTCCCTGCACTCCTCGTTTCGGGAGCTTTTCCCTTCCACACCCCAGCTCACTCCTGCTGCACCTCCACAACAACCCCACCACCCCTCCCGTCCATCGCCCGCCCGTATTGTCACATCCAGCTGGCCAGGGGCGAGTGGGAGTCTTCCGGGCAGTCCCGGACCCAGGGGTCCGGGATGGGGGAGAAGGGAGCGCCGAGCATCCCTCCTGCTGCCCGAGTCGCTGGCGCTGCCACTCCGGCGCTGCGGGGGCTCCGTAGGGAGCGATGCCCCGGGCCAAGACAGTGGGAGGGGGGAGCGCCACCGGAGGCCTCCCCTCAATAAGCTGCTTGTCACTTGGCTACTCTTCCACGCGGGGGGGCCTAATTCTGCCGGAGGGTACGACCCAGCCCCGAAGTTTGGTGGCGAAGCGGGAGCAAAGCTGGTGCAACGCTTGGTTCCGCCACCCCCGCCCCTCTCGGCGGCTCTAAGCCGGGCTCGCTGCCCGGACGGGGCCAAAGTCACCCCGGGCAGGGGATGCCGCCGGCGCTGGGCAGGCAACAGAGGCACACAGGGGTTAACGGCTCAGCGGCCGGGAGCAGCAGTTAAAGCGCACGGGCTGCAGATGCTTTTCAGGCCTCGGTCTACCGTTTTAAATTAAAAAAATGCGCCCGGCCCGACCATGCACCAGTGACCTGCAATTTCCCCTTCTTTTCAAACTGAAATATGGCCAAACTGTCTTCAAGTTAACTTAGGGGCTGGGGAGGGAGGCGGGGAAGGTTGGGGAGGGGGGAGGGGGGAGGAGGAAATCGCTCTAGGTTGAGATCTCTGTGTCAAGTTTCATCCCCTCCTGACATTTCTGGCTCCGCGCCAAAGTCCTGAAAATGGAAAATTGGGGAAGGGCGGGCGGTGGAGGAGGTGGTGGAGAAGAGGGGGTGGGGAGCGAGCCAGAGCTCTCGGCGGAGCAGCAGTAGCGAGAGGCTCTGGCCAAGAGGGATGCATGAGCGAGCCCGTCTGAGCGGAGCGCGGCGGCATCTTCCGCCATCCGTTACGCCGCCCAGGCGCGTGGAGAGCCGCCGGCCGCTGCCATTGTTACCGGCGGGCGATGCGGGGACCGGAGCCACCGCTCTGGCGAGAGATAAATAGCCCCTGACAGCGCCTCTTCGCACCCACAACTCGGCAGATTGCACTCAGCGGACGGCCGCAGGTCTGTGTCGCTCCCTTTCGCGGGAGTCCCTTTAAGTCACCACTCCCCCTCCCATCTCCCGGGGGATGCTGTCGACCTTCCCCCGACACCGGCCCCGCACGCCTTCCCCTGATCGCCTCCCCCTCCCGCAGCCGACTGTGGCTCCGCTAGCAGGGCTCGGCATGGCTCGGAGCGCCGCCGGGGGCGAGTGGGCAAGAAAAGTCTCTACTGCAATACTTGGGGCAGGCCGCCCCTTTACCAGGAGAGGTCTTGGCGCCGTGTGTTTTGTCTTGTGGCCTTCGCCGGCGTCCCCGGGGGTGGCTGGCGGCTCTATGGGCGAGAGCCTCCGGGGAAAGCGCCGGGAGGTCCCGGGCTGCCATTGCAGGCAGCAGCACCCTGCCCCCCTCCCCCCCTTCCCCCCCCCCAGTGCCTGGCTAGCACTTCTTCAGGCTCGCCCACCTCCCGGTTTCCCTCTCCCGCCGTGAGAGCCCGAGCCACTCCGCTCCAGAGCACCGTCCTGCCTGCGCCGCCCCTTTGCGTGGTGAACGTGACAGTGACCCAAGGTGGGGCATCCCTCCCCAGCCGTGGTGCTCACCGCCACCGGCCACCCCGGAAACCGGGGCGGGGGTCAACTCCGGTAGCCAAAGCACTACTTTCCAGATGGCTCCCCGCGCCCGGCAGCACTGGGGCGCAACAGCCTCGCATGTGCGCCTCCGGTGACCCCAGCACCTCCCCCGGGTTGACTTCCCCAGCGACACGGGGGAGCGCCGCGGGCACCTGCGAACGGCTCGGCATGAGACAAGCCCGCACTTTGTGTTTTCCAACATCCCTTTGCTCAGACCGCACCCCAGCCTGGGCCGAGCTGGTGTGTGTGTGTGCGAGGAGAGGTTATCTCCAGCCCGAGTCATTATTTCCAGGCCGGCTGGAGTCTCTCCCATGTGGAACCACTGAGGGCGATCGGTGCCCGGGGAGACAAAGACGGGAGGCCTGGGCTGCTACCGGAGCCCCGCGTCGTGGACAAGTGTGGGCGCTGCCGGCCGGGCCAAGCTCGGCCACGGCCGGGGGTGCTGATGCTGCCCAGGACAGCGCAGGCTGGGTTTTCCGATCGCGTCTTTGCAGTTACATTGAATGCACTTTCAGGCGATTATTTTCCCTTTCCACTTGTTTGTCTCTTCCTAGCCTCATAAACTGCCTCATGATTTATTACCTAGGCTAAGTGCTTAATTTGTGAATATGAAACAGATTAAAAGGAGATCGGCGTATTTTACCAGGCAGGCCAGAGCAGAGCTCGGCAGCTGTTTCGAGTTTGTAGGCATCTCCAGCCTCGTGTTAAGCAGGCTAGCCTGCTAGTGATCAAGGGGGTATCCCCGGGCTCTATACGAGAGGCCCACCACCGACGGTTCCCTGTGTGCACAGCCGGCATGAAGACCGACTACGGGGTTGGTGCTCTGAGTTTTTTGGGGGGGACACAAACACCGATGCTGTCCATCAAAGCGACACCCGTGGTTCTGGGATTCAGGACGCGGGCTTTGCCGGCGGAGGGCCCAGCAGGCATGCAGAGGGTTAACGACGACTCTGCCCGCTCCTTCAAAGGACTCACTCGAGATAGAGTAAATACGGTCGGGGCGGCAGGGGGGGCTGGGGGTGCCTAGGCCACATGATGCAAAAGTAAGACAAGCGCACTCCGGAGAACAAAGGCTTCCTACCCCCTTCCTCCCCCTCCTCGCAAAATCTGTCTTAATTCTGCAAGTAAACTTGAGCAGCTATAAAACAAAGGGGAAACGATGGAAGTTATAGCCAAGGGAGAGTCAAAATAAATACCTTTGATGCAGTCCAAGCACACACGCGGTGTTTTCTGGAGCCCCCACCCCTACCCTCAGCCCAGCGGGACATCACAGGCTCTCCCCATGACAGGGCTGACGTGCATCTCCATGGCCATTTCAGACCATGTCCGATGGAGCCTACTTTCTATCTCTGCCCCCACCTCACCACCCCCCATCGCCTTTGGTCCTTGGAGGAGGATTTAATGCATCAGGGATGCCAGAGGAAGCAAAGAGTGAAAGCAGCAAGCCAGCAGCCTGTGCAGCTGAGCTGAGAGTGAGGCCTGCCAAGTACAAAGCACTGCTGCTAAGCCCAAAACCCAGAGAGAGGCAAAAATCTATAACCTGCCCTGTACCTCTGAGCACCACTTATGAACTGGGAACAAGAGTACTATGTTCCTTCTGCTGGAGCAGAGCAGACAGGGATGGCCAGCAGAAAAATGACTCACATGTCCTTGTTGCAACTTAAGCACTTGCTCCGGTGCTGGAGATGTAGCTGGTGTTGCAGCTGTGGAATGAGTGGGAGATGGGGACAGCCTCTGGCCAGAGCATGGATATGAGGTGTGGGGTGGCACTTGTCTCTACAGGCTGAGCCCCAGTCTGCTGGGGAGTGAGACAGCAAAAGACCATGCACACGGCATTCAGAAAAATCCCTATGTGTGTGCATGTGTGAATATTACAGAGTAATTTTTGTCTGTGGAAAGCTGAATATAAGCAGCGTCTGGGAAGCAGTCCTAGACCTACATGTGAGTAAGGACCTGGAGACATCCCATCCCATGGCAAGGAAGCACCTGAAGAAAGAGTGCAAGAATGAGACAACAGCATATGTGGCTGTGTCTATGCAGCTGTTTCAGGTTGGCTTGAGATAAGGTACTTCCATACTGGGGGCAAAGTTTGTGGCAAACCAATGCTGGAACCCATCTTCCAGGGGCCTCATGGGGCTTTGGTGTCATTTACAGGTTTCTGTCTTGTGACAGAAGAGGTATTGCATAAGGATCATATGCCACCACTGTTTATAGCCCTGGGCCTTGTTCAGTGTCTGAATGGGGGACCAAAAGTTTTGAGCAAAATGGAAAGCAGGAAACAAAAATAGTCCTAGGGTCTCTGCACCTCCCTGTAGGTTCTGCAGAGAGCAGTTCTCTCACTAGGTACTTCCAGAATTTTAGCAGGGAGAGAAAAACACAGGCTTGTGTCATGATGATAAGATGCAGCACTTTTCTCTGCAAGCAGTATAAACAAGAAGCTGGGGGGGGGGGGAAGACAGTAGCAATGGAAAAGGAAAAAAAAACTTTCCAACTTGTTGACTTGGCCTTTACAGTCATCTCCTCTTAAGGGAGGGCTGTGGCCACAACATTAAGCCTTGGTTACACTGCTGAAATTCACCATACTAAAAGTCACCTGGTCCCTCAAGCGCTCTTGTAAAGCACTCTAGGTCCCCATAGAAAATGGTTTGCATGTGCTTAAAACTGTGTGAATTGAATTTGCTTCCAACAGCGCATAATGCCAGTTTCAGGCTGATCCTGTCTGGCTTTCACTGAATTAACGCCTGGATGGATCTAAGTCCAAATGTCTCAGACCAAAATGGTTCAGATAGTTCTCCTGGTGTTGTCCCTTGCTGCCTCAGAGGCATTTTAAATTTTTCCTTGGAAGCACTCTTATGTAGCAAAGCAGTGGAGAACACTACTAAAGCAGAACAAGCTGGAGCAGCCATCAGGGATGCTGACAGTATACAAGCTACTTCAGTTTGGAGTGCACCCCAGACTCCTCTCATAGTCCCAACCCTTTGTGGCCAGCAGTAGTAGGCTGCAGACACCCCACCCCTGCCAGCCTGATGACCTTCTTGCAGCTGGGCTTACACTGTTGGCGTTTGCCCAATTACATTCTGTCAAGGCTCAACGTCTCTCTTTTTCATAGCTTCCTAACATCTCACTGCCTGCCTTCACAATGCTGCTGAGAAGGGGGAAAACAGTTCCAAAGTCCTGTCGTTGAGCCCTCTTTAAGCCCCCTACATAACCACCTAAACAATGTCCTCATATTCTCATAACCTCTGTTTATGCTGCCTGTTTGGGTTCTGTTTAAAATTTGAGCTCTTCAGGGTATGGCTCTGCATCATCCAATGTACTGTGGACATCATCTAAAGACAAAACAGTAAGGAAGAAGTTTTGAACTAGAGTGTGCAGAGATAAATAGGGGAAATGACATGTGCTAAATTTTAATGGTGTTTTATCTTTCCAGGTTCACAAGTATTGTGTTACCTGCAGCAGTTTTAGTATGCTGGGCACTCTGTATGCACAGAAGGCAGATTTTTCCTGCCTGCCCAAAAAAGGGAAGCAGAACAGTAAAAAAACTACAGCAAGAGATGACCAGGAGAGCAATGCCTGTGGGTACAGGGAGGCAGGCGAGCTCCTGGCTTCAGCCCTGTGCTCCTTTGCCATGGCTCTCCAAGGCCACCTCTCCCAAAGCCTTTGCTCTGCAGTTAGAAAAGAACAGTGTGCATTTGTATGTGTGTTCATGTGAATGTAATTTTGTTTCTACATAATGTGGATTACCCTTTTAGCAGCAAATCCATTCAGGGGTTGAGATAGAAAGAGAAATCCTGCAGTGGTTGCCTCCCTGGGAAAGGGCCTGTCTTCTGTCACTTTCTCTGCTCCTTTTCTCCAGTGGTCCCCAAACACCTTTTTTCCTGGCTCAGCATCCAATCTCACCTTGAGAGCCTGCCCACTTTCAGGGTGAAGCTCTTTTACATGGGGCACTGAGAGAAAATGCAAAGAGTAAGTCACAGCAGGCAAGGCACTGCTCAGATTAATGAGAGAAGGGAACCAGGGTGTGGGGTGTAGAAGTATCCCCCCTAACAATGTTGCAATGGGTGGTGCTAAGTGTGGGGTGCTCCCCAGGAAGCCTACCCTATAGGGAGATGGTGTGTGTAATGCACCTAACTGATTCCCTTCTGCTGAACTCTGGTAGGACTGCTTGGCTTTGCAAAGTGCAAGGGCAACCTTGGAGGGGAAAGAAAGCTCCATTGATTTAAATGCAAAATTACCTTCCTGCAGTTCTAATTTCCCAGGCAAGAGGCATGCAGGCTGTGGAAACATTAAAATTCTTGTTCTATTGGTTCAATTATTTAAAAAAAAAAAAGTTTTAATGCCATTTGTTTCAGATTTGATAGGAAAGTGCTGTAGATTTTTGCAAGCAGAGACAGAGGTGAGCATGGATGGTGCGTGTATTTTGCACAGCCTTGAAAAGAAGGCTTAAACGAGGCATTCATTTAGCACCAGGCCTCTGCGAAGGGATGAGTGAGACCCACGGTGAAAGAAAAAGACCTGAACATCTGTATTTGCTAAGTGGCACCGGCAGCAGTCAACGAGCTCGTAGAGAAGAGCAGACATGCGGGTGTGAGGCCCAGCAGAGACTGCTGGCTCCCTGGTGCTTTTTAAAAGGAAATAATAGCTTGTGGGGGAACCCTTTCTGGTGGCCTTGGCTCCCATGACCTCCCTCTGATGTATGATATTTAAACAAAGAAAAGTAAATATTGGTTTTCCACATACAGCCTCGTTCTGCGCTCCATGAAAACTAATGACAAACCCCTTGGTGGGTTACAAGAGAGCAGACCCCCAAAACAGTCACTCAGACCCTACAGTTGGCTGCAGCAGTTCTCATGACTGGCTGTGGGATGTGTGCTTGCAGGCAAATTGGAAAGAAGAGAAGCAATCCCATCCTATGGTACACAGTGCCTCAAAGCTGCAGGTCTGCTGGTTCAAATGATTATTGGTTTTTAGAATTATAAATTGCATTTTGGTACAGTGAGTAAGGATAATGTACTGCTTACTAGAATTAAACACAACTCAAGGGTGGTGTTTTGTTCTCACAAAGGTGACTTCTCTGTGCTTGCTTTTTCATGTTTGGGGCTAATGGGGATTCTGATTTGAGCCCAATGGCTATCTAGCATGGGTTTTATAAAGGAGTGATGGCAACAGTACGAGAAAATGTTCATAAACTGGGCCATCAGAGGTATCTTCTGATACGTGTGTCCTCTGAGGTAGGAAAATGTAAGTCATAGGAAGAGAGGGCAAGTGTGTCTGACTCATAGTAAAACAGGGGCACGTGGAAAGTTTAATGAAGGGAGGGCTGCTACTAGTAGGATATGAAGGCTCTGCTATGTGTCATGTGAAAAATACTTTTATTGTGGATAGTTTAAGCTTAAAGGGGTGGCTGAAGTGCAACTGCATGACACACAATGTGAGGTGGAGCATATACACACAAGCAATTTAACTCAATCCTGTGTTACCCTTGCCTTGGTGGGTTGGGTTTTTGTTTTGGTTTTGGTTTGGTTTGTTTTTAAGCGGGCCCTCTTCGGCTGTTACAGTAGCAGTTTCAGGGTCCTCTAACATAAGTGAACTTCATTATAGTTCACTGCAGGGTGGAAATGTAGCTACACAGTTTTTACTCTGTATTGGCACCACGCCTCAGGATGCAGAGGCAAAATAAGTGGTGTACGAGGGCCTTAATCAATTCTGTGCAAATGGAGAATCACTCCTATATGGGGAACAGCTTTCTTGGGCAGATCATATCTGCTTTTCCACCAGAAGGTGCCCATACTGCAGGCCCACTATGCTCACTCTGTCTGCATGTGCCACAACCTCTGTTGGGACAGAAATGTCAGTGGGAATAGCCTGGGGAACTGAGCAAGCTGGAAGACCTCATGGGCCAGTCTGTGACTGCCTTTAGTGGGAAAAGGACCTTTGGTTTGATGCATGACTGTGACATCATGATTAATGTGGATCTCCAACTAGAGCTATGTAAAAAGACATATCATTTGGGAAGAAAATAAATAAAGGAGTATTGCTCAGATATGAGTCCTTCCAGGTAGTGCAGGGATCATGGGTGAAGCTGAAGCCCAGACATTTCCAAGACTGTGTCTGTTCTATACGATTTTCTGCTTTTGAGGATTATATGGAAAGGAATCTTTGGAGAACAGACTGTTTCACCTTTGTTATGTGAGGCCCAGCACAACACAATCCTAGCTATGGCTGATCATATGGGAGCCAGTCTCACCCAAATAATCTATTGTATCTTGTCTATAACTCAGGCCGCATCTCACACAGAGTCTAGGCTTACAGCTCCCAGGGCAATGGCACTCCTTGTACACAGTGTTTCCTGGTGTAGCTTGAGAAGAGCAGAGAGTGGGAAAGCACTGGAGCAGTGCTGTTAATGCTTCTGTAATACATGGACCTTCATCCCCAAGATCTTGCCACTGCATAGCAAGGCTGTCTCAGAAGCTGAGAGACTGAACATTAAATGGGCATTACCAAGATTAGTTTGAAAAACAGGAGGCTGAGGGGAGACCTCATTGCTCTCTACAACTACCTGAAAGGACATAGTGGAGAGGCTGGTGCTGGTCTCTTCTCACAGGTTATTAGTGATAGAACAATAGGGAACAGCCTCAAGCTGCAATTGGGTAGGTTTAGACTGGACATTAGGAAAAAAATTTTCTCAGCAAGAGTGGTCAGGCATTGGAATGTGCTGCCCAGGGAGGTGGTTGTGTTGCCATGTGTTTAAAGGTGGCTTGGATGTGGTGCTTGGGGATATGGTTTATGGGTGAACCTTGTAGAGTAGGGTTAATGGTTGGACTTGGTGATCCTGAAGGTCTTTTCCAACCTGAATATTTCTGTGATTCTGTGAAGATGGGCAGAAGAATTGCAGCTCCTATTTCTTTGTCAGAGGATATATTTCATATAGTATCTAGTGGGACAGCTCTACCTTGATTAATGCCCGTATTTTGGAACAGACATTCATGTGAAGGTGGATGGTGAACAGGCTCAGGTGTGAAAGCAGACTGTTTGCAGTGGTTGAAGAAGCCCTCATGGAAATTGACTGTGAACTATCTGAGGAGGAGTGTCTCAAAGCTGAGCCCCACCATGTTCACTGAAAGGACTGAACTATTCTTGAGTCTTGCTGGAACTTTGCTTTGGCATTGTAAGGAAGGAAGAGGGAAAACAGACAATAATGTAGTAGACAGAGCTCCTCAGTGCATGGCCAGGACTAGTGCCATTGTGTAAATATGAAGCACTTGCTTCTTCAGACAAAAGAAGAAATAAATTAAATTTAAATAAATAAATAAATAAAGGAAGCCCTACTGAAGGCTAGGGCTGATGGATCACTGAAAAAGTCCCAGCTAGAAAAATAAAGGTGGCTCTGCAGTTTGGTCAAATGACGCTCAGCATTGTGAATTTGATGAATAACAGTAGCTGCATGACTTTTTAAATGGGGTTTTAATAAAGTCACTATTGCTAAGGCTATCTATAAAGGTAATCTGCATAGGGTTTTAAACAAGTAAGCTTAATGATGCCATTAATGTTTCCAACACAAATGAGACCACTGCTGGAATACTATGTCCAGCTCTGTTGTGGTGTTTGCATGCTAAAAGTGCAGTGGCAAATTAATATGGAGTCAGAAAACAGCTACAAGAATGAGTCAAGGTCTAGGAATCATGTCTTATTGCAAAAGACTGAAGAAATCCTATCTATTAATTTATCCAAGAGGAGGCTATGACTTGGTTTGATCATAGTCTTTAAGTGCCTTCAGTGTCTCTATGGGGAGATTTCTGATAGTGGAGATATCTTTAATGTAGCAGACAAAGGCATAATGAGATCCTATGTTGGAAAATGAAGCTTTATGAATTCTGAGCAGAAATAGGTGCTTTTGTTGTTTTGGGTTTTTTTAAACCAGTGAGGGGACACAACCACTGGAACAACTGAGGCAAGCAGTGGGTATTCTGTTACTTAAAAGTCTTCAGAGCAAGATTGGATGCCAAGTTAAAAGCTCAGCCACAATTTATGAGTCTGATACAAGAATGTCTGGCTGAAATTCACTGGCCCATGACATGTCAGACCAGCTGATCATAACGGTCCATTCTTGGTTTAAAAAATCTATGAATTAGGTATTTCCCGTCCCCTGAGCCCTGATATTACTGGAGGTCTTGAAGGAATGTTTCATAAGCTGTCATCATTTAATTGTAAGTAAGCAGGGGGGTAGCTGCCTTTTTTTCTTTTCTCTTTTCTTTTTCTTTCTTTCTTTTTTTTTTTTTTTAATTAATAAACCTTCTTTTCCAAGAGCTTGTTAAGCAGCTGTTAACAAACATGACAACATTTTTTAAATGGTTCAAGTAATTCTTCTTCTCCCATTTGCTCGGCTTTGTTTTGCAGTGACACAGTTTCATCAATAGTGCATTTACTAATTCTTCTCTAGAGAAAACTGCAAATTCCAGAAAAATTAAAAAAAAAAAAAAAGCAACCTATGTATTCAAGGTAGCCCCCTTACTACATGCTCTCCTTCACATACATGCATCCCTTTGTCTCACAGATACATTACAGGCTTTCTCTCAGCATCGTGCATGAGCAGAGCAGGGAAGTCCATCCGTTTTCTCGTGCAGGCCCCTTCACTAGGTTGGAATCCATTGTCTGTCACAGGAGCCCTTGGCCTACAGAGATCCTGGCTTGTCTGAATGAATGGCAGGGAAAAGGAAAAAGGTATTAAGGAGACATCTGGTATTCTTGAAATTATGCAAGCTATTAACCTCCTCGAGGTTGCATAAAATGGCCTCCAGCGAATGGTCAGAATGTTTTTCTTACACAGGAGGAGCAGTTTTCAAGACAGCACAAACTTTTTTAATATCTCTGTGAAGGAAAGAAGAAAGAAAGAAAAAAAAAAAGAAAATTAAAAAAAGAAGGCAAAAATCCCCAGCCACGGCTCTCAGGAGTTTTGAAAATCACATCCACGGTTGCTTGGACATACTAAACCTCTGATACATTCAGTGCCTCATTAGTCTCCGTTATCAAAACTGAAACACGAGGTGGTAGGGCGCGCAGCAAAAGATGGAGTTTAAAGTCGCCCGGGGACTGTGTTCCCGTCGGCGGGAGTCCTCCCTCCCTCCTTCCCTCCGCCTCCGCTTCTCAACCCCGCAGCGTCTACTATGCAAGCAGTGAATCAGAGGGACCAAGGCTCCCTGGCTCGGCGAGCTGCTTGGCGGGGCGGGGGGAGCCGCTGCCTCCCGGTGCGCGGGCGGGGAGGTCGGCGGGGAGCCGAGCAGCGAGGGGAAAGGTGAACGCGGAGCGGAGCGAGGCACAAACCCATTAGTCGCACATAACTTGGGAAGACGCTTGGCCTCGCCATGACAACCGGCGGCCCGGGCTGATCCCACGTCCCGCCGCCTCCCCCGGGCGCCCCTTTTCGTCCCCTTTCCCGGCGTTTGGGGAATGCGGGGCTGGAGAGGCGAGTCCGGTGCGGGTAACAAAAGGGGATGAAAGGAGCCCTGTAGTTCACTTTACACGTCCGAGAGGCATCTTCACGCTCCGTAATGAGAAGGGATCAATCCGAGGAAGTTCAGATCAAACGGGAGAGCATCTCGAGCATTTGCATAATTGCCAGATTTCGGAACAGGAGCAGCCGAGGGGCACAGCCCAACCTGGGTACTGCACCGGGGGCTGCTCCACACCTCGCCCGAGAGCCCCGAGGACCCGAAGAGAGGGGCTGCAAACTGTACCCTTCCGGATAGACAGCGAGGCCTTGGGTGGAGTGTTGGGGTACGGCCCCGGTGCCTGACGGCAGTGAGCACTTGAAGCTTCGATGGGCCAGAACCTCTCCGGTGCACGGCCAAGCAGTGCCCGGTTCTCCGAGGGTCGCATCCCCCCACCCGCGGCTGCCGTTGTGAAAGCAGTGCCGGTGGGGATCAGCTCACTGCTCCCACCTCGCAACATCTGCGTCGCAGAGCCAGCACGTCGCCTTCCCGGGCGGATGGCGGGTGACTCCCGGCCTGGCGGCTCGCACCGCCACCAGCGAGCGGGGATAAAGGGATTAAACGGCACGCTCGCTCCGCCGGGGGAAGAGCGGCGGGGGGAGGCTCTTGGCCAGCTCCAGCCTTCCGCTCCTCCTGGCCGCCACTCCCGCCGCCTGCACCCCTGGATGGGCACGTCCGGGGACACCCTTTTCAGCCATTTTAAAGCGGCGAAGCTGGAGTCTCGCTGTGGATGCCCTGGTCTCCCCTCCTCCCTGCGGAGCCCACTCTGCTCCTGGAGATGCGGCCTCTCCCCTGCCCCGAAGCCGACACCGTCTGCACATGCCCCGCACCTGTAGTCCCCCGACGAACTGCAACCCTGCCCCTCAGGGGGGACACTGCGCTCTCAACATGCTCCGTCTTGGGGCTGTGCCCAGCCCCGGCCCCTGTTCCCACTCGGGTGCAGGCAGCCCCAGTTTCAAGCCGGGAAGCCGACAGCCCTTGTCCCAACCTCGAAATTAGCTATGCTCCAGCTATGGCTGGGGTTGCAGCCTCCCCCAGGGAACCGCGGCTTCTCCCCGCATGGCCGGACTCGGGCGGGTTGGCGGGTCGCCAGGGAGGTGAGGTTAGCCTCGGAGCGGGCTGGCGGATGGCATGTTATTGTGAAAAGCAAGCGGGGAAGGCAAATAGGAGCATGGCACCGTATAGGCTCGCCACGTGACCGAAATGTGTTTATCTCGCCCCGGAGAAGCCGGGCTGCCTGTGGAGGCCAACCTTGCTTTCACAGCGCAAGTACAGCTCCCATGGCTGCACATGGGGCTGGGCCCTGCGAGAGAGCAGAGACCACTTCTGTTTGCTTTTGCTGTCGCTTCGGTTCTTATCATTTGCCATGTCATTTATCATCAACCTCTCTTGATATCCCTCCCCATTGCCGCCCCCCTTCCCCCTCCCTTCCCGCTTTCTCCAGGGTCAGTCAGGAAAAGATTTGGAATCCAACTGAGGAGTGAGACAGGGAAGGGTCGGACGGAGATGTTGCTGGGGCGGGGTGGGGGTGTGTGGATAAAAGCAGTTGCATGTCAGAACAAAGGTGCTGGAGGGTAGCTTTTGGTGGTGGAGCAGAACCTCATAAACGGCAGATTTCCATTCACAAGACTCCGCTTGCACAGTTTCTGTCTTGCCCTTGAACTGACAAGTGGATATCTGCTTCGCAACCAGAAAGTAAATCACACTGAGCCTGGCTTGGGAAGGGAGGGCACAACGCTTCACTTGGTTGCTAAGTGCGAAAAAAAAAGTGGAAGATTTCAGCTTTCCAGCACGGCCCCGCTCCTCAGATACAATATTTACTTTGGGAGCCTGGCGAAATGCTCTGAGTGTTTATTACGGAGAGTGCCGGGGCAAGCTTGCATTTGCGTGATGAGCGGAGGAGCGGCCGTGGTGCGGAATATCAAAGCGAGACCGCCTTGGCAGGGCTCCCAGGCAGGGCTTTGCTGGCACCCGCGGGATTCCGCGGAGCAGGGGTAGCGCGGTCCGGGCGGCGGCGGGTGCCGCTGCTCGGGCACGGGGGGAGCCAGCAGCCCTTCGCGGGAGGCCAGAAGCAAACGTCGTCTCTACCGTGGACTCGGCGTGAAAGAGGCGCAACGGCTGGGCCGGGCCGGGCCGGGCTCTGGTTCGCAGCTTCAGCTGCGGCCAGCCGGCCGGTAATCTCATTAGTGCCGTCGCGTTTGGGGAGAAAAGCGCCCGGCGTCCCCGCCTGGCTTCGGGAGAGCAGACAAAGGTCTGCGAGGCAAGGCCCCACGGCCGTGTCACGGCGGGTCGGCCCTGTTAATGTTCAATCGGGTGAGGGAAAACCGTGTCGTCCCTGCCAGCTCCGTGCCCGGGCTGGGGCGGGAAGGAACGGACAGCGACCCTGGGCCGGTGCAACGCGACGAGCCTCTCTGCTTCACCCCGCCGGGATATTTTCTCCTTGGAAGTTATGCTAAAATAACATTTGTGTGCACGTTAATGATTTATTTATGTGGCTAATAACGCTCACATTCTCGCTGATATTTGTCTAGGCGAAAGACCAGCTGCGAAATGCCCCGCAGCTGTGGCCAGTGCTAGAACAGAGTGCCTTGGAACCAGAAATCAATGCTCCTGAAATGAACAAGTGGACAACTTATTAGGCTCAGTCACTCCACACGCCGTCCCCTGATAACGAATAGATGAAGTAGGCACTGCAGAAGGGACGCGTCTGGGAAGGCCACACATGCCCACTTCTTCGTGGCGAGACCGGGTAATTCTGTGGGGCACAGCCAAGATCCCCGGGCGAGGCAGGGCAGGGGCTGTGACACAGCACTTGCGGGCTGCATGGGGTTAGATGGCGATAAATATGGCGAGCACCCAGGAAAACGGCTCTGGGAGTCATTGATAAAGGTGTCCGGTTTCCCTGCCGCTCCAGAAAGCACAACCGACAGGTTCGGCGAGATCACGTAATCGTGGTGTCTCTGCCTAGAAACAGGAGAGCTAATTTTGCATTTTTACCATCCACAGGGAGGAAAAATACCTGTCCTCCCGCAATGCAAATCCTTACGCAAATAGATCTGAGGGCGCACAGAGAGCTGCTGCCACCCTGACCTCCAGCCAAGACTCGTTGGCCCCAGATTCAAAGAGGCCGGCCGGCAGCATCACGTCCCGAAATCACACGAGATAGTCCTCGGCAGCCCCTCGCAACTCGGTGCTGGCTGAGAAATGTCCGAGCAGGAGCCTGCAGTTAATCTCCGAGGCCTTCGTGCATCTCTGGCGAGCAGCGCCCCAGCGCTAAGTGAAATTAACATAACAGACACTAAAATAGGAGAGAGCGGCACTGAATTTAATTTGCAGGCTTAAAAAAACCCAAAACCATACACACAAACAACAAAAAATCCCAACACAAATTAGCACGTGGAGCAGTCTGTGATGAACTCGGGGAGCTACGTGGAAGGCGGTGGAGAAACTCTCCTGCCTCGGAGCAGGGCCGTGGGCAGTCCCGGGAGCCATGACTACCTTAGTGCGCCCAGCACCATAGAACGTTTCTAGATAGGTAAACCCCTCCGCTGGGGACGCCTCCCGTCGCGCCACCGCCACGGACCTCCCTCGGCGGGGTCACTGCGGCCATGGGGCCAGCCGCACCGCGACCAGGTTGCTGGCGCGGGCAGGTACCTCACTGAGCCTTCTTCCTACCACTCCGATAGGCACACGCCTCGATCCCGCTTGCTTTCCTGCCTCCAGTGCCTCGGGGGAGAGGGAGGAAATAGATGGAAGGGGGGAGAAGGGACTAGGTAACTCCCTCCCGGCTTTTCCTCACCCGCCCACTCCCCCCCATCCCCTGAAAACTGCCTCCCATTAGCCGCAGAAGTTCACAAAAGAATGAGGCATAAAGAGAGGTTTTAGTGAAAAGGGAGACGTGAAAATAGCGAGGTAGAGATTAAGAAAAAAAGAAGGGAAAAAAAGGAAAGGGTCGCAACGGAGGGCTGGGAAGCTGGTGGTATCCGGCCCGGGGAAAAGAGGGGAATGAAGGGAGAAAAGAGGGTTTAAAAAACCTGGAAGGTAAAAGCTGTTGGGGAGGAAGTGTAAGCCGAGAGGGAGGCTGGGGGAGGGGAGAGAGCGCCATCTTTTCATGTCACAGTCACAGAGACAGCGCTGGGCTCGGCCACAGCGTCTCGGTTTCTTTTTAACAGCGGAAAACGTGCGATTAGCAGGCAGACGGGCGGAGACTACCAGCCCTACGCGCACACACAGCCCGCAGCTCTGTCTCCGCGCTGTGTAATCCCAGCGCTCAGCTCTGCTGCACCCCCTCATTAAAAACACGGGAATTTTCTCCTCCTCCTCCGCTCACCGAGGAAAACAACGCCTGCCACCGCCTGAACCCGGGCAGCGCCACCCGCCCCGGGGCCGCCCGGGGGCCCCGCGCTCCTCACCGCTCTGCCCTGCCCGGCGGGCTGCGCCATCCCTGCCTCTCGGCCCCTGCCTCCCTGCGTGAGGCTGATGCGCAGCCCCTCGTGCTAGGAGGCTGCCCCCGGGACGGTGGGCACGGTGGTGGTGGGGACCTGGCTGCAGCCCGTTTCCTGCTCCTCGGGCTTCCTACTCCCCGCTGCAGAGACGGCTGCTCGCCCATTCCCTCCCTCGCGCGCACACTCTTTATCCATCTCGAGGGTGAGGGTGGGGTGCTCTGGGGCCAGTGGTAGGGACTAGCGCCGGGTTCCCCTGGGATTCGTAGATCCCGCGAAGGACCCGGGGACTGCCGCCCACGGCCCCATGAACGGCGCTTTATTCCGCGGCGCTCAAACCCCTCATTGTGTTTGGCAGAATCACCTGCCTCCTCCGGAGCCGGGCGATTAATTTAATGCGATACAGAACGCGCTCCGTCCCGGCCCCTCCTGAGCGGGGAGATCTCCGCCGGGCTCGCTCCCCGCAGCCGCGGCGCGGAGGAGGGGCACGGTACGGCGCGGCACGGCACGGCAAAGCGGGCTGGCATCCTTCGAGCACCAGCTCTCCCGGCGGCGCTGGGGAAACCCTTCCCCGCCCGGTAGTGTCGGCGACGCCAGCTCCGATCGGAGTTGCACAAGCAGCCGCCGTGTAGACCTGCTCGGTGCCCGGGTTGGGAGGGGGCTGCGAGGCGGGCGGGGGCCGAGCCGTGCCTGGCGAGGGGATTTGCTGGGTCGTTGGCTGCGCCTGGGGAAAGGCGGGCGAGGAGCGGGGGGGTGTTGGCTTCGCCTGGTGATGGGGGATTTGAGAGGGAAGGGGAGGGGGTGGCTTGGGCTCGGTGGAGGGGAGGCTGGCTGCCGCGACTGCTGGGGACGGCGGCTGTTATTATTGTTATTACTGTTATTGTTATTTTTAGGGGGCGGCAGTGGTAGGAGCGAGGGGGGTGGGGCGGGACGGGCCGCGCTCGGCGGGGGGCGATGCGGGAGGGGGGCCGCCGGCTGTGCCCGCGGAAGGGGCATGAGGTGAGGGCTGTGGGAGAAGCGTCTCCTCTGTTTCTAATAAAAGAAACGACTTTTATTGAACGATAAATGCAGGGGAAAGAAAGTCGTGTGGGTACGCATAGTGGGGGCGATTGATTTGGCGGAGTGGGGAGACGCGCCCGTGCCGGCGCGGGATGCTTGGAGTGGGGGACACACAGCAGCTCTGAGAGGCCGCCTGGCCTTGGCTGCTCCTGCCCAGGACGGATCTCGGGGAGGGGGCGTTGGCCACCCCGGTAGAAAGGAAAGTGAGCGGAATGCTCGCTGTAGGGGGTCCGGGGGGGGGGACGACACGTAGGCCGTGAGGTGGTGCTGCCTGCCCTTCTCGGGCAGGGGGGGGTGAGGGGGAGGTGTCTGCTGCGCCTTGCCAGTTGGGATTTGATAGGGGCGGTAGGAGACACGTCTCCTGTTTCTAATAAAGGAATCGGCTTTTATTGAAGGATAAATGCAGAGAACCAAAGTCGTGTGGGCTGCAGCCGCCGAGCTTCGTTAGCTGCCGATGTGACTGTGAAGATAAAACGCTCCACAATAACTCGAGCGCAGAGAGCGCCGAGGATGGAGACGCACAGTCCTCGCCTGCCCCAGACCTCCGGCCCCGGCCTGGGCCTTCTGCCCTAGCCCTGCAGCGAAAGGTGCCTGGGAAGCCTTAGACCGTTCTAACGGCTCGGCCTTGGCACTTTGCCAAGTTTCTCTGACTTAGGAGAACTCTGTGGATGAGTAATCGCACCAAGCAAAGGTTTGGGAGGGTGGTGTGTTGTTGTTGGTTTGTTGGTTGTTTTTTTTTTTTTCCCCACTCACTCTCGTCTTCTTTTTTGCCCCTTGTCATCAGCTGCTGACCCACTCACTTCGAGAGTGTGCCACCGATGAGTTTCAGAGAAGGGACCCGGGGTATGTGACGACCCCGGGGAGGCCCTATGTCTTGGTTCCCTGCTGAGCCACCCCGACTCTCCAGCACGGAGCAGGACAGGGCTGCATGGTCTCCACTATCCTGGCTCCCAGGCCAGGATATCGGAGCTCTTGATACGGGTTTGTTAGGGCTTGCCCGTGCCACACACATTCCACTGCCTCGTGTGGAGTCCTCCCGTGCCTGAGGTTTCTCAGGGCAGCGAGGACACGGTGCGGCAGCGCCTCACCCACGGTGAGATGTGGGGAAACCTTTCCTACTTGGCATCGCCGGCTTATCGCAGGTGGCAACAGCTCAAAGACAGGAGGGGGAAAACTACTGACCTGCGGGGAGCCTTCGGGGACGGGAAGTAGTGCATAGTCCTGGCGCTGGCCGCGGCGGGCGTGGGTACGCCGAGTCCCGCTTCCCTGCGGGCAGGGAGGAACGGCTCCCGCAACCTGCCTGCGGGCCCCAGGGCGGGCACGGTGAGGCCTTGCCCGGTGCCGCGGAAGGCAGGGCCGCCACCGGGAGCCGTGCCCGCCCGCGGCCTCCGTGTGTGCCTGCCTGGTGGCGGGGCTTGGGGCCAGCCGCGGGGTAGGAAGCGGCCTAGAAGGGTTCGGGGGTGGGGGGAAGGAAGCAGAAGCGACTCGACGCCGAGCGCAGCTGCTGACAGCGGATCCTGCGGCTTGTCTGGGGGCAGGCCTGGGGCGAGCATCTCCACACCTCCCGCCCCGATGCTTTCGGGGGTGTTGCAGATAAACGAGAGGGAAGAGGCTCTCCTCTACCTCACTCATTGCCTGCGTGGGGCTCTCGTCAGTGCAGCTCCCTGTCTGTTTTACGGGTAGCAAGGGGCCAGTACGGAGGACCGCGTCTCCCGCCTGCGACGGGGAGGGCGGGTACGGGAAGCTCCACGGAACTGTGTGCGCTGATAATCTCGGCGACTGGCAGGTTTCTGTCTTCTGATACCTGCGTGATTTGTCTTCCGAGAAGCGCGTTACAAAGCAGTTCCAACCCTGTTTTGGGTACGGACGAGTAAGGGTAAAGACAGCACAGGGAGATGAAGTGAGGACGGGGCTTTCAGTGGCATTTCTGAACGGAATTTTTTTTTTTTTTAAGCTGCTTTCGAAATGAACATTTTCTGCGATAAGAGGTGACCGATCAGAATCGCTGGGGGGGAGGTTGTAAGCAGACGTTTTGCCCCAGCTTACTGTTATCTTATCTTTCACACTTGCAGGGCGAAAAAGTGTCTTATCTTTATACCCACCCCCCTCTCGCCTTAATTGCTAAAAACACTGTGAAGTGTTAAGTACAGGACTAAAGAATCTCTCCGCGTGTCTGCCATGCGAGTGAAGAGAAGGGAGAAAAGGGGGGGAAAATTCCAATGTGAAAAATTAGGGGCTTTTCTCTGGAGAAGTACACACGTGTACACGCCGAGAGCCCCTCCCTGCCCCCGCTCTGCTGCTGCTTTGATGTTGCAGGCTCTCATTTCATATGTATGCACCCCGGCGAGCCACCCGCTGTTGCCCGTCTTCCATCCGGGGTGTAAATCCCGCTCCGTACGCCGGTGAACCCGGGAGCCGCGGGGCGCGGAGGGCGGCAGAGGCCTCCGCTGTCACCTCTGGGGCGGAGTGAATAACCCCAGTGTTTATGAACCCGGGCGCGGAATTGGTATTCAGCGCCGAGCCGCGGCATCGTCTCCTGGCTTTCCCTCCCCACCCCCTCTGAAACAAAACACAACACAAAAACAAAACCAGAAGGAGGACGGAGGTGATTCATCGACTGTATCCAATTATTAACATACAAGCTGTAGTCTGCAGAAACACACCTTCAAACCATGGCGGTTTCCTCGGCCGCCGTATTATATTTAAACTCGGGAGCGTGGTGGCTGCCGTGCCTCCGGCGAGCCGCCGCTTGCTGCTGCCCCTTACAGGCCCGAGGACTGGGCACAGGGCGCAGTCCGCGCCCACCAATGGTTCAGGGACCCCACTGGAAAAAGGGGGTGCAGCCTCTGGCTCCCGCGCATCGCCTTCAAACGCGAAGGTTCAGCCTCACCAGTACCATTCTCTGGCCGGAATTTCGTCTGACTTCGGCTCTTGTCGTCTCTCCGGCACCCTCCCCGCCGAGAGCCGCCGCACCGGGGGCTGCCCCCCGCCGGGCAGAGGAGAGGGGAGCGACAACCTCGCCAGCGCTATTTTTACTTCTCTCCAGACTTGTGCGGCGCACGCCCCCTCCCCTGCAGGGCCTTGCCTAGCGGCTGCAGCTCCCTCCTGCCTACAGCAGCCGGGGCTACCGGCGGCTCTCCTTCCACCTCCTCCGGCCCAGCCGGCATGCCCGCCCCGCCACCCGTCAGGCCTGGCCCCTGCGCCCGGGACAGCGCTCCACAGCAGGCCCCTGCCCGAGCGGGACAGTGCAGGAGCGGGGTGCAGTATGGGGGTACGGGCACACAGGCGTGTCGCAAGAAGACAAAATGGCCGAGGTATGCAAGTGGGAGAGGTGGAGGGGGCAGCTCGCAGCCAACTTGCCCTCCTCTTGCAGCAGGGCTGTCGGGGCTGCCAGTCTTCTCCAGCCCGGGTTAGGGGCCGTACCTCCAGACCGTCCCCTGCGGCCGCCCTCGTGTGCTCAGTGCTGTGCCTTCCCCACCGACTTCTGTCCAGGCCAGGAGAGCGCTTCCCACGGCCGCAGTTGGCAGTCGGCAGGCCAAGCTTCCCGGCTGGAGGCTGGCTGAGCCGTGCTTGTGTTTGTCTGCCTGTCCCTCTCGAGCTGTCCGTTCTGAGCGACAAACGGGTCCCGGGGGATCCATGGGCATCTCCGCTCTGTTGTGGATTGGGGAAAGGGTGCGGAGCAAAGCCAACACAAGCAGGGAGATTTATCATTCGCCTTGGTAAGAAAGCAGCGTTTAGACCATGAACCGAGAGAGTCTCGGGCTCTTCTGGGGAAAGGGAAAGAAAATAATGGATCTCCTGTCAACAGAGTAGCCCTGAACTACGAAATAAAATTATAGTACTTTTGCTATGCAAAACCCCCTTGATTGCACGGGGAGTTTGCATGGCGGTGTAACAATATGCTGGCACCGTGTCAGGCCTGAAAGCGCTGCAGACCCTGTGTAACGCCAATTGAGGCTTGTCTTGTTTTGTTATTCAGATTTCTACACTTCCATTAAAAACAGCCTTACAATAAGCAATGATAAAGGTCTGATTTAAGACACACTCGAGCAGGGCAATTCAGAGCTTAGGACAGTGATCTGTTATTTATGGGCTTTTCCTAGCACTCATCACCAGGCTGTCTGAGCACCTCGCTTGCATTAATTCATTTTACCTTCGCAAGCGCCTCTTTCCCCTTTCTCTCATTTCCAGTGCCCAGAGGACCCGCTTGCTCCAGCTGCCGTTTGTGTGGGCAGGGGAGCGGAGTGTGGAGGGGGCTGGGGGCCTGGCCTCGCCGATCCTGAAGTTTAACCCTCAGCTTTCTGAGGTGCGTGGCCGGGGCGCAGTGGGGTAGGCTTCGAATTAGAGACAGCGCTGGAGGTAAATGAGAACCGGCGTAAAGTAGTGCCACTTGGAAGCCTCCCGCGAGAAGCCCATTCTGCCATTAACAATAGATTTGTCTTTACGAGGAGGTTAAGTACTTAGCATTATCGGAGCAGCCGTTTTTGTGAGCGCATCCTCGCCTGGTTCCACGGCGCAGCATCCGCAGAGGCAGCAGCCGCACAGAGCCCCGAGCATCTGTGCGTAGAGCCCCCCCTCCGCTCCCGGGGAGAAAGCAGTGTGCAGCAGCCTGACCCGGGGGTCAGCTCCCTCCGGGGCGTGTGGGAGGCGGGGGAAGGCAGCCCGGTAATCCGCAAGGCAAGAGCATGCTCTGAATTTTCCGGGGTTACGCGGCAGGGGAAGGCAACGGGGAGCGCAGCCGGGCCTAGCCAGGCCGCAGGAAGTGCGAACTGAAGCCCCAATGTCTTTGCTGGGAGCCGACAGCTTCCCGCTGCAAAGCTCAGGGATCCCGGGAACAAAAAAAGGTACAGAGGCAAGGAAGCACAGGTCTGTTCCTCCCCGTCACGGAGGAAACTCCGTTCACAAAGAAAGCTTATCTACGGCTAAAAATAAAAGCAAAGCGAGTTTACTGCTAGATAAGTTGAAATTATTAGTTAATGGAAAAAATAAAAAAAGACATCCCAAACTACTTAACCCTGAGCTGCAGATGCACACATGTGATCCGGAGTTTTCAGCCCCGGGGAAGGGAAGTAGGTGATTTTTGCCATGCAAGTGCCGGCCCATGGCACTGCGGATCCCGACCTGCGGGGAAAGATAATGCCCATGCTGGGAAGTGTCCACCTCCCCAGGATATACACTAGTTCTTTCCTAACGAAAGAAGCAATTTTAATGAGGTTTTCCCTAGGAAGGGGGAACTTAAATCCTACACAACAGAGGTCTTTGGTCCAGCTGCATGCCTGTAACTCACGTATGTTCAGTCTAATAACTTTTAATGTCTAGCCCTAAAACATCTTTATAAAAAATAGCTTTACAGTGTAATACGCCAGGTGTCTGTCTGCTTGTTACCAGAGATTAAAAAAAAACGTGTTGGGAGCCTTTTCAGATGCGTGGTCTGATGCCGTGTGGAATCAAACTGGGCCACTGCCGGGAGCCATGCAGGGGCCCCGATGGCCGGCATGTCGGGACTGCAGCACGACGGCCGTACTCGGCCGCTCTCCGGTCTCCCTTTCGAGGAAACCTAGCGGTGCGGATGGAGTTTCGGGTTTCAGATGGTGGATATTTCACTTCTGTTTCGAGAAGAGAGAGTTTTTTAGGAGAGTCGTAGTGAAAACCTGAAGGCCTATGACGGTAGTTTCATGAAATGCCATACCAAGCTTTTGGCCGTGATCAGTCTACATGTGCGAGTGTGTGCGCGCTCTATGCGTCCCCGTACCCAAGCATCTAGCAATACCCCCGAGGTGGCTTAGACTCTCGTTAAAAAACTTCTCGATTTTTTTTTTCCTTACTTGAGGAGGAGGCTTTGGTAGGGATAATTTTCGGGAATTCCTGTTTTTCTCTCTTAGGAGATAAGCAGCGGCGGCGGAGGGCAGGCAGCCCGGGCAGTCCTGCTCCGGCATTGAATACTTAACCGCCCTGCTTGCTTGTGTGCTCTCGGCGAGGAAAGCTTTTACAGCTCTCAGCGTCTCTGCAGCCTTTTTCCTACAGGGTCCTAAACATGGCGATTAAAAGTCTCCCCCGGGGCGAACTGTCCGCGTTAATCGCCTGGTGTTTGGCTGGCAGTAGCTCCCACACGGAGGGGCGGCCAGAAGGGCTAGATACGGCGCCGGCGACGAAACTCTCGCTTCCCCGGGAAGGCGCCAGCGGTGCGGGGGAGCTACGGGGCCGCGGGCCCGGCTGGCCCTGCGGCCGAGGCTGCCCCTGGGCCCCCCCCAGGAAAGCTGCGTGAGACGGAACTTGGGAGTATCGGCGGAGATGGGCGTTATGAACGTGAAATTTACGAGTTGAGCCCAGCCAAAAGTTGCATTGCCAAAGTAAATAGATGCAGCCGATAACTACCAGCCCGGAGATTAAAGGGCTCCACAACCCGGACAGAAATCTTAAAGCAGCCGTAGAAATACCAGGGAGGGAAACGACGCTTCAGTGGCCACCCCACCCCGCGCTGCCACACAATTCACACACGGTAAAAATGGTGTTGAAGGGCTGCCGAAACCGCATCAGGCGAAAACACGCTTTAATAAGGTCTCCCCCTACGCCCTCTCCGCCCCGCTCAATGCGGACACTGAGAAACGAGTGGCTTTTTTTTCCCCGTCCCGATTCAGAGCTCAGAGAAGCTGACCGGGGGGAATCAAGGAAATCAGTACATCTGAGCTGCGGACCACGCGAAGTTAGGGGGAAGCGAATGGAAACCAGATTTGGGTCGGCGGGGGAACCCCTCCACGAGTGGGCGGCTGCGGACGAAAGGGTCCGTGCGCCCTGTGTCCCTTGCGTGGGTTAGAACGTCTGCGGGTCCCGAAGCAGAGGGGATGCTCTTGTATGACGGGGGTAATCCATAGTTGGGGTTCTGGGTAGGGGCGCGGGCTGTAACTGGTGGGGGGGGTTAGGGTGCGGCGGACCGCGCTTTGGGAGAGAGGGGTGGAACGGACGGGGGCGTTCGGTGGAGGTGCTGGGGTCGATCGGGGCGGCGGGAGGCAGCACTACGGTGTAAGTCGCCACGGAGCCTCGCAGCAGTATCTACCAGCGCCGCCGCTGCCGCCGCCGCCGGGATTTTGACAGCTTGGCGGAGCGGAGTGAGCGGAGCTTTATGGTAATTGCGGTTCTCCACTGGCCTTCTGGGTAGCGAGCGAGGGGAATATCGGGGGGGGGGGGGGGGGGGGGGGGGGAAGGGGGAGAGGGAAGGGGGGGGCAGAGGGGGCGGCTTTCCTCTCCCTGCCGGCCGGGGAGTGCGGAGTTCCCCTGGGGCGCCGCAGCTTTGCAGCGACCTGTGCCAGCCGCGGGGAGCAGGCAAGGCGAGGGGCTGGCGGTACAGTGTGGGGGGGAAAATCAATCAGATAGGGTAAGGGGTGAATATCAGGCAAGCCCTGCCTGGGCAGGAAAACGCAGCCAGGGGAGGGGGAAACTTGCAGAGGGAAAAAGCGGTGGCGGCGCTGCTGCTGCTGCTGCTGCTGCCGCCGCTGCTGCTGGCGGCGGCTCCCTCGGTGCAGCGCCTGCCCGGGGGGAGGGGAAGGGAGGGGAGGGGAGGCGGCGGCTGGAGGAGGAGGAGGAGGAGGAGGGAGAGAGGGAGGGGGATGCGAGGGGAGCGCAGCGTGCAGCAGACGGAGCCCGGTCTCCCAGCGGCAAGG
The DNA here is from genome assembly GCF_014839835.1 of Dryobates pubescens. Lineage (NCBI taxonomy): Eukaryota > Metazoa > Chordata > Aves > Piciformes > Picidae > Dryobates > Dryobates pubescens. Next base: position 14,389,307 of record NC_071623.1, on the reverse strand, counting down.
TGAGGAAGAGCGGCTTTCCCGGCGGACTAAAGAGGGGAGGGGGGGAGAGAAAGAAAAAGAGAGAGAGAGGAGGAGAAGAGGAGGAGGAGAATTAAATCCCCAGCCACACACACACACAAAGCCGCGGCGGCCAGGGCACGGGAGACGGCGGCGCAGGCGAGATGTGGGGAGAGCCGCGCTCGCCAGCGCAGGAACTTCGCCCGGAGCAAACCAGCAACATGGCGCTGCCAAACCAGAGCCGGCAGCCGGAATAAGCATCGTGGGTTGCCGCTCCCGCTGCTGAGCCCAGTCTAGCCGAGAGGCGAAGCCCTTTCAGTGGGCACCTGCCCCGTCGGCGGAGGCGGCGGCCGCGCTTCTGCTCCTCGCGTCCTGCAGCACCCTGCCTTTCCGCACCCTTCACTGGCCCGTCCGCGCCGGGGCAAGCCGTGGTATACGCATCCACGGAAAGGGGGAGGGCGATCGGGAAACTTTTCTCGCCTCTCCCCGCCACCCTCGGCGGGATTGCCCTTCCCAGGAGAGCAGCAGGGCGAGACGACGGTGTGGGGACCCACAGCACGGACCGCGCACGCCGCAGTCCAGCGGCGCGACGGGAAGGTCAGTACTTCGCCAGGCGACCGGCTTCCGTGTGGGGAGCGCCCGGTCTCCGCTGGGTCCCGCGGTGATCGGGCGGTCGAGGGGCTCTGCCGGCCCCGCCGCGGAAACGGCAGCGCAGCGGCGATGCCACGGCCGAAAGTTACGGCGCGGGGCAGCGAGGCTCGGTCGGTGAGTGGGAGGCGGTGAAGGGGTGGAGAGGGGTCTCCCGGTGCGGCTGCGGGGGGGGCGGTGGCAAGTTTGCAGGCAGTTGCTTGTAAAGACGTCTGTCTGGGGCGGCGTAGGTGGAAGCTGCCGATCGCGCTGTCGGCTCCGGTGCGCTTGTGGTGGTGTTCCCGTCGTCTTGCACTTTGCGATCGGGAAGGCGCCGGGCAGCGCCTGTGCAGGGCTCCCTGGGGATGAAGCGAGCGAGCAGCGGCGCTGCCGACTCGTGGAGCGGGAACGGCGCCGGGAGGGACGGTCTTCGCGCTACCAACCGAGAGCAGCGGGCGGTCCGGAAGGGAGCGGGCAGGTGAGTGGCGGGGAGAGCCAGCTAAGGGCTGCCTTCGCCTAGCCAGGAGAGCCTGGGGCTCCGCTTCCCCCCACCCCGCGCTTCCCCTTCCCTCCGCCTCAGCGGGGCGGGCACCGTCGTGCACGTGGGGCAGGGCGGCCCGGGGCTTTCCCGTGCGCGGAGCTGTGCTGGCGTGAGGTCCGGCGTGACACGGAAGTTTAGTCAGCCCTAAAATGTAGTTTGTAGTAGGAGTGCGAGCCGGAGGGAGGCTCGGGGCTTGCCATCAAAGGGCCGTCCGGGGGCGGGGGGGACGGCCAGGCATCGAGGCAGCGGAGGCTGCTTTGTGAAGCTGGGGCCAAGTGGGGCGTCTCTGCGCAGCATATGAGGCATGCATTTGATGTTCGCGGAGAGAGTCCGGGGGCGAGGGCTGCGCGGCGTTCACGTTCCTCTTTCTCGATTTTTTTTTTTTTCAACCCCCTTTCCCTCCTTGTTTCCGCAATGTCTGTCGGATCCCGGGTTTGGTGATCGCGGAGGGAGCGGGGGGGCGAAGAGCACTTCCCCTCCCCCTTCCCCTCCCCCGACTGAAAAAAAAAAAAGCGGCCGGGCCGTAGTGAGCGGTGTAAAACTGACAAAGTGTGGGGACTGGCTTTAGTGGTATCGCCTCGGAGCTCCTCGCAGCATTAATTCCCACTAATGAATCTTTTCCAGAAACTCCGTTCATTGCTTTCATCTGCTCTTTAGAGCCTGCAGCTTTTGTATTCGTGTTTGTATTAAAAGGAAAAGAGGGGTGTGTGTGTGTGAGCCCGGCCCGCACCATATAGCGTTAGCCTCGTAGCAAAGCTCGGATTTTCTAAAGGTTTCTATTAACTTTCTTTTCCCCCTCCCCGCCCTCTCCCTTGGCTCTACGGCGGGGGGTGGCCGGGGACAGTCGAGCCCCGCCAGGGCCGCTTGGGAACAAAGCTGGGGACGAGAGCGGGTGGGCGGTGCGGGATCTCGGGCCCCGGGGCAGCTTCCGCGCCTCCCGTCGGTGGCTCCGTCGTGCGCGGGCCGCCGCCGCCGTCCGCGTTTCTCCCGCAGCTTCGTGGGCGCCGCTGCCCGCCGAGCCCGGCGTTTCTGCGCCCTTCGGCCGCGGTTCTCGCCCGTTTTCGTCCCCGAAACGGTGGTGCTTGTCTATCTGTCTGAAGCCCGGGGCCGTCGCGCTTGCGACACACCGATTTATTTCCTTTCGGTTCTGCTGTCCGAGTCGCTGTTTTTTCTTTTCATTCCTTCCCGAGAGGTAGCCAGCGCAGCGCTCACCCTAATTGCTTTTAGGAGGATTAGGAGCAAATTCCTCTCCCCCCCGCGCCGCCTTCCCCCTCCCTCCCCCGCCCCCCCGGCTTGCCTTCGCGCGCCGGGGTTGCAGTTTATCCCTGGTGCAGTTCTTTGAATTGCTGTCACAAATAGGTGACTCAGAGTTAATTAGGAAGTATGCACCGGATCAATGGGCTGCACAGCTCATTAGTTATTCCCCAGCCTTTTGCAGCATTGGACCTCCGGCTCCTCGCCCCGTATACCTCTTTAATACGCAACCCAGAGGGCTGGCAAGGAGCAGGGAGCACGGGAGTACTCCGGGTGAGGGGGGGGCTGGGTGTGAAGGGGCGTGATGAATACGGACGTTGAAGTTTCCAGGTTGGGAGGTTGCGTGTGAACGAGCGGCCGGGTTCCCTCCTGCTTATTTCCCCCCCTGCCCCTCCCGCCATGGCTATCAAACCTGCCTTAGCTCACGGGCGTGGTGGGCTCTCGACTGCCCGGAGGTCGGAGGGATGAGCCCGTAATGTTACCAAAAACAAACAGGCACGGGAAAAAAAAAGGGGGTGGTGGTGTTGTTAAAAAAAACCCTCAATGTGTGTTTATTGGAGCGTACGCTGCGAGAGCAGACAAAAATCTCATTTGTCAGGCATGAAGGTGGGCTGTGTGGAAGGCTATAAATACACCGGGGAGGATTGTATCGCGGTCACTTTTCTGTTCTTCGCCATTTCTAAGGTGAGTGGTGGAGGCTGAGGGACGGGGCAGGGGCTTCTCCTGGTATTGTTTGTCCGTCTGTGATAGATCGGTCTAGACAGCCGCTCAGGCTCCCTGCGAGCTCAGGAACTGGAGCCTGAAAGGGAGAGTGGGGGAGTCGGAGAGGAAAAGGTCACCGCGATTTTTTTTTTTTTTTTTTGGTGGCGATGGTTGTTAACCCTTAAAGCCGAGAGAGGATCGGGGATGGCTGCTCGGGCCCGGAAGGGGGATTGCAGGAGTAGCAGCGGCAGCAGGGATGCTGCCGGAGCCGGGAGGGACAAGGCAGCGCGCTTCGGGCCCCAGGCGTTGCCCCATCCATCTAATGGCTTTATAAGAGCTGCTTCCCACAACAGGGGAAGAGTTCACTAAGCGAGCGCCAGATTATTTCGTTCCCAAGAGTCTTCTCTCTCTGGAAACTCTGAAGAGCGCTGGGCGCCAGGGTCAGGCCGTCGCGGGGCCGGGGAAGCCATCGCAGCCCCTCAGGCTCGGGGTCGAAGGGGCTCCTGCGGCGGTCGGCGGGCGAACACCGTTGGCGGGGCGGCTGTCCGCCTCCCTCGGCCCTCCTGTGGCCCCCACTCTCCCTCCGTTCCTGCGTGTTGCAGTGGAAACACTACGGTGGTGATTCCCGGCCCCGCGGTGGTGGTGGTGAGTTTCTGCCGCTGCATTCAGGTCCCATCAGTTTCTCTCCCGGCAGTTCGGCAGCCTTTGCCACACGGGACCACGCGTATGCTCTCAGTGTGGGTTAGCCGTCGGCCTGTGCCAGTGCATGCAGAAGCCGGGCATACTTGGCTTGGGGGCTCTGCAAGCCCACGGGGGCATGCAGACCTCGTGGGATGCAAGGGCAGGTGGAGAGAGGGGGTCCGGGTTGGGGCTTGGGTGGGCCAGGAGTTATTTGTGGCTCCTTCATGCGTTTGTGCTTCCTTTTGTACTGAGCCATCCTTGTTGGATGAGATGCAATTGTGGCGTGCAAGCCTGGGCGGTACAGGTTAAAAGCAGTTAAGGCTTTAGAGCGATAGATAAAAGCTGGGTTTGTTGGATTCGCCTGCAGTGCAGACCATTCCCATTCTTCTTTGTCTGAGCCTTGGTTCCGGGCTCTACAGCACTACTGGAAATGCTTCTGAGTAGTCCATGCAGCGAGGGCAGCAGGCAGCTCAGCGCTTATTTACACGTCACATCTAAATACATCTCTAATTAGATAGAAGCAATGCCGGAAATGGCAGATTTGTTGTATATCTAATAGAAACCAATGCAAACATACTCAACAGGGTTTCCCTCTCTTCTAACCTCTCCCCCCTGCCCCATCCTCCCCCCAAAAAAAGATCAGTAAAACCAAGCTAGTAATCTGAGACTGAACAGCAATTACTTCTCCCATTTGAGTGTATTATAAACCACATTGGCAAATGTCTCTATTCTAATATTTAAAGCAATACTTAAGATGTGTGAACTGAATGCCCAAATATGGACTGGGTCTTGAAACAATAGTGGTGCCTTGGCTTTATTCCTGATCTGGTGGACAATCCAGGCTCCTTGTCATGCACTGCATCTGCCTTTACCAGGATGTGCTGAGAGCTGCAGCTTCTCAAACACTGTGAAATTGTTTTTTTTTTTCCCAACCTCATGATAATTCTCTAAGGTTACTAAAGTAGCCAGGATCCCCTAACAGGGATGCTAGAGGCAGGGATACTAAACTCCAGGTATAGTCCTGCACAGCCCACACAAGCAAACTTTGTGGATCTGTGCTGCTGCGAGACAAGACAAAGTTGTTGACATGCTTTCAGGCCTCCATTTGCGAAGGAAAAGGACCCAGGCCACCACAGCCCAAAATGAGTGATGTGCATACCAAAGTAGTCTTAGCAATCTGTGGCTGTCGTTTAAAGGGTCTCTCAACTTTGACCGGTGGGTGGCCCCTGCAAAGGGCAAAAAGCCTGCTCCAGCTCAGGTCGTAACTCTAGCAGCCACACTGCCCTTGGAGTAAATTTGTGCTCGGCAGAGAGGAGAGATGTGCTCTGATTTCTGCACGTCTTGACAAAGGTGTGGGCTCAACTGCAGTGCAGTTGAGTTGCACAGGTGATGTGTGATGAGCTATCTTTCCCCCGAATAGTGCAATAGATCACATTTTAGTGGGGGTTTAGAAAGAGGAGCATGAACCTGAGTTGAATGCTTCCTTCTTAAGCTGGTGTTGCTTTGGAGGGCCTGCTCCCCTCATTCTTGGTTTTGTGCTACCCTGAGTGGTGGAGCCAAACCGCTGGCTGGGGAGAGCCCAGCAAACCCCTTTTAACCAGCGGAGCAGCTCTGTGGCTCCGCGTGTGTTGTGTGTGTGCGCGGGAAGCAGCGCGCACAGGCCTGGGCTGCAGGCAGGGGGAGTCCCCCTGGGCGTGAGCAGCTCCCGTTAATCCTCCTGGCCTTTCAGGGAGCCGGCTTAAAGCAGTCGCTGCTCCGGAGCGATGTGTCCCTCTGACCCGACCTGCTCGGGTCCCGAGGCTGTGGAGGGCAGGGGTGTCTCTCCCAGGGGAGTGTGTCTTTTGTGGGGATTTCTCCGGAGTGGGCAGCCAGCGCTTCTTTGAATGGCCGGGCCAATGAGGTGGGGACAGAAAAGAGGAGGCCAAGAACTCGTTGTAAATGTAGTTTGAGGAAAGTTCTGCTGCTTTCCAGCAGGGAATTGTTTTTTTTTTCTTGTTTGCTGGACAGCAGTGCTTAGCCGAGCAGACTCCCCCCCCCCCCGGCTCTCTTCCACCACTTAGAAAAGTTAGCAAGTTAGAGTGTGCTTCAGTACCTGCCTGCTTGTTTCCCTGCAACGTTGTCTGAATTATTTGGGACTCTCCCTCTGCCTGCAAGAGCTCCTTGTACCTCAAACCTGTCTCATGAGCTAATAGATTCGGTGTCATGTGATTAGGCATGCAAGGAAGTCCACTTGGAGAAGATCCTGACAGCATGAAATATAATTTGTGATCTGAAAGACAGTTTCCAGTATAATCTCATTATGCACCACAGACTCCCGGTGTTATTTTGTAGAAGGCGGACAATGATCAATTTACATTGACCTGGGGCTGGGCGAGCTTTTAGATGGTAATTGCCATATTGATTTGCATGCAAAAAGAAGACCTGCTAAAATTAAAGACCGGAAGCTAAATTAAACTAAATTTATTGTCTAGGTGCAAACTAAAAGACTTGTTAAAGTCTAGGGTAGACTTGGAAAGCTATGAAATTCAGACAAAAAATTCTCATCCCGATCACTCCGGAAAAATGAATCTACATGAGGGAGGCTGGGGCTGCAAAGACCCCATTGTGAGCAGAGGAACACAAGCCGGGGCTGTTCCGTGTAAGCCCTGACTCTCTAAACAATCAGAGAATAAAATATCTCCTCTGTCCAATGAAAATCTCGTCTTGAATGTTGGGATTGTCGTGCTAAGGAAAACAAAGCTTTATTTGGATAAGACAATTAAAGTGGAAAGCGCAGAATCCACCAGCCACACTGGGAATGGCTCATATAAAGAACTGAGTGTGTTCAATAGAGCGCTGGGGAAAGGGGGAGGCTTGGGGTTGCGCTTGGTGGCTGAGCCTGCACCGGGAAAGCCTGGCATTGTGCTTCCTCTGCCTGCTCCTTGGCCAGGAGGGGCAAGTGTGCTTCCAGGCAAATGTGTTCTCCTTTCCACAGCTCCTGCTCCTCTTGAAGCAATCTCCCACAATCTCCACACCCATGCAGCTCTGCCCTGGGGTTGTTCTCCATGCACTTCCATATGGCCTGTGGTGGGCTGCATCATACCAGTGCTGCCACTCTGACCTTTCTCTTCCAGAGTGTGTTTTGCTTTTCGTTTTTCAGCTGGAGTAGCTCTTTCTCTTGTCCCAGGTGTTCATTTAACACTTGGGAATACCTCACCTAGCAGCCTTGTACATCTTTCAGTATTTACATATTACAAAACATTTGTGTCTCTTATCCTCAGTTGTGAAAGTCAGATCTCCTCCTCCATGGGAGTATCAGAGTAGCTGATGCCTGGCACAGCTGATAGCAGAAAGAAGTATGCATGCACTTGTACAGGCCATAGACACCATTCCAGGGATAGCCAAATAGTGTGGCTGGACCAGGTTCTGTGGGGCTGCTTGTTTCTCAACCACTGCTGTGTTTCCCCTATGCTTCCCAGCAGCAGGATAGGATTGCAGCTGGGGGTCTTCTGGAGAGGATGACTGAGCTTTGTGGGCCTCACCTCGTCATGGCTTGACTAAGGAATTCATCTGTGGTGGCAGGTAGAGACAGAGAAGTGAAATCAAAGCTGGAGGGGTAGCTTCTCGACTCTCCTTGAAATTCATTGAGAACTTGCTAATGGCATGAGGAGGGACGGGCTGAGCTCCTCTTCTTTCTAAGTGGAAATTCCCTCCCTGAGCCAAACTTTCTCCATGTGAAAGCTTCTGGGTATGGAGAGATCCTACAGGGATCCCTGATCCCTGGGAAATCCCCTTTGCTCCCACGCCCCTTAGTGTGCTGGGTTGTGCTGTGCTCTGAGCTTTTTCAGCGTGCTGAAAGCAGTAGGAGGCTGAGCTGCGTATTGCAGGAAGCCCTTCCCACAGGCCGTGGTCCCCCTGGCTCACCTTGCTTTGGCCTGGTTGTGCTCCCCACACAGTGTTTACCTGTCCTCCCATTTCAGTAGTCAAGCACAAAGTGGATTAGCAAAACCCAGTGCAGAATTAAGCAGCCTGATGCGAAGTTATGCTGAGGTCTGCCTGGAGGACTCGCTTGCCCTCCACCTGCAGATCTTCTGTGCTGTGGGCAGGCCAGGGGTGGATGCTTCCTGGGGTCTCCACAGCCCAGTGGGCGAGGATAGAAATAGCTCTGGCTAAAGCTGTGGGCAACAGGGGAAGCCGGAACAATACTTGCAAGCAGGAAGTGATCTCCTGAGCTAAGCGTTTTAATGGAAGTGTAACCTGGCATTGCACAAAAATCCAAGCCAAGGTGCCTGCTGCCAGCTGGGGAGGATGCTGGGCTCAGGGATATGCGTAGGAGGCTGTGCTGTGCCCACGGCAGAGTTCTGTGTGTGGAGCTGGGGGCGGCTGCGGCATGGCCTGCCCGGAGCAGGCAGTTGAAGGTTGTCTTATTTTAGCTACAGAAATATATCTCTAGATCCGTTACTCTGAGATCTCACTTGCAATAAACTGTATTGGTTCTCCTATTTATACAAATTGCTGGTATGAAAGAAAACCCAGCCTATATGCATGGAGGCAGGCATGAGCTATTGAGATCAGGTTTCCTACTGAGCTCCCGGAGGAGAAGTCAGCATTTGATTGAAGCTACACTTGGTTCTTGGTTCCCAGGGGACAACAGCCCTGAAACACGAGAGCCCTCCCTCCTTCCCTCCCCCCCCCCTTCCCTCTCTTCTTCCTCTAAAAGCCTTTGTGCTGAAAGAGCCTCAGTAGGCACGAATTGCTGGTCTCTCACAAGAGTGTGTTGCAGCCTTTGCTGACATTGTTTTGTTAGCAGTGGTTTTTACCAGGCCAGCAGATTTCTAACTACATACAGGCAATGAATAGTCGATGATACTGACCTGTGAGTATGTACTGGCATCATTTGTTGGTGAATCTGATTTGGAAGTCGATCGGAGATGTATCGCATTGGTGTGAAGGACCTTACCTGCCTAGGGAGCACTGCCCTTTGGCAGGAGACAGGCCAAGATGGAGATGTGCTTCCAACACAATCATCTGTTTTCCCTTGCTGGTGCTGACTCCCAAACTGCATATAAGCACCAAGAAAGTGTGCTTCCAGCTCCTGTGGCCTCTTCAAGAGTTTGTGTGGTACCAAATCTTTGAGAAAGTTGCTGTGTTGTGGTTTTCTCTTAGATGCATAATGTGAATAATACTAGGAGTCAAACTGGGCAAGGAAAAGTTTCCTCGAATTGATTTATTTTTCCTTTGCTTCTGTTCAGTAAATACCACCTCTCCTCTAACTTTGCCACTGATAAAGAAAGAAATAAGAGTAGGCAAGGAGGTGCAGGGATTTACACTCTCAGTTACCGCTGTGCCCAATGAAAGACCCACTAAGAGTGTGCAGTACACTCCTTTGCTGCCAGGTGGTTGTATCTTGGGCGAAGTTGGACTCGTGGCTTAGGTTATTTGGATTGTGCTTTCTTGTTTTCCTTACGAGGGAAAGAGCTAAAGGTGGAAAGGTGTCTCTTACCATCCAGCTGCACAGCGGGGTCATCGCTCGGGGCTGGGCCGGCGGGGGCGGCCGGCCTAAGCAGAGACAGGGGCCTCTCGGTGGGAGGTTTGCTGCGATAAGAGGCCGGGCGTTGCCAGCACCAGCCGGGTGCGAGGCGGAGGGACAAGGGTTTTGGGGGGTCCAGAGCTCGGCCTTCCCCAGGAAGGGCTGCTCCGGGCCGCGCCGCCGCGGGGGCGAGCTCGCCGTGTACCGTCGCGCAGCTGCAGGCGCGGCTTTCACCGCTACTGCGGAGCTCCCCCGAGCAATTTCCCAAAAGCCAAACTGAAAGTGGAGCTCAAGTTCTGATAAGGCTTTTCGTCGGGCAGGAGTGCGGATTGAAAACGCCTCTCCGCGATGACGGAGAGCTCCGCAGTGATCGGAACCCCGCCGGCTTAAAGGCTGGCGGAGAAACACTTCCACTCTCCTGGCCCGGGACAGCGGCTGCTCCTTCTGGCCAACCGCCGGGAACAGGCACGTTTCTGGCCCCGAGGGCGGGGGGCAGGGGAGGTGGGTAGAGGGTGTTCCTTGTTTCGAGTAAACCAGCTGCAGTAGTTGATGGTAAAGCAATGAAGGCAGAGACAATACTGCTGTTGTTGGTTTGATCTCTAACTGGGGATTGTTAGTCTGGGTTTAACTCTGTGGTGAGGGAGGGGGAAGGCGAAGGCTGTTTACAGCCAGCGCAAATAATGTGACAGCTGTTGGAGCGCGAAGCGCCCGCGCCTCGCCGGCAGTCGCACACAAAAGCTCTCGCTGCCGCCCGAAGCAGCCCCAGGGCCACCCCGCCGCTCCTGGAGGCACCGCCAGCCACAGCGGGGTCCGGCGGGGCGCCCTGGTGCTCAGCGGGGCATCCTGGGCGGCGGCGGCAGGGCGCCCAGCTTCGCTCCCCTGCTACCGCCGCCGGCATCGCTGAAGCCAACGCCGCTGGGCGGGGAGAAGCCGCCCCCTGCTTCTCTCCTCCTCCGCTTGATTTACAACCGCAGAGAGGCTGCGGGAGGAGCGGACGGCTCCGCGCCCGACCTAGTCGGTTTCGCGCTGGGAAATCCCTCCCGGCAGCGGGTTTGCGTTGGCCCCGGTGGCGTTGCGGGCGAAGCGTCCCGGGAGCCCCGTGGGAGGAGACAGCAGCCCAGTTCCGAGTCGCTGCTTGGCTTCGGGCAGGAGGGCACGGTGGCTGGCAGCGCATGTTTGACTCCCAAGCACGTGTTGGTGGATAAGTTATCTCTTGAGATGGCAGCGCCCAAGCCCCAATAACCTGGATGTGTAGGCACCCCTGGCATGGATTCTCGATGAAAAACTCCTACTGCGTAAATAGCCCGAGCAGCTATTTTCTCCTCAAAGCCTCTTCTGCATCAAACCCTCTGTGTTTGCCTTTTGAGTGTAGAATATAAAAAATGCTGTCTGTTCTTGTACTTTGCTCTAGTACCCAAAGTACTTTCATGGCCCTTTCAGAAGAGCCTCCAGAAAGTCAAGGGAACTTGGAGAACTGGGTTCTGGCCTATATTTGTACCTGACATAGTTTTCCTACCTACGAGAATCACTGTGTTTTATATAGTAAATGACCTCCAAGTACTGTTGTCTTTTTGATGATGTGGCTCTGGGATGGAAAGAAGGGGGGAATGGCATATGCTTATTTCCTTCCCCACCTCTCTTTTTGTGATTTTGGTCGATGAATTGCCTTTATGTATTTCTTCAGGCATTCCCTCCCCCCCCCCCCGCCTTCCTTTTTCCTCCTCTTTTGGCCTTGACTGTCCCCTTGGTCTTTTACGGATTACACTGTGCTATTAGTGACGAAAGCACGTCAGTAGTCATTCAGCAATTTTAGCATCAATTCCTATAAACTGGTGTATTATATGACATGTGCCATTTTTTCTTCAAGAATACTGCTTGCGAAACTAGTTTCGCCTTGGAGCAAAGGCAGAAAGATAAACAAGCCTGCATAGCCAAAACACTGGCAATCGCTGCCTCCTTCCAAATCTTTTAAAGTCACGGAGTAATATTTTCAGGATTATGGTACTGCCTCTGAGGAAGGAATGTCGCTGGCTTAAAAAAAAAAAAAGAGGAAAGAAAAGAAAATGCAAATGAGAGAAAAATAATTTTCTTTCAGCGATATGCAATGTATTAGTCACTTGTTATCATGCTTAGAGGCAGACCTCATTTGCGCGTCTGCCAACTCGTTCACATCTGCTCAGAGCATTTTAACCTTGGCGGTGTCGTGTCGTAGTCCCACGGATCAAGAACGAGTAATTAAAGCTCTAAGCAGCAGCAAAAAAATTCATAGCCGCCCATCTGCATCGCAGTTGACTCGCTGCTTTGTTTCGGTGCGGAGCGCCGGGATGGGAAGGCAGGGCCGGCGGCGGCCTACGCTCTGCCCTCCCGTCCGGCGGGGCACCGCTGTCACCGGCAATTTTAGTTTCCTTTAAGCTTTTTTCTTACACCGTTCTTTTTTCCCCCTTCCCCTATTTTTCATGGAGAAACCCGAGTGGTGGTGTTGATTTTTTTTTTTCCTTGACCCGGCTTTTTCCGCCTGCAGGCATGGGCAATGCGCGGAGCTGGCTGTGCTTGCCCTGGACGTACGTTTCCTCTAAAGGTCTGGATAAGGTGATGTCAGGTTGGGACACGGAGTTGCTGAGACGTGTGCCGAGGTGCTTGTAATGCTGCTTGCGCTGGGTTTGCCAGCGCTTTCCAGAAGTGTTAGGAAAGCGATTCCCATCAAGGAGAAGCCCTAGTGCTGTAAACCAGAACTTTGGGGCGAGGCTTATTTTTATGCATTGTTTAGCAGAAACCGAGTTGTTTGTTTGTTGTCGGAAGGAGGAGAGAGGAAAAAAAAAAGGGGGGTGGGTGGTGGGTGGGGGTGGAAGGAGGGAAAAGCCCCTACTTCCCAAGCATTTTTTCTTATATGAGGCCGCCGGAGGTCTCCGTGCACTGGGCATCAGCCCCGGCGCGGCTGTGCAGACAAAGCCCTGCGGGGAGCGTGAGGCTTTCAGGCCGGCCGCGTTAGGTAAAACGAGAGACGGAATCACCCAAGTTTAATATTTCGCTGTTGTGCGCCGGCCATTTGCTGCATGAGGCACGGAACTGCCTTCCCCCGGCAGGGCTATCGTGGAAGGGGGGTGGGCAGGGGGGGACAGTTGAGGGAAGCGGAGGGAGCCGCTCCCCATCCATCAGCTCCTCGAAGCTGTTGCTCCGTAAATGAGGGAACCACAGGCCCTGTCAGCCGCAATTATGCAAAATGAAGTCGTCCGTGATCAATATCTCCCAACGTCCCCGACGGATGCGTGGGGGGCCCGCCCCCGCCCGGCGTGCCGCGGCGGCCCAGCGCCGGGGAGCGGTGCGCTGGGGTGGCCGGAGGGAAACCAAGGGCGTACGTCCCATTAATCACTCCACCCCCCGGGGGTGCGGCGGGGGCTGGGGGAAGGAAGCAGGGGCCGTGCTCCGGTATTTCTGCAAGGATAACGTTGCGGAAGTGAGCACAGGCTTTCGCCCAGCTCGCTCTCTCGCAGGAGTGCGGGTACTTTTGTATTCAGTGTGGGGTAGCATCTTCACCTCAGCCCCATAAGTTTCTCGATCTATCAGCGGGGGGGGGGGGGGAGGGGGGAGACTGTGGGTCTCGGTGGAACCGGTGAAGGGCGAGCCCGTGCCGCTGCGGTTGCCCAGCCTCCCTCGGCCGAACAATGGGGGACGGGCGGGGTGAAGGGGCTGGCTTGGTGGTATTTTTTTTTCCCCCTTTCTTCTCCCCTCTGGTTCCCCCCCTCCTCTCTCTCTTTCCTTTCTGTCCCCCTCTTGAAAAGAAAAAGCCATACGGAATAAAGGCAACAATGAAGAGCTCCTGGGATGCCGAGTGCGCAGCGGGTTAATGGGGTGGGGGCGCGTAGGCCTGCGCTTTGCTCGCTCTTTAGTACGGCCCGAAACGCACATTTTTGCCCGGCCCGTGGTGCGTATGTGTCCCTCTCCGTTGCTGCTGCTGCTCCTTCGCAGCCCGGACTCGGCGGCTGCCTGTTGTCTCTGTCAGCAGCAGCGGAAACCTCGCTCCTGTGCATGTGTGTGTGCGGGTGCGGGCGAGTGTGTGTGCCTCTAAAATGGCGCGGACGGCCGGGGTAGGGAGATGCCGCGGCGGGTGGGCGAGGGAGGGGAGGCCAGACTCTCGCTGGGGGGCCCCGTCTGCGCAGGGGCCCGGGGTTTTCTGCCGCAGAGTCGGTTTGCGGTTCTCCCCACCACCGCCGCCTCTGGCAGCCCTGCTCACGGCACGGCCGGAGTGGCAGCAGGCTAAAACCGTAGGGCTGCCCGACGCGGCGAGCAGGGCAGTAAACCCCCCGCTCCCCCCGCCTCTTTCCGAGAGAGCAGCCTGGCTGCCCGCCGCCGCGGCATAAGCTTGCGGGGGGACGACAGAGACATCACCCGCACCGCGAGGGGGACGGGACGACACGACACACACACACGCATACGATGCCGTAGCAATGGTGCGGAGCTGCCAGAGTGGCGGACAGGGTCGGTGTTTCCCGCGAATCCCCGGGAAATCCTTCATGCAACGATGCCTCAAAGTTGGGTACCAGCCGCTTCGCCTCCCCCCTCCCCCCCCCCGGTGTGTGTGTGTGTGGGCGCCTTTGCAGCCCCTTTAGCGTACCCTTTCGATGCGTTTTAACCGGAAGGGGGAAGGGAAGCCAGGCTACCCGCCCTGCAGACGTCCCATAACTTTCAGGTGGTGCCAGGGCAGCCTTGGACCCCTGGGCCGCCCCATAGTGGCGTGTCTGGGGATCTGGAGCTTCCCCCGGGGCTCCGCGGCAAGCAGTGCCGTGTGGGCTCTGAGGGAAGACGGCCAGGGTTATTTGAAGGATCGCCAGCCATTTTAACTTTCCCTTATTGGCCTCCTCCCCCGCCCCCTTCCCCAGTTCCTAGTCTTATTATTAATTGAAAACTTTTTTTTTTTTTTTGGCTGCCGCCGGCGCTGAGAACGACGCAATGATTCGCCTCGCAGCATATGGGAAAGGGGGAAAGCGCCGCTGCTGCCACAGCGCAGTGACTGTGTGTGCGGGGTCCAAGGCGTGACAGACGGTGCGGGGGGGGGGGAGCGCGGGGCCCGGGACCGCCTCTCCCTCGGGGGGGCTGCCCCCGCTGGAGCCCCGCTGCAGGCGAAGGAGGTGGTGGTGTTGGATCTCCGCGGAGTCGGAGGCAGGAACAGCGCTGCGGCCAGTCCCGGGCGGCGGTGCCCGGCGGCGCCCGGCAGCGGGGGGGATGCCCGGCTAGTGCTGGTGCTGGCTCGGCGGCCCCGGCTGCCCTCGGACAGCACCGGTGAGCCGTGTTTACAGGGCAGAAAGTCCCGGTTGCCGTCCGGCACGTGACGATGTGGGAGCCGCGGGGATGTGTGTGTTTGGGGGGGGATGGTGATGGGGGAGACGGCGTTTGCAGCAGGAGGCTTAAAATAGATGCTGACCCCCTTGCGCTGCTTGCCTAAACCGAAACGCACTACTGTCGTGCATGACTCAATATGTATTTTAAATCGGTTTAGCGATCTCGCTGGCGCATTGTGCTTAGCTTTATGGTTAAATGAAATGCCACACGTCCCGGGTAAAGGTCAAACTTCTCTAATCCGCGGATCCGTGCGGCGGCTACTTAGTCTGCAGTTTCCTCCTCTGGTTTACAAAACGTGGCGCTAGCAGTGATGCCGTGTGGGGATTGCACAAAATAACCCACGATATTTTATTTTATATATACATATGTATATATATGTGTGTGTGTGTATATATATATATTTTAAAGCGCAGCCACTCCCGTTCTTTAAACACTTGTCTAATATTAGATGGCTGGCTGCTACTAGAGCTTTATACAGCACACTGTAAACGGTGCAGCAATACAGCATCTTTAGAATCTTTGCTAACCGTGGCACAGGTCGTTGTTTTTTTCGTAAGTCGTAAATATGTAAGTCGGAGATAGAAGATAAACGAGGTACCTAAACCCATTCATAAGCAACTGCCCGTATTTAAGGTTATAAATACCGTACGAGCGCTGCCCTTTAAATCAAGCTCCAGATGAACGGGTTGAGGGCTAATCGAAGTGGATCGCTACGAGTCCCCCATTGCTTTTTCACTCCTCTCGCAGGGATTTTCACAAATCTAGAAATGATCCTTTCAGTGGCCTGGAACCGGGCGGCGACGTGTATGTGTATCAGAGACGGGTAATTTAATGCATCGTTTTTAATTTCCGAAAGGCCAGGCTGTTTGCCGAAGCGGCTGCTTCTCCGTCGGTGCCACCGGCGCACGCAGACTTATTTTTTTTTCCCTCTGTACCCCAGGCAGCCCTCCCTGCCGGCTGCCGTCACGCTGCTGCTGCTGGCTCGAGGGCTTGTGCAGTGGAAACTGGCGGGCTGCCAGCCGGAGCTAGGAGGTGGAAAAGAGTAAAGGCGCCAAAAGGGAACTCGTGCGCCGCTGCCATTCTCCTCCCGCCCTGCTTCCTGGCTCGCTGCAGCGCCGGCACCGCCGGGCTTTCTCCATCTGCCCCCCTCTCCCCCCCTCCGCCGGCGGCTTTCAGCTCGCCCACTCGCCGCCGGGCACCTCGGGGGCAGAGGAGGACCGGGGGGGCGGGGGGAGGGGGGGGGAGCAGGCCACAGGAGGTTGCCCCGGCCGGGGAGTCGCCGCTCTCACCTCCTCTGTCCCCCGGAGGCACAGGGAAACGGCGTCTTCCTCTTTCCCCTCCCCCCATCCCCGCGGGCATCGGTTTTTTCTCGTTTCCACGCCAGGAGCGCGTTAACAAAACTTTGCTGCTGCTGGCGTCAATGGCTGCCAAAAGTCTGTTGACGTTGCGAGGGAGACCCAAACGTTTCCCTTTTTAATCAGCTGCCCAAACAACGCGGTGTGTGCCTCTGCCTGCCTCTACGGCGCGGGGCCGGAGAGGCAGAGCGGGGGGCGGTGGGTGTTCCCGGCTCGGCTCGGCACGCTGGGGCCCCGCTCGGCAGCACGTCGGGGAGCAGGTTAGTGCTTGCAGGCGCTTTTCACAACTGGTTTCACACGGCGTGTACGTTGCGCGTCTTTCCCCCACCCCTCCGCCTCCCTCCCTCCCTCCCTCCTCCGTGCATCACCGTCTATATTTAGCCGCAAATGGCTTTATCGGCCAGACACCTCCCGGAGGAAATGCCGTGCGCGCTCCGGCGGTTCAGTCCCGCTCCGCGCCCAACCGCGCCGCGGGGGCAGCCGGGGGAGGGACGTCCCAGGGGACAGGACTGCAGCACCCTGGGGCGCACTGACAGCGCCGGGGAACGGCGGGGGAATGGGCGGGGGGCGCGGTCCCCTGGCGGGTAGGAGGAGGGGAGGAGAGACGCGTCCCCGGTTTCCTCTGGGCGCTGGGACATTCAGCCCGCCGGCGGGAGTTGCATAATGGAGCAGACTGCGCCCGCCCCCGTAGATGCTGGACATAAATAGCGGTGCCCCCCAGACTCCCGAGTTCCCTCGCCCCGTCTCCGCGGCACTGAGGACTTGCGGAACGGCTGTCGTTTGGCCGAGCCGCTGGAGTCTCCCGCGATCCGCCCTACCGATGGGTGGGAGGACGAGGAGGAGAAGGGGGAAAAGGGACGTGCAAAGAGTTAAAAGTCTGCTGCTTGTTGCAATGAAATTATGGCTGGCAGTGGCGCCGTTGCTCGTTCAGCAGACCTCCACTTCTAAACAGTTCACAAGAAGTTCATCAGGGCGGCGATTATAACCGCGCACGTTGCGTGCACCCGGGGCACTGAGCAGCGAGGGGCGGCTTTGGGGAAGGGGCCGACGGCTATCGGGATGTGGACTCTGATGACCTGCCTGGATGGGCCCTGGGGCATCCCAGCACCCGTGTCATGCTCCCTAGACTCGTAGGTCTGAGAAAGAAGATCATCGAGTCCAACCTGGTGGGATTTGCCCTGCTGTGGCCGTGGTGGGAGGAGGTGTGCCTCCAGCTTGCCCACCGTAGCTGGGGAAGCTGTCGGCCGCCCATGCAGCTTTAGCGTTTCACTATCTGTACATGTCAGGGAATTGACGGGCTCTAATTCAGGCACTGTGCCTTATCTTAATGATACACTTCCACTGAGGAAACCAGGCCGAGCGCAGGCGGCCCCTCTGAGGAACGGCATGGCTTAGCCTCATGCAGCCCTGATAAAAGCGAGGCCATGTGCCACCAAGGCCCATCTCCTCCAAGCCACCAGCATCCCATCCCTCAGCACACGGTGCGGCTACTAACCTTACGTAAAACCCTAAATCACTCTCTCCATGCTGCTGCTGCCGCTATTGAAAACATTACGAGCGACGCATCTGGAAAACAGTAAATCTGTCCAGAAACCGTCTTTCCAGTGAAATAACTCCTTTTGAATGATAGCCTGGTATCTAATCTCCATGGATTTTTGTTTCCTCGCAGCGATTTTTGTGGACTTCATTAGGGAAAGCTAACCGTTCTGTAGAGAGGAGGGTCAACACGCTGTTTCATTAATATACATTTGTTCCAGACGTGGAGTTTTGCACAAAAGGCCTCTCTGAGGGGAGAAAAAAGTGTTGTGGAACAAGGCTTTCCTGCCGTTTTAGTTCTTAAACCTCTCTGAACCTGTGTGAAGTATTGTGTTAAAGGCCCAATATGGGCTTCTTCCCCATTAAGTGCCAACGTGATCATTTGCATATTTTGTAGCCTGACAAAGGAAATGAGTTTGCTGGGGAAGCATGGATGCTTTGGGAGACGTTAGGCATTAAACTCCCAGTGGTCAATCGCCCGTTACTGGCTTGTGTGTGTGTGTAAAAGGGAGTATCATGCCTCCTGCTTAAAGGCTTCTATTTTTGTGAGAGAGGAAGAGCTGAGGGATATCCTGTGCATTAAAGGCTCCCCCTACTTATTAACCCAGCATTTAGCAGCAGGATGCAAGCTGAAGCTCAGTCAAAAGAAACGACTCAACCTCCGAAGAGCAATTAAAATCTTGCACTGGAATAAATCATGCGCCGCGATAATCCTGTTAATAAAACGCAGCTTGTCCTGACGCTTCGCTCATGCAGCAAACTAGAATTTAATGCGAGTGGAGGTGGTGTTAGGTACAGGGGAGGTGAAGCCTTTCCCTCTCCGCTGCTGGACGCGAAAATGCGGTTACCTTTCACCTGCCTCTCTGGCTGTGCACGGCGCCGGTCCTCTTGGACTGCTAATACTTCTCCAGCGAGCCCACTAATGATTTCTTTCCCTGGAGTGAGCAGGCATCATTGAATTACTGAAAGCACTTGCAGCAGCAGCAGCAGCAGCAGCTCCAATGCAGAAGCCACCAGGGTTTGGTGCTTAATCAAATCAAGGGGTGGGGAGCTCACCAACCCACTTACTATTTTTAACCCCTTTTTCCAAGTTAGTCATGTGCAGACGCTAAAGGGGAGGTTTTTATTTAGATCCCTTCTGTAGCAGCGACTCTTCAGTTTAAAGTCCTTGTGTGAAAGCTTTCTCATCAATCAGCATAGCTAATACATGTGGTATGTGACTGTTCTTGCGATGCATTCCTGCTCCTGTGCCTTCCTAATGCAGGGCTTTTGCGAAGGCCCGTGGGTAGTTTCATGTGTGCGCCCCGGCCCGTGGGGTCTGCCTTCTTGGCTCAGCTGCTGTGAGGTGATGATCTGGGGACTACTGTGTACTTGGCCATCTGAGTCATTTCTTGTGGAAATGAAATGCAGCGGAGAAACTTTTATTTGTCGATACCATGGAATGGTTCTTAATTTTCTGGATGTATGCTGGGAAAAAGATCCATCTCCTCTGACCTATAAATGCCCTCAATTTGCTCCTTTATTGCAGGGTATCTCCCTTAGCGGTTAACATAGGCAGCTCACTCCCCGCACCAATCCTGCATTCATTATTAATTACCCGGAGGGAGACTGGCTGCTCTGCCACGATGTTTGCACTTCCTCCTAGACAAATCTGCTCAACTTTTTTATTTCTTTCCCTATTTTTTTTTTAATAGAATACAAAACCGTGAGGAAAAGTGACAATTTTTAAGAAGACGTCATGCTTTCTGCAACTCCCCTGTATGGCAACGTTCATAGCTGGATGAGCAATGAAAGGGTCCGCATGTGTGGAATTAATGAAGACAGGTAAATATTTAAGCTTCTGGCAAGTTAAACCACACCATAATTCTGCAGCGTGAGGTCTCGGAGTTTGCTCGCTTCCCTAATGCTGGAGCAGATAGCTCCTGCCTTGCATTGAGATCAGCCCAGCTTGGAGGGTGGGTAGGAGGGGGAAACAAGATGTGCCTGAGAGCAGTAGAGCAGCTGCTGATTTACTATTTATCAGGCAACCTAGGTCAGTGAAGCGGGGATGCCCTTTAAAGAGATTACTCCCCAAAGCAGCCTTTAAATGTGCTTTTACAATTAATTTATTATTTTGTATTCGTGAAAGGGAATTAAAGCAAATAGTGCACGTGTTCTTGTGGGGACTCTATGGCAGAGGGGCTCCCGCCTGCAGCTTGGTGTTCCCTGCCTTTGGGCCAACAGCTTCTCCTGTGAAATAGGGACAGCAGCCTTTCTGCCTCCCCCAGTGAGTTTCTCTTCCTTCTCATCTTTTGCTGCTGAATGGCACTCATTCGATGATTAAAATGACAGTATTTAATGTTTTTCAGTGGGGTGGTACAGGCACTGGTCCGTGTCCTCTCCCTTAAACCACAGCTTTTTTAAAAAAGTAAAATGACACAGAGCAGAAGCTGAAGGTTTGCCTGCAGTTCTCTCTGCCAATTTGGTGTGCTTTTGCTGTTTTTCTGTCTCCTTTCTGAGCCTGTGTTCTCAGTGTTGTGTGAAAAGCCTCTGAGAAGCTGGGGAAAGTTTTTGGTTGTTACAGTGAATACTATTTGCAAACACAAGCTGAAGGGAAGCAGCCACATTTCTCACTTTCCTCCCCACTTTTCTCCCAGTTATTTGGGGATAGTAATTCTACATGCTACTTGCAGGGAAGGTGAATCTTTTAAAACCAAATGCATTAAAACCAGATTTCTACTTCAAGGTGATGATGTGCCTTTAAGCACTTTGATTTAAAGGAGTTCTTTTGGATAATGCTGAAACTTTCCTTCTGCTGTGTGTCAGTGATTTTTTTTCCTGGGATTAGAAATTTGGCACTAAAGTATATTCTTTGTTGGTGTTTTCTGTGATACTAAGTCCTAGTGCTGCAGTACTGCTGTGACACAGATGTGCAGCTCCTTCTTTATCATGGAACAGCTGACATTCATATGATATTAGTGTGTATGTTTTGAATGTTCTTCTTGGTAGTATTTATGGATGACAAATGAAGAAGGTCTATTTAAAATGGGATATTTTCTCTTTGGAAAAAGAAAAGGGCAAGGGGCAAAAGAGAAGACCTTGACAAAAATCACTTGTATTGGAAGAGGCCAATCTGAGATGTGCTTTGTATGTTCCTGTTAAAACCCTTCATAAATATTTTCAAATGGTCTTTGCTTTCTAAAGTAGTTGCTGTGTATGACTATGCAGAAGGATAAATACAGTGTCATGGGACTTACAAAATCCAGAGGTAATGTAATCTTGTACTGACATGAGATGCCCAGCATGTTTCCAAGTAGTGAACTTCTGTTTTTTAATAGGAAAATTCCTGTTAACGATGGTGATGCACCGAAAAGCAGACTAGAGTTGAGGGAAGAAAATCACCTGAATCACAGTGTGGTAAGAAGTTAATAGCTTCATGCTGCAGCTGAATCTGTGCCTGTCCTCCCCACCCCAACTCCTACCAACTCCTCCTGGTGTTACTACACGATCCATTTGGAGGAATGATTAAAACATCTTTCTGTTGCAGCTCCAGCTGGGCTTGGGTACATGCGAGTTGTTTCTGTGGAACAGTGAAATGGGACTTTGTTTATTTATCTTGTTAATCTCTTGACTCTGACTTTGTGGTGTTGTGCTGCTGTACAACGTCATATTCATTACTGTTGCTCTGTCGTGAGTAATGTCATGCAGCATACCTGCATAACAACAACAGTTCATGTACGTAATAAGTACATCAACATTTCAGCAAAGTTGGTGGTTTTCTCCTTTGAGTGTATGTGGGGAGCAGTGAGTGGGGAAAAAAATTAGTATCAGACCTGTTGTTGCATTGCCTCTTCAGACGTCCCACCCCATGAATTGTGTGGTGGTGGTGATGAGCCCTGGAACAGAGCTGTAGCAAAGGGAGAGGGTCTGGAGGAGGTGAGGCTCTCCATCCTTCTCTTCCTGCTCTTCATGTCACAGTTCACATATTCTTGCTCTGGCAGAGCTGGGACTGAAGGCCTGGTTGCCACACAGCATCAGTGCCACAGAACATTGTCTCTGGGCCACTTCTGCCTGCTTTGGCTATGGGTCCTCACACCTTTGTTTCTAGACAATGAATTTTTGATGCAGAGAGATACCTATCGGTGTTTCTAGTGATATATATTGCTCCATGGGTTCCTCTCCTCCCATTTTTTAACTTGGTCATCCTCTGTACATTTTCACAACAAAATGTGTATTTTTATTGGTATTGTTCCTCTTCCAATGTGCTGATGAGTTTGTAAGTTGAGTGGTAGTCATGTCAATGAAATGTGAAAGTAACATACTTCTTGTTCTGTAAAGGTGGATGCTACTACAGCACATCGCATTGACAGTCTCGCAGCTCTGAGTATGGACAGGTCTGGACTCATGCGAGAAGGACTCAGAGTCCCCAGTAGTATTGTCTATTCCAGCTTGTGCGGACTCGGCTCGGAAAAATCAAGGGATGCTACGAGTTCAATAGCTGGGCTTGGATTTACTCCTGAAAGAAATCCAGAGATACAGTTTAAGTCTAATCCCTCTGAATCGGTAGAAAACACAGCTGTCTCCGGAAAAGCCCCTAATGGCTTCAGTGCTATATACAAAACACCACCTGGAATACAAAAAACCTCTGTCCCACCAGGGGAGACACTGGGTTTGGACCGAGCTGCGGGTGAGAAGCAGAGTCCCCTCGGTGTTAATGGTGCTAGTTACCTAAGGCTCCCCTGGGTAAACCCCTATATGGAGGGTGCAACACCCACCATATACCCTTTCCTCGACTCACCAAATAAGTATTCGTTGAACATGTACAAGGCATTGCTACCTCAGCAGTCCACCTACAGCTTACCGCAGCACCTGGCTTACTCGCCTGTATGTACGAACGGTGAACGTTTTTTATACCTGCCTCCTTCCCACTATGTTGCCCCCCACATCCCTTCATCGCTGGCATCGCCTCTGAGGCTCTCAACTGCTTCAGCTTCACCAGCAATCCCGCCTTTGGTGCACTGTCCGGATAAGAGCTTGTCGTGGAAGATGGGTGTCAGCCCTGGCAACCCTGTTGATGCGCACGCCTACCCCCACATCCAGAGCAGCAAGCAGCCCCGGGTCCCTGCTGCCAAGCCGGCCCCCACCAACATACCGGCGGACCCTGCACTCCTGCTGCCACACTCACCCCGGCCGTCCCCCCGCCTCCCTCTGCCTGCTCAGGTTGGGGATGCCTACACTGATTTCCACAAACACTTCCCTAGGATCACCACCTCTCCCTCCTCCGCTGTTACCCTCCCAAAGTCCTATGTAAACGTCGGCAGCGAATTTCCACCCTCCCGCCTCTCCAACGGGAAACTTCCCAAAGGCAGTGATGCTGGGGAGGTTCCCCCACCGGCCACGCCCCATGCACGGAAAGCTGGCCAGGACCGGAAAGATGGCAGGTCCCCCCCGCTTCTGGAAAAGCAGACCCCGACCAAAGACGTTACTGACAAACCGCTGGACTTGTCAGCGAAAGTTGTTGATGCAGAAGCTGCCAGCAAGTCGGAGCACGGTAAGAAAACGGCGCCGACAGTGCTGGTGCATGGCAGGGCAGGAGCAGGGACACATTTACCTGGCAGTGAAATGGTTCAGAAGGAAACTATTTCTCCTGGGAATGGCTGCCCCGTCTACAGGCCTGAAATTATCAGCACGGCACCCTCCTCATGGATCGTTCCCGGTCCCAGCCCTGGTGAGGAGACTGGGAAGAATGTCCAACTGAAAAACAAGGCACTGGACTGGGTGATCCCACAGCAGCGGAGCTCCTCCTGCCCCAGGATGGGTGGCACAGAGACAGTTGTTGGCAGCGTTTCGGGGACTGTGTCAGCGGGGGGAAGGCCGGCATCAGCGTCACCGGCTCCCAATGCCAATGTGGATTGCACCAAGATGGCCAGGAGCTCTACAGAAAGCACTGCCTCGGTTATACAGCATGTTGGGCAGCCCGTTGCCACCCCTGCAAAACACAGCAATAAGGTGGCCAAATCCTGTGGCCAGGAAGCCAACTTCAAGGCGAGTGAGACTGCCCTGGCCTCCAGCCCCATTTTTCTGCCACCCAACGAGGCGTTTCGTTCCCCGCCTCTGCCCTACCCCAGGAGTTATCTCCCATACCCGGTGCCAGAAGGGATAGCCATCAGCCCTCTCTCCCTCCATGGGAAGGGACATGTGTATCCTCACCCTGTCTTGCTGCCCAACGGCAGCCTCTACCCTGGCCACCTGGCTCCCAAACCTGGCCTCCCCTACAGCCTGCCGGCAGGGCGGGGAGAGTTCATGACCTACCAGGATGCGCTGGGGATGGGGATGGTGCACCCCATGCTGCTGCAGCATTCGGCTTTGGAGATAAATAAGGAGGAGAAGGCAGAAAGGAGGTCGCGCTCTCATGAGAGGGTCCGCTATGAGGACCCAGCTTTGCGAGGCCGGTTGCCAGAGCTCCTGGAGGGCAGTGGGAAGATGCATTTTGAAGTACCTGGTGACAAGAGTGTGAAATTGCACCAGAACTCTGGTCATGGCAAAAACTCAGCTAAAAGTGACAAACACCTCTTCCCAGATCTTCTGCGAGATGAGCAAGAGGCTAAAAGCGAAGCAAACTTAGCAAAAGCCAGCTTTGCTACGGAAAGCAGTAATCAGGCTAATGACCCTACAAAGCACAAGGTAGAGCAGGCGTCGCAGCACAGAGATTTTATGGTAATGAGAGAGGAGTTTGGGAGAAATAATGATCTTCACGAAACCTATAATTTCAAGCAAGCCCAGAGTTCATCTGTTTTTGGCATAAGGAAAGATGATTTATCTGTGAGCCAGCCTAAAGAGAGAGTGGCAGTCCAGCCTTCGCCCACTTTCTTGGAAAGTGCTCACGAGAGCGAGACTCCGGCTCTGACTTTTGGCAAGGTGCAGGAGGATGCAAAGCCATTCTGCATGGGGACCATGCCATCAAGCATCGATGCCAGCCAGACCTATACCAAAGACGGAGCCGACGACGCAGAGTCTGCGGATGGCAAAATATTGAAACCCAAGCCATCTAAGCTGGCCAAGAGGATTGCAAACTCTGCTGGTTATGTAGGTGATCGATTCAAGTGTGTGACGACCGAACTGTATGCGGACTCGAGCCAGCTCAGCCGGGAGCAGCGGGCGTTGCAGGTGAGTCTGTGCGGTCCAATGACTGCTGCGCTTTTTGTTGTTTATTATTTCTCTGTTGGAAGTCGCAGTCGAGTATTAAAAGTTGAGAGGAGGCAACGCAGGTGGGGAAATCAGAAATTTGTTTTGCTAGACCGTACTTGCCAGAAACAATTTTACCTAGCAAAGTTAAGTTTTTGTTAGTTGAGAGTGAGGTGATGTAAAGCGTAGTATGTGTGGCTTTTACGTGTGCACGCGCTAGTAAACCATAAAGGGCTCGTAATGAGGTTGGATAAAAGCGTTAATGTACATGTGAAATGTTTTGTGCAGTTACTGAGGGGAATTGGACAGGCATGCATGTTACCTTGGTGCTGGTGCTGGCTGTAATTGCTCAGCTGACCCGTAGTGCCAGCTAGCAAAGCCTACCCAGAAGCTGTGATTATTGTGCCAAAGTGCCAGTTGATGGAGAGGAGTCACAGCCGTGTGTTAACGGGTCTCATGCAAACGTTTGCACCAAGCAAACACCTAGGGAAGAGCAGGAGTGGTATTGAGGTTGATACTGAGGGGTGACAGACAGTTACTGTATAGGAATATCCTTAAGGTATATTACTTTTAATGAAGAAATGAGTTAAACCAAATTGTTTTGCATTGTTAAGAAAAGAATTGGTTTATGCTTATAAAAATGGATGAAATTATCTAAATGATCCATTGAGTGCCCATTTTAATTACATAGATGGAAGGATTACAAGAGGACAGTATTTTATGTCTACCTGCTGCTTACTGTGAGGTCAGTTCTTCAAATTTTTATTACTAGACTCTTACATAAACCTTTGAGTTAAATTTCATTTCCAAATACACAAAGGGAAGTTTGTGGGCCATGGTCGTCTTTATTCATTGTACGGTTTTGTGTTGTATTTTTTCCCCCCCTCTTTATGTTTTTGTCTCTTTTAATCTCCAAAATGGAATGTTTTTTGTTTTATATGCAGTATACACTTATATCTATATATATCTATATATGTCTTTTATATATATATATACTTATATATGAAAGAATTCTGTGGCTATTTGCATATAGATGCTAGAACACTGTTTTACAGGTCAGGTGTGTGAAACTCCTGCCCTAGCTGTCTATATGAAACCTTGTTTTTTTGAGCCAATTTTTCTTTGGAAATGCTTTCATATAAGGTAAGGTAAATGAAGTAGCTTTTATTGCAAGACTTTTTTTTTTTTTCATATCAATTCTCTTTCTAGCGTGCAATGATGCGCTTCTCAGAGTTGGAGATGAAAGAGAGAGAAGGCCAAACAGCTACCAAAGACTCAGAGGTCTGCAGATTCAGCCAGGCAGACTGGGAAAACTTGAAAGGAAACAGTGAAAAGAAGCCAAAGTCTGTCACTCTGGAAGATGCCATTGCCGACCAAAATGACAATGACAGATGTAAGCAAATTTAGATGGCTTTCTGAAGTGTGTCTGTGTCTCTGTGCCCGGGCAGCTGGTAGCAAAGCCACGCAGGCAGCGTCATCTTTGTGTTCTCGCGGTGTTGCTGGTTAAAGTCACTGACCTCAGCCTTTGCAGGAGCTGCCATGACTTGTTTTGGGGTCTGTAAGTTAGTTGGTTACGGTTGTACCTGCTGCTCAGGAGATAGTTAACGTGTCACTGCAGTTACCACCAATTGCGAGATTCCCCGTGAGGCTGGTTGCTCCCTCTAGGCTGTGGCAAGATGTCAGAGGACTTTGGAAAATGCATGCTAGCAGTATTGCCCTAAAAGTAAAAGAAGCTGATAAAGAGATAAATAAATGGTGTTAGAAAAATCACTTGTTTTTTACTTTAACTCCTGGTAAGCATACAGCTTCCACCAGTTTCCCTTTGTTTTTTTTTTATTTGACTTACATCATGAAGGAATGGATCAGTTCCTCCTGCTGCTGCTTTGTTTTTAACAACTCAGGGGGAAAAAACCAAAACAAAAAGTACTCTGAAAGTAGTGCAAAGCAAGAGGAAACACACTACAGATTGTGCTGTATGTGTGCATGTGTGTGTGTGCAGTGTGTAACAGCATAGTTAAGTTTACTCTTCTGGAGGTGGTGATTCATGAGTAGGACTAGCAGAAAATTTCATTCAGTAATTTAATAACTTTGAATTATTTTTCTGGTCTTTGGTTAATGCTTTTGGCAGAGAGCATGCCAGTCAATCGTACTTGCTCAGTTATTCACCTAAATAAAGTTACCTTGGTATTGCTGTCACCAAAATAACACCCTCAACACAAATTGGCTAAATAGTAAAGGCAAGTTTTAATTGTGGAAGTGGAGAAGGTAGCACGGTGGGGAGAGGCAGGCTGAGCCCCTGGAAACTGAGTGGGCTTTCTCTTCAAGCTATATTAAGGCAGATTTAGGGAGGAAGGTCTACTGCAACTGCAGCCTTTGTGATCCTCCATGTGCTGAAGCCAAGAGCTTGGCAGGCTGCAGCCCCAGCCCTCCCTCTTGCAACCTCCCTTGCTTGTCAGAGGGCTCATGGTGCCCTGCTGATGTCCTTTATTAAATCCCACCCTTAGGTGTGCTGGAAAATGTGAACAGCAGCAGCAGGGTCCTGCCTTATTCTGTCTGCAGGGCAAGACAGGTTGAGCTGGGGAGAAGGGGGAAGGGTCTTTGGGGTCAGGGGTTGGGTGAGAGGGAGGGAGGGTAGGGAGGGAGAATTTAGTGTTATGGGGCGTGCTGCTCAGAGGGGCTGCAGGGAGGAAGAGCATTAGAGCATTGTTTGCTGAAACACCCTGCCTCTTGTCCTTGCAAAAGGCTGATGAGATGGTATGTTCTTAAATTCATCATTTATTGAGGTCTCTGGCACTTGAACCTGCTGGCTAAGATGTGTTTGAGACTATTAAATAACCATTGGAAGCAGGGAAAGCATGTTCAGTCTTCTGTTAGCTCATTCCTCTCCTTTCCTAATTAGCTCTGACTTAACAGGCTATTTCAGAGTTTGGCCAAATGTCTAGACTCCTAAAAGCACAGATCTGTTCTGCTGAGGGAGCTCCTCGTCAGTATGCTTGCCCGTACAGCAGCTAATACTTACCGGTACAGATTCAAGTCTCAGTAAAAGTTTTTTATCGTGGTGGTTCACCTCCTGCCCCTCAGGATAGCAGCTGATAAATCAGGAAGCTGAGTTTCACACTGCTTGAATGCCTCTAGTGTAGTGACTTGAGCTCTGGTGGGGCATGGGTCTTCTGCTGAGTGACTGGCAAGAGATAATGTGTTCTGCCTGCTCTTCCTCTCTATTAAACCAAGTGAGAACCAGGCCTGCTTAGGTCTTACTTTCATTTTCCATTCAGTTTCTAACCATGCTGTTGGTGCGTCGGCTATGAAGTGCTTGAACGGGAACTAGCTGATGGTTTGCAACCTCTTCTGTTTTCCTCTCTGCTTCTTGCAAGCAGTCTTGCTGCTGACAAGATGTTTCACCTTTTTTTGCATAGCATTGATCCAGTGCCAACTGAAAGCAAAGTGGCATGCCTGTAGGTCTGCGAGCGGGAGATGCAGCACCAAAACGGGCGAGCTGTTAGGTGTGACCCCCACCATGAGCGCTTCACTTGCCCAGGGTCGTGGGGAAGAGGAAAACCACAACTTGAAACTATGATTGTGGCATGGAGTTGCCTTGCAGAGCTCCTTTGATGCCCCTTCAGCGCAGCTGCAGCCATGCCTGGTATGGAGTGCAGGAGACGATCAGTGCCCTAGCAGCTGCTTGTCTCCTAAGCTCCTCTAAATCTACCACTGCCACACCGACAACAGCAACAAAAGGCTAAATAACACAGACAAGCGATGCTTACAGGGACATCTAATGGGATGGAAACTCTTTTTTTTGAGCTTGCCCTGGGACTTGCTCCTTTCCTTGCTGTATAGCATGTGTCTGGACTTTGGGAAAGCTAATAGAGGTACAATGTCTGATTTTTTAAACTTTTCCTCTGACTTGGTGGCTTTGCTGTGCCAGGGTCTTCTTAAGCTTCATCATGCTTTTTGGAGAAGGGTAAACAAAGTGTGTTTTTTTTTTTGTTTTATTTTGAGGGGTTTGTTTATGTAGTGTGCTTTTTTTTTGAAGGCCAAATTTTAGGGGGGGTAGCTGTGTTAGCTAGTTAACGAGCAATTAAAGACAAGGAGTAAAGTAGAAGTGCTTTCTCCCATCTCCTTTAGGTTTTGTTGGGCGTTCTCAGAGCAGCCGTGAAGCTGCTTTGTTGCCAAGGTGACTTGTAAAGGTTGCTGAGGTGATGCTGCTCCGGTGCATTTCCATAGCACAAACGTGATAAATTATGGGATGCATATGTCATGAGTCATAGGATTGTTCAGAGATCAAGTGATTTAAGCTATTGGCACGGACATGCGCATCAATACAGGCATGTGATGATCGCATGTCGGTTCGTAACAAAGCTCTTACAGCCGTATTGAAAATCATACCCGAGTGTGAAAGATTGAATAAATTCTACAAGCTGTGAATTTCTTGACTGAGGACTGTGATTTTACCCATTTATCTAATTTTATAAGAGGAAGACACTGCCCATGTAAGCCTTAGCTGGGGAAAAACCCCAACTTGATATGTTAAAAGCCTAATCTTAAGGCATGAGGTCAGGTGGAAAAAGTTAAAGCAGTTTCTCTCTGTGTAAGTAAATGGTGTCATATGCCAGAGCCTTCAGGGCTGATCTTCGTGTCAGAGAGGGGTGCTGGTGTCCCTTTACATGGTAATCCCTTGCTTTTCTCATTGGGCTGTGTGTATACCTGAATGAATACAAAGTGGAGAGAGTAAACATGTCCTTTGCTCTGGTCAGTTATTACCTTGCTGCCATGGGACATAGTGTAAAATAAAAGGGGAAGAAACAGAAGTCTGTGCAGGGAGAAGGCAGTTGCCTGTGTGTGCAATGTGGTAGGCTTGGGCAGGAGGAAAGAAATGTGGAAAGCTCACAAGCAGAGGTGGTTGGATGGAGAAATGAAATCAGCTGAGTTCTCTCTGCCACATGAGATGCTCAGAATTGGATGCTGAAGGTGACTGAAGGAATTTCTTACTGTTGTTGTGATCTCTGTGCTGAAAAATGTGTTCTAGCATTTGGATAGTCATTACTGTCCTGGGTTAATAAAGGGTGCCTTGCATAAGTGAGCGGCAATGAGAGGTTGCTCCAGGGAAGAGGAAAGGCTGTTTTTAGCTGCCATGTTTTTTGAACAAAAGAATTGCAGCTTAAACACTAAGATGTATTTCCTTGTGTGCATCGAACAGGGAGGGTCTGGTCTCAAGCAGCTGGCAGCAACAGGAAGATGGAAAAATCAAGGAAAGTTTTTTTTTGGTAGTATGCTTGTGCCTGTGTGTAACTGTTTCTCATGGGATTGTAACCTGTACACAGAGATACTGCTTCAGGCAGAAACTATACCAGAAGAAGCATCTTCTTAATCCTTCCTTGTTTCTAGTTGGGTAGGACAGTGAGAAATGGTTTGAATTGTTGGTGCTGGCTCTCACAGCTGGTATGAGACTGGCGAATGCTGGAGGCTTGAGGAAGGAACACATTTAGGAGTTTAATCTCCTTACTCATAGAGGTGTGTTGCTATGAGAACTCAGCATTTATCCTGTGTTTCTGGCTACCTCATCACTGTTTGAGTAATGATGATATGAAAGCCCCAAGTATTTTGTTGTTGTTTTCTTCCTCGGGCGGAGAAAAGGATGTTGTAGATACATGGCGGGGGGGGAGAGGAATCAAAAGCAAATAAACTCTCCTTGTCCTTGTTGAGCATGCACGATATGCTTATGTTGCTGTGCCTCGTGTTGACATTTATATCTTAATTTGGGGAGACATCACGTCTGATCCGGGTTGCTTGCAAAACAGTTTGAGGACAGAGTGGAATCTGGTGGTAAAATATTAATAGAGCCTGTGCTCCATGAGGCGGTCACTGCCCTGCCAAGGGGAAAAAAAACCTCTGGGTGTGCGATGTGTCCGTACAAGCTGTGTAGAGAGCCTGACAGCCTGTGGGTTGTGCCATGTCCCAAACAGCGAGTGACCTTTGTTCCTTTGCGGTGAAAATCTGGCTGTAGAAAGAGGCGGGGAGCATCAGCAGCGGAGCAGATAGGCAAGGACGTGTCCCGTGCAGCTCCCCGGCTTCGCCGCTGCTGTCCTCCCGTGTTGAGACAGGATGATTACACAACCCGGATTAGCATGCGGAGATGTCGCTTCTCTAATGGTCTTAACTGCATCTAGCAGGACAGGTTCCCAAGGCGCGTGTGCAGCGAGCAGTCACGGAGAGGGATTTCTGGTTTGGCAGCCAAGGAGCCACACCTCTGGTTGCCTGAGGTCCCCTTTGGATGTGACCAAAGAGTGGAGGCAAAGTTGTTACAGAGCCATTGGCAGCGAGGGCTTTTTGGATAAACTTCAAGAGGTGTGTGGTTCTCCTTGGCACATGGAGCCCTGGAGAAATGCTGGCAGTGATGAACTGTTAGCAAGGTTACAGCCAATGTCTCCGCTCTCACTTTTATTTTTTAGCACGGATGGTCTGAGGGATCAGTGCTTAATGTCCCTATGTCGAGTCCGCTTGCAGATAGAGAAGGAATTAATCTGCAGTGGGTCGCTGTCAGTGGTGGCAGGCTGGAATTAGCTTGCTGTTTCCTGCAAGCCCCAAAGATTAAGACCATCAAACCCCCGCCCTTGCAGCCTGCTACTTCCTCTGACCCTGCGAAAGCTTCTCTGGGAATTGGTCAGGATGTGCCTGCCTTTTCTCAGGCCAGACAGTGTTAGGAGCAGGAAAGCTGTCCCAGTCTAGTGACCGTGGCAGAAACCGCAGAAACCACGGTGTGTAGCTGCTGGTACTGCTGGAGATGTGAAGCCTATAAACACAGTGGGAACGTGGCAAAGAGTGCCTTTATCTGATCTGTTTGGGGAAACTGTGTAGCGTTTCCTTATATGAAAAGGGGGAAAAATAGCAGACTTGCCTTAAAAATGTAAAATGAAATCTGATAGAAGCATTTCTAAAGTGATACTTACTTAAAATGCAGCTGGTCCAGCTTGGTCTGTGTTGTGTGAAGCAGAGCTGCCGGTGCTGTTGGTGTGGTTATAGGGTACAGCTGTTGGGCAGCATCCTCGTGCCAGATGTGCAGTCACGGGAGGGTTGCCAAGGATGGGGGGGAACACACACTGGCCATTTAGAGGCATAGTCATAGTAAGCTGAGACGCCTGTTTTCTGGAACATGTCAGCATTGCTGGCTGGAAGAAGTGTGACAAACTGTTTTAAAGTCTTGAAGGGAGCAGGTGTTGGCCAGACGGCCTTGCGGAGAGGAGCATCGCCAAATAGCAGAACAGCTCAAGCGTCCCGCTCGCCTGGAAAAAGTCAACTTTTGTTTTGATTTTTCTTGGCCAAATATCTTCTGCTGTTTTACAAAGCAGCCCTGCAGGCAGCTTCCCAGGCAGTGTGAAAATGACGCTGGGGTGTCTCCTGGCGCTCGCAAACTTCTCCGGAGCCCTAGGTACTGCTTAGAGACACTTGCAAATTGTGGTGAAGAAGAGCTCCTCGGCTTTACCTTGCTGACAGCAGGGCGGTTGTGAAAGCAAAAGATGTTGGCAGAGCTGTAGGAAGGTGTTCTCAAGATAAAGTGGGAAAGAGTTTGGCTGCATCCAGGGATGCTGATATGGTGAATCTCAGAGGGGAGAGGGGACTGCAGGGGAGCAACATCTGCCCCAGCAAATGAGGAAGAGCAGAGGAGTTGAAGGCCAGGCTGTATGGGGGAGGAGGCTGAGTAAGGACAAGGAGGATCAGGGGAGAGAAGGGAAATGGAGCTGTCAGAAATCTGAGTAGGAAATAAGTAGATATGTTTGGAGAAGGGGAAATGGAAGAAGAAGGAGGAAGGGCAAAGAGGAGAATGAGGAAAATGGACAGTGAGCTGTGGGGAAGTAGGATGGAACATACAGAGAGTCTGCCAAACAGTGGCAGACGTGCAGAAAGTGTTGGTCAGCCAGGAGGGCTAAAACACATGGGAAAACCAAGTTGTTTGTTGGAACTGTAAATAGGAAGCTGAATAACTGTGTTGCAGGCTGTACTGCATGTCTGCCTAACTGTGCCCTGGCTAGTTTGGTTAAATCCAAAGGAAAAAAAAAGACAACAATTAAATGTCCTTTTAAGTTAAGCATCCATTTAAAATTGCTTTAAACAGTCTAAATTTGGGGGAACAGTATTGGCGAGGGAAGCATGGCAACACAGGTGTTTTTGTGGCTAATTTGTCAGAGGAGTTTCTAATAAGCTTTTCAAAGCTCCCTTGCATGCCGCTACTTGAAGTATTCCCTGAAAAATAGAGGTCTGGCATTAAAAAAGGAGGTGACAAAGATCATGTGATGTACGGTGAGTGGCTGGTTACTTGAAGTGAAGAAGGCTTTTTATAACCTTGGATTCAAGTAGTGCTTTTTGCAAAGTATCACAGCTGTTCTTGGTGGTATTCCCGGGTACCTTGTGTGAGTGCTCCGTATCCCATTTAGATCTCCAGAAAAAGGGACCAATGCTTTTCAGCCAGGCTCTGCAGTTGGATGTGAGAAGTTAGGGAAGGATTAGAAATTGGTGAAAGACAAATACTTTATTTTAATCACCAGGAGGTAGTTTTGAAAACAAAGTCATTGCAAATTGGAGCTTGGGTTATTACCACAGTTTTAAGGGGCGAGGTTGCCTTCTGAAAAGGGTCTGTGCTTTCCATATCTTAAAGATGCTTCTTGATTTAAAAAGTGTATTGTGATATTTCTGTGGATGCAAGTATTGTGAATATTGTGCTTCTTTAATTTACACAAAATACTGTGTTTTGGAGGGGTTTTGTAATTAACTATTGAGAAACTGGTGCCTTAGGCTGAGCAGAGGAGACTTGTTCCAAAGTACAATTTTGTGTTCATTTGCATGCCTCATGAGCCATAAGTCACAATGGAGATTACACTGAAGAGAATAAGAGAGCAATAGCTTTCTTACAATGAATTGTTTTGTATTTATTAGGTCTTGTGGTGTTTTTTTTTCATTTGATTTTTAGGTAACTTTACTAGTACAGAAAACAACCAAGGTCACCTTCTTGAAACTCCAGAGGAGAAAGATCTCTCAGATGAGAAATGTTATTTAGAGAGACATTCTATATATGAAAAAGCGGAAGATCAGCCAACAGAAGATATTGGCCAATATCCATGTCCACGTCTGGACAGGAAGCGTAAACACTCTGGTGAGAGAGTGCAAAATGATGGCAGCCAAAATGAAAACTTTGTGGATGAACTGCAGGATGAACTTATATCAAAAGCAAAAAAGAAGAAGAACTCCAAAGGTAAGGCAGCACTTTGTTTTGGTCTCTCTCAAGCAATGTCTTGTGAAAAGAACGTCCCTTTGGCTTAATGTGTTTCCATTTTTGAACTTGATAGTTACTAATGTGAGCACTGTCATTTCAGTTAAAATTACATATCTGTGTGTATATATATATATGTATGTATATATATATGTGTGTGTATATATATATATGTATATATATAAAATTTGATATATAAGGGTAAAGCACTAGTCATTGGACACTGTAGCCACAGCAGTGCAAGTTATTGTAGTGCATGTAACCCTTAATGAGCAAACCTTTAAAATGCATAGTGTGGTGGTAAAGCTGAGACTATATGCCCCGAAAGTGAAATGTAGCTTTTGTTTTAAGTTGAGGGGGCTTTTTGATTAATTTTTAGTTATTTTTCCATTAGATGACTGGCCTGAGAGGGAAATGACAAACAATTCCTCTAACCACTTAGAAGAGCCCAATTGTAATGAGGTGACCAACCTGAAGGTGTGCATTGAATTAACAGGGCTCCATCCCAAAAAGCAGCGTCACCTGCAGCATCTTAGGGAACTATGGGAGCAGCAGGTATCACCAGAGAGATCCCCGTCCGGCAAGTTGGGCCGGCAAAGCAGGAAAGATTTAGCTGAGGCTGTTCAGCCAGAGGCCACTGCAAAGGTCAAAGACTTCACAGAAGAAAGGCACACCAAGAAAAGGTCAGAGGCCAAAAGCAATAGAAGTTGGTCTGAAGAGTCCCTCAAAACCAGTGACAATGAACAAGGTATGCAGAGACTACTAGGGAAACCAGTTGGCTTTAGCATTTACAGTGACGCATGCCTGCCACCGATGTTAAGGAATTGTCAAGAGCTTTTTTAAAAATTATTTTTATTTTATATGTCTCTCTCTATATTTCTGTAGATGTCCATTTATTTAAGGACTGATATCTCCTCTTTAAGAATTGCACTGTAGCTGATATTTGGCAGACAAGAAAATGTGTTTGTGTACGTGTGCGTAACCGTGTTTGTGTGTGTGCGTGTGTGTGTTCTGGCTTTAAATTGTCTTTCATAGATAATGTGACAATGTAGTTAATATCTCTAGAGGAGAGCTGGGGGCATACAATGAAGGCATGCTTCTGGGTGGGGGAGGGGGCAAACAGGCTGACAGTTGGTGTGAGTGTTTAGCCACATGTAGGATTTGAGGGGCTGTGACCCTTGTGACATAGTGTCAGCACAGGTAGCAGCTCTTGATCTTGGGAACACAACACCTCCAGCACCCTCGGCACTGCTGGGTTTCCCTGCCGTTCTCAGGGCATATGCTCAAGAGCAAAGCTCATCCTTCTCCCAAAGAGGATGCTTTGCTGGTTCATCCCAAGCATGCCCTGTGGCCCCCACTGTCTGGCCTTTTGGTGGAGATCTTCCCAGTGGCTCTCTCCTAAGGGGTTGTTTCCTTAAAGCATGTCAGCTTTCCTCAAATTTCCCTTCATTCCACTTCCTTTTCCCCATCCTCTTCTCCTTTTCTACCCATTCTCTATCCTGGGAGAGCTCATGAAGGCAATCTGCCCGGTTTTCCTTTGGACAGAGTTCATTCTCCTGTCCCGGCTGTCCTCAGCCTCTGGGTGCATTGTCTGCTCTGTCTGCTCTGCTGCCTTTCCCCTTCCCTGCGGTGTTTGCTGCCATAGCTTGGGTGGAGGACTGATGAGGAATGGCAGCACACAGTCCACTTGGCCAACCCCCCTTGTGCATCCTCGGCACCTCATTGTGAATCCTGGTCTTCTCTGGCCACAGCAGGGAGCCCCTGTTAACCCTTTAGGCTTTGTAAGGAAAAGGTTGTAAATACTTTTCTTCCTTGCTGTATTCCTCTTGCTCCTCCAAATCCTCTACCTGCTTTTGAGGAAAGGGAGGGGGAGTTCCAAGTTGGCTATTTAGGCTCCTTCCTCCTTCACAGACCTGAAAGCTTTATCACACTGGTGGATAATTCACTCTCCAGCTGGCCTAACCTGTAGTTTAGCTGAGATTCCCTCTAAAAAGAGAAGCATGAGAAGAGTAGATCCTCATGTCTGTCCCATGTCATGGAAAGGACTGAGTCCTGGTCATCCTGAATTGGTGAGACTTTTCCTGGGCAGCATCTCCAAAACAGTCCACAGGAAAAGTACCAGCTTCCCTTGTGTCCTAAAGCTTCTTGCCCATCTTTCCCCTTGGTAGGCTTATCTGAGGGCAGATCCCCCCAGACTTTGATGCTTATTGATCGGGAAGCTTCTCCAAAGGGATTCATGAAGCAGGAGATCAAAATGTAGCTTGGAAAGAGCTTTGACTCTTATTCCCTTGCTTTATGTGCTGCCTTGGAGGGCATGGCATTGGCTCAAACATCCCTGCCCATCACCTGCTGCCCTTTGTACTTGCAGAAAGAGATACCTTGTAGAGATTAGATGAGGGTCACTAACAAGGAGCCACATTGTGTAAGGATGCTCTAGCTTTCCCCTGCAATGCCCCCTGTGGCAGTGACAGGCTTCTCTAATGCAGGACCTCAGGAAAGGTAGAGAAGTGGCTCCTGATTCAAGCACCTTTCCCAGAGGCATTCAGATTCAGTTGCCCCTCTTTGTTTTGGAGGCTGTTATAAAACCATAAACTATAAATTATTCTTTGCCATTCATTGTGGAGAGGCATTGGAGATCATTCAGAAGTTTGCTGGTGCTCCTCCAGCCCCGTTGAAGTACAAACCATTGAGTCTTCTTTTCTTAGTTTGCTCGAACAAGGCCATTTTCCCCTGTTATGCGACAGAGCATACTCTGTGTGACAGCTGCATGGGGATGGAGGCTCCCAGCTTGTGTTTCTTGCTTGGGACTAGTGCTCACACTTTTCTTAAACAAGCAGATACTGTGGACACTATCCTGTCACTTGCAGCTTGCTTTTTTTTTCCACTCTGGGGCTGGGAACAGTTGTTCCCAGTGCCCAAGCACTGCCTGTGAAGCTGGTGTGTCCCAAGAAGCAGGCTGTAACATGGCATCAAGGTCTGCCTGTGTGCCTGAGAAGCCTTAGTCTAGCAGCACGATCATTTGCTGCCTGTGCCTGCAAATCTCTGGGAAGACAGAGGGTGCTGACTTCTGGGCTTGTCGCTCCAGTGTGTTCAACCCAGAATTTGAGTGTGGGTGGAGTCCTGCATTGCCTTGCAAACTGCCACCAGACTGTCCCCTGGTCAGTACCTGCTGGTTGGGTGACCCAAGTGGTGGCAACTGGAAATGTTCCCCTGGTGGCTTTTCCAGCTGTCATCTCCTTGCCACCTCACTTGTGGGTCTGAACCACAAAAGCCAGGATGTGGCTTGCCTGAAATAATTTCTGGGCCCTGCCTCATCCCACTTGTGAGGCAACATTGCCTGTGCTGGCTCTCTAGGGTGCCTCAGGTCCATAAACACGGGGATGCCTGCAGCCTCAGGGCATCACGCTGCTTGCCTGAACCTGTGGCCAAGGCAGGAGCCGTGGTCTCAGCTGAGTAGTAGCCTGCCGGGGTGCAGTTGCCAGCTTCTCTGACAGTCCCTCAGGGAGCTGCCGCTGCTCATCCGGCTCGAGGAGAAAACATGAAAAATGCATAAGTGAAAACCCCAGGGAGAGGAGCTGGGAGGATCTCACCCACCGGCAAAGCCGCTGCCTGTCCCTCGGAGCTGCCTCAGGTTGCTGGCAGCGTGGTGGCCGCTGGCTTGGCAGCCAGGAGGAGGCAGCTGCCAGGAGGGGAGCTAAACCAGCAGGCATTCAGATGGCATGGCAGCAGTGGCTTTTCTGTGTGGATCGCTCTGTAGCCTGCTCCTGCGTGAAGGGAAAGCAGGTCCTGCTCCGAGTCAGACTCACCACAACCCACGTCAGTTGGAAATCTGGGATTTTCTGGCTTCTTGGCTTATTTATTAGTTTGTTCGTTTATTCATGGATATTTGGAGATACTCCTACCCACTTTGTTTTTCTTCTG
Organism: Dryobates pubescens; assembly: GCF_014839835.1. Taxonomy (NCBI): domain Eukaryota; kingdom Metazoa; phylum Chordata; class Aves; order Piciformes; family Picidae; genus Dryobates; species Dryobates pubescens. Next base: position 14,351,418 of record NC_071623.1, on the reverse strand, counting down.
CCTTTGTGCATGTAATGGTCAGAAGATGAGGTGGGATTCCCAGGTTAATCACTTGTGTTTTTTTCTGCCTGGGTGTCTTGCATTTCCCAGGCTGACGCTTGGCTTTTTCTGGATAGCACTGGCCTTTTGCAATGTTACTGTGATCCCAAAGCTCCTGGGCATAGTGCTGCTACTTTCCATCTCTTGGCTACAGTGCCAGGTTGGCATGGTGCCTCCTGTCACTACTGTGGAGGTTCAAAGTTGAATACAGAGTTTATGTGGGACTTGCAGGCTGGACTATGTAATTTTTTTCATAGTGATTAAACTTTTGCTTTTAATACCTCAGCATCCCTGCATGAGAAAGAGTGCAGTTCTTTGAGACAGGCTTCTCTTCCTGTGTTTTTTTTCCTCCATCCTTTTGGTATTTCTGTTCATCTCCAGACCCGTGAGTTCTTTATCTTTGTATTCTAGGTTTTCTACATGCAGCAGTTTCTTACTTCCCTTTGCACTCACCAGATCTCATCGCTGCTGCTTTCCATCCTCACAGTTGTTTTTTCAGTAAGTGATCAAGTAGATAATGATGATCCTTCTGTATTGGAGTTGGGCTTTTCATGTGCTAGTCCAACTAGGTTAGTTGGGAACAAGAGAATTAAGCACTCCATACTTCATGCTGTTTGCAGAGCTGGAAAAACAGCCTTGCAGCCATAGGCTCAGCCTGTGTCTGGGACCTTCCTTCAGGACTGCAAAGCCTAAAAAACTTCACTGGATTTTTGCTGAACAATCTGCACAACGTGTGTCCTGTAAATTCCCTGACATCTGTTTGGCAAGCTGCAGTATGCATCTTTTTCTAGAAACCAGCCTGAAAGAATTGAGGGGTTTCTGTTTTCATCTTTAATCCAGAAAGCCTGCTGCAAATTGCTTACACAGTTCTATTTAAAGGAAGACAAAAGTGTGAAGGTGCCCACCAAGAGGATTCTAGGTTCTATTTTCTTTTTTACAGACCTGCTCTGGATTGAGTCTCTTCAAATAAAGGTCTCTTCTCTGTGCCTTATTTGCTTCTACCGTCTCTTTTGTTCTGAAAGTAGCATCACTTCTGAGACTTTTCAGAGCAAAGGAGCCTTTTTCAAGTGCTCAGGGCTTTTTCTGCACCTTCCTTCAGTGGTGTGGTATCATTTGGCTGAAGTGTCCCTTTTGAGCAAACTTCCATTTTTCTGCAGAGGAGATGGTTCTCAGGTCACCTCAATTCTTTTCCTGAGGGAAGTTCAGACTATAAAGTGTCAACTTTCCTGTCCTTGTTTTGTTGTAAACCTGCTTTTGCTCTGAAAAAAGAAAAAAAAGTAATCATGCTTTTTGCATGTGGCGTCCAGCTTGTTAGAGCTTAACCCCTGGAGTAAACCCAGCCCTGCTAGTATCCTGCCATGAGTGGCAGAACACTGGCCTTAGCCTTAGTTCCCCAGTGCTTTTCTGGTCTTGCAGAAGGAAGGCAGAGATAGTTGCTTCTCCTGCAAAATCCCTGTGCTTTTTGATAGGGAGTTTGAATAGGGCCTCTGAAAGGATGGCTCCTTGAGTAGCCTTTCTTCTCTTCATTTCTGTTTGAAGCAAAAACTCTGCCAAGGAGATGTTCCCTGTCTTATTGCCATCTTGGGGCAAAGCTCAGTGTTACCCTTTGTGCTGTCCCATCGAGACTATCATCCATGCTCCTTGCCTCTCTTGCTTCCTCCTTCTCCCCCACCATCCATGCATCTGTGACCACACTTAGGCCAAGGCAGACAAGCCTGTCTGGGCCCAGGCTGCTGGAGGAGTTGGTTCCCCTTCAGATATAGCAGTTCCAGGTAAGGAGGTGAGCATTCCTCCCAGCAGCTTGCTGGCAGTGGTGACTTTCTGCTCTGCCTGTGGTGGCCAGGCTGTGATAACACCAAGCTGGCATGGCACAGCATGGCGTCATACAGCCTTCATGGTGCCCTGGCAGCTGGTGCAGGGTATTTCATTTAGTGATGTTTATCAAAGTGTTATAACTTAATGTAACGTTAACTGGCGAGATGCTGTTTACAATTTGAATGCAGAATGCTTAAAATATTAATGACTTGAAAATGTAATTGGTAGGTTTCTTAAGCGGTTGAGGAACTTGTATTAAGTGCTAGCAATGTGTCGTAACACACCATGCAACGTGTAATGCCTTTCCTTCCCACTTAGGCTTGCCTGTATTCCCAGTGTCTCCGCACATGAAGAGCCTTTCATCCACCAATGCAAACAGCAAAAGGCAGGCTCAGCCAAGCTGTACTCCAGCCTCGAGGTTGGCTGCCAAACAGCAGAAAATTAAAGAAAGCCGGAAGACAGATGGGCTGTACACAGACGAAGAGGAGGATTTCCAACATGCATCTCTGCTGCAGAAATACAGCGAGTGTGAGAAGCCATCAGGGAAGCGTCAGTGTAAAACAAAACACTTGGCACTGCAGGAGAGGAGAAGGAGGTCATCTCTGACAGGGGATGATGCCACAGATATCGAAAATGCCGAAGATAAGGTATCTTTATTTAAGACTTAATTGTCCAGCAGCCTCTCAGAAGGCTGATCTAGCCTGCTTGAAACTAGCGCAGTCATGCGTGCAGGGTAGTGGAGACTGCATTCACGTTCATCCGTGGGTGCTTTATATTGGCTTTTCTTAACCCAAGTTAAAGGCACTCTTGCAGGGGGTGAGGCCATCTTGGCGTTCAAAAGCTGTGGCAGGTCCTTCTTAAAAATCAAATACGAGTAGAAAAGTGTCATTATTTGCTGGCAAAGTCTAATTCCCTAATCTGTGCAAAGGAGAATAGAGAAAAAAAACAACCCACAATGATGGTTTTTGACAGGTCGTGGTAACGAGGAAAGTCAGGAAGCGACCAGAGCCTACTTCAGACTGCGACTCCTCACCGGCCAAGTCGTACGAGCAACAGAAGCCATACGATCGCCTGCAGCAGGCTCCCTTGTTGCTACCCGGCTCACAGCTCGCACAGCTGCCCATCACCAGCCCCCCCCAGGAGACCACCCCGAGCCGGCCCATGCCGCCTGAAGCGCGGAGGCTGATTGTCAATAAAAACGCTGGGGAGACGCTACTGCAGCGGGCAGCGCGCCTGGGCTACGAGGTAAGGGTCCCTCAGCACCCTCTGGGGTGATTGGGGTTTTTTGTTTGTTTGATCTCAAAACCCTTTTTCCAGCTTCATAGGTGGAAATTTTGCAAAGCGACAGCTTCGAGTGTGGTGGTTGGAGAATTTCCAGGCTCACCCTTCCCCTGTCGCATTCTCCCTTCCCTAGTATGTGAGGTCTGGGGGGCAGGTCGCTGCGGGAGTGGATCCCCACCACTGCAGGGACAGCTGGGGAGGATGCAGAGAGTACACAGCATCCTGTGTGAATGAGCAGAGGGTAAAGTTTTATTGGTAACCCTCGCTTCCGTTCAAATATAAGCCATCTGCAAACAGAATGGATGTTTTCTTTTTCTTTCTTTTTTTCCCTTTTCTTTAAAGTACTCTTTATGGTGATCTTTAATGAGCTGCACAATTTCTGCTTTTGTTATTTGCGAGGAGCGTGCCGTTTAGGAGAAGGCTTTTTTCATTTGTTGTTTTCTCCGAGGAGTATCTGGTATGTGACACAGGATGTAGTGCTTGGAGTGTCCTCTTGCACGATCACATGCATCGTAGGAGCACTCTGCATGCTTTATGCTCAGAGTCTGGAGCTACTTGGCATAGCTGGAACAATGTTGTCTAATGAAACGGCCCCCCTGTTGCTACAAAAATCAGAACCTGATGAATCCCCCTAGCACTGCTGTTTTGAAGCACGCTTTTTATTGGGGGAATGTGGGCATGTAGGTAGGAGCGTTGTTGTTGTTGTTGTTGCTCAACTTCAGATCTTGCCAAGAGGTGTTTCATTGCAGGTGGCAATTGCCGCTGTCAGCAGAGCTGCAGGATTTGCCTAGGCAGTCAGGGGACTGCATGGATGTCAGTGCTGGGCTTGAGCCTCCTGCTGGAAGGTGGCATCAGCCTGGGCCCAGGTGGGGCTTGCCTAACCTCAGGAATTTGCTGAAATCTTGAAATACCTTTGTATAGCTTGGAGAGCTTTGTGTGGCGAGAGACCTTCTCCAGCACTGGAAGGCAAGGCTTTTTTGGAAAGGTTTTGTTTACCCTAGACAAGGGCTTCCTCTAACCCATGGTACTTCAGCTCTGGCTAGGAGGAGGAAAAGTGGTTGTTACAATGTTGCTACAGTAATCACCATCATGTAAATAATTTAATTTCCTGTGGACCTACTATGTCCTGTGGATCCACAATCAAAATATCTTGTAGCATGTGCCCCAAGATATCAGTGTGTTTTCTTCCTGTGCTGACTCAAGATGAGTACACTTGGTCTCTTCAGTTTCTGTGCCCATGTGCTCTGCTGAGCGCTGTGAGCAGCTCAGAGACTTAGGGATGGGCTGAGGTCTTGCATGGCAGGGGCCAAGGGCTCTGTTTGCTTTGCTGGCAACAGGAGATCTCTGCAGCACTGGTCATTAGCAGGCTGGATACCGAAAGATGTGAATAACCGAGTTCACCAAGATGGGGGTCCTGGGGCAACCCTGTGTGCTCACCATGCCTTCCTATTGTTACCTGATTGGAGATTCTGATTTTCTGACTTGAACTCACCCAAAAGGTCAAGTGAACACCACAGTTTTAATAGGTTTAAATATTCCAACAATTTGACTTGATCATTTGGCCAGTGTTGACAGCGCAGCGGGGAGCCCTGTTGTTAGCAGAGTACGATACAGGAGAGCTGAGAAGGGCGTGGGGGAGAGCCTGGTCCATGCACCTCAGCTGCTGTCATGATTTGGCATAATCTGTGTCTTTTCATGGCTTGGAGTGGTGGGTGACTGTCCTGCACTGCTGGGGCTCATTTGGTCTGTGGTGTAGATCGGTCAGCTGTGGAAGTTTTGTAGCTGTGGTGGTTTTCTTGCTGGTGACCAAACTACTGCAGTCAGTAGAAAGATGAAGCTTCCTCTGTCTCCAGGAAAATTAGAATGGTCAAGAAGTTACAAATTGTTCTCTTCTTAAAAAAAAAAAAGGAATTCTTAATAGATTTGCTGATAATTTTCTGGTCTGTGACCTGTGGCAGCAGCACACGTCTGCTTTCTACCATCTCCATCAGCAGGGCAGCAAGCTTTGATGCTACAGCACAGTGACTGGGCTTGATGCCTAAGTGGGAGTGCTGGATGCTCCTGGGCGTGTGAGGGCTTCTCACAGCTGCTGAGGGGGCAGTAGGCATTCCTGTGGCCTCTCGCCAGCTTGGTGGCAGGGGAGGTAGATGAGTTTGCATCACCAGGGCCACAACTGGCAAAGGGATACTGAGTGCTGATGCAGGTCTCTGAGCTGGAAGTGGCTGGCACTGCGAGGCACCGCAGAGCCCTGGAGGCAGCAGCAGGGATGTTGTATGGACAGACCGGTTGAGCTTGTGCCTGCCGTTGGCAGCCTGCCTGTCTGCGCAGCAGGGATGCCCTGCGGCCATGCAGAGATACCACTCCAAACCCAGAGGCAGTGCTGGCACCTTTGACACGCAAAGGTGCTGGCAAGCTGTACATATATCTCACTTCTGGACATACCGGGAGCTTAGCTGTTGCTAGCTCAGGTGCCTCTATCCCACTCTCAGTTGCATAGTATGGATGTGCCACAGATAGTTGCAGAAAGGAGAACACAAGCAGTTAGGATTTTGCAAGTAAAAGCTGTCAAGAGAGTGAAATGTTGAAGGACAAATGTGGCTTGCGTCTGGTTGGATAAATTGTGGGGCTGCAGCCAACAAGGCTACTTATAGACGGGGTGACAAAGTGGTCTTCAGTTCTGGAAAGCCATACAGTCTGAGCAAACCCTCCTTGGGTTGGTAGGAAGGTTTCCTCTTCCTTATGTAGGTTTCTGCATGAGGCTTTGCTTCCATCAGGGTGTTAGCAACCCATGGCAGCAGTGTATGTACACTCTCAAATCTGTTCTGTTTTCCGCATTCCAAACAAATGACTTGAGATAATAGTAGTCTTAAAACTGTAATTTACTTTTTTGTGAAGGGGGAATTATAGGGAGCCTAAAGTCTTTTCTGGGGAGGGGGGGGGGGAATTACAAAAGGCTTCTCCGAAGAGTTTGATGGGAAAAGAAACGTGAACGGTTTTTGTGCTGCTTGTTGCTTTTTGATGTATGCCTGGACTTGGAAAGTTCTCTGGTGAATTTAGGATTAAATCTTGCCTGGGAAAGCAGTGAAATCAGGGGAATGTGTGGTGTGTGATAGGAATAGGGGAAGGATGATGTTTCTTTTCAGGGATTTAAACACTCATGAAGACAGGGCTTATTCAGGCAGGAGAAGAGGGTTTGCCCTGGGGATGCCTCACATCAAGGTCTGGCTGTGGGTCCTCAGTGGCACAGGAGCAGAAGCTCCTGATTGTTAGCCTTGCTCTTTCACAGTTCCTTTAATACTCCTGCACCAGTACCTGAGTGGGGCATACAGGAAGAATGGGGAGAGACTATTTAAAAGGGCCTGTGGTGAAAGGACAAGGGGGCAATGGCTTCAAACCACAGAAGGGCAGATTTGGATTGGGTATCAGGAAGTTCTTCACTATCAGGGTGGTGGAACACTGGAACAGGCTGCCCAGGGAGGTGGTTGAGGCCCCTTCCCTGGAGATGTTCAAGGTGAGGCTCAGCGAGGCCCTGGGCAGCCTGGTCTAGCTGAGGATGTCACTGGATGGACTGGATGACCTTTGGAGAGGTCCCTTCTGGCCTGGATCATTCTATGATTAAGGTTCAGTTTGTAATGCCTCACCCAACAGCTGTGTTTTGAGGTTGAGTAGAATAGAGCTGCTTTGGTGGTAGCATGTGTACCCAGGGCATGGGGGATGTGCTGAGGGATGCTGACACCTTCCTTTGGAAAAAGGAGCAGGAGCTCTTGCAGAGATTGAGTGGGAGAAACGAAAGCAAGGGCAGCTCTCTGTAGATGCAGGAGCGTGCAGATTGGCCTGCGCTTTTCAACGTTGCTGTTGGCGGTTGGGCTAACGAACTGCAGGCAGCAGGAGCGGCGGGGGCACGTCCTGGCCGGTGACGTGCTAGCCCGACGCTTTGGATTGACAGCCAGTGGCTTTCAGATTGCTGCTTTAAACAGAGCACCTGAACAGACTTCAAGTTGCCCCCTGGCGCTTTCACAGCCTTCCTCTCACACCTAGCTGAGAGTCAACTTAGGGAACCAAAAGTGTGTTTGTGGCACCGCGTGCTCCTGGATTCGGCAGCAATGCCTCAGTTTTAAATAGGGTTGGTTTTTTTTTTCTGTAAATTGAATAAATCATGTTTTAAAAAAAAAAAAAAAGGGAGTTAATGAGGCATTTAATTAATTAACAATGTAGAGTTTTATGGTCTTCATGGTCACATTTTGTGGTTAATGACATTCTTCTTATAGCCTCTTAACACACAACGGCCTGCCAGAATTAAGGCTTTTCGTCCAGTAGTAGGTATCCCGCCCTAGGACGAGCCTTTCCCTTTTACAAAAATAGATGAAAGGTCTTTTATTTGGAGTGGCAGAATCTATTTTAAATGGTAACTGCGTGCTAAAAGTGGAGCCGAGTACGGCAGCTGCTTCTGCTACCTATATCCATCTGCTAATTTGCCTGGCAGGGTGGTCTGGTTTTGAAGGAAAATTCATACCTCTAGGGTATAATTTTGCACAGGCCTTTTTTACAGGCTTTAGCCAGTGCAGGGTAAAGAGCATCCATTCTGGACTAATTTTTGGTCTATGCACTGATTATCAGGAATTAAGAGCTCCTGTTTGGTGAGAGGTGGGGCTGTGGAGATTCCAGGTTAAACTGGTGGGTGCATCAGGTGTAGTAGGTGGTGGACTGCACCATTCCATTGGCAGGCTAGGGGGATGCTCTGGTGCCTGGAACCTCATTAACTCCCCTCTTTAGACTGGTTAGTGAGGGCCTGCTAAAAGAGCAGCTTCATGCTGTATCCTGGATACCAGCTCTGGGGTCAGGTATACCCAGAGCACAGATTATTGTGGGCTTTTCCAGTAGATTTTGAAACAAGAAGAATAAATGTGTTGCACCCAGCAGTTGTTTTATTCTCTTGTTTTAGGGAAAACACTCCACCCTGTATCTGACTTTGCAAGGAAGTCACTCAGCCTTCCAGAGGAGCAAATGCCAAACCAATGGCTTGCCACTTAATCTGGGAATATCGGGGGAGGCTATTTATACATACAGCATCACTCAGAAATGTGGTGGTGTTTTATTTTGGTGTTTTTTTCCTTTTGTATCTGACACAAATGGAGGGAAGACTCTCACTATCCTGGATTTTTGGTTGAGTGATGGAGCAGTCATGGTTTCAAGGCTGCAAGGCAGTGTAGAGCCGAGCCTGGCCTAGTCTCTCAGCCGTGGTATATTTGACTGTAAGATGAATTGTGTTAAATTCACGTAGCTTCCCACGGTGCAGGGCTTGTTGTTGGAACCTGGTGCCTGGCTTTAGTTCCACATGGCAGGAAAAGCAGGGTGGGTGAAAATGGGATTTCCCCAATCTTGATAGAGCTGGGCTTGCTGTTTGTTTGTTTGCCAGTAGTGTACTGTCCTTTGTGTGTCTTGAATGTGTTTTGTTTTGGGTCACGTGCTTTCTCTTTTCTGAATCAAACTGAGGTGGGCTGTGCTGCTCTTGTGCTTGCAGAGTTTTCAGCTAAAAAATGCAGATGTAAGAGTGAAAACCTTCCTGCTAGCTTTACTTACGTGTGGAAGTTTTGAGAAATGGAGAGCTGTGAGGCTTGTCTGTGAAATTTGCACGTTCCCACTTTGCAATGATTCCTGATGATTGGGGGGCTGTGGGAAGATCCCTGCGGGGCGTGGAGCTCTCAGTGCTGCTTCACACAAGCTAGTCAGCTTTGTGGGAAGTTGTGGTCTCTGTTGTGTCTCCGGAATAAATGTGGCTTTCAACAACTCCTTCTTTTTCCTTTTGTCTGGCCTGTCTAAAAGAGGGTTCCTTAGGCAAATTTTAGGGATTTTGTGTTTTGCCCTTCCCTCCCCAAGCCTTCTCCTTAAAGAAAAGTCTGTGCATCTCTGCAGTAGGAAATAGCAGGAAATAACTCAATCTCTATTTGTTTTCCCTCTTATTTCCAGGAAGTGGTTCTATATTGTTTGGAAAACAAGGTGTGTGATGTGAATCATCGTGACAACGCGGGTTACTGTGCCCTGCATGAGGCCTGTGCCAGAGGCTGGCTGAGCATCGTGCGGCATCTCCTCGAGTATGGGGCCGACGTCAACTGCAGCGCTCAGGACGGAACCAGGTTAGCAGCACCCTGGCCCAGTGTCACATGGTCACCACCACTGGGCACTGGTTTCTCTGTGACCGTGGTGGTGGGAGGAAAGTGTACCTTCCTTTTCTGTTTATGCCTCTTTATCCTCCTCTTGTGCCCCCTCCCCATCCTGCATGAAACCCCCAGAGCAAGTAATTCTGCCAAGGTCCTCCTTTACTGTGTTCTTGTTCTTGCTGGTCCTTGGGCCAAGACTGTGCAGGACTTGGTGAGCTCCTCTGCTCTCTGGTTGATAAAGTGGTGATGGCATGCCTTTGTTGTGGCTCGAGTTCCGTGCAATTTTTTTCTTTCTTCCGGGAATCTTAGTAAGTTGTGCTTTATTTTTTGTAAAGACTTTTGTGAAATTGCCAGTTGCAGGGCAGGAAGGAGTGATACTTGAACTGCAGCCCTGCTTGTGTGTGCTCCAGGTCCTTTGAGTTGTGCCAAAAGAGAGAGCTTTGCCTTGTTTAGCGGGGTTACTTTTAAGAGCACTTCAGGCTTTTGTGGCGATTTGGTATGCAAGTCCTATATATGCTATATAAAAATGTTGGTTTTCTGAACTGCTTAATTTGATCTGCTCGTTGGATATTTCTGAAGGTTTTCCTTTTCTCTCTTGAATTAGCCTTGTTTAGTTTCCTTTAAAAAGCTAGTAGGGGTACTTAGTTCCTGTGCTCGGTGAATACATAAATGAGCTTTTCTTTTCTTTCGTTTTGTGGAGGTAGAAATGCAGCTCCACACCTTTTCAGGCTTCTTGTGCATCTCTTGCAGTACTTAGTTGACCACCTCTGCAGAACTGATCATGTGTTAACTTGTTTTCAGCATATGCAGAACGTTATCCAATCCATGCATTTTGGGGTCCAGTCTATGCATTTTGGGCACAGGTTGCTTTGTATTCTGTGAAGCTCCCGCGGCTTGCTATCTTAAACAGTTTATCACATTTACTATCACCATCCAAATAGCCAGGGAGGTAAAATTAGCATAACTAAGAGTCTGACTCTTTTGTTTTTAAGCTCTTTATTTATTAGCTTGGGAAGGGAGGAGTCGGGAAACAAAAGTCCCTAGAGGTTCATGATGATCAGTTGTTACCAGCCCATCACGGCCTAAAGGAAACATTTCTGAAGAAACATTGAAATTCTGACTGGATTGTTGGATTCTTTCTTCATCTCCCACTCCTTTTTAAGAACTCTCAGCTATCTAGGCTGATAAACAGCCTCTCATTTTCCGCTGTCTCCAGCTTTAATAAGTGACCTATGCAATAGCTGCCATAAAAAGAAGCCTGAATTGTTTGTGTCTCACTTGCTGGAAAAACCTGTATAGAAAATTAACCTCAGGAAGTTTCTGACTAGTCTTAATCACTTGCCAGTTCAGCGTCCACCTTTTGATTTTGATTCACAGATGGAACTGATTTTCAAGAAAGAAACTTGGCTTCTGTACCCTGAAAAATCGTTATGGGGGAAATGCATTTTAGAAATTAACATCATAATGATCTGATCATAGACTGATGTCAGAACTCGGCTTGCAGTTCCCTTTCTTTTCTGATGGCACACGTTTTTGCTTTGTTTGAAGAGCTGCCCAAGAGACAAGCGTGAATCCAAAAGGCATCTAATATACAGATGAAAGATGGTCAATCTGCCCTGAGCTGAGCAGGGCAGAGAGCAGAAGCTTCTTTAAGGAACTTCTGGTCGGTGTTGCCCACCGCATTTTGGTAGGGCCAGACTTAATCTGTCCCTGTAAAGTAAACCACGACATTCATGAGACAAATCCTATGAAGCTTCGAAAAGTTTTTGTCCTTCAACTCCTTGGAGGAAGAGTCAGGCTTCCTCAACTGCCTTGTTTTTTAAATTCAAATTCCTGAAGGTGTTCACCCCTTGAAAAGATACTAGAATCTTAAAACGTAAACCCCCCCAAACTAACCCATCATCAAAGATTCCTACCTCTCCCCTGCTTTTCCAACTACACTGAGTATGCCTTATTTATTACCTCCTCTGCCACCTCACAGTTCCACCAGCCCAAATTATTTTTGGCCATGCTGAAAGTTCTTAAGTCTCTCGAGGGTAACAACAGATCTATTTAGTTCTATTCAGCCATATATCTGCTTAAAGGAGTGATGTGTTTGTTAATGTGGCAGCCTGGGGTGTCCCTTGGATCCCAGTTGTCCTGAAGTTGGTGTTACTTATTGCTTGCTTCCTCTGTGGTCAGTGTTTTGGAGAACACTCTGAAAAGTTGTGACAAGTGAGGATATAGCTTCAGTCTGAACCAAATGTCCGTGTCGGCGTGAAGGGTGTAGGAAAGTTCTGCAAAGTCTGTGCATCTCTAGGTCCTGTGTGAAGTGCTGCAGGTGCTCTGATCAGCGTGGTGGTGGGTTTATATGCATGTATTGAAGTTTTGGAAAGGAAGCAAAGACCTGAGCATCCTTCTTTGGTGTTGCCTTTTATGTACCTATGCAGCCAGTCAGTCGTGAGTTAAGTAGATAAGGTAGGCTTTCAGCCCCTGATTCCTGATGCTATCAGAAATCTTGCTGAAGCCAAAACCAAACAAAGTGCCAGACTGCAGTGGCAGGGCAAGGAGGAGGCCTCGTTTGAGGGGTTGTAGGTATGGTGCAGTCCTCCCTTCGCCCGCAACTCAGCGCTGGGGGTCTGCTTCCACACCTACTGCTGCCAGCAGCCCACAGTGTCCCTCTGCCCCATTCACTGCGCATCTTGCGGGCTAAATGCGGCGGCTCTCTGGGGTTGTTTCCCTTTAAATTCGACGCTGATCGTGGCTCTCCAAATGCAAGCCTGCAGACTTCGAATACACAAGTACTCTGCTGCTGAATTAGTGGCTAATCAAAGATTATTGTAAAACGGGTGAGATCTTTAAGACCTGTCTCAGAGGTGCCACAGTCACTAAGGGCTCTTAATCGTCTTACCTATAAATAATAATAGACCGTGCTTAAGAGATGAGCGCTTTTCTTCCCTGACAGGACCCCAGTAAGTTCAGCAGCTCAACAAGGGGCTTCGGCGACCAGTGCCTGGCATTAGTAAGGATGTTTGCCACTGCATTTGGCCTTATCTTCTTGTTCAGCTCCTCTTAGCTCTGCAGCATGCCCTAGCTGAACCAGTGCCACTTCAACAGCAAGGCCCTGTGCCAAAATCACAGGCATCTCCTGCCTGTTAGCAAGGCGTCTCCCTTGCTTCAGAGTTCGCTCTGTAGCTTCCCTCTCCGCAGCCAGTTTTGCTTTATCCTTCTCGCTGGCAGCTGATGAGCTCAGCCTTTTTTTTTTTTTTAATTTTTTTTTTTCCCTGGGAGGACCATGCCAAGATGGCTCTCTTCCTGCATCCTTTCAGCTGGTGTTGGCAGAGCGATACTCTCCAGCAGCTAATTGTGTTAAAGCAGAGGCAGCCAGCGGAGCTGCCCTCGTGCAACTTCTGTCTTGCCTTTTCTGTGGGGCAGCGTTGTGTAATAGAGTAGATGGAAGTATAAAGAAAACACTAAGATAAGGTATTGCTTAGTGAGTGGTGAGACCTCTTCTTGCAGCAAGGGAAATTCTGATGGTGCCTGAAAGGCTGAGAGCAAACCCCGACTGGTCTGAATAGTTTATAATTTCGGTGGTGGAATGATAAACCCCCAGTGAAATGTTTTCCTAACTCTCTTAGTGGTAAAAATAGTAGGAAGAATTCGACAGTACACAAGAGAAGCTTGAGATGTGTGTCCCCTGTAGGATATTGCAGCTCTCGAATGTCCCCAGATCCTTCTGGGGCCTTTGGAAGGGTTTGTTTTAGAAACAAGCTGTACTACTGTTAACTCTAACATTAGGGATAGAGAGTGTTTGTTTCCACGATCCTCAGGGTAGAATAGACTATATGGGTGGAGCTGCCCAGGAGAGGACTCCCAGGGATCTTTTCTTCACATCTGAAAAAGTTGCCGAGTCCAGTAGTCGCTTTTGCATCCTACAGAGAGGATGGTTTAAACTTTGCCAGCATTGAAAAATGCTCTGCTGGCTTTGGTGGGAGAAGCAAGGGAGTAGCTGTGCCTTTGCACAGTCCTGCTGATGAGCTTGCCAAGAAGATGTACTGGCTAGCAGAAGAGTCTTGTCAGTGCTCTTTTACTACTGCCTCTTTTCTGTTCCCTTATCTGTGGGGAATCTCTTTTGTCCCCCTGCCCCCATCCCTGCCAGTGTTTTCTTTCCTTCCTTCTATTTATTGTTCTTCCTCCTTCTGTGTGGCTTTACTGTGCCTTTCCTTCCCTCTGCCTTTCTAAGTCCCTCCTTGTGCTCTGGCAGGAGACAAACGCAGGTCTGCCTGCCTTGCTGCCTGCTTTGCTGCCTCTGTCCCTGTCTGCACCACTGTGCTGACCCACAGAAAGTGAGAGAGGTTTCCATCCCAGGGTTACAGCCCACATGTTTTGATTTTTTTTCTCCTTCCTGGGGAATGCCCAGGTGCCCTTTAGTAAACTCATCTGGGTGTTGTTAAATCGATTGAAACACTGGGCAGTGATTTAGTTGCTGTTTTTAATAAGTTCAGGGATCATCTTGAATTCATTACTGCTTCAAAAGCCACTTAGGTAAGTCAGTTTAAGGAAAAAACAAACAAACAAGAAACCCCACAAACCAATAAACCCACAACATTCTCCGTCCCTCCATCCCCCCACCCCACCCCAGAAAGTCCTAATTCTGAAATAAAATGAAAACCAGTTCAAAATTAAAAACTACACTAAAGTGAGAGAGTGATGGAAAAAAAAGCATCCCCAGCATTTGGCAGCAGCTGCAGCCCTCATCTGTTCCCCGAGCCTGTTGCCAGACTTTCAGCCAGGGATGCTTCTTGCCCAGTGGGGGACAGGATGGTTTGCAGTGAGGCTGACCTTTTCCTACTGTAGATGCTCAAAGTGTCATGACCCAACATCTCAGGCCTCAGATGCTTGCTGACAGAACCCCCTGATACTTCTTCAGCCTCGGTGTCAGCATCCCTATTATTTGTTACCTCTTGTGCTGTATCGCCTGGGATGTTTTGCACCAACCAGGATGTGCCAGGTGCTGTGTAGGCAGGCAATGATGTGGCAGTCCCTGTGCAGAAGAACTGACTCAGTAGGTGGAGGTGGGAGACTGAGGCTTGTGGGGGACCCTGGTTATGCTGGCTCCTCCTGCACCGTCTCATCTGTCTCAAGAACATCAGGTGGTTTCAGTGTTATGTTAGAGACTTCCCTGTGAAACTGAGAAGGGATATCCTGACCCTTTGCAAGGGAGACCTTACTGCTCTCTGCAACTACCTGAAGGGTGGCTGTAGCCAGGTGGGGGTTGGTCTCTTCTCTCTGTGACAGAACAAGAGGATGCAGTCTCAAGCTGCCCAAGGGGAGGTTTAGGCTGGATGTTAGGAAGAAATTCTTCACAGAAAGAGAGATTGGCCATTGGAATGTGCTGCCCAGGGAGGTGGTGGAGTCATTGTCCCTGGAAGTGTTTAAAATAAGATTGGAAGAGGCCCTTAGTGCCGTGGTTTAGTCAATTAGATAGTGTTGCGTGATAGGTTGGACTTGATGATCTCTGAGGTCTTTTCCAATCTGGTTGATTCTGTGATCCTCATGGACCACTCCGATCTTAACATTTGAAAGTGAGTTTCCAAAGAGTGGCACATTGGGCTTTGAATGGTGTGTATGTGCTGAGGGTCTGAGAGGTGACACCAGCTGGACTGAAGGCTGTGCTCAGCAGCTTGAGGTGGCCTGGGGTATGCAGGAGGCAGGCAGCATGAGATAAGCCCACTCTCCATAGGAAATGAGCTGCAGACTTTCCCAAGTGCACCTTCTTGGGTCAATATAGTGTGCATATTCCAAAACCAAGGCTGCATGCAGCTTTCCAGCAAGAGTGGGGCAAGCGAGGGAGCTTCATGTGTGACAGATGTTAATCACCCTAAGCTGTAGCCTGCTGGAAAGCACTTGGAGTAAACACACGAAGCAGACTTCTATTTCAGAAGAATTGGAGTCCCTCCCCTACCAGCAGCACTATGTGATAGATTGGGAAGTCCTGCTCTGACTGGTTTGATCTGCTCTTCCTCTGCTTTGGGCTCACATGGATGTTGTTCTGTACCAAAGCAGTGGTGGTGTAGAAGGGATGTTGCCCTGTGTGGCAGAAGGAGTGGTGGGATGTGGCCTCCTTGCAGAGGGAGTTTCAGATGTGGCTGTTAATCGAGCATTGCTTGGCAGATTGGTAGGGGGAGTTGAGGAGTTTGTCCTTCCAGGAGACTTCTTAAAACATTCTGAAAGCTTTCCAGCAAGGCAGTACATGATGCTAGTTGAAGTCCTTCCATACATTTCTTGCCTTTTAATACATCTGAGAGCTTGAAAGCCTTGTTGGGGTGGGGGGTGGGGGGAGCAGTGGTGTTGACAGCCTAGAGGAGGAGATGCGTAGAGTTGAGCTGAACTGCCATGATTACTCACAGCTCATCCTCTCATCATGGTCTAAGGAAAAGATGGGATTTTAACACATCTTCATTAGTCTGAAGAGTAATATGTTCTACTTCCAGACAACTCCTTGTTACGTGTAATCAATTTTAAAGGCAAAAGTTAATGCAGTTTATAATTAGCGATAAGGAATTCTAAACCTGGAATTGCAGGCATGTGTATTAACCAATAATCCTTCAGCAGGCTCACAAAATCTATGTCTGAGCTTGTATAGATTGCTCATGCCATGTAAAATGCCTTAGCTTCTGGGTGGACTAACCTAAACCCCCTCATATTTTTCTGTTCTCCAAGTAGAACGGTTGAATCGTGCCACAGGTTATTTCCAAGTACTATTTGAAGAGGATGGAACGTGGAAGTTTTAATTCTCAGCAAATTTTCATAACTTAGTTCTGTGTCCATAATGTAGGAGCTTTGGGTGACTGATTTTTGTGCTTGCCCAGAGGCAGGCTGAATGAGCCCTTGCTTCATGCCATGCTGTTAAATTGGCGGAGATTTGGAACAGTAGAGCGACTTGCAGCAAAATGATGTTTGTGAGGCTTCATGCAGACCCCTGCTTTCTGTTAGAGCGGTGTAATTATTTTACTTGCCCTCAAAATACGTGCGGCAGTGAATAGATCTAACGGAGACGTTTGCCCCAAGCGGTCTTGACTGTGAAAAAGACAAGAGGGGAGGGGATGATGTGCAAGTAAAACCGACAATAAGATGATTGGCATTGCTATTAATAGCGCTATCTGCTATAAATAACTTCCATCTGAACTCAGAGGGTTCTTAAACACATTTGCATAGTACTGTGGAGTCAAAATGTAACACCACAAATCTTCTTCTGTTTCTCTTCCATCCCCCAGACCAATCCATGATGCGGTCGAAAACGATCACTTGGAAATTGTCCGCCTCTTACTGTCTTATGGTGCTGATCCAACACTTGCGACCTACTCTGGGAGGACCATTGTGAAAATGACCCACAGTGAGCTCATGGAGACCTTCCTCACAGGTGTGTGTCTGTGTTGTGTGGGGCTTTGCTGATCCTGCAAATGGGAGAATTGTTCCTTGGCCCCTCAAAGGATGCCAAGAGAGCAAATGGTATCCTGGAGTGCATCAAGAAAAGTGTGTCCAGCAGGTCTAGGGGAGTTCTTGTACCCCTCTGCTTTGCCCTGGTGAGACCACCCCTGGAATGCAGCATCCAGTTTTGGGCTCCCCAGTTCAAGAAAGACAGAGAACTGCTAGAGAGAAATCCCAACAGAGAACCACGAGGATGATTAGGGGACTTGAGCATCTGCCCTAACAAGAGAGACTGAGTTCCCTGGGGCTGTTTAATCTCGAGAAGAAAAGACTGAGAGGGGATCTGATCAATGTCTATAAATATCTGAAGGGTGGGTGTCAAATGGAGGGGGCCAAGCTCTTTTTGGTGGTGCACAGTAATAAGATAAGAAACACCGGCTTCAAACTTGAACACAGAAGATTTCACCTCAACATGAGGAGAAACTTCTTTACAGTGAGGGTGACAGAGCACTGCAAGAGGCTGCCCAGAGAGGTTGTGGAGTCTCTTTTCTCTGGAGACTTTCAAAGCCTACCTGGATGCATTCCTGTGCAGACTACCCTAAGTGATCCTGCCTTGGCAGGATCCGATGATCTCTGGAGGTCCCTTCCGACCTCTAATGTACTGTGATACTGTGAAAGTCCCTGCTGCCTGGTGGGGATGGCTCCATGCCAAGGAGCATTAGGATAGGCTGCAGTAGCTCCCTCTCTGCCTTCAAAACCCCTTGGCTGCAGGTGGGCAGCATAGTCATGCATGGGAGCTCTGTCTAATTGAAACTCTTAATAAGTCATGAGGATTATACAATTATCAGATTGGGTAGGTAGGTAGGAGGACAGAAGGCTGTTTGGTGCCTTCAGTTTTCTGCTTGAAATGAAAATAAGAAACTTGCCAAATCAAGAAGCTGTTTGTTAAACAGAATCCTGCTTTCCCATGGTCTTGCTTTTCATCATTCTAGTACTTGGGGTTTTTTTCTGCAAGTTCTGCCTCATTTTATGTCTGAAGTGCTGCAATGCTACATTAAAGACTCTTGTCTCAAAACATGTCCATGTTTTAACATGATTACGGGGTTTTATTCCTGTTAGTTTTGGATAAAGACACTAGCATTGTCCAGTAGCTTACCTTTCAAAATGTTACCAGGGTTCACAGTCAATGAGTTGAAAAACTCATTGTGCCACTTAACCTGTTTAAATGGCACAGTGTAGAAAGTGCATAGATGTGTCAGGACTCCAGTGAAGTCCAGTGTCTTGGGCATCTTAGCATCTTGAAGCTCAATACCTTTTCATCAGTTCAACTAGCAAATCTCCCAGATTGTGTCCACAGAAAACAATGAACATGTTCTGAATGTGTCTGTGTGGAGAACCTTTTCCTATTACTGGTGGGGGGTGGTTCCCACCTCCTCCACCTCCCCCCCCCCCCCCCCCCCCCCCCCCCCCCCCCAGTTTGTTTGGTTTTTTGTTTGGTTTTTTTGGGGGGGTGGGGTTGACACCACCCCCCCCCAACAGATGGGTGGGAAGGGCACTGTTTCACCCCAAAGCTGTTGTCAGAGAATAACTCTGCAGGCTAAAACGTGTGGTGTACATCCCATCTTTCACAAAAACACAAATGCTGCTCTCAGTTTCTGCAGGCTAAGGTTAGGTCTATCCTTGTTAGACCTTTGGGTGATTATTTGATGTGGTGGGTCGTTATTGGATGTGATGGAAGGAAGGATGGAGGAGAAAAGTGAATCCCAGGGATGTTTGTGGGAGTGGTGTGTATATGCTGTTGTTTGTAGCATGTGCTTGAGGAATATGGTGTTTTTTGATGGAAGGTGTGGAGGATGCAGACTGTATGACACACTTGCCAGCTTTTTGTTTTCATCAGTGTGTTTTTGTGGTTGTTTTTTTTCCTCTCCAGAGTATTTAACTGACCTGCAAGGTCGAAGTGTTGATGACCCTGGTTTGTACTGGGATTTCTATGGCAGCTCTGTGTGCGGTGAGCAAATGTTACCCTTTATTTCTTTCTGTCTATATGGAGACTTTCAAAACATGGGGCACTGGGGGATGGGAGGCTGGCTTGGTTTAATAGCAGAGGAAGCTAGGAAGGAAGCAAGCTGATTTTACTTACAGATCACGTTATTGTAAGAAAAAGCAAGACCTGCAGCAGTCTCTTCAGTGCTGACTCGGCACCTTTATTCAATTTTATTTAGATCCGAAAGATGAATCTGGTTTTGACATCTTGGCAAACCCTCCTGGCCCAGGTGATGAAGATGAAGATGGCTTTAGTGATGTGTTTGAATTTGAATTTTCGGACGAGCCTCCCCTGCCGTGTTACAACATTCAAGTGTGTCTCTCCCAGGGGTAAGGACAAACACAGAGTTCGGGGTAAAAATAGCTGAGACGCTGTGCTCGGGATGGCAGCAGTTCTGTGTCTGTGGGGAAATGTGTTTGCATTATTTAATGTAAATAAGGGAGCAACACTGTGACTGCCAGGCTTTTTAGAAACAAGCTAATGGGGGGTGAGAGGGGGAAAGGCTGGCTTGTTGGGGTGGTGTTTTGAATGCCGTGCTCCTGAGCTGAGCAAATGACATTTGAGCACAGATTCCTCTCCTGGTCCCAGGCAGGCATCTTGGTCTAACATCCCAAAATGCAAGCGCTTCTAGCAGCTAAATTTGGACAGCGTGTTTGGAAGGTGTTCTGACTTCTATTTAATGGCCTTTTCTGTTTTCCTGAGTGGTCATAGTATTGTGGATGACTAAATGACACCATTACTGCTGTCCCAGACTTTGCAGCAACGCTGGTTTAAGACATAACAAACAAATAAAACATCTTGAATTAGATACTGTGGTACTTAATAATAAACAAAGACCTGGAAAATGTTATCATCTGTTGTTGTCAAGATATAAATTAGGTTCCTAAGCAGCTAGTGTTTGTCATTTGCACCAATTTTGATGACAGCTGTGGGAAAAATAGTTTTAAATATTAATTGTGCAAGCATGTGGGTTTTAGCATGTTTTTATTATTTGGGTGATAGATATAAAGTAAGTTAGGTACAAAGACTGAATTAAAAAATGTTATTCTTAGTCTGAGGAAAAAAAACCCTCTGTTGACTTGTGTTTCAAATTGGCATCTCTGGAAGTCAGAGGTGTTGAAGCTTCTGATTGTAACTCTAGGACATTTCCTAACTTGCTAAATGGGAGCTGGGCTCAGCCAGGCAAACCTTTAACCGTGTGAGAGGCTGTAGGGATGGCTGCTGACCCAGAAGTGCACTCAATGAGCCCTGGCTGCATGCCTGGTCCCCCTCCTTCCCCAAAGCTGCAGACAGCAGTACTCTGAGTAAATACACTGAGTAAATAGGTATGCATCTGCATATCTGTTGTATTTGACCCCCTGGGCAATGGCCTTGACTTCAAGGGGATTATTCACGGGGAGGGGGTGTGACTGGGGAGGTTTTGTCACATGGCAGTACAGTGAAGGGTCAAGGAGCCTGCGACTTGATGTTGTTTATTGGAGCCTCTTTCTCCTTCACTTCCACAGCCCCCGAAACTGGCTTTTGCTCTCGGACGTGGTGAAGAGGCTAAAAATGTCGTCCCGCATCTTCCGCTGCAACTTCCCCAACCTGGAGGTGGTCACCATCACGGAGGCAGAGTTTTACAAACAGACTTCCCTCAGCCAGTTGTTCTCTTGCGCTGCGGACCTGGAGGCTTTTAACCCGGAGAGCAAAGAGCTGTTGGACTTGGTGGAGTTCACAAGCGAGCTGAAGACTTTGCTGGGCTCCTCGCTTCACTGGTTGCATCCGCACGAGGACCCTCCCTTTGACATCCTCTGGTGAACCGTCAGGCCCTTTAATGTACAGCTTCCCTATACAGTTTCCTTCTTTATGTATATGTGTTCAAATGCAATTGTTTCTGTAAAGAAAGGACGCTGTTAAATAATAATGAAAAAATATCTTTCCTTTATATAAAAACAGAGATCTGAAATTCCAGTTGGATGGATTTTGGAAGAAAAAACAAAAAGAGAAAAAAAAAAACAAACAACCTTCAATCAGTTTTTACAGAATTGTTATATGATGTTTCTTTAAATGCACACAGGCTTTGGGATAAGTTTGTTATGACTCTGAACACCTTTTTTTTGTTTCATTTCTTTCCTTTCCCCCTTGGTTTTTTTTTTTTTGGTAGAGAACACACCCACACATTGACTTTGTTTCATACAAAGCACTGATTACACAGAACATACTTTTTCTTCCCCCTAGGTGATGTGATCAAAGTCGTGTGGCTTGTTTGGGAGATAGACTTCAGGAAGGCACTTGGTGATATTCCTCCCTCCCCCCCCCTTTCTATTTTGTTTTGTTTTTCAGTTTTATGTTGGGTTTGGGGTTGTTTTGTTTTGTTTTGTTTACAGAATTGCCTGCTTTGGCCAGGTGAGCACTATTGAATATAATTCAGTAGTTTGTAATATAAATTAAACCATATCCATACCCATCAAACTAATTGTAAGAACTTTTATATCCTAATTTAAAAGCTGTGAAATTTACTTTTCACACATCAAACCGGATTGTTTATATATGTTTAAACATTTTATGCTCTTTATTTAAAGAAGACTTTGAACTATTTTTTCTGTACCTTGTAAAATATTGAATAAAAACTAACATATGTTGAAGTTGCTTGAAAAAGAACTGTACATAAAAACTAAATTTTCTGAATTGTGTGTTTATGTTTGAGATCTGTGTTTTAACTTTGTAAGTAAATCTCCTGCCTTTGTATTTATATTTTACAAAAATTTTCTTAAAGGCAATAAAACTGTTGAGAAATGAAGAGGCTAAAGTGACTCCTGTTAGTTGTATGTGTTGTGGGTTTAGGACTGGATGTCTTCACCAGAGAGTGCAGTCCTCCAGAAGGGACTGTAAGTGGACACTGGGAAGTGTAATCTTTTGTTATTCCATCCCATCATTCACAGAATCACCAAGGTTGGAAGAGACCTCAAAGATCATCAAGTCCAACCTGTCACCACAGACCTCATGACTAAACCATGGCACCAAGTGCCACATCCAATGCCCTCTTGAACACCTCCAGGGATGGTGACTCCACCACCGCCCTGGGCAGCACATTCCAATGGCTAACAACTCTCTGTGAAGAACTTTCTCCTCACCTTGAGCCTAAACTTCCCCTGGCACAGCTTGAGACTGTGTCCTCTTGTTCTGTTGCTGGTTGCCTAGGAGAAGAGACCAACCCCCTCCTGGCTACAACCACCCTTCAGGTAGTTGTAGACACCAATAAGGTCTCCCCTGAGCCTCCTCTTCCTGCATCTCCCCTTTATAAATGGACTTTCCTGTCTTCTCTGCCTTTTTATTCTGTCTCACTTCCCCTTATCTCTTGCCATGTGGGGGAAGGTTTGTGGCCTTCCGTGGCTTTGGCAAAGATAATTTTTAGCTATGCCATTAGTGGTGGTGGGGAAGGCAGGGAGGTATGGGGCAGGGGCATTGAGGCTTGGGTTCTGGATTGGTGTGGATGTGGGGAAGGCTTTGGAAGGTTTGTGACCTAAGGAGGTTTTGTGGTAAGTCTGGGTTAGAGAACTGGTGATGAAACTGGTGAAGGGGCTGGAGGGAAAGTCTTGTGAGGAGAGGCTCAGTGAGCTGGGGTTGTTCAGCCTGGAGAAAAGGAGACTTAGAGGGGACCTTATCACTCCCTACAGCTACCTAAAAGGAAGTTGTAGTCCGGTGGGGGTCAGGCTCTTCTCCCAGGCAACTAGTGACAGGACAAGAGGGCATGGAATGAAGCTGCACCAGGGGAGGTTTAGGCTGGATATTAGGAAGCACTTCCTCACAGAAAGGCTGATTAGGCACTGGGATGGACTGCCCAGGGAGGTGGTGGAGTCACCATCACTGGAGATCTTTAAGAAAAGATTGGATGTGGCACTTGGTGGCATGGTTTAGTGATGTGGTGGTGTTAGGTCAGAGGCTGGACTGGATGATCTCAGGTCTTTTCCAGCTTCAATGATTCTGTGATTCTGTATGTTGTATTGGTGTGTGTATTTGTGAACAGTATATCCATTTAACTTCCCAATTCTGTGTGTGGAGCATTTTTATTTTATTCCTTTGAGAAGGGGTAAAACAGCTTTGGTCTGCTCCTAAAACTAAGGCACTATTCCTGGTTGTGAAATGAGCTCCATCTCATTACTGTTTGTGGAAGGAGGCTCTGCTTGTGGTTCCCAAAGCAGAGCAGAGCTGGCTCAGGTGCCCACGAGCAGCTGATGAAATCTGAGGTGGAATCTGCATCGGCTTCCTGAATTCAAGGTTGCAAGAAAACATCTGGCATTGGGTGCCTTTTGTGGGACAGAAGTTTAAAAGCAGCATTCACAACGCTCTGCATCGCCTTTCAGTTGAAGAATTGTGAGTAGGTTCAATTATTTCCCCTCCTTTGTCATCGTTTTAAGTTGAATTGACTGAATTTGCTGTTCAGTGGTGTCTGCAGAGGGGAGGAAAATGCTACCAGGGTAAATGCTTTGTTTTTAATGTGGAGCATTAAAGCTATGAGCATACTTTGGGAGGATCTAAAAGGACAGTGACCAGAATGGCAGTTTTGCACAGTTTGGGTATTTGCATCTAAGAGGATGGGCTCCCTGGACTTGGGCAGACCATCTCTTAAGGGGCTGGGACTGACTTTCCTCCTTGTGGAAGTTTGTTCTTGCTTTGAGCCCACAGTCTTGATTTTTGCTTTGGGATGGTTTTTACCAGAAGTGTGTCTTACAAAGTTTGTGAAGAGCATGGAGCATGTGACCTACAAGGAGCATCTGAGGGAGCTGTGGTTGGTCAGTCTGGAGAAGAGGAGGCTGAGGGGAGACCTCATTACTCTTGACAACTACCTGAAAGGAGGTTAGAGTGAGGAGGGGCCCAGCCTCTTCTTGGTGGCAGGAGACTGGACTAGAGGAAATGGTTTCAAGCTGTGCTATGGAAAGTTCAGGCTGGATGTTGGGAAATAATCCTTCACTGACAGGGTTCTCAAACATTGCAATGGTCTGCCCAGGGTAGTGGTGAAGTCACCATCCCTGGTGGTGTTCAAGCAGCATGTGGACCTGGCACTTAGGAACATGATTTAGTGTTGACCCTTCAGTGCTGGGTCAAGGGTTGGACTGGGTGATCTTGGAGGTCTCTTCCAACAGGATGTTTTCTGTGGCAGCCAGATGCTTCAGTTGAGATGCTTAAATCATGATGCTCATCTGATTAGGGCCAGGACACTCCCACAAAAGGGTCTTGAGCAGAGTATCTGGTCCTTCTGGGAAAAAATTTCTCTGTCCGGAGCAGTGAGGCTCAGAGGTTTTGACTAATGGATGGTGTACTGCAGGTTAAATCTTTACTCCTGGAGGATCTTAAGAAAGTGTGTGGGTGTGAACTGTCATCCTTTAGGTAAGAGAGAATAGCTTCTCCTTCTTGAAGGTGCCTCAGATGGAAAGATGCAGAGCTGATGCCTCTGGTGGTGTGTTGCCATTGGGTCTTTTGCCAAACTGTGTATCTTACACTGGGTCTGCTGCTGGGGGTAAGGTGATAGCTTTCTGCTGCTTGCAGCTGAAGCCCTATTTCTGCACAGGACGAGGAATTTTCACTCCTAATACAGCTCTTGGCATCTTTCCTCTAGATTGGATAAGGATGACGATGGTCTCTCCTGTATGGTTTGCATGCACACACTGAGTTTCCTTTTAATCCAGCCTCCAGCTTTGCAAGGAACTGCACACAGACATTGCTCTGCAGTGCCAGCTGCTTTTACCTCCTGATTTTCCCAGAAAGCAAGAATGGGCCAGAAAAACTTAAGGCAAGGCAGAATGTTAAAAGCAATTGTTACAGACATGTTTATCTGATCAGCTACATAATGCTTGGATGATTTGAGCTGACCATAAATCACCTTTGTACCACTTCCAGGGGTGCATGGCAGGCACCTAATTTCTCACTGTGCCCCACAGGCAAACAGAAGATTGACATGGCTTCCTCTTTTGGCCAGCTCCTCATCAAATGATCTTGAGCATGTGCTGCCCAAATGTCTCAGCTTTGTCAGCTTTCCACCGTCTCCACTGAGTACAGTTGGGACTTCTCCATGCTGGCTCTTGCATCCCTGCTCAAATACAGGAACAGTCTCATGCTGTTGTAATGCAAGTGTGTGCCTGCCCCAGGGCCCCTCTGCTCTCTAAAAATAGGGCTGTGGTGGGGAACACCTAATCACAGTGCTGTCCCTTGACATAATGCAACCATTTTGTCTTCCAGGATGTGCTTTTTTAACAAGAGTACTGTGTGAGGGTGCTTCACAGAGCACACCAGAGTTCAGTGAAGGAGGAGGGCAGCCAGTGCTGCATGAGGCTGGCTTGACTGACCCTATTCTGGACAGTTTGGGGGAGTCTGTCACAGGAGAGGCTGGCTGCACATGCAGTTTTACAGTAGGCAAGCTCAGGTGGAAGTTGCCTTGGGGAAAGGATAGGTGGCAGCATGCCAGAAAGGAGCAAACTCGGTGGCAGTGAGTGTAGGCAGGGGAGTTGAAATGCCAGCACTAGGACCTGCTGGGTACTGCGGGCTGCAGAGCTGGGAACTGAGCTAGCTCCAACCAGCCTCTGTGCAGGGCTCAGAGGAGGCTGATCTTCAGCATTTCAGCTTCCAGACTCACTATTCTCTCCTCTAAAGCACTTCCCTGTGCGTCTTCCTTGGGCCAAAGACACTCACTTCACACTGCTGGCGCTGCTCCAGGTTAATAAAAAACAAGGAAACAGAAGTGCAGCCTTTGGCAATGGTAAAGCCCTGACAGTCCTGTGTCCTGCCTTCTACAAGATGAATGCAGCACTGATGCTACTGGGGTCTAAGCCAAGGTGTTTCCTTGAATTTCCCTTGCTTATCACTTGGATTTGCCTGGCTGGGAGGTTGTGCTGCCCTGTGGACGTGTTGGAGAACCACTGGTGCAATAGGGAAAATCCCCATCTTCAGCTAGAGGAGGCAGGTGAGCCTCACTAAAGGGAGTTCCCTTTGTCAGACTTGGTACTGACTGGGAAAACCCAGGAAATACTGAACTCCAGGCTGGCTGGCTGGCAGGGGAGAGAAGAGAGCATAAGCAGTGCTGAAAGGTTTTCCCTGAGATAAGCAATGCTGCTGAGGACTGCAAAATATTGAACTCCTGCTCTGCCTTCCTGCCTTACCCAAAAGGACCATGTTCTACATAGTGAGGTCAGACCTGTGAGTTTCCCATTTGGGTTATTTCTCCTTCTGGACACTCTTCTCATTTCTTCTGCTCTGCTGTTTTCTCCCCGTTTTCCTCTAGCTGGAGCCTTGTGCCAGATGCTGATACAGTGAGCGGCAAGCAAGGACCAGAGGAGTTTGGTCCTTGTTCGGGCTTTTTTTGGAAAATAAAGAGAGAGACCAGGTGCCTGCTGGAAGGCTGACCCAGCTTCTAGTTTGCAGGATCACAAGAGCAGAGTGGGAAGTCTTCAAAACTGCCCCCAAGGGCCAGATTCACTCCATGAATCAAAAAGTTTGTGGCTGACTCCTCTGTTCATTTCTGTGCTAAAGAACGAAACTATTGATGGGACCCATCATTTGTGCACTAATATGAACAAGGTGTCAGAGAGTGGTAAATGCAGGCAGCTGCCATTCCCAGGCTCTGTGGGGCTGCTGGTAAACATTCAGAGTGATTTCTTCAGTTTGTACAGGAAAAAGGCACACATTGCCACTTTCAAATTGGGCAGATGCAAGCTAACGGAAAGAAATAATATCTATTCAGAATTGTTTGCAGAACATTGTATTTTCTTTTCAGTATGGGCCCAGTGGGCTTGGCACCAGTGCACAAGGCAGAGTGAATGCCACAGCTCTGAAGATATGTATTAGGTCTTTTCTCAATGTACTTATTCACCCTTACCTTTCTGCTAGGGAGGGAGAGAGAAGAAAGTGACTGAAATCCAACAAGTTTCCCTTTGTGAGCTCGTAGCGTCGTCAAAGGCAAAAAAATCCTGAAACATAGATGAAGTAGATGAAATTCTCTTTAAGTACTGTGTCCAAGATGTCCACACTTTCGCCACATCTACATGTGGGAGGTGATTCTTTTTGCATCTACACAGGGAGGAGATTCTCCCTCTCTACTCCACTCCGGTGAGACCCCACCTGGAATACAGTGTCCAGTTCTGGAGTTCCTATTACAAGAAAGATCTGGATGTGCTGGAACATGTCCAAAGAAGGGCCACAAGGATGATCAGAGGGCTGGAGCTCCTCTCCTATGTAAACAGATTGAGAGACTTGGGGCTGTTCAGTCTGGAGAAGAGAAGGCTCCAAGGAGACATTATTGTGGCCTTCCAGTATCTGAAGGGGGCCTACAAGAAAGCTGGGGAGGGACTTTTCAGGGGTTCAGGTAGTGATAGGACAAGGGGGAATGGAGCAAATCTAGAAGAGGGTGGATTCAGATTGGATGTTAGGAAGAAAGTTTTCACCATGAGGGTAGTGAGCTCCTGGAACAGGTTGCCCAGGGAGGTGGTAGAAGCCTCATCGCTGGAGGTTTTTAAGGCCAGGCTGGATGTGGCTGTGAGCAACCTGATGTAGTGTGAGGAGTCCCTGCCCATGGCAGGGGGGTTGAAACTAGATGATCCTTGAGGTCCCTTCCAACTTGAATAATTCTATGATTCTAAATCTGTCTTGTCAGTTCTGCATTTCACCCATTAGTGTGCTTTGCATGGCTTCACCATCATTGCAGAGTGAAAAGATTGTATTTTCCTGCAGGTTAAGCGTGATGGATCACTAGGAGCCAAGCTGCCTTGCACCCTTGAGGTGAAGGCAGTGTGCTGCTTGTTTCTGGCTTGACAGCCCCGAAGCAAACCTTGTCCACACCACGTGCAGGTTTTGCAGACTGATGTGACTGTAGATGGTTGCTCTCTTGAGCTAGATGTGATCCACAAATATGCCACTAAATAGATTTTCCTTTTGTTGTCACATTAATTTGCAACTCATTAATAGTGACAGCAGTGAGGTACTTGTGCTGGTGCAGATTTGCATATTCATGATCGACTTATTATTAAACAAATAAGATTTCCCTAGCTTAGGAAGCACCCAGAGTAATGCCATATTGTGCATTGTATCAGCCTGGATTTTTTATTTTCTCTTTAGTATGTTAATAGACACAAGGGGTGCACTTTTTAGAGTAAATGTGCATCTATGAAATAGCAGAATCATTTACACAGTAATCAATTAACAAACCTGCCAATAATTGAGCAGGAGTACCTGGTTAATGTAAGATCAATTAATCAATTCTAATGGCTGGCTTTGTCACCTGATGACCATGACACAGGCAGTACCAGCAAGGCACAACTAAGTCACTGCTGAGCGGGAGGCAGGCAGCTGCTGCTGTGTTTTGAGGTACGTTACAGTCGGATTGTTTGGTTTCCATAGTTGTTTTTGCTTCTTCCCCCAGAGGAGTGGTGTGAGAGAAAGTGAAGACTGTGCCTAGTATGGCACCTGCTGCCTCCTTCTTATCCTACTTGCCCCTCTCTGGCACAACTGTGGGAAATGTGGCCAGCTTGGCTCTGCAGGGCCCCCACTGCTCCCTGGCTGCTCCCCCTTATCCCTGCTGGCAGGCACTCCCAGCACATACCACCTTGACACCAGCTGTGGCTCAGCACCAGGGAGGCCCCTGGCATGGCAGGTGGGTGATGGGTAGCATGTTCCTCGTGGCATGGTGGGAAAAATGCATCCTTCTGATGAAGAAACTGGGAGGGAAAACCCCTTGGAGATCCAGAAGCACTCAAATTCTATAGGCAGCAGGGAAGGGAGGAGTGGAGCACGGGGCCATGCTGCAGGCAGCTATTTTAGTTCACTTGCTGGTAACTTTGCCCACAAAGTACCACATTTTTTTTCTGCTGGGCTATGCAAGACTGGCTTATTAACACCCCCTTCAGCTCACTGCTGCATCCATATTTTTCATTTCTTTCTGGCTCTTTTAGCAAGTTGTAGAGTACTGGACATAATTACATGTGTGAGCACCAGCTGGTTATTGCAAAGTTCCCCTCAGTCCTCAGCTTTCCTGGCTTGACTTTCCAGAGGCCTTTGGTGGCACTGCCTAACCATGATGCAAAAGCAGTTCTTACTCCATACTGCTGTTTCCTTATGAGTCACAATCCACCCTCCTTGAACTGCCGACCTGTGCTCCTAGGCTCAGGAGCTCCTGTTGTTGGCTAATTGCAAAGGATGTATGGCCATGAAGAGACACAGCATAGCTAAAACTGAGGATGGTGAAACACAGCCATAAGTCACCTCAAAGACTACAGCCCTGCAGGCCCAGAGTGGGGTAAGGCTGGTTTTAAAATCTGTATACATCAATCTCCCAATGCCCTTCTTCAACTGGGTATAATTTCATTTTCTGATGTGGGATCTGTCCTTATCTTAATCTCCTCCCCCAGGTCTTTCCCTGGCACAACGAGGGGTGCCAGCTGGGCCGTATGCTGATTTCCACTGCTCCATGGCTGCAACCATTTTTACGTGCTGAGGACACAGAGGGTTAGGCAACACATGTGGCAGATGCTTGTGATGTCAGAGACAGTGTTTAGTGTTTGTCGCTGTCGAAATCTCAAGGAAAAGGCTCCCTAATGAAAACCCTTTTCCAATATGCCATAAAACTCCTGTTTAAGTAAAGCCTGTGTGAAGGCAAGTCCTGACAGGCCTCCTGAAATGAAAAGGGCAGATTATTTAACAGCTGATCAACACTAATAACCCTTGGCAAACACAGTATGCAAATTTAGCGCTGGAGCCGACATGTGCGGAAGGGACTCTCCTCTAACAGCCTGCCCTGGCTGCTCACAAACCACTGCAGTTAATCACAGAGCCCAGTGCTGGGAGACCTGCGCTGTGACTGCCACGTGTCAGGTCGGTGGTCTGTGGGTGCTTGTATAGGAGAAGTTCCTCCATCACCGCAGGAATCTCAAGGGTGTTTCGTGTCTGACCGCTCGGTGGGGCCAGGCTCTGGCTCCCTCGCTGAGATGCTGAAACTGATGGCATAAAACACTGAGAGAAACTGAAACAGATTGAAGGATGGATATCTCACCTCCCCCCCTCTGTGACATCTTAAGGGAAATATCAGGTTTCAGTGTCTTTGTGGTACACTGGTCTATGCAAAAAAAAAATCTCCTTTCTGAACTGGGCCAACAAATGGTCAGAGTTAAGCATGGGATGGGAGCTGGGTTCAAAGTGGAGTTCATTCTTTTGCTCCCAGCTCCATGTCACAAGGGTGGCTTTAGAGCTGCCTGGCTGCCCTCTCCAACTTGGTTTCCCTAGTCCAAGGATCCTACTTGTGCTACCCACTGGCTGCTGTGAGCACCTGGGAATTTGGTGTGGCTCTCTGCAGGGTCACTTCAGCAGGGCAGTGATTATGACAGCTATGTGATAGAGCAGGCCCATCTCAGAGATCACTGCTGCTGGATGGAGTGGTCCTAGCTGGGATCCTCATCAGCTGTTTGTATTCACTAACCCAGGAAAAGCCAGACCCAGGAGATCCTCGTGGTGGTGGAAGTGTACAGGGTAGGAGCACACCCTGGGCTCCTGCAAAAGGAGGAGGCAGGGCTGTCTGACTGTGGGAGCAGGGCAAGGGGTCAGGGAGAGTCAATGAAGCGTTGCCCTTTTGGTGGCAGTGTGGCATTACCTTGTCTCAGAAAGATGGTTGAGGGTAAGCATCTGGAGCCTGGATGCTCAGCCCATCCACCAGCTTCCATGCAGCTGTTAACAGTCTAGTGACCGAAAGTGCCTGGTCCCTCTCTCCTGAAACAGCTGCCATACCCAAAGAGCCAGTGTGCCTTTGATTCCCACTGTTTTCAAAGGCTCAAAAGTGAGCTTGATTGGAAAAGTCAACAAAGAGATGCAAATATGCCACAGCAGAAAAGGTGCCTCGGTTATTGTGGGAGTCTGCACCCCGGGTAGCTGCAAGCAACAGCTCTGAGTGTTGGGAAACACAAGTGGAGGGAGGGTGTTATTCTGGAGGAACCAGTGGCTCAGACCAGCTCATGGCTCTGTGGACACAAAAGAGCGTCTCTGGCTTCAAGGTTATTTAATAGTAAACAAGTGCTGCCAGGAGGAAAGCAACCCACTGCTGCCTGAGCACCCAGGCTTGGGCTGCCTTGTGAGCACAGCAGGACTGTGGCGAGGGCAGGGCAGGCTGGAGAAAGCCAGAAAGTCCCTTCCCAGGCTTATTTCTACAGCTACAGATGTTGGAAGGACAGCCTTGTGCTCAGCCTGTGTTTAACTAGTTCTGGGCTCCTCAGCTTAAGAAGGACACTGAGATACTTGAATGTGTCCAGAGAAGGGCAATGAGGCTGGTGAGAGGTCTCGAGCACAAGCCCTATGAGGAGAGGCTGAGGGAGCTGAGGTTGTTTAGCCTGGAGAAGAGGAGGCTCAGGGGAGACCTTATTGCCCTCTACAACTACCTGAAAGGAGGCTGTAGCCAGGTGAGGGTTGGTCTCATTTCCCAGGCAACTAGTGGCAGAACAAGAGGACACAGTCTCAAGCTGTGCCAGGGGAGGTTTAGTCTTGAGGTGAGGAGAAAGCTCTTCACAGAAAGAGTGATTTGCCATTGGTATAGGCTGCCCAGGGATGTGGTAGAGAGGTGTTCAAAATAGGATTGGATGTGGCACTTGGAGCCATGGTTTAGTTGTCATGATGTGTTAGATATTAGGTAATAGGTTGGACTTGATGATCTCTGAGGTCTTTTCCAACCTGGTTGATTCTGTGATTCTGTAACTCGCCAGGACTGTGAACATCCGGCTGTGCTTCTAACGATGTCGGAGTCTTCTCCTGCTCAGCATTTGCCTTAACTTCACCTGTGGTAAGTCTCCAGTGAGCTCAGTGCAAGTTGCTGGAGCCCTTGAGGTTACTTCTGAGTCAGAGCAAGGTGAGCCAGCCCCAGAGGAGAGGGAGGGGGAGAGTGGATCTGCTTGGCAGCTGATGCCAAATCGCAGCAAAACAGCCCCGAGGATGTTACCGTATGTGCACCTCTCTTCTGCTGCTGAGCGGCTCCGGAGTGCCAAGGACTGCAGCATCCCAGGCAGGCTGCTTGTGAAGCCATCAGGCATTTTATAAAACACACAACAGAGACTTCTGCAGGGCTTGGTCTTTTTGTGAAGTAAATTTATTTGACAGGTTTATTACTTTATCAGGTATTTGTCTAACCCTCCGACACTGAGAGAGCTGATTTCCTGGTATGAATGGTAAAATGTAAACTCCTAGGGATGTGTACTGTCACAGCCAGTGGCCAAAATATCCTCACTCCAGTTTCTCCTAAGTGTCCCAGCATGCTAGGAGGGGACCCCAGAGATGCTGGTGATCACAATGGGCCACCGTGATGTACAAAAGCCAGGAATGAGATGGTCCCATTATGAGGACAGGAGACAGGTTTCTGGCCACTGGTCCTGGATGAGTGGCTGGTAAGCTCAGGGGTTGAAACCCAAGCCTTTTACAAGTGGTGTCTCCATCTGGCAGGATAGGAGCTTAGAAACACCTTAAGTACATGAAGGTTTTGCAGGCCTGCTGACTGATCAAATAAAAACAGGTGAATTGTAAATCAATGCAATTTCAAGCAGATTTATTTAGGAATTGAAATCGGGCACTAAGGGGCTTGTTTAAATCACTCTAGGTTGCCATTAGCCTTCCCTCCTCCCCGGCCCCAGCAATGAATACTCTCTTGGATTAGGTGAGGTGAGGGTACAGATGCGCTGCCTCCCGTTTAAATCAGACCTGGGCAGAGGGCTGGGAGCGGGGACAGGGTGACTGGGGAGGTGCCCAGGGTGAAGGAGGGACTCAGCTGCCTGCTCACCCGAAGCTGCTGCCTGGCCCCGGCCATGGACAGATGACAGCCAGCCAGGAAGAGCAGGCATGCCGTGCGGCTGCAGCATGACACAGTCTCCACACAGCACAGCATTTCAGGGACCACAGGAATTCCCAGCAGCACTACTGGGAAGTCCATTCCCTCCCTCACTTGGATGCTGGCTTTGCTGTCTGCCATCTCCTCTGCTCAGCATGCAGCAGCCCCCAGCACCCAAGGCAGGGAGATGCTGCGGTTCTGCACGGGGGGTGTTTGTGTGTGTGTGTGCAGAGGGGTGCTGGCTGCTTGTTCTAGCCCCAGCTGTGCAGGAGATCCTGTTACCCGACCTGGTGCAGGAACCAGGAGGGGGAAGGTTGGCTCTCTTCTCCCATCAGGTCTGCAGTCACCCTGCAAATACTCACTTTTTTTCTTAAAAAGGCACTGGAGAGCAGGAGCAGCAACACCACTGTGGCATTTAGTAATTTTTTAGCACAGACTTCCCTCCCTCCCCCACCCACTGTGATTTGCATACCTGCTAATCCTCTCCCTCCTGCAATAATTCTGTGAAGGACAGGGAAATTATATCTGAGTGATAACTTCTTGACTCTGAAGCTGTGAAAGACCCTTTGTGCCATCACAGGCACAGAGCCTCTCAGCAAGTGGAAGAAGAGCTGCACAACACCTACAAGACCCAAGGAATGCCAGCTATCTTGAGTATGTGAAAACCCAGCCCTGCCAGCCCTGGATGGCCCTGGCCCCGGGAAAGCCCTTGCCCCTGGCAAAAGTTTGACTTGACAAAATCGCTGTTTCCTACCAGCAGTGTTTCCTCTGCAGCAAAGGTGGTTCCCCAAGGGAGAGGGAAGGACATTTCATCCCTCCCACTAGCCCTCTTCCTGCACATGCTGGGACAGAGCATCTCACAGCAGGGCTGCATTGTAGGGCTAGCTCTGGCCTCGAAGGTTTCTGATGAGCTCTGTGCCAGTTTTAGCCAGCAAGAAGCTGCAGTCAGATGTGTGAGCCTAGCTGTTTAATTCTTCAATTTTAAAACTGCTGCCTTTCTTCTCCTGACTTCTTCCTCCTGACTTCTTCCTCCTGACTTCTTTTCTTTAGGTTTGTGGCTGAATGTGTATCTTCCAGTAAAAATCTGAAAGATGAGCCAGTCAGGTCTGGGGAAAGAAAGAGCAAATCCCTCCAGAAATCCCTGGAAAAGCCCAGCCAGTTTTTCCAGTTCTCCCACCTCCACTGTGACCAAGAGAGGACAGGGCAAGTGGGCAGGGGAGGAAGGACAGCAGGGTGATGAGTAGGTGGTGGAGAGCTCTAGGGAACTCTCTGCACTTATTTGGAGCCAGTGGTGTGGGTGGACAACGAAGGGAAGCACACAAGAAGAGCAGGAAACTAAGTTTCAGGAGGAAACTTTTATCACATGGTGATAAGCCCCAAAACAGCAAGCACTGCTAAGTGGGAGAGTGACTAAAATCCCAGTGAGCTGCAGCTTTGTTGAAACTCCAGCTCCAGCCCTGCTGGAAAAATAAATAACTATTTAGGTCTGAACGTTGCATCTTTGAAGGCTCTGACATCAGCATAGCATCTCTGTGTGCCATGTGTGCTCCTCCTTGCTCCCTGCTCTTGGATAGCTGCACAGACAGCATGCAGTGGTGAGGGAGATGAGAGAGGTGACACTCATGATTGTATTTGTCCTGTGACCCTGAGATATAGCCCCTGCTGCTTTTTGCTAGACACAGGATTTGGCTTCAGGGGCATCAGGACAGCAAAACTAGGGTATAAACCAATGTGGAAAAAGGCATCCTGTGTGACTGCCCATCCTGTATGACCACAACAGGGAGCATCCCTGGGCTCTTTAGAGAGAGAAGCAGAGCTCAGAGGCTGACACTATGGGCAGGGGTGAGCTGGGAGGGTGGCCAAGGCACACCTGGAGCAGGCAGCCTAGCACAGGCAGACTGCATGCTCACACTCACGCTGTGCACAGCCTTGGAGCATGCTGGGGCAGTTGTTTGCCAGGCACGTTGGTGGCTATCAGCAGGGCTTGCTTCACCAGGCATGGAGGTTCCTCTTTCTGGACTATATTAAGGCACTTACAACGGCTTGAGGGTGGGGGTGAAAGGACAGCAAGAAGTTGTGAAAGAGCAGCACGCTGGGGCCTGTGAGTAACTAAGGCCTTTTGGCAGCATGTCAGAAAATGGGGTGGTCCAAGTTAGGAAGTTCAGGAAATTGTCTGAGCTAGATTAAACATTTTCTAAAACCTTCTGGGTGCTTGAGAGCTGACTTGAAAGTTGGCAGAGTTAAATCAAACAAAAGTTAACACATTCCCCTCAATTTATTTTGTTATGGGGCTAGTATAAAGTCAGGCTATTTTTCCTTAGTTTCAACATCCCTTTCCCTCTGAAGGCAGGAGTATCTGCCCAGTGAGATGCAGGGATGCTTGCACAGCCATGCAAGGCATCGCATGTGGCGCACAAGAGCTTTAGCACACATTTTGAAAGCCATAAACCACACAACTTTCAGGCATAAAAGTGAATTTCTCTGTAATTGCAGCCTGAGTGTAGAAGAGTCTCTGTGGGTCTGCATCTTGCTGGAGTCTTCCTTCAGCCCCCAAACTTAGGGAGTGCCTTATAGGCAGGCAGCCTGCCCTGGGTCTGGTGCTTGTTCATAGAATCATAGAATTCATCCAGTTCCACCCCGCCTGCCATGGGCAGGGACACCTTACACTACATCAGGTTGCTCACAGCCACATGCAGCCTGGCCTTTAAAACCTCCAGGGATGAGGCTTCCACCACCTCCCAGGGCAACCTGTGCCAGTGCCTCACCACCCTCATGGGGAAGAACTTCTTCTTAACATTCAATCTGAATCTACCCATTTCTGTTTTTTCCCATTCCCCCTAGTCCTATCACTACCTGACACCCTAAAAAAGTTCCTCCCCAACGTTCTTGTAGGTTCCCTTCAGATACTGGAAGGCCACAATTAGGTCTCCTCGGAGCCTTCTCATCTCCAGACTGAACAGCACCAGCTCTCTCAGCCTGTCCTTATAGGAGAGGAGCTCCAGCCCTTTGATCATCCCCGTGGCCCTTCTCTGCACACGTTCCAGCACGTCCAGATCCTTCTTGTAATAGGGACTCAGTTCTCCAGTAGCTGCATGGCGTCCTGCAGGAGACAGGGCTGTCACAGCTCCGGCGAGAGAAACGCCTAATCTCACATCAGCCCTGCACAAAAGCAGCAATGGAAAGAATAGCGGGGGTTCCCTCTGAGGAGGACGAGGGCTGTTGAAACACACTGTGCCTGAGCAAAGTAAGGGCTCCTCTGCCCCCATGCCCACTGCAGGCAGCCTCTGAGAGGACTGAATTCAAGCTCTGTGTCTCCCTTTTGCTTTGGAGAGCAGGTGGTGTACAAGCTGCCTGGAGCAAAGGATTTCCACTGCACATGTAGGCTGCATGAGGCTAGGAGCTGCAGAGCAAACCCAGAGGCTGCATCTACCTATCTCCCTGATGGAAACAGAGCCCTTGATAAAAACAAAAACAAAGAGAAAAAACAACAAAGAAAAGACCCCACAACAAAACAAACAACCAACCCCCCAAACAACTAACCAACCAAACAAAAAACACCCCCAAAAAACCCCACCAGCCTGGAAAGCTACCTGCTTCTGCCTCCTGGGAAAAGTTTCTTCTGGTGGAATCGAGGCACAGAGCAGATGTCTGCAGCTTCCCTGCTCCATGGAAATAAGGAAGTGTAGGGAAACTCATTTAGACAAACAGTCCCACATAAATCTTAGCCCGACGTTTCTTGCCTGTGCCCGCTTTCGTACCATCTCTGCAGAGGGTAAATTGAACTCTGCTTCATTGATGGAGCCCGGTGCTATTAGTTATACCTGTCTTTGTGGCAGAGCTGCTTTGGGTGAGAAAAGCAAAGCAGTATGGCCCCAGGAGAGAGAGAGAAATCAGAACATAAATGCAGGTATCAAAGCAGAAAAATGCGGAGAGCGGCAGTAGCCCAGGGTATGTTGGAGAAGAAAACAAACTCTTATCACAGTAAGAGCAGAGGAAGCCATCCCACTGAAGGGAGGAGACAAGGAGGACAGCTGACATCCTGCAGAGAGAGAATCTAAGATCTGGGGGAGGGAGAGCACAACCCCAAAGGCACGGCATTGGGAAAGGATGCAGCTCTTAAAGCCACAGCTTCGCTGATGGCCGGAGCCAGTCAGCCAAGCGAGTAAATCCCAGGCAGCGAGGGAGGCTGAGGGCAGAGGTATGAACACTGGTGTTTTTCAAAGGTGTGGTTTACAGGCTCCTTGCCAGACACCAATTGAAAGTTAGAGGCTAAACACCCACCTGGAATCTGGTCAGGTGAAAACGAATTATTAAAAGAAGTGGAAATTTATTGCCTTTAAAAAATTTATTACCAGGACAAGGAGAAAAAGCTTTCTGTGTGAGGAATGTCAGGAGGCAGGAGCAAGAAACCGAGTTTTACTTTTGAAGTTGGCCAGCTCCGGGAAGAAACTGTCTCTGACCATGCAGGAGTCAATCACACACCAGCTCCCACTCAATGCCCAGTCCCTTTTGGCAGAAGTTTAACATTTGAAGGACAATGAGGAGGGGCCAGGCAGAAACACTAAGGACACTTCCCCTTTCAGTGTAGAGACCTCACCAGTGATGGGAAATTTGGCTAAGCACCATGAAAGCTAGGGAAGCCTGTTTGCTCTGCCTTTGGAAGCAGCAACGGCTGATCTGTTCCCAGGCACTAGATTTCCAAGATGTCCCCTTTTTTGAATAGCCAGGAGTCAAGAAGTGTGCACTGACCTCTAGCAAAGGAGTGACACTCTGGGGACAAGGAAAGAGGAATGATCCAAGAGAGGATTCCCAGCAGTGAGTGAGAGGGAGAAGAGCCTGAGGTGGAACTGGTAAAAATAGTTCGGGGAGCATGGACAAGTCCTAAAAGAAAACAGTCTTTGTGCAAAGAGGATAAAATCAAATCAGAAAGGGCTGGAGCATCACTACAGAGACAGAACTGAAACTGAAGACCAGGAACAAAAGGCAGAAGGAGAACACAAAGAGGATCCTGCCAATCCTTGAGCTTTATGTAACATTTTAACACTAGGGCTTATTGGAGGGGTTGCTATTTCTAGCAGTCTGTGAGCACTGTCTGCACTGGCAGGTGGGGCTGAAGACACTTTCCCTCATGACTTAAGACGCTAGAAATAAATACCTTTTTTCTCTGGAAAAGCTTCTGATTGTGTTCTTTGTGTCCAAAAGGGAGTACTCCATGAAGAAAAGCTAAAGGAAAGCCTTGTGCAGATACACACAGCACACACAGACGCCCACCCTCTCATAGCTTACCCACAGCTGGGTAGAAGATGGAAGATTACTAATGTACCCTGATTGCAAGAATGCTTTCCAATTTGTGCTGCTCGTGGGACTGTG
Organism: Dryobates pubescens; assembly: GCF_014839835.1. NCBI lineage: Eukaryota > Metazoa > Chordata > Aves > Piciformes > Picidae > Dryobates > Dryobates pubescens. The sequence goes on along the minus strand of NC_071623.1, from coordinate 14,313,479 downwards.
ATTGTGTTGTTTAAGGCAGCCACAACTGGCTGCCAAGAAAAGCCAAACTCTGTAGGTGTACTTGGTGTAAAAACATTTTGTTTCTCTCTCTCCCTGAAATGTAGGTCTTGCTAAGAGAGGTGGTGAAGACAGACCAGTGGTTTAGGATCTTGTCTGATGAAGTTCTTCACAGCAAGAGTGATTGCCCATTGGAATGGGCTGCCCAGGGAGGTGGTGGGGTCGATGTCCCTGGAGGTGTTTAAGAAAAGCCTGGATGAAGCACTTAGTGCCATGGTCTAGTTGATTAGTACGGTTGGGTGATGGGTTGGGCTTGATGATCTTGGAGGTCTCTTCCAACCTGTCTGATTCTGTGATTCTGTGATTGTCAGCATTCAGCTGCATGATGTGAGACTGTCCAGACAAGGACACACTCAGTGCTTGCTTGCAGATGGAATGGTGGACCTGTGTCTCGAAAACGGACACCAAAAAGAGTATGTTCAGAACTAAGTCAAGGGCATGGGTGTACAGCTCTCCCTCTCAAAGTCTCAGATTGGTAACAGACAAGGTACAGGGCAGCACAAAGAGGAAGTGTTTTCCACTTTGTCCACCTCTGCTGTTAGTCACACTTCAGTGTTTTCTGGTGAGTACACCTCCTGCTGGAGATGGGAAGGAGCAAACATTCCTGCTGGTGCCCCTACTCTGTTGTGACCATTTTAGGCTACGCTTTTAAGAAAGGGACAGTTACTGGAACACTCCGGCTGAATGTTTTGGTGTAATAAGGAAAACAAAGATATTCTAAATGAATTTCATTGGTAGATTGGTAGAATGCAACTTTAAATTTTAGTTTTAGTTCAGTTTGAATCTCAGTCAGTTCAGTCTGTCTGTGAAATACCACCAGACAGCAATTGCTCTGCAAATTTGGATTCCTCCCTTCAGCAGCCAAACCTATGAAAATGAATGTAGCCATTTGTCTTGTCACTTCCCTTCCTTCTCCAGGGGATCTGCCACACAAGAAAATTATAATTACAATGAAAGGGACTTAAACCCAGCACACTGTTTGACTTCCCAGAGGTTCATCCCTGCTCTTCACTTGCTGTCCATTACTGGTTGCCCACTTTTGTGCTCTTTACATCTTACATTTTCTTTTGGAACCTTTCCCCCCACCCCCTGTGGTTGAATGTCCTTTCCTGTGCATAATATCTCATTCACACACATTACAGTGATGCTGGCCACACCATTATCAGTGCAACAGAAGCAGTTTGCTCTTGATGGTTTGTTCCAAGAGCTGCTTTCTCTTCTTGACCAAGAGGTGAACTTTTGTTTGGTTTTAGTGAAACACAAAGGCTCCTGATGATGTTACTGCAGCTCAGAGGTGTGACCCAGTCCAAAGGATGGCATCTTAGAGCTCTGACAAAAGCTCCAAGGGAAATTCTCTTCAGATCCCCAGGGCTGTGTTTTTCAAACCAGTTGGTAACTGTTGTGTATGGATAGCCTCAACCACATGGAGACAGCTATTTGCAGACGACCTGGCCTGCTGATAGAGACTCCCTGTTTGCAAACAAACAGGCAGGCTGAGAAATAAACCGAGTTCTCCTTTAAAGTGTGTTTTCACTGGAAACAATACCAAAACCAAGCCCAGCCATTATATTCAAAACTCCAAGTAAACTCTCTCCTCATTCCCCATATCTTGAAAATCCTGTTATCTCAGGAACCAAGACTAAAAGGGACCAAGCTCTCTGTCAGAGCTGTCCTCTGGCACTAAGTCACACGGTATCTGCACTGGGGGGCTTTGTAGGCAGGGGAATACCACTGTTCTGTACTGACAAAGAGCTTCTACTGTGAATGCAGATGTAGCAGTAAAGCCAGCTAAATAAAACTGCAAAAACAGCCCTGCCAAAGAGCAAAGCCAAGTGGCTTCAGCAGCCATCAAGTAAACTGTGACTGGCTAGCTTGGTATGAACTTGCTTGCATGAGGCAGGATCACACTAAGGCTCTTTCACAACTGGTGGACACACTTGGTTCAGAACTATCTACCTACATGCCCATGTGTTATGTCATCCCTTGTGATGGTGATTACAAATACTTACCTGTAAATTAAATCAAAATAACAAATTCTGTGGTGGCAACTGGACACTTGATGTGAGAAGAGAAAATGAGATTTCATCACGTTAAGAAAAAATTGGATAAGCCACTAACTCACTGATATTCACATTGTACAAGTTAACTTACTTCAGACATGTACACAAGACCAAGCAATTGCATTTGAGCTGAGAAAGGGAAAAAAAGAGAAAAAGTTCTTTATAGGAGAGTTCAGATGCATTACAAAGCACTACAGCTCTAAAAGACACCAAAGGGGTTTTATCAAACCTCCCAGAAAAACTTTCCTCTGAGAGGAAATAGGGCAAGTGAGATTTCACAGGGAGAGATTTTTTTTTTCCTCCTGGGGTGCAGAGATGATGACTGAAAAAACTCCAACCCTAAGCCCTCTGAATGTGCATTTTTCCCTGAGCTGTATGTAGTGTGGCTACTGGCAGGCTGTAATTAAGACAAGAATATGTACTAAGTTCACTGAATAAACTTCTTGGATGTAGCTGAGACCCTAGATTCACTCAAAGCAGCTGGGTTACCACAAAGCACTGATTCACCAACCCTTAAAAAGAGTTCAGCCTTTTAAAAAAAAATTATTATTTAATTCCTCCACTAATTAACAGCAGGTATTGAATAGGAAAGTGTTTATCCTCCCCCCACCTCAGCTCACTACCCTGCTGCGTTATGACAGATGGAATGTTAATTAACGTGACCTGGCAGATAATATTTAATTCAAGACAGAGTATCATGGAAACATCTGACTGCCTCAGGGTTGGTCACCTACCAGGTATACACCCTGAAACTCACCCTCCATGCATTGTCCTAGGGGCACCAACAGCTTTTAGCTGAGCTAATCCAGAAATAGGCTTAAGGGTGTGCCTACACTAGGTTTTCTGTCTCTTTTGGCCCTTGCTGCTGCTCTCCCTGGCGTGGGGTGAGGGTTAGCTGCCTGGCATTGTCTGCTGCTGCTCCCTAGCTCCTCCAAGCCAGGCAGGTTTGGCTGTGGGCTTGTCCAGGGCTTGAGTCTGCCTGAAGGCTTGGGAGGGGCTGTCAGTCCTGGGGTGACCACCCTGTTATACAGGCACCTCAGGAGTGGGAGTGCTGTGCCCCTACTCCATGGCCCATGGACCTGGCCTCCTCTTCTCCCTCATTGCTTGTTGTGTAGGCTTGGCATGCCTTCTCCTCCACCAGATGCTTCACTGAGCTCACCAAAGTGCCCAGTGCATTCACCATGCCCGGTGCACTCACTGTGCCCAGTGCATTTACTGTGCCCAGTGTGTCCAGCCAGAGCCAGCTCAGGACCAGAGGCTGGGCCTCCATCTGGCCTTGTGAGCTGCCAAGGGATACAGCCCTGGTCAGAGGCCCTGCCACCGTGGGGCAGATGCCATGCCATGCCACCCCGGCTGCCACCCTTGCCTTTCCTGCCTACTCCACCCCGCTGCTGATTGGTCCACCCTGGGGAAAGCATAGCTGTGCGATTGGCTGGCTGAGCAGTGTGCGTGCTGCAATTGGCTGGTGGTTCTTACAGATCCCTGTGGGTGTGGCAGGGACTGTCGCCGTGATGGGAGCAGGAGGAGGGAAGGCAGCATAGGGGGCATGATGTGGGCACAGCTCTGTGCTAGAGGAGGGAGACAAGCAGAACTGGTACTGTACAGTTCAAGAAAGAGACCTGCTGGAGAGAATCCAACAGAGAGCCTTGAGGATGATTAGGGGACTTGAGCATCTTCCCTATGAAGAGAGACTGAGAGCCCTGGGGCTCTTTAGGCTTGAGAAGAGAAGACTGAGAGGGGATCTGATCAATGTCTACAAATATCTGAGGGGTGGGTGTCAGGTGGAGGGGACCAAGCTCTTTTCTGTGGTGCACAGTAATAAGATAAGAAACACCGGGTTCAAACTTGAACATAGAAGATTTCATCTCAACATGAGGAGAAACTTCTTTACAGTGAGAGTGACAGAGAGTGTCAGGCTGCCCAGAGAGGCTGTGGAGTCTCCACCTCTGGAGGCTTTCAAAACCCACCTGGATGCATTCCTGTGCAGACTACCCTAAGTGATCCTGCTTTGGCAGAGGTTTTGGACTCGGTGATCCCTTGAGGTCCCTTCCCACCTCTAATGTGCTGTGATCCTGTGATGTCCGAGTCACCAGGGCAAAACTGAGTATTTTTACACACCTGGGTGGCAGTGCTGTGTTCAGCCCTGCCACGCTGGCATTGGCACCCCTTGGCGCTGCCTGTAACGCTGTGGGACCGGTTTGCTCTCCCCTGCTCAGAGACCGAGCAAGCACATTCCTATGGTCGTGTTCTCAGACAGAAACTGCAGGGAGTATTTAAAGAGAAACCACCCCAGGGATGGCTTTGCCAACCCTCAGACTAATGCAGACACATCCATGTGGTTGCAGAGTGAAACAACAAACATAGAAAAAAACAGTCAGTGGAGGCTCTATAAAGGTCTGAGTTGCCACAGAAGGTCTTGAAAGGGGATTTGAATGACAACTAGCCCTGAAGAAAAGCACCTGACTGCCCTATTCTCACTCCTTGGCTCCAGCCAAGGGAAGGTGAGGAGGAGGCAAATGTTAAATTACAGGTTACTTGATTATTTTTGTAGTAATTGATGTGTGGTTATAAACACAAGTAAAAGAAGAAACTTGTTCCTAGGCCTGATATGGGCACCAGGACTACAGCTGCTGGGAGACAGAGAGGTGTAAGTGAGCCCTTTGCATGTTCCGTGCCTGCGAGGAGGGAGGCTGAGCTCAGTGGGAGCTATGAGCGCACAGCGCCCTGCACGTCACACAGTTTTTAATACCAGAGTCAAAATGTGAGCACTTCAATGTGAGATGCTGAGTCTGAGCAGCTCAGCTGTCATTTTAAGTCCAGGATATGCCTTTAAAATAATCCTGTTCCTTTGCAAACCCAGGAAGAGTCTAATGTGGTGAGGAACTTTGCAAAGCTCCCTTCAGCCCTGTAAATGAAAGGCAAGGACTTCCTGGTACCTTTGAACATATTAACTGAGCAGATGAATTACCAGATCATAGAATCATAGGATTGCTCTGGTTGGAAAAGACCTCCAAGATCATCAAGTCCAAACATCAACCTAACACTCCTACGACTGTTAAACTGTCCTGAAATGCCATGTCTACAGGTTTTTGAATGTCTCCAGGGATGGAGACTCCTCCACCTCCCTGGGTAGCCTATTCCAACATCTGACCACATTTGCATAAAGAAGTTTTTCCCAATATCCAATCTAAACCTCCCCTGGTGCAATTTCAGGCCATTTCCTCTGGTTCTGTCTCTTGATACTAGGGAGAAGAGACTGACCCTCATCTCACTGTAACCTCCTTACCCTGAGATGTGCTATCTCCTAAGAGATTTGGGCCCATGATTTCTAGTAATTTTAGAATATATAAGCATCATCATGCACACACACACACACGTTTTAAAGTGTGGGAATCAGAAAGCTTCTCTATCTGCAAAGCCCTATACAGATTTCTTGCCAGGAGCAGCCTTTCTGACCACAGATATCTAAAAGACAGAGTGGTCTTTGGGTACTATTTAGTTCCAAAGGGGCTATAAAAGGCAGATGGTCTCATTAGAAACAATTTATGCATATATATTTCTAGGAGTTGAACACTGCCAGAATAGGTTTAGCTCTTTCACCATACCGAGGAAAATATCACCACTTGCAAATGTTTCCAGTTTGCAAAATAATGACCTATCCAAAGTAGCTAAGCAACTAATTACTCAAATACTAGAAGGTTATATGCCAATATTATCACATTGTTGGTCTCCTGGGCAAACAACTTCACATTCCTCAAACTGCCATATAGTGTCATTAAACTCTGCAGGAAAGTCCTTTCTTAATAGTACAGCAGCAGCAGCCCCAATGCCCCTGTGCTTCTGCCATCATTTCAACTATTATTTCCAATCTCCAAGTCAAATCACTTATTAATTAGAGAGGCAACTCTAGCAAGCCCAATTACCCACAGGCAGTTTCTTCCCAGATGTGAAGCTCTTCTTGGAGATGGACCACGGTCCCAGTTGCTGGGGAATGTGTTTGTAATTTTTCTCTCCAATGTATCAACCTTTATACTCAGCCCTGGCCATACCTATCTCAGCCCCTGCTCATGACATGTCTTTCAGATGTATTCCTCCTCCAAGATCCAAATCCTAAAGAATTCAGCCTATACAGCCTCAGAATGAGTACAGACAACCATGTGCAGGCGTGTCTGCTTTTAAGGCCTGTGCTCAACGTCTTTGAATGGTTCTTGGGGGGTAGAGCAGGCAGAGCACAAAGCAAGCAATGATTATGTAGACAAGTGGGGTCAGCTCAGGAAATTGGAAGAGACAGCAGCTCAGAAACTTGGTTTCTGGATTCACTTAGAAAAAATAAATACTTTTGAGGATGAATCTTTCACTGAAAAGGCAGAGAGAAGCCCTGTTTTGAGGGCAGAAATGCTTGTGTGGAAGTTGTGTGAGGAACCTTGTGGAAAGCTGTGTGTGTGTGCCTTTGTCTCTGCATTTTTAGTCTGAAAACTGCATGTGTAGCAACAAACATGAGCCATTCTCCCCTGTGAATCAGTCACTAGAGGGGCCATCACACACATTTAACCAGCATTCTCCACATGCAAAGACTCCTTATGTGGGACTTGTGCATTTGAGTCGTATAGCAGTGTTGGAAGAGCGGATGAGGTGTCTATAGCCAGCTTGTGATTCATTTTGTGTTGCACATAGGGTGCCAAAAAAGGAGAGAGCGTCTTGGCAAATAGCAGATCTGGCCTTCAGAACAGTTGAAGAACTAATAAGTATTTGAGTCTGTATAAAAGAGGTTGCAAATGGGATATGGGGATGCAGAAAGAGAACAGGTAGGGGCATTAGAAAGACGTGCCTGTTTTCTTCTGATAACCTTCTCAAAATATTGTGGATGGCTGCATTCCAGTTCAGACATGCCCCTGGGAAATGGTCACTGACACTAATTATGCCCATACAGAACAGAAGTGTCCTCAAGACATGAAACTATAGAAAAATCTGTGTCAGCATGAGCAGTTGCAAATGATGGTCTAGCTTCCTGAAAATAGCCTTACTTTTTTCCCTGGTGCTTATCTGTTATCCATCTCCACAGCATGCAACAGCCTCAGTTTGTGATATATGTCTGCACCACCCCAGAATTGCAACAAAATATTTTGTCCTCATCTTTTCTCCCATGCCACGCTTCGAGTACTGTTCCAGCCATCCTCTGCTCAGCCTGCTGCCGTGGGCTTGCAGCCTCCCTTGTAAAGAAGCTGGGATTACCCAGCTAGGGCCATGTGCCTTCATTCTTCTCACCTTGCCCTGAGAGACAGGGTGATGCTATTTTACAGTCTGTGAACTCAAGCACAGAGGCTAGTGGCCATATTCTAGGATATTTATGCATCAGTGTCACATGGAAAATCTGCAGCAAATCCATATCTCCTAAATCCAAGGTTAGTAGATTAATCAGTTCCTTTCAGCCATCTGTCCAGCAGGAAAATGTTTCTGAATTTGTATTGGATTTCTCCAGGAGGAATTAACCACTGGCATACTTCTACCTTACAGGTAATGTAAAAAAAGAAAAAGAAAAAGAAGATGGTAACTACATCATGGATAAGTGTATCTTAAACCCTTGACTTAATCTGAGTCCTCCAGAACCGATCCTCAGTCTGCTGAAAGTTGTATTTGCCAGAAGAAAACAAAATGTGTGACACCACTGAAAAGAAGCAACTTAAGAAAAAGTTGCCCTCACCAAACAATACAGGAAAATGCAGGAAAAAAGGGATGTAAGTCGAAACAAGGTCTCCTTATGTGTTTGTGAGTCAGCCTACCAGATTTCTGGGAGCAATTTCCAATTGTACAGCACTGCTGAATAGGTGCAGCATAAAGCATTCAGTATATCTTTATGTACTGGTTCGTGCTCTCACCCGTGTGAGGTGATCCCCATAGCAACATACTGCCATGGCAGTGCAGAGCCTCTAAAGGTCAGCCCAGAAAACAACAACAGTATTCCACAAAATCTCTAAAACAAATAGTATTTTATTTCAGTGACATGGAAATTAACCACGCTCTAAATTCTATCAGACCAAGGACATTTAGGCCTCCTTTCAAAGCACAACAAGGAAAGATCTCCAGCCTTTCTGTGCTATTAAGAATCTACTTGATAGATACAACTTGCCAGTGAAATTTCTGATAAAGAAAGAATCAGACAGAGCATAACTCTGTCCTTGCTGCAGGTCTAACTTTTACAGCCTATCACACTTGAAGAAATAGAAGATTTATGCAGAAGATCTTAATCTACAACTCTGCAAGCAGTCACTGCTTATCCACAGGGAGGCCAGCAGTGGCAACCACAAAACACAACCATACTCATCCTTTCTCACACTGAGCACATCAAGGAAGACACAAAATCCTTATGTAAAATTGGGAACTCAGCTAAGTAGCATTTATTCCAACAACTATAAACCAGTGCCATTTCCAGAAAGTTCATACCTCTTTTAGCAACTGTGCCAAGGGGGCTTTTTAGCTATTAATGGACTATCATTCATTGAAGCTCTCCTGTCTGAATGGTTTGGAAGGCACAGGTGTTGTACACACAGAGAGCACAATCTAACCTCACATTATGCTTGTTGTCTCAGGGGTGTGGAACACAAACTTTCAACCTTTCATTCACAGAAGAAACCTCTCCTGGCATCTCTGGTCCATGATCAAACATTCATATGCCCCACAAAGCTGCTCTCTCATAAAGCAGAACTGTCTTCTGCTGATGTGGCTTGTCAGGGTAGGGAAAGTCAGGAATAAAAAGCTATGGGAAGAGCAACTATACTCACAGCATTTCTTAGTGTCAGTCCCATCTAGCAAGTCAGCTGTAAGCAGCTAAGAAGAAAGTTTCTGAAAGCCAGGATGTTTAGTTCTTGGAAAGTGAGTGCTCTGGTGGGAGAGATCATTGCTCTCCAGTGCCCCTGGAGATGGGAAGATTCACACACCTATCTATTTTACACCGAAGGCTTATCTCCAGAAAGGTCTCCTTTCCCTGTTCTTTCTGCTTCTGTCAGATCTGTCTCTGTTAAATCAACATTACTGGCTCAGGACATGAGCTACAGCCAGAGGCAGGGGCAGCCAAATCAGGTTAGGACAATGCAAAATTAGGTCTCAGAAAAAAAAAAAAAGGAAAAAAAAAAAGGAGAAAAAAGAAAGGAAGCACTGTGCATTTCAGTGCTTTGAGCACAAACTGTTCAAGGGGACAATTGTTCCCCTTTTCATCAACTCTTGTATTCTACTTGGGTGTGCAGGGTCTATGAAAGCTCCCAAACCAGACACTGGGCACTCTCCTGGTTAAGACATTACAGCAGGATGCTATAACCTAGGTTCCTCTTCTTTTCTTCTCCTCCACCACAAGGCCTAAGAATACTATGGGACCGAGGAATTTAACTACAAGGTGCCGGGGTGATGAAAGTTGCCTTTATATTGGAGCAGTCGATTTTGTCAGAGGGCTGTGGGGTTTGTTACTGCAGCTTGGGATCGAGGGAGGCAAATCCCTTTTTGTCCCCTCCTTCACTTCAACTGTGTGTCCTTTTCTGCCACTTCCAAAGTCAGAAAAGAGAATTTTGGCCCAAGCCTTTGCAGAAGATAAAGTCTAAATGTCAGGTATCTCCCTAGGCAAGCAGCAAACGCTCCCTTCACCACAGAGCACTAGAGGATGAAAAATTAAATCCAAAAGAAAGCATGAGCCATCCATATATCACTCCCTAGGCTTCACAGTACTAATCTCTTACCAGTGCAACAAACATCCTGTGCTCAACCTGGGAAAAAAGTCTAAACCATTTAAAGGCAATAAACCGGGTCACAGAAAATAACCTTGATCACAGCAGGCCAGTTGTAAGGAAGTGACCTGAACTTGTGACAATGGAAAGGACATAAAGTGGGGTGAAGTCTCACCAAATACACTATATTTGGCCAGAAGTGAGATGGAAGCCAGAGAAAAGCAAGGCAAGAGCTGATTATGCCACCAGTGTGACAGAGAGAAGCAACCTATTTTTTTTTTCCTGGTGTACGAAGTGCAAGAAGGCATAAAGCAGCTCAGTGCAGTGTTAAGAATGATAAGAGATTTTGCAAGTGAATTTATGCAGTAAGGCAGAAGGAGAGAGCAGAACAGCTCTGCATAATGCCATCGTCTCTAGCTCTTGCTGGTTGTTGTGTCTTCTCACTTACTTAGGTTGTATTCTATTTATTAGAAGGGTCAGCTCTTGATCTGTTTTCATAGAGCATCAGACACAACAGCATCCTGATGTATGATTTTGCTGCAAAAATAGAAACAAATATTACAATGCCTTTTATTTATTTATTTGTTTAGCTAATCTCTTAACTACAAGTGCACAAATGAATAAGCTGAGTAAAGTCCCAAACAGTCTGAGTCTCCATTCTGAGCAGACTGCAATCTACTTCTAACTAAGGTCTATGGGATCTGTCCCTTGATTCAGCAACTACAATGTCGCTTGCTCTGCCAGCAGAACACTACCAACTTGGATAGGCTGGAAACCCATATGGAATGTGTGGATGTACTCATGGAGCTTGAGCTGCACAGGGGGATGGGAAGTCACTCCTGTGGAAGCTATAGAAGCTGTTTGTGATACTTACAGAATCATGTACTGTCTGTAAAGTATATGGGTATAGAGCTAGGTAGGGAGATGTGCAGCACAGCCCTGCAGCCAGCACTTCTGTGTTTGCACACATGGAGAGAGAGAGACTGGATTGAGAGCATTTGTTTCTACCATAGGGTTTGTCCTTTGTAGCAGCATTTGAGAATGTCCTGGATAGTAAATGTCAGTGGGGTATGGGCAAGCGTCAAGTACAGATGAAGACCTTGTAACAGATTGTATAATGGAGCTGACAAGGCTGAGGTGAATGCAGTTGCAGGACTGGTAACAACTAAAAGGTAACCCTAAAAGATAGCTCACTGGTTTGTGACTGGGACTTTAGGCCTCCAACCACTGATAGAATCATAGAATTGTTAGGGTTGGAGGGACCTCAAGGATCATCTATTTCCAACCCCCCTGCCATAGGCAGGGATACCTCACACTAGATCAAGTTGCTCAGAGCCACATCCAGTCTGGTCTTAAAAACCTCCAGGGATGGGGCGTCTACTACCTCCCTGGGCAAGGTCACAATAGTCTAGTCACATTTCCCTTGCTGTCCTTCCATTCAATAGCCCGCCTTTAAGAGATGGATTATGCGTCCTTCTGTTCTTGGTGCTTCTGGATCTACAGATGTGTGCACAGGAGGGCAAACAGGAGGCTGCAGATGGGTTGTGGGTGAGGGAAAATGTGTGCAGAGGTGGGGGCCACTGGGTCATATGGCCAGGTGGGGTTTGACCGCAGAATCAAGCTGTGATGGGGTGCATGGAAAGTTGTGTAAGCCTGATTCTGTGTGTGTGTAATAGCAGCAGCGGGAGCAGGCACCTGGGAAGTGCTGACTCTGGAGGAGCGATCTGTGAGCCTCTGGGGAGGCAGGTGGCAGGTAAGGCAGGGTAAGTAGTGCCACAGGCAGAATGTGGAGTGTGAGTAGGCTGTGGGCAATGTGGGCAGGCCAGGCAGGGTGTGGGCAGCAGAGGCAGGGTGCAGGCAGAACAAGCAGTGGGGAAGAGCAGGCTGGGTACTGGCTGGTCCAGGCTGCACTGAATGCCACCTCTGTGTTTATGGCAGCAGAGGTGGTACCAGGGCCCTGAGACTGCTGGCCCTCCTGGCTCTGCACCCATCCAGAACTGCGTGGGGAGGGTTGGGCTGCCTGCAAGGGCACTGCCCTACCCTGAAGCAGTTGCGCAGCTCAACTGTGTTTGGAAAGGTGCTCTGCCAAAGAAGGGTGGCTGTGCCCTGTGCCTCTCATTGCTGTGATACTTGGAGGTCCTGTAATTGCCACTTCTGGAGGCTGTGCTCCATCTCTGTCAAGAGGGTGGGAGATTTGGTAAACCAAAATGAGTACTTGCTGTTATTCATGCTGGAACACAACTCTCACCTCCTTCATGTTGGATGAATTAACGCTCATAGCCATCCCCATTTAGTGCTGCTCCTCTTTCATAAAGGGGAACTGGAAGCTTGGAATGATTTGAATGATTTGTTCAAACTATTGGGCAGAGCTGAGAATGGAACCTAAATCTTTGAGGGCCTCCTGCTGTGCTTTAACCACAAAAGGAATCCATCCCTTCCCGGTATGCTTGTGCAACCCATTGTTTTAAAATGATGTCCTTATGAGGTTGCACAGATCTTGCTGGTGGTTACAGTAGGCCTCTAGAGCAATCACTAATGGAGAAGATATGGAAGAAGGACAGACTATAATTTGAATTTCCAAGTCTCAATGTGTTTGCAGAAGCTTGAAGTGCTAGACCCTTTTCCTTGAGGAGTAAACTAAGACACAGAGAAGTGCAGAATGATTTGAAGTCATAGTAAAAGTCTGTGCCAGAGATCAAAATGAAACTTCCTGCTGCTGATATTTAGTTGAACTTCACAAGTCCACCTTCTTCCCCAGGTAGTTTACTCTCTGTCAGTTTTCCTGCCACACAAGAACATCCCCTACTGCTGCACACTGATTGTCTCTCACCATCCACAAATTCACTGGGAGGTTTCACTGGGAAAGTGGTGTCAGTAGAAGGATATTATAATTGGTTGTTATGTCTTTCTCCACTGACTTTCCCCCTTTAGGTGGACGTTAACTCATCATGAACAAAATTGTATGTTCTCCTCCACCAAAGGAAAAGAGGAAGGAGGGATAAAGGAAACTGGAGAAAAAGGAATTCTTCTACAATACAACAAACAGAAAAAGGGGATAGCTGAGGGTGAAGACATCCATCCTCTAAAAATAGGAAGATAGCTACAAGGGCATGCCAAGCAGATGACTTATGCCAGCACTGTCATTCTCTAAAAGGGTCAAAGAGTGTGAGATGCTCAGTGGTGTAAGCACTACCAGCTGCTGAAGATTTGACTTGAAAGAGAAGAGATGGGGATATTCATTAAGATATCTACTGCTGGTGCTGTGGATGGCCTCCACTTGCCTAGGGGGAAGATGGAGAGGAGATCCTGCAACTGTTGACAACTGTGGTGGGAATATTCTTCCTCTCTCCTCAGTTACTTAGGTTTGTGGCCTTTCTTGGGCAGTAGCACAGCAGAACACTCCCCTGAGCAGTACCAGCTATCCCTAGCAGTTTCCTCAACTGTGGCGGAAAGAGATGATCCTGAACTTGTATTTGTGCAGTATTTCCAGCCACCCCAGCCCAGTTCCAGCAGGGAACACAGGGCCCCAGGTTACCGGGCATTGCCTTGCTCAAAGTAGCAGCTCTTGCTAACTGGTGATCCTGTGGTCATGATAAACTGCAGCCCAACCCAGGAAGAACAAACTTTGCCTGAAGCCTTGCCTTGCTGCTCCACACTATGACTCACACTTCCACACTGCCACTGCTTGTGTAGAGAAATCAAGACCAGCGGCTAGCTTGAAAGAGCCTTTGGCCTGACTTGCTCTGATAACCATTTATGTTCTTACATGCAGTATTAAAGCAGTGGTACCAGGTCTTTTGCAAAGGCTTCTTCTGCGCTTGACATTTTTGACCCCTAGTTTCCAAGGCAGAGAAAGCAATATGAGCTTTTCTCTTGCCATTTGCACCCATTTTGGCACAGATATTTCTAGTGTCATGGTACTGGGGCGCTATGGAGACCCTCTTGGTACTATTTATCTTCTTTCAGACAACATCTAGACAGGAGAATGGAAATACAAGAGATCAAAACATTTTTTCCCCCTGTGTCTTAAGCTTTCTGGAAAAGGGGGAAGACCAGCTCCAAACACTAGGCTTTTTGTAATTTGTTTTGTTTTTGACTTCAAGGTCTGTTTGAATTCCTCCCACGGAAAGCTGTATCTTCCAAGGAACTCCGGTATCTTGAACAAGGAGAAATACCTTGGTATTCCCCATTCCCCACTCCACCCTTTGTCAGCAAAATCTGTGGGTACAGAAGAGTAGCCAGAGAGGTTTTTCTCTGGGGGTAGAGGGTGCACAAAGCACACGAGATCAGAAAGCTTTCTTAACTTTGAATTTGAAGTTAGGCTCTGTGGCAAGTTAAAAGAGAGCTGCCACCCGAAGAAAAGCATGTAAAGAAACCAGCGTTTGTCTAGTGTGTTGGTCTTTACAACTCATGAGTTCAACACTAATGAGTTATGGGCTGGCCCATGAAAACATAATGTGTAAATTAGGAATTTAATGATGTGTAAGATTAAAAGCTGTGCGGGGTTGCATTTATTTAAGGCTGCCATCTTGTGTTCAAAGAGGAATTACTTTATCAGACAATGTCCCTTTCACTAGGTTTAAATTGGTTCCGTTATGCGTGTTACGGAGGGTACTCCGGTGCCCGAGACTCTGGTTAACTCTAGCATTTCCCACTAAATGCCCTTTCTTGTAGCTCTGCTTGCTGCTTCATAACAGCAAACATACTCTGCAAGCTCTAATGTCTTCAACTTAACTTCCAGAAATAAATCAGTGGAGATTTCTCTCCCCGCATCCCTCTCCACAAATTTAGATGCGGGAAAGCTGGCATCCAAGACAAGAGATGTAAAGGCTAAAGTCCTTACTGCTTCCCTAGTTGACTTGCTTTCCTGATACTTCACTAAGAAGTGTTCTACACCCACATGAACCTTTTTCCCTTCCAGAGAAATTTTTTTCACTGCAAGGGTGATGGAGCACTGGAACAGGCTGCCCAGGGAGGTTGTGGAGTCTCCCTCTCTGGAGATATTCAAAACTCGCCTGGATGTGTTCCTGTGTAATGTGGTGTAGGTGACCCTGCTCCAACAGGGTTAATGGACTAGGTGATCTTTCAAGGTCCCTTCCAGCCTCTGAAATTCTGTGATTCTGTGAAAAAAGCCCAAACCATATTAACCAGCCAGGAGAACCTTAACATGTTCTTTTCCATTGCAATGTATGTAGCTAGCTTCTGGCTGTTTGCTGGATGGCATTGCAGCAACATTTTGCAAACCATGAATCCTAGTGCTTGAGTCATGTTCTGCTGATGTTTGTAGCTGACAAGAGACCTTTTTGGAGGCTTGATGCTGAGCCAAGTTTGTATGCTAGAACTTCCTGAAGTGGCCAAGGGACAACCTGTGGGAAGGGCTGGGTCTGTGTAATATGCATCTCTTAACAAATGGAAAACCTGTCTTCAGAATCTTATCCTGCCTCATTTGGGCAGATTTAAATGCTTCTCTTAGCACAGCAGACTGACCATCATAACTGTATAGACTGATAACATTTTAGAGCTAAGGTGGTTGCTACCTCTCTGGTCTTGTGGCTAGGGCATCTTTCTGAGCTATAGCTGAGCAAGAAGCCAGTCTCTGCTCCAAGGAAACATGACAAAGAAAAGCAGCAGAAGGAGAGGCTACACCCATAGAGGTTTAAGTCTGGGCCAAGTGGAGTGTTTGGGCCAAGTGTCCCCTCTGCCAATGAGTGTCCTGTACCCATGGTTATTGTGGAAAATATGATGGAATGACAAGGCAGTGGAGCAAAGAGTGAGTCTCTAGAGAGGATAAGCTTCTTTCAACAGTCTGGAGTTGAGAGGTTGATGCTATACAAGTGATGTGGTTTGTCTTGCTGCTTTCCTTAGCATTTCTTCCTGACTAGTGGATTGGGCTTTGAATTTTGCATCTGAGCTACTGCAAATGTCTTTTCCAAGCCAGTATGTATTCAAAGTTGGGTTCAGATAGGGCAAGTTTGGATCTGTCTTTGTGTTTTGCTGATGAGATATGGACAACCCCAGCCTGAAGCTGTCCCCGCGTTTGTGTGCTGTGTTTGTGTGCAGTTTATTCCTCACCACATATACACAAGAGCTGTTGTTTTTAACAGCTGAACACCATAGCTTTTCATACTTGTCTTCTTTCACTGAAGTAGAGAACATGGCATACTATCTGTTTATGCTGTGTTTAGCATTGAGTTGCTCAGAGTCTCAGGGGTAAGTTCAACAGAAATATTAGCAAGAAAGATATCTGTAAACATACATCGTTCATATTCCTGGGTTCAGTCTTGTTTTTTAGGGACACAGAAGCTACACAAACACACTGTTTATCTGTTAGATCCCAGTCACAAGGTTTTAAGCTCCAGTGGTCAGCATGGAATCAAATTTGTCAGAGGGCAGTGGTGGTGGCAGTACATAGAGGAAAAAGACATCAATTAGTACTCCCATCAAAGAAAAGCTGGAGAGATGATGCTGCCCATGCTGTTTGCCATCCAATCGCTCCTTGGTCAAAATCTGTGTATTTCTGGTTGAGTCACAGCATGTGCTGTCTCTTGCCAAGCTCAAAGGCTGGAAAAGTGGTGTGAAGGCATATGTGGGCATGGTAGGAGTCACACAAGACAGGAGTAAGGCACTGGAGAGATGAAAAGATGACCTAGTTTGGGTGTTCAAGGAACATGAAAGAGACCTGAAGCTATAACAGGCTGGAGACTATGGGCTTGGGAAGGATTTGGGGTACTATAGTGGAAATTTCATAATGAGATAAAGTTTTAAGTGTCACAGGGAGGACAGTTTTGGGCTGTATGACCCAAATTTGCAAGGTTTCATTAGTTCCCCTGTTTATTGAACAAACCATGTGTGACAGATGTACTTAATTTAAGTGTGGAGAGAATTCTTTAAAAAGGTTTGCTGCTCTGTCTGTAATCTAGTGACTGTTGTTTTATAGAAGATCTTATGAGGGGAGAATTGCTCCAGAAAGCTCACAGTAATATTTGTTTATTACCTGCACTCCGGGAGTCTCAGCCTCCGATGCAGCAGGCGCCATGCAAATACGCTACTGTTACAGTAAATGCAGCAACACTGGTGGAGGAGGCAGGGAGGCAACTTTTCCCCTTGAGTACTTTTTGCAACATAAGGATTTGGTGGTAAAACAAACAAATTTAAATGATACCCACAGGGAAAAACTTGGTTTTGGCTAGGAGATGCTGGCTTCAGTAGCTGCTATGTGAAAATCGGAGTCAACTAAAAAGATTCCTCTGGCCTTGCTTCTGCAAGCTCCTAAGGTATCCAGAGGAAATTCAATGTGGACTGAAAACCAGATTACAACGGAGGCTGATCACTTGCAAGAGTAGCCTGAAATCCTATTCTGAAGCTGAATGCCAAAATGCCTTGGCAATTCAGTCATTGACTGGCATCCCTACTCAGCCAATGTACGTGACTGCTGCTCTGCTGCCTATTTTTAACAGGATGCAACTATTTATCATGTTTCTGGCTGAGATTTTTATAGTTGAGGCTCCTGCCATCCATCAGCTCCAGACGATTTATGGGAAATAAGGGCTTCTCTCAGGATCGCTTGCAGCTCTCCAGACTAACAAACTGGCATATGACTTTGCCATCAGATCTGGGGAGAACTCAGATGGTGCAGTGGAGTCCAAAGCCTCCATCTGGTCCAGCCACTGGTGCGTGTTACGTAGCTCTTCTCTTGCTCCTAGAGGCAGTGTGGCATGCCGATGGGAGCGTCTTACCTGGCTGTCTCTGCTCACGCAGCGTTACAGTTTCGCCAGTGCAGAGGGCCAGTAGGAGGCCAAGGCTCCCTTTGTGTCTTCAGCTCTTTGATGTTGCACCTATAACATTTTATTCTAAGATCTGAGTCCAAGGTGAGAGAAACAAAAATATCCTGGTTGCCATTTCTAATGTAAGACAGCGTCAGGGGATGAGGTGAAATCCACCTTCCCTGCTGCCTGTCCTTTACAGATAGCTTTCCATTGACTTCAGTGGGGCTGGAGTTTTCATCCTTTCTGCTTTTAAAGCTTTGCTGGCATGAATTTAACAAGCTTTGAGATCCATGAGTTGTGCAGGGGATGGGGTATTCTGTTGCCTGTTTTGCTCTAATTTCTTTTCACAAGATATAATATTGCTGCTGTTAGAAATATAGGGAAGAAGCAAAAGCAAGTAATTTTGTCTCTAAAGGCAAAAATAGAGCGTTCAGCACGGGTGAACAGGAGAACCTTCTCTCTTATGCATTATAAGGCCAGACTCCAAAACCTTTCCGTCTGTTCTTTAGTCCAAAATATAACCTGCCCTGCTCATAGGGTAAAGTATACAGACCACATGTGACAATAAGAAAATCTGCTTTGTATCTACTAGCAAGAACCAAAATGCATAGTAATGCTCCCCTCCCCTTGCAAAATGGCATGATGATGGAAAAGACCATAAATTTTTCAGCTGCTTTAAAAAGTCAGGTATAAAATGTTTTTGTTTTACTTCATTACACTTGCAAACTCTCACCACAGCCCTCCAAACATGACAGAAACTGCTGCTGACAAGCCCTCCTTTGGTGTTGCGCACTGTATGAAACTCATCCCTGCCCCAGTCCTGCTCTCTCCACATCGTTTTCATGTATGGATATTAATTTATGTGTTCAGTAGAATACAAATGCTCCCCTGTCTCTGTAAGTTATAGAAGCAATCATCCAAGGAAGCATCAGAAACTCCTAAAGTCAATTCTGGAGTCATAATTTCATACTCTAACCTGAGATGCCAAATCATGGGCCTTTATAGATGAGAAGAGAGTATGTGAAAGCACTCCCTTTTCAGAATTGCAGACTTTATTTCTCTATAAAACATATTTATGCTAGGAAATAATAAGTGGCTAACATGGCACTGCAAAGGGGGATCTGTGTCCCTGGGGACAGCTTTGGGTTCTTGCTCTGGTTCTGGGGAAAGGGAGCACCTGGAGCACTCTTGGCCAGGAGCTGCTCTTTCTTGCTCTGCATCCTGTGCACGTAGCTCAGTGAGACTCCCAGGATCAGCCACGGTCTCTGATACAGATGCATTAATAAATAAACAACAGCAAAAGCAGTAATAACGTTGAGTAACCCTCTTAGCCTACCCCATAATGTTATGAGCAAGCTCAGGAGGGAGGGTTCATCTGTGTTGTCTCAGTCACATAAATCAACCAGCCTGGCAGAAGGTTTCTGACGCATGCAACCACCCCCATTCATGAAGTGCTTTGGGTTCCTGGTTTTGCAGCAGTTGTCCCTTTGCTCAGCTTGACCATTTCTTGGGCTGCTTCGTCCTCTCTTCTCAGCTAATTTTACACTGCACACTTTGGCACCTTGACTTATGATACCTTTCAGCATTTTCCTCCCTAGGGTAACACAAAAATCCTCCAAAAAGGAAGTCATAGAGCAGTAAATACTACCTGGGATAACATTTCAGTAAGAAGAGCTCTTTTATGGACCACCTAAACCTATGTCTAATGCAGCCATGGGCAACCCTTTCCCATATTAGATTTTGTGAAGCTGGGAATGCAATTTTTTTTTTTTTTTTGGTAGGGAAAAGGAAATGTCTTTGTTTTTTTTTTTTCCTTTTTGTGTTTAAGTCCTTTGCTGTTTCTGCACAGAGCTCCTGAAGACGATCAGCTCATTGTGCTTTGTCTTCAGGCATTTCTGGAGCCACTCCAGCTGCTGCCCACAACTGGTGTCTCCTGAGAGTTGCCAGTGTCTCATGTTGCTCCTAGTGTAGATCACACCTTACCCAAGGCACATTTGAAACCCGTCAGTTGAAGGTGTTTGTGACTGACTTGGATTCCCAAACTTAGACAGTAATCCTTCTAAAACCATGTCCTGGCTGGAAACCACGCCGCCAGGGACCTTCAGCCACGGCATCCACAGCATTTGCTCCTACAGGACTTGCTACAATACTTATGAGAGACAAGTAATTTTGGATGGTAAAATATTACCCCACCTAACAGAACCTGGTTTAATTACACAGTGCATGTGTGGAGTAGGTAGGGGATGGGACACAGAAGCAGAATCTTTTGTGTAAGGCAAATTCCCAAGCAACCAGCTAATAGAAGAACATCAAGGATGTTAAGTGGATTAGACACATCAACGGAATCTACATAAGTGATGCCAAATTTAGTAACAGCAAAGGGGAAAACAGTTTTATTTTAAGTCAGACTCTGCCAAGCTGCAGCACCAGGTCTATTCAGGGTTATGTACCGTGTTTCTTTGTAGCAGACGAAACACGAAGCGCAGAGGAAGAGCTAACTAAAAGTAAATGGGGTTGAAATTTCTGCAAGAAGAATGATGTACTGTACCTATGAATTTTATAGCACTAGGTAAGTAGTTTAATGTCTCAGCCAATATCAAACACTTCATTTGCAAATCTTAGTGTGCTGGGCTCCCCAGTGGTTTGTGCAATAAAATGGGATGGTTAAAGGGCATGTCCTTGCATTAACTATTCCTTCTAAATGTGAAGGGCCCAGGCATTATGTAAATATTTACTATAATTAACTGCCAGAATTCACTTGTTTTCCTAGTTTGCAAGAGTTGTCTGAAGTTACTGTTATGCACACACAGGGAGATGCTATGTGTAAATAGTCACTGGTACCATGACTGAGGTTTGCCTTGTCCTGCTGGTCACATCTGACCACTACAGTCATAATCACCCTGTTTTGCTCCACTGTCTGTCAGCAGTTTTAATTGGTTGTGGGTTATCTGGAGAAAATCTCTGGATTTTTCTGGAGAGCAGATGGCTGAGGGGAGACCTTCTCACACTTTTTTACTACCTGAAAGGAGGTTGCAGCAAGATGGCTGTTGGTTTCCCTAGTATCAAGGGATAGGACAAGACAAAATGGCCTCAGGTTATACCAAGTGATGTTTAGAATGGATATTAGGAAAAATTTCTTTACTGAAAGAGTGGTCAGACATTGCAATAGGCTGACCAGGGAGGTGGTTGAGTTAGATGTGGTGCTTAGCACCAGGCTTGGTTGAGTTAGGTGGTTGGACCTGATGACCTTAAAGGCCTTTTCCAAATAAAATGATTCTATGATTATCCATAACAGGGTTATGAAGCTGGAACTGCCCTTGTGCTTAATGGCCTGGTTTGGATTCTGCTTCCAGACTAAAAGGGCCTGGATCCCATGCATACCCAGAGTGCTGAGTCTGCGCTGCTAATCTCTGCAAACCCAAAACAGCTTTGTGGGCAGGGCCACTCGGATGTCTCTGCTGTGTTCCCAAACCCACAAGCTGGGGTTGGAGGATAGACTCACCCGAGGGCACTAGGTTTAACAGCTCTGTATCAGTACAGGCACTGCTGTGTCTGTGTTGTTTCCCAAAGAGCCACTTGGATATCTCTGCATCGTGCTCTGCAGTGCTCTGCAGCGCTCAACCTAACTGAGGGGCTGAGCCATGGTGCCGGCAAAGGCTGGTGCTGGGCAGGTGCAGTGGCCTGGAGCCCAGAGTGCAGCTCGGAGACACCTGGGACCTCGTGCCGTCCCAGGTCTGGTAGAAGTAGCCCCAAGCCAGAGCTAATGAGCTCTGCTGGATCTGACCAATTCTTTGTGGACCATCTCAGCTGTCTTCATGTCATGCTGACTAACACACTTGGAGTATTCTCATTACTTATGTTTCTTCATTGCCTGGGGTGTTAAGCCCCTCTAACTACACTGCTCTGTGTAAAAAAAAAAGAGAAAGGAAAAAAAGAGAGAAATCAATCTTGAACTTACAGGTGGAAACAGGAGAGGCAGGGAAGGCCAAGGAGTAGCAGATGTAGCACGGGGTGCCATGCTTATTTTTGTGCTGCATGCCAAAACATTCTGGCTGTGCTTTTTATTCTCCCATTCTCCCTTAAAATCTCGTTTGACGCGTTTGGCTGCTATGCTGCGCTGGTGTGTATGTGTGGGCTTCTGGAGCTGTGTCTAAATCTATGCCTGGGAGGAGGAAAGGAGTCTTTAAAAATTAATACTGTGAGGCAGCTTTAGCGGCAGCGTTGGCAGAGCAAGCTGAACTGCTAGGAGGGAGAGCCCCGGGATCTGCAGGAGAGAACAGGACCCGTGGCTCCATGCCAGCAGAGGTGACACACTCTTGCTCCTGCTGAGAGGCAAACTGCCTGCTAGCAACATTGCTGTTTGACCCTTCTGTGAAGCTGTGAGAATCAAGGCTCTGAAAATAACCACTGTAATGTCCCTTGCCTGCCCCCCGTGAGAGAGGCCCTCTCTGTCTCCCTTCATCTGTTAGGAGATCAGACATTCAATTGCATTTCCTAGCGTGCTGTGCCTTGCACTGCTCAGCGTGTGCCACAGTGCCTGGGAACACGGATGGGGGTAGACTAGACGGGCTATTTCTTAATGTAGCATCGTGCAGCTCTAGTAGTCCAAAAGATTTAAATCTTGGCCTTCTCTTTACTTTGTGTTCAAACCTTTCCTCTGTGCCAGGATACCAAGCCTAGGGCAGCGAATTGGCTCTGCAGGTTCAGCTGCAGCGGTAGGTGACGTCCGTGCTGTGCTAACACTTGCTCTTGCTTTGGCCGGCGCTGTTTGGTTTTTGCCAGCTGCAGGTGCCCTTTGGCTTAGTGGAGGGGGGTCAACACTGAGGAGCAGAGCTGACTCAGAAGGCAGGAATGTAACCACTATTCTCCCCCCCTTTTCCATCTCTCTCTCTCTCTTTTTTAATATCTCAGGCTTTGTTAAAGCTTCTAGCATTTCATCTCAAAAAACATCCAGAACACCTTTAGCAGTCCTGGCATGAAGCTAAAGCACAGGGACATTGAATCATCTGTCTAAAGGATTTCTGGCTAGTGTGACCCCTGCATGTCTGATGACTAGGCTGTGGAGGGAGCCGTGGTTTTATGACATTAAATATTAACAGCTGGATATTAATAATGAAGGCTGACAGCTCCTTTCCCAGTTCCTGAGGTTGTTTCTCCCCCAGCTGCAAGTCCAGCAGGATTTGTATTTTTTTCCCTGCCTGAGCATTATGGTCAGGGCCCCCTGATCTCAAAGGGTCAGGGAAGGTAAGAAAAATAACACACAAGTGTCACTGCTGTGAATAGGAGTCGTCACCACCCGCCTGGGCTCCGTGCTGCACGGGCTCTGGCTGCCTCTGGTTAGCCTTGTCACAGCATGCTGATTGGGAAGCAATTTACCGTTAAAGGCAGAGAAAATGTAGGAGGCTAATAATAAACTGGGGGGGGGGGGGGGGGGGTGAAGCATGGCATCAGGAGACCTAAGGGCAGATCTTCCTGCATTGCTTGAAGTCAGAGGAGAATAAGGTATTCCAACACATTTGTGGTTTATACCTGCTTGGCCTGTGCAAATAATGCAGTTAAAATTGTCATACTACCCCCTCCAAAAGTACATTTTTTTTCCTCTCTCTTTCTTTCTTCTTTCTCTTTCTTGTCATCATCAGCTGGAGCTTCCCTCAAGCCTAGGAAAGCTGAAATGCTGCTTCAGTTTGTAACTATATCAGTCTTGTTCCTAAGATAATTTACAGGAGACTCTAATTCACCAGGCAGACAATTCCCTCCCACTAGCAGCATCACCACAGCTGAATAAGTCATGTCTGTAGCTCGGATCAGGTGGCTGGAGGACAGAGGAACACAAGTCCTTTCTTGAACTCATGACCCTCAAGCCCTGCCTTGCAATGTGCTAAATGTTGCTGAAAAGTCATCTTAGAGGAATTTGAGCAGGGCTTTATTTGAATAAAGAAATACAGCACAGAGTGCACAATAGTCACTAATAAATCACAGGTTGGTTTTACTTCACTAGTGCAACTCTGTCTTATTTTTTTTCCCTGCACTGGACTTTCCTCCAAATCACATTTTCCCAGTTGTGCACTTTTGTTCTTTTTCACTATGTGACAAATGGAGGTGCTGTTTATTATTTATTCTTTGGCTTTAATGTTGTGCAGGCTAGATCAATTCAGGTTTTGATAAATAAGCCTCCTTTTGCAGAAATTACCTAGTTGGATCAGTACTCTATTCTTTCTCTGCAAAGGCTGACCTCTAACCCTGTCTACTCTACAGTGCAACTCCATTTATCCAGAGCACTTTTCAGCTCTGTCTTGGTCAAATCTACACCACGGCCTCTACCCTGCACCCTGTTTCAAATAACAGCCTATTATTTTTCTTTTTTTTTAATGGAAATAGTTCCTAATGTTCCCCATGCTTGTAGTTGAACAGAGTGAGTTGATGCTTTAGATTGACAGCACATAACGTGGAGTAAACCTTGGGTTTATTCTCAGTGAAAGTAACTTGTAATAGGTGGCTAAAAAGACATGCAAGGGAGAGCAGGACAGAAGGCTTGGGCTGCATGAAGTTGGTCTGGGTCGTGATGTGAGATACTGGGCTCAAAAGGAGACCTTAGAAAAAAAGGTAAGGATGCTTTCAGCTTCTTATCTCTTCTTTTAAAGCCTCCTCTGTCTGTTAAGCACTGATTTCACTTCAATATTTTCTCCCATCTGAGCATAATTGTGTTTGCTGTGTTATTTGACAGCATTAGATGTGGCTTTTGGGTCACAGACAGTGAGGAAAAGGCATTTTGTAGCTTTGCCAGTTGTTTGTACATGAGTTTCGGTACTGCTGAGCCCAACTAGTGCAAAACCAGAAGCCTAGCTACTCCTTTGGATAAAAAATCTCAGAGAGGAAGAGGGTGTCTATTTTTTTTGAAACTTGAAGGTTCACAGAGACAGGAAGCTAGATAAGGGAGACAAAAAGAAGACACAGAGAAATGTGAAAGAAACTGAGGTGAGCTTCTTATGTATTTGATATCACAAGTTCCCTGGTGAAATGAAGAGACTTGGCAGCATAGGGGTTAAAATTGATCCTGATCTGCTCTTGCCTGAGTTTTTAGCTAAACTATACTAAGTTGTAGTGATATTTTGGTGGCACCATGGTCAAATCTTCTCTTACTATCTCTTCTCTTCTCTTCTCTTCTCTTCTCTTCTCTTCTCTTCTCTTCTCTTCTCTTCTCTTCTCTTCTCTTCTCTTCTCTTCTCTTCCTCTTCTCTTCCTCTTCCCCTTCCCCTTCCCCTTCCCCTTCCCCTTCCCCTTCCCCTTCCCCTTCCCCTTCCCCTTCCCCTTCCCCTTCCCCTTCCCCTTCCCCTTCCCCTTCCCCTTCCCCTTCCCCTTCCCTTCCCCTTCCCCTTCCCCTTCCCCTTCCCCTTCCCCTTCCCCTTCCCCTTCCCCTTCCCCTTTTTCTGTGTTTTCCACCCAAGTGCCTGTACCCTGTTTGGAAGAGGAACAGACTGTAATGAAATAAGCACTGTCCTCACCAGCTATCACTACAGCTTCAGCAGCAGTAGGAATAGAGGTAGCTGGAAAGAGAAAAAAGATCATCTGTGGTACCTGGTATTTTCTGTCAGACTAAGGAGGGTTCCTAAAGCAAAGAGCAGGCCATAGAGTGGCAGGAGGTGGTTGATTTGTGACTCTTTTCTGCAGGTTTGTTAGGATGTGGCCACATGCCCACATGCTCAATGGAGAGAGCAGATGGTGGGTAGTGCCAGTGAAACAGTGGACACCTTTCCTCTTTCTTCTCTCAGTGTTAATGGACCAGGTGGTCTGGGAGTCACAGACAGGCAAAGGTCTAAAGCATCAGGGTCAAAAATATTCTGGGGAGAACACCAAGGCTGTGGCCTGAAAGAGATGAGTACACTGGGGAGGAACAGCTTTTGCAGTTCTGACTGCAGATTTTGCTTTTCCACTGAGCTTTAGGGACTCTCTCCCCACCCACCTCTTTCCTTAAACAGCAAGAGGCTGCTTTCCTCTCTGGCAGGAGCAGTCTAGAGCCTGCTCCCTGGAGGTGGAAGTGGCAGAAGCAGCATGATGGAGAGCATGGGTGAGAATGATACCCAGCCCTGGTGTGGCTCTTGTTGGAGAGCCTGTCCACAGTACTAGAAGCCTTGGGAAGGAGTAGATTGTAGGTTCCTAGAAGGAGGTTACATGGCAGTTCCTGGGGGAACACAGGAAGAAGGGTATGAGCCTGATCTCTCCCAACCCAGGACAATACTGAGTTCATGGCAGTCCCTGATACTGTGATGTTCTTAGTCTAGAAAAGTGTCAAGGAAGACAGATGCTGGAGCCAAACTAGTTTTTAAGTTAGCCTGAGAGAGAATGCTTCTGTAAGTGGAGTGCCCTGTGTCAGAGCAATGTGAAGCCAGGGAAGCTGAAGGATCTGCAAATCAGAGGGAAGCAGAAGTTACTTGCAACCCTTGGCCTCTGAAACCTGCCTCTGCTCCAGTTCAAGATGAGCAACGACAGCTTCAGGGAGCAGGTTAGACGGTATTGTCCTATGACTGGAGGCAGGATTGGTTGGCAGGATAGGGGTGGTCCCCTTCCTTATGGTCCAGAGGCACTTCACTCCCCTGTGTGCAGTGGGTGTAAATGCTTTGATGCCTAGGGGCTGGAAGAATTCAGGCACCATATAGAGGCAAGGGGATATAGGGTTTATAAATCAGTGCTGGATTTCTGCTAGGTGAGCTGTTCCACTGGCTGGAGGTTAGGGATGAGAGGCAAGGGGAAGCTAGACATGTTTAATTGCCTGTAACTAATCAGGCATGTACACTCATCCTTCCCCTCCTTCTGAAAGAGTACCCTCACAGACACTCTTCTGATTCCTGCGGAGCCAGTGATGAAACAGCTCACAGGGACCCAGACACCATAAAGCACAGAGCATCACTGGTCTCATACTCAGTCCCTGCTGTCAGGCTGGAGCACAAGGACGAGCATCATCAGGATGGTCATCATTTCTCTGCCCTTTCAGCAAAAAGGACTGTTAAAAATTGAAGAGCAGCTATGACAAACCCCAGAAATTGTTAGAAAAAGAATTTAGATCTGTTTATCATAAAATCATGTAGTATTGCTGAGGCACAGACCCTGAGGCAGGAAAAAGGATGTAGGATGAAGAGGTGCTTGTTTGTAGCAGGAGCTTAAAATGATCTGCACTGAATTCCTTCATATTTAGTATTGGTTTTGAGCATCTTGGTATCTGGATTTTCAGGGAAAATGATTAACTGTGATGAACTACAAGTTTTAAATCAAGCTGGGCAAAGGTAATTTTGGATAAAATGAGAGCTGTTCTTCACAGGGAAAATGCTGAAGGCACAATTCCCAGCCACAGATCACAGGATGTTAGGAGTTGGAAGGGACTCCTGAAGATCATCGAGTCCAGCCCCACTGCCAGAGCAGGACCATAGAATCTAGCACAGGTCACACAGGAACACATCCAGATGGGGCTTGAAAATCTCCAGAGAAGAAGACTACACAACCTTTCTGGGCAGCCTGTTCCAGTGCTCTGTGACCCTCACAGTGAGGAAGTTCCTCCTCATGTTGAGGTGGAACCTCCTGTGCTGTAGTTTATATCCATTACCCCTTGTCCTATCACAGGGCGCAACTGAGCAGAGCCTGTCCCCTCCCTCCTGACACCCAGCCCTCAGATATTTATAAACATTTATTAAATCCCCTCTCAGTCTTTTCTCCAGACTTGTAGTGACAGTGATCAAAAGGTGATTGAAAAAGTTCTAGGGGAAAGCTCTTGGCATCCTTTCCTATACTTAGATGCTCCTTACTTAAAAAAATAATCAGTTTCTCAGTAGCAGGGAAGCCTCCTCAGCAGCCACGTCGTCCTTGGGAACCCACCACTACCACTGCTGCCTGGGAGCTCCTAGAGGGAGGAGGAAATTGCCTGGAATGAGGCAGTGGGCACACCTCTGGGTATCCTCTCCAGCTTTTGAGCTGGCTGCTCTTCTGAGACACTGTGCTGGGGAGGTTGAACCCCTGGGCTGCAAGCAGTGATCACGATCTCCAGATTTAGGGTGAGACTCTGGCTTAGAGTGAGACACGAAAAGCAAACAAGCAGCGCTGCCCTGGGGAGGCCGCTTGGTTGGCAGCATGAGCAGCGAGGTGGCTATATTAGCATTTTAATCAAATAACTGGATATCCTAGAATTATATGTTTGAATCTCTGTAGGCTAAACACAGCTTCAGAGGCAAATAATTTCCATGTAATTTTAGGGTGGAGAGTGTCCTTTGGGTAACAGCTGCCTGCTCTGCGTGGGCATTAGAAAAAAAATCCTGTGCTGCTGTATTGAAAGCAGAGGTTTGTCTCAGAGGTCTTGCTTAAAACATCCCTCAGCGTGCTGGCTGTCTGCCTGGCTGCAGTCCTGACACCCAGGAGGGCATGGAGGTCAGGGGGAGATACTGCAGCTCCTGTTCACTCTATTGTTTGCAGAGCGTCATGAGAGCCTTGATATTGTCCAGGTCAATGCAAGAATGACCTGACTGGCATTGGCCTGAGCATATTTGGGTACAGTGAGTGCCTGAGCCCTGGGAAGAGTAAGATCTTTGAGGACAGGAAAACAGATTGCCCAGTCACAGCCTGGCCCAAGTCCTGCCTCATCAGCAATATCTGATGGCTGGTTGTATTGATCTGGGGCAGACCACTGGTTCCTGTGGTGGACATGCATCTACAGGCTCAGATTCAGTATGAAAAGTTCTCAGGGGGGCATGCAGGCCATGATAGAACCGACCTTGAGTGTATTTCTCCCCCCAGTTTTCCATAATGTTAGAGATTTAAAACATTCTAATGAGAAACCATCTGGAATGGGTTTCTTTTCAAAAGAAAAGAATGAAATAGATGTGAGTTGGCAGGAGCTTT
This sequence comes from Dryobates pubescens, assembly GCF_014839835.1. Taxonomy (NCBI): domain Eukaryota; kingdom Metazoa; phylum Chordata; class Aves; order Piciformes; family Picidae; genus Dryobates; species Dryobates pubescens. The sequence goes on along the minus strand of NC_071623.1, from coordinate 14,285,003 downwards.
CAGAGAGATTTCCCCCACCTCCCTCTGTTTATGTATTATGCAGAGAACTCTACAGGAAAATGGGATACATGAAGTTGAGCATTTCATGACAAGTTGTCACATCCTGTGCATAAATTTCTGTAAAGTGTTAGACACCAGTGGTGGGAGGAGATATTAGGTCACCCATTCCTAATTCTGGAAAGTTTAGAGGACTTTGCATGTCCTTTGAGAGTGTGCCTTTGATGGAACAAACGTCACCTGTCTGGAATTATTCCTTCATGGTGCAGACAATCCATCCATTTATTTGATAAAGGTACCCATAAACCCCCAGAAATAACCCAACACTCCCAGCACTAACATCAGTCCTAATCTGCTGTCCATCTTTAAATCTTCAAGTTTTCTACTGCATGAAGTAATGAAGAAGTAATATTCAGTCCTTTTTCTTCTTACAGACACACTACAAATACTAACCTTAATTCCTCTCTTCTGCTGGTTTTCAGGAGGTAAATATAGTTGTGGGGTTTTGAGGTTTTTTGAGTATTTAACTACCCATGGCACATTTGAAGGTCATAGAATCAACCAGGTTGGAAAAGACCTCACAGGTCATCAAGTCCAACCCATTACCTAATACCTCAGGACAACTAAACCATGGCTCCAAGTGCCACATCCAATCATTTTTTGAACATCTCAAGGGATGATGACTCCACCACCTCCCTGGGCAGCACATTCCAATGGCCAATCTCTCTTTCTGTGAAGAGCTTTCTCCTAAACAAGCCCCAGCCTCTTCTCATAGGGTTTGTGCTCCAGACCTCTCACCAGCCCCATTGCCCTTCTCTGGACATGTTCAAGTGTCTCAATGTCCTTCTTAAATTGAGGAGCCCAGAACTGGACATAGTGCTCAAGGTGTGGCTTAACCAGTGCTGAGTACAGGGGCACAATGACTTCCCTGCTCCTGTTGGCCACACTACTTCTAATACAGGCCAGGATGCCATTGGCCTTGGCCACCTGGGCATACTGTTGGCTCATGTTCATCCACCTGTCAAACAGTACCCCTAGGTCCCTTTCTTGCTGGCTGCTCTCCAGCCACTCTGTCCCCATCCTGTAGCACTGCATGGGGTTGTTGTGGCCAAAGTGCAGCATCTGGTGCTTGGAGTTGTTAAATACCATCATGTTGGACTCTGCCCATCTGTCCAGCCTCTCAAGGACCCTCTGCAGAGCTCTCCTAACAGATCAACAGATCAACACCTGCCCCCAGCTTGGTGTCATCTGCAAACTTACTAATGGTGGACTCAATCCCCTCATCCAGATCATCAATAAAGATATTGAACAGGATTGGGCCCAGCACTGATCCCTGGGGGACACCACTAGTGACTGGCTGTGACTGGATGTGACACCACCATCACTCTTTGGGCTTGCCCACTGGTCTTTGAGTGACAGCCGTTAAGAACCTCTGAACATCTGAGCCCTGTTAAACACTGTCCACGTGCATGTCAGGGACCTTATCAGAACCAGCATCAGAGTGAGGAGAGACTCAGCTCCAAACCAGGGTGGAATCATGCCTCTTTCAGATTCTGTTTGCAGGTCATGGCAGAAGGGCATTGCATTTCTGCTGACTCAGCTTCTGCAGGGCAGGCTTGCTCTGAGCAGAGCTCTCCTGTGATGGTGAACTCCTGTACTACAGCAGCTTTCCTCCTGAGCGGTGTGTGGCATTGTTGGTTTGCTCCCTGGGAGGAGGATAATGCTGGATCAAGCACTGCTACAGGAGGTTAGTGGGGAAAAAAATAGATTCTTCACCTCTCTTAGCAGCGTGTCAAGGGTAAGGGCCTGGCTGGTCACTAAACAAATGACAGAACACTCTGTATTAACCTCTCTCTCTTCCCAGCGAGGAAGAGAAAGAAAATAAGGGGAAGAGACTTATGGACTGGAAAAGAAAATGAAAATTACTTTAAAGAAACTAATAAAAATGAAATAAAATGTGGATAAATACATACAAAACCAATACTGGACCCAGCTGCCCTGATGGCAATTGTGTCGCTGTCACCACTCATGCTGTTGGCAGGCACTGGGGAAGTCCCAGACTGGACTCAGCAGCAGATGGGAACTGGATTCAGGAACATGTGGACTGGAATTGAAATCAGAATGGACAGAGTCTTCATTGAATGCCAGCCATTGAAGAAGAGAGCTTGACCCTAGTGATCGAGTGTGAGATGTCCCTGCCCATGGCAGGGGATTGGAGCTAGATGATCCTTGAGGTCCCTTCCAACCCTAACAATTCCCTCAGCTTCATACTGAATATGACAAATGTGGAAATGAGTACCTTGTTGGTCAGCTTAGGGTCACCTGCCTTGTCCAATCCTGTCTGCAGGTGTGGCCTGTTACTTTGTGCACCCCCCAATGTGCTACCCAAGCTTTAGCAGTGACCTTGCTCTGCATACCAGTCCTTGGTACTAAGTGGAAACACAGCGTTATCACTACTAGAAGCAGACGCTGTCTGTGAAAACATGCCATTCACTTCAGAAAGTGCAGTTGCTTAGAAAAGACCAAGCTGAAAATAAAATCATTGACATCAGTGGAAAGAAGATGATGCTTTAGAGGGGAGTTTTTTCTTTTCCAATCGTTCACTCATCTCCTTGTTTCAGCTTTACAAGCTGCACATTCTTAGAGGCATTCTCAGTCCTGAACAACCTGAAGAGGCAGAGGAGAAAACATGGAGATTTCTTCTGTCTCTCTCCTCTTTCATGGTCTCAAAGGTCCTGAACAGGACACACAAAGAGATATTCCAGAGATCAAAGCATGTGTACTGGAATAGGTTGCCCAAGGTGATGGATGCCCCCTCCCTGGAGGTGTTCAAGGCCAGGTTGGATGAGGCCTTGAGCAGCCTGATCTGGTGGGAGGTGTCCCTGGCCATGGCAGGGGGCTGGATCTAGATGATCTTTAAGGTCCCTTCCAGCCCAAACCATTTTATGAATCTATGAATCAGTTCTGTTCCAACCTAAACCAGGCCACTGTACAGGATGCAGTTTCAACCTCTAATTTCACACAACTCCTTCCCTCCCCCCACCTATTTCACCTAAACTTCTCATGAAAGCAATAGTCTTTTGAAGGCATGTTTGGAATGTTATTGCTTAAAGTCGACAGAGAGAGCACATCCCTCACATAAACTGTGATTGATGGTGAATCTGCAGGGTGCTTGCACCATTGCACAGACACTGGCTAGTTGCAGGTGTGAATTGTACCATTGCACAGACACTGGCTAGTTGCAGGTGTGAATTACACCATTGCACAGACACTGGCTAGTTGCAGGTGTGAATTACACCATTGCACAGACACTGGCTAGTTGCAGGTGTGAATTGTACCATTGCACAGACACTGGCTAGTTGCAGGTGTGAATTACACCATTGCACAGACACTGGCTAATTGCAGGTGTGAATTACACCATTGCACAGACACTGGCTAGTTGCAGGTGTGAATTACACCATTGCACAGACACTGGCTAGTTGCAGGTGTGAATTACACCATTGCACAGACACTGGCTAGTTGCAGGTGTGAATTGCACCATTGCACAGACACTGGCTAGTTGCAGGTGTGAATTACACCATTGCACAGACACTGGCTAGTTGCAGGTGTGAATTACACCATTGCACAGACACTGGCTAGTTGCAGGTGTGAATTACACCATTGCACAGACACTGGCTAGTTGCAGGTGTGAATTACACCATTGCACAGACACTGGCTAGTTGCAGGTGTGAATTGCTAAGGTCCCCAACCCTGCAAGTTTGGCCAGACATTTTCAGTGGTACCCTCAGAAGGCAGTAAGTACTGATAAAACTTGGAGCACAATGGTTACAAACCCACTGTTAGGTAGAACTCTCCTGAGTAAACCTCACTGTTTTAGGTGCCCTCCCTACATCCTGCCCAGTCCATGGAAAAGTCCCTGGTGTAGGAGCCTGCCAGTAGTACTTACAACACTGTGCATCCAGGCTCTTCATAGGTGGTGCAAACAAGGGAGAACTGCTCTGGTCACCTCAGAATCAAAGCCAAATCCCCTTGCTCAGCTAGTTTGTCCCCACTGCACAGATCAAATACAAGCTTCAATCATCACATTAAATCTGCCCTCCCTCCTTGCCATGATGTATTGTCTAGGTGAGGAGGAAAGGGGAAACTTTAATTCTCTTCAAATTAATTAGAAAATGATATGGGGGGAGGACTCATCCAGACTGTAAAAGACATTATTATGTTTTATAACTGCATCCAACCAGGGAGATCTTGAGCAGAATTCAGAGTCAACAAGAGTCTCTGGTATCAGGGGCAAGTCAGCACATCCTCTGTAACTAAGTAATTTAGCTGCCTGTATGGGAGAGAGGGCCGGGTGGCTCTTCAGACTTCAGCTCTCTGAGAAGGCTGCTAAGGTGCTGCTTACAGGCATACATAGCAGCCCTGTCCAAATTTGAACTCTCAATGCTACATTTTCTTTGTGTATACCTTATCAGGAGTGCAAGTGGTTAAGTTTTTCTCCTCCCTTTTAAAGATCATGTTTAATTATTCCCCTCCCCCCTAATGATTTAGATGGAGTGTTTAAGCTCACTGCTGTAAATCCCTTTGGGGCACCTGCCAGAAGGCTGTGAAACTTGGGTGAGGGATGGTGGAGGGGCATACACTGTTAAATAGCAGAAGATGGCAACCCCCTAACACTTCAGCTCCCACTTTTCTTGATGGCTCCAAAGTCTGGTTTTGTGGGAACCCATTCATGCAGGTGTTGGGACTCTGGCAACAGCTCCCATTCTGACAGAAGAGAACCAGCAACCAACTTAATAGGTTGCTTCACCTAGCAAAGTCCTCCAGTAGCAAAGAAAGTAGCAAAGAAAACCAAAGCCTATTCCTGGATGTGAGGAGGAAGTTCTTCACCATGAGAGTGGTGAAGCCCTGGAATGGGTTGCCCAGGGAGGTGGTTGAGGCCCCATCCCTGGAGGTGTTTTAGACCAGGCTGGATGAGGCTCTGGCCAGCCTGATCTAGTGTGGGGTGTCCCTGCCCATGGCAGGGGGGTTGGAACTAGATGATCCTTGTGGTCCCTTCCAACCCTGACTGATACTATGATACTATTCCAACTGCAACCACAGGAGACAACAATTGAGAGCAAAGAATCATTTTATTGCATATGGAGGGGGAGAATGAGGGAAAGCAAAGAGAACAAGATAACACTTTTTTTCTTTTTCTTTTAGACAGCTAAGGGTTTAATGACTTCTTTCCTTTCTCCCCTTCCCACTAAAGAGGGCAACAATAGGCAGAAAGAATTCCACAGATTTTCATTCTTGTAAGAAGAGACAGCACAGCCAATGCTTCTTCCTTGCATGAAGTTTTCATAAGGGAAGTCGGTTCCCCTTTCTCTGGCTCCTCATAGCTGCATTTTTCTGGCTCCAGCAACCTAATAGGTTGATTGCTGAGCCTCTTCTGTTTCAATTACTTTTGATTGATTCTCAGGTCTGTGTCAGCCACTCAGTGCAGCCACCATCCCAGGAACAAATCTGCAGCAGCTGAAGATGAAAATAGCTTCCATGACTGCTTTAGGAGGCGAGTTCAAGCATCTTTTCTAAACATGAGGTGGCTGTAGCCCTTCCTTAGAATCATCTTTCTGTCCAGGGCTGCTCATGATGAGGTTCCTGCTCCTGATGGGTAGCTGAACTCTGCTTGGCCTCAGCCACAGCTAAGGAAGGTAAAAGAGGCTTTAATATCACCAGGTTGCTCAACCTGCTGTTACTGGAGGTCACTGTCCTTACCCTGTAGGAGAAGGAGTTTCTTTAACTTTAAAGAGTGGAGTGGGATAGGAGAAGGTGGAACACAGAATCTATAAGGTCAGTCCTGTAGGTTTGCCTTTTTACTGAAAGAGCAATTGGAGAGGAAAGTAAGAGAAAGGGAGTTGGGAAAAGGAGCAGAGATGCTGGCAACTGGTTTCTTACAGAAGCAGCCAAAACTGCTGTTGCTTTGTATACATCTGACTCTTAGCACTGGCAGCCCAAGCCTTCAGCCTGGCAAAAGAGTAGCAAGGACAAATCTGTACTCCTGCCCTGGCTGAGAGCTACTCTGACTTCCTGTATGAGTCAGGGCAGACCAAAAACAAAAGCAGTCTGGAGAATAGAGGCTATTTGTGTCAACAGTGGGATTATATTTCTGTATTTTTAATTTCCTACTGTTGCTGGAAATTCAACTCAGCATGGGATCACAGCATAACTCAGGCTGGACAGGACCCTGGGAGGCTCAGAGCAGGGTCAGCCCCAGGCCAAACCAGGCTGCTCTAGCTGGGAATTGGTATCTCCCAGGATGCAGCCTGCACAGCCTCCTGGGCTGCCTGCTCCACTGATGGGCAATCCTCATGGGAAAGTTTTTTTCTTGGCATCCTGTCTGAAGCTTTCTTGTTTCAACTTATGCCTGTTGTCTCTTGCTTTTGCGTCACACACACTGGTGAAGTTCCCAATCTCTTTTTCTTGACAACCTTCCTATAGGTATGGGCAGCCCTCACATTTGCCTTTCTTTAGTCAGCAAGGAAGCCTCTGGACCTCTACAGTCTTTCAAGTACAGAATCATAGAATGGTCTGGGTTGGACTAGATGACCCTTGGAGGTCCTTCCAACTGCCTTTGCAGCCAGCAGGGGTATCCTCCACTAGATCAGGTTGCCCAGAGCCCTGTTGAGCCTCACCTTGAATATCTCATGGCAAAGAGCCTGTTCCCAACATCTCATCCAAATCCACTCCAGTTCAAAGCCATTGCCCTGCATCCCATTGCCACAAGCCCCTGTAAACAGTCTCTCCCCATCCCCTTCAGGTGCTGGATGGGTACCATTAGGTCTCCCTAGAGAATTACCTTTTGAATGTAGACAGGATAAGCTACAAAATGCATTTCTGGTATTAAAAACAGGTGATTTGGATTGGATATTAGGAAGAAGTTCTTCCCCATGAGGGTGGTGAGACACTGGAACAGGTTGCCCAGGGAGGTGGTAGAAACTTCATCCCTGGAGGTTTTTAAGGCCAGGGGGGTTGGAACTAGATGATCCTTGAGGTCCCTTCCAATCCTGACAATTCTATGACTTAGCTTAGAGGATCATTTTCACAAAACACTTCATCCATAGAAAGTTTACCCTTCCCATGGCAACTTTCATGATCATAAGTTCCTCCTTGCTCCTATTTCATCACTCCTCTTAAAACCAGATCAATACATTTTCCATTCTTCTAACAAATATTGGATAAAATTGATTTGATTTTATGCAGCTTCCCCTAATTTTCATAGGGGAAGTAAACTAAAAAAGAAATCTCAGATACTTTTAATTAGAAGTCCTTTGCCCTTAAGTACATACTGCTTTGATGTAGCAATAATATGGGAATCTATTGGAGCCATAATTACACTATTTATTCCTCATGAGGAAATGTCCACAGCAGCTCCTGCTCCTCCCTAAGCCTTCATCTTCCCAAAGCAGCTCCTGCTCCACTCCACCCCCATCCTCCACCCTGCCTAAACAGCTCCTGCTCTACCACCTCCATTACTGAACCCATTCCAGAGCCTGGGGCAAGACCCTCAACTAGCCAAGATACCACGCAGAGGAGCACAACCCCAGTAAGGAGGCCCAGCCAGCACCCGTGGATGATATTGGAGTAGTCATCAATCATTGCCCTAACAGCCGGGGGGCCACCAGGCCCCCCGGCCTTTGTTGTCACCACCACCATCACCCAGTGCACACCATGGGCACTCACCGGTGATGAGAGGAGGATCCTCCAGCCCAGAAGGGCTCAGCTTGGGGCTTCTGCCCTTCCTGGTGGAGATTAAATAGGGGAGTGGGTGGGGAGGGAAAGTGGCCACACCTGGGGTGGGAGGAGACTCCAACAGAGCCCAGGTGCTCTGGGTTTTAGGGGGGGGAAAGAGAGAAAACAAGGCAGGTGGGGTGGAACTAGCCATGCTCTTTCAGCTACTGTTCACCAGCATTTCTGTATCACTGAGAAACTGTCCCCTCTCCCTTTGTCCTGCCACCTTCCTCATGCCAGATCTGCTAGATCAAACTCATACTGGCTGAAATAGAATCATAGAACCATAGAATCAACCAGGTTGGAGAGTGGCCTTGCAAGGACATGTCTCGCCTCTCTTGACAGTTTTGGATGCAATTGTTGGATCTCGAGGACTTGAAAACACCAAGATCTCAGTTTTCTTCTCAGCCCAGAGTTCTGGGAGACCTTGTTGATGAAAGCTGAGATAGAGGAGGCACTGAGCATGTTAACCTTATCTGCGCCCCGTGCCACTGAACCACTTTCCCTTTTCAGCAGTAGGCTTACATTTTCTCGCTTAGCCTTTATTGCTAATGTAGGGGTAGAAGCTCTTCTTGTCACCCTTGGTATTCCCTCCAAGTGACAACTCTAGGTGAGCTTTGGATCAAAGGTAGCTATGGGGAACCCTCCAAAAGGCAACAAGCTCATCACAGTCCAGTCATGGGGTGGGCTGATGGAAGAGAGTGCTGCTTCACCTCCCCCTAGGGAGTACTTGTGCTGTCATCTAAAGCCACAGGTGTAAATGGTGAAAGCTTTCCTGTAGGGTAAACCTGCATGTTGAACTCAGAGCATCTCTGCCAGGGACCTGACTATCTTCCCATGGGTTATCCTCAGCAGCCAGGTAGAAGAGATGTGTTTGTGTGCCTCTTGACTGTTGGGGCAGATGGCTCTGTTGAGGAGTTGTGGGTTCTCTTACAGTTAAGGTGTCTTCTAGAAATAACTCCTTGTGTCTGCTGGGAAGATCTGAGAAGAGTGGCATTTGGAGGTTGAGCCCGCAGATCTCATTGGGACTCAATTCCTCCCACCCTCAAGAAAGGGAGTGGTTGTGTCAACAAGGTTGCCCCATAAACACTGTGCTCCTCTGTACCCAGGGGTCCCACTGCAATTGAACAGCTGGAGACGAGGCACTCCCTTCACACCTATCCCTCCACTACCCAGGGATGGCAGCAAGGGAAACAGACTGCAAGGGCAGGTTAATATTAATGGACATGCTGTGAAAAAGGGACATTAAATTATCTCCTGATCCAATAAACCTCTCAACCCATGCTCTCAGAAAAGCCTTGTTGAGTAGACAGGCCTCACAGGTTGCTCAGCAGCTCAATAAAATCTGTCTCTGCCCTGTCAGATTGAACAGGAAAACAGATGACAGAATTTGGGGCCCTCTTCTGAGGTGGCCTTGCTCTTGTGTGAATGGTTCTGCCTGCAATACAAGCTCACCTGCAGTCTGAGGGGACTACATTGTGAGCAGCTAGACCCTGAACTCTGTGAGAGTTTCCTTCCTCCTTCCAAGTGTTCTTGCAGAGAGGGATTAGAATGTGCTGCCCAGGGAGGTGGTTGAGTCACCGTCCCTGGATGTGTTTAAAGGTTGTTTGGATGTGGTGCCTGGGGATATGGTTTAGTGGTGAACATTGTAGAGCAGGATTATGGGTTGGACTTGATCCCCAGGGTCTTTTCCAACCGGAATGTTTCTGTGATTCTGTGACTGCTCTGAGGTGCAGGAGCCCTCGGAGTGTTTGCAGCCATCCTCTGCAGAGGGCTGTGGCAGGGGCAGGCAGATGAAGGGTCAGCTTCTGCACCCTGCCATCCCTGGCAGGTCACTCAGAGACACAATTTTCTTTTTCTGCCTCTGATGGGGCCTGGTGCCCCTCTGCACCTCGGTGGAGGGTGATTCATGAGCATGCATGTGTGTTGTATCTGCACTCAGGTCGGGCTAATCCTCTTTAGTAATTTTTCAGGGGATTTCATTTAGATACCAGACTGGGGCTTTGCATGCCCTTGACAATACTGAGCAACACCATTGCTCATATATAAACCCACTGACATGGCTGGTGATGGTGAAATTAAAGGAGTCATGACATAAAGCTCTCAGCAGCAGCTTGCCTCCTGCCAATCACTACTCTTATATTTTCCCTCCCTTGTCAAAACTCAAGGGAAGGGGTCAGATTTTGTGGCTTACCTGGAAGACTGGCCAGTCTGAGCTCTTCTGGACTGGCTTGCATGCCCAGGCTGCTCCAGCTAAGCCCACAGAACGCAGAGGAGCATCGGGCACTGCCTGCCATGCCACCCCTCTGCAAAGCCACATGTGGTAGTTTTAGACTATGCCTTTAAAATTTTTCACAGATCTTGAGCAGAAAAGTAGTAAAACATAAATAAATCACTATTGGGTGTAAAAAGGAAAATAAAGATAATTCTAAACAACCCCATTGGAAGAGATAAGGGATTAAAACTAGTCCCTTCTCCACTCTGGGAGAGATACTAACTGGCTTCTGCCTGACCTTGGCTGAATTGTTTTGGTATTAACTTCTCTGCTTCTGTCTCTTCTCCCTTTTGTACAGGGGGGCAAGATATCCACCATAAGATTTAGTCCCCCAAACAGTTTTTCTCTCTTCTCACTTCTTCACTAACTTGCTTCTGCTTGACCTTGGCAGCATTGCAGAAAATCTGTAGTGTCAAACTTTGCATTTCCTGAGAGCAGAGAACAGGTTCACTCAAACAGGGAAGGCAAAATGACAAGGAGTTTTGGTTTACAGAGGCTGGGTCCCAGTCTAGAGCAAAGCAATGCTTTACATATGTTGTTCGTTATTGGTGGCACTTGAAACCGGGAACAGAAGCCTTTGTAGGAGCCAGAGGTAGTGATTGTCAGTCTGCTCTCCACAGGCCTGTAAGAGTCTGTGGAAAGCAGCAAGTAAAACTAGTTTCAGCATTGTCAAAAATTCAGTCATGTGTGGCTAGCCCTCTGGCTACAGAATTTCTAAAGGGGGCTCTTCTCCCTTAAATCATAGAATCATAGAATCAATAAGGTTGGAAGAGACCTCAAAGATCATCAAGTCCAACCCGTCCAGGTCGGTTGCCTTCCCCGGCAGCTCATCTTCCAGCACGTGGGAACTGCCAGTTCCTGTGCCTTCAAGAGCTCCTGTTTGAAGTAGGTCCAACTGTCCTGGACCCCTTGGTTCTTAAGGGCTGCTACCCAGGGTACTTTCCCTATATGCAGGGTCTACACATTAAAAAAATAAAAAAAGAAAAAGGTTTGAAGCCAGGGCACTAGGAAACAGAAGAGAGAAATTACTTGGCATCTGGCAGGCATGGGAAATACTGATTGCAAGCTGAGGAGCCATGGCTAGGCTAGTCATTGCCATGTAATGAGGAGAGAAAAAATAATAATCAGTCTTTCCATCTCCGTGCCTCATAAAATCCAACTGAAATCAATCCAGGATTTTGCCAGTCATGACTTATGCAGCAATCCCAAGGTCAGGCCAATGGAGTCATCATCTGTTCGCTTTACTCCTGAACTGCAGACAGGAAATCAAGAGACAGAGTTTGATCACTTCAATATAGGCAAACATTTGGTCCCAGACTGCAAAGTAATTAAGGGTGCATTAAGGCCCACTCGCATTTAGTAAAGCCCTTATGTACGTGCTTGAAGTGCCACTGGAGCTAGAGATGCACAAAGAAACACTTAAATTCCTTCCTGGATCACTGCTAACTGCAGTAAAAATACTCAGGAATAGACTCTCAGGGCTGAACAGAGCTCTTACTGCATAGACAGGAGCTGGAAGAGCTGGGATCTCTTAAGTAGCCATTGTAAGTTGGGGCAGCCAGCCAGCATGGAGAGCAGGCGTTCTGTGGCAGCAGGAAAGCACTAGGGGGTGAAGAAAGGGCAAGCAGAATCTGCACAATCATGCACATTTTGGGTGCATTTAAGGGTTGAATATTTCTACTGAGATTGTTGCATCTGTGCTGGAGGTGACCCTGTGAAACTGAAAATGCAGAAGCCAAAACAATTCCCTCATTCCTCCCATGATGTATTCTTTCCTTCTCTGATACACTCAATTCCCACAGGGAGAAAGGAGACCAAGGACCTGGAGCAGGGTTTTGAACTCTTGGAATGGCAGCAGAGTGAGTAAATCAATTGCAGTGTGGTTTCAGGGATATATCACCCCTTATATTTAAAAGCACACGTGCACATTCTTCCAACTAATATTCTTGGTATCAGTGGCAAATGACTGCTTGAACTGATAGACAGGGAGGAGGGCCAGGTCCCTGCCCTGAAGAGTTTACAGATGAAATGCAAAGAAAAGGACAGTGCTGCAGGGGAGGAGGGCACACAACATCAGCTGAGGCAGTTGTTATTCCTGGCACACGCTGAAGCTGCCTTCCTGGTCTGTTGCCTGTCTTTCATGTGGATCATTCTTCCTTTATTGAAAAGCTTTCTTCCTGAGATGCTCCAGAGCCTGTTGTGCTCCTGGTTTTTAACCTACCTCTCAAGGTGTTCCTGCATTTTCTTCTTTCAGTGCTTTTCTCCTCCCTACTATCAAGCTTTCCTCAGGACATTGCCTAGCTCCCTCTCCTCAAGTTATCCCTAGGTAGCTTTATCCTGCCATACTCTTCAGTAATCATTTCTGTGCTGACAACTCACAGATCCATGTCCTTGGTGCTACTCACTCAGTCCATTCTCTGGCAGCTCCTGCAGCATCTTGTCTTTCATGACCTGTCACCATCCACCTCACTGAGAATTTAATGTCCTTTCCCAGGCTGGCCTGCAGTCCTCTCCCTTTTTGCATGCTGCCATGTGAGTCACAACAACTCTTCTATGTGTCCCAGGGAGTGATTCACTCACTGTAACATGTCTTGTAGAATCACAGAATCATGGAATGGTCTGGCTTGGAGGGGAACTCCAAAGATCATCTAGCCCAACCCCCTCTGCAGTAAGCAGGGGCATCCTCAACTAGATCAGGCTGCCCAGAGCCCTGTAGAGCTTCATCTTGAATATCTCCAAGGATGGGACCCCAACCACCTCCTGTTCTACTACCCTCTTGGTAAAGAACTTGTTCCCAACATCCAGTCTAAATCTACTCTTCTTTAGTTTGAAGCCATTTTCTCTGGTCTGAAGCCACTTCTCTGGTCTGAAGCCATCTTCTCTGTCCCCTTCATCTCACACAACCACATGGGCAGGGCTCAAGGTTAGTAGGCTTTGTGCTTTTATGCCACTTGGGGAGATCCACCCCCTCGGTGAGCCAGCCTTTCTTCCCTCTAGCTTGTCCTGGGTAGCTTGTCTGCCCAGTGGAAACCTTACAAACCCTGACTTTCAGCTGAATTTCATGCCCTTCTGAAACAAAGGCCTCTGTTTAATCATTCCAGCAGTGTCTAAACCCCCCTAATTCCTTCAACACAGTGACAAACAGTTCTGATTATTTGCAGAAAAGCTCGAAAAGCGTTGAGCATATTTTATTACTCATGAAAGGTGCCAGACTGGCAGTCATGGAGAGTTGTCCTCTATTTATCTCTAGAGCTGGACAGCACAAGCAGTACACGTTTCTCCAGAATGTCTCTTCACTCACTGTTGCAGCCATTGTTCAGAGGGCAGCTGCTGGACACGTGCAGAGTGCAAGATTCCTTAGCTGACCAATTCCTTAGCACACTGTGTGGAGCAAAACAGTAACATTCCATGGGTGCCAAGAACAACATCCTCACGCTGGCACCCTTGGATTGGAACGTGCTGCAGAAGCCACCTCCTTGACATGCTGGCACCTCTCATTGGGAAAAAGATTTTAGCTTACATATGTGGTTGGGATTTTTGGTTAAGGGATTGATAACAGAGTATAAAAAACAGCCACTCTGAACTGTAAGTTAACTTGGGGGGATTAGGGTTGCTAGGGACTTCTGCTTCTGTTAGTTAGCTGGCTAGGGCTTTGGTGTAGGGATCCTGCTAGTGATCTACTTGGGACTTCTGTTAGCTACTTCATCTGTTAAGGGCTTCTGGGACTTCCTCTGTAAGTGAGACTCTAAGACTGTAATGCTGGGGATTCTACAATGCTACAATAAAGGACTTCTGGGAGGACTTCTGAGATTCACTGCTGTCTGCATCTCTGGAATCTCCTTGCTATGTGGCAGTGGGGTTCATGCCTTCATTCATCACCCAATGGCACCTCGTTGTAAGGGGTCTGCAACTACATTCAGCTCCCCTGGACCAGGGGATTGATAGCTCACATTTTGAAAGCCACATGGTGGCCTGTCACCAGGGGCTGAGAATACTCTCACAGAATCATAGAATGGTCCAGATCAGAAGGGACCTCCAAAGGTCATCCAGTCCAACCTCCCTGCAGCTAGCAGGGACATCCCCAACTAGATCAGACTGCCTTGTTGAGCCTCACCCTGAATATCTCCAGGGAAGAGGCCTCAACCACCTCCCTGAGCAACCTGTTCCAGTGTTCCACCACACTCATAGTGAAGAATTTAGTCCTGATATCTGATCCAAATCTGCTCTTCTCTAGTTTGAAGCCATTGCTCCTTGTCCTGTCACTGCAGGCCTTTGTAAACAGTCTCTCCCCATCCTTCCTGTAGGCCCTCTTCAGGTGCTGGAAGGCTGCTATTAGGTCCCCCTGGAGCCTCCTCTTCTCCAGGCTGAGCAACCCCAGCTTCCTCAGCCTGTCCTTGTAGCAGAGGTGCTCCAACCCCCTGATCATTTTCATGGCCCTCCTCTGGACCTTCTCCATCAGGTCCATGTCCTTCCTGTATTGAGGGCTCCAGACCTGTACACAGTACTCCAGGTGAGGTCTCACCAGAGCAAAGTGTCAGAATCACCTCTCTGGACCTGCTGGCAATGCTTCTTTTGATGCAGCCCAGGATGTGGTTTGCCTTCTGTGCTGCAAGCTCACACTGCCTGCTCATGCCCAGCTTCTCATCCACCAGCACCCCCAAATCCATTTCCCACAGGGCTGCTTTCTAGCACCTCCTCCCCAGTCTGTACTGATAGTGAGGATTGTTCCAGCCCAGGTGCAGAACCTTGAATTTGCTCTTGTTGAACTTCATGAGGTTCACCCAGGTTCACTTCTCCAGCCTGTCCAGGTCCCTCTGGATGACATCCGATCCCTATGGTGTATTGACAACACCACACAGCTTGTTCAGGGCCATGGATGTGAATGAAGGTTGCTAGTAGGAGCAGCTGAGGAAGCCCCAGAGAGACTCACCACAAAAACAAGAGCCCTGCCAGGAGATTGGGGGTGACTTGGTGTGCAAAGCTACATCTGCTCCTGCCATTTCTGGCAAGCCAGGTCCTGTTCAAAGTCAGTTATGATCTGTGGAAGTGCTGCTTAATGGGCTATGAATTGTCATTTGGGGTTGTATGGAAGGAACAGACCCCATGCTTATTCATTGAAGTAATAAAATGCAGTAGATTTGCTAGAAAAAGCCCTGGAGCGTCTTTGTTGGACACAGAAAGAAGAATTAGAAGATTAATTCTGAGCACCTTTCATTGCAAACCGTAGCTGTTACTGTTGTAAACCCACAGGAAGGCAAAATCTCACAGGTATTACCTGCACATGCAGCAGCAGAGGCTAGGGGCAGCCCCTACCAGCCCTGGGCTATGCTCATGTCCAGAGGCCAAGTGCTGTAGCAGGACTTCAAGAGAGGTGTGGCCAGCAGGTCAAGGGAGATGATTCTCCCCCTCTATTCTACTCTGGTGAGACCCCACCAGGAGTACTGTGTCCAGTTCTGGAGGATCTGGATGTGCTGGAGCATGACCAGAGAAGGGCCACGAGGATGATCAGAGGGCTGGAGCTCCTCTCCTATGGAGACAGACTGAGAGAGTTGGGGCTGTTCAGTCTGGAGAAGAGAAGGCTCCAAGGAGACCTTATTGTGGCCTTCCAGTATCTGAAGAGAGCCTACAAGAAAGCTGGTGATGGACTTTTTAGGGTGTCAGGTAGTGACAGGACTAGGGGGAATGGAGTAAACTAGAAGAGAGTGGATTCAAATTGGATGTTAGGAAGAAGTTTTTCACCATGAGGGTGGTGAGACACTGGCACAGGTTGCCCAGGGAGGTGGTGGAAGCCTCATGCCTGGAGGTTTTTAAGACTAGGCTGGATGTGGCTCTGAGCAACCTGATCTAGTGTGAGGTGTCCCTGCCCATGGCAGGAGGGTTGGAAATAGATGATCCTTTTGGTCCCTTCCAACCCTGATTCTATGATTCTATGACTTGGAGTCTTCCTGCAGAGGCATCCTCCTGGCCAAGCAGGAGTTCACCTGCTTTGCAGCAACTGCCAGGA
Source organism: Dryobates pubescens (assembly GCF_014839835.1). Classification (NCBI taxonomy): domain Eukaryota; kingdom Metazoa; phylum Chordata; class Aves; order Piciformes; family Picidae; genus Dryobates; species Dryobates pubescens. The sequence goes on along the minus strand of NC_071623.1, from coordinate 14,268,957 downwards.
AAGTTATTCAGCAGAGAGGTAAATAGCTTGCAGGATGTCTACTGCTTTTCTGCCTCACGTTTCTCCTTCTCCTGTCCCACTTTGCAGCACCACACACCAAACACAGGTGTGCAGTGATATTTTTAAATCATGCACTGATATGTTAAGGTTATGGAAAGAGAATATCAATCACTCATTGCTACTGTTCAAGCTGGGCCTTGTGTTTTCTTTATGTATCGTGATGTTTAAATTCAGAGAAGCAAAACTTTCAAGCATTGCCAGTCTGGATGGAGTTTTCTTCCTAAAATGAAGTGTAGGTTGGTTGGAGGACTTCCTTCTTTGCCAATAATTAAACACCTCTGCACTTGTTGAGGCAGCCTTCAATGTAAGTACCGGGGTCAGCCAACCTTGATCACAAGAGGCTAAAACTTTCTACCCCATCTACAGCATGTTTTGGTTGTTCCCCTCCCACCCTCCCAAAGGGGAAAGGTCCTTTTAGCATTAAACCTGTCAACCTCAGTGGCAACAGCAGACCTTTACAGCAGATGAGATGTCAAGTAGCCACATGCATTGAAAGAGTTGTTTGGGTTTGGCCTGTTTTGAGCAGAGTTTCACATCAGGGTGCTTGCTATAATCAAACCAGGCAGAGCTGGTTTATGCCTGGCCTTTTACCATAGAGGTAGAATTCAGCTGCTGCAAGAGATGCTGGGACTGGACTGCAGACACTTGCTTTAGTTTTGCAGAAGAAGGATTTCTGTCAATGGTTCAGATTTATATTTCCCTCAGAGTGCATTTTTTGAAGCCCAGTAAGAAAAGATCAAACAGTATCACACATCTTGGACGTCACTGTGATGTGAACTCCAGTTGAAGATGGGCATGTGAAAGGGTTGGCACAGAAAGGAGAGGACATTTGGCTTCTGGCAAAGGTCCTTGCTCTGAAAAAACAAAAATTACAGAAGAAAGGTGAGGACTTCATTTCTGGTCTACAGCAGTCAGGGTAGCGTCTCAGTGGAAGGAACCCCATACTATCCTTTGCAAAGAGCATGATTCATTTCCTTTAGAAAGCTGATGGGCTACAAGTCATCACCACATACTGTCAGGGAAGCTGGACGCCCACACAGGTGCAAGGGGACTGTCCTTCAGGACTGAGGCACAGAGGAAGGGGAAGCTTTGTCTTCAAGCAAAGCTTTTCTCCTCTTGCACCACCATTCTTGTTTGTCTGTCCTATTGCCCATCATTTGGCAACATATATTGCTCTCATTGTGGGCAGGACCATGTCCCAGGCAAGGGAAGGAGGAATGGGAGTAGGAGAGCTGAGGCTTGGAGACGTGTGCTCTGTTGCTGCAGGTAGCAAAAGAGGTGAAGGGTTAATACAACACTGGGAAGCTACTGTATGAGGACAGGTCATTGAAAGGCAGCAGGTAAGGGAAGGTCTGTGTCAAGTCTGCACTGCAGTCACGCTGCTGGAGAGCTGGGGTCATGGGAGAGCCCTGCTTTGCCCTCAGACACTGAGTCTGTGGCAGATGCCTGCAGTCAGAAGAATGCCCTGCTGCTCTGAAGGAAGTCTCAGCTAATCTAAATGCTCTGGAAACGTGGGGGCAGGGTGTTTCCTGCGTTTCTCAGGGTCCGTGGATCTGCAAATGGCCTAGCCCCATAATCATCCTCTTCTTCCTCTGCTTCTCAGCTTATTAGGTCACTTCATCATGCTGGTTCCTAAGTTTTCTGACCATGGTCCTATGTGTATTAATCCATTAAGTAGGACCACCAAGGCTGAGGAAGCTGATCCTAACTACTGGGAGCAGATAGGCAACCTGAAATGTCCAAGCACAGCTCTGTGTCCTCCTTATAATGATGAAGAGTCAGGGTTGCTGCTAAGGGAGACCGGTGAAACCCAGGCTTTTCTCCTCCTTTCCTGCTTTCTATCTCTCCTTTTTATTTATGTTAATGTGTTCTGCACTGGAGCCATAATTAAATACATATTCATATAGAAAATGTACAAAGCTTCTGCCTGTACTGTGATGCTCTCTGGAGCTTAGCTGCTTGAGACTTGTCACAGGAAAATATTTCTCCCTATGAAAAGAGGCTTCCTACAGCTGGGCTATATTATTGTCTTTTAATATTGCTGGCTCTGCCTACCCTAGGAAGGGTTTTCTGACAAACTCCTACTGGAGATACAGCTTTTGCCATTATAACTTCCACCAGTTTCCTGAAGAAACTGGAGCTTTCATTGCCAGAGGTATCTCACTGATGGTTGCAATTTGTTCCCACACTCCTTGCTATGCTGGCAAAACTTGAAAGTGCAGTTCACTGATTGTCTCTCAGTGCCTTTTCTCCTAAGTTAGCTTTTCTATCCCTGTGCTAATCCCAGCTATTTCTCTGGGCACATGTAATCATCTATTGTCTTCTGAATAGCTCTAAGTAATGAGAGGGGTGGGAAGATAATGCTATTTGGAGGGTCTAGTCAACAGAGCTGTATCAAAATCTGGATCCTGGTTACACTTCAGAAGGGAATGCAGGATGGAGGGAGCCAAGATAGCAGAAAGGGAGTTGATTTTAACTAGGAAGCTGGGTCAGCATGGCACAGAGGGGAGAAAGAAACAGTCTGGGAGGAGGAAACTGGCAAAGGCTAGGACAGCAAAGGCAAAGGCTATGGACAGCAGAGCCTTTGTCTCCACAGTCTCACACAAAGGCTAAGGCAGCAGAGGCAGAAGCATTGTCGAGACAAGACAGACCACACTCACCACCATGTGTCAAGGCCATTTCTGTTTCCAATACCTCAGCCTGGTGTTTGAGGACTGAGTTATGTTTGGATCTGGAAAGAGGACTGGTTTCATAGACAAATTTGCTCTGTCTTAAGCATTTCACATCCTTAGACACTGCATATGGGAAACAGAGTCCTGGATGTGTCAGTGATATTGTAAAGCCCTACCTATCACTGCTACAAGCTCAGGACCCCAGACCCCTAGCTTTGCTTGTGTATTTGTGCTCTCTTACATAAAACATCTAAATAAAAGCTCTTATTCTTCTTTCTTCTTTATTTTTCAGTGCTGGTGAGATTGAGGAGAAAGGCCTGAGAGTCCAAAGTAAGATCCTGAGCACTTCTATGGATTAATTGTTTAAAAATTCCTTAGTGCAGAGGATGTTTTCATCATTCTGCCTGGGGAATGGAAGGGATGCTGTAATTATGGATTGAATATGTGCTTGATCCAGGGCTAATGGATCTCAACCCTTCCTTTCAAGCAACCATCCTCCCTGTGAAGGTCAGACCCTCCTCTTTCACCTGAATATGCCTTATCTCACTTCCTGTGATCTGACTCATTCTCAGACAAGTGTTGCAAGTCTTGGCAGATCAAAATAGTTGCGTGATGAGGTGACATACCACCCCCACCTCCCCCCTGCTGGAAACATGGCAAGTAGCAGTCTTGTGTGGGAGGGAAATGGGCACCCTCCTCCATCCATACAGTAGAACAGGTCAGGAGCAGTGGCTTCTTGTGATGGGTCCCTGTATCATCCATTCCCTGGCCCCTGCAAAACCATGCATGTCTTCTGCATGCTCACTCTGCTGGAATGTCCTCGCAGGCTGACAGCTGGCCTGGCACAGTGCTGCCTCGGTGCTCCTGGCTCGGTACTGGAGGGATCAGAAGATGTTTGCAAGAAGCAGATGAATTTTGGGGCTTCATGATCTTGATGAGAAGGAAGTGAAGTGCTTTTGGGTGAGTCTTGGTGTGATGTGCTTATTTTCAGAAACTGCACAAGCCCTGTTCTCTCAGCAAGATAGTGATTCCCTCAGCTTGATAGTGATCAGGCCCAAGCTTCACAGTCATTTCAAGCAGCCATATATAGGTTCTGCTGATGAAAGCAGCGGTTGCATACACAAAAGATCAACCAGACTGAGCCAGAACAAAGCCAAACATCCTATTACTCTGTGCTTTGTCAGTCACCAGCAAGAGCAGCTGCACACAGAACGTACCTGATGTACTGCTGTGGGCTGTCCTACAGCATGAATGCAAGAAGTCCATTTTGGGCTTCAGACAATGGGGCAGATTATCTTCACCCATACATTTGTCAAGGCACCAGACTTGGCGTGAGGTGTGTGCCCAGCAAGACTGTGGAGTTTATGACATTTGCCCTGAAAGTTTTATGGAGCTGTCTGTACCACAGAAAAAGTATTTCAGGGAAGCCCTCAGTTTACCCATGCCTGAGAAAAGTTCACATGAATTTTTCTTACTCAGGAGCACAAGATCACTGTGAACATATCAGAGCCTTAAGCAGAGAGCCAGACTTGAATGTTCTGCACCATTATTGAGAGTTGCCCTTTGAAAGACCCAAAGAAAACCCCAAAACCACAGTGGCAATAAGAAGTTGCAGTAGCTGGCAGATGAATGCTCTCCTGCTGGCTGCCTGGTCTGGCAACCCAACACTCACTCACATGCTGGATGCAAGAGCATGTGAGGCCACACAGTGACCTGAACGAAGGAATTAGTCTGGATTAAAATTAACCAAGGGAAAAAGTGTGTGTGAGGGATCAGTTCTCATGAAGCCAAAGACAAAGATCACCTCAGGGTGAGAATTAGTGGCTGGAGACAGGGGAGGCCAGGACAGCTTTGTCTGTCAGGGTACAGCTTAGTCTGTCATCACCAAACCATAGTATCAGCTGCTGTCCCCTGCCAGGGCTAGGCTGCAAATCTTTCTGCCCATAGTCTCACACAAACCTGCAGACCAAACTGGTTCCTGCAGCTCAGTGAATGCAGAGAAGTGTTTCTACATGAACCATTTGCTGCTGGTCGCTTAAGACACTCGCTCAGGAGGGTGAACAACCTGCCTTCTGCTTCTGCCCCAGCTCCACGTGGTACCTGTGGTTTGGAAGTGGTCCATCTGGGCTGTGCCTTTCCCTCTGGGTAGCTGCTGGCAATGCACAACCTACAGTTTCCTTGTCTGACTGGAAGAGTGGGTTACTTTAGCCTTTTAAAGATTATCTCTAGCCCATGTGGTTGCATCAAGGACCAAACAGAAGTTCTGTAGCAGGTTGATGCCATGGTGACACTCTCCTCTGAGGTTGTGTTATGGCAAAACACTGCTCAGCTGGTTGAGAGAATCTGCCCCAGATGCTCAGTGCTGCTGCAGGGAAGTAACACAAGTAGGACAAAAATGCTGCCTTGTATTTATCATTTTTCCACTGCTGGTCCCTCATTTCTTAGGCATTTCAGACGTGCACAGGACACAAGCAAGCCTTTTGCTTGTTTTGTATTGCAGTTTGCTTGTGTGTATTGCAATGCCTGAATGAGTACCTTGTAATCAGATTTCACCATCCTAGTGGTGCTTCCTCTCCTAGTGTGCAGTCCCAGACACAATCCCTTCATCTAGCCAGAGGATGTAAAGGCTTTTGCTGTATTTCACTCAAGATGGTTAAGGCTTGGTTTCTGAGAATAAAAACAGTTGGGCTTGTGTGACTCTTGTGTTCCTCCTGACCAGGAGAAGATAACCAATAATTCAAACCTGAATTAAAACCCAGTAAGACACAGGATGCACTTGTTCCTTCTCTGAACTTCTTAGGGCACTCTGGTCTGAGCCTTTGTCATTTGCTTTGCTGGTCGACGCTGTGCTACCCACTCAGGTTACGTCTTTACCAGATATTCTTTGCAATGCAGTAGTGCATGGGGCATCACACAGTAATCAGGGTGCTGATGCTTAGGAGTGTTTTAAAAACACAGTTTAATGCTTGGGATTTCTGTCTGAGTAGAGGTCTCCCTTTAAAGTCTCTGGAGCTAATCCTCAGAGCCAGAATATGTGGTAGGTATTTCTAGGGTGAAAGCATTCATCTTGAGGCCACAGCTGTTTTCATCTTTGGTCTCTTACCAAGCTTAGCACATTTCTGGCTCTTAAATGATACTAAAAATAAGTAAAGATTATTATTAATTCCTAAGTTCACTGCTTCCCCAAACAAGGTAGGTAACAGTGGTTATTTGTGAGTCTAAAGGCTTGCTGAGAGAATTCAGTATAGAATGAATTTTCTATGCAGGAAAAGAAGGATAATCAATGATACACATCAGTGGCTGAGGATAGGAAAATCATAGGTAAAAAATCATTGTGATTTTCAAGAAGCTTCAAACACAGATAAAATTAGAAGTGAGCTGGACTAACCTTTCCCTCTGCTCCCTCCACTTCAGGGAGTCAGAGGAGGAATCAAACATTGTAGCTCCTGTAGCCAAAATCATCCCTGGAGGAAAAAAACAACCCACCACCACCAACTACTCAAGATGTATGACAGCTTAAAGACAACCAGGCAAATCTAGAGTGCAGAGGTGGTAAAACTTCAAACAAACAAACAAATAAACAAACAAATAAATAAAATAATCAAGCCTTGTGAGAATGTCTGCCTGGAACACGCACTTAGAGTTTCCAAACTCCAGAAAGTCCACATTGCTCCCACCTCATCCATGTCTTGCTTTGCTCTTTGTCGCTCACAGAGAGCACCCAGAACTCCTCTGCCTTTGATTTACAATTAAATTAAGAATTACTTTGGTAAAAAAAGCAACTCTTTTCCCTGCCTGCTTTGCTTTGTGCCTGCAGGCTCTGCAGACCCCTGTCGCTCGCTGTGCGAGAGGCAGCGTCACAGAGCTTGTGAGGAGCTGCAGGAACTGAAACCAGTTCTATGATTTATGGCACTAATAAGGCTCAACTGCCATTCCTTGTGGTTTCCTCCCAAGTCGTCTTTGATAATTTCTACTTGAGCTGTGTTTATTGTTGCTGCTGCTGGGGTTCAGCTGGCAGGTAACTGTTGTACTGTTTTGCAAGGTCTTCTCTTTTTTTCTTTTCTTTTTTTCTCTTTAGCGTGTTGTTAATAAATTTTGTGTTTGGGAAGCGCAAAGTGGGTCAGCTAGGCACTGTCCTCCTGCTTCCCCCTGTCAGAGGGATGACAGATGTGCCCTGCCATGAGGAGTTTGCAATTGCACGGTGACAACCCCTCTTGCCAGATCACCTCTATGGCATTGTGGTGGGTTGAAAAATTCCCCCAACATAAAACTGCCTGACCAGCTCAGTTGGAAAGCAAATGAAGCTGTATTTACAAGCATAACTATAATCTAAAAATATGGAATGCAAGGAATGTGTACAAAACATACAATATTTACATGCATTTACAGTTTATAGACAGCACAAGAACCCCCCCTGGACAAAACCAGGGTGCTACTAATAGCATCCCCCTCCCTGCTCCCTTCCCTACCCCTGTACACAGGACAAGAGAAAGAACAGAGAGTCGTTTGTTAGTACTTAGCCACAACAAAGCAATGCAGCCAAGGTCAGCAAAGCCAGCAGAAGCCAGAGCTAGTACCTGCTAGAGCAAAGGAGTCGAAAAGAGAGCAAGTTAGTTTATACAACTATGTTTGTTATCCGACCAGTGGGATTATTTATAACTTATCATGACTTTCCTCTTTATGTCCAATGGTGATTTATTTGCATTCTGCTACTTTCAGCTCAAGATCTGTGGAAAATTTTCTAGGTACAGCCTATAACTACCACAGGCATGAAGTCTGTGGCAGCTCTGCTGGTGACTCTCATGAGCAGCCAGCCCATGTTCAGGCTGTTCAGGCTTAGTCCAAAGAACCTGTCTTATAAAGCCCTGCCAAGTCATGCTGGGTTGATTGCTAAGAGCACATGCCTTGATATGTCGTTGGAAGGTATTGCCTCTGCAGGTGAGCAGCCAGGGGGAGATGTGGCTGGTGCTTTCTCTCCAGCACAGATTAGCACCTTGGCTGTGAGCTGCTGCTGCAAAGACAAGGCACATTCTCCTTTTCTGCCATCAGCGTGACGGTCAGTGGCTGTCAGAAGTCAAGTCCCATGGGCAGTGTGCAACTGCCTGCTTTAATTTAACCTGAACTTGCAGGTTTAGTCTTACCCTGGCTTGAGCAGCTCTCAGTGGTGAGTCTAGATCCCAGCTCTTTAGTGGCAGGATGTAGTCATCATCAAGTGACTATGATAGAAGACAAAGAGGATCCTGCTGCTGGCAGGGAAAAAAAGTGGTGTTGGGGGGATTGGAGATGGAGGGACTTGACAGGGAGTTGCAGGAGTGAAGATGCACTGCCTTCACTGTAGTCTGCTGGTTGCAGCAGAGTTGAGCAAGAGAGACTCCATCTGTACCCTCTGATTTATGTGTTTCTCTTGTGCTCACTTTTGGACTGCTCTCTGCCTGCTTTTGTAAACTTGGCTTGAGTAAAGTCTGTGAAAACAACTGAACATTATCACCCAAGGATACTGGAGTGTCTTTGTTGACACTCACAGTTCTGCTTTGATAATTTGCCTGGTGGAACATATGTGGAGGATTATGAGCTACACCACAAAGATGCTGATGAAGAGTGGCTGTGCCAGTTTGCCTTGCTCCTGAGCAGTAGCAGCAGTCCATGGCTGGCTGCAGCTGTGCAGATCATGGCACAGCTCGGTCTGGCTTTCCCCTGCTTCATCCCAGTCTGCACGCAGTGTGAGAAAGCACTGGCAAGGGTGGAATTACTACTGAAACAGCAGGGCCACATTGGCTGAAGATGTCAGTGCTGTGGAAGAAACATAACCACCCCCTCTGCTCTGCCTGGATCCATGTGCCTGTGAGAGCTAGGCAGGACAACAGGAGGTAGAAGGTGATGGGTGCTAAACTCCCTGTTATTTCCTCCTGCCAACATCGTCAAAGCCAGTGAGGTCATGATGTTGCCCTTGAGAACTGGCTTGTCATCTGCAGCAGGGCCACAGAACCTTTGTCAGACTCCCCCATCACATTTCAATTGTCAACTATGCAGCAAACAGAGGGCTATTACATGTTTGCCTGAAGGGCAGAGGAGAAGGGCCCTCTGTGTCAGGTTTATCAGGGTGATGGTGTTACCATCAAAGCCAGGCAACACTAATGGCAGAGCACCTGAGACTTGGCAGCACCTTGTGCCCAGGATAAAACCTCAGAGGGAAAAAAAAAGAAGCAAGTTGTTGTAATAGGAAAGTGACAACAGAAGTTTTGTAACACAGCTTCCTGTACCTGAGGGAACTGCATATATCTGCTTTCTGGAGCCTGTCTTGTTTCAGGATGTGCCTGGGTTTGAAAGACTGGTGGGAGCCCAGCTTCCTTCTTTTTCCGTAGCCTGACTGAAGGCAGTATGGTAAGCTTCTCTTGGAGAACTTCCTAGGAAGAGGCATACAGGCCTTGCCCAATTGTGAGCCCAGATCCTCTGCCACAGAGCTTCACTGCTTCTCTAGAGCTACATCCAGAGATAGTGCTGGCTGTGGCCATAGCATCTCATTGAGCCTTGGCTGAAAAGAGAGCTGAGTCAAACCAACAGCTCTAGGACTGAGCACTTCCAACATCAAGGGAGTTAAACCCATCTGCTGCTTTTTGAAAAGTAGTAAATTACTGCTTCTTTCCCTGCTGCACACATACAAACACCCACAGACTTCACATGCTGAAGATCTGCTGTCTTTCCTACTAGAAGGGCAATTCCTACTCTCATTTTCTATGCTCATTTGCCAGTAAAACCAGCTCTTCTCCCTGAAGAAGTTTTAAAATAATTCTTGCAGGCAGCTAAGAGGACTTCCAAGTTACAGCACTTGACATGAATTTTCATGACACTGCACTGGGCTTCATTACCCTTTCCTGCTATTCTAGTGGAGGTGAAGTGGGGCATCCAAGGCTGTTCAGGGGGTCAGCAACAGGATCACCCATTCATGGCCCTCCAACTTGCCTTCCAGACCATGGAAAAGGCTTTAACCTGGATTGACATTGTGAGAAGCTTCACTGCACTCTTTCCATCATCTGATTGCTTGTGACAGAACAAGGCTTTTGAATTAATCTGCCAGTTATTTATACTTGGGAAAAGAACATTTGTGGACGAAGTGAAGGCTTTTCCAGGCTTTAGTAGGTAGAGTGGATCAAACAAAACTGCAGGTCACTTTAAACCAAGGAAAATGTTTTTTTGTTGTTGCAAAGCTTTTTACAGTTCTTATTCATTTTGCTTGGACTTTTTTACAATCAAGAAATGTTCCAGGTTTTGTTTTGGCTTTCCCCCCTTTCTTTTCTTCTTTATCTTTTCTCCTGCTAGACTTTTCCCACTTTGTTACTGAGGAAGTAGTAGTAAGACAGAGAAGGAGACAAAAAAAGGCTCAGAAGACACTAGAAAATTCAAGTGGAACATGAAAATAAAAAATGGGTGAGATTCAGCTGCCTATCCTTAGGCAACAAGAGATATATGAGATACTTCAGAATTCCCTTCATCTGCAGCTTTGCAAAGGCATGGCCTCTCTTAGGCCCTCTGTCTTGTCTGCAGCTGCATGCAGAGGTCTTGGATGATCTAGCACATCTAAAGGACATTAGGCAGCCTGGCTTGGGCAGCAAAATCATCTTGGCTTCTTCTAGCTTTGTTGAATAAAACATAAAGTTTCTGACAGATGAATGGAATTTTCAGGATTCAAAACAAACAAACAAACAAACAACAAAACCCCCTAACAACAACAACAAAAACCCCTTAAATCCCTACATATTTTGAGAGACTGAAAAAAATGTCTTTTTCCCTTATACAAGTTGATGAAAATCTCCTTAGAGTCAGTGTCAAGAAATAATGCATGGGGTGCCAGCCCAGCTGTGTTTGCTGCCATCTTCTATAGATATGTTGTTAGCTGGCAGGCATGAACATAGCAGAGGTTTATCATAGAATCAAAGAATTGTTAGGGTTGGAAGGGACCTCAAGGATCATCTAGTTCCAAGACCCCTGACATAGGCAGGGACACCTCACACTAGATCAAGTTGCTCAGAGCCACATCCAGCCTGGCCTTAAAAACCTCCAGGGATGAGGCTTCTACCACCTCCCTGGACAACCTGTTCCAGTGCCTCACCACACTCATGGGGAAGAACTTCTTCCTAACATCCAATCTGAATCTACCCTCTTCTAGTTTTGTTCCATTCCCCTTAATCCTATCACTGCCTGACACCCTAAAAAGTCCCTCCCCAGCTTTCTTGTACCCTTCAGGTACTGAAGTGCCACAATAAGGTCTCCTTGAAGTCTTGTCTTCTCCAGACTGAACAGCCCCAACTCTCTGAGTCTGTCCTCATGGGAGAGGTGCTCCACCCCTCTGATCACCCTTGTGGCCCTTCTCTGCACATGTTCCACTACGTCCAGATCCTTCCTGCAATAGGGGCTCCAGAACTGTATGCAGTACTCCAGGTGGGGTCTCGCCAGAGCAGAGTAGAGGAGAAGAATCTCCTCCGTTGACCTGCTGGATACATTTCTCTTGATGCAGCCCAAGATGCGATTTATTTTCTGGGCTGCAGGTGCACACTGATGGCTTGTGTTGAGCTTCTCATCCATCAGTACCCTCAGGTCTTTGTCTTCAGGTTTCCATGAGCTGTTCTTTTTAAACATAAAATTACCTCTTAGTGTGGTGAACTTATTTGTGCCTTCAGCTCACGAGGTGTTAAATACAGGAATCTTGCTTTTCTCTGGCATGCTTAGTCTCTTGCATATATGCATGCCTCAAGGTATTGCATACATTATAATTCCTACTATCATTTGAAAGTGTTTTTGAGTTCAAAATGTGTTTGGTGGAGCCCATGACAGGATATTCACTATATGCCTGAAAATCTCATAACTTCAATAAGTATTTGCCATCAGCCTAACCTAATCTAATCATAATCAATACCGATACTGTGGGATCTTGTAAAACATGACCCACATGGCAAGTTCTGCCACTTGTTAATTACGCCCTTGGAAGCAGCAGTCAATAACTCCCAAGGGTTAGATGGTTCCTACTTAGTCAGGTGTTTCCATGGAGCACCACTGACATTCGATAAGGACTTCTGTAACCACAGCAAACTTTATACTGTGACGTACAAATTAAAAGGCTTAGGAAAGGTAGTAAGTAGGGAACATTTTTCATACAAAAAAGAAAAAGCAGCTGGCCATAGAGCACTGCAAAGCAGGCTTTCAGGGAGCTGGAAAGACAATTTATCTTCTTTGTTTGACAAAACATTTTAAAGAGGTTTGTCTCTCATCCAAAACCAACACAGAAGCCTGAACGAGCGTATCAGTCACAGTATCAGAGTATCACAGTATCACCAAGGTTGGAAGAGACCTCAGAGATCATTGAGTCCAACCTGTCGCCACAGACCTCATGACTAGACCAAGTGCCACATCCAGTCCCCTCTTGAACACTTCCAGGGATGGTGACTCCACCACCTCCCTGGGTAGCACATTCCAATGAAGAATGACTCTCTCCATGAAGACTTTCTCCTCACCTTGAGCCTGAACTTCCCCTGGCACAGCTTGAGACTCTGTCCCCTTGTTCTGGTGCTGGTTGCTAGAGAGAAGAGACCAACCCCTTCCTGGCTACAATCACCTTTCAGGTAGTTGTAGAGGGCAATGAGGTCTCCCCTGAGCCTCCTCTTCTCCAGGCTAAACAAACCCAGCTCCCTCAGCCTCTCCTCACAGGGCTGTGCTCAAGGCCTCTCCCCAGCCTTGTTGCCCTTCTCTGGACACGTTCAAGTGTCTCGATGTCCTTCCTAAACTGAGGGGCCCAGAACTGGACACAGTACTCAAGGTGTGGCCTAACCAATGCAGAGTACAGGGGCACAATGATTTCCCTGCTCCTGCTGGCCACACTATTCTTGTTGCAGGCCAGGATGCCGTTGGCCTTCTTGGCCACCTGGGCACACTGCTGGCTCATGTTTAGGCGGGTGTCAATCAGCACCCCCAGGTCCCTCTCTGTTTGGCAGCTCTCCAGCCACTCTGACCCCAGCCTGTAGCTCTGCATGGGGTTGCTGTGGCCAAAGTGCAGCACCTGGCACCTGGACTTGTTAAATGCCATCCCATTGGACTCTGCCCATCTGTCCAGTCGGTTGAGGTCCCTCTGCAGAGCCTTTCTACCCTCTAATGGACCAACATCTGCTTCTAACTTGGTGTCATCTGCAAATTTGCTGATGACTGTCTCAATCCCCTCATCCAGATCTTCAATGAAGATATTAAAGGGGATGGGGCCCAGCACTGATCCCTGGGGGACGCCACTGGTGACTGGCCGCCAGCTGGATGTGGCACCATTCACCACCACTCTCTGGGCTCAGCCTCCAGCCAGTTCCTAACCCAGCACAGAGTGTTGCTGTCCAAGCCATGAGCTGACAGCTTAGACAGCAGTTTACTGTGGGGGATGGTGTCAAAGGCCTTGCTGAAGTCCAGGTAGACCACATCCACAGGCCTCCCCACATCCACCAGACGGGTCACCTGATCATAGAAGGAGATCAGGTTGGAGAGGCAGGACCTGCCCTTCCTAAATCCATGTTGGCTGGACCTGATCCCTTGGCTGTCCTTCAGGTGCGCAGTTATTGCCGCCAGGATAATCTGCTCCATCATTTTCCCTGGCACTGAGGTCAGGCTGACTGAGATCAGTCACCACAAGTACTTCTTTCAATAAAAATGTCCAAACCTTTGACTTGGATATTTTGACACAGCTCTGCAGAAGCATTTCACAGTGTCACAGTACACTAGAGGTTGGAAGGGACCTCCAGTTTTCCAGCATCTGGCAGATGAGAATCTATTCAAATTAGTATGTGCACTGATATTCAAAGCAGATAATCTTGTTCTTTTCTCCACATTGAATATGAAAATATTTGTGGTGAGAGCAATTATTAAACAGAAAAACTTTGAAGAAGAAAGGATAGAAACAAACATAAACTCACTGAATTTTCTTCTCCTGGAGAGACTTGGGTTTAGCTTTGTTTTAAGCTGCTGTTTTAAGTGGGAGAGTCTTACATGAAAAAACACACGAGGTTTGTTTTTTATGTCACAGTTTGATCACCCCTGCTACTTTAGAAAAGCACAGAGAGAGAATTGGATGGCTTGCCTCTACTGTATATCCACTCCAACATTTTGTTATTTGGGCTATTGGTCTTTCCTAATTTCATTTATCTGCTTAAAGTATCAAATCAAATCGTTCATCTGTGTGCATGAAGGAAAGGGCCCTGGAAACAAAGACCATGACGATTCTTCTGGTGATACAGCAGTGGAGGATACACAGGAGAGCCAAGGAAAGGGGGAGCATTGGAGCCTTGGGCTGTGATTTATAGAGATCTGCTTTGAAGGCAGCATGGAATTTCCAGGGTGCCCAAGCAGTGGCCACCTGCCCACATCCTGCTGCAGGGGCAGGTCCCGGCTCTGTATTTCATGTGAGACAAATGTTAACTCACACCAGCCTCTGTCTACAGGCAAAACTGATGCAACACATCAGCCATGTGGGTACTCCTACACTAATTGCTTTGCTTGCATGTCAAACAGCCTACATCCAGGCGTTGTGTGTGCATCATGCTACAGCAACTTAAGAAACGTGGCCCCTTGTGGCTGGAGGTGGCTGTCTCACAGGAAAGATGTCAGAACTGTGTGGGCATGTGCTCCTGATCTATTGCAAATGCAAATTGAAATGGGTTAGTTTCTTCCATGTCCAAAGCTCATCTTGCTTTGCAGAGCAGCAGATTGAGAGCTTCCACATGGCCAGTGACTCTGTCTCAGCTAAAAGATATTTTTTCTCCAAGATCTGGGAGTTTTTTTAGACACACCAACTTGGTTACGCTTGGTTAAGTCTGGTTATGCCCTCATAGGTCTTTCTTTGCCTTATCTGGTTAGGCAGTGCCCCTGTCAGAAACAGAGACAAGCAATGTGACATTTCAGGTCCTACTGCAATCTTAATTGCAACTCATTCTAGTAGCTGAGGTGAGTAATGTAATAAACACACACACACACACGTGACTTGACACAGCATGCATTGCAGAAATGACTTTCCCTTAACTAACTAGAAAATACTATGATGTGTATTCTGGCGTTGAAGCCTCAGTGGTGAATGATTAACAGCTGGGTCCCACTCTTACAAAATAGCAGCAAGGTATGAATAAGTGGAGTTTGGTTCACCAGGAAAGAAGAAAATATCACCTCTGTAGGAACAGAAGAGTTTGATTAGGTTTTGTTTCTCTCACTGACTATCTGCTAAGAAACAGCTTTGTTTCGTAATGACAGTTCCATTTAATTCAAAATCATAGAATCATAGAATTGTAATGGTAGTATAGAATTGCCTATGGAATCATAGAATTGCTTGTGGTAGCAGTAGCTGTTCTTGGGTAAGAGAGAGACACTCATTGACACAGGGAAGGAACCTCAAGGATCATCTAGTTCCAAGCCCCCTGACATGGGCAGGGACACCTCACACTAGATCAGGTTGCTCAGAGACACATGCAGCCTGCCTTAAAAACCTCCAGGAATGGGGCTTCTACCACCTCTCTGGGCAAGCTGTTTCAGTATCTCACCACCCTCATAGTGAAGAATTTCTTCCTAACATCCAATCTGAATCTAAACATTTCCATTTTTGCTCCATTTCCCCATGTCCTATCATTACCTGACCCCCTAAAAAGTCCCTCAACAGCTTTCTTTTAGGCCCACTTCAGATACTGAAAGGCCACAATAAGGTCTCCTTGAAGTCCTTCTCCAAACTGAACAACCCCAGCTCCCTCAGTCTGTCCTCACAGGAGAAGTGCTCTAGCCCTCTGATCATCCTTGTGACCCTTCTCTGGACAAGCTCCAGCATGTCCAGATCTTTCCTGTAATCGAGGCTCCAGAACTGGATGCAGTACTCCACTTCTGCCACCTCCCTGGGCAACCTGTTCCAGCGTCTCAGAATCATTCAAGCACCCAAAGCAGAAATGCGAGGAAGGGGTTAAATTCAAAGAGGGAGTGTGGAGGTGAGAGGGCTGTCCCTCTCTAGTCTAGTGGCCTGGCTGTTAGAGCATAGCTGGGAAGATGTAGTCTCAGCAAGTCAAAGATGCTAACAGGAGCCTGACACTGCAACACTGAACACTTAAAAAGGTTTTGGGGTTTGAATTCAGAGACTTCAGCGTACTTGGTTACCATGGCAAGCAATCACCGGTAGAAGTCTTTTAACCTTTAATTAAAGATACACAAAAGGAAGAAAACCAGTTTCAGCACTTGAAAAATAAAGTATTAAGTAAGATTTTCCTTTTTAAAAGCATCCATTATTCCTCTTCCCTTAGCTGTCAACAGTTTTTATAGCAATGCTTCCCTCCCTTTATTTAAGCCTGTGGTAGCAGTATCTGTTCTTGGAGAAAGAGAGAGACGGTCATTGAGACAGGCTGGATCTGTTGTTACTACTTGTTTTTGGACTCCACGCTGCTCACTTGAGGACACATGTATGTGTAAAGGGAGAGAAAAGCACAGCAAAGCAAAAACCCCCAACCTACTTCCTTTTCTGGTGTTGACTGTTAGGTGTGGCCTTAGCCCCTCTGAGATCTAGGAAATTTGTCCCAGTGTCTGCCTGTTTCAGACATTGCTTTTAGGTGTCTCTCTGAGTGCAGTTCACAGCTGTGGTGTACAACCTTTACCTTTCCTATCTAGGACTAGGGAAGTCATTCTGCCCCTGTACTCAGCATTGGTTAGGTCACACCTTGATTGTGAGCCCAGTCTTGGCCCCTCAGTTCAAGAAAGATGTTGAGATGCTGGGATGTGTCCAGAGAAGGGCAACAAAGCTGGTGAGGAGTCTGGAGCATAAGCCCTGTGAGGAGAGGCTGAGGGAGCTGGGGGTGTTTAGCCTGAAGAAGAGGAGGCTCAGGGGAGACCTTATTGCTGTCTACTATTACCGGAAGGGTGGTTGGACCCAGGTGGGGTTTAGTCTCTTCTCCCAGGCAACCAGCAACAGAACAAGAGGACACAGTCTCAAGCTGTGCAGGGGGAAGTTTAGGCTTGATCTTAGAAACAAGTTCTTCACAGAAAGAGAGATTGCCCGTTGGAATGGGCTCCCCATGGAGCTGGTGGGGGTCAATGTCCCTGGAGGTGTTTAAGAAAAGCCTGGATGAGGCATTTAGTGCCATGGTCTAGTTGATTAGTTAGGGCTGGGTGATGGGTTAGACTTGATGATCTTGGAGGTCTCTTCCAAACTGGCTGATTCTGTGATTCTGTAGGCTAGTTTGATTAAACACAAGGTGAAGGATAGCAAAAAGATAAGCATGTGAAGAAATGACAAAGAAAGGGGTGACATCAGGACCCCAAATCTCATCTTCTGAGTGGGTTCCAAGACAGAGTTGAAGCTGATGGAGCTGGCAATGACATTTATATGTCTTCTGGCCAGAAGCTGGCTGGAAGGTCTGATCAGATCAGGCAACTGAGTGCAAACAATATCACAGTATTAACTTCGGTCTCAAAGTTGGTGATGACCGCTGTGAGGATTTCTACTTTCTGTCCACCTGTGCTATCATCAGTATCAAAAAGGATGTCCTCAGAGGACAATGAACATGTAAGCAGCCACCAGGTAGATTTAGCTCTTGGCACATCAGTTTTGGTGTATATCAGTCCTGACCTCAGCACAGTCTTTGGGTGATATCACTTTCTCTTTGAACTAATTTGGTCTTCCTATATTTAACTTCTGCTGACTAGAAAAGTATTTTGCTTTAGCAGTCAAAGCTAAAGCACTTTTTTTTACCCTATGAGCTTTAGTTTATGGATCTGCCTGATGTAGTGCTTGTGCATGTCATGTAATACCCTCTGCTGCTGCTGTGTCTGCCCTTCTGATTTCCCAGGAAAGTGCCACAGACTGAAGAGCAGGGTGATCCTGGTGGAGGTACTCTTGACAGCACTTTCATGTTCCATACCAGTACTCATTAGCACAGACTGGGGAAGCCAAGTGAACCATTTGCATGTGAGATTCTCAGCTGAGAAAGACCTTCTGCTCAGACCAGGACATGTCAATGGCAGGGAGCAAGAGCAGCCCACCTTAGTATGCAGCACAGCACAACCTTATGGTATTCTCCTGAGAGATAAGTGATGCTGGTTCAAGTTCCCCCAGGCAGAGGAGGAAATTAAACCTAGGACTCCCACATCCTTTATGAGTGAATAAAAAGTGGCTGTCTTCCTCTCAGCTTTGTGAATATAATCCTGACATTTTTTTTCTCCAGGAAAGCAATTTGGTAAGTCCACACTGAATTCAACAATCGTTGCAGGACAATGGAAAAAGCATTTTTCAATGAGAAGAATTAAAAAAAAAAGAAAAAGAAAATTCTCCTGAACATAGTGACAATAAAACAACCAGACAGACCCCACCTCTCTGCCAGTTTATATCCAATAGCTGTAGGACAGGGAGGCTCTAATGCATGCAGGCAATGAAGGAACTTACCGGGCAATGTGAAATCTTGGTAGGAAAAAAACATTATGAGGGGGTAATGAAACCTTGTGGGAATGGCAAATGAAATCTTGGTCCTGGTGGGACTGCTCAGAGTGCTGCAGAAAGCTGCAGTGGTGTACAGGTATTTGCTGAGATGTGACCAATGTCCTGATTCTAAGTAGGTACTAAAGGCCTGAGAAAGTACAAACTCCATGTTTATTGTTTATAAAAGTTCAAAGAGGCCTCTCTGGCAAATATAAGACTGAAAAAGAGGAAAAAGTGGAAAAAGAGGAAAAGTGATTCTTTACTTCTCTGACCTTCTCTACTGAATTTAGAATCATAGAATTGTTAGGGTTGGAAGGGACCTCAAGGATCATCCAGTTCCAAACGCCCTGCCATGGGCAGGGACAGCTCACACTACATCAGGCTGCTCAGAGCCACATCCATCCTGGGCTTAAAAACCTCCAGGGATGAGGCTTCTACCACCTCCCTGGGCAACTTGCTCCAGTGTCTCACCACCCTCATGGGGAAGAACTTCTTCCTAACATCCAATCTGAATCTACCCATTTCTAATTTTATTGCATTCCCCCTAGTCCTATCATTACCTGACACCCTAAAAAGTCCCTCCCCAGCTTTCTTGTAGGTCCCCTTCAAATACTGGACGGCCACAATAAGGTCTCCTTGGAGCCTTCTCTTCTCCAGACTGAATAGCCCCAACTCTCTCAGTCTGTCTCCACAGGAGAGGTGCTCCAGCCCTCTGATCATCCTTGTGGCCTTTCTTTGGACACACTCCAGCATGTGAACTGTAGAACTGTGTCTGCTGGTGGCCATGTCCAACAAAGAAAATAAGAACTAACCAAAACCAAAACCTGTGTCGTGAGATGCTCTGCTACCATGGAAGACTCACCTGTAGAGGCAAACCCAAATGTTGAACAACTGTGGGTTGTTTCCCTGGCATCCTGTCTTTCCAGACTCCTCTCCCTTTTTTCTTTTGTCTCTGGGTAGGTCAGTGTGTGTGTTGGAGTGTGTGTGTGCATGCACATGAGACTCAGGATGGGCCTGGAATAGGTAAACAAGAGAACTGTCTAGGAGCCTTATTGTGAGCAAATATGCCTGTGATGGCAAGCAGCGTCAGCTGGTGGTTATTACTCAGCCTGCACAACCCCTCTTGTCCTGGAGGAAGGGATTTAGTGTCACACCTCTTCCTGCTCAAGGCTGTGGGTAGACTGATAACCTTGCAAGAGGGAAAAGTGAGGTTATGCATTTGTGTCGTTTGTATCCTTTAGAAGGGTGAGATGAAGCAGTAGAGGTGTTACTCAAATTCTGCAGCATCAGGTCGTGCAGCCTGCCAGTTTTCTGTATTGCTAAACAAGGATGGATAGACTTCATCAGGTGAGATGCAGAGCGAATTAGATTGCAGATGGCCAGGCCACTGAGCAAGAGCACACATCTGTCTGTGGGAAACCAAGGTGGTCCCTAGCAAACAGTAATGGATAGCAGGGTAGCAAGGAGACTGTATGTTTGTTCTGACAGGCACTTTCCTCACCCCCCTCCAGCCAGCTTGAGCTCATATCACAGTATCACAGTGTCACAGCGCATTAGAGTTTGGAAGGGACCTCCAGCAGTCATCAAGTCCAAACCCCCTGCCAAAGCAGGATCACTTAGGGTAGTCTGCACAGGAATACATCCAGGAGGGTTTTGAAAGCCTCCAGAGAAGGAGATTCCACAACCTCTTTGGGCAGCCTGTTCCAGTGCTCTGTCACCCTCACTGTAAAGAAGTTTCTCCTCATGTTGCGGTGAAACCTTCCTTGTTCAAGCTTGTACCTGTTGTTCCTTGTCTTATTAGTGCACACTACCGAAAAGAGCTTGGCCCCCTCCACTTGACACCCACCCCTCAGGTATTTATAGACATTGATGAGATCCCCTCTCAGTCTTCTCTTCTCAAAACTAAACAGCCCCAGGGCTGTTGATAGTCTCTCTTGATAGGGCAGATGCTCAAGTACCTTAATCATCCTTGTGGCTCTCCATTGGATTCTCTCCAGCAGGTCTCTGTCTTTCTTGAACTGGGGAGCCCAAAACGACACAGCATTCCAGGTGGATACACACCTATACCCACATGCCTGATCATATACAGTTGGGTGTAATATGGAATGAACAGGGACAGAAAAAAGAGGCCTGTCTGGCCCCAGTGGCCATGAAATAGAATTGCTGCCATACTAGTCAAACATGGGCAATGGCAGCAAGGTTTCTTTATAGTGCCTGCTCTTAGTGCTGTGCATTGGGTGCACTAAACTTTCTGGGTAGAGAAGGAGCAGAGATTTGTTGAAAATAAATGCTTGATCAACTTGGCATCAAATCTGTGCAGGTACAGCAGTAATGATACCTGGTGTGCTGAGAGCCCCTTACCCTCTCGTGTGGACAGTGCTGTCACTAACTGCTTTTCCTGCTGCCAGGCTGGGACACAGGACACACACACACAAAAAAGACTTTTGTGATCAGACTGTACATCAACAACTTGAACTGCTTTGAGTCCAAATGAAGGTCAGTAAGGACAGGAAGACTGCTCACTGATGCCCTTGGATAGCTCTATGTGGGGCAATGCCCAGAGATATTGCAAAGTCTTAGAGACTACTAACTTATCCCTGGAGCCTGTAGAATAATCCCTTTGATCATCAAGACTGGGGTTAGTGTAGGGTCAGGTTTGACATAAAACCAACCAATCAAGCAAGATCACCTACATATTTAAATTGACCTTTTTTCTTTGGGGCAATACAATTTTCTTTAAGGGTTTTTGTTTTTTCCTCCTAGATGGAGAGCTCTGTGTGGCTCTGTTTGCTTCTGCACATAGAATCATAGAATTGTTAGGGTTGGAAGGGATCTCAAAGATCATTTAGTTCCAATCCCCCTGCCATGGGCAGGGACACCTCACACTGGATCAGGTTACTCAGAGCCACATGCAGCCTGGCCTTAAAAACCTCCAGGGATGAGGCTTCTACCACCTCCCTAGGCAACCTGTTCCGGTGTCTCACCACCCTCATGGGGAAGAACTTGACATAAACCCAACCAATCAAGCAAGACCACCCACGTATTTAAATTAACCTTTTTCCTTTGGGGCAGTACAATTTTCTTTAAGGATTTGTTTTTCTTTTTCTGGATGGAGAGCTCTGTGTGGCTCTGTTTGCTTCTGCACATCATTGCTGTGATAGATGCAGGCCTTGTCATTGAGGTACTTAGGCCTGTAACACTGTAGACAAGCAATGAGCAAGGCTGCCAGAGGTCTTGTTTTAAAATAATCTTTTGAACTCAAGGAACTCTCCAATAATCACTATGTACTTTAAAAAATATATAAAAGAAACCAACCCCTAAATGTCTTTAAATCTTACATGTAATTTTAAAAATGCACAAATATTGTTTCATTTCTTTCCTCTTTTTTTTTGCAGAGGGGGAGCAGAATCAATTTGCCATGGTTATGCCTCCTGCCAATTGTTTAGAATTTCCAGGATTTAATCTTTCATCCATGTGTGTATCCACTGTTTACCTTTGAATGAGATAATGCATAATGCATTGGGCTTTATGGAAATGAACCAAGAAAACCTGCTTATTTGTTTATTTATTTATGTATTTATGTATTTATTTACTTATTTTTTTAAAGGAGGAGGTTGTACTCCCCTTTTCATAAGATCACAGGAATTTAGGGGTTGGAAGGGACCTCAGGAGACCATTGAGTTCAAACCCCCTGCCAGAGCAGGACCACAGAAACTAGCACAGGTCGCTCAGGAACACGTCCACATGGATCTTGAAAGCCTCCAGAGAAGGAGACTTCACATTAGTAAAGGCACAGGAGTGCACAGGTTAACTTGGTGTGATCTCAGAAGATGTCACATGCACAGTGCAGCGCTCCTGCATCTTTCCTCTGCTTGAGGCTTAGCACTGGTAAAGTATTATCAGTGCTGTAACATAAGCAGATGTGGGAACTTCACTGTCTTCTATTCCTGAATGGGACTAGGTCTTTGCTGGTGCTTAAGAATCTCAGAGTGGTTTAGGAATTATGCAACAACATGCTTAAAATGGAGAAGGAAGGTGGAGAAGGCTGCAAATGCACCTGCTACAAGCAATTAGATGCAGGGTCCTTTGGGTAGTAAGAGACCATAAACCAGCGGGTCATTTTGAGCAGTAAGTTCCTACAGATCACTCTACAGGTGTTCTTTGGACACAGTTGTCCTTGGTTTCAATGCTGTTTTCTGTTGTACCTACAGCTGAAAATTAAGTAAGTGAAATGGATTCTGGCTGTTTTTTTCCTTTGCAAAGAGGAGGTAGCAGCAGCTTTGATGTGAACTGGGTGTGATGTTATCTCATGCCTTAAGTGTCGGGTCTGTCTGCAACCGTCTGCAGAGAGAGCAACACTCTGGCACGCCTCTCCTCTCTTTCTCTTTCATACACATAGGAGTACATCTACAAAGCCTCAAAGAGCCAGAACTGGCAGAGGTCTTTTAAGGGGTTTCCTGTCTAAGGAGCAGTGGGTGTGAGCAGTAGATGGGCTGTTATGGGAATTTTGTCTCAGCTTTATTCTCATGCTAAGATTTTATTTTGTTTTATTTTATTTATTTTTTCCCCTCTCTGTTGTCAGATGTTTTTTCCTAAAAGGTTTTACTGACTAGGGCAAGGATTAGACTCTTCCTGAAGCACACACACAGGGGGAATTGCTCACTTCTGGCCTGGTTGTTAACATCTGACTGTGACAAAAGCATAAAGGAAAAGCAAAGAAGTCATGGGCATGGAATTCAGTTCACAGATAGGATAAAACCCCAACACACTGCACTACACCAGGAGATGGAAAAATTTCCTGTGGATAGCTAAACTAGCTCTCATCCTTTTACTCAGTGGTCAATCCACTGTCCTTCCATTACAGAGAAGCTGGGTAGCCAGAGATAGCACCAGGAAATGTAGCATTTAGCTTTTAACATCGGCATTCCCTTGTGGCCCTAGGTGAAGAGGGAAGCTGTGGTGTGAGGAGCACCATAAACACATAAGGAGGATTCCCTTAACGTTGTTTCTGTGGGATCAAGACCATGTTGTGCTATGTCCTGCTAGAAATGTTATTCCTTTCTCTTTGCAAACAGTGCATCTCTGTCTCTTTCTTGGCCTGGTACAAACCAGGGGCAACTGTTACTGTCACTACTGGAGAATCAGTATTGGAGCGAAGAGTCTGAATTAATTGTGTTGTGCAGTGGGGCTGATGGTCCTCATGAAGCAACCTGATCTAGTGTGAGTTGTCCCCACCCATGGCAGGGGCTTTGGACCTAGATGATCCTTGAGGTCCCTTCCAACCTTGACAATTTCATGATTCTAAAGTGTATCTTCCACTGAGAAATCATTCAGCAGTACATGAATCTGCTATCTGATGCCACCTCAGCATCCCAAATCAAGAAGCTGTCTTTCAAAACAGCTTTCATGTAGACAAAGGACAGAGATGTGAATTTCATCCAAGACAAGAATTTTTTGTTGAAGAATTGTAACAGGTGGCTCATAAACAATCCTAATTTCATCCATCAGACTTCAGAAGAGATGAGATTGTTAAGTCTGAGGTATGTTGCACACAGAGGAGCTCCTGCATAGGGGATCCACTCAGGTGCCATGAGCTTGGTTAACTTGGGCTTGAGACAGGTGAGCATGGCAGCTCACAAATTACATGGCTGTACTTTCCACAGGGAGAGCAGTCAGTGAGGGACTGCTAAAAGAAAGCGTGGAGCTTTGGCTCTGGCAGGAGATGAGAGGAACTTGCTAGCAAGGTTTCCCTCCAGCAGGCAATTTAAAAACTGACCTTGGAGAAGAATATAGCGAATTAATTTGTCTCTGATGAGAGGTTTTGGAGAGTCTTTTGCAATTTTATGCATGTTGGCTAGACAGCCTTGCCCTGGCAAGCACCCTTGCCTGTGCCAGGGATGCAGATAGCTGCTTATTCTTCCATTGGACTGGAGAGGAGCCTTTAAAAAAAGTTTTGCTTCTTGAAAGACAGAATAAATTGTGAGGGGATCTGGGAAGACAGCCCTATTATGCTTGTAACTGGTAGTTGTGAGAATGAAAGGAAGGGTTGGTGGATGGTCAGATTAGGATATTTGTCTTCACTGAGAGAAACTTGGTGAGAAGAAGAAGAAAATTTGGAGAGAGGCCTTCAGCATGGGGAAGAGGGAATTAGAAGCTGGAACTGGTAGTTGTAAGAATGAAAGGAAGGGTTGGTGGATGGTCAGATTAGGATATTTGTCTTCACTGAGAGGAACTTTGTAAGAAGTGGAAGACAATTTGGAGAGCAGCCTTCAGCATAGGAAGGAGGGAATTAGAAGCTGAAGTACTTTCATGCTCAACGCAGATCTAAAGAAATGGGGTAGAAGAAGTCTTGCAAGGATGAAGGTCAGCCAGTCAACATGTGTCAAGGTGACCAAGTAACTTGATCCAGGTCTTCTTCTGCTAGGCTTCCTCCTAAATATTGTTTTGGAGAGGACTCTGTTTAATATCTGCTGGAGTATTTGTGTCTTCCAAGAAGAAAAAAAAAACACTTCCCATAAGTAACTTTCCAAAACAGAGGAGAAACTGAGTTACAATGGCCTTGAGAGCTCACAGATCTCCACATACCAAGGAAATACAGTCTTATCTAGGAGAGGCAGCTTGAAGGCAGCTTGAGGAATGAACACCAGCCCCTTCAGTACTTATTAGTATTTTCTTTTTCCCTTCCTGTAGGCCATGGATACCTTCCTGGTAGCCAAGCAATTACCCTGCAGTCTCTTAGTGCAGCTTTCCCATGCACTAATCACTTGCTCACTCTTCTTGCTAGTAGGGAGTGAGAAGTGGGCAGGAACCCAGGGATCTGAGCCTGGAACAAGTAGGAAATAAGACTGTTCCTGTAGTCCTGAAAAGAGAATATTTCTGGGTGGAACCCCTACATCCCTTTGTCGTTGTGCACTAGTCAATGACTTCAGTGTCTGGTCTCAATCAGGAGTGATTAATGAACTACTTCTGTTTGTCCCTAGCAGATGCTTATAGTAAGCGTGTTGGCAAAGGTTTGGAGTAAAACAAAAAGAAAAGACACCATTTATTCAACACACATGCTTGCAGTGAAAATGAGCCACTGCTGCTGCTGCCTTTTATTTTTTTTTTTTTTGCTGGGTGTATGGAGGATTTAAACCTCACTGAGTGAAGGGGTTGCTGATTTAGCCAAGCCAAGAGCAGGATGCCGTACATGGGACTAGGGCATTGACGTTTGCATCTGCGGTGGGTTGAAATTCCCCCCAACATAAAACTGCCAGACCAGCTCAACTGAAAGCAAATGAAGCTATATTTAAAAGCAAAACTACAATCTAGAAATATGGAATGCAATGGATATGTACAAAATATACAATATTTACAGGTTTTTACAATTTATAAGCAACAAAAGAACCTCCCTGGACAAAACCAGGGGTTTACCAACAGCTTCCTCCTCTTCCCTTACCCCCTGTACTTGGGACAAGAGAAAAGAGGACAAAAGCAGAGAGTAGCTTGTTAATTCTTAGCCACAACAAAGAATACAGCCAAAGTCAGCAACAGCCAAGGAAAAGCACCAGCTAGTAGCCGCTAGAGAGAAGAAAAATGAAACGAGAAAAAGGAGTTAGTTTACACAACTAACTTCATGTTAACTTTCAGACCAATGGGATTATTTAGACCTTATCATTATTTTCCCTTTTCCATCCAATGGTAATTTATTTACATTCTACCACTTTCCTACTCAATCTGTGGAAAATTGTCCTAGGCACAGCCTAAAACTGCCACAGCCTAAAACTGCCACAGCATCTCTGAGTGAGAGTGCCTGTGTTCACTGGAAGAGCAGCAAGACTGGCTTTGGAAACATTTAAAGATAATGAAGCTTTGGAGGAAAAGAAGTGAATGTGTTTTGATGGGAAGCTTTGAATCTCCTTGGACCTATTGGAACAGCTGCAGAAAGACTGCAGCATATCTGTGCATGCCTTTTTAAACTGTGTGGTCTGCTTTAGGAGATGTAAATAAATACCTGCATTTGCATTTCTGCTGTCACCTGATATAAGACTGATTTCAAGGTAACTGGCTAGCAGCAAAACATCACTGATCTCAAATTAAAAGTCTGTGTCCTTCTAAAGCAGAGCAGCTCAGGCTGATAGCAAGTATCAGAAGGGTAGGAGAGGAAGATGCCTTTTCCACTGACTAGCACTGACTAGGAGACCTCTCTGGCATACAGCAGAGGAAGAAAATGCACGCTTGAATGCTTAAGTACCAAATGAATTTTGCATAAAGAAAAAAAAAAACAGCTTTTGCCCTCTCTGCTTTGAAGCCTCTTGGGATTCCAATACTAATTGCTGGTGGCTAGTACCTTGCACAGGGTCTGCGCTTCGTCAGGCAAAGAAGAGAGAAACCTGTCAGGGAGGGTTGTGTGGAAGAATCCCTGGGCATGTCCAGCCTCCAGACACAAGATCAACTTGTATCTGGTCCTGGATTTAAAAGCACTGCAGAAAAGTGTTACACAGGCACAGCCTAAGTGTGCTAGAAGCTAATTTGCACATGAAGGAGGACTTAATTCTTTAGGAATATTAAGGCAAATGCATAGCCTTCCTTCAAGGAAAATAAAAAATATGTTGCCTCTTTCCATAAGGGATGGAACCAAAAGCAATCCAAAAGTCACACGACAGCAGCACTGTTAGATCCCAGCTCAGTGGTTTAGCTCTCAATGCTGCCACGTGCAGCCTGGTGACTCCAAGCCCTTGTCCACAGTATGTCAGGTTATTGTTGTGGAGTTCTCATGAATTTTTCATGACAGCAAACTCTGAACTTCACACATGCATGGAGACAGAAAGTAAAAATCAAACAGGGTATGTAAGTAGATATTTCATATTACCTTATATTATAGTAGGGTTTAAAAGGCATATCTAGCACTTGCTAATGACCCAAACCAAAGTCTATATCCTTCCACATGTCTCTCTCTCAACTTCCACATGATACAGAAGTCTGCAGACATGCATTACGCATTTAAGTTTGGGCAGGATTTGTGGCCCCGCCTGGATATCTTTCTTCTTATGCCTCTGTACTAGAGTTGTTCCTGGAAACCAGTGTCACAGCTGTTAAAAGCAGTGATAGCGAGGCACCTGTGAGCAGATAAGCAAAAATGGCTCACATAAGGGTGGCCTGTTAGTCACTTCATTGCTACTACAGGTAGGCCAAAGCTTATTTGACCATGGTTATTCAGCAGAACTTTACAAAAATTGTCTTCATTCTATTCCTTGCCTGCCAAGTAGCATTCATCTTAGCAGAACCAGCAGCCCTAAGGTGGAGAGGGAATCAGGCATAGTGACTCTTTTAAATGCTGCCGCACCCTGTCCTGCCTCTGTCCTCATATGCTTGGCAAAGAGCTTAAAGCCATGCCAGGTGCTCACAGTCACAATGCCAGGTGCTCACAGTCATTGACCCAACTCCATCTGGCTCTGGATGATAAATGGTCATGTGTGCAGTTAGTTCTCACCAAGGGACTGTCTGAGGATCTTGGGCATTGCACCAGGGCTCACAGCATTCCCAGGGCTGTGATTGTGATAGCAACATCAGGAACATAGTCAGGAACATCGTCTGCAAAATGCCCTGAGTGCAGACAGAGCCTTTGGAGGAAATGTGACAGGGGCTGCGTTTCATCAGCTGCCTGGAATGGAGTGGGATCTCTGGAGCGATGTGTGTGCACTTGCAGCCCAGAAAGCCAGTTGTATTCTGGGCTGTATCAAGAAAAGAGTGGCCAGCAGATGGAGGGAAGTGATTTTCCCCCTCTACTCCACTCTGGTGAGACCACACCTGGAGTACTGTGTCCAGTTCTGGAGCCCCTATTACAAGAATGATATGGACCTGTTGGAATGTGTCCAGAGAAGGCCTACAAAGATGATCAGAGGGCTGGAGCACCTCTCTTATGGAGATAGACTGAGAGTTGGGGTTATTAAGCCTGGAGTGGAGAAGGCTCCAAGGAGACCTTACTGTGACCTCCCAGTATCTGAAGGGGGCCTACAAGAAAGCTGGTGAGGGACTTTTTAGGGTGTCAGGTAGTGATAGGACTAGGGGCAATGGAGCAAAACTAGAAGAAGGTGGATTCAGATTGGATGTTAGGACAAGCTCTTCACCATGAGGGTGGTGAGACACTGGAACAGGTTGCCCAAGAAGGTAGTAGAAGCCTCATCCCTGGAGGTTTTTAAGGTCAGGCTGCATGTGGCTCTTGGCAACCTGATGTATTGTGATGTGTCCCTGCCCATGTCAGGGGGATTGGAACTAGATGATTTTTGAGGTCCCTTCCAGTCCTGACAATCCTGTGCTGTGGTTTAGCTTCTCTTTAACACAGTTTGTAAAATTGCCTTACGAAACCATTTGAAAACAGTACTTGAGTCCTACCTGTAGTAGCCATGTGAAATGCTGTTGCCTCTCAGGCAAGAAATGCATTTCTAGGCAAAGCTTTTGAAAAGTATTAACACAATTTTGCAGACCAATGCAGACAGTCCTGGAGGGCTGAAATCAGTCCCATGTCTTTTTGAAAAAAGGAGCAGAAACAGGGTGGATGTTCCAGCTGACTAAAGTTTGCAGAAGCTTTTAGCTAACTGTGAGCGAATGACAGAGAAATGCAAGACGTCATGCTGGGCTGCCTCAGTTTGAGAAAGTGATGTGGCTGTGTCAGTGCAGTGCTCCATGTCTGCTAGCAGCTTCTGCCTTTGAAGACACCACAACAGCACTGGCAGCCCAGGTGCTGGGCTACCCACCCACCTTGGTCCTGATCCCCTACAGATGAAGCTGGCTTGATGACCTTTACCCCTCACTCTGAGATCCCAGGCCTTGGAGAAGCAGAAGGTCTGTGTCAGGTAGTAGCTGGTAGATCACAGAATGTTAGGGGCTGGAAGGAACCTCGAAAGATCATGTAATCCAACCCTCCTTCCAGAGCAGGATCACCTGTACCAGATCACGCAGGAACCCATCCAGGCAGGGTTTGACTGTCTCCAGAGATGGAGACTCCACAACCAGTCCTGTGTTGCTAACTCATGTGTGCTGGAAAATAGACTGTAAGAGGAGTCATACCTCAGTGCTTCCTGGCTTGATACCAACTTTCAGCTGGCATTTTCCTCCCCTGCACTCTTTCTCTCCTCTTCCCCCCCCCCCGACTTTGTAAGGGAAACAAAAAGAAGCAAAGCAGCCGGGAAGCTTGCATACCAATGCTGGGTCAGTGGATATGCGATAATTCAAATTCAGCACCTTCCTCCAAGCTATGTGGTACCCA
The DNA here is from genome assembly GCF_014839835.1 of Dryobates pubescens. Lineage (NCBI taxonomy): Eukaryota > Metazoa > Chordata > Aves > Piciformes > Picidae > Dryobates > Dryobates pubescens. The sequence goes on along the minus strand of NC_071623.1, from coordinate 14,239,517 downwards.
AGGGACAGTATCTTACTCTGCTCCTTCCCATCACTCTGTGCACTTGTAGGGGCTTATGGTATTACTGCAAAACACTCTAGACATGCACAGCATGAAGATGCAAGTTGAAAGGTACATTTGGATGCTCCAGACTCAAATCAGATAAACTCACAGGCTTCACGTGGTCTCTGACACCAGGTGATTGCAAAAGGTAATAAATAGAACCCAAATTTAGGTTGGCACACGGTTTTCTAGCAAGGGGGTGGTGGAAAATAACTGCATTTTAACAGACTAAGTGGTTAGAGAACTTTGTTAATTCAGACATAAACCTGTTAGCATAAAATACTGCCGGAGGTCTGAAATGGCCTCAGACAGTTTACATTTTTCATCAGGATGGCTGTTAGAGACAACTAACCCTTTCTCTCCCGAAGAGTAATGTTGCTTTTCCACAAGGCAACCCAAAAGCCAATCTCTTTGTAGGCAAGAGAAATGCCTCTAATCTAGACTTTATTAGACTGATTACTATGTAATGGCTTTGGAAACTCTGGACAAAATAGAGCAGTGGGTTTAGCTGACGCTAATGTCAGATTGCTGTCAGTAATCCCCAGCAGATGCAAACGTGTGACCCTTTTCCCCCTTAATTGTTGAATATTTATTTTTATCTTATAATGTTAATAAGGTTTATTGTGCCGCCGAGCGAGCTGATATCACATGACCTTCATCTTCTTGACTCACAACAAAACCAGCAACATTACACTGCCTGTCACGTCCTGTTGTTTAATGATAATGTGTAGGTTAGTTGCTTTTCTTCTCCACACAATATTATTTATTCCTTTCGGTCTGCCTTCCCTTATTGGGAGTTGCCATCACTCTGAGTGAAAAGAGCGTGACTGAAATAGGAGGTTCTGGAGCATCTTTTCAGTATGAGCAGCAGGAACAACAACAACAACAACAACAAAATCCCCCAACACCCCAAACCCCCTAGTTTTAGACAGCTCTTGATCAGTTTTTGAATGGCATTACAAGATGTGATTGCCTACAAGAGCAGTGGACTGCATTCGATGAAGCAGGCAGGAACCTAGTAATTCAGTCTTCCTAAACAAGGCCTAGAGAAAAGCTCTGAGTAACCCTAGTCTCAATAAACAAAACTAGACTATGAGAAGGATATGGGAGGAAAAAACACAGACAATTTTCATTTTCTTTGGAACAACATTAGCTCCACTCCTGTATATTTGAGATGGCAGGAACCCAAAACAAAGGTTTGCATCTGGTCCTGTATTTGTGCTGTGCTGAGTGAGGATCCCCAACCCAGATAACTCATTTTGGATCAGTCACGTTGGTGTTACACAGGATGTAACAGCCAAATTGACATAGACAGAAGAATGCAAGAGCTTGCAGAGCTAGGGCTGTAGCTTAGGCTGTACCTTTCCACAGCTCTGCAAGGAAAGGTGAGGTTTATGTGCAGGTAGATTAACTGGATCTTGAATTCACACACCCAGGAATGAATGGCTTCAGTTTCCAAAGTGCTGAGCAACACTGCTGCGGCCAGCAACTGCTTCCCACTTCCTTCACAGCAAGGGGAAACCCAAGGTGTGCCTCGGGCTCAGCATCTCCTGCCCGTTGCTGGGGCAGAGGAACCAGTGCATCACAACAATTTCTTGGCTCCATGTCTAAACTAAGCAACTCTGTGGAAAACCTCATCAGTTTGCTTCAGTAAAGCAAGTCCAGGGTGGAGAATGTATGACTAAGAAGCACAGGATAGCTGGGAAGTTCAGCCCCTTGGGCAGCTGGCACCAGCCTCTGAACATGGCCTTGCCTTTGGTCTTGATGGAAGGAATGGAGCTAATTGTGGAGGAGGTCCTCCAGCTTCTGTGGGCAGGCAGCACCTGGCTCTGGCTTTGCACCAAGAGCTTGGCAAGGGGTACAGTGGGAAGCCCAGAAGATTTAGCATATCATCTGTGCCAGAAATCTCCAGCTGCACAGTTCTGAACACAAACTTTATATATCCTTGAACCAGGGAGGATAAGTAATTTTTTGGGTTTGTTACTTGTTTTAAATAGAGTGAGAGCTCTCAGCTACTCCAACACATTCGCTTTGCAGGTTCATTAATGAGACCTATGGGAATTGGACTGGGGTTTTTTTTTCACTCTGTTATTTGGACTGTGAGAAAAAAAAATGCAGAAAGGAAAAGCTATTTTCAAGCCAATACTTCTTTTTTCTTTCTATTTCAAAACTGAAATGTTTACCAGGCTTCTGCTGTTAAGTCCAGATATTTGGGGTATTTATGAGAGTTGTGCAGAGACTAGTTTAGATTTTGGAGTGTGGTTAATTTTTCTTAGGTCTCTGTGATCAATTATTTACATTGCTTTTTTTAAACATTATTTTGTGGTCTGAACATAATATTTCATAGTATAACGTTCCAGTCCATGTGGCAGTGAAGCAATACAGTAGTTGTATTTCATTCAGAGTGCTTTGTAAGCATTAGGGTAATGAATATTAGGGTACACTTGTGAATTTAGGTAGCACATCCCAATCACAGTGGTGTGAAAATCAGGTCTCCTTCTTAAATGGTTTTGCACCAGTATAAGTAATTTGATGAGGGATTTTCACTAAGACAATAAAAGCTCCACAACCCCCAAGCCTGGTTGCAGTTACATAAAAAATGAGAGTACTGTATTTGGGTCTGGCTGTCCCCCCAATACTGGTATCAGCACTCCTCTGCTGACTCTAAACTGCATAGGCCAGGTCTTGATTTTCAGCCTGTTACATCAATACTGATGTAGATAATGCACGACAGATGTCGTGGTGAAATCACAGAGCCATTGCAGTCACTGGCAAACCTCCCATTCATTTAAATATTCCCAAGGCTTTTCTCAGCACTATTTAGTGTAATATCCACATGTAATACCCAGAACACAAGTCACCCCCAGTTACAATGTGGCTGTGTCCCCAACCCAGGAACAAGACTGGGGTTGTTTAGCCTGGAGAAGAGGAGGCTCAGGGGAGATCTTATTGCTGTCTACAACTACCTGAAGGGTGGTTGCAGCCAGGTGGGGATTGGTCTCTTCTCCCAAGCATCTAGCGACACTACAAGGGGACACAGTCTCAAGCTATGCAGGGGGAAGTTTAGGCTTGATCTTAGAAAGAAGTTCTTCACAGAAAGAGTGATTGCCATTTGGAATGGGCTGCCCAGGGAGGTGGTGGGGTCAACTTCCCTGGAGGTGTTTAAAGAGACTGGATGAGGCACTTAGTGCCATGGTCTAGCTGATTAGTTAGGGTTGGGTGATGGGTTGGACTTGATGATCTTAGAGGTCTCTTCCAACATGGTTGATGCTGTGATTCTGTGACAGCTTCTGTAAGTGGTGTCCTCAGGCATTTGCACTGGTGAACAAATCCAGTGGGGTAACTGCCACAAAAATACTTCTATCCACCACTTCTGCCATCCTGCAACATTTGTGTGACACCCACAGAAGTCACTGTACTGGGCAAGCTGAGCTTTAGCCTGTTTTGAGCCAATTAAGCGTTGAAAGGGAAAGAAGAAGAGCTGGTACTGCATTCTCTTTCAGCTTCCCACTGGCTGCCTACCCAATGCTTCAAGACTGGAGATGTGGAAATCTTGTCCCCATTGTGAGTGGGGTTCCACCTGTGGCACGTGCCCGGGATTCAGTGCACAGCCTCTGGGAATCACACTGCAGTCACATTCCCTGAGCCGGGAAACAGGCATCTGTGGACAGTCTGCACTGCCACATTTTTCTGTGCTTTGGAGCTGTGTCCTTCTGCGTCCTGCATGTGGTTATGGAAACAGAAGTAGCCTGTGCTGTGGAGCCACAGTTCCAGCTCTGTGCTGTGTGCAGGCACAAGGCTCCTTGTCTCTCTTAGACAAAAAACAATGGTCTGGATTTTTTTTTTTTTGGGTGTTCCTCCTGAAGTAGATTGTGTGCCATAAGCAGCATGTTTACCAGTCTCTGGGAATCTACAGGAGATGTTGATTCCTCCTTGAGTGTTGCATAGAACAAATAGCATCCACCTCTGTATGCTTTGATCTTCTGAGAAACACCATCCCAAGATCTCTAACTAGGCTTTGTTTTACATTGCAGTGGTGCTTTTGATACCTGGCTTTGTTTAAAGCTAGGCAGAGTCTTTCTGACATACCCTGTGGTGAAAACAGAAGTTACTGCAGCCCAAAAGATAAGTTATCATTAAAATAAACCAGCCAGCATTATGGACTGCAGCAGAAAAGGTTAGGCCTCTGTTTTCAGCAGAAGCAAAAGCTTAGTGCTAGACTGTCCTGTCCTCTTGCCGCTGCCTGTCTTCTTCCTCAGTCCTTCCTAAGTGCTGCAATGGGAAGGCAACATATCCAGCCCACTGTGTATATGAAAAGCTCCTTAATAATGGGAACACCATCTGAAGAGTGAAACAGATAAATCATCAAGGCAGTATGGTCTGGATCACTTTAGGAGATGGGTGCAACCCCCAAAAGATATCTTTAATGCAGTTGAACACTAGGACTTATATCCAGAAGCAGAGCACAGACTACACTCCTAGGACTGCAGGGAATTCTAGATCTAGAGAGGACTGACCCTGAAAAAAGATGAGTCTAACAGTTCAGGAAGATTGTGGATGAGGTGAGGACGAATCCAAGAAAGGCCACAGAACAAAATGGCTAAGTATGGGAAAATGTGGCTTGAAGTGACAGACCAGAGAAGACACTCCATCTGTTCAGCTTAACAAAGACAAAGTTGAGAGGATGACTTGATCACAGTCTCTAAGTACTGACATGGGGGACAGAAATGTGATAATAGAAGGCTTTCAATCTAGCTGACTCAACTATAATATGATCCAACTGGAAGTTGGAAGCCAGACAAATTTTGCCTACAAATAAGGTGCAGATGTTTAACAGTGAGTGTAATTAACCAGTGGAACTAATTACCAAGGACTGTGGGGACTGTCACCAACAACTTTAAATCAGGATTAGATTTCTTGCCCCCTCCCCCCACACTCCTCAAGATGTGCTCTAGTTCAGTCAGGAATTAATTCAGAGATGTCCTTTATTGTATTCTTTAGGAGCTTAGGCTAGGTATTTGAACCAGCTCACTCTGCCTTTGCGGTCCACACCCCTGCCATTCACTGGAGTTACCTAAACACTGCACAGAAAACCTGCAGTGCTTGCCCAAACTGGCTCACACTCTTCATTTCATACACCATGCTGTTAAGTAAGGGGACAAATGGGTAAGAGTAGGAGAAGAAGGGTGTGGGTGATGGGATCATAGATCCCCTTCATGAAAGCCTGTGCATCATCTTGGTGATTTAGTTACTTCTTAAAAGACATTAAAAAAATAAAATTAAGGTGGCAAATGTAATTGTCCTCCCTACTGAAAACACTGCAGACAAGATGAGCTTTCAGGAGATACTGACAAAGTGTGCTGAATTGGATCAGAGCAAGGAGTACCCTAAAAATCAGCAGAGGAGGAAACAGCTCCTTTCTGGAGTGAAGTCGTCCTGGGGAGCAGCAATGAACCAACACACAGGTCCTAGCCCACCAATTACAGACAGTGGAACTGCCACCATCTGTTGTCCGGTCCACATGGTCATTTGATCAAAGAAAATAAACAGCCCAGCATCAGCAAAGTCTCAGCTGCAGTGGCCAAGAGTGAGGCACGCTGGTTGGTTTGGGAGCCTGTGATGGGAAAAACCCTACCCAGGACTTGCACAGTCAGCACAGTCAGTGGTGAAACCCCTGCTGCACCCCTGCTCTGACCTGCCTGCTGCTGTGGCTGAAGGGCTGTGCTAGCCTGTTGGTTGAGCTCAGGGCAGACAGGGGGGAGGCCAGCACACAAGACAGCGTATAGACAGTCTCTCCCTGGCCATGAAATGGGTGAAATGAAGGAAAGGCCAGAGCTGGTTTTGGGTTTGCTGTAGAACCAGTTCTGCCCAGCATGGTGATGGTGTCAGCCTCATGGCAGGACCCTGGGCTTGGGAAGGGTGCAACCATGGCTGGGGAACAGAGAGACTAGGGGGGTTCTTCCAGGCAAGATGCATGGTTGTCCTGGACCAGAATTGCACCACTGGCCTTCTGGAGCATTCCAGAGCCTTCTAGAACCTTCCAGAGCCTTCCAGAATATGCCAGGACCTTCCATGACTTTCTGCAGTCTTGCTAATAGCCCTTTTGGAAATGAAGTATCTGAGTGGACACCGCAAACACCCTGTCTGCCCCACAATCTCGTGCCCCATGTCCCTTGGCCGTGTCTCCAGTGAGGCCTGGATGTGCCCTCTGCTTGGAGCAGGCAGGGAGGCAGGCAGGGCCGGGGCAGGGGGGTAGTGGGGGACGCTCCCTCAGCTGCCTGCTCGCACCTGCTGGCGCTTGCAACCACAATTAGTTGCACCCGGTCGAAGCCAAATTGAGGCCCCTTTCAAACCGCAACTCTGTGCGTTTTGTTTCCAAAGGGAAGTTCATCTTTTATGTGCATGCAAAATGGATAAAAACCAAGGAACCCTTTTTTTCCCCCCTCTCTTCCCCCCCCCCCTTGCCTTCTCTCAGTCAGGCAAGGATTTGTTTATAAAAACCCCACTGCTGTGGTGGAGAGATGCAGTGGCTTGAAGTTTTTAGTCATCCTTCTTTTGTGGCTTGGGAAGGGTTTAGTTTTTTTTTCTTTTTCTTTTCTTGTCTTCCCCCCCCCCCCAATTTTCTACTTTTCTTCCCTCCCCATCCCCCCCCTTTTTTTTCCATTCCTTCCTATTTATTCTATTTTTTTCTCTTTTCCAAAGAGCAGACTCGGCGTGTGGCTGTGCTTGTGGTGAGGGGATCCCATGTGTGTGTGTGAACTCCATTTGGGATGCCTACCCCCTTCCAGTATCTTAAAGGAGGCCTACAAGAAAGCTGGTGAAGGACTTTTCAGGGTGTCAGGTAATGATAGGACTAGGGGGAATGGAATAAAATTAGAAATGGGTAGATTCAGATTGGATGGTAGGAAGAAATTCTTCCCCATGAGGGTGGTGAGACACTGGAACAGGTTGCCCAGGGAGGCGGTGGAAGCCTCATCCCTGGAGGTTTTTAGGGCCAGGTTCGATGTGGCTCTGAGCAGCATGATGTAGTGTGAGCTGTCCCTGCCCATGGCAGGGGTTTGGAACTAGATGATCCTTGAGGTCTCTTCCAACCCTAACAATTCTATGATTCTATGATTCACCCTAAGCAAGGAGAGGACAGTGTCAGGGGGATGCACCTCTACTTCCTGTAGGGAGAATAATTGCCCCAGGGGTGCAGCAAGCCCTTCTCCAGAACGGCATGCATGGATAGGGACCAACTTACACTGGCCAACCTTTCCTTTACCCTCCATCTCTCTTCCTCCTCCCTCACTCTCTGCATTGTTTTTTCCTTCATCCACATCCCCATTCACCCACGTGTGAATTCTCCTTCCCGAGGAGGCTGCTGGTGGTGGTCCCTAGCCCTGCTGGATCAGTTCATCCAAAGGCAGAGCCCCCCTGTGGGTGACTGACAGGAGGTGCTGATTCAGTGGTGTGTGTGGGATCCGGCAGCAACCGCATTAAGAGGATTTATGAAGGAGATAAGGCACAGCGCTCAGCTTCCCTCGGTAATCATGCGGCAGCACAATTCGGGTCCGTACAGGGAATTTCGGCGCGCCTGACAGGTACACAGAACTGATCCAATTGTCCTTACAGCCCTTATTAGCCAAAATAAGGGGCAAGTAGAATTACAACTGATTTCTGGGGTAAATACTCTGCTCCGGTTCTGAATGATCTCTCGGCAATAATCCACGTGTAATCCTCAATGTAGAGAGTCTGCTTTAAAGGCAGCTCCGTTTTGAGCAGGCCTCAATAATGCATGGATGTCCTGATTCAGAAAATAAAGGGGAGGAGGAAATAGGAAAGCCACGTTTGGTTTGCAGCCTTTTTTCCTGGGCTGAAGGAAATTTTGGGAAGTGTGTGAGATCACCTGACTCGGGAAGAGGAGATGACCTGCTTGGTAACTGTCTCTTTGGGAAAAGCATTTTACACAACAATGACCGCTCATGACTGTCTCAGGCAGGTCTGATGTGGCTAGAAAATAAACAAATGAACCACAAAAAATTGCTGTAATGACTTGGTTTGTAATGTTTATTTATCAGAACATTGGGTTTTTAAATTTAATTTTGGTGGTTTTTTTTTTTTCAATAGAAAAAGAAAGTCAGAAAGAGAAAGTCAGAAACTGGGTAGCTACAGGGACTTAATGTGAGGGAACAAGTGCATTGATACTTAACACCTCCTTTCTTCTCTTCATGTGTGAAAGACTATCTGGTCCAGTGGTACTTTATGCACCCCATTAAGAAGGCCCCTGAGAGCCTTCCAGTCTTTCATGCATTGGTTTGCCTCATCACAGCCCCACAAAGCAGGAAAGTGTGCTGCTCCCAAAGACACAAATGCCAGAGAGGAGTAGGTGCCCCTTCCCTACTTCTGTGCCCCTATCCCTGTAACCTTGGTCATAGTCTGGCACCTAGCCCTGCATGGCTCTGAGTCTGGGTGTGGTGAGGCTGGGGTTGAGCCCAGGCCCCCAGGGTCTGAGATCTGAAGCCCTGTTTGTGGCCAGCACCATCACTCCAGCCTTGTTGTTCCTCTCTGTAACTCATCCCATCAGAGCAAGGCATGGGGAACACCACAAAAGAAGTGGCACTACAAGAGAAAGTCTTCCCAATGCAATCCTCCTGCTCTGCATGTGCCTTCAGAAGGCTGCTGCCTGTGACAGGAGGGAGGGTTGTAGGCAGGATAAAGATCTGAAGCACCTGTCACTTGTCCATGTATGAAACTAGAACCACAGGCTCTCACTTTGCACTGGAGTGAGATCAGAACCAGAACAAGAGAAAGACAGAGCATTTCCAAACCCATCTATTCATTTTGGGTGCCTTGTGCTGGCACGAGACCCAGCACTAGGTTTTCAGGAGGTCTAATTCCTCTTAGCACCCACTTGTGCACTCACGTCTTGCTATTTATCGCCACTGAAGAGTGCTCTTCCTACCACAACTTGATTGCCAGAATGTGGGCACAGAAGAGTTTGAGCACACCAATTACTTCTGTGAGTAATCCTTGGGTAGTCCCAGGAGGTTTTACCTAGCTGACTAAGGACTCTCAGAATACCACCAAACCCTTGAATATACCCTCTAAAAATATCTTCGGCCCATTCCTTCCTTTAGGACCATTGAGAGGATTGGAATAGGTTTTGTAATCTCTGGTATACCTTAATTAACATCCATGAGACACTTTAAACAATAGGCTCAGCCCTTGGCTGTACAATAGAGAAATGTTGGAAATGATATCTGTTCATCCTGAATCATGTTCTCCTAGATACCTGCTACAAGGGGGAAAGGAGACCCTGCCAAATGCCACAGGAAAAATAAATAAATAAATAACTAAATCTTTCCCTGCTAGCAAACTCTGAAAAAAAGCAAATAACATTTTTTGTAGTTTGTTTACTCATTTGTTCCTCAAAAGAGGCAAGGGAATCTGTGAATCAGACGAATTTCCATCTCAAAAATTGCTTTGGCAGCCAGTGGCTTGTAATTTAAGATTAAGTGATTGAATTCCATGCAGCCTTACTTAAAATTCACTACCCCACACACTGCCACTATACATGTAAAAACCCCCACCAAACAGCCCCCTTCCCCCCCAGCTCTCCCCATCCTCTCCCCAGCATCTATAGCATCTACTATCAGTCAGTAAAAAAATGTCCAATCAGCTGGGAGGTCACAAAATGTACTTAATAAAGACGCTGTCTGCATGGCTGCTGGATTTTTCCCCTCACAGCATTCACAGCCTATCAGACACTTTCCATTCCAATGCAATGCCGGTGCCCAGGCTGACTTCAATCAGGCTACACAAATCAGTGGAGCAGAAATGCCTCCTTCCCTCCATCACCTGAAGCCAACGCTGATTCATCTCTTCCGACCTGTTCCTCTTGCCCCTCCTCTGAATTTACTGATTGCTGAATCATTTCCACACCCCCTCCTCCTTTTTTTCCTCCATTTCCCCTGGGCCTAGTGTCCTGCTCTGAATGCAACGAGCTTCATTTCCAGGTCTGACTAAAAGGGAATATGGAAATGAATTGGCTCAGGCTGCTCGCAGCCTTCTCCATGTGCCTGCGCTCCGAGAGAGGTGCCGTGAATTGCCTTTCCATGGTGGCTTCCCACCAGCCACCTGTCTCCTTGCGCACGCTGCTGTGGCTGCTCTCAGCCTGGCTGCTGGAGATGGATGTCCCCTTCTTCTCCCTGTCGTGCAAGAGGGAGGTGTCTCCGTCTGGAGAGGGAAAGAGCCTCAGTTCTTTTGAATATTCCCATGTTATGAAATTAGAGGCACAAATGAGGCCAAAATATCAACAGCGAGGCTATTTATTAACAGAATGAAGTGCATGGAATAGAAGAAGGGAGAGAGAGAGGGAAAAATTTGAGGGAGAGATGGAGAAGAGGAAGAGAGAAGAGGAAAAGAATTATATTGCCACACCCCCTACCCTCCAAGACAGTTTGGGTCTGTGAAGGAAGGGTGCTGCCACTTTGGCGTAGAGGAGATGTAATCCTTGTTGGCTGTGCTGTCCTCAGCTGGAGGAAGGGATGGAGAGATTGCAGAGTCCCAAGTCTTTCTCTGAGCAGCCTCTTCAGCTCCCTGAGTTGCAGCAGGTGGAACTTAGGACACACAGAGAGGGTTCCTCCTGGTCTGATGCTTCCAGGCTACATGGTGATGTCTTTCACCTGTGTCTGTCCTTTTTGACTCCTTGTATTTTCTGTTTTTTTTTCTCCTGAGCAGGTATTACTCAGGTCTTTCATACATTTTTTCAGTCACAGATTTTTTTTAGGTATGTGTCCAGGTGGTGAATCCATTGTCCTTTTCACCATCCTCCCTTCCCAGGTTAGCTGATTGGTAGAGATGGTCTTGTCTATGCACATTCAAGGGAGTCATTATCCAGTGGCATCTGCTTACCATCCCCTCCCTTAGCAACTATTGTCTGGGCAAGGAGCAAAGGTGATTTTATCTTTCTGGATTCACATCAAGAGAGACAAGTTGTAGTCTCTAACAGGAGGGCAGCTGGCAGGGTTGTCCTCGTGAGGGCTGGAACTGCCCCCTTTTGCCTCAAACTAGGCCAGATGTAGTGAACTCTCCAGCTTGCAGTAAATAATGTGTGACTGGTGCTTTGGCCAGGGCTTGCAGGGAGATGGTGTACGGTGCAGTGTCACCTTTGTTGAAATGGTTGTCTGTTCTTGCTGCTGGAAGCAGAGCCCAGCTGAAAGAGAGCAGCCAGGGAACGTCCCTCTGCCAAGGGAGGAAGGTACCAGGGCCCTTGCAAGTTGGAATATGATCTGGCTCAGCGGCTACTCTTCATCTCACAGGATCACAGCATCACAGAATGTTAGGGGTTGGAAGTGACCTCTGAAGACCATTGAGTCCAAGCCCCCTGCCCGAGCAGGACCGTAGAATCTAGCAGAGGTTACAGAGGAACACATCCAGATGGGTTTTGAAAGCCTCCAGAGTAGGAGACTCCACAACCTCTCTGGGCAGCCTGTTGCAGTGCTCTGTGACCCTCACTGTGAAGAAGTTCCTCCTCACGTTGAGGTGGAACCTCCTGTGCTGTAGTTTATATCCATTATCCCTTGTCCTGTCACAGGGTTTAAGTGAGAAGAGCCTGTCCCCTCCCTCTTGACACGCAGCCCTCAGATATTTATAAACATTTATTTATAAACATTTGTTAAATGATACAATTTACCTGGACCTGAGCAAAGCCTTTGACACTCTCCTACACAGCATCCTGGTCTCCAAGCTGCTGCAGTATGGGTTCGATGGATGGATAAAGAACTTTCTGTGGATAAAGAACTGGCTTGACAGCCAGGGTGGCTGTCAATGGGTCCATATCCAAGTGGAGGCCAGTGACAAGTGGAGTCCCTCAGGGATCAGTACTGGGATGAGTCTTTTTTAACACCTTTGTTGGCAACATAGACAGTGGCACTGAATGGAGCCTCAGCAGGTTTGCTGACGACACCAAGATGTGTGGTGCAGCAGACATGCTGCAGCAAAGGGATCCACCCAGAGGGACCTTGACAGGCTGGAGAGGTGGGCCCATGACAACCTCATGAGGTTCAACAAGACCAAGTGCAAGGTCCTGCACCTGGGTTAGAGCAATCCCAAGCACTGATATAGGCTGGGCAGCAACTGGCTTGAAAGCAGCCCTGAAGAAAAGGACCTGGGGATGCTGGTGGATGAGAAGCTCAACATGAGCCAGCAGTATGCACTTGCAGCCCAGAAAGCCAATCACATCCTGGGCTGCATCAAGAGAAGCATAGCCAGCAGGTCCAGGGAGGTGATTCTCCCCCTCTACTCCACTCTGGTGAGACCACAGCTGGAGTACTGCATCCAGTTCTGGAGCCTCTATTACAGGAAGGATCTGGAGGTGCTGGAATGTGTCCACAGAAGGGCCACAAGGATGATTAGAGGTCTGGAGCTCCTCTGCTATGGAGACAGATGGAGAGAGTTGGGGCTATTCAGTCTGGAGAAGAGAAGGCTCCAAGGAGACCTTATTGTTACCTTCCAGTATCTGAAGAGGGCTACAAGAAAGCTGGGGAGGGACTTTTTAGGGTGTCAGGTAATGATAGGACTAGGAGGAATGGAACAAAATTAGAAATGGGTAGATTGAGATTGGATGTTAAGAAGAAGTTCTTTCCCATGAGGGTGGTGAGACACTGGTATAGATTGCCCGGGGAGGTGGTAGAAGTCTCATCCCTGGAGATTTTTAAAGCCAGGCTAGATGTGGCTCTGAGCAACCTGATGTAGTGTGAGGTGTCCCTGCCCCTCGCAGCGGGTGTTGGAACTAGATGATCCTTTTGGTCCCTTCCATCCCTAACAATTCTATGCTTCTATGAAATCCCTTCTCAGTCTTCTCTTCTCCAGACTAAACAGCCCCAGGTCTCTCAGCCTCTCTTCATAAGACAGTGCTCCAGTCCCTCGATCATCCTGGTAGCTCTCTGTTGGACTTTCTCCTGCAGATCCCTGTCCCTCTTGAATTGGGGACCTCAAAACTGGATGCAATATTCCAGGTGAAGTTTCACCAGGGCATAGTAGAGGGGGAAGGGAGCCTCCCTTGATCTCCTGGACACACTCTTTTTCATTCCCTTGACTCCAACACTCAAACATTTTCCCTCCTAGGTCTCTATCTTCCATTGGTTTCATAGCTGATTTTTTCCATGGGGCTTTCTTCTGACTGTGGAAAAGTTGGGTTTTCCTGGTGAAGTTTCCCAGTGTCTTGGATGTGGGAATGTTATTACTACTGAATATGGTAGTCCCACTGTCCCATGCTATGCAGCACACCCTGCCCTGAGGAGATGCCCCATGGCTCTGTGGAGGTTGTCCAGCTCTGTGAAAAAGATGAAGCTGGACAGAAAGGAGGTTTTATCTCCCTGTCATGCACAGGGGACACCAGAAAGAAATAAGACCTTACAGCCAGCCAGGCAGGAGAGAGAAGTCAGGCAGGCTTGCACCACCTATGTAACTGGGAGAGATAGAGACCCATGGGCCAGAGACACAACGGCACTAGGGCTCTTGGAGTGCCCTAATGCATGCTGAGGGACAAAAGGCTCCTTTGAAGGTTAGGTGGTGAAAACCCAACCTCAACTCAATCCCTTTCTGGAAGGACAAAGATGAGCTTTAATATTCAGGCAAATATTAGTCTTTTGTGCTGATTGTTTTTTTCCTTTGGAAACATGTACAAAGTGATTTTTAGAGTTCTGAAGAAATGCTTCTATGCCCAGAAGCTTGTTTAATTTCTCCATCTATAATCTAATAGAAGACATTTTCTCTACACACAGTCTTACCTATGTCCTTTAACCATTGTTAAAGGAATTTCCTTCTCTGGAGACTTTCAAGACCCTTCTGGATGTGTTCAGGTGCAACCTGTGCTAGATTCTATGGTCCTGCTCTGGCAGCATGGTTGGACTTGATCTTTGGAGGTCCTTCCCCACCCCTAACATCTTGTCATCCTGTGATTACAGTCATCACAGAACTATTTTGAGGTTGCTAGGGCATATGGCAGGAGACTAGTGGCACAAACCAGAAATAAGAATATTCAGGCAGAGGCATCCTCTCCTATGGCATAAGACCTCGTGTCATCAGCAGGTTGATGGTATGAGCCCCACTGAGTTCCTGTGACTCCTTTGTGTTTGCAGGAACTTGGGATGACTCAGACTCTTGCAGCATTGGAGGTCTGATGATGCTTGTGATGTCTCTGGCACGATGCCCATCTTTTTCTTCCGTCTCTGAGCTGCCTCTTGCCAAAGGAGTCTTGGCCTACAAGAAGGATTGCTTCCTATTATTAATACAACAGCAAGGAATGAAGGAGCAGGCACATTTGTAATACAGTATCATTTGAGAAGAAGACATGATCTCAGGCACACTGAATGTCAAAACCAAATGAGAAACTTTGCTTCCAGTTTCAGCACAGGTTCTCCCAGAGCCACTGCTACTCACATTGTGGAAATGTACAGGATGAAGGATTTTGTCGTGATATCTAATTCTAATCTGATGTGATTTACTGTTAAGCTGAAAATCAAGCCTGTACATATCCCCCTCCAAGTGGTTTCTATGACAGTTTCTATTAACCATAAAAATGTCACTTGCTAGGAAGTATCAGCCTTCTTACAGGCTTTGCAATCATCACTACCAGATGCACACTTACTGAATGGAATAAGTAATAGTCTTGTGCAATTAGCCTAGGATGCAGGACCTGTCCAGCTACTTCTCTCAGCTCCAAAGTGGAGTTTTCACAAGCAAGCCCATGCATCAAGAGAGGAAGTCTATCTGGAGTCTCTTGAGTTCTTCAGAACTTGAAGTGTTGCAGTGTCTTACAGATGGAGCATAGTGGTTCATAAATCTAGGCTAAGCGACTTGGTGCTTATCTTTGTGGTTTCAGTCTGCGTAAGCAACTGAAGTATCTAATTTTCCATTGCTCTGATACAGTAAAAAATATATATAAAAGTCTGTGCCTTATAATGTATTCTGAAATACACTAATGGCTGTGTGGCATTTCCTGCCCTTCCACAATCACAGCTAACCTGGTACTGTGTGGGTGCAGCGTGCACACTGTCTCCATCAACCCTTTGAGGAAATGACAGAGTCTTTCTTGAGACCAGAGGCATGGATGAGGGCTGCTGTCCATGGGATTTGACAACAGCATTGAGACACAGATTTGAATTAATTTGGTCCATTTCCATTTCAGCTATGAGCCGAAATGAGAATATTGCATCAAACTCTGCCAGAGATCTTAGCCATTATGCTCAAGGTCTCTGCTGTTACCAAGGAACTCAAGAAGTCAGGCTGAAAAATGGAAAGGACATCTAATTGTTCTCCACATTTTAAGATATATTCTGAAGAGACTTAGTAATGAAAGTTACAACCTGGACCTTCATCACTATGCTTGCATCCAAGGATTGAAATCCAGGGGTTTGCAGAGCTCAAGTGGTGGATTTGGAATGCGTGATACACCATTCCCTTGTAGCAGCAGCAGCCTCACAGCACAGAAACAGAAGCAATAAGAAGCCTTGTTGTTTTCACCTGCCTACAAGGACAAAGTCATATGCTGCTCTTTGCACCAATCTGACTACTCAAGTCAGTGCACTCTGTCTCGTGTGGCAGGGAAAAGAAAAATCACTGTGAAGCAGTTTGCAGCTGGCACAATGAATGAGGATACCAGCAAGTTCTACAGAGCATCTCTATCCCTTGATGAAGCGAGCTGGAAATGATGAGGAAAGAAAGCAAGCATTTGGTCACATTTGTAGAGTAAAGAGACTATATTTGAAAGTAGAAGCTCTGAAGGAGGCTTGAAAAAAGGTTGCAACTATCTACCAGGTCCAAGAGAGTTAGTCTGATATGAATGAGAGCAAACATCCACCTGTAAGGTGAGCACCATCAGTACAGGGAGCTGTATGTAGTCGTTGAGAGTCATGCAAATGGGAGCTGCTGTGCTGAGCACTGCTCATGAGAGATGAGGTAGACAACAGAAAGGTTTAGTTCCTTCCCCCACCTCTGTCTGTTTTGCAAAAGCTGTTGCAAAAGCAGAAAGGGAGAATGATCTAGGAGAATGATTTGCAATCTGTCAAACCTGCTCTGGAAGGAGAAGGTGAAGAAGCTCATTCTATGATGCTCAAGAAAAAAAATCTTAAAGTATAGCTTGACGTCAGAGCAGGCAGAGGGAAAGTACTACGGATGCTAGATGGCTCTTTGTCTTTTATCTACCAAGAGCATATATATTTCAGCGCAAAAAGCCACTGTGTTCTCTGTCAAAGGAATTTATAAAGATCACACAGTCACAGAATGTTAGGGACTGGAAGGGATCTTGAAAGATCATCCAGTCCAACCCCCCTGCCAGGGCCGGATCACCTAGACCAGATCACACAGGAGCACATCCAGGTGGGTTTTGAATATCTCCAGAGAAGGAGACTCCACAACCCCCCTGGGCAGCCTCTTCCAGTGTTCTGTCACCCTCACAGTGAAAAAAATTCTCCTCCTGTTTCCATGGAACTTCCTATGCCTCAGCTTCCACCCACTGCCCCTTGTTCTGTCATTGGGCATCACTGAGAAGAGTCTGGCTCCATCCTCTTGGCACTTACCCTTTTACATATTTATAAACATGAATGAGGTCACCCCTTAGGCTCCTCTTCTCCAAGCTGAAGAGCCCCAGCTCCCTCAGTCTCTCCTCATAAGGAAGATGTTCCACTCCCTTAATCATTTCTGTGGCTCTGTGCTGGACTCTTAAGCAGTTCCCCAAGGTCCTGCTTGAACTGAGGGGCTCAGACCTGGACACAGTATTTGAGATGCAGGTTCTCCAGGGCAGAGTAGAGGGGGAGGAGAACCTCTCTCGACCTACTAACCACACCCCTTCTAATCCACCCCAGATTTATACATTAAAGTTACAATTTACAGAATATTAGACAATATCTAATTTGAAATACTGCTGTCAGAGGGAAAAGTGCCTGCGGTCTGTAGGTGACTGCAGAATCCATGCTGAATACCTGGAATGCTGCTCTCCTGGAAAACCTGTTAATTGTTTTTTTCACATGATAAGATCGATTTGAAGCAGTTTCACTGTTCCTTGAAGTCCTGTGAAAGCAGAACGCAGATTATATTATTATGAGAAAAGATGATGCTCACAGTTGTCTAAGAACCAAAAAGCCACATATATTCTTAAAAGTCCATGAGAGGAGGTTGTGTTTGTTTTTTTTTTCTTTCACTGCAGTGTTAACATATGCACCTTGGAGACTCTCATCTCAGCCAGCATCTGAGCATGCTCTTGCATTTCATCTGATGGCTCAGGAGACAACCCACCAGCTTTTATTCATCAACATGTAGCTCCAAAATCA
This sequence comes from Dryobates pubescens, assembly GCF_014839835.1. Taxonomy (NCBI): domain Eukaryota; kingdom Metazoa; phylum Chordata; class Aves; order Piciformes; family Picidae; genus Dryobates; species Dryobates pubescens. The sequence goes on along the minus strand of NC_071623.1, from coordinate 14,222,160 downwards.
ATGTCAGCCAAGCATTTTCATTGCTAACAAGCTAAGTATATTCACAGATATTTTTTACACTAAAACTTGACAAATAGAACTGAAGGACTCAGATGAAGGTAGATTCTCCAACCTGAGAACCTTCTTCTTGGATTGGGGCAGACAAGAGAAAAAAAACACCACAAAGCAATTTTGGCATGTTTTCATCCCTGCTATCTATGACATAGCTCTTGAATGGCTACATGTCACCACAAGAACAGTGACTTGGTGAGGACTTAGTGTGCAATGATCCAATTTAACAAGTGGGATTTGCAGGCCACACTGAAAGTATGCATCTTGTTTCCACATTCCAGTGCAGTGAAAGCTTGGAAATTAGTTGAGCCAGGTAGTAAGTGAATTCTCCATCCTTCAGAGTGATAGCAGGAACACACAGGCATGCTGTGTGCAAAGGCACTTGCTGGAAAAAATAAAGTTCAGCTGACATCTATGAAAGGTGGCAGACTGATAAAAATGGGAAGTCAAGACACTCATCCCTGGAACAGGTATGCCAAAGGTCCTGGCAGCCTGAACATCTCCACATAGTGGAGACCTCAGTGACTGAATTTTGCTCTGGCATTTGCCTCCATGAGGAAGACTTGGTACAAGCTGAATGATCTCAGCTCACTTTGTGACTGAAGCTTTACCATTACCATGCATTGGCTTTCCCCATGGAAAATAAAGAGTTGAAATATAAAATATTGAAACTAGAGTAGAGGCCATGCATGAATTTTAACTACATCATAAACCACGCTTTGCATAGCTATGATAATAAAAATGATCGAGAGACAGAGCAGCTGAAGATTTTGCCTTTTTAAAAACCAAACCAAATCAAACCAAGCCCAGCCCAACCAAACCAAACCCAACCCAACCCAACCAAACCAAACACAACATAACCAAACCAAGCCCAAACAATCCAAGCCCTCTCAATTTCACTGTTAAAATAAATGTGTTCACAGCATAGGTCTGTACAAACAGACTGAACATTGGCTTTGTCCCTCTATGTTCAGTCCACAGGGGAGCACACAGAAGAAATGAGTTTGTTGGCAAGCCAGACTGCAGCCTTTGTAATGGTGGTATTAGATCAGCCTGCTCATGGAAAGGGGTTTCCACTCATGTGCCATTGACTTTATGGATAGTCCTTGGGATCTTCTCTGAACACATCTGAATGTTTGTACAGCACCTGATGTAAATGAGCCCCTGTCCTGCTTCATTTATCAAATGATAAATAACATAATAATACTATAATTGAAGTCACTGGTACAGGCAGTAATCATCTGGTGATTCAGTACAGCACAGACTTGCTAGCTGGAAGACTGCACCAAGCCTATGCAGAGATTTCTATCTTGCCCATCAGTTCCTGCATGCTAAATATATTCTGAATTTACAAATGTTAAAGCTTTAAGGTGAGATTTTCTATGCTTGGGCTAAGCCCAGAAGTGATTCATTTTTGTAACGCCAGAATGAAACCCTTCAGCCTCTTTTGAATTGTGTCAGTCTGAAAGACAAGGTATTGATAATGTCACTACTAACAACCAAATCAGGAGTCTCTGGCAGCACACAGAACAGAACTTTTCTTAATTATTATTATTTATTGAGCAAGGAACAGCAATACGAGAGGAGGAGGGAGACAGGAAACTTCAGAGAGTATATACCTGCCGGTGAGCAACACCTGCTCCAGAAATTGGGCTCTGGCAATGTGCAGTGCAGGGAAAGTATGCTTGAATGAATGCCTAAGAGCTGGCTGATACATACCTCATGGTTAATCTGGTTACGCAGGGTTTATTTCACAGTCGGAAGTTCTTGCGCTGGAAGGGAGTCCTGCTGGGGTTTTCTGAGCACAAGACTGAATTAATGAATGAATGAATGCAGCTTGCCAGCCCAGATTTAAATTGCTTACTAGATCAAAATCTGCTCGTTTTCTCTGTCCTTTTTTTCCACCCCCACCCCCCACCCCAGCCTCTCTGTCTTTTATTTACTAATTTGTTTGAGGAAACAGATAAAGAGCACAGAAAGTGGCCTGCGATGTCATCAAGCCAACAAATGCAGATAAACGGCTGTTTTTCACGCTGGCCTGAATCCTGGACTAGGCTTTGAGCCATGATCCTAGGTGGGGAGGCCTCTGGCAGAGGCTGGTGGGTGGTCGATGCCGTCCCTGGGGCTGAGGATGCGAAGAGCTGAGGATGCGCAGCCCTCAACCCTTGCGGGCTGGCTGCCGTGAGCAGCGTGTCGGGATCACCGGCAACCCGGTTCTGCAACCCCCGGCAAGAGGACGGCATTAAAGCAGTGAAGCCCTGCTTTGAAAGGGCAAGAAATAAACCCCGTCTGCTTTGTAGGAGGAGTCACGTTGTTTCTATCTTTCAGCCCCACACTGCATTTGGAACAGGCCAATTGTCAGGCTTTAATGGCACTTGCAAACAGGACCTCTGGCATATTTCGATTTGTTTGGCCACTGGGCAGACCTCCAGCCTGCTGTCTTGACTGTGGTGTTTGTATTTTAATAGGAGTTTTAAGAAGGCTTGGTTAGGGGTATTTAAGGTAGTCCCTGAGCTTTTATGCAGACTTTCTCAACCTCGATGGAAAACAGAGCACTAAAAAGATTCATCAGCAGGCTTTTAAGAAGCAGAGACCCTGTAAATGTACCACTATCGATACCCTTCCGAAGCCCTTTTCCGACGAGCAAGCTCCTCTCACTCATCGCGGCTCATTTTTTATCCCAGCTCCTGGACTCCTTAACTCCGTGTCCGACTGCTGCGCAAGGCTAGGATGCAGGCAGCCCTCCGCGGCTGGAGCCGGGCACTGGGGAAAGGAGGGACGCCTGCTCGCTCCCACAGCGCTCCCCGGCTCCTGCTTTCCAGGGCCAGACAAGTCCCTCCAAGCCCTGTCGCTGGGATACACTGCCAGGAGACAGCATCCGGCCGCACGGAGCTCAACGCAGCCTTCCGTGGACTCCGGTCTGCATGCTCACCAGCGAAGGGAATAGGAGACAAATGTCGATCGTTCAAGCTGAAGGGGGGTGGTGGCATGAAGAAAAAGCAGTCTTGCTCTGTACCGAAGCCTAGAGATCTTCCTGAAGATCCACAGCTGTTCAATTTCTTTGGTGCTTTAGATACGAATTTTAGAGCTTGTGGGAAGAAGAGCATGATAATCAAAAGAGATTCTGCCGCTACATCCAGGTATACTTGAACTGCACTACCCCTGCTCTTCCTCACCTTCCTCTCCCCACGCTGCCAACACAGCCTGAGCAGGGACAGAGAGCAGTGCTGCCTGGGGCAGGGCAGGCCTGCAGAATTCTGCTACTCCAACACTGATGAGGTTTGCTTTACCCAGCTAGAGACTCAACTGCAAATTTGAATCCAGGTCTCTGAAGGTGCAAGCGTGGTGTGAAAGCACTCTGCCTGCTGCTGGCTTAACTCTGCCTGCCTGGACTTCGTCTCTTGTGGAGGTTGAGGCAGGGTCATCACCGAGACATACTTCTGCTGCACACTGTCCCAAAGCAAGCTGAAGTACTCCATAAATGAAAATCTACTTTGATGTCAATGACTCAGCTCTCTAATAAAGAGAGGAGTAGAAGAAGTTTGAACTTTGAAGGGGTCACAGTGATCACCTGCTTAATGCCCTCTGGGATGTAATTTGGACGTTGAAAACCAGACTCGGGAGTAGTACAAGGCTGCCTAGCTGCAGCCTGGAACTGCTAAAAGAATGAGATCTGTGGTGGATGGATTTGAAAGGCAGCCCAGAGCCCAGCTCTGTCAATAAGCTATAGAGGTTTTGTTGAGTCCCCCCTGTTGGTGTGAGACCCTTTGGAGCCAGTGACCTGCATGTGGCTGCCCTCCTTCCTCACCCCTGCTGGTGGAGGGGTGCACACTGAGAAGAAGGGGAGATCAAGGCCCCATAGCAAGCTTTAGCTGCTCTGCTTGTGTGCCCACAGCTACCTATGTCTCCAACAGCACCCAGCTGCACCAATATGAGAAGAAGTGATATTGGCACATTGCATGGATCCATGCAGAAGGATGGGAGCATAAGCACAAATATTAAGGTACCTGAGAAAAGGCTCATCTGGGCACTGAAATGATCATGAAGTGGCACATTAATTCAGGAGGCAAGATGCAAAAAGCAGCCCATCATCGCTTCAGACTTCACCAGCTTGCTGTACCAAGCATCCCTTGAAATGCTAATTAAAATGAGCTGAGGGAGAGGAGCCTGCTAACAGGATCACAGCCTCACTTGGATGGAGTAATAAACACGTAGTAGGCATCCATGTTTCCCTGTATGCATGTTTTCCAAGCTGGGTTGACTGTAAACGTGCAACCCACACAGAGTAGGAAGCAAACACAAACTAGAAAGCTCTCTTTCTAGAGGCAAGGCTTGGTCACGAAGCTGGAAGAGAAAAAACACCCAACAAACCAAAAGAAAACCAACCCAAACCCTCAAACCGTGACAGTCTGCCACAAATAAATAAATAACCTCCTGAAATGAGGGCTAATTAACTTGCAATAAACCAACTTAACCACTTAGGGGCAGCGTTAACACAGAGTTAACATGCAAAACAAACCTGTGTTTTCTCACCTGGTTAATTTAATATGCGTGGTGAATATTCATAAGGTAGGAAAACCTGATCCATCCGCACGCTGAGCCATTCAGTCTGTCAAACCTGGGAACGCGTGGCAACGGGAGTAGCTCAGTCACTGCTCACACGGTGTTGACTTTGATCAGTTGGTGTTTCTAAACACATCCGTAGAGGTAGGGCTTTGCTGCTTTTCCTCTTGTCAGGGTCATGGAGTTATGTTCTATGCAAAGATTAAAACCTAAAAAAAAAAATAAATAAAAATAATCAAAGGAGATAAAAAGGGCTTTACTTAAAATAATCAGAAAGAAGATGAAACAGAGAAGAGCTGACTTTGAGAAATGCTGGCCTTGCGTGCACCAGCTGAACCCCCATGTTCAGAGTCACAATGTTTCCTTCTCTCAAGCAAAAATGCCCCAGTTCCTTGAATTCTTCTGAAACATTTCCTTGCATAAAAAGGAGCTCAGACCCACTTCAGGGATGTTTACACTCCCTGATCAGAACAAGTAGAATCATAGAATCATAGAATTGGTAGGGGTGGGAGGGACCTCAAGGATCATCTAGTTCCAAACCCCCTGCCATGGGCAGGGACACCTCATACTAGATCAGGTTGCTCAGAGGCACATCCAGACTGGCCTTAAAAACCCCCAGGGATGAGGCTTCCACCACCCCCCTGGGCAACCTGTTCTGGTGTCTCACCACCCTCATGGGGAAGAACTTCTTCCTAACATCCAATCTGAATCTACCCATTTCTAGTTTTGTTCCATTGCCCCTAGTCCTATCATTACCTCACACCCTAAAAAGTCCCTCTTCAGCTTTTGTAGGCCCCCTTAAGATATTGGAAGGCCCCAGATACATAGAAAGGTGTTTTTTTTAAGTGTGGGTCAACAAACTTGACTTAGCTCCAGCAGGCAGAGGCAGCAGGAATAGCACATTAACCCTTCTTGGATATTTTTTCAAAGGGGACTGGCAGCTTGAGCTCAGCCTCAGATAAAACTCATCTCACTGCTCTTTTAACCTGAAGCACAAGGCACAACTTTTGCATTCCTCTTCCTTTCCCCACCTGTGGCATGTTTAAGGCTCGTGCATGGCTTCCCAGTGTCCCAGCATCACCTTTACAGATGTTAGGTACTCCTGCTGCTCTGGCCAGCTCTAGGGGCAGAGGAGGTCTGCTCCTGTGGTCCACCTGGTGGTCCTGGCAGCTGCCAGAGTGCTGACCTGTGGTCCAAATGCCAGATCCATGCATCACCAGACCACTCAGCAGGGGGAAGATGGCCCAGATCAGGTGCAGCCATGTGCTCACACTTCTGTTGAATCAGGCAGTGCGACGTGGGGAGCGTGTGCCAGCTTTGTGCTCTGTGCTGGCCGAAGGAGCACAGACAGCACCTGATCTGGCATAAAGTGAGCTCGGTGTGAGGAGAAGATATTGAACATGGCATGAAGTTAAAGTAGGGTGGGTAAACGATATCTGATCTGGCAGAAGAAGCTGCTGGTACAAAGTTGGCCTGTCAGAACCATTAAAATAAATTCAAACCAGTGGAGTGAGTGCCACGTGGCCAAAGTATTTTCACTGCTGTACTGGGGAGCCCAGAGACAGATTCACTGTGCTGTCAAGCTCTGTGCTCGGGAAGGGGGTAGGAAATGCATTCCCATCCTTGCTGGCATGCTTCTCTGAGGAACAACGTTGGGGCAGATGGGAAAGTGATGAACCAGGAATGTTCAATGTTCTGGACCTTGTCCAGAATTGCCCAGGCCCTGGCAGCTATTGCAGAGTGGATCCTGCCCTGGCAAAGTGTGTTCCTGGGGTGGGAGGCGGTTCTGGGGTTGCTGTGCTAAGGGCCAGGCTGGTGGGAAGGCTGAGATGGAGGAGGAGAGGGATTTGCAGCACTGCTGCTAGCACCACTTCTACAGAGGGAGGGGGGCCAGGCTCCAGAGCTGCTGCCCTGCCAAAAGCATTAAACTGACTGAAATATGGTCCCGTGAGGAAAGGAAGCAAGCGAGCTGTCAGAAGTGGGAAAGAAACAACGAGCCCACTGCACAGGATCATCCACAGACCACCCTTCTCCACTGAAGTGTTATTTCTTCTTTCACCTCTCCCAAGTGCATGAAGAAAGTCAATGTTTAGGCACTTGCTTCTTTTGCTTATAAAATTGGAGCGTTCCCCCTGGCCTTTCTCCTTGAACAGCCAGCGCAGCCCGGGGAGATCCAGTCCCATAGCTCCTAGGAACTGGAAGCAGAATGGCCAGGGGCTGAGTCATCATGCATTATGCTGAATATTTTCCCCCTCCTGCATGCTATTTTATTTTAAATCTAGCGTGTAATATGCTTTGCATCTAGCGTGTTGCTCTTGTGTGTTTTCCCCTTGCCCTGCCTGTCTCTCGCTGGCAGCTGCCATCGCGAAACAAAAGGCAGCTGCCAGTTTGAGTGAACATCTCTCTCACTCGCTCACTCCTTCCCCTCTTGCTCTTGGAGCTGATGCAACACCACTTCACAGGCTGGGTGGTAGGCACTGATGTAAGGGGGTGTGTGTGGGTTTGTTGCCCTTGGGATCCTTGGGCACGCAGTGCTTCCGAGGTTCGTTGCCAGGGCTCAAAGCTGTGTTTAAAGCCCTCAAACTGAGCTCAGCAATAGCCAGGAGACCATGAGCTGTCACCTTGCCAGCATACCAGCTCCAGCTATCTCTGCTGCAGCAAGTGCCCATTTCACAGGACTGGATGTTGCTGCTTTTGGCAAAGGTGATGGTTTATTAAATGCCACTTTGGTCTTCTGCCCCAAGATGTGTAAGCCATGCATGGATTTCCTGCTCCAAACAGCTCTTACAATAGCTGATAAAAAGCCTGAAAGAAGCAAGACTGGACTGAAATGGCACTTGAAAGAGGAAAGTTTCTTGTGTTACATTAAAGTACCATGGGAGAAAGCAGGATGAGATGCCAGCTGTGAGTCTCAGATGCTGCTGCTCTTTGGCCTGTGGAATTGCACAGTGTTAGCTGCTGCACATGATGAGGGAGAGCATCCGAAACTCACCCAGGATATTTATCCCTTGGTTCCTTTTAAGACTGGCTAACTCCATTTTCTAGGATACACTGGAGACCATCAGAAGGGCCAGTTTGGCTGTTTTTTTCCAGAGCTGGAAAGTATGGAAGACCCATTTCTGCTTTTCTTGGGGAGCCTTTACCTTGAGCTATAACAAGAAATTACTGTGGGAAAAATGAGTTGAACTCTTGACTGCTGTAAATAGCCACGAGCTGGGTAATGCCTCCGAGAAGGGAGTGCTTCCTGCTGGGAGAGGGCAGAAACTCACTGAGCTATGGTCACTGGCACATCCTCAGTATTTCCTTGTTTCTCTGGCCTGTGTTGAAAGGATTGGGAAGAGGTGAGGCAAATAGTACAGGAAGATTGTAAGAAATCAAGCAGGGCCCTGAATGATGGTGTGAAAGGAAAAAGCCAAGTAAATGCAAGCCTCAGTTCCAATCAGGAAAGTTAGGAAATGAGATGTGAAATACCCTCCTGGGAGTCTGGTGTGTGCTGAAGAAGCACAGTGAAATAAATTCTCATGCAAGCTGTACCACTCTGATTGTCAGAGGAGCTGAGCCCTCACTCCTTTGCTTTGTGGCATTTTTCTTTCAAACAGCTCCTGTTTGGTTTTTGCTTGTTTGTTTGGTTTTTCCATTATAGAAATGGATATCCTCATGCCATTCACTGTAAGCTCTTTTATGGAAATTATGGGAATAAGGGCTTGTTCTAAGGGACAGTTTGGAAAGATCCTAGTTTGACTGATTTGCTTGATAACAAGGTTCAAAGCAGACATTGTTTTCCTAAAGCAGGGAGGGAAGTGAGGAAAAGAGGCTGGAGAGGAGAGGTCTGGAGTCCCTGAGGAGCTGTCAGGGCAGGGAAGAAATCACAAATGCAGGTGAGAAGGTTGTGCTTTTTATAAACAAAGAGCAATTTATGCTTCCCAAGTGAGGACAATTTCCTTTAGATTAAGGAGGGTTGCAAACAAACACAGAAGAAAAGTTTGTTGCCATGAGCAAGTGAGGGAAAAGTGCATTGCTGACTTGCCTCTCAGATAGGCAGGCAGGCTCCTTGCATTCCAAGGGTGCACTGCAGGAAAACAGGCAGGGAATGAAAGGCATGAACTCTTCTGTCTGAGCTATCATAATCCCCCTCACTTGAGCTCCTGGATGGAATCCGCAGGTTTCCTCTGGTTCCAAAAGCTAAGCAGAAAGTACAGTTTATGGAAATATTTCCAGTTTGATTTATCTAAGCCACCTGCTAGTAAGTAGATGGTGAAGAAGCAGCAGCATAAATGACCAGCTGGATACCTTCAGGCTGTTCTGTGGCTCCCATGATTTTGTGCTTTGTTGCTTGTGCCGTGAGACCATTGGTAAGTCCCACTGCAAAGATCTCTGTTGCTGTGGTGGAGCATGGGGTCAGAGCTGCTCTAACCTGTGCATTGGTTGTACAATAGGTGAAGCATGGTCCTGCTCCAAAACCCACTATGTTTATTTCCACTCCTGCAATGCTGAGGAGTTAACACACCTATGACAGAGAGGGTGAAGGAGGCAGATCCTTTTTCTTTGCCACCATCACAGGACTGATGGCTGGACCAAATCCTACTGCTTGATGTCTATCCTTTGCCATTTCATTGGCTTGTCTTCTCTGCCAAGTAAGGAACTTCTGATCTAAGTATTTTCTCAACAGCCTTTCCCTTTGGGGAGCCCTGCTGAGCAGCAATCCTCCATGCTCGTTCCATGCGCCTCTGCCATGGAGGCAGGCTGTTTCTGCTTGAGCTGGGGGACTCTGTTGGGCCAGCTGCACAGGATTTGGCCTTTGGGCTCCTTCCTGCTGCTGCCCATTCTGCAGGAGGGCAGCCTGCAGCAGTCCTTTACAGTGTAGGCAGGGTTTACCTAGGCAGACCTGTCCGCATTTCCATGGCTTCTTCAGTTTGGCTTCAGGCCCACCTGCAGAGACTCAAAGAATCACAGAATATTAGGGGTAGGAAGGGACCTTGAAAGATCACCTAGTCCAATGCCCCTGCAAATTTACATTACATCAATACTTAGGGTAGCCACTGTGGATGTTCACTTCAATTTTCCAGGTGAGGGTCAGAAACAATTCCTTAGCTTTATTTTCTCAAAATCAAATGCAAACTTTTCTAAAAAGCTTGGCAGTTCCAGTCCCCCTTCACAAGGCACAGCTCCCTTCTCCAGCACAAATTAACTGCTGAAGTGGCCTGCCCCTTTACAAAATGAATCTAAACCAGCTGCATAAAAGAGGAAAAAAAGGATTCCTCTTGCCCTGCTCTTTCCTCTTAATTTTCCACCCAGATTTTCCATAAGCCTGCCTTGGTCTGTTTTGCTGCCCTGGGTCTTTGGTCAGACAGTCCCTCCCTGCTGATGGCTGAGGAACTTCTCCCATTCACAAGGCAGCAGCAGCAGCAGCAGCTGGGAAACACTCTGTCCTCTGCTGTGGGTCTCTGGGATGCCTCAGCTATTGCACTGTGTTTCTGTTTTCCCTTCTGAGACCTCTGTCCTCTGGTTGTTCTGCAAAAGGACCTCCCTGGCCCCTTCTTCTTTCATAACATCTCCTCCCTGCCTGATGGCATGCTGTCTGTGCCTCACTTGCCAGGCTGGGATTTCTGCCACCCTGTTCTGCTGGTGCACACTCTGTCACCTCAGGCACACAGGCATAGGCAGAGAGCAGCCCCAGGCTGGTTCATCCTCCATAATGATCTTGGGGATGATCACCAGCATCAGGGATCAGGAGGATCTGAGGGATGATCTCACAGAGGGTCATGGCACATGGGCCATGGCACCTTGGGATAGATACAAATCTTGGAAGAATTCACATTCCTCCTTATGGACCTTTGCCCATCCTGGAGGGAGGCACTGCTGAAAAACAGAGGATCAAGGCCACCTGCCTCCCTTTCCCTCTGGCATTCTTTGCTCAGTGAGAAAGTATCTTAAGTATGACAGATCCCCCACGTGAAAGGGAGAGAAAATCACTCACCACACTCAGAGAGTTGGGAGTGACAATGAGGATGAATCAGACTTCCACCTCCTGAAACAATTCAGTTGTCTTTCTCTTACTGTGGCACGAACCAAGAAAAATATCTTTTCTTCTACAACCCTTTTACTTGCCACTTCTTCAGCTGAAACCAGGATGTGTACCTCCTAAAACAATTCAATTGTCTTCCCTTACTTTGGTATGAACCAAGAAAAATATTTGTTCTTCTACAACCCTTTTACTTGCTGCTTCTTCAGCTGAAAGCAAGATGTGTACCAGACAGTGCAGAAATGGCTTCCAATGAACTCCATCCTGGAGGATGCTTACTTGTCAGTGGCAATGTGCCAAGCAAGTACATGTATGCCACTGCATGGTCCCAGATTGCCCTCCTCTCCCCTGCCATGTTCCCAGGCTACTGGGAGTGGGACAGGAACATTGAAACCTGCTCTTTGCTAACCCTTAGCCCTGGAGGAATCAGTAGATCATGCTGCTTGCATACTGAGATGCTCTGTGCCACCCAGCCCTGAAAAGCCTCTTGCTAGAGTCTGAGCCTGGGACACAGTGTGAAGTTTTGAGAGCAGATCTTCCCTACTGGTTCCCTTGCCAGCAAAACAAACTGTCGTACCTTGCCCTTCAGTGTTTTAATCTTTTAACTAAGGCAAGCCATAGGCAGCCCTTACACTCATGTTCAGTCTCAGGGAGAAAGATAGGAGATGACTACAAGATCTGAGGACCCCAGGCACTGGGAGAGGACAAGAGAAAATGCCAACTGCCTTGGTGTTGGAGGAGATCTAGACCATCTGCATTCATAGCAGGATTGATTGCAGCCAGCCATGCCAGCAGGGTATAACCCCAAGCCCTCCCTCTGTTCCCACAGTAATGTTGCTTCCAGAGATGGGTTATGGCCTGAGTTGTCTGAGTGAAGCCCAGGTAAACAACAAGATGTAAAAAACTCCCTAAGTAAACCAACAATAGTACAGTACAGGGCACTTGGGACCCCTGATTTATGGAGGTCTGAATCACATAGCTAGAGCAGGTTTACTTCTAAAAGGTCCCAGAAATGGGCACCTTTCCTTGAGGTCTTAGATTTTGGTGACAATCTGATGGCCCTTGGAAATGCTCTGTAGTGGGCTGCAAGGACACAGTCACCCCAGAAACACTCATCCCTCAAAAAAGGAAAGCAGAAAAGGCACATGCAACTTGTGCATTCATGGTGTCAGAAGGTGGTTAATGTGTGATGAATTCTTGCTTTTCCTGAGCTGGTCTCATGCTCTTCACGGCTTGGGCAGGTCCAGAGCGCTGCTAGGCACAACCTGACCTCTCAGTGATTTCAGCCTCACTAAAGTCTCAGCATCTGAGCCACTGATTTTATTTTTTTTTTAAAGAATATAAGAAGGAAACAACAACAACAACAAACCAATCAAACCACAAAGCCTCCTATTAAAAGCCAAACTTCCCAAGCCAAAGCCAATAAAAAACTTCCCAGCTGTTCCCACTCCTCTGAGCCAGGACGGGCTCTGCAGGCAACAGCCCCTCCCAGCAGTTGGGCAACCTGTGGGGTGCCAGTGGCTGCAGGACGGGGACAGAGACTGGAGGCAAGGGGACCCCTGCGGATGTCCCGTCTGGAAAGCCGGGGCCCCAGGGAAGCGAGAGGTGCCTGACAGAGGGCTGAGTCAGCGGGAGGCAGCGGTTTGTGTAACCTCCAGCAATCCATTATTACAAAGGGGCTTTCAGGAACTCCTCCGTGCCAGGCACAGCGAGGGTTATTGATTGAGGAGCCAGTGTAAATGCACAGAGAGGCTCCATCCATTAGGGCCGCTGCTCTCCACCAATTAGAAAAAAATCATTACTCAGCAGCCATCAATGGGCTCTGCAGCAGCGCTGGAGTGCACGCATTCAATCTATCTTCTCCCACCTCCCTGAAAACTTAATGACAACTATTAGAGCTTCGCTGAATGCCCGGTGTGTACAGAAGCAAAAGATTCATTTGGTAATCTTAGTAATTACGACGCCCTAGGAGGATGCATGCTAAATTCAAACAAGGGTGCGAGGGGGGGCACGGGGCGGGGGGGAAGAGTCTGAATTCCTGTGTTGTGAAAGCCCTTGTCTTGCTCAGCCTCCTCTCCCTTCCCTCTCACCTGCTACCTCCCCTCCTCTCCTCCCACCACCTCCTTTTGGTCTTTCCAGTCTTGGTTTTCTGCCTTTCCTCCCCCTCCCCCCACAGGGGAATCATCATTTTGTGGAAGTGGTTTGATGTGGGGTGACTTGGGAAATATTCAAGACCTCTGAATGAGGCACAAGCCTGGCAAAGCTGTTTGGCAGCACTGCCCTGAGCCATCCAGGAGGTGAATTCCCATTTATGAAAGCCCTTGGAATGGTTCTGGAGCCCCTCTGGTGGGACACAAGCAGGGTGCAATTCATTTACACAGCCCTCTCCTTCCCCCTCTGCCACCCAGGCTTTTCATTTACACATGGTAGGACTGAAGCTGAGCCAGGCTCCCCTCTCCCTCCTTGCTGATGCATGTCACTCCAAGTTGTGAGGAAAACAAAGTCCCAGGAGGGAACTTTTGGAAGAGCTTAGGGATGGATGTGACATGTCATTGCAGTTGAAAGGAGCAGTTACTTATAAACAACGGTGCTTTTTGCAGGTCTCTGCTTCTCCAATCCAGGAAGAGGTAAGTCATTGTTATCTGAGGGGCACTGCTGGTACTCATAGAATCATAGAACTGTTAGGGTTGGAAGGGACCTCAAGGATCATCTAGTTCCAACCCCCCTGACATGGGCAGGGACAGCTCACACTACATCACGTTGCTCAGAACCACATCCAGCCTGGCCTTAATAACCACCAGGGATGGGGCTTCCAGCACCACCCTGGGCAAGCTGTTCCAGTGTCTCACCACCCTCATGGGGAAGAATTTCTTCCTAACATCCAATCTGAATCTACACATTTCTATTTTTGCTTCATTCCCCCTAGTGCTGTCACTACCTGACCCCTTAAAAAGTCCCTCCCCAGCTTTCTTGTAGGCCCCCTCCAGATACTGGAAGGCCACAATTAGGTCTCCTGTGAGCCTTCTCTTCTCCAGACTGAGCAGCCCCAACTCTCTCAGTCTGTCCTCATAGGAGAGGAGCTCCAACCCTCTGATCATCCTTGTGGCCATTCTCTGTACATGTTCCAGCACCTCCAGATCCTTCCTCTAATAGGGGCTCCAGAACTGGATGCAGTACTCTGGGTGGGGTCTCACCAGAGTGGAGTAGAGGGGGAGAATCACCTCCCTTGACCTGCTGGCTATGCTGGCTATTCATCAGCAGTGAGAGCCTGGAGACTGCTCCCAGCAGAGGAGTGTCTACCACATCACTGGCAACTGTGCATCAGGAGGATTTCACCAGAAGAAGGAACAGCTTTAAGAACAGCATGGATGGTCCCTTTTTAGTACTCCCTGCAGGAGCTGATCTGGCCAGGGTCAGCTTACACAGAACCAAACATTCTGAAGGAGAGGATTGTTAATGCAAAGAGAAGACACACTGCCAGCCTCTGCCTCAGTTCAAGGTTAAAGGGTGATCTTGCTGGGAGTGAAGAAGCTGGAACACCACATTTCTGTAGCCAGCCTCACTATGCCTAGGTTCAAGATGTCAGCCAAAAACAATACAGCTATGAGAGGTCTCAAAAGTAGTCAAGAGTGAACATTGCCAGACTTGTTAGGCTTTTTGTTGAGCTTATCATATGGACATAGTGACAGTACTAGGGGGATTGGAGCAGAACTAGGAATGGGTCAATTCAGATTGGATGTTAGGAAGACGTTCTTCACCATGAGGGTGGTGAGACACTGGAACAGGTTGCCCAGGGAGGTGCTGGAAGCCTCATTCCTGGTGGTTATTAAGGCCAGGCTGGTTGTGGCTCTGAGCAATGTGATGTAGTGTGAGGTGTCCCTGCTCATGGCAGGGGGTTTGGAACTAGATGATCCTTGAGGTCCCTTCCAACCCTGACAATTCTGTGATTCTATGCTGTAGGATGAATGCAAAAGTTCCTACAAGAGCCATCAGATGGAAAACATGTCAAAGGGGAAATGGCATGGATAATCACAGAAAAATTAGGAAAAATAAAGTAAATCCCAAAGACTCTACCCAGATTTAATTTTGGTTTCTCTCAGGGGAGGTCCTTTAAAGTTCAGTGGGATTTAGTAAGTACCAAGTGAAGACCTCAGGCTTCAGTGGGTTGCTAAGGAAAATAAAACCTTCAAACGTTCCCAGAAATAAAAACAGAAAAAAGAAGACATTAAGGAGTATTCAGTGGGGAGAACAGATTTCCTCCTCTGTGAGAGAAGGGCACCGAGGGAGAGGTGACCCTTTTTTTGCCATGTTACACAACACAGCACAGGCACGGGGAGCCCTTTCCTTTGTGAAGGCCAAAGAGGCCTTTAAAAAACCCTCAGATAAGCAGTTTATTAACACCCATCTTCATATTATTCAGCAACAATGATGAAAAAAATGCAAGTGGCTGGAAGCCACGTGCAAAATTATATTGCAGCTCGTGTCTGCCCCCCGTGCACCTGGACTCGCACAGAGGCTAATGGCTCACACGGTGGGGTTGTAGCTCTGTAAGGTCAGCAACCAGAGGTGACTGTTGCACTTTGTTCTGATGACCCTCTCACCATCTGTCATTAAGTGGCTTTTAGAGTTAAAGTTTATTAAAGAATGAATTTTCAGCCAGGCAAAAGGGCCCAGCTTGGTAAAATGCAGTGGCAAGAGCAAGACGTGCAAGGCACCAGGAAGAAGAGGGGTTGGCTTTATCGTGAGACCCTCTGATGTTCCCCCCAAACTGATGTGCTGCCAAAAGACACAGCCCATCTCCCTGCCTACTGTGGTGGTTTTGTTTGTTTGTGGTTTTTTTTTTTTAGGGGGCTGGGGAGAGCCCCTGCAGCAGGGATGCTGGAAAAGGAAAGATCAGAGAGTCATAGAACTATTCAGGCTGAAAAAGACTTCTGAGATCATCAAGTCCAGCCCAAGACCTAACACCACATCAGCTAAACCATGCCACCAAGTGCCGCATCCAATCTTTTCTTAAAGACCCCCAGTGATGGTGACTCCACCGTCTCCCTGGGCAGTCCATTCCTGTGCCTAATCAGCCTTTCTGTGAGGAAGTGCATCCTACAATCTAACCCAAACCTCCCCTGGTGCAGCTTCATACCGTGCCCACAGCAAACAGATCAAAACCCAGCTGCCTCCATGATTTCTGTTCAGCCATCTCTGAAGTGCCCAGTGCCCAGAAGGGCAATGTGTGAGAGTCCATCTTATCTCCTGCACATGAGAAAGGTGCTGGCAGCTACCATGTGAGTGGTGGGTCCAGCCACCTGCTGCAGACACGGGCCCAGCTAGCAAGCAGGCTGGTGGCTAGGCTACAGGAAGGTCCACAGACTCAGCACAAATGACCCAAGAGACCAAGGAGTTTTGTCTGTGCCTCCTGGGATGTGAAGGAGAACAAGCTCACATGTGATCCAGGCAAGGTGCTTCACAAATTGGGCAGATTGCAAGATCAGAGGACCAAGCACTCTCTTGGCCACTTTTTTAAGGACCCAAAGCCAAACTGGCTGCTACTGTGAACTACAGCATGCAACGGCTGCATGAGACATGGACATGCTTTCACTGCTTAACTGGAAGTAGGTGGTTGAGGGGCTCCCTGGTGTATACACATAAATGTCTCTATAGAGCCTTGACCACCGTCCTCCAAGATTCCCTGTGAAGACTTCAGCAACATGGAGAGAGGAAAACAGCAGGTACTGAATTGATAGCACTGGCCATTTATACAAACTGCAGGCCTTGGAGCACAAAGGAGGATATATTGGATCTTTTGAGCAACGGGGCACTTACTGTGTTTCTCTGACACTGGTGCTCAAAGAATGGTATAGAGGATGATTGCCTAAAAATACATTTGCTAAGCTATTTGCTTAAACTACAGAGTCACTTGGGCACCATCAGACAGAAGGAAAGCTGCGAGTTCTTTAGCCAAGAGACTTGATAACACCCTTGAAGAGAGATCTTAAAGCTCTAAGACAATTTGCTTAGTGCCCTTCTTCACATTAAGTATGATTATTGTATTTAAGGGGTGAGGACAGTAAGATTTAGGGTTGTGGCTGAAAAAAACCCTCCAACCTATTAAAGACATAAAGCCAAAGCCTGAGAAGAGGTACAGGTATTGCAACAAATGCTGAATATGTGGCTATTTTACAATCTTTTTCATGGTAAAGACCTATTTTTTTTTTTGGTGGTTGACTCTCTGCACCAGAAAAATGACTCAAGCATACATCACCAGTGATTTCTGCTGAGATGTTCCTCAGTGTGTGGCTGCTGATAGTGGGCGATTTCATCTCCAAGGCTTTAATTCATCCTAAATGACAGACCCACTTTCTAAATGACTTTTAATGAGGTGACATTTGTCCAGGTTCTCTTCCTGGAATTCTATAGCTGTTCACAGAAGCTGGAACACGAAATCTGCCCAGGGGCTGCCTACAGACACAGAATCACAGAATCATAGAATCATAGAATAGAGGGACTAAAAAGCCCCTCCCCAGCTTTCTTGTAGGCCCCCTTCAGATACTGGAAGGCAACAATTAGGTCACCTCAGAGCCTTCTCTTCTCCAGACTGAACAGCCCCAACTTTCTCAGTCTGTCTTCATAGCAGAGGAGCTCCAGTCCTCTGATCATCCACATGGCCCTTTTTTTGAACATGTTCCAGCACATCCAGATCCTTCCTGCATCCAGAACTGGATGCAGTACTCCAGGTGTGGTCCCACCAGAGAGGAGTAGAGGGGGAGAATCACCTCCCTGGACCTGCTGGCTATGCTTCTCTTGATGCAGCCCAGGATGTGATCGGCTTTCTGGGCTGCAAGTGCACACTGCTGGCTCCTGTTGAGCTTCTCATCCACCAGCACCCCCAAGTCCTTTTCCTCAGGGCTGCTCTCAAGCCAGTTGCTGCCCAGCCTATATTGGTGCTTGGGATGTAAAACAGAAGTTTTGAAATGGTACAGAGTCTTTTCCTGGTTTCCAGGATGAGTTATTTTCTGGGTGGTGTACTTTAAGCATATTTACTTACACTTGAGGAGAAAAAAAAGTCCTCTTGATGGTCTTGATTTGCTCATTTGGGAAAGTCCTCTTGGTTTCCCCATTTGGAAATAATTCAGTCAGAACTTCTCAGGGCTTCTTTTCAGGGATCTCTTGCTTTTCTTTTTAGACTAAAAAATGTTTATGGATTTTTAGATGTTTCTTGGTGATTAAGCTGCTCCTTCTGTATCCCTGAACCCATTTTGTCAAAGAAAGCACTTCTGCTGTGGCAGACCAGACAGGAGCCTTTTTTTCAGGGGGGGGTGAGATCATTGCTTAGGTGTCTTCTCCTAACCCCTTGCAGTATTTATGAGCTATCTCTTGGCTGCAGTATCTTTCCTTCCCTCTTAAAAACATGTGTCCTCTTTTCTATAATTTCCTTTTGCCACCTACAGACCGTTTCCCAATCTGTCAGCCATTTACAGCTCCCTCTGTTCCCTCTCATCCCCCTCCACTGTGCTTTTGTCGGTCATTCCTTGTCTTCCCCAGCTCTGCTCTTCTGTTTCCTTATCTTTTGCTTCCCTCCTTCACCATCCCTCCATCCCTCTTAAAATAGACTTCCCTCTGTCTCATCCTTTACCCTCTGCCTCCTCCTTTACCCTCTGCCTCCTCCTTTACCCTCTTCATTATGACCATGGCCCAGTACTAACTTGCTACTGTGTATCAAATCCAATCTTCTTGTCTTCACTTGGCCATTGTTTGAAATACTGTAAATACCTATTGTTTGAATCAAAGGCAAAGCCACCCTAGTGTCCCCCAATGTTTTCCATGTGTGAGCTGCCCTGGGAAAGAGCTGCAGGCTCAAGAGGAGAATGCAAACCCATCTCTCCTCAGCACAAGGAAGAACCTTCCTGGCTTCGGACCCTGAGGAGAGGAAGAGGGATGAAAGATGAACTGTCTCCTATTTGTTTTGTGACCTCTGCCTTGTATTAAGCTGTTCCTTCCCTTCCTAGCCTCCCTCAGCTTGCCCTGCAAGTGCCACCTATCATTCCTCTCAGATCAACCAGCATAAACCCAGTTGCCCTCACCCTTATTTACCTCGGTGAGATGATTGTTCCTTCTATTTCAGACCAGAAGGACTGCCCACATTGCCAAAATCTGGCTTGTTTGTCACAGATGTGCTGTTTTGTTTAATGAAAGATGCTACCTCTGTCACATCTCTCCCACCCTTTTAGGTGAAGACATACTGAATTACAGTCTTTCTCCCTTCCTCCCTGAGACACATCTGCTTTGTCTCCTCTCATCCATGCAAAGAGACACTTTCTCATAAAGGACATTTTTTTGGGGCCATCTTTCTGGAAGTCACATCCCTGTGCTGTCTCTGCCACTAGTGAAATCCATGCTGCTGGAAGAGTCCCTACCACAGCAACAAGTCACCCACTGTCTTTCTAGAAAACCCGGCAAAGAGTCTCCTTCCAAAAGAGATATGACAACTACCTGCTGCCAAAGTATGAGACTACTTCCAGTGTAGTTAACTGGGATATATTGCAGAATCACAGGATGTTAGGGGTGGGAAAAGACCTCCAAAGATCACCAAGTCCAACCCCTCTGCCAGAGCAGGACTACAGAATCTAGCACAGGTCACACAGGAACACATCCAGATGGGGCTTGAAAGTCTCCAGAGAAGGAGACTCCATAGTCCCTCTGGGAAGCCTGTTCCAGTGCTCTGTAATCCAAGTTCCTCCTCATGTTGAGGTGGAACCTCCTGTGCTGTAGTTTATATCCATTACCCCTTGTCCTATCACAGGGCACAACTGAGTAGAGCCTGTCCCCTCCCTCCTGACACCCAGCCCTCAGATATTTATAAGCATTTATTAATCAAATATTACTGCCAAACTTCACACACTGCTCCCACAGAGTTTGAAATAAGGATGGCCAGTGCAATTAGACCACAGCAGGGTTACAATCTGAAAAGTTTGTCCTACCCACTGCTGCCAAAATTGCTAGCTGCTGAGGCAACAAAGTCCGCAGGACTCGCTCTGTGCTCTGCTTTGTGCATCTCCACTGTGGACTCTGTAATGTCTCTGTCTTCAGCAACAAGGAGACCTTATCTGCATGGAACATGGCCTGTGCTGTTCCTTTTTTTTCTCTACAAGTGTTGTAAGAAGGCAGAGGCCATGGACACACAGGAGACTGAGAGTGACTGAGGGAGGGGATTGCTCTGAGGAAGAGAGTTGCCAGTGGCTGAGGGTTGGGGCATGAGGGAAGGGAGAAGCTGTACCAAACCCTTCAGAGCCAAATGTTCCACAGGTTTTTCCAGGGGATGCAGTCTTTCAGGGATGGTTCCACTGCCCCAGTATAACTGGCCCAAGTAAACAGTAGGAACCAGAGAGGGATGAAAAAGAGAAACTGGCCATCAGAAGGACTCATGAACCTTTGCAGCTCAAACCTTTTTCCCAGAGGCTCAGCAAATAATACTTGGTGATGCTGTGGCCCTTCTCTTGGTACTGGTGTCATGAAAGATTCAAATGGCATTGTCCACCTCCAAAGGTTGTGCAGAATGAATCAGTTTTCCTTGACACACATTCCCTGACCACTTGGAGGTCACAAATTTAATTAAACCTTGGTGAATAGTAGCAGATCTCACAGAAATAAAGGCCTTAATCCAATCAAGCCACATTTATACTCCCTATACAGCATCAAGCATGGCCAAAGCAGAAGGGACAGAGTGTGGTGAGCTAGGAGGGCCCCAAGAAGTTCCTCAGTACACCGCCAATTATGGCAGATAATGTGATTGTGACACTTGCAGACAGTATGAGCAGTTTCTCAAGCTGGAGGTCCAAGGCTTGGTATTATCACACCCAGCTAGTATAAGAAACACAGCAAAGATCACAGCTAGTTCTTGGAGCAGAATGGATGTGGCTTTCAGGAAAGCTATCATTTGTCAGGTGGAGATCAACTCTTAGCAGCAGCTGGTACAAATCTCTTGCCAAAGTCACAGTTTTGCTTTGAATCGGTTCATTTTAGGAGAATCTTGTCCTCTCTGTTAAAAAAAAAGGGAAAAGAAAGAAAAAAAGGGAAAGGCAGAGTCAGGCTGTTGCCCTAGGAAGTGCTTTTAATCAGCCTGTGTGATACTAATTAATTTTGCATAATGTATCATGCTGCATTCCACCCTGAAGGAGGCAATGCTTGATGTGTGGGCCAGGTAGTTCAGTGGTGATCAGAGGCTGCAGGTTGGGATTTTTTTTTTTCCCCAGAAGCTGACAGAAAAGTTCACTGAAATTTTGAGTGGAGGAAAAATGTGATAATGCCTCCACAAGCTGCTCATCTTCCTCCTCTAGACCGGTTAACATCTGCAGAGTGTTGAAGTTTTAGCAAGGAAGAGGGGGTGACTTTGCTAAAGAATTTGCAGGATTCACCCCCACAATAAAATTCCTACAAACCTGAGACTGCAAATATTACCTCAGTGATCAGATGAATGAAGATGCAATCTGTAAGGACAACTGTATGGGGCTTTGAGGCCTTTTCTGTGTGAAATGCATGTTGCTAAGTGTCAAATATTAGTAAATGGTGACTTCTTGTTATACAACTGAGTAATCAACCCCCCTCGAGCTCTGTAATAGGAGTGGGACAGGTATACAGAGGTGGGAGGTGGTTCCTAGCGGCAAGGTCTGGTTAGAAGAAAAAGTACTTGAAGTAAAGAAGGGAGGTTGTAGCCAGGAGGGGGTTGGTCTCTTCTCCCAGGCAACCAGCACCAGAACAAGAGACACAGTCTCAAGCTGTGCCAGGGGAAGTTTAGGCTTGAGATAAGGAGAAAGTTCTTCACAGAGAGAGTTGTTAAGCATTGGAATGGGCTGCCCAGGGAGGTGGTGGAGTCACCATCCCTGGAGGTGTTCAAGAGGGGATTGGACGTGGCACTTGGTGCCATGGTTTAGTAGTCATGAGGTGTTGGGTGACAGGTTGGACTTGATGATCTTTGAGGCCTTTTCCAACCTTATTGATTCTATGATTTTATGATTCTAAGTGTGTATAAAGGTGATGTTAAAGGATCTTACTGTTGGAGACCTCAACAAGGTAGGAACAAAGAGCTATGTGCTGTACGGAAGCCTGCATTCATCCTGCGCAGAAACAGGACCAGAAAATGGAGTGGGGAATTGCTCTTACTCCTTGTTATTCAAGCTGTGGTAGGATAGAGAAAGCACGCTGATGATCTCACTGTTTCATGCTGTATGGAGACTAAAAGAGAATACCAGCCCCACAATGTTTGTAATGGAAAAGGAAGAATGACGTTGGAGGGAAAGCACTTTTTGCTTCGTGCTTCATAGGTAGAGTGGAAGTTTTGCTGTGCATTTCCTTGCACTGGTGGAGGAGGGGGAATATATGAAAATTGCTTTCATTGGAATCACTCAGCTTGAAAAAATGGGGCTTTAAAGAGGAGAGAGTGGAGGAAAAAGAAAACTGTAATGTTTTACAAACCATTTCACCTGCCTGGTGAGCAGCCTAGGATTGGCTGCAGTGCACACAAGGCAGCACCCTGCCCATTCCTCCCCAGGGACCTGCTCTGGAGAAGGATCCTGTCGTGGGTCAGACTGAGCAGACCACAGCTACACTCTGCTCTCAGTGCTGCTCTGGGCTTTCTGCTTATGCTTGGGTTCAATAAGCTTTGGCCCTGTGCTCATTCAGCTGATTAAAAGTAATTTTATTTTTTTTTAAAGCCACCAGCATGTGAGCCACAAGGACTCGTTCATTATTGCTCGCCCGTGCTGCGAGATGACGTCGAGAAGTAATTAATTGGATGATGCTTTGGAAAGGTGGAGGAAAAAGATTTTCAAGGGGAAAAAATAATGCAGGAAGGTGGGGGGAGGCTTACATTTTCCCTTTGAAGTAGGGATCTTTCGCTTAGAGGGAGCAAGGCATAGGCCAGCGAAACAAGTTGCTTGGTATTTTGCAACGTTGTTTTGCAAAGCTGTATGGGTAAACACATAACTTCAGCTTATTTTTTTTCCTCCTTCTTTTAAAAAGAACCATAAGAGTGGGACTTTGTTAATGAGAATTTGTTGTGGGAATATTTTTCATTCTTTTTTTTTTTCTTTTTGGGAGGGGGGGGATGCCTAGGAAGGCTGTCCCTGTTGCAAACCCTCTCTGCTAGCTGGCATGAGCAAGGCGGGAGCCCTGGGGGGATCTGTGCTGCCGTACGGCACGGGGCGTTAGGTGTGGTTTGCAGAACATCTGCTCCTTTCCAGTCAGACCTCAAATAATCCTTCAACCTTAACAGGAACCACAAGTTCATGCAAGGGAAAAAGGGTGGAGACCCAGCAGCTGTCAGGCAGTCCTATTTATATCCAGGCTGCCAGCACTGACTGACGTTGGTAATTCCCTTGAGAGATCTCTCGCCCGGCATGACATCGGCTGTGCTGTTCTCTCTGGCCACAGCCATGGTATTAAATGGCACTAAATCCAAATCAACTTTTTAGACAAAACTGCCTTTAAAAGCACAAAGTCTCTCAGGGTGGTAACTCTGACTTGGGCCTGGGGGCCAGGTTCAATCAGCTTGCCCTGAGAAGATACCACTCAGCAGGTAGTCACCCTTTTTCACAGAGGTCCTGCAGGTCAGGCATCCACCAGCGCTGGGATGCTGGAAGCGCTCTTAAAATGAAAGTAATCCTTCATCCCAACAGGACAGAAAATGAAATGTAGAGGGACTCAGACAAAAAAGGGAGAGGCCTTGGAGAAGGGAGTGATACCCCAGGAACTGTCAGCTAAAGAAGGAGCAGGACCTATGGACAGTTCTTTACAGAGGCAGAGATTATGTGTGAGTGCATGTGTGAAGTCTTCAGGCAAACCAGGCACTGCGTATCCAAGTGTACACATAGCAGCACGGTTTGTTTTGCATGCCTTTAGCGGTTTTTGAACTGGGAGGCACACAGCCAGTTAACTTTCTGTTCTGCAGCAGGGAATCCAAGTAGCAAATTCAGAGAAGAAATTGAATGTGCCCTTCTCTCACAGAAGATCTCCGTCTCCCATGACTTTTGGCACAGACCCCTGCTAAAGATGGTACAGATCCAAAGGTGAGTGCTGCAGAAACTGCTTGGAGAAGGAACTAACAGTACTATAAATAATAATAATGATAAAAAAATAATCTCCTGATATTTGTAGTGTCAGTACTCCCACTCCAGAACCACTGAGCCTCCGACATGACCCAGCATCAGCATTTCAGGCTAAACATGAACAGCCTTGTTCTCTGTGACCCTAAGAGAGAGATAAAAGTGGTCCTTCTGCTTGCTAATGATCTGGCCCAGGCAGCCCTGTCTCCTCAGCAGCTCTCCATGATGCTGGGCTTCCCTCATGCACTGTGGCAATGGTAGCTCTGACATGCCAAGAAACTGGGCAGGGCTTTGAGATTTTTGAGTTTGTGGGTAATCTTTGCGTACCTATGGGAAAAAAGAAAGGAAAAAAAGAACGATTTGGCATTGAAGCAGGAAGTGGAGTATACAAAAAGAAGTGACGTTCATTTGTGAGTCTGTGGCTTTAAAGGAGCATTTTATGCTCCTGGTTGAAAGGGCTTGGCAGGGGCCACAAGTTCAGCGTTGTTTCCAGCCTGCTCTTCGGGTTGCATTTAATTGTGCTGTTGTGTGATGGTTTTGTGCTATTTTAGGAAAGTGTGTGTGCTCATCAAAATTATCAGACACAGAAGTACCCCTCATGTAAAGGAGCTGGGGAGCCTCCTCCAACACTCTGGTGGGCTGGTGGGCTGATCTACCTCACTTTCCCACCGGCTCCCCAGCCCTCTGCCCTTCCTTGTGTCCCCCCATCAATAATCTGTCTGCTTTTGCTGGCAGTGATGCTTATCAGAAAGGGCAGCTCAGTGAACTGGCAGGGACATGATTCGAAGGTCATCTGGGGATCCCCGGCTGCAGGCCAGCCCGCCCTGAGCCTCCCAGCCAGCCCAGAGGCACAGGGCTGGGAAGCAGCCCCACCACCACTTGGGGAGAGAGAAGAATAGGGTAAAGAGAGGGCAGAAAGAGAGAGAAAGAGCACAAAAGAGCGCAAGGCATTTAAATAGCACTTGGGTCGGTTGTTGTGATGGGGCCTGGACCCTTTTGGATGCTGTTGCTGACACTTCTAAATGAGCTGACAGTGCTGGGTCTAGAGGATTATGTTCAGCAGCGACTTGCTGTCCCTGCCAGTAGGCACAAACAAATAGCTTATTACATGGGCGCCAATGTTATCAAAATGGCTTTAAAAAAAGCAGTCAGCTTTAGTCTCCCTCTGCTCATTAGAAACTGCGGTTAATCACTTGCTGTGAAAAGGCTCACCACCAAGTTGCTTACTCCTCCAGCCCTCCTTTTCTGCCCTTCTCACAAATAAATCCCTTATTCAGCTGGGCCATCCCCCGCAATCAAGTAATTCCTTATGCCTGCCACCCACTTTGCTTGGATTAACCTCAGGTGGTCACTACATTGCAGGTTTCTTGAAAAGCGCTGCCTCCGAGCAACCTCCTTTTGCTTTTTATTTCTAAGCCTGGGTTTTAAAATCCCTCTGTGTATCTTGAACCAGCAAGACTCTTTCCCCCCAGGCTCTGCTAGTGGTTTAATAGCCTCTTGTTTCTCTTAAGTCCTGGTGCTAACAATTCTAAGCCTTACCAGAGCTGGATGTGCGAAGAGCACTGATGAGGAGGCAGCGACTGCTGGCTCCCCAGCCGTGCAGGGCACCTTCTCCACTGGCTGCTGGTTCTGACAGCATGGAAAGCCAAGGCTGCTGTCTGAAAACCCTGTTCTTGGTGCCTCTTGCCTGAGTTCATGTGGTACAGGAGCCCAGATGTGCCTCACACTCACTGCCTGCCACCCCATAGCACAGCTAGCAATGATCTTATCCTGATGTAATAACGGAGGATGTCCTGGCAAGAAAACCTGTTAACCAGACAGCTGCTGTGGACACAACTCCCTTTAAGGATACTTTTTTTTTTGGTGGGCTTCCTAATGCTTTATGCTTTAATTTCATAATGCTTGGTGTCTCATGCTTGATCTGCTGGGTGAAGCAATGGCTATGAGTCTGAGGTGAGACACATCTGGCTGTGAAGAAGGTAGAGTAGCTCAGCTCTTGCTGACAGCACGCTGTCCATGTTGGCTAACTCAATGCATAGCATTGGTGTGGAAAATCAGTCCTGGGCTTTTGAATGGAGGCAGAGGCCAGGAAGACTAGATTATAACATGTTAGTGCTGCCTGATGTCAAGTGACAGTGCCAGCATCCAGTGCAGGGATGTTTTGACCACCTTTCCAGTCTATCCAGCCATTTATTAGAAGCCCCAGGACAATGACTAACGAATGAGAGAAGTAATACTCTAGCCTTAATGTGCTGCTAATGTCACCACAGTGGTCCAGAGCTCTGACCAAAATAAAAAGTTATTCCTTCTGCTAGGTGCTGTAGGCAACTTTGCAAGGAACCACTGCCCCCCCACAGTGCTTGATGTGAGTGGGCAGAGTGGGCTTCCACTCGCAGGGTATCTGCAGATACAGACAATTCTGTGACTGGATTTCCAGAAAACCCCAGGGTCTCACTCTCACTGATTACAGGAAAGAAAACTAGATCAGAGTGAGCCATTAGAAATGCCTTTAAAAGGAGAAAGCAGTGATATGTTCGCTGGAGAGGCAGTAACGTTTCATGGGAGCGTGAGGATTCTGCTTTGTACTGCAAAGTCTCAGATATGATTTTATCTGTGTCACTGTGAGCTGTGTGACCCCCTGCAGACCACCACCGCCATGTGCAGCAACACTGCCTGCAAAGTTTTGGCTGCAAATGGCATTGTGGCTTTCATTGAATCACTGTGACAATGGAGAAAAGGAAGGTGCTCTGTTTCCCTTCCAGTCATCCTCTGGAAGAGTTATGGTGTGTGCTGCTGCTTACCTACAAAGCCAGCCAGCAATGCTGCAGCAAAGGGCATCTGCTCTGTTTCCAATGCCTCTGGTTTTCTGAATTTGCAGAGCCCCTCTGATGTCCTCTGCTGAAGCTTCAGATCTTTTCACAAAGAGTCCCATGGTAAAGACAAGGGCTAATGGGGCAAGTTCCTACAGGGGAGATCCAGACAGGATGCCAGAATTTTTTTTTCCCCTCAATTTGAAGTATTAGACATTGGAACAGACTCCCAAGGGAAGTGATGGATCCCTCTACATTAGACAGTTTCAAGGCCCAGCTTGACAGAGTCCTGGGCCCTCTCATTTAAACTATATTCTTACCCTGAAAGATTGGACTAGATGATCTCTGAATTCCCCTCCAACCTGGTATTCTCTGAATCTCACAGCAGTGAAACTCAGCCTCAGCCTAGGCTTCCCTTGCAGGCAGTGCATAACCTACTGGGAGTCAGCTGTGACCCCAGGGCTTTGGCCAAACCCTGAGAAGGAAGGCAGATGTGAGACCCTGAAGCACTCTCAGCATGACTACTGTCTCAC
Source organism: Dryobates pubescens (assembly GCF_014839835.1). NCBI lineage: Eukaryota > Metazoa > Chordata > Aves > Piciformes > Picidae > Dryobates > Dryobates pubescens. The sequence continues at coordinate 14,195,090 of NC_071623.1, read as the reverse complement.
CTGGTCCCCAACCCATCATGCATCACTTAAAGGAGTGCCAAGAACTACCCAGCCTGTGCCTACCCAGGCTGTTATGGCAGCTGAGCTGCAAGGTGTCCGCCAGGATGGAGGGGCTGCAGGGACAGGGACTGCTTTTCTGCTGCATCTTTTGGCTGCTTTTGAGATATTGCTCAGTGTTAAGGGCTGACACAGCTGCAGGTGGAGGTCCTGCTGTATGCCATGCAAGGGGTGGTTTCAGCCGGTGCATGAGAAAATTTCCTTGCAAAGGGAGTGGGGACCGCACGTGCCCTGTGTGCCAGGGCTTTCTGCCTCTGCCAAGGGCACCATAGCAGAGATGCCTGCCCGCAGCTAGACCCCAGGGAGCTGGGGGAGTCACCATCCCTGGGGGTGTTCAAAATAGGATTGGCTGTGGAACTTGAAGCCGTGGTTTAGTTGTCATGAGGTGTTAGGTAATAGGTTGGACTTGATGATCTCTGAGGTCTTTTCCAACCTGGCTGATTCTATGATTCTAGACTGACATGTGCATGGGGCAGTGAGCGAGTGGTCACGGGGCACAGACGGAGAGATCAAGTGAGACCCCAGCTCAGACTTTCCCCAGGTTGCAGAGGGATTAGCCTGCATGGCAGCATTTCTAAAGCCCTTTCAGACTTTCATTAAATGCACTGCAGCACAGCTGCTCGTGTGGTATCACAGGACATGTAAAGCTCAACCCTGACTGCTGAGGCTGGAAAAAAAATTACAGAGCACTTTTTGCATAGTTCTATGGCCAGTTTCCCTCACTGAATTCACACTGAGTGAATCACTATGCCTTGTGTGGAACACCCCCTGCACCCTAGATCAGGCTAACTGCTGCAGCCTCCTTAAAACCAGCATGACCACACAGAATCACAGAACTAACCATGTTGGAAAAGACCTTCAAGATCATCAAGTCCAACCTATCACCCAGCCCTATCTAATCAACTAAACCACGGCACTAAGTACCTCATCCAGTTTTATTTTAAACACTTCCAATGACAGGACTCCACCACCTCCCTGAGCAGCCCATTCCAATGGCCAGTCACTCTTTCTGTGAAGAATTTCTTCCTAACATCCAGCCTAAATCTCCCCTGGCACAGCTTGAGACTGTGTCCTCTTGCTCGGTCACAGGTTGCCTGGGAGAAGAGACCAACATCCACCTGTCTACAGCCTCCTTTCAGGTAGCTGTAGAGAACAATAAGGTCTCCCCTGAGCCTCATCTTCTCCAGGCTGAACAACCCTAGCTACCTCAGCCTCTCATAAGGCTTGTGCTCCAGACCTTTCACCAGCTTTGTTACCCTTCTCTAGACCAGTCTGTGGTTTGCTACTGTAAAGTCAGTGGACCTGTTTTCACCAGGCAAGAAGTAATGCTCTTGTGGGACAGGGAGGCCCCTTTGCCCAGGCAGCCTGCACATGGCAGTGTGCCAGGCGTACAAGGAAGGACAGGCTGCTTTAAGACCTTCCTCTGCCGCTGAGGCTGGACTGATGCCCAAGTATAAACGAAAGCAGCTTCACAACTGCTCTAATTTATGTCCGATTGCCAGCAGCCCTGGGGCATTTCTGTCAGCTGCGGCTCAACCAGCTGTAACAGCATCCTGGTTTCAGCTTCCCCTCCTGGTGTTCAGTGCTTTTGCCGGTGGCTGAGAGGGATCGGGGTGTGAGCAGTCATGGCGTGGGTCTCCCTCAGCCGTCAGGTCTTCAGGGCATCTGCACTGCTCAACGCAGTATCTTCTGGCCAGGCTATAGTCTGTGTTTCTGCTCCCCTGGGTGAAAAGTGATAACTACTCTTTACAGTCCGTGTAACGGTGCCTCACTATCTATATCTGCACATATGACGTGAGCAGCAAACTCCTCTGCAAGCCGCCCACAAACCACCCTGAATTCAAAAAGCCCAATCACAAGGACTACAAAGAAAAATGAGAAGTGTAGTCTGAAATAGACAATATACAGTAATTTTTCCTCTCTCTCTCTCCCTCTCTGCCTTTGCTGAAATTAATCAACAATCTCTGCCTGCAGTTGCTGGGAGTAATTTATTTCAAGAAGTGCAAAGAAAGAACGTTTAGGATAAATATTTAAATTTCCTCTTCCAGCCCATCCTATTCCCAATCATTGTTTGTGTTCAATTCAGTCAGCTATGCATAAGCTGAAGCTCATTCTCCTTGCTCTGGATATTTACATATTTTTCTTTTGCCCCCCCTTCTTTCCTGTACTGAACCTCTGATCCCTAAGTCTTTCCTGGGTAGGGAAAGAATTATGTAAGCAAAATCCTCTTGGAGACTGAATCTTGGGTGAAAATACACGAGGGCCCTTAAAACATAGAGCAACCCCTAAGAGACAGGGATGGTGTGCCCGTATGCATGTTAACACCTCTTCTTTTTTTGCTTACTGGCCCTCTCCCTAAGATGGTGAAAGTAGTGGTACTGAGGAGAAGCAAGCAGTGTGAGCAAAAATATGGAAGAAGCTTGGTGTACAGGAAGGTGGATGTGTGCCAAGTTATATGGTGCCCATAAAAAAGGAGAATGGAGTTTGTTGTAAAAGAAAAAAACATGCAAAAAACCTTTACTGCTGTGAGAACTACTAAAAAATGTGGTGGTTTGTTTTGTTTGTTTTTTAGTGGGAAAATTACTTAAATTGAGCTGTGGGAATAACAAAGAGCACACACTTCAAAGGCAGTGCTTCGTATCTTTCAAATGGAGAAGTTTGAGAAGAAGAAGAAATGAGAGCAAATGATTAATTTTGATCTGTCATTGTTCATGCATGTGTAGGACGTGGGTTTCCCCTGGCTTCCTGTAGCCAAACATCTATAAACACAGTCCGGGCAGGCTCCGGCAGCCCACCTGCCTAAGCCGCGCCACCTCACCGAGGACTGGGCTTGGCCTTTTGGTGAGCTCTAATGAGCTGATGCCAACTGAGGTCTGAATCAGAGCGGGGCTAGGGGAAAGTAATATATAAACTTTCAAGACAGCTCATCCACCAGGTGCAATTTGTATTTTACACCTCATGAATTTTAACAGCCCAAGTTTTAGCTTCACCGGTAACCCTCTCTGTGTTGACATGTCTGCCTTGGCGATCTGAGGAGGAGGCCGTGTCAGCGTGCTGCTGCAGCTGCAGCTGCAGCTAGCTTGGCTGCAGAGGGGCTTTCCTCTCAATGCTTTTCTCCTTGAGCAAGCAAGGCTGGGGCAGAGGTGCCGCTTTACCCCACCTTCTTCCCCACAGCAGCCAGCAGGAACTCAATTTTTCTTTTCTCCTGAAAGAGCTCAGCCGCTTGCTCAAGCTCTTTTCTTTCACACACATTCAGGCTGAGTATTAAAGGAGCGAACGCCCTCCAGACACCTCTAAATGACTGCTTAAAAACAAAATAACAAACATAAAACCCGCAGATGACTGCAGCAGAGAGGCAAAAATTGCTGCACTGCTGGCAGGTTTTGCACGTGGCCCTAGCTAGCCAGCTTCATGCTTGATCTGTGGCTGTCATTGACACTGCCATTAAAAATCGCCGTTGTGACTCTAAACCAACACCTTGAAACACTTGATGGAATCAGAGAGAAGCTGATTTTTTTATAGCATGAAAACTGCACAGGGAAGTGAGAGCCGAGACCTCTGCTCCCTGGTGGTGTTTCATTACGGGTACTGAGGCTATTAAACCAATTTCCTAGCGCTGGGGTGTGAGGTGTTTGTTGGATTTCGCCAGCCAAACGAACCAGCTCAGAAGCCTGCAATTCATTAAACAAGTTATCAGGCAACACCCTCCCCCGCTCTGTCTTTGCCATGCCTGTGATTCCTAACTTGCACCTTGTTTTTTTCCTTTTAAAGTTTTTTTTTTTTCTTTCCCCCCCAGTTTGGTATCTTAGGAGCCAGATACAAAGTCTCTTCATCTGGGGACAGTGTCCCGACACCTCACCCAACTCAGTGCAAATCGCTGCTTGCAGCCCTGCAGGTGCAGTCTCTGCTGCCCATTTCTTTGTGCCACTGGCGACAGCTAGAAATCTTAGGCTCCTTGAATCATTTAGGTTGGGTAAGACCTTTAAGATACTGAGTCCAACCACTGTCAAGTTTACCACTAAACCATGTCCCTAAGTGCCACATCTATATATCCTTTGAATACCTCCAGGGATGGTGACTCAACCACTTTCCTGGGCATCCTGTTCCAGCGTTTTACAACATTTCTGGTGAAGAAGAATTTCCTAATATCCAGTCTAGACCTCCCCTGGCCAACTTGAGGCCATTTCCTCCCATCCTATCGCTTATCGTTTGGGAAAAGAAACTGACATAACCTACCTACAACTGTTTTCTAACATGAGCATGAGAAAGTCAAACTTGTGCTCAATTTCAATTATTGATCAACTTTTAATATGTATTTTTTCCCTCAAATCTTCTACTTTTCTACAATTCTTTGAAGGTCACTACCCCCAACCATACCAAGAACTACAAAAAGTGATGCTGGACTGTTTCATGGAGCATCTCCCAAAGTAACACGTTCAAATGAATACAGTCAGGTAGTGTTGCAGCCACAGCAGCTCAGAGCTCTGCCAGGACTGCGGTCTGTGCTCCACCATGGGATTGTCGGCCAAGCTGGCAGTCAGGAGCAGTGGGAGTCAGCAGAGAATGAGTTTAGCTGTCTGGAGAGCATGGTGCAGATGTATCCTGTGATCAGCCAGCCTGATGTGTGCTGTCAGACCTAAGTAAGCTGTCGGCCCCTTAGCTAGCGCACTCTAGCTAACAATACTGTAAGACAACATCTTAAAGTGTCTTAGAGGCAAGACAACGTGTCCCTTAATGCTACTTAAATCAGCCAAATCTGGGTTAGGTTTGCACATCAACACTCCCTTGCAGAGGGTAGTAGCAAAGATGTGTTTCTGACAGTCCTCCTCTATATCCTGGTTGCCACAGAGCCATGGTGGACTGTTTTGCAGTTTTCAGTTGGTACAGATTTACTGGTAAAGGGGCAGAACCTTAAAACTGCTTCTGAGGACTTGCTCTCCTCTGTTGTACCATGAGGGACGCTCAGGAGCTGTTGGTGGGCCAGGAATGCAGAATCACTGCCTGCAGACGGTGAAGGCACTAACTAGAGCCCAGTCTGAAGTTGTCACAGCAAAGCAGGTGCACCAGGTCAAAGAATCATGGAATCACAGAATTGTTAGGGTTGGAAGGGACCTCAAGGATCATCCTGTTCCAAGCCCTCTGCCATGGGCAAGGACACCTCATACTAGATCAGGCTGCTCAGAGCCACATCCAGCCTGGCCTTAAAAACCTCCAAGGATGGAGCTTCTACCACCTCCCTGGGCAACCTGTTCCAGTGTCTCACCACCCTCATGGGGAAGAATTTCTTCCTAACAGCCAATCTGAATCTACCCATTTCTAGTTTTGTTCTATTCCACCTAGTCCTATCATTACCTGACACCCTGAAAAGTCCCTCCCCAGCTGTCTTGTAGGCCCCCTTCAGATACTGGAAGGCTTCAGTAAGGTCTCCTCAGAGCCTTCTCCACTCCAGACTGAATAGCCCCAGCTCTCAGTCTGTCTCCACAGGAGAGGTGCTCCAGCCCTGTGATCATCCTCGTGGCCCTCTCTGGACACATTCCAGCACGTCAGTTTCTGTCATCTCTCATCAAGCTCAGCATCACCTCTGAACCAGCCCCTGTGCTGCTGTCCTGGAGGCACGACAAGTCCCTTGATTATTTAGCAGGAGGCTGTGCTGACTGCTCGCACCTCCAGCTGCCCCATGCTCCCCCTTCCCTGAAGGAAAAACAAGAAGAATTGGCTGGTGTTGAGGTCTGTGTGGCTTTGGGTGAGGGGATGACAGGGGATGACAAAGGAGCTGCAAAGGGTGGTTGGTGCCGAGTGGCGCTCTGCACTTGCTGGCGCTCGCTAGTGTGGGAGGCCTTTTCTTCCAGAGAGGCCTTTGCATTTGCAATTTGAATTTAATCCCCAGAGCTAAAGATAGCTCTGGCTCGCCTATTGTTCCTCCAGCTGGCAACAGCTTTATTTCCTTGATGCTTTCGGTTCTCGGTCGTTTCCAAGGAACTGGCAGAGAGACGTTTAATACAGAGCCTGTCCCATTGCTGTGTCACGCTGATCACTGCATTCACCCTCCTGACCCCTGCTTCAGGTGCTCTGCTCCCCACTGGAGAGGTTTGCTGCAAGGAATACAGTCTCCTGTTGCTGGCACAATCTTCATCTGCATGTACCCATGGCTGGCTTCAGAGCTGCTCTGCAATGACCCCTCCAAGAGCAGTCCAGAGGAACTGGGGTGCCTTCCAGAGGGACCTTGACAGGCTGGAGAGGTGGGCCCATGACAACTTCATGAGGTTCAACAAGACCAAGTGCAAGGTTCTGCATCTGGGTCAGGGCAATCCCAAGCACTGATATAGGCTGGGCAACAACTAGCTTGAGAGCAGCCCTGAAGAAAAGGACTTGGGGGTGCTGGTGGATGGGAAGCTCAACAGGAGCCAGCAGTGTGCACTTGCAACCCAGAAAGCCAATCACATCCTGGGCTGCATCAAGAGAAGCATAGCCAGCAGGTCGAGGGAGGTGATTCTCCCCCTCTACTCCTCTCTGGTGGGACCACACCTGGAGTACTGCATCCAATTCTGGAGCCCCTATTAGAGGACGTGCTGAAGCGTGTCCAGAGAAGGGCCATGAGGATGATCAGAGGGCTGGAGCCCCTCTGCTATGAAGACAGACTGAGAAAGTTGGGGCTGTTCAGCCTGGAAAAGAGAAGGCTCCAAGGAGACCTTACTGTGGCCTTCCAGTATTTTAAGGGGGACTACAAGAAAGCTGGGAAGTGACTTTTGAGAGTGTCAGGTAATGATAGGACTAGGGGGGAATGGAACAAAAATAGAAATGGGCAAGTTTAGATTGGATGTTAGGAAGAAATTCTTCCCCATGAGGGTGGTGAGGCACTGGAACAGGTTGCCCAGGGAGGTGGTAGAAGCCTTATCCCTGGAGGTTTTTAAGGCCAGGGTGGATGTGGCTGTGAGCAACCTGATCTAGTGTGATGTGTCCCTGGCCATGGCAGGGGGTTTGGAACTAGATGAGATCCCTTCCAACCCTAACAATTCTATAATAGTCTGCCCTGGGAACAGATCTTTCATGAAAGTCTTGCTCAGATATTTGTTCATTAGTCTCACTACTGCTAGTGCACCAGGAAAAGTGATCTGATCCTTTCCTATATTGTTGATTCTTCTGGGTATGTCTCTTACCCATCCTTTTTTTTGCATGGCTACTTGGTAAGAATTTAGTCATCATTTATTTCAGGAGCTTTCTGTGTTTTGTCAGCCGAGGAACCACAAGCTCTGCAAGGTCACTGAATGCATGTTTGTCTCTCAAGTAGTTTGAACAATGATTTGGAGTGGATTAACGTCAGTAAGCTCTTATCTCTGATTGCTTAGGTTTGTGCATCCCCCATGTACCATACACATTGTGCTGTGTATGGGATTTGACGTCTTCTCAGGGACAAAAACTAGGTGTTTTGCCTAAAAACTGAATCTGAGATTGTTCCACGCTAATCCATGTTGTTAATTAGGTGCAGCAGGCAGCCAATAAAGCAACACAAATGATTCTGGATTCCTTAGGAAATGTGCCAATATGAACTCAAATACTGATTCAGAGGTGGAATCGTTGCAGCGTGTCTCAGTGAAACTCCTTCATGAAATTAAGGTGAGAAATAAAGGTTGCAGGCTGCTGCTGAACATTTTGCAAACTGGAGAAGGGAGAGTGCTGGATCAGTAAGTCCTTCCCTGGGCATATCTGCAGCTCTTATTCCACTGGCAGGAAGGGTGAGGAGAGTCATGTCTTGCTGTGGGCAGCTGCCAGCCTCGCAGCCCGGCAAGTAACAGCGGTAATTTCCTGGCTCTGGCAGGAAGCACTGCTGGTTTGTACTGGTGGCACAGTGCCCAAAGGGTTGCCTGCCATCGTGGGGCTGCAAGAAAATGCACTGGAGGTGAATGAAAGAGAGAAAAAAAATAAATAAGAAAAAAGTCAGGTTCCTGAAGCATTCAACAGGGATGGTTCCTTCCCCACCGAAGGAGAAGCCATTCCTGCGTGGAGGCAACTGCCTCTGGGTTCCCAGGTAAATGAAAGGGAATCCCTGCAGCATTTCCCCTGTTTCCTGGAGATTGTCCTAGTGCCACAGAAGACTGCATCTGGGTGAATGATATAAATACTACTTTAAAAATACTTTTCTTCCCTCAACACTGCTTCAGTTCCTGGTTTGGCACAGAATGGGGATCTCAAATGAAAGCAGTCTGCAGCAAAACACTGGTTGTTTGGAAAGCTGGCTGTGAAGGAGTGCAGCCATTAAGGACCAAACGTGTCAGAAGAGTGGAAGGAGGTTATGAAAAGTCTTCCAGGAGTAGGTTACCAAGTGGCTTTAGAGATGGGCAAACACCAAAAGCTTCAATTATTCCATTGAGCTTGTGCATTTGGGGCTTTTAATGTCCTGCAACCATAGCAAGGTGAGCAAGATCTCCCCATGCAGCCTTTGGGACTTCTCCCACAGAATTTCTTGAGTGTTTTTATACAGGTCTGAGGAGTGTCGTACTGAGGGGAGCTGCATTTTATCCCTGATGACAAAGGGTGCAGACACAGGAAGCCTCGACTGTCTTGATAGAGGTGTCAGTAAGTGGTTCTTCACATCATTGTGGTGGGTTGAAGTTTCCCCCCCAACATTAACTTTGCCAGACCAACTCAGTTAGAAACAAAGGAAGTTGTATTTACAAGCAAAATCTACACTCTACGATGGCATGCAATGAATATGTACAAAATATACAGTATATACAAATACCCACAATTAATAAACAGCACAAGGACCCCCCCTGGCCAAGGACCAGGGGAAGCTACTAGATTCTCCCTCCCTGCCTCCCCCTTTCCCCTCTGTACAGAAGGGACAAGAGAAAGGAGCAGGGAAGTTAGACTTAACCAAGGCCACCCAAAAAGCGGATTATCTCTCCCCAGCGAAGCAAAACAGCCAGAGATCAGAAGAGAGGAGAGGAAGGGAAGAATTGTTATGGTACAGCCCATTTTATTCTAGATACTTACCCAGTGAATTTGTTTATAATAATCTTTTGTTTTCCTTTTTACACCCAATAGTGATTTATTTATATTTTTCTACTTTTCTGCTTGGAAACTGTAACTAAATTTTAAAGGCATAGCCTCAACCCACCACAATCATCTTAGTATCCCCAGGGTGCTCCTGGAAATGGGTGTACCTGTGCTTCTCAGGTCACTGCTGTACTGAGTCCATGCTAGTCCTTTTGTAGAGATATTACAAGCCCTATGAGGAGAGGCTGAGGGAGCTGGGGTTGTTTAGCCTAGAGATGAGGAGGCTCAGGGGAGACCTTGTTGCTCTCTACAACGACCTGAAAGGAGGTTGTAGACAGGTGGGGGTTGCTCTCTTCTCCCAGGCAACCAGCACCAGAACAAGAGGAGCTGCACCAGGGGAAGTTTAGGCTGGAGGTGAGGAGAAAGTTCTTCACAGAAAGAGTAATTGGCCATTGGAATGTGCTGCCCAGGGAGGTGGTGGAGTCCCTGTCCCTGGGGGTGTTAAAAAAAATGATTGGATGTGGCACTTGAAGCTATGGTTTAGTTGTCATGGGGTGTTAGGTATTAGGTAATAGGTTGGACCTGATGATCTCTGAGGTCTTTTCCAACCTGCTTGATTCTATGATTCTATGATATCTACCTGGCACACTTCAAAGGGATGTTGAAGCATTTTTTTTAATCATCAGTATTATGTGGGAAAATGAAAGCCCTCCTGTAAAAGGATTTTGATGCTCTAATTTAAGGGATTACATATACTGTTTGTGAAGGCAAAGTTTGCCCTATGTTTTAAGCAGAGCACCACTAATGATTTTAATTGCCTGTCCACTTTGGGGGGAAACAATGACAGCAGCTCCATTGATTTGGCTTCAGTCTGCGGTCACTAGCAAGCACAAAAACTTAGAGGAAAAGGACATATTTGAAAGAAAAATATGGGTCTTCTCCCCGTGGGGGAGCCTTGTGGAAAACTGGAATATTTGAGGAGCTAGTGACATTCAGCAAGCCATATCTGCTGTCCTGGGACCTGTACTTGGGGGTTTACAGACCCATGTATGCAGCAGTGTAAGAGGACAGGCTGCGATGCCTTGTGCCATCAATGTTTCTTGCATGGGCAGACATCCTGAAAGAGAGAATGTCCCTACCTGTCAGAGGAAGATAAATAATTTTGTTTGTCAGATAAGATTAAAGGCACTAGGGTGTCCCTCCTATATAACTCAGGGACTGTGGCTATTCATCTGGAGGCTATCTGATGCTGCATGTGAGTGGAGCTCCCAGAATCTGAGAGGACACAGAATTACTCTATCTCTATGCTCCTCTTCTTATATTATCTTATTAATAAAACAATTTTATTATTATGCTACCTGCTGTTGCACCTTTCCTACTGACATTCAGAGAGACTCCTGCACCTCCCCCTGCAGAATGCCCTCTAATTTCCCTGGTGGGACTGATCCACGGTGTGGTGGGTTGAAATTACCCCCCAAAATAAAATTGCCAGACTAGCTCAGATGAAAGCAATTGAAGCTATGTTTACAAGGAAAACGACAATCTAAAATGTGAAATGCAGTGAATATGTACAAAATATACAGTATTTACATATATCTATGATCTATAAACAGCACAAGAACCTCCCTGGATGAAACCAGGGGGTTACCAACAGCTTCCCCCTCCCTGCTCCCTTCTCCCCTGTACAAGGGAAAAGAGAGAAAGAAGAGCAGAGAGTAGCTGTTAGTACCTAACCACAATAAAGGAACACAGCCAAGGTCAGCAAGCCAGCAGGAGCACCAGGTAGTATCTGCCTGAGTGAGGAAGTCAAAAGAGGGAGAGTTAGTTTATACAACTAACTTTAGGCTACAAATCAGACCAATGGGATTATTTAGACCTTATCATTACCTTCCCTTTTACATGCAATGGTAATTTATTTACATTCTATCACTTTCTGCTCAAGTTCTTTGGAAAATTTTCCTAGGCACGGCCTAAAACTACCACACATGGGGAGTTGGTCCAGAGTCATGCAGCTTAAGGAAGGCAGAGTTTGCTCAGACTCTGGTCAGGAGCTCAGCCAAAAGGCAGAGAGGACAGAATGCAGGCAGCTGTGTGGGCAGCTCACTGCTGCTTCGTGTGTGTAAGTGTAATGGCAGTGAGGGTGAGAAGCCAGGATGGCATACAGGAAACTGGACAGCTGGATCCAGGCAAGGGGGCCACTAATTTGACCCTCCTGCCTGTAAGGAGATACAGCTGCTGCTGCCACTGCAGAGAGAGCACACGGAAAAGCTGTGGCGTTCGCTTCCCAGCCTGGGCGATCCTTTCCCCTCCTGGACTGCTGCCTGGCAGGATGAGTCATGCTGCTGGAGCTGGGGCTTGGTCCTATGCCAGGAATGCGCTCCAGAGGGAGACCGCAGAGAAATACAGAATAATTTGCAAATCCATAAAAAAAGCCCTAAACAAAAATGTTGCTTCTCAGTGGGGGTCTCAGCAGGTGCCAGAGTGTGTTTGTAGCAGGTGTCACCCACCCGCCTGGGCTCCTGGGGGACAGACCCCTGTGCCAGGTGACCTGGCAGGCCTGTGGTGTGCTGGGAAAGGACTGTGAGTGCTGGAGCATGTTGCTGCCCGGGGCTGCCCATGCATAGGATTGGGCTGCTCTTGCTGTAAGACCTCGCGAGCCATTAGCCTGGGCGTGTGGTAATGCAGTGCCACAAGGAAAGAGGAACCCTGCTAGCCATAAAATGGCACAGAAGACCCCCAGGAGTCTTGTAGAACAGAATGGTAGAGTGTAATGAATAGTCAGACATATGGTAAAAATGAATTAATGTCGAGTTGCCATCCACTCTGCCATTTTTTGCTTTCAGTTTCCCCACTGTGCCTGTCTCCTGGCATCACTGAATCTTGATTCAGGGAGAGGCAGCCAAGTAGCTTCATGTGAAGCCAACATCACATCCTAAGTTGGCCAACAACTTGGTAGTGCTTTCTCCTGGCTCCATCTGGCTGGGTCTCTCTCTCCTGGCCGGTGGAGAATGACCCAGCCCCACCAGCACAGATCTCTGTTTCCTCCCCTCTGGCACAGAGCCATCTGCCCTTAGGAGATGCCAGCTGATGGACACCACAAGAGATTTAGAGCAGGAGCTGCTGAGAGCACATCAAAACAAGTGCTGGATCTCAGGTCTCATCACCTGCAGAGGCAGTGGCCCAAATCCAGAACTACAGAAGGTTCACATGGAACTCCTGGAGAGTTTGTGGCCGGGGTGCAATGGCTTGTCTGCTGCCTGGAGGGTGCTGGCTGTTTCAGCAGACAATGTTCTGACAGAACAAGGCAGAAAGGTCCAGACTGGTGGAGCAAACTTGCAGGAATAACTTTTCAGAGCCTACTATATTGCTAAAGTCAACACCATGTATATGTGCATGTGTGAGAGCATATGTGCAAGTGAGTGCTTTGGGTCACGCTTATTTTCCTACCAAGAAGGAGCACTATGCAACACAAGTCCGTTTATGCACTGTGAGGACATGCTAAAGGAAATTCTAGAGTTTAGTCCAAGAATTGGACTAGAAAAGGGCAAGAATGTTGTACCCACTCTCTGCTTCCCTGCCACAGCCTCTCCTTCCACTGACATGTTTTCCTGTGCTGCCTGCAGCCTGCTGTGACTGGACAAGGGGTAATGGTTTTAAGCCAAAAGAGGACAGATTCAGACTAGACATGAGGAAGAAATTTTTGATAATGAGGGCAGTGAAACACTGGCATAGGTTGCCCAGTGAAGTAGTGGATGCCAGTCAGGTAGTAGATGAGGTAGTGTGTTTAAAGAGTGAAAGAGGAGCTGCAGCCTGGGGACACATATTTGGCTGCAGCTACTCCAAAGCCTCTTTGTGCTTCTGGATACCTCTGTCCTGGAGCAGGGAGCATTGCACCTGCTTTGCTCACTACAACACCCAAAGCTGCTTGCTGTGCCTGGGAGGCTGTGCAGTTTTAATAAAGACTCCTTGCTGGCAGCAAGTCAACTCTTCTTACAACCCCATGTATCAGTATAGGCTGGGGACTGACCTGCTGGGGAGCAGTGAAGGGAAAAAGGACCTGGGGGGTCCTAGTGGATGGAAGGTTGACCATGAGCCAGCAATGTGCTCTTGTGGCCGAGAAGGCCAATGCCATTCTGGGGTGTATTAGAAGGCCTGTGGTTAGTATGTTGAGAGAGGTTCTCCTTCCCCTCTACTCTGCCCTGGTGAAGGTGCATCTGGAATATTGTGTCCAGTTCTGGGCCCCTCAGTTCAAGAAGGACAGGGAGCTACTTGAGAGAGTCCAGTGCAGAGCCACAAAGATGATTAAAGGAGTAGAACATCTTCCTTATGAGGAGAGACTCAGGGAGCTGGGGCTCTTTAGCTTGGAGAGGAGGAGACTAAGGGGTGACCTCATCCATTTTTATAAGTATGTAAATATTGAGTGCCAAGAAGATGGAGTCAGGCTCTACTTGGTGATGCCCAATGACAGGACAAGGGGCAATGGGTAGAAGTTGAAGCACAGGAAGTTCCATGTGAATATGAGGAAGACTTTTTTCCTTGTAAGGGTGACAGAAAGCTGGAACAGGCTGTCCAGGGGGGTTGTGGAGTTCTCCTTCTCTGGAGATATTCAAAACCCACTTGGATGCGTTCCTGTGTGATCTGGTCTAGGTGATCCTGCTCTGGCAGGGGGGGTTGGACTGGATGATCTCTCAAGGTCCTAATATTCTGCAAGTCTGTGATTCTTTTTGTAGTCAGAAGACTCTGTTGACTTCAAAACAGCTGCTGTGGTACAGCTCCTATTCTTGGATGTTCTGGAAAAAAAGGTGTGCTCATAGGGGCCAAAGGGCACAAGATAGAGGTTGTGGATGCACTCTGCTGCTGGCTCAGTCACTGTGACTTCTCACAAGTCACTTATTTTTTGTATTAAATAGGAGGTAAGGAGAAAGAGAATGGGACAGAGTTATTAAGCAATCTTTGTGAAGCAATTTGAAATCCACAGTGGAAAAAGCTGTAAATGTCACACCACCTTCATTACCAAGCAGCAGTGGCTGCAGCCATGGCCTGCAGACAGCTGCTGTCACACAGCCAGCCCTGGCAGGCTGCTCCCCTGCCACCAGGACCTATCCCACCCATCAGCACCTCCCAAAGTAATTTTCATTATTCAGCAATCACTTGTGATCCTGAGATACTTTTAATGCCTGCATTTTCACTGCTGCTGTTCCGTGGGTATGAGGCTGTTGGGCTGGGCAGCCTGGCCCTCCCCTGTGTCCTCCTCCCAGGGTGCCTGCTCCTTCCCTGGTGCAGGCAGCTTGCTCCTGATGCCCTCAGCACAGATCAGATGCAGCAGCAGCTGGGGAAACAATTGGGTGCCAGATTAGCGCTGCTCTTCAAGTAATTGACTGATGCAACAGTGCTCCTACTTAAAAAAAAAATACTAAAAAATAATTACCCCCCCTCCAGTTTGACAGTGTGAGTCACTAGGGTGCCTGAGCTCTGAGCTGTTTAAAACTCAGCCCGTGGTGCAGGTCAGGAGACAACGGAGCTGTTTCGCTCGTGCTGCGGAGGCTGCCTTCTCCCCTGGGAAAGGCCCAGGGTTTCCCAGGCCATGCTGGGGCAGAGCTGCGAGATGCTCCAGTGGTGTAACCTGGCCTCATGAAACTCAGCTCCCCTCCAACCAGGTGCTCAGCTTCCCATGGGCTGGGGGTGAGACCCCTGGTAGCTGCTGCAGACACTCACAGCCTCGGACACACCAGCAGCTATGAGAACTCCTGGAGTGATGTTTTTAGTCAAGAAGTCAGGAGGGGGAGTTTACTTCAGACCTGAAATAACCTCACATCCTCTCCTGCTTCTTGCCATGCAAGCAGCCAGGGTACTGTGGGCTCTTTTTAGCTTGCGGGTCCTGCCAGCACCCTGAACAACAGCTCTGGACAAGGAGCAGTGCTGAGCACCTCCAGCCATGGACACGAGAAATCTGACCTTAATTGATCTTCAAAGACTGTACAGATGAGTTTCCCCCTCTGCTTTCCCTCCATCATCAACATCTTAACAATTTTCTTGCAGGAAGTAGAGCTAAAGAAGACAAGAGAGCAGCAAGGGTTTCACAGCGTCGCAGGACTCTGGGAGCTGGGGCTGCAACAAAGTCATCTTGGCATCCCAAGACTCAGAAGAGATAGAAATGATTCCTGATGCTCATGCAGCACTGTGAGGGCAGTGAAACCCAGCAATAATATACTCTCACTCATCTTCTTTCCCATAATTTCCAGTGGAAGGGAGAAAGAAGATTTCTGTGTGCTGCAGGTATCATCGTGTTAGCCTGGCATTTAAGAACAAAAATGTAAGCAAGCCAGTCTATTTCAGGGAGCTGGCCAAAGGCCTTCCTTGACTGTCAGGGAAGTGGCTCTGAGCACCTTGACTTGTTCAAGGGGTAAAGATTTTCTTCTTCACTGCATTGTCCCTTAACTTCCAGCTCTGCTCCCAAAGGGGTGAGAGAAACCACATTCAGAACATGCTGGCCCTTCTTCTCTTGCTGGCATCGGTCTTCTCCTCTAGAGCAAAATAGAAAGCAAAAATTCATCCTGTGTTTCCCATCCAAAACTTTAGCCCTAGCTTCTGAAGCCAGGCTGCAGACAAACTGCAGTGTAAGACTATCCCTGTGGCCAGCACACAACCATAGACTGCTCCCAGACATAACCTGCCCTTTGTTTTCCAGGGACTTCTGCCTCACCCTGTGCTGGTAAAGCAGTGCTCCCCACAAGCCCAGCTTACAGGCTGCTCCTAAAGCCCTTTGGAGTTTGAAATGTTTTGGTTTAGGCTTTCCCCTCCCACTGTCAGAGCAGCACAGATAATGCAGACAGCAAAGCCAGGCAGCTGAGCACGGTCCTTTGTACTCTCCCGTTTCCTCACCGCTGATGTCTAGCCCTTATATATTTTTCATGGAAGATTGTGTGGATGGTGCAAAGGCGCCTCCTTGCCTTCCCCTGGGCCTGATTGTTTTCTCTGGTTTTGTGTACAGGGGGTTAATTAGAAGTCAGCACCCCCCCAGCTAATATGGAAACCTGATCAGGACTCGACAGGGAGAGGGAGATAAGGAAGGATTTAGCCCTTTGCAGGAGGCAGAGCTAGGAGAGCACAGCTCCCTGGCCCCAGCCTCAGCAGCCAAGGAAGGTTTGGGTCTCTCCCTCCCTGGCTCCAGTGCAGACTCCCTAGCAGAAGAATGTGCATCCCTGGCTGTCTAAAAAGAGATTATGGCACATCCTCAGGGCTCCTCCACACGAGTTTGGCTGATGAGAAGACTTTATAGTCTCCTGGGGTGGGGTTGTGAGGTGAGAGTGGCTGATAATGCCCCTATGGCAGCTCCACCAGACTGCTGCCTTTTCTCTCCTCCTGTGTGCATGGGAAGACTGTCTCTGGTGTCTGTGTGTGTGAGCAAGTGCTGGCTCATGCTATTTCCTCCCTTCCCTTGGGGCTTGACTGGATCCCCCCCCTTTTTTTTTTTTCTGCTGCTGCTCTAATAAAAAAAAAGTGGCTCAGCCTATTCTCTTGAACCTGAACACAGAAGGAAGGAGACAAGGAGTGAAAAATGTGAAATCAAACAGGGATTTTTTTTTTTCCCACCACCACACACAATTGCCAGGGAGTGAGGCGAAGAGCATCGTGGCCATCCCCTGACAGCAGGTTGGGGGGCAGTAATTATTC
Source organism: Dryobates pubescens (assembly GCF_014839835.1). Classification (NCBI taxonomy): domain Eukaryota; kingdom Metazoa; phylum Chordata; class Aves; order Piciformes; family Picidae; genus Dryobates; species Dryobates pubescens. The sequence goes on along the minus strand of NC_071623.1, from coordinate 14,178,362 downwards.
ATGCTGGAACCAGGAGCAAGAAAGCTGCTCATCCTATCTGAGAGAGCTTGTTACCACCTCAAGTTTGCTTAAAATACAGCTCTAATTACCTGTTTAAACAATAGCTCTGTCCCTTCCTTGGTCTATGAAGGCTGCACACATTTTAATTATTGGGAAGACCTTGGCCATTCACCTTTCTGAGGTATTTAATGCTTCCAGTCAAATGCCTGCCCTGATGTACTCTGTTACTATGCCACCTCTCGAACTCTCTCCGGTGGAAAACTGCAGGATATTGCTGGTGAAATGACATTCTCCAGCGGATATTTCCCCCCCCCCCCCACCCTTTTCTTCTGCATAATCATGGTATTTGGGTTAATTCTGCTTTGCTGGGCACATTAGTCTCTGGCTCCTATTCCAAACAATATTCAGGCCCTCCTCTGCCTTGCCTTTTCCCCTGTGCACACACGAAAAATAGAGCTTAGCTTGTGTCTTAATGTGTGATAATATTGTAATCCTGTAAACGGATGCTACGGCTGTTCCTAGGGTAGGAAGCGTCTGTCTTAGAGACAGAAGCAGCACAAGAAGGGGGCTCCTTTGCCTTTGCCCTTGCCCAGACACTGATCCATTCAACCCAGCATCCTGTCTTCTTCCTACAAAACCTCTGATTTTGGGGCATTCCTCTTTTCCAAGGAAATAGTGGGCTAGAAAATGCTTCCAGTTGCAGAGTGGTGGCAGGGGAAGGAGCCTGCTGTGCTGAACACCTGGAGGTGATGGAAGTGCTGCCATCCCTGGGCAGGCAAACCCAGCCTGCTGAGGGCTTGGCTGGCCCTCAGGAGCCTGGCCAGCAGGAGAGATGTTGCAGACAAGCATCCTTCCTTAAGGAGCCCTTTCCTTGCTGATGCACAAGCTGAGATGTCCTGCAAGCCAAATCTGTGGCAGCTGCCAGAGCTGCTGGCAGTGGCAGAGGGCAAGGGTGGGGCTGTTCCCAGCAGGCACAACTTGTTCTGTATCCCTGCGGGTGTGCGTAGGAGAGCATCCTTCCCCCTATACTCTGTGCTGGTGATGCCACACCTGGATTATTGTGTCCAGTTTTGGGCTCCCTAGTTCAAGGGGGACAGGATCTGCTGGAGAGAGTCCAATGTAGAGCTACCAGGGTGATTAGGCGACTGGAGCACTGCCTTATGAGGAGAGGCTGAGAGTCCTGGGGCTGTTTAGACTGGAGAAGAGAAAACTGAGAAGGGACTTGATAAATGTTTATAAATATCTGAGGGCTGGGTGTCAAGAGGGAGGGGACAGGTTCTTCTCCATTGCACCCTGCGACCGGACAAGGGATAATGGATATAAACTACAGAGGTATTTGAGAGGAGACTTGAGGAGACATGCTTGGTTGCATGGTTTAGTTGATTAGGTGGGTTGGATTATAGGTTGGACACAATGATCTCGAAGGTCTCTTCCAGCCTGGTCTATTCTATTCTATTCTATTCTATTCTATTCTATTCTATTCTATTCTAAACACAGGAGATTGCACCTCAACATGAGGAGGAACTTCTTCACTGTGAGGGTCACAGAGCACTGGAACAGGGTGCCTGGGGAGGTTATGGAGTCTCCTCTGGAGACTTTCAAGCCCCATCTGGATGTGTTCCTGTGAGACCTGTGCTGGCTTCAAGAGGGTTGGACTCAATGATCTTCAGAGGTCCCTTGCAACCCCTAACATCCTGTGATCCTTCTGCCACACTGGGCCCAGGCATTGAAAGGGTGGCAAGAAGGCTTTGCTTCAACAAAGTGCCTGAGTAGGGGGCCAGGTTGCTCAGAGGAGGGGAGGACACATATTTGCGGTCAGAGAGAAGATGGAGGCCAAACACTGCCCAAACACTGCCCGATCCCTCGGGAACCTTGTCTGCAGGGCATGGTGCAGCCGACTGGGAGAAACACAGTGTAAACTCAGCAAGCTGCCTGGAGGGTCTGGAGCTGTAAATTTCAACAGCCTGGATTTAAAGAGCTGCCAGAACTTTTCACGAGGCTAGAAAAGTGCTGGGGAGGCAACAGAAGAACACCTGGCTGTTTCATCCTCCTTACACCGCAGCGCTGCCGCTTGGGGTTTTTGACTTCCCTTTAGGAGTTGGTGAAGCATAATGGAGCCTTTTGGGACTGGAAGATACTGCTCTGATTTAGGGTAATTGCCTGTGTGTCATGATTCAGCGCATCAGTGGAGCACTCATCCACCTCTGGACATGATTAACTGGACATGATTAACTGTAAAGACCGCAGGGATTTTCCGTGGGACTTGTGCATGTGCATCCCTGCTGGGCTGAACTCAGGTCCCTGTTACCGCTACTGACTTTGGGGGGCAGGGGAAGGGGGGGTAAGGGGTTGGAGAGGTGTTGCCAGAGAGCGAATGGAAGAATTCAGCCCTTTTGTATCAGATCCCCCTTTGTTTTTATCCAACTGCTGAAACTGCAGAGCTGGAATATTTCAAAATATTTGCTCAGCTGGCCGCGAAATGCGAGGGTTTCTTTGGGGAGAACGGTTCATTTCTTCTCCAGCCAGATCAAGCACTTCCAGCTAATGATGAAGCATCATAGCACACTGAAGCCCTGCTAATGGCAGTGTCCTGAGGAGTGAAGATAAACAGTGCTTGCCGCAGCATGGGGGGACACCGATCCCTCCCCTCCACTGATGACAAAGGATGAGCAAAGGGAAAGAGGAGGGGGGGAACCCCGTGCTGCTCTGGATGCCCCAGTTTTCTTGTGCTTTAATATTTTTTATTTTATTAACACCTAGTAGCTTTACCGAAGCTAAGGGGAAAAAAAAAATCCCTTTCATCCACTGGTCTGTTTTCTACCTTTGATGGCCAGCCTTTCACTTTACTTTGAGGTATTCCCCCTCAGAAAGCTCCTTGCTGCCTAGCTAGCACGTTTGTTCCTCTCTGGCCGGATGCAGATGTGACCAATTTGCTTCCCCAACACAATGCAAGGGAAGCAAGGGCGGAGAGGGGAGGAAGGTCTGTGAAGCGGAGTCGTGCAGCAGAAGGCAGCGAGAGGAGCCCAGCACTATTTATTCTCTTGCTTCCAACGGGCTCTTCAGTGTCCTGGCAATGGTAAATTTTAACTTTCATGCTATAGTGCACCAGGATGCAATTTACTTCAAAGACAGCATAAATCCCTGGCTGCCGCTTATATCACAGGACTGTTACATAAAAAGAGCTTATGTGCTTCGGTCCCAGGAACAGGTTTGCACTTCTTGCCATGGATCTCGACTGACCGGTTTGCAGCTGTCCAAAAAAATGGTCTGTGCCTGCCCTTCTGAGCCGTCCAAGTGCTGAGCTCTGCCACGCTGGCTCTGGGAGCACTTTCTTACTGTCCAGCCCCACTAGCACACAGCCCTCACTCCCTCCAGGCTCAGGCTGGATAGAGAGGGAGGGAGGGGAGGCATGTGGCAGGCTCTGGGATTATTTTATTTTAACCCTTAGGAAAAAATGTTAGTGCTGGGGAGGGAAGAAGGAAGCAAATTCTTCCTTGTTTACTATCATAGCCATCTTGCCAGAGCAGAAACTGAGAAATCACTTTGGCCAGGAAATGCCACGTGTGAGCTGGGTGCTCCCATTGCAGAGGTGGGCTGAGGGAATGCATAGTAGAGCAAACATCTGCCTTTCCTCGAGGGTGAAAGGACCTAGCCTTCAGCTGCCCTCTCTTGGTCTCCGTGAACTTCACAAAGTCAAGCCACTTCACACTGACCCTGGGAGCTTTTTGTTGCTGTGGCAAATGTCATAGTTTTAAACCGGGGAGTGCTAAAGGACTGTTTAGGCACATGAAGGAGGTACATTTTGGGAAGCATAGAGAGCCTGCATTGCTCTGACCTTAGTGTCATGAGTGAACCGGGCAAGCAGAGCCCCAGATCATTTCTGTAAGTGGGATGTTGGCTCTGTTTATGGACTCTAGTAATCCCTTACCCTGTAGAGTGGTTTCCACAGATCGATTCCAGGCAACTGCCTTGCTCATAGAGCCTAGTCTTGCATGCTAGTGAACAAATACCAAGCCAGAAAACAGTTAAATTTCTAAGAATTTAATTTCTTGGCTAAACACAGGAACCTAGACATTTTCTGAATATTGCTTTTGGCGTGAAAGAGGAGAAAAGAAATCCCTTCAGCCCTCTGTAGTTCAACCATATTAATAATGTCTTATTTGCAAAGTTGTTTACACCTCCCTTCCCTTCTGCTGGGATGCTGATGTGTATCTGCCCTCATCAGGGCACCTCTACGAGCTGGTTTCATCACACAGCCTCGCTTCATCGCTAGCCAAAGCTGCTTTATCTCCGTGAGGGAAAAAGAAGCCGTTCCTCCCAGAACCACCCATATTTCATGGCCAACGAAGCAACATTGCAAAAACATTGAGATTCTTCAATTTCCTCAATCACATATAGCAGCAGACGCTGATTTAATGCTGGGAGAACTGATTAGCAAACCCCTCCCTGACTAGTCCGTCACGGCGCTGACAGCCCCAACGCAGCTCCAGCTTGTCCGGCAATAGGAAGACTATCACCAAGTGCATTTTTCATGCAGCGAGAAAGAACGTTTCTAGCTGCTTCTGTGCGCTGAAAACACATTTCCAAGAGCTTGAATAGCAAAGCACTGGGGTTATAATCCACTCCTGTGCAATCGTACCTTCAAATGTGTTATCAGTGGAAGTGCAAAATCCCAGCTCCTCTCCCGCTGGAGCCCCACCGGCATTAATGGAAGGCTTTCCCCAGCCGGGGGCCTGTCTAACTTGCAGGGCTGGCTGTGAAACCAAGGGCATTACTGGATGATGCTGTCATGCACAAACAGGCAGGTCCCTTTTAAGGGAGTGATGGAGCCATTGTAGCTGAAATATGGTGTGCATAATTCCAAGGAAATGTATCGGCGTGCCGAAGCTAAAAAACATCAAGATCAAAAGTTCAGGGTTAAAATTCAGCTGTCGAGTCTAGATAAGCTTATCTCCAAAAAGTGGCTTAGGAGAGAGCTGCTCTGGGCTGAAATGCTTAACTGGTGACCTGCAGGGCTCCTTCCCACCAGGGCTTACCTCCAGATCTGCATGTCTCCTGCGTTTCAGATGCTAAAGCTGTATGGAGGAGGCGGGGGGAGGGGGCGGTGACTAACATGTCAGGACAGCTGCGCTTTGGCCGGGGGCCTCCCGGAGATTTACGCGCTTTCACTTAGCCTGGGTGTCCCAAAGAGAGCTGCGAGCGGCCATCACCGTGCCTTTGTTATTACACAGAGGCCTGATCTGGCAAAAAGGGAAAATTAGAGGGTTTGGTTCCCGCCCCCCGCAAGTGTTCTTTTTCACTCTCTGAGAAAAATAAAAAAAAAAAAGTAAAAGAAAAAAATAAAGGAGAAAAAAAAAGAAAAAAGAAAAGAAAAGGAAAAAAGAAAAGAAAAGGGAAAAAAAGAAAAGAAAAGGGGAAAAAAAAAAAAAAGGCATGACTGTAATCAGCTTCATGAGTGGAACAGCCCTCTTAATTTATTTCAAAGTGTCCTTCAGGACTGTCTGGTTAATAACCATACTCCACGGTGCTGCTCTCCCCTGCCTGGGAAACTCATGTTTCTTTTTCCCTGAATTGGATGCCCTCTACTTTATCCTGCTGGGAAACTGGGGAAGGGAAGCATAGACCTGAAGCAGGCAGGATGACAGGAGGAGGAGGATGGGGTGGCAGCAAGGAACAGCAGTTCTACTTTCAGGATGCTGAAGGGGGCTGCTGGCACTCAAGAGGCTCCCAAGGCTGCAAAACCCGGTGGTGACAGCACGTGTCTAATTCCAGCCCTTTGCTCAAGGGAGCTGGTTAAAGGCTTCACAAATCTGAGGTGGGCAGTGTTTGCACTGCTTGCATCACAAGGCTGTTGGATCCCACTGGAGGTGTTTGCAGTGCATGGATACCACAGGTTTCTAAGAAAGGGCAGCAAATGGGAAAAAAAGGTCATTTGATCTTTCAGTCTAGTGGTGTGGTGGCCTTTGTAGGGAAAAATAAATCAATCTCTTTAACCTGTCTGTATTTTTAAAGCCTATCTAGAAGTTTCTGGGATGCAGCGCAGAGATGAGACTCCTTGTTAAACAGTGAGCTGCCTGCTCACCCAACTGGCCTGATGCCGTGAGAAATTGACACTGAAGCAATCAAACAAACCTGGGAGGCTGCCAACGGCAGGAAACCACTGCAGTGGGGCAGGATGAGGTTCTTGTCTGGTTAGATGTTTCAGGTACATTGATACACCCCAGGGAGAGTCAGCACCCACTCCTGCCTACTTCTGCCCTCCCCAAGCAGGGTCCTCCTTCAAAGAAAGGGATGAGCTGCCCTATGTCTCTCAGGGAAGTCCTTTCCCAGATCTGATGGATTCTTTCAAAGCAAGGCTGTATGCAGTGGGGCTAGATCCAAGGAGTGCTCCTGGCACCTGGTGCCATCCCTTGCCATGGCTTCTTTGGCTGCCCAGGGCATCAGCAGCTTCCTCTGGCCTTCAACAGAACATGCCAAAGCCACCAGCTCCAAGAGAATCCCACACCCATTTTTTTCTTCTCACAGGGACACACACACATATGTGCATATGTGTGCCTCTGAGAGTCACATTTCAGCCAGAAGATGTATATTAAAACACAGTAATGTGAATCATCACTATGCTCTTCTTCACACCTTAAAATCACACTATCGCAGTACATTAGAGGTTGGAAGGGACCTCCAGAGATCAAGTCCAACCCTGCTGTCAAAGCAGGATCACTTAGGGTAGTCTGCGAGAAGAGAAGAGAAGAGAAGAGAAGAGAAGAGAAGAGAAGAGAAGAGAAGAGAAGAGAAGAGAAGAGAAGAGAAGAGAAGAGAAGAGAAGAGAAGAGAAGAGAAGAGAAGAGAAGAGAAGAGAAGAGAAGAGAAGAGAAGAGAAGAGAAGAGAAGAGAAGAGGAGAGAGAAACAGAGCTGTTTTAAGGGTCTGGGAATACCAATTTAAACTTTTAATGTTCCATACCTTCTTAATTTCCTTTCTCCCTTAAAGACAGTTCAGTTTGCAAAGCAAGCTTTTGTGATATTTAAGAATAATAAAAACATTCTCAAAGATTTACAAACCCACTGGGCCATCAGTGGCAGTTTCACTTAAAGAAAGCCAGACACCGCAGCAGGGAGATCCTGAGGCGGAGGGGCCAGCTGGATTGTCCAGCCCCAGCCACATGTGAGCCTTCAGCTGAGAAAGTAAAAAAGAAGACTCATGAAACAATGTAGCATTTTCTCTCTCCAAACCGTGTGGCTTTTCAAATATTGTATGTTAAAGCTGATGGAGATCTTTCTGTGAGCTAGTCACTGATTTACCCCACAGAAAAACCCTGGGGAAGGGCTTCAATGAAGACAGTTTTCCTCTGACATTGTTTTCTTTGCATCTGGGCCAAATGTTTATTATTTATTTATTTATTTATTTATTTATTTATTTTCTTTCTGGAAGGGAAAAGATGGTTTATTATGCAATCAGAGAAATCTGAGACATGGGGCCCTGGGAACAAAATGCCACCATATATTGTCACAAAACTTGTGCTAAAGCCACAGGCAAGGCCAATCTGCTGCACTGAGTGTCCACAATGCATTCTCCTGAGCATGATCCAGTCTGCCCAGGCACCAGAGCAGTAGTGTTCTCTTCCTGCCAAAAATAAATGGGGAGTGGGGAGCCTGACTCCAGTTGGACCTGGTTAATCTGTGCTTAGATTATCTCAGTTGCGCCTAGGATTAAAGAAAGGCTTTAGGAGGGACTAATCTTACCCAGTGGACAGCACGTCTGGCTGACTTTTTGATCCCGTTGCTTGACTTCCAGGACTTGGCTTCCAAGGCACATAGGCCCCCAAGCACCCCTGCAGCCAGCTCCAGATGCATGGGACCGTGCCTCTCTGTGGGGCTGTTGGGGGGGATCCTGGATGCAGCTCCAGGTCTTATCTTTGGGGCTTTTGCACAGCATCGCTCTGCTTTTGGTCTTTCTTGCTTTCCTTTTCTTCCTCCTTCTGTACCAACCAGAAATCAGGCAGAAGGCTCTCAGCACGTGGCAAGCACAATGCAAAGTGTTAAGCAGGACAAGACAGAGCAACGTTAATTACCCTGATTTTCTGAAGAGGTGCTGCAGAGAATGAAAGGGAAGACAGCTGACGTGTGCATATTGTTTTACTTTCTGCTGAGTGATGCTTTGAGAAGGTCTCCAGTGATACTGCTGCAGGAGTGTAACAAAGTCAGGTCTGCTGTTCTTCAGACAACCTTCTGGGGAGGTGACTCCAGCGCAGCCTCTGTCCCCTGGAGAGAAAGTCATGGCAGAGTTGCAATGAAAATCCCCTGTCTTGGGGGAAACAACAACCAACACCAACCCCCAAAGGATGTTTTCTGCTTATTTCAGGAAGAATGAAGCATTCTTTGCACTTTTTCACAACCAAAAGAAGAAAAAGCCAGAGGATTTTGCTAGTAGTAAACCAAGCAAAAAAACCCAAACCCTTCCCAATTATTTGTGTGCAAAATTGGCAGAATTTTGAGTGTCTGAATTTGGGAAGCAAGGTAGAGCTTTGTAAGTATTGTGAAACAGCCATGTGGCTGGCAACCAGCAGCTCTCCTGCCAGGGAGAAAAAGCCTCTAACACAGATTATCCAACAGTTTATACAGCTGAGCTTCGGAGGGGAGATCTTTATGACAGCAAACCTCCCAACACCCCTGGTTATGAAACCCCAGAGCTCATCCCTGTGGTGCTGTGGCTCCCTCCCTGCAACACTGCCCTGTGGCATCCCTGCCATGCAGGCTTCCCCCTTCCCCAATGGTTGTGCAATTCCCAAAGTCAGACAATGCCCAAAAGCACCACTGAGCCATAATTGATGCCTGAGGTGACAATTACAGAGGCCCTTGAGAGGAAGGCAAAACCACAACCAAAACCCCTGCTGCAAACAAATAAGCAAAGCAGCAGCAACAGCAAATAACCTCATGCACAATGCAAAACCTTGAAAGAGACGATAAATAAGGCAAATTAGCCCACAGATTTAGCACTGGCTTATGTGGAGTGAGCTTGGCAGAAGGCAGGGCAAACCCAAGATATGCTAGCCATGCAAGCATCACTTCTTTCGACTGGGGAAAAAAAACCACAAACAGAAAAGTGACATTACCAAATGAGCAGAGGTGGTTGAGACAAAGAAAGGGTGAGCAGAAGGGCAGGTCCTTGCAGGGAATAAACTGATGGAGCCTTGCTGTCATTGAAAGACCTTCCATTCTCCCCCTCTGCTCTGGTGAGACCCCACCTGAAGTACTGTGTCCAGTTCTGGAGACCCTGTTACAGGAAGGATCTGGATGTGCTGCAGCGTGTCCAGAGAAGGGCCATGAGGATGATCAGAGGGCTGGAGCACCTCTCATATGGAGACAGACTGAGGGAGTTAGGACTGTTCAGTCTGGAGAAGAGAAGGCTCTAAAGAGACCTTACTGTGGCCTTCCAGTATCTGAAGGGGGTCTACAAGAAAGCTGAGGAGGGAGTTTTCAGGGTGTCAGGTAATGACAGGACTAGGGGGAACGGAACAAAACTAGAAATGTATAGATTCAGATTGGATGTTAGGAAGAAGTTCTTCCCCATGAGGGTGGTGAGACACAGGAACAGGTTAGCCAGGGAGGTGGTGGAAACCTCATCCCTGGAGGTTTTTAAGACCAGGTTAGATGTGGCTCTGAGCAATGTGATGTAGTGTGAGGTGTCCCTGCCCATGACAGGGGGTTTGAAACTAGATGATCCTTGAGGTCCCTTCCAACCCTAACAATTCTGTGATTCTGTGATCCTGCCCAGGATGAGCTCCCCATCTGCAGAGGTGACTTTGCAGGCACCATGCTCTGAGCACCTCTGAGCACTTGTGTTTGGTGTGAAGGTAACACTGGGGCCAAAAGACATTTCCAAGGGAATGGACTTGCTTTGTCAGGTCCTGTGGGTAGTTGCATCCTGTGTCCTGCCCTGGTCCTGCTCAGCACCCAGAAGGCAGGTCACAGCTGTCAAATGGGGACATAGCAGGGAGAGAGCCAGCCATTCAAGTATTTAAGGCCAAGGTTAGGAAGGTATTAACATAGCCTTTCCAAGATGTTGAACTGTTCTCCTAATCTGGATTTACAACTATGAATTCACTGCTGAGGCCATTTACTGTCCCTCCTCCATCTTGTAACCCTCATGTCCCTCGCAAGAAATGCCCTTGTGGGCACCCCATAGGTACCTATGCAGATCCTACACTTAACAGAAACTGCTTAAAACCCACAGAGCATTGGGACCCAGATACACAATGTGCTTCTGTGCTAAACTTACTGCAGTGTCTCTTAACTTTTCACAGCCATTACCCAGTTACTGAATGAGCCTTATTGTAAACAATTCTTGTAAATCATATCAAAAGCATCACAGAGAAAAAAAGGGAAGAGAAAATAGAATAAAATAAAAGCATGAACTGCAGCCACACCTGGCAAGTTTGTTAAAATAAATAAATAAATAAACAAATGCTGGCAAAGTTGTTGACACAAGATCCTAGGGTGGACGTGATGATCTCGAAGGTCTCTTCCAACCTGGTCTGGTCTGGTCTATTCTATTCTATTCTATTCTATTCTATTCTATTCTATTCTATTCTATTCTATTCTATTCTATTCTATTCTATTCTATTCTATTCTATTCTATCAACATATATGTCACACCTGAGCCCAGGGCAGCTCTTACCCAGCCCTCCAGCTGCAAGTCTGACACTTGTCTCAGTTGCCTGACACCCATTCTTTCACCCTTCCTTTCTGGGAGCCTCTCAGCAGCTTAGCTCAGAACAAGCCTCACGACGGAGTTTTGCTTTGAGCAAAAAAAGATTTCCAGCCCAAGGAATAGTGGGGCAGGTGGGCTCTGCCATCAGTAGCAGTGTGGCATTAGTTGGCAGCTGCTGCCCCTTTTGCTTTCTATGCTTGGCAAACTGCTGCAGTCTTGCCATTGCAAGTGAGTGAGGTGCCGAGCGAGGGATCAGATGTGTGTCCCTGGGCTGGAGCTTGCATGTGCTGTGTCATCATCCCATGCCAGGCGTGGGCCATTGTGGGGGTTTGAGTCACACGTTTTGGCCATTACTAGCTAAAAGCTCTCCAGTGGTGACCTTAATGAGACAGGTAGTGTGCTAGGGACTAGGGATGCTTGTTACTCTTGCTGCATAAGGTCAGAATCATAGAATTGTTAGGGTTGGAAGGGACCTCAAGGATCATCTAGTTCCAACACCCCTGACATGGGCATGGACACCTTACACTACATCAGGTTGCTCAGATCCACATCCAACCTTGCCTTAAAAGCTTCCAGAGATGAGGCACCTACCACCTCTCTGGGCAACCTGTTCCAGTATCTCAAACCCTCATGATGAAGCATTTCTTCCTAACATCCAATCTGAATCCACCCATTTCTAGTTTTGTTCCATTCCCCCTAGCCCTGCCATTACCTGACACCCTAAAAAGTCCCTCCCCAGCTTTCTTGTAGGCCCCCTTGAGATACTGGAAGGCCACAATAAGGTCTCCTCAGAGCCTTCTCTTCTCCAGACTGAATCGGATGGCGAGGTGGGCTGGCACCATACCCAGCACTGGCACAGGAGGGAAGCATGGGACTGTGGGGTGGCTCCAGGGAGGCAGTGGTGTCTGTGGCTGGCAGTCCCCCAGAATGGGAATGCAGGAAGGGAGAGCAGCCCTGTGGAAGCAGGAGAATGTTGGAGCAGCAGCCGGAGCATTGGAATATCAGTTGGCATGAGAGTCAGCACTTTGGGAAAAAAATAAAAAGAAGAGGCAGGGAGGAAAGAGGCCGGGGGGAGCCGTGCGGATGTGACAAATTAAAGATTAGCACCTCTGCGCATGGGGATGCTCTGCACAGGCTTCTCTCTCTGCCGCTGGGAGTTTGTCTCGCTGCCGGCTGCTGCCGCTGCCGTCGTCACGACATGTGGCACACTTCTGACACCTCCTCCGGCTTGGCTGGAGCGGCAGAGGCAGTGCCCTTACCGCGACACACAGCCGGCTGCTGCCCCGCAGGCCCCGAGCCTCCCTAGCCGGCTCCCGCCAGCCCCTCCAGCTCCTGCCGCTCATTAGCGGTTCCCGACTCGCAGCCTCTCCTCCGCCGCAATCCTGCAATTACTCGGCGCTGGCTCAGACCCGGCTCCCACACGGCAGCGGAACAAAGGCGAGCGGGAGCTGGCAGCTCTGCTACTGCTCGCCCCGCAGCCTTCCGTGGGCGGGCAGCTCGGCAGTGGCGGGGGGGAACAGGTATGGCTCGAGTTTTAAGCTGAAACTGAAGCGGCAAGGCAAGAAACCGGGATCTTTTCACAGGCTGTAAAATACGGGGAGGTGGTGTTTTGTTGTGTTTTGTTGTGTTTTGTTTTGTTTTGTTTTGTTTTGTTTTGTTTTGTTTTGGTTTGTTTTGGTTTGTTTTGTTTTGTTTTAACACGAGGCCATTTTGGCCAGCATAAAAATATCTATCAAAATGGAGACAGAAAACAGTTCTGCCTGAAAACACCGGGGCCAAATTGGCTTTGAGACTTGTGTAGTCCTGAGCCAATTAAAATGCCATAATAATACAGCCTCAAAAGAAGGAAAAAAAAAACCCCAAACTGTCTGCTAGTTATGAAAGATATTCAGGGAAAGAAATCATTCCCTAGCTAGAAGTGTTTATCCAAATGGACCTCAGTGAGAAAATCAGTTGGTGAAAAGGGATGAGCAAAACCTCCCACAGCAGCAGCAGCTGCAGGATAGGTGCAAGCCTGAGCTCCGCTTCATGTTTGTAACACCCCTGATGGTGTCTCCGGCGCTCTCCCAAGGTCCAAGGGGAGCTTTGAAGGTCTGGGAAGGTCCTGCCTGTGTTACAGGACTGGGGTTCTGGGGTGGCTTTATTGCAAATGACAGTTTTAGCCTCTTTGTTGAATTTCCCAGCCTTGATGAGCCTTTGGGAGACGCGTGTCCCCCAGGTATATCAACAGTAATGGAAAGTGCCACTGTCACTACAGGCACTAACTCATCATCTTGACGACCCATCGATCCCCAGAAGAGTGGAATGGAGGGCAAAATAAATATGGTTTGCTGGGATGGGAGGAGAGGAGAAGAATGCTGAAAACATTTTGCTTCACTGGCCGCTGAAATCGATGGAAAATCAGCCACCGACTTCAGTGGACACAGGAACACGCTCACCAAAATCTGGAAGAGATGGAAGAGATGTGCCCAAAGGCAGTTCTCAAACACTGTCATCCACTGGCAGAAGGAATCCTGCCTGTGTCAGTCAGGAGCTGTCTGCAGATACTGAGGCTTGTGCTTGGTGCTGCCTCACTCCAAGAAGCATCCTAGACCTTCCTGCTGTGAGATGGGAACTTCAGCATGCTCCTTATAGTGCAGGTGTCCTCTAATGCCAATGGGGAAGACTGAATTCCCCCCACTCCTGGGCCACCAATGCCATTTGGTGGGCACTCAGAAGCAGGATTTTCCCAAAGGGAGCTGGTGCCTGGCGATGCTGCAAGCTGCAGCGAGCCCTCGAGGCCAGCCCCTCGCCTTGGGGGCCGGCTAGTTGCCAGAGCCAAGGCTGTGCTGGAGCTCATTAGCCCTGCTGTGAGGGAAGTTAATTAGCTCCGGGAAAACGCTGTGCTAATTTGCCTAACTGGCTTTTGGGACCAAGGTTAACCCCGCCAAGCAGACTTGGATGTACTCCTTCTGGCTGGGGCTCTGCCTCCTGCATCTGTGCAGGTGGAGGGGGGTTGCCCATGGGCTCCAGAGATGCTTTGGACATGTTACCCCTGCTCTTTCGAAGCCATATAATCTCAGGTCTCCTGGCAGGGAAGACTGTCATCCTGAGGCAGCACTGGAACTGCTGTGATGCCTGCTGGTTCACCTCAACAGGCAGATGGAACAGCCTCTGCTTTTTATTGTGGCCACTGGCATGTCAGGATGAGCACAGCGGGCAGCCTTGTGCCAAGCAGCAGAGCCATGCTGTGCCTTCTGTGGCCACTGCCAGTCTGCACTGCTCAGTGCAGGCTTTACAATGTGTGTGGCCATGCCTGTTCACTCTCTTCTCTGTCCAACTACCTCATGCTTCTGTGTATTCCACAGACCACCTCACAATCCAGGGCCTTGAAAGGGTTTCCACAGTTTCCACCCCTTTCCCCCCCTCCCTTTTTTCCTTTCCCCATTTATTTTTCTTCTTTCCCTCCCTCTCCCTCTCCCTCTCCCTCTCCCTCTCCCTCTCCCTCTCCCTCTCCCTCTCCCTCTCCCTCTCCCTCTCCCTCTCCCTCTCCCTCTCCCTCTCCCTCTCCCTCTCCCTCTCCCTCTCCCTCTCCCTCTCCCTCTCCCTCTCCCTCTCCCTCTCCCTCTCCCTCTCCCTCTCCCTCTCCCTCTCCTTTTTTCTTTCCCTTTCTTTCTTTTCCCTTTCTTTCTTTCCCCTTTCTTTTTTCTTTCTTTTTTTTTCTTTCTTCCCCCTCTCTTTTCTTTTTTTCTCCTCCCCCATTTTTCTTTTTTCTTTCATTTTTTCCCCCTTTTATCTCTTGTTTCTTTCCCTTTTTCTTATTTCTCTTTCTCTTTCTTTTTTAATATTCCCCCTGTTCTCAGAAGAGCATAGAACTTGGACAGGATGATTTTAACAACGTGTAGAGCAGATGGAAGCAGGTCCCCGGTTGTGGCCAGGTGGAGGGAGCACTCAGGAGGCCGAGGCTGGGCATGGCAAGCAGAGAAGCAGTCTCTGGATACACAGAGTGCTGCTGCTCTCTCTCCGTCTAATGTTAAAGCAATTGGTCTCAATGGCTTTAGAATCACCGCTTTTGGCACGCAAACATGTGGCTGTCCTCTGCTCGCAGACCCCATGGGAAGCCGAGCTTGGTTCAGCGTGACTCGCAGCAAGGGAGAGAAAGGAAGAGAAACATGCACGCAGCAAAGAGGCAGGGAGAGAAACAGGAGCAGGATAATCTTCAATGCAAGCTTGCAAGCTTGTCTAAAAATAGCAGGAGAACGGTTCCCCCGTAATGAGCCGGGAGACAGTTTTGTTTGCAGCAATGCGATTCCAGCAGCACTGCTTTTGGCAGGAGGAGGTGGGAATGTCCCAGCAGCTCTAGTCTTGCAGGGCAGGAGCAGACTTGCCTCCCCCTGCCGGAGGATGTTTCCCACAGGTAGCAGGTGAGTGTGGGCTCGGGTGTGAGCACATGCACATCCTCCTCTGCCTGCCTGGACAGAGGGAGCAAGAGGCCAGCAGAGAAGAGGTGCCCTCTCTGACAAAGCCTGTCCCTCAGGCTTTGCATTGGAAGAAGTGTGGGGGCAGGGAGCAATTTCCTGGCAAAAAGGCTTGATCCCTAAATGAATTCACAGAATCACAGAAACATTCAGGTTGGAAAAGACCGTCAGGATCACCAAGTCCAACCATTAACCCTACTCTACAAGGTTCACCCCTAAATCAGACCCCCAAGCACCACATCCAGTAAGGACAAGCAGTGCTCAGGGTCTCAATGGAGAGGCACAGCACAGGGACCTAAGCATGGATTACAGCAAGGACTCAACCTGAGGTGCTCACTCACCTGCAGGTGCCTGCTGCAGGTCTTTGCATTGAAGGGAGTAGCAAAGTAGCTAAGTGCTGTGCTCCTCAGCTCCCAAACCGGCACATGGAGTCAGGGCTCCTTTTGAATGATGAGTGGTAGGTATCAGGTTAGGCTTTCACAGCTAGCCATCGTGGGCATGCTATGGGTTAACCAGTACTGCCATGTAGTTGCCCTTCTGGCCTTTCTTGTGGCAGCAAGGACAGGAAGCTGCTCTCCTTTTCAGTCATTGGTCAGAATAGTTGGCATAAGGCAGGAGGGGGCATTCTTGTGCAAGGGCTCCTCACAGGGCAGCAGGCATCTCTGTGCTCCTTGCAGGAGTCTTCCTGAGCTGGGCTGCTAAGGGCTTGGTGGGGAGGTGAGTGGCTGAACAGCCTGGCTCTCAGGGCTCCTGGGTGAGAAGCTTCTCCTGGGAAATGCTGCCAGGCTGGAGGAGTGCAAGAAAACCAGGAATTATGTTACAAATGTGAAAAATCAGCATTTGCATCCTGCTGCTGCTGCTTACAGTGGCAGCAGGACCAGGGCAGAACTTGGATCTGGGCCATTTCATGCATTTTATGGGTTCAGATCCTGGCTGCAGCAGAAAACATAAATGCAAAGAGCCACTTCAGCACCATGCTGGCCCTCTCCTGCTGGTCCAGTGCTGCACATCCCAAACCTATCCACACCCCATCAGAGGTAGAGAGTGTGTACAGAGGGACCAGGGGGACATTTTGAGCAAAGAGGAGCAAATTGCCGGTAGGAAGCTTTGTGCTGCAGCCTGCCAGCACAGCCCTGTGCCACACAGCTCGATGACCCATCAGCAGGGGATGGTCACCACTGCCTAGTGCTCTGCAGGGGCATGGGCTGCTGTCACCTGCATCCTGCAAGGGTACAGTATCCCAGGCCTGTTGCTTTCCAGGCCCAAGAGATGGGTTATCACTCCATTTAAAAGCAGCTGGCTGGTCTGATTTTGTCAGAGTGAAATCCCAATGATAAGAAAACAGCGTGTTGTGTGACCTACAGCTAGCAGCTATCCCTGATCTGGGAATGAATCCATTGCCTAATGAAAGAAGGAAAGCTTTATATCCCTTTTCAGTCAATACCCAGGCCCTGCTGTTGTGCTGTTGATTTTGTGGCTCTGCAATCAGGTTTAACTTCTCATCTTTCTGTCCTCCCATTGCTGTCTGGGAGGCCTGTGCAAGCAGGGGGACAGGAGGGCTAATTGTCTCTGAAAGAGGGGTGGTGATAACAGCTACACTAGAATATCCATCAAAAGCCCACAGTTAACAAACTGAGAACACAGGCAACAGCACTCCCCTCTCCCCTAGCTTCTCTTCCGAACAATTACTTGTGCTCATTGTCAGGAGTGCTGCTCTGGAGCACCAGGTGCTGCTGAGCTGTGAGTGTCCCCTATACTGGGACAACATTAACTGGGAAGTTTACTGGTTGGAAGGTCTCTAGGAGCCAGTTTAAGGCTGGCAGTTCCTCTGGCTTGCTCTTGTGTGGCACAGCATCATGGTATCATAGTCAGGGTTGGAAGGGACCACAAGAATTATCTAGTTCCAACCCCCCTGCCATGGGCAGGGACACCCCACACTACATCAGGCATCAGGTGACACTGCATAAAAATTGAGGGGTGGGCTGCGAGCAGCTGGGTGTGCTCCCATCGTGGTGGAGGGGATGGCAGTGTGGCCATGGCAGGGCGGCTGCCTTGTAGTATGGCCTCCAAGCCATACCCCTGATGGCTTGGGAGCCAGCAGCCTCAGAGTGCTTGCTGTGAGCCCCCAGGTTTGAGAAATCGTTTGGCATCTCACTGACCCACTGTGCCATCAACGAAGTCCTACCACAGGCTCTGTTTCCACATCAGCCTCTCTGGAAACTGTGTTGGTGCAAGCTCTCTCATCCACAGGCAGGACAGAGGTGTGCAAGAGATTTTCCGTAATTTTCCTCAACAGCAAAGTGGGATAGCTGGTGGGGCTAGGTGTGCACTCGTCTGGGGTATGGAGAGGTGATACAGCCCATCTGGGACATCGAGAAAGCACCAGAGCTGTTTATTCTTTGCCTGTTTCCCCCCATCTCCATTTGCCTCTTCTCTGTCCCTCTCACAGCAGCCTGCAGCAGCCAGGGCCAGGGTTGCCAGTGATGTTCCCCTGTGCATCCCTCTCCTGCCCTCCTTTCATCAGGGATCCTCCTGCAGACAGAGAAATCTTGCAGGGAAGGAAGTAGCTACATGCGTGTTTGCACAGTGATGCATGAATGCAGTCAGCCTGGCTTTAACCAGGAGCGCAGGGAGCACGTGGCAAGGGAATGCAGCCTTCCTGGGAAGATCATACCTGAGATGCATTAGAAATGGTTGTGAGGATCACGAGTCAGCTTGGAAATAAAAATCAGTGATGGACAAAGAGGGCAGGGGCAGGCAGAGGGTGCCTCTGCTGCAGAGCTGGACGAATCTGTTTGATTTGCTGTCCCCTTAGCACTGAGGGACAAAAGCCATGCTGGAGGAACATGAGTAACTTGGCCCAGAGCAACGATGGCTCTAAGATTTCCCAGCTGTGAAGGACTGGGCTGCTCTTAGCTGCTGGGTGGCAAAGCACTCATTTCTCAGTTTCCTTGAAAAACCAACCCAACCAACAGCAGAGAAGACTAAGATGGATGTGAGATGGAGGTCAACAAATGCAGCACATCCCATCTCCGTGCAAGCTTCCCCTGAGCTTGGGTGGTGCTCAGCTCTGGGAGTTAGTGAGGTGGCTTCTAACCATGCTCTGGCTCCCAGACCAAAGTTTTTCTGCTCTTCCCAAAGGCACACAGAGAGGGGTGTGAAATGTCATGTAAACTGAGGCTGCTGATCCAGGCTTCTTTTGCTGGGAAGAGGGGTGTGGGACTGTGTGGGGAGAGAAGAGACTGACCACAATGCTGCTGAATTAGCAGAGCTTTACACGACAGGCATGGGGAAAGGCTGCAGTCTCACTCCATGCCACACAGACAGCTCCATCAGACACACAGCCCTGCCCTGCATGTGCTCCCCTCTCCTCCCCTGTGTGGCCTTTTGCTTGGCTCAGCTCAGGGAGGCTCTGGTGCAGCAGCCTGTATCCTGCACTGCTCTGCACTGGGAGGACCCTGACCTTAGTGTCTTTTCCCGGTGCTGCTTTGCATTTTGGATGACAATCAAGTCCTGGAGCGGAATCTGCTCCCAGCATTGCCACACAGCTGGGGGATGCCAGTGGCGAATCTGGCTGGGAATGTCTGCTGTTTCTCAATAAAAGGGAAGTTAAATACCCCCCAGCCTGGCATGGCACAGCAGAGCTGTGCCCCCCAGGCAATGCCAGCTGCATGCTGCCTGATGCAGACTAGCCAGCACACTGGGCAGATGGTTACTGCCCATGCTAGCGTGTTGCTATTTTGAGAAGGAACTCAGGTTTTGTCTCCATCTACTTCTGCATTTGAAATATCAGTCCTCCATCTACTTCTGCATATTCAGCCTGCTAGGAAGACTCACATCAAACTGGAAGCATTTCTCTCTCCAAAGACCAGGGGTACCTACCATATAGCATGCCTCCAGCCATGCAGACCAAACAACTTGATCAGGGCCATGCTGGGACACAAGTGTCAGAGCAGGAACAGGATATCTGGAGGCGTAGTGCCCAGCTCTGCTGTTAAAGGGTTATGCTCAATATGCTTTCTTCACTCACTCCACTGAAAACACAGTGGTGAAGCTGATGGCTCCCCAGGCTGGGCTGAACTGTGAGTGTGGAGTTCCTTTCTGCAGGACTATGACCATTGGCACCCAGGCTCTAGTTCTGGGCTCACAGTGAGCAGTGGCATATACCAAGTTTAGGAATGCATACAGGAGAGAGGAGAGACCCACATCACCTTTGCCTCTCCTCCTCTGTTGGTGGGGGAGGGGGGGCACCCGTGGCAGGACATTGAATGCCTTTTGCAGCAACACAGAAATGTTTCCTAGCATCCTTCAGTGAGAGACAGGACCCTTGGCACCCACAGTGCAAAGCTAGAACTGCCTGCAGTGCTGTGCTGCTGTGGAAGACAATGGAAAGTCCAGGGCTATTTCCCTTCCCTGCCTGCTTCCTCCCTAGCCCCTCCACCACATGTGTATTCACACATACATGTGCTCACACATGCACACACGAGCTCATGGACACTCTGCAGGGCAGGAGCAGTGGCCTGGTAGTAGCATGGCAGCTGGAGAGAGCACAGAAGGCAGCATGCAGGCAGGGGGCTGCCAAGCAGAGCTGTGGCAAAATGGGATTGGTTTAGGGGAGGGAAAGGAATAAATGATTCTTGTGGTGAGACTCAGGTCTTTCCCTGATACATGCTGGTAAGAAATGAGTAAAATTAGGACCTGAGCATAGCAGGAATAGCCTTGATACCTGCTTTCTGAATCATCACAGCCCAGACAGGGCAAGGGCTGTAGGAGACTGGGTGCCTTCTGTCCTGTGCATCCTTTGCAGGCCCTCTGATGTAGGAGACTTAAGTAGAAGAGGGGGGCTGCTCCATTCTATCTGAATGGGGGAGAAGGGGTAGGGATTGGACTGCACCTCTTGTCCCCATTCCTGGATCCCCAGCATAGGGGTGACAGCTGGTAACCTGGAGCTCACCTGAATAGCTGCCCTTCACGTCCCTCTCCACTGCCCCACAGTGGAAACCTCTCTTTCTCCCAGCTCTCATGCTACTCAACCTCCTCTGCTTCAAATACTACATGTGAACTTTGCAGGAGAGTTTGGGACCCCATCTCATGGTGTGCAAAGCCAGCACCTGCAAAGCATGAGTGAAATCCCTGAGCAAGAGATGAAGGCCTGTTCAGCAATGCTGCAAGGGGTTGGGAACCTTGGCTGGCAGCAAACCCTGTCATTATTTAGGTGCTGTAGGGAGCATTAAGTGCAGTGGCACCAGAGCAGGAGGCCAAATGGCATTCCTCCGTCAGCCCTGGGAACATAAAGCCCAGACCTGACCCGAGGGCTGCCTGCCTCATGCATCACTCAGATGACAGCAGAATTATTTTTTTCCTGACAGGACCCAGAAACCAGGTCACTCCACATGTAAACCTGCCTGGGATCAGGCAGACCACTGAGAAGTAGCAACAGACGGCATTCATCAGTGTGCCTGTAGCAAAGAGCTCTGCACCACACACAGGGAAGGGAGCAGAAGCACATTCTTTCATGAGCAAGGTGGTTGCTATGTCAGGAGCTGCCATCCTGGGTTGAACAGTTTGGTCCACGACAGCCTCACCAGAAACAAATGCTGCAGTCCAGGAATTAGCCTTGTGACCAATTAAAAAGTAACGACATGACAGTTACAAGCAGATCAGTCAATCCCTCCACAAGCTGAGGGACCCTGGTGGGGAGAGCTGGGCTTTTCTCAGACCAAACTGGGACCAGATCTTCTCAAGCCCAGATGAGGTAACAAACCTCAGATCTCTGGCCAAATTTTGGTGAATGACACCCTTGCAGGATGCATATGGGCTTTATGTATGTGGCTTTAACTTGCCTGTGCAGCAGACGCTGTCCCAGGCTGAAGGCGAGGCGAGAGCAGCAGTGTGGCTGCAGCAGTCAGGGTCTGTGATCTGCTACCCGCTCCCCCTTCCCTCCCTAGGAGGTGAGCACAGGCGTGTGGGATGATTATAAACCGCATCGCATCTCTCCAGCACCGTGCTTCCCTAGTCCAAACAAATCAGCTGAGCCTTCAAGGGTTAAGGAATAGCACCACTTGTCTCCACGGGCATCACTGGACCTATTTAAAACCCTCGACCCCTTTGGCTCAGTTGCCGAGGGAATTTTGCAGCTGAAAATGCCAGGGCTCTGGGAACTATTAAACCCCACAAACCCTAGATTGCTTTTATGCCTGCCCCAGGCTGCAACCTCGGGTCTTTTCTTTTCCCCTCTGCAAACTGCTGGGTAATGATCCCTTGTGGTATGCCAGCTCACCTCCCCTTCTCCCAGCTGGCAGCCCAGTTCGACAGCAATGCCCTTTTGTTCCGCCGGTGCTGAGATCTGCAAACTCATTGCTAATCACTGCATCTGGGGCTTCCAGCTCCAGTGACAAAGCCAGGGCTTGTGGCGGGCTCCTGATGGCCAAAGTTCACTCCCCTGCTTATTTCCTTACCAAAGCCCATTTTCTCTCATTTACATCTAAACTAGTTTTTTATACCGGTTTAAATGCGGCCCCTCCCCCTGTAATCTCAATGCAAATGAATTAAAAGTTCATTCTCCCGATGCTCAAATCCTGCGCACTTTCTTTTCCAGTTCTTATTTAAATCACACACTGTTTTCAACTAACCCTTTTATTTCCTCCCAATTATTATTTCTAGTGTGTTTTCCAGAGCCTTACAACACGGCATCTGATTATACACAAAGCGTCGGAATAAAGCCCTGTTTTTTCCCTTCATTAAGTACACAAAGGATTCCTGTGTGAGCCAAGCAGCACTTTGGACATTAATACAGCTTTACACCCCAAATCACATCTTGGCTCTCTGCAGAACAGATTGGGGAATGGATCTGTGCCTTTCTTTGCTGCCAGCACCCTTTGCAGGCTCCAGACAGCTCCTTCCTTCCCTGGAATTAACATCCGATTAAGCGGTGCCAGCATGTTCCCCTGCAAACTCCTGGCTCACTTCACTGCTGGGTGTGTTTCCTGGCTAATCCTGCATGCTTGGGTCCTCTCTACTTACCTCCAAGTTAGGGATTGGAGAGCTTGGTGGGGCTTACCTGGGGTTTTGTTGTAGTTGACCATTTTCCATGGAAGGAATACAGAATACAGAATTAACCAGGTTGGAGAAGACCTTCGACATCGTCGAGTCCAGCCTATAACCCAACACCATCTAATCAACTAAACCGTGGCACTAAAGTTATAGGGAGTTGCCTGTAAAGCCCCAGGAAAGCTCAGTAACCTGTAAAACCCACAGCCCCCTCTGAAAGCCTAAAATGAGTGAACTTGAGAATGTTTCAGGCTGAGCGATAAGAGTCCAAGGACATACAGGAGGTCAGCGGCAGAGCTGCTTTTAACCTGAATGGGCAGCTGCTGCATCCTTCCTGCATGTGATATCTTGCCTGGAAGCTGCCTGAATTGAAGCAGGAGCACGGGAAACCACCCCATCTGCAGCATGTTTCCCTTATTTAACATAATCACATGGAAAGGAATAATGTATACCCTGTTCACTAAACGAAGAAGGAAGAGCTTTTGATCACAACGATGCGTCACTGAGGTGATTAGCTGCACATGAAGCCTCTCTAAGAAAACCTATTTTATCTTCTTGAACATAATAGCATGAAAATAAAAACAAAACCACAACCATTGGTTCTTGGTCTGGCTTTAAAAATATTTCTGATTTTAAAGAAGAGGTTTGGATGTCACCTGGAGCAGGCAAGAGGTATTTAGAGCTATGGGGGTTCAGGACAGGTTTCAAGAGCAGCGTGCGGGCTGCAAGAATGAATCTGCCAAGTGGACCCAGGATGGGAGCTGGATCACTGATTTCCCCAAAGAGAGGCTTCTTTTAATACAGAATGGTTTGTCTAACAGGCTTTGCACGGGGCTGTAAGGTAAGGATACTAGACTTGCAGCTCTGATATCATGCCATGCTTCTCCTCTGGGACCTCGGGCAGCTCAGGTTATCCCTGTCTCTCTTAAAATCCCTATCTGTAGAACAGAGATATTGCTGCCTGCAGTCTGCAATAGTGCTTGGATGTGAGGGTTATTATTTTCAAATATCTGTGCAGTTTTCACCTCTGCTGCACCAAGAAGGAAGCCAGCACCAACGATTGCTACGACACACTGTTAAGCAGAGTGGGAATCTCACGGTGCAGGAGTGAGCACAGACTGAGAAACATGAGGAAAGCTGGAGCTGCTTCATACCCAGGGATATCTTCCCCCCTGCTCAAATATTCAAAATCTGATGTAATTAGCTACTCTGGCCACTACAGGGTTGCTTTCATTTCACAAACAGCTGAGCCAGGCCACGTGCTGCCTCCAGAGCCAAACCACTTTTCCTACCTGCTGTGGAGCAACACGCAGGTCCCAAGCGCCAGGCTGGACACTTTTACTTCAATCACATCAGGAAAAACCCCATAAAAACCCCCATCTGAATCTAAGCCATCCAGGTCAGACCAACCTTTGGAGAATACACACAACCAGGGAGGTCATGGAACGCCACAAAACCCGCAGCAAAACCACTAATTGGCTTCTTTTCAGCCGTAGCCCTGTGCCACCAGTCTTGCCCTCCTCAAACCTCCACGTGCTGCCTTTGGACTGCTGAGACACAGCCTGATTTTTGCAGAGCCAGGACAGCTAACGATACTTTATGTTACTAATTCTGTAATTCATATTGTTTGTGCTGGCAGGGAATTCCCTGTGACATTTTATCTCAGCCAGTCTCCTCTGGCTGGTTAAAATATTTGGAATTGTTATTTCTGGCTCGTGGGTCCACCCCAGGCCTTGGCAGAATTATTCCCAGGTTATGCACAAGCATATGGCCACCTTCCCCGGTGCTGGTGGTCTGGAATAGATAGGACATGTAGGATACATAGGACATATCAGGAGTGTGGGAGTGGGAGAAGTGAGAACTTTTCAGTTCATTTGGGACAGACAAAATTAAGGCAAAATAGACTTTAAGGGGTTGTCTTGGCAGTTCCCAGTGCCACTAAAAGACATACTGGGCTGGGAGACTGGGGAGGAGGAGAAGGCCCACAGGATTAGGTAGGGAACCTGGTGGGTGGATGAGGCTTCAGCAAGAGAGAGTAGAGTGGTGCCAGGGTGCTGTGCTGGGGTCTGAATGTCATCTGTAGAGGAAAACTGGGAAGAAAGCTGGGGGCTGCCAGATAGGTGGCAGGAAGGGGGGGATGCTTGGGGGCTTCCATGCTTCCACATGGGGACAGAGGTGATCAGAGGGGCCATCCTCTGCTTAGTTGCATGGGCTGCAGCAGCTCTGCTGTCAGGATGTGGCCCTGAACTGGTTGCTGTGCACGCCAGACCCCGGAGCTGGAAGGCATATCACAAAGGGCACATTTTAAACACTTCTTTTAATCCCACGATCCTGTGCATTTAAGCCTGAACCACCTTCCATCTGAGCCTCCACAAATGCCTTTTGCAGCCCACCCAAACCGCAGCCCGCTCTAGAGAGAAACTAATTAAAGCTGCCCGACAGGCTGCTAAATATTAAGAGCCCAATAACGGTGCAGACACAGGGACATCATCATCTGAATGACAAAAGCTGGTAGCCAGTGGTTACTGATAGAAGGACCAGCAGGCTTGTGCCTGCCTTGCTCAGGGGGAGACGTCCCTGCCGGCTGCTGGAGCCAGGGGCACTGCCCCGGGAGCACCGTGCCTCTCGCTAAAACGCCAGCCGCGGGGATCGCTCCAGCATTTCTGCCTCCTTACCCTATGCAATTCATGGCCTGGGTTAGACTGCGCTTGCTGCCGATTCACATCACGTAAAGCCGGCAGGGACGGCTGGTCGGTGTGGAGGCAGCAGGCGTGGGCTGCAGGGTCCTGACCTTCCATTTCTGCCCTTCCTCCAAATATTCTGCAATTACACTTCCATTGCTTGGGAGGGAGAAAAGCAAACACGCTGCGGCCGCCGGCGCCCTGCGGTTGTTTGCTCTCGGCCGTGCCGTGCAGCATAGTAGCCGCTGCTAATGAAGAGGATGGGTGACAAGCAGAGACTGTGTTTCAGGGTTGCTCACGTCATGGAAAACCCAAGAGACCCTCCAGGATGACTGGCCCGCAGGCACGAGTTCCAGCTCGCGTGAAAAACAACAAACAAACAAAACCAAAACCACCACCAAAAAACACCGCAAAAATAACTTCCAAAAAACAAAGCCCAAAACCACCCCCCCACCCCCCCCCAAAACACAAAAGAACCCAAACAGGCAAAAGGGATTAGAAATTCAGCTAAATCACACTTCCCTCTGAAAATATCACTCCTGCAATTGTTCTGAGTAACACGTACGATTGCTCGAGCTGAAAGAAATGATAAAGAGCATTTCGTTTTCTCAGCTCGTTTACTTTCTACATCTGGCAGTGTTTTGTGTGCAGGCAGTTTCCCTGTTTTCCTGAGGTAGAGTGCTTGGATATGGAAGCTGAGGAAAAACAGTGCAAGATGTTTTTTGTATTTTTTGTTTGTTTTTTTTTTAAACTGTTTTGCAAATGCTTCTGCTTCTAACAACCAACAGACAAACTAAAGCCCTTGGCAAAAAAAAAGATATGACAATAAATAACATAGCACTTTTCAGTGTTATTATAATGGCAAGAAAAACTTCCATGCTCCTTATTTAATATCCAGATACTACCTTGCAGTACAGTAGAGGAAAACGTGCCAGCAGTACCTCTCCTAAAGCAAAACTGCCATGAGACTTATTACTGTCCTTAACTGTGCTGTCACAAAGGGGCTGGAAGTGAGATATATTTTCCTTGGACACTTCCACAGGGCTTGCCATCTGTCCCGTGGATCACTCTGTCTCCTCAAAACTTGACATCCTCCAGGGAAAGGGACATTAAAATGATCCAGGAAGCAGTGCACTCTTCTGATCTGAGTAGATGCTGGGAAGAGCCTCTGTGATTTAGGGTCCTGATGATGTGGCCTTTAGCGAGCAAGGTGCTCTGAAAGGCCACAAGGCCCGGGGCTGAGCACCCTTGCATATGATGTGTGCCAGGCTGTGTATTGTCAACTATTTGCAGCATGGATGCTGCTGTGTGAGAACAAAGTGGCTCTGAGGTGATGTGTGTGTCCAGCACCATGGCTCCTACCCAGGAAGTCTTGCAGGGCTTTGCTGGTGTCTTATACAACAAGGGAAGAAGCAGGATGAGGATGAGCAGAGTGAAGCCACGCAACTGGGGAGTGCTGCAAAAGTGGAGGATACAGCCTTCCCCAAATCCTCTCTTCCTCCTCTTCCTCCTCCTCCTCTTCCTCTCCTTGGCAGGTCTGTGGCAAACAGGTACGAAGGGCACTGCAATTTGAAACAGTCATAAGTGTTTCAGTGTAATGAAGGGGGGACTGTTTTTCACACTGGTGTGAAACTAGTGTGATACAAAATCCTGTTGGAGAAAATTCAGCTGATGCTTATTTTCACTTTAACATGCAAGTATGAAAGATCACAGCTCCAGTACAATCTAGAGGTCCTCTTGCATGATGCACTCCTCTTCTTCAACATAGGTGTAATCAGAATCCCATCCCCTGGCAGGCTCATCTCTTTCTCTGGTGAAGCTAAGGTGATGACAGAAGCAGGACAAAACTGCTCAATCACCACTTCCCATCTGCACTCTCTGTATACTCCACACATTTCCACCAGTGTCCCTAACCCCACCTTAGCAGCTCTGAGGGCTCAGCACACACACGTTGGCTTAATTCGCCCTGGCTAATTGACTGTGATGCTCCCACCTACTCTGCAGGCACCACGTACAAGCACAGAATACAGAATAATTAACCAGGTTGGAAAAGACTTTTGAGATCATCAAGTCCAACCTATCACCCAACCCTAACTTATCAAGTAAACCAGGGCACTAAGTGCCTCATCCAGTCTTACTTTAAACACTTCCAGTGATGGTGACTCCACCACCTCCCTGGGCAGCACATTCCAATGGCAAATCACTTTTTCTGGGAAGAATTTCTTCCTAACATCCCGCTTAAACCTCCCCTGGCACATCTTGAGACTGTGTCATCTTGTTCTGGTGCTGGTTGCCTGGGAGAAGAGACCAACTGCCACCTGGCTACAATCTCCCTTCAGGTAGCTGTAGACAGCAATAAGGTCTTCTCTGAGCCTCCTCTTCTCCAGGCTAAACAACTCCAGCTCCCTCAGCCTCTCTTCCCAGGGCTTGTGCTCCAGACCCCTCACCAGATTTGTTGCCCTTCTCTGGACACACTCCAGCAACTCAACATCTTTCTTAAACTGAGGGGTCCAGAATTGGACATAGTACTCAGTACACCTTTTGCTCTCCCCACCCCACTGGATGGGAAGGCAGGGGAGAGGACAGATCCCAGGCACAGGGCTTCTGTGCTCCAGTCACCCCCAAGTCATTTGGTTTGGCAGCCCAACACGGTCCCCAGTGCCTGCAGATCACGTCCTTCAGAGCACAGAGACAAAGCACAATATGCTGGCCATGGCTTGCTTAGACCTTTTCTGAATAAAATGGCTTTTCCATGAGACAATACAAGCTCATCAGAGTTGATTTGTTCCCCAGGAGCACTGCAGCTGCTATAAACTTTCACAGAGAAAAGGATGGAATGTCTCCTTAAAGCCAGAGTTTGGAGGAGGATATGATATCAGGCCTGTCTGGCCAGTAGCCAAATGATTAGAACAAGGGAAGACTGAATCCAAATCCCTTAACTGGGCAGAGCTTGTGCTTGAACTTGGGTCTCCAATACAGTCAGTATGTGCCTTAGGCCAGGTCAACACTCCAAAGCTGTCCTGAAGTATGTAATCCTCCAAGACCTGGGACGTGAGATGGGGAAGGCAAAAGAAAACAAAGGATGATGGGGGGAAAAAAAAAAGGGCAACCCCCCAATCAACCAACAGAAAACCCAATCCAGAGCAAAAACAAACAAACAAACCAACCTCTGCAAAACCCCCAACACTAATAAAACCCAACCAACCACCAATCAACCACCAAAAAGTCACAAGAGAGAGAAACTGGAAGCCGTCATTGGCCAGAGAAAACTTCCAGCTGCAAGTCTACTCTCAGCTATCCTTAGGCTGAACTGTTTGGCTAAGCCCCCAGGGGCAACACCAGAGTCTCCTTTTCTCATCCTCCTTCTTTGAATACATACATCATATTCAAATGCCACACATAAGCTGTAATACAGGGACCACATGGAAAGGATTTTACATGCATGTAAACTTCCCATTAAACCTTCTGGACTCGGTGAGGCACATTGCAAGAGCATCCACACCAAAGTGAAGTTTTTGCAAAGGCCTCTTTGTATTGAAGCCTGAGTCATGGAATCAAGTTGTGTTCCACACAGAGGTGCAAAAATGGGACAAAAATTAAGATTTTAATTTTAATGTAATCTTAAACGTTGGTCCCAATTAGGCATAGGCCCAAGTCCCATCGGAGCTAAGCACGTAATTTCTCTGCTGAACAGGGAAGGCTGCTGAATCAGGACTCCAGACTGTAAAATTGCTCAATTGCCTTCAAATTTCTTGGGGGAAAAAAAAAATAGTGTGCTCTGAAAGCAATCACAAAATACATTTGGTATTCAAAGAGTATAAGTGAGTGCAGGGCTTATAATTAAATCCTTATCTACGAAGCTGCTACTGAGCGACTGTACATTCTGGGTAATTTTTAATGGCCTGAAACTCAAAAAAAAAAACAACCCAGCACAACCAATTTTATTTATTTATTTATTTATTTGCAGAAGACACAGCTAGTTAGCTGTAATTCTGCAACAAATCCATTACTGCAAAACAAGCCCCTGCTCCTGCAAGCATGAATGTGCTTACTTTTAACGATGCAAGCATACCAAGAGAAGCCACAGCAGAAGCTGCTGGCATTAATGCTGAGCAGCATGCAAGAGTGGGGCCCAAGTGAAAATAAGGATGGGGGCAAGCTACAGCAGAAGCTGCTGGTATTAATACTGAGCAGCATGCAAGAGTGGAGCCCAAGTGAAAATAAGGATGGGGGCAAGCTACAGCAGAAGCAGCTGGCATTAATACTGAGCAGCATGCAAGAGTGGAGCCCAAGTGAAAATAAGGATGGGGGCAAGCTACAGCAGAAGCTGCTGGTATTAATACTGAGCAGCATGCAAGAGTGGAGCCCAAGTGAAAATAAGGATGGGGGCAAGCCCTGAAGTGTGCAGTGGAACTCTGCCCCTCCTCTTCAGTCCTGTGACTGCTCCTGTCCAGGATCTAGGAGAAAGACCAAGGCAAGGTGACATGTGTGTCATCAGTCGAGACACCAGCTGTGACCAGCCATGGGAAAACTTCCTTCCCCCTCCTTCCCCCTCAACTCCTTAATTATGCCATATTTTCTTAGAAGTAGCTTGTGAATGTTTTTCACCTGGGTAGAAAACTGGTGACACAGTAACAGCAGTTAAGTAAATAAAGTCCCATGTCAGAGAAAAGGATCCACATGGCAAATTTTGAAACCTGGGTGATGTGTTGTGTTGTATTGTATTGTATTGTATTTATTGTATTGTATTTATTGTATTTATTTAAAGTCACCTTGTACAATTTTGCTTAACCTTTTAGGAAAATTCTCCAGAGTTTGAAGCCAGACAAGTTGTGCAGCGTTTGCATGTTAGGGAAAGGCTCCTGTGTTTCTTGAGACATAGTGAGACGAAGGATGAGCTCTTCTTGGGGTTCATTTTCCAGTCTTCTTGGGGTTCATTTTCCAGATAAATCATGTGGCTGTTACAGGATCAAATGTGAGGTCTTGCATGAAAGATGAAATGGCATAGCTTTAACTGCAAATCAGTTTCACAAAGAGCTCTTAAGCAGGTCAAAGCACAGGGAGGCCATTCTCTGTGGACCAGTTTTCCCCCTCTGTCCTCCTTGGGCAGGCTGCTTCTAGGAGCTGTGGGATATCACTGGGGATTACAGAGAGCAGCAAAAATAGCCCTGCTACTTATATACAGGCTCCTCTGAGTTCCCAGGTCTCTCTCTTGCTGCCTCTGTTGCCCTTGACTGCCTGGCATGGGGATGTGTGCTTCTCGCCTTCTCCACTCGCCTGCCAACATCACCCTGGCCATAGACCCAGCTAAGCCCTCACTCAGGTGTTAGTGAAGTGTCACCCAGGTGTTACTGAAATGTCACCCAGGGCTTGGAAGCAACCAGGCCATGGCGTAAGGCCACAGTAACAGAGAGGTGGAGGCAGGTGGGCATTTGGCCCAGGACCCTGGGATTGGTGTCACATCCTCCCACTCATTGCACAGCCATCAATTCTCTTGCCTGTGCCACTGTAAGACTTTGGGGATGTGATATCTGAGCTTGTCTTTCATGGTCCTGGGCTTTATTTATTTATTTTTATTTTCCCTGGCTTTTGCCTCTCTGTACATTTTATTGGCTCCTGTGCATTGGTTGCTAGGTAGCTTCCACTCCTACTCCCTTCTGCTCGCCTTTAATTTACTGCTAATCTCTCCAGTCATTCCTGCATCCTTTAATTACATTAATATCTGTTATAGTCAAATGAATTAAAAAAAAAAGGAAAGAAAAGAAAAGAAAAAAGAAAGGGGGGTGGGGGTGGGTGAGTTTGAGGAGAGAGAAAAAAGAAAACAAAAAGGAAAAGAAAAAGAAAAAAGGAAAAAAGCTCCAGGAACAAGTAAAGGCCAGTCAGCACAGCAGGCCTCCATCTTTTGGGTTTATCTTAATCCCTCCTTCCTGCTTTTTCAAGCAGACACCCTCAAGTCCTTTTCCTTCTCTTGAGAAAAGCCCAGGCATCTCTTGAACTCATTTCTGCACTTTGCCTCAGCCGTCTCCCCCATAACTCATTCCATATGTTTGCTTGGCTTTGCCTTCTGCCGTGGTTCCCTGTTTACTCCCAGCTCCTGAACCCTTAGATCATATCACTGGGGCTCTTTGTTGACATAATTGGATCATCAACCTGGCTGTAAAGCTTCCCCAGCCAGCCTTGCTCCCCTCTCCTGAGCTGCTACCCTGGCCCCAAGTCTAGCAAACCCCCGTGTTTTGGCACACTGGATGGAAAAATGGATGATGCAGGTTAAATATAAACTGTATCGAGCCTGGTAACCACAGGTGCAGGGGATGCAGTTCAGCTGCTGGAAACGTTGCTTTCTGGAGGGGTGCAAGACAAGGGTGGGGCCATCGGGCAGACACCCTCTGCTTTCCTTCTGCTCTCCCCCCTGCCCCACTCGCAGCCCCTGCCGACTGCTTTAAAAAAGCCTACTTATGCTGGGAGGGGAGACGTTTCAAAGGCCCTGCAGAGGAGGTCCTGGCTCTCCTCCAGGCTGCAGGATCAGCCAAAGGGCAGCGTGCAGGCTGTGCAGGGCTCTGTGCAGTGCAGGTGTAGGGTCGAGCCAGGTACCTCCCCCCACCAACCACCCCCACCAAAGCTGCTCCTTCCTGCAGCTCCCTCCTGCCCTAGCACCAAACGCCAGCTGGGGCGTGTATGTCAGTCTGAACTTGCTTATTGCCCACTTTGACACTGACATTGTGAATGAGATGGATCTTGGCACATCTAACCCGTGCCAGGGTGTACCTGTGTACCCTGGCCCCTGAGGTGTTTGCTCATCCTGCTGCACCATGCTGGCTGGGACAAGCACCCATTGCCCCTTCCTCTGTGTGGGCACCGCAGCCTCCCACCTGTGGGAAGCTTGAGCCGATAATGGTAAAGCAGGGACCTCCCCCAGATCACTTGCTGTGAGAGCAAAGGAGAGAGCAGCAGACAGCACATCCCCAAGCAAGGGGCTTCAAACCCACCCCAGAACTCTTCCTTCCACGGAAAATGAATGACAGGTGTTCTCACTGAACTGTGAGAGCTACAGAGGGATTACACAGCCATAATGCTAACAAAGGCCAGACCATGGTGGGGAGGGGGAGAAGAAGAGACACTTAAAACACTGTCTTGTGTTGTTCGATCCACGGAATGGCCAGCTTCAGAAAAAAACACTGCAGCTGAGAGTAATTTTTCTTCCTGCACAAATTATTAAAAGGCCTGTCTATGTTTATCAGCAGCTGAAATCTCAGTTGCAGCATCACACTGTGAGGGTGACGGAACACTGGAACAGGCTGCCCAGGGGCGCTGTGGAGTCTCCCTCTCTGGAGATATTCAAGACCCACCTGGATGCATTCCTGTGTGATCTGCTCTAGATGATCCTGCTCTGGCAGGGGGGTTGGACTGGATGATCTTTCAAGGTCCCTTCCAGCCCCTAATATTCTGTGATTCTGTGACATGCTAAGATGTAGACTGGAACTCTGGGTACAACTTAGGGGTAGCAGGAGAAGGAAAGATATGGCACAATTAAGTAATCAGGACAGAAATAATTAGGTAGATGAAATCCTAGGAGAAGTAATCCATCTTTTGAAATGAACTGGCAGCTTGAAAAATTTGGAAGTCTTCATCAAACTATTACAAACCTGAAGCGTGCCTGTGCCTTGTTTTATGGACTCTTAACACATGCAGGACATGGAAATGTAATTAAGGGTTTGTAGTACACCTTCTTGATATTGGACCTGGACACTGGAGACCACGATAAATAACCTGTAAATGATACTTCAAAAACAGATAGTCTATCATTTAACCCTCCTCCCCCCATAAAAGCCCCAACCAAACCAAACCAACAAACCCAAAACACTTTTGGCATATAATTCACTTATCTATCTGTTGTCCCTTTTTGGTGCTGGAGGTCTGGCTTAAAAATGGAAAACAGGGAGTTCAGCTATGCCTGCCATAATGTTATCCAGGGCGACTGTTATTAACTCCATACATAATGGACAAGTAACAGGGTTAGAAAATTATTTCACCTGATCAAAGGCTGGAAGAATGGAAAATGTTTCTTTCCACTTCGAAAAGAGTGTGGTGCAGAAGTGCTAATTGTCACGATGTGGCAGGTGTGCACGAGAGCTATAAAAATACTCCCCTGTATCTCTGGCCTGACCATGACTCGCTGCTCGTACTGTGTATGAACACAGAGATTTCTCCATGCAGGTCCTCCCCAGCTCACCCTCCCAAACACAGCTGTTTGGTTTTTTTTTTTTACTTCATTTTTAACCAGTTACTAGTTTAAATTAAAAAAACAAAACAAAAACAAAACAGCCAACAAAACAATTAGTGTTCTACAGAAACTACAAAGCAGAGTGGCAAAGAATCCCTGAAGTGTACAGAGTCCCTTACAGCAATGCTTGAGAAAGTGCTGTCTTCTCCCACCTTGGTGAAGAAAGGAAATGTGTTTTCCCATATTTTTAAGCTTGTGGTTTGTTGAGCCCACTTCTGACTCGTTCTGTAATACTCGCTAGCAATGCTGGAACGATGCAAACCCTGTGCTGGTGCCAGCAGCTCCAGTCCAGCCAGCTCCAGCCTGCAGAGCTTCACGTGGCTTGGGCTGTCAGAGCCGTGCTCCCGCTGCTGAGCTGAAAGATAACCTCTCTGGTGGCAACGTGCAGCTCATTGTTCCCTGTTTGTGGCAGCCCACTCCTTAGGGAGCCTCTGCTCAACTGCAAGTTTCTCTTATCAGAGGGGCAAGGTGGAAGCTGCATGCTACAAGATGTGCAAAGCCCAGAGAGATCAGCACCACTATTTCCGTGGCTGACTTGCCCATATGAGTTGACCCCTGCCTAAAACTCCCTCACTGACCTTATTTGACCCACTGTTGGTGATCCAGTGTGTTGAAAGGCAGGTCTGCTCCAGGGCCACGAATCCCTGATCTGAGAGTACAGCTTTCCCCTGCCACTATGAGCTCCTTGTCAAGCAAGGCTCCCCACACTGTCAGTAATGCATACCAGCTGAATTAGCCTCAGTTTAGGGCTTCCTTGCACGCTTGCATGGGACCATGTCAGGGTCCCGTGACAAGGGCCCAAGAGGTGACTGTCCTCAGGAACTCCAGCAATCCATGGCCCACAGTCTCTCCAGTTCTTCTCTTTTCTGCTTCAGGATCCAAATATCTCCAATTCTCTTTGCCAGGCTTTTCATTCCAGCTTCTTTTGCCCCAATCCCCTCAATGCTCCAAGCCCCTCTAGGCTTGTCCAATATGTCCAGCCTCACTCACCCCTGTGCTTTGCAAGACTCCTGTGGTCCCAGTTCCTGATGTGCCTAGAGCTTCCAGCCAGCAGCTGAGGAGTTTCCTCGCTTTAACAGATACATCTAGACTCCTGCCTGTCCAAACAGCTGCAGCAGACACACAGACACATTTTACAAAATCTTGAGCTGCCTGGGAAAGCCTTGATTCTCAAGGTTCTCTACAACCATTCCTGGGAATACTGCAGCCAGCGGCTCTCCACACCATGCTGCATTCCTTGGAGCACCAGACATGAGGTTAGGTTGGGTGAAATTTCCAGGGATTTCCTTTTTTTTTTTCTTCCCCTAACAGCTGCCTCCAGCCCATGAAGCATCCATCCAGCTGGAAAAGACCACAAAGCTCACAAGACTAATTTCTAAAGGAGCTGGCCTCCAGTACCAGCACCAAGCCCCACCTAAAAAGGCCAAGCCAACCCCATCTGCAGTCATCTCCCCTCTCCTGTGTCTTGCTCAGGCACTCATCCATCTTGTCTGCTTTTTGTGATTTTTTGGGAGAACTCTGCCACCATGGCAACAGCTGTGTCAGGCAGACTGACACACACCCATAATACTGGAGCAAATGCCTCAGTTTTTGCCATTATAAAATCCTTCCACTTCTCTCACTTGTTAACTCTTTCAGTGCTGACATTCCCATGTTTCCAGTCAAGCCTCTGGTCTGGAGACCAATTTGCTTTGCTTTCACTGGGAGAAGTACTGGAAGAGTTTCATTATTTTTATTAATTGCATTTGTGAAGGTGAAGTTTCAGGGTTAATCTTGAAGGGGGCTGGAACATGGATTTTGAGGCTGATGACCAAACAGCTCAACACCATTCAATGGTCAAGGAATCCATGCATTTGCTAGCTATTCATTTTATAACTATCTCAAGAGCACATTAGCTGGTCCTTGTGGGACTGTTGAACCACTGCATCCGAATTTTTTGTTTGTTTGTTTGTTTTTGTAGCTAAGCCCTTTTTACTTCATATCACTCAAGAAAAGTTCATTTGGATGTATGG
The DNA here is from genome assembly GCF_014839835.1 of Dryobates pubescens. Taxonomy (NCBI): domain Eukaryota; kingdom Metazoa; phylum Chordata; class Aves; order Piciformes; family Picidae; genus Dryobates; species Dryobates pubescens. The sequence continues at coordinate 14,143,175 of NC_071623.1, read as the reverse complement.
TGTGCTCAGGAGCTGTGTGTTAGTAGTCACAGCAGCCTTCTATCCCTTGCTTTTCACACTGGTGCCAATGACTGGCTGGAGGTTAGTTGGTTTCCAGACCCATTTGGAAAAAGCAGGGCAACCTCACCACAACAAATGGCTGCAGATCTCCCTCTTGGCATGGAGAAAACCAAGGATGAGGAACCAGCTGCTCTCCCTGTATTTCTTCTCCTCCTCCAACATGCCTAGGGGGAGAGGTCTTGCCTGGGAATGCCATCTGCACTCTCCACAGTGTAGAGAGGACAACATTGCTGGACATGTCTCTAACCTTCTAGTAGCCAAACACCTGGGAAAACTGTGGTGCTGTGCCACTTGGTGCCATGGTCCTGGGTGACAGGTCGGACTCAATGATCTTTGAGGTCTTTTCCAACCTTGTTGATTCTATGATTCTATGATTTTCACTTCCCCATTAGAAAGTGGCTTCAGTCCTAGCTTCAGAGACTTAGAGATCAAGCTGTGCAAGGGGAAGTTTAGGCTTGGTCTTAGAAAGAAGTTCTTCACAGAAAGAGTGATTGCCCATTGGAATGGGCTACCCGGGGAGGTGGTGAGGTCAGGCACTTAGTGCCATGGTCTAGTTGATTAGTTAGAGTTGGGTGATGGATTGGACTTGATGATCTTGGAGGTCTCTTCCAACCTGGTTGATTCTGTGATTCTGTGATCATGCTGGGTAAAGGCGGACTTAACTTGGGGTGTGGTAGCAATTGCAGGGCTTGTCTAGAGAGGTGGGGGCTCTGGCACTGAGGACGTGCAGAGAGTGGAAGTGTAGGTGAGAGCGAATGCAGCGTGTGGGGATTGAAGCAACGCAGAGAACGATGCAGACCCTAAAAATGCAAATCTTGGGGCTGTAAATTTGCTACTACTCTACCCAAGGCAGTTGTTAGTTTTCCATATTTATTTATGATTCATTACAGTCTGGGTTTTTATAGATCTTCTACTTATAAGTTTTGCATTTAATTGAACGAAGAGCGCTGGTATCTTCCCGGGTGCATTTATGTGGTTTTCATTAACTACTGTGCAATCTAAGAAAGATCTTTGTTAACCAAAAAATCAGGAAGGTTTGTTAATGTTTAATGGAAACAATAACAATAAAATTACACAACGATAATTAAAACCACCCCGACCGTAAAAGCTCCTTCTTAATGAATCATATTAAGAGAGGGCTCAAGCATGTATTTATGATCTGGGTGGTGATTTATGGGGCAAATCCTGCCCTCCTTCGCCTGCATGAGGTTTTTTTTCACTGATTTCCATGGGGGCAGCACGTGCAGCGGAAAGAGGCAGATTTTGGATGAGCGCTGGTTCAGTGCTGCCAGGAAAGAACATTATTTTACCCTGACACAGTATATGCAGAACTAAAATGTAACCCTCCTCCCTCTACCATTATAAATAGAGAGAATATGAAGCATGACGTTGCTGTGTGCCCTGGCGCTCTCCTGGTAACTGGCTATTGGGAGCTTTTCCAATGGATGGCCCAAGCTCCCAGCAGTGATTTATCACTAATTGTCACAATGGACCTGGAGCCGCAAGCAGTTTACAGGGAGAACAATAACTGACGCAGGCAGAAACACTTTCCCGGGCAGTTTGCAGGACCCAGCCGATTGCAGAGCATTGAATGTTCAAGAATTGGGTTCTCTTTTATGGTGAAATTTCTCTATGCCATGCGGGCAGCAGAAAAAGCTTGCAGTGGGTGCAGCCCTCACCCGCATTTCTTCTAAGGCTGATTGACTTTTCTTGAATGGAGTAAATCGGCCTTAGGGCAAGTGAGAATCAGCCCCAAAACGTTTCTGATTTGCGTGGACGAGTCAAGAGAAGCCAGGCGGTATTCATGAAACCAACAAGACATTATAATGTTAATGATTCTTAATTACTCAGATATAGATTTGTTTTGGTATCTGGATACTTTTAGGGCACAAGTCGATAGATGTGCAAATAACATCACCAGGCACAGCGGTTTGGAGGTATTTATGAAACAAACCCCCCCCATCTTTAGAAAGACGACCAGTGTTTACCTATTCCGCAGTGAGCAGCACTGCGATCTTATTTAACCAGCCCCCCGACGTCTGCATGGGAGACCAGCAAACTTTCCCTGTGGGGAGAACTGAATTTTCAAAGTCTGCAAGCAGTGTCGCAGAGGGCAGGCTCGACGTCTCCCTAACATTCCATGTACCTCTGCCCTGCCGCATCGTCCCCAAGCCGTCCCTCTCTCCCTCCCGTGGGGTGGCTGGCTCCGGGCTGTGCCCCTCACGCCACAGCCAGCGGCACCTCCCCCGGCTGAAGTATTTTGCAGAGCAAGCCCTGGGTCCGAGTGCGAGCGAGGAGGGTGGGGGAGGCCGCAGGCCGGGCTGCTTGCGCTTGTTTGCATGGGCTGCCGGCGCAACTCGGAGACTTATTCTTTAAAAAATGGAGCCCCCTAATGTCTATTTAAACCAGTGGAAATATACATCCCCCCTCAGCCTTCCAGTCCTAGCCCTGGCTCCTCAGAAAGCTGCTCTCGGCTTCTTCAATTAACAAACACGAAGCGAGCGCCCTCCTTTCCCCAGCACAATGCAGGCTGCCGCTATTATCCCTGGCCTCCCAATTATCTCCGAGAATCTCTCACTTAATGAAGTTTCTCTCCCTCCCCTTCCCGGCTCCCCAGACTCAGGGAAGCTCGCTGAACCAATTTAGCAAAATGTTCGGAAGAATAAAATGTAGCTGCGTTTTTCTGTCTTTCTTTTGCCGTTTAGTCGGCAGCTCCCAGCTCTGTTCTCAGCTGTGTCCTTCAGAGCGGTGCAGATCAGAGCATGGAAATGCATATCTTGTGGGTGCTGGGAGATGTGAATCATGGAAATGGAGACAATTCCTTCCCCTTGATCACAGTTTGCCCACTTTTTTTTCTGTTAAAAGGGAGCCTTAAATAAAACTCTCACATCTGAACACCTCCAAAATTGGGAATGGGGATCTAGATTTTGATTGTAATTCTGCCACTGCCTATGACAGTAATGGGTCAAGCCAGGCTTTAAAGGTAAGCTATTAACTGGTGGTGCCCTGTCAAAAGCCCAGTGTAAATCAGGCTGGGACTGCAGTATCTTCAGACCAGCTTCCAGCCTACCAATATTGCCTGGTCTTTTTTTTTTTCCATTCCTCTTTTCTGCTTTTTCCTCCCTTCTCTGGTCATTACTTTATTTTGTCTTCTTTCTCAGCTCTAACAGGGTATCTACCACTCCTTCCGCTGCCTTGCCTAAAAATTCTTTTCAGGTCACCCCACTCTGTAACAGCTTCTACCTGTGCTTTTAAGATTAGAGGGCTGGAGCACCTCTCCTATGAAGAAAGACTGAGAGAGTTAGGGCTGGTCAGTCTGCAGCAGAGAAGGCTCTGAGGAGACCTTATTGTGGCCTTCCAGTATCTGAAGGGGGCCTACAAGAAGGCTGGTGAGGGACTTTTTAGGGTGTCAGGTAATGATAGGACTAGGGGCAATGGAACAAGAATAGAAATGGGTAGATTCAGCTTGGATGTTAGGAAGTTCTTCCCCATGAGGGTGGTGAGAGACTGGAATAGATTGCCCAGGGAGGTGGTAGAAGCCTCATCCCTGGAGGTTTTTAAGGCCAGGCTGGATGTGGCTCTGAGCAACCTGCTCTAGTGTGAGATGTCCCTGCCCATGTCAGGGGTGTTGGAACTAGATGATCCTTGAAGTCCCTTCCAACCCTAACAATTCTATGATTCTATGACTAACAGCATTCCTATAATTAAAAGAAAAGAAGAAAAGAAAAAAAAAAGTCCACTTAGATTTTTTTTTTTTAAAGTATGCCACATTTCTGCTGTTAACCTTTCATGCTGGCAACACAACATATCTTATTTAACACCACATCTTTCAAAAAGTGAGGCAAAGGACTCCTTCCTCTGAACACCCCCTCCTTGTTGATAATCCTGGCAAGGATTTGAGCCCCCAAGAGCACCTACTGCAATGCAGATTTCCCTGGTTTAAAACAAAGGCTTAGCCACCCCCAGGGATGCAGGGCTTGTGTCTTCTGCATGAGCTAGGCCTGAGAGGAGCTTAGTGTAGCCTGAGCTGCCAGGATGATGTAACATAACAAAACTTGAATATGAAGTTCCTGATATTTCCTGAAACTCACTGAAAAAACCCCACACAACACTGAATCAGGACTGGTAGGAATCACTTGGCAGACTTGTGCATCAGTGGACAGTTGGGTTTCTAGCTGAATATTTTTACTAGAAATGTCTTCTTCCCCATGCAAACACTGAGTTCTCCCTAAGAAACCAGATGTCACACCCCCTCGATTTCCATTTGCGCACCCCCTCATGTCCTTGTCTCTGTGGTCCACAAAGCTCTGGGCACAGAGCCTGTCACCATCCCACCACCATGCAGTTACCACTGCTGCAGCAATGACACCATATCCACAGCTACAGGACACTGATTTGGCCTGGAGTCCAGCTGGAAGACATTAAGTGGGGCAAAGCATGGGCGTGAGAGCTCTGACAGGGGTGTCAGGAATACTGAGTTTAAGCCCTTTGGGGTTATTCTGGCAGATATAAAATCTCTTTCAGGAGGGAGAGAACAGAAAATAAGACCAAAACATTATAGATGGGTGGCAGCTCCTTCCCTCCTGCCCCTGAGGAAATGCTGATGTATATGCAGGGATATAGCTGAGGGCAGACTCTGACTTTACCTGAGCAGTAGAGTGGGCTGCAGGAGAGCAAAATAAAGAGTCCAAGTCCCCAGCTGACCTTTTCATAGTGTGAGGGACCGATTCCAGCCTGTGTACATTTCTATTGCAGATTATTCAAACTCAGACCATGGGCAGATGCTGCCTGTTGGCATCTTGAATGAGGAGTTGCCTTTTGGAAGGCAGTTTTGGGAAGCTGGCAAGCAAAGCAAGCAAGGAATCTATCTAGATCCTGGGATGCCTGCAATGGCATTTTGCCTCTATTCCCAAGATGGGGCTGCAGGTGCTGAGCCACTAAACCAAAACAATACTCCCAGGCTTGATTTTTGTCCATCCTGGCTCTGGCTCTGTGGAGGCAGGCAAGAAAACTGCATTGTGAGCTGTAAGTCTGATAAGAAGGGAGCTAGCAGCCACCAGCTGAGCACCCCTGAAAGTGCTGGTGCCCAGAGACAGCTGGCACCCCAGGAAGATCCTGTCTGCCCCTGACAAGAGAGGTAAAGTCCTGCAGGGGCAATCTGGGCTGCCAAAACCTGGGGGGAACTCCATCTTAGGGGAAAAGCATGCTGGAAGAGTAGGGAGGAGAAAGCACCAGGAAAAGCAATCCACAACAAGCACACTTCCACCTCAGCAGCCCGGGAGCTCATTGCTATGTTGGCACTTGGTGGAGTGGAGGCAGGGAAATCAATTTGGCTGGAGCCATCAGTGAGCATGAACCTGTCCCAGCCAGGCACTGAGATCCCTTCCAGCTGCTGCCACGTTGTTGAGTGTGTCTCTGATTTCAGTGCTCTTGCTTCCTGGTATGATTCCCTATAATGTATCTTTCCATGATATGAAGGTGCCTGTGTTTAGTGAATGCTGCCACCTCTGCCACTGGAAATGGCCATGGGATGGTCACTTGGTGGACAGCTGCTCAGCATCTCTCTTTATCCCTGCTGAATGCCAGGCTGCTCACCATGCTAGCTCCCAAACCTTTTCTAACAGCTGGAGGCTGAGCCACACAGGTATTATCACCTCTTTTTGGAAGGAACTGAGTACAGTGGAGAGACAAACTATGGCAAATTCTGTTTCTGATTTGAAGTGACCAATCCAAACACTTCCTTTCTCTTCTGTATCACACTTTTAATGTCCAGATTACAGCTCCCTTGATTCCTGCACAGAGTGCAGATACAATGCTTCTCAGCAGGTTTGCCGATGACACCAAGCTGTGTGGTGCAGCAGACATGCTGGAGGGAAGGGATCCATCCAGAGGGACCTTGACAGGCTGGAGAGGTGGGCCTGTGACAACCTCATGAGGTTCAACAAGACCAAGTGCAAGGTCCTGCACCTGGGTTGGGGCAATGCCAAGCACTGATATAGGCTGGGCAGTGACTGGCTTGAGAGCAGCCCTGAAGAAAAGGACTTGGGGGTGCAGGTGGATGAGAAGCTCAACAGGAGCCAGCAGTGTGCACTTGCAGCCCAGAAAGCCAATCACATCCTGGGCTGCATCAAGAGAAGCATAGCCAGCAGGTCGAGGGAGGTGATTCTCCCCCTCTACTCTGCTCTGGTGAGACCCCACCTGGAGTGCTGCATCCAGTTCTGGAGCCCCTGTTACAGGAAGGATCTGGAGGTGCTGGAACCTGTCCAGAGAAGGGCCACGAGGAAGATCAGAGGGCTGGAGCTCCTCTCCTATGAGGACAGACTGAGAGAGTTGGGGCTGTTCAGTCTGGAGAAGAGAAAGATTGAAGGAGACCTTATTGTTGCCTTCCAGTACCTGAAGGGGGCTTACAAGAAAGTTGGGGAGGGACTTTTTAGGGTGTCAGGTAGTGATAAGACTTGGGGGAATGGAGCAAAACTAGAAATGGATAGATTCAGATTGGATTTTAGGAAGACGTTCTTCCCCATGAGGGTGGTGAGAGACTGGCATAGGTTGCCCAGGGAGGTGGTGGAAGCCTCATCCCTGGAGGTTTTTAAGGCCAGGCTGGATGTGGCTCTGAGCAACCTGATGTAGTGTGAGGTGTCCCTGCCCATGTCAGGGGGGTTGGAGCTAGATGATCCTTGAGGTCCCTTCCAACCCTAACTTGATTCTATGATCTTGCAAACTGGGTACTCTACAGAGATTTCATTACACATGTTTTAGCAATCTATACAAATTTTGGGTTAAGCCACTCTCCCAACATTAGTCTGGGCTAATGAGGGATAAAAATCAGTGTCTTTTGCCTTAATCTCATGTCTGTGACAGCTTCTTCTGTCATCCTCACTACCAGTGGCCATTTTGGGCACTGAAGGATGCAGTAGTCCCAGTTCCCACAGTCTAAGTCTTTGCACAAACCTTTCTGCCTCTCCGAGTACTGTCCATTGGATACCAGGGGATGGTATCTGTTTGCCAACAACTTTTAAGGCTTTTTCTCTCTGTTGTGGAAGGACAGCAGCATTTAAAAATTTTTTTGGGGGGAGGTGGGTGGTGGTTTGAGTGTAGAAATGGACACTTGTCCAGTTCTGGACCAACACTTGAGCTTTTGCTATTTGGAAATGCCTGTGGTTTGACTGCTGGCCCAGTAAAGGAGATTCAGATAGCAGTGTTCAGTCTCCCTTATTTTTCCCACCTGCTGCCTCTCTGCATGGTGCCAAGGAAGGACATGAACTTGGTCCAGCTCCTAGCCCAGTCTGGGGGTGTTGTGCCTGACCACAGGGACTGTGGAGGTCTGGCTGCCTTTCCTGATTTCTTAGTGTCATAACCCAGAAATGCAGCCTAACATTAGTATTGCTAAAGAAGAGTGCAGAGATTGATTCATGTCCTCAAGACAGGAGACACTACATAGCTTATATGTTGGTATTTCCTGTAAAGCAGAGTGGCTAGGGTCTTCTCTTGTCCCAGAGCCTGCTGTGGTCCTAAAATGTGACTATAACCCCCTGCACATTTCCCCCCCCCCCAGCTTAAAGCAACTGAAGTAACAGGAGGGCTGTGTTGCAGCCCACCAGAGGTGACTTTTATGGTATGAAAATTTATGGCACAGCATGAGGTACAGCTTAAAGGCTTAAGGGGTGGCTGAAGGTGCAAGGTTTGCTGGGGTAGCAGTAGAGATAGATAATGGGGATAGCAGGGAGAGCCCAGGCTGGTGTCGCATTTGTCATCTGCTCTGGGTGAAAGTCAAAGAGCAGAGGTAAAATTCAGCAGCGAATGTGATCCCATGCCCCACACTCCACCTCACTCCCTGGCTGTGTGTTTAGTGACGTGCTTGTATCCAGCTGCACAGGTCATTTGATGGCAGCATTCCCTTTTTGCATCCTCAATATGGACCAAGTTGCTTCTTTTTTTTCCCCCAGTTGTACCATCAGCAGATTTTCATAAGCAAATGGGAAAAATCCCTCTGCAAGCAAAGATACAACCAGAAGGAAGGCTGCCAACCTTTAAATGATGCTTTGGCCCAGCAGAGCTTTTGGCAGTGATCTCCACCAGACGAGCTAATGGTGTGGCTGGTAGCTGTGGCAAAACATTCTTCACCAAGCACCTAAAACGATAGGAGATATGCACATTGCCAGGGTCTGAAGATGACCATGGCCTCTTAACAGTTGGTCATAGTCAACCTCTGTCTCTGGGGTAACCTGTGTGGCTTTCATCTTCTTCTGCTCCTGCTCCCTGCATTAATGCCCTTCATCCACTTCAGCTTGGGGCTCCCTTTGCCTTTTTTTTTGTGCTAATGCTGGTTACTTCCCATTCCTACCCAGTCAGTGCCAGGAGAAGTACTGCAAGCATCAGTGCTTGTATCTCCAGCATCTAGCTCGTTTGCTGCCTTTGAGAGCCCAGAGGAGCAAGTGTGGGGAAAGCCTGGCTTTGCCACCACTGCCCTGGGGCCAGCCTTGGCAGAGCAACCTTGAACGTGCAGTGACTCTTGCCACTTGCTCTGGAATATGCTGAGACAGGAATGAAGGTTGGCCTTCAGAAGGTAAGAGCAGACCCACACTGGGGCAAATTTGCACAGGATCAGCAAAAAAATGATTCAATGATTCCTTTTTCCTTGGCATGTGCTGAAATCCCCTATCCAAGCCCTGAAAACACTCAAAAGAGGTACTGATGGAATGGTACCAGCATAGACAAACCCCAAGCATTCTCTTTCAGCTGCATTTGGAAAGTCAGATGAATCATTTTTTGAAACACTTTCCCTAAATATTCAGCCAGAGATGTGGAAAACTTCTGTACAAATACGTTCAAGAAAAGTAAGCCAGGACTCTGGCGTGTAATGCAGTGTATTAGAGAAGATTAGGTGCAGCTCTCCCCACCTCCTCTGGCTCCACCACTCAACCCTAAGCTCTGCTTTTGAATAGTCTGGGTGTCCTTGACCAACACAGTCAACCTCTGGATGAAATGTCATTATCTCTGCCACAGAGAAAACACTTCACAGGCTCGTTGTGACACGGGGTCATTCGTGTGGCACTGAAGGATGGAAAATGTTACACATGTGTTCTGCATTATTATTGACTAAGAGAGTTTCTGATTTCTAGTACCATGAACAATAGTCACAGATGTGCAAAGGTCTGCATAGTTTATACCAGAGGTAGGTTAAAATAAGGATAGTCTTGAAGTTTCTATCTGCTGTTTTTATTTCAACACCAGATCTGGAACTGACGTTCAGCCTTTGCTCTTTGGTTATCCAAATAATAAAATTAAGACCAAAGCCAGATGAATTTAGGGAAAGCTAAGGTTCAGATCATATCAAAGACTATACCTCAGGCCGAATTCTAACATGCTGATGCTTTTTCTTCTTGTTTTTAATTTATTTTTTTGTGTGAGGGACTTCCTCCTCCTCTTTACAGGAACCAGGTGTGTATTCTTTTTGGTTTCACAACAACGTGTATCCTGGTTTATGTGCCTGATCTTCATTCCACAGGAAAAAAAAGAAGAAAGAAAAAAAAGAAGAAAGAAAAAAAGAAGAAAGAAAAAAAGAAGAAAGAAAAAAAGAAGAAAGAAAAAAAGAAGAAAGAAAAAAAGAAGAAAGAAAAAAAGAAGAAAGAATAAAAGAAGAAAGAAAAAAAAGAAGAAAAGAAAAAGAAGAAAGAAAAGAACAAAAAGAAGAAAGAAAACAAAAGAACCCAGTATTGCTTGCAAGTATTGAAATGGCAACAGTTGATGGGAGCAAGATTCAGTGCAACAGAAAGCAGATTAGATTAAGCAAACTGTTGAAAATGTATTCTTCTGGTTAATTTTATCTGTAAAATTGTCCTAAGGACTAATATTGTCAATTCTCATTTGGCTCTGTGGGACCCTGCGTGAATCCAAATCCATCCTTTTTTTGGCAGGCCTTTTTATCACCAGTCCTACAGTGACATCTAAGTGTCAAGAAGATGGGCCAGTCGGAGCATAGAAAATTGATTTGAGCAGCACCATCCCCCCTTGGCTGGCTGCAGATAAACAGTTCAGCTAATATGCTGCTCCTGACCTCTTTGGGGCTGTATTTGAATATGATCTAATACGGCATCTGCTTCGCTGGAAACGCCAAAAGTGAAGCAGTCCCTGGGAAGTTTTGCTTTTCCTCCTCTGATCTTAAAAGGTGGGACAGAAGAGTTGTAAGAGAAAATAAAAAATTGCTAGCAACCATGAGTTCCTAACAGGCAAAGGTCTGTGTGCCATTTGCTGCTCAAGGATTTGTTATTTTCATTTTTTAATATCGAGAGTAAGGGAAACTTGCTTGCATTAGCCATAAAGCTACCAAAGCACAGCTAAGCCATCTCAGCTCTTTTTCTTTCCCAAAGCTTGCTTTCCAAAGCACCTGAGTCATTTATATGCTTGAGATACAGTTTTAGAAACAATTTGCACGGGTGCTGATAGCAGTGGTGCTCGATGCATCCCTCCCTTTGAGCTGCTACCTTCCGGGCTGCAGTCGCTCTCATTTCCATGATTGGAATGGAGCTGAAGGCACAGCATGAACCAAACCCTGCCTGCGAGTACTCCTCCATCAGACAGCTCTTTAAGCAAGGACTGCAAATGGGATTGGGAGCTGAAGACACCTCCCTGGAAGGCAGACACTGGAGGCTGTGTTGTGGTATGGCTTCAACTGTCCAGGGCATGAAGTAGGCATTTGAGTTATGCATGCAACATGGTGCCTCATAGCACTGGCAGGGGTAGTCTCTGTGGCTGAGGTCAGTGGGCAACCTTCTTTAGCCCCATGTCCAGGCAAACATTGGTGTTGGGTTGCTCTGGTGAGGCCACACCTTGAGTATTGTGTCCAGTTTTGGGCACCTCAGTACAGGAGAGATGTGGAGGTGCTGGAGCCAGTGCAGAGGAGGGCAGCAAAACTGCGGAAGGGCCTGGAAAATACTGAAGTGACTGAAGGAGCTGGGGTTGTTTAGTTTGGAAAAGAGAAGGCTGAGGGGAGACCTCATTGTCCCCTGCAACTACCCAAAAGGATGTTGTGGAGAGGCTGTTGCTGGTCTCTTCTCACAGGTAGTTAGTGATAGAACAAGAAGGAATGGCCTCCAGCTGTGACTGGGTAGGTTTAGACTGGACATTAGGAAAAAAGATTTCACAGCAAGAGTGGTCAGGCATTGGAATGTGCTGCCCAGGGAGGTGGTTGAGTCACCAATCCTGGATGTGTTTAAAGGTGGTTTGGATGTGGTGCTTAGGGATGTGGTTTAGGGGTGAACCTTGTCGAGTAGGGTTTTCAGTTGGACTTGGTAATACTGAAACTCTTTTCCAGCCTGAATGTTTCTGTGATTCTGTGCAGCAGGCATGCCAAGGGCCTTGATCCACGCAGCGAGAAGTGTGAGGCCTTCACCTGGCTTTGGATGATCGAGCACAGAAGGAAGCAGGAATACGTGAAAGGCAGAGCCTGCTGCTCATCTCTCTCTCCTTTCCGTTTTGAGATCAGGGGACTGAGCGCTCCTGCCATTCATCTTCCCTCCCGCCTGCTCCCAGGGATGCTGTGCTCCACACAGTTTCTTCGAGTGCTGTCATCCCTGTAACATCCGAGTGCCTTCCAGTAGGGCATTATACGAAGTGACTAACATCTGTCACATGTGGCTCATTCTTTCCCTCAATCAGCCTCAATCAGCTTTTCTGCAGGCAGCACTTCCTATCTACAAATAACAGCCCTCACAAGGGCTGGTGGATGGATGCTCTCTCCTCTGCTCCTCCTTTCCTAGCTTTATTCTGGTTTTCCCCCTACTGCTTTTCGTTCCCCTTTGTTTTCTTCCTGCACATCACGACCCACTACCATTATTTGCCTTTGTCTTCTGTGTCCCCAACAAATACCTCACTGCTTTCCTTGTGCCATTCCTTTCATCTCTCTTTCATTTCCACTCCCCTTCTTCTTCCCCTCTTCCTACCACGCTGCCACCCTTTTACCTTCCCATTTTCCTCATGTCCAGCTCTAGGACAGCAGCCCCTCACATCCATCCCAGGTTGTGTGGTGCTGGTGGGACAAATCTTGTAGCTGGTTAGATCCCACCAGCACCTGGGACTTCTTCCCTTGCTCAGTGCCCTTCATATGTTGGTGCAAACTAAAGGCATATGGAAGTAAAGACAGCCAGGCATGGTCACACACAAGGTTCTGCCCACCACCTTGGAAAACCGTGATGAGGAACCAGAAAGCTCCTACCATGCTGCTGACATTTGATGAGGATTCTTGTCACCAGTGCCTTCTTTTTGCCTTCTATAAGATGGGTACAGGGTTACTGACTGCTAGAGCTCAGTGTTTGAGAATGGGGGGAAATCCTGAGCACAGAGCACAGAGATCTTCTCTAGCAGTGACTGGGATATCACAGTGAGTGGCTGAGGAGAGCTGACCCAAACTTAAATTCAACCTCCTGTTCCAGCTGAAGCAAATGCTTAGGAGGGCCACGAAAATGATCTGGGGTTGGAGCACCTCTGCTACAAGGACAGGATGAGTGAGCTGGGGATATTCAGCCTGGAAAAGAGGAGGATCCAGGGAGACCTAATAGCAGCCTTCCAGTACCTGAAGGGGACCTGCAGGAGGGATGGAGAGAGACTATTTACAATGACCTGTGGTGACAGGACAAGGAGAAATGGCTTCAAACTAGAGAAAGGCATATTTAGATTGGATGTTAGGAACAGGTTCTTTACCATGAAGGTAGTGGAACACTGGAACAGGTTGCCCAGGGAGGTAGTTGAAGCCCCATCCCTGGAGATATTCAAGGTGAGACTTGACAGGGCTCTGGGCAGCCTGATCTAGTTGAGGATGCCCCTGCTTACTGCAGAGGTCCCTTCCAACCCATACCATTCTATAAGTCTATAATTTACTTGCTTCCCCTGCCCCTTCTCCCCAGGCAGAGAGCAACTCCTGAAAGAAACATGAGAGCAGAGGTGCCCTCCCTGGTGACCACATTCAGCTCCTTTCTATGGGTGGATGAGGTGCCATACAATCCCTTTCACAGATGTATTGAGTTGGATGTTAAAACCAGAGGGTTATAATCCCTCCCCCACGAAACAGCTGATATTCCAGAATTAAGATGTGTGAGAAAGGAGCACAAGATGTTTCCCCCTCCCCTTCCCACCCCCCCCCCCATCTGAAATTTCAGCAATAAGTGAGAAAATGTATCATAAAACTCCAACATTCTGCTCTTACTGAGCAGTCAGAAAAGTCTGCATTTGAGATATAGGGAATTGTGTTCATTGAAATAACAACAACAACAATAATAATAATGAAGGTATATAGGCACACAGAGAGTTACTTATTGGAGGGTAATCTGTACAGTTTTTCTACAATGTTATCTTAGATGGACAAATGGCAAGCAAGAGTCTATTTACTGGCAGATGCTTTAACAAGAGCATCCTGGCCCTCTCATTTAGCAGAGCCTAGCTCTGATCTGTGGCACAGCCCCTCAGCCCTGGCTGCAGTTATGGCAGACTGAGGTTTGCCCACTCGTGATGACTTTAACCAACGGTCAGCCAAGAGGAGGCATTTTTAACAAACGAAAACCTTTTGTGATTACAAACTTTTTCCTTCTTCCTTTTAAGTGTTGTCTTGCTTCCAAATTTGCTTGCATCTCTTCCCCCATGAAGGAGTTGAGTAAAAAAAGCTCTGCTTGTTGAGCTGAGCCTGAAGGATGTACCCCTTCCCTCACCTTCAGTTTGGCTTTGTGGGTGGTGAATTGGAGAAAATGGAAATGTTTCTCTGTCTCTAACCTTTGATTCCAAGTGGTATACACCAAAATGAAGATGCCTGATCTGTGCTATAGCTCTGCACTGTGCTTCCACCATCAATGTGAGTGGTTGTATGTCATTTCCCATCCCATCTCCTATCTGCAGTGGGGCTAACCATCATTGGTCTGCACTTGATGTGCCTTGGGATGCTGGCACCAGGACCAGATGACAGGTTTGAGTGTGCCTATGTCTGACCTACCCAACATTTCCAATGAATTCACGCCCAGGGAAGTCACATCTCTGTCACTTAGAGCTGATAAAGATATGACACAGATCATCCCCCACTGGGATTCAGCAGCATGCTCAAGCCAGCTGGAGATGGTGGAAAGCAGCCCCCAGTCAGACAGCTGAGGGTTGTAGCCCTGAGCTGCAGCACATGGCATGGGGGATGCCTGCCTGTGGGGGCTGCCCAGAGGCATTAAGGCGGTTGGAGGTGCCTCCTTTCAGCAGCCAGTATCTTCCCTTTCATTCCTGTTCAGCTCTGGGCAGCTGGCCTGCTTACCAGGACTGATTTCTTGCAAGCCCTGGGCCAGCTGGTGGTGAACAGGGATCAGTAGAAAAGCGGTGCACTGACTCTGTGTTTTGGCACCAGATTCCTGGCATCTTGTCAGCTCAGCCACTAGCAAGCACACAGGCAGCAGGAATGAGCAGAGCATCCTCTGAGAGCTAAGGCTCCTTTTGGGCAGGTATCACTCCTGGCACTGCCACAAGCCAGACAGGATTGGGGAAATGCCAAAAGGCAGTGCGAAAAGTGTCACTGCCTCTTGCTCTTCCCCTTCTCCATGAGGCTATGCTGATGCTGAATTCAGGGTGTTTCCTTGGCTGGTGCAGATACCAGCTCATTGGAAAGGCTCCTTCCTGCTGTGCAGGGAGCTTGCCTTATTAGACAGATAAGATTTGTATTTCTTCTTGCTTTGTGATCTCAGCAGTGGTGCGGGGTGGCAGGAGTCAGCTGCGCTGCTGTTGAGGTGGTGGCACTGCTCTGGCAGGAATTTAGCCTGAATCTGAAACAGTGCATAAGAGATGCTGTCCCATATGTGCACCGCCCCCCCTCCCCCCCGGCATCCACCTCCTAGGAAATCCTTATTGATACAAAGAACTCGAGAGTTCAAGGAGACCTGGAAGGCAGCCCAGAAAGCTGGAAGTTGGGACTGTCACAGCCTGATCCCGCTCATGCTGCTTGTGTATAAGATGGTGTAAATCCTCCTCTCGTCTGGAATTAGACCACCTCAGAGTGGGGACCAGGGAGGGGAGAACCAGGCTTAGCATGCTGAATTATGATGCCAGCACCACGTTCTCAGCATGACAGGCAAAGGAACTCACTCTTACGCCTGGTTTCCCTCCTCAGCAGAAGAAAGGGGTGTCAGGAAAGGAAATCAGGGTTAATCCAGGCAGCCGGCTCAATGGCTGGCACGGGTAAGCGTCTGTCCTTTGTACTGTCAGCTTGCAGCAATATCACACTTGTGCAGAGGGTGTTGCTCTGGGGCATCGGTGTAGAAAGAGCCAATCAAACCCTATTTATCAGCTTTTCCTTCTCAAAGGCCGAGCTGACGCAGCACTGGATTTTTATTTTACCGATTTACCACCAGGATTTACGGCTTGCATCCAACTGCACATTGCAGGGCACCATCTAAATAAGTATTTATCATGTTGGAAGGGGCCCAGAAGGTAAGTGGTGTGCTTAGCATCGTGTAGCCCCTTGTCCTTAAGTCAGCTGCACACAAGGCAGCCTGACTGTCACAAGAAGAGCTCACCCCTCAATTTCATATTGCTGTGGATGGGCTGGTGAGCAGTCTTTGCCAGGGACACATATCCCTCAATGCAGCAGCTGGTGGGCTGCTCTCCTTGTAAATCATACAGTCATAGAATCATGGAATTGTAAAGGTTGGAAGGGACCTCAAGGATCATCTAGTTCCAACCCCACTGACATGGGCAGGGACACCACACACTACATCAGGTTGCTCAGAGCCACACCCAGCCTTGCCTTAAAAACCTCCAGGGATGAGGCTTCTACCACCTCCCTGGGCAACCTGTTCCAGTGTCTCACCACCCTCAAGGTGAAGAATTTCTTCCTAACATCCAATCTGAATCTACCTATCTATAATTTTGTTCCATTCCCCCTAGTCCTATCATTACCTGACACCCAAAAATGTCCCTCTCCAGCTTTCTTATAGGCCCCCTTCAGATACTGGAAGGCCGTAGTAAGGTCTCCTCAGAGCCTTCTCTTCTCCAGATTGAACAATCCCAACTCTCTCAATGTCTTGAGATACCCAGGGCTTTGTTGGGAACCTGAAACTGTCTGCAGTCATGCTCCTGTGCAGCGTGAGGCACCTCACATTTGTGGTGGTGATACAAACTGTCCACGGAGGCAAAGCTGGTTGATGCTGCTCAGAAATGCATGGCATTTCCCAAGCTGCACAGGGACCCTGGCTTGTGCATGGGGTGCTGCTTCCCCCTGACTGTGCTTCAAGGAAGCACCTAACCACCATTAGTCTGTGAGGCAGGGACCTGCTCCTGGAGGAGAATGGGCACCAGGCAAAAAAAGGCTTGGAGAATGCCAATACAGCTGGTGGTGGTGGTGGTGGGGAATGGTATTTCAGTGCCTGACGCAGCACGTGCTGCTGATGCATTTTTTCAGTTGCTTGGCAGTATCTGCTGTGCTTCCCATCCTTCTCACTGCCAGATGGTGATACCTCGTTTGGCCACCAGGCAGGCTGTGGTGGGTTGAAATTCCCCCCCCAACGTTAAATTTGCCAGACCAGCTCAGCTGGAAGCAAATGGATCTGTATTTACACACAAAGCTGCAATCTAAAATGAAATGCAATGAATCTGTACAAAATATACAGGATTTACGATTTTTACAGGTATTTACAATTTACAATCAGCACAAGAACCCCCCTGGACAAACCAGGGGAGCTGCTAATAGCTTCTCCTTCCCTGCTCCCTTCCCTACCCCCCTGTACACGATAGAGGAGAGAAAGAGCAGAGAGTTGTTTGTTAGTACATAGCCACAACAAAGCAATGCAGCTGAGGTCAGCAGAAACACCACCCAGGGTGGAGGAAGCAAAAAGAGAGAAAGTTAGTCTACATTACTGGCTTATCTTTATTATCTATCCAATGGGATTATTTAAAGCTTATCATTATTTTCCTTTTTACACCCAGTGGTGATTTATTTACATTCTACCACTTTCTGTTCAAGATCTGTGGATTTTTTTTTTCAAGGCACAGCCTAAAACTACCACAATGGTGAAAGATGAGAATTGTCTTATTGCTTTTGATATATCCTTGTAATAGGATTCAGTGGACCCTTCCCTTTGCTGGGGAAGATGTGGTTGCTCATATTTCTGCTCTCTTCTTTGTTTGCTCTATTTAATCGGCATTAGGAGAGGAGATAGATTTCTCTCCCTACACTCCCTGTATAACTTTGAGGTGCTGCCTTTTCCTCATGTGCAGGATATAGTGGGAAGTAGAAGTGAAAGCCCCTCTCACAGTGAAGAAGATAAAAGCATGAAAAATTCCTGTTTCAAAGTGAAAATGTCCTTTCAGCCCCTTTCATTTCAATAAACTACCACTCCAGCTTTTCATGCCTGCTCCTTCCTTAGCATCCCTGCCCGTGGCAGGGCGGTTGGAACTGGATGATCTTTGAGGTCCCTTCCAACCCTGGTAATTCTGTGGTTCTGTGAGCTGTTGTTTACTGGTCTAGATCAGCATGGGAAGAAGTGCCCTACATGTTGAGGTTCATTTCCTTGCCCAAATAAGCATTTATTTCCTTTATTGAGCACTCACCCTTTTTTTATGCCCCTAAAGCTTTCTGTTCTCCCACTAATAAGAAATCCCACACTGGACTCTTGCCTTTCAGCCTTTGGTTACATCTTGCATCCTCTCCAATTTCTCTGATAAGGCTCAAATATAATGCAAGATGGATTTGGTCCAAACCAGAGGAAACCATATGTGGTATCAAGGTGCATCCCCCAGCAGCTCGATCTGCGGCTCTGGTGGCAATCAGCATGCTCCAGAGGTTGCTCTGGCTGCACCCCTGAGTCAGAGCCCCGGGAAAGGGCAGGAGCGATTCATTAAAACCCACCGCCATGCGCTGGCGTGCAAGCCTGAATGAATGTCACCGTTTTCATTACGGGAAAAGAGAGACCAAAGAGAAAACGTGACAAAGTACATCTCGCCTGGCTGTTGATCTTTAAGCAACAGTGTGATTAGCAGCGTCTCCCCTTTACATTTCAAAGCACCGGAGCACAATGGCAGGGAGATAAACATCCAGAGGTGCTGCCTGCTGAAAGACATCTTTCTGACAGCGCATTACGGCTCCTGCCTCCCTCACCGGAAAGAACATGAGGTTTTAGTCAACGATGAAAGAGAAAAAGCCACACTTTATCTACGGTAAACAGTTGCCTATTTGTTTTCCCCCTAGTGAGTTCCATCTTTGAAACGGTGCTTCCCTGCCATCCCTGTGCAGCCGGGAAACTGGAGCCGCTTTCCCACGGACTTACGCGACTCCTTCTCCGAGGGAGATGTAGCTGCTGGGAAAAAGCAAACATCCCTGACTCCTCTCTTCCCCTGTGCTAGAGACTTAGCCTTTCTCCCCTTTGCCTCTCAGGAAGAGGGCGAACCTTCTCCCACGAGGCAGCCAAAACCCCAGAAACGAAGCCTGTACCCTTTGTGCTTCTCAATCAAGAGAATGCAGCCCAGCTCCCTTACTCAAGAGTTATTGGCTATGACAGCTGCATCAGCTTAGACAGGATTAAAAAAGGGAGAGCGAGAGAAAAGAAATAAAAAAAGAGAAAAAAAACCCCACTCGCTGAAAAAATTACCTCGCGTTCTGAAATTACTCGCAAAGTCACCTTTTTAATGCTAACACACACAAAACGCACTCAGCCACCGATTTCAGCGGACCATATGCTGCCACTGCTGCCGGCCAGGTCCTAAGGGATGAATTTTTTTTCCCCTTCAGCAAGCCTCCAGAAATGTCATAGAAATTTATATGCTTATTCACAGAGCCGATAAAGCAGAAAACCAGTGTTTCAGCTATTTTTGTTTTGCTTTGCAGATGGACAGTAAAAGACATAAATCTTTCTCCTACTGTTTTAAGCGCCCTGCCTGGCTCCGTCTTTTGTGCCCACCCACCAGCCCTCTCTAGGGCTTGCTCGTGGTCCGTAAGACAGCTTAAAGAGGAGCAGCAGCAGCAAGGCAAAGCAGCAGGAACCTCTCCCGACGGTTTGCTGGTGCCTCCGTTGTTGAGCACAATTTTCCGCGCAGCCACCAAGGCGGAACAGCGCTTTTTTGCCTTTCCCTCCCCCCCATCATTGATGGAGAAAGAAAAGCAAGCTGCACGCCCTGGGGCTGTCCCTGTTCCTACCCTCTGCATGTTAGTGTCCCAGCTCTGACAAAATGCACGCCGTCCTCCCATGACGTTATCTGATGTGTGCCGCGATTTACGATACTGTGCCGCTCACCTCCATAAATCAGGGTAGAACCCTGGGGGGTGGGTGGAGGGTGGGAGGGGTGGGAAGCCTGGCTGGTCCCCTCCCGAAGCGTGTATGGGTTGCAGACCTGGGTGATATTTTAGAGGCGTTTGACGTTTAACCTCAGGGAAAGCAATATGTGGAGGGGAGGGAGGAACCGTGGCTAAAGCTCCCTCCCGGCTATATTTACAGCCACAGCATGGGATGGAGCTCGCTGCCCGATGGAAAACCAGCCACACACGACAGATCACTGGGGAAATTTAGGATTAGCGACCGGAGGCCTGTTGACTCGGTGACTAAAGGAGGTGGCAGCAGGGCTCCAGGATGAGGGCAAGACATGCTTTGATTTCAGTGACTGCCTCTGCAACTCCAGGGCATTTGTCCTGGGAATCATCTCCTCCTTGGTCTGGCATTTCCCGTGCTGTTGCTGCAAGCACAACGAGCAGCTTTTCCTTCTCCAGACAGGGCAAGCCTGAGTGCCGCTACATACCCATGAGTGTCAGCCTTGGTGTTGCCCTGTTGGTGCCAGAGAGGCTCATTGCTCTCCACCCCAGGAGACCTCCTGCTCTGCCTGAGATTTGAGAGCAGGAAAATGGTGGCAGGGACACTGCTCAGCAGCAGCACAGCTCTGAGCCCCACTCCCAGTGCAACCCTCCAGTTATAGTGATACAAACAGCCCCGAGGAACAGCTGCTGGGGACCACTTGCTTGCACAGTGACAGCAAAAAGGGGCTGCCTTCGACAGCTGTGACGTGCTGGGGAACAGAGAAATAAAGCCAAACACAGTGGGGACTGCGCTTCTGTGCCTCACACAAGGAGCCTGGCGCTTCAAGCAGGCTGTCACCTTGGCTAATAACCACAGGCCAAATATTTAACTAAGATCTGATGATCGTGAGGAGCTCAGCAGAAGGAGGCCTGTGGAAAGCAGACACTTTCTCTCCAAAGTCTGTTTTCTCCTTATTCAAAAATGAGGAAATAGGTCAGCTGTTGTATCCACCAAGGTCAGAAGCTCAATTTGTATTTGGAAGCCCGGAAAAGGTGAATGCACCAGAGCTACATCCCTGATGGAAACAATCACTCATTCTAATAAGGCTGGCAGAGGCTGGAGCCTGCCTTGTTCAGATACAATTATTACAGCCCGGGTGTCAGATTACTGAATCTATTAGCTGGGAATCAGCTGTTATTTCAGAGCAAGACAGCTATCCTACAAGCAGTTGTGATGTGTATCATGCGTGACGCCTGGGTCTGGCTTACCCCACCGGCATGGGGAGACAGGAGGGGGGCAGGACCACCTACGCTGCCCGTGGCAGCGACCTCTGGACACAGCTACATCTATCAGATGGTGACACCTGCCTTGTGATGATCAGGGAATTTTCTGGGAGAAAGGGGACCCTGAGTTTGTTGTAAATGTGGTGCAGGCTGTGCCTCCTACCTGCATCCTGAGAGGGGAAGGGGTTAGGACCCAGCGGCAGTGCTCATTTCCTGCCCTGGAGATGTTTGGGGAAGCCTGAATAGAGGAGGACAGGAGCGCTGCTCAACTTCATGGGAACATCTTAGTGTGGGAGCTAAAATAAGAACTGCCTGTATCCAAGAAGAAATACAAATTGCTGGTTAACAGTGCGCTGTCACCCCAAAGCACAGCTTAAATAAATATCTGTGCTACTTTGGCCAGAAAAAGAAGCATGCCTGCATCATTCCGGGAGAGCCTCCCTTGCAGCAAGCCCAGCCATCCTCAGACCCTGAGCAGGCAGCTCCCCAGGGCCCTCCCACTGCCCTGTCTCTCTTCCTGGCAGCAGGCAGTTTTGCTGGTGATACCCTCCCAATGCTTTTTTATCTGTCCCCCGCTGTGGAGAGGATCACCTTCTGCTCTGCAGCGCGAGAAATGAGCTGCCACAGACCGTTTTAGCTCCAGCCTTAACACTGCTGGTTCAGTGGGACATATCCAAGTTCCCTGGCTCAGTTCCACCTATGAGCAGAGGCTAGATGTTGCATAACTTGGGGTTGCATGCTTCCTGGCCCGTGTCTTCAGTTTAACCACTCTCTTCCTATACTGGGGGGCATGGTGTTTTCCATGCAACCCAAATCCTTGCTCAGTGAATCTCAGAGCCCCCCAGGGGATTACAGGGAATGTGACATGAGGGGCAAGTCAAAGGCTGGGGGGGATGTATGTGTTAATTGTTTTTTGGGTGGTTTGGCCCTGTTCTCAATGTTTGCACTGCTGCTCTTTTGTTTTATCACAGAATCACTGAATGTTAGGGGCTGGAGGAGACCTTGAGAGATCATCCAGTCCAACCTCCCTGACAGAGCAGGATCACCTATAGCAGATCACACAGGAATGCATCCAGGCATTGAATATCTCCAGAGAGGGAGATTCCACAACCCCCCTGGGCAGCCTGTTCCAGTGCTCTGTCACCCTCACAGGGAAAAAAAAATTTCCTCATGTTTGCATGGAACTTCCTATGCCTCAACTTCCACCCATTGCCCCTTGGCCTGTCATTGGGCATCACTGAGAAGAGCCTGGCTCCATCCTCTTGGCACTCACCCTTTACATAGTTATAAATATTAATGAGGTCACCCCTCAGTCTCCACTTCTCCAAGTTAAAGAGCCCTGGCTCCCTCAGTCTCTCCTTGCATTAACATAAGATCATCAGATCAAAATGTTGGCTTTGGGACAACATCAGCAGGCATCCCTCAGTGCACAGGTACTGTAGATGTCCATGAAGGACTGCCACAGTGAGGGTAAGGCTGTGAGGTGAAATCTATTCAGTTATGAAATGTAGCTGGGAGCAATGGGAACAATATCTCAGGCTGGGTCAGTGGTGAGGAGGATAAAGAAAGTTGCTCCACCTGCTGACAGAGTGGTTAAGAGCCATCATAATATCCCTTGCTGGCTACTAACAGCACATCAGGCCCATCTCTGGAGGTCACTGTGTTGACTGCCTGAGCAACTGCTTCTTGGAAAAATCGTCTTTTGACATTGGCACAGGAGAAGACATCTTTAAGGCTGCTGAGATGTGACCAGTGGGTGTTGCTTGAAAGCCTACAATTCAGAAGCAAGAGTTGTGTGTAGGTGTGGCTCCTTGGAGAGCGCCACAGAGGCAATGTTATTTGCAAATGGACTTACTCGGAATTCACCACCACAGGGAAAGTTGTCAGCAGCAGGCTGAGAACCCAAGATGAGATGAATCCAGCAGAGGAGCAGACAGCTTTAGTATCTTACAAAAGATTCTGGCAACCTTAAAAGAAATGCATCAGGTCAGAGAAGCCAGAGCAACATCTTCTGGGCTAGAGTTGCCACCCTACCATGTACTGCTCAGGACACAAACTCACCACACCTCCAAGCCTCACTAGACACCAGCATTGCCTGGAGGAAGCAGAGTGGGATATGAGGCTGGAGAGGTAGATCTCCTGCTCAGAAGGCATATGCAGCCCTGAATTAACAGGCAGCTAACAAAGGCTCCACCACAGCAGAAGGTTGTTCTCCTCTTAGCATTTCCTTAGCAGACAAAGCAGCAAAAGGTGCAGAGGACAAAATGGTAGGATTTGGTATCTAACTACAGACAAGGGGTGGTGGGATAGGAAAGACCCTAGATCTATAGAAGGTTCCTCTGGCCTAAGTCCCAGCAAACTTTATGAAGTTGACTGAAACAGCACACAAAAGTGTAGGATTTGGGATCTCACTGCAGACAAGGGGAGGTGGGATAGGAAAGACCCCAGATCTATAGCAAGTCCTTCTGCCATGAATCCCAACAAACTTTATGAAGTTGACTGAAATAGCCCTTCCTGCTGGTGACTGGCAGACATCCAGTTAACCAATTGGAAAGGGGGCAACACAGGAGGCCTTGCCCCCACAAGTTTCACAGGACACACTGCAAAGGTGGCAATGGGAACCTGACCAGGCAGGTTCAGTTTCTTTCTGCTGCTTCACTTGCACGCAGGAAGGCAAACATCAAACTCTGTGAGATCAGGAGTTATGAGAGCTTTACTTTATTACAGCAAGATTTCACCAGATGAGAGAAGGCTTCTGGATGGTCCACAGAGAGTGCCATGCTGTGCACCTTTTGTCCATCTAGCCAAATGGTGCAACTCCCCATTTTGTCTGGCTGGGTGGCTGGCTTTGGGAAAATTCACCATTCCCCATTCCTGCACCCATCAGGGAAAATTTTCTGCCCAGCCCAAGCCCTTAGCTGTTGGCTTGCATCCTGAAGTGTGAGGGCTAATATCCCTTGTACATTTTACCACAGAAATGAGAGAGAGAGGGTATTTTTCGATTCAGCAGGAATCTGTGAAGCCCTGTTGTGGAAAGAGAGACTTTGGAGCGCAACAAGACTTGGGATTTTAAAATTTCCTCTGCACAGCAGAAGGTCCTGCCAATTGAACCGTTTCCAGTAAACAATCTGCTAAGTCTGACAGTTTGAAGGAATACCAGACTGCCAGGAGTGAATAGGCTGGGATTTTTAAAGGGTTTATTTTTCATCTGAGCACTTTTGTTTGTGAGCAACAGCTTAAAAACCCAAAATGCATGTGCAAAGGCATTAGTAGGCAGGCAGAAGGTTTTCCCTGCCAGCCGGGGCTCCAGAGGGGGTGGAGGAGAAGGGCTGTGCAGGCGACACCGTGTATCCTGGGCTGCTGGGTATGCAAGGCCACAGTGCTGTGTTGTTGGGGCTGCACCGGGCCATCTCCTGTGCTACCACAGGCTGCTGTCCCTGGGGGAGCCCATCTGGTGCCCCTACACTCCTGCAGGTTTGTGTCGAGCCCAGTTCCTGTTCCCACTTTCTGCTACCTTCCAAGCAAAGGGCATCAGCTGCAGTCCCCAGAGGGATGCTAACAGCCACCAGCTGGGGTTTGGAAGCAGAAGCACAGAACCAATACATCCAGTTGGAAGAGACCTCAAAGATCACCCAGTCCAACCCTCAACCCAGCACTGAAGGGTCAACACTAAACCGTATCCCCAGGTGGCAGATCCACAGGCTGCTTAAACACCTCCAGGGATGGTGACTCCACCACTACCCTGGGCAGACCATTCCAGTGTTTGAGAACCCTTTTAGTGAAGAAATATTTCCTGACAGCCAACCTGAGCCTCCCCTGGCACAGCTTGAAACCATTTCCTCCAGTCCTGTCACTTGCTGCCAAGGGGAAGAGGCTGTCCCCTCCTCACTCCAGCCTCCCTTCAGGTAGATGTATGATAGTGATGAGGTCTCCCCTCAGCCTCCTCTTCTCCAGATTGACAGGAGGGGATGCTGGGGATCAGTTGGAGGTCAGGGCTTGCAATCACAGGACTGATGCAAGCATAGCAAGAGGGTGATGCTCCATGTGTCTCAGGGTGGAGAGCTTCCCCTGATGCATCTGAGCAGGGACATATAGCCATAGCACACTGCAGCTGCTGTCTTCTTCCAGTGCAGGGTAGCTTTTCTTCCCTGCCTAGAGCATGAGGTCAAGGAGGTGTTTTACTGCCAGGTTAAATACCTCTGTGAGGAGGCATTTAACCTGGGCAGGACTCCCCTTGCCCAGGTTAAGACAGGGGCAGGGATTAAGGGCTTGAGCTTCCATGGGCACCAAAGTCAGCGGTGACTTTTTGTGTGCAGCTCCATGCTGCTTAGCTTTAAGAAAAGGGTGGCTGAAGTGAGGGAGGGTGCTGGCTGAGAATTACCTGGGGATTGCCGAGAAATGTACTGTGTGTGACAGAAGGTGCCAGTCAGCACCTTCCATGCATACAGCCCACACAGCATCCCAAATCAGGGACTGGTTTGAAGGTACCCAGCTCACAACCAGGATTCAGAGCCAGGCATGGTACACAATGGGATTATTTTGGGCCTGAAAATAAAGTTCTCCAACCTTTCCTCCTCTCCCTCTCACAAGTTGTGGTGGTTTGAGCCTTAACTGGGACTTAAGAGCTCAGATGGGGGCAAGGCTGAGAATTCCTCCCCCACTTCCCCCTCCTCTTTCCCAATAGAGAGGAAAAGAAAGGGAAGGAGCAAACCCACCAAGAAATAATTTGGATTCGGCTTGGAAGTAGAGAGGTGAAGAATTTTCTTTAAAATATATATTAATATATATATATATATATTCACAAGGGTGAGGAACAAGGATGGATGGGAAAAAAGAAATATGAGAAATATAAAACCAGTCCTTTGCAAAGGTGTGGAGTGCAGCAGGGAGGACCATGTGGCAGAGAATCAGGGGAACCAGCAGCAGTCCTTGTCCAGGCAAAAGGCAGGGAGCAAGAGAGAGCTAATGGCGGCAGTGTCCTCCTTTTTATAGCCTTGCTGGACAAGGAGGGGGAGTGGAACAGACTAACTTAGTTTCCCAGGGGGACAACCCCCTGCAGGGAGGGCAATGCTCTCACAAGCCCTCCTTCCAGGATGGGCATAACCCATCACACAAGTGAAAGAGGAAAAAGGTCTTGAGGAAAATTGCAGTCCCAGCTGGGATACAGAAAATTACTTGAAGTAATTTTCCCCAGTTAAGACCAGAGGCTCAAATTCACAGGGGGGCCACCCTTGCCTATCTTGTTTTGAGGTAGCATCCTCACATTCAGCCTAGACCCATGAGGCATTTTTCTGGTTTAAAAAAATTAAAAAGTCATCCTGAGCTAGTAAATCCACTGGGGATTTCTCAGATGTTAGTGCCTAATGTCTCCTGACAAACAGCACCCATGCAGGGGAGAAGGGGAGTCCGTGGTTCACAGGCTACAGCACTTTTCTGTTGCAAAGCACAGAAATCATTTCACGTACAGCTCAACCTGAAAATATCCCATTTCTTCATCTCTCTTCTGCTCCTATTGGAAAGCTGCTCTGAACTCCTTCAGCTTTCCTAGCTTTCCTACCTGCTCTCTTTGGTAGGGAGATTTCTAATTGGATAAACAAGGAATTCCTTGATCCTGTGCTTGCCTTGGCGGTAGCCTCACAACGTGCCCCTTTCACTAGAGCAGAAAATTGCCAAGTCATGAAAATTGCCACCCTCCATTTTCCTAATGTGTTTTAATGATTATGCTCAAAAAGGAAAAAAAAAATAAGCATGGAAGGGGTTTGGCAATAATTTGCATTTCTGAGAATTAAATGGGGAAAAACAAGCTTGTCACAAGCCAGCACTGAGGAAAATGTAGCCTATGCAGGGAGAGGTGGCTGAATGCACAAGAAGATAGCAGCATTGCAACAAATGCCTGGAAATACAGCCCTGGCTGTTTGGTGGGGAAATGTCCCTGTCCAGAACACATGTGGCACCTAGTGAGATGTGGGCTGTGTGCTAATTTTGCAGGTGTCACAGTTTGCCATCAGTGCCACTGCTGGTTATCATCAGAAGAGTCTAGTTGCAGCTCTCTTGGATTCATTGTTGGCATGGACTTACAAGTAACTTCCTCTGAGCCCAAATGCCTGCTGCAATCCATGGAGCAGGAACAGATCCTTTCTGCTCAGAAATACTTGAGAAGCAAGAACTAGAGTCTAGGCAGGGGCTGGGCTAGAGTCCAGGCAGACAGAAACCCTGAAATGCAGGAGTCTCAAGTAGCAGCATCTGAAAACAGTGACATTAAGGCTGAGATAAGAGGAGCTGCTTCCACAGCTTCCTGTGAAACAGGGATATTCATAGCTCTGAAGTCCACGACTGGCCCTTCTTTTAGCATAGCAACTCCATCCCCTTCCATGGATGAGGTGGCAACCCAATGGTGTGTCACCTAACTGTTTACCAGATGCTCTACCTGGGGAAATGAGAGCTTGTAGCTATGACTGTTGCAGAGGAGGACCTCAGCAGTGTCCTGACTGTTGCATGTAAGATGAATGTGGGAGATGAAATCTGGATTAGAAGTCCCACATGTTCACTTTAACACACCTGCAGTTGCCCTTTCAAGGCTTCCCATGTCTGCTTTATGTTGTATGTTACTCTGTATCATAGAATCACAAAATTGTTAGGGTTGGAAGGGACCTCAAGGATCATCTAGTTCCAAAACCCCTGCCAGAGGAATGGACACCTCATACTAGATCAGGTTGCTCAGAGACATATGCAGCCTGGCCTTAAAAACCTCCAGGGATGTGGCTTCTATCACCTCCCTGGGCAACCTGTTCCAGTGTCTCACTACCCTTATGGGGAAGAATTTCTTCCTAACATCCAATCTGAATCTACCCATTTCTAGTTTTGTTCCATTCCCCCTAGTCCTATCACTACCTGACACCCTACAAAGTCCCTCCCCAACTTTCTTGTAGGTGCCCTTCAGATACTGGAAGGTCACAATTAGGTCTCCTCCGAGCCTTCTCTTCTCCATACTGAACAGCCCCAACTCCCTCAGTCTGTCCTGATAGGAGAAGTGCTCCAGCCCTCTTTTGGGCTTGATTTTTGTACGCTGCTGCCCTTTCTTTTTTATTTCAAGCACTGAAGATGAAGCTTGAAAAAATGCTTTTGTCTGTGGTGCACTGTAGCAGGTGAGTTGGAATTTAACACCCACAACTTAATTTTTGAAGTATAGGATGTGAGATAGCTCTGTTGTGCCTCATCTCAGGTATTGAGTTAGAGACCAGCTTATAAAACACCACAAGTGGAAAGATTTATACAGAATTCCCCAAAATTAAAGGAAGTGAAACTATTTGGCATTGCTTGGCAACACTCTTAGGACTGACTCAGGATGCCCACTCTGAAAAGGTGGCCCAAAGCCAAATGGCTTCTGTCAATCCCTGTTGATGCCTTTCTCTCAACCAATGGAGACAAAGGGGTTAAACCATGCCAAGATACTGTTCAGGGTCAAGGCATCTGGCACTGGGAGAAGGGAGAAGATGGGCCCTAGGGGCAGGTCAGAAGGAGCCTGCCCTGTTCTCTCCTTGGCTGAAAGATCAGACACCCTCCTTAAATGCTCAGGACATTTAGGGTGTCAGAGGTGATCCAGGTCTCAGAGGAAGTTGCATTGAATCAAACTCCTCTTCCCCACCATGCACCAGGCTATCAATAACCCGTGAAGGGTTGTGTTCATTGCTAAGGGTATTGAAAAAGATAAGGAAGGGGAGGCAGGAGGTGGGGGGTGAAAGAAAGGACCAAGAAGTGAACAAAGATGAATTCAAGGCAGGAGCAGAGCTAGATGCTGAAACTAGTTGCTGTAGAAATAGCTCAGGGGAAAAGCTCATCTTGAGCTGCACTGTCACTCTGGCACCAACACAGTCTCAGTGGTAACATTAAAGAGCCTTTTGGCCATCTATGAGGCCAGTAAGTGCCTCTGTTTCCCAGAGCTAATGTAAATCGAGACCACATTTTTCTCATTTACTTTCAGACTCACTCCTTTATTTTTTTTTTCTTTTTTATGTTTTCAAAGTGAATAAACATGACTTTGGTATGTGTCATCACATATATTCTTTTGGTGTCAGCAGTCCGCTCCAGAGCCCAAATGTATGCACCAGTGTCCCAAACAGGAGGCTGTTCAGAAAGGTGCTTTCTGTGTCGTTGCCAGTCCTTTGGCACCTTTGGATTTCCAGCCCAGGAGAATTCAGTTCTGTGGGGATTTTCTTCGTAGCAGGGAAGGCAAGAGAGATTTCTCTTCCAGAAAAGGAAAGCTGAGATTCTCGCTGCAAGAAGTCACAGTGGAGAGTAACGCTGGTGATTAAATCACAAGAACTGGCAACTGGGAGTCGCAGGCGGCGCTTGGTGCTCCGCAGGGATGCTCTGAAGCGCCCTCTTGAAGGGCTGCCAATGTCGCAGCTCCTTGCGGGCCAAAGCAGGACAAGCAACAGAGTCATCAGACCGGGCGTGAATCTTCAAGCGAGGGCCACCTCTCCGGTTTCCCTGCATCACTTAACCAGGACCCTGGCCCTTGCGAATACTTGATCACACAAAGCATTTTACGTACTTGATTAGTTCCCCTGAACTCTGGGGGGAAGCTGATGTGCCCAAGTATACAGAGAGTTGGAGATGACAAAAGCAAACAAAGGAACGAAAAAGCTAATGGGTTTCCTTCTCCCTCCTGCTGCTCTGTGGAAAGCTTTTATCTGTTGGACTCTCCCCTCTCCTTCCTTTACAAACAAGCCTTAGGCCAGAGAGCATCTCTACAGAAGGAAAAGCACTTCAGCAGCTTAGGTATAGCTGCAATAGTACGACTGCCAAGTGCTTTGACACAGATATACCAGTTAAACCCTGCCGGCAGAATCCCTGCTTCCCTAGCATAACTTCTCCTGCTCTAAAGCCTATGTCTGGCACAGTCATAATGTGCTCCAGTGGTAGTAGTGGTATTTATCCACACAGGTTTCCAGAGCATCAAGGTTTCTCGTGGAGAAGGGGAAGGAGCTTACTTCTGTCTCCCCTATGAAAACAACACACAAAACTTCTGGAGTCCCTCACAGCTTTTCCAGTTCCTGTTGCCTGCCTTGGGTTTCCCTTGCACTCCAGAGCTGGTGTCACTGCGATGCTAAGACACATAGCTCACCACAATTTATGTCTGGATTCAGTCAGCTCTCTCCACCTTGCTCATTATTTACTGCATTCTGCTTGCTGACTTAATAGTGTTTTGTCCTGTCCTTGAATCCTGCGTGGATGGATTCAGGAAAAAAAAAAATCAATGTGCTCTGACCAGCAGACCTTCCCACAGCACAGGGGAATAGCCACACTGCCACAGTTTCCTATATTTATTTGTTTCCTTTAAGTTATTGGCACAACGAGGCTAATTGTGATGTTCCACATGCGTTAAATCTTGCCTTCCACACTCTTCAAGCAGGTGGGGAAGCAAAGAGCAGGAATTATAAAACCAGGGCAGAAATAAATAGAAGCCTCTGAAATTGAAAGCAATGATGGCACCAATAAAAGGCAGACTAATCTGCACGCACTTTGCCTGTTTACAAAGCACTGCCGTTGTGATAACAAGGGACAAATGCAAAGTGAAGGAGCAGGAGCAGTGTGGCTGAAGAGTTCTCCACTGTGGCTTAATTAGGTGTGCTGGTGTCTTGCCTTGAGAGGACAGAAAGATATTTTACTCCCCTCAAAGGAGTGAAATAAAATGATCCATAGATTTGGAAATTTAAATGGAATTACTCTTCATAAGTATATACAGAAATATGAAAATACACCAAATCATATTCAGCCTTGGCCCAGTTCTTCAACCTGGGCTTACCAAAACCTCACCAGGTCAACACCTTCCAAAACCTTCCCCCCAGCCAGGGCAAAACCCAAGCCTCAATGCTCCCACCATGCCTCTTTGCTTTCCCTCCTACCAACCTAGGCCAGAATTGTGCAGCTCAAATTAGCCAGGCCACTCAGGGCTGAAAAAACTTCCTCTGAACACCAAACAAGAGATAACATGATGTGCTGGGAGCAGAGAGTGGGAGAGTGACTGCATCAAGAGAAGCATAGCCAGCAGGTTGAGGGAGGTGATTTTGTCCCTCTACTCCACTCTGGTGAGACCCCACCTGGAGTACTGCATCCAGCTCTGGAACCCCTATTGCAGGAAGGATCTGGAGGTGCTGGAGAATGTCCAGAGAAGGGCCACAGGGATGAGCAGTGGACTGGAGCTCCTCTCCTATGGAGACAAGAGTTGGGGCTGTTGAGTCTGGAGAAGAGAAGGCTCACAGGAGACCTAATTGTGGCCTTCCAGTATCTGAAGGTGGCCTACAAGAAAGCTGGGGAGGGACTTTTTAGGGTGTCAGGGAGTGACAGGACTAGGGGCAATGGAGCAAAACTAGAAATGGGTAGATTCAGATTGGATGTCAGGAAGAAGTTCTTCCCCATGAGGGTGGTGAGACACTGGAACAGGCTGATCAGGGAGGTGGTAGAAGCCTCATCCCTGGAGGTTTTTAAGGCCAGGCTGGATGTGGCTCTGAGCAACCTGATCTAGTGTGAGGTGTCCCTGCCTATGGCAGGGGTGTTGGAACTAGATGATCTTCCAACCCTAACAATTCTATGATTCTAAAAGGGTAGAACAGACAGTAATGTCCATTTATAAAGGGGTGCAGGATGATAGGAATGAAATAACAAAGATTGCACCTTCCTGTTTCTACCTTCTTGTATTCTCTGCTACTTCTGGAGGACCTTTTTTTTTTCCCCCTCTGTGGTTGTTAAACCCATAACAGCTGGCAAAACTTTAAAGCAGAGCCCTCTCACTCTGTGGCCTCCTTGTCCTACCTGTGCAGTGCTGTCTGCCTGCTGACAGTGAAACTGCTGTGTGCTGTGAGGGCTGTGTGTTCTCACCTGCTGTTGCAGCACCTGGGACAGCGAGTGTTAAAACATTTAAATGTGACATTTAACAATAAATGGACTCATCCAGTATTCACAACTCTCTTATTCAAAGCACAATATTTATAGTCACTACATCGCCTTAAATCTAGGGCATAAAGGCTATCCCCTGACAAGGTTTACAGACTCAGAGGATATAAAGAAGCAGCAGTGCATTGCCAGAGGATGGAGTGTGGAGGCTTTGCAGCTCTGCTTTGGTGCCAGTACTCTGCCAATGGGGAAGATCTGGAGAGTGGTTTCCCAGACGGCCCTCCTTGGTGGGTGTGGGAGCCCTCAGACATCAGGGCTTGGTGTCCTGCAGGCATCCTTGTGATTGAGCTGGGACTAGGGGCTGCCCTCAGCACATCTCTAGGTCTCCTCCTTGGCTATTCAAGCCCTGGAGTCCAGGTTCCTACTACAGAAAGCATGGGCAAACTGCACGCAGGGTACTGTGCTGCTCTGTTGGTTATTCTCCCACCAAAATAAGAAACTTCTGCCAGTCACTTCCTCACCTTGCTCCTCCAAAACCTGTCATCCTGCTCTCCATCCAGTAACTCACCCAGATTCACTCATAGAGAAGAAAGCCGCAGCACTGCCACAGGGAAAGAGAGTGAAGGGTTTTTAAAGAGGCAACAGATGCAGAGCTGGGTCCCCTGCCAAAGCAATTGTCCCTGTCAAAGGCCCAGCACTGACTGCAAATAGAGAAGGTGCGGTTTTCACTCCATTCAGCAGCCAAAGATCCCTTCAGTTCTGGCCAATGTAGGGTGTCCCAGATCAGGTCGCACTTGTGCCATGGATTTATAGTCTGCTATTAGACTGGTGAATCCCTCCCAGGGGGGGAAAAAAGGAGGTGTTTTTTTTTTTTTTAAGTTAAAAAAGAAAAAGGAAGACCCAAAAAATCTCTTTAGGATGCTTGTGTGCATCTCATCCCATGTGGCAGCAAGGCAAACCAAGGGAGTATTCTATAACCAGCCACGTGCATGGTCCCTGCCTGAGGACAGGGAAGCAGGAGCAAGATGTGAAGGCTTCATGGGTGATGGTGGCAAGGCAGAGTCCTCAACAGACACTCCACCAGTGCACTAGTGTTGTTTTTCTTCCCCCCCCCCCAGGCTGTAATGATGAATGAAGGCACAAACCCTGTTGCCATATCACAATGAAATTCCAGAAATGCAGAGAGCAGAGAATCTCAGAAGCTCTCCCCAGAAGTCCTTTATTGCTGCATTGTCTAATCCCTAGCTTTACAGAGTCTTAGAGTCCCACTTACAGCAGAAGTCCCAGAAGCCCTTAACAGATGAAGCAGCTAACAGAAGCCCCAATTGTATCCCTCACAGCATCCCTACACCAAAGCCCTAGCTAGAAGTAGCAGCTAACTAACAGAAGCAGAAGTCCCTAGCAGCTCTAACCCCTCAATCTACCTTATAGCTCAGAGTGGCTGTTTTTATACTCTTTGTTATCAGTCCTTAACCAGTAAAACCCAACCACATATACAAACTAAAATCTTTTTCCCAATGAGAGGTGCCAGCATGTCTAGGAGGTGGCTTCTGCAGGATGCTCCAATCCAAGGGTGCCAGCGTGAGGATGTTGTTCTTGGCACCCATGGAACGTTACTGGTTTGCTCTACACGGCGTGCTAAGGAATTGGTCAGCTAAGGAATCCTGCACTCTGCACTCGACCAGCAGCTGCCCTCAGAACAGTGGCTGCAACACTAATGAGCTTAGGAGCCACAGTACCTTCTTCATGGGTCTTTTGCCATCCCCACAGCACAGGCTGCTGAGCTCCTCTTCACCAGAAGGCCAGCCACATTGACAGCAGAAGCAGGCTGTGCTTCATGTTGCAATCAGTGGACTAAAATCTCCTCTCCTGGCTTTCCTCACGCAGCGCTGAGCTGCCTGCATTGCAATGCAGTCACGACGCAGTCTCAGGCTGGGACAGCTCAGGCAGCAGCCTCAGGGAGAGGATTTTCCTGTCCCCTGCTTGCAACAAAGCGGTGGCACAGACAATTAGCTGGTATAAAACCGAATTTAATCAGCTGGTGTAAAAATTAATTCCCCATCCCTGGACCTGCAGAAGAAACATGGGATTTTTCATACTTGGCAGGGTCTTGCTTCGGCAAAGAGGTTTTGGCTGCCGGAGCGCACGGCAGATGAAAGGAAGAGGCTGAGATCCACGCCGAAGCGGCCCCCGTGCCGCCCCGAGCTAATCCATCTCCATTAGAGTTCACAGCCTCTTTGATCAATCTCCTCTTTAAAAACACCAATGCTCCGGAAGGAAGGCTGGGGAACTGCTTAATGTTCCTTCATTATTTTGCAAGCCCGTTAAAACCAGAGGTATTAGCTGCTAAATACATTTTTTTTCTTTTGGTCTTGTTTTGAAGTAAAACAGAGAAGCAGCAGAATGCTTTAAAAAAAAAGAGAAAGGCAGATTAAAATGATTAAAAATAAGGGAGCAATGAAAGTCAAACTGCTGGCTCTAAAAATGTTGATGTGTTGCGTGGCTGTGGGCAATGCAACCCATTATATTCATATGAAGGAGAGTGAAGGGCCCTGCTACCTGCCTCTGTGATGAACTGTGTGTGTCATTACACATGGCTGCTGCATTAAATCTGGAAGGATTGCCGTCTGCTTGTGCAGCAGCAGCCAGGGCTGCTTCTTGTGGTGACACAAGACAAGGCAGTTCCCGCATAAAGCAGACTCGGGGCATAGGAGGGATTGATTTTTTGGGGGCGCTTGTCTGTTTTGCTTACTAAAGAGTTCTGCAAATTGCTGGTCTGGAGGGATTGTCAGGTCTCAGACCTCAGGCAGGTCTGCAGAGCTGCCCCACACACCCCCTTGCACATGCACACAGTTGGGCTCCATGGTGTGGATGTGGCTTGTGTTTGTTGAATCTGAAGCGGCCAGAGCTATGCTGATACATGCATATAGAACCACAAAATCAACCAGGTTGGAAGAGACCTCCAAGGTCATCAAGTCCAGCTGATCACATGTCCATGCAGTTCAGCACTGACAGGGGCTTGGCCAGAGCTGCAGTTTCAGGAACCCACTGCTGGAGGCTCCTTTTTTGGTTCTTTTTGCCTCTTTACTCAAGCAGTAGATTGTATGTCAGGGGTAGGGCTATGGGTAACCAGTTCGAAGCCTAACTTCTGAGCCACAAGAAAGAATGCTCATATATCTAGCAAGGATTAAAAGACTGAAAGCTGTGGTGCCTCTTGTGAAATTACTATGTGGTTTTGGGCTACTTCTTGATGAATAGTTTTCACTTGCAAGCCAGTCATTATGAATAGGCTTGGTAAGTACTGAACAGACTTGCAGGATGGGCGCTTCTTCTACATGCCAGATGAACACACATCCAGGAGCTGCCAAAGGCAGTTGGCTTCTGGCCTTTTCTCCATTTTGTGATGGCCAGGTTGGTTCATTCCTTGATTTGCCCAAATGCTTTGGCTCAATCCCATCCTTGCACTGGGATATGAAGCATATCTTTAGTAACTCATTCCCCTTCCACACTGTAGTGTCTAACTAGAAGAAACCAAGGCCAGAGTCGGGGGAATGTGGGTTGTTGCAGGCTCAGGTTGTCACTGAGAGTGGCAGGACCAGCTTACATACCAGCTGAGAGGGTCTGTCCCCCATTCCAGGAGGCTAACACTTGCCTGCTTAAAGCTTAAACAAAACTTTTAATTTTGAGAGAAAGCCTGGGTGGAAGTTTTTGCTTGTTAAACACAGATCTGTCACCATCAGCTTTCTAGGAAGCATTTGTGAGCATGGATATTTGTTCCAGAATGGAGTCCAAGGCTGGGGCAAAAATCATTTCAGCATGTGTGAAGGTGCAGGCTTTTTCTTCACCAGGCACACTCATACCTTCTTTTCTATCCTCTCTGCTTTGTCTCTTACCAGGCTGGTGCTGAGCCAAAAGCTGGGAAGGGATGGAATGAAAAGACAATTTGGATGCTTCGTCAAAGCTTATCTGAACTCTGTTGGTTTGCAGAATGGGCCCATGGTGCCAGCCCTTGTGAAGCAGTCTTATGCAGTGCTGGCTATTTCTGACTGCTTTTTTGCAGCATTCCCAGATGTGAGTAGAGCTCCCCACATGCTCCTGGCACCTCTCCAGCTGGACACAGGCTCTGTCATGCTGCCTGAAAACAGAGCAGCATTGCAAGGCAGTGCACGGAACAAGAGAATCTGGCTTGCTGGTTGGATTGGATTTAAACGCCTGGGATGCCTTTACTCCAGCATGAGAGTTGCAAAGATGGTTCAAAGCAGACCAGGCTGCATCTCACTTGACAGAGCACTGCAAAGGGCAAAGATGATTGCTGCAGCCTTACATACAGCAACAGCATGGGCATACTCCTTTGAAGCTGTTGAGAATAGACCAACCTTCCCTGAGGCTTCCTCTATAAGGATGGTCAGGGATTGTCAGGCCATGCAGTAGTCTTAGTTTTGTGAGCAGTCCCTTCCTGTGGTTCATAGAATCACAGAATTGTTAGGGTTGGAAGGGACCTCAAGGATCATCTAGTTCCAACTCCCTTGCTATGGACACCTCACACTAGATCAGGTTGCTCAGAGCCACATCCAGCCTGGCCTTAAAAACCTCTAGGGATGAGGCTTCTACCACCTCCCTGGGCAGCCTGTTCCAGTGTCTCACCACCCTTCATGCTCCAAAGGCAGTGCTGCAGCCCTGTCCCATCCTCCTGGACCAGCTTTGACATGCACAACTTGCTCAGACTGCTGGCCAGTCACAACTGAAGCTGTGTGACCATGGCTCACAAGATGCTCACAACACAGCAAGCAGATTGCAGCATGGGGCTCAAAAAGCACATTGCAGTGATTTGGCTGAGATCAGCATGTGAGATCTGAAAAGTGGAGTCCTGGAAGATCTTGGAACCAAACACCTCTGAATTTCAGGGTAGCCTAGCCCTGATTCAGGTCCATGAGTATATGGCTATATGCTGCTATAAAAATGCTTAGGATGTATGGATTACAATATGAATGTTCATGCATCTCCTTTCTTCCAAATGGAGAGACTCCTGGCTATTGCAGAGCCATAGGATATTAAAATGGATTGGATTATTATATATTGGACACAGCAGCAGCCGAGGTGTATGGCAAGGCAGGTAAATATTCCTATCTGAAAGCGTGGCTTCTGCCTATTCATCAGTAAAAGCATATTTCTGACATTGCTTCTGGAACAGCTTCATAGCAATACTCTGCTTTCTCTGTGGAAGCCCAGATACACAGCACCAGCTCCCAGAATGGCAAATCCACCTTGTTCTTCCTTAAATTACCTCACTGCTTAAATGAAAAACAGCAACAAAAGAAACCACCACACTTTTCTTGCAAGTGGAAATTCAGCTCCAGCTCTAAACTGTGCAGCTTCCAGCTCTGTTTTTAAACAATCACCTGAAGAAATCCCTAATGCCTGCAGCTGACAACCTCAGATCATGTGGAGGTCCCCACATTGCTAGCCTGGTATCCCAAGGTGATGAGCTGCAGAAGGCCCTCTGCCTCTGACATGAATTATCTGTTATTAAAAAGAGAGGGGGAAAAAATGGAAAAAAGCAGTGCTGAGTCAGGAGTCCAAGCCTTGGCTTCTGTTTGGACTTCTGCTTTCACTCAGCAGTGAGTTTGGTGAATCTCAGTGGGTGACCAGCACTTTGGGTCATTACTGGATCTGCAAGTGACTGTAGAGAGACCTAGACTTGCTGGGCAGAGTCTCAGAGCTGGCTGAGACACTGGCACAGCAGCCAAATCCCCATGATCCTGGAGCTGGGTGTGAGCTTACCCATGAATATCCGGATCCCTGGATGGAGATGGCTTGTATCTAGCCGGCTCCAAGCCTAGATAGAGCAAACATGGGTCTATCTATGTCTGTTCATCTGGCTGTGCCATGAAATGCTTCAATCAGACCCTGCAGGAGTACATCCATTAGAAATCTCCCCCTGTGTTTTCTGAATTTATGTGGAGACAACAACAACAACAAAAGGTGGGTGGGCGATGGGTGGTGGGTGTCCTGTTCCTTACATAAAGGATCCAGATCTGGGTTCACTAGGGACTAAAGATACATCTTGGCTGCTGTCACCAACAATGGTGCAAACACCCCCCAAATACCTCAGAAGGTAAAAATGGTGAATTAAGGTTCACAGCTAAAACATTGGAGTGTAGTTCAATTCTGGCTCTGCAGCAGGAAGAGGCTGAAACACTGCATTTCATCCTGCTGGACAGCGTCCAGCTATTAGCCTGTGGCACATCCCAGAGGGGAAGGAGTTACTGTGTCTCCTCACAGGCTCTTGTGTGAGTAGCAGTATACAGAGCCTGAGGGACACTACAGACTTGAAGGGAGAACATCCACTTGGCAAGGTGGAGTCCCCGCATCAATGAATAGTTAATATGCTAATATTGGTCAACCATTGGTTTAGATTTAACCACTTTAGGAGGACTATATCTATAACTATATCATCTATATCTATATCTGTATCATCTACATCATCTATCTCTGTATTTATATTTTATATATATTATATATATCTCATCTATATTTATATCTATATCATCTATATCTATATCAATATGCATTTGTGCTCATCCCTTTGGAGAATGGTTCTTGAGTCCCCTAGTGA
This sequence comes from Dryobates pubescens, assembly GCF_014839835.1. Lineage (NCBI taxonomy): Eukaryota > Metazoa > Chordata > Aves > Piciformes > Picidae > Dryobates > Dryobates pubescens. The sequence continues at coordinate 14,105,082 of NC_071623.1, read as the reverse complement.
GTGATACTTGAATTTCTCTTCCACACAGAAGTATTTCCTTTTGGAAGTGATGATATGAAATAGATATTAATGCATTTTTAGAAACAGTTTCCTCGTATTTTTTGGTGCCAAAGCTGTTTTCCAGTTTAAACTTCGGCTGAACTGAATAATCTTGGCTTCGCACAAGCTGCATTTCTCTGTGAATAAATAATTTTCCAGTTCTCCCTCCTTCAGATCTTATGTCCCATGGTATGCTTGGAATATCTCTGCATAGATGCACAACATTATTTTCCATATGGATCTACGCTCTGTTCCTTTATAGTTTGACATAAATGATTGCACAAAATCAGTGCTTGAGTACGGGGAGCACAAATGTTCCTTAGTGTGGCAGCTCAGGCTGGGTGCCTCCTGTTCCTGCCACATCAGTTACACCTCCGGTGTCCCAAGTGTCCAGCCCAGTAAGGTGGACACAGAAAACAGAGTATTTCATACCCATAAATCCTGCTCCCTATAAATCCACCTGCAAAGTCATTTTCATTCTCTTTCTCCCCTTTCTGCTCCCGAGGGAGATGCTGCCTATTGGGTAACGGTGGGGGAGTATCTCAAGGCTGGCTGGGCCTAATGCCAGCAGGAGAAGGGGGAAGGCAGTCTCAGACCTGGCCAGCCTGAGACTAGCGTAGCAGTGGAGGGGGAGAAGAAAGAGCCCAGAGGGTTTTGGGTACACCCTCAGGTGGGGAAAAGGGAAGTGTTGGGAGGCCTTTGGGTGTGCTATAAGGGACTCTGTATGCTTTGGGATTCTTGGCCACTATGCTTTGTAGTTTTCAGTAAAACACTAATTGCTTTTCCATTTAAACTTTCCATCACTTTTGCAATCCATTTGTGTGAGTGTCATTCTTTTGTCTCTCTCTCAGGGCAATAGAGGAGATATCTGGCCTCAAACCAGGACGCTTAGCATCCTCCCTGGGATTCTGAAGCACCACGATCTGGGCCACCAGCCTCTCAAGATGGAGATAATCCCTGGCTCTCAGTGTGTATCGATGCTTGCTGCTAGGGGCAGGGCTCTCAAGTGTAGGCAAAGGCCACCTCCATTGTCCACCCTGTCACACTGCCCTCCTCCTCCTGATGAGAGATGTCATCTGCACCACCCTGCCAGTCTGCTGACAGTGTGGGAAGCCTGAACACAGATGTTCCGCTTGATCCCAGCCTCACACTTGGCAGCACAGCGTGCTGCTTTCCCTCCCAGACGTGCTGCTGGGCCAAAACACACACACAGAGTTTTATTTTTAATTCAGCCCATTTCATAGCAGCCTTGGTTGTGTCATTCCTGCCCTTTCCTTTCCCCTTCTCTCGCTTTTTTTCATGGTAGTGCACACTCAGATTACCTCCAGCCCGGTCATATGTGGCCATGGCTCTATTTTTACACCTCCTCCCAGCTCAGCTGCTAGCTCTGTGGTTTTTGATGCCGTAGGCAAACTGGAAAAAGAAACACTTGCTGTGGTCCAGAGCCACACACAGCCGCTGGCTCCTCAAGCCCTGCTGGAGGCTGCTGCCACGGCTCAGCAATGGTCAGAAGGGCTTCCCCTGCACACAGCACTGCTGCCCCCCGGCCGGGACAGCCTGGAGCCTCTGAAACTGGATGAGACCCTGAGGCTCTCACCTACCAAAATGCCACTTGCTCTTCCCTAGAAACAAATCTCCCTCCTTGTGATGCCTGGGGTCTGCTCTCCTGCGGTAAGGTTGTGCTCATCTCTTCTGTGGATGCTTTCTTGTTGCCGCTGCTGTAGCAGCAGCTGAGAGACAGAAAGCAGGTCCAGGGCACCCCCTCCATGACTGGTGCCTAGAGGGGAAAGCCAGGCTGGCAGAGACACCAGAGGAGGTTTAATCACTTCTATCCACTCTCCTCATACTTAGAATCATAGAATTGTCAGGGTTGGAAGGGTCCTCAAGGATGATCTAGTTTCCAACTCCCTGCCATGGGCAGGGACACCTCACACTAGATCAGGTTGCTCAGAGACACATCCATCCTGGCCTTAAAAACCTCCAGGGATGAGGCTTCCACCACCTCCCTGGGCAAGCTTCTCCAGCGTCTCACCACCCTTGTGGGGAAGAATGTCTTCCTAACATCCAATCTGAATTTAGCCATTTCTATTTTTGTTCCATTCCCCCTAGCTCTATCATTACCTGGCACCCTAGAAAGTCCCTCTTCAGCTTTCTTGTATGCCCACTTCAGATATTGGAAGGCTACAACGAGGTCTCCTCAGACCTTTCTCTTCTCCAGACTGAACAACTTCAACTCTCTCAGTGTTTCTCCATAGGAAAGAAGCTCCAGCCCCCTGATCATCCTCTCGTGGTGGTCAGTCACTCAGCTATCCCTCCTCCACATTCCACATACACATTACGTATTCGCCACCTCTTGGGATGCCCAAGATCGATACCGCCTCCTGACTTTGACATTCCCTCTGCACGTCTGGCTGCTTCTCCAAAGCCGATCTCCCAGCGCCGAGCTGCAATGTGGGGCTCCACACGCCAGAGGCAGCCTGCTCTCGCCTGCCAGCACCGGCAGGGCTGGGGCAAGGCAACCCGCAGCCAGGGGCAGCAGGCTGCCACTCCTGAGGGGAAGAAACCCGACTCTTCCCCATGGCTCTGGCTGGGCGAAGACCCTTTGACGTGACACCACCTCATGCTGTCATTGAGCTGATGAGTCGAAAGTGCTCAGTGTGGGATGGGAAAAGAAAAAAAAAAAGGCAAGAAAAAAAAGGGGGGGGAAAGGCAAGCAAAAAAAAAAAAAAAAAAGGCACAACTGCAATGTAATTAATGCTGTAACAACTTGTTTCCCCCTTGGAGAATTATACCATTAGCTGCTTCAATTGTGCATGAAATATAAATTACATTACTCAGAGGCATCACGTCTAAGCAGCCCCAATCCTGAGTGACACGGCTTGCCACAGTGTATCATGCTCCCTGGTCAAAATTAACAGAAGCCCTCTCGCCTCAGGCTAGCAGATATTCATTCTAATATCAAAGTTATAACCACAGCAGCCCAACTGCCTTCCCGCCTCAGGGAATTTCCCAGGGGAAAGCAACGTCACCAGGCTCTGTTGTCCAAGGAGAGCCAGTCCTAGGTTTGAAACGTGCTGATGTAGCCCTGGCAGCTTTGCCTCTTGGAGCCCAGTGCTTTGGTAATTAAGGGATGCTGTAGCGTGGCTGTCCTCCTGCCCACCTCTGATTTCTGTTTGCTGGGAGACAAAAGCTGAGCAGGTTTGTGGTGATAAACACTACAGGCATTGATAGCGAGAGCTTGGCAGGAGGGCTGCTGAGCTGCAAAAGGGGTCAGGAGGGCAGGAAACCTTCCCCTCTCACTGAATCAGAACCTTTTTTTCTTTTGAAAGACAGACAGCTTCAGTTCTTCTACTTCCCTGGCTCCTCTAATTTTGAAATTAGCAGTAGGCTGGAAGACACATTTTATTCTCCTCTAATGCCCATCTATAATGAATGATTGCAACCCTGCAGCCTTGATTAGCTGTGTTTGTGAAGAATAATTTCCTCCGCTGTTGGAAAAGCATCCCAGTGTTTTTATTTTTTTCCCCCTAGTCACTTTATATGGACCCTTAGAGCTGCAAACACTGGAAACACAGACAGAAAGGGAAATGCAGTTTCTCACATCCTGGGCTGCATCAAGAGAAGCATAGCCAGCACATTGCGGGGAGGTGATTCTCCCCCTCTACTCCACTCTGGTGAGACCCCACCTGGACTACTGCGTCCAGTTCTGGAGCCCCTATTACAGGAAGGATCTGGATGTGCTGGAAAGTGTCCAAGAAGGGCCACAAGGATGATCAGAGGGCTGGAGCACGTTTCTTATGAAGACAGACTGAGGGAGTTTGGGTTGTTCTGGAGAAGAGAAGGCTCCAAGGAGACCTTATTGTGGCCTTCCAGTATCTGAAGTGGGCTACAAGAAAGCTGGGGAGGGACTTTTTAGGGTGCCAGGTAGTGATAGGACTAGGGGGAATGGAATAAAACTAGAAATGGGTAGATTCAGATTGGATGTTAGGAAGGAGTTCTTCCCCATGAGGGTGGTGAGACACTGGAACAGGTTGCCCAGGGAGGTGGCAGAAGCCTCATCCCTGGAGATTTTTAAAGCCAGGCTGGATGTGACTCTGAGCAACCATCCCTTCCAACCCTAATAATTCTATGATTCTATGATTCTTCTCTGCCTCCAGAAGAATAGCTTTTGCCTTAGTTTGCCTTCTCAAAGTTGAAATCATAGGTAAATCTCTGCCTTGGAAAAAAAAATACATATGGGAAAAAAAAAAAGGGAAAAAAAGACAGTCTTGACAGCCAGTCAGAGAAGATCAGCCAGTATCTGCTGACACAGGGCCAGATCCTGAGAGGTGCTGTGTGTCTTCAGCTTCCATTTAACTCAAAGGGAAATGAGGATGCTCAGCGCTTTTAAGGCTGTCTTTTGGCATTTCAGCATTTTACCAGTGATGTTGCCCAAGAATCTCCAACTCAGTTGTCAGAGGTAGTTGACTCTGGTCTCCCCTAGTGTGAGGATCTGAGGCTATGCAAAAGATGGCTCAAGCTGGGTACCACCCACAAGGTATACTCCCTGAGTCACAAAACCTGCAACATTTTCTTTGCAGGGGCCATGTATGTGTGGGGTTTGCCATTAACATTTATGTGCAGGGTAGTGGCTCAGGATCAGAATAAACTGTAGGTGTTACCAAGTCTTACCCAGTGCAGTTTTGGTCTTTTGGTTTCCTTTGACCTCTGCTCCTTAGTAAAGCAGGAAGAATGCATGCCAGCTACCTTGCTTGATGCCAGAAAACCTATTTGTCAGCAAGAGGAAAATGACCCTAGTCCAAACTGACTTTGGACAGAAATGTTGTTTTCTTGGTCTCTTGTCTGGCTCAAAATTCAGGCAGCCAGAATTTATTTACTCCAGAAAAAAACTGTTACTAAGTTCAGTCAATGAGCAAAACTGGGATAATTTTAGAAGGAAGACTCTCAGCCCCTTCGCTATTTTTGGTTCTTGAAGGTTCAGAGGCCAAGATGCCTGGTTTTAATAGAAGGGAGGAAGTATGTAACACCAAAGCTAAATCATCCCCAAGCAATTTTGTCTTCAGAAACACAAATCCCCTCATCCTGCTGCTGGTGTACACCCTGCATCCAGAGCATGAGGGCAGTTATCCTGGTCTTGGCTGGAAGCTGTTTGTGCATATGTGCAGTCACAGGGAGCTGATGGCTTTGGCTGACATAGGGCAATCTCAGAGGTACAAATGTAATGCAACAGGGGCACCCTGTACAGGGGTACACCTGGGATATGGGATATGACAAACAGGAGACCTTTCCAAGTGTTGAAATACAATGACACCTCTCCCTTCTTACCCTCACTGACCTCTCTGTATCAGCCAGGAGAGCAGCAAAGGTTTTTGAATAAAAAGGGCAGGGGATGTGGAAGGAAAAGGGGATTTTCAGCAGTGTCGCTCTATGAAAACCAGCCACTTGACTTGCCACATGCTTCTAGAGACATCTTCTCTGCCCCCTCTGCTACAGCTGATGCAAATACACCTAACCATGTCAATATTCACAACACAGCACTTAAAAATGAAAAAAAAAAAAGAGAAAAAGAAAAAATAGCTGGAGGAAATCAAACATGTTGCTTCCTGGGAAGACCAGGGAGTACACATTCCCAAGCACTGAGCAAGATCATCCATTATACATTTCTATCTATTCCACTGACTGCCTGTGCATCCCCCACCTGCCTAGGCAGGACAGACAGCCTGCTTCTGTATCCAGCACTGCATCCACCAGAGAGGCACCCCTGTGTCCATGGGTTTGCTCTCCTGAAACAGCGAGATGCCGCCACTCTTTCAGGGACAATTTTCTTGGCAAGGGAAGATCTCAACTGTCAATTGCACTTCGGCAGCAGCCAATATAGGAAGTAGCAGTATAAATTCTCATTCTCATTAAATGTGTCTGTCTGACTGATGGATGCCAGTGGAATTACACAGTGGATCCAGATTTGTGGGTCTGACAGTAATAAAGCAAATTTTCATATAGAATACATGTCTCGGAGGGGTGTCGGCCGTGCTTTGTTTCCGTGAGTTATAGGCAGTGTGACACCGCAATGGTGTGGGCCACCACTGAGGGGAGCGGGCACTGAAACCCAGCCCTGAGAAACAGAGCAGAGACCTTGCCAACATGCACTGCACTCACAGAAAACATCTGGTTGGAAGAGACCTCCAAGTTCATCCAGTCCAACCCTTGACCCAGCACTGAAGGGTCAACACTGAACCGTGTCCCTAAGCGCCAGGTCCACATGCTGCTTAAACACTTCCAGGGACGGTGACTCCACCACTGCCCTAGGAAGACCATTCCAATGTTTGATAGCCCTCTCTGTGAAGAAATAATTCCTAACATCCAGCCTGAATCTTCCCTGGTGCAGCTTGAAACCATTTCCACTAGTCCTGTTGCTTGCCACCCTGAAGAGTCTGGCCCCCTCCTCACTCCAAGCTCCCTTCATATAAGCTCACACATCACTTCTGTTCATCCCAAACCCCATTACCTCAGATAACTGCCCTTTGTGTCTAGGGCTGCTCCTGCACTCTGCTGCAACACTGCTGCAGGGAACAGGCAGAGAAGGGAAGCCTGGGCACAGGAGCATCTAAAATTCTCTCCTAAACCCACCGTCACCACTTCTGTCCCTGGTAACCTCTCCAGACAGCCACTGTGACTGGGCATGCAGCAGGGAAAGTACTGCAAAGGCCACACCACTGGCCCTTTTTCCTTTAAAAGTGAGTGCAAGTTGAAGCTGTAGGTGCCAGATCCAGGATGCAGTGGGTCACTGTCCCAGTGTGAGGAGGCCAGGACTCCTGCAGTTTTGATTTCTGAGTTGTTACAGCAATGGCCATGGTTAGATACTGGAGCTGTATGGTTGACAGCAGTAGAATGGTGCCAGAAGGAAAGGTTTGCAAATTTTCCCAGTGTGATTATCTCTCAATCCTGCTGTTTCAGGTGGGTTAATAAAAGACATGAAACACTTCCTTGTCTTACTTTTGCACTTTGAGCTTTTGTTTTGCATAAGTGACTCCTTTCTCCTCTCCTGTCTCACCTTCTTCCTAGTAATCTGTCTCACCCCATTCCCATACAGCTGCTATGCTGACCCTTCAAGCCCACAGTGCAAGGGACCATCCCCCTTGCTGCCAGCCTGGGGTGTGCTTTGGACTGTCTTCTCTTCAGTCTCTCTCCTAGGCAGACTGATAATGCTCAGGAAACATCAGATCAGCTCCAGGTCACAAGCTTTCCTTGCCATAGTCTAATCTTAGACTCCAAGCCCTGACTGCTAAGCCCCATCCTCATTACGCCTCCTGAACCCACTACCTGTGCCATGGGAGCATCCCTGGTCCAACAGCCTATTTGCTGCCATGGCTGGGACCTCCTCTTCTTGCCTGGATTACTGCAAGTGAATCAGCCAGCAGCAGCCTTGCTTTTAAAGCTCTCTTGGCAGTGATTTCTCCCTCATTGGAAGCATCAAAGGAAATTCCCCTTAGAATCATAGAATTGTTAGGGTTGGAAGAAACCTCAAGGATCATCTAGTTCCAGCCTCCCTGCCATGGGCAGGGACACCTCACACTAGATCAGGTTGCTCAGAGCCACATCCAACCTGGTCTTAAAAACCTCCAGAGATGGGGCTTCCACCAGCTCCCCCTGGACAACCTGTTCCAGTGTCTCACCACCTTGACAAGGTTGCAGCTGTGGAAAATCAGCCAAGAACATGCAGGTTTTACTTTGAGGGACTAATTCTGCACCCCTGGTGGAGGAAGATCCTTGGGATGATGTCTGATCAGCCTGGGCTGTTGTGCTTCACGAGTCCCTGAAAGAGGATTAGGTCAGTCCACCGAAGAAATGGAAGGCAAGTGGAAAACTTGGTCATTTTGGGATGGCTCATCCCAGCCACAGATAAAAAGGTGAAAAGAGAGACTTAAAAGATTATTCTGAAAGCACATCAGACTTTAGGAGAGCTATCAGCTGGCAGCAGGGGTTGTAGCGCCCTCCCACCTGCGCCGGGGCAAGCCTGGCTGTGCTCATGGATAAGGCTGGGTGCATGCTGCTGCCCACCACTGCTGGCCACCGGGTTTGCTGTGTGAAGGATGGGCAGAATGAGTCCTGAGCTCAGCTGAGGGGTGTGTGACACACCTCACTGTGCCTTGGGGTGCATGAGGAAGCCTAGGGCAAAGCCATTTCACTGCCTGTAATAGAGGGAGCATCAGGGATCTCCAGGGCATGTGCTGAAGGGAAAAAAGCAGGGACAATGAGATTCATAGAATACCAGGTTGGAAGGGACCTCAGGGATCACCTAGTCCAACCTTTCAGGGTAAGAATTTAGTTTAAATGAGAGGGCCCAGCACCCTGTCAAGCTGGGCCTTGAAACTGTCTATTGCAGAGGAATCCACCACCTCCCTTGGGAGTTTGTTCCAGTGTCTAATAGTTCAAATGGTGATTTTTTTTTTCTGGCATCCAGTCTGAATCTCTCCAGTAGCAACTTGTGCTCATTACCCTTTGTCTTTGCTGTGTGACTCTGTCAAAAGAGAGTCTCCCTCCTCATGATAGTCTCCCTTTATGTACTTGTACATGGTTATGAGGTCTTCCCCAAGCCTTCTCTTCTCAGGGCTGAACAAACCCAGTTGTGTCAGCCTTCCTTCATCTGACAAGTCTTCCAGTCCTCTGATCATTCTTGTGGCCCTTCTCTGAACCCTATCCAGCCTGTCTGCATCCTTCATGTATAGCAGGGACCAAAACTGTGCACAGTACTCAAGGTGTGGCCTGACCTGTGCTGAGCACAGTGGGAGAATGACATCTTTATCCCTGCTTGTGATACCTTTATTAATGCAACTCAGCATCCTGTTGGCTTTCTTTGCCACCACAGCACACTGTTTACTCATGGTGAGCCAAGACCACCAAGACCCCCAGGTCCCTCTCCGTAGTGCTGCTCTCAGGTCAGGTGGCTTCCAATCTGAGCTGCATTCCTGGGTTATGTGTTCCCAGGTGTGAGACCCTACACTTGGCCTCAAGTTCCTTCTTGCCCTCTCAAACATCCTGTCAAGATCTTCCTGGAGGCTGTGGTTAGCCAGATTATACCAAGATGTGACCTCATATTTACTGTTTGGATGTATTTTCTCTATCAAGGGTTGTGAGTAGTTTATATGTTGGTTCTAGTCCCATTCTCATATGTGCTTTGGCTAACATATAGTTCCTCCCTGATCTCAGACTTTCTCCCCAGAAGTGTCTTTGGGGTTGTCACACTGACAAGGTGTGATGCAGGGAACAAGACACTGCAGGGGATGCAGTGAGTGCTTACTTGCATGCCCAGGCTCCACCTTGCCTCAGTTCCTTGGAAGATTTTAATGTTCCTGAAACGGTGACCTTTCTCAGTCTTGGGGCTGCATGGAGTTTTGTATTGTGGTTTAGGGTTTGCATCTTTATTTACTGTGAATTTCATTGCACAGTTGTTCTCTAGCACAGGTTTCTAATGCCATGGAGCTTTCCTCAGTGTCCCCTCTCCTCCTCCTCCTTTAAAAGCAGTATTTGATAAAACTAAGCTGATGTTTGTGCTTTCCCTAGTTGACCTCCCAGATGGATTGTATGACTTCTAATGCTTTTTTTTTTTTTTTTTTTTTTGCACTTCCCCAAGTCACAGAATCATAGAATCACGGAATTGGTTTTGGTTGGAAAGGCCTCTAAGATCATGGAATCCAACCATAAAAGTCCTGGATTACTCCTATGCGCCCTACAGACTGCTGCTCATGTGTAGTGTGACAGTAGACCTCTGTAAAGAGACCTCTGAGAAGAGAGAAAAGGGGAAAGTGTAAAAACCAGAAGTGTGTGTCCTTCCCCATGCTTTCAGCAACCAAGCAGTAGTCATTTGCTAGGTAAAACCCACGCTTTGCAGTACTTCCCAGAGATGCCTGCAATGATGATTTGGAAAACCACCCTGAGGTAAAACTCATTTAAAATCTCTCTCAGCAATTTCAGACTTGGCATTGAAGAAAAGGTCTTGATTCCTACATGCCAACAAAATCCATTTATGAATATTTCAAGGCTGAGATCCAGCCTTGAAGTTTTTCCCTTGCTGTTCAGCAGACTGTACCAACCTTAACCCTCATAGTGGGGGATTGGCTGTGCCTCATCTCCAAGCACAGTGGCAGTGCCATGCAAATTGCCTCCACAAAAGTCAGGCAGAATTGTCCCCATGTGCACAGCAGTGATGAATGAAGCTTTCTCCTTTCACCCTTTGGATGCAAGGAAACAGCCACAGATACCTCATGCTCATTTCACCTAGTGGTTTCTCCAGCACAGAGGATTGTCACCCCAACCTCTTGTCCAGGCAGGCACTGTGGTATTTTTCCCCTCTCCACTTTCCCAGCACAGGTTGGTCACCTTCCAGTGCTGCAGGGCTCAGCCATCCTTGGGTGCATTCCTTTATTCTTATCATAGAATCGCAGAATCAACCAGGTTGGCAAAGACCTCAGAGATCATCAAGCCCAACCTATTACCTAATACCTAACACCTCATGACAACTAAACCATGGCTTCAAGTGACACATCCAATCCTTTTCTGAGCACCTTCAAGGATGGTGACTCCACCACCTCCCTAGGCAGCCCATTCCAATGGCCAATTACTCTTTCTGTGAAGAACTTTCTCCTCACCTTGAGCCTAAACTGCCCCTGGTGCAGCTTGAGACTTTGTATCAGCTCAGTATGAAGAAATGAGATGCTGTACCATTGCCTTGGGAGCTAAGTGTTCAAGATGTGATGTAGACCTGGCAAATTGGAAAAGGTTATGCCAATGAGGCTGAGAAGATGGAGCCTTGCCACCCTGGGAGGGTAGGTTCTAAATCCCTTCCAAAAATCAGATAGGAGAGGCCTTTCTTGAGATAAAATCTTCAAGTAAGAAGACGGTAAACAAACAGCCTTTTCTGCTTCCATCAGAGGAGAAGGAGACAGCATGGATTTACCCTTGAGGCAGCCAGTATTGTGGTCTGAAACACACAAAGTGATTTTACTGACATTTGCTTTTCCTTCCCACATTTTGCAGGAGTCAGATGACAGCGATTGGAGCTGTAGGATATTAAAGGACTTGGCAAAGTTATCATAGATTGTGACATATTTATCAGGAGTTTGAGCTTCTGTGGAAACTCTGGCTGCACTGTCCCTATCTGTTACTTGATTAAAAATACTCACATGAATTCATACCCTCCCCCAGCTAAGTGCTGAGCTGTTCCATGGGAATTCTCCTTGATCAATATATTTCATAGTGCTGGGTGTGATAAGTAAATACCATTGTTACGTCAAATACTCCTTTCGGTTTTGATAAGCTGGGCGTAATTGCACCACGCTGTCATGAAGATGTTACAAAGTCCAAACAGGCTCATTTGTAACCTCTGGCAGCAACAGACTGCACATCAGCACTTAATATAGATGTGCTGGAATGTGTCCAGAGAAGGGCCATAAGGATGATCAGAGGGCTGGAGCACCTCCCCTAGCGAGAAAGACTGAGACAGTTGGGGTTGTTCAGTCTAGAGAGGAGAAGGCTCTGAGAAGAACTCATTGTGGCCTTCCAGTATCTGAAGGGGGCCTACAAGAAAGCTGGGGAGGGACTTTTTAGGGTGTCAGGTAGCGATAAGACTAGGGGGAATGGAGCAAAACTGGAAGTGGGTAGCTTCAGATTGGATATAAGGAAGAAGTTCTTCCCCATGAGGGTGGTGAGACACTGGAATAGGTTTTCCAGGGAGGTGGTGGAAGCCTCATCCCTGGAGGTTTTTAAGGCCAGGCTGGATGTGACTCTGAGCACCTTGATGTAGTGTGAGGTGTCCCTGCCCATGTCAGGGGGGTTGGAACTGGATGATCCTTGAGGTCCCTTCCAACCCTAACAATTCTCTGATTCTGTGATTCTAATTAGAGAGCACAAATTGTACATTGTTTGGAACAGTCCCTATCTGAGCCAGATGGTTTTGCCCCATAGTCATTGGGCAGTGTTGCTTAAAGGTTTGCAATATAACAACTTAAACAAGGATGCATTTGTCATTTCAGGTTCTTTCCAGCTGATGGGGAACTGTTTGATTTGGTTTCTTACTGCACTTCCTACACTTAATGGGTGAAAGGAGGATGCCATCACAGAGCAGAATAAATCAAACTGCTGTTGTATGGGCTATCCCTGGAGAGAAAGAGACAACAGCCTGCACCAATCAAGTCAAGCAGAAGTCACTGACTACTGACACTGGCCGTGGGTACTTCAGGTATTTCTGATGTGACACTACACTTTCCTGTTGATGTCAAGCAAGGTCTGAGCACACCTTCTGAGAGGGGCAAAGAAATACCACAACACTTAATGCCTCTGTTGTCTGCAGGGGTTGATGGTGCAGCATATGAGTGGGCTGCAGAAGTATGGTGGGAGTAAGCGTGAGGATGTAGGGAGGAGAAGGTGGCACCAAGCAGGTGAAGGAGTTGAAAAGGACCATGAGGACTTTAGCTTCAGGAGCTAGAAGAAGGTGAGAGGAAAAGGAAGCTATGCAGCACCTGGTAGAAGGGATGGAGCCCCAGAGGTGGCCTAGGAACAAAAGGCACCCTTCTGTGCTCAGTGTCTTTTTTGGACTGAATGGAAACCTGAGCACTTTGCAAATCAGACTCACCTACACAGTGTTAGTTGGGCTTGTGTAAAGTTAGAAACAAAAATCCACAGTGCTGAAAATCAGATGTTTTATGCAGGTGGCTAAATATAGCAGTGAGTGTCTAACTGCAGGGCACCTTGCTGAGCCTCTCATGACTGGCACGCCAGTGGCAGTATTCACTCTGCTCCCTCAAAGGACAACATGGCCTGACTTGCACAGCATACCTCAGATATTTTGGGAACACCAGAAGCTGTGGTAAGTAAGCAATATGGGAAGGAGCAAGAACAGCAGGAGATGTGTATTAGATGAAGAATCGTTGAGCTGATGTCCCAGGATGACCACCTGCTCCCAGCTGACCCAGCCATCTCTGAAAAGTCTGCTGTCATCCTTTATGAGTGTCCTCAGGCAAGCTGGGCTTCTCCACAGCTGAGGCCCCCAGAAGGAGGTGGCAGGCACCCAGCACTCCTGGGCAACTGGACAGGTGGCTGAACTTGATGCCCTGGCAGCCTCAGCCCCTGATCCTGGCTCTGCTGCTTACCCAGGGGAGACACTTCCCACCTTCACTCCCTGCACTCACAAAGGAGAATTTATGATCCTGACCTTCTTCCTATTGTCAGATCAGCTGATAAAAAAAAAAGTTCCTATCTAGGAACTGATTAGGGGCTGATCCAAATCACAACTATAAACCTAAATGCCCCCAGTCAGGAGCTGCAATATAAAGTTGGACTTTAACATCTAGAAGAGGCCAACTCTGGATTTTCACTCTCCTCCAGAGCAGATTAACTAAACTTTTCTGAGTCTGGCTCCTGAGCACATTAGTAGCAGTGAGGGAATTAGTGATCTCCAGCACTTCTGGAGTTAATCAGAAATAAACTGGCATCTTCAAATGGATTCAGGAGGTCTGGCCATAAATCGTTTGTGTGTCTGTATGATAAAAAGCAAGTATAAGGTTTCAAAAAAAACTTTAACCTTGCAGGGCATATAAAGAGAATACAGAATATTCTGGAGCATAAATGCATCGCAAATCAAACCCATTGTGTACATACGGAATGCATAATGGGGCTGCTTGAGACATCTACCTCAGCTGAGGCCAAACTGGCAAGCTGGTGCCAAGCTGGTGAGGGGTTTGGAGCACAAGCCCTATGAGGAGAGGCTGAGGGAGCTGGGGTTGCTTAGCCTGCAGAAGAGGAGGCTCAGGGGAGACATCAGTCCTGTCTACAACTACCTGAAGGGAGGTTGTAGCCAGGTGGGGCTTGGTCTCTTCTCCCAGGCAGTCTGTGACAGAACAAGAGGACACAGTCTCAAGCTGCACCAGGGGAAGTTTGGGCTGGATGTTAGGAAGAAATTCTTCACAGAAAGAGTGGTTGGCCATGGAATGTGCTGCCCAGGGAGGTGGTGGAGTCACCATCACTGGAGGTGTTTAAAAAGAGACTGGATGAGGCACTTGGTGCCATGATTTAGTTGATTAGCTGGTGTTGGGTGATAGGTTGAACTTGATGATCTCAAAGGTCTTTTCCAACCTGGTTAATTCTGTATTCTGCATCTTTTCCTGACCAGTGCAGGTCTTCACAATGCCACCTCCCTCTGCACTTGTGTGTATGTAATTTTGCAGGCCTAGTACAGACAGTTGTGGCAGTTTTAGGCTGTGTCTAGGAAACTTTTTTTTCACAGATTGAGTTCAAAATAGTAGAATGCAAATAAATTGCCATTGGATGGAGAAGGAAAATAATGATAAGGTCTAAATAAACCCATTGGTCAATTAATAACACAGAGTTAGTTGTGTACACAAACTCTGTCTCTTTTCGACTTACTTGAACATAGGAGATTTCACTTCAACATGAGGAGGACCTTCTTTACAGGGGGGGTGACAGAGCACTGGAAAAAGCTGCCCAGAGAGATTGTGGAGTCTCCTTCTCTGGAGACTTCCAAAACCCACCTGGATGTGTTCGTGTGCAGACTACCCTACGTGATCCTGCTTTGGCAGGGGCTTGGACTGGATGATCTCTGGAGGTCCCTTCCAACCTGTAATACACTGCGAGACTGTGATACTGTGAAATCAGATCCAGCACCTCCTCCTGCCAGGACCCTCAGAGGTCTGGGACTGTATGTCACACTGTAGCGCTTGCCTTGTCCATGTAGGAACAAAGCGTAGAGGGTGTGTGACTTTTGTGTGGTCATTATTCACCAGGACTGTCCAAGGCAAACCCTTCCTGAAGCATGGGGGAAGTTGATTCCTTAATGCTGGTCTCTTGCTTGAGCTCTGCTGCTTCTTGAATGCTAGCAAAATCCGTCCCACCTCTACACTAACACCTCGTAAACTGCAATTCACAGGAAGCCAGTGTGTGCCAGAACAGCTGTGCTGCACGCAGGAGACCTCCTACAATTCCCTGCTTCCAGTCACAGGCCAGAGAGCAGGCTTGTGAAAGGTTAATACCTCCTTACATGGCTGCTGGCAGTTCTCACTTCTTCCAGTGGCTAGGTTTTAGTCTTTCTTCCTCTACCCCCTCCTTTCCTTCCACCTAAGGAATGCAGCTCCAGAAACACCAGCAGGAAGGAGTGAGGAATTGATGCCAGTATCGCCTGTGGATCCAGGCAGTGAAAGTATGGTAACATCAATGGTACTAGAACCCTGGGACTGCTTCCACCAAGCTGTGATTTTTGGTTCATAGTCTGGTCACGGTTTCTTCTCCATCTAGTTCTAGCAGTGGCAGCCTTCACCTTAAGTCCAAGCGGGCATTCCAGCTCCAGCTCCTCTGATCCAGCAGCTTTGTGCTCCTTGCTTTCCCCAGTTTTTGAGGGATGTCCACACCGAGCCCACCCAGCCACCTACTTGCTCAGGTGGTGTGGAGCCATCCTAGCAATTTCATACCCTGGGAGGCTCGGCTGATATGCCTGAAGGCTGTGCAGCTATTAAGTGAGACCTGGACAGACTGGAGAGCTGGGCAAGGAGGAACCTAATGAGGTTCAACAAGGGCAAGTGCAGAGTCTTGCATCTGGGGAGGAATAATAAACTGCAGCAGTACAGTTTAGGAGGTGATTTGCTGGAGAGCAGCCCTGTGGAGAAGGACCTGGCAATCCTGGTGGACAAGAAGTTATCCATGGGTCAGCAATGTGCCCTTGTGGCCAAGAGGGCCAATAGGGTCCTGGGGTGCTTTAAGAAGAGTGTATCCAGCAGATCCAAGGAGGTTCTCCTTCCCCTCTACTCTGCCCTGGTGAGACCTCACCTGGAATATTGTATCCAGTTTTGGGCTCCCCACTTCAGGAGGGACAGGGATCTACTAGAGAGACTCCAATGGAGAGCTACAGGGATGGCTAAGGGACTGGAGCATGTACCCTGTGAGGAGGGGCTGAGAGCCCTGAGGCTTTTTAGTCTGGAGGAGACTGAGAGAGGATTTAATAGATGTTCATAAATAACTAAGTGCTGGATGTCAAGAGGGAGGGAACAGGCTCTGCTCACTTGCACCCTGTGACAAGACAAGGGGTAATGAATGTAAACTATAGCACAGGAGGTTCCACCTCAACATGAGGAGGAATTTCTTCACTGTGAGGGTCACAGAGCACTGGAACAGGCTGCCCAGAGAGGTTGTAGAGTCTCCTTCTCTGGAGTCTTTCAAGATCCATCTGGATGTGTTGCTGTGTGACCTGTGCTAGATTCTCTGGTCCTGCTCTGGCAGGGGGGATGGACTCAGCGATCTTCAGAGGTCCCTGCCAAACCTGGGATCCTGTGATCCTTGGGACCCCACTTCTGTGTGTGTAGGGAGTACATAGGGAGGGAATTGACTTTTCCACAAACTTCCTCCCTTAACCCTTACCTTCCTTACCTGTCTCTCGTGGGTGACATTAATGGAATTTGACATTGTGGCATAAGCCATTAGTCATTCTGCCAGAGCAGTAATTTGGCCAAATGACAAACTTTCAATCATTTGAACAAATGGTGGTTTCAGGAGGGCATTTGATCAAATGATTAAAACTAAAAGGCATTCAGCCACATGACTGAAGATGTGATCATGGCTCTGGACAGGTACTGGAACAGATTTTTATAAAACAATCAGACTGGAGTGCAATTCCTCATGTGCTGCAACTTCAGTATGAATGGGTCCTGCCTGCTGCTGGTATTATGGAGGAACGTGGGTCTCCCTGCCTTGTCCCCTCTGAGTGACCTCTCTCATGTCCAGGGTGCCTGGGTCTGCCACAGAACTTCCCAGCCCCTTTGGCCATGGAAAATGGGCTGGAGAAGCAGTGGTCAGTGATGAGGAGAGGCGAAGCAGTTGGGAGGATGGAGGGGCAAGCAGCAGGGGGCTGCCCAATGGGGCAGTGTCCCTGGAAGCGATTGTTTGGCCGCACCACATGGCCTCTGTTCAAAGCACCAGTTTTCTCCAGGAAAGGCCTTTGCCAGTAGTCCTGCCTTCCCAGCTTGAGCTCTAGGGAGAGTAGGGAAGGGATTTTCCTCCTGACCTGCCTTTGTTTTTAATAGGCATGAAGCTCTCCGCAAAGCCATGCCTCTAGTGCCAGGGAAGCAGCAGCAGAGAAGCGTGGCAGGACTGCTGCTGCTGCTTCTTATGTGGGACAGGGTCAGCCCAGAATCACAGAAGCATTCAGGTTGGAAAAGACTCTCAGGATCACCAAGTCCAACCATTAACCCTACTCTGCAGGGTCACCCCTAAATCATATCCCCAAGCACCACATCCAAATCACCTTTAAACACATCCAGGATTGGTGACTCAACCACCTCCCTGGGCAGCACATTCCAATGCCTGACCATTCCTGATGTGAATTTTTTTCCCCCTAATGATTCAAAGCAAACCTGGAGAAGGAATCCTCAGGTGAGCGGTGCTAATGAACAAGAAAAGACTGAAGTTCACCAGCAGTGAGAACAGTATTCAGAGACACTCAAAACTTGCTACTTTTTCTCATCTTAGGAAGAAACTGGATGGGGTGCTTGGTGCCATGGTTTAGTTGATTAGATAGTGTTGGATGATAGGTTGGACTTGATGATCTCAAAGGTCACTTCCAACCAGGTCAGGTCAGGTCAGGTCAGGTCAGGTCAGGTCAGGTCAGGTCTATTCTATTCTATTCTATTCTATTCTATTCTATTCTATTCTATTCTATTCTATTCTATTCTATTCTATTCTATTCTGTCTTAACCCAGAGAAAGATATGGAAATAAAGCCATGCATGTCCATGCTGTGATCTAGTTGCCTGGAGGTGGGCTATAATGCATGAGGGTGTGCAAACTCCTTGCCTGCACCTTTGCCTTCACCTTTGCCTTCACATACAACTGCTTCAGAGGTACCTGGAGGGGAGGGCATCACAGCAACCCAAAACAAGGGCTGGGGTCCTGAGCAAGTGTGAATGAGCTGAAATGTGGCTGGCACTCTGTGTGCAATGTAAAGGCTCCAGGGAAATTGGTATTCAGAGGCATGTTTGAGGTTTGATATCTCTCCCAGAGATCCTCCTGGGTACCTTATCCATCCCCAGTCTGCCCCATTTATTTACGACAGCAGGATAAACGGTTTCCAGGCAGAGGTGACCACGATCTCTCTTCTGTGGAGCTGACAAGCTATGACTGGAGAGAAAGACCATGCTTATGGTGAAGAGCTTTCTGCAGTTACAGAGAGGTCAACAGGATGCTTACCAAAAATAAGGTTCAGTTCATTGAATTAATGAAGTTCAAAGCAGGGAGCACAGAATATTCAAGTGAAGAGAGGAATAAAGCTTCTAAGCAACAGCTGCTGGGATGCACTTAGACAGTATTCCCAAATCACAATACTTGATGTTTTTACCAAAAATACCAAAGTATTTTTGCCAGCACTTGATGTATTTGTTTTGACAACCAAACCAAACCAAACAAACAAGAAAACAAGAAAGCAGGGGAAAAAACAGACCCTTTCCTGACCAGACTTGTTGCCCAACCACTGGCTCTTTTCAGGTTCTCCTGCACATTCACAAGAAGTGTGACCTTTACATGCTGCTGTTGGGGGGAGGTCTGGTTCCTCAGAGGGATGGGGAAATATGTGATTGCTGGATGAAAGCAAAAAGGAAGCAGCTCAGCCAGCAGCAACCCTGGAGGTGTTTCGATTGCCTACAGTACTTGGAAGACCCAGCAAAGCCATATCTTCCCTCCTATGGCTTCTGGAGGCTGTTTCCAGCCTTCCCTTTTAACATGAGAACACAAAAAATGCCCCCCTGGGTCAGGTGAGCAGTCCAGTGTGCCCTGTGCTCTATCTTAAGAGAAGCAATTTAAGGCGAGCACGTGAGCCCTGCCACTCTTTGTGACCCAGTTCCCTTCATCCATCCCCCAACACCCACACTTGTAGGTGTGTTAAGGATGCTGAAGGGCACATCCCTGCCTGTTCTTTTCCTTTAATATCTGTTTACAGACCACTCACCCATGACTATGTCTAATAATCCTTCCTATAGCTGTTTGTAAGAAAAGGAGAGGAGAGACCTCCTCCTCAAGACCCCTTATTTCGTATTATGTCCAGTAAGTTGTATTTTAAAGCAGCCATTCAAAACATGCAGGGAGAGGGGGCAAGGTCAGCAAGTGCTCCGGGATGAACGCTGCCTACACCTAGTGTCTGCACCACAGAACCTAATGGAGATCCCAGTCTTCATCAAGAGCTCTCAGGAATGTGGAGACACAAAGACAACTGCATTCCTCTCTGCCTCCTCATGTACTTGTGTCTGCCTCTTTTGGGAAAGCCTTTTCTTTTCTTCCCACCCCCCTCCCCAGTCAGTCCTCTGCACAATTACATGACAAGAGGCTTTTAACTAAATGCTTGGAAGTTTCTGCTTCGCCAGGGGACTGGGAGATTTTCATTTGGGTAAATGAGCGAAACTTTCAGCTGCTTGACTGACAGAGTGCTTGGGGAGAAGCAGAGCCTTATCTGCTGGAATGATTTGATGAATTTACCATCAGAATGACTAAGACGTAGGTCTGCACATATGGGAACTCCTTTCTGCCTAATAAATAATGCTCACTCACTTGCCCCACCAGGGCATAGAGATGACTCACTAATTACTGACTCTGCATAGCCTGGAAGTCAGAAGATGCTATGCAAATGCTAACTGCTCTTATCTTGTAAAGCAAAAGGCTGAATTTGGGTTTGAGGTTTCTGTTTTGGTGAAGGCAGAACCATCAGTTTGTTCTGCAGTCAGGGTATTCACACAGCTACTTGAGGCAAGTATAAATCACATGGACTGTGTGCAGAACTGGAGAAATCTACTCTATGCAAAATTAATGTAGGGCTGGCCCAGCAGAAGCAATGCACGTAGCAAAGGTGAAGTGCACAGTCTTAGGGGGAAGCTGTGTGTCTGCCCACCTGGTAAATTTATGTTTTTCACCTCTGGAACTTCAATCCATGCACAGTGTGAGGTTGTAAGTGAAATGAATTTATTGGTGTCAGTTCATTCCCTAATGGGGAAGAGTTCATGTCACAAAATCAGCACAGGTAATTTGTCATGATTGGAAGTCTCTTGTAAAGAGAGCCTCCAGCATGCAAGGCTATGGAGGAATTAGTTGCTGCCCCCTGGGAGAGACAGCAGAGCTTGGTAGAGAAGCTCATGCTCCAGCAGAGGAAACAAGAGGCAATAACTAACCCTCCCTCAGCACCTTGTGAACTGTGTCAGAGAAAGTTCCTGTGCTGCAGATTCAACACTAATGTAAAACAGGCCTCACTCAGATTATGCATTTTAGATTGGGAATGAGAGGTAGTGGTAATGTTAGATCAACACTCAGGCCAGTGGGAAAACAACACCAGCAAAACAGAGGAGGCAACGGATCATATTTGCAGCTGTGCTAAGAAAGAAACAGCACCTAATGACCCCTAACAGTTTACTGAAGGAGAGATCCCACTGACATCTCCAGCAGGTCTTGACACTGGTCCAGGATGCTCTGTCTCCCAGTTTAGCCTCAGGAAGCTGGCCTTTCATTCCCCTCTTTGGCTTCCCTTTTCATCCCTCAGGGCAAAGCAGCCAGGAGATACTGACACATACTTCGGACCCTTGAGTCGTGTGCACATCTGACACGGCAGTGCCTCATAGCTGCCTTCAAATATTTGCCTTTGATCTAAAATCCTCAAAACCCTCTAACTGATATGGAACAAATAGTCTGGAAAGTACCTGTAAGCAGCAGGTACTGAGCTTTTGTAGCACTGACTGCAAGAAGTTCCTTGTTCTGGCCAGGATGTGATGGCCACACAAGTGTAACCTTGCCCCAAGCAATGTCAGTCTGGGGGTGTGTCTGCCATGCTGACTGGTTTGGTACAAGGACTTGAGGTCCTTGGAGTGACTGAGCTGGGAAAGCCCACACACTGTTGCAGGCTTGCTCAGGCCTCTTTTCAACCAGTGCAAAGCTGCAGTGTTTACCCATTTGTGTCCTTGAGCCAGGGCAGCCAAAGTGCTCCTGTATGGCACCGCCTGGCAGATTATAGAATCACCGAATCATAGAATGGTTTGGGTTGGAAGGAACCTCCAAAGGTCATCTAGTCCAACCCCCTCTGCAGTAAGCAGGGGAATCCTCAACTAGATCAGGTCTCCCAGAACCTTGTCAAGTCTCACCTTGAATATCTCCAGGGATGGGGCTTAAACTACCTCCCTGGGCATCCTGTTTCAGTATTCTACTACCTTCATGGTAAAGAACTTCTTCCTAAACAAGGCAGGGCAGGGCTCTGTGGTACTGGGACACTGTTGTCTCACAATTCAATTCTGTTCAGCTCTTACCTGCCATCAAGTGAGTGCCCTTTTGAGGCCAAGTGATTTTCAAAAAAAGAAAAGTGAAAGGATTGTTGGGTACCCTAACAACCTGAAGACTACTGGGAAAGAGCAAAATACATGTTCCACCCACTGCCACCTTACATCTTTAATTACAGAGCTTTCTTCTGCTTGGCCTGAGGAGAAGCATCACAGGAGGCCAAATAACCTGTAAGATGTCCAGTCTGCTCTTGCAAAAAGGTTACTGCTAAAGGGATGACCAGAAACTGCTCTTCCTGTGCCCTGGGAAATTCTGAATTACAAAAAGCAAGGAACCAAGGAAGCAAAAACCCCAGCCACAGAAACAAGCCTCATTCAAACTTTAATTCCATAAGAGAAAGAAAATGTGTAAAGATAGGAAACTCTCTCTCTCCTGCAGGGCTGAAGTTGGAAGTCGTCTTCACAGAGCAGGCTTGCTCTCTCCAGCACATTCCCAGGGGTCAATGGTCAGCCAGGAAGCCCAGCAGCCTGGGAGTCCTGGGAAGTTTCATTGCCAAGGAGCCAGGAGCTTGGCAGCCTTCATCCTCTGCCTCCCATTTTCCCACCAGCCTGCCAGGTGGGCTGCCAGGGAAGGAGGTAGGAAAACTTTCAAAACTTGCTTAGCAGCAAGAATGTCATCCTGCATCTGCCTGATTTCTGGGAGGATCTCATCACAATGGGAATGTTTCCAGTGTACTTCAATGCCAGTGCATTAGATTTTGCTACACCAGACAAGCATACCAGAAAAATTTATGACCAGCTCTGCTGGAGTGCTAGAAACTACCAGCTTTAGCCCAGCCCATCTTCCCAATGAGCACCCAGAGAAACCTGGGCAGCAAGTTGATAGCACCACCTTGATGGCAGCTTTCCTGTAGTATTCAGCAGTGAGTTCTTCAGATACAGGCAGATCAAGCACTGGTGTGCACAGGTTGCAGTGTCAGAAGCCTGTACTCCAGGCTAAAGAGCAGAGAGGGTGGACATGGCTTGTTCTGCTGGATAGCTCCAGACTCACCTGTTGACCTAAGTTAGTTTCTAAGCCCGCCCCTATCAGTCAGATATGAACACATACTGTTCAGTAATGAATTAAGCTGGCTTGTTCTTGTCCTCAATCAGTCAAGTCTGTGTACCACACAAACTATGGTCTAGGTTGGAAATAAGAGCCCCAACACAGCCTATGAAGAGTAGCAACTCTTCATAGCACCTCTTCAGAGGGCAGAAATCTTCCAATGCACATAACAAATAAAGACTGCAAGAACAAAGGTCCAAGTTAAAATGTTTTCTGTTAAAAATGTGTGAAGAGAGAGACATTGTGGTGGTTTGAGGTTCATGTACCTTTATTCTTACTCCCCCAAAAGGAGTAAGATATCTTTCTGTCCTTTGGTCCTGAATAGCTCAAAACCAGGACAGATATAATCCTGTTGACACAGAAACCACAAACTGGTAGTCCAGCCATTTACCAAAAAGCAGGAATTATTGTGCTCTGCTTTAAACCTACTTGAGAACCCCCCCCAACCTGTTAGAGTTAACTGAGGCCACCTTGGAGCCTATAGCCAGGAACAGGCTGCACAACCAACCTGTTGTGCTGGGTTGAAATCACCCCCCAACATAAAATTGCCAGACCAGCTCAGTTGAAAGCAAATGAAGCCTTATTTACAAGCACAACCACAATCTATAAACGTGAAATGCAATGAATATGTACAAATATACAATATTTACACCTACATGCAATTTATGAACAACACAAGAACTCCCCTGAACAAAACCAGGGGATTACCAACAGCTTCCCCCTTCCTGCTCCCTTCCCCCCTCCCCTGTACACAGTAAAAGAGAAGAGCAGAGAGTAGCAGTCAGTACTTAGCCACAACAAAGAAACCCAGCCAAGGTCAGCAAGCCCTCAGAAGCACCAGAGTGAAGAAGCTGAAAAGAGAGTTAGTTTACACAACTAATCTTATGTTGGTTTTCAGACCAATGGAGTATTTAGACCTTGCCATTATTTACATTCTACCACTTTTTGCTCAAAATCTGTGGACAATTTTCTGGGCATCTGCCTAAAACTGCTGCACCTGTGTAGCTAAAAGGTTCTGCCAAGGTCTTAGAAAGATTTTGGGATAAAGAGTCTTGGAGTCAGAACAGAGGCACTTGCTGGCCCTGGAACGTGTCAGGGTGATGAGCCATCGTGTAACCTGACAAAGACTGATCTACAAGATACTGCAGAAAATCCTTATTAGGCACCAGCCTGTTTATCAAGCAGCTCAACAAGCTCTCCTGAATCACTACATGCAAAATGACCCACAGAATGTATTTTTGCCAGTGTTGCTTTTCTCTCCCAGCTGTGCCGTCCTGACCATTCAGGATTAAAGCCTCTCCAAATGCATGCTTCAGACCCAACCAAACTCGTGTTTATCAGCTCCTTCCAGATGTTCCTTTGCAGCTGCTATCACCTCACCATCACCACAATTTGATGTGGCACCAAAGCAAATTAAGAGCTATGTTTTTGTCGGCCTCACTGATGCTCTGCGCTGTGCGTACTCCAGCTCGCTTCCCAGCCGATTTTTCACACACTAGTGTCCTCAATTACTTTTCCAAATGAAAGGGAGTCATGCTACTTTAATTAAACCTTTAATTGAAGGGAAGGGGAAGAAAAAGAAAAAAAAAGAAAAAAAGAAGGAGGGAGCTGATGTTTGCCAACAAGGAAAGGATAATGGTGAGAGATTGCTGCTTCTAAATGAATCCTCACAATGATGCCTTCTGCAGCGAGAGGCACCCTGGGCTGGGGCTCATGTATCAAAGTACAGCTCTGCTCCTATTCAATTAATGTGTCTGTTTCGATGGGAAGGTTTTGTAGAGCATTGTTGGAAATGGTTTCTAATTTTCCCTTCAGTTTTTGGCTGGCTTAATTAAACTTCCACCCACCAAATCCTGGTGTCTCTCCAAAGGCAAACCGGATATTGACTGAAAGGATTTTGTAAAATCATTTCTGTGTTTCCCTGGCCACCTTCAGTGAATTAGAAAATCCACTTTTCTTTTTAATTTATATATATATATATATATATATATATATATAAAAGAAATATAAATATATATATTTATATATTTATGTATATATATAAAAGTTTGATCCAGCACTGAGGTATTTCTGCTCCCTCCCCCTCCAGAAGCTGGCAGAAATGTGTGTATCATCTTTCCCATTCTGTGAAAGCCTGAGAACTTAGCTGCAACTCTCCAGGATGGGGCTTCCCCTAAGAAAGAAGTCATGCAAGCCAACACCTCCACAGCAGAACCCAGTGCTCCTTACCCAGGGGTAGGATTACCTGCGAGAACAAAATCACTTGCACAAATAAAAGTCCATGGGGGAGGGTCTTCATGGACTTAGGGCACAAATTTGTTTTGCTAGTGAACTGACAAGGTCTGGTTTGCTATCAGCTTGGGTCTCAAGACCAAGCAAAGAGCTGTGGATTTGTTAGTGTCTGACAGACTGAGTCACACAGTGGCCTTTTCCTCTGGAGAATCAGTAAAGTCTCTCTTCAGCTGCCTGGTCTAAAAGGACTTGAGGGTGTTACCATTTAGAGATAGTACCTGGCTTAGGCACTACGGCAGTTTCAGGCTGATGCCTAGGAAAGCTTTCCACAGACTGAGTAGAAAGTGGTAGAAGGAAAATAAATTACCATTGGATGTAAAAGGGAACATAATGATAAGATCTAAATAATCCCATTGGTCAGACATCTAACATAAAGTTAGTTTTCATAGGATCACAGGGTATTGGAAGGGACCTCCAAAGATCATAGAGTCCAACCCCACTTCCAGAACAGGACCAGAGAATCCAGCACAGGTCACACAAGAACACATCCAGATGAGGCTTGAAAGTCTCCAGAGAAGGAGACTCCACAACCTCCCTGGGCAGCCTGTTCCAGTGCTCTGTGACCCTCACTGTGAAGAAGTTCCTCCTCACGTTGAGGTGGAACCTCCTGTGCTGTAGTTTATATCCATTACTCCTTGTCCTATCACAGGGTGCAATGAAGAAGAGCCTGTCCTGAAGAATTGTATACACTAACTCTTTATCTTTTCGGCTTCTTTTGCTCTGGCAGATACTAGCTACTAGCTGGCTCTTGCTTAGCTGCTGCTGACCTTGAACACATTCGTGCTGTGGCTAGGTACTAACCAATTACACTTTGCTCTTTCTCTTGTCCAGTGTACAGGGGAGAAAGGGGGTGAAGAGGAGGAAGCTGATGGTAACCCCCTGGTTTTGTCCAGGGGATATCTTGTGTTGTTTATAAATTGTCAATATTGTATATTTTGTACATATTCATTGAATTTCGTATTTCTAGATTGTAGTTTTGTTTGTAAATACAGCAAATTACTTTCAACTGAGCTGGTCTGGCAATTTTATGTTGGGGGGAATATCAAGCCTGACCACACTCTTTCAGACCTGAAACCTTGTTGTCACCTACTGTGTAGTGAAAGAGTGGTGGCAATGCATCAACTGGCTGGATTTCCCACTCCCAGCAGGCAGGATAGCTGCTCCCAGCAGGGAGCTAAACATGGTTTCTGCTTAGCAACATGACAGTGCTATGGATTAGATGTAGATTAACCCAGCGACCTACCATCCGCTTTCATCCAAGTCTAAGAATATAAGCAAAGGGAAGATGATGATTAGGGAAAAGAATGGGTCAAGTTCAGCTCAAAGTTCAATGTCACTGAAAAAAATGTGAATGTCAGAAGCAGAGTGTGTCTGGGTTGTTGTTTTGTTTTTCCTGTCCATAAACCTATACTGAGTCCTCGAGGGCTGGGTCAGTCTGCTGAGGATTCAGATGAGAGCGATAAAGGAGGGATCTAGCCCAGATGAAGGTTCCTGGCATGGGGACTCCTATGCTCTGCTCTTGGTTCTGCCACCAGCTGTCTCAGGGACAAACCACATCACCAATTCTTGCCATATTTCAGAACAGAACAAACAGGATCACTAAGACCAACCATTAACCCTACTCTACAAAGTTCACCCCTAAACCACATGCCCAGGCACCACATCCAAACCACCTTTAAACACATCCAGGGTTGATGACTCAACCACCTCCCTGGGCAGCACATTCCAACGCCTGACCACTCTTTCTGGGAAAAATCTTTTCCTAATGTCCAGTCTAAACCTACCCAGTCACAGCTTGAAGCCATTGCCTCTCATTTTATCAGTACCTGCCTGTGAGAAGAGACCAGCACCAGCCTCTCCATTATGTCCTTTCAGGTAGTTGTAGAGATCAATGAGGTCTTCCTTCAGCCTCCTCTTCTCCAAACTAAACAAACCTCAGCTCCCTCAGTCATTCCTCATAAGATTTATTCTCCAGGCCCTTCCCCAGCTTCACTGCCCTCCTCTGCACTGGCTCCACCACCTCCACATCTCTCCTGTACTAAGTGTGCCCAAAACTGGACACAATACTCAAGGTGTGGCCTCACCAGAGAAGAGTACAAGGGGACAATCTCCTCTCTACTCCTGCTGGACACAGCATTTCTGATATAAGCCAGGATGCCACTGGCTTTCTTGGCCACCTGGGCACACTGCTTGCATATATTCAGTTGCTTGTTGCTTAGAACCCCCAGGTTCCTTTCTGCCAGACAGCTTTCCAGCCACACTTCCCCAACCCTGTAGCATTGCTTGGGGTTGTGATGACCCAAGTGCAGGACCTGGCATTTCAACCACTTCTGAATTGAAGATACTAAAACATCCTCACCACACAGGGATACTCTCTGCATTGTGAGTGTTTACTCCGAGTGCTTCGGCTTTTCAAATGCAAGGTGCAGCAGCAGGGTTGTAAAGTGAATTAGGAGCAAGCATCAATCAAACTCTCCAGCACAGCCACTCCAGAGCTTTATGTAGAAAGAGAAGGAGAGGGATTTGAAAAAGGCTTGGTTTTACCCACACAGGAATACACTTCATTTCTAGGATTGTTTCTAATAAAATAAAGACAATTCTCTCTGGCTTATCACTAATCACTGTAGCTGTGATACAGAACAACCTTGTGCTCCTTTTTCAACTTAGTAAAAGCAAGTCTATTCTAGCAACCCTCAGAAAGGAAACCCTTGATATTTGTTGTTGTGTTTTCAAGTAACTAAAAACATACTGCCTTAAAAGTTTGCTCTTTGCACACACTTTACCCATACTTGAGTAACACCAAAACCCAAAGCAGATGAGGAAAGCATGGTGAAGCAAACTTTTTCTGTCCAGCTCACTGCTTTTTGTATGAATGCTTTTTATCTGGGCACTGCTGTTACTATTATTAGTGTTCAGATAAGCCCTTGTGTGGGTAGAAAATGTAGGAAATGTAGGAACCAGGGCTCTGAATCATTGTGATGGTGCCTCTCTTTGGAAGGGTAGCAGCCAGGTTGTATACTTACAGGAGTCTATGTGCTTATTTTATCTTTCTTTTAGGATAGTTGCACATTCAAACCGAGGTTGTGATGTGTTCTCTCACTTTCTTCAAGATGCTGTTCAATTATCAAAGAGTCCTGTGGACATGGGCACAAAATGCATGGATTTGTCTTTCATGCACAGATGGCATTAGGCCTGGAGAGATGAGGAGTACTCCTCACATGTTCTAGAAGGGTGTTCTCTGTGGTCTGAGGTCTCCAATGTCTAACAGTGGCTGAGCTTATTCAGCACCATAGCATCCTGTCCAGTGGCAAGTCTTTTCACAGCTGCCTGTTTTCACAGACCTTACAGGAAGTGAATTACCTGGCTTTGACCAGAGGGCTAAAAAAGTTATTACAGGGAGAATCACACACACATGGTGTGCTCACATAAGCCTTTAAAAATCCTGCTTCTGCTATGTTGATTACCATGGATAGTCCCTTTAGCTAAAAAATGAGTCATAATTGTAGAAAACAGTGCAGAATTTGAACCTAAGCCATTAATACTAATGTAATCTGTGGTGAGAAAATACTATTACCGCTTGGACGGATGAGCTACAATACTCTGATTACCACACATTTGCATTCTGCAGCTTCTGCTCTGATTGCAGCCTCAGCTCTGAAGTTGTCTTACCATACACACATGGCACATGGCTGTGTGCATGCTTAGGGCCAGGGTCAGTTTGCTAGCATTAGTAACATTGATTGCACAATGATTCCTGCAGTGCCCAACCAAGATTTCTAGAGGGAAGACAGGTAATCCTAAGAGGGGGAATTTCCATTCATTTTCAGGCTGAACTTCTGGAGATTTACAGAGGAGACACCTCACTGAACTGTCACTGTTTCATGGCTCTTTAAAGGCCCAAGTCCAAGCTAGTTGTCCAGGTTTGAATGGAGAGAGAGAAAAGCACCTCTAGAGGGCAATTCATTCCACATATTGCAGCTGTCTCTGGTGCAGGGACCTCAGGCTCCTGTCTCTCTCCTTTCAGGCGCCTGGAGCTGGCGGGAGGCAAGGTTCCCCAAGGTGACTGCTCTTGTCTGCAGGTGCTCAAACTGCGCAGAGGATGCTGCATTGCCTTTCAGTCAACCAGCAAAAGGGTTTCTGCTGACTCATTTACCAGTGTTTTTCCTCCAGCTTTTTTCCTATGAAGACTCTTCTAGGGCCTTTTCTGCTTAGCCTAAGCATCAGGTGGATTCCCTTCATCTCCTTTGGTGCTGCCATGCTGCATGCTTTCTCCAAGACACAGGGTAAGAAAATCTTGGTCCTTGGCTTTCTAAGTCAGAGCAGCAGCAGTGTCAGAAGGCAGCAAGAGAGACCTACCTACCAAAATAACTGTGATGCTTCTGGTGCTTCTTATGTGACACCAATGTACGAAGAGATCAGATGGGCAATGATGAGGACAAAGATTACATCAAATGTGAAAGATTTGGCAACCTCTGTATTATTGGTAGGACCATATTCTAGGATCTATCAGAAAGGAGAAAGCTATGAGACCTCTGAATAGCTTGAGGGTCCCAGTACCTGAAAGGGGACTACAAGAAAGCTGGGGAGGAACTTTTTACAAGTGCCTATAGTGACAGGATGGGAGGAAATGGCTTTAAAGTGGAAGAGCATAGATTTAGACTGGCTATTAGGAAGAAGTTCTGTACAAGTGAGAATTGTGAGATACTGCAACAGGTTGCCCTGGGAAGTTGTTGATGCCCCCTCCCTGGAAGTATTCAAGGCCAGGTTGGATGGGGCCTTAAGTAACCTGGTCTAGTGGAAGGTGTCCCTGCCCATGGTAGCTGTGTTGGAACTGTATGATCCTTGAGATGCCTTCCAACCCTAACAACTCTATGATTCTATGATTCTAATTTGAGAGCACAAACTGCAAGTTGTTTGGAACAGTCCCTATCTGAGCCAGATGGGTTGGAACCAGGTGATTTTTAAGGTCCCTTTCAACCCAAACCGTTCTATGATTCTGTGACTCTCTAGCACACAACTTTGATGGCCTGTGCCTATTTCCTGCATCCTGCAAGTTTTCCCTATGATCTTGCAAATAATGAGTCTGAAGGGTCAGGTTCTGCAAATAATTTCTTCAAGAGTTAATTAACCTCACCCTGGTGCAAGTGGAAAGACGAGCTGACCAAAACCCCCTTGGGCTATATCCCTGCCTGGATGAAATGGGCAGGGTTAGCTTTAATTGCCACACTGGGGCTGCAAGGTGGGGCCCTGCTGGCTCTTAGTTTCAGAGGAAAATATAAACATATGTACAGTGCTCACAAAGCCCGTAAAACAGTGTGGGTGGTTTAAACCTACTTCTCGCTGACACTGCAAACATCTTTGTAGCCCTCATGGAGGGAGAGCAGCTGCTGGGATTGCTCAGCACTCAGTCCCTCTTTGGACCTCAAGAAGGGTACAGACTCGAAACAAAGCACACTCTGGCTTTGCAGGGAAGGGAGCTTTCCTTTGGGGCAAAGTTTATGAGTGCCAGACCTCACCCAGGGAAAGCTGAAAGCAGCATCACGATGCTGGTCTGCCCCAGCCTTGGATGTGGCCAGGAGAAAATGCTGCCTGCTGGTTTGCATCTGGAAGCCTGCGTGTGAGGGGAGGAGGGAGGTGCTGATTCTGTAACCAGTATCGATATTGGAGTTTTAAATTAGAATAGAATAGAATAGAATAGAATAGAATAGAGTAGAATAGAATAGACCAGGTTGGAAGAGACCTTTGAGATCATTGTGTACAACCTATCATCCAACACCACCTAATCAACTAACCCATGGCACCAAGCACCCTATCAAGTCTCCTTCTCAACACCTCCAGTGATGGTGACTCCACCACCTCCCCTGGCAGCCCATTCCAATGGGCAATCACTCTCTCTGTATAGAACTTCTTCCTAACCTCCAGCCTGAACCTCCCCTGGTGTGGCAAGTTGGCTTAATCTTTGGACAGGTGTTCTTTCTTGTTTTGGTTTTTTTTCATTCTTGTCCCTGTAGCAGAACAAATGAATGAAATAAAAAATTAATAAGAACTTGAGCCTTCACATAATGAATGTTGTGGATACAACCTCCTATAAATTACATTCCAGACTCCCAAGGGGTAACATCTCTTATGTATTACTGGGATACTTAACATATTTTTTTTTTCAGAAGCTCTCTTACAGCAACCCCCTGAAAAGTTAGCACAGCTCCTGCAGGTTAAAGAGTCTGATTGAGGAGGAAGAACAGTAGGGTCATTAGGAAGCATCGTTAGAGGCTTAAGAGCTAATGATCCAAAGCACATTGACATTAATGTGACTCTTTTCTTTGGACTTAAGGCACCTGGGCACCAGTTCATGCTTGTGATATTGAACATATCTGGTTTTCATGCACTATTTTCCAATTTGGGATGTAAAAGGGTTTTTTTCCCCCCTCCTCTGTAGAGTAAAAAGCAAACAAATAAACCCCTTGTGCTGGACAAACCAAGCCCTGGCACTGGAGACATGTTTTCCTGGAGTTGTTCTCATCATTAAATCTGCTGCTTTAGATTTCCCCCCCACCCTCTGTTTACAATGGCAGTACCTAGTTATAATGAAAGGCTGGAGTTATAATGACAGGCTGGAGAGGTGGGCCCATGCCAGCCTCATGAGGTTCAAGACCAAGTGCAAGGTCCTGCACCAGGGTCGGGGCAATCCCAAGCACCGACACAGGCTGGGCAGTGAATGGCTTGAAAGCAGCCCTGAAGAAAAGGGATTGGGGGTGCTGGTGGATGAGAAGCTCAACATGAGCCAGCAGTGTGCACTTGCAGCCCTGACAGCCAATCACATCCTGGGCTGCATCAAGAGAAGCATAGCCAGCAGGATCAGGGAGGTGATTCTCCC
This sequence comes from Dryobates pubescens, assembly GCF_014839835.1. Taxonomy (NCBI): domain Eukaryota; kingdom Metazoa; phylum Chordata; class Aves; order Piciformes; family Picidae; genus Dryobates; species Dryobates pubescens. Next base: position 14,073,474 of record NC_071623.1, on the reverse strand, counting down.
CCTCTAGTCCACTCTGGTGAGACCCCACCTGGAGTACTGCATCCAGTTCTGGAGCCCCTATTACAAGAAGGATCTGGAGGTGCTGGAATGTGTCCAGAGAAAGTACACAAGGATGATCAGAGGGCTGGAGCACCTCTCCTATGGAGACAGACTGAGGGAGTTGGGGCTGTTCAGTCTGGAGAAGAGAAGGCTCTGAGGAGACCTAATTGTGGAGGTTCTTAAGGTCAGGGTGGATGGGGCCTTAAGCAACGTGATGTAGTGCAAGGTGTCCCTGCCCATGGCAGGGGGTTGGAGCTAGATGATCCTTGAGGTCCCTTCCAACCCTAACAATTCTATGATTCTATGATTTTCAATGACATTAAAATTCAGAAATCAACTGTTACTAAAAACCTTCCTAGTTAGTAAAAACCTTCCTACTTGGCTGCTGCAGCTGTCATGTATTACTGTTCCCAGTCACTACAGTTCAATCCACAGGTACAAAACTAAGCCATAGGATAGGTGTAGGTGAGCTGTTCTAGCAGCTAGAGCACACTGAGCTGCTGTCCTTAGGTTTTAGGCAGAAGGGAGGCGGTTGCAGGGAAACAGAACTGGGGCAATTGCTTGGGCACCTGGAGCAGCAGGAGTGTGCTCACTACACTTGAGTGTCATGGTTCCTGTGAAACTCACCTGCTGGAAATGTGTGTTGAGAGGTTTTAGTCACCATCACTGGAAGTGTTTAAACAGAGGCTGCATGAGCCACTTAGTGCCGTGGCTTAGTTGATTAGCTGGTGCTGGGTGATAGGTTGGACTTGATGATCTCGGAGGTCTTTTCCAACCTGGTTTATTCTGTTTTCTCTCTTACTGAGTTTTTGCTTCTGTCCTGTGAGCATCCTATTTACTCCTTCCCTGGTCCTTCTGGCAAGGACTGAGTGCCCTCAATCAAAGAATCTGTCCCATGCTAGCAACTAGTGGCACTATCCAGCACTGACCATGGACGCTGATGTTCCAGAGGTCTCTGTACCAAAACTCACAGCCACATGATTAAACCCTGCCTTCCTGGCCAGTGGAAGGAAAAGCTAAGGCCAAGGGCATTAATCTGTGCTTTTCCATCAGCTGCAATAAAGCCAGAAAAAACTTTTGTGGCAGCCTAACTGGAAAATCAAAATGTTCTCCTTGGGGATCACTGCTTCACTCCTCAGCAAGGAGATGGTTCAGGCAACAGCTGGATACTCACTGAACAGGGCTATGCATGGGGTTTCTGTGAGGGGCTCTGAGCCTTGCACAGCTTTCCATGAAGGTTTAGCTTCTGCTTGAAGCAACAATTCCTGTGCATGCATTCTGACCTCATAATAGCTATGTAATAATCCAGGATCCCACTTATTTACATTACTCCCTGGCAGTTTAAAAATTCATTAAGGGCCCAGTAATATATTCTCAGCAGACTTCCCTGAAGAGATGAAAAATGGGGGGACATCAGCTAATGAATTATCACAGAAATACTCTGAAAGGAGAGCCTGCTCTCCTGTTCCACCCCATTCCTACTGCTGAATGGAAAGAAGCTCAGGTTTTATGTGTTTGTGGTTGTTGTTTTTTTAATTTCTGCTTTTCTGCAGCATGTGGGAGGAACAGAGACGACCTTTCCATCTGCCACATGCAGTCCATATGGCAGCCATATGATCTCCTCCCCTCCATTTCAGCAACCTCTGAACTGGAAGGGCAGCCTTGTCTGAGACCCAGCATGAGCACTGAGTCAATTCCAATTCCCATTCTGTTCTCCCTCCCTCTCAAGCAACTTATTTAACGGTGACAATTTACATATGGTAGTTTTACAGTGTGGAGTAGGATACCCCAGGGACTGATTTGAGACTCACACATCCATTTCAGAGTCTTTGCGCTGAGGAGACAGCGGGGCAGAGTCAACGTTTAGCTGTGCTCATCTAAATCCAGAGGTGCTTCAGGGAAAGGAAGCCCTCCAGATTTACCTTGGTGCAGGAGGGCAAAATGGAGGCACCTGCCTGGACACTGGTAAAAAATACCCAGCATACAAAATATACAGAACTTTTCAGCTAAAGATACATGACAAGCATGCATCACTGCATGCAAACACTGCAGAATGAAGAAGATCAAACAACAGATGGATTCTATTCTATTTTATTTTGGTATTTTATTTTATTTTATTTTATTTTATTTTATTTTATTTTATTTTATTTTATTTTATTTTATTTATTTTGTTTTCACTGCTAAGTTACCTTTCCCATCTTCCTTATGAGAAGAGACTGAGGGAGCTGGGGCTCTTTAGCACAGAAAGGAGGAGCCTAAGGGGTCACCTCATTCGTGTTTATAAATATGCAAAGGGTGAGTGGGGAGAGGATGGAGCCAGGCTCTGTGCAGTGATGCCCAATGACAGGACAAGGGGCAATGAGTGGAAGCTGAGGAAGTTCCATGCAAACATGAGGAAAACATTTTTTTCACTGTGAGGGTGATGGAACACTGGAACAGGCTGCCCAAGGGGGTTGTGGAATCTCCCTCTCTGGAGATATTCAAAACCCACCTGAATATGTTCCTGTGCGATCTGGTCTAGGTGATCCTGGGGAGGGGTGTGTGTGTGGACTAGATGATCTTTCAAGGTCCCTTCCAACCCCTAACATTCTGTGAGTCTGTGATTCTGAAAAATGTGAGAGATTGAAAAAGAAGTGAAGGCTGAACTAAATGTCATCCTTCGTCTTTCCCATGATGAAGTTATGCCAGAAGTCTTTCCCTATAGAATTCTTTGCTACAGATTGCACAGATGAATGACCCCCACGTAAACCATATTAATTTCTAAATTCACTAGGAATAAAGGGGAAACCTAGCTCAGAAATCACTGACAACGTGAAACTAAGAATCTGACTGAAGGAAACGGTATTTTGTTAAAGTTGTGGAATGCTTTTTAGTCTTGGTTACATGGACATAGTGAGAATGTGTACTGGAGAAGGGAAGACCTTTCCCAAAAGAACTTTGCCAAGGAAAACTTTAAGCACCATTGCATTTGAGGCTGAAACAGCTGAGAGAGGGGAAGAATGAGAAAAATTTCATTGGCCTCTGTCACCTTCAAGCAGGCAATTCATTTTATATAAATCCTGACAATTAATTTTATTTAAACTCTGCTTTCTTTCTGTTGTGAAGGAGTTTGCAACAACGTCATGAAATTACTAATTAATGAGGGAGGAAAAAAGTTGAAATAATGATGGTGACTCCATTTCTTTTCATGCATATAACTGGTTCAGTTCCAGTCTCAGCAATGAAAATGGGAAGAAATTCAGATGTAGACAGCTTTGTCTAAAACCCAGCTATTTTCCTTAGGACAGTCATCCAGCTGCATCGTGCCATAGGCTAAAAAGAGCTTGATTGCCATCAGGGGGCCTACAAGAAAGCTGGGGAGGAACTTTTTAGGGTGTTAGATAGTGATAGGACTAGGAGGAATGGAACAGAAATAGAAATGGGTAGATTCAGATTGGATGTTAGGAAGAAGTTCTTCCCCACGAGGGTGGTGAGACACTGGAACAGGTTGCCCAGGGAGGTGGTGGAAGCCTCATGCCTGGAGGTTTTTAAGGCCAGGCTGGATGTGGCTCTGAGCAACATGATGTAGTGTGAGGTGTCCTTGCCCATGGCAGGGGGTTAGAGCTAGATGAGTGAGTCCTGGTTAGAGCTAGAAAAACCCAGCTCCCTCAGCCTTTCCTCACACAACAATCTGTGAGACTCTGTCCTGAAGCAGGAAGGCTTGAGGCAGCTTCACCTGTAGAAAATTACAGTGGCTTTTCTCCAGCATCCCCTGTACTCAGAGGCCCACAGTTCTGCCAATGAACTTCCAGTTTCCAAGCTGCTCCCTGCTCAGATTCAGTTCTTTCTACCAAGCTGCAACCTGGAACAATCCTGAGATTACAAACTTTCCAGCAAATGCTTCTACAGCCCTAAGCTCAACATCCAGACTTCAGCAGGACTAATTACATTCTCTGAGCTGGGTTTCTGGGAAAAGTTTTATGATTAAATAGGAAAATATTTTAAAACTATCTCTAGGTCAGATAAAAAAAAATAATCATGACCATTAATGCTTTCAGCAGATGGTTTCTAACAAAATTGCGTCTGGGGAGTTCTGTTTTCATTTTGCAGACCCATCAGGTGCTGTACACCTGTTGAACTATTCATGTGATCCCAGCCCTCTGCCTCAGAATAGCCTAGCCTTACAAAAACACAATCCTAATTCCCCTAGAATGGGGCAGCATGGTGTACTCAGTGTGACCAGGATACAGCAGAGAAAGAGGAAGGCAGCTGCTCAAGCAGTCCAAACTCAATTAGGTTGCATTAGTTCTTCCATCACTGCTACGCGATAGTCCAATTTAACAAACACAAAATCTCTGAGTCAGTGGAAAGGCAAAATAAAAAGCCATTTTCCATAGCTCTGTCATGTACTTAACAAGGTTATGTAACCAGCCATTAGTTTGCTCTTAAACTAGCCATTAATTTATTTTTTTTTCCCCTAAAAAGAAGTAGTGAGAGGGAGAGATGAATCATCCACCAACACTAAACAGTCTTCCTCCAAATCTCCGTGCCAGTCAAAATTACATAGAAGCCAAGCTGCCATCAGAAAATTGTTTCTACTGATTGGGCTCCCCAGTTCAAGAGAGACAGGGGTCTGCTGGAGAGAGTCCAATGGAGAGCCATGAGGATGATTAGGGGACTTGAGCATCTCCCCTATGAGAAGAGACTGAGAGCCCTGGGGCTGTTTAGTCTTGAGAAGACTGAGGGGGGATCTGATCAATGCCTATAAATAGCTGAGGGGTGAGTGTCAAGTGGAGGGGACCAAGCTCTTTTCAGTGGTGTGCACAAATAAGACAAGGAACAACAGGTTCAAACTTGAACATAGAAGATTTCACCTCAACATGAGGAGAAATTTCTTTACAGTGAGGAAGCACTGCAACAGGCTGCCCAGAGAGGTTGTGGAGTCTCCTTCTCTGGAGGCTTTCAAAACCCACCTGGATGCATTCCTGTGCAGACTATCCTAAGTGATCCTGCTTTGGCAGGGGGGTTGGACTCGATGACCTCTGGAGGTCCCTTCCAAACTCTAACATTCTGTGATTCTGTGATGACTGGCCACGACCAGTTTTGACTTCCTTCATGTCTTGCAAAAAATGTTCAAATCACTCAGTTCAGGACTAGTCCTGGTGAGCAGGAGATGTACAGGTTTGGAAACAAGGATTTCCACCCTCCTGCCCCCTCCATGAATGTGCTTTTACACTGTCTCCTGTGAGAAGACACACACTGCTCACTACTCTTCAAAAGCCTGGGGACACATAAAAAAAACCTTAAAACAAACAAGACCTCCCATTCCTTAGCCTTATAAGAATCTCATTTGTCTTGGTATCTTCTTAGGCATCATTTGAAGGTCCTTGCACTCTGCCTACAAAATGCATCCTACCTGTCTTCTTTCAATTCTTTAAGAAATAAAATGTGTTTATCAACAGTCTCACTGAAGCCATCCAAATGAGAAATCCACCTTACCCACGAATCCCTGCTCACTGCCTGGGGGTTGGACCTTTGAGGGTCCCTTCCAAGCCAATGCAATCTGTGAATCTGCAATCTGTGAATAAAGCACCAGAACAGGAGTCAAGAGACCTTCTCTCTGTCCCACTCTTCTGTTGATCTGTGAGGGGGACAGTCCTACTGGTGGGCATCTGAGATGGGCATTCTCAGCCACAGCATAACAGTAATGTGGCCCTTGGGCATTCACCACCAGAGCACTCTCTGAGAACCAGAGGGCTTCTCCTAACCCTTATCTTCTGAGAGAAACAGGAACAGAAAGAATACCAAATGCTGTCCATCATGTTATTAAAGAAAAACACAGCTGGAGGCTTGTCCTTCTGCACACAGTCTAGCACAGATTGAGATTGGATGTTAGGAAGAAGTTCTTCACCATGACAGTGGTGAGACACTGGAACAGGTTGCCCAGGGAGGTGGTAGAAGCCTCATCCCTGGAGGTTTTTAAGGCCAGGATGGATGTGGCTCTGAGCAACGTGATGTCATGTGAGGTGTCCCTGCCCATGTCAGTGGGATTGGAACTAGATGATCCTTGAGATCCCTTCCAACCCTAACAATTCTATGATTCTATGATTATGTCAATCACAACCCACCTGTACCATTCACACAAGCTACCAGGAAGCTCAGATCTTTGTGAGAAGGTTGGGGCTGACTTGCAGGCTGCTCTAAATGTCTTCATGAAGTAGTAAACAAGGATAAGAATGTACAGGCTCTGTTTGGGGAATAAAACCAACCCTAAACTAAACAAAACTCTCCAAAGAAGTTGATTGTGTTTTGCTTTGTCTTCAGTATGGAAATTTGGAAGGAATTAAATCTCTCCCCTGTTTCCTGGTCTTTGGTGTTTTGATACAGCCATTCTGGAACCCAGTGATGGTTGTGCCAATCCAAACTCTGACATTCTGTTATTTGGAAGGCTGAAGTTACTCAGATTTGCTCCTTTGCCATGTTGTTAGTAATAACACCAACAATAAAAGACAGAAGTCTGCTGTGCCATTCCTCAAATGCAGTGAGGAAGGTCTGCAGGGGTTACTCCCTCAGGCTCTATCATGGGCAGGAAGCTGTGACTGAGGAGACGCCTGCTAAATTGCAGAGTATTCCTGGTGGTGTCTGAGTAATTGGTTAGAGAGGTTGTGAGGAAGGGAAGAAAGGAGGTATTTCTTTGCAGCTCAGAAAGTAGACATCCCCAGCATTACTAAAGTTCCCTATTGGGATAAGAAGTCCAACACTGTCTAAGTGAAGTTGCTGGGGGCTTTGTGCAGTGAGTCAATCTCCTGGGCTTCCCCCTCAACACTCCCTCTTGAACAGGTAGATTAATTCTCTGAGTCAGCCTTGAATTTAAGAGAGTCATCATCGGGAATTTGTCTTACTGTGAATCGTGAGTTTTCTGTCCTCTTTCCATCCAGTTTTCCAAGGAATGGGACAGTTGAACAGGATTTGACAGAGCCCTTCACAAACATGGCCTTTGAGAAGCTTGAGAGGACAAGGAGGTGGAAGGCTGAGGTCTGTTAAGATCCATTTCCTTCTCTCCAAGTGATTTGAAACTATCTTTGGGGGCTTTCTGCTAGCTACATCCCTTCTGTGGCAAGACTGGGAGGGGATGATCAGGCTTGGTGCACTTTTTAAAAAGCTTGTGAAGTAAGAGCATTAGCTTCTCCACGCTGGCCAAAAAAGGCTTGCTAAATCCCTCGGAACCAATTGAGGAGCAGAGCAGAGTTAATCCTGGGAAACACTCGCAGCAGCTCAGTGACACACAACCGTGCCAAGGCAGAGTTGCTACTGGTCTGCTCAGAAAGGACTAGGAGAAGTTGCACTTAAATTCTGGGATGGGGGTTGGCCCTCAGGCTTGCCTGAGGGAATACGAGGGCTGCTGCTCTGAAGCTTCTCATCCCACAATCACAGAATGTTAGGCACTGGAAGGGACCTCAGAAGATCATCCAGTCCAACCCCCTGACAGAGCAGGATCACCTAGAGCAGATCACACAGGAATGCATCCAGGTGGGTTTTGAATATCTCCAGAGAGGGAGACTCCACAACCCCCCTGGGCAGCCTCTTCCAGTGTCCTGTCACCCTCACAGTGAAAAAACTTTTCCTCATGTTTGCGAGGAACTTCTTAAGCCTCAGTTTCCCCCCATTGCCCCTGTCCCATCATTGGGCATCACTGAGAAGAGCCTGACTCTATCCTCTTGGCACTCATCCTTCCCATATTTGTAAACACTAATGAAGTCACCCCTTAGGCTCCTCTTCTCCAAGCTAAAGAGCCCCAGCTCCCTCAGTCTCTCCTCATAAGGAAGATGTTCCACTCCCTTCCTCATTTCTGTGGCTCTGCTCTGGACTCTTTCAAGCAGTTCCCTGAGGTCCTTCTTGAACTGATGGGCCCAGACCTGGACACAACATTCCAGATGCAGCCTCACCAGGGCAGAGTAGAGGGGGAAGAGAACCTCTCTCCACCTACTAACCAGAGCCCTTCTAATATACCTCATGCTGCGTCTTTACCATTGGGCATTTCTGACACTTTCCCATCTGAATTCAGGCTTGTGGAGGAGAGGCATAAAGTCCAGACACTCATTTACAAGGGCAGTCAGTTCCAGTCTCTTCTTGGAAAACCATTTGATCTTGTTTTATCACAATTCATTGTTGCACAGTGGTACAAATAGCACCTGCAGATATGAAACGGGACTAAGGTCCTTCTGTCCCAGACACTTACTTCCAAGGAATGAAAGGCAATCTCCATTTTCAATATAGTTTAAGCATCAGAAAATATATTTAAACTTGCAATAGCCTTCTGATTGGATTAAACATCTACCCTTCATTTACGGTGTGAGAAGTCATAAGCTCTTTATTAAGTTAGCTTGCTGAAGCAATAGCACCTTCCAAGCAAAACATGGGGTCATGAAAAGGCCCAAGTGAAAAAGTGTGAAGCTTCTGAGGAATCTGAATTGCCTGTAAGGATGAGGCTTGCTAGGCATAGTTTTAAGAGAGGGCTTTGTGTCTGTATGTACACAAACGCACAAGAGAAAGGTAAAATACAAATGAAGGAAAAAAAAAGAAGGAAGTGGAAGAAAAAGACCTCAGAGATGGATACAGAATTGAAATATCTGAGGGAATGGATGTTTGGAGTTTCAAAAGGGCTTGGAAATTTGGCAAAGAGGTCTACTGACCTGTGACTCTTTTGGGAACAAGGTCTTTGGGCAGTCCCTCTAAATTAAAGGGATTGCATCGGAGAGGAAACTGTCGTGAATTCTTTTAACTGAATCACCCCAAAGCTTTGCTAGTTAAAAAGAAATGAATCCTAGCATTAAAACCTACTACTTTTGCTCAGGTACAACATTTTTAGTTCCAACAGCAGTTCCTCACCAGGCACACTGAAGAGTCTGCAATGGAAATTATCCTCTAGAAACTACACTGCTCCAATAACAAAGAGAGATCTCGCTCACGGCATGATGTATCCTATCAGAACTGTGCCATACAGCTTGAATCCTAAATTCCAAACAACTTAGCAGCAGCAAAGAGGAATCTTCCACGTGGCATGCTGTATCCCCATCAGAACTGTGCCACACAACTTGAATTTAAAATTCCTAATAACTTAGCACACCTCTGTTTCATTTTGGTTTCTTTCAATTAGTTTCTGTTGCTTTGCTGTAGGAGAATGACAGCCAGCTCAAGCTCACAAGAATCAAGCAAACATTATCCTCCCTATACAAACATCACTGAAATCCTCTGATGCTGTTTGTCCGTTGACTTGGTTCCACAGGGGCCACTCCTTCAAGTCTTTGTTTAATTTTCAAATTTGCCCAGGAACAAAATTATTCAATTATGTTTTGGCCACATGAGATTCTGCAAAGGCAGCTTAAGCACAGAATTTCCCAACTCCAACATGGTAAGACACAAGGTGTCCTCTTCAGTGAGTCAGCTGCACATCTCAGCTCTCCATAGGTAATGAGGAGGATGATGACTCTGCAGCTTGGCTAATGGAGCTCTTAAGGATCTCAGCTGTCTTACTGGCATGCTCAGAGATGCCAAGTATTACTTCATATGTCACTTTGCCATAAATAAGACACCCTGAGTAATCACTAAATAGCCCTAACTCCCCATCAGGCTGACAGCTATAAAAAGCTGGAGCTTTGTCCAGTGTCTTAGAAAAGAGTCCTCTTCTGCTGCTATTTCCTCCACATTTGGGGCACAAGAGCTGAGAGGGCAAGGTAGTCCTGACTCTTGCCACCTGCAGCATCACAAATGGCACAGACTTTGTGTAGCAGGGGCCCAGGGAAAATCTGGCTGTTTGTGACACTGCCTTCTCAGATGGTCAGGCAGTTTCTTCTGGCTCATTTCCAGGAAAAAAAAGTCACAAATAGAAGGAGGAAAATATAGCACTGAAATTACTATCTGATCAATGTTAGTACTTACTAGTCAGATGTGGTCTAAACACCACAGCTTGGACTCTTCTCTTCCTTTCTCTCCTGTTAAAACACTTCAGTAAAGAATAAATGATTGGTTCCTGTCATAGGTGACTCACTTCTGAAGGCAGCAGAAGGCCCCATATGCAGACTGGACCCCTTCCTCAGGGAAGTCTGCTGCCTCCCTGGAACATGGGCTAATGATGCAAGGACAAAACTTCCTTCCCTACTATGGCCCTCACATTAAAATCCACTATTGATCTTTCATGTAGGCAGCGAAGATGTAGCGACAAGAAGTCCAAGGGCCTTGGGACAACTGGCTGTGGGAAGCGATGAAGTAATAAATAGGAAGAGCCAGCAGATCAATGCCAGGCTCCAAGCTTGGTATCTCTGTCAGGACATTGTGTTCTTTAATCATGGGTTGATTTACAGGACACCAGCCTGCTGGCAACAGATGGGAGGCACCTGTCTTGAAGTGGGAAAAGGATCCTAGCACAGGGGCTAGTAGGTTTCATGGAAAGAGCTTTAAACTAGATTTGAAGGGGGAAGGGCACAAAACCAGCTCTCTAGAAAGAAAAGAAATAAAACCATCCAGATGGGTCTTGAAAGTCTCCAGAGAAGGAGACTCTACAACCTCTCTGGGCAACCTGTTCCAGTGCTCTGTGACCCTCACAGTGAAGAAGTTCCTCCTCATGCTGAGCTGGAATCTCTTGTGCTGTAGTTTATATCCATTACCCCTTGTCCTATCACAGGGTACAATGGAGAAGAGCCTGTCCCCTCCCCCTGGTACTTACAAACATTTATTAAATCCCTTCTCAGTCTTCCCTTCTCCAGACTAAACAGCCCCAGGTCTCTCAGCCTCTCCAGTCCCTTAATCATCCTTGTAGCACTCTGTTGGACTCTCTTGCATAGATCCCTATCCTTCTTGAACTGAGGAGACCAAAGCTGGATGCAATATTCCAGGTGTGGCCTCACCATGTGTCCTGAAGGGACAAAAAGCCTCAAAAGTGCTCTGAATCAGACAATGGGGCAGGAGCCATCAGGTCTGTTTTTTCAGGAAATTGCCCATGTTGCCCAGGCCTGTCTGAACATGCCCTGGGGTCCAAGTGGGCCAGCTGTGTGTGCCTTTGGCCACATTTGGAGAAAACTCATTCTATAGGTTAAAGTGTCAGGGTTTTACCTCTTGATCTTTGTTGTCACTGGCCATTATTGTCTTGGGGAAATCTATAAATACCAGCCCAGAGAGTGAGTGCCTTGCCTTGCAATTGTCCAAACTCTGGGAGAAGTCACAAACCTTGCTTGTCTTGCAATTTGGAATCTGAGTTGTGCTTCAGCTTACCCAGAAAGACTGCAAGACCCCTCACTGTAAGCGTTGTAAAGCCCAGAAGGAGACAGATTTGTCCAGGAGCAGACAGACATGTCTTGCCATGCTGAGAGATGAACCCCAGGAGGAGCTGAGAGTCCCTGGGACAGTTTTGTTTTATTGGAAGAAGCAACAAGCACTGCTGCGAAGATTGCAGCTGAAGAACTTCTCCAAACAGGCAGAGATACAAAGCCAACAAGCCCTGCAAGCCTCGGCAGCAACTTCTTTTCTACAAAGCTTTCAGCTACAAAGCCTTTGGAGATAAACCCTGTATGTGCCACAGCAACAAGCTGCAGAAGCCAACAGGACGTGAATAGAGTAGAGTAGAGTAGAGTAGAGCAGAATAGAGTAGAGTAGAGTAGAGTAGAATAGAATAGAAGAGAAGAGAAGAGAATAGAATAGATCATACCATGTTGGAAGAGACTTTCAAGATCATAGTATCCAACCTATCATCCAACACTATCTAATCAACTAAACCATGCAACCAAGCACCCTATCACGTCTCTTCCCAAACACCTCCAGTAATGGAGACTCCACCACCTCCCCAGGAAGCCCATTCCAATGGGCAATCACTCTCTTTATGAAGAATTTCTTCCTAACACCCAGCTTAATCCTCCTGTGATGCAGCTTGAGACTGTGTCCTCTTGTTCTGGTGCTGGTGGCCTGGGAGAAGAGACCAGCCCCCACCTGTCTACAACCCCCCTTCAGGTAGTTGTAGAAAGCAATAAGGTCTCCCCTGAGCCTCCTCTTAACTGTGTTCCTGCAGCTTCCACGTGGTCGACGCCATTTTGGTTTTGTTTAAATCCCTCTGTGTGCTGTGTGGTACCAGGATCAGTGAGCAATTAGGAAAACTGATTTTTATAAGCATCTGTTAAAGGTCTGTTGCCCTAGAGAATTCTGGAGCTCCCCCTCCTGCCCCCCTTGTGGGCAATCTCTGGCACGTCGTCGCTGTTCTCTTTTCTCTTTACAGTTTAAATTACTGTCTGTTGTTTCTGGATTTTTGCTCATATTGTTTAAGTTGTTACATGTTCCTGCTGGTGAAGTATCTGTTCCACCACCGAATATTTCGAACCAGTAAATAGGTTTTATTAATATTTTCTGCAGGTTTTTTTTTTATCAATAAAGTTATTAATATTTTTATTACTCATTGTGCCTATTAAATATTAATGGCCTCCATATGCTCATAACACCAGGCCAGAGTAGAGGGGGAGGAGAACCTCTACTGATACGGTTCATCCATCAAGACCAGCTAAAACAAGAATTTCAAATGGCCCTAGGGCTATTGCCCACAGACCCTTTCTGCTGCTGTCCTTGTTGCAGAGTTAAAGGGCTCATTTTCCTGAGGGAGACATGGAGGAAGTTCCTCCAGGAGGCACAGAAGTTTTCCTGTTCTTCCCAAAGGAGGAAATATTCATGAGCAGCCTTTGCAGGGCTGGCACTGTAGGCACTAGCCCATCACATGTATTGCACAATGCCTCTCATGACTGAGGAGCTTGCATACAGCTCTGTGTGATCCTAAAGAGCTCGCTTGCTATGGCCGACTTGTACTTTAAGGTGTGGGCAGAGTAAGGCTGCAACCTGCCCTTCTTGTCCAGCAAGACATACCCCAGAGCTCAGCCCTAGCCAGGCTTTCCCTCTTTGCTGAGGCTGCTGACCTCTGTGGTGAGTGATTTTTCATCCACCATGAGAAGCCTGGAATGGCACAGATCCTACTAGTGTAGGCAGTCAGAGACTTTTGTTAATTAGTTGCAAACGTTCTCTTGGAAAAGCTGCAGCATGTTGGCAAGGTAAATATTGAATTCCCAGGCTAGCCAGAGGCTAGCCAGAACCCACACAAGATCGGGAATCTGACCAGCATGTTTAAAATGGGTAAATTCACTCCAGAGTCTGCATACTAATGAGAACTTACTTACTAGTGAAGTGACCACTTAGTTTACTAGTAGTAAAGATACTACTTAGAAACAGGATTGCCAGCAGCCCTGTCACTGGAACAATTAGCTGTCCTCCAGGAAGCAAAATAAACAAGCAGATGTTCATAAGCACTCTTTGAAAAGTGGCAATAAGTTCTTTTACAAATATGACCCTGGTTTAATCATCTAAACAGGAGGAAACTCCCTTGGGAAGTCTGGTTTATCAAAATCTGGAAGAAGAGAAGGCTCCGAGACCTAATTGTGGCCTTCCAGTATCTGCAGGCGGCACACAAGGAAGATGGGGAGGGACTTTTATAGGGTGTCAGGTAGTGACAGGACTAGGGGGAGTGGAACAAAACTAGATGTGGGTAGATTCAGATTGGATGTTAGGAAGAAATTCTTGCCCATGAGGGCAGTGAGACACTGGAACAGGTTGCCCAGGGAGCTGGTGGAAACCCCATCCCTGGAGGTTTTAAAGGCCAGTCTGCATGTGGCTCTGAGCAATGTGGTGTAGTGTGAGGTGTCCCTGCCCATGTCAGTAGGATTGGAACTAAATAATCCTTGAGGTCCCTTCCAACCCTAACAATTCTGTGATTCTATGTGCAACCTGTGCTAGATTCTATGGTCCTGCTCTGGCAGGGATGTTGCACTCGATCTCCGGAGGTCCCTTTCAACCCCAACATCCTATGAAAGATGACACTAATCAGTGGTCACCACCAACTTGGACTGGCTTTAGCACTTTACCAAAAATTAAAATATATGCACACCTGATCCATTTCATGTCTGTCTGACTCTCCTTATCACTCTCATTTCACAAATAGCACAGAATATGCACGAGGACAAGATCTAAAGGCACTTGTTGGAACATAACACTTCATCATTGTCAGGCAGATAACTGAAAGCCCAATGCTGAGGTTACAGTGCACTTTTAAAAGGGCATAAACAATTTAGCACAAATGAAAAATAAATCTGCCCTGTCTTAATAGAGACCTCAGAAATACATTGATGAATTGCAATGAGATCTGCTGGCGGGGGAGGATTTCAGCCCTCCACAATGGAGAAGGAGGAAAGATATCGTTCTAATGCAGCTTTTTATTCATCACTTATTTTCCTACTCCAAACAAATAAGGGGAGGGGGGCAAATGTGCTCTTGTGGCCAAGAAGGCCAATGCTGTTCTGGGTTGTATTAGAAGGGCTCTGGTTAGTAGGTGGAAAGAGGTTCTCCTCCCTCTCTGCTCTGCCCTGGTGAGGCTGCATCTGGAATGTTGTGTCCAGGTCTGGGCCCCTCAGTTCAGGAAGAACCTCAGGGAACTGCTTGAAAGAGTCCAGAGCAGAGCCACAAAGATGAGGAAGGGAGGGGAACATCTTCCTTAGGAGGACTGAGGGAGCTGGGGCTCTTTAGCTTGGAGAAGAGGAGCCTAAGGGGTGACTTCATTAGTGTTTACAAATATGGAAAGGGTGAGTGCCAAGAGGATGGAGTCAGGCTCTGCTCAGTGATGCCCAATGACAGGACAAGAGGCAATGGGGGGAAGTTAAGGCATAGGTAGTTCCATGCAAACATGAGGAAAACATCTTTTCACTGTGAGGGTGACAGAACACTGGAAGAGGGTGCCCAGGGAGGTTGTGGAGTCTCCCTCTCTGGAGATATTCAAAACCCACCTGGATGCATTCCTGTGTGATCTGCTCTAGGTGATCCTGCTCTGTCAGGGGGTTGGACTGGATGATCTTCTGAGGTCCCTTCCAGCCCCTAACATTCCGTGATTCTATGAAATATGGCAGGTTACAAATATGAACAAAAGTAAACATTCTTAGAGGTACATCCTCTTTTTCAAAATAAAGTAATCTTCTCCTTGATGCTAAAGAACATTGTTGAATATCCTTGGAGATGCACATAAAAACACATTGAGGAACAGAGACTACTCACTGTCCCTTAGAATTTGTGCATTGAACACCAGCATACCTACTTGCACATAGATACCCCTCTGTGTGTGTGTGTGTGCGCATGTAACTCCTGAGAGTTAGTGCTTCCCACAGGGAAAAGCAGAACCATCTTATCAATAGCTTCTTGCCTATCAATAGTTTCTCTTTGTTTCAAGGCAGGGAATGACTACAAGATGCCAAGACACTAATTGCCAGATCCATTTCTTTTTCTTCTTGTGCTGGAAGGACAATGGGGGAAGGGGAAGATTGTCCACTTTGGTAATAGGCATCAACACCATCAAGCAAGAGAATCACTGCAGGGAGATGTGTGTGTATCTAGGCTTTTTGGGAAGTTAAAATGAGTCTGTATGAAAGAAACCAGCAGATACCCATCCTAGGGAATGCCAGTTCCATTCCTCAAGTGCTGCCCAGCCCAGGCACACATCGCCAATGCCTCATCTCCCTACAGCACTTTGTCTCTTCATGCAGCAAAGCCATGTGGTTTGCAAGGAACAATTTTGCGAGACTCAACCCTCCAAATCCTATCTCTTTGTACAAAACAGATGGCAGCAATTTTTACATGTTGATCAGCTTACACCACCAAGCCTTTTCTGCTAGCATCTCTGCAGCCAACCCTCCCTTGCAGCAGAAGCAAAAACTCCCTCAACAGACGTGAAACCCTCAGGTTTTAATGATCACATCATCTACTCCTGTTGCAAACAGCTCTACACGGTGTTTTCAAATGGCAAAAACATTAAGGCATGGCAAAGCTTTACAGAGAGCTGCTGTATGCAGAAGCAGGAACCTCCCAGTGCCAAAGCAAAAATTAGGTAGTTTACATGCAAGGTCTCCCTGGTGCAATGGAAGTGCAGATAAAAGATGAGAAAGGATAACATTAAAGTTTAAGTTTATTGCTTAATGCTAAGTTTGCATTCCTAGACATTGACCAAATTTGGTGTTGGAACAGGTCTTTCTTACAAAATCTACCAAGTATTCACTTGTATTTCAGTTAACTTGCCAGCCATACCTTGGTTCCAACACAGCATTGCCATGCTTGCTGAAGAAATTTATGTTGGGTTTTGTATTTTATTTTTGTTTAAGTTCTCCTCATGACCTATGCCTTGTCTTCCCACATAGGTCTATTGTTGAATCCTCACCTTTGGGCAGCTGCAACATTATGTGCCAAAGACATCGTGTGTCCTTCTACAGTGAAGATAAGTAAGGAAGAGCTCCAACCATGAAATCATAAATTCATAGAATGGTCTGGGTTGGAATGGACCTCTGAAGGTCATCTAGTCCAATCCCCTCTGTAGTAAGCAGGGACAACTAGATCAGCTTGCTCTGTCCAGCCTCACTTTGAGTATCTCCAGGACAGGACCCCAGCCAACCTGTTCCTATGTTCCACCACCCTCATAGTGAAGAACTTGTTCCTAACATCCAATTTAATTCTGCTCATCTCTAGTTTGAAGTTCCTTGTCCTATCACTGTAGGCCTTTGTAAACAGTCTATCTCCATCCTTCTTGCAGGTCACCTTCAGGTACTGGAAGGTTATTACGTCTCCCCAGAGCCTCCTCTTCTCCAGGCTGAACAACCTCAGCTCCCTCAGCCTGTGCTTGTAGCAGAGGTTCTCCAACCCCCTGATCATTTCTGTGGCCCTTCTCTGGACATGCTGCATCAGCTCCATGTCCTTCCTATATTGAGGGCTCCAGACCTGTACACAGTACTCCAGGTGAGGTCCCACCAGAGCAAAGTGTCAGAGTCACCTCTCTGGATCTGCTGGCAACGCTTCTTTTGATGCAGCCCAGGATGTAATCTGCTAGCTGGGCTGCAAGTTCACACTGCCTACTCATGTCCAACTTCTCATCCATCAGCACCCCCAAGTCCTTTTTTGTAGGGTTGCTTCCTGTCACCTCATCCCCCGGTCTGTATTGACAGTGAAGACTGTTCCAGCCCAGGTGCTTTTCACTGCAGCTCTCTCCAATTTGACATAGTGAGGTTATGTCTCTTTAGTTTACATTGGTTCCTCTTACCTGGTCACAGGAAAGAGAAATATAGTATCATCACATTTGGGAAGAATGTGTGCAAGGAGATTTGACCAGAATTAGCACATAGTCCATAGAAACACACAATCCTTGTGTATCACTTCTTAATGGAGCAGAACCAATGGTGTAGTAGTTCTGGGAAAATAATCAAATTTTTAGCTATTGATGAGAAAGAGGAAGAAAGTGAGAAAAAGAGAGAGAGCGTTCTTCTCCAGTGGGAAATAAGAAACTAATTGTTTTTTCCCTTAAGACCAAGCACTGACAATAACAATGTTTCATGAGGAGTATTTTCACATAAATATATATTGTGAATCAAAACCCTCCCACCTCAAATCAACTGTGGTGATTGAATCTCCCAAACTAATTTTGCCTTAGAGATTTTGAGGTCCAGAAACAAATCCAAGACCTAAAATGGTGAAAAAACCCAACAGTGCTAATTCGTCACTTCTGAACTCATTTTCTTTTGCTTGTACAAACATCATTAGGTTTGCTTGGTTTGGATGCCTCCTGCATAGCAAATGATGTGCTTTAAGAAACTTCCATTTCTACCACACATATAAGTTAACCCACCTTAAGATCTGGGGTGAGCTACAGTCATGAGGAGCCACCTGTATATCATAGTAAATAATATGGACCCTAGCAACTGAGAAAAGGAGAGAGAAGCCTATCTAATGAAACCAGAACAAGAGGGCACAGTCTCAGACTGCATCAGGGGAGGTTTAGGCTGGAGGTTAGGAGGAAGTTTTACACATAGAGAGTGATTGCCCACTGGAATGGGCTGCCTGAGGAGGTGGTGGGGTCGCCGTCGCTGGGGGTGTTCAGGGCGAGGCTTGACAGGATGCTTGGTTCCATGGTTTAGTTGATTAGGTGGTGTTGGATGATAGGTTGGACACAATGATCTTGAAGGTCTCTTCCAACCTGGTCTATTCTATTCTATTCTATTCTATTCTATTCTATTCTATTCTATTCTATTCTATTCTATTCTATTCTATTCTATATCAGAAAGGCAGAGAAGAGACCAGCATCCCTCTCATCCCTCATTAATGTGCAAAATGAACAAGCTTCTTGGATGAGTGAACTGGGGAAAAAATAATTGAATAATATAAGGAAGGCTAGGAAGCTCCATGGGTTACATTTTGAGATTATAAATACAAGGACAAACTACCAACAGTGCCTAATGAGGTTCTCCCTCATTTTTGAGAACATGGTGTATCATAGAGTGGCTTAAGTTGGAAGGGACTTTAGAGATCATCTGCTCCAACCTCCCTGCCATGGGCAGAGAAACCTCTCAACTAGACTTGGCTGTTAAGGCCCCATCCAATCTGGCCTTGAACATCCCCAGTGAGGAGGCATCCACAACCTCCCTGGGCAACCTATTCCAGAGTCTCACCACCCTTGTATTGAAGAACTTCTTCCTGAGATCCAGTCTGAACCTACTCTCCCTCAGGTTAAAACCATTCCCCTTGTCCTACTGCTAGACGCCTTTATGAAAAGTCCTTCTGCAGCCTTCCTGTAGGATCCCTTCAGTTATTGGAAGAGAGCTAAAAGGTCCCCCTGGATTCTTCTCTCCTCTAGGCTGAACAACCCCCAACATACCTGCAGTGTATCTGTTTCTCAATAATGAAAGGAATCAGCAAATTTGTATGTGATGGGATTGTTGACAGGCATCTGAAGCATTACTGGAGGAAGCACCAGGCAGGACCTACAATGTCCTGTGCTGAGTAACAGTAGAATCGAATTTTATCTTTACAAACTTACAGGTGAAGTAAACAGGATAAACTTCTTTAGAGAAGCCCAGCAAGCAGAAAGCCTGGACTTACTCACACACTGCACCTCTCAGGGTGGCTAGTTCAAATTAAATCATTAGCTGAGAAGGAATAATCTTGGTAGGTTCAGAAAACCAGTTTTAAATTTGGCCTGCTAGCAAAATTCTGAATGTATTTACTCTGGATTCCATTTCTCAACCCATATTAAAGCTCCATAGCATAATCAATTATGGGCTTATTGCAAAGTACAGTAGGATTCAATCTCCAGGAATGCCTCTGGGTATGTCTTAGAAGGATGATAAAGCTAACAGTAATGGGTCTACAGCTTCTAAGGCTAATTTCCACAGTTACAAATTTTATAAATAAATAGAAGGAATGTCAACTCTCACTCACTCAGCTTGAGGTCTCTCATGCTGATAACTCCTCTCTCCTCAAATCCTCTCCTGTTTCTCAGATATATTCCTTTTTCTGTTCCAAAGCCCCTGGGACCTGTTCAAAGCACCTCCATTCCTACCTTTCACATCGCTAAATGGAGCAAAGATCTACTGCAGCCAGGAATACAGAGCAAGTAGAGGAGGACATGGTGCCCTCCCTGCTCTTGGAGTTGGATCTCAAGGAACAGTCACACAGCCTGCCACTATGATTCCATCAGATCTCAAAAGAAGCAGCATGAGGCAGGGGCCAGACGGAGGAGAGGTTGCCTTGGGAAATTCAAGGGCTGCAGGTGGTGACACTGGTTGTTTTCAGCAGCTTCTCTTCAGCAGGCTAGATGACACAAGAGAAAAAAAAATCCCCGACCCAATGGCTATCTGCTGCAGTTCATCAGATTGCTTTATATCATATCAAGGACAAAACATCCCAGGCTTTCATGTCCCCTCCCTACCAAGACCTCCCTGCCCTGCATACCACAAAGGCATCATGACACAGCATGAAATTCAGCTTGGTACCTCCAGGCCCCAGTTAAACTGCCCCAGCCTAGTTGGCAGCATCACCAAGGCTGACAACCGGGCCTGACTCCCCTGCAGGAGATAAGAACCTGGGCATCTTTCCCAGGAGTAAAGAGGAAGGCAAAAAGGGAAGAAAATAACTTTGCAGCCAGATTTAGAGGGATTCAGGATTTATGGGTAGAAATACACCATTTCCTGTGTCCACCCACTGGGCTGGACACTCTGGGCACTGGAGGTCTCAACTGTATGGCCCTCTTGAAGGCATCCGTAGCCTCAAACTGCCACATTCAGCAAAACCTATGCCTCTGCATTTTGAGATCTCTCTATGTGATAGTTTTAGGCTATGCCTTTAAAAATTTTTCACAGACCTTGACCAGAAAAGCAGCAAAATGTAAATAGATCACTATTGGGTGTAAAAAGGAAAATAAAGATGATTCTAAACAATTCCATTGGAAGAGATAAGGGACTAAAAGTAGTTGTACCAAACCAATTTCCTCTCTCTTCTTGCTTCTTCTCTCTGGGAGAGATACTAAATTGATTCTGCTTGACCCCGGCTGCATTGTTTTGGCTAAGTGTAACAGCAACTTTCTCTGCTCCTTTCTCTTTTCCCTTTTGTACAGGGGGGCAAGGGGGAAGCAAGGAGGAAGAAGCTAGCAAGTTCCCCTGGTCATTCCCCTTGTGCTGTTTATTAATTGTAAATATCTGTAAATCCTGTATATTTTGCACATGTTCATTGCATTCCATTGTAGTTTGTAGTTTTGTTGTAAACACAGCTTTCATTTGCTTCCAACTGAGCTGGTCTGGCAAATGTAACGCTGGGGAGGAAATTTCAACCCACCACACTGTACTATGTACACCTTCTACCTGGAGGTACACAGTGGTTGTGCATGGCAAAATACAGAACTGCCTGTTCATTACTTACAGACTGTTTAAGTTTCCAAAAAGAAAGAAAGGTCATTTTTTGCTTCTCTCCCCCTCCCCCCACCGTGTTTTTTTTAAGAGATGAAAGTGGTGAGAGAGCATTCTAGCTGTTTCATAGCCTCCTGGTATCATGTTAGAAAGGACTGTGGGGTTGCAAGTCACAGTCAGCACCAAGGCTGATGAAAGAGTATTTTATGTGTCAGTCTACTACCCCACTGGATAGCCTTTTGGCTTCATTTTTAGCAGAACCCTACAGTCTGGGAATTGCTTAGATAAAGACTGATACCTGCTTCCCATCCAAGCAAACCCAGCTCCCTGCTAGTTCTGCTAAGCCACAGCTGCATAAAAGGCACCCATTTGATTCTTCCTCCGCTTAATCCCCCCAAAACTGCCAGTGGCTCTCTACAACTACCTGAAAGGACATTGTAGAGAGGCTGGTGCTGGTCTCTTCTCACAGGTAATTAGTGACAGAACAAGAGAGAATGGCCTCAAGCTATGACTGGGTAGGTTTAGAGTGGGCAGGTTTAGACTGGGCATTAAGAAAAACATTTTCATGGAAAGAGTGGTCAGGCATTGGAATGTGCTGCCCAGGGAGGTGGTTGAGTCACCAACCCTGGATGTGTTTAAAGGTGGTTTGGATGTGGTGCTTGGGGATATGATTTAGAGGTGAACCTTGTAGAGTAGGGTGATTGGTTGGACTTGGTGATCCTGAGGGACTTTTCCAACCTGAATGTTTCTGTGGTTCTGTGACTCTGTAATGGTAAAATTTTGCATGGGAGGATGCAAAAGGTAGCACATTTTCTTCATGCCACTAATGCTGCTCTCAGTTCTGGACCCAGTAGTTCCACCTTTGCTACAGAAAGATTGCCATTGCCCTAGGAGCAAAGTGTTACCCAGAGTAACTCTCTTTCAAAGGCTGCAATGGCCCTGCCAAGTACCAAGATCAAATCACCAAATTGCCCAGCATAATAAGTTAGATACACATTTATGGGGTCACCATGAGAGTGAGAGGCAGTACAGGACAACATGGTGGTCCCTTGGGCCTTTAATATGTCTATCATGTGGAGTGTGGTAGAACTGAACAATACAGACCTTTTAATTAGAGGTGGAGACAGATACCTCATGCATCCATGCCAGAAATATCCAAGCTGCCTACTTTAAATAGCTTTTCACCCATGGCCGAGCTCTTTAAACTTTCTCCTTTTATTAAAACAGCTCAACTGAGACCATTTTAATGTGCCCCCATCTAGTTATTTTATTGGAAAATATTAAAAGTGTGGGCCAGGTGAAATTAAATGCTTTGAAAGTGGAAATCAAGCAGTACTTTCAGGTTTTAAAAGCAGCTTCCTTTCCTTGTGCTGATGCACTTAATATTATCTTCTTATTTAAGAGGTATTGTTTGAGCTGAAATTGTGAATAACACCATAATGGGCATGAACAAAGGAAAGGATAAGTAAGAAAAATATAGCTCATTAAAGAGAGTGTGATTAAAAGGATAAATGGACTTCTGAAGGCCTGGGACATTTTTCTCTGGTTATTAACCAAACCTCTTAGCATTCCTTTCACAATGTGCTAAGGGTAGATGGGAGTTTGGAGTTCAGTTTGGAGAAGCAAAGGCTCTGAGGAGACTTTATTGTGGCCTTTCGATATGTGAAAGGGGCCTACAAGAAAGCTGGTGAGGGACTTTTTAGTGTGTCAGGTAGTGATGGATCCAAGCTACAAGAGAGGACATTCAGATGAGATGTCAGGAAGAAGTTCTTCACCATGAGGGTGATGAGACAATGGAACAGGTTGCCCAGGGACCATGTTTTCAAGGTCAGGCTGGATGTGGTTCTGGGCAACCTGATCTAGTGGTAAGTGTCTCTCCCCATGACAGGCAGGTAGGAACTAGATGATCCTTGGGGACCCTTCCAACCCTGAAAATTCTATGATTCTATGGTAATAAAGGCAGGAGAAGCCATAGCTAGTATATCCTCCCCCAACTGCTGAGACCAGCAGGCCACCTCCAGGGAAAGGCTAAAAGGGAAGCACAGAACAGACCCCTTCTAACTTGAGCAAAGTTGTGTTTCCTTTGTGGAAAAATACCATGCTGCTACAGATACCACTTTCCAGGCTGGCATGTCCTAGCTGAAAGCCTAGCCTGGATGGTTAAGACTTGTGTGTGGTGAGTCAGGAATCAGCTGATGTGCTCATAACCTTGTGGGCAATTTAAAGCCCATAAGCGGTGCCAACATGCCTCTTGCCAAGGCAACTAGGCAGCTAGCTTTCAAAGTACTTCTAATTTCAGATGAGAAGGCTAGGAGAAGAGGAGGTTTTAGGACAGTAGTTGGCAAAAATAACCCAAACAACCAACCAACAAAAACCTCCAACTAAATGAAACATATACATTGAAAAGTTTTTTCATCCATGATAAAAATATCTCCTCCTAGTTCTCACTGAAGTACTGCTTGTGTTTGAGGTCCCATCTGACACTAATGCCATTTACAGAGGACCGGAACAAAAGCTGTTATCCTAGACACAGGATTGTCACCATGACTGGACCCAGCACTGTGCCATGCTGTAGACAAACCCAGGATAGGATTCCAACCACCACCCCAGTGAAGCCTGCCCCTGATTGGGCTTTGCCTTCTGGCATGAACAAGCACTGCAAGAGCTGTCTGGATGTTCAAACAGTTCTCCTAACCCAAATAAGCATTCTCTTTGGCACAATTTTGAAGTAACTTGTGTATCAACCACTGTCTACCACAGCTGACAGAACATCCCTTTCACACTATCCACAGTATCAGAGTGCATTGGAGGTTGGAAGGGACCTCCAGATACCATCAAGTCCAACCCCCCTGCCAAAGCAGGATCACTTAGAGTAGTCCATGCAGGAATGCATCCAGGTGGGTTTTGAAAGTCTCAAGAGAAGAAGACTCCACAATCTCTCTGGGCAGCCTGTTGCAGTGCTCTGTCACCCTCACTGTAAGGAAGTTTCTCCTCATGTTGCGGTGAAATCTTCTCTGTTCAAGCTTGTACCTGTTCCTTGTCTTATTACTGTGCACCACCAAAAAGAGCTTGGTCCTTTCCACTTGACACCCACCCCTCAGATATTTATACACCTTGATGAGATCCCTTCTCAGTCTTCTCAAGACTGAACAGCCCCAGGGCTCTCAGTCTCTCTTCATAGAGCAGATGCTCAAGTCCCCTAATCAACCTCATGGATCTCCATTGGATTCTCTCCAGCAGGTCTCTGTCTCTCTTGAATTAGGGATCCCAAAACTGGATGCAGTATTCCAGGTGTGGTCTCACCAAGGCAGAGTAGAGGGGGAGAAGAACCTCCCTAGACCTGCTGGACACACTTCTTTTGATGCACCACAGGATACCACTGGCTCTCTTGGCCACATTGCTGTCCCTTTGTAACTAGAGGTTGTGATATGGTGGTTGCAGTGGGATCCCAGCATTTTTTTGTTGTTCATGCTATCCAAAGGCTGATAAACATTCCTCTAGGTAAAAGCACAGTTCAATAGCTGGAGCTGAAACTGCTGGAGGAGAAGGTAGAAAGTCCGTGAGGCAAAAGGGCATGTTCTGGTGTAATCAGACTGTAAAGGCTGTTTGTTAAAACATGCCTATCCTATCTACCCTGGCAGAGCACTAGTATAAGCTGCATTGGTTCAGCTGGGAGGCAGGTGAGAACTTCTTTAGTAGCATCATGACAAAGATATGACACCAAAGCTGGCCTTTCATGAACCTGATGCAATAGGCAGCAAATCCGTTTTACACAGGTCTCGCTGAAAGGACAGCTGTGTATGTTCATATCACTGCACTTCCACACACAGAGAAAAAAGAAAATAAAAAGAAAATAAAAAGAAAGAAACACTATGGGAACAGTCCTTTAATGATCTGTGGCATTTTAGGTTATGTCTTTAAAATTTTGTCAAAGATTTCAAGCAGAAAAGTAAAAGGATGAGAAAAAAAATCACTACTGGTTGTAAAAAGGAAAACTAAAGATAATTCTAAACAATTTCATTGGAGAAATATCTGCTATGAGACTGCTTGTACCAAAACATTCTGGGGGCTTCCCTTCCCTTCCCTTCCCTTCCCTTCCCTTCCCTTCCCTTCCCTTCCCTTCCCTTCCCTTCCCTTCCCTTCCCTTCCCTTCCCTTCCCTTCCCTTCCCTTCCCTTCCCTTCCCCTTCCCTTCCCCTTCCCTTCCCCTTCCCTTCCCCTTCCCTTCCCCTTCCCTTCCCCTTCCCTTCCCCTTCCCTTCCCCTTCCCTTCCCCTTCCCTTCCCCTTCCCTTCCCTTCCCCTTTCCTCTCTTGCTTCGTGCTCTCAAGGGATACTAATCTGCTTCTGCCTGACCTTGGCTGCATTGTTTTGGCGAAGTCTAACAACTACTTTTCACTGCTCCTTTCTCCCTTTTGGACAGGGGGTGGGGGGCAGAGAGACAGCTTCCCTGGTCTTTGACCAGGGGGGTTCTTCTGTGTTTGTTAATTGTAAATATCTGTAAATCCTGTATATTTTGTACATATCCATTGCATTCCATTGTTGTAGTTTTGCCTGTCAATACAGCTTCCATTTGCTTCCACCTGAGCTAGTCTGGCAAAGTTAATGTTGGGAGGGAAATTTCAACCCACCACACGAACAAAGCGATAAAGACACAGTAATACAAATAAAAAATGTAAAACATGACTCTGATTTGCCCTAAAGAGGATATGGGCAATAAATAAAATAGTTGTGAAACTGAAGAATAAATCTAGCTGTGGGAATTCTCAGGGAGGGGAGGGGAAAAAAAGCATTCATAAAAATTCACTCCTCCCCGAGCCGCAGCCCTGAACCTCCCATGCACTAGATGGGAGACACTTGATAAATCTAGCAGGCCATACGTGCCAACCAGCTCATACGTTTTCAGTGAGCAATGACAGGGAGCCAAATTGCTTTATTCCGATTAGTGAAGGTCCTCTGACTGCAAAACACACTGTGAGGAAAAAAAAATATTGAGTTTTAGTTCGCTGACACATCAATTTAAGAGAATTATTGCTCCCACAAAGAGGCCAAAGCATGTATCTCCCTTCATGTATGTGCAGTAAAAACTAATTGTCAACTTTTATGTAGGGGTGAAAGGGAAAGGAGGGATGGGAATGGTAGCTCTCCAACCTGCAGCAGCGTGTTCTGACTCTCACGTGTTACCTCAGCGGTAAACTACTGGCATTTTGGTTTATTCCTAAGGATAAAACAAGCTCTCTGTTAAACAGCATAAGCATGACTCACAGTTTTTTTAGCTGTCTTCTATCTACAGAAGTTTCTAGAAAGCTGTTTCATCCAGCTTCTTAGCCATAAAGTCTCACAGATGGCAAAAGAGACCACTAATGAAATCCACAACTAGACTGTCTCCTGCTGCGGCTTCTATCTTGCTTGCTTTACTCGCAGGAGTGATTTAACTGGGGGTGGGGGGTGGGGAGGAGAGAGGAGTGGGAGAGAAAGTGAGATGTCAAGGTGCTTGGGATATGTGGTCATTTCAGAGCCACATGCAGGTGGGTTTTAAGCCCTGTCATGTGCTGGAGCTGATTCAATTATGTCATTTCCTGATTTGCCATGATGCTGCCCTCACTCCGAAAGAGGGGGTAGGGGGGTGGCAGGTCCTAAGCAGACTAATACCACTCAGACAATAGGCATGCGAAATGGATGTTCATGCAATATCTTTAAGTCTCCAGAGATCTGTATTTTAGCTACTGCACTGAAAGCTTCCCTTTCATTGCCTCCTTCCTTCACCTTTGTTTCCCAGCTCACCGTCTCTAGCTTCCGCCTTGGCTGGGGGCTCCTTGGCTGCCGCGGGTTTCCTCATTGCATATTCAGGAGATGGAAGCAGTGCAAAGCAACTCATTTGCACCACCTGAAATTCGCACCGTGAAGGCAGGAAAAAAAAATAATCAAATATTTTGGAAAAAAAAACCCAAAAAAACACCCAAAAACCAAACCCAAAAACCCGCCCCACGGCCCCAAACCTGCTGAAGCGAAACACTGCACATTAATTATTGTGATCGTTATAGGATAATAACTAATTATTAATTATGCTTTCCAGCGATTCCTGCCGAGTATTTTGTTGAAATCTTCAGCTCAGCATTACAATTTTTATTAATTCTTCTTTTATTTTTTTTATAATCAAAATATGCAGTGTGCTTCCTTTTTTTTTTTTTTTTTAAATCTGGAATGTTTTTCTCTGCAATAAAACAGGAACTGGCCTTTTCCTAGGAGGAGAAAAAGAACATACCACAGCTTGCTACTCTTGCGCTACCTGCGCTAAAACCAGCAAAAAACGAGAGAGAGAGAACAAACCTGAGGTTTTTCTAATCCCAGCTTCCTCCTACCCCCTGTCATTTCACCGCTTTGCCATTTTTCTCACAATAGAGAAGCCCTCGGTTTGCTTTCAAAATGAAGGCCTAGGGGACAAACTGTAAGAACAAAGAGGCCCAAAGAGGAGAGGGGACTGTGGGGAGGTGCTGGGCCTGGGGGAGGAGGGGGTGGCTAGGGAAAATTTTTTTCACAGCAAGAGAGGTCAGGCATTGGAATGTGCTGCCCAGGGAGGTGGTTGAGTCACCAAGCCTGGATGTGTTTAAAGGTGGTTTGGATGTGGTGCTTAGGGATATGGTTTAGGGGTGACCCTTGTAGAGTAGGGTTATTGGTTGGACTTGGTGATCCTGAGGTTCTTTTCCAACCTGAATGTTTCTGTGCTTCTGTGATTTTTGTGAAGGGAGGCAAGAGGGTTGAGGCAGCTGAGGGAAGGTCAAGCATTGTACCCTGGCAAAAGGCAAATGAGAGATAATGGCAGGGAAGAGGGGGCGAAATGAAAAGCTAGGAAAGGTTGGGGCAGTGTGTGGAGACATGAGATGTCTCATTGTCAAGCCAAAGGGAGGAAATGGAGAGAAGCATCATGACCTGCCTGAAAGAAGGAACAGCTGGGCCATGCAGAGCTCCTTCTGTGCCTGCCAAGGCTGAGTCCTGAGCCACAGGGCTTGGTTTGATGTCCCTGTTGAGAGGGAATAAGATCAAGAAGGACAGCATGCAAATTACTTTGGAAGAACATCTTCCTTTCTGCTGTATTTGAAAAGTGACCAGTGATGTGGGACGTGTACCCTCACAGCATGCTGCTCATGGCTGGGAATGCAGGGAAAGCACGAGAGTTCTCCCAGGCCACCCACTGGTTCTGTCCTTTTGCCCAGGGCTGCTGGGCCAGTGCTTCCTTCTCTGGGGTCCTTTTAAAGACACAGGTCTCAAACTGGGGGTAGGTCACACAGGAGAACAGGCACAGAGATGAGGATGGGGAGAGGAGTGAAGAGCTGGGGAAACACTACCAAGCCTTTACCTCTCCTCCTGGCTCTTCCAGCTCTGGCAGCTGTTGGCATTGTGTTACTGAAGACAGAGGAGATCAGGATCAAAGGCTGCAACTAGGGTGGAGGTGAGTACCCTCGTGTGAGGGGTGGCTCATTCTCCTCATCTGCTGAGCTCAGCAGGGACAGGAACCAAGCTGTCAAAGGCTATGTCTGTATTTCATTTCCACTGGAGAAAGCAGAGCCCCGCTGGCTAGGACAGAGGTGAGAAGGAGCAAGTCCCCAGGCCACCCTGTGCAGAGGAACCATGGAAGCATGTCATAGAATCATAGAATCAATAAGGTTGGAAAAGACCTCAAAGATCAGTGTGAAAGCAACCTGGAGAGGATGAAGAGGCAGTGAGGTACAGACAGGGTGGAAAAAATCTGCCACGGGGGAGATTTGTGGGACAGCTCTGGACAGGAACAGGGATGACTGCTGGACTTTTGTTAGCTGCATGTTTGTGTTTCTTCTGCTGCTGGAATTGCACTGGTGGAACCACACCTTGAATCTGGAGTTCAGTTTTGGGCCCCTCACTCCAAAAAGTATATAGAGTGTCTGGAGGAGGTCCAGAGAAGGGCAACAAAGCTGGTGAAGGGTCTGGAGAACAGGTCTGGTGAGGAGCGGCTGAGGCAACTGGGGTTGTTCAGCCTGAAGAAAACAAGGTGGAAGGGAGAGCTTCTCAATCTACTCAGCAGTGCTGGGTTAATGGTTGGACTTGATGATTGCAGAGATCTTTTGCAACCAAAATGATTCTATGAATTCATGCTGGGACGCAGCAGTACTTTTGCTGGGCATTAGGCAACATGAGTTGTTCCATCTAGGGGCAACTGGTAGGAGCTGAAGCAGGCAGGCAAGTGTTTGGGAGAGATTAAAGCATATAAATAAAAGAAAATGAAATAAAATAAAATTAATTTAAAAAAACCCCAAAATAAATAATAAAAAATTTGAACCACTTTAGAGCAACTACTTGACATTGCTAAACAGCACACAAGCATTCAGACATTAATGGCTCTACCAGAAAGGGAAATTTCTTAATGATAGCGTTTCCTACACAGCCTTTTATCCACATAAGAGATGCATAACAGGAGCTGGGCAATCTAATGGAGATTAACTGCTCAAAAGAAATTAAAAACATAACAGTTCCACACAGCACTGGCTGCTGCCTCAGCTCCCCATCCCCTGGCAGCTTCCCAAGCACAGAAGTTCACACCGTGAATGCTGAATCGGAAAAGCCGGAGGGCAGAGCTCCTTGTAGAAACCATAGGAGAGAGCATACACGAAGAAAAAGCTTTCTGCAGGATTTAAACTGGAAGGTCCTTCTATTGGGGAAATAGCCCCACAGTACCAAGAGTGAGCCAAGAAAAAATGGCCTTGCTAGAGCACTGTTGATTAATCCTACTGTGTTCCAAAGAAGCAGCAATTTGCAACTTAATTGTAGCCAGCCACAAAAAGGAAAGGAAAAAAAGGAAACGGTAGGAGAGCATTTCCTCACTACACCTAGCCCAGCTCTTTAAAATTTTTGTTTGTGGTGATTTATTCCTCATGCAAAGTGTGGATAGTTATTTAAACAATAGATAGATAACCACCTCCAGGTACAGAATTGGGCGTGCTACAAAGTATGTAAACAAATTAAAGCTGGGCTCGGTGCCCAGATAATAAAGCTCAACAAAAACAAGCAAGCCAACCCCAAAAGCTCAGGTCTCAGCGAGAGAAAAGAGTCACAAAGTAATGTATAAAGCATGAAAGCAAAAAGCTGTAATGCACCTGACTGGAAATGTCTGATTAGTAGTATTACATCACTCTATATATCAAGGCTTCCTTAAGATAAGCCCAGCACAACTACACGGTGAGAGATGATCCTTTCTGCATAGCAAGATGAGGCAGTCAAATCATGAAGGAGGAGCCTGCGATTTGAAGAAGATACGGGATTTGGCCCAAGTTGCATGCAGGGGCAGGATCAACTACAGACTGCCTTCCTTCCCGATTCCAAAACCAGAGATCACAGCACTGCTGAGATTCATGGCTTGTCTCCTGAAATCCAGCATGGTATATTAAACGTAAGCCTGACCTTCTTTCTTTGACCTCACACCGCGCCTTCAAAGTCAGGGAAAGGAAATTCAGGGTTAAAGTCTGAAGCTGTAAAGGACAGGGTTGCAAGGAGGTGAGGAAAAAAAACCCCTGTCGAAGCGATGTCTAGTTTAAGAAAAATCATCTTGGACAGAAAGCAAGGACAATTCTGTACCTATCTCATTTGCCTTGGAAGGACATGACAAAGCAGCAGTCACTCGGCAGCCTCGGGCCTAGATAATTAAAACCTTTTTATAACATCAGGTAAAAGAGTAAACAGTCTTTCCACGGCATATTGAATTCAAAGCCCCCCTTCCCACTTTCAGCTCCGTGTTGTAGGTTGGGGTTTTTTTTTTACTTCTCCCCCCCCCCCCCCCCCCCCCCCCCGCCCCAGCATCTTGAACAGATAATCAGAGCGTGCTGACATTCAGCAGTAATCAATTAGCACCTACTTTAGATTAAATTGAGAATATGTAAATTGGGCTCCTCATCAGGCACCAGTCAACATTTCAGAGACACTCACCATGCTCTGAACATATCAAACAGATGAAATGCAGAAGTTGTTCCAAATTCTACTCCAAAATGGAAGACCAGGTGGGCTACACTGAGCATTTAAGATTGTTTTTATCTGGTTTGGTGTGGGGTTTTTTAAACCTTATTACCTTGTGTTCAATTATCCTCTAAAATGATTTTGCCAACCTTGGAGAACCATGACCATTTTAACGTGAGTTGCTTACCTATGGAATATAATAAAACACACCACATACAAATTAACACGAGGAATCTGATCCCCCCAAAAGGTTGTACTTTAGTCCCTGCAATGAAAATGCAGCCCTGACCAAGTGTCAAGAGCTCATGCTGGTGCTGGCAATGTTGGGGATGATTTCACTTTTCTTGTAAAAAGATAAAGAGGATAATCCTTGGTGTAGCTCTGCTCCAGCACCACAGCATCCACACCTATTGATTTGCTGAATTTCTGCTAGACCCAGCCCAGAAGTCCTACTTTAACATCTTTATTGATGATCTGGATGAGGGCATAGAGTCCATCATCAGTAAATTTGCTGACAACACCAAGCTGGGGGCAGGAGTTGATCTGCTGGAGGGTAGAGAGGCTCTGCAGAGGGACCTTGACAGGCTGGACAGATGGGCAGAGTCCAAGGGCATGAGATTTAACACATCCAAGTGCCGGGTTCTGCACATTGGCCACAACAACCCCATGCAATGCTACAGGCTGGGGTCAGAGTGCCTGGAGAGCAGCCAGGTGGAGAGGGACCTGGGGGTGCTGGTCGACGGTAGGCTGAACATGAGCCTGCAGTGTGCCCAGGCAGCCAGGAGGGCCAATGGCATCCTGGCCTGCATCAGGAACAGTGTGGCCAGCAGGAGCAGGGAGGTCATTCTGCCCCTGTACACTGCACTGGTTAGGCCACACCTCGAGTACTGTGTCCAGTTCTGGGCCCCTCAATTTAGGAAGGATGTTGACTTGCTGGAGCGAATCCAGAGAAGGGCAATGAAGTTGGTGAGGGGTTTGGACCACAAGCCCTGTGAGGAGAGACTGAGGGAGCTGGGGTTGCTTAGCCTGGAGAGAAGGAGACTCAGGGGTGACCTTATTGCTCTCTACAACTACCTGAAGGGAGGTTGTAGACAGGTGGATGTTGGTCTCTTCTCCCAGGCAGCCAGTACCAGAACAAGAGGACAGTCTCAGGCTGTGCCAGGGGAGGTTTAGGTTGGACATTAGGAAGAAATTCTATACAGAGCCCATTGGGATGGGCTGCCCGGGGAGGTGGTGGAGTCACCGTCATTGGAGGTGTTCAGGCAGAGACTTGATGGGGTGCTTGGTGCCATGGCTTAGTTGTTTAGGTGGGTTGGATTGGTTGATGGGTTGGACGTGACGATCTTGAAGGTCTCTTCCAACCTGGTCTGGTCTATTCTATTCTATTCTATTCACTGACAGATGTTCAATAGAAAAAGCTTGCAGGAGCCACTTCTCCCTTTAAAGTGAGCAAGGAGCTGCACTAGGGTGGTATAATTATTCTCATAATTGGGATTTTTTCCTTGTCTTCACAACAAACTTTCTGCCAGGCCCTATCTTGCATCAGTCTGCCTGATCTCTCACCATAAATTAAAAATGCTGATTCTTCACCACCTCACTTTCACAGCATCCATCCCTGGCTAATCACATGTCATAGAATCATAGAATTGTTAGGGTTGGAAAGGACCTCAAGGATAATCTAGTTCCAACCCCCCTGTCATGGGCAGGGACACCTCACACTACATCACATTGCTCAGAGCCACATTCAGCCTGGCCTTAAAAACCTCCAGGGATGAGGCTTCTATCACCTCCCTGGGTAATCTGTTCCAGTGTCTCACCACCCTCATGGGGAAGAACTTCTTCCTAACATCCAATCTGAATCTACCCACTTCCAGTTTTGCTCCATTACCCCTAGTCCTATCACTATCTGACACCCTAAATAGTCCCTCCCCAGCTTTCTTGTAGGCCCCCTCCAGATACTGGAAGGCCACAATAAGGTCTCCTTGGAGCCTTCTCTTCTGCAGACTGAACAACCCCAACTCTCAGTCTGTCTCCACAGGAGAGGTGCTCCAGCCCTCTGATCATCCCCTGGCCCTTCTCTGGACACATTCCAGCATGTTCAGATCCTTCTTGTAATAGAGAAAGAGACAATACCTGGACCCCACCTAAAGTGGTTATTGTAGTTGGTGCTCATTAAAATTTGCATCTGACCTGTGTGAAGATGAAGGGAATCACTGCTGTGTTAAAAACACCTATGTTTGAGTGAGCTTTTCATATCCTTTTTGCCTCTAGAGATCATCATCTCATACATGAGGGCTTTTCTTCTGGCCTCTGAATGCCCTGACTAGAGCGGTTTTGCATTTCATTCTGACTCAAAAATAAGTCATATGCTTCAGCCTCCTCTTCCCCCACCCCCCTCAGAGGTGAGATCGTTTCTCTAGAGACCAGTTGGTTCCCTCAAGCACATCCTATTTACATAACTCAGAAGGCATTAGCAAAAATGTACCCCTCGAACCCAGCCCTACACACATGCATCTGTGCCAAGCTGTCGTATTGCACCTACAACAGCACAACAACCTACAGCAGAGAGATTATCCTTGTCCCACAGTTTGTTTTTGCGATTAGCAGGCACGATGCAGCCCCAGCAGATATTAGCATGTCCGGGAAGCACTCACAATAAGCTGCAGAGCTACTAATAATTTAGATATTTTTATGACTGTTCAGTGGTGGCTAATTTCATCTAATAAAATCCCATTAAGTTGCTGCCTGGTCTTTTTCCTTCCTCCAAGTCCCCGAACGGGACTTATATGCTAATTGCAACCAGTATATGCTAATTAGACCTAATTTCCATTTCTTAAAGAGATAAGCGCTGTCTTGTGCCAACCAATCATGAAAACGTCCCACCTTTGCCGCAACCTTTCAGTCTGGCTCACGCAGAAGCGCGATAAAGCAGCGCTTCCCGCGCCGCTTCGGAGGGTCGGGGGCGGGGAGCGGCGGGGGGGTGTCCCTGGGAAAGAGGGAGCAGGGACTGGGACGCCTCACCGGGCAGTGCGGGAGGGCGGGCAGGGCTGCCTGGGGCAGGCAGCTCGGTGGAGCAGGCAGCACGGGGCGGGGGCGGTGGTGCCCGGGGCAGGCAGTTCGAGGGGGCAGGCAGCGCGGGGGCAGGCAATGCTGAGGGGGGCGGACAGGGCTGCCTGCCCGGTGCTGTGCCGGCGGCTGGAGTAACGCGGCTCTCTCCTGCCCTTGCCCAGCTTTATGTCGTTGCTGGGGCACTGGCAAGGGGCTGGGTATGTGTGTGAGAAAGCAAGCGGGCCCTGGCTGGCGGTGGTTTCGAGCCCGCTGCGCCTCCTGCCTCGCAGGAGGAGCAGCTCCCTCTTCACCGCACTCCCCGGCAGGCTGCGGGCCGCCCCGGCAGCTCTCCATCACGGGCAGCCCAGGCGGGCTCATTAGAGCTTGGGGAAGCGATCAAGAGTTTATCATGCTTGAAGGGGCGGTGAGTCTCCTTGCGCTGCCTAATGCGATTCCGCGGCACTGCAGCGCAGCCACAACCGGATCCATATTAAAGATCGGTTAGTGGGGAGAGAGCGCGCAAGAGAGAAAGAAGCCAGCACTGCTCGGTCTTGACAAGCGCCAAGGTGCCTTTTCAGCTTCTGGCTGCAGTATCGTGCGCCTTGCTCTAGGGAGGGTGACCTTCAAATCCCCGGGACAAGACTCGTCAAGATTTTGAGGCCGAGTACACAAGAGTTCATGCAAATGCCAGGCTGTGTTAAGCAGGCAGCCTGGCTTCGCCGTCTGGGGAGCAAAGCCTGAGCTCGTCGGCGCTGGGGTAAAAGCCCACGGGGAAGGAACCACGCGATGGAAGCTGGGAGGCCGGCTGCCAAGTTACAGGGGTTTAAATTCAGAGCAGTGCCACCAGCGCGGTGCAGCTCAATAGGGAGTTTAGGCGAGGAATTTATCAACACGTAGTTCTCCCTGTAAAAGGGAAATTACTTAGAAATGACATTTCCCCTCTGCCCTCCCCA
Organism: Dryobates pubescens; assembly: GCF_014839835.1. NCBI lineage: Eukaryota > Metazoa > Chordata > Aves > Piciformes > Picidae > Dryobates > Dryobates pubescens. Next base: position 14,038,691 of record NC_071623.1, on the reverse strand, counting down.
GAAAGCTAATTGTAACATTTTACTGTTTGAAAAAGACAATTGCAAAGTCAAAGGAGCTGGGAGCATTAGCGGTGCCATTGTTTGAAAAAGAAGCAGCCTTGAAACATCATTTGCAAATCCATTCATTATTCTGAAATGCTAAATGCAGTAAGAGCGGGTTTAGCATCTGTCTGCTAACAAACTCCCTTATTACCCAGTGGAAGAACACAGGCAGAGCATTACTTCAGGATACCCAAAAGCTGCAGACGCGAAGGGTTCCCCAAACACGCAGAGCCGTCCGCCCCCACCCTAGGCAGGGCTCTTCACAGCTTTTGTTTTGTGCTGCGCTTGACAAATGAGGGTAGCCCGGCTCCTTATTTTCGTGGCTAAAATTAATCCCCGATGTTGTCTCCGGGAGCTCAGCGATGTTACGCCGGGGATGAATTTACCCACGAATGCCTCACACTAATGCAATTCCCCCCCATAACCAAAATCATTATCCACCCGATTTCCCCTCCAGCTCTCTTATCTCTCCCCTCAGTGCACACACAGACATACACACACACACACACACACACACACACACACTCTTTCACTGGCACGTCAGTCACAGCTATCTATGCGGGATTGAACTTCATTCCTCAGTGTCTCCGGAGAGGTCACAAACGGCAGATGCAAATATCCGGCAGGTTGCTGGAATTCTCTGTCTGGGGCAACAGGACAAAAGGGCAGTAGCCCCCTTTGGTACTGGTACCAGGGCAACCATCCGCCGAAGGTAGCATTTAATCCCAAGGTGGGAGGGCAGAGCCAGAGCGGAGAAGTGGCAGCCATCCATGGTGTGATAGCCTGTGGCGGTATCAGCTGCACGCTGGTGCCACCAAGGAGTGTCGGCAGCGGCAGAGAGATGCTCATAGGAGATGGAAGGAAAGAGAAAGGGTACGCCAGGCGAAAAATCCATCAACATGTAAAAAATTATCGCAAAAGCTACTTTCTTTCAGTAAAATTAAATGGACTGGAGGGGGGTTCCTGAAGAGCTGATCTTTTTATTGCTTGCACATCTTTCTTTATTCCTCTCCCTTCTGCTATTACTGATTATTTAACTTTGTAGCTGCACTATAACTTTAGAAAGAGCTCCAGGATACAGTCGGTTTGAAGGAGGCCATACAAAATAAATTTTTATATTTTATTACATTGTATTGTTCAGCATTTTAAAGAGGTAAATTAATCACTAAACTGCTGTTCTGTGCTTTAAACTACCAGCTGTTCAGTGCTCTGAATTACAAGATTTATCCTTCAGGAATTTTTTTTTTAATCATTTTTTTCCCCCCACCTTTCATATGAAGACTTTATAAGGAAATAAGAACATGCTGGGGAGTGGAGGAGGGGATTAAGAGACAAAGAATCACACCGTGCTTTGGTCTTCATCCCACATCAGATGTCTTGGTGACAGCCCTTCCCCCGTGGGCTTTACAGTTTAATTACCTGGATTGTGGGATTTCCCATTTCCACTCCTTCCAATCACCCTTAGACTTTAGTAGCATTTAGACCATCTTGCTTAGTCTGTTTTCCTTTTACCCTGGCAGTTGTAGTGTTAAACACACGCACAAAAGGCCTTTTGTGCACCCTCATTGCTCTGAGCTGCGGTGAAATCAAACAACACAAAGTCTGACCACAGCAGGGACCTTTTTTCATTACAGGTGGAAGTGAGGCAATAAAAAGAAATGTGGGGGAGGGGTGTCATGTCTGGTGTGTGTATTTGCAAATGCCTTCCAAGGTGTCCACGAGCTTCCTCCCTTTAAGAGATTGTGGAGGGCTGATAAACGGTGGGGAGGGGGGAATGGTGGAGTAGTGATTCTGTACATTCAAATTCTCACATTTTCCTTTAGCTCTTCCTAGTTGCTTCTCTGCACTTTTCATTGAAGCACAACTTTGAGCCACAGGCTAAGTGACACAAGCCATTTGACCCCTCACCTTTTTGTACACCTAGTTGGTGGTTGCTCACCTGTGGTGTGAGCACAAAGCATTTACATCATATTTAGGAAGTGTCAAGCTCAAGGTTTCTGCTGGGAAATCATGCCAGTATGTTAAGCTAAATTCCCAACCCATACATATAGAATCATAGAATTGTAAGGGTTGGAAGGGACCTCAAGGATCATCTAGCTCCAACCCCTCTGACATGGGCAGGGACACCTGACACTAGATCAGGTTGCTCAGAGCCACATTCAGCCTGGCCTTAATAACCACCAGGGATGAGGCTTCTACCACCTCCCTGGGCAACCTGTGCCAGTGTCTCATCATCCTCATGGGGAAGAACTTCCTAACATCTCTCAACCTACCAACCACAGCTCTTCTAATACACCCCAGAATGGCACTGGCCTTCTTGGCCACAGGAGCACATTGCTGCCTCATGGTCAACCTTCCATCCACTAGGATTGTTCAAAGAGAACTACACAAAGCACTAACAAACCATGACAGGAAACTGGGGAAGGCAGTGTTGGCATAGCAAATGATGAGCCCAACATTCTCTACTCTTATAGAATAGAATAGAATAAACCAGGTTGGAAGAGACCTTCAAGATCATCGTGTCCAACCCATCAACCAATCCAACCTACCTAAACAACTAACCCATGGCACCAAGCACCCCATCAAGTCTCCTCCTGAAAACCTCCAATGCCACTGTCAGAAGGTTCTTGGGATTCCTACTGTGTCAAAGCATGTGTGTGAGATTAGATGAGAGAAATCACCACTCCCCAAGTGCTGGAAAAGCATTCATTAGATGGTGTCCTGTGAGAATCGGGGTGATAAAAGCAGCTCTTGGTAAAAGTTACAGAAAGAGGTGTGAGGGTAGGGAGGAGGAGAGCCTTAAGCATGACTAGAAGCAGCAGCTTCAGTGATTCATGACAGTATGTCACAGAATCAAAGAATCATGGAATCAATAAGGTTGGAAAAGACCTCAAAGATCATCAAGTCCAACCTGTCACCCAAGACCTCATGACTACTAAACCATGGCACCAAGTGCCATGAACAATTCCCTCTTGAACACCTCCAGGGACAGTGACCCCACCATCTTCCTGGGCAGCCCATTCCAATGCCTAACAGCTTTCTCTGTGAAGAACTTTCTCCTCACCTCGAGTCTAAACTTCCCCCGGTGCAGCTTGAGACTGTGTCCTCTTGTTGTGGCGCTGGTTGCCTGGGAGAAGAGACCAAGCCCCACCTGGCTACAACCACCCTGAACTGTGTGCTACAATGCAAGTCAGTAGGTTACTTGGTCACTTCAAAACCACTGCAGAAAAGCTAGCCTTCATCATGGCATGCTCTGAATTTTAAGTAACCCCCCCCTGCAAAAAAACCCAAACACCTTATTTGAAACCTCTCTAAAATATTTAGATGCAGAAGGCTTTGTGAGCTGAAGTATGGAGATAATGCAGAAAGTTTTCAGATAACTTTATTAATCTTAAAAACGTCTATCTGCCGAGCTTGTTATCGCTATGCTTTTTAAACTTTTGATAAGGTAAATCAAAATATATCTGTTCAAAAAGAGTTTGCCAGGCTGATAAGAAAAAAAATTAAATAAATAAAAATGTCATGACATTTCAGTTTCCAAATCTTTAACATTCTCTGTGTTACTAGCAAGTTTGGATTGGTTTCACAGCCCTTTGGGAAAAAAAAATACTATCTGCAATTATTAACTTCAATCAACTCCCTGACAAACTGTAAAGAACATTTATATCAACTTCCCTAATATTTGGAAAAGTCAGTCAAAGGCATGCATCCCATCACCCTATGGTTCCTGCTGAAGTTTTACCTTGGAGAAAGCAGATTTAAAAGAGCAGTAAAGGGTTTCATGCACTACAACCACATGTGCAGTATAAAGTTGATTGTGGTAGTAAGTCTGGACTCAACAAGGCATTACATGAAACATAAAGAGCCCAGTTCTCCATTGTTTGCATCTTGTGCAGCCACTTACAATGCTGCAAGCTGCAGTATGTCATTCTCTGCATTCTTTATAGCTGCTTTGCATAAGAATAAATCAGCCTTTCTTCAAATTTCTCTGCATGTGAGTGTTGTGCATTGTGCAGCAGCAGCAGCAGCAGAGCTGTGTGTCCTGCGAAGGCTAATGTAGCAGGGCTCAAAAGTTGCTGTGCTGCACTGCAATCGTAGAATCATAGAATGCTCTGGGTTGGAAGGGACCTCCAGAGGTTATCTAGTCCAACCCCCTCTGCAGTAAGCAGAGGCATCCTCAACTAGATCAGGTTGCCCTGTAGAGCCTCATCTTAAATATCTCCAGGGATGGGGCCTCAACCACCTTCCTGGGCAACCTGTTCCAGTGTTCCACCACCCTCATGGTAAATAAGTTGTTCCTAACATCCAGTCTAAATCTACTCTTCTCTGGTTTGAAGCCATTGTTCCTCAGGACAGTTACCACTTTATGGAGCCCTTCAAAGCCTAATGTAATCCCCAGATTACATCGTTTGGCTTCTCTAACCATCATGGGCAGAATCTGGAGGCTGCCAATAACCAGGGAACAAAGCAGTGGAGATTTTCCACATGACAGCCCAGCAATGAAACAGTGAAGCTGCCGATGGATCAAGACATATTGGAAGACTCAGTCTGGAGCATCTTCTCACAGCTGCAGAGTTCACATGAAGAAAAGATATGTAGCCAAAGGCTGGCACCATTAGATACATGTATTTAAAAAAGTGAAGAAACACAAAATATATAAAAAAGTCTTCACACAGAACCTTACCCTTAGTGATAGTGACACAGAGATATGAGAAGCTATGCAAAGAAGCAAGCAAACCACTGGGATCACAGAAACATTCAGGTTGGAAAAGACTCTCAGGATTACCAGGTCCAACCAATAACCCTGCTCTACAAGGTTCACCCCCTAAACCCCAAGCACCACATTCAAACCACCTTTAAACACATTCAGGGTTGGTGACTCAACCACCTCCCTGGGCAGCACATTCCAATGCCTGACCACTCTTGCTGTGAAAATTTTTTCCCCCTTAATGTTTCAAAGCAAACCTGGAGAAGGCATCCTCAGGTGAGCTGTGCTTGTGAACAAGAAAAGACTGAAGTTCACCAGCAGTGACAATAGTATTCAGAGACACTCAAAACTTGCTACTTTTTCTCATCTTAACCCAGAGAAAGATCTGGAAATAAAGCCATGGGTACCCATGCTATGGGAGGGCTGAGAAGATTTCTTACTTAGGTGGTAGACCTGACTACCTCAAGGTGTGATATGAAGAGCATATTGCACACACACACACACAGAGATTTACCATATCCATTCACAGACTGTTCTTCCCTACACAGATGGTGTTTGCCACCTGAATTTTTTTCATGGGGAATTAGTGAATAACCAACTTCTCTCTCACATAATCCCTTCCTTATTATCCAAGGTAAACCCCACTGGATCAAAGAGAAGACCTGCACACAAAGGGCAAATAATGTTCATCACAACAGAACAGAAGTAATTCTTTCTTTAAATCTCAGCTGCTCCCCTCCACAGCGATATTGTTTTAGAATCTATGGCCACATTGAAATCTTACCAGATAAAGAGAAGTGGAATTGGCCCCAATATTGTATTTTAGAGAATTAAGAAACCATAACTCCTGAGATCAAATGGATTTCACAAGAAAGAAACCCCACCAGATTTGCCTATCCCAAATCCCCAAATGAAAAGCTGAACACGATGCATATTCATAATAGAGGAAGCAATAAGATGGTCTTATTGAACATAATGGCTTGAGAGCAGCCCTGAAGAAAAGGACTTGGGGGTGCTGGTAGATAAGAAGCTCAACATGAGCCAGCAGTGTGCACTTGCAGCCCAGAAAGCCAATCACATCCTGGGCTGCATCAAGAGAAGCATAGCCAGCAGGTCCAGGGAGGTGATTCTCCCCCTCTACTCTGCTCTGGTGAGACCCCACCTAGAGTACTGTGTCCAGTTCTGGAGCCCCTATTACAGGAAGCATCTGGAGGTGCTGGAACATGTCCAGAAAAAGGCCACAAGGATGATTAGATGGCTGGAGTTCCTCTCCTATCGAGACAGACTGAGGGAGTTGGGGCTGCTCAGTCTGGAGAAGAGAAGGCTCCAAGGAGACCTTATTGTGGCCGTCCAGTATCTGAAGGGGGCCTACAAGAAAGCTGGGGAGGGACTTTGTAGGGTGTCAGGTAGTGATAGGACTAGGGGGATTGGATCAAAACTGGAAATGGGTAGATTCAGATTGGATGCTAAGAAGAAGTTCTTCCCCATGAGGGTAGTGAGACACTGGAACAGGTTGCTCAGGGAGGTGGTAGAAGCCCCTCACTGAAAGATTTTAAGGCCAGGGTAGATGTGTCTCTGAGCAACCTGCTGTAGTGTGAGGTGTCCCTGCCCATGGCAGGGGTGTTGAAACTGGATGATCCTTGAGGTCCTTTTCAACCCTAACTATTCTATGATTCTATGAATTCTAGTCCACCAGATGTCTTAAGGATGCTCCAGTTTACCAATCAAACAAGAAAGCAGTGTACCATCAGAATTAAAATATACAGATGACACTGATTTGTTTATTTATTTCCCTTCTGCAGCCCTGTTCTTAGGTTTTCCTGCAAGTGATGTAATTCATAGCATGGGTGGCATGCTGCATTGTTACAGAAATGGTGCCAGAGTCCTGTAACCAATTATTTCTCTGAAACATTAAATATCCAGACAAGTGACTGCCAAGGGTTTTCAATGCACAGATTGAGCTGCAGAAAAGCAGATCTGTGGGGTCTGCAGCTCATGCAGCACAAAAGGAGCCCTTTCATGTTACATGAAAACACCCTGCAGGGTTTGAAAGTAATTCCTTTGGATCAGGGGGAATCAATTTTGGTCAAATTGCCTTCAATCAAACGACTAATGGTTTTGTTAAAAATCTCATTGTCAGTCTTGAAGAGAGATGTTGATCTGGATAAGCTTTGCTGAGCTTCCCTTCACTCCCTTACCACTCATGGCTTGAGAAAACTCTTCAGCAAAATATCCCATGCAGCAGATAGTAATGTTACCATGTGTTGGCACATCTCCTTCACAGAGATATCCACTCTGATTTGAAATTGCACCTAAATCTTCAACTAAATATAATCCAGATTTCACATTGTTTTTGTGTTTTCTTCCTCTATACCTGTTCCTAGAGTATCATAGAATAGTAGAATTGTTAGGGTTGGAAGGAACCTCAAGGATCATCCTGTTCCAATACCCCTGCCATGGGCAGGGACACCTCACACTAGATCATGTTGCTCACAGCTACATCCAGCCTGGCCTTAAAAACCTCCAGGGATGAGACCTCTACCACCTCCCTGGGCAACCTGTTCCAATGTTTCACCACCCTCATGGGGAAGAACTTCCTAACATCCAATCTGAATCTACCCATTTCTATTTTTGATCCATTCCCCCTAGTATTATCATTACCTGACACCCTACAAAGTCCCTCCCCAGCTTTCTTGTAGGTCCCCTTCAGATACTGGATGGCCACAATAAGGTCTCCTCGGAGCCTTCTCTTCTCCAGACTGAACAGCCCCAACTCTCACAGTCTGTTTCTATAGGAGAGGAACTCCAGCCATCTAATCATCCTTGTGGCCTTTCTCTGGACATGTTCCAGCATGTTCAGATCCTTCCTATAATAGGGGCTCCAGAACTGGATGCAGCACTCCAGGTGTGATCTCACCAGAGCAGAGTAGAGGGAGAGAATCACCTCCCTGGACCTGCTGGCTATGCTTCTCTTGATGCAGCCCAGGATGTGATTGGCTTTCTGGGCTGCAAGTGCACACTGCTGGCTCCTGTTGAGCTTCTCATGCCTCATATTTGAATTGTTCTGACTGCATTGCCTTGAGTAGATGTTCATCTGAAGAAAGAATCAAACTCTATGCCAGGCATTCCAGGCTGTTGGAAGCACTTTCATGCTGTTCATGCCATCTTGAAGTACTGCATGACTCAGTGCAGAGCAGGGATGTGTTGTTTGGCTAAGGACAGTGACAATAGCAGAGATTGCCATAATGGGACCCCAGTGGTGTGTATGCATCCTGGGACTTCTTGTTCCAGCTGGTGTGATTTAGGATGTGGCACAACTAAGCTAGCTCTCAGAAGCTGACAGCTATGTTAAGATGCCCATTTCTGGCTTTTAACTTTGTGGTTTGAGCACTGTTGGGGAGGCTGTGGATTTCAGTCGCTTTGGCAGAGCATTGTGAATGAAGGTTATGCTACTGAACCTTCCCCTGCACCTTCCCCTGCCAACTTTCAGAAGAAAAGCAAGACTTCCATTTTGTTTGGATTCTACATGCTGGATGTGCTGCGACAATACTTAGCAGCATAGGTGTCTCTGGGTAAAGAAACACTGAGTGTGTGGATACTATGTTAAAGATGGGATGGATGTTAATCTGCTCACATTTCTCAGTACTGAAGCTTTTTTGGCCATGAGCTTGGGCACAGCTTCAGCCAGTTGAAGAATATTTAAGTCAGTTTACGACATACAAGATGAAGTGGACATACATATGTAGAATACATACATAGAATAAACCAGGTTGGAAGAGACCTTCAAGATCATCGTGTCCAACCCATCAACCAATCCAACACCACCTAAACAACTAACCCATGGCACGTCTTCAGGTAGACAGCTTTGTGCTCAGGCACTGTATGCTGGTTTATGTGCATAGGTCCTCTTTGGGATTGGTCCTTCACACCTTCTTGGTTTCTTTCACCTTCTTGGTTTCTTTCATGTTCTGCTTCCACAGAGGACAAAGGGTTACAAGAATGTTTCTGATACAAACTGCATGAAGAATTATTTGCTTTTCCAGAATACTTTCATTCTTTCTTTCTGTCCTCATTAAAGAATTTCATGTCATAAAGACAACTTTTTTCTTTCCCTTATCAATGTGTTATCAACCTGGAGAATTCATACTCATAGGCAACTCTTGGGGGTTAAAAAAATTGCAGGAAAGAAAGAAAAAACCCAAACAATACAACAAATACAACTTGGACTGTTCGCTAAAAAATAGTTTCTAGCATACAAAATACGTTCTGAAGCCTTTCATTTTAGGATATAAACTAACAATTAACTGCTTATCACTAGGAATAAATTTCTACTGTTTATTTCCCAGATATGAAATGTCCTTTTTTCCCCTCCATTTGTTTGATAGTTACTCTCCTGGTCACTGATTAACATGTGACCCTAGACAAGGAGATCATAGACTGGGGCACTGATGCAACTTGCTTATTTCCAGATGAGTACCAGGAACTACCATACCTCTTGCAAAGTCAATGAATAAAGAACAAAACTGCTGTTATCTGCTGTTATCTGCAGAAGGTATTGCTTAGTCACAAAATAATAATTTCTGAGGAAAACCCACTCATTTCTGCTCAACTCTGAGTCACTTCTAGCTGATTCTTCTGGCAGCCCTTCGTCTCTTCAGGAAGGTGGTGTGGTTCTGTACAGAAAATGTGATAGCTGTATATGTGAAGCTGGAAGACAGCACAAATGGCAGGGATGGGCATGGGAACAGATGAAATATGCTGCTGGGATGAACAGTGCAGAGGAGAGTAATAAAGAGTAACAAAGCTGGGGAAGGGCCTGGAGAATAAATCTTAAGAAGAGCAACAGAAGGCGTTGGGGCCATTTAGTTTGGAAATGAGGAGACTGAGGGGAGACCTCATTGCTCTCTACAACTACCTGAAAGGATGTTGGGGAGAGGCTGGTGCTGGTCTCTTCTCACAGGTAATTAGAACAAGAGGGAATGGCCTCAAGCTGTGACTGGGTAGGTTTAGACTGGACATTAGGAAAAGATTTTTCACAGCAAGAGTGGTCAGGCATTGGAATGTGCTGCCCAGGGAGGTGGTTGAGTCACCAAGCCTGGATGTGTTTAAAGGTGGTTTGGATGTGGTGCTTGAGGATATGGTTTAGGGGTGACCCTTGTAGAGTAGGGTTATTGGTTGGACTTGGTGATCCTGAGGTTCTTTTCCAACCTGAATGTTTCTGTGCTTCTGTGATTCTGTAATCTCATGTAAGCACCAAGGCCTGTAAGTGCACAAACACTACATCTGTCCCATCTCAGGAGAAGAGACAGCTTTAGAAGGGAAGACATCTCTTGCCCCTCCTCTGTAGGAATATGTGTTTACTAGATCTATAGCTAAGCTGGGTAAGTAGAAAGGAAGGGCAGGAAAGAGTATGGCTGCACCACTATTGCAGCAATAGTAGTGGTTTGTAAGTGAAGTTGAACATGTGGGGATTTCAATGTGAGTGGTTTGGGGACGTTACAAGTTCTTTACCATGAGGGTAGTGGAACACTGGAACAGGTTGCCTGGGGAGATGGTTGAGGCCCCATCCCTGGAGATATTCAAGGTGAGGCTGGACAGGGTTCTGGGCAACCTGATTTAGTTAAGGATGCCCTGCTTACTGCAGAGGGGGTTGAACTAGAAGACCTTTGTCAGTCCCTTCCAACTCAAACTATTCTATAATTCTAAACCACAGTGTTGAAGGCTTCCTAAGTAAGCATGCAGTATCTTACAGAAAGACTTGAAGCTCAGCTATAGCAGAGCAAAGGTAGGAATTTTAGCTGCAAACATCTCCACAGATTTTGCATCCTCTCTGTTACCCTAGAAATAATTTGCAAAGCAAAAGTGAAAACCTTTTTTCACTGATGTTGCTGCTGGGCCTCTAAGACCCCATCCTTTGCTACCAAGGGAAATTATCTTTGTAATTAGTGGGAAAAAAGGACAAGGCAGTTTGGGATTTCTAGAGGAGAATTAGTGCAGGTTGTGCCATCTAGTCAAAGGGAACCCTTTGCAATCTTTAAGGCCCATGTAGCCTTCATTAGCAGTTTAGAAACACATGAAGTGATGTGGACAGACAGACTAGGTAGTGTGAGGTAGTACAGCCTTGGAAAAAATACCAGACTTTGATACAGAGAAATGTGAAGTGTTTTACAGAATATGAAATCTCTTTTGAAGTTTACTAGAACCACTGGGCCCTCACTGCATGCAAAAGAAATCTAATGCGCAGTATCAACTGGCATCCAAAAAGCTTAATTCAGTATTGTAGCCTTTTCAGAGAAGTGGCCCAGAAGGTGAGAAGCAGCTTAAATATTAAGCTGAGAAAAGATCCTTCTTTTGTTGTAATTTACAATTGGGAAGAATCTGAGAGCTAAGTGGTTCAGTTTGCCTGAGGTAACTTGGCAGTTTAGGACCCAAGATCTTACTCTTGAGGGTATGGTGCCCACCTCACATTGATCCATCTCTTTTTCTTTCCCCATGATTCATCTCTTTTTCTTTCCTCACAGAAAGTGGTCCAATGCAACTTTGCACTTTAAATTATGTAAACCTGGTACCAGCTCTGATGGACTTTTCTGCCACTTATCATAATATTCAGTGGAGTATATATTCAAGTTTAAAGGGGAAGGAAAGGGAAGAAGGAAGAGGTGACAAAGGTCTGTAGAAATGCTTTGATACCTTATGGAAAAGCCCTATTGACTATCACAGAAAATAAAAGCCACCAAACCAAGTTCTAGCAGCATTCCACAGGGTTTAAGAAAACCATATTTCTGCCCTTTAAAGTCCACTTGAACAGGACAACATGGAGAAGATCACATTAGCTGTGACAGAGGAACAATTCTTCATCTGAGGTGCTTCTTCTAATGTAACATTTCAGTGTCTCCCACTTGTAATTGTCTAAACTCCAGGTCTGTAAGGCACAGCAATCTTCTTACACCCTTTTACAGATGAAAGAGTTGAGGGATAGTGCCAGGTTCTGGCTCAGGAGCAGGATGGGTCTACTTGGATCAGGAGTTGCATGATACCTGCATGTGCTGCAGCTGCTTTCAGGGTTGCAACTTCTCCATCTCAGGAAAGGTTTATCTGTTCATGTATCAACCACCAAATCTATGCTGCTCTCTATCTTGGACATTGTAAGCCACGTGGCTTTACAGCTGCTACACAAACAGTTGAGCTTTCTCTGAACCCCTGTTTAGAGGGGAGTGGAATCAATGAGGCATGGAAGAATGGCTGTGGATGTACTCAGTGACTCACTGCAAGTGATAAAGAACCCAGGGCAGGGAAGGAAACTAAATTTTGCAAGGTACTTTCTTCACTGCCATGCCACCCTGCCTCTCTGAAGATCACATTTCTATTCCATTGAGCGTTGTTCATCTTCTCTACCTGTTCCAGCATCCTTTGTAGCAATGGCGTCAACTGGGGTCTTGATCTTCTTAGAATATAGTAATTTCTTCCTTAAAGGACTGTGCAGAACTGGTTAGATGCTAGTGAAACCAAGAAAATTGCAAGCAATATAAGAATTAAATTACAGCTCTCCATATACTCCAGACATCAAAACGGTGTCTTTTCTAGTTTTGAGTTTTCTGTTCCTCTGATAAAAGCTTGCTGGACTTCTGCAAGATATCAGACAAAGACCTACTTGATATCCTTCAGGTCAAGTTTCTTTTGACAACTAGTCCCTACCCAAGAAAGACAAACTCCAGTAGGGAAATACTCAGTGCACATTTAACCTCACAGCTCCAGATATGGACCACAGGAAAACAAACACCAACACAAACCTTTGGTCTTATGCCCCTTTAGAATGCCCATTAGCTACAAGCAAAGGAAGGTTGCTACACAAAATTCTGTACAATGTAGAGAAAGTCAGATTAATGATAGTAGAGTAATACCTGGTACCAAACAATGCAGCACTACTGGTTAGGCTTACGGCCAAAGGGGAGCAATATCCCTCTTCCCCTGTTCCTACCCCAGTCACTGCATTAATACTAAGGCTATCTCCTTTTGGTTCTGGTGCAGCCCCAGCTATAGTTCTGATGCTCAGGTACATGCTTGACCACCTGTCTTTCATCTAGGTGAAAACCTCACTGCTAGCTAGCAAAAATCCAAACTCCATTGCACATACCTGTGATGTAACTAAAAGGTTCTTAGTCAGGATGCCAGAGGCATAAAAACATTGGCAGCACTGCTGCTTTTGCAACCCACAGTGGCAAAAGGATTGCTGCTAGTTTACAAAACACAGCAGCTGACACAGTCCTCTTGGTTGTCTGCCAGCATACTGTCCTGAGAAACCCTCTCACAGTCTTTTTTGACTTTGACACTATCAAACTGCAGTACCTGTCCCCTGACTGCACTCAGGCCTCCTACTCTAGAAAATCAGACTGTCAGTGCTGGCACATCTGAGGCTGAGGGTGGGATGTGGAGGAAGTCATGTGAATCCTGAATCATGAAGGATGATGGCAAAGAGGCAGAAGACAGGTGTATTTGGTTTGGCTGAGCCGGAGTTAATTCTCCCCAGAGCATCCTTCTAGTTTCTAGTGCTGTGTTTAGCAGTGCTGTAGCTGGGTGTTGATAACACAGCAGTGTTTTGGCTGCTGCTGAGCTAGGTACCCAAGCTGTACTTTTACAACGTTCCCCCGCCTCAAGGGTATGCAAAAGGTTGGGCAAAATCTTGGGATGGGACCCAGCTGGGCCAGCTGACCCAAAGTGACCAAAGGGGTTTTCCATGCCATATGATGTCAGCTCAGATATATAAGTGAAGTGAAGTGAAAGAAGGAAGTGTGGGGACATTCATTGATGGCATCTGTCCTCCAGAGCAACTGCCACGTGTATTGAAGCCTGGCCTCCCAGGGAGCTGTTGGACATCCCCTGCTGATGGGAAGCAGAGAGTGATATCTTTGTTTGCTCTTTCTTCCACTTGTGGCATTTGCTTTGGCTTTACATCTTATTAAATTGCTTCTATCTTGACACCTGTACTTTGGTTTTGTTTTCTCTCTCTGTCCATCTAAGAAGGGGAGTGATAGAGTGGCTTTGGTAGGCTTCTGGCGCCCATCCAAGGCCAAACCACCACCTCCTGCCCCTCTACTGTTCTCCTTCCCCTCTATTATGCCCTGGTGAGATCTCACCTGGAATATTGTGTCCAGTTTTGGGCTCCCCAGTTCAAGAGGTACAGGGATCTGCTGGAGAGAGTCCAATGGAGAGCTACCAGGATGATTAAGGGACTGGTGCACTGTCTTATAAGAATAGGCTGAGAGCCCTGAGGCTGTTTAGACTGGAGAAGAGAAGACTGAGGGGGGATTTGATACATGTTTATAAATATCTGAGGGCTGGGTGTCAAGAGGAAGGGGTCAGACTCTTCTCACTTGCACCCTGTGATAGGACAAGGGGTAATGGATATAAACTACAGCACAGGAGGTTCCACCTCAACATGAGGAAGAACTTCCTCACTGTGAGGGTCACAGAGCACTGGAACAGGCTGCCCAGGGAGGCTGTGGAATCTCCCTCTCTGGAGACTTTCAAGCCCCATCTGGATGTGTTCCTGTGCGACCTGTGCTAGATTTTCTGGTCCTGCTCTGGCAGGGGGGTTGGACTTGATGACCTTCAGGGGTCCCTTCCAACCCCTAACAGCCTATGACCCTGTGATCCTGTGAACAAATCAAGTAGGAAAAATGCTTGGCTACCATAGGAGGAGTTTGTATTCTACCCTGTATTTAAATGTGATCTTAATTGAATCAATGGAGGCCTAAAATCCTTCCCTTGGCCATGTATCTGTCAGTAATTCCTAGCAGCTCAGAAAGGGAAGAGTTATCTCAACTCCAAGGTAATTAAACCCCCAACTTTTACAGCATTTGACTAATAGAATTGTGGCCTTCCAGCAAGCCTAAAGGAACCACAGGCTTATCAGGAAATGCCAGATCTTATGTCATCATTAACTAATGGCCAGCTAACTATTCATAACCACCTAGAGATGAAAGTAAAAATGTGCACATGTAATATCTGCTGCTTCTTATATTTCCTTAACACATTTAGAACAGAGAAAATTGCAGCAGGGCCTGATCCTGCAAGCATAGTAAATTCCTATGGGTGCCAGCGTGGTATGAGGGCACTTAAAGAATGCAAACCTGGGAATCTGCTGTGTGAGAATTTCACGCTTTGGGTTCTAAAATAAAAAGGTGCATTAAAGTATTAGTGTACTGTAAGTGGAGATGGTCCTGAAGGCTTTCACAAATACAAAACCACTTGGTCTTCAATCCCATGCTAATCCCATTGTTAGCTGATTGTATCTGTGGATGTCTTTAACTTCTTAATACAGAACTTTCTAGGTAATTTTTACCCTCTTCCTTTTCTCTTTTTTCCCCCCTTCTGTCCTTGCTTTTCTTTCTTTGGGACACATGGAAAAACCTCTGCATAAATATGAGGCCCTTTCTGACCCCTGATTCTGTGATATCCAAATGTAATTATTATTATTATTTTTTTTGGAGAAAATGTATGTTGTAAATATTGTGTAAGTAGCCATGCAGACAAGTTGGCAAAAAAAAAAGCATGCAGCTAAGATGTTCATCACCTCCAGGACAGTGTGAAGGGCTGGTGGAAATTGCTACTGTTTGACTTCTGTGCAGGAAAGAGGCAAGGTTTATACAAGCATTTATAAATCTGGCCACAAGCTTAAAAACTTTACAAAGCAATCACCAATAACCACGAGAATCACAAGCTGGAATGACACATGTGTATATTGGGGTAGGCTGAAATTGCCCCCCAAAATAACATTGCCAGACCAGCTCAGTTGAAAGCAAATGAAACTTCGATGACCCTAACATGCTGTGATCCTGTGAAGCTACATTTACAAGCACAACTACAATCTAGAAACATGGCATGCAGTGAATATGTCCAAAATATACAATATTTACAGGTATTTACAATTTATAAACAGCACAAGAACTCCCTCCTGGACAAAACCAGGGGGTTACCAACAGCTTCCCCCTCCCTGCTCCCTTCCTCCCTGTACAAGTAAAAGAGAGAAGTGCAGAGAGTAGCTGCTAGTACTTAACCACAACAAAGGAACACAGACAAGGTCAGCAAGCCAGCAGAAGCACCAGCTAGTATCTGGCAGAGCGTGGAAGGAGAAAGAGATAGAGATAGCTTACAAGACTAATTTTATGTTAGCTACCAGGCTAATGGGATTATTTAGACCTTATCATTATTCCCCCTTTTACATCAATGGTAATTTATTTACATTCTACCCCTTTCTGTTCAAGATCTGTGGAAAATTTTCTAGGCACAGCCTAAACCCACCACAGTATGTAAATTCTGCTCTGGTGTAGATATTCCATTTGCCTGTGCAGGTGTACACCAAAAATAAGGATGCTGCTACTTTCCTTATCCTTGCAGTGAAGATTTTCTTTATAGTTAGGGTTTGGCTTAGGAAAACAGCCTTCATGTAGCCAGAGACACAAGGTAAGGTTTGGTCAGTTGTCTCTGACCTTTGAAGAAGTACACTTAAGTTGTTCAGTGTCCCTTTGATATGAGAAAAAGTGATCAAAAAAGAGTTTTGTGATATGGGTAATGAATTAGACAGTCTGTTTGCTGTGCATGTGCATTAAGTGGGATTATTTGGAAAAGCACTGCTGATTTATTTAAGAAGGAGTTTTAAGGTAATTTTCGCCTGTGCAAAGATTTTGCCCCTGAAGGGTTTTATCTTCCTCTCCCTTGCCAAACACTGCTCTCTAGCTGCTTCCCCATTTGAACACTCCTAAACTCACTGGGTAGCTTTTTATTTTTGTTCCAAGATCAACTGGGGGAGAAAAAACAGCCCCCACAACTCTCTCAGGCTTGCTAATTTCTGAATCTGTTCTGCTCTTCATCAGTGGTAACAGTGCTAAACATGAAGCTATGCTCACTTATTTGTTCCCTGGCAAAAGCAGTCTGCAGTATGTCTGTCTCTTGAGTTGTCAGCCCTTCAGGGTGGGGATGGTTTTTTTTTGTACTATCCAGCACTGAACTCCTTGGAAGGACATCGAGCAGAATTAAACAACATTATCACCTCCAAAGGGACAGTCATATGTTACATCTAAAGAGAGGACATTTATCTTCTATGCTGCTTTTGAGTACTGCTTCCATTTAAAGAACGTGTGTGACCAGGCTCTTGGCTGGAGTTCAGTACAGTAACATCCTGGTGATCTGCACCAGCTGAGAATCTATCTGCTGATGGGGATGTGGGGGCATCACCAGTCTCTCTTTCTTCCTTTAAATGTCAAGAAAGCAAATAAAGTAGAGTCTCCTTGAGTGCTACCCTGCAGAGCATGTGGCCCAGGTACATGAGCCCAGGCTCCTTCTGCAGATCAGCCCCAGTGACTGCAGCACTCTCCAAGAATTAGAAACACCAGTCAATCCAGGCCAGAGGTAACCAAGGCAGGGTTGGATGGAGTCAGCCATGCCTGGGGAATGTGGTGGCAGCTCCAGGCCAGGGAGCAGCAGTAATGAGAACTGGCTCAACCAGCTTGGATTTAGGGGTTCCAGCTTCACCACAGGTTCCCAGCCAGTGAGAGTGAGAAAATCAGAGGCTTTCTTCACAGGATTTTTGGAAACCTTTTGTGGAGAAATACTGGCATGTTCTTTGATCCTTTGACATGAGATAAGATTTGGGATGGGCTACCAAGACTCAGGATTATAGGAGAATTTTGACAGCCACACAGATTGTCCGGTGGGATTCCAGAAGATAAGAAGAGCTGAGAAAATAAAACATTCCCATTCACCACATCCTCTTGTGCAATTGTGCAATTCCACACCTTCAGAGACAGGAGCAGACTGTTTTTCCCTGTCCAAACCTTGCTGAGGTTGCGGACAAGGTTTGAGTGCAGCTGAATATTCTCCAGTTCGAGTGAAAGCAGGGTGAGGACGAGGGCTTCCTTATTGCTTTCATGTAGAAACTGAAGGAAACAGGCTGAGGGAGAAGAAAACAAAACAAAACAAAGCCAGGATTAGTTTCAGGGCTACAGCTCAGAGCAAAAAACTGAGCCTCATGTCGGTCAATGAGTTTCCCCTAATGGCTGACTATTTGCAGTACCTGCAGGCTCTAAAAAACAGTATGTGTGAGGGGTACAGGGGGTGAGGGGGAAGCTAGAATCTGATTGAGGTGCAGTAGTGTTAGAATTGCCATTCTGCAGTGATGACTGGAATAAACAGCATTTATTATATGCTGCACAAGGGGTGGGAGCAGCCATGTAAGGTGAATGCACGAAAAACTATGCTCATTTGAACTTTAGTCTGATTCTCCTCACTGTTGGCTTGGTTTCACTAAGGTAATAACAATAACACTAAAGAAGTCTCTTGATAAACACTTGTGTCAGTGAAAGAGGAGTCCCTCTCCTCATGCTTCATACACTTTTCCTGCTTGTAATCACACTGGCCTTTTCAGTCTGTGATTGACATCTGCTCTGCATGCACTTGAATGCAGTTACACAGTATCATAGGATCACAGAACGTTAGGGGCTGGAAAGGACCTCAAAAGATCATCCAGTCTCCCCCCTCTGCCACAGCAGTATCTCTTATACCAGATCACACAGGAACAGATCCAGGCAGGTATTGAGTATCTCCAGAGAGGGAGACTCCACAATCCCCCTGGGCAGCTTGTTCCAGTGTTCTGTCACCCTCACAGTGGAAAAATATTTTCTCATGTTTCCATGGAATTTCCTATGCCTCAGCTTCCACCCATTGCCCCTTGTCCTGTCATTGAGCATCACCAAGAGCCTGACTTCATCCTCTTGGCACTCACCCTTTACATATTTATAAACATTAATGAGGTCAGTTTAATGCCTCCATTTAACTTCTGTCTAAGCCAGGAGGTAACACACAGGGAGCTTCATGTCACAGATTCATTTTCTTCAGAATAATACAGGAAAATGAGCTGCTGTAGCTCAATTCTGCTCCCATTCCTGCCAGAGTAAACTCCAGGCACTGCAGCAAACTCAGAGGAGATAATTCAAAGGGAAACAGAGCAACAGTAGCTTGGCTGGATAAACATAAACAAAAGAATATCTGCCTTCTTTTACATTTCACTGAAATGAAATAAATTTATTTCTCAAAGCTCAGTTCCTAGTCTCAGCTCCCTGTCTCCTGTCACCCTATGAAAAGGCAGCATTGACAGACAAGCTTGCTGCGGCTGCAGCTGGCAGTGCTGGCTAAGTGGACTTAGTTTCCTCTCTCTTCACCACTGGCTCCCTCCTCACACCACCCATCTGCTGTGTTGGGCCAAATGTTGTTGTATAGGAAGTGGATCAGGGAACTGATGTGCCTGAAAAATCATACAGCTCCCCCCATCCTACCAAGGTTACTCTTAGGAGAATCAGTTCCCCAAGCTGCTGTGAGGGTGCAAAGGATGGGATCCAGCTTAACACAGCTTGGAGGGCGAGGTGCCTACATGAAACCTGGTGTAGGCACCCCCCTTCACCCCCCTCACCCACCCTTTCCCAGCTTTGCCCTGTCAAAACAGATGTGCCAGCTTCTATCCCCACTGGTAGGGCTGCAGGTGCCCCTCTGGAATCTCTTAAATTCAGACTACCATTCTAAAGGAATTTTTAAGCTGGGTTCATATCCTTGTCTTGAACATCCACCTCTAACACAGGATCACAGGATGCTAGGGGTTGGAAGGGACCTCTGGAGATCATCGAGTCCAGAGCAGGACCATAGAATCTAGTGCAGGTCAAACAAGAATGCATCCAGATGGGTCTTGAAGTCTCCAGAAGAGACTCCACAACCTCTGTGGGGAGCCTGTTCCTGTGACCCTACACAAATTAATGCTTGCCTCATCACTGCTGTCTTCTCACTCACATGGGCCCAGCTAGCAGTACCTGTTGGTTGGCCAAGGCTGCTTCACTGTCAAGTTCAAGCCTTCCAACTTTCACCCTGAGTGAGAACACCTGTGAGGAACCATGTGTGGAAAGAGGAGAGGCATGCCAAGGGTAGTGCCTTGCTGTGCAGGCTTTCCAGTGGAGAGACTGGCGGTTGTGTTTCTGCAGGGATGTAGTTTGGCCCGTGTGACATCCAACCTAGGTGGCTTTTTCTGACCATTAGGAGGAAGCTAAAATTAAAGCTGATCCCCACTACTGCCTGGGCTGAGATGGATGAGAGACCCCTGAGGATGTGAGCAGTACTGTGTCCAGTTCTGGGCCCCTCAGTTTAAGAAAGATGTTGAGCTGCTGGAACGTGTCCAGAGAAGGGCAACAAAGTTGATGAGAGGTCTGGAGCACAAGCCCTATGAGGAGAGGCTGAGGGAGCTGGGGTTGCTTAGCCTGGAAAAGAGGAGGCTCAGGGGTGACCTTATTGCTGTCTACAACTACCTGAAGGGTGGTTGGAGATGGGTGGGGGTTGTATGAAATACAGAACACAGAACACAGAATTAACCAGGTTGGAAAAGACCTTTGAGATCATCAAGTCCAACCTACCACCCAGCACCATCTAATCAACTAAACCACGGCACCAAGTGCCTCAGCCAGTCTCTTTTTAAACACTTCCAGGAGTGGTGACTCCACCACCTGCCTGGACAGCACATCCCAATGGCCAATCTCTCTTTCTGGGAAGCATTTCTTCCTAACATCTTCCTTGTTGGTCACTTCTCTCAGGCAACCTGTGACAGAACAAGAGGACACAGTCTCAAGCTGTGCCAGGGGAGGTTTGGGATGGATGTTAGGAAGAAATTCTTCATAGAAAGAGTGATTGCCCATTGGAATGTGCTGCCCAGGGAGGTGGTGGAGTCACCATCACTGGAGGTGTTTAAGAGGAGACTGGATGAGGCACTTAGTGCCATGGTTTAGTTGATTGGATGGTGTTGGTGGTAGGTTGGACTTGATGATCTCGAAGGTCTTTTCAAACCTGGTTAATTCTGTATTCTGTACATCTCCTGCATATCACCCTCATCCCTAGTAAAGGGCATGGACAAATTAGTCAATCTTAAGGGCTAATCTAATTCATAGCAGCAAAGAATGGCCCTCTGAGAGCCATTATACTAGGCAAAGGTAATTGGAGAGCTAACACCCTTCAGCTAGATGTCCAACTCCGAATATTCTTTGTGTGGGGGACCTGCCAAGAAGAAGTCAAATGGCACCAGTCTGGGTAAACTCCCTAATGGGCAGATCCTCTGTCCCTCATCCATGGCAGCATTACATCTCTTCAGGTAAAAAGCACTGGCATTGCCCCATGTGTGCATAGTATGGGTTAGTTCTAAGACTGATGCTAAGTTTCACCTCTCCTCTTTTACACAAAGTACCTCCTTGTGAAGAACCAAGGCTTCAGTTCAATTTATACACAACCAGCCTGGCTCCTGCATTTCCCACTGCCACTCCTGCCCCCTGTTCTTACAGCTGCTGACTTGGGCTCTCATGTTTGATCTCCAGCACCTCTTCTACTGTTTTGCTGTGGTCTCAGCCCCAGAGAAGATAAATTGACCAGGGCACATCACCCCATCTACCTACTCTGTTCACAGGATAAATTTGCAGGAAAAGAGAGGAATCTATAACACACAAAGACCATTTCCAGGACACAAAGGTGGAAGCTGAGCACTGTTTGAATGGTAGATATTTGATAACTTAACCACAATTTTGCTTTAGGCACTATTATCACAGTATCACACAATGCACAGTATTGCAACAATTAGTAGTTTTGCCTCCCTGTAAACCTGAATGGCTGACTCAGTATAGGCCAGTAACTCTTTTGTTAACTATAGCTAGCTCAATGGCCAGTCAATGGAATGTCTGATGGTCTAAACTCTGTAGCAGAAGACAGTACAGCACACAGAAGTAAATGCTGTGATATGAAATCAGCTGGCCTGGATAATTTTTTCCAACTGTAGGCATGTCCTTGCATCTGTTTTAAGAACCCCAAGCCCCACGTTATACTACAAATATGGTAGCTTAAATCTAAAGTAAATTTCACTGGAATAGATTTCCACTGATACCAGATGGAAGGAGATAAGAATTAGGCTCTTCTTCCAGATTTACACCAGAAGAACTAACAGCAGAATGTACAATTTTCTTCCAGTAATATCTAAGGATTAAATAGAGCAAAAATGAAATTTGACAAGCAACTGGTTTGATAAAATTTATAGGCACAGAATCAGATTCTCTGCCTCTTGTAATTTACATAGTCATTTAGACCAACACTAAGCAACTTCAGCTCTCTACTATTCCAAGCCAAGGGTGTCTCCCACCCAGCACGGTAAGAGTAGAAATGATTGTACAGTGAATGAAAGTATAGAATCCCATGCATTCTTCCTTGTGAAAATGTACATCCATGAGGGTTCCTATGTTGCAGTTGTGACAGTGTGCTAAAAAGAAGTGTTTACAATCATTCTGGAAGAATGGAGCATTAAAAAGGGATATTTTGGAAAATCATTTTACTCTAATCCCCACCCCTCACCCCTGAGTATAAGGCTGTATCTTTAATTTCTGCATACTAATCTTAACCCAAAGAGCACTTGACTCCATTATCACTTGTCCTCTGTTGCACACTGTGACAGGACAAGGGGTAGTGGATATAAACTACAGTACAGGAGGTTCCACCTCAACGTGAAGAGAAACTTCTTTGCTGTGAGGGTCACAGAGCACTGGAACAGGCTGCCCAGAGAGGATGTGGAGTCTCCTCCTCTGGAGACTTTCAAGCCCCATGTGTTCCTGTGTGACCTGCGATAGATTCTATGGTCCTGCTCTGGCAGGGGGCTTGGACCTGATGATTTCTGGATGTCCCTTCCAACTCCTAGCAACCTGTAATCCTGTGACAATAGTAATTAAAGTGTGACAATAATACTTAAAGTGTGACAATAATAATTAAAGTGTGTCAGGAAACAGAGCTAATAACTCACTGCTTTGTCTACCTTAGTGTATTTTTAATGCTGCTAAAATAAATAATAATTTGGCTTCTAATATTTATGATAAGAACCTTGGAGGGAGATTCTGAGAAGGCATGAGATTATGCCACTGCAAAATCCTGGCACAAGAAGAGGAGGTGAGCAGGATTCCTGGGCTCAACAGAGCTCTGTGTTCTCATCTCTAGAAGGTGTGCCAGAAGAAGCAAAAGAAGTTGAGTGCACTGGCCACTTCAGACCAAGTGGTGCTTAAAAGCATGAAGGATCAGGAAGCTGGCTCAGGCACCACAGCCATGTGTACATCTGGCAGGGAGACTTCAGTGGGCCTTCAGTGTTTTGTAATCAGTGTTTAATTTGATTAGATAGGAGAGCTAACTTGTCAGGAGGGGGAAAGGATAAGCACGGAGGTTTGCAACAAGCAGCAGGTACACTCCACATAAAGCAACACAGTGTTGCTTTCTCCACTAACCCCTTGGTTTTTAATGCTATAATTATCCTAATTTATCCAACAGTCTGATTACAAGCAAAAATATTAAATGAAAGTATACACAAGTTGCTGCAAGACAAGATGGAGCAGGACATACAGAGCATGGTAGTTTATAGCTGATCTTAGAATCATAGAATCACCCAAGTTGAAAGGGACCTCTAAAGGTCATCTAGTCCAACACCCCTGCAGTGAGCAGAGACATCCTTAACTAGATCAGGCTGCCCAGAGCCCAGTCACACCTTGTAGGAGAAGGGTTGCTTTCAGGTAGCTTTGGAACAGCTATGTTTTGAGTTAGGAATGCACACCTTATCAATAATTAAGAGAAAGGAAGAGGGATATGTAGGGGAAGATTTGCCCTTGCTTGAATTAGAGAAGGCCATGTTTAATCTTTGACTTAGGAAAGAATGTAAGCATCTTGTAACTGAAGAGAAAGACTTGGCAGAATTTGTTTGGATGTGTTGAAATACTGTTTTGTTCTTTTACCCTATTGTATGCCTTGATTACATGCATGCCAGTAGAAAATAACCAATTAAGGTGAGACACACGTGCTTTCTTAAAGAGTATATAACCTTGCTGTATAACATAATACACACCTTTGCCTGCTGACACCCTGGCCTGGAAGCTGTGCTTGTAGTGCCTTTGGGGTGATCCAACACCTACACCTGTATTGCCACAAACGGTGACCATGACGTGCACCCTGAGCAACTACAGACAACAACTCCAACTTGCATCCAAAGCAACTACAGAGCATAACCACCAACAACTGCTTACTACAGAGCCTCACCTTGAATATCTCCAGGGATGGGGCCTCAACCACCTCTCTGTGCAGCCTGTTCCAGTGCTTAACTACCCTCATTGTAAAGAACTTTTTCTGAACATCCAATCTAAATCTACTCTTCTCTGATTTAAAACCATTGCCCCTTGTTCTATCCCCACAGGCCTTCGCAAACAGTCCCTCTCCAGCCTTCTTGCAGGCCCCCTTCAGGTACTGGAAGGTGGCAATTAGGTCTCCTGGGAGCCTCCTCTTCTCCAGGCTGAACAACCCCAGCTCCCTCAGCCTGTCCTCATAGCAGAGGTGCTCCTTCTTATCTTGCACACCTTCACTAACTCCAAAGCAGCTTTTCTTGTGGAAAGATAGTTCACAAATACCACAGAGCTGAGGTCCAAATGCAACACTGAAGCACTGCAAAATTATGTATAGCATTCCCAGGGAGATAAGCCCTCAAGAGGTCATTGAAGTAACAATTCAGATTTTTGTCCTTATTTTTTCTAGGGACTATTTTTCTTGCAACTGATGACAAAAACACTCTTCCATAATGTGATAAATATATCATGGCAAATTGTATTAGTTGCTTATATCACATAGAACTAACATAAAAAGGAGCTAAATTAGATGGTAGAAAATAAACAAGGAAAGTAATTAAAACTAGGAAAGTACAATCATCTTATTCTTCATGCTGAAATTCACACACAGAATCACAGGGTCAACCAGGTTGGGAAAGACCTCAGAGATCATCAAGTCCAACCTATTACCTAATACCTAACACCTCATGACAACTAAACCATGGCTCCAAGTGCCACATCCAATCCTTTTTTGAACACCTCCAGGGACAGTGACTCCACCACCTCCCTGGGCAGCACATTCCACTGGCCAATTACTCTTTCTGTGAAGAATTTCTTCCTAACATCCAGCCTAAGCTTCCCCTGGTGCAGCTTGAGACTGTGTCTTGTTCTGTCACTGGTTGCATGGGAGAAGAGACCAACCTCCACCTGCCTACAACCTCCTTTGAGGTAGTCTACCTCTCCCACATTTCTCTTAATATTTCTCTTAATGTTTAAATTACCTGCTTGTTGAACAACAGCATTCATGCTTTAGGTTACTGCAAGGAGAAATGGCAAGAATGACAAAGGGTCCACACTACAGGGAATGGTTGAAGCTTGGTATCCACTGAGCTGTGCAATGAGAGGAGGTTAATTACACTGCCATGAAAGTTCACTTTTCTTTGACTTGTACTAAGCACCACCCAGAAGCATGGAGCATGTCCTCTTCAGGGTGACTCTGATGTTAAGGAAAAGAAGAGTGATGCAGGGAAGCTCATACTGACTGTGGGTTTCAAAGAGATGACCGAGAGCAAACACATCCTTCTTTACGTTATGATTCAGAATACTTGGTTCATCCTTCCCCAGCATCACTTTTGTGGTGATGGGAAATGTGACTGGTTGCCAGTGTGTGCTGGGTTAACACAGCCTGCTCTCACAAGCCTCCCTCACCCCACACAGATGTGGGAGAAAGTAGCACAAAAGGAAAAAAAACCAAACCAACCTCTGGGTTGAGATAAAGAGTTTACTGAGGTCATTATGCAGTTACCTTAAGAAGACAGCAATAAAATGGTTGCCCCTACCCCAGCATGCAGCAGCCCCCAAGCACACAGCAGCCAGACCAGTGGAAAAGACCCACACCCCAAACCCAGAAACTGGAAGCCAGAACTGGAGGAAGAAGCCTCTCAGGTTACAATCTGAACTTCAAGCCCCATGACACTTTGCTCCAGCCAGCACTTTTGTTTCAAAGCTGGCATGACAGCAGCATGGTATTGAATAGTCACCTCAGCAGATGCAACTCAACCCACAACAGCTTGGTCATGGAATACACACACAATGGTGAGCCTTTTGGTGCGCAGCTAGAGGCAGCAGCAGGCTCTTTTTTCCCCTGGGAATGGGCTGGGATATGAAAGTTCTTCCTCCTTCAGACACCACTTTAAGTCTGTTAAGAGAGAAAAATTAAAATCCAGTTAAGAAACTCAGTTTCTCCAGAAAACAGCTTGAGATCATTTTTTCAGACATCTTCTGGACAAGTTTTAGTCGAGATTATGAGGAACTGCAATCTGAGAATAAACCCCACTTAAAGAGGGGGTCAGCAATCCATGACACAACCATCTTACATATCTCTGAATTTAAAAGCACAATTTGAATGAGTCATTGCTGACTTAGACTTTACAATACAAACAAACAGCCTTCAGCTTAGAGTGAAGCAGGCATAATTTCCACAGCAGTGCTTGATTAAAACTCATTTTTATCACTGCTGAAAGGAAGGCAACTGAGCTGAGTGAAACATGCATTTACCCAGGCACATGGCAAGCACAGCATCCACCTGCTGTCCTGTGTTCAGGGGCATTATGATTTTCCTGACAGTTAGATGAAATACTAAACAGGAGCCCAAACAAAGATACACCCCACCAACTTTTTCTGAAGTATTCTCTTGCTTCTGCAATAGAGGCTACCACACTGAGGCAGGCACCAATGCATGTCACCATCTGCTACTGAGCCTGGATTTAAGCCAGAAATGGTAGCTTAAGCCCTCTGACTGGTGAAGTCTGAGTCTTTCCTTAACAGAACAGAGATCTTCAGAGTACCTGATCTTGCTGTGCACTACAGTCTGGAAACTAAGAGGCCACGTGAATGTGCAGCTTACTTGGAAGCTATATTGAAGGACAAGGCACAGAGCAGGGTGAGTGCCTCCTCTGCACCCAGGCTGGAAAAATCCTCACTATCAATGCAGATTGGAGGATGAGGTGATAGAAAGCAGCCCTGTGGAAAAGGACTTGAGAGTGCTGATGAACAAGAAGCTGGACATGAGCAGGCAGTGTGCACTTGGAGCCTGGAAGGCAAAAAAGCAGCGCTGCCAGCAGATCCAGAGAGGATTCTGCCACTTTACTCTGGTGAGACCTCACCTGGAGTATTGCTTCTAGCTCTGGAGTCCTCAATATAGGAAGGACATGGACCTGATAGGGAGGGTCCAGAGGAGGGCCATGAAAATGATCAGGGGGTTGGAGCACCTCTGCTATAAGGACAGGCTGAGGGAGCTGGGGTTGTTCATCCTGGAGAAGAGGAGGCTCTGGGGAGACCTAATAGCAGCCTTCTAGTACCTGAAGGGGGCCTACAAGAAGGCTGGAGAGAGGCTGTTTACAAATGCCTGTGGGGATAGGATGAGGGGCAATGGCTTCAAACTAGAGAAGGGCAGATTAAGATTGGATATTAGGAACTCTTTACTATGAGAACAATGGAACACTGGCACAGGTTGCCCAGGGTGGTGCCTGGGTGCCCCATCCCTGGAAGATATTCAAAGTGAGGCTCGACAGGGCTCTGGGCAGCCTTATCTAGTGGAGGATGTTCCTACTTATATAGAATCATTCTGTGATTCTATGATTCTGCAGTAGAACAGACATTATGGTGTAGCTGCCACAGTATGCCAGCTCTGCAAGCTGAGGCTAAATCTATCACCAAGTCTTCTGGATTGTTTTAAATGAGCTATTAACAAGCTTGCCTTGGGGAAAAAGGCCTGGTCACAGCTTGAAGAACTGGTCATTTAGCCCTGCTGGTAGGTTGTCCATCAGCTCACACAACTCACTCTCACTGTCACAGAGCATGTAAACCCCTCCTCACATGTCAGAAGCCTTGTAACACTCCTAGAGATGACCCAGCCAGCAGCAACACCAGCTGATACCTCAGGCCACATTCTGGATATCCTAGTCAGACCTCTCAGTTGTGGCAGCAACAGAATCATGAGTATGACACACAGATCAGCAGCAGAAAAATAAAACATCAGGCAAA
Organism: Dryobates pubescens; assembly: GCF_014839835.1. NCBI lineage: Eukaryota > Metazoa > Chordata > Aves > Piciformes > Picidae > Dryobates > Dryobates pubescens. The sequence goes on along the minus strand of NC_071623.1, from coordinate 14,010,983 downwards.
GGCTGGGGGGAGATTTTGTTGGAGTTTATTTAATAAAAGCAGAAGTTATCACAAGGAATAAAATATCATGTGAATAAAAAGAGCTCATTTCAGCTGTCTGTTCAAACTTTTCTGTGCACTTTTTCCTCTGTAAAAACCTTGAAATATGCCTTCCTCCATTTACAATGTGTCGGTGTCGCAGTTTACATCCAGTCCTCCGAGGCACTTGGATGTTACTGAGTATTGCCAGGCAACTGCAGCTCTCAGTGACATAAAAGAAATTGGGAATCTTCTGCAAAAGATAATTAGTATCTAGATGGATGCTCTAAGAACCTGATTCAAAGTGAGATGTGTGACTCCTCTACTTAAACACCTGTATACCTTGGAAGAGTGATACATAAGTGCTTACTAACTTTCTTGGTAAAACCATTAACATTTTTTTTTGTGATCAGGCCCTTTCTGACACAAGCTGCAAGTCAAACAGAGAATTTCAAGACCAAAAGCAAGGCATCCACACAAAGCTCTGTCTTTAGTCTGAAACAGCAACGAGCTCATGTCCTGATAAAAGGCTAAACGCTGAGCAGAGCTAGCAAGATCAGAGGATTTCCTCACAACATAGTCTCAGCCAGCTTTGACATTTTGCTTCATTTCACAGGAATAAAAACATCCACTAAGCAGGAGCAGAATAACCTGCTTCACTGGCAGCCCACCCTCCCTCCAGATGGCAGGAAAACTTGTGAGGCAGCCAGGGACCTGCTCCACTTGCATGTTAAGATAAGCCACCAGCTCCCTGGAAGGGTAGAAGGTAAACTCAAGCAGCACTCATGAGGTAGCTAGCCTGGCACTCCTTTCACTCACACTCAGAGACATGATGTGAGTCACTGCCCTCTCAAGGCAAGCCAGCCAAAAAAACCCCAACCAAACAAACCAAACCACCAAACCCAGATTTTCTGGTAAGGCAGGGATGTTCCACACAAACAGTTTCATCATCAGAGCAGCATTGCCAGAGGAAAAGGGTTCCCTGGCAATGAGGTGGGGAGGAAGCACAGCAGCACAAGGTAAAAGGCCAGAAGTGTATGTTGCCTGAGATGGCATCCTCTTCCTCTTTGCAGCTAGGTCAGGAGATACTTCCCAGAAAGGGTTTTTGTACACCAAGTGTGAGCTTTTTCCCTTATGCAAGCAAGCCAGAACAGGTCTGGCATGAGTGGGATGGCCACACCTAGCTCACAGAAACTTGTGTTGGAGCCAGCTGTGGCAAGTGCCACTAAAACCTGCAATCAGTGGCATTTTTTCCTACTAAGTGTGTCCAGGCTGACTTTCCTTTCAACATATTAGGGGTGAGACAGCAAAGTGTGTAAGCAGATTACTTTTCTCCATGACCTTTTAAAGCACAGGCCTGTCTTTTGTTGCAGTGTGTGAGATCCTAGGTGGTCCAGCACAGGGAGGAATTCTCTGATGGGCACTGTCCAGCCCAGGGGACCAAGAAAGCGGGATGAGCAAGCATCCTGTCCCTGCCAAAGAGCAGTGTTTGTAAGAAGGGGTGAGGGGGAGGGTGCACGCCCTGTGTTTAGTGCTTCCATCTCTTTGACTTGCTGAAACTAGTGACGGATTCATATCCCTGATACAATCTCAGGACTCTGCTTCAGATTGGAAGTGGCTGTTGCAAAAGAGCTGGGTGAAACACTGGTTCTGTTGTTTATTTCTCAGGAGCTTCAAGCTTCAAGCTGGTCACCAAGATGAGCTCTATTATTCACAGCCAGCTTCAGAGAAATTAAACATCTGTCAAGGCATCCTAAGCAAGCAATTTAAAACAAAACCCAAACGTGAAAGTCCTCCAAAGCCTGGAAGCATGAAAAAGCAACAGCAAGATCGCCTGAGAGGTAAAACTATATAGTCAAAAGAAGAGTTTGGCCACATTCTGTGTTTTCACAGTCCTGTCAATATTTATTTCTTGTGACTTGCACTCTCTTAAATACAGTAGAAACTGTTCATTGAACATGGCCAAAAATCAGCTGACCTTGACTCCAACCCTGGGTAAGAGTTAGGCAGCCAGGGTAAGAATTAGGCAAGCTACATATCTTTAACTGTGTGAGACTAATGATTCATTGGGTTGGAAGGAACCCTCAAAGGCCATCTTGACCAACCCCCTGCAGCAAGCAGTGACACCGCCAACTAGATCAGGCTGCCCAGGGCCACATCAAATCTGATCTTGAATGTCTTCAGGGATGGGGCCTGTATCACATCCCTGTGCAGCCTGTTCCAGTATTTTACCACTCTCATTGTAAAGAAATTTCTTCATATATACAACCTAAATGTACCTTGCTCCAGTTTAAAACCTTTGCCTCTCATCCTATCACAACAAGCCCTTCTAAACAGTCCTTCCCCAGCCTTCCTGTTGGTCCCCTTCAGATATTGAAATGTAGCTGTAAGGTGTCCCTGGAGCTTTCTCCTCTCCAGGCTGAACAGCCCCCATTCTTTCAGACTGTCTTCATAGGAGAGGTGCTTTAGCCTTCTGATCATCTTGGTGACCCTCCTCTGGACCTATCCCACCAGGCCTATGTATCTCTTGTGTTGGGGACCCCGGAGCTGGACACAGTAATCCAGATGGGCTCTCAGCAGAGCAGAGCAGAGTGGCGGAATCACCTCTCTTGATCTGCTGGCTACACTTCTTTTGATGCAGCCCTGGATGCAATTGGCCATCTGGACCACAGGTACACAGTGTTGCCTCATATCCAGCTTCTCATCCACCAGTAACCTCAAGTCCTTTTCTGCAGCTCTTTTCCTCAATTTCATCATCCCACAGCCTGCATTGATGTAGTTGCCGCAACCTAAGTGCAGAACCTTGCACTTTGAACCTCTTGAGATTTTCCTTGGTGTACCTCTCCAGCCAGACCAGGGCCCTCTGGATGACATCCTGTCCTTCAGCCTTATCAAATGCATTACTCAGCTTGGTATCATTGGCAAATCTGCTAAGAGCGTGCTCAGTCTGGCTGTCTATATCATTGATGAAGATATTGAGCACTGGTCCCAATACAGATGCTTGAGGAGCACCACTTGTCACCTATCTCCATGTGGACATCAAGCCCATTGACAACTACCCTTTGTGTGCAATCATTCAACCAATTTCTTACCCACTGGGCAGTCCACACATCAAATCCCTATCTCTCCAGCTTAGAGAGAAGGATGTTTGTGGGGAACCGTGTGAAAGGATTTACAAAAGGTCAGGCAGATGACATCTGTTGGTCTTCCCTTGTCCACTGACGTAGTTCATGACTTTGATTCTACCTGAAAACAATCCCATGTAAACTCAGTGTGGCAGTTTTAGGCAGGTGCCTAGAAGATTTTCCACAGATCTTGAACAGAAAGTGATAGAATGTAAATAAATGACCACTGGATGCAAAATAAAAATAATGATAAGGTCTAAATAATCCCATAAAGTTATTTGTGTGAACTAACTGTTGTGCTTCTTTGCTCTAGCAGGTACTAGCTGGCTGCTTGCTGACCTTGGCTGCATGTCTTTGTTGTGGCTACGTACTAATAAGCTACTCTCTGCTTTTCTCCTTTTTTCCCTCTTGTCCTGTGTGCAGGGAGGAAGGGGGGAGAAGAGGAGGAAGCTGTTAGTAACTCCCATGGTTTTGTCCAGGGGAGGCCTTGTGTTGTTCATCAGTTATAAATATATGTAAATATCGTACATTTTATACATATTCATTGCATCCCGTATTTCTAGATTGCAGTTTTGCTTGTAAATACAGCTTCATTTGCTTCCATCTGAGCTAGTCTGGCAATTTGATTTTGGGGGTAATTTCAAGCCGTCACACCCAGTTAATGGCAAACAATCTTGAGCTTTCTTATGGGCTGCATTCAGAACAAAATGTCTTGTTTGGGATTCTTCTCCATATTTCCCCTTTGCCATTTCTTCACTGTTTTCTAATTTTGCAGCAGCTTTTGTTTATGCAGCAGTCTCCCCTATGAAGAGAAACTGAGATCCCTGGGGCGGTTTAGTCTTCAAAAGAGAAGACTGAGAGGGGATCTCATCAATGTCTATTAATAGGTGTTCAAAAAGGGATTGGACGTGGCACTTGAAGCCATGGTTTAGTTAAGTCATGAGGTGTAGGGTGAGAAGTTGGACTTGATGATCTCTGAGGTCTTTTCCAACCTTATTGATTCTATGAATCTATGTTAAATATCTGAGGGGTGGGTGTCAAGTGGAGGGGGCCAAGCTCTTTTCAGTGGTGCACAACAATAAGACAAGGAACAATAGGTTCAAACTTGAACATAGAAGATTTCACCTTAACATGAGGAGAAACTTCTTTATGGTGAGGGTGATGGAGCACTGGAACAGGCTGCCCAGGGCAGCTGTGGAGTCTCCTTCTCTGGAGGCTTTCAAAACCCACCTGGATGCATTCATGTGTGGACTACTGTAGGTGGTCCTGCTTTGGCAGGGGGGTTGGACTCAATGATCTCTGGAAGTCCCTTTCAGCCTCTAACGTACTGTGATACTGTGATTGTGTGAAAGCAAGATCCCTTTGTTGCACACAGTAAAGACTCAGAGGCTGTTGAGAGAATGGTCCCAAAAGCTTCAGAGGAGGTCTACGGGCAAAAGTGCAGAATACATTCACAGAATCACCAAGGCTGGAAGAGACCTCAAAGATCATATCTGACAGGACAAGTTAGCTTCTCTTGGTCAAAGCACTACTGCTCTTACCTTTCTACATTGTACCACTTTGCTAGGCAGTAGCATTTAGCAAACACAGCCTAACAGGAAGGCAGCGGCCTAGGCTTAATGTTCAGGGTGAGCTGAGAGCCCTGCTCCTCTCTGGGCGCTGGGAGAACTGGAAGAGCTGACAGCAGGTGCAGCGTGCTGCCACTGACCCAGTCTGCCTGGATGCTGAGCTGCTGCACCACAGAGAGAATTCTAATTTGCTCTAACAGGATGGGCGTACGCTGGGCCGTGTCCCCAGCCGGCGTAAATCACAGCAGCCCTCCTGAAATCAATGCAATTACGCCAATTTTCATAGATTCATAGATTTTTTTCAAGTCAGAAGGGAGCATTGTGATTTACATGTTGGTTATAGCTGTGATCTGTGTTGTAAATGAGGATTTATACCGGCCGTGAGGATCTAGCCCTTCGATACATTTCAGGGAGCCTAATCTTTTAGTCAGATAAGTTCTATAGAGCAGCTGCTTTGTTGCAGACAATTTTTTTGCCCTGCAGGAGAACAGCAGAGCCCTGCAGATCCAGATGGAGTGGGAAGGGTTGTTTACACCTTGACAAGGGGCTAGGAGCAACAAAAAGAAACCACACAAAGTACTGCCTGAAGCAGAGGTCTGGGCCAGGAAACAGCAGAGGTGGTTGAGCAAGGACAGAATGACAGCTCTATGGAAAGCAGTTAGTTCAACATGCCCTCTTCAACATTCTCAGGCAGACTTAAGGCCTCTCCTTTCTCTCTCATCCAACACTGCCATGGACCACTTCTGCACAGGTACTCTCCTCAGTCCCTTCTACCTTCTACAGCTTGATACTACCCCTCAGTTTAGGAAGGACATCGAGACACTTGAACGTGTCCAGAGAAGGGCAACAAGGCTGGTGAGAGGCCTTGAGCACAAGCCCTATGAGGAGAGGCTGAGGGAGCTGGGATTGTTTAGCCTGGAGAAGAGAAGGATCAGAGGCGACCTCATTGCCCTCTTCAACTACCTGAAGGGTGGTTGTAGCCAGGTGGGGGTTGGTCTCTTCTCCCAGGCAACCAGCACCAGAACAAGGGGACACAGTCTCAAGTTGTGTCAGAGGAGGTTTAGACTCGAGGTGAGGAAAAAGTTCTTCACTGAGCGAGTCATTCGTCATTGGAATGGGCTGCCCAGGGAGGTGGTGGAGTCGCCGTCCCTGGAGGTGTTCAAGGGGAGATTGGACGTGGCGCTTGGTGCTATGATCTAGTTGTGAGGTCTGTTGGAACAGGTTGGACTTGATGATCCTTGGGGTCTCTTCCAACCTTAGTTACTGTGATACTGTGTGATACTGTGATACCAGCCTATGGCCATGCTGCAAGTGCATGCCTCATAGCCTTGATAGTGATCCACATTTGATCACCCAAAACATCTGACAGTGTCCTCTCTGCCTTCTCATTGGCTTCTCAGTCCACTTCAACAGTTCACTTCCATGCACTGTTCCATACCTATTGGAGGCTCTGCCTTTGCCACTATGAATCCTCTGCAGGCTGGTGCTGGTGGCACTGAGCAAAAATTCCCTACCCTGTTCCGCTTTTCTGGCTGTACTGTTCCAGACTCCCCTGGCAGCAAGAAAAGGGTAAACACAGAAAGTAAGTCAGCAGCTTTTGAGGGACAATATCATGCTTTCCTTCCTCTTGCATAACCAACTCAGCAGCAAACCTGTAGGCTGGGTGGGATTCTGAGACCTCTCTATGCTCCTTGCAATTCCTGGCTGTTTCCTAAGATGCCTTGCTGCTTCTACCTGGCCTCCCTTAGCCAACTGCAGGCAGCCCTGCCAGCAGGAATTAACCTAGACTTGCAAGGACTACAGCTTAGTGAACCCATTCCCCCACATGATGATTTACACTCCTCTTTTAGGGTGTTTACAGATATTCATTAATAAGTTAATTCCACATTCCCCATTTTTCCTATTTATTCCTTACTACCAGTAGGAAAATGGAGGCACTCGGAGGTTAAGTTTGCAGTCACTGGGAGAGAAGTGCTCCAAGGTTTAAACTATTTTTTCCCAGTGCCACTGCCTTTCCCCATGGCACCTATGAAAACCTTCCTTTTCTATTGCCCAAGCATCCTGATCTGCTGCTTTGTGAGACAGCACAAACGTGGGAATAAGGACCTGGCGTGGCAATGAGCTTTGCACATCAGCCTGACAGAACCTAAGGCCAGTGAGATCCCGAAGGACAGGATTAGTATGGGAGGGAAAATGAGGAGGCCTTAAGGAACCTTTTAGAAGTTTTCTTCTTTCTTAAGGAAAGAAAACAATCAAAAGTGATGGGTCCAGTCCAATGCCCCAGGTAACTGGCACAGCCTGTATTTGGCTTTACTGAAAAAACCATGTCAAAGAGATGGATCTACAGCTAGTCTAATGAGTTGTGGTCATTTTGTTTCATCCCTCAGAACAAAATAGGGCTGGCTTGAGGAGTCCATCTGTACTGACAGGAAGCTGTTTATGTTGTACAGTCTTTGTAGGGAGAAAGTGCATTAGTCTGGTCCAGTTGCAGCCAAGTGAAAGGCATCAGAGGGCTGGCTGACTCTCTTACTGTGCTAATCCCACTGCTTAATCTTAACTCATCCAACTCAAATCAGCATAAATGAGACAGAAAGCTGCTGTAGGCTTAGGTAGGACTGGGGACTTTTTCAGGTCTTTGTGAGAGAACGAACATGTACTTATTTCATGGACCAGGCTCTGAGATCATGTAAATAAGCTTTGCTTCAGCAGCACTGATTAATGCTTGATGAGAACTGACAATTTGTGGGGATTCTTCAAAAGCATTAAGGCTGCGTTTCCATATCACAGAATCACAGAAACACAGAACTGTTGAGGTCAGAAAAGACCTCAACATACCTCAAAGACCTCAATGGCCTGAGATCATCGAGTCCAGCCTCTGACCTAACACTACCACATCACTAAACCATGCCACCAAGTGCCACATCCAATATTTTCCTAAAGATCTCCAGTGATGGTGACTCCACCACCTCCCTGGGCAGTCCATCCCAGTGCCTAATCAGCCTTTCTGTTAGGAAGTGCTTCCTAATATCCAACGTAAACCTTCCCTGGTGCAGCTTCATACCATGCCCTCTTGTCCTGTCACTAGTTGCCTGGGAGAAGAGACTGACCCCCACCTCACTACGATTTCCTTTTAGGTAGTTGCAGAGAGTGATAAGGTCCCCTCTAAGTCTCCTCTTCTCCAGGCTGAACAACCTCAGCTCCCTCAGCCTTTCCTCATACAACTTTCCCTGCAGCCCCCTCACCAGTCTCATTGCTCTCCTCTGGACCTGCTCCAGCAGTTCAATATCCTTCCTGAAGTGAGTGACCCAGAACTGCAAACAGCACTTGAGGTGAGGCCTCACCAGTGCCCAGTACAGGGGCAGAATTACATCCCTAGTCCTGCTGGCCACCCTATTCCTGATACAGGCCAAGATGCCATTGGCCTTCTGTGCCACCTGGGCACACAGCTGGTTCATGTTCAGTTGTTGTCACCCAGCACTCAGATTATTTCCTAATCCAGGCAGTACTCCAGTTTGGAGCATACAAACCAACTCTGGTACTGCATCCAGAATATGAACACAGAGCTGTCTTTCCATGACTAATTTGATTCACAATGCTTCAGGAAAAATATATGAACACATACACACACATGTGCAGCAGCAGGCTACCAAATTATGCAAAGCACTTGCTTCATTTTCACTTTTGCAATCAGTCCTTAATTTGATTAGTGGCACACTGGCACTCACCTGGGAGATTTTAAAAAACTGTCTTGCTGCTATGAATTCAGGCTTCAGACATCCTCCACCAATGCACCAGCAACCTCACAAGCCAGCCCCCCCGCCAGCTGGGGAGGGAAAAACTAAGAGGGTAGCTGAGAAAGGCGATGCTCCTCTTGGCTTTCTGGTTTACATCTGCACTAAATCCCGCTTGATTTCTTTGCCAAGTTGGCTTGGACACAAGGAGCAGAGCAGGGACAATTAGCCCTCACTCTGTGCACATACATACCCTCTTGGGGAAAAAACATCTCTGTCTCTGGAAGCTCTTTTTTTCTTTCTCTGACTGCAGAATAATATTGAAGGAATTTGGAGTGAGGCACAAGAATTGCTATTAGCCACCAGTTGTTTCCTAAAAGCTGTTGATTTCTGATAGCTGTTCAACTCCTCCCATTTTAAATGCCAACCCAAAACACAAGTCAGTGGTGCAGGGAATTCAAGGAAAAGCATTGCAGGCTTGGAAAACACACTGGCCTACCTTAGAAGAAGGAAATGGTGATGGAATGGTAAGAAAGGTAACTGGAGATTTTCTGCACAGCTGCTTTTTAATGTGGTGTGCATTTCCACAGGGACTGTGACTTGACTGCATGGCAGAACTGAGAGTGGCACTATTGGGGCATGAGGGGAAAGACTCATAAAGAAAGTAGCTGAAAGTGACCCAAATTGCTCTAGAAAGCATGAGGGTGACATACATTATTCAGGAACTGATTACAACTACTCAGTCAGTGAGACCTGTGCTAGATTCTATGGTCCTGCTCTGGGAGGGGGGTTGGACTTGATGATCTTTGGAAGTCCCTTCCAACCCTTCACATCCTGTGAGCCTGTGTCACTGTAAGTTCTCAGAACCAAACCCAGAGCTCAGTAGAGACATTGATGCAAAACACAACCACCCCCATGGCCTCAGAAGTTTTTGCTATACAGGTAAAATTGAGGGCAAAATTAGTTCATCACGTTTAGAAGCAGAGGTGCCACAAAAATCTGTATGTCTGTTCTGGGGTGAAAGATCACTATTTTAGTGAAAAAAAACCACACCTGAACTTCTCAAATCAGAACAAAAAAAAGGAGAGAGAAATGTTTCTGCAGGAGCAGAAATGCTGTACTTCTGCATCACTGAGGCAATATAAATATGAAATATATGGCTAGGAATATGTAAGTACAATAGCCAATGTTGCAATAGGAAAGTCCAGGTAGAAATGAAGAAACCAGAATGAAATGTTTTCACTTGCACATATGAAACAATTTGGCATTATCACAGCGAAATGGGGAAATCAAAAAGATAGTTGTTTCTCATTTTCCCATTTTAAATGTCGACACATTTCCACAAAATAATTGCATTTTGACAAAAACACTTTTACCAAGAGAAGACCACTCTGCATATATTTTGTTTTCAATGAACTGCTCCTTCCCTTGAATTTCTAGCCTGCTTTTGCAGCACCAGCTCTTCCCTGCTCATCTGTTTCAAGATAGAGAAAACCTCATACAACTGAAGTCATAGAATTATACAAATTTTAGGATTGGAAGGGACCTCAAGGATCATCTAGTTCCAACCCCTCTGCCATGGGCAGGGACACCTCACACTAGATCAGGTTGCTCAGAGACACATCCACCCTGGCCTTAAAATCTCCCAAGGATGAGGCTTCCACCACCTCCCAGTATCTCACCACCCTTATGGGGAAAAACTTCTTCCTAACATCGAATCCGAATCTACCTATTTCTAGTGTTGCTCCATTCCCCCTAGTCTTGTCACTACCTAACACCCTAAAAAGTCCCTCCCCAGCTTTCTTGTGGGCTCTCTTCAGACACTAGAAGGCCACAATAAGGTCTCTTCAGAGCCTTCTCTTCTCCAGCCTGAACAGCCCCAACTCCCTCAGTCTGTCTCCAGAGGAGAGGAGCTCCAGCCCTCTGATCATCCTCGTGGCCCTTCTCTGGACACGTTCCACCACATCCAGATCCTTCCTGTAATAGGGGCTCCATGACTGGACACAGTACTCCAGGTGGGGTCTCACCAGAGCAGAGTAGTTGTTAGTCTGTTACTGGATTTTGATCGATCTCATAGTTTTTAGTTTAAAAATTCAACTGTGTCAGTTAAAACTAAAGCAAGTGATTATTTTTTATTCCTGGATTCATGTCATGTCTTTCAGTGGTTCCTCACTAGTTTCCCTGAACGCCTCCACATACTGTCTCTTCTGTCTTTAAAACAGGTGAGCTATTCTCTGTTTCTTTCCTCCACTAAGTAGCTATAAGAACCCCTCTGATAGGATTTCCACTACCTGACTATCCACATCAGTAAAGATGAAAAATCAAAGCAGATCATCTGGAAATAAACAATGGAAGATGCACGGTGTGTCAGGCCACAAACAGACCTGGTACAGCCAGTGTAAGCCCACGCTCTCTCCCAAGGACCACCTGAGAAGTTTTGGGCTTTGTGAGGTTTATATTGGAGGCCCATACTAATTAGTCAGGAGCTGTGGACAACATTCAGAGTTGGTGGATGGTGTTCTCCCTTCAGGGTATTTGTAAGGAGTGCTATTCTCCTGTTGCCTGAAGGGGACACATTCATAGGGCTCTAGCTGCTTCTGTTGATGGAAGATACTATAGCAAAAGATGCACATGCCCCAGCCAAGTCCTCACTGGGTAAAAGCTTTCAGTTCAGTCCACCTAAATCTTTCTTCCAGCTTCTGCAGATGACTTTTTCATTGTCTCTTCTCAACTGCTGCGTAGCATCCTTTTGTGTTTCCAAACACCTAATCTTTGTGATGGATGAAAAGGTTCATACAGAGACTCCAGAACTACAGCATGTCTAAATCTGAAATGTTAAAGCACAATCTAATTTCCTGGAAATTCACATAGAAATCATAGAATCACAGAATGCTAGGGGTTGGAAGGGGCCTCCAGAGATCATCGAGTCCAACCCCCTTGCCAAAGCAAGGGATCACCTAGGGAAGGCTGCACAGGAAAACATCCAGGCAGGTTTTGAAAGTCTCCAGAGAAGGAGACTCCACAACTTTGCTGGGCAGCCTGTTCCAGTGCTCTGTCATCCTCACTGTAAAGAATTGTGTTCTTGTGTTGAGGTGGAACCTCCTGTGTTCCAGCTTGTACCTGTTGTTCCTCGTCCTATCACTGGGCAGCACCCAAAAGGGACCATCGTCTTCATCTTGATACTCACCCCTCAGGTATTTATAAGATCCCCTCTCAGCCTTCTCTGCATTCTCAAGCTCTACCATGTTAAAAAGCAAGTGGAGCTTGACTTCTCTAGGTGCATTTCTGCTTCTTCCACCAAATAATATAAAGCTCCTTTAGTTTGAAACGCTCTGGCTCTGCTGGCCCACAGAGGCCTTTTTGGTTGTGTAGCTTCACTGATTGCTGGCTTCTGTCCTTGAATGTCAGCCACTCCCTTCTGCAATTCTCCTTTCAGGATGAGGCTGGCCCTTACAAAACCTCAAAGTGCCCCATGATGTGGAAAGCATAAAAGAAAAATAAATAAAAGGAGAAAAATAAATAAAAGGAGAAAAAGAATGGATTATGGGGGTCAGCTGCGAAATAAAGGGAACAGATGTGAGGATCACTGACTCAGACCTGCACTGAGGAAGAACTGGATAGAGGAGCATCAAGCAGAGCACCTCTAATACCACCCATCATTCTGTAATGGCATCTAAGTAGCTGGTGAATGCAACCAACTTCTTAGATGGTTGCATTCACTGATCCTTTGTCCAACAATGTGAGAGGCTGGTAGCACAGGCAGAGCTCCCACAGCTAGGTTGGATGTTAGGAAGCACTTCCTCATGGAAAGGGTCATTAGACACTGGAATGGACTTCCCAGCAAGGTGCTGGAGTTGCTGTCCCTGAGGAGTTTAAGGAAAGATCAGATGTGGCACTTAGTGACACGGTCTAGCCAGTGTGGTGGTGTTAGGTCATAGGCTGGACTGGATGATCTCAGAGGTCTATTGCAGCCTCAGTAATCCTGTAATTCTAGGATTTACCATACCACACTACACTGGGTAGGTGACAAGGAGGTCCCTCAACTTTTTGAGCTGATTAGGATCCCTGAAGCTGCATATTCAAACTCTACCCTGAAAGCCTTTTATATTGAAGCTAAAGGAAGCACATGAATCCAGAAGCCTGAGCTTTAAGAAGCATAGCACCTATTGCAATGCTTGTAATAAAAAATGCGCCTGGCAACACCAGCAACCCTCCTTTAGTCTGCTTGGTGTACAGGGTGTGGGGGGACCCACTGGGCAGGGAAGGCTTGCAAGCTGAAACAGGCCTGGGGAGCAGGATTGCTTTAGTAGTAGTTGCCATGCTTTCTCGTGATGGTTATAGAAAGAAATGCATGTACCACACAACCTAAAAATGTAAATTGAAACAGCTCTGTGCCTCTCTTCTCATCTTCCTCTTGCTTTCCAGGTATATGATACCTGCAGCACTCAATTTCACCTTTATTGTGTGAAATTTCCTATCTCAGTAAAAGAGTCCCATGATAAAGACAAGTTGGGGACAAGTTGCTAGTGGGGAGATTCAGACTAGATACCAGAAAACGTTTTTTTTTTCATCATTTGAACTATTTGACACCGGAATAAACTCCCAAGGGAGGTGGTGGATTCCCCTGCATTAGACAGTTTCAAGGCCCAGCTTGACAGGGAGCTGGGCCCTCTCATTTAAACTGTATTTTTACCCTGAAAGGTTGGACTGGATGATCCTTGAGCTCCCTTCCAACCTGGTATTCTATGAATCTATGAATATATATTGTAAACAAATGTGGGATTTGGCCAGCAGATAGATTAGTGACATCTATCATTTTAATGTACACAACTGTAAAATTATCTTTGTGGAGAACACTGCATTTTGATGCCATATCCTTTGCCTAGCTCAGAATAACACAAAAACACTGCACTGCACAGCATATACAAAAAGCTGCCTTGCATGCTTTCATTTTGCATAGCATATAGCTTTAGGCTACATTACATGTTATGCAGTAACAGTCAGGAACATTACATTAAAAACCAAAACAAACCCGTTTTTGCATTATTATACAAATCCCTTAACATAGCTGGGGGTTTTGTGTGTGTCTATGGATTTCCCTCAGAAAGAACTACATTGATCAAATAAGCCAAGACAACAGTGAATTTCTGCATTGAGAATCAAGCTTTTGTGAAGTTCAAGCACCCACCCACCCCCCCCACCCCCCCAGATTGTAGGATTGACTTTCCTCAAGTATGTTTGTATTATTGCAGATTGGTTACTGAAGATGCTGTCAATAGATACCAGAAAACATGAGACTGAAATGAAGTCTGAAGGTTGTGCTATTAAAACACTGACATAAGCTACATAGTATCATAGAATAACAGTACATTAGAGGTTGGGAGGGACCTCCAGAGATCATAGAATCCAATTCCCCTGCCAGAGCAGGATCATCCAGGGTAGTCCACACAGGAATGCATCCAGGTAGGTTTTGAAAGTCTCCAGAGAAGGAGACTCCACAACTTTGCTGGGCAGCCTGTTCCAGTGCTCTGTCACCCTCATGTGAAGAAGTTTCTCCTTATGTTGAGGTGAAATCTTCTATGTTCAAATTTGTATCCACTGTTTCTTGTCTTAGTACTGCACACCACTGAAAAGAGATTGGCCACTTGACACCCACCTCGCAGATATTTATACACATTGATGAGATCCCCTCTCAGTCTTCTTTTCTCAAGACTAAATAGCCCCAGGGCTCTCAGTCTCTCTTCATAGGGGAGATGCTCAAGTGGCAGGAGTGAAAACTTGTATATGAAGGTGGACAAAACTGGGGATATGGAGTGGGATTTTACAGTCATACCAGCTAGCCAGGTGTCCCCCAGCCAACAGAGAAACCAACTGCTGTAATGCTAACATTTCTGCACTGTTAACACTGAATTAATGGCAAGCAGAAAGAGGACACCATGAGTGGTGGAGCTTCACTGTTCATAGAGTAATAGAATGTTAGGGGTTGGAAAGGACCTCTAGAGCTCATCGAATCCAAGCTCCCTGCCAGAGCAGGATCACCTAGGTAGGGGAGGCTACACAGGAACTCATCCAGGTGGGTTTTGAAAGTCCCCAGAGGAGGAACAGCAGACTACACCCCGGATTAATAAATTAAATGAGTCAATAAATTTTGTCTAAATTTTGGTCAGCCCCCAAATATGTAGGTTCACACCCCAAAACTATGATGTTCCTCAGATTACTGAAGGAGATCCTGCATTTCATGGGGGGAACCACCATTGCCATACAGACAATAACACAGCAGCTGGTTGTTTTAGCAGATCGGGAGCTGCAGTGGAGCAAGTGCAGATTCCTGCTGAAGTGACCTGCATATAAATCACCCCATAAGCCTGGTGAAAGCTAATGGACCTCCATGACATTTTTCCCCAGACCTTAGCAAAAGGTCTAGAGGTCTCAAGATCTGGGCTGGCCTCCAATATTATGAGGACTACACTTCGCAGTTTTTCTGCTTGTGCAGGGCTGTTTTATAAGCATCCTTCTATTTCCTCTGTCAAACAAATCATGTCCTGCTTTAAACACTACAAAAGAAATAAAAGAAAATAAGGAAAACATGCTAGGTTCTGCATAATGTGTCTAAGAAATGAGTGTGTATTGCTGTATGAATACCTAATTAGACCAAACATGCAGCTCAACATCAAAATAGCAAAACTAGCATTTCACAGTTAGCACTGCAAAAATACACACAAGAATGGGTAACAAAAACCTTGTGAAGTAAGAACTATTAAGCAGTGAAGTAAGTAAGTCCTGCTGAGATGAAGGCATGCCTTAGCTGGGAAGCTGCTCTAATCTCTTCATTGCAGTCCTCCTTGTTCTTCAGTCATTCCCAGTTGTGCATTTATTCCCTGCCCTTGTAGGGATGTAGGCCTCCAACCTGAGAAGACATCTGCCTGTCTTTGAATTGAACTGAGCACGTGGTTGTAAGGTATACTCAAGGCAGACCTCTTGTGATAAATGCTGAATTTGTTAGCTCAGACCCACCACCCTGATGTATTGAAGTGTCACAGTATCACAGTACATTAGAGGTTGGAGGGGATCTCCAGAGATCATTGGGTCCAACCCCCCTGCCAAAGCAGGATCACTTAGGGTAGTCCACACAGGAATGCATCCAGGTGGGTTTTGAAAGTCTCCAGAGAAGGAGACTCCACAACATCTCTGGGCAGCCTGTTCCAGTGCTCTGTCACCCTCACTGTAAAGAAAGTTCTCCTCATGTTGAGGTGAAATCCTCTGTATTCAAGCTTGAACCTGTTGTTTCTTGCCTTATTAGCGTGCACCACTGAAAAGAGCTTGGTCCCATCTACTTGACACTCACCCCTCAAATATTTATACATATTGATGAGATTCCCTCTCAGTCTTCTCTTCTCAAGACTAAACAGCCCCAGGGCTCTCAGTCTCTCCTCATAGGGGAGATGTTCAAGTCCCTTAATCATCCTCGTGGCTCTCTGTTGGACTCTCTCCAGCAGGTCTCTCTCTCTTTCGAACTGGGGAGCCCAAAACTGGACACAGTATTCCAGGTGTGGTCTCACTGTGTGGTTACACAGCTTCCAGCCCTTGTGGAACCAGCTGGCTTGTGCTAGTTAATGTGGAACTCAAGAAGAGAAACCTCACAATTGCCAGCACTCATCCATACACCTAGGAGGATGAGTTGTTCTGTGAAGAGACGGTCTGTCAGGCAGAGGGATGATTTGGTTTAGATAGAATTTAGAGTGAGATGTGAAAAAACTCTCACAAAACCTGCTGTTCTTACTGACCATGGGGCATATCTTCTGTGTCTTGCAATTTATTCTTACAAACAGAAAGAGTCTCTGCCCAAGTCCAAACATGAAATTAGCCTTAAAAGCATACCTAATGAGCATGAGGGTAACAAGAGAAACTCATGGTAAAGAGTGCCACCATGTAAGATGCTGTGGTGGGTTGAAAATTGCCCCCAGCATAAAATTGCCAGACCAGCTCAGCTGAAAAAGCCAATGAATCTGTATTTACAAGCAAAACTACAATCTAAAGTATGAAATGCAATGAATATATACACAATATGCAATGTTTACAGGTATTTACAATTTATAAACACAAGAACCCCCCTGGACAAAACCAGGGGGCTACCAACACCTTCCCCCTGCCTGCTCCCTTCCCTCCCCCTGAGCAGGGCAATGACAGAAAAGCAGAGAGTAGTTTGTTAGTACTTAACCACAACAAAGAACACAGCCAAGGTCAGCAGCAGCTAAGCAAAAGCCAGCTAGTATCTGCCAGAGAGATGGAAGCCAAAAAGAGAGAAAGTTAGTTTATAGATCTAACTCTCTGTAAGATACCATGCCAATGGGATTATTTAGACCTTATCATTATTTCCCCTTTTACATCCAATGGTGATTTATTTACATTCTATTACTTTCTGTTCAAGATCTGTGGTAAATTTTCTAGGCACAGTCTAAAACTACCACCAATGTGTACAACCTTAATTCAGCACGTTTTGTATGGAAGGTTTCAGCTAGCAAAAACATCAAACATTTTCTGTCTCCTGGAGGTCCTGTTCTTCCTAATGGTTCCTACTCTGACACCATGTCTTTTTGAGCACTCCACTAACAGATAAAAATCAGTGAGGAAAATGTCAGAGGTGGTCCTGTCATCACCACCCTCTTTTCCTCAGAGAACATTCTTCCCTGCTGTGACTCTCAGGTGCCCATTTCTCCTCTTCTGTAGAGGAAAAAAGCCAAACTATTAATCTAGTATCTTCTTGCAATATAGTTCCCTTCCTTCCTGTAAAGACTTATCCTCCTTTCTGCTCTTCACTTCCAAACTCAGCTGGTCCCTTCCCCGAGCTTCTGGAGTAGCCCTCATCCCGTACACCACTGCAGTTCACTCTTCTTTCATACCGCCTGGGGATCTGACTCATCATTTCTACGATTGCTCCTTTGCATCAAACCTTCACCTAATGCTTGGCCTCTCTGCATGGAAATTGTGGCTAGATGAAATACAACTATCTAGCAAGTCCTGGCAGTAACAAAAAAAGGAGATGGTTAATGTCATCTATCTGCTGTCTTCACGTTTTTCTTGGAGTGACCTGTCCTGGGCTAGCACAGCAGCCCAGAACAGAACCTGCCCCACAGCCTGCAGTCTGCTCCAGGCTTTTCAGCTGGTGACGTGCATGCCATGTAACGCATCTTCAGCCATGACAGAGACACACACCTCTGCCTTGCACTGTTTTGCAGGTGGCTCCACTGTGAAGTCTGAAATGGCTCCTGAGCAGTACCCACCTGGACTGTCCCATCACTGGGACTGCTCAAACAAAGGAACAAAACCAAGCGTGAGAAAGGATGGTGGAAGCCAAGTGAGCTGGACTGGATTCTTGTGCTGATTCACTGGTGATTGTTCTGTGTGTGCATGGCAGTAGCAGATTAGCTGCCTTATTCCACTATCCGTTTTGTGCTTCTGAGGGAAGACTATTCTTACATTTGCTTCTTTCAAAGACCAAACTGGGTGCATGCTAGATGTGGGTGCCTCTCCCCCCACCCCATTTAATTCTGCTTTCCGAACTGTGCATTTTGAATGCTTCTCCTGTGCACCGTGTGCAATTAAGAGACAGTCCCACAGGGCAGAGGTGCAGGCTGCATTCTGAGATATTCCTCTGCTGTAGAAAACAAACAACAGCCTCTGAGACTATTTCCCTGCCAAAATAATTTCAGCACTTCCCTGTCACGCAGCAGGCGAGCTGGGTGGGGAGGGAAGACGCCGAGAGGTGCCCGCTGTGCCAACCTCAGGAGGCTGCTTGTTTCAAAACACACCAGACAATTAATTAATTTTCTCTAAAAAAAAAAAAAAAATATGTTGCAAAGATGTAGTTCGAGGTATTACTCTTTCATAACAAAGTCTCTATTATAAATGAGCCTCTCTTTCACAGACAGGGCCGTAATTAGATTGCCTGCGGTGATGATGAATGGCCAAGGTGAATCCATTTCTGGGGAAGCGCGCAGCGACAGCCCGTGTCCGAAAGGCAGGGCTACCTGCGGGGGCTACCTGCGGGCGCCACTTCGGGTACCCCGCCGCCGCGGCAGGGGCAGGGAGCCGCAGAGCACCCGCGGGCACAGCGGCTCGCCCGGGTAGCCCTCAGTATGGAAAAGCCACAGCCGGCCGCTCCCCCTCCTCTCCCGCACCAGCCGTTCCGCTCGGCAGCGCGGAGCAAACCGCGGCTGGAAACAACCGTCGGGGCACAGAAAAGTCGAGGAGCCACGGGGCTGAGGCTCCCCATCCTGCCCCCGGCGGCAGCAGCCTAACAATTCTATGATTCTATGACACCTAAGAGCTCCACTGGCCGGCCCCGCTGCCTCTGCATCCCGCGCAGCGCCGAGCCCCAGCCGGGCGCCGAAGCCGCTTTCGGTGCCGCGGGGCCAGCGTCTGCCGGGAGGCGCCGGCGAGGGACCAAAGGCCGCAGTGCAGCCAGCGTGCAGCCCTCCGTGCCTTCATAACGAGCTCAGCCTGCGGCGTCTCTGGTCGGCTTTATTACTGTGATTAATGACAGTATGATGAATCCCGGCCCCCTGGCCCCTCGGCGCATCTTTCGTTGCCTGCTACACGGTTAATGCCGTTTCAGAGGTAGGGCAGTGTGAGAGCACCGTGCACGGTGATTACAAGGGAATGCTCCTTTAAGGTCTGGCTTTAAATGAGCTTGCTGCCAAGGAGAAGCTTGCTGGCATGTTGCAGTGCACATGGCTGCGTTTTGAAGGCAACTTTTTGCAGGCTGCAGAAGGTATCTGAAGAGATGTAGGTCACACCGGGCTTACTCCTCACCAGGAATCACCTTGTATTTACAGATGTTTATTGTTCATAAAGGCCATCAGCACCTGACCTACAGCGACTAACAGCTTTAGCTTGGTACTGTTTCAGAACTTTCTGCTTTCTCTACTTCATGATTTGGTGTTTTAGAATCATAGAATTGTCAGGGTTGGAAAGGACCTCATGGATCATCTAGTTCCAACCCCCCTGCCATGGACCCCTCACACTACATCATGTTGCTCAGAGACACATCCAGCCTAGCCTTAAAAAACTCCAGGGATGAGGCTTCTGCCACCTCTCTGGGCAACCTGTTCCAGTGTCTCACCACCCTCATGGTGAAGAACTTCCTAACATCCAATCTGAATCTACCCGTTTCTAGTCTTTTTCCATCCCCCCCTAATCTTATCACTCCCTGACACCCTAAAAAGTCCCTCCCCAGCTTTCTTGTAGCCCCCTTCAAATACTGGAAGGCCACAAGAAGGTCTCCTCAGAGCCTTCTCTTCTGCAGACTGAACAACCCCAACTCTCTCAGTCAGTCTCCACAGGAGAGGTGCTCCAGCCCTCTGATCATCCTCATGACCCTTCTCTGGACACGTTCCAGCACATCCAGATCCTTCCTGTAATAGGGACTCCAGAACTGGATGCAGTACTTCAGGTGGAGTCTCTCTCAACTTTACTGTTGGTCGTTATGCAACAGGCCATGCCTGGAAATGTGGAGCTCCACCCAGAATTAGAAGCTGCTATAAAAAAGAAGAAACTGTCCCCAGGACAGATCCATTGCAATAAAAGGTGAGGGTGATGTGAAATGTTAAGTTGCGCTGAAATCATAAGCACCGAGAACACCAAAAGGACCAGAGAGGTATCATCTGTAACGTGAGAATTATAAGCAGCATTGTCATTTACGGTTACAAAAACTCTTGCATGGACAAAGTCATTGGCATAAAGAGGCAGGTGACAGCTGTAGCAACAGCAGCAGCAGCAGTGTTTCTGCTCTGTGGACTTTTTCCTAGTGTGTAGTAAAAGTCATTTAACTGGAGAATGAAGCAGAGGCCACTTGCCTCTGTCTCCACACATAGCATTGCTTGGTGTGGTAAGAACACTGAACCTTAGAAAGGAACACTGGATTTAGAAATTACTGGCCTCACTAATGCACACTCTGATCCACTTGAACCGTGTTTTCATGGGCCTCCCCTGCCTCCTCTGACCCTGAACACTTCTGGAACAACTCTCAAACTCTCAGCATCAATTAATGTAAATGTGACAGGCTTCTCCAATACGCAGGGCAAGGAGGCTTTCAGCCTCATTAGAGAAGGGAAGGGCTTTCCATTCACCTCCCAATTTTGATGGAAATAGTGTACAACATATTTTATCTTGGTGAAACAATAAGAGCGAAGGGGCTGTGAGCCAGAGCTGCCAGCTAAGAGCTGAGGATGAAATTTAATTGGTTAGTAACAAAATTTTAGTGCTGAGACAGCTTGTTTACATCTATTTAATTTCATTGCTTCCTGAATTTGTCTGTCACAGAGTGCTGCCTGACTGCTTCAGACAGATAACAGACTGGTTCATGCTACTTCCAGATTTCTCTTCTCTTTTGGCCACCAACATCCTCCTTCCAGTCTTTCAGTCTCTATCTGGTTGTGGCTGTTCCTGCTGAAAGTCATTGAGGTGCACTCTCTCCCTCCTTATGATGTAGCCTGCGGTGTGCCATCTCTGTCTCTGTGCCTGCTGTGTGCCATCTCATATACCTCTGGCAATCTGCACTTCAGTGTTTCCCAAGCCTGATCCTTTCCTTGCTCTCTTAAGATTAGATGTGGCACTTAGTGACATGGTCTGGTTTATGTGGTGGTGTTAGGTCACAGGCTGGACTTGATGATCTCAGAGGTCTATTCCAGCCTCATTAATTCTGTGATTCTGTGCGTCTGTGAACATGGAAGTACTGGGTGTGCTCATTACAGTTGTGGGACCGGGCCCATAATGCAGTCCTGTTTTCCTAGATTTGCTTTTCTTTGAGCTTTATCCAGCAGCTCCCTATCATGCCTCTAAAAACCAAACAGGATAGGAAGGTGCATTTGTTCAGCTTGCTGCTTCTGTTGCACAGAGCTGAGTGCTGTAGTCAGGGTCGGAGCTCACATGCAACAGTCTCTGACTGAGCGCTTTTTAGTTGGCAGGTGGCAACATTTGCAAACCTCAGAGTTCAAGCATGAGAGGAAACAGAATGCAAGTCAAACCACAGTGTAGCCAGCTGAGGGCATAACATAGGTATGTGTGCAGATGTGCCCAAAAGGGCTGATCAATTGTAAAGTGCTGATCAATTGTAAAGTGCTGTGATTGTGCCCATCGACAGTCAGGCAGTGCACCAGACAAAGAGCAGCTTGCACATCCGAGAGGGCAGGCAAAGATTGGCTCCACAGTTCAAGGGGAAATCATAGGAACCAGCATCAGTAAAGTGCTCCTGTAGGAAAGCTGAAGGCAATGGTCTCCTGCTCTATCTTTGCTGTTTCATGGGAGGGAAGGTTTTGACGGTTTTGATACAACCCAATGTATCAGTATAGGTTGGGGACTGACCTACTGGAGAGTAGTGAAGGGGCAAAGGACCTGGGAGTCCTAGTGGATGGAAGGTTGACCATGAGCCAGAAATGTGCTCTTGTGGCCCAGAAGGTCAGTGCCATTCTGGAGTACTAGAAGGGGTGTGGTTAGTGTGTTGAGAGAGGTTCTTCTCCCCCTCTGCTCTGCTCTGGTGAGGCCACATCTGGAATATTGTGTCCAGTTCTGGGCCCCTCAGTTCAAGAAGGACCTCAGGAGAACTGCTTGAAAGAGTCCAGCACAGAGCCACAGAATCTCTCCTTATGAGGAGAGACTGAGGGAGTTGAGGCTCTTTAGCTTGCAGAAGAGGAGACTAAGGGGTGACCTCATTAATGTTTATAAATATGTAAAGGTTGATTGCCAAGAGGATGGAGTCAGGCTCTGATGGGTGATGCCAAATGACAGGACAAGGGGCAATGGGCAGAAGCTGAGGCATAGGAAGTTCCATGCAAGCATGAGGAAACAGTTTTTCCCTGTGAGGATGATGGAACACTGGAAGAGGCTGCCCAGGGAGGCTGTGGAGTCTCCCTCTCTGGAGATATTCAAAACCCTCTCAGATGTGTTCCTGTGTTATCTACTATAGAAGATCCTGCTCTGACAGGGGGGTTGGACTGGATGATCTTTTGAGGTCTCTTCCAGCCCCTAGCATTCTGTGATTCTGTGAAACATCTGAAGGACCATGACAGTGTTGTTTACAAATGGCTCTGTTAGCTGTTACAAAAGCAGGCAGCAGTAAAGTGGGAGGCCACTGTCTAAAGGGAAAAGATGATAAAGGATCGTTCAGCTGTACCTGAAAAAAGAGTAGCATAGTATGAATGTCAGAATTTCAAAGCTCAGCACAAAGCAATGGAGTGATGCTTTAATTAGCTTTGTGTCTGAGTGAATTCCAAATTTCAATATTTGGGGCTTGGTGGGAGGATTATTTGGCCAGTGCAAGCAATTTTGAGCATTTTCAAATTCTTCAGTGAAACACTGAGAAAATTAGATCAGCACTAATAAAAGGTCTTGTTACAGAAATAGGTGCTGGCATGCAAAGGGGATTCCAGCCCTCCAACTACTGACGTATGCATGATCATCATGTTCAGAGTGTCTGTTTCACTTAGACTGAGTCAGTTATTGCATAAGATTTAACTATTGCTTACATGAACGTCTAATGGCAATCTACTGCCTCATTACAACATAACCCAGCCTTGCAGAGACCCTGAGGCTCAGCTACTTCCCTGTGATGTCCTCACAGCCAAGTTACAAGAGAAGGAGAGTTTTGGACTGCAATGCATGACAGAAATGGTAAGAAAAAGCTGTTGTCTGGAGGTATCAGTATGCTAAAGGAAATTCAGAAAATTGTTCCTAGAGACAGTAAAGAAAGAGGAGCTCATTCAAATGGATCCCATTGAATCAAAGGAAGCTGTTTGGAAAACAACATACCTTTTCAGAAGTCATAAGAATACTTAGCACCTTCCATACAGAATCATAGACTCATAGAGTGGTCTAGCTTGGAAGGGACTTCTGAAGGTGTTCTAGTCCAACACCCATGCAGTAAGCAGGGGCATCCTCAACTAGATCAGGCTGTAGAGCCTCACTTTGAATATCTCCAGGGATGGGGTCCCAGCCACCTTCATAGGCAACCTGTTCCAGTGTTCCACCACCCTCAAAGTGAAATATCATTAGGTGCTACTTGGGGTTTTGAAACAGTGCAGGTGCACCCCTCAGAGCCTTTCACAGTGATAGAGCCTTAGAAGATAACACTGTGGAGGACCTCCTTGTGTAGAGAAGGTTGACAGCAATGGTGACATCAGATAATAATTTCTATGTGTGACAACTAACTGGTGCACACCTGTACCACAGAAAATGCTTAATACCATTCCTCTGGCACCACATTTTGTTAAGCAGAAGTGTAGACCAAAACCAGTATGTATCAGGTCCCATGCTGCTGTGGGCCTTGGATTGGTTGATGGGTTGGACACGATGATCTTGAAGGTCTCTTCCAACCTGGTCTGGTCTATTCTATTCTATTCTATTCTATTCTATTCTATTCTATTCTATTCTATTCTATTCTATTCTATTCTATTCCGCTCCATTCCGTTCTGTTCCGTTCCATTCCATTCCATTCCATTCCATTCCATTCCATTCCATTCCATTCCATTCCATTCCATTCCATTCCATTCCATTCCATTCCATTGAGACTGCAGCTACCTACCTTTGACAGAACTTTTAAAGATGGCCAGTTGGTTTTTGGTTTTAAGTGAATTACAAGATGTTCTTCTCCATCCCCTGGGGCTCCTACACCTGTGTGCTGCCATTACAAAATGAGGCCTTTTTCCTTAGGGGAGCAGAAGAGAGAATACCCTTCATACGATTTTCCTTTGCCCATAAGGGCGTCAACCAGGCATGGCATATTCATGGCAGCTAACAAGGTTTGTAAATACACCATGTCTAGGAAGTCACTGGTGGCAGATGTTTTTTCTCCCTCACTGCACACAAGCCTTGTAAGCATGAGCACTCTTTCAGCATAGCAGCTGAGTAAAAAATGCCCTGATATTGTGCCACAGAGAGAGAAAAGACATTGTCTAAAGCTGAGTGCTCAGAGGGGGTATGTGGGCTCATTTAGAAAATTAACCATGACCTTTTAAGCAGAAAATGGATGGATGTGGAGCAGACATCCCATCAGCTGCATAAGACAAAAATGTTATAATCTGGCTAAAAGCACCCCATGCTTTGTGGACAAGTAATTGTGTCTGGTTCATATGAGTATTAATATAGGCAACTATTCATAACAAGGAAAGAAGTAATGTCTAATAATAATCACAGTGCATTCTCAGCACTTAGAGGAGCAAATTTAGCCTTGATGTAATCAATACAGTTGCACAAGGGTCTGACTTCTTCGCTGCCTCCATCCTGCAGGTCCCTACATGCCCTTATGTTTCAGTAGCTACAGTTCAGCCAGCTCTGAACTGCCTCTGTGGAGCCTTGTTGGGCACCTCCCTCAAAGAACTGAGGCATTTGCTGCAGTGCATGCTTCAATCCATGACTGCCTGCAAGCCTTATCTTTTCAGGTTCTACATGGTATGTCACAAGAGCAGGGCCAGGATGTGCTTCCTCACACAGGAGCTGATGAAGCTGTGAAAGATGGGAATATGCTTAGAGCCTCTTAGAAAGAGATTCTTTTAGGAGATCCAGGACAAGATCTAAGGCTAAAAAGAGACCTCAATACCTGCAGAATGCAAATGCTGCACAGCCACCAATGAGTCCACTGAAGTACTTGAGTTGAAGACTCAACGTCAGAAATCTCCTACTGCATCGCACAAGTCTCACGTGTCCTCTCCAAGGTCTCCACACCGCATTACAACCTTTATTGATCCCTTCTTGGATGTGATATGACCTTCTCTCCTGAGGACAGGGGCAACTGCTGAGCCAAATCTGCCAGCCACTCTGTGAGTTTGGGTTTGTCTACTGCTCATTAGGCCTGCTGCTGTCTCTGTTTGTCTGGTCTGTTCAGCTCTTGCATCTTGTCACAGTCCCAGCCACCTGGCTCTGTGAGTTAAGAAGTTGCCTGGACATGTCAAAACCCCCTAAACCTGCCTGTCCTCTTGCCTCTGCTTCACATCCCAGACAGCCTGTGAAAGAACACAACCTTGTGGCTATGCCAGGGGTTAGGACATGCTTTTGTGACTTCTGTCACAGCAGGCCACAGCAAACCTTTGATTCCAAGCTGTCCTCCCTTTTTAATAACATTTGCCATTCATTCATAGCTGTGTGGCTAAAGAAGCCCATGCCCTTGCTGGTACTACTTTGGAGACTTCCTTTGTATGTTGGGTTTTGGTTTTATTGCCACTCATCTTCCACTTTAAAGTGGAGCCAAAGCATTCAAGGACTGAATCGGGTTGGTGCCTTCCTCTGTACAACCTGTCTAACACTGGTTTCCAGGAAGAAAGTATGGTGGGGGAAAAGGGCAGGAATGCATCAGAGTGAGCCTTTTCATTTCTGTGTTTACACAGTCATGGGAAAAAAAAGTAAAATAGTATTTAAAACTCTCTTGAAAATATCAGGCATGCTCTTTCTGCTGACCTTGCATAAAAATGATAAAGAGCCTTTTTAGTTTAGAGCTCCAACAGAATCATATGGAAAGAAAAATGTGTGTTGGTCCAGTGAGTGACAGGGAGAGAAGTTTTACTAACAGGCTTCCAGTGCTGTCATCCCAAGGGAAAAAAGGCAGAAAAAGAACCACCTGAAAATGAAGTACAATATCAGAAATATGAATTTTCATACTAAAATGTTGATAAATACGGACATTTAGAGCCATAACAGACATTTAGAGCCATAACAGACATTTAGAGCCACAGCAGTGCTTGATGTAAGTCAGCGCAACCCTGCTGCCATCAGGAGTGCGATGCCACTTCACACTATCCAAAGAACTTTTCCTTTAACTGTCAGCTGCCACTGCATTCCTGAGTGTTACTTCCATCCTCCATCTGGGCCAAGTATGCCAGTCCAGAGCAGTGATAAACCAAAAGTCTGGGTGCATGTCCCGGAACCACTGGCTTAAGATTTTTTTCCTCCTGTTTGAGAAGGCTGTGATCAACCATGTCTGCCTAGTGTGGCTTTCAAGACAACAGTAAAAACATTTAGAATGGGTTTCAAGCAAAACCATTTTGCATTTCTAGCAGTAACACATTAGCTGTGAAGTGGGTGCACAAGCATTATCCTTTTCTGGCAAAGGGGAAAGTTGCATTCCCTTGGCAGCAGGTAGTAGGTCTGCAAAAACACAAGCCATATGAGGAGAAGCTGAGGGAGCTGGGGGTGTTTAGCCTAGAGAAGAGGAGGCTCAGGGGAGATCTTATTGCTCTCTACAGCTTCCTGAAAGGAGGTTGCAAAGAAGTGGGGGTTGGTCTCTTCTCCCAGGCAACCAGAGGCAGGACAAGAGGACACAGTCTCAAGCTGCACCAGGGGAAGTTTAGGCTCAAGGTGAGGAGAAAGTTCTTCAGAGAAAGAGTAATTGGCTGTCGGAATGTGCTGCCCAGAGAGATGGTGGAGTCACTGTCCCTGGAGGTGCTCAAAATAGGATTGGATGTGGCACTTGGAGCTATAGTTTAGTTGTCATGAGGTGTTAGGTATTAGGTAATAGGTTGGACTTGATGATCTCTGAGGTCTTTTCCAACCTGGTTGATTCTGTGAACCATAATTATATATTTGGTCCAAAGACCCAGCCCTGTGACTGCTGCTCACGGTGCTGTCACAGTGAGATTCCAAAGAACAATCCCTTTACCTTGAAACAGAGCAGACTGTACCAGACACAAGATATTAAAAAAAGAAAAAAAAGTAAAATCAAAAGGCAGAATGCACTCAGTGCCCCTCTAAGGTCACCATACAAACCATTTCAAATCAGCCAAGTTAAACACTGGCCTGCACTATCCCCACACTTGGTACACTTCCCAAGGACACAGTGGAAATGCTTCCATCAAGGCACAGCTAAATTTATTTGTTTGCTTCTCTCCTTGCTCACGAGAAAGCATTTGTGTTTAAATGGGGAGAATAAATAGTCTCCTGGCCCTTCTCTCTGCAGCACACGCTCCACCACTGCCCCGCGTTTATGAGGCTAATGGGGGAGAATGCTGTGGGAGGCCCTTGTTAAAACACTGCCAGTGCCTTCCCTTTCATAAGGCCAGCATTTGGGGCTGCATCGTGTTTGTAGAAGTAGGAGGAAGAGGCCACTAATAAAATAAACAAACAAACAAACAAATCCATTGTTGGAGCACTCTGTGCATAAGGACAGACAGTCAGAATGCAGAGAAGGCAGCAAATACCTTGGAAGAAAGAGTCTATGATGGAGATAAATAATCATGGGACTCATTCAGCAAGAGCCTGCTGTTCAGAAATCCACTGTAACAGCTGCAGTTTACACCTTATTATACTTTTGATCAGTGAGGATTAGGAGCCTGTTTGTGAGTCCCTTGTTTGTTATATTAATTATTGCAAAAGCAGACTCTAGAGTCCTAAAACCACACAGGAAATGTGGGGACGTCTCCTCACCCCTCCTTTGCCATTCAATCTCCACTTTAATGTTTTTAATTCCATCCTCCCCTCCCCTCCCCTCTCCTCTCTGAACCTCTCCTATCCTCTCTGAACCTCTCTTTTCTGAACCTCTCCTCTCCTCTCTCCATTTCTTGTCTTTTCCCTTCAGTGATCTGGAGTGAAATGCACATCTTCCTTTTCAGACCTGCATGGCTTTTTGCACTTTAAACCATCTGTTAGTATCGTTTGTTGTGATGTCAAGCCTTCTGACTAGGAAGACACTCACAGAAATCTGGAGCCATGATGGTAGGGTCTCAAGTTGTACACACCAAGCTTATTTCTGGCCAGCAGTATCCTGGTATTGTGTCAACGTGCCTTGCAGATAAAGATGTTTTCCCCTCCTCTGATTCTTTTGGGAATCCGCTGAAAGAAAATGGCATATCCATGAGAACTGACAGGAAAGAAGGCACCTGGCTTTGACTCTGAGAAGTAAGATGCATCTCTGTTTTGCAAACAAGTAGAGGAGATGACAGAATCACACAGAGTGTTAGGGTTTGAAAGGGACCTGGTATCATCTAGTCCAATGCCCCTGACAGAGCATGATCACCAAGAGTAGGTCACACAGGAATGCATCCAGAAGGGTTTTGAATGTCTCCAGAGGAGACTCCACAGCCTCTCTGGGCAGCCTGTTCCACTGCTCTGTCACCCTCACAGGGAAAAAGTTATTCCTTATGTTCACGTGGAACCTCCAATGCTCCAGCTTGCACCCATTGCCCCTTTTCCTGGATCTGTCCTCCTGACACTCAAATCACATATTTATAAACATGGATGAGGTCCCCTCTCAGTATTCTCCAAGCTAAAGAGACACAGCTCCCTCAGCCTTTCCTCATAAGGGCATAAGGGAAATGTTCCACTCCCTTCAATATCTTTGTGTCTCTGTGCTGGACTCTTTCAAGCAGTTCCCTGAGGTCCTTCTTGAACAGAGGGGCCCAGAACTGGATGTGATATTCCAGGTGTGGCCTCACCAGGACAGAGTAGAATGAATAAAAGGAGCTGGGACCCTCTTCTTGTTACATGTACCTTCTTCAGGCTTTGGATCCAGGGCTGTGTGAAAATCATTTGGATCTCTAAACAGAATGTCCTTAGGCAGATCCATGACATGTTGCCTCCTGCTTACCTTGCAATGGTAGCCACAGAGAATGGTAAGTGATCTGCAGGTCACTTTGTGGAGGCAGCAGTAAGCAAGCCTCCCCCCCCCAGCAGATATTTTGTTGGACAGGAGAGGGCAATAAAACTATGCCCGCTGCTTTCTTCCTGCCCAGCCATGAAAGTTTACTTGTTAGGGTCACTGTGGTTCCTCTGCAGCCACAGATCTTGTATTGAATATTTCTCAGAGATGTGTGGGGTCTTCTGTAGGTTGTGATGGAGTGAGTTGTGTCCAGTCTTTTCTGTAGGGCTTTCTGTGGACCCTCACAATGCAAGCAGATGAGGGTGGTGTGGCTCAGTTGGTAGCACATAAGACCTTTAATGGGGAAGGTCGTGAGTTCAAGCCTGCAGTGGGCACTAGTGTCCTCCCTACTCTAGTCATGAGGTCTGTGGTGACAGGTTGGACTCGATGATCTTTGAGGTCTCTTCCAACCTTAGTGATACTGATTACAGATGCTGATGTAATTGCAGCAAATCCCAGGTTCTAAACTGTGTCTGTGTTACCAAATTGGTTGGCAGTTCCCAGCTGCTAAGTCCATAATGACCCCACACCTCCTTATCATATCTCTCTAGAGTCCCAGTTTCTGAACACAAAGGAAACCTGAGGGGCCTGGCTGATGGGGAGAAGTAACATGGTTTGGTCAGGCACCTAATTCAAACCTATACCATAGCTTGTTCATGTGGATACAGTCTTCATGGGTTGATTATATCACTCCACAACAGAACCCTAATTGCATAATGCAGCTCTCAATATCTTCTGTAATATCTATTACTTTGTTTCTCACAATCTCTCATTGCACATAGCCTGCTTTGATAAGGCTATATCCCGAGTTAGGTCTTCATCCTGCCAGGGCAACTACTACCTAAATATATGCCTCCTGTTCCTGAGAGTGAAGATCCTCCAGAGGTACTGAAACTTTTGCCCAGGTGCACATATTAATGTGAAAAGATGCCTGGCCAACAGGAGGGCTTCAGGTATACTGGACTGAACAATGTCTCAGTGCCTGCCACAGTGAGGACTGTATCATGCTGCACAGTCTGGATAATACATCTGGTAAACCAGCAGGTAAATGCCAGCACAGGCAGGGCCAGAAGGAAAGATTTCCCTTCCTGCACCTTTCTTGAGACCACTGTAGCTGCAGTGAGGCTCCACGAAGGACATCAAACACCCAAGCTAACTTGGCACTCTGTTGCTTGACTGAGCAGTGAGAGGATCTTTTTGCTTTTTGTGTTTAACAACTGTTCCACATTCTCAGGAATATATGAGAAAATCCAGTTTCCAGCACAACCAGCGTGGCTTTTGTGCACCACTCACAAATGGCACCTGACCATTCTCTACCTCTGCCTGATCTGCCCCCACATATTGCATCCCTTCCAGTTCCCCAGGGAGGGAGCACCTCTGCAGTGAAAGAACTGACCTGAGCTGTCTGTAGAAGCAGCTCTTTGTGCTGGCTACTCCCTTGCTCATCCTGATGCATGCATGCTGAGACAGAGAGGTTCTTTAGACAGCTGTAAGTGTGGGATCCGTTGGATACTGAACTCATTCTTGCAGGTCTTCTCCAATTTCCTCTCTCTTCTAGACTATTATGTTTCCAGCAGTATGAGGGTGACAGCACAGCCTGTCTAAACAGGAACCCAAACATGAGGTCAATGGTTAACCACAGCTGAGCAGACAATCCTCATGCAACAAGATAACATGGTGTGTTTCTGAGATGTTTATTTAAGGTCCTGTGAGAGATAAACTAATATTCTTTTGGAAAATGATGCAATATAATTAAGGAGGCCTCCTCCACCCCCTCTGCCTGCTATTGGTTGGTCCCTGCTCTCTTTGGAGCTCCCTGGCAACACATGAGCAAATAAGCAGCATCAATCACATACATTCAGTGTGGTTCTCTTTTTTTCCCCCATTCTTGTTCTTTAATCTAAAAATGCCCCAAAGTTGTGTTGTTGTGCTTCCCTAATAAAGGAGGAGGAGAAGGAAAAAACCCAAACATCCATAATAAAGAAAGGAAGCCAGGAATTAGTCCTGACTTGCTTGTGACCTGTCTGACTAAATATCACAAGCAGCAATGTTCCAGCCATCAGATCCTCAGTCCCTGATACCAAAATTCTTCTCAACAGCAGCACCTGAACAATTTCAGCAGGGTGGGTAGCCTCTCCTGAAATCATTCATTAAGATGATTTATTATTTAGGAGAGCAAGTGTGGCTGCTAGGATTTGCCATTTTCTGCTCCTAAAGACATGGTACATGCTGTCTTTGTTAGCTGGCTAGAATACAGTTATGTACATACTCACCACTACCAATGGATCATAATTAGACTTCTCATGCACCCCATTAGAAAACTACCCCTGAGATTTTTTTTCTAGAGGTGTTTTGTTGTATTTTTTTTCACTAGCTTTTGCCAAGAAAAGGTCAAGCAAATGCAGACCTTTTGAAGAAGAAAAATATTCCCAGGCCAGGAATACTTCCAAGCATGGCTAGGAAAAATGAGTCACATTTATGCAAAAGGAGTTGTACTCTGGGCTGTGCTGGAATAATTAAGAAACATTAATTCTGTAGGAAAAAAACCCCAAACCTCTTCTGTGCTAGAGAGCTAACATTCAGTCCCACTTTCCTAAGGAACTGTAATTTGGGGTCACAAGATTAGTTCAATGTCCCCACAGAAAGATCTCCCCAAAATTTCTCCCTTCAAGTTACTTTATGCATCATGAATCTTGAGAGAGAAGGAGACAGACATTGGGAAGCATTCTCCCTTGTCTTTTTGTAAATCTGTGTAGCATTGCCAGAGCTAAGGAGAGAGGCTGCTGGTGAGAGTGGCACATACTGCTGCTCATCCTCACTGCTGAAATGTATACATCTAAGGAAACTGAAAGGGCCTGATCCAGGGGTGACCCGAATCAACAGATTGATGGCTTCAAGTAAACTTGGACAGGGCCTAAAATAACAGTGCTGGTGTCATGGCTTAATTCCAGCCAGCAACTAAACACTACACAGCTGCTCATTCACTCCCTCTGAGTGGGATTCAGGGAGAACCAGAAGAGTACCAGTGAGGAAACTCATGGGATGAGAGAAAATCCAATTTAATAGGTAAAGCAAAAGCTGCAGACACAAGCAAAGCAAAACAAGGACTTAATTCACTGCTTCTCATTGCCAGGCAGGTATTCAGCTATCTCCAAGCAAGCAGGGCTCCAGCATGCATAATGGTTACTTGGGAAGAGAAGTGGCATAACTGCAAATGTCCCTCCCTTCCTTCTCCCAGCTTATGTTACTGACCATGAGGTCATACAGTGTGGGATATCCCTTTGGTCAGTTGGGGTCAGCTGTCCCAGCAGTGTC
Source organism: Dryobates pubescens (assembly GCF_014839835.1). NCBI lineage: Eukaryota > Metazoa > Chordata > Aves > Piciformes > Picidae > Dryobates > Dryobates pubescens. The sequence goes on along the minus strand of NC_071623.1, from coordinate 13,978,609 downwards.
CCCTCCTGACCTCTTAGGCATCACCAACCTGTTCGCCGTCCAACTGGTGGGGCAGCCTGAGCAGCAGAGAAGGCTTTGATGATGTGCAAGTGCTAGACAGCAATAGCTGAATCAACACTTTTCTGCACAAACCCAAAACACAACCCCAAACAAGCAGCTTTGAAGAAATGTAACTCTGTCCCAGCCTAAACCAGTACATCTGGGAATGTCTAAGCAGTTCAGATGACCTACACCACTGCCACAGCTATTCTGATGGGAGATTCAGCCCTTTGCTTTTCAGAGCTGCCTGCCATGACACAGGGAGCCAAGACATCCAGACCAAACACTGAGAGGGTGCAGCATGAATGCAGTCACTTTTCTGCACTGAGGAGCAGAAGAATCTCCTGTCCTCAAGGTTTTGGGTCCTCTGCTTCATCTTGCAGGCATTTCCCCCAATCCTCTCCACCCAAGTGACATACTTTGGGAAGGATACATAATTCCCAGGGCTGTCATTGCAGACAAGCTGATTTAGCAGTATTCAGAGAGAGAAGAGCATCTGTGAGGAGCAAGGACATCTCCCTGGGGCCTTCTTGCAGACATCACCACCACAGGAAAGCAGGCAGTCCATTCATGCACTTGGCCAGCTTGCATTAGCTGTCCATTGCTCTGCAAAAAGACAATCTTGCTTCTCAGCCTTTTCCATGCCAGAACACCTTGTTTGACCTCTCCTCTGCATCCCCCAGTAAAAAAAAAAGGAGACAGAGGGGCAGTGTTTAATCCCCTGCTGCAGACTGTAGCCCAGAGGTTGAGGAACTAGAGCTAAGACATCTTCATTACTTTATAAACAGCATTTTTACCACTGCAGCACCAGTAGTGGTGACTGAAAAATGCTTCCACAGAAGACATGGTCCCTCAGCCTGTGAGTAGTAGCAACCCAATATACCTGCAGTAATAACTATGATGCTTAATGATCTCCAGGTTGACATCACTCTTTCTAATCACAGTGTCTTTGAGAGCCCAGAGAACCTCATGGAGCAGTAGCATAAACCTGTTGGATCCCAAGGACAGTGACTGACTGCTCTCTGCAGAGCCATTTAACACCCATTCTGCTCCAGAGCAGGGAGCTGGAGGTGAAAGATAGCAAAACCAGTCTTCCCCACTGCCTCTTCTCTCTGCAGATCACAATGATCAGCAAAGGAGCCCTATTGCCCACACAGTCACAGGCTGCAGCCCTCTATGTGCCCGCAACAAAGCAGCAGTCCTACCAGTGCCATCTCGACTGCAAGGTGAAGGTATCACTCAGAAAGCTAAGAGAGTAGTCTCTGCCATGCCCTGCAACAGAGCTCTTACTGAGGTCTTTTATCCTTATTCTAGGAGCTGGAATTAATCTGAGGATTATTATCATTTGTCACCAAGATGGAGTAGGGAAAGTTTCCCCAAACAGAAATGTGCATGAATTCAGTCACTCCTGTAACATCATTCACACATGCTCCTGAAATGCACATTTCCCCCCTTTATTTATTCATTTATTTATGCCTTTATAATTTATTTATCTATTTATTCTCCTTTATTTATTCCTTTCTTTTGTGTTTATTTATTCCTTTAGTTTTGTTTGTTTGGTTGATTGTTTCCCCCCCCCCCCCCTCCCCCCCTTCCTTTCTTTTTTTATTTCCTTTGTTTTTGTGTGTTAGACCAAACTACCTCCTGGGCAATTCATGTGTGTATCCAAAGGCAGAACTCACACTAGGGTGACCTGATGCTGACCCTCCCATTTTGGCTTGCCTGGAACTTTACCAAAGGAAGATCTGTTTGGTTTGCATCTGTTTGGGTAGGTTCAAATTCAGTTATACTGGAAAATCACAGAGACAGAGTGAGGACTCATGAAAGATGTGTTGTTTTGCTTTGGTAAAGGTGCAAGTTTGCTCTGTCACATGCAAACAGTGACAGAACAAGAGGACACAGTCTCAAGCTGTGCAGGGGAGGTTTAGGCTGGATGTTAGGATGAAGTTCTTCACAGAAGGAGTGATTTGCCATTGGAATGGGCTGCCCAGGGAGGTGTTGGGAGCACCATCACTGGAAGTGTTTAAAAAGAGTCCGGGTGAGGCACTTAGTGCCATGGTTTAGTTGATTAGATGGTGTTGGGTGATAGGTTGGACTTGATGATCTCGAAGGTCTTTTCCAACCTGGTTAATTCTGTATTCTGTAAGTTATAATTAAAGCATGTGTGTAAGAAGTCTGCAAGCACCAAAAAAAAAATAATAATTAAGGATGCATATGCAATGATAGTTTATGTATGTAATTTGTAAGCATTTGAATTCTCTGTCTTAGTTTCTACCTTTTGTAAAATGAAAAATGGACTGCTTGTGTATGTGACATAGGGTTTGTTCCTCTGGTCTTCGCCCAGTCCTTCTGGTCTATCCCCAGACACAGTCTGCCTGTCAGCATCTGTCAGCACTCATCTTTGCATGTGAGCAATATTCAAGATACAAAAGCACTGTGAAAGCCCAGTTGCAATGTGGGTATGTTTACCTGCATATTTAGCAATGTACCTTGAAACTGGACTGATGACAAAGGGATGTCCTTGTGATCAAACAAACCTTCTCAGGAGAAAGTAATGCTGTTGGCATGCTAGGAAGGTGGGCCTGTGGGCTGCAGTCATGTGAATTCACCTTGGAGCAGGAATGGTGAAGTGCCCTAAGGTAGGACTGGAAATGGAGAGAGTGATCATTGCAGCCCAATGGACGTGATGCTGTGCCCTCCACAAAAGCCCTGCAGATAGCTGAGTAATCAGGGCCCTAAAGCTTCTGGGCCTGAGTGTCAGGCCATTTGCTCAGGGCTGCAGGCACTGTGGTAGTGGTGGCAAAGCTATGCTTTCAGACATCACTAACTTAGGAGAGCCCTGCAGGAAGTCCCAGGTGCCTGAAGGAAACTAACTGGGATCTCCAAATACCCCTAATATCTGTTTGCTCCCCTCTGGTGAACTGTATTGCTTTCTGTTTCCTCTACATTGTCACAAACACAAAACTAGTGCCCTGCTCACCTAACCAGGACAATTCCCAGGAAGCAGATAGAGGACATCATTGCCTTTCATCAGCTCCTGCTGTGCAGTGCAACTTGGCAGTCAAGTCACAGAATTACAGAAAACATCCAGTTGGAAGAGACCTCAAAGATCATCCAGCCCAAGCCTTGACCCAGCACTGAAGGGTCAACACTAAACCACGTCCCTAAGTGCCAGGTCCACAGGCTGCTTGAACACTCCCAGGGATGGTGACCCTGCCACTGCCCTGGGCAGACTATTCCAATGTTTGATAACCCTCTCTGTGAGGAATTATTTCCCAACATTCAGCCTGTACCTCCCCTTGCACAGCTTGAAACCATTTCCTCTACTCCTGTTGCTTGCCACCAAGTAGAAGAGGCTGCCCCCTCCTCACTCCAACCTCCCCTCAGGTAGTTGCAGAGAGTGATGAGGTCTCCCCTCAGCCTCCTCTTCTCCAGACTGAACAACCCCCGCATCATCTGACGCTCCTCACAGGCCATGTGCTCCAGGCCCTTCACATACATCATTTAGTTAAACTCCACCACTACTGGCTGGTTAGAGCAGCTAGTTAGGAATAATGGTGAAGTGAGGGAGGTGGTCATCCTGCTTAGTTAGCATGACATAAGGCTTTCCATTCCCTCCATATGAAAAAGAAGGAGATTAAAGAGATAAAGGGAAATGTTAAATGATAAATGTTAAATGATAAATGATAAATGTTAAATGTCAAATGATAAAGGGAAATGTTGAGGTAGGATATAAAAATGGTGGTAGTCACAGGTTGCACTGTCTCTTTAAACCAGCTTGTTTTGTGCTATCTGTCTTTGACAAATAATTGAGGGCTGTTTAGGTTGAGGTCAGTCTGGGATTCCAACAGCCCCAGTGCAGTGTCAGAAGGAGAAAGATGCTGCCAGTGCTTCCTTGGAGCTGTTTTCCTGACTTGAGTTTTTGCAAAGCAGCCACATGGCACAGAGCCCCAGCCCTGCTGGGTGGCTCCCAGTCTTGCCCCCGGTCTTTTCCCCAGAGAATGAGAAAATACTAAGTCCATTACGGCCTCTCCACTCCTTGTGACAGCCTCTGCAGCCAGGGCTGGCTCCTCTTAGCCTGGGTACCCCTGCAGTCACACGCAGGGGCTGCCCTGGGCATGCTTCCGGCTCCTCCTGCCTTGTACCTGTGTCATCAGCCAATGTTGCTGAGCCTTTCTGCTGGTGTGGGACATGTGGCTGCAAGGCTGGGCCACAGGGCTGCCATGGAGGCCTGCAAAGCCATGCACCCTGCCACCTCCCTTCTTGTGAGACGGAATGTGTCCCTGTCACATGGCTGACACCTGGGAATGTCTCTCCAAGGACTTCCTTGGATGTATATGTGTCAGTCCTCCTCCCCCATCATAGTCACCCACTTTCAGTGCACCTTTGGAAGGGCAGGGTAGCAGGGCAGGGCTGCCCCTAAGGTTAACTCTCCTTCTGGCACCAGCAGCCACTTCCCTGGCTCACAGGAACATTTATTGCAGACGTTTCAAATCACAGTCAGCAAGCAGGCATCTGTTTTGCTTTGATTTATAAAGAAGTGAAGCCCCTCTTCCAAATTATTCAGCTCTCAAATTTCAAAGGCTGGGAGGAGACTGCATGTGCAACCATTCTGCTTTATTCACTCCCTGTAATTTGTGGTGTGGCTTCTGCTCCTGGTGTCAGGGAGTAACTTTTCAAAGAGAATTAAAGAACAGCAAGCACCGAGTGCCTCTGGGTGAACAAGCTGTTTTCTTTACACCTGAAGACATTACAAGAGAATCCCAGCCTCTATTAGCACAACTGCTGAGCTTTCATGGTGGCAGAGGAAAGCTTTTGAGTATGAACTTGAACTGCTCAGAAAGCAGAAGTCAAATGAGAAACATGGAGAACGTATCAGTCACAGGAAGCCCATTAGTGTAGGCATGAAGGGATGAAAACATGATTGAATCCAACAGCAGCTTATTTGTAGGTGTTTGTAAACACTGTTTCATATCACCTGGGCATTGCAAATCCTCTACATTTTTTGCTTTCCTGGAATCCCTACTCTCTCCTGAAAACTCCCTTTGGCTTTGAGCTGGTATCTCTCAAGGTCACACTGGTCTCGTATTCCCAAATAAATCCACCTCCCATGGAAGAAACCATTAAAGGGCATCGGGAATCAGGTCATGAGCCATTTGCTGCAGAGCGTGTGTCTCCCACTGTGTTTGCCATGCTCTTAGCAAGCACAAAGGGGTCCCCATCCTGACTGGGGCCCCCAAGTGTGCCTCTGAATGTTAAACAGCGATTATTTTTGGTTAGCTTTGTTTCAAACGCAGTGCAGGAAAGTCAAAGCTTGCAGAGCTTCCCAGAAAGAAGGCAGCTTGGGTTATCGCAAACTGCCCCCGGGGCTGCGGCAGAGCATTTGCGTTGCCTCCTCTGCCACACTCTGGCACACTCTAGCTCTTAAGGAGGTCAAACTTGCCTTGGCTTTGGCTAGGGGAAAAAAAAAATGCTGTAATGCTTTGTCTGACACTTGTTTTAAAAGTAATTCAAAAAATAAATACGACTGTCTCTCCGCACAGTTTACTTTTATGAGCCGCAGAGAATTGTATTAATTGCTTAATTTATATTTCCATCAGGGTCCATCAATTAGGAGGAATCGGTGGTATTATTATCCCTGTAAAACACCACATCAGTCAAAAGCGAAGCAGAGTCAGAGGTCTAACTGTTAATCAGGTCACATTTCACTTCCTGTTGACATTTTTATTTCCCTTGCAGAAAATATTTGACGTTGAGCCTCGGATTATGAGCACCCGCTGCAGGCGCTGCAGAAGAGAAGTCCTGCTGGTGTGGCTGGGAAGTACGCACCGAGCCACTCGCGAGGCACCTCTTGAAGCAGTGCTGGGTGGATCGACAGCGATTCATCTTGATGATGAATGGGAAATCACTCCAAGGTGAAGGTCAGATTTCCATCTGCACCTCAGAAAGAGAGAAACAGGACCGGCAGTGGCAGCAGAGGTTGTTCGGTTGTGGTTTTACTGCGAGTGGAGCAATTTGAAGAGTTTGGCCAAGGAGGCAAAAACATCATAATGTGATAAATGCCATCAAGGGTTTACTGGCAACAGGGAAACAGTGGGCTGGCTTGGCTGATGACATGGCAGAGGACAGTACAAGGATTCACTTACAAGCAAGGCATCAAAGAGGAAGGCCACTTTTGTAGTTAAGGAAATTGGCCAAGAGATAGGGAGGCTTTCAGTTATTCAGAACTAGCTATTCATATCCTTCTTGAGCAACCTTGAGAGGGTCATTTAGTTCTGCTGGGGTAAACAGCCCACGAGAGGCGTAAAACATGCCATGGTGTTGGGTGGATGTTGCACCCTGAGCAATACCAGGAAACCCAAACCTCTCTCTCTGCCTCACAGCTTTCTTCATAATTTACATCCCCATGACATCAGAGACACATCCCATAATAATCTTTGGACCTTGAACGCTGGTTCTCTATTACCCATAACTGTAGTTGTTCCCAGCTTGTACTAAGGATCGGAGAGTCTTTTTCCCTTGCTCACCATACCATCAATAACTTCCTGCAGAAATCCCCAGTACTATCTGTGGAATTTGAGTAATGTGCTCCCCTCTTTGGCTTGCTCTTTGAGAACAACAGATGGTCTCTTCCAACAACAGTACCAAACATAGTTAGTTTAATCCCTTTCTTTCCTATTCCTTCTTTGCTAATGCCTCCTCCCCTCTCTCTACATGTCTGGTCAGTGTAGAGAAATAAATTGCTGCTTTCTGCTGTATCACAGAGTCACAGAAAACATCCAGTTGGAACAGACCTCAAAGATCATCCAGCCCAAGCCTTGACCCAGCACTGAAGGGTCAACATTAAATCACATCCCTAAGTGCCAGGTCCACATGCCGCTTGAACACTCCCAGGGATGGTGACCCTACCACTGCCCTGGGCAGACCATTCCAATGTTTGATAACCCTCTCTGTGAGGAAATATTTCCCAACATCCCTCCTGAACCTCCCCTGGCACAGCTTGTAACCATTTCCTCTACTCCTGTTGCTTGCCACCAAGTAGAAGAGGCTGCCCCCTCCTTGCTTCAACCTCCCTTCAGGCAGTTGTAGAGAGCAATGAAGTCTCCCCTCAGCCTCCTCCAGACTGAACAACCCCATCTCCCTCAGATGCTCCTCACAGGCCATGTAATCCCACTCCTCCCTGCCATTACTGTTTTTTCTTGAGAAGTGATGCAGCTTATTAATGAGAGTTGTGGTAGCACTACACTAAAAAAAGAAAACAGATTTCTTTATTAAAACATGTTACTTGCACCAGTGACTGCAGAGGAGAATCCACTATTGCTACACAATATGAGCTCAGCCAAAACCTAAAACTAAAATGATGTGTGGTAGTTTTAGGCTGTGCCTAGAAAATTTTCCACAGATCTTGAACAGACAGTAGTAGAATGTCAACTCACCACACTGTGTTTGCATTTCAGCAATAGTTTTCAAACTCAGAATAATTATGGGATCATAGAATTATTTTGGTTGGAAAAGACTTCTAAGACCATTGAGTCTAACCCTTGACCTAACACAACCGTGGTCATTAAACCATGTCCTGAAGTTCCTCGTGCACACATTTTTTGCACACCTGCAGGGATGGTGATCCCATCATGTCCCTGGGCAGCCTGTTCCAGTACCTGACCATCCTTTCATTAAAGATTTTTTTCCTAATATCCAATATAAACCTCCCCTGGTGCAACCTGAGGATGTTTCCTCTTGTTCTGTCACTTGATCCTAGGGAGAAGAGACCAACCCCAACCTCATCACAGCCTCATTTGGTAGTTATAGAGAGCAATGAGGTTTTCCCTCAGTCTCCTTTTCTTCAGACTAAACAACCCTCAGCTGCTCCTCATAGACTTGTTCTCTAGACTCTTCACCAGGTTTGTTGCCCTTCTCTGAACATTCTCCAGCACCTCAATATCCTTCTTGTGGTATGGGGCCCAAACACTGTATTCCAGGTGCAGTTTCACCAATGCCAAGTACAGGGGCATGATCACTTCACTGCTCCTGCTGGCCACATAATTCCTGATACAGGCCAGGATGCCTGCACATTGCTGGCTCACATTCAGACTGTCAACCATCACTCCCAGGTCCTTTCCTGCCAGGCAGCTTTGCAGCCACTCAGCCCCAAATCTGTCATGTTGCTTGGGGTTGTTGTGACCCAAGTGCAGAACCCGGCACTTGGCCTTGTTAAACCTCATAGAGCTGACCTCTGCACATTGATCCAGCCTGTCCAGATCTCTCTGCAGAGCCTTCCTACCTTTGAGCAGATGACACTCCCACCCAGTTGAATGTAATCTAGCTAACTCCACAACTGTCTGAGCTACTGAAGTTAATAAAAGGGAAGAAACTACACATATCCTTTTCCTCAAACTTTGGGAAAGTTTCAACTGTCCTTAGGAAGCTGATTTTCCCACCTGAGAGGTCTGTAGAGACCTAGGAAGATCAAGTCCAGAGAGAACCAAAAATCTCTGTTAGTGTGAGCTGGGATGGAATTAGATCCATACTGTGGTGCAAAGTCCTCTCCTGTGGAGTGTAACACACCTGCTTGAGGTATTCTGTTCGCAACTAAATCTGCAGACCTCACCTCTCTTTCCTGCCTGAAAAAGACATGCTTGTGTAGTACTAATTCTCAGGTGAGCAGGTATTTGCTTTCTGTGGGGTGTCTGGCACCACATTTGCTCTAACACAGGAGTCTCAAAACTCCCCGTTTGACAGCACTGCTTAGAGACCACTTAATGTCAGAATAAGGCTTTGGCTTTTTTCAGGGCCTGCACTAAATCTTTATTTCACTGATTATTTTGTGTGTTTGAAGCCGTTGTGTGAGGAGGGGAAGGGAAAGAGAGCTCTCACTTCTAGGTCAGGGGTGCATAAAAAAAGAAGTGTGGCTTTGCTGAGGCCAGGGGGAGTGCTGGAAATCACTTTCCAGTCATGTAGCACTAACGTTTCCTGAGGTTTCTGGCTGCCTGTCAGCCTCTCGACAGAGTCACCAGATAGTGTTCTCTTCATTTAGAGCAAGTCCTTTATGCCTGTGTCCCAGGAGTCAACCTTTTGACACCCTTGTGCTGAGACAAAATGGAAGCCCAGTCCCAAACCCCTTGATGTTACATAGTCCACCTCCTGGATGTGAAATCAAAGGCAGATAATTAACTGCTCTAAAATAAATATTTTAATTTTTTTTAAAGACTTCCCCAGAGCTTATCCAATATTGAGCAACCAGTTGCTCTTCATTTCACATCAAGCCTCTGCTGGCTCCCAGCACTTGCCATAGCCCTCCACGGTTATTTGGGTTGCCTCTCCTTGAGGCTCCCTTTGTCCCAAGTTCAGCATTCAAAAGCTGCCAGCTCGAAATCTCCTCCTGGTGCCGATGAAACCTTGGGTAAATATTGGCATCTCCCACCATAAAGTTCTGTACAGAAATAAAAAATGAAATGGTTTAGTTCTGCAATCTAATTATGAAAGAGCTTGTTCTTTTCCCTGCCTAATATTGCATAACTGCAGCTGAGTGTGAAGGGGAACAAGTGTGTGTGTCTGTATTTTTCCTTATGTGTTACCTTCAGATAAAGGACTTGGTTTCTATTACATCTCTGGCTGCAACAGATGGAGTAAGATGTTGTTTGGTGGGTTTTTTTTTTACCCAGTGTATGACTATAGCTTCTTAAACTCTGCCTTCCCAAGTTGCTCAAGCAAGCCATGAAAAATGGACTGTTTATAGAAATGATGATTCTGATTGAGTTAAAGCACTGTAAGGCAGGCAGTACTGTCCCTAAAGAGACAAAAGGAAAGCCTTTATAGAGAAATATCTTGTTTTCCTAATAGCTTGGTTTGGAAACAGGTTTATAAAACACATTAAAATCCCCCAGGGGATCCAGGACTGCAGTGTTTCTAAACAGTCACATTTACCTTGACCTTACAGTTGTAGGGTAAAGAAAGATTGCCTTTTTTGTCGCCCCAGAAATACAATACTGGGCATTTATGTAGCACTTGAAATTTTCATAGCTCTAGAACCTTGAACTGAGAATCCCAAAGACCCAAACAGAGCAGTGGGTGCAGGCACCTGTGCCATCCCATGTATTACTGCCCTTTCCTCACTTGCCTGAGCAGATACCCTGCCCTACAGAATCATGGAATCATAGAGTGGTTTGGGTTAGAAGGGACCTGCAAAGGTCATCTAGTCCCCTGCAGTCAGCAGGGACATCCTCCACTAGGGCAGGTTGCCCAGAGCCTTGTGAGCCTGACCTTGAGTATCTTCAAGGATGGGGCCTCAACTACTTCCCTGGGCAGCCTGTTCCAGTGTTCCAACATCTTCATGCAAAGAACTTGCTCCGAAGATCCAAACTAAGTCTACTTTTCTCTAATTTCAAACCACTGCCCCTTGTTCTGTTGCCCCAGGTCTTTGTAAGCAGTCCCTCTGCAGCGTGCTTGCAGGCCCTCTTTCGGTACTGGGGAAGGCTGCTATTAACCAGGTAAAGTTTGCAGCCAGTCTGCCCAGGAGCACACAGAGCCCAGCTGGGCTTTTGCTGGGATCAGAGAGCTATTTGCCACCTAATCCAATGCCATACTTCCATCCGAGGCTGCAGCTTCCCAAAGGCTAGAAACTGATTTATGTCCACACATCTGAAAGGGGCAGAGGCCAGCCCCATTCCCTACCCTGGGCCATTTGATCTCAGCTGCAGCTTTTAATGTGGCTGCTCATCTCTGGGTTGAGAAAGGTCTTTGTTGCAGGAATGCTCGTGGATGCCAGTCACTGTGTGGTGGTTTTGGGTAGGCTCTGGTAGCTGAGGGCAGGAGGAACAGAGGAAAGGCAACTGTCCTTTGAGGCTAGGTCAAGTGTTTAATTTCAAGGCAGAGCAGCTGAGTGCCCTGGGATGCCTTGTCCTCTGCTGGGCATCATGCTGGAGGCTGTAATGGCCTCAATGATAGCTCGATGCTCAATCTCCTAATGAATGATTTCATAGAATTATGGAAGGTTGGAGGAAACCTCAGAGACCATCAAGTCCAACTGCTCACCTAGAGCTCAGTCTGACCACAAAAGGGATCAGGAGCTTGGAGCACTTCAGCCAGCACCCGTGGAGGATATTGGAGTAGTCATCAATCATTGCCCTAACAGCCGGGGGGCCACCAGGCCCCCCGGCCTTTGTTGTCACCACCACCATCACCCAGTGCACACCATGGGCACTCACCGGTGATGAGAGGAGGATCCTCCAGCCCAGAAGGGCTCAGCTTGGGGCTTCTGCCCTTCCTGGTGGAGATTAAATAGGGGAGTGGGTGGGGAGGGAAAGTGGCCACACCTGGGGTGGGAGGAGACTCCAATAGAGCCCAGGTGCTCTGGGGTTTGAGGGAAAAAGAGGGGAAATGGGGCAGGTGAGGGACTGTTAGGGTGTCAGGAGTGGGGGGAATGGAAAAAAATAGAAATGGGTAGATTCAGATTGAATGTTAAGAAGAAGTTCTTCCCCATGAGGGTGGTGAGACACTAGAACAGGTTGCCCAGGGAGGTGGTAGAAGGCTCATCCTTGGGAGATTTTAAGGCTAGGCTGGATGTGGCTCTGGGCAACCTGATCTAGTGTGAGGTGTCCCTGCCCATGGTAGGGGTGTTGGAACTGGATGATCCTTGAGGTCCCTTCCAACCCTAACAATTATATGATTCTAAAACAAATTTGCAGTTTAGGCTGGATGTGAGGAGAAAATTCTTCACAGAAAGAGAGATTGGTCATTGGAATGGTGTTGGGTGATAGGTTGGACTTGATGATCTCTGAGGTCTTTTCCAACCTGGTTGATTCTGTGAGAACTGAAACCTGCAGAAACTTAATTCTGATTGCAAGAGCATCATGGCAGTAATTTACTGCTGATTCACTTAAGGAAGGGTGGTGGCTGGATAAGGCAAGGCAGTTCTAACTTACTAGCCCAATTTATTTAACAGAACATAGCTGATTTCAATTTGGGTGAGTTAAGAGATTTTGAATTAAATGTCCTACAACCCTATTTTTTTCCCTTCCATCTCCTACATACTCTCTTTCTTCCTCTCTGTCATGGTTTAACTCCAGCCAGCGACTGAACCCTGCAGCTGCTCACTCACTCCAAGTGCGATGGGCAAGGGAAGCAGCAATAAAGTGAAATTTATGAGGTAAGAACAGTTTAATAATTGAAATAAAACCCAAGACAGAAAAGTGATGCACCATGTATTGGCCATGGATAAGGCTCAGGGGAGATCTTATTGCTGTCTACAGCTACCTGAAAGGAGGCTGGAGCCAGGCAGGGGTTGTTCAGTACCAGAACAAGAGGACACAGTCTCACATTGCACCAGGGGAAGTTTAGCCTCAAAGTGAGGAGAAAGTTCTTCGCAGAAAGAGAGATTGGTCATTGGAATGGTGTTGGGTGATAGGTTGGACTTGATGATCTCTGAGGTCTTTTCCAACCTGGTTGATTCTGTGAGAACTGAAACCTGCAGAAACTTAATTCTGATTGCAAGAGCATCATGGCAGTAATTTACTGCTGATTCACTTAAGGAAGGGTGGTGGCTGGATAAGGCAAGGCAGTTCTAACTTACTAGCCCAATTTATTTAACAGAACATAGCTGATTTCAATTTGGGTGAGTTAAGAGATTTTGAATTAAATGTCCTACAACCCTATTTTTTTCCCTTCCATCTCCTACATACTCTCTTTCTTCCTCTCTGTCATGGTTTAACTCCAGCCAGCGACTGAACCCTGCAGCTGCTCACTCACTCCAAGTGCGATGGGCAAGGGAAGCAGCAATAAAGTGAAATTTATGAGGTAAGAACAGTTTAATAATTGAAATAAAACCCAAGACAGAAAAGTGATGCACCATGTATTGGCCATGGATAAGGCTCAGGGGAGATCTTATTGCTGTCTACAGCTACCTGAAAGGAGGCTGGAGCCAGGCAGGGGTTGTTCAGTACCAGAACAAGAGGACACAGTCTCACATTGCACCAGGGGAAGTTTAGCCTCAAAGTGAGGAGAAAGTTCTTCGCAGAAAGAGTAATTGGCCATTGGAATGTGCTGCCCAGGGAGGTGGTGGAGTCACTGTCTCTGAAGGTGTTCAGAAAAGGATTGGATGTGGCACTTGAAGCCATGGTTTAGTTGTCATGAGGTGTTAGGTATTAGGTAATAGGTTGGACTTGATGATCTCTGAGGTCTTTTCCAACCTGGTTGATTCTCTGTGATTCTGTGTGTGCGATTTCCTTGACCACAGCACCAAGGCAGAAAGTTCCTCAGTGGTTTCATGATCACTAAAGAAAGTGTACTAATAAAGATTGCATTTTGTTTTCCAAAGGGTCAGTCAGCATCCATCTTGCATTCTCATGCTCACCCACAACATAAAATTCTTATCTAATAGGGTAAAATGTGGACATTGGCATGTTTCTGAAGCTCTCATCTCTTTCTCCATCAGATCTGTACTGAAGGAAGAGTTCACCTTGCGAACTGATGGTGGTAGTCTGCCTAGTGCATGAGGCAATCTGCCTCAAAACTGAGAAAGCCCACAGTCTATTGAGGGGGCTTCAGAAAGACTCATGGGGTATTGCCTGCTGCCCAAGCAGCAGAGGGGAATGAAGTCAAAGGCAAGAGTATTTTAAGGAGAGTTGCCCTTGGGAAGCCAAAATGGGAAATAATAATAATAGAACAGAACATAATCAACCAGGTTTTAAGAGACCTCCAAGATCATCAAGTCCAACAGATCACCCAACCCTAACTAATCAACTAGATCATGACACCAAGTGCCTCATCCAGTCACTCTTAAATACCTCCAGTGATGGTGACTCCACCACTTCCCTAGGCAGCCCATTTCAATGGGCAGTAATTATGTCTGTGAAGAATTTCTTTCTAAGATCAAGCCTAAACTTTCCCCTGCACAGCTTGAGACTGTGTCCTCTTGCTCTGTTGCTGGTTGCCTGGGAGAAGAGACCAACCCCCACCTGGCTACAGCCTCCCTTCAGTGGTTGTAGACAGTTGATTGTAATAATAATAATAGTGATAGCAATAATAATGATAGCAGTAATAATAACAACAACAATAGTAGTAGTAGCAGCAGCAGCAGCAGCATTTTGGCGTACCCAGGAAACATTTATCTAAACAAATGACTCCACAGCAGTATAAGCTCTAAGACAGGTGTGTCATTCCACAGTCCTAGGGACTAGGACCTCATTTTCACTCCTAAAGTATGCCTTTTAATTGTATACTTTTAACCATTGTTTTAGATTTATAGCAGCTTGGACACCAGCATCTCAAACCATGATGGGAACCCCTCGGAAATTAACCTAATATGGACATTAACCTTCAGTTATGATGTAGAATTTCACCCAACTGAATTGGTTTTTTATTAAAACAAAGATTACTGCTTGGGGGGAGTGGGGGGGTGGGGAGGGAGGGAGGGAAGAGAAAGAAAAGGCAAAGCCTTTTTTTGGATCATATTAACTCTGTTTCCCAGATGTAAAACACCATTTTCCAAAAGCAATGAGTATAAAAATAAAAAATTGCTAGGTCATCTCATGCATTATATAGTACTTAACTGAGAGGAATAAGCATCAGCTATAGATTTAAAACCTCAGTAGATCCTAGGAGCTGCTCTGTAGTCTTATGAACGCCGTTATGATTCAAAGGAGATTTAAAAATCAATGTCTTTATGACTCATCATCAGCAATGCACCCCTCAGAAGAGAAGGCTGATGATGAAGCTAACTGCTGGATGCCTTTCCTGTAATGCTGCTGAGGGCAAACAATTTTAGAGAGCATTCCAAAGTGCTGAATGGCCCAGAGAGAGGCCAAATCCCTTTGGTATTCCCTTGGGAACCAATCCAGAAAAAGGTGGAAATCACCAGTGAAAAAAATTAGTTGCTTAATAAATGGTTTCATTTTTCTCAGCCGGTTCCTCTATATCCACCAAAATGAGGATGCTGCAACAACCTTTCCACATTACATCAAACGGCAAGAAAGAGCTGTGCCACGGAACGAAAACTCTGCAAGTTCATCATGTTTTACCAGCTGGCAGAGACTATAGTGTGAAAACCTTTGGACTCCATCTATAAACCTAATGGTGAACAGTAGCACAGCTTAATCCTTCAAGGAATTCCTGTAGCCTAGCAAGCTTGGACAGCCTTCCACAGATCTTCAGGAAGCTCTGATCTGGCTTTTCCCATATATAACATGCTGTATAGTCAATGTTTTTTATAATCACTTCTTTCACAGAATCATAGAATCAGCCAGGTTGGAAAAGACCTCAGAGATCATGACATCTAAACCATGGCTTCAAGTGCCACATCCAATTCTTTTTTGAACACCTCCAGGGACAGGGACTCCACCACCTCCCTGGGCAGCACATTCCAATGGCCAATTACTCTTTCTGTGAAGAACTTTCTCCTCACTTTGAGCCTAAACTTCCCCTGGAGCAGCTTGAGACTGTGTCCTCTTGTTCTGCCACTGGTTGCCTGGGAGAAGAGACCAACCCCCACCTGGCTACAGCCTCCTTTCAGGAAGCTGTAGACAGCAATAAGGTCTCCCCTGAGCCTCCTCATCTCCAGGCTAAACAACCCCAGCTCCACTGCTGTGTCCTTGAGACCACAGCGAAGGCTGCAAACTGTATAACTGTAATCAGTTTTTCCATGAAATAATCTTGAGTTGCCCTTGTGTCATTCTCAAATGACTGGATCCACTCTGTGGATGGGGAGGTGGAGGCCAACTGGGTTATGTTCTTAAATGGAGCACAACATCTCAGAGAGGTTAAAACCATCCTGAATCCTCTGCATTCAGTCTGAAAGTGGAATGATTCTTTCCCTTACATCCCTCAGTGGGGAAAAAAACAGCAAAAACCAAAAACAAAACAAGAAGGACCACCAAGGGCCTTCCTTCAATATAAAAGAAATCTGTGTTTGTGATTGGGTGCTTCCCATGATAGTGGCATCTGTTGTTGCTGAAATAACGGTGAGCTAATCCTAGTCAATGGGAGACTTTCAGTCTAGCAATTCCTGCCAGTGAGAATATATGGCATATACTATAGCAGAGCATGGCACCGAGTTGGAGAAAGCCATGAGTCATGGCTGGGCCTCACAAGGCAGACAATAGATGAGAACAAAATGCTCCTCTCCGAGCCGGTTTTCCTGACAAGCAGGGAGCCTGCAAAGGCTGAGGTGATGTTGGTGGGTCACCCCCCAGGGATTCACACACATGGCACCCTATTTCTCTACTAATGGGCCCAGATACAACACATGAGGGTCCTCTGAAAGGGGAAGTTCCCTAGTGGGAACGGCCTAACAAATCTGTCTTCTGCCCAAAGCATCTCATTTCAGCATAAGTCCTGAAACAGCTGATGACAACACTCAAAGTTCAGTTAAATATCTGCAGACAGAAGTTACTTAAAGATTAAGAAGGAACCACAAAATAGGGGAAATTGTGGAGAAAAACAGTTTCCAGTGCTCTGTTGTGTTTTATGCAGAGGATACTCACATGGAGAAGTTAAACCAGGAAGGTTTACTGTGGCTGTACAATCCAGAAACAATCCATTGACAGCAGTGGAAGTGCTTCAAAAGAGACTGGATGAGGCACTTAGTGCCATGCTTTAGCTGAGTAGATGGTCTTGGGTGGTAGGTTGGACTTGATGATCTCGAAGGTCTTTTCCAACCTGGTTAATTCTGTATTCTGAAATTACTCAAAATATATCTTCTCAAATCCAAAAAAGAGTTGAAATAGTGCAAACTCAAGTTTGCTGAGCTGGGAGATGGGACATGAAGCTCAGGGGTTACTTAGGCACGGGCACAGGCTCAGGCTTTGTTGATCTGGGACCTCATGCTTGCAAGCATGCTCAGCTTGAGAGTCTCAAAGCCTGTGTACTGTGGGCCAGCTGCCACGTTCCCTGTGTTTACAGGGCTCAGAACAAACAGCAGCAAGGTGGTTCATGACTTCTAGAGACCACTGTGATAGAGGCCAATGACTGTTCTGGGAGCTGTGGGGTCTGTGGCCTGAAAGGTCCCCCGCTCTGGGAGGAGGAGGCTCAGGGGGGCTGAGGATCACTCCTCTGTACCATTCTTCTGCCCCTTGGGCACAGGGACTTCCCTCTATCTACTCTCACGTGCCCTGGCTTCCAGCCCCCTCCTCATTCCATGTCTAGGGTCCTCTGGATGATATGGTGGCAACAGTGAGAGGATCAGTGATCCCTCTGCAGTCCAGCTCCCTGCAAGTGGCACAGCACTTGGCCACAGATTCATCCACACATCCTGCTGGTGGGAAAGGGAGGCACAAGAGCTCCCTAAAAGAAGTGCCACCTACCAAGTGTTGTGTGGGCCCCTCCTCCTCATTCCTTGTCCCTAACCCTGCAGGATGAGGAGGTGTCTTCTTCTCTACTTGGACCCCTGAGGGAGAGGGAAGGAGGGGGCCTGGCATCCTTTGGGGCCACCACACTGGTGCAATGCGAGGAGTCTGTCAGCGGACCACCAAGGTCCCTGGGGCCTGAAGGTGGTGGAGTTTCCCTTCAGTCTGAGGTTCACCCTTGCTCTGTTCTTTAGTTTTAAGGACAAACCTTCTCACTGCCTTTATTTGTTTGTTTGTTTGTTTGTTTGTTTATTTAAATTTAATAAAAGCAGGGAGACACATGTCCTGGGAAGGACCTTAATAGCAGGTGGGGGTTGGTCCCTTCTCCCAGGCAACCAGCATCAGAGCAAGAGGACACAGTCTCAAGCTGTGCAGGGGGAAGTTTAGGCTGGGTCATAGAAAGAAATTCTTCACAGAAAGAGTGATTGCCCAATGGAATGGGCTGCCCAGGGAGGTGGTGGGGTCAACTTCCCTGGAGGTGTTTAAAAAAAGACTGAAAGATGCATTTAGTGCCATGGTCTGGTTGATTAGTTAGGTTTGGGTGATCAGTTGGACTTGATGATCTTGGAGGTCTCTTCCAATCTGGTTGATTCTGTAATTCTATATTCTTAACCCCTTAGCTGGGGAGTTGTTATGAATCTCTAAGCAGATACAACTATTGCCTCTTATTGCTATGAGAGTACAAACTAGGGGTCATAATGATGCTCACAGAGGTCTTTTTCAGCTGTGGTGATTCTGTGATTCTGGATAATTACTGTTCACAAAATTTGCTCTGAAATAAGCTTGCACTGGTGTTCTCAAAAGTGGTGTGGTGCATGTGTGGCTTGCATCATCTCCTGCACTGGGCAGTTGATGAACATCTGAGAGAAGGTTGAGCTGGTTTCCTGTGGTGCATGGAAGGAGGCTAAATTACCTTCTGTCTTCTAGGGAGTTTCCCTTGCAGACCTGAGATGGAAACCTACCTGCAGCAGATAAGTCAGCATCACGGTAGGCTTCTGTACAAATAAGTAGTGAATGCAACAAAGACTACTGGGAAGTGCACTTCAGAGCCCACATAGATGCCTTTGAGCACATAGCAGGCTTGGCAGGACCCCAGCAGTAAGGACTGAATAGGGGATGGCTCTGCCCTCCTACAGAGCTTGCCTGGTGTGTTCTCTGTATGATAACTACTGTAATCAGAGGTAACTTCTCTGTTGTGATGATTGATGCTGCCTGAGGATAAGGATGACTGGGAGGATTTCTTAATGAGAGTACAGTTGGGTTTGCTTTCACCTACAGTAACCTTGATTTCCTTTCTGGCAAACATGTGATGGCAATGTGTAAGAGTGTGAGGAGCAAGCTGAACTTCCAAAAGCAGACTTTTGACATGCAAGTGGGGATGTGGGAGCTTCATTTGGTGGTGGAACCATCTCAGGAACACAGTGCTGTGTTTCTGGTTTACTCAAAGCATCCTCTCTGCTGAGGCCTCATGCTGATCTTCACTTCTTGATAGCTCTTCAGCAGCGCACCAGGCCCCATCTGGCAATGGCTAATTGCAGTCGGTAGGTGATAAATGCAGCACCTCAGCAACAGAATTTTCTCCAGTTCTGGGACACGTTCTGGGACACATTCTGTGAGTGCCTAGGAGAAAAAAAAGGGGGGATACCTTAAACCTGGGCTTCTGTAAAAAGCATTACTTGAGAAAGGCATCAATGCACAGGACAAATCACATTTGCTTTTACTATGTTACAGTGGAACAACTTAGTGTGAAGAGATGACAACCTTTCAGCACTCACCTCTGGTGGTTTCTAGTTGCAGTCTAGTATCACTTGATGCCTCTGGAACATGGCTATTTTTTGCAAGGCTTTAAGCAGTCTTCTGAAGCTCAAATGACAGTGAGAGTGGTATAAAGAGTGTCTTGCACTTGGGCCATCAGTTCAAATAAGGCTTAGAGTCTTAATGTCTGAAAGATGGCCTACTGACATTGATAGTCAGCCTCATCTGGCCTCAGATGGTAGAGCAGTTTTCCACTTCATTGTTGGTGGTGTTCAGGAGCCTGGGATGCCAAAGCCAACTTATGGCACAAGTACATGGTCTGTGCCTTGTAGCAGTGACTACTTTTGGATGGTTTTGTCTGAGTGAAAGATATCTCTACCATCTTGTCAGTCAGAGCACTCAGCATAGGAAACAGTGATTAAATCTGCAAGGAGAATTTGCTGCTTTCTCATTCTGGGAAGCAAATCCTTAGAGGTCAAGGTTGAATCACAAAAGCTGAGAAACTTGCCAGGCAGCAATGTAAGCTTCTGTTTTGATAAATTTGAGAGGACTTCCATTTCCATGGCTAGCAACACAGTATCTTGACAGGTGCTCAGTTATCACAGCAGTAGCTATGTTACAGGACATAGGAAGCTATGGATGACAGGAACATGTTTGAGCAGCTTTGTGTTCTAACAGGGTATTGTGAACCTAGGATTCCTCTGAAGTAGAGGAGTGGGCCATTCTTGGGTGGTTTAATCAATGAGAATGAAGATTTCAGTCCTGAAGGAAAAAAAAGACACCTTCTTTCTCCAAAAGAAATCTCACATGGCCTCCTGTGCAGGGTGGACCAGTAGAGCAGATACCTAATATTAGCATATGTGCTGAGCATTTCCACATCAGTGATGCTGCGTGCAGCTGCTGAAATGAAAAAGCAGCCTGGGAACAACGGGAAAAGTATTTGGATGCTTCTAATGTGAGCAGCATGCCTGTGTTTATTTGTTTGCAGTTGTGCCAATGTTATGGGATCATCAAGGGCAAATCCTGCTAGATATAGATCAGGGCATGGGCAGAAAAAGCAATTAACATTTTATTATCATCCTGCTCATATGCAATTAAAATAGAGTCGATTCCCCTTCAGATAAAGATAGGTAAATAAGTAGAGACCAGGTTTGGGTCCTCAAGTAGACAAAGGTATGCTGAAAGTCATAAGATCACCTGTCAGTTGAGGCTCTCAGACTGAGATGCTGCAGGAAGAGGTGGCTGAGACAGGCAGAACACATGGGAAATAGCAAGCCAAGTGGTAAGATAGGATGCATACAGCGTTTTTGTTGTTGGTTTAAACCCCAATTTTAATTGCTGTGGGTTTACAGATTAATGAAACAATACATTTCTTCCAAAGAAACAGCTGTTTGTTGGGTGAGTTTAATCACAACCCGGCGATAACTTCCCCTGGGAGTTCATCTGAGCTGCCAAGCAACTTTTTAAACAAGGAGTAAAGATGGTCATGAGGATGCAGCTAGAGAGGGGAACAAGTGGAAACAATTGTGTAAACTGCAATGCAACTCTAGCCCTTGCATGCCTATTTCCGAGTAGAGGAAGAGGCTTGATGACAAAGACCGCTTTGTCACAAGAATACAGCTAGTAGCAATACACACACAGCCACTACTGCTGATCATCAGCTGGTGCAAAATCATAGAATCATAGAATTGTCAGGGTTGGAAGGGACCTCAAGGATCATCTAGTTCCAACCCCCCTGCCATGGGCAGGGACACCTCACACAAGATCAGGTTGCTCCCTGGGCAACCTGTTCCAGTGTCTCACCACCTTCATTGGGAAGAATTTCTTCCTAACATTCAATCTGAATCTACCCACTTCTAGTTTTGCTCCATTCCCCCTAGTCCCTATGGCACAGCACATTGGCTGTCAATTGATTGCACCCCAGCGTGTCACCCATTAGGCAGTTTACTGAAGATCTCAGTTTGGATATGCTGCTTTCAGGCAGCCTCCACTGCTGAAATTGCTGTCAAAGGGCTGGAATCAGGCACTTCTTGGTCACTTAGCCTGCCATTAATTGTGCCCACAACCACACGCTGTAAAAACAGACTTCTGCCTGTCTAGGGTAAACAGCACTAGTGATGCTCCCTGGAAATCAGACAACCTGTCTGGTGAAAGCTTTTAGAGCCTTTCACAAGCTGCAAAAGAGCACATCAGTGATCGAAGGCGGTAGGTGGGTGCATTTCTGTTCTCATTAGAGCATTATCTACCAACTCATTGCAGCAAGAAACCAGCAAATGCAAAGCCTTCTCCCTGAAAAAAAGAACCAACCCACCATGCTCTTTAAGCAACATTTAAGATATTCAAGGACTGGGCACAGGGGTGCTGTGAACATGTCCCTCACTGAAGCCTGGCTCTCCATGTGTAAGAGCAGAGATACAGAGACGAGGGCAGTGAGGTGGTTGTAACAAAGATCCCAGCACAAGGCCACAGTGAGAGCCCCCGGGGCTCACTATCCTCACTAGCAGTACAGGCTGAGGGATGACAGAAAGCAGCCCTGCAGAAACAGACTATGGGGTACTGATGGATGAGAAGCTGGACATGAGCAGGCAGTGTGAGGTTGCAGCCCAGAAGTCAAATCACATCCTGGGCTGTATCAAAAGAAGCATTGCCAGCAGGTCCAGAGAGGTGATTCTGCCACTTTGCTCTGGTGAGACCTCACCTGGAGTACTGTGTACAGGTCTGGAGCCCTCAATATAGGAAGGACATGGACCAGATGGAGAGGGTCCAGAGGAGGGACATGAAAATGACCAGGGGGCTGGAAAAGCCTCTGCTATGAGGACAGGCTGAAGGAGCTGGGGTTGTTCAGCCTGAGAGGAGAAGGCTCCAGGGAGACCTAATAACGACCTTCCAGTACCTGAAGGGGGCCTACAGGAAGGATGGAGAGAGTGATAGGACAAGGGGGAATGGCTTCAAACCAGAGAAGGGCAGATTTACATTGGGTATTAGGAACAAGCTCTTTACCATGAGGGTAGTGGACATGCTGGAACAAGTTGCCTAGGGAGGTAGTTGAGGCCTTATCCCTGAGTGAGGCTCAGTGGGGCTCTGGGCAACTTGGTCTGGTTGAGGATGTCCCTGCTTACTGCATGAAGAGCTTGGACTAGATGACCTATAGAGGTCTCTTCCAGCCTAAACCAATCTATGATTCTGTGATCACCCTACTGCAGGTCATAGCGGTGTGAGTAGCTCTGGGCACCCTCTTAGTCCCTACTGGTATAAGCTGATTGCAGGAGTACTGGAGCTGTCAGTTCCCCAGCTCATGAAAACAGCTGGAAGATTTGAAGCCTTCACTGACCCTTCTGGAGCTGGGCTTGACAACTGTCCAGTGTCTGCTCAGCAAGGCCTGAGAAACTCATTGGGAGCTCTGCATTTTGTTGCAATGAAGATGCAATGAATTAATCTTTATTGATGCGATGCTCTGAAGAGCTGTGTGTGCTACACAGGCGGCAATTTACAACTTATAGGCAGGCTGCAGGATATAAATTGATATAACAGGATCAGCTATTCCATTTCTGAAAAGAAGCCAGAGTTTGGAATTTTAGGGAAGAGACATGTATTTGCCCTGCACTCAGACAGACCAGAGGTGTCTTGAGGTGGACCTGAATCCTCTCTCCTTTTTGCTTTCTCAGCCACAGCAGCAAATTTCCTTGGAGAGGAGGAAAACTGGGAGAGCAGAGAGTGGCCAGGCTACTCTGATGAGCTAAGGATCCTCCTGCTCACCTCCTGCTCTGTTGTTCTGAGTCCAGCCAAATCTACCAGGTGAAGTCTGGCTACCTGCCAGGTTTGTAATGGTCAGTGACACATGGCAGCTCATGCCCTGCAGAGCAACCCAGGGAGAGAGAAATCCCAATACATTCAAATCCTTCCCACCATTACACTTGGAATCATGAAGCAACACAGGAACTGTGTGGCACAGCACTGACCTAATAGCATCTCATTTTGCACCAGTGCAAGTGTGGGCGGATGGCGGAGGATGGATTGCCTGGATCTTTGCAAAAGATAAGGCTGGGAGGGCACTTGTGGGAGGGATTGCAAAGGCTTTACCAGTGCTGCAATCCTGCACCAGGCTTCAGAGGGACTCTGACACTGGAATATGTGCTGGTCATTAAAACCTGGAAAGGAGCTTCTGAAGCAGCCTCCATTGCTGCAGAGGGCAGGCCATGAAGCCCTCCTCTACTCCAGCATCATGCCTGGTTTTCAGAGGAAATAAACTGCCTGGCTGGCTGCAACAGCATCTCCTCCTGGAGAACAGAATATAGAATTAACCAGGCTGGAAAAGATCTTCAAGATCATTGAGTCCAACCTATCACCCAACACCATCTAATCAACCAAGCCATGGCACTAAGTGCCTCATCCAGTCTCTTTTTAAATGCCTCCAGTGACAGTGACTCCACCACCTCCCTGGGCAGCCCATTCCAGTGGCAAATCTCTCTTTCTGTGAAGAATTTCTTCCTAACATCCAGCCCAAATCTCCCCTGATGCAACTTGAGACTGTGTCCTCTTGTTCTGTCACTGGTTGCCTGGGAGAAGAGACCAAGACCCCCCTGGCTACAACCTCCCTTCAGGTAGTCGTAGAAAGCAATAAGGTCTCCTCTGAGTTTCCTCTTCTCCAGGCTCAACAACTTCAGCTCCCTCAGCCTCTCCTCATAGGGTTTGCGCTCCAAACCATTTCTCTGGATCAGATGGCTGTGGTTTAGTCACCTCCCAGGGGAGGCTGGGATCCCTGACACCTCAGAAGATCCAGGCTTAAAATGTTTCTAGTTTCTGAAGTTTTGGTGGCCATTCCTTGTCCTTTCTGGTTGTAGATCAGAAAGAGAGAGAGCAGAGAAAGCAGATGGCTTGTCTAAACCAAAGCCAGATTCACTGCTCAAGAGAGAGCAGGCCAGTCAGGTTCTGCAGCAAGCACTGTAACACTGTTGGGTCACACAGCCAGAGAGCCCCCCTGGGAAGGGGAAAGCATTACTCCTCCTATCTTTTATGAAAGCATGCACAAACATGCAGAGAACGAGCAATTAAATAATACTCAGATAGTTGGTACCTTCTGAGTGATTCATAAAAGACCAGGCAGTAAAAGCTGCAGAACCTCCTGCTTGAAACATCCTAGGGGCACAAAACTGTGCCCTGAACAAGAAAACCTTGGGTTTAGCCTTGTACCCAAGCCTACTGCCAAATGAAGAGGATGAAGTCAGCAATCATACACAAGAGAGAGCTGAGTAGGTAGCTAGTACTGGTTGCTCCATGTGGTGGGTTGAAATTACCTCCCAACTAATTTTGGAGGAAAATACCCCCAAAATAAAATTTGCCAGAGCAGCTCAGTTGAAAAGCAAATGGAGCTGTATTTACAAGCAAAGCTACAATCTAGACATATGAAATGCAATGAATATGTACAAAATTCATCATAGGGAGAGTGATTGCCCATTGGAATGGGCTGCCCAGGGAGGTGGTGGAGTCACCATCACTGGAGGTGTTTAGGAGGAGACTTGATGGGGTGCTTGGTGCCATGGTTTAGTTGATTAGATGGTGGTGGATGATGGGTTGGACACAATGAACTCAAAGGTCTCTTCCAACCTGGTCTATTCTATTCTATTCTATTCTATTCTATTCTATTCTATTCTAAAATATACAGTATACAATATACAAAATTTCATAAACAACACAAGAACCCCACTGGACAAAACCAGGGGGGTTCCAACAGCTGCCCCTTCTCCACTCCCTTCACCCCTATGCAAGGTAAAAGAGAGAGAAAAGCAGACAGTAGCTTGTTAGTACTTAGCCACAACAAGAAGCCAACCAAGGTCAGCAACAGCCAAGCAAAGCACCAGCTAGTACCAGCTAGAGTGAGGAAGCTGAAGAGAGAGTTACTTTATACAACTAACTTTATGTTAGTTACCAGACCAATGGGATAATGTAGACCTTATTATTTTTCTTTTCCATCCAATGGCAATTTATTTCCTTTCTACCACTTTTCTACTCGATCTGCAAAAAAATTTTTCTATGCATCAGCCTAAAACTACCACACTCCAGGAGCTGGACCTAGCAGGGCAAAGAAAAACTAAAATCCATTACTTGTGTTACATCAAAGACAGACCTCAGCCAAAACATGAGCAAGCTGCATATTTAGGTTACCCAGAGCTGGCTTTTACTTCTCATTCTTTAAGAAGGAAACATTGCATTCTGTCTAACAATAGCTACAGCCAGACTGTAAAGCTCATGGGGGACCGAGTGAAACACTGTATTATTTCAGTAAAGCAGACATCACTAATTACCTTCTTACCTTGTAGAATGTCAAATTAGTTGAAAAAAAAAAAATCAAGCTACTCTTAAGTGCAGTGATTAAAGTGATCAAAAGCTCATAATAGCACAGACAGTGTAGCAAGGTTGCAGCTGTGCTCTAAAAGCTGCATTTCATGATGGAAGATAACAACAAGAGGCAAGGGGAAATGTAAACATGAGCATTTTGCAAATGCTCCCTCTGAATTTCACAAATCATCCCAAATGTGGGCTTTTGGATTTAATCTCAGGCTTCAATCTCAAGGTGTGTTTTTCCAAAGCAAGGCAAGGCTTGTAGGAAGAGGTAATATTTTCTCTTCTGACCTTCAATCATCTTGGCTACAAAACACTTTGATGCCATTATTCTAGAGGCTCATTGATATTCTGAAACATAAGGAGGTCCTGTGCAAGGTTTAAAAGACACAGGTCAACTTCTGTGTCAGCATTCAAACCAACCTTCAGATTTCTTTCTGAGGCCTACATAGCCATCCACCTCTCTATCTGCAACAGAAGGACAGCTCTCCTTACATAACTGCGTCTAATATTTGTCTTCACACTGCTACTATGTGAAGTAAATACTCATTGTCTCTTTACACATGTGGAACAAGCCCATGTAAAGGTTAAAATCTAGCCTTTTAACAGGACCCATTAGGTGCCTAGCTAAGACTAAGTTTTCTGAATAGTCCATGGAGAAACATGAGCAACAGAGGAAGGTAATTTATTCAAGCTCCCAGCTCCCTTCACTGGCCCTCAAGGTAACACAGCTTCCTAATTTAGGCAGTGCTCCTGTCATAGGGACTTTAGTGATAAAGCAAGAATTAGGTGCAATAAACTCAGACCTGGGAGTCTGTGGCAGATCAAAATTTAATCCCATGTTTCCCTGGTTCCTGTACTATTCCATTATAATCGAATTGGTTTTGCATTGAATCTTGCCTTATCAAGTTGGTAGAGGAGCTTCCCTTGGAAATGTATGTTTGTCCTAGTTAAAAATCTGCAAGAAAGCAGCAGATGAAAAATGTGACAGCTGACAGTCACAGTGTCCATAAGGGTCCTCTTGTACAGCCCATGGAAACAAGAGAACCTGTGTTAAATTCAACACACTTAACATTAAACCTCTGAACCCCATATGAAAGACAATTGGCTGATTTCATGAGGAAAAACCCCAAATAAATATTCTTTTGCCTGAGATCATTTATGTGAGCAAAGAGAGCCAAACAGATACTCAATGGATGGAAGCCAGACTCCATTGAAAACACTCACCTTACTTTACGGCAGGACTAAATTTGCCCCAGCATATCTAAAGGGATGTTTGATAATCAGGATGTCTTTGAGGGATCTGGAATGATTACTTCATCTCTTAGCCTTGCATTTCTTCAGTAGACAAAGGGGGAGGGGAGGGCAATTCTACAAAGTTTTCACAGAGATTAGTGGAAATTCAGGGGAAGATAAGATTAAGGCTGGTGAAATATATACAAGTATTGTCTTTGGCATCCTCATAAAGTGTTGCAAGATAGAAACTCATTTTTCCCCTTTGAACAAAATTGAATCTCAAGGTGCAGTGACATTATGGTTTGCACAGAAAGGGAGACTGCAAACAAGTCAGGAATGAGAAATTTAACAATCAGGTTGCTAACCAAAAGAACTGGGTTTGCTCATTTGCATTTTCTCTTCTGCCAGATGCAATTTGGGAAGAAAGAACCCCTCTTACTTAGAAATTATTTTTTAATAGAAGGCAGGCAACATTCCCAGCATCCCTCTGTTCATTAGTAAATCATCTGGAATCACTCCTGTCACTCCTAAACATCTCCATTTTCAGGAAGGAAGCAGGCAGCAGTGCAGATGGAGTGCTGCTGGCAGCTCACTGTATAGCACCCTGGGAGCGTCGGGTTCTCCCTGAGCCATAAAGGCAGTGAGTGGAACTGTCTGCAAACTGCCGAGGCTGTGGGGGCTCCACAATAGTTAATATTTTGAGTGCAGAGGAGAGGATGGGGGAGGGAAGCCTAATCAACAGTTTGATCTCTGTCTATTACACATCTTGGCAAATAATTCAGGATTCAGAGAATCCAGGCTTTTCCATGGCCGCTGTTGCAAGCATGGACACTTGCAGGCGTATGACTGAAGGCCTGCATGTTTGCAGTGTTTACAGCAAAGCATCCTCACTGCTGGTTGTTCTGCTCCTGAGAAAGGAGGGGCAATTTCATTTTTCCTGTATGTGCAGCTAACAATTCCAGGAACCCCAGTTCTCCTCCCACTTCCCTTTTTTCCTTTCCTGTCTCCTGTCCTCTGGGATTTGACACCACCAAGCCTGAGGCTCTGGGCTACCCCTAAGATCACTTCTCCTGTCTTCCTAATTGTTGTAATAGAATTATAAAAGTTAAATTTGTGGGTCTGTTTTGCAGAGGAATGAGTATTTACTTCACATGAAGGAAGCAGAGAGAGCACAGCTCTTCTGAAGTTTGAGCCTTGGGTGCATCTGTGCCTGCTTAGTGTGGTGGTGTGCAGCATGCCTTCAGCGCCCATGCTAGCCCAGGGTACCCACGGTGCTGCTTGCATACAGACACCTTTCCAGGTTTCTGCCACTTCCCTAAAGGTGTGGCCACAGTAATCAATATTTGGAGCTAATTCTGGCCCTAGTTTAATCCCTGCAGCAGTCATCCTGCTGGCACAGCCTCATACCAGTAGCAAAAGAGAGAGCCTGATCTCACAGGAGATCTAGGAGATACCTGCAGGGATGTGGCTGTACTTAAGAGGCTCATCCCTTGATACATCTTCCAGGTATTAAAATCTCAGCATGCATTGAGAGCCTCTGAGCAAAATAGACACAAAATCTGGATACCTTTAGAAGTGGAAATGCTGGGGTATGAGGAGCAAGAGGTGTGACAAGTTGGGTTTTCTTGCTGCTTCTGTGTGCACAGATAGATTAAATACCAGAATCAACATTCAGGTTGGAAAAGACCCTCAAGATCACCAAGTCCAACCAATAACCCTACTCTACAAAGTTTACTCCTAAACCATATCCCCAAGCAACACATCCAAACCACCTTTAAACACATCCAGGGGTGGTGACTCAACCACCTCCCTGGGCAGCTCATTCCAACGCCTGACCACTCTTGCTGTGAAAAACTTCTTCTTAATGTCCAGTCTCAGAGGACTTGTTCCCTGAATTGCTAGACAGGGTGTTTCAGGTCTGTGGGGTGCAGCTACAGCGTGCAGTGACAGCAGCTATTTGCCGGGCTCCCCAGTGCTCAAGGCCAGAGTTGGGTAAGCAGTGCCTTCACATTCCTGCTGATCCCTGATGGAGCGGCACCAGCCCTACAAGTTGGCTTCACTTTTCTTCTTATATAAAGCAACGAATCAGCAGCCAGGAAAATACCTTGGTGTCATCCCCGGCAGTCCTCAATTTCACAGCAAGGAGCAACAGAAAACTGAGAAACAGAGGAAAATGCTAGGGGTTAAAAAAAAGCCCCAACAACCCAAAATACCATATCACATGGGTCCCAGCTGCCTTCCCATTCACAGAGTAAGATTAGTTAGGTCTCCATAGCTTCTTAGTCCTGTAGGTATGGCAAGATGTATGTCACTGTTATTATCTGTCCAAAAAAATTGCATAAAGAGTTTCTGAGTGATACTCAGGACTGCAATGTATGCAGTGTAAGAAAGGAAGTGCAATATTCATTTAAGAGGTTGATAATGATAGCTGGAAGAGACACAGTTAAGATTTCAGGGCACAGAGAGGGTCAGGCAGCCAGTACCACACACACAAAAAAAAACTATTAAAAGATTCACATAGGTGCCAAGAGGCAAATTCACTAAGTAGGGAATAGAAGCCATGTGGTGTTCAGGAACACAAATACATACAGAACAATTCAGCATTATGGAAGCTTCTGCAAGAGGCTTTTACTGAAGTGAGCATTTAACTCAGATCTCCCACACACCTCCCCAGTGCTTGAACTGCAAGAATATACTTGTTCCCTAATTGCAAAAGAGCACCAAGGATCTGTAAATATTTTTGCCAGTGGGATTGCTGACTGTTGGCCTAATCAGACAAACCCTTGACTGCAAGCTTTCAAGTGTCCAGAGTAGCTCTGGAGTTTGGAGAGCAAGAATGTAGGAGGACAAAAAGGACTGGTGAAATAACAAGTGGTAGGTCAGAGTGTTTGTTGCCATGCTGAAGTACTTTTTGTCTCCTCTGCACAAACCAGGTAACTTAGAGAAGGTGGTCCAGATCCAGTTCCTGAATGCCTTGTACCAGTTTTTAACAAGCTGAAATTTCTATTGCCCTCTAGAAAGGTCTTAGTTAAGGAAGGGCTGAGTAGCACCTTGGAATGTATCCTGGATGGGTTATGCAACCTTTGTTTATGCTGCTGCCCTCGGTTCAAGTAGCCTCTTTGCTAAAGCCAGATATTGTACTTGCTGAGCTGGCTCTGTGGGCATTTGTACCTTGGCTATAGATGTCCCTTTTTGTAGTACCTCCCAGCCAGGGCTTTGCAAAACTCATACAAATATTAGTTATGAAACAATAATGCAAGCCCATGAAGTGGTTTAGGATTTCTCCTCGACACATGAAGAGGAGCAAGCAGAGGTGCCAAGCTGGTAAGTGCTTTGCCCAAGATTAGAGTTATTGTTGGAACACAACTGGAGGAATAAGGTATTGATGAGAATATGGGGCCGTGCTTTCAGATCCTCGCCTTTTGCTAGCAGAGCTGCAGTTTTGAGACTGCACTGTCCTTTAGACACCAGCAGAGTCCATTTGGCCTTCATCAAGCCTCCCAATTCCCTGCTGTTTCATTTATTTGCCTTTGAATCTGTGTGATGAAAGGAAACATGAATTTGCTCCCAGAATGACTCTGTGCTGCTGATGTCTCATTACCCACTCACAGCAGAAGATTTACTGGAGCAGTGTGCATTGGAGAGGGAAAAAAGATGAGTGAGGACCATCTGGTGGATGTGATGGTAGATGGCTGGAGCGACCAGCACTCAGCCCCTGTACCATGCAGGCAGGGGCTGTGTGCATCCTTGGGTGCAACCACATGAGTGTGATGACTTCAGAGCTCTTCAAAGTCTAGCTTCTGGCACATGCCACCGGCCCTGCTGCTGTGCTGTGGATGGTACTTACAAGGTGACATTGTCTTCTGTAATTCCTGTGTGGCAGCATGCAAATCCAGAAAGGGAAGTGGCCAGAGCGAAGGAGAAGGAGCTAAATGTGGTGGGTTGAAATTCCCCGCCTCAACATTAAATTTGCCAGACTAGTTCAGGTGGAAGCAAATGAAAGCTGTATTTACAAGCAAAACTACAATCTACAATGGAATGCAATGAATATGTACAAAATATCCAGGATTTACAATGTTTACAGGTATTTACAATTAATAAACAGCACAAGGACCACCCTGATCAAAGACCAGGGGAAGCTACTAACTTCTCATTCCCTGCCTCCCCTTACTCCCCTGTACAAAAGGGAGAAGGGAAAGGAGCAGAGGGACATTAGACTTATCCAAAATAATGCAGCCAAGGTCAAGCAGAAGCCAGCAGAAGCACAAGGTTGGTATTTCTCCCAGAGCAAAGAAGTGAGAGAAAGAGGAGAGATAGTTTTGGTACAACCACTTTTAGTCCCTTCTCTCTCCAATGAGGTTGTTTAGAATTATCATTATTTTTACTTTTTATACCCAATAGTGATTTATTTACATTTTACTACTTTTCTGCTCAATTTTTCTGTGAAAAATTTTAAAGGCATAGCCTAAAACTTACCACACTAAAGAAGTGAGCAGAAGAGTCCCTATGCACAGCATTATGAGCACTGACTGCAGTTACCTGTAGGCACGTTATCTGAGACTGCTTTATCTCTCACCCTTTCTGTTTGTCACCTTGACAGCCAGGTTCCCCTTCACCCCTGTGGGAAACAAGGGCTGAAGGTGCTCCCCAGCAGGCAGCTTGCCACAGTTCTGGGATGATCTGCCTCAGCAGCTGCCTCTGTAACGCCTTCACCTGGTGTCTGCCTGGCTGCCCCATCGTGGCCGATAACATCACCACCATGACCTTGAAATCCTTCTCACAAGTGCCACACTGTCTCTTAGCAGTGGGAAATCAGATTTTCCTTCCCTCACCACCACTCCCTGCGTTTTCATTTCTGAAGAGAGTGCCAGGGAAGGGGATGAAGTTTTCCCCTCTACAGCAGTGACTTCTATTTTCGGCTGTAGCCCAACAGATTGCTTCGCTCTTCAGCCTTATCATCCCACACCACCTTATTGCATGCAGCTACGCAAGGTTACTATTAGTGACTGATACCACTGGCACTGCTGGATGGAGGTTTTAACCCTAGGTGAACCAAAATCTCCTCTCTAGCATATCCTTACTACTCCCTGGAATTTCAGCTGATACAAATTATGATGATTTTGAGAGTGATTGTTGTAAGCCAGCAGATATAGTTAAGTTTGTGGTGCCAGGGTGTGGTGGGTTTAAGTTGCCCCCCCAACATAAAATTCTCAGACCAGCTCAGCTAAAAGCCAATGAATCTGTATTTACAAGCAAAACTACAACCTAAAATATGGAATGCAATGAGTATGTACAAAACACACAATATTTACACATATGTACAAGTTATAAACACAAGAACCCCCTGGACAAAACCAGGGGGTTGCCAACAGCTTCCCCCTTCCTCATCCCTTCCCTCCCCTCCCCCTGTACATGGGACAAGAGAAAGAGCAGAGAGTGGTTTGTTGCTACTTAGCCACAACAAAACAATGCAGCCAAGGTCAGCAACAGCCAAACAAAAGCCAGCTAGTGTCTGCCAGAGCAAAGGAAATGAATAGAGATCAAGCCAGTTTACAAATCTAGCTCTATGTTGGTAATCAGGCCGATGGGATTAGTTAGACCTTATTATTATTTTCCTTTTCACATCCAATAGTGATTTGTTTATATTCTACCACTTTCAGTTCAAGATCTGTGGAAATTTTTCTAGGCACAGCCTAAAACTACCACGCAGAGGAAGACAAAGAGAAAAGTCAGCTGTTCTCTAGGACCAGATCAATCAACGGTTTACCATGCACAGAGTGACTGACAGCTCTGGCCCTCTGGCACTGTAATCTATTCTCCAGCCTCACTTCTTTGTGAGTATTGCATGTCATGTTTTAAAAGCTGTATATATATAAACAGTTAGATGGTTCTATTTAGTGCAGCCATAGGTACGAAGGCGTTTCTGTTTTTGGCTTCTCTTGGTACAAATATAGAGATAGGAAGGAATTGAATGGCCTCTCTGCACCTCTCTTCTATGCTCCTCTGTTTGGCAGTGTGCCCAGAGAAGTCTGCAGAGCTGCTCCTGAGGAAGGTCTCTGGAAAGAATGTGTTGAGGAACGGTGAGTTTACAGGATGCTCCCAAATTTCAGCAGTATCCCCTCAAAATGTCATTCCAGTGTGGAACAAATATGTGGTATCAAGCAGAAGCTATGGTTCCCACACCCTTCCCCCGCCACCAACCCCCTTCCCCTCCCCAAAGTCCAGACAATTTATTTTGACCTTTTCAAACCTATTTTGAGGCTGTAAAGGTCACTAAGGGTGCATCAGCTGGTAAGTGGGAAACTCCAAAGGTCTGTATGTCCCTGAATTCCACACCTGCTGCAAGATAAGCATCCTCCAACTCAGGATCCCCCAAATGCACCCTTATGAGCAGTTTGGTCTAGATCCAAGAAAGGAAAGTGCTGCCAACTTTGTGACATCTTCAAGGCTACTGATCCTTTTAGATCACTTCCATCCTGATAAAGTGAGGAAAATGGTCAGCTCCAGACTGTAGATCTGAGCACAGGGAGGAAACTGGGGACTGAGGAGTCTGATGGAGACCAGTGATGTCCCAATTACATCCCCAAAGAGGATATCTAACCACACAAATCTGCATTTTCCGTGAAAAAGTTGTTCCAGGCAGCCCTGGCTTGAGACTGGGCATCAGAGACCCTTGGCAGGGAGATGCTGGCTACAGGAGTGAGTGTCATGGCAAGAGAGCAGGGGGCAAAGCACGCAGACATCCCCAGGGTTGTGGGAACCTTTGCCAGCTCCCAGCTGTTCCTGGCAGCTGCATCCATGGCCTTACAGCCACTGTAACCACTGCAAGTCATAAAAAGCACACAAGTTCAACGGACTTCTTGTCAGATCTGAACAGAAACCTCTACTCTTGTCTGAGGAAGGGTCTGTGTGTCCCACCATACCTGGCTGTTACCAGCCAGTCTGACAAAAGGGTGTTACCTCTCCCTGCAGATCTCATTTTGCTTTTGCAGTAGCCTGTTGGAAATGCACCACAAACACAAATGCTGCTGTCCATTTGTCTTGCAGTTTTCCTATTCTCGTCTGTTTGGTCTCTACTGCTCTGCCCACACACGTGCACAAAGCGATTTGCATCCCCCTTCTCCTGTGCAAACATGCTCGCACCTCAGGCAGCTGTGTATCACAGGCTGGTGACACCTCCAGTTTATTTTAGGAGCTGGGGGTAGGTTTTTCACATGTTGACCTCAAACCTACATACACACACACACAAAATTTTATCTTTGCTCTTAAACTCTCAGGCCTTGTTTTTCACACTTCCCAGCAAGAGAGAAGGATAAAACACACACGGACTTAAGAGTGTATTTTATGACCATAGGGCAAGTAATAAAATCTTCTGCTGCAAATCACAGATACATAATCCGTGTCTCCCTGCCCAGAGCTGGTCTGAGCAGAGCTCCCACAGGGCTCTGGATAGATGCAGTGTCACAGGCTGTTTGGAGATGGCAGCATCTGTATCCTTGGTATTGGTAAAGGCTTGAAAATGGTTACATCCCTTGCTCAATGGGTAAGAGAGATAAGGAACATTTTCATCTGGGTCTAAACACACAGGGCAGCGATAAATGCATATTCCTTGTGCTCTCTACAAGGGTAGGTAATAGGTCTTCAGCAGCTTCTCCCTGGCAGGAGGGAGGCATGGACTGGCTGACCTTGTCCAGGATGACAAGAGACGAAAACGTGAGAACCTGTAGGAAGAAACAGCTGCAACAGAGAAGGAGAGCAGTATTTTGGAGTTTGGTGCAGGACTACCCTGGCCACAGTCTCCAGAGGTGGGGGGACAGGCCACTGCCTGGCAGCAATTTGGCCAAAAGTGTCAGAGTGCGCATTTTTATAACTTGGCTGAAATCAAGCTTTTTGGAGGGTGGGGTGTGTGTGTTCAGTTGAAGCTAACAAAGAATCAGCACTCACACTAGTGTGAGCACCTCCATAACAGAAGTGAGCCCTGGACTGTGCCTCACAGAAGCCCTGGCATGATAAACAACATGCAGGCAAGGCCAGCTGTAACAGAAAGGGGAGCAGAAAGGAGGAGCAGCCCTAGATTGCTCGTGGGGCTGCAATTCACAGAATCACAGAATGTGAGGGACCTCAAAAGATCATGCAGTCCAACACCCCTGCCAGGAGCACAGGAACACATCCAGGTGGGTTTTGAATATCTCCAGAGAGGGAGACTCCACACCCTCCCTGGGCAGCCTGTTCCAGTGCTCCATCACCCTCACAGTGAAAAAAGTTTTCCTCATATTTACATGAAACTTCCTATGCCTCAACTTCCACCCATTGCCTCTTGTCCTGTCACTGGGTACCACTGAGAAGAGCCTGGCTCCATCTGCTTGGGACTTACCCTTTACAGATTTATAAACACTGATGAGGTCACCTCTCAGTCTCCTCTTCTCTAAGCTAAAGAGCCCCAGCAATTGCTAAAGCCACAGCCAGCAAATGTGCCAAGGTCACCAAGTCTGAGGAGAAACGCCCTTGGGACCCACTGAGACAATCACAGACAATGACAGTTCAGGAGCTGACAGCCCTGGGTCTAGCCCTGTCGTGATCCCTCTTTGCAGAGGTCTGGATGCCTGCGGAGTGCTGGTTAAAGAAATGTCTCTTCCCCTGCCATTTCTCAACCTTGAGGAACGCATGATCATCACCATTAGATGAAGTGGCTTGTTAATTGTGCTTACTGAAAGGCATTTCCCCTGTGTCTTCCTGAGTGACATGATGCTGTCCCACAATATGCACAGCTGTGGCAGCTCAGGCTGGGTGCCTCCTGTTCCTGCCACATCAGTTACACCTCTGGAGTCCCAAGTGTCCAACCCAGTACGGTGGACACAGGAAACAGAGTATTTCATACCCATAAATCCTGCTCCCTATAAATCCATCTGCAAAGTCATTCTCTTCCTCTTTCTCCCCTCTCTGCTCCCGTGGGAGATGCCCCCTATTGGGTAAGGGTGGGGGAGTATCTCAAGGCCCCTTAGGCCTGGCTGGGGCTAATGCCAGGAGGAGAAGGGGGGAGGCAGTCTCAGACCTGGCCAGCCTGGGACTAGCCTAGTGTGAGGGGGGGTGGAGGTGGAAGAAAGAGCCCTGGGGGTTTTGGTTACACCTTCATGTGGGGAGAAGGGAAGTGTTGGGAGGCCTTTGAGTGTGCTGTAAGGGACTCTGTATGCTCTGGGATTCTTTGCCACTATGCTTTGTAGTTTCTGTAAAACACCAATTGCTTTTCCATGTAAACTTTCCATCACTTTCCAATCCACTTGTGTGAGTGACATTCTTTTGACCCTTTCAGGGGCAACAGAGGGTCTGTCCAGCCTCAAACCGGGACAACAGCACAGCTCTCTGAACTGCATAGAAAGTTAAGGCAAAAAAATATCACCTTTCCCAAGGCGTTAAAAGACTAGCACGGGCTTGCATACTTAGTGTAGTGCATGCTGTTCCCTTCTCTGCCACAATCAATACCGCTCTGATTTCTTTATCATGGATGACGGGGGATGGAGATGAGCGATCCCGTTCATACCTCAGCTTTGGCATTTTGATTCCCAAACAGCCCATTCGGTAGTAGCATAAAAATAATGTAAAAACAAATACATCAAATAAATGTAGCTTGAAGACATCTCTATTACAGCCCTGCTCTGTATTCTATAAGCCAAATGTGTACCGTGCATACAAAGAGTGGGGAAATGAAGGGCTGCAGGGATTAGCACTGACATATCAAGCGGTTCCTTCACGAGATTATATTATCTGTGCAATCACCTATAATTATTTACATTTCATGAACAACATTTTCCAATCAGCACCTCCAGCTCTACCAGCTCGTGCTTGCTCTTGGACGAAGTTCAGGTGAAAACAAAATCAGCGCTTACAGAAGGTGCATAAAAAAACCCAAACCAAGCCAGCTGCAGGGCAAAGTGGCACAAGGCTTGGGCAAGTGCACTCTCCATTGGGCTGGCTGCATGGCTGGGCCCAGAGAGTGGTGGTGAATGGAGTTAAATCTGGCTGGTGCCCAGTCACTCCTGGGGTCCCCCAGGGTTCAGTACTGGGGCTTGTCCTCTTTAATATCTTTATTAATGTTGTGGATGAGGGGATTGAGTGCACCCTCAGTAAGTCTGCAGATGACACCAAGCTGGGTGGCTGTGCCAATCTGCTAGAGGGTAGGGAAGCTTTATAATAGGATCTGGACAGGTTAGACTGATGGGCCGAGGCTAATTGTATGAAGTTCAACAAGGTCAGGTGCCAGGTCCTCCAGCCAAGTCACAACCCCATAGTAAGCTGCAAACTTGGTGATGTGTGGTTGGAAAGTTGTGACTCAGGGAAGGGCCTGGGGGTATAGGTTGGCAGTCTGAATCTGCGTTAGTAGTGTGCCCAGGTGGCCAAGAAAGCAAATGGCATCCTGGATTGTATTAGAATCTCAGTGGCCAGCAGGAACAGGGAGATGATCATCCCCTGTCCTCAGCATTGGTGAGGCCACACCTTGAGTATTGTGTTAAGTTCTGGGCCACTCACTACAAGAAGGACATTGAGGTGCTGGAGAGTGTTCAGAGAAGGGCAGTGAGGCTTGTGAAGGGCCTGTGAGGAGTGTCTGATGGAGCTGGTGTTGTTCAGTCTGGAGAAGAGGAGGCTGAGGGGAGACCTCATTACTCTGCAGCTACCTGGAG
Source organism: Dryobates pubescens (assembly GCF_014839835.1). Classification (NCBI taxonomy): domain Eukaryota; kingdom Metazoa; phylum Chordata; class Aves; order Piciformes; family Picidae; genus Dryobates; species Dryobates pubescens. The sequence continues at coordinate 13,941,228 of NC_071623.1, read as the reverse complement.
GGAGGGCAGCCTCTTGTCCTTGCTGGCAAGCGACAGGACTAGAAGAAATGGTTTCAAGCTGCACCAGGGGAGGCTCAGGCTGGATGTTAGGAAATATTTCTTCACAGAGAGAGTTATCAAACATTGGAATGGTCTGCCCAGGGCAGTAGTAAAGTCACCATCCCTGGTGGTGTTCAAGCAGCCTGTGGACCTGGTGCTTAGGGACATGGTTTAGTGTTGACCCTTCAGTACTGGGTCGAAGGTTGGACTGGATGATCTTTGAGGTCTCTTCCAACAGGATGTTTTCTGTGATTCTGTGGTGGGTTCTGGTGACCTTGAGTTGGGGTGACTCTGTGGCACGGAGAGCTTCATGCTGCTTGAGAAGAAGCACAGTGTTTCTGAAGGACGTTGTTGAAGACTTGAGCCTGGCAAGTCTCCAGATGGATGAATGGCGGGCAAATCAGCATCCAGATCCAGCCTCATTCTTTGCCCACAAGGTTCAGTGACTTCTCTTTTCATGTTTTTATATTGCTTCATTTGAACATGGTTTAGTGTAGGCAGAACTTGTAAACTTTTACTAGGGCTCTTCTCCGGAGAAGTAGTATCACATATGCCTCTCGGAGGCTGCAGTTGGTGGCTGAACTCACATGGTGTTTTTACAGCCTGCACTGAAAGAAAAATGTGTTAATGAGGGAGGTCTTAAAAAGCCACCCATTCTGCATATAGCCTCCTTCTGCAGATGTGCTGACTGAACAAAACAGTGCTGGCAGCTGGGAAAGTTTGAAAAACACCATAATCAATTAATGGATTTTTTTCAATATTGACCTGCTCCTAAATCCTGACCACTAGTTCAGGTAGGGCACTTTATGACACTAATAAAACAAATAGTGGTGTAAATTGCCCCAGCATCAATGCAGCAAGTCGCATCCAAGCAGCAGACTGACTCCAAGCCTTCTCCATGTCCAGGCTCCACCACAGGTTATCCATTTTACTTGCTTTGCACTTTCAGTGAGGCTTCTCTGCTTCTTCTCCTAAGGCACTGTGATTATGTTTGCTTTTGAAACTTACCTGGTTTTTTTTGAACATACTTCACAAGGTAAACCAAGACAAAAACCCTGCCGTCCCTTTGTAAGAAGTAAAACATTTGGGACTGAAAGGTGCTAATACTAATATTGACCTGTGCCCCTCCTACTCAAAGCAGGAATCCACCTTTTGTGCAAGGACAGTTTATATGACACTGGATGAAAACGTGGATTCAGTTTTTATAAACATGATTTTCTTTTATGTACCAACAAGCATGGCAGGAGGTGGTTGGGATAGCCACACAAGGTGTGGGAAATGAAAGCTAAACTCCTGCTCTACCGGAAGACCTATGGTCCACTGCTCACACCTTTCAGTAGGAGAGTCTCTTTATTCTCTCTCTTCCAGCTACCCTGGGCTACAGGAGCTCCCAGCCAAATGTTACCAAACACTTGACTATTTCTTGGCAGTGGAAGAAGTGAGTGATCATGTGAGGCTAGAGGCACACAGAGTTGTGCTTGGTAAAAAGGTAGGTGCAGTCCAACTGGAGAAACGAATGAATTTAGCACTCAGCTCTATGCTCCTCCAAACGCCCCAGCTCAGAGATGTAGATTTACCTCCAGCCTCTCTTCAGGGGTGGGGGGAGGATTTTCTCAGTTTCTTGTTGCCATCTGAGCTCTTAAACTCCAGTTAAGGCTCAAACCACTACAAGGTCCCTTCCAGTCCTAACAGTTCTATGGTTCTATACACCAGGGTACCATTTAAGGGGCTCATTCACAACCCCCTTCCTTTTTTGTGGATCCTCCAAATATCACAATTCCTTTAAGAGAAGGGGAGAACTAAGTCCATCATCCTTACAATACACACTTAGATTAATTCTAATCATAGAATGATTCCTTTGTAAGAAAGAGATCTACAGATAAACTCCAGCCCATTATATGACACAGCTCTGCTGGCATCAGTCATTGGTACTTCCACAACAGTCACCACTAAGTATTTCTTGATTATTAACAAATCTGAAGCCAGGTGCATGGATATAGTTATGTCACAGAGAAAAATGTTGTATTAAAAAGACTCTGAGTTAAACAAGGCCACCTCATAGTAAGTTGGATTGCTTCCCGTTGGTGAGGTGAGAATTTGCACCAGCAGAACTGAGTCATGGGGGAGCCGATCAGCTGGCACTGCAGGATCTGATTCAGACTCCATTCATGCAGCAGGAAATTCTTCCTCACCTTCCACAGGCACAGAAGGAACTAAGAGGATGGGAATTAGTGCTGTGTCAACCAGTGCCGAGATCTTTCATGGAAATCTCAAAAAAACCCCATCTTGTCCAAAAGCCCTGCTACCAGATCACAAAGGTGATGGAAGATGGCTAATTTTACATTCCTCTGGGCAATTTATCTTTTCTTATCTCAGGTCTGTGTGCCCTTATGGCCTGCCTCCTGGACCACTGTTTTCCATTTTGACTATCAGGCTAGCATGGGAAAACTCATGATACAGCAGTATGACAGCCCTCTCTACAGATCACAGAATGCCAGAGGTTGGAAAGGACCTCCACACATCATCGAGTCCAACCCCTCTGCCAAAGCAGGATCACCTAGGGCAGGCCATACAGGAACACATCCAGGCAGGTTTTGGAAGCCTTCAGTGAAGGAAGCTCCATAACCCCCCTGGGCAGACTGTTCCAGTGCTCCCTCACCCTCACATGAGGAAGTTTCTCCTTATGTTGAGGTGAAATCTTCTATGTTCCAGTTTGTATCCATTGTTCCTTGTCTTATTGCTGTGCACCACCAAAAAGAGCTTGGCCCCCTCCACTTGACACCCACCCCTCAGATCTTTAAAGACATTGATGAGATCCCCTCTCAGTCTTCTCTTCTCAAGACTAAACAGCCCCAGGGCTCTCAGCCTCTTTTAATAGCTCTGCTACTCCCACTGTTCTCCTGTCTATATGAGGCCTGGCAGGGTGAATTTTATCCACCACTTGTAGTCTGTGGGGAACCACCACATGTAGCCTGCAATTCATGCCTCCTTCACACAGCCAGAGTGCGGGGAGGGCTCTGAGCAGAAATTAAACCCAGCCTCCTGGGTGCCACTGCAAACAGGCAAGGTTAGCACCCCCACACTGACACTCTTGGAATGTAGGCACCTGTACAGAAAATGGATGTCTCAAGAACTCAGCAATGTCTGTCCACGGTAGTTATGGAAAGCTGATACCTACAAGCATTTATGGAATTGCATGGAGAGGGAAAAATGTTTGAGTGATATATTGCTGTTCAGGCTGCTCCCTTGTGGGATCCAGACAGTCAGCTTCCTGTATCATGTTAATAGTATTGTTTTAGTAGCCTTATCATCCCTACTGATGAAAGTGTTCATCTACGGTTTGACCCCTGGTGAACCACAGGGTCACTTCCAGTCCCTGACAGCATGCTCACTGCCTTAAAATGAAAAGAGAGAGGGACTGCATGTGGTTAAAAAGTGCCCTGCAAGGAAGAACTGGGGGAAGTCCACACCCCTAGCTTTCTTGGGTGTGGTGGGTTGAAATTAGCCCCCAAGATAAAATTGCCAGACCAGCTCAGATGGAAGCAAACAAAGCTATTTTTCCAAGCAAAAGTACCATCTAGAAATATGAAATGCAATGAATATGTAAAAAATATACAGTATATACATATATTTGCAATTTATAAACAGCACAAGAACTCCCCTGGACAAATCTGGGGGGCTACCTACAGCTTCCCCCTCTCCCCTTCCTGGACAAGGGAAAAAGAGAGAGGAGAAAAGCAGAGAGCAGCTTGTTAGTACTTTGACACAACAAGAACACAGCCAAGGTCAGCAACAGCCAAGCAAAATCCACCAGCTAGTACCTGCTAAAGTGAAGAAGCCAAAAAGACATAGAGTTAGCTTATACAACTAACTTTATGTTATTAATCAGACCTTATAATTACTTTTCTTTTGCATCCAAAGGTAATTTATTTACATTCTACCACTTTTCTACTCAAGATCTGTGGAAAATTCTCCTAGGCATCCCACTAAAACTGCCACATTGGGGGAAGCTGGAAAATAACAATTTCCTGAGCCTAGGGGTAGGTGGATGAGGGAAAGGAGCAGAAAACACTGACTGTGCTGGGGGAACTGAAGATGCAGGGCTGAGCTCTGACCTGGCACCTCTGGTAGTGATGCTAATGAAAGCATTACACAACAAGAGCCATGTGCTGAGTGTGAGACAGAACTGGGCAGGCTCTTTACATCTTGCCTGTTGTATGGGGAGGTAAAAAGTCACACAATTGCTTCCTCAACCAAAAATTTGCTGCCAGACTGCGTTTGTGGCAATTGAAGGCAGATCACAGCCTCCCAAAGGACTTCAAAGATAAGATAACAAGCAGGCACACAAAAAATGTGGTCTCCCTTGAATTCTTCTGGAGGGTCACTAAGGCACTGCTAAGACATCTCTGGATTGAATGTGCTGGCTTGCCTATAGCCCTTCCAGCAAAATATGTTTTTTCTGCCTGCAAACCTCATCCTTAGAAAAGGAGAGATGTGTGGAACAGCCTTGTTTCAAGAGCAGGAGTGCAAACAGCATCTCAAGACTGAGACGCTTAGTGCATGTGATCAGTGGCTCCTGGGGACCACATGGCTTTGATTTGCACCCTAGTGCAACACAGAACCTGAGAGCAGTATAAAGGATCAGGCCAACGTCCCTGGATCAGCCTGGGAGTATATTCCTGAAAGCAGCCAGGGGTGGATGGAGAGGGAACATGTAAGAGAACCATAGCAAGCAGAAGATGATCCATTTAATTGCCATCTTCTCATCTTCACAAAATGTTAGGTGTTGGAAGGCACCTTGAAAGATTATCTAGTCCAGAGCCACCACCCCCCCACCCCCTGAGCAGGATCACCTAGAGTAGGTCACACAGGAATGCATCCAGGTGTGTTTTGTATTTCTCCAGAGAAGGAGACTCCACAGCCCCTCTGGGCATCCCATGACAGTGCTTTGTCACCCTCACAGTGAAAAAGTTTACCCTTATGTTCACGTGGAACCTCCCATGCTCCAGCTTGCATCCATTGCCCCTCATCCTCTCGTTGGACATCACTGAGAAGAGCCTGGCTCCATCTTCCTGACACTTGCTCTTCACAGATCTATAAATATGAATGAGGTCACCTCTCAGTCTCCTCCTTTCCAAGCTAAAGAGCCCCAGCTCCCTCAGCCTTTGCTCATAAAGGAGATGTTCCACTCCCTTAATTATCTTTGTGGCTCTGTCCTGGACTCTGAAGTGGTTCCCTGGCAGATGTGAAATCTGAAGGACTGTCTCAGCTGAATGTTGCAGCTAAATCTCTGTGTCTTGCAGCACCAGTTAGTCTGGGGTCTGGCTCAATCCTCTTGAAACCTGAACCTTTATTCTGGGAGCCTCCACATTTTCTGGTGGCAGCGAGTTCCCCAGTACAATTATGTGCAGTAGGGGAAAGTGTTTCTTTGCATTTATTTCCAATTGGCTGCCTGCTAATTTCAAAGGAGTTCCCATTCTGTCCTATCTAATTTGGAGGATGTGTGCCCAGTGGCTAGACCACAGGATTGGATCTCTGAATTAATTCTATTTTCATCTCTGTCATTCTTCTAAAAGAGCAGGTATTATTATTCACTGGAGTGACTTTCACCTTCAGCCAGCTCAATTAAAATTACCCCAACCAAACACTGATCTGGAGTTTGGACTGAAACGGCATAGTTGAGACTAATGTTCTCTGTATACCTGCAGAGAACAGGTAGAAACCAAACTAGGCAATAAAGGTGAACATTCTCCTTTAAATTTCCAATACCTGGATCGATTGCGCAATTGAAACTGCTGCCAAGGCGCTACGAAATTACTTGTCCTACAGGAGCAGGCCTTATTATACAGCTGAATGCCTGTGGTTGCAGGAAGATCAGATGAGATCCCACGTGAAAGGGGAAAATGTGTCCTTTCTAAAAGCAGCAATTTACATACTGACCCTACCAACCACCTACCTATGGAGCTGTTGTCATTGTGCAGTTCGCTATTTCTGTTGACAGGGCTCCATGTCACTTGTCATTTGCCAGTGAAACAGCACAAAAATCTTGACATAACACAGCTAGACCAAAGAGCCTTTGACAACCTGCCTCAGCAGCTGAGAGTGGTTCGTAGATGTAAAGGTGCTGCTCAAAAGCAGAAGCCATAAGTGCCCACAGTAATTACAGTCTTGGGCACATGCTCACAGTCCAGTGGTAATGGGATTCCCCCCCCACCCCCCTTCTTTCAGAGGCAAAAATCCACAAGAGAAGCCAGGCAGCCTTTCATAGAATGAGAGACTCACAGAGTGCTCTGAGTTGGAAGGAACCTCCAAAGGTCATCTAGTCCAAGCCACCTGCAATAAGCAGAGGTTGCCCAGAATCCTATTGAGCCTCACTTTGAATATCTCCAGGGATGGGGCCCCAACTACCTCCCTGGGCAACCTGTTCCAGTGTAAGAACCTCATAGTAAAGAACCTCTTCCTAATAGCCAATCTAAATCTGCTCTTCTCTAGTTTGAAGCCGTTGCCCCTTGTCCTGTCACTGCAGGCTTTTGTAAACAGCCTCTTTCTGCAGTGGGTTGTTTGCATCCAGGATGTGTACAAATCTCTTCACATTTATTTAGAAACTAAGGCAATTAAAACACCCCAGGCCCCTCCTGTTAACTCAGAAACATCATTATGAAGATGCTTATACCACAGTGGCTTACTACGCTCCGTTTACTGGAAAACTGGGAAGCTGCATTTTCAGCCATTTCATCAACAATTTCCTGAGGTTGCTAATGACTTGCAAAACTCTGCCCAACAGTAACAACCTCGGGGAGATTCTGTTCTCTCCTCTGAGAATCCCTATTTGTTTTCAGAATGAGAAATTTAATTAGGAGAGGGTTTGGGTTTTTTTGGCAGAGGAGTTCATGCCTTGTGCCCTCAACAAGCGAGTCCTGTGTGACTGCCCAGAGCCTCCTGGGAGCCAGAGCCTTGGCAAAGCCAAGGACCAACCCAGGCAAAGGAAATTAATCCAATTTTAAACTGTTTCCCACTGTGGTTCCCCCCTCCTTGTGCAAGTTAAGCAACTGAATTCACCCCCCACCGTTTGGAGTTTAGCCCTGTGCCCATGTATGGGCTCATGCATAGGTTTTATGGCTGGGAGGAGGGCTCAAAGGCGAGGTGGGAGCCACAGTGGGAGATCACTGAATGACAGAAACATTCAAGTTGAAAAAGACCCTCGGGATCACCAAGTCTCGGGATCACCCTACTCTAGAAGGTTCGCCCCTAAATCATATCCCCTAGCACCACATCCAAACCACCTTTAAACACATCCAGGGCTGGTGACTCAACCACTTCCCTGGGCAGCACATCCCAATGCCTGGTCACTCTTTCTGTGAAAACTTTTTTCCTAATGTCCAGTCTAAACCTACCCAGTCACAGCTTGAGGCCATTCCCTCTTGTTCTATCACTAACTACCTGTGAGAAGAGACCAGCAGCAGCCTCTCCACAACATCCTGTCAGGTATTTGTAGAGAGGAAGGAGGTCTCCCTCAGCCTCCTCTTTTCCAAACTAAACAACCCCAGCTCCTTCAGTCACTCCTCATAAGATTTATTCTCCAGGCCCTTCCCCAGCTTCATTGCCCTCTTCTGCACTGGCTCCAGCACCTCCACATCTCTCCTGCCCCAAAATGGACACAATACTCAAGGTGTGGCCTCACCAGAGCAGAGTACAAGGGGACAATCACCTCCCTACTCTTGCTAGACACAACATTTTTGATACAAGCCAGGATGCCACTGGCTTTCTTGGCCACCTGGGCACACTGCTTGCATATATTCATTTGCTTGTTGATTAGAACCCCCAGGTCCCTTTCTGCCAGAAAGCTTTCCAGTCATACTTCCCCAGGCCTGTAGGGTTGCTTGGGGTTGTTGTGACCCAAGTGCAGGACCTGGCATTTGGCCTTGTTGAAGCTCTTCCTGTTAACATTGGCCCATTGATCCAATCTATCCATGTCCCTCTGTAGAGCCTCCCTACCCTCATGCAGGTCAACACTCCCACCTAACTTGGTGTCATCTGCAAACTTATTGATGACACACTCAATGTCTTCATCAAGATCATCAATAAAGACGTTAAACAGAAGTGGTCCAAACACCGCACCCTGAGAAACACCACTTGTGACTGGCCACAAGCTGGATTTAACTCCATTGATCACCACTCTTTGGGCCTGTTCACCCAGCCAGTGCTTTATCCACCACATGACCAACCAGGGGCTTGCCAACACCACCAGGGTTGTCCAGGAATGTCACCACATGCAACCAAGTGGCATTCCCCTGGCAGGGCAGCTAGGCCATCCATTGCAAGGAAGGCTGTGCATAAACAAACCTATCTGGGCAGGCACAGACATTAGGAACATCCAGGCGCCATCAACATTCCTGAGGGATTTCTCAACTTCCACTGACCTAAAAAAAAACCTTGCTCATGAGACACACTTAGGAATCCCCAAAGATTCTCCATTAAGTCACTAATTGCAGCTAATTATTGTGAGGATGGTTTGTGAGTGCTGTACACTCACCCCCTCAGATTTGAGACTCACCTCTCAGATTTGAGACTGAAGAGCAGTGCCAATCCCTAGCTGGTAGCAACACCAAATCATGGAGATGCAAATACCCCCAAGGAGCAACTCTGATATTAGGCAGTAGCCCCATGCTCCAGAGCCTCCTCAGGTAGGATTTGATGATCTTAAAAGTCTTTTCCAACCAAAACAATTCTATGATTCTAAGGAGGAGGGGGGCTTAAAAAACTCGAGTTGCAAACTGCATGTTCTAATGTAAATGAACACTCTCCAACAGCATTTGCAAATCTACAGCAGAGCCTTGCTCATCAAACTGCAAAAGAAAACTAATTGAAGACCTGGCTAGAGAGGGAATCCTAGGGTTTGACTAATTTTTTTTGTTGGTGGTGGTTGGTTTGTCTGTTTTTGACAATTCAAACCAAAAGGGGGAAATAAAGGCTAACAACATGCAGCACTTAAAAGCACTCTGTTAGGTTAGGGAAGAAATTGCTCAGCACTCCAGAAAGAACATGGTTTTGGCTCACACCACAAGATTTCTTCCTTTCACCAGGTCTTCCCAAGGAAGCTCTGTGTTAGTCTCTTTCCCATCTCCATCTCCTGTGCAAGGAAATGCAAACCAGAGGCAGGCATTTCCTACTTGGCTCAGACAGCCAACAGCAACTGATTTGCAAAAGCAAAACTGGCTAAGGCTATTTTTAGCTTAACAGCATCTCTTCAAAGTTCATAACTCCACAGCACATTGATCTGCAATGAATGTGCACCTGAAGAAAGTCTGATACACAATTCCTTTTAAAAAATAAGCAGAAGTGGAGGTAAATGTGTATGGGAGTTGGGATCTTGGCCTCCAGGGCTGTCAGGGCAGCCCTCTGTGTCATGCAGATTGGTCATTCCCTATCGTAGGCCATTCAGAAGGAAAGCTCTGCCTTACTAGACAACCCCTCATTTTCATATCTGTTATCTGGGCAATGACCAGAGTGGGATTAGGCAGACACATAGATGGGTACTTTACATTGCCTTCTAATGACACAAAGAGGCCCTGGAGAGAATGCCTCACTTGCCCCAAGGGAGGACATGGAGGGTGACACATCTTTGGGAAGGAAGTAGCTCATCCCCCAGTAACTCAGCTGGTAACTTCTGCTTGTCCACTTTGATCCTGCACTTGCAGAAACTTCGCTCTAAATAGCAAAACACTGTAAGCCACGAGACTACCCAGCCAGAATGTTCTTTTTACATACCAGGGTTTTCACAGAACTGTTTTAATAACTCAAACAGGTGCTGTAAAGCAGTTTGTTGAGCTACCTCCTAAGCTCACTATTGGAAGACCATCAGACACATTGTGGATGCAAAAATGGGAGATTGAGAATGACCTGTTGGATTTTTTCCCTACCGTGTGGGCTGGTTCTTCCTTTGTTCAGGTGCAACGAGCTGTTCCAGAGGGAAACAGAACCTTGAACGGAGCCTTGAACCTTGCAGGACAATTCACCAAGATACAGCAAGCCTTGCTTAGAAACTGATATATCCAGCCAGGAGCCCTCAGAGACAATAAAGCATCTGTTTGACTTCCTTAATGGGTAAGCTGTGTGTAAATCATTTTCCCTTGCTCCTGCTCTCCCTCCTCAGCTCTCACTATTTGTATTATTTTTCGTTAAAAAGCTGTCGCCTGCCTTTCCGTTGGTGAGCAGCTTGGGACACATTGCCTGGAGTCTGACCTCAAAGTAGGGTGGGATTTGAATCTGAAATCCACTCAGTTTGATCTCTCAAGACCTGCCGTGCTGCACAGCTTGTACATCTTTAGTAAAAAGGCATGCCTTCAAATCTGTCCTTTTCAGAGGCCTGGCTCCGTTGTCAGCTGCCATCTTTCGTGAGAAAGATCTAAAATTAGAGAAAAGCTGCCCTCCACTGCTGGAGAACACTGCTGCTGTGACATATGAAAGCAGAAAAAAAGCTTCAAATGAAGGTCTTCTGCTTAGACTCATGTAACAAGCAAGAAAGGCTTTAGGTCTCTCCTGCCCAGGCCAGCGTTTGTAGGGGACTGATTTAAATAGGCAGCCACAGCACCGATGCTTATCTTTGTCTGCCTAACCATTTATGCTTTGCCTGTCATCATGAGTGCTGTTGTTTTGATGGAAACCTACAGATCTGAGGGTTTTTCTTTGGGATACCTTTCCTAGCATTCCTAGAGATCCTACTCTTTCCAATAAACCAGTGAAGAAGAAAGAAACCCTCCGTGTGAAAGCAGCAGCTCAAGACTTTGTCCATGGTGTTGTGATGAAGTGTGGACACCACACTTCATCACAATTATGGGTCTGAGGCATCACTGGTAAAATCTGCTGTGTCCCTACTGACCCACTGCTGCTCTTGCCACCATGGTCTCAGCACATGGCTGCTGCATCCTTCCAATTAAACAGTGTTTTCCTACCCCAGGGGGATTAGTAGGGATAATAGGGTTAGAGATGCTCTAATGTACCATGGTGTAACAAACTAGAGGCAGGGAGCCCTGGGGAGACCTCCTCCTGGTGCCAGAGAGGAGAGGAGCTGGTGGCACATCAAGGCAGGTGAGCTAAGATGAGAAATTAGTGCAAGCCTCCTGCTACCTGGAGGCAATGAAGATGCTACAAGAGAGCAGGGTTTGTCTGAGAGCAAAGCAATGTGATGGTTACTTTTAATCTGTGTGTTTTACTGTGTCCTAAAAACACAGCCCCTGCTCTGACTCAACAAGGGCACACTGCTGGGAATCACAGAATCACAGAACATTAGAAGTTGGAAGGGACCTCCAGAGGTCATCAAGTGCAACCCCCCTGCCAAAGCAGAATCGCTTAGGTAGTCTGCGTAGGAATGCATCTAGGTGAGTTTTGAAAGTCTCCAGAGAAGGAGACTCCACAGCTTCCTTGGGCAGCCTGTTCCAGTGCTCTGTCACCCTCACTGTAAAGAAGTTTCTCCTCATGTTGAGGTAAAATCTTCTGTGTTCAAGCCTTTACCTGTTGTTCCTTGTCTTATAAGTGTGCACCACCAAAAAGAGCTTGGCCCCTTCTGCTTGGCACCCACCCCTCAGATATTTATACACATTGATCAGATCCCCTCTCAGTCTTCTCAAGACTAAACAGTCCCAGGGCTCTCAGTCTCTCTTCATAGGGGAGATACTCAAGTCCCTAAATCATCCTCGAGGCTCTTCATTGGATTCTCTCCATCAGGTCTCTGTCTCTCTTGAACTGGGGAGCCCAAAACAGGACACAGTATTCCAGGTGTGGTCTCATCAGGGCAGAGTAGAGGAGGAACCACAGTGAAAAACACAGAAAACAAACCTCCTCCTTCCTCCTCTCCTCTTTTGTTTCTGCGCCTCCCTCCATCCTGCCCCCAAGCACAGCATCCTAACAACTCACTTCCCTGCCGTATCATCGCTCATGCCTGCACGGCGCTGCTGCTGTCATGCTGCAAACTGGCCGGCTGTGGGCAGCTGGCTCCAGCACGACTCGCAGGGGTTTTGTGCAGCCCAGGCTCCCCAACGCTCCCAGCGGACCGGCAGCGCTGACGTGCTATGGGTCACAGCAGCGCACGGGGAACAATCGGCTTGCTGTGCAAAGTGCACCCTGGGGCTGGGGGAGGGAAACCAAGGGGTGACTGAATAAGACTTCTAGCTGCTTCAGCGGTCACATGGTTGGAGAAGAGGTTGGCTGGTAGCTGATTTTAAAAAATCACCAGCCAAAGGTGAGGACACTGAAGCAAACTTCTCACCTATCAGTCAGCGAGCATGGCAAAGAAGTTGCCCAGGGAGGTGGTTGGTGCCCTCACTCTGTCCCTGGATATATTCAAGTTGAGACTCGACAGGGCTCTGGACACCCTGATCTAGCTGAGAATGCTCCTGCTGACTGCAGAGGGGGTTGGGCTAGATGGCTTTTAGAGGTCTCTTCCAATCCAGACCATTCTGTGATTCTGTGAATACTGGCACCAGGAGGATGGGAGGATGAGACCAAGGGAAAGGTGTAGAAACTACACATGGGAAATCTGCTTTGGCAGGATTACAACAGGTATCTACAACACATTCACAGCCTTCAGAAGCTCCTTCTTCTGTCTTATGATCAGAGGAGAGACTGCCCCTGGCCTGCATGCTCCGGTGCCTCCCTGCAGCAGGGTCCTGGCAGCATCCCTGTCCACTGCAGGATGCCTGCAGGAGTGGCTCTTCCTCGCATCCTCTTCTCCACAAGGACACACGATGGCTGACTTTGTCATGTTCCAGGCAACACCAGAGACTCCAGTGCACTGCAAATGGATTGCCACCAGCAACTGAGGTGCCAGCATGTTTTGCAGAGCCTTTCAGTTCCTTGCAGCACAATGCCAGGGGAAACCTCAAAATTAATAGCTAGGCTGCAACTGCAGGTGATGGAGGCATACTCAGTACCCCACAGGGCACAGGCCATGCAAAGTAGAATACCATGGAAGAAAGCAGCTGGCAGCTTAAAGGGGAGTGGGATTTAGTTGCTGAAGTTAAAATGGATCTGCTTTTCTTAGGCAGGAGTAGAGGAAGTTTGTCTTCTTGAGCCACAAAAATGTTACTAGGATGGTTCATCATCACCTGACGTCACCCCAGTCCTGGTATTACTTTTGGTTCTGCAATGGGATTGGATCAAGTTATTAAAGTCAAAAGTGCATATGCTTTTAGCATCAGTATTTTAGGCCTGATTCAAAAGCCAATGAAACCACTGGGGGGTGGGGGAAGAATCCATTTACTCTCTTGAATTTTCTCCTAGACTGACTGGGAACATTCTCACAGGAACCCAAGCTGTCAGTGGAACATGGCTACTTGCATGGAAAACCAGGACACACTGCTTCAGCTGAGAAACATGGGTATTAGTGAATCCATATCATTTGGTATGGTATTACTACCATACATAGCTGTGGAGGGTTTGCTCCAGAGCCTTGCCCCAACCCTCTCCTACTTCTCTCCTCTGTTCCTGCAGGTCTGTCTGTCACAAGTAAAACCTGATTCCAAACTGGGTTATGTATTTTAAGACAAGCCCTTCGGATCAAGTTCTTAGGATATCCACTGACTAAAATACCTGATCCCTAATCTCTGCTTAGCCTCTGACTTTGGACTTGACTTAGAAGAGTGTGATCCTGTGCTGCAGGGATGACTGTGAATGCAGCTCTAGGTCTGGAGGCTGCGAGCCAGAAGGTCAGCAGAGCAGGAATAAAGAGGGAAATGGGGAGCCTCAGACTCATGGAGCCAAGGCATGATGTCCATCTGCAGGCAGGACCTGGCTGCTGAGAGTGAGGTGCCTCTGTGAAGGCAGTGGCTATTAGCATTGCCTGCCAGGCAGCATATGGCCTTACTGCACTGGAGTACCAGGGTTACATCACCATTTCCAGACCCTCCTCCAGTTTAGGAGTAGAGAAATGGATGTTTCACTGCAGCTCTTTGGGATGATTTTGGCTCCCCTCAAAGTGCTGTGGAAGTGTGGTGGGTTGAAATTACCCTCCAAAACAATATTGCCAGACCAGCTCTGTTGGAAAGCAAATGAAGCTGCATTTATATGCAAAACTACAATCTAAAATATGAAATGCAATGAATATGTACATAATATACAATATTTACAGGTATTTACAATTTATAGACAACACAAGAACCCTCCTGGACAAAACCAGGAAGTTATCAACTGCTTCCCCCTCTCTCCCTCTCAGACAAGGCAAAAAGAAAGAGGAGAAAAGCAGAGTAGCTTGTTAGTACTTAGCCACAACAAGAATGCAGCCAAGGTCAGCAACAGGCAAGGAAAAGCCACCAGCTAGTAGTATCTGCTGGAGCAAAGAAGGTGAAAAAAGAGAGAGTTAGTTTATACAATTAACTTTATGTTAATTATCAGACCAAGGGGATTATTTAGACCTTATCATTATTTTCCCTTTCCACCCAATGGTCATTTATTTACATTCTACCACTTTTCTACTCAATCTGTGGAATTTTTTCCTAGGAATTAGCCTAAAACTGCCACAGGAAGGTTCACTTCCAGGAGCTCTGCCTTCTGGTCATACCCATGTGCAAAGTGATGCACCCCAGTTGTAGGTGTCTTTGTCTCCTGGTGGCCCCTTTCACAGCAGCTGCTGTCAGTTTGAACACTGTGCTGTATGTCTCTTCACCTGGCTTCTCAGTGTGCTTTGCAGTCTGCACAGTGGTGGAGCTTCAGCAGTTGCCCTGGGTGAAGGATATGCTGTGTACAGGGAGATGTTAGGTTGTGGTTGGACTTGATAATCTTGAGGTCTTTTCCAATGTGGTGGGTTGAAATTTCCCCCCAACATTAAATTGCCAGACCAGCCCAGTTGGAAGAAAATAGAGCTGTATTTACAAGCAAAACTACAATCTACAATGACATGCCACGAATATGTACAAAATATACAGGATTTACAATATTTACAGGGATTTACAATTCATAAACAGCACAAGAATCCCCCCGGACACAAACCAGGGGAGCTGCTAATAGCTTCCCATTCCCTGCCTCCCTCCTTACCCACCCTGAACACAAAGGGACAAGAGAAAAGAGCAGACAGTTATTTTGTTAGGATACTCAGCAAAAACAACACAGCCAAGGTCAAGCAGAAGTTAGTGTCAGAGCAAGGAAGCCAAAAGAGAAAGTTTTCATTACTAGCTTATGTTTGTTATCTCTCCAATGGGATTGTTTAGAACTTATCATTATTTTCCTTTTTACACCCAGTGGTGATTTATTTACATTCTACCACTTTCTGCTCAAGAGCTGAGGGAAAGTTTAAAGGTACAGCCTAAAAGTACCACATCCAATGAGGTGATTCTATGGCTCTGTGATAGGGGTGACACATCAGGGATTTATTTCCCTTCTGCCCCAGGAGCATGGTTGATCTGAAGCCACTCTGAAGTCCACCCTTCTCAGGCACTGATGGGAAAAAGGGTAGCAGAGCTGACAGTACCCTAAAAACTTGCTTCTGCTGCCCCATGGCCCCATTTGGGGAGCAGCCCCCTGCTTGGATTTTTGAGCCCATCTCCCTGTCCATCACTGGGCTGCTCAGCTCAGGGACAGCTGAGACAGGCTCTACACCCTGAGGGGTGGAAGAAGTGTTGTTGCATTCAGGCTCTTGCTTCTCCCAGTAGCCTTGCACCTAGAAAGGCAGGACCCTTTTCTGTGTGGCTTCTTGGGGGTAAGCAGGGAAGCCACCAGCCCAGACCTAAGCACGTTACTGGTCTGCTAAAATGCTCTTTTTCTACTTAGAAGGAAATAGGAAAGCCAAACTCCTCCTCACCTGGAGACAGTGGGGGTTCTTGGTGCCCATGAATGCCAGAATAAGCAGAAATGAGGTGCCTTTGCTGCAAGGCTGCTGCACAGGAGCAGTGCTGTGATGGGGTGGGAAGCTCTGGGCATTCAAACAAAAGAAGTGGACACAGTTAAAAGGATTTTCTGGTATTTGTTTAGCTTGGCTGCTACACTTTGCTGAAGAAAAGGCAGGGTTTTGCTAAAGTTGAGACAAACAGTAGATCAGAACATTAAATAAAGGTTTAGCAAACCTGCCAGTTGTGCTAAGTCAGGTATGCTGGTGAGGTCAAAATTGAACTCCACATTGAAATTAGAAATTTCAAGTACCAGTGTTCACAGCAAGCCAAATTATATTATCTACCAAACCTCCAGGTGATCTGAACAGTCTCTTTCATTCTCATTTGTCTGATCAGTATTTGCAATACTAAAATCTACCATGGAAAAAGAGAGAGAGAAGCAGAGCAACTTTTTCATCTGTACAGGGCAGACTCGGTGGAGAAAGCTGGAAACTGTCCAGCCAGCCTGCTGTGGGACCTGCTGTAGGCTGACAATATCTGCAGTACCATCTAAGCATCTCCCTCTGATCTTCCCCCAGTCCCTGTCCACTCCCTCACCTCCTCCATTAAATTATATGAAGTATAGGAATAATTAAAAGGTGCTAGTTCAGTGGGGCCAGGAGGAGTATAGGGTTGGGAAGAATAAGGAGGTACACCGCAGGGAATTCTGGCTCATGGATCTTCAGCAGGTAATTTGAGTGAGACTGGCAGGCAGACGCATGAAGCTCCCAGCACTCTGGTATCAAGCTTCTGCTGGATGCAACACATTATCCCAGGCCAATTAAAAATCAGCAACATAGGGTGTCAGGTAGTGATAGGAATAGGGGGAATGGAAAAATATAGAAATGGGTAGATTTAGATTGGATGTTAGGAAGAAATTCTTCTCCATGAGGGTGGGGAGGCACTGGAACAGGTTTCCCAAAGAGGTGGTAGGAGCCCCATCCCTGGATGTGGCTCTGAGCAACCTGATCTAGTGTGAGGAGTCCCTGCCTATGGCAGGGGGGTGGTTGGAACTAGATGATCCTTGAGGTCCCTTCCAATCTTAACAATTCTGTGATTCTATGATTCTATGGTAATGAAACCAACCTCCTCTGCAGTAAGCAGGGGTGTCCTCAACTAGATCAGGTTGCCCAGAGCCCTGTTGAGCCTCACCTTGAAGATCTCCAGGGATGTGGCCTCAACTATCTAGACAGCCTGTCCCAGTGTGTCCACTACCCACATGGTAAAGAGCTTGTTCCTAACATCCAAACTAATTCTATTCTTCTGTAGTTTGAAGTCATTGATCCTTGTCCTATCACCACAGGCCTTTGTAAACAGTCTCACTGCAGCCTTCATGCAGGCTCCCTTCAGGTACTGGAAGGCTGCTTAATAGAGCCTCCTCTTCTCCAGGCTGAACAATCCCAGCTCCCTCAGCCTGTCCTCATAGCAGAAGTGCTCCAACCCCCTGATCATTTTCATGGCCCTCCTCTGGACCCTCTCCATCAGGTCCATGTCCTTCCTATATTGAGGGCTCCAGAGTTGGACACAGTACTCCAGGTGAGGTCTCACCAGACCAGAGTGACAGAATCACCTTTCTTGATCTGCTGGCAATGCTACTTTTGCTACAGCCCAGGATGTGATTTGCCTTCTGGGCTGCAAGCTCACATTGCCTGCCTATGTCCAGCTAGTCATGCATCAGCACTCCTAAGTATTTTCATGTGGCACTGTTTTCTATCACCTCATCCCCAGTCTGTATTGATAGTGATAGTGCCCAGCTGCAGAACTCTGCACTTGGTCTTGCTGAACTGCATGAGGCTCACCTGGGCCCATCTCTCCAGCCTGTCCCTCTGGTTGACATCACATCCCCCTGGAGTAATGTGGCTCTTACCCTCACAGTATCCTTCCACTTGAGGAACTCCTGATTATTTGTTGAAAATGGGAGCATCCATCTCCTCATTGCTCCAGTGGCAAAAGGAGCAGCATGAGTAACTCCTCACAGGGATGAGTAAGAGATTCACAGCTCAAGTTGCATGCTTCTTGCTCAACCTTGCACTGCCTATCTGCAGCAAAGTCAGGAGCAGATATGGTAATGAACAACATCCGAGTTTGTGACTTATGTGCAGTAATTATTGTAATTAAACAGTGGTCCCCAAACAATTTCCTAGTTACCAATGCTTCTTCACTCTGGTAAACTCCCATTTACCACTGCCTGAGTAAGGGCACAGCAATTTTGCCCCAGAAGACATTTGTACAGCATACTCAAGTTGTACTCTCAAATTACACATCCAGTTAAAACACTCTTGGAAGTCATTTCCCTAAGTGTTTGCAGCTTGTATAAACGTATTAGCCAGCTCAAATTAAATGAGCAATTAGCATATAATATAATATGATGTAAAGGTCACTCCTTAGAATGCAATCCAAAATGCACCAAATGGAACAGGAATGCTACGTCACTAAGCAAACAGGATAGGTGTGAGATTGAACAGGATGTAGATGCATTGTGTGAGAGAGGTTTGATGGTGGAAATGAGTCACCTCTTGGTCCAAAGCATAGCTACCAACTGTGGCATGCTGTGTAGAGGGAAAGTAAAGCCATCCAGGATGACAGTGGCTGTACAAAAATAGAATTGCAGAATACAGAATTAACCAGGTTGGAAATGACCTTCAAGATCATCAGGTCCAACCTATTACCCAACACCATCTAATCAACTAAGCCACGGTACTAAGAGTCTCATCCAGTATCTATTTAAACACTTCCAGTGATGGTAAGCACCATCCCTGGAGGCTTTTAAGGCCAGGCTGGATGTGGCTCTGGACAACCTGATCTAGTGAGAGGTGTCCCTACCCATGGCAGGAGAATTGGAACTGGATGATCCTTGAGGTCCCTTCCAACCCTAACTATTCCATGATTCTGTCATGACTCCACCATGTCCTTGGGCAGCCCATTCCAATTGAATATCACTCTTTCTGTGAAGATTTTCTTCCTAACATCCCAACCTGCACTTAGTCTTTAATGGGGAGAAATGCTACAAGTGAAGGCCAGAAATTCCATGCTGGAGAGCTCTGTCGAGTGAGGGTCCCCATCCTGGCTCCATCCACTAGTAGAGTTCCTGCCTGTTGCCATGGGAAGTCCCTCCACCTGTCTGCAAACAGAGATGGCATCTCATGGCTTGAAGCACAGGTGGCTGAAAGCTGATGGGCAATACTGAGCGTCTCTGGTAAACAAAGGCAGATAGTGTCATGCTGGAGCTGTTCTAGTGCCCAGCTAA
Organism: Dryobates pubescens; assembly: GCF_014839835.1. Taxonomy (NCBI): domain Eukaryota; kingdom Metazoa; phylum Chordata; class Aves; order Piciformes; family Picidae; genus Dryobates; species Dryobates pubescens. The sequence continues at coordinate 13,922,085 of NC_071623.1, read as the reverse complement.
ATTCTCACCTGCAGTGAATAAATGAGCTCTCTTTGACAACCTTGCGTGCTTGAGGAGGGAGTGGTACCCTGAAACCTCAAGGCATCAGTACCATCTCCCATTCAGCCAGCCTCTTACCCTGCAGCCAGGCTCAGGCTTTATTCTCAGCACAGTTTGATGGGTGTAATCCTGCTTTCAAGAGCATTAACACAAATCCAGGGCTGGGTCATGGGCACAAATTCACGCCAGGGGTGCTCTAGTTCCTGCCACTCTGGCTAGTGGCCACACAGAGAGGAGAGGCTGAAAGAAGGGCTGCCATGTGTTGTTGGTGGTGTTTTCTGACAGACAGCATGACTGAATGTTATGGACCAATAGACCAGGCTGTCTGACTCCATCCAGACATCACGTGGGCCACAGCTTCTGGTCTGTATCAGGAATAGTGTGGCCAGCAGGAGCAGGAAAGTCATTCTGCCCCTGTACTCAGCACAGGTTACACCACACCTTGAGTCCTGTGTCCAGTTCTGGGCCCCTCAGTTTAAGAAAGATGTTGAGATGCTGGAACGGGTCCAGAGAAGAGCAAAAAAGTTGGTGAGGGGTTTGGAGCACAGCCCTGTGAGGAGAGGCTGAGGGAGCTGGGGTTGCTTAGCCTGGAGAACAGGAGGCTCAGGGGAGACCTTCTTGCTCTCTGCAACTCCCTGAAGGGAGGTTGGAGCCAGGTGGGGGTTGGTCTCTTCTGCCAGGCACCCAGCCCCAGAACAAGAGGACACAGTCTCAAGCTGTGCCAGGGGAGGTTCAGGCTGGATGTTAGGAAGAAATTCTTCCCAGAAAGAGTGACTGGCCATTGGAATGTGCTGCCCAGGGAGGTGGTGGAGTCACTGTCCCTGGAAGTGTTTCAGAAGAGACTGAGTGAGGCACTTAGTGCCATGGTTTATTTGATTAGCTGGTGCTGGGTGATAGGTTGGACTTGATGATCTCAAAGTTCTTTTCCAACCTGGCTAATTCTGTGATTCTTTTTTGTACGGTTCCACATCAAGCTGCCATGAGGACATCTCACTCCCTAGGGGAAAGGAATTGAGCTCTCTGATTTAAGTTGCAGAAGGGCTGACTTTGCTCCACGCTGTTTTGCACGTTAATTATTACATCATTGCATTCAGATATTTGTAAGGTTGATAGAAAATGTTGCTAAATCAGAGACTGCTCAGATTTAACCACCACAAATCAGATCAGATAATAAAAAATCAGTGTTTCATTCCTACAAAAGGATGATAATTCAGTAGGATGTTTGGTTTACATTGTCTGTGCACCTGCATGTGGCATGCTAGTGCTAAAGTGAGATCTGAGAGCAAATTGGGCTGGCAGACAGTCTTTGCAATGTAATTACTCAAAGGAAACCACCAGGAATCAATTTAATCATAGTGCAACTGATTTGTAATTTCCAATGGTACAAAAAAAGTGTCATTCACAGGAGGCTCTTACTGACTTGGGTTTGCAATCACGGAATGTCTGCGTCGTAGCCAAGCTAATTAAATAAATGCTAAGGATTTCTCACTTTGTAATACAGAACTAAAAAAAAAAGTAAGATTAAAGTTAAAGGTTCCTGTTAAACAGCAAAAGGATCAAAAAGGTAGAGGCTTGGCAGCCCACTGAAGCTGCATTTACCTCCAGTCTGTACTTGGTTAGCAGTTGTGGAAGCCTGGGACTGTTATCAGCAATTTCTGTTGATGGTCTCCGGATAATTAGCAGTTGACCTAACAGACAGCTGGGACACAAAGCCTAACCAACAGAAGGGAAGCATGGCTTGCAATAGACCATATGAAATTCCACAGGATCCTGATCCTGTGGGAAAAGGTACTGTCCCAGCAAAGGGATGGTCAGGGGCCAGGACCATAGCCTGCCCTCCCTGCTCCTGTGTTTTGGTCACGGCAAGAGATGTGCAGCAAATAAGAGAGGTGCAACAGAAGAAGTGCCAGGGCCCCCTTTGGCTTCCCTGGAAGCACTTGGCATGGGCACTGAGAGAGAATCACAGAAACAGAATCAATCAGGTTGGAAAAGACCTCAGAGATCATCAAGTCCAACCTAATACCTAACACCTCATGACAACTAAACCATGGCTTCAAATGCCACGTCCAAGCCTTTTTTGAACACCTCCAGGGACAAGGACTCCACCATCTCCCTGGGCAGCACATTCCAATATCCAATCACTCTTTCTGTGAAGAATTGCTTCCTAACATCCAGCTTAAACTTCCCCTGGTGCAGCTTGAGACTGTGTTCTGGTTGCAGCTTGAGACTCTCGTTCTGGTGCTGGTTGCCTGGGAGAAGAGACCAATCCCCACGTGGCTACAACCTCCCTTCAGGTAGTTGTAGATGGCAATAAGGTCTTACCTGAGCCTCTTCTTCTCCAGGCTAAGCAACCCCAGCTCCCTCAGCCTCTCCTCACAGGGCTTGTGCTCCAAACCACCCCACCAGCTAGGTTGAGACTTCTCACCAGCTTTGTTGCCCTTCTCTAGACATGTTTGAACATCTTGACATCCTTCTTAAATTGAGGGGCCCAGAACTGGATGCAGTACTCAAGGTGTGGCCTAACCAGTGCTGAGTACAATGGAAGCAGCTGCTTACAGCTGCCCATGCATCAGAGGGGAAGGCAGCTTCTAGGGCATGTGGTGACTGGAGAATGAGTCTGAAAAACACATTGCAGGTATTGGGAAGAACAAAACAAACTGCCCCGTGGCAACTTGGTCCTGAGGGAAAAGGGCCAATGCAATTACACTAATTTCATCTGGGAAGGGAAGTCGTCCCCAACCTGCTTTTATTCTCTAAGTGATCCTTTTTAACCAATTTTGGTGTTTGTTCTGGATGTCATTCTCTTAGCTGGAAGCTACAGAGGCACAATGATCTTAAAGCTCTGTATCCTCCTGAGACAGAGATCCGAGATGAGACAAAACTGGATTCTCGCCTTCTTCTCCTGCGTGTGATGTAGGGAGGGAGGGATTAGATTCTACACTCACACAGGGGGAAACATTCAAAATGATTTCTTCCTCTGAGCCCATAGTGCATCTTGAACCAAAGACCCTGGACTGGGTGAGGATGCATCCTCTGAAAAGTGAGGTGCTTCCCCTCCCATCTGTGTCTGCAGTATCCCTCTCCACTAGCAACCTGCCTGGCAGCAGGCGTGGGTATTTCTGACGAGGCAGACAAAGAGGCAAAGATGCCTTTGTGAGGGCTGTGAGAGGGCAGACAATACCTGAGGAATGCAGGGCTACTCTGGGAGCTGGTAAAACAAAGGGCATCAGCTCCTGAGCCCCCCTTTCTCACCACAATGATGTATTCATTGGTGAGGGACTTTTTTAGGGTGTTGTGTAGTGATAGGATGAAGGGGAATGGATCCAAGGTAGAGGAGGGGAGATTTAGATTAGATGCTAGGAAGAAGTTCTTCACCATGAGGGTGGTGAGACACTGGAACAGGTTTCTCAGATAGGTGGTAGAAGCCCCATCCCTGGACGTTTTTAAGGCCAGGCTGGGTGGAGCTCTGGGCAACCTGATCTAGTAGAAAATGTCCCTGCCCATGGGAGGCAGGTTGGAACTAGATGAACCTTGAGGTCTCTTCCAACCCTGACAAATCTATGATTTGATGATTTAGGGTTGTATGCTGTCATTTGGTCATGTATGCAATGCACTTCAGCATTGCTGGAAAAAGTGGTTGTGGTGAAGGGGCAGCATTTAGGTCAGAAAGTTTGCCCCTGCCCCAGACACACAGGCACCAGAGAATGGGTGTTTATACAAAGCCTATAGCAGTGCAATGCCTCCCTCAGCCTTCAGGCTTTAGGCAAAACCAGCCTGTTCCTCTCTCTCTCTCTATATATATATATTTAAGATTGATAATTCCTGTTGCAATAAGGCCCCAAGCAGTTGGGCTGGCTTGAATAAAACACAGGTCACTGGAGCCTTCTCTCTTTTGCTCAAGAGTGAAATCAAAGGTGTGTGGAGCCAGGAGAGGACCAAGCATCACAGCATTTAAGGCACAAAACCCAGACAGACACTCAATATTAGGTTCTCCCCACCAGAGGTTTTGGCCATCCTGAAGAAGCCAGCTCCAGCATGGGTTAAACAGCTGACCCAGTGTTCAAGCACCAGAGAGCAGTAACATCAAGAGCTGCAATGGCCTTCCCTTCTCTGGGTAGCTGTGGTTAAAGCAGCCCTCGGCTCCCCGGGGTTAAGATGCTCTGGAGCTCGGTCACTTTGCTCTGCTTCACAAAACAAGAAAACTAGAGCAAAAACCTCACTGCAATATGCTCACAGCATCCAGAAGCTAGAAGACAGCTTACACCAAGGAAAGTCAATGTATATTCCTCATTCACATAGCCTGTGTGCTGTATTGTTGGAGAAGACAGACGCTTTCTGTACCATACCTGTCCCACAAGACCCCAGGTAGCTTTTATAACTCCATGCAGAATCAAAAATGAACTATACTTAGCAATGACACCCAACATGGTCTAACAAGAAGCAAAGAACAATTTTAAAGGGCCTGCTATTTTAGTTCTTTTTTTTTTTTTTTTTTGTGTGTGTGGGGGGAGAACCTATTTGAGAGTGGTCCAGCCCCAGACAAGCCCATAGTATTCCCAGGCAATGATACAGCTCTGCCATGTGGTTAAAAATAAACTTACTGAAAGGCTTTCCCCCATTTTTACATTCTGTGGGAATTTTCTGACTACCTTCAGGGTATGCTTAGCAGTGATATGCAGGGAAATGTTGCCATGCTTTATCTCTCTTGCCCTACCTCATCACCAGTGAGTGGGTCTGCTGTTAAAGGGCTTTAGTGACTCACTGGGTGGGATGACTGGGGGACTTAACTCTTCTATGAGGAAAGACTGAGAGACCTGGGGCTGTTTAGCCTGGAGAAGAGAAGGACGAGAGGGGATCTTATCGACACCTATAAATGCCTGAGGGGTGGGTGTCAAGATGAAGGTGATGGTCTCTTCCCAGAGGTAGGACAAGGAACAATGGGTATCAGCTGGAACACAGGAGGCTCCACCTCAGTGTGAGGAGAAACTTCTTTACGATGAGGGTGACAGAGCACTGGAATAGGCTGCACAGGGGCTTGTGGAGTCTTCTTCTCTGGAGACTTTCAAAACTCTCCTGGATGTGTTCCTGTGTGGACTGTCCTAGGTGATTCTGCTTTGGCAGGGGGGTTGGACTAGACGATCTCTGGAGGTCCCTTCCAACCCCTAACTGTGATCCATGTACCTAAATACAGATGTCTAGTGCCACTGAAGATGCCTTAGGGTATTCCACTTCTGGGACAGTAGGGGTTTTCAGCAGAGTCCCCTGCCCAGTCTGCCTACCTCAGATATTCTCAGGTCTCTAAAAGGGCACAAGGTTCCTAGATACATAGGGCCACCCATTTCCCTCTGTTGAGCAAGGCAGCTGCCTGGTACAGACACACAAGCTGTGAGTACAGGGCAAAATGCCTGCACTGTTCCTACCAGGCTATCATTTATGGAGGTTCCTAGGGTCCCCAGGAGGCCAGGCCACCCTTCATGTGTTTCTGTGAAGCATGAATGGTTATGAGCCACAGCTCAAAAGCTGCTTTGCCTGTCTAGAGGGAGCCATGCATTTGTGGGGAGGACACGAGTTGTTCATAGGCAAGGCCACTCATTAGGTTCCCAGCCCCAGGAGTAGAAAGTTTCCTGTTTACCAATGAGAGGGCTCTACCACCACTTCTTCAGTGAAACTGGGACACTATTCATCTTTAGGGCAAGGGATGAAACCTGATGTCTGGATAAAGTTTATGAATCACAGGAGACTGCTGGGGAAATAGGGCTCTAGGGAGAAAATGCACATCTAAAAGTGGGGCTTATCCATAAGTGGGGATCCTGGCAGGTGGAAGCAGCCCACAGGAACAGGGCTTTTTCTGCATATTGCCTCCTGTCACCAAAGGCAACACATCCAGCTGGATGAAACAAGACAAAAACCTTAGGAGCTGACTTAGAGAATAAGCAGCAAGAAGTATTGCAGTCTTTTATTTCAGCACAGGTGTTTTCTACCCCAGTAACTCAGGACACTATTTTTGTAATAGATGTGCTGCTGCCAGAACCCATCAGAGCTGCACCCAGCTGCTGCTACTGCCATTGACAGGGACCCATAGGGAAAGGAAAGCTACTGGGACATGGCCCTTGGACAGTTCCCAGGGCTCCCTAGAGGAGGCCAGGCCAGGACAAATCCAGAGCAAAGATGAGCAATGCTTTTCTTTTAGCACTCCAGACACCAGCATAGAGATGTCTTCCAAAACCAAATGAGGGATGCTGCTGCCTCTGCTTGGCACAGGCTATTTATCAGTTTCCTGAAGACAATCTTTTCACAGGATACAGTATCTGCCCTTACACAGACATAAGAGGGGAGGCTAAAAAAAGCACCCTGACACTGACAGGCTGGTAGTGCATGTTTGAGGAGAAGGTTAAGGGATCTGATAATCTGGCTCATCAAACTGGTCACAAAAGCTGTGTAATACTGGAGCAATTAATTAACAAACTTGTGTGTAACAAGGTTGTTGTCATTCCAGATCAAGTGACCCAGGCACATGGCACTTCCATCTGCCTCTCCATGTCCCTAGCGTCCGTCCAGAGGCTGCTTGGCCCCTTTTGATGAAGCACCCTTGCTGTTCCCATCCCAACCTGCCCCTGGTCTCGGTGGGTGCTGCCAAGTTTTCCCACTGGTTGGCAGAGCTGGCAGGACTCACCACAGCCACTCTCCCAGTTGACACAGGCACACATTTTTCACAGAATCAATGAATCAGCCACATTGGAAAAGACCTTTGAGATCATCAAGTCCAACCTATCACCCAACACCATCTAATCAAATAAACCATGGCACTAAGTGCCTCATCCAATCTCTTCTGAAACACTTCCAGAGACTGTGACTCCACCACCTCCCTGGGCAGCACACTCCAATGGCAAATTATTCTTTCTGGGAAGAATTTCTTCCTAAAATCCAGCCCAAACGTCCTCTGGTGCAGCTTGAGACTGTGTCCTCTTGTTCTGGTGCTGCTTGCCTGGGAGAAGAGCCCAACTCCCACCTGGCTACAACCTCCCTTCAGGTAGTTGTAGACAGCAATAAGGTCTCCCCTGAGCCTCCTCTTCTCCAGGCTAAGCAACCCCAGCTCCCTCAGCCTCTCCTCACAGGGCTGTGCTCCAAACCCCTCACCAACTTTGTTGCCCTTCTCTGGGCACGCTCCAGCAACTCAACATCTTTCTTGAACTGAGGGGCCCAGAACTGGACACAGGACTCAAAGTGTGGCCTAACCAGTGCTGAGTACAGGGGCAGAATGACTTCCCTGCTCCTGCTGGCCACACTATTCCTGATGCATGCCAGGGTGCCACCTGGGCACACTGGACTCCCAGTCCTCTAGCCTGTGGCACGTGGCTGGGGTGGGAACATGGAGGAACATGGTGTTTAAGATGGGACCCCTTCTGAGGAACGCTGTGGATGCCACTGAAGCTTCATGCTATGGTAGCCGGTCAGGGAGTCATTTAATGTCCTTTACCCTCAAGTCTGGTGATCCCTGAGCCCTGCTGCAGGAGCTACATCTGAGAGGTGGATCTCTTCCTGACAAAACCTCCAAACCTCATACACTTCAGTCTGATTGTAACTTTTCCAGTATCATTCCGTCCCTGCTGCTTTACCATAAAAATGCCTTACTCTGCACTCCTGAAGGCAGACATACACTTTGGAACCTTCCTGGACCTCTGAGGGGTTTCCCATGAGTGGACACCTCTATGATTTCTAAGAAGGCGTTGAGCAGACCAGCCTGCCAGGGAGCAGAGTGAAGCCATGGTACTGGCCTCATGAGACCCACAGGAGAGGCTCCCCCATCCTCCCTGTGACCCTGCCTTCAGGACACCTCTGGACTCCTGCACTTCCTAGATGTCCCCTCAGAGATTGAGCATTTCTTCAGTGCACTGATAGGCCACACTCCTTGTTTTCTCATGAGGTTTTTGTTCTCTCACAATGCAAATCAGTGAAGGATACACCCTGGCCTCTCTTCTGCTACCTTCCTCTGGGAATATTAAGGAAAATAATTAATTACCCGCACCCTCCCCATTTACCAGTGGCCAACTCACATCAATAAATTATCCTTACCATGTCTTGCAGGTAAATTTGCTGTCACCTCCCAAGAGTTTTTCCTTTGCATAGCTGAAGAGTTTCTTATTTACCTTAACCCATTCCACAATATTCTTTCATTCTTTATCTTTGCTTTTGTCAATTTTCCTCTGTGTGCATGTTACTTCCTGCATGTGCTCCTCTCTACCCTAAACAACACCTCCCTCCCTTCTCTGGGTTGAAATTTTACACTTCACATATGTCTCTCTTATCCTTGATTATTTCCTGTGCTTCCTTACCCATTCACAGTGCCCTGTTTGAACTCCTGTGGTGTTTGTAACTGTCTGGCATGTAAAACCACTGTATGCACAGTGATTTATGTGTCACTGCTTTTCATCTCATATCATAGAACCATAGAATTGTTAGGGTTGGAAGGGATCTCAAGGATCATCTAGTTCCAATCCCCCTGCCATAGGCAAGGACCCTTCACACTAGATCAGGTTGCTCAGAGCCACATCCACCCTGGCCTTAAAAAGCTCTAGGGATGAGGCTTCCACCACCTCCCTGGGCAACCTGTGCCAGTGTCTCACCACCCTCATGGGGAAGAACTTCTTCCTAACATCCAATCTGAATCTACCCATTTCTAGATTTGTTCCATTCCCCCTAGTCCTATCACTACCCAACACCCTACAAAGTCCCTCCCCAGCTTTCTTGTAGGTCCCCTTCAGGTACTGGAAGGCCACAATAAGATCTCCTTGGAGCCTTCTCTTCTCCAGACTGAACAACCCCAACTCTCAGCCTGTCATCATAGGAGAGGAGCTCCAGCCCTCTGATCATTCTTGTGGCCCTTCTCTGGACACATTCCAGCACATCCAGATCCTTCCTGTAATAGGGGCTCCAGAACTGGATGCAGCACTCCAGGTGGGGTCTCACCAGAGTGGAGTAGAGGGGGAGAATCACCTCCCTGATCCTGCTGGCTATGCTTCTCTTGATGCAGCCCAGGATGTGATCGGGTTTCTGGGCTGCAAGTGCACACTGCTGGCTGCTGTTGAGCTTCTCATCCACCAGCACCCCCAAGTTCTTTTCTTCAGGGCTGCTCTCCAGCAACTTTCTACCTCATGTCTTTTCTCTCCTTTACCTTACACCATTCCAGCTTATCAATACTTCCTTTTTTTTCCTTTTTTTTTCCCTGTCTTTTTTTGTTCCTTTTTCTTTTCCCCTTCCCCCCCTCCCCCCCCCCCCCCCCCCCCTTTCTTTTCTTTTTGTTATTTTTCTTTTTTTCTTTTTTTCTTTTTCTTTTTTTTCCTTTTTGCCAAGCAGGTGCACTAGGAGCAGACATCTCTGTTTCTCCCTAGCTGGACACTGCTGTAACCCATTGTAGAAGACTGCCAAATTTGCTATGCGTGGTTTGCTCTTACTGAAGCCATACTGGCTATCACAAATAACCTTCTTATCTTCCCTGTGCTTGGTGGAGGGCTGGCTCAATGCCACACTGAAGCTGGTGGAAATGGATAGGCATAAAAATGAGTGTGGCTGACCAGATGTGCTGCAGAGCACTCCCTGACACTCCTGGAAAGGTCACACTTAAATTGCAAGGAGTACCAGAGGAACTGTAAAAGCTGAGAAATCCAGAAAAGGGCAAAGCAGTGACTCTGCTCTGTCCTCTGGAGATCAGGCAGGTCCAGGTTTATCTCAGTCATCCCAGCCATGAGCTTGTTCAAGCCATCCTTTACTGTGTCACAAGAGCTAGGGTCAGCCTCTGATTTGAATCATCATGAGCCAGTCCCATATACCATTGTCCTAATGCCTCTTATCTCAGTTATTTCTAAACATTCCTCAGCAGCAATTACACCTTTTCTCTCCAATCTCCTCCAGAGTGTCCTTTACTATTTACACACATTGATTTTTGTGCATCCCATTTTATTTATGCCTGTTCTGCCTTGAATTATAAAGTGAACAGCAAATTTTCAGACTCTGGCATGCTCCTGGTTCCCTTTGTGTGTCTTGTTCTTGTTCCTACCTCTTCTATGCACCACAAATTGCTCTTTCATTAGTGATGCTACTTCCAGAAGGAAGCCTTGAAGAGTAAGCACATATGATATAATTTTTTAATGCCTAGTGCCTTTCCTTTACCAGTGGGCAGATGTGTCATGGAATCATAGAATCAACAAAGTTGAAAAAGACCTCAAAGATCATCAAGTGCAACCTGTCACCACAGACCTCATGCCTAGACCATGGCACCAAGTGCCACATCCAATCCCCTCTTGAACACCTCCAGGGATGGTGACTCCACCACCTCCCTGGGCAGCACATCCCAATGGCTAACAACTCTCTCAGTGAAGAACTTTCTCCTCACCTCGAGCCTAAACTTCCCCTGGTGCAGCTTGAGACTGTGTCCTCTTGTTCTGGTGCTGCTTGCCTGGGAGAAGAGACCAACCCCCTCCTGGCTACAACCTCCCTGCAGGTAGCTGTAGACAGCAATAAGGTCTCCCCTGAGCCTCCTCTTCTCCAGGCTAAACAATCCCAGCTCCCTCAGCCTCTCCTCACAGGGCTGTGCTCAAGGCCTCTCCCCAGCCTTGTTGCCCTTCTCTGGACATGTTCAAGTGTCTCAATGTCCTTCCTAAACTGAGGGGCCCAGAACTGGACACAGTACTCAAGGTGTGGCCCAACCAATGCAGAGTACAGGGGCACAATGACTTCCCTGCTCATGCTGGCCACACTATTCTTGTTGCAGGCCAGGATGCCTTTGGCCTTCTTGGCCACCTGGGCACACTGCTGGCTCATGTTCAGCCAGCTGTCACTTGTTCACAGCTACAGGGAATCCCTACACTATGTTAGGTCTGGAGAAGCTTCATCCCAAAACTTTTACCAGAGCATTCAATTCTCCTATCCAGCACAAAAGGAAGCTGCCTCTTTAGGGAGCTGGGCAGGTTTGCATTGCGTGGGTAAATGCTCCCACCAGTGAGGTGCTGACGATTGGGGCAGGAAGGTAGTGAGTGTAGGCTCCCAGCCCTGCAGCTTCACAGTCACAGGAAGTGCTGGGGTGTCAGGTCCTTCTGTCAGCTTCCACAGAATAGCCTCCTGGGACAGTGTATATATTTAAGAGCAGGTGGTGGGCTAAAATCAGCCTGCAGACAAGTGTCAGTGGGTAATGGTTATCACTGATTGCTTGGTGCATTAATAGATAGCCTTAATAGATACAAATCTGCTTGTACTCATGAAAGAGCATCTCCTAAGACCACATCTGTAACATCAAACATTTAACCAGATCTTTAGGATAGACATCTTCTGACCAGAGCTAAGGGAATGAGTTAGGGACAGTCCAAAGGGAGAAATCAGACCTGCAGCGGGAAGTAGCAGCCTTGAATGACCAAAACAATGCAAACATACTTGAAGAGAAGCCTGAAATGTTTATGCCTTTAATTTGCTTGCCTAAACATGTAGCTTGAAATCTATATTGTTAGACATGTTTTTCTTTTTCTTTCCTAACAATGATTTTGCCTCTTCTTTCTTTCCCTGGCTGCCATTGCCAAACATTGCTGCTAACTGACGCTGGAAAAGCAAGAGCAGAGAGGAACAAAGAAACTACTGTCAAAAAAATAAAAAGAAGGGGGAAAAAAAGAAGAAAGCATCAATAAATGGAGTTTTCCTGTGGTCCTTCTCAAAACTAGACAAACCCTTCTTTCTCTTCCACAAGAAGCCATTTTATAATGGATCATTCATTCCACAGGGCTTATTGTTCAGCTGACAAACATGTAGAATGCTCATCTACATCGGTGCAGGTGCCGTGAGAGGAGGGTATAGCACAGCATATAGACAGCATGTCAGTTCCAGCATGTTGCACAGATTGTAGCACCCACCCTGCTATGACACTACCTGCAGCTGTAGTTTCAGTCTTGCTTCTCTTTCATTTGCATTATGATGCAGGGTTTTACATATATCAACAAGCATCTTTCCAATAGCTTTCCTAGCTCTGAATTAACCCCTGAGTGTGACCAGCATAGGTTAAGAACAAGGGAGCTTCCCCTCTACAAACTTAAATATGTTCCTTTTGGGGAGGGAAAGTATGTTGCTTAACAGGGATTTGTGAGTCTCTAATGGGATCAAGTCCTGCCTTCTCAGAAATCATATGGGAGTTTGGTATTTGGGCTGTAAGGCTTCAGGGATAAGCAACTGCTATCCTATGAGCTTTTCCAGCAGGAGCCTCACCAAAGCCCTGTGGAGGTGAAGGAGAAGCCGTACATCGAGGGCAAGCTATTGCAGGCTTGAGTATCTCCAGCCTGCTGGGCACTGCACTGGCAAACAGCCCCTGTGGGAAATCAGACAAGCTGAAGTCCATCACTAACTGATAACGTGGGGCTTTCTCCTGAGGGAGACAGACTGCAGGACACCCAGCCATCTGAGGTGCCACTGGCTTCAGTGATAAGACAGTTACTCCCCACATTGCTGAAGCAGCTCTCCAGCCCCTCTGGAAGCTGAAACAATGATGAGTATGTAGATTGGAGAGAGCACCCCAGCTCTGCAAGATCATCATCACTCTGCACAGGAGCAGAGGCATGCAGACTGAATGAATATTGCAGGCAATGGTAGTTCATCAAGGCTCTCCCAAAATCCCCCTGGATGAAGCTTTCCCAACTTCCACCCACAGCCAGTTAGGAATTTCTTGCTGTGGGTTGCACTATATTTCTGGCGTGAATGTCTGCTCTTGGCAGCTGGCTGATGCTATAAACTCTTGGGTCTGAGAAAGAGCCTGTGGTACCAAAACATCTCTCTGCAGATACCCATCTGCATGGTCAGCTCCCAGTGATTCCTGGATGAATGCAGGTATGGGACTGCCAGTGAGGGTAATCAGTGCTGAGGGTCAACCCTGCTGCTGAGGAGGCAGAGCCACCACCATGTGTCTCACCCCTTGGTCTCTGCTGGCACAGAGGACTCCAATTTCTGCAAGTATTTTCCCCCTCTGGTGTGCCCTCCTCGGTGGTCTTGCATTGTCAGTTAGAGGCAGTCTGTAGGACCCTGGTTTGAGCTCAGTTGCCACTCCCCTCCTTGGTCAGCGGAAGAAATTTTCTCCAAGCCATAGAATCACAGAACAGAGCCACAGAACAGTTATGGTTGGAAGGCTCATCTAATCCAATCCTGCTGTGGCAAGCATATATATCCTGTGTGGGGGAAACCTGCAAGCTTGGTGAATACTGGGGGAAACACCCAGTTGAAGCATTTAGGGAAATCTGCACAAATAAAACCAAACAGTTAGAGGCATTTCTTAGGGAAGTGGAGAATTGTCTCCATTTTACAAGATTGCTCCTAGAGAAGATGGAACTGGAACAAACATTCTCCACATGATGTAATTCTGAATCTCCAGGAGCTTCAAAAGAAAAAATTATTTCTATGCCTTAAGTTACAACACTGATCCCATGTGTCAGTTTTGGAGGTATGTTCTGTGCCCCTCTCTATTTTCTCAGCAGCCTTTCAAGCATGGCACAGCAAGTTACATCACTGCCTTTGGTTCCTATACTGCAGGCGCAGAGCCCACCCCTTTGCCTCCCTCTGCTCATTGCGCTGCACCGCACAGCATCCCATTAGCCCTGTTTGCAACAGTGCTCTACTGAGAGCTCATCTTGAGCCATTTGCTTTGCAGTCATTGGATTGATAACAAGCTTGACCAAACCCCAATCTAATTTGAAACTGTGCTAAAGCACTTTTATATTTACTTTAGTAATGAAATAAAATTTCAGTTCTGTTTTTTAGCGTGATTTATTTCGGCCTCGCTCCTGGTACCATATCTCATTTTTGTTTCATAAATTGCCATAGGCAGGAAAGCAAAACTGTTTTCAGCAAATTAGTTCTAAAGAGGATGTTTTCCCCTGCACACTGACACATACATGCAGTCTTACCTTTTCCAAAGCTAAGCAATGCTTTTGGTGCTTGATCTGATGCTCATAATAAGTGTGTGATCTTCAGGCAAGGGTGAACAGCCATCTGGGCCCCTCATGACAAAAAGGACATTGAGGTGCTGGAGCATATCCAGAGAAAGGCAGCAAGGCTTGTGAAGGGCCCGGAACACATGGCCTACAAGCACCCTCTGAGGGAGCTGGGGCTGTTTAGTCTAGAAAAGGGGGCCTGAGAGGAGACCTCATCACTCTCTACAGCTACCTGAAGGGAGGCTGGAGCAAAAAGCGGGCAGCCTCTTCTTCTTGGTGGCAAGCGACAGGACTGGAAGAAATGGTTTCAAGCTGCACCAGGGGAGGTTCAGGAGGGATATTAGGAAATATTTCTTTACTGAGTCATCAAACATTGGAATGGTCTGCCCTGGGCAGTGGTGGAGTCACTGTTATTGGAGGTGTTTAAGCAGCTTGTAGACCTGGTGCTTAAGGACATGGTTTAGTGTTGACCTGTCAGTGCTGGGTTGAGGGTTGGACTGGATGATCTTTGAGGCCTCTTCCAACCAAGTATATTCTGTGGCTCTGTGATCTTCCGGCTAGCCAGCTCTCTCTAATGTTTCTTAGACTGAATACATAAATATAGCACTAAATTAAATCACTTTTGAAACTGTGGACAAAAGTTATTTCAAAGTAAGATACTTGTGTGAGAATGTGGTCGGCTAGTCTGCAGCACAGGAGCAGTGTGAGACACCCCTGACAGTCTGTGTTTCTAGCCCTAAGCTGGCCAGAAGAATCTGATCTGTTGAAGGCCAGGATAGGTGAAGAGTTCAAGGCAAGGCATCTCTGTGAAGGAAACGGAGAGGAGGCACCTCAATTTGAAACTAATTTCCCCCTTTGGTCCATCAGCCCCCAGATTTATTAACCTTCCCACCAGGCTGTAAAGCCCATCTATTTCCCTGCTCCAAGCTAAGGCTATTGCTGAGGGTGTGAATTGAAGAGAAGTTATTTATGGATGGCCCTTTGTCAAAGTTTATGCTGTTGTTTTTAATTTATGTAGTAGGTGCTCAGTGTACTGCTAAGATGCCTAGAGATGCATTTTAAACATTTGAATGCATAAATAAATAAAAAACTCTGTACTCAACCAGACCTGAATTATGTAGTACACAGAGAGAAAAGATTCAGCAGACATTATGGTAAGGACCAAAGGAGCATAGCAGACCAATGCTGTTTGTAGACCCAAGAATCCTTCCCCTTGAGCAAACAATACAGGAGAGTGTGGTGGGTTGGAATTACCCCCCAAAATAAAATTGCCAGAGTAGTTCAGATGGAAGCAAGTGAAGCTATATTTACATGCAAAACTACAATCTAAACAATGAAATGCAACGAATATCTATAAAATATACAATATTTACATATGTTTACAATTTCTAAACAGCACAAGAACTCCCCTGGACAAAACCAGGGGGCTACTAATCGCTGCCCCCTCCCTGCTCCTTTCCCTCCTGTACAAGGGTAAAGAGAAAGGAGAGTAGAGAGTAGCTGCTAGTTCTTAGCCACAACAAAGAAATATACCCAAGACCAGCAAGCCAGCAGAAGCACCAGTTAGAGTGAAGAAGCCAAAAAAGAGAGTTAGGTTAGACAGATAACTTTATGCTGGTTTTCAGACCAATGGGAGTATTTAGACCTTATCATTGTTTTCCCTTTTACATCCAATGGTAATTTATTTACATTCTACCATGTTTTGCTCAAGATCTGTGGAAAATTTTCCTAAGCAGAGCCTAAAACTACCCCAAGGAGCTATCCTGGCAGCCCAGATTTCAGGTGGTGTTCCAGCCCCTCATCCAGCCTTTCACTTGAGGGCTGAGTTCATGTCTACAGCAACATTGAACCCATCAAAGCACAAAACTCTTCCTAAATAAGCTGAAGACAAGGTGCAAGCACAGCCCGAGATGGAGAGAGAAGAGAGAGAGAGGTATCTGGCTGTGCACTCCCTTAAATAGAGAAATACAGGAAAACAGAACGGAATAACAGATTACAATATCTTGGGACAAACTGCCTGTCCCCCTGGGACTCTTCAGCATCTGGAGGACTTTTCTTTGTGGTTATACCAATTAGCTCTTGATTTCCCTTAACCTACAACAATGTGTTACACCAGTTGTAGGCAGTGAAACCCTGGCCCCTCACCACAGGAAGGATATTGAGGTGCTGGAGCAGGTCCAGAGGAGAGCAACAAGACTGGTGAGGGGGTTGGAGGGAAAGTCGTATGAGGAGAGGCTGAGGGAGCTGGGGGTGTTCAGCCTGGACAAGAGGAGACTTAGAGGGGACCTTAGCACTCTCTACAGCTACCCAAAAGGAAATTGTAGTCAGATGGGGGTAAGGCTCTTCTCCCCGGCAACTAGTGACAGGACAAGAGGGCATGGTATGAAGCTGCACCAGGGGAGAATTAGGTTGGATATTAGGAAGCACTTCCTAACAGAAAGGCTGATTAGGCACTGGAATGGACTGCCCAGGGAGATGGTGGAGTCACCATCACTGGGGGTCTTTAAGAAAAAACTGGATGTGGCACTTGGTGGCATGGTTTAGCTGATGTGGTGGTGTTAGGCCAGAGACTGGACTTGATGATCTCAGAGTTATTTTCCAGCCTCAGTAATTCTGTGATTCTGTGACTTGGCCAGTGGCTCATAGAGAAACAGAGTTCCATCAAATGGGTTAATCACTTGTGTAAGTCAGGTCTAACTACTGGGATGAATCCATTGTAAAACACCCACCACTTACAAGACAGATGTTTAAGGAATCAAAAGACATTAGGCAAATAAACATCAGCTGGCCTATCAACAGGATGACTCTGATTGATGATGCAAATGCTATAGTGCGCAGTAAATATGGCATACATCTATAAACTTTCATAATTAGAGGTAGCATATCCCTTGTGAATGTGATGCAACGAGCAGCATATCACAAATGTAGCCAAGAACCACGCTGCTCTGCGATGGGGTATCTATAAACATCTGTAATTATACATAATAGTGCTATAGTATGCCGATAATAAACCCTACGGACTAGATAGCTAATCCCCAGATAGCATCTCAGAAGCAGTGTTATGATATGGTTGGCTAAACCAGATGAGTGATAAACAGGGAATAATAAATGTGTCCATTTTATATCCTTTCATTTGGGTATGCGCTGCACTTCCATTGTAAGGACATGCAGGACCAAAGGCAGAACATGTCAGCACCTCTGCACACATCTTGCTGTGGCCCAGGATCACCTGGAGCAGAGGATGTTGCGTGCAGAGGGAGCTCAGGGCCTTTGCTAGACAATGTGCAAGCTCCACGTCATCGAAAGCTTTGCAACAGTGAAAGCGTTGATGGATATACTTCTGGCCTGTGTTTCCCTGGGGCAGGTTTGCACTGCAACCACAACTAATAAACATTACTGAGCTACTTAAGCAAACTGGCGTGGGTAATTTTACCAGTTCAGTGAGTTTGGCATGGGCTTCAGTGACTACAGGGTTTTGCTCAGGCCACTGAGAGGCCCCACAGCCATCACTGCTGCAGATACTGTGCGCAGGGTCAGTAAATCCAAAGGCAGCGGTGTAGCCACACCACCAGAGCTGTGCTGGCATTGCCAGCAATGCCAGGGGCTTGGCCTTGGGAAGCGAAGCCAGCAGCTTCCCCTTTAAAACATTTTCTTTTGAGGTTTCCTGTCTCACTTTGCATTTCACCCAGCCCAGGATTCAGGCTGGCATGGATTTTGACAAGGGCACCTCTCCTTGAGCATGCTGTCTGTGAGCATCAGAACATTTCCCTAAAATGTGCCAGGAACCAACCTGTGAGCAGAGGAGATGCTGCACATGCTCCTGCTCTTAAGCATAACCAGAGAAAAAAAGTGTAAAATAGAAAATATCAGGTAGTGATAGGACTAGGGGGAATGGAATGAAGCTGGAGGTGGGGAGCTTCAGGCTGGTGTGAGGAGGAAGTTCTTCACCATGAGAGTGGTGAAGCCCTGGAACGGGTTGTCCAGGGGGGTGGTTGAGGCCCCATCCCTGCAGGTGTTTAAGCCCAGGCTGGATGAGGCTCTGGCAGCCTGATCTAGTGTGGGGTGTCCCTGCCCATGGCAGGGGGGTTGGAACTAGATGATCCTTGTGGTCCCTTCCAACCCTGAGTGATAAATGTTCTCACTCCTCATTTACAGCTCCATCTCACATGGGACACTCAGAAGCACCTGGCTCCAAGAGCCAGAGGACATTTCAAGGGGGTAGGGACAAGGACACAGACCTGTGCCCCAGTGCACTGTTCACACCAGCACAGGCTATTGCTGTCACCACAGCTGGGGCAGGTAGCACAGCTCACAGCACCCTGCCAAGCCTTTTGCTCCTGTCAGACATTTCCCCCAACTTCATGCCACCGTGCCCCCACCACCCCACTGAAAGCACTGTGCTGTGGCAAGAGACACTGTCCTCTGCTTTCCACCTTCTGGTTTCCGGTGATGGATGATTCCATCTTGAGCAAGCAGGAGAACATATTTGCCAGTAAGTGCATGATCAGAAATACCTGAAAGGTGTGCATGCAAGCTGTAATTGATGGAGGCATTGGTCTCATTTTCTGATGTGAAGCAACGAGCATCTTCTGTCCAAGAGAGGATGTCAGGAATACATTGCACAACTCAAAAAGTTTGGTTCCATTTGTTTTGAAAGAAGTCATCAGGAGCCAGATGGCTCAGGGATTTGGTAATAGAATCTGAAACCTCCCATCTCTCTGTCGACCATTCAGATATGATCTGGTGTATTAGTCACAGAAAATCACCAGAGCACTTGCTGGTGTCTTATGCAAAATGAGATAGCCAGCGTCCTCTGCAGCCCGGCTCCAGCTGATCACATTTTCCAGTTGGAGTGGCAGGATTTTGTTCCAGCAATTTGGCTTTCAGCTTTAAAAACGTTGATCCTTCTGGACTGTGAGCTGTGCTGGGACAGAACTGAACTTGACTGTCACCTTATCACACCCAGTGGTGTGAGCAAGGGACAACCCAGACAGCACGTCTTTAGGTGTACATACTCCACAAATGCAAGTACCTTATGCAAGACACTTGGCCAATGCTCCTCAAAGAGGAGAGCATGTTGGAACAGGTCTGTGGCTGTATCATGACAACTCAGGGGGAAACAACTACTGAAAGTAATAGAAGTGGTGAAACTGCAGAACAAAGATGTGCTCTGAAGATAAGTTTAGAGGAGAGCCCTCAAATACATCCGCTGTGTGAACAGTTTGGGATAGGTTTTTACCACAAATGGTGCTACCTAGCACAGAGGAGCTGCGCTGATAGGAGGCAGTGAAACATTCCTTCAGCACAGCAAGTGTGGGAGTTGCTGTTCCACCCAGACTGTAGCAAGTCACCACCTTTCCCCTGAGCTGGGATAAGAAGTCCTGCATCAGGGTAAATGCAAGAAAACCAGAGGTAGCCCCCAGTGACAAAGTACTTTCATTATTCTTTCTGCTTAATGGAGATGCTTTGTGATTTTCAATCTCTGTGCTGCCAGCTGGAGTATGAGGGAGGGGAGTGGTAAGAGAATATCCTCAGCTGAGGCCATGGTTGCTCCACAACCCACAGAGAGGCTGAACAAAATGACAGAACAACCAGGTGCTCTGTTACAGTGAATGAAAGGGCAATAACATAGAACAACAGAGGCTTGTAAGGATATAACTGTAAATACACTTGAGAAACACAGGAAAAGAGGAATGAGACAGGACAGAAAAGCAGAGAGAAACATGTCTTCAATTTGTTCAACTTTTCCCACTCATGATAAACCTCTGCTGCGTAAGCTATGGCTCTCATCTTGGGCAGCTGAAGTAATCAAGACTTTAGGGAATGCACACGCTCTCCCAGTATGCCATCCTGACCCTGAGGACAGGACCAGACTCATGAGAAGTCATTCAATACTTGGTGGAAGACAGAACATCTCTGACACTGGAGCACTTTGTGCCTAATCTGCTCAGGTACAAATGTCAGGAAACCTGTAAAATTGCTTGCAATCCATTGCAAAAGCCACGAGCAGTCTCATCCGCAGCTGCATGATGAACTTGGGCATGACCCTTACTGTGCCTGGCTTCCTACCAGCCATTAGCCTTTTTATGGGGCTTTGGGCAAGGCAGGGTCACTCTAGGAGTGCTCTTGAAAGAGATGGAGTGGGCAAATAACAGCTACTGGCAGCTCAATGCCAGGACAAGGGGCAGTGGGTGGAAGTTGAGGCATAGGAAATTATGTGTAAACATGAGGAGAAATTTTTTTCCCTGTGGGGGTGACAGAACACTGGAACAGGCTGCCCAGGAGGGCTGTGGAATCTCCCTCTCTGGAGATATTCAAGACCTGCCTGGATGTGCTCCTGTGTGATCTGGTCTAAGTGATCCTTCTCTGGCAGAGGGGTTGGACTGGATGATCTTTCGAGGTCCCTTTCAGCCCCTAACATTCTATGACTCTGTAAGAACCAGTAGCTAAGGATCAACAAGCTGAAAATTGTGGCACATGAAAAAGCATGGAGGGGCTATGCTGGTATCTAGGACAAAAGGAAATGAGCTTAAGTTGTGCCAGGGGAGATTTAGGTTGGATGTTAGGAAAAATGTCTTTACTGAGAGAGTGGTGAAGCATTGGAACAGGCTGCCCCAGGAGGTGGTGGAATCTCCATCCCTGAAGGTGTTCAAGAAGCTGTAGATGTAGCAGTTCAGGATATAGTTTAGTGGTCAAGATAGCTGGGTTACAGTTGGACTCAATGATCTTAAAGGTCCTTTCCAACCTTAATAATTCTATGATTAACAGCAGATGGAGCAAAATGGAGGCTGCACTGGCTTGGGCTATGCAGCTGTAACTGCAGGGAACAGCCAGATCTACCCTCCCAGATGGATACCAATATATATTACAAAGCAGAAACAGCCTGTAACGTTTTTAATAGAGACAAAATTCACTGCCTTGCCTTCCTGTAAGCCTCAATAAAGTGATGTGAAAAGGGGGGAAAATGAGGTATGATCTCATGCTTGATGCTTTATCTAAAGTGACTTGCTGATTTCAGTCCAGCTCTTAGTTAGATCTTGACTTGGTGAGCATCTACATGCCCCTGATCTGCTGGTGTTTCAGGGAGAAAACTATGACACTGAGGGCTCAGACCTTTCCTGGGAAAGTCATTGGACTTGTGCTCATGATTTCAGAGGCAACAGATCTGAAAGGGCAGAGATTGGAGTATTTTTCTATTCATTTATAGAGGCAGTCCTTCCCAAGTGAGAGATTAGATTTACTGTTGGAGTAGTCTTGCTGCATGGTTATGTGCCAATGAGGGTTACAAAAACCTCTGCCTGTGGAGACAGTGCATTCCACAACTGCAATTTTCACTTCAAAATGAAAGAAGCAAAGGTAACAGGAAGTAATTAAAAGGAAAGCCTGCTAAAGAACAGTTGAAAATACATTTAAACCCACCCTGAAAGGGACTGTACCCTTAGGACTAGTGGTTCCATTTCAAGAGGTCTTGCTTGCACTGAGGTGACTGTGCTACTGTTTCAAACTTTGTCTGTTTAGGGCAATGAAGTTGGTGAAGGGTCTTGAGAATAAGCCTTATCAGGAGTGGCTTGAAGGAGCTGGGGTTGTTTAGCCTGGAAAAAAGGAGGCTGAGGAGGGATCTTAGAACTTTCTACAACTACCTGAAAGAGGTTTTAGAGAGGTGAGTGTTGGTCTCTTCTGACAAGTCACAACTGATAGGACAAAAGGAAATGGCATCAAGTTATGCCAGGGGAGGTTTAGGTTAGACATTAGGAAAAGCTTTTGTACCAAAAGCATTATCAAAGACTGGAACAGGCTGCCCAGGGATGTGGTTGAATCCCCATCCCTGGATGTATTTAAAAGAAGACTAGATACATTGCTCAAGGATATGGTGTTACTCAAGGATATGGTGTAGCAGGGGTCCTGGTAGAGTTAGATAATGATTGGGCTTGATGATCTTAAAGGTCTTTTGCAACCACAGTGACTCCAAGATCTGCTTTCCATCCCCAAAGCCCTGCACCAGGCAGGGGAGAAGGAGCAGATGCCTTATCAGTAGTGAGGCAGAGGGCTCTGTATGAGGGGAATGCAGGACTGAGAGCTGATGTGCTTTTGCCACATCACAGGCAGGTGTCCTGTGAGCTGCCACCGCGGGACAGGGACCAAAGTATGTCTGGAGAGGCAGCCAGT
Organism: Dryobates pubescens; assembly: GCF_014839835.1. NCBI lineage: Eukaryota > Metazoa > Chordata > Aves > Piciformes > Picidae > Dryobates > Dryobates pubescens. The sequence continues at coordinate 13,899,925 of NC_071623.1, read as the reverse complement.
TCTTCTCTGCTCTGACTGTGGCAAAGAGCACCAGTATGGCAAACATCCCTCTACAATCTTGGCAATGTATCAATCTTGCATATTTATCATCTTGATATTTTCTTTACTTTAATCTCCCCCCTTTGCATATATGCAGGTCCAAATGATAACAATTGACAACAAACAATTGTGTTGTCACCCTACCGACCTTCAGAGGCACCATGACTGGAAGACCTCATTTTAAACTGGCAGGCTGAACTGGGCAGCAGATAAATTAGTCTATACATGATTGCATGCTGAAATACATTGATTTAAGATTTTTCCCATTCAGCCTGACAACCTATCTAAATAGGCTCCTGTCCGAAGAAGACAGCTTGCAGACGTGATGCAGATGACAGGGCACTGCAAACACAATGCAGCACTGCAGAGAGCAAGGGATGGAAAACACCGTGGAAGGGATTAGCAGGATAAAAGTGAGGGTTACAAATGAACAGAAGCACAGACTTTAAGACAGCACAGATCTCAATTTTCATCGTGATTCTCTTCTTCCAGTTCTAAGTCACTACAGGGAAAACAAGCAATTACTGATCTGTTGTCATTCACCATGTCACCTTTAGGTCCTCATTAACAATTCCATTGACAGCCTTTGCATCCCAATGACAGGACAAGGGGCAATGGGTGGAAGTTGAGGCATAGGAAGTTCCATGGAAACATGAGGAAACATTTTTTTCACTGTGAGGGTGACGGAACACTGGAACAGGCTGCCATGGGGGTTTGTGGAGTCTCCTTTTCTGGAGATATTCAAGACCCACCTGGATGCATTCCTGTGTGATCTGCTCTAGGTGATCCTGCTCTGGCAGGGGGTTGGACTGGATGATCTTTCAAGGTCCCTTCTGTCATTTCTGGGGTCAGTTTCAGGGGGTTGCACTGGTCAACATCAAATATTGCCACATGGAGGAATGTGCAATGTGCTACAGAGAAGTCTATGGGTAAAGCCTTTTGGTAAAAAGGTGGTTCTAAAAATGCCTCAATACCACACTAGTTCCCATGAAGACTGTGGCCTTGGCAACAGATGAACTAGTAGGAAAGCTGGGGCTTTCCTTGTGTACCAAAGCACCAGTGGAAATCCCTTCTTTGCATGCATACATGGCCCAAGGTGAAACATGCTGCACGGAGGCCTGGAACCATTGCCTAAAGACTCCCCTGTGCTCCCCCAGCCTGCATACTCAATCTCAGGCCTCTTTTACTAATGATAAACTGGTTCCTTGCTGCATGGAGAGACCATGAACTTTCAATCTTCACCCATCCTACACTGATGACCAAGGGTAGTCAGGAAAAGCCTATTTGAAAAACAGTATGTGTCACTGAGTCCACTGGTGCTCTAACTCTTTAAGTGCTAGTCACCAGGAAGGTTGGGACCACTGCTGTGATAAGAAATCTCACCTTTGTCCAGGAGGAAGGGAAAGGCCACTGCAGGTGGCTATGTGTCAAAAGCATCACATGGGCTTTCTGCTTGGGTATTGTGGCATACAGCCATCTGAAGAGGGTGGGGGACCTGGGAATGCCTCTCTGACACTCTAGTGAGGATCAACTGAGGGGGCTGGGGCTGTTTAGTTTGGAAAAGAGGAGGCTGAGGGGAGACCTCATTGCTCTCTACAACTACCTGAAAGGATGTTGTGGAGAGGCTGGTGCTGGTCTCTTCTCACAGGTAATTAGTGACAGAACAAGAGGGAAAGGCATCAAACTGTAACAGGGTAGGTTAGACTGGACATTAGGAGAAAAATTTCATGGAAAGAGTGGTCAGGCATTGGAATGTGCTGCCCAGGGAGGTGGTTGAGTCACCAACCCTGGATGTGTTTAAAGGTGGTTTGGATGTGGTGCTTGGGGATATGGTTTAGGGGTGACCCTTGTAGAGTAGGGTGATCTGTTGGACTTGGTTATCCTGAGGGCCCTTTTCAACATGAATGTTTCTGTGATTCTGTGATTATCACTTATTTGGTGGTCTATTGCCTTATATCTTCTGAAAGCATTTCAGGCATGATGCAGTTTTCTCTAGTTGACCAATAAATTAAGTATCCATGTGGGTTTAGAGCAAGCATTTCAGTAAACAGTCTGGCTAAAAGAAAATCCCACAGAAGTTGGCACTGAGTAACAATCTTTGTGTTCTGATCATTGGAAACTGCTTATGTCAGACGAGTGGGAACAACTCAGCTGCCTGGAAGATGAGGGAAGGGCAGGAGTTGGAGGCAGAGGCTGCTGCCATGAAGGTAGAACCATAGAATTGCTTCCTAGTTCCCTCAGACGTTCCTCCTAAGACTTGTTCTTGGTATTCCCTGTTTGCCTGGGGGGAAAGGACTGCTGCTGTGAGGAACAACATTCAGCTGCTCAGAGCTGATCTGCTTCTGTTTTGTTTGCAGGCAGAGAGCACAGAGACACTGTCCAGGCATCCAGAGGGATGATCCTCTTCCTGAAGCCAGAGCTCAGGGTTTGATATGCAGAGGCAAAAGGGTGTTACCCTGTGGTTCAGAAAATACTCAGAGCCAAGGCCTGTGCTTTACGTTCTCGACTTCTGATGGTCAGCATGGTGCACCACAAGGCCTTGCAATACTCCTCTCCCACCTCTTCCTCTTCAGACCATCCATGTGCCCTGGAGGACATCCTTCCAATCCTGCCCATTGCTGTGGCCTGGCATGACCACATCCTTTTGATTGGACCAGAAGCATGAGAGCATTGTAACTCAAATAGCATTTCTCTCTGCAGTTTCTAGAACTTAGATCTTTTCACCTGCAACATTTCTGCTCAGGATCCACAGATACTCCTCTTCTTTCAGATGGCTGATTCAGTCCTGCCAGCCTGCACTGGCTTTGTTTCTCTGTAGCATTTGCATGAGGTAGAAGCATCCTTCTCTTCTCCCTGTCCAAGCTAGGCACTTGATTCTAGCAAGTTCTTCTGCACAGCAATGTAATGCATTTTATTTCTGCACAGCCTTACCTACTGGGGGGTTGGTTTATGATGGCTGTCACAGGCTGAGCCTCTTTACATGTCATTTTTTTCCCAGTCTTTGAACTTCACATGACCCCTTGCATCAAGCCTTTACCTGCAGTATCTTGATTTTTCACTTTGTCCCTTCTGTCAAGACACTGTCCTCCTCCTTTCATGATTTACCTCTCTTTCTTGACAAGCTTTTATGCTTTGTCAGCCTTAATTCTGTGCCTTGCTTTAATCTCTCCCAGAAGGTCTCAGCCCAAACCCCTCTTATAACACTATCTTATTACAGACTTTGCTCCTAAAATCATAAAGGTATTCCTGCACCTCAATATCATTTGCCAACCATTCCTCCCTTGCCCACACATGCAAAAAAAATCAATGTATAGACGTCTTCCTTTCTTGTTGGCATAACACACAGCATGTTGAAGCTTCTACCATGCATTTTCACAGCTAATCTGAGTTAACTGCAAATGATCAAGAATGCCCTGCTTGCCACAAGAAGTGGAAGAGCTCTTTTTCTGCCACCAATTGCTTGTGTACAGTGCTTGGCCGTAGCTGAGCCTCCTCCAGCTGCTCTCTGTGTTTGCAGCACTTAGGTTCCTTCTGGGAGAGTCTGGCTGCATGAATGGGATCCCCTCACCGCTTCCCAGTTTAAAGCTGTCTCCTAACATTGAGGTGAGTGCAGATCCTAACTCATGGCTCAAGTGCCAGCAGCTGCCCCTCACAAGGTCCAGGCCAGGGACTTGTCCATACCTGGTGCAGTGGTGGTTGCCACACTGCAAGAACATCCCTTTGGGGCTTGCTCTTCCTGCTGCTTCTAAGGCAATGTGGTGCACTCAATGTTCTGGTGCCACGTGGGTCCATCCCCTTTGCATAGTCATTAACAGCAATATAAGGAACAGATGGCACCTTCTCCCTTTAGTGCACTGAAATGAAGTTTGATATTGTTCTCTGTTCTTTGTTACCAGCAGGTTTAAATTACATTAGAGGCCTCAAGATCCACAGGGCACATCATCCCTTATTGTGCAGGGCAGGCAAAATAAATGCTGCGGAGCTCACAACCCAGTGATGCATTTGTCAGAGAAGCTTTATGCTGAGGGATTGGCTTTGGTCAGGGTATATCCAAGATCTAGAAGAGACTGGATGAGGCACTCAGTGCCATGGTTTAGTTGATTAGGTGGTATAGGGTGATAGGTTGGACTCGATGACCTCAAAGGTCTTTTCCAACCTGGTTAATTCTGTAAATACTTAAAGCACTGCACCCTGAAAATGCTGAATAAAATTGTTGTGTTCCTTCTCTTCCAGAGGCAACTGGAAGGGCTGCCAAGGTGTTTAGCCCATGTGGTGTAATTAAACTATACCAATTGCTCTATCACTTGACACCTCCCCAGCAGAGAAGATAAATCAGGAGAAAGGACATTCACAGATTGAAATGAAAATGCCTTTAATGAAACAGCCAAACAGATACCAGTATCAACACAAAGCATATAAAGTTATACTCTGCCAAGCAAAGGTGCAGCAGTGTGGTAGTTTTAGGCTGTACCTTTAAATTTCTCCCCAGATCTTGAGCAGAAAGTGGTAGAATGTAAATAAATCACCATTGGGTGTAAAAAGGAAAATAATGATAGTTCTAAACAATCCCATTGGAGAGATAGATATCTTAAGAACTAGTTTGGAAACTAGTTGGCCAGGGGGGTTCTTGTGCTGTTTATAAATTGTAAATCCCTGTAATTATTGTAAATAATGTATATTTTGTACATATTCATAGCATTCCACTGTAGATTGTAATTTTGCTTGTAAATACAGCTTCATTTGCTTCCAACTGGGCTGATCTGGCAATTTAATGTTGGGGGGAATTTTCAACCCACCACAAGCAGTCATACTAAACAGGAAGGCAACCCTCAAGAGCAGCAGAAGAAAAAGGATGAGCATTAGGAAATGCCCAGAGAGCAGGATCCCCTCTTCCCAGCAGACTTCCTTCTGTATACTGAATGTGGTGCTGTGGTATGGGATACACCTGTGAGCCAGCCAAAGTCAGCAGTCCTGGCTGACTCCAAGCAGCTAATGACCTGCAGCCCGTGGCTAGCCTGTGATTCTGGCCCAGTAAAAGCAGGACACAAGATAACAGAGTTTTGCTTTGGGGAAAATGTCTCCAAAGTAGCTGGTTATTCCAGGGGGAAAAGAGAACCAGACTTCATGGATAAATGGCATGCATTAGAAGGGATGTGGTTAGTAGGGCAAGAAAGGTTCTTCTCCCCATCTATTCTGCACTGGTGGGGCTGCATCTGGAATATTGTGTCCAGTTCTGGGCTCCTCAGTTCAAGAAGGACCTCAGGGATCTGCTTGAAAAAGTCCAGCACAGAGCCACAAAAATGATTAAGGGACTGGAGCATCTTCCTTATGAGAGAGACTGAGAAGCTGGGGCTCTTTAGTTTGGAAGAGACTGAAGGGCATTTACAAGTATGTAAAGGGTGAGTATCAGGATGACATAGCTAGGCTCTTCTCAGTGATGTCCAATGACAGGACAAGGGTCAATGGGTGGAAACTGAGGCATAGGTAGTTCCATGGAAACATGAAGAAAAGTTTTTTCACTGTGATGGTGACAGAACACTGGAACAGGCTGCCCAGGGGGTTGTGGAGTCTCCTTCTCTGTTTAGGCTTGAGGTGAGGAGGAAGTTCTTCACAGATTTGTTGGCTGCTGGAATGGGCTGCCCAGGAAGGTGGTGGAGTCACCATGCCCTGGAGGGGATTGGACATGGCACTTGGTGCCATGGTTTAGTAATCAGGAGGTCTTTTCCAACCTTATTGATTCTATGATTCTATTCAAGACCCACCTGGATGTGTTCCTGTGTGATCCTGCTCTGGCAGAGGGGTTGGACTGGATGATCTTCCGAGGTCCCTTCCAGCCCCTAACATTCTGTGATTCTGTGAACTGAGGTATTTGCATTTTCATATTCACTCACATAAGCAGGGGTTTAAGTGCACATTAATCATTGAAAATTTTCAGGATAAATATTCAGCTGCATGGAAACAGCCTCCAGATTGCTATTCCAAGGCAAAATGCTTAAGAGGGTGTTGAGAAATAAGCAGTGGTCTGAACAGGTGCCAAGAAATGAGTAAAAGTTAAAGTTCAATTTTACAACGGGATCTGGGCTGTTAGCCCCATAATTCCTGTGAATAACCTCTGGCTTCTGTGGATTTACAGCCTGACCTGAGCTCTACTCAGGTTTCTCCCTGCCTTCTGCACAGGAGCACACATCATCCTTCATATTCAACAGAGGTATGGAAATTCATTTTAGTCTTGTTTGTTTGCTTGTTTGCTTTCACCTGGAAATTTTGCTTCATGGTAGAATCTGCTGAAAATATCTGGAAACATCCATAGTCTCGCTCCCAGAAACACCATATCTGCCCTCTCAGTGGTAATAAAGCGAGGTTTGCTCCTTTTTTGTCCCTCCACATGGCCACCATTAATTTTGTCAACTTTGCTCCAGGCACTCAGTCTCCCCAGCCATTTTTATTATCTTAGCAAAAAAACCCCGAGCCCTTTACACACATAGATAAACATATTTCAGCTACTTTGTCCAGCTACTTTAAGTATCACAACACTCCATAGAGTCTAGCCAAGTGAAGAAAGAAGTTTCTTGACATGATCCAGAGGTGAGGAGCATATTAAACACAGAAGTGGGAATAAAAGCTGGAATAAAAGCCACCTGTTCTGAGTCCCAGCCCAGGGACCTCATCCAGGGCACACAACACACTCCCTGCCCTTACCCATTGGGAGATCCTGTGGGAGCAGGGGGAACAGCAGCTGTTCAACAGCAGAATTGTACAATTGTCAGGGTTGGAAGGGACCCCAACGATCATCCAGTTCCAACCCCCCTGCCATGGGCAGGGACACCTCACATGAGATCAGGCTGCTCAGAGCCACATCCAGCCTGGCCTTAAATTCTTCCAGGAATGGGGCTTCTACCACCTCCCTAGGCAACAAGTTTCAGTGTCTTACCACCTTCATGGGGAAGAAATTCTTCCTAACATCCAGTCATACTCCTGTGCTTCACCACGTTACTGTCTTCACCAGGAGGTTTTGTCTAAAACTTCAAGCACTTCACATTTAGATTTTACTATTTGTAAGACTCCTGCTAACAACTCATTGACGTCCTGCAACCGGGATGCCAGATATCTCTGGAGGGCTTTTCTAGGCACAGGGATATGGTCCACCACCAAGGCATGCAAAGACTTCCCTCTCTCTCTCTTCATCAGGAGAAGAGCAACTCTGAGCCTTGAAGGGAGCATGTGGTACCTCCCTCATTCCCCTGTCCAGTGACTTGCACTCTGGAAAGATGTTCTAAGTCTCTAAGTGGCCAATACATTCAGCCGCCTCCCCAGCCCTACTCCAGCACACGGACTTAGGACCTTCAGAAATATCCTAGGTCTGATAGTACAGATGAACTACACATGGGCACAAGAGAGGCTCAGATCATTTTTCTCTTGAGTTTTTCTTCCTTAGTCTCAGGAGGCTAAACTATTTCCAGAAAGGATAAATACATGTCAGGAGGATGCATCTGAAGTGTAACAATTAACCACAAACACAACAGCAACATCAAGATGTAAATAGAGCTGTCTCCAGGTGGGCTGGGAACCAGCAGCATTAACATCCATCCCTATTACCTTCTGACAGCAATCAGCCAGGGGCATGTGCTGGATGACAGGCAGGTAGGGACCCTTCCCCCCAACAAGCACCTTGGGAGCCAGGCACAGGAGAGGAGCCTGACAGATGTGAGGCTGTAAGCCAGCCTGGTTAAACTGGCTTAAGAAAGAAATACATTCTGCAGAGGCAGAGAGGAGGATTCTCAGGTGGTGAGCTCACTGCAGCCAAGAAGCCTGCCTCCTCACCCTTGGAGGAACTCCTCAGAGCCATGCAAGAGACAGCAGAAATGAGGCAGGTGTGTGAGGAGCCTTACATGTCTACAATACACAACGAGACCAAGAGAGTCAGACTGAGCCTGCTGCTGTCTACATGGACACATCATAGACAAAGAGGCACTTGCATGCAGGTGTGGTGGGTTGAAAATTCCCCCCAACATAAACTTGCCAGACCAGCTCAGCTGGAAGGCAAATGAAGCTATATTTACAAGCATAACTACAATCTAAGATATGAAATGTGATGAATATGTACAAGATATACAATATTTGCAGGTATTTACAATTTATGAACAACACAAGAACCCCCCTGGACAAAACCAGGGGGCTACCAACAGCTTCTCCCTCCCTGCTCCCTTCCCCCCTGTACATGGACAAGAGAAGAAAGGAGAAAAGCAGAGGCAGCTGTTTGTAAGTTCTTAGCCACAACAAAGCAATGCAGCCAAGCCAGCAGAAAGCCAGAGCTAAAATCTGCAAGAGTGAAGGAGTTGTAAAGAGAGCAAGTTAGTTTATACAAACTGACTTTGTTAGACAGCTGACCAGTGGGATTATTTACAACTCATGATTATTTTCCCTTTTACATCCAATGGTGATTTATTTACATTCTGTCACTTTCCATTCAAGATCTGTGGAAAATTTTCCAGGTGCAGCCTAAAACTACCCCAGCAGGGCATGGCTTGTTTCCTCAGGTACCTTTGGTCCCAGCCTGCTGTGCTTATTCTTCTGTCCTGAGCACTTGGAGGAGCCTGATGATGCTGGCCTGTTCCCAGCTGCTGGCAGCACACTTGACTGCACCCCAAATGACCATGCTGCCCTGAAGCACACTGGCAGCCCCCATGCACTCCAGCACCTCCATGCTCAGCCTGGAGATGAGCAGGCTCCAGGGAGACCAAATAACAATCTTCCAATACCTGAAGTGGGGCTACAAGAAGGATGGAGGGAAACTGTTTACAAAGGTCTGTACTGATGGGACTAGAAGCAGTGGCTTCAAACTAGAGAAGAGCAGATTTAGACTGGATGTTAGGAACAATGAGGGTAGTGGAACACTGGAACAGGTTGCCCAAGGAGGTGGTTGGGGCCCCATCCTTGGAGATATTCAAAGAGGCTTGACAGGGCACTGGGCAGCCAGATCTAGTTGAGGGGGTTGGACTAGATAACCTTTGGAGGTCCCTTCCAACCCAAACCATTCTATGATTCTATGATTAAGGCTCTCAGAACTCACTGGATTTGTATCACCTCACGGAGCACTGGGTGCCTGGTTCTCATGGGTGCACATCACACCCTGTGTTATTAAAAGCAGCTTTTGTTTCACACTGACTGCTCATGCATCCACACAGCCTAAAGGTACTTTCTCTTCCATTTTAGGAAGGTGTTTTAAAACCATACAGTGTGAGAAAGTTCTTCACAGAAAGAGTAATTAGCTACTGGAATGGACTGCCCAGGGAGGTGGTGGAGTCCTCATCCCTGGAGGCCTTCAAAAAAGGATTGGATGTGGCACTTGAAGCCATGGTTTAGTTGTCATGAGGTGTTAGGTATTAGGTAATAGGTTGGACCTGGTGATCTTTGAGGTCTTTTCCAGCCTGGTTGATTCTATGATTCTATAAGGGAAGACTAAAATGAAATTGCTTGTACCTCCAAAACTGTGCAGCAGCAAGTGTTGTTTGCTCTAAGGTGAGCAGCATTTACTCAACAAATGCAGCCCAGCATAGACCATTCATAGTCATAGCATATCTAGATTACCAGGATATTTAACTAAAAGTGGGAGCTGCCACTCAGAAGAAACAGGCAGCCAAAAAGGCACAATGAAGGGAAAGTGTTAACAAGAGCCCAGTAGCGGCAGTTTCCATCTCTCCCCAGCATCCTGGGAGAGACACACTGCCCCTCCCCTGCTCTCCAGCCACGGCCTGGCAAAAATACAGAAAAGAGCTTGCCAGTTAGCAGAGGGAGGTGCAGCAGCAATCATGGCAGGGACCTTTGGACGCCCTGGAAAAGTTTCTGTAGAGGACTTAGGCAGGGAGGAGGACTGACCTCTTTTTTGGCACTGTCCCACGCCTGGCAATTCTGCTCCCTTCTCCCTGTCCCATCCCCTGCCCTCCTCAGCCCTTTCACCTGTGAGTATGCTGAGACAGAGAGTTGCTTTATTTGTGCAAAAGGTCTGAGAGAAGAAGAAAAATTGAATCACACCTGAATCAGCTGCACACTCCCCACATATCCACTGTATCCTGAGACCAGCAGCAATGTTGTTTGTCACTGGAAACACAGAAACCAAAAGGATCTCTCTGGTTGTCCAAACTGGTCACACACTGTCAGGGAAAGCCCTAACTGCATCAGAAGTTTCTCTAAACTAATGAGGATTTTTCTTTTCTTTTTCCTTCCCTTCCCTTCCTCAGAGTATTTGCATTTATTTGTCCTGCATAATGTTATGACAATCTTTGAAGGCAATAGCTGAATTCCTAGTGGAGAAGAAAAGAACAGAGCAGGAAAAAGAAGTTACAGGCTGAAATGTGTCATGGACGCAAACTGACCTCAGTGCTACCAACCCTCCTGGATACCTTATGCTGTGAATCCACTGTCATGCTCATAGAGGCTCTTCAGGACAGGCACTTTAGGGGAAATAAAACATAATCCAACACCAGTAGTCTTTTATTTTCATCTACCCAACCATGAGAGGAGAGAAAAGTCAGGTGGATATTAAGGAGCCCCCAAGGACTAATCATTGTGTTCAGAGCACCCAAGACTCTAGGACTCAGAAGGGAAATGCCTCAAGCCACCACTTCTCTGCTTGCTCTATGCTGTTTCCAGCCAAGCAGAGCTTCTGAAGCTAAGGGAAAGCTCAAGGGCTTGGTGGGGCTAGGCTCAGCCCCAAGCAAGCTCCCCAAGTTACACTCTGCTCCCCATGTAGGAACTGTCACCATACCCAGCCACACTGTGGGTGCACCAGATCCGTCTCTCCTGGGTCATGAGTGCTTAGCTGGCTGGAAAGGAAATGTGGAGCCCATGTTTAAGAGCCCAGATTTGGACACTTTTGCCCACAGAGGTAATTTGCCTTGCAGAGAGTTAGCATAAGTAGGGTACAATTCAATTTTCCTCAGCAATGTCAGCACTAGAAGACCCAAGATCTCATGCAAGTCTGATTAGTTTACCTTTAACCAGATTTTTTTCCTTTATTAGTGTACATTTCAGAACTAGAGTGGGGAGAGCATTTAGCAGGCAGGAATGGACAGTTTTCTGCCATAAGCTGTGCAGAGGCAGGTGGAGGGCAGTCAGTCCAGGGGCTGACACAACTTTACATCCAAGGAGGTGGGGTAGTTTTAGGCTGTGCCTGGAAAATTTTCTACAGATCTTGAACAGAAAGGGAGAGGATGTAAATAAATCACCATTGGATGTAAAAAGGGAAAATAATGATAAGTTGTAAATAGGCCATATGGATGATCAGAGGGCTGGAGCACCTCTCCTATGAGGACAGACTGTGGAAGCTGGGGCTGTTCAGTCTGGAGAAGAGAAAGCTTCGAGGAGACCTAATTGTGGCCTTCCAGCATCTGAAGTGGGCTACAAGAAAGCTGGGGAGGGACTTTCTAGGATGTCAGGTAATGATAGGATGAGGGGGAATGGAAAAAACTAGAAGTGGGTAGATTCAGATTGGATGTTAGGAAGAAGTTTTTCAGCATGAGGCTGGTGAGACACTGGAACAGGTTGCCCAGGGAGATGGTGGAAGCCTCATCCCTGGAGATTTTTAAGACCAGGTAGGATGTGGCTCTGAGCAACCTGATCTAGTATGAGGTGTCCCTGCCCGTGGCAGGGCATTGGAACTGGATGATCCTTGAGGTCCCTTCCAACCCAAACAATTCTATGATCCTATCCCATTGGACATATATCTAACAAAATTAGTTTGTATAAACTAACTTTCTCTCTTTTCAACTCCTCCTCTCTAGCAGATGCTAGCTTCTGGCTTTCTGCTGGCTTTGCTGACCTCAGCTGCATTGCTTTGTTGAGGCTAAGTATTAACAAACAGCTCTCTTTACTTTTATCCTTCCTTCTCTTGTCCCAGTTACAGAGGGGAAGGGAGCAGGGAGGGAGAAGCTGCTAGTAGCCCCCTGGTTTTGTCTAGGGGGGTTCTTGTGCTGTTTCCACATTGTAAATATTGTATGTTTTGTACATATTCATTGCATTTCATATTTTAGATTGTAGTTGTGCTTGTAAATACAGTTTCATTTGCTTTCCAACTGAGCTGGTCTAGCAATTTGATGTTTGGGGGGGGGGGGGGGGGGGGGGGGGGGGGGGGGGGGGGGGGGGGGGGTGGGGGGGGGGGGGGGGGGGGGGGGGGGGGGGGGGGGGGGGGGGGGGGGGGGGGGGGGGGGGGGGGGGGGGGGGGGGGGGGGCGGAATTTCAACCCCCCCAGAGGAGGCAAAGCATGAGCAATGCTGTCTGCCCACTCTTGCCTCTGACCTCCCCACCTCACCCAGCACTGACCAGGCAGAGTCACTCCCCAGCACGTGCACAATCCTCATCCAGATTGGCTTTTGTATTTTTTTCCCCCCCAGCATTTCCTAATGCAATGTTTGCAGACTTTTGTGAAATGAGTGTTTGTGGAAGAAGCAGGCTTTGGGTACAGATACAAAGAGCAAGCACTGACCCAGACTAGGTGTTTCTTTTATCTGCTGGCTCATGTGCCCCATCTGTTTGTGTGCCCAGCTCCTGAAGGACAGAAATCTGTCACAATTGCTATCAAGCAGTTCCCAATTCTTCAGTTCAAAAGGATGGAGAATAATTAGCTCCCTTTTGAGACTGCCTGGCCCAGCTTTAGGGGCACTGGATCCTACTTAGCTGACTTTCAGGGTGCCAAGCTCTTAAGCCTCCCAAGATGCGCAGATGGTGCCCACGTTTGGTTCCCCTTCCCCATGGGAAATCAGTGGTAGGAAATCACATAGCTGCTACACTCCCACCCCACAGAAGCCACCCTTCCATGAAAAGGCCAGAGAGAGTTTGCATGGTTTCAAGAGGAAGTAGCAAGAGCAGAAATAAACATGTGTTGTAATTGTGTAACGTGCCCAGTTTGCTGTGTTCACAAAGCTCTCCAGACCTGTTGGCAGCTCTTGGAGCCAGGCAGGACTGGATCTACAGAAGAGTGTGGCAGGGTAAGTGCCTGCCAGAAGGGAGTGGTGCCACTATGCCACTCAGTGTCTGATACTACTGGGGGTGCTAACAGCTGCTGCAGCATGAGAAGAGAATAGAATAAACCACATTGGAAGAGACCTTCAAGATCATCACGTCCAACCCATCAACCAATCCAACCCACCTAAACAACTAAACCATGGCACCAAGCACCCGATCAAGTCTCCTCCTGAACACCTCCAATGATGGTGACTTCACCACCTCCCCAGGCAGCCCATTCCAAAGGGCAATCACACTCTCTGTATAGAACTTCTTCCTAACATCCAGCCTAAACCTCCCCTGGTGCAGCCTGAGACTGTGTCCTCTTGTTCTGGTACTGGCTGCCTGGGAGACACTGGCACAGGTTGCCCAGGGAGGTGGTAGGAGCCTCATCCCTGGAGTTTAAGGCCAGGCTGGATGTGGCTCTGAGCAACCTGATCTAGTGTGAGGTGTCCCTGCCCATGGCAGGGGGGTCGGAACTAGATGACCCTTGAGGTCCTTTCCAACCATGACAATTCTATGATTCCATGACACCCACCAGTGCTGCCCATTGCTCCAGGTGGCTGCTGGCACTCCAGTAGTTTGGCAGAAGCTGCAATGGTTGCACAGACAGGAAAACCTCCAAAAGTGACTGCTTTGAGATTTTCCTGAAGCAGTTGTGTTCTGAGCTTGTGTGCTCTGCTTGCTTTGTGCTTTAAATGCTCAAATATATTAGCAAGGGCATGGAAACTTTACTTAATCATTTATGTAACTCACACAATAAAAACCTCTTCCAGACAGTTCCAGGGTGAAATAAAGAGGTTTTGTCTCCTGCTTAGCAGGCTGCATCTTTAGTTACCAAGGGACACATGGAAAGCCAGTGCATCAATAACTCATAGACCCTCTCACTGTGAGTTTGCCCAATTAAGCAGCAGTACTTGGAGAGAGTTCTCACCCCAAATAAAGTACTGGGCATTTTGCAGGATGGAGAATGTACCAGGTCTCTGAGGCTGAAGAGAAGAAAGCTTACAATGAAGTCAGGCAGCTGGAGTCCCTGTCTCAGCCTGCAGCATTCCCCTCATCTTGGCAGAGGTGAGCCCCATTTCCCCTGCAAACAAAAAGGAACATCAAACCCAGGAGCTTGCATGCTGTGATGACATTCACCCCAGTGGGATTCTGCTCTCCCAAGGAGAGTAGGCACCAGGAAATTATGTGGAATACATTTAAGTGATTTACAGCTCTGTGTGTGCACAAGCCTGCTCTCAGCTCCAGTTGCCTTACAGTCAGCAGCAGCCTCAACCCATTCAAAGATTTCTTTTCAAGCACACAATAAGCATGTGAAGACAAAATGAAGTCTACAAAACCCATCAGTCTGGATTAAAAGGAACATGTATTTTTGATGATGGGATGGTGCACATCACCACAAAAGACAGAAGAGTGAATATGTCCCAGGATGGAAATTCTCCACCCTGACACAGGCACTGAGAAACTGAGAGAAGGGTTCAAGGGGCCACTGGGCACTGATAGTCCCCTTGAGCCCACGGGAGACATCAGCTAGAGGGGCATGGATGAAATAGATACCAGTGGCATATGGGCAGTTCTGTCTAGCAGGGAAAGAATCTCCCTGCTGTTTCCCTCCCATTTAGCATGTGGGTAGCTAAAGCAGAGCCATAATAAAAAATTAATACTAATTTATCTGGAGGCAGACAGCAGTTGTCAGAAAAAACAGTGGCTGGTGTGGAGGAGCCAGACATAAATCCAGGGACAAGTAGTCAGTGCAGAAGTCTGATTCACAGATTTTGAGGCAAATGTGAAATACAGGCCTGTTTTATTGTGCTACATTGCAGGGCATTACAACACACCTTCTAATGTGCAAAAACCTTAGTTAAAGTTAAAAATTAACTTTCCTTCTTTATCTGCACCTAAGCTGAGCTCAGACTATCACAACTGGCACCCCTCCAATGTCTGTTAATACTTTGGAATCGCCTTTCAGATATCTCTTTGGCTCTCATAGCAAAGACCAACTCTGAACTTTGTACATTGCCAAGTTTTCTTCACCAGGAACTCTCCCTCTTAGTTCCTTAGTTAGGATTACTTAAACCTTTAAGACAGGATTAATAGTATAGAAAACACACTCCTTGGCCATGCACATAATTGGTCTTGTATACTGAATATGGAGCACTAATGAATAAAACTTAGTACTTCTGTTGTGGCTGTGTTTTAATCTGCTTTTCAAATTGATTAATCCTCACCAGCTTGTGTAAGGAACAAAATCATTATTAGCCTAATTTTTTTTACACACTGAGGAGGAGAGCTTTCTCCAACCTGTAGATAATGTTGCACAAGGAGCTTAACTTTTTAAACAGCACTTTTAACTCCTGGAGCTCAAATTAGTTCACAATGGAAAATTGGTTTCTTTTCCTCGAGATGAAAGGAGCCATGAGGAGAAGAAAGCTGTCAATTCAGAGGTCTAGAGGCAGTTCATTTAAAGCCCTGGGGCTCCAGGGTTGCTTGCCAGAAACACTGGCTGGTTGCCTCAGTTGCTAACAGTCACCGGAGATGCGAGGAGGTTCTTTCCCAGCACTTAAAGCCTGGAACAAGTCGGGCTCAGGGGAGATGCTCCAGGCTCTGCCCAGTCACCTGAATCTGTCCAGCAGCAGTCACATCAACAAGCAGGATCCTGAGCTATCAAGTAGCCTTCCAAATGCAGCCTGAAGCTTCAGCAGAAATTGCTGCACCATCTTTTCTAGGGTTAGTATCTGGTTCCTCTCGACCAAGATCCCAAAACCTCTGACTGTAGTTAGTTAGTTTTAACTTGCTTGCTTCTATGTATGCAAAGAATTTTAGAAAGGTCAAAAGTGTTGCTCTGTTAGAAAACAGGAAGGGGGAGGTGTAGGAAGAGGTTGTTTCCAGGTAACTTTGGAAAGCTATAGGGAAGATTTGCCTTTGCTTGAATTAGAGAGAGCTATGTTTTGTCTTTGACTCTGAAAAGAATGTAAACACCTTGTAACTGAAGGAGAGAAACTAGGCAGAATTTGGTTGGATGTGTTAAAACATTGTTTTGTTATTTTGACCTATTGTATGGTTTAATTACAGGCATGCCAGTAGAAAATGACCAATTGAGAGGTGACACATGTGCCTGCTGATAGACTAGATAACTGCTGTATAACATAACAAGTGTCTTTGCCTGCTTACATCTTGTCCTAGAAACATTGCCCAGGGTGAATACACCATCTATATAAAATCTGTATTATAACATCTGACCTCAGTCAAGGTGCAGCTCCCAGGTCCTGGAGCCACAGATCTGAGCTGTGACTTGAGACCACACGAGCCATGAAGCACCTTCCTGGAGCCAGACACTACAGGAGTGGAGACAGGACAAGTATCCTAGACAACCATGTAGGTCCTTCCCAAAAGGTTGCTTTCTTATCACTGAAGACTTTTGGAGGGCTCCTATAACTGCTACACAGCAGCAGGGCAAGGGTGGCCTTTACCCTAACCCTTCCCCTTGCAGCCTGACTCCAGACAAGCTGCTATGAATGGAGACACCATGCAGCTGATGATGCACACAAATAATTGACTCGTCCAGGGACAGGGTTTAAAATTAAAACATTCACAGACTTCTCCAGGGCTTACTACAGAGCAGGACCCACTGGGGCACACGTGCAGGAACAGACACAAAACTATCTTTGTTGAGACTCATGGGAGAGGGGCCAGCTCCCTGAGCCAAATCTAGAGCAAAAGGCAAAGTTGTTTTGGTTCACTTCTGTTTGCTTAAAGTAATTCAACAGAAGGAAAATAAAAAGGGCACGTAGAATTGCTGCTGCCAGGTGACAAAGGCCATTTTAAGTAAGGCCCTGACTTGGCCTTGCCTCACCTCACCTTGCTGCCAGCTCTTCCCTTCACCTTTCCCCTTCTCATGCCGTCCATGCCTCCAGCCTATTCTCCCATTTTCTGTCACACCACTTTCACAGAATCCAAGAATCATTTGGGTTGGAAAAGACCCTTCAGGATCACCAAGTCCAACCATTAACCTTACTCTACAAGGGTCACCCCTAAACCATATCTCCAAGCACCACATCCAAACCACCTTTAAACACATCCAGGGCTGTTAACTCAACCACCTCCCTGGGCAGCACATTCCAATGCCTGACCACTCTTGCTGTGAAAATTTTTTCACAATGTCCAGTCTAAACCTACCCTACTACAGTTTGATGCCTTTCCCTCTTGTTCTGTCACCCATTACCTGTGAGAGGAGACCAGCACCACCCTCTCCACAATGTCCTTTCAGGTAGTTGTAGAGAGCAATGAGGTCTCCCCTCAGTCTCTTCTTCAAACTAAACAGCCCCAGCTCTTTCAGTTGCTCCTCATAAGATTTATTCTCCAGGCCCTTCCCCAATTTCATTGCCCTCTTCTGCACTGGCTCCAGCACCTCCACATCTCTCTTGTCTTGAGGTGCCCAAAACTGACCACAATACTCAAGGCATGGCCTCATCAGAGCTGAGTACAGGGAGACAATCACCTCCCTGCTCCTGCTGGACACAGCACTTCCAATATCCCCAACCCCTGATCCCATTCCACTATCTGCTGCACCCAGATCAATGATATCTGCATCTGATAAGCCCCATGCAATCAGGGAAGAGACTAAGTGGTCCTCCTTGGTGTTGGTAGCAGGCAAAACAGAATGAGTCATCTTCTGCAGCAGTACCTCAGAAGGAGTAAATATTCCATGTAAAGCACAGGGCACTCTGCATGACCACAAGTTTGATGTAGCTTCTGAATCAGTCTTGCAAAGAAAGAAAGGGAAAGACCATCATAATTAGAAATACAACTTCTGCAGAAGCATGACGTTATCATATTAGCAGGACAAACACAGCTGTTACCTTCCTGGTCACTGTAGGAGAGCAGGAAGCAGTCAGATGTTTAGTAGTTGAGGTCTATGGTGACAGGTTGGACTCGATCTTTGAGGTCTCTTCCAACCTTAGTGATACTGAATACACTCTGAGTATCTGTTAAAATTTGTCAGCCATGTGTAACCAGAAAAGGCTGAGAAAGTTTTTCCCTGTCATGACTGAGGGACCCCCAGAGCAACAGGCCAGCTCTAGACACCGAGTGCAGTAAGGGGTGCAGAGCCCACCCTGTACATGCTGTTCCTGACCCTGTACTCTCTGCTGCCCAACCTCCCAACCTGTACTTAGTGCACAGAGCCATTGGGGATGAGTGGGAGCAGCACAGAGCCTCTGCCCTAGAGTAAGATCTTTTCTTCTGCCCAGAGGGGCTTCCCCCTGTTGTCAGCATTCTCAGCAGCAATAGGGGATCTCTCTGCAGCAGGCATGTGGGAAGGCACTCACCTCCTTCCAACTCAGTTGGGAAAAGGCAATAGGGCAGGAGGACTTCAGATGCATTTTGCAAGAAGGAAAAAAATAAAACCAACCAAGCAACCAAAACACACCCCCAGCAAACCCAAAAGGGGAGAGTCCCACTGCATTGAAAGAAAAGGGCATGCGGGTTGGAACTAGATGATCCTTGAGGTCCCTTCCAACCCTAACAATTCTATGATTCTAAAACAAGGACGACTTTTGGTAGTCTTCCCAGCACCTCCAGTGGTTCTTGGCTTCCAGCAAGCCTGTGCAAGCACAGCCATGTCCTGCAGCCTCACGGTGCTTGCATACCCTATCTCAATCAATTGGGTCTTAATTTGTCAGAGGAAAAAACCCCACATAAGAGAGCTCCTCTGAGAGAAAAGGCCAAATGAGCTCAGGAGTCTTTCAAGCAGTTCAAGCACCATGTGAAACCAAGGCCAGAGGCTTATTGAGAGGCTAGACCTTGAGCCTCCTCTGTTCTGGGCTCTTCTTCACTTGGGCAGCAGGTTTGTTCAGTTTTAACAGCAACAACATGTAATAGAGTATAGTAGCTGCTCCCTGTTCCAAATGATCATTTAGCTTGGGTTTGCCAAGCCATTCATTTCATGCTTATTAACCTTTGGAGTATTGTTTTGTCCAGATTGCCAGACAAATTAACTTTTAAGAGGGGTCTATGTGGATGTCTGCAAACTCCCTTAGACACAAAGCAACTCTTAAGGATTACTTAATGAAATATGTAACAGCCAGTTTATCTGTCTATAAACTAACACATCATGCTGGACAGCAGCTCATTGGAAGTGCTGTGGGTAATTCTCAGGGAAAAAAAAAATAATCTATAGAGGCAAGTAGGGAGGAGAGGAGGATGGTCAGAAAATGCCAGAAGATTCATCTACAGAAGCACCTCTTACTGGGTGGAAAATGCTGTGGGATGAGCTGCAGCTTACAAGGATCCTCACACATTTATCACCTGGTGCTTATGAGCCCTCTCCTTAGAGTAGAAGTCAGAGTGGTCTGGGTTGGAAGGGACCTCCAAAGGTCATCTAGTCCAACCCTCTCTGCGGTAAGCAGGGGCATACTCAACTAGATCAGGTTGCCCAGAGCCCTGCAGAGCCTCACCTTGACTATCTCCAGGAATGGGGCCTCAACCACCTGCCAGGGCAACCTATTCCAGTGTTCCACTACCCACATGGTAAAGAGCTTGTCACATCCTGCCTATCTTCCTCACTCATTTCCCTGAAGAAGTTTTTTATGTATATTTGGCCCAAAGTCTGGAGAGATAGCAGCAGTCATGCTTGCATGTTCATGTTTGTCCTACCAGTCTGCCCAGAGAGTCAGATGTGAAAGACAGACACAAGGTACAGTGACTGATGGGCTGGATGCACACACATTTGTCTATTCTGAGCTCTGTGCCAAAAGCAGAAATCAGTCAAGCTGAAGTTTTCACAGGCTAGTAAAACTGGAAAAAGTGAAAAATCACAAGGTTTCAATATGTTTTTTTTTCAGTACCAGTGGTGGGTGAAGTGTGCTGTATGCACAGCCTACGGAGTTGCTCTGACAAAGCTACAAATGAGTTTGTTCATCATCCTTCCTGATGATGAACATATTTAGAGGACTCAGTATCTCTACCTAGCCCTCTGGCAAACTTCTATGAAAGGACAGCAATATGGAATTTGGATCAATATCATAAGAAGTAAAACCAAAGTCCACACTGACCTCTGCTATCATTTTAGAATGGTACATGGTGCAAAGGGCAGCATTCCCCTTCCCTGCTGTGCCCTGTACCCCATGCACAAATATTCCTTGAGAATGCATTCTCCCAGTCCTAAGAAGCTCACAAGGTAAACTTATGTCTTCAGGAGCTCCCACAAGTACAATCTTCTATGCAGCTGACACAAGTTTGACACAGCTTACATCCATTGCTCCTTGTCCTATCACAGGGAGCAAGTAAGAAGAGCCTGTCCCCTCCCTCCTGACACCCAGCCCTCAGATATTTATAAACATTAATTAAATCCCCTCTAAGTCTTCTCTTTTCCAGACTTCCTCAATCTGCTGGACACACTCTTTTTAACACACCCCAGAATCCCATTGGCCTTCTTGGCCACTAGGGCACATAGCTGTCCCATGGATAACTTGTTATCCACCAGGACTCCCAGGTCACTCTCCACTGGGCTGCTCTCCAGCAGATCACTTCCCAGCCTGTACTGCTGCAGTTTATTATTCCTCCCCAGATGCAAGACTCTGCACTTGTCCTTGCTGAACCTCATTAGGTTCCTCTGTGCCCAGCTCTCCAGTCTGCCCAAGTCTTGCTGGACAGCCAAGATTCTCTCACAACCTATTTGCATGCAGGCTGGGTCTCCTTCTTAACATACTTTGCCTTTTGTCTTGTTTTTCTGGCTTCTAACAACAACCCCAAATGAAACTCTGGAAACAAAGAGAGCATTAAAAGCAAATGTCATGCCTATCAATATATGCCTTTGTGGCTGGGGGAGTGGAGAAGGCATGATGTCACTGGTGGGAACAGCTTCAAGAGCCAGGGCTATGGATAGTGTTGTAAACTCAGTGTAGTGGTGTTGGCTTAGTAGTAAAGGAGTTGCTTAGTTAAAAAAAATAAAGAGATAGGAGCTGGGGGTTTGCTATGGTTACCACACAAGATACAAACAGGAGCCAGCTCCACACCATCCTTCCAGAGAGCCAGTGGCACTGGGACCATCCTCCACCCTGCCTTAACAGCTCCTGCCTCAACAGCTCCTGCCTCACCACCACCTTTACTACACCCATCCCAGAGCCAGGGGCAAGAACCTCAACTAGCCAAGATACCACACAGAGGAGCAAAACCCCAGTAAGGAGGCCCAGCCAGCACCTGTGGATATTGGAATAGTCATCAATCCTGCTCCTAACAGCCGGGGGGCCACCAGGCCCCCCGGCCTTTGTTGTCACCACCACCATCACCCAGTGCACACCATGGGCACTCACCGGTGATGAGAGGAAGATCCTCCAGCCCAGATGGGCTCAGCCTGGGGCTTCTGCCTTTCCTGGAGGGGATTAAAAAGGGGAGGGGGGGTGGGGCAAAGTGGCCACACCTGGGGTGACAGGAGACTCCAATAGAGCTCAGGTGCTCTGGGGGGAAAAAGGGGGTGGGTCGGGTGGAAAAGGGGCAGACTGTGAAATGAGTGTTATTGAGAAAGAATGGAGATTAAAATAATATTCAAATATTAGTTATTGACTTTTAGTGATTGCTAGATGTTTAATATGGCTACTTTCAGGATGTTCCACTACTCTTGGATATTAAATAATTTATTGACAAGGTGGTGGGGGTCAACGTCCCTGGAGGTGTTTAAGAAAAGCCTGAATGAGGTCTAGTTGATTAGCTAGGGTTGGGTGATCAGTTGGACCTGATGACCTTCCAACCTGGTTGATTCTATATTCTGTGATTCTGTGGAATTGTCCATTGAGAAAAGGGAGCTGCTTTTAACAGAAGCAGCACACCCCAAAGCATGTGCTGTGCCACACAGTCACACAGGAGAGGGTTGAGCTGTGATGACTTTTAATTACTTTTTAATGACAAAGATACTGGCCTTCCAGTATCTGAAGGGAACCTTCAAGAAAGCTGGGGAGGGACTTTTTAGGGTGTCAGGTAGTGATAGGACTAGGGGGAATGGAGCAAAGCTAGAAATGGGTAGATTCAGATTGGATGTGAGGAAGAAGTTCTTCCCCATGAGGGTGGTGAGACACTGGAACAGGTTGCCCAGGGAGGTGGTGGAAGCCTCATCCCTGGGGGGTCTTAAGGCCAGGTTGGATGTGGCTCTTAGCAACGTGATCTAGCGTGAGGTGTCCCTGCCTATTGCAGGGGGGGTTGGAACTGGATGATCCTTGAGGTCCCTTCCAACCCTAACAAGTCTATGATTCTATGATGCAGCATGGGCCAGGAAGCCAATTTAATTCAGGAGCTACAGAAGCAACTTGCCCTTGTTTACCACAGGGGTGTTGAGCTATGAAGCACGTGAGGGTTAACTCTGTGAGCAAAGACATTGAAGGTAGCATTCTCCATAGACTGAGAAAGAAAAACAACCTACCTAGCAAGTGGTATGTGAAAGGTGTGGAGTACATAGCTCTGCATCTGACCTCTTCACTGGGCTCTTGTGTTCATCTGTCTGAGTTTTCATCAAGCCCAATAAGAAGTAGTCACAGAAGTTTGCTCCCTCTCACCTGAGACCAAGCAATTTGCTGTCTGATGGACTCCCATGGGTTCCAAGGGCATGCCAAAAGGATGTCTACTCTTACAGTGATGGAGATGTTAATTTCCCAGGTTGACTTTGTTCTGAAGTGGACTGGAAACAGCAGCCTGGTCCCTTATGGCTGGGTGATGGTTCAGAAAGCCACCTCTCATCACCTCCCTGCTCCCACTCCTTAGTTTCTGTGCTATTTTCAGTGCATCACTTAACACCTTTCTGGCTGGTGGCTATCTGTCATGACACAGAGATCAGATAAAACAATTTTATCATTTGAGAAGGGCCAACACTGTGATGGTTCACACTCCTCAAATTCCTGGGCCTGTGAGACCTGAAATTCTGTTTTTAGCATCTAGAGAGGTCCAAAGGCCAGGTAGAATCTTCAGTTCTGGACTAGGTAAAACACTGTAAAACACTTCACCGCCTCTTTGGCTCACTAAAGCCCTGAGATCTCCCCACCTGGGGATAAAAGTGAAAAAGCAGAGTCTCAGACAGTAAAGTCCTAGTGAGCCTTCTGATTTTGCTCTCTACAGGCAGCATTTCTGCTCTATTAAGGAACAACTCTGAAGGAAAATTAGAACAGTTTACAATGTTACAGCAAAATTTTAATGCCAAAATACAGTCTCCTGGCAATCTGTGATGGCATCTACATAAATATGTGGACTGTCATGCAAACACACAATCTACCTTGCTTTCACTGTTGACTTTGAGGAAAAGCATCAGGAGGTATGAAACAAGGGGAGAAACAAGCCTGCCTGCCTGCCTTTGAGGTCATCCTCTTTTATCTGCAGTAGGGCAATTGCCTGCTGCCAGAGACATCCCCAGGTTACAAACAGAGGAAGACAGCACTTGCTGAAGTGTCAGCAAGGGCCAAGGTTCCAGTTTGTTACAGGAGCAACAATAGTCTGGAAATGTCAGTGCAGGGCTCAAAGCATCTGTTGGTGCTGCAGCACTGCCCAGATCCAGATGAACCAGCCCTGAATGAGCTACCTAGCATGGGTAGGATATGACTAGCTTTGGTGAAACCCTCTGACATACATTACATCACAGAATTAACTGGTTTGGAAAAGACCTCTGAGATCATCAAGTCCAACCTATTAACTAACACCACCCAATCAACTAAGGCACTAAGTGCCTTATCCAGTCTTTTTTTAACACCTCCAGTGATGGTGACTCCACCACCTCCCTGGGCAGCACATTCCAATGGCCAATTATTCTTTCTGGGAAGAATTTCTTCCTAACATCCAGCCCAAACCTCCTCTGGTGCAGCTTGAGACTGTGTCCCCTTGTTCTGGTGCTGGTTGCCTGGGAGAAGAGCCCAACCCCCACCTGGCTACAACCTCCCTTCAGGTAGTTGTAGATGGCAATAAGGTCTCCCCTGAGCCTCCTCTTCTCCAGGCTAAGCAACCCCAGCTCCCTCAGCCTCTCCTCACAGGGCTTGTGCTCCAAAACCTCCACCAGCTAGGTTGCCCTACACAAGCCATGGGGCAGGTCTGCTCTCTGTTTTACCATGGTCTCACTCCCTGGGGTGGACTGGCACAGCCTGCAGCTCCCTGCTTGCCTGCATGCACAGGTTTCCTTGTAATGTAGTCAAGGAGAGTGGAGAGACTGCTGTGGACCTGCATCTCCTCACAGCATGCAGTGTGCTCAGTTCAGTTCCCACTGTCTAGATCTTGCAAATCCTGCTGACCCTGTGAAATGACCATTTCATCAGGATGGATGACTTCTGTCTCACCTACCCCAAAAGTCAAGTTGCTACAGCTAGAATCCACAGAATGCTCCTGTTTACAATGCCAAATCTGGCACCCAGCTCACATTTCCAAAGCATAGCTGGATCTGACTTAGAGAAAGAGCAATGAAATCATAACAAACTATTCTATCATTAAATTCAACTGGCCCTGTTTGGGCAGACTCAGGAGGGAAAACAATGGAGGCTGAAGCTAACCAGGCACTTTTCAGGGTATATTTGTCCTGTAATATGCTGCAACTCTGAGTTGCTAGAATGCCTTTCAAAAGGCAAAGCTAACAAGTCAAGGATCACACCAAGTGTCCACAGTATGCTTCACAGGCAGAGTTTCCTCTCAAGATTTGCCTTATATTGCAATTTGTGTTTCTTCCTTTAAGATTTAATTCCATTGGCAGTCGTCGGAGGTAGGTGCAGCTGTACTGCTGGAAGGAATTCCACCTATTCAGATCAAGTTGTAGCATAGCTGGTATTTTTATATTTCCAAGGTATGATAGTCATGCTTCTCCTGTCCTTGCATACACCCAAAATATCCACGGTTGTGCTGCACAGGGCTAAGGCAACACATGAACCATCTGCTTACTTAACAGAGGCATGTAAATAAATGTCACTACCACCTCTAACACCATACAAAAGTAAACACAGAAAGATTATATTCCACCAAAAGTCTTGATCTGCAGGTCATCATCCCCCTGGCAGCCTCCTCCAGCTATTCCAGGAATGTCAACAGACCCCAACAGGTCACCTCTTCCAGGTGGGTCAACAAATGGCATTGCTCAGTTCAGTTGGATTCTTTTGTTTTTTTTTTAAAGCATACCTTTTCAAAGTGTGAAAATATATACTGGGCAAAGTTCATTCTAGCTCAGACACACTTAGCCCAGTCACAGAATCGCAGAACCACAGAATCACTGAACCACAGAATCACAGGACCACAGAATCACAGGACCACAGAACACAGCACCACAGCACCACAGAACCACAGAATCACAGAGCCACAGAAACACAGAGCCACAGAAACACAGAATCAAAGGCCCATAGGACCACAGAATCACAGGACCACAGAATCACAGACCCACAGAACCACAGTATCACAGACCCACAGAATCACAGCACCACAGCATCGCAGAAC
Organism: Dryobates pubescens; assembly: GCF_014839835.1. Lineage (NCBI taxonomy): Eukaryota > Metazoa > Chordata > Aves > Piciformes > Picidae > Dryobates > Dryobates pubescens. The sequence continues at coordinate 13,874,443 of NC_071623.1, read as the reverse complement.
CACAGAATCACAGCACCACAGAATCACAGCTTCACAGAATCACAGCACCACAGAATTTTAGGGGCTGGAAGGAACCCCCAAAAGATCATCTACTCCAATTCCCCCTGCCACAGCAGGATCACCTATACCAGAAGTTTCTCTGTTGTGTTTCTCCACAAAAACACTGCCAAAAAAGGGGGGAAAAAAAGTCTAATCCACCTTGTTAACTGTATCAAGTTGATAAGGAAATGCATCAGGCAATTCTGTATTTAAGTTTCTAAGTTTGAGTTTCTACCCACCATGAAGAAAGCGTAGCTGTCACAATTTGTGGAGCACTGTGAAAACCTGCAGTTGTAAAACACTTTCTATGCAGCTCCTGAGTTTTGGGCAGAGTTGCAACTTCAAGAGATCTCACTGAAGTCCAGGATGAAATTTAACAGCCAAATTAATGCAAACAAAAGGTCAGGTAACTTCCAAAATAAATAACACTTCCAACCTGGTTTATTCTATGTATGTATGTATGTATTCTATGTATGTATAAACATTGCAGGAAAGAAAAGCATAAAATGAATACATTTATTAACTTGTCAAAAATAAGAGTCTTACAACTACCTGGGAGCCCACTTACATGACACTTTACATAGATAACTGTTCTTGGAAGTATGCCCCCTGAACAATTCAAACCCACATTACTTTTAGTATTGAAAGGGGGGCAGAGCTGGGTTCAGAGACACTCAGGCTGAGAAGAATTGAAAGCCTAGTTTTTACAGTGATGCATTCTAGCTAAATCTGTCCTTAGGTCTTCCTAAAGGCATACAGAAAGTGTTAAAAACTCTCATTTGATGTGCAACATAAAGGTTTGGTCCCACATTTAGGTAACAGTATTCTATTGCTGCTCACAGCCACGGTAACTTTGGCTGTTTTGAGATACTTCTGTAACCATTGGAAAAATGGAGATTTTTAATACACAGTTGGGTGCAATAGAAACATGAATACCGGAAGCTCTTGAAGCAGAACTCATCCTTCAACTCATAGTTAGAATGAATATCTTCTTTGATTTCATAGTGTTCTTAAAGAGTCAATAAAACTACCACCTCAGCCTCCACATACTCAAGAGAAGGGTGCCAAAAGAAGATGAGACTTTTATTTCCCTAAACTTTCGCATTTTATAGGATATGCACTACAGAGCTTGAGAACCATGGCTTCAAGTAGACACTTGGATGTCACATCCAGTGAGCACTACCCCAGCACCCACTAGATTAAAAGGATGAGGAAACCATCAAGGAGATTGAGTAGGAGGTATGCAGCCACTCCCCAGTCAATCATTATATACTTACTATTTTTAACACCACTGACCACACTCAAACAAGCTCTAAAATAGATTCAGTTCTGGGCCCCTTGTGTTCAATTCTGGGCCATTCACTACAGGAAGGACATTGAGGTGTCTGGAGCGTGTCCAGAGAAGGGCAATGAGGCTTGTGAAGGGACTGGAGCACATGGCCTGTGAGGAGCATTTGAGGAAGCTGAGGTTGTTCAGTCTGGAGAAGAGGAGGCTGAGGAGAGACCTCATTGCTCTCTACAACTACCTGAATGGAAGATGGAGTGAGGAAGGGGCCAGCCTCTTCTCCTTGGTGGCAAGCGACAGGACTAGAGGAAATGGTTTCAAGCTGCACCAGGGGAGGTTCAGGATGGATGATAGGAGATATTTCTTCAATGAAAGAGTCATCAAACATTGGAATGGTCTGCCCAGTGCAGTGGTGGAGTCACCATCCCTGGAGGTGTTCAAGCAGCTTGTGGACCTGGCACTTAGGGACATGGTTTAGTGTTGACCCTTCAATGCTGGGTCAAGGGTTGGACTGGATGATCTTTGAGATCTCTTCCAACCAGATATATTCTGTGATTCTGTGATTCAGGACTTCCCTCAGCTCTTAAAACTTTTTAGATTTCTTTTTCCATCATTTTAATTACAAGATGTGAGCTGATGCAAAAAGACTGTTTCTTTCTGCAGCTATCCTACTCTTATCTGACCTTGTTTGTTTAATGGTGTCTTAAGCCAAGCTAATTACCTGTGCTAGATTCTCTGGTCCTGCTCTGGCAGGGGGTTGGACTCGATGATCTTTGGAGTTCCCTTCCAACCCCTAACATCCTGTGAGCATGTGAACATACCTAAGCCTGCATCAGTGAGATGAAGGCAGTGCAGGTCCTTCCCATCAGAGCTGGTCCTTCAGGTTTGCACTGACTTCAGGGTAACACACAGCCTGTAGGAAATGGGGCCAGGGAGGAGGTGAGGAAGGGGGTTGAAAGAGGCTGGCTGAAAAGCAGGATTTGAAAGCACATTCAGGTTCACAGAAAAATCATAATTTACTAGTCCAGCCCTAACAGTCTGCACTAGACTCCAGAAAAGTCCTTGATAGGTCACTATCATGTTGAGAATGGCTGGGACTGTGCAAGGTTTCCTTTACTGATTGTGGTAGTGTTAGGCTATGCCTTCAAAAATTTTTCACAGCTCTTTAACAGAAAGTAGTAAAATGTAAATAAATCACTACTGGGTGTAAAAAGGAAAATAAAGATAATTCTAAACAATCCCATTGGAAGAGATAAGGGATTAAAACTAGTCCCTTCTTCGCTCTGGGACAGATGCTAACTCACTTCTGCCTGACCTTGGTTGCATTGTTTTGGTATTAACTTCTTTGCTTCTGTCTCTTCTTCCATTTGTACAAGGGGATAAGAGGGAGGCAGAGAGGGAGAAGCTAGTAGCTTCCTCTGGTCTTTGACCAGGGAGGTTCTTGTGCTGTTTACCAGCTGTAAATACCTGTAAATATTGTAAATCCTGGATATTTTATACATATCCATTGCATTCCATTGTAGATTGTAGCTCTGCTTGTAAATACAGCTTTCATTTGCTTCCAACTGGGCTGGGCTGGCAAAGTTAATGCTGGGGGGAGGGGGGTGCAAATTTCAACCCACCACACTGATCTAAAGAGTGGAAAGAAAAAGGGTTCAGAGGCAGGAGAGGGATCAGTGTGCTAAGCCTTGCAGTTTCTCATTGCATGCTGAGGACAAAGACACAGACAAAGTTGCAGGGCTGCACAACCCCTTCTGTCCCTCAAGCTGTTCATCTTCCAGGAGGCACAATATTCTGGGTACTGGGTGTTTATTATCCTTTTGAATACCCCAACGGACAGGCCACATGTCAAAGACACTATTTACCAGTAAGCTTTCTTTGATTTGTATTCTTTTTTTTAATAAGAGCTTGAAATACTGGCAAAGGTTTATCTTCCTCCTTATCACGAGCAGCAACACCGAGCAAAATTCACGTAGGAGGGACATACTTTTCCAACAATAATGTAGAAAGCTTAAATAAACTCATTCATCTCACAGCAATGTTGTTTTCTGGAATAGCTGCTTTGTAGCAGTTTATTCAAGTGCTGGGAAGTGACAGATCAGCAGCCAAAGAGCACAGCCAGTCCTGGCACTCAGAGGGGGATTATTCGGGGCTGCCCCTTGCAGAAACAGGAGCTACCAACTGTGGTAGTTTTATGCTGTGCCTAGGAAAATTTCCCACAGATCTTGAGTAAAAGTGATAGAATGTAAACAAATTACCATTGGATGTAAAAGGGAAAATAATGATAAGGTCTAAATAACCCCATTGGTCTGATATCTAACATATATTCATGGTTCTAACCTTAAGAGTAAGAGCTTAATGGAATGTGCTGCCCAGGGAGGTGGTGGAGTCACCATCCCTGGAGGTGTTCAAGAGGGGATTGGACGTGGCACTTGGTGCCATGGTTTAGTAGTCACAAGGTCTTGGGACACAGGTTGAACTTGATGATCTTTGAGGTCTTTTCCAACCTTATTGATTCTATGATTCTATGATTCAATAAACTCAGTTGTGTGCACTTTTTCCTCTCTTTTCAGTTTCTTCACTCTGGCAGATAACTACCTGGTGCTTCTGCTGGCTTGCTGACCTTGGCTGTGTCCTTTGTTGTGGTTAAGTACTAACAGCTACTCTCTGTTTTTCTCCTTTCTTCTCTTGTCCAGTGTACAGGGGAAAAGGGGGAGAGGGGAGAGAGGGAGAACAGGGGGAAGCTGTTGGCAACCCCCTGGTTTTGTCCAGGGGGGTTCTTGTGTTGTTTATAAATTGTAAATATATGTAAATATTGTCTATTTCCTACATAGTCATTGCATTCCATATGGCTAGATTTTAGTGTGCTGGTAAATACATCTTCATTTGAGCTGTTCTGGCAATTTCATGTTGGGGGGGAATTTCAACCCACCACAGCAACAATTTGCTAAACTGGTTTGCCCTGTCTCAGACTTTAAAAGCATCCAGGCACTGGGTGCCCTTCCTACATCCGCCTCCACATGGCTCATGTTTGCTTCAGCCTGAGCGACTCAAAACTCCACTGCCTGGAAAAGAGCACATTTTGTCTTCAGTCGCTTCACATCTGCTACAAACAGCAGAAGAAAACATGGCAAAGCCTTCTCTGCAGAGGGAAGAAATAATAATAATAATAATAATAATAATAATAATAATAATAATAATAATAATAATAATAATAATAATAATAATAATAATAATAATAATAATAATAATAATAATCCCAAACAAACAAAAACACAAACTAAAACAAAACACACCAAAAACCCAAATAAAAACAAAACCAAACCAAACACACAAAAAACCCCAAAGAAAACCAAAACAAACAAAAACCCCAACCCAAGATAAACAAACAAAAAACACATCAAAAAAACCCCACAAAAAAAAACCCCAAAACCAGAAACAAACCCAACCCAAATCTTTAATGGACAACTCTTTTCCAGCAAGCCCTAGGGGAAAAATATACATGCTCCTAAAAATGAAGCACACAAACTGAGATTTGGCCTAAAAGAACACAGTCTGGTATGGTTTGGGGGGAGAAGGATGTAGGGGGGGAAGAGGAAGAGAGGAGAACAAAGTAAGAGGCACTTAAAGTCATGAAAAAGCTGACAATCGATAAAAAGGCAGAAGAGGAGCAAACAAAATGCACCACAATTGAAAATTAAAAGCAACCCTCCAGCCTTGGGAATTTGTGCTGGGTATACAGCTGCAATGGCCCATGAAAGGAAAAATCAAGGGATCTGAAACTGTAGATGGCTGTGGCCAAAACCTCACACATCTTTATTTCCCAATATTTGAAAGTTTATTTCCCATGTCCTACCTTACAGTAAGCCTTCCAGGACTGAGATCAAACCTTGAAGAATTGGGGTAGCTGTTTTCTGCCACCCTTGGGGGCTATACCTGCCAGGTGGGAGGGAAAGGAGTGGTAGAAGCCTCATCCCTGGATGTTTTTAAGGCAGGCTGGATGTGGCTCTGAGCAACCTGACCTAGTGTGAGATGTCCCTGCCCATGGCAGGGGGGTTGGGAACTAGATGATCCTTGAGGTCCCTTCCAACCCTAACAATTCTATGATTCTGCGAGTCTTTGGGAAGTTTATCATTGTGATTTGGATACACCAAGTGCTCTCAGCACCACACCAAGTTTTGAAGAAATGTATGTAATGGAATAGATTTCTCTGCTTGTATTTCTTTCTTCAAAGTGTGTTGCCATAAAACTACTAGGCTCCTTAAACAGGCCTAGCATCCTGAAATCTTGGGTTTGTAAGACCTTCTTTGCATAGAATCATAGAATTGTTCAGGTTGGAAAAGACCCCTAGGATCATCAAGTCCAACCATTGACCCTACTCTACAAAGTTCACCCCTAAGCCATATCCCCAAGCACCACATCCTGTTGAGGATATGATTTGAGCACCAAGCTGAGCACACTGCCATCAATGCCTACTGTGATGCTGAGAAGTGAAATAATCTCACCCAGACTTTCTTTGGGTCACAAAAAGGCACAGGCAAGAAGACAGAGCACATGGGAGAGCACCCTGTCTGCACAGACATCCCCCTCATGATGGCAGGGTTCCTTCCACAGGCATACCGAGTGCCTTGCTGCTCTGTGGGGTTGAGGTAAGAGTTCTTGCATTAACAGCCCACCTGTGCTTGTTTGAGCACATCTGGCCCAATCCAGCAGCAGTTTTCCCATGGGACCCTGTGTATGACTGCAGTGAGTGGGAGCCACAGCCTTCATGCTCAAGTGTATTGATCGAGTCCTGGAGAAGCTGAGAAGCACCAGAGCAAACCCAAGAAGCTCCTTACAGGCACATTTTGGAGCAAGTTTTCCCTTATCTCACCTGGGACCTCACTCACCTCACACCAGGTGGGTCTTGGTGCCTACCCCAAAGGCATTCAGACAGTCAACTCTAGTGCACTACAAACCCCTCAAAAGTTTTGGACCTGCTTTCTCCCAGACATAGGCATGGGACCAGCATCTCACGTGAGCCATGCAGCTCCCTCTCCCTTGACAGGAAGCCCATTGCTGTGTTCTCTCTCTGGAAAGGCTGCCTGATAAAGAGCCCAGCTTTAAACCTGGTTTCCAGGGAAAAAAAGAGTCCATGTGATTTTGCTTTGTGCATGCATAAAATGCCTCCATCTCCCTTACCATTGTTTTAATCCACCAGACCACTTCAGCCCAGTCCATCCAATTTGACAAAGGAGTTGGCATGTCCTGCTGGTCTAAGTGATCTTGGAGGCAGCACATGCCATGGTACCCAGTGAAGCGTGATGCATGCCCTACCTGCACACTTCCCTCACCCAGAAACCAGAGCCTGGGGCTGGAGGGAACAGGGGCACCAATATCTGGCTGCTTTGCCCCTGCATGGGGTGAGAGTAAGGCTATGGGACCCAGGACTGCAGGTGGGGTTTCACAGAGCAGACACAGCCAGAGATACTCAGCTTCTGTAGGTTTTGTGCTCTCCCCAGGGTGAAGACTAAAGCACAAGGTCATGCTTTGTCAGCAACAAACCCACATGCCAGGGAAAACATAATAAAAGAGATCTCATAATGCTGCAGCTTAATGAAGAACTTCAGCTGAAGCTTTCATTTCCTTAGATGTCAATCAACATCAAGACACTGATCTTCAGCAAACCATCCTGCCATTAGCCCTATTACTTGCTACTCCTCATCTTCCCTACCTAGTTCCCCAGCATACTTTGTCAGCCTGCTCCACTTCTAGGGTATAAAGCTTAAAAGGAAAGTGAAGTCGCAGCCAATCTGCATAAAATAATACATTTTATAGTTTGGGATTATTTTTAACTCTGCACACCTTCATCTGTGCCACAGGCTTCCCTCAAGGCCTCAGCTCAACAGGCAGGACTCTCATATCTCCCAGAATGGAAATCTGAAATCTCAGAATGATCTCATGCATTTTTCTTTGCTCTGGTTTCAATCTCCCTTCTCTTTTCTTCTTAGGACTAGGGGAAATGGAACAAAACTAGAAATGGGTAGATTCAGATTGGATGTTAGGAAGAAGTTCTTCCCCATGAGGGTGGTGAGACACTGGCACAGGTTGCCCAGGCAGGTGGTAGAAGCCTCATCCCTGGAGGTTTCTAAGGCCAGGCTGGATGTGGCTCTGAGCAACCTGATCTAGCGTGAGGTGTCCCTGCCCATGGCAGGGGGATTGGAACTGGATGATCCTTGAGGTCCCTTCCAACCCTGACAATTCTATGACTCTATATTTCCAATATATGAAGCATGTTTCCCAGTGTTCCTTTTAAACTCTCTTTATTTTCATTTGAGTGTTTTCCTTCTCCTTGTAATTTTTTTTGCCTGTACTTTGTCTATTTTCTCCTGTATTTTCTCCTTCTGTCCTATTTCAAAACCTCCCTTTGAGCCAGGCCTACTATCTTTAAAGAGTAATGCTGTGAACTTTAAGAAGAGCTGGATTAACTCCCAATGCTTTCATCTTCCCATCTTTTTGTTGTTGTTGGGGTTTTTGTGTGTGTGGTTGGTTGGTTGTGGGGGTTTTGTTTGGTTTTGGTGGGGTTTGGGTTGTTTGGTTGGTTTTGGGGTTTTGTTGTTGGGTTTTTCCCCTGCATTCTCTATCTGTCCTCCCCATCTCAGTTCCTGCCTCCATCTCCATCTTTTCTGTAACTGGATAGAACCTTTTTATCACTCACCTCCCACCCTTCTGCTCCAACCCCTCCTCATATCTTTTCTTGCTCTTTTTCATCTATCCATGTCAAGGCAAACAATCTGCCTTATCTACATCTAGCCAGTTACTGAGCTTTCCAGTCCACACCCACCACTGCTGTGTGTGAGCACCTAGCACATGTTAAGATTAGGATCTCTCTTGTTCCCTCTCCCTTCCTTTCTTAGCTAAATTGAAAGGCTAGTCTGTGGGGTTTTTTCAGTCCTTCCGACTCTTCCCTTGATGATCCTCCACATTTCTCCTGCAGAAACAGAGAACAAGAGATGTGGGTTACAGAGAACTGTAGGTAGCATTGTGTTCAATTTCGGGCCCCTCACTAGAAGAAGAACATTTTGTTGCTGGAGTGTGTCTAGAGGAGGACAGTGAAGCAGGTGAAGGGCCTGAAGAACAAGTCTTATGACTTGAGAACTGGGATTGTTTAGTCTGGAGAAGAGGAGCCTCAGAGGAGACCTCATTGCTCTCTATAGCTACCTGAAAGGAGGTTGTAGTGAGGTGGGGGTCAGTCTCTTCTCACTGGTATCAAGTGATAGAATGAGAAGAAATGGCCTCAAATTGCGCCAAGGGAGAGTTACATTGGATATTAGCAAAAATTTAGTTACTGAAAGGGTGGTCAGGCACTGGAACAGGCTGCTCAGGGAGGTGATGGAATCACTGTCCCTGGAGGTGTTAAAAAAACATGTAGACATGGCAGTCTGGGACATGGTTTGGTGGCCATGGTGGTGTTAGGTCAATGGTAGGACTCAATGATGTTAGAGGTCTTTTCCAACTGAAACAGTTCTGTGATTCTATAACTTATTGTGTTAAATACAAGAGAGCTTGACTATCTGTCTCTCTCCTCCAAAAGAGGACATGAGAACTGATCTAATGTCATCCAAGTCAGTGGAAAGACTGAGATTCAGGTCCCCAGGAGCAGCAACAGACTCCTGGGACTAAAAAAAAGATTGCTAGGGATGAGTGAAAGAAAGAGATGAGTGAGAGAGAGGACTGTAAGAAGAGAGGGGAACAAAAGAAGACCTTAGAGGAAGCCCATGTTACCTGAAATATGATCTTCCCCATTGTAATCAGGATCTCCCTGGAAATCTGTATTTCACTAAACTAAATTACCACTGCCTGGGGTGGTAATTCTAGGAGGCTGACCTAGACAGTAGGGTAAATGAGGACCCACCCATCATGATGTCAGCTATTTCTTTCTCATAGTTCAAAAGAAAGAAAAGTCACTTTCCCACAGTCACTGTTTCTCCCAAACATCTGTGCTATTCTGGGAAGTGAAACTGAAATGGGCAGCTTTGTGCTTCACCCAAACAGATAAGGTATAAGCAGGTCTAGAAGGGATTCAGTAGCCCTAACGATAGCAACCAGGAGTGGATCCTGCTCCAATCTGTGCCCAAAAGACGCTTACCAGACTCCCTAGACTTTCCACTGGGCCAAGAGAGAAAGGAAACAACAGAAATCAACAAGAAGGGTAGAGAGATAGGAATATTTTCTATCCTCTTTCTAGATGTCATGAAGAAGGGGAGATGAGAAGTGAGGATGAAAGCCTCTTCTAGGTCTCTCTGTGAGCCATGAAGCATCTGTCTGGAACAGTGGCAACATTTAGGGTAGGGTGCTGGGGGTGACACAGGGAGCAGAGGACTGAACACAGCCCTGGGTCCCTGAGATTCCTCCAGTTCCACCATGGAAGAGGGACAAATGTGGAGGAAATTGACATACAGGTTTTAGAAAGTATGCTTCCAGCCCTGAAAGTCAGGTTAGGCTGCTGCAGGCAAGGGCTTCTCCAAAATTCAGGGGCTAACTGTGGAAAATGCAGACAGGAAAAGCACCCCAAGTGGCCAACCAGCCTCTTTAGGAAGGAAAAGGAAAGAGAGAGTGTCCTGTTTTGCCTAGAGAGAGTTAATCTTCTTCCTAGCCTCCTGCACAGTGCTGTGTTTTGGCTTCAGTGTGAGGATAATGTTGGTAATACACTGATGTTTTCAGCTGTTGCTAAGTAGCACTTGTCCTAAGATAAGGATTTTTCAGCTTCTCATGCCTCGTCAGCAAGAAGGCTGGAGGACACAAGATGTTAAAAGGGGATGCAGTCAGGACAGCTGACCCAAACTGGCTAAAACAATATTCCATACTGTATGACATTGTGTCTAGCATATAAACTGAGAAGAATTGGCCAGGAGGGGCCAATGACTGCTCAGTGCTTGCCTGAGTGTTGGTCAGCAGGTGCTGGGCAATTTACATAGAATCACAGAATCAACCAGGTTGGAAAAGATCATCAAGTCCAACCTATTACCTAATACCTGACACCTCATGACAACTAAACCATGGCTTCAAGTGCCACATCCAGGGAACACCTCCAGGGACAGTGACTCCACCACCTCCCTGAGCAGCACATTCCAATGGCCAATTACTCTTTCTGCGAAGAACTTTCTCCTCACCTCGAGCCTAAACTTCCCCTGGTGCAATGTGAGACTGTGTCCTCTTGTTCTTGTGCTGGTTGCCTGGGAGAAGAGACCAACCCCCACCTGGCTACAGCCTCCTTTCAGGTAGCTGTAGACAGCAATAAGATCTCCCCTGAGCCTTATCCATGGCCAATACATGGTGCATCACTTTTCTATCTTGGGTTTTATTTCAATTATTAAACTGTTCTTACCTCACAAATTTGACTTTATTTCTGCTTCCCTTGCCCATCTCACTTGGACTGAATGAGCAGCTGCAGGGTTCACTCGCTGGCTGGAGTTAAACCATGACAGAGAGGAAGAAAGAGAGTATGTAGAAGGAGATGGAAGGGAAAAAAATAGGGTTGTAGGACATTTAATTCAAAATCTCTTAACTCACCCAAATTGAAATCAGCTATGTTCTGTTAAATAAATTGGGCTAGTAAGTTAGAACTGCCTTGCCTTATCCAGCCACCACCCTTCCTTAAGTGAATCAGCAGTAAATTACTGCCATGATGCTCTTGCAATCAGAATTAAGTTTCTGCAGGTTTCAGTTCTCAACCAGGTTGGAAAAGACCTCAGAGATCATCAAGTCCAACCTATCACCCAACACCATTCCAATGGCCAATCTCTCTTTCTGTGAAGAATTTCCTCCTCAAATCCAGCCTAAACTGCAAATTTGTTTTAGAATCATATAATTGTTGGGGTTAGAAGGGACCTCAAGGATCATCCAGTTCCAACCCTCCTACCATGGGCAGGGACACCTCACACTAGATCAGGTTGCTCAGAGCCACATCCAGCCTGGCCTTAAAAACCTCCAGGGATGAGGCTTCTACCACCTCCCCATCTGTTAATCTGTTATTCTATTCCATTTTCCTGTATTTCTCTATTTAAGGGACTGTACAGCCAATTTTCCCATTTCCCCTCTTTTTCCCTCAAACCCCAGAGCACGTGGGCTCTATTGGAGTCTCCTCCCACCCCAGGTGTGGCCACTTTCCCTCCCCACCCACTCCCCTATTTAATCTCCACCAGGAAGGGCAGAAGCCCCAAGCTGAGCCCTTCTGGGCTGGAGGATCCTCCTCTCATCACCGGTGAGTGCCCATGGTGTGCACTGGGTGATGGTGGTGGTGACAACAAAGGCCGGGGGGCCTGGTGGCCCCCCGGCTGTTAGGGCAATGATTGATGACTACTCCAATATCCTCCACGGGTGCTGGCTGAAGTGCTCCAAGCTCCTGATCCCTTTTGTGGTCAGACTGAGCTCTAGGTGAGCAGTTGGACTTGATGGTCTCTGAGGTTTCCTCTAACCTTCCATAATTCTATGAAATCATTCATTAGGAGATTGAGCATCGAGCTATCATTGAGGCCATTACAGCCTCCAGCATGATGCCCAGCAGAGGACAAGGCATCCCAGGGCACTCAGCTGCTCTGCCTTGAAATTAAACACTTGACCTAGCCTCAAAGGACAGTTGCCTTTCCTCTGTTCCTCCTGCTCTCAGCTACCAGAGCCTACCCAAAACCACCACACAGTGACTGGCATCCACGAGCATTCCTGCAACAAAGACCTTTCTCAACCCAGAGATGAGCAGCCACATTAAAAGCTGCAGCTGAGATCAAATGGCCCAGGGTAGGGAATGGGGCTGGCCTCTGCCCCTTTCAGATGTGTGGACATAAATCTGTTTCTAGCAGTTGAGAAGCTGCAGCCTCGGATGGAAGTATGGCATTGGATTAGGTGGCAAATAGCTCTCTGATCCCAGCAAAAGCCCAGCTGGGCTCTGTGTGCTCCTGGGCAGACTGGCTGCAAACTTTACCTGGTTATTTTCCACAAAATGGCTCCAAAATGGGAATCTGAGGAGCCCAAAAGGCAGATGGAAGGAAAGGGAAGCTCTGGCACCCAGATCAGCTGCCCAGTGATAGGACAAGGAACAACAGAATCACAGAGTGTTACAGGTTGGAAGGGACCTCCAGAGATCATCAAGTCCAACCCCCCCTGCCAGAGCAGGATCACCCAAGGTAGTCAGCACAGGAATGCATCCATTCTCCTTTCTTATAGCAAGAAAAAAGATGGAAATAAGAAACAATTCTACTCAAACACTACTCACTGTTTCCCCTCTCTTGGTTACTCAGACTTTCTACTCTAAGCAGCATAGCTAGCAGCACTTTCTGCTGTATTGAGGTACAGGTACAACAGGACACCTGAGTGTCCTAAAGCTGAATTAATAAGGTGTGTTTTTCCACAGACCTCTATGAATTCAGAGAAAGATATGCAGGAAGGAAGAGACAATAATGCTGTGTCCATTCAGATGAATTACCACCCCAGAATACTGGCTAGAAATTGACAACAGAAGAAAGATAATTATGCTGATGTGCAGAAGGTGGCCAGTCACATCCTGGGCTGCCTCAAAAGAAAAGCTGCCAGCAGAGGTGATTCTGCCACTTTGTTCTGGTGAGACCTCACCTGGAGTACTGTGTACAGGTCTGGAGCTCTCAGTATGGGAAGGACATAGACCTGATGGAGAGGGTCCAGGGCAGGACCACAAAAGTGATCAGGGTGTTGAAGCACCTCTGCTACGAGGACAGGCTGAGGGAGCTGGGGTCGTTCATCCTGGAGAAGAGGAAGCTCCAGGGAGACCTAATAATGACCTTCCAGTACCTGAAGAGGACCTACAAGAAGGATGGAGAGAGACTGTTTACAAAGGCCTGTGGGGATAGGATGAGGGGCAATGGCTTCAAACTAGAAAAGAGTAGATTTAGATTGGATGTTAGAAACAAGTTCTTTACTATGATGGTGGTGGAACACTGGAACAGGTTGCACAGGTAGGTGGTTAGGGGCCCCATCCCTGGAGATATTCAAGGTGAGGCTCAGCAACGCCCTGGGCAACCTGATCTAGTTGAGGATGTCCCTGATGACTGCAGAGGGGTTGGTCTAGATGATCTTTGGAGATCTGTTCCAGCCCAGACCATTCTGTGATTCCAAGGAAAAGGATTGCAGTAGCAATAATGTAAGAGAGAAGGAAGCAGGGACAGACAAAAAGAATATGTTCTTGGCAAAAATAAATATCACAGTTTTTATGAGAGGTGAATGCATGGGAGTGTACCTCAGTAGCCTAAAAATCAGAATGTTAAAGAGATGTAAAGCAGACTATGTTTTTACCACTTGTCAAATAAAACTCAACATATTTCTGAGTAACTAAGGCCGTATGTCTGCTGGCAAAGTAGCAGTGTATAATTCTGTCTGTCATCTGTACATTGAGGGAACTCAGGTCTGGCAATTCAGAGCAAGTGTGGCTTCCTAGAAATTCATAATTTCAGCTGATTAGTAATGGAAGGGCTTTTTTCCCTCTTCCTTGAAAAAATTTCTCCCTTTTCTGGGTCAGTTTCTTGGGGATCTCCTCAAAGCAAAGTTCAGCCTGAAGAGTTTGTGTCCAACAGCTCTGGAGATGGCTGTGTCAGAGAGCACAGTTTAGGAGGCATCCTCAGAAAAGCCCTTAGCTGATAAATGCCTCAAGTGGCACAGGGTATAGCTTTTCTCCAGTCCCCCAAACAACCTTTTCTTGCTGCAGTGTGCTGAACAGACCCCAGCAAAAGTGACAGACCACGCACTATGTTCTCAGTGCACCTCAGGGTGCTTTTCTATTAGAGTGTTTTGATATCCTAGCGGAAGCTGAAGGATACTTATGTATCTTTGTACATCTTTGCTACCCACAAAAATGGGAAATATCTTTAAAACACATTCATGTTTCCTCTGTGAGAAAACTGAGGTCAAAGACAACTCGCTCCCTCTCCAACATTAGTTGACATCTATACTTAACTTTGCTCCACAGCCTTTTGTGTTCTCACAACCACTTAATGTTTGCTGCCTTGAGGCTGGAGCAAAGTTGGCAGCTGGCCTGCTCTTCTCCTTCCTCTAAAAACAATTTAGAAAAGGGAACCAAAGAAAAGTTTAGACATTGCCCTACAGCAGAAAATATGACTTGGGAGTATATGCTCAGACAGCATGAGTCATGCTGCTTTCCTAAGAAGGAGCTCTTGCCACGACCTGGAGATGGACCACGCTCAAAATACTGCCATGTAAATCACGTATTGACCTAGCACATGACATTCAGGGCAACTGAATGGGAAGAAGACAGCACAGAGCTTAGCCAACAGAGACTGAATGATCAAGCATCAAAGGTACTCACATTGTGTTCTCCACAATATGCCATGACAGTCCGCAGACAGCTGGTTGGTCATATGGTGCCAGTCTCTCTTCCCTGCTTCTAGCTGCCACATGGTATTAAAAGGAGCAGGAAGGAAGGGAAAGCCCTTAAAATCATGTATACAAACAATAGTTGCATCAGTGCAGATGGAAGGGGATTTTGTCCAAAACACATAGTCAAAAGCAGCAAGTGCTTTAGAGCCTGACAGCCAGTCTCCAGTGAGTCTGGGTTTCATGGAGAAAGTCATTGCACTCAGATATGTTCCATGGCTAGCAAGTCAGGGAAAGAAGAGGAGGAGTGAGCCAGCTTGTAACCCCTGAAGCCCAGCCCTTGCTGCAGATGGCAGGTTCCCACTGCTATCAATATCATCAGCATCCTCACCCTGTGTGACTGCTTGGTTCAGCCCACAGGGTCAAGGCACTTAGCTCCCATCAGAAACATGCCTCTTTCCCAGGATTTTCTGGGACCAAAAGGGCATTCTGGACGTCAAGGCATCTTCTCTGCCCTGTGTGCTGACTCCATATCAGATGAGGGCCTGATGAACAATATCCTCCCCTGCCTCCCACTTTCCATATGAAGGAAAGCTAGGCAAGAAGGGTGGCCAGGATCACTTAGCCCTCCACAGCAGCTCGCTGGCCTGTGCATAGCTCCTGGGGAATGCTGGGCACATGAGGACTCACAACATCCACGTAAGCACTGCTCTGGGTCTGAGATCTGGTGAAGGATGCAAAGGCAAAAAAACCCCATAACCAACCAACCAACCAAAACCCCAACAAACAAAGACCCCCCAAAACAAACAACAACAAAAACAAGGCAACCAAAACCCAAACAAACAATACCATTTAATTTCAAAACACAAAGCTTGTTTTGCCATTCCCTTCATACACCAAGCCACAACAGTGTGAAGGAACATAGTTATCTGTGCTTCCACACCAAAGCTCTCAGGTCTGTAAAATGCTGTTTACAGCCTGACAAAAGCAGCTCCTCCTTGCAAGTGCTGAACTGCTTGGCATCTCTTTCAGAAGGAGTTCACCTGGTAGGAAAGGCTGACTTTGGGACCTAGGGGAGTTAAATCAAGCTGGAGGAGCACTGTGGATTAACATCCTTATTCCCACTGCAGTGGCTTCCTTTCTGCAACTCCTTCCCATGAAGGCAAAACCCAACAGGTAGTCCCTTCTCTTTTCTGACAGTATGGGCTCCTGCCTGCATCCTCCTGTGTATTCCAATTGGCTGCACTAAAACCAGGGAGAAAAAAAGAGGAGAGGTGGAGAGGAGCATGACAAGAGTCCAGTGACACAGGGAGGGCATAAGAGGGAGGCTGGCTGGGAAAGCCATCGGCATGCAGAGCTCCCTACCCAGCTGAGAACATTGGGCAAAATTTACTGGGGGAGGCTGCCTCCTTCAGCTCTCCACTCACACTGGTTGCAGCAATAGCAACAGAAAACTTCACCTTGCACAGTGATGTGGAAGCAAGAGATGAAGCCTGCTTGTTCCTTGCAGTACAGCCAGATCCTACCTCCTGCAGAAGGTGAGCTGAGCCAAAGGAGAGGTTTTTTTGCTGACATTCAAGCTCCTCTAAAGAGAAATGATTTTAGCAGTGTCAGTGGTCTCTGACCATGTCTGCTGTGAAGGACTCCCCACAAACTTTTTAACCAGTAGCAGTTTTGAGGGCTAGCAGTCTTCCAAGTAGCTTCAAGCTCTGGAGGTTCCTTGGTGAGTGGCTCCACTCACCTCAGGAGCAACCTGCTCTTCTGGCTCTCAGCCCTCTGGTCACAGTGTTATTTTGTGTGGCATCCTTTAATTAGAGAGCAAGAGACACCTTGTGCTCAGAGCACTCTCAGAGAGTGCAAGACCTGGGCTCTCATCCCTGCATCAAGGCCTGGGACTCATGTCAGTGCCTGCACACAGCATGAACCCAGCTTGTCACTCTGTCTTCTTTCCCTGCCACACACTTCATAAATATTAAAGCCCTCCTTTTCAACTGCTACCATGGTGTATGTGGCATCACTTTCCTGTAACACCTTCTAGGCACTCTCCTAGGAAGCTGGGATACAAGATTTCACACCAGCCTCCCCTCCCTGGGAAGCCATCCATCAGCTGGAGCAGGGTGGCAGCATCACTGCTGGCTGTGCTGCAAAGAAGCCAAGGACCTCGCTCTTAAAGATCAAGTTGAAGCATCTCCTCTTGGTGGTGGCCACTGCAAGGGGATGGAAGCATCAAAGGCCTTCTCAGGGACTGCAGGCTCTGGAGCAAGGGGTGAGGTGGCACATCAGTGCACCCTGCCATGCCCAAGTCCTGCTCAGTATCTTGGCCTCAGTGGCCATCAGTTTCAGTTATACTCAAACTCATCAGCATACAAACCCCTTTGGAAGATGGGACTCAGATGACACTTTCACAACCCACTTAACCTGATCTATGTGAAAGTGTCTGCCAAGAGAGGAGGGCTCACTCTGCCTCCTCACAGCATGTTCCCAGCCCTTCCTCCACACTGGCCCCACAGCTAATACAGCTACACCTTCTGCTGAATGAGGGAATTGGGGTAGCTGAATGCATTTTTCCTCTGCTAATTTTCAGCTGGATCAGCTCCCTGGTCTGCTAACTGCATTGATGCATGAGTGCTGGTGGCAGCACAAGGGAAATAGAGAATTCACAGAGCCAGAGGTGGGGGATGGGACACAGGAGACAACCAGCTTTAAGTCAATCAAGAAACAGCCTCCTCTGGGGCTTAGAATACATAGTCCTTTGAAAATGTTGCATGTGCTCCTTGTTTAGCTTTAAAAGTGAAACTTGCATGACTGCATCCATCTAGATAAGGAACAATTTCAATCTTTGCTACATATTGCACTAACAACAACCAGTGGAAGCTGGAAGAAATGCAGTGTTTCACTAAAACCAGGCTTCTCAGCTTCTTTAAATGAGGCATTTTTTTTTGCATGACTCTGGACTTGAACACAGAGGCCAGCATCAGAAAGGCAAAGGCCATGATCTGCCAGCTCCTTTTCCTTGCTGCTGCACAGGCTCGCTACAGGGTGTACTTTCCTCTCAGTGTGAGTGTGACGCTGCAATTAATACTAATGGCAATTAGTATCAGGGCACATCAAAAGACGAGCACAGCCCACAGCAGCAACAGCAATTGGCTTTCTGCACTGTTGGCTCTACCGTCAGCACAGCTATTTAGGCATCTGGATATTTCTCAAAGTATGTATTGATGATCAGCTGCCACTAGTAAAACATTTTCAAAAACAGAGTGCCTCCACACACAAACCCCCACCACCATCACAAAACCCCAAATCCCATAAACAAAACCCAAAACAACCACCCCTCCCCCAAAACCACAAAAAAACCCCCCCCCCACCAAAAAAAAAAACCAAAACCAAGAAAAAACAAACCAACAAAAAAAAAAAAACCAAACCAAAACTAAATCAACCAACCAAAAAACCCCATCAAACCCCCCAAACAAAATAAACAAACAAAAAATACACAAAGAAAAAACAACCCAAACAAACAAGAAAACCCACAAACAACAAAACCTACAGGTTAATAAAAGAAGTCATCTTTAATGACATGATTCAGGCAAGGAAATATCATGATATCACCCTAATATGCTGTTATTAGCAATTACAGTTCAGTTTAAAACTGAGACCTGGGTGATGAAATGAGCTTAGTTGATTATGAATTTCAGGGAGGAAACATCTCAGAGAGAAGGGAAAGGGAATTGAGAAGGGCACAGGGACAAGGAGAAATAGCCTTCAGGGAATGGAGAAAGAATATGTGAGGAGATGAGAACAGATAGCATACATGGGAAAGCAATAAGCAAGGCGGATGGTTTGAGCCAAGTTGAGTATTAACCACACTGGGTACTGGGATTAAAAAACCCAAACCCACCAAAAACAGACCTGAAAAAGAATCTGGGAATTTGATAGATGTTTGGGTCAAAGAAAGGCTGTGGCACTTTGCAGAGGCTGTTCATAGCTGCACAGGCAGGTTCCTCTGCAGTTAGGATGCTTGGGAACTATACTGACTTGGTGGGTTTGCTCTGTCTTCAGGCTCTGAACAGGCAAGTTTGCAATAAGCCCTACAAAAAAGCCAAATATCTCTGCAGCTGTCAACGTACTCTAACTAGTGCTTATCTGCTTAACTCCTCAGTTAGTGGCATACAGTCAGGCTCAAGAAGTATGCACCATGAGAACTCCTTGCATTCCCATTTCCAAATGGTCTGATAATAAGGTTGAAATGCAAACTAACTTAGTGCAAAGTGCAGGAAGTTCTGTAGGTTACTTATCCCACAGAAGAGAAACAGATTTCAGTTCCAGACATCCAGGGGAGGATGCTCATCCCTCTCTTTGTGATGACAGCTCTGAGGAAGCCATTCCAAATGTAAGATGCACAATTAAGACTTTTAAAAAATGCTTTTCATAGAATGGCCTAGGTTGGAAGAAAACTCAGAAATCTTCTACTCCAACCTCCCCACCCCCTCTCAACTGAACTCAGCTGCTCAGGGCTTCATCCAACTTGGCACTGAACACCCCCAGGGAGGAGGCATCCACAACCCTCCCCCCGGCAACCTATTTCAGAGTCCCACCACCTTCTTACTAAAGAACTGCTTCCTAAGATCCAGTCTAAACCTACTCTCCCTGAGCTTAAAACCATTTTGTTGAGGGATGTCTGAGACCTTGTGTCTCCTTGGATCTGCATTTAGATTGTTTCCCTGGAAAAGAGACAAGGGCTCAGAATGTTACACTGAAATACTCGGGAACAAAAAGTATTTCTCTGCATACAAAACAAATTCACTCTCATATTCCAGTAAAGGCTCCTCCGAGTGCAGCCTAAGTGAAACCAGCTGACTGGTCAGGCTTCCTACAGACCCATAAAAAACAAGTGGGAAGGGTGTAGTCTATCAAACATATCTAATCTCTGCATTGAAACAGCCTCCATGCGTGCAACATCTGCTTGTTGGCAGACAAGTTCTGACTCAACAGGTCTTTAACCTGTCAACTCCCAGGTGCTTTGATAAACCACAAAAGCTCTCAGCTTGGCCCTCAAACAAATCTCTTCTACCCTGAGTGTGGTGGAAAGCTTTTGTGTATGGGCATGAACCCATCCTGTTCAGGAGGGGTGAAAGGATGCTCCATCATTTCCCCTTCTTTGCTCCCAGGGAAAAAACATCTCGGTTATGGAGAGAGAAAACTTCTTATTGCCTTTCTCCCCCCACACCACCACAGCATGACCTGAAGAAAATCCCTGAATGAAAGTTTCACCTTGCACCCTCTTCCTGCTCCAGCACATATGCCAATGACCAAACAACAATCCCACAGCATGGGTGTTGCCCATGCTGCTGAGGTATACTATGGATCATAGCTTTAGGCACTCTGCTTGTCTTCTCAGTTCAAATACAGATGAAAAAGGAGATGCCCTTCAAAGCTCAGCTAGTCTGAAGTGGTACATCTGTGCCTGTGGGACATCACTCCTGTTCTTTGCAACCCAAAGCTGCTAAGGCAAAACAGGCCAGAGCAGAAAGGAAGAATTGTATTAGAATCAGACATATGTAAACATGATAAAAAGATAAAATGATTTAATTGATAATGCAGCAAACATCACAAACATCACAAGGAAAGATCATTTACTGCTTCATCATTTAATAGAGGCACCTGTTTTCCTTCTAAGCTCTCCAAGCATTTCCTGTGCCATCTCTTCCAGAACTGAATTCAAAAGAACAAAACCTAGAGGGTGTTTCCCTCCTTCAGTCACTCTGGGTCAAACAGTGTGTTTGAACAGGGAAGAAATATTGCTTTTTACAAAGAGCGTTGATGCCAGCAGTTGGCTACCAACAAACAGACAATTACCACACTGTTTGCTAATTTCCTTTTGGAATGGAGTTTATAACTTCATTCCTTACAACTAATATTGACCCAAACATGTCATGCAAGTTGTGGTCTGGAAGGAAAATGGTTTTGCAACATTAGAGCTAAAGCCTTCAGGTATTTCTGCTTGCTTAGAGGTGGCAGTAACAAACAACAGAAAAACATATGCACAGCTGGAACTGCTTTTGCAGTGCTCACCCTGCTTGCACTCCCCTCAGGTTTTATGGCATATTATAACCCATCAGGCTCTTATTTTTTTCTCTGTTTTCCCCTCTATGTATTATCACCTAAGATCTTTGAGATTCCCTGTTTGGAATATAGTACCCAGCACATTGTTAGCTAGGTATGTGTAATAAAAAGACAGAATGTTTAAAGATATAAATACCATAAAGCAGTGCTTCTGGACAATCCCCTCTCATCCTCAGTGCTTCAGGGAAGTAAGTCTGTAAGAAAATCACTGCAGACTTTTCCAGAGATAAGCCATGTACCAAACCCCTAAGTACAAAGAGAAGCAGCTACCTATCATTTTCTTTTTTCCCTTTTCCTGGTAGAACAGGGTGCAAAGCTTAACTCTGTAATAATAATAACCTAATATAGTCTTCCATTTGGCCACTAACAGTAGTGCACCTTTCAGTGTGGCTGAGCTCCTGATGACTCATGTCTTGGTGCAAGAGCCTCATGGCAGATGGAGGGGACGAGACACAAACCACAAAATGAAGATACCTTGATCTATTTAAAACCTTCTGAAAGAAAAAGCTTTCAGAGGGAAAGTAGGAAGATGACAGCCTAGCCTGACTCAGCCTCACCTGTCCCCATCCACCAAATACTGACCAGAGTGTGCCTTTGGTAGCAGCAGAAGGGGATTGTGCACTGGGGAGGAAGCAGAGGGGAAATACAACCCATCCCGCATCCACTGCAGCAGGTCAGAGTAGCCCAAGTGGGTGTCAAGATACTGATTTCAGACTTCTAATCTGTTCCTGGACAGAAAGGGATTTGCCAGCCCACTTTTGGAGAGTAATGGAGAAAACTTTACAGTGCCAAAGGCAAATATGATTTCTGAAATGCACACATAATCCAGCACAGATCTGCCATCCACCCAGGACAGCAGTGAGTCATCAAAGCAGCCTCCAAAAGGCCGTTCTTCCCATGGAACTCTTCCCCATTCCCAAAGCTTTTATTTTCAAACATATATATATACATACACCTTGAGACAAAAGCTTAACTTACTTCCTATTTGCCCTCCTGTTCTTTTGTCTAAATGAAAATGAGAGTCGACTCATAAACTTTAATGGCATGTACTGGGCTTTTTTATATATTAACAGATGCATCCCCACACACAATGTTTTTGAGGCTCCTTGGCTGTAACAAATCAATTACAGCAGAAGGTATGTAAGTGCAAATTGATCTGAATCTCATTATAAATTGCTCTTCTAGTGTTTGCCTTGCTGTATATTCAGTCTGTTTCATTTAAGTGAAGTAAAGGTGGCAAGTGCTGCTCATAGTGCAAGCGTGCATTCCCCTGGTCTACGCACAGTTATGGCAGTTTGGCAAGCTGTCTTTTTGCTCCTGTCTGGCTCAGGGATAAAGCCATTTATCAAAGTATTTGACATCATAAAGATATGTTTATATTAGACTGATCTTTGTCATTGTCCTATCACAGCAATCACTTTACCCCAGCAGACTAAAAGCTGGCCTGGACTTTGTATCCAGTCAGGAGCACTCAAAATGATCCAGTCCTTCAAAGGGAAAAAAAAAAAAAAAAAGCATAACCCCTAATAATAATCCTAACTGTATTGCATAGTGCCACTCAGAAACCTTTCCCAGTTCAGCATCTAACATACAAGATCTGTGTCTTGACTCTAATCTCATTTTTGCTTAGTGCAGTGTCAGGCGACAGTAGATACTGAATCACCTGACCACCCCACTTTTCAGGCCAAGTTGTTTTCCAGAGCAGCCAACAGCTGAGTCCTATGCCTTGTCCATTGCATGAGAAGCACATCCTTGCTTTTATCTGGTGAGGTTCTTTCCTCCCCTGCATCATGCGATCACTTTCTTGACCCCCAGACCCTTGATCCCCTCCCAAGACTTTGTGAAAGGGGAATTCTAAAGCAGCTCCCAGGTGGGAGATGGCTATGTCTGTTCTGCTGGTGTGCATCTCAGCAGCTTTCGCTGTGGCTGCACTGGGATTACCATGTGGCTGCACTGGGATTACTGTGTGGCTGCCAGCCATGTGGCCAGGTCCCCACATGGGAGCCATGTGCACTTCAGCGGCTGTGGCTTAGTCACTCAGGCAAAGCAAACCCTTGAGTCACAGTATCGTCCTACCTCCTCTGTTACCCAAAGCTTTATTTGGTAAGGAAATGCCACCTTTGCTGCCAAACTAGTTCTTTCTTAGCTGCTCTGCTCTTTCACTAAAACTTTTCTCATCCTTCTTTGGGATGAAGAATAAATGGATGTGACTCACAGTGGTGCTGCACTAATGCAATACTACTTTTCTATTACTCGTGGTTTAAATCAGCACCATGCTGTCTCTTGTGCAACACTCAAACCAGTATTGCCCAAATCCATACCAGAAGTCACCTGGAGTTCAAAAGCAGTACTGCTGAAGCTATCACCTGCTTTTGTCTTGAGGTTTTACCAGCACTCTGCAAGCAGAGGTTGCAGTGTGGTTTTCAGCCAGCTGAGCACAAGGCAGAAGGGAAGCATGCAGCAGAACAGGTTCTCTCACCCTGGCCTGCAGGAGAGCAAAACTTCACCATCCAGTGTAAGGTACCACATCTCTTACATTCCATTAGTTAGGCTACGGCAAGACAGGCAAGCTGACATGTTAGGGAACCAGGGTAATCCTTCTCCTTGTTCCTGACTTTCTTCCTGGCATCCTCCCAAAGGGGGAGAAGTGGAGTTAAAAACATTACAAAAAGATCAAGCATTGCCAAGCTAAAAATCATCCAGCCTTACGAAAGTGTTTTTTACCCTAGATGGGAAAATCTTCTAAAAGATGTGTTTTTAAACATACGTGCAAGGCTGATTGTTTCAACTATACAAACATCTGCCAACTAGTACCATGCTCCAACAGACAAAGGCAAATTTCTAGGGAATACCTGAATTTAAGCAAAAATACCATTAAAGCTGAGAAAACGATTCTGTTTTTAAAGGAAACAAAAAGCAAGTATCAAACAAGCCAAAAATTTGATGGCAATAATACAAAGTGAAATTTCAGTATGTCTACAACTTGGCATTTTAGCACTGAGAAGGAAACTTTTTATGCTATGGAAGGACCTATATAATTACTGAAGGCTTATCTTCTGTCCTATACTGTAATCAGTAAGCACAATTTAATACTGGAAGTTAGTATCAGAACACAATATGAACACCCAATTCTGAGGCACATTACTTCAGCAAATGAGAAAGAAAAGCAATGCAAAGAAATCAATACAATTTGGGTAACATAAACCAAATTAGTTTCCAGTATCCAAGAAGGATTAGAGAGGAAAGAAAGTAATGCAAGAGAGATGTCAGAGGCAAGTATCCCAGACCTACTTGCAGGGAGAGAAAAGAGCTCTTCACAGTGCATTAAGATACTTCCTGAAAAAAGCAAGTCATTCCTAGGCTTTGCTCCAACCTCCATGAATTGGTGCCTGCGAAGTAACCATGACTCGATTCTCTCGGGTTTTGCTAACAGGGCATTGACCTTCACGCCAGCATTCACAGAGCAACTGGACTGCCCAGTTGGGCAAACCAAATCTCAGGCCATGTATGGCACAGTTAATGTGGTCCTTAATCCATTTTAAATCCGCCCAGTTATCATCACTAGCTAATTGCACCCTTTGAGACCAAAAAAAACCAAAACCCCCTCTCTTGCACATAATTTCTGCATCTAGTAAGGCAGCTCTGGAAATAAAGAACAACAGAATTCAGAATTGCAGATGTTAAAAATATCATTTAATTAAAAGAACATAAATCATACCAAAAAGTTTAAGTCACTTTTAGTCAATACATTTGCATTTATTTTAGAATATACTCTACATCTGAGTAAAAAAGTTTTAAATAAACTCCAGCACATGTACAACCATGGGACCTGCCATCCATCCCGCAACAGAGGGATGCTCGTTAGCCCACTGGGTTTCCTCCCGGGGTAAGAGAAGCGTTTTTATGCCAGTTTTGTTATGTTCATTGGCTTGCGTTGAGCCTCCTATCTGCCAACTACGCCACCACCTCGTACACGCCCGGGCTCAGCCTCCCCGCCCGGGTAAGCACAGCAACCGCTCGCCCCAAACCATACGGTAAAAAAAAACAGGAAGGGGTAAAGATAATTAATAAACTAGTATTGATTAATTTACATCTCTCTCGCTTGTGCGTTGGTAGAAAACTGGCTGCTGTCCGGGAGGGCGTAGGGAAGCCTCAGCCCTGGGCGCAGCCCTGCGCCGCCGCCGCAGCACGGCCGGGCGGGGACGCGCCGCTCCCGCTGGGTCGGACTCCCCATTCCCTCGCTCCCCCCGCCCTGGAGCTCACTGCCCCCAGCTGCTGAAGCCGATCTCCTGCTTGTATCTGTTGGTGAGGACGTTAGCCTTGCGGGTGAGCTTGGAGAGAACCGAGTGGAGTCCGCTGAGGTGATAATGGAACTGCTTCTCCAGGTCCTCCTCCCCTTCGTCCTCCTCGGCGGGCCCGCCGCCCAGCTTGTCCTTCTTGCGGGCCGCCTCCTCGCCCGCCGGCGGCTGCACCACGCCCCACTCGATGTCATTGCGGATGGACTTGAGCAGCATGTAGTGGCTGTACATGTCCCTGCGGGAAAAGTAAGCGCCGGGGTCGTCGGGCGGCAGGGCGGCTTCCCGCTGCTGGCAGACGGCGCCCGCCGCGTCCAGCTCCTCCAGCAGCAGCGGCACATCCCGCAGCAGGCTGGGCACCATCACCGTCTGGTCCATGTTGTTCACAGCGCCGATGAAGCGGTTCATGGCGTTGAAGAGGGAGTACTTCTGGCTGTACGAGTCGCAGATCTGCATCATGCCGGGGTGGCGGGCGAGCTCAGCCGATCTGCTCGGACCGCGGGGCTCCGCCGGCGGCGACCTCCTCGCTACTGGCACCGGCCGCCCTCCGCTGCGGGCTGCGCTGGGCTCGGTGGCTGCTCGAAAGCAGAGTCCTGCTGGGAGGCGGTGGCGGCAGGCGCCAGGGTTAGAGGCTACTGTCTCCTCCTTCCCTCCCTCTCTGCAGCCCGCCTTCCCATCCCGTCCCCTCCCGCCGCCTTTATCCTTGGCCCCATCTCCTTTTTAGGCTTCCCCTTCCCATCCCTTTTCCTTGCTCTTAGGTGCCCATTCCCATCCGGGTGCCCCCGCCACTGCTCCAGGAAGGCACGCCGGGGCACCCGGTGCAGCTGCTGGAGCTTGCTGCTGCAGCTCTCCTACGGGGAAAAAAAAAAAAAAGGCGGCAAAACGCGTACTCCCTCCCGCCCCATCCCCCCGCTCCTACCGGAACCGCCACCCGGGAGAGACAAATTAGAATGCATCCCGGGACCTCACCCGGCGTGGGGCTGGGGACAGCCAACGGAAAGATAAATTAAAATGCAAGTGGCGCTCGAGCCGGCGTGACCCAGCCGAGGCACCGAAGGGAGGCACCCACCGTGATCCGATGCAAGTCACCGCCACCCCGTCAGCCCGCCGTCGCCCGTGGCTGCGCTCCCATCCCCGGCACCGTATTTATAGCGCGTATCTTAAAACAAGGTGCTCCCCAGTGCCACCCCCCGAGCCGGCACGCCAGATAAAGACGGCGGGCGGTGGCCGCGCCGGCTCCGCCTCTCGCCCCGCACCGGGGGAGGGCACCACGATGGAGAAGGCGTCGGGAACGGCCGAGTCGGGGCACAACCAGCTTCTCAGCATCATGCTCCCCGAGGAGGACCCGGTGGCACGCGTCTAGCGTTCGCGGTGCAAACTGCGAGGCTGGGTCACTGGGAGAGCCGAGCTCCCACTCGCCCATTCCCGTGCCGCGGCGGTAACCCCGTGTGCCGCCACCCCGAGAGAAGGTATCGGCGGTTGCAGAGCCCACCAACCCCCTCGGGCACCCGTAACATCCTCCCCCGCCGCCCTGGGACGTGGATGGCAGTGAGTGGCACGCCGCCATGACCGAGAAGAGTTTCACCACGGCCCGCGACCCCACTCCGCTCCTCAGCGCCGGGGCGGGCAGCCCTGAGGCGGTCCCCGCCAGCCGCGCCGGGCGGGGGAAAGGGAGGCGCGGCCACGGCGGGCTTGAGCAGGGCAGTGATTGACAGGGCAGGCGGAGGGGACACGCGGGCTCCGCGTGCTGTCCGCGTTCATCCCGGCCGCTCATTGGCTGCTGAGCGCGCGGCGAGCGTGATGGCCCCCCCTGTCCCCCTCCACTTCCCCTCCCCGCTCCGCGTGCCCCAGTGGCAATTAGGGCGGTTAGCCAGGGAGAGCGCCGTGGCCGCAGAGCCCGCCGGCACTCGGCTAGGCTCTCCTGCCCTCGCCACCTCCTAGCATCCGGCCGACGAAACGCGGCTGCCCGCTGCTTGCCGTGCCAGCCCGGGGAAGCGGGCGCGCCCCTCCCCAGGCGGCCTTTGTCTGAAAGCCAGGGCTGCGAAGGGGCCGCCTGGCATCCATCGCGGGGCAGCAGGCATCACCCCACAGCTTCACCTCCGGGCCCAGCCAATCGGCGGGCCACCCAGCCGCCCGGCTCCGCTGCCCCCTGCCAATCAGCGAGCCTCGGCAGCAGCCAATGGGAGACAACAACCCCCCTTCCACACATCCCCGGCCGCGACTCGCGTGGCCCTGGTAACAGGCGGGCTGTCTGCGAGCGGTGCCGGGGGTCACGTGGGGCAGAGCGGGGCGCGGGCAGGCGGGGGTGGGGGGGGGGGATTGTGTTGAGCGCGTTGCCGTGGCAACAAATCAAGCAACAGCCAGAGGCGGGGTACGCCGCCGACAGCGCCCTGCGCTGCGCCGGGGAGAGCCTGCGGCCCGGAAGGTCGCGGGGTGGCGGCGGGGCTATAGGCAGCTGCGGGCGGAACAGCTGCCAAAGTCCCGGAGCTCGGCCTCAGCGCGGAGACGGGCCCTGAGCGGATAGGAGAAATTCAGCTAGCCGGTCGGCCTGAGCAGCAGCGGGGCTTCCGCACTGCGTACACCACGCTCCGTAGCGCCGGCGGCCGCCCGGCCCCCTGTCCCTGTCGTGCTAGGCGCCTCTGTGCTCACCCAGAGCCTTGTTTGGCTCCCACCTCCTTCAGGCATCCGTCTCAGGCCGCAGCCCGAAGGGAGGAGGCCGATTCTCAGGGCACCGGGTAGCAAACCGGCAGTGTGCGAGAGGGAATCGCAGTCGGGTTCCCAGCCCTGGAGCTGCAAATGCTTGCGGTTAAGCAATAGCAAGAGATACGGACTGGTACAAAACTATAGTCGGTTCGCAGATTATTCACTGGAAGTAAAACCAAAAATAATTAAAAACTCACCCGGCCAGAAAATTTGCCACAACCTGTATTTGTGTCTTTCATAGAGACACAGTACATAATTAATAGGCTATTACCAGTTTAGCGTCCTTTAATTGAAGTAAGGTGGGTGCTGAACATTCAGTAAGTTGGAAAGCTGAATCTTTAGGTGCAAGAGAAAGTGGTTTGTTGTCCAGCCTTCCTGTCCAAATTAAAATTAGCTGAACGAACTAAAGCTGAAGACTACCCGTGTTTAGAACATAATGGCAAGGGAGAAGACAATGTTGACAAAAATAACCCAGCTTGGAGCTGCAAACAGGGAAAGTTACATGACTGCAGCAAAAGCACGTCTTCCATGTGATGACAGATTATGACCTCAGCATACAATTATTTTGACCCCCGCCCCCCATCTTCCCTCTTTGCATCCCAAAATGTATAGCCACACATTCTGCTCCTACCTTTAACTGTTAGTGTTATCTCATTTTAGCGTAGCGCTTACACAGTGCTGTAGCCTGTGCAGACATGTGCCTAACCCATTAGACTGAGATAGATCATACACAAGTCAAACTTCACAGCATAAGGCAATCGTTTTTTTTTTCTGTTGGGTTGTGTTGGGTTTTTTTTTTCCTTTACTTCCTTATGTTCTGATCGATTTTGATATGCAGTGTAAATGTCTCTGGTAGGCATAATGTATGTCATTAACACAAGCCTGAGTAGGTTTGATTGCTCTTTGGTTAGAATGAAATAAAGGAAGACGTATTTCTGACTCTGTTGGTATGTAATTGCCATGGCTGTGCGCGTGAGAGAAAAAGGAAACAGCACTTTTCTTTTCCCCCTTCTGTTAAAAAAAGATGATCCTATTTGTGGCATAGATTTATATATGCAAGTAGCATTTGTTTAGAATATTTCCTTTTCAGAATAATCTGATTATTGTGGCTACGTGGTGGGGACAGGAATTAGCTAGAAACCCCTTATCTCATGGCCTGAGCAATGAGGAAGCCTGCACTGTCTCTGTCTTGCTGTCCAAGGAAGTGTAAACACTTCCCTCTGACTGGCACAGGGGCTTGGGAAAGGAAACCAAAATGACAGTGTGCAGGGGTAGCTTTGTCCAGCACTTTAAGTGGATGGAGCACTCATGATGTACACACCCCACAGTTAGGGGGAGAAGACACCTTTTTGCTTGGATAGATTTGTTACTGCTATTCAGGAAAGAAGGAATCACATGTAAGTTAACTATATTAGCTAAACCCCTTTAATTCTCCCTGAAGTGAATGAGAGCTAGTGATCATAGGATCACAGGATGTTAGGGGTTGGAAGGGACCTTCAAAGATGATCGAGTCCAACTCCCCTGCCAGAGCAGGACCATAGCGTCTAGTACAGGTTGCACAGGAACACATCCAGATGGGTCTTGAAAGTCTCCAGAGAAGGAGACTCCACAACCTCTCTGGGCAGCCTCTTCCAGTTTTGGGCTCCCCAGTTCAAGAGGGACGGGGATCTGCTGGAGAGAGTCCAACAGAGAGCTACCAGGATGATTAAAGGGACTGGAGCACTGCCTTATGAGGAGAGGCTGGGAGCCTTGGGGCTTTTTAGTCTGGAAAAGACTGGGAGGGGATTTAATTAATGTTTATAGATATCTGAGGGCTGGGTGTCAAGAGGGAAGGGACAGGCTCTTCTCCATTGCACCCTGTGATAAGACAAGGGGTAATGGATATAAACTACAGCCCAGGAGGTTCCACCTCAACATGAAGAGGAACTTTTTTGCTGTGAGAATGATTAGCTCTTTCTGCACAACAGCCTTCTTTCTGTGGCTGACTCCTGTAGAAGAACAGGGATGAACTATCACTATTACTATTTAGCTGTTACTGACCTATTAACAGGTTAATTTAGCTGTACATCAGTGTTTAGCCACAGTAGCACCATAGTATGTGCTACAAAGGCTAGCTGTAGGAACAATGCTGCTGATGGCCCGTCTCCTCTGGCAACATTAGCAGCTGCACATTATTTCTCAAGATTAGACAGATGATTCTGTCAACTTGGGTGGGTTCTCATACCATTTGCAAGGCCTATCTAAATTCGCTCTTCAGTGGCAAGAGGATAACAAACTGTCTTTGTTAACAGGTTTCCCAGCACACATGCTGGCATGAAATAGGTGCCACTGGCATGTTGCAGGCCAGCCATGGCTACACTTTGGTGGTTAGGAAATTGTTCTGCTGCACAGTGTTTGCAAAATAAGACGAGATCTGGCGTGGGCGAAAAGTGATAAATATGTGCAAATATTTAGTGTTGCATTCTGCAGCCTGGGAACACCATTTGGACTGGCCTGATTGGAGCAGTATCTCTTGGGAATTTCACTTCCTCTTGCAATTTGCTGTCAATGTGACACGGCAGATTAGAGTTCAGCCTTGGAAACTGCAAGGCTTTTCCTTCTATTCCTATTCAACATATATTTTTGCTCAAACTTGTGAACTGCTTCCCTCATTTCGAGTGGCAGTACAGATGCACACATTTAACACTTTTCTCTCCTTTCTCTTTCTGAAACCGAGTCCAGTTGCACCAAACTCTGTACCAAGGAAGCCAGTCATTTCTCATCCAGAAGGAATGTATGTAAATTTATCATCTTAATTATTGCCTTTCCATGAGTTTCATATAACCAGTCCTTGTAGCTTAACATGCTAATGAACAGGATAAGTAGAAATTTAATATGCTAAAGGAATGCAGACCAATTTGTCTGAGTCCTGCTGAGACCTGTGGTATAACTTGCAAAGACTTACTCATCTCTCTTCAGTCTTACGTTCAGCTGCTTTCTGCTCCTGCTTCTGTTAGTCCTCTGTGAGCAGAGTCGTTCTCCAAAGTGGACAGAAACCTCTGGGAAGGCAGACACAGGGGTCAGAAAGAGGACATTTGGAGAAGGGAGTAGTGATTGTAAATCTTCTTTCCCTCTGGCATGCATGCAAATCTGAGCAGGACCGCACACTGCCAGAAGTAGCACCCCAAGGGTCCCATGGTGTTGTGTCTCTACACAGAGGAGCAATGGTTTATGTTCATGGTGTAACATGAACATAAACCAGCAAGAGCTCTGCTGGAAGCAGGAAGCAGTGCTGGTCAAAGAGGCCCTTCCAAGTTGCTTGGCTCTGCAGGTTGCACCTGTATCTCTCTAGGCTCACCAAGGCTCTGCTTCCTCAGAAGCATTCCTGGAAATTGTTGCTAGTTCAACTTTATTCACACAAAATCACAGAATGTTAGGGGCTGGAAGAGACCTCTAAAGATCATCCAGTCAACCCCCCTTGCCAGAGCAGGATCACCTATACCAGATCACACAGGAATGCATCCAGATGGGTCTTGAATATCTCCATAGAGGGAGACTCCACAACCCCCCTGGGCAGCCTCTTCCAGTGTTCCATCACTCTCACAGTGAAAAAATGTTTCCTTATGTTTCCATGGAACTTCCTATGCCTCAGCTTCCACCCATTGCCCCTTACCCTGTCATTGAGCATCACCAAGAAGAATAAAATAAGAGAGTTGCCAGTGTCACCACTCAGTGTGTGTTTCCCATGCCTAGGATCCTTTCCAAGCAGTGCTCAGCTAGTACCAGGAGGTCAAAATAGGCTGGAACATCCCCCCCTCCCCATAGATGAATTGATGGGATAAATGCTGCTATGGCATTGTTCACACAGTGGGTGCCTAGCATCCCTCTCCTCAACCTTTTGCCAGCCTCATCAGTTTCCCCTGGAAGCTGGTTGGAGCAGGCAGTGTGGCGTGCAGTGCCCAGAACGACGGCGGCCCTTTTCAAATGGCTCCTTAGCGCTGCCATAATAAGCCTGATAAATAAAACATGGCTTGCAGACACAGATTTACTGGAGAAGGCTAAGGGGGCTGTAGCTCCCTCATTAGTATCTCCTGGTGCAGTGTGTGTGCTCCTCATTATGTGGCACAGTGGCAGTTGTCTAGTCATCCACAATGAGGCTGCAGCCGCTCCGAGGATGTGCCAGAGATTTCAGGGACTTGGTTTTTTTTTTCCCCCTCCTGTGTTAATAATAGGAATTTATAAAGAAAAAAAAAAAAAAGACCTTGAATATGAAGATGATGAAGGAGAAAAGACTGCATCACCGAGGCAGATTTTCTCTCCCTTGCATCTCTGTAAGTCATCAGCAAATGCAGAGAAATCCATATAGCCATGATAATATTGAATTGGTGTCAGTAGGATTGAGACCTCTGGATGGCACAAACTGTTATTTTTGGGATCTTTATTTCCCTTCAGTCTGAAATGCTGCTTGGAAACTCTTGGCTGAAGTACAAACTTCATCTGCTCCCTCTTGTTTTTCTTCTGTTTAAGGGAGAAGTGTCAATTTGGCCAATTTTAAGTCCCTCAAAGCTGGGGACTCGGGAGTCTGGGTTAATCTGAAGCAGGGTCTGTGGAGGTTTAATCCAGCTTTTCATTTGGGCCATCATTTAAATCTCTCCTACCTCCCACATACATGCTGCAACTGCATCATCGTAGTCACCCTGAGACCAAGAGGCATGAGAGGCTCCTCTGAGACTGTAATCTCGCTCTAAACAGCTCTCTGGAGGGTGCTCATGTGGGGCCATGCATCATGCAATTTTCTCCTCCAGAGGCTTGTGGGTGTCATCTTCACCATGATCCCTGCCCTGCCTGGGAAGTACTGGCAAGCCAGAGCCTGGGGCTGGATTTAGAGTAGGTTGAGTACTGTGTCCAGTTCTTGGCTCCTCAATTTAAGAAGGACATTGAGTACCTGAGCATGTCCAGAGAAGGGCAACGAGGCTGGTGAGAGGTCTCGAGCACAAGCCCTGTGAGGAGAGGATGAGGGAGCTGGGGTTGTTTAGCCTGGAGAAGAGGAGGCTCAGGGGAGACCTTATCGCTCTCTACAGCTTCTTGAAAGGAGGTTGTAGCCAGGTGGGAGTTCGTCTCTTCTCTCAGGCAACCAGCACCAGAACAAGAGGGCACAGTCTCAAGCTGTGGAGGGGAAAGTTTAGGCTTGAGGTGAGGAGGAAGTTCTTCACAGAAAGAGTAATTGGCCATTGGAATGTGCTGCCCAGGGAAGTGGTGGAGTCCCTGTCTCTGGAGGCATTCAAAAAAGGATTGGATGTGGCACTTGGAGCTATAGTTTAATTGTCATGGGGTGTTAGGTATTAGGTAATAGGTTGGACTTGATGATCTCTGAGGTCTTTTCCAACCTGGTTGGTTGTGTGATTCTGTGTGATTCTTTGCCGCCTGCACGGCTGGGGCATGTGCAGGGTCATGAACAGCATTAGCAAAATCTGCCCTTGGCTGCCCTGCCCACACTCTGGCAGAAAAGATTCCTGTTTAGCATGGCAGGAGACTTTACCGGCACCGCGAAACAGTGCTCCGTAAACTTGTGACTTTCTGTAACGGCATTTAATATGCAGATAGCCAAAAGAATGCCACCGTGATATATTTTTATGGACAAATATTATATATTGAGCCCTGATTTATATATCTGAGTGTAATACCTGGGGCTCTGAGGAGAGCCTTTAATCTCTGTCAGCGAGGCAGCATGCATGCTAAACCGCCGAGTAAATCTGCATGGGAGCGGTGAGCTGAGCGCAGCATAGATCAGAGTTCTTCCTCCTGATGAAATTAAACACACAAGAACACCTCTCTGTGACATTAACGGCTTGGGGCTGACATCAGGGAATACCGACCTGCGCTTCCCCCTCTGACCAGAACCTGCAGTGTTCCTGCTGTTTCTGCTGTCCCCATCCCAACCTGCCGCTCACAGGGGTCTGGGTGAAGGAGGGGCTCTGTCTGTGACTTGCCCCCTCTCCTCCAGGGGTCTGGGTGAAGGAAGGGCTCTGCCTGTGACTTGCCCCCTCTCCTTCCATCCCTCTCCTGCACCTTGCCTTCTGGGTGGGGTTGGTGGGGGTGCCAGAACCCTGTTTTCCCTTTGTCAGCACATTGTCTCAGCATGGGGTTCTGCATTTAATAACCTCAGCAGCTCAACTGTTTTTACCTGAATTTCCCTTATGAACTGATAAATCTGAATTGTGCATTTTCTAACCCCCTTATCTCAGGGCTAAGTCTCGCAGGTATCCTCAGATGACTAGCTGCTGTCTTCTGCACCTGTCTAGCACCATCTACTGTAACTTTTTTATACTATTTTCTTTTCTCTTATGATCTCTGTGGGAGCTACCTTCATCCCGAGGAGCTTGTGGAAGAACAGGAGCCCTGGTTTTGTTTGAAAGGCCCAGGGCTGGCTTGATGGTGAAATAAATGCAAGACATGGTCATCCTATAAATTACATTTCTTCATCTGAAACCAGTGACCTGACTTGCAGTGCCCAGCTTGCTGCTGATAAATTTTATAGTCATCTTAGTGCTCAGAAAGCAGATGGAGCAGAACAAAGGTTTGGAGCTGAAGCTTTCCATGCTAGTTGGTGGAGCAAGAGCTAGGCAGGATGAGCAGCTGGAGCACAGCTTTGTGTGTGGAGGAGAGGGCCTGCATGGGAACAAATATTCCAGTTGCTGCCCAGAGATGCCAAGGAGGAGCCATCAGCTTGGATTTCTACCATCTGATGGGGATTTACAGAGTGAGACTAGAAACAGCAGAATTTTCCTGGGAAAGGCCCATCTCTGCTTGATACAATCAGTATTAAAAAGGGAGTCAAATCTGCAGTTCAGAGCTGACATGGAGGCACTATGTGTCTTTATTATATGCACTCCTGTTACAATGTGGTTTTGGCTGGGGGATGTTGTATGGTTAAAGACAACAAAAATAGAACCAAAGCTTTCTGACTGCTGGGGCTATTATGGATTTGTATGATTAATATTTACTTGCTTTACAAAAACAAAACCCCCAAAAAAGGACAAAAAGCTGGAAGTCAAAATCAGAGCAAAGTTGTGCTAAGGACTGCAAATGGCCTTTTTAATTGTTATTATTTATTGTTAATACATTTGTCCAGAATGAGTAGTTCTGTAGGTGACAGATTAACCTAAAAACACTGCCAGTCCGTTCCTGGGTTGTAAAACATAAAACAAGGTACATCATACATTCTCTTTGTGGTTGTTGAAACCTAGATTATATGTTTGACGCTAACTTGCTTCGATGACAAGTGATACATTTTCCACAACCCTCGTGAAAACTGGAAATGAGGTAGATTTGGCAGCTTAGCCTCCGAAGTTCTATGGCAACTCTGCAAACCAAAAGACCGCAGGGTTTTGTCTTGGCTTTGTTTCTTGATGAAGTCCTGAAAGGAAGTAAATTAAATCCATGCTCTAGCCATATGTGTAGTTTTGTTCTGCTGGAATAGCTTAGAGATGTCAGTGACTTTCTTCATACTCCCAGCACTGTGTAAGGCATGATACAAGAACCTAAAGATTACTGTCTCCAGCAGTACCATGCATTTGCGAGCTTAAAATTATTACAACATCATTTTTGTTGTTGTTGTTGTTGTTGTTTATGTGACTGGAGAGAATCTGGTTTTGCAGGAGATTAGTATTTCAAAGTAGATTTCTGTGTCCATCATTACTGGTGGTTTACAAAATTTCTCTTCCCATCCCCCCATCCAACTGGGGGATGTGAGAGCAAATGAAATAAACCCATCATAAAACATAATTTTGTCCAGGTGGAACATAAATCAGCCAAAATAATATTATTCTACATGGCAAATAAAAAGCATATGTTGTATTATTTAAAGCACAGCCTCCATATTCACATACAAAATTAATGCTACAGTGGGAGGTAAAAACTGGCGGAGACAGACAATGAAAATATTGGGTGGAAAACATGATGCCACTTGCAGGGTCATGGTCATATTCCATTTCAAATGGGCATGGAAATACACTGTGGGTTATTCTTCTCTAGAGATGCACAGATAATAAGCACCTGCTCCCCATGTCTGCTCTTCCCTTTTAGCTGTTGATTTATTGGATGTTTCTGAAAGCTGTGGTCAGGCTTGTGAGGGATATATAACGTGGTGCCTGCAGGAAGAAATGGGAATGGGCAGGCGAGTTGCCACACTCCCTGTCAGTGCAGCTGGGTGAAGGGCTGAGCAAGGTCCAGAACAAAAGCTGTCTCCTCTTGAGCTTCCAAGTGAAAGGACACTACTGAAAAGTAAATCAGCAGTTTCTCTGTACTCATTGTGCCTGGGTCACATCCAGGAAAGTCAATAAAAAAACCCCAAACCTAAACTACATTCCTCACCTCGAACTAGAGTAAATGATGGGTTGAGAGGAAACAGGTACAGCATGCAGCAGTCTAAGGCACCAAAAGGGGTCTTTTCCATGTCTAGTTATTTGATTTCCACAGCATCAAGGAAGCTACCAGAATACATACCTATAAAAAATATTGTTATGTGTGTTTTAAAGTCATTTTCAGATCATAAGGAATCTAACCTATATACCACATACTTCTGCTCCATACTGCATTGGGGACAGTATCACCGGCAAATTTTTTATATTCATCCTGGTTCTCCCAGGGTCAAGGAGGTCATTCCATTTTCTCCCTCAAATGACAAACAGCTTCACTAAATAAGGGTTGAACTAATCTTCAGACAATGTTGAAGCTGGGTCACTAAAGAGATACTTGGAACTGATAAGAAGTTTTCCCATGTAATTTATTTTTAAGAATGCTTGGTGTAAGTTATATTCTTTCACTGTTCTTCAGTATTTTACTTGCAGCCCAGAAAGCCATCTGTGTCCTGGGCTGCATCAAAAGAAGTGTAGCCTTCAGGTCATGAAAGGCAATTCTTCTCCTCTGCTCTGCTCTGCTCTGGTGAGACCCCACCTGGAGTACTGTGTCCAGTTCTGAGCCCCTATTACAAGAAGGATCTGGACATGTTGGAACGTGTCCACAGAAGGGCCATGAGGATTATCATGAGGTGCTGGAGCACCTCTCCTAAGAGGATCACTCTATGAGAGAGTTGGGGCTCTTCAGTCAGGAGAGGAGAAGGCTCCAAGGAGACCTTATCATGGCCTTCCAGGATCTGAAGGGGACCTACAAGAAATCTGTGGAGGGATTTTTTAGTATATTGAGTAGTGATAGGACTAGGGAGTATGGAACAAAACTGGAAGTGGGTAGATTCAGATTGGATGTTAGCAGGAAGAACTTGGATGTTAGTAAGAATTTCTTCCCCTTTCAGGGTGGTTGCCCACGGAGGTGGTGGAAGCCTCATCCCTGGAGGTTTTTAAGGCCAGGCTGGATGTGGCTCTGAGCAGCCTGGTCTACTGTGACATGTGCCTGCCAGTGGCAAGAGGGATTGGAACTAGATGATTGTTGGGGTCCCTTCCAACCCTGACAATTCTATGATACTTTCTTCTCTGTTGCAAGAGCAGAGCTTTGCAAGAGCAGGTCTATGCAACTGTAAGGTCTTGAGGTGTTCCAGTCATGGAGGTCTGTGGTATTTAAATGACATGCATGCCCGCCCATGTGAATCTGGAAATGTAGGGCTATCGAGAATCATTCTGAATTGCACATTTTACTTACATGGCTAAGAAAAAGGCCCATTGTAGCAACTGGTGAACAGTTTATTAACCTAGAACTACAAAACCATCAAAAATGACATCTGGTAACACTGAACTTCTGACACAAATCACCTAGTGTGATGAAACCAAGAGGGCAGTCACACAGACTTCCACTGAGCCCTGCTGCCTGTTTCAGTGGCATCAGGAGAAGTGTGCCGGGAGCTGGGATTGGAAAGATAAAAGAGTAGAGTGGGAACAGGAAACTTGCATTTTAACCCTGGTTCTGACTCCTGCTATAGTCCTCAGCTGGTCACCTATGGCCAGACATTCAGGTGTCTAGCTGTGAGTGAGATGGACAGGCTTTAAATACAGCTCTCTGTGCTCATTCTAGAGTCCCTAGGACCTTACTTATGCACCCAGAAGAACACTGAAGTGTTTAAGAATTGCATTCTGCTGGTGCATGCTGGGGTCTTTTGAAATAGGATCCTTAAGGTCTGATCTTGCAAGTTCATGATGGAGTTGTGTGCACATCCTATTTACAGCTCTACTCAGACAAGTCAAGGACCCGTTCCTTATTTAATCTTGAAGGCATGGGAACACAATCTTGGCCACCACATTTGCTTCAAGGACTTGTTGGGGCCTTCCTGCAGGAGCAGGGCCCACAAGATCCACCTCTTTGGCTGTACTCAACATGTCACTGTAATGGGGAGCAGCACGGCTGCGTGGGTGCAGAGCTTTGCCCTTGGTGTGACGGTGTGAGCTGCTGAGCTAGCAGGGCTCCACTGCTTTTGGGGCGTGAGCTTGTGTCTTTCTGTAGTGCTGCACTGCATCATGCAAGGGTGCCAACTTGTCTGGGACTAGGTCAGGGACCTCTGCATCACGTTCCATCCTATGCTGTAGGTGTGCCTTCTGTCTGTTTGATGTCATGTGGGTTTTCAAAACAAAGTTACTAAGAATTTCAGGGAGTGCACCTGACTGCCAGGCCTCCTGGTAGCCTATACATCTCAACAGTTGTATTTCATTTTGCATAAAGCTGCATCTTCTCTCTTTCTCAGTGCCTCATGCCATCAATTCTTGACCATCATGAACCTAATACCAGGTTTTCCACTTCTGCATGTAGTAGACCTTACCCAAAGGTTACACAAAATTATTCACGCAGACAGCAAGATCATCTCTTCCCACATAGGCTTCCCAACCTGGATCTGGCTTCATTAGCATCCACAATTTAACCCCCCCAGAGATGAACATGTAATGATGCTGGAGGGCAATGCTATCCTGCTCCAGCATCATTTTTCATTGCAAGTTGCCTGCAAAAGCTCCTCAGCAGATTTTCAGGTGAGCTGCTGACCAGATGACTGCATGGGCAGACAGGAGAATCAGGCAGACATTAGCACTTGGCTGGCAGGTTGGTTCCTGGTGATCAGAGGATTTTTCACAGAATCAGCCAGGTTGGGAGAGACCTCCAAGATCATCAAGTCCAACTGATAACCCAACCCTATCTAATCAACTAGAACATGAGACAAAGTGCCTCATCCAGGCTTTTCTTAAACACCTCCAGGGATGTTGACCCCACCACCTCCCTGGACAGTCTATTCCAATGAGCAATCATTCTTTCTGAGAAAAACTTCTTTCTACGATCCAGCCTAAACTTTTCCCTGCACAGCTTGAGACTGTGTCCTCTTGTTCTGTCACTGGTTGCCTGGGAGAAGAGACCAGCCCCCATCTGGCTATAACCACCCTTCAGGTAGTCATAGAGCACAGTAAGGTCTCTCCTGAGCCTCCTCCAGGCTAAACAACCCCAGCTCCATGTGAACCTTTTTCTTCGACAGATCAGTCTCAAGGAGAGCATTTCCCAGCCTGATCTCCACGTGTGCATCATGTCTGCTCTACCATGTAGCTAGAAAGGAGATTCAGGGCACAGGTCTGGCAGAAAGCACTGCCAAAATGGGGGGTGGTAAATTTGCTCTCTGATGTCTTTCAGCTCTAGTAATCTCAACTGTTCCAGTAATTTCAGTGGTTATAAATAACACTGCAGATGTTCTCCAGCAGAAGCACTATCTTTCAGCTGATAGCATCCCTTTAAGCACTAAGACACTGTTGTGCTGAGTTTTTGCTGTAGCCAAACAGGACTAGATTGAAATCAATAGCCCCATTTCACCTGTCACTCTGCTTAAGCTTGATTTGAACCCATGTTTGTAAAGCTGAAAGGCCTTTCTAGTCCATTGTTACTGTGCCAACCCCCAGCCAACCCACCTGCGAGAATTTCACATTCCTACATTTAAAAAAGAAATCTGATGGACAATGAAAATTAATGTTTGCTCTCCTTAATGTGTTTGACATGACACTTTTGCTGTTATTAAGGCTGGGCTGAAAGGAGTCTTTTTGGAAAGGAGACACATCTGCTCAGAGTAGAGACTTTCATAAGTCATTTGGAGTTATTGGTCTCACCCACAATATTAGTGATAAAAATTGATTATCCATTCCCACTTGCTTCACGATCCATAGCTATTTTTTTCATTCATATTATAAGTTGCTTTATACACAGCGAGACAGTGTTACTTAAATAGCCAAGAATGAGCACAATACATCTTACTTGCTAAAAGCCCACATAGCAGAAAGCAGGATTTATTTTTTTTCATGTTAGCCCTGTGCTGTCTTGAAAGTTAGAAATAATCCAGACTTGGCAACTGTCGTGGCTTCTTTCAACTCTGAAAATACCCTTTGGTTAGTGTCTGTGCACTGTCTGCTTGGGTTTACTACTGCCTTTTGATCCCCAAGTACAAATTATTTATTTATACAGCCCAAGCATTTGATGAACAGCTCTGCTGAGCTTCCTAGGCAAAGGTCGTTTTGGGACTATCAGCAGCACCTCACTGAAGGCAGAAGAGAAGAAAAAAAAACCCACCCCTGAATACTGCAAGAGCAGAGAGAAAAATTGAAGGGATCACAGAATTGTCAGGGTTGGAAAGGACCCCAACTATCATCTAGCTCCAACCCCCCTGACATGGGCGGGGACACCTCACACTAGATCAGGTTGCTCAGAGTCACATCCAGCCTGGCCTTGAAAACCTCCAGGGATAAGGCTTCTACCACCTCCCTGGGCAACCTGTTCCAGTGTCTCACCACCCTCATGGGGAAGAATTTCTTCCTAACATCCAATCTGAATCTACCCACTTCTAGTTTTGCTCCATTCCCCCTAGTCCTATCACTACCCAACACCCTGAAAAGTCCCTCCCCAGCTTTCTTGTAGGTCTCCTTCAGGTCCTGGAAAGCCACAATAAGGTCTCCTTGGAGCCTTCTCCTCTCCAGACTGAACAGCCCCAACTCTCTCAGTCTGTCCTCATAGGAGAGGTGCTCCAGCACTCTGATAATCCTCATGGCCCTTCTGTGGACATGTTCCAGCATGTCCAGATCCTTCTTGTAATAGGGCTCCAGAACTGGACACACTACTCCAGGTGGGGTCTCACCAGAGTGGAGTAGAGGGGGAGAATCACCTCCCTTGACCTGCTGGCTACACAGCTAAAAGCTTTGGCAAAACTTTCTGAGTGAAAGTTCTGTTTTGGAAGTCACACTTCAGCAATATGGAGTCGCCTGCTCCCAAGCAGGGTGACCATACATAAAACATCTCCAGGGAGGTCACATCATGACCCAGAGCCTTAGACAGATACTGTATCGTTGCTTCAGGGGAGAGGCACAGTGTTCTTGCCATCAGCTCTCTGAGTTTTGAGTTATTAAAAGGACAAAGCAGTTTGGATATTGCCTTCAGATGACACTGTGCAAGTTGCAATCTCCAACCTGAATGATTCTTTGAGTTCAGCAGTTAGATATGGTGTGGGAATAGAGGTTATCCCTAAAATGGGATAAATGATAGTATTGCACTTGTGAGGAGTTTATTGACACGACCATATCCTTAAGTTCCTTTATAAAAATCAGAAAGGTAACTTAATGGCCTGCTCAGAGATCAGTGACTTCTGTGGCTTAGACCTAGAAGGCTCTGGGTGTTTGATCCAAAAATGGATCCTGGAGATTCCTTCCACCTTTTCCTCCGTAGTGCCTTTTACATGAAACAGGTGTTATCTGCACGTGAGGAAGAGGAGAAGAGACTCCTAATAAAAATGCCTTGCAGCTGAACTGCATAGGTGGTAGTTTCCCTCACATAGTAAAACAACCAAAGCAGAGACTGACATAAATTTGAAAGGAGAGGTATTTCCCCTTGGGACTATTAAATGCAAATGTCTTTTTGTTCCATAAGGAGGTGAGGCAAGTTTTTCCACCCACTTGCTGGGTAATCTCTTTTGGAGTGAGGACGGCTTGACTTGCACAGGATCTAGAGCTCCTGGAGGCATCTTGCAGAGCAAACATCTAATGCCAGCGACTGCAATAAGAAAAAATAGCCACCTGTGTGCACACACAGGACTTCATGGGCTCCTCATCTACAGCTGACCTTTACGATGCGATCTCAGTGGCCACAGGTTACCCCTGTGGCTTGAGGGTGAGAGGGAGGTCAGCAGGCTGCACAGCGCACCCTCCATGGGGTGCCCACAGCCCGGCTGTACCCACAGCCACCTGCTGTTGGGGGAGCGGTGGGGACCAGGAGCAGCAGCTCGGTCTGGGCTGCCAAAACTGACGCTATTTTGCCATCTAGTGCCGCGGGTCCATATTGCAGCAGTCCATTGTCACCATTGCTCTGAGAGAAGCACGGATTTGTGGCCCGGCGAGAATTACAGGAGCTTCATCTTTTCTCCTTCCTTCTTTGCTTCTTCTCCTTGTTTTGTTTTGCTTTGCTTTGTGTTGCTTTGTTTTGCTTTGCTTTGCTTTCTGTTTTGCTTTGCTTTGCTTCCTGTTTTGCTTTGCTTTGCTTTG
This sequence comes from Dryobates pubescens, assembly GCF_014839835.1. Classification (NCBI taxonomy): domain Eukaryota; kingdom Metazoa; phylum Chordata; class Aves; order Piciformes; family Picidae; genus Dryobates; species Dryobates pubescens. Next base: position 13,832,189 of record NC_071623.1, on the reverse strand, counting down.
TTTTGTGTTGTTTTGCTTTGCTTTGTTCCGCTTTGCTTTGCTTTCGTCAATTTGTTTGTTTGTTTTGCAGTGCACACTTGCAGCTCAGATAGCAAATCACATCCTGGGCTGCACCAAAAGAAGAGCTGCCAGCAGATCCAGAGAGCTGATTTTGCCACTTTGCTCTGGTGTGACCTCACCTGGAATACTGTGTACAGGTCTGGAGCCCTCAACACAGGAAGGACATAGACCTGATGGAGATGGTCCAGAGGAGGGTCACAAAAAGGGGGGGGTTGCTGCAACTCTGCTACAAGGACAGGCTGAGGGAGCTGGGGTTGTTCAGCCTGGAGAAGAGGAGGTTCTGGGCAGACCTAATAGCAGCCTTCCAGTACCTGAAGGGGGCCTGCAGGAAGGATGGAAGCAATGGCTTCAAACTAGAGAAGGGTAAATTTAGATTGGATATCAGGAAGAAGTTCTTCACTATGAGGGTGGGGGAACACAGGAACAGGTTGCCCAGAGAGCTTAGTTGAGACACCTTCCCCAGAGATATTCAAAGTGAGGCTACACAAGGCCCTAGGCATCCTGATCTGGTTGGGGATGTCCCTGCTGACTGTGGAGAGGTTGGACTGGATGACCTTCCAGCCTGGACCATCCTATGATACACTTGCATCAATATTTTGTGTGCCCTGATGGCTGGCTAAGCCCAGCATGAAGAGGCACTGCTTTGTGTTGTCTTTGATAGCCATAGGAAGGGGCTGAATCGTTGGTGGCCACCTGTGGCTCACTGGGAGACCCTTCTCTCACCCATTAGCTGTTGCCTAAGAGTAGATATTTAGTGTCATTTAGATATCTTGATTTAGGGCTGAAAGAGTGCTGGAGCCGAAGCCATTAGCTGAGTGCTGCTGCCGCCACTCAACTTGTTTGGCAAATGAGGCTCCTTCGGGTTGTGAGGGACGTGATTTACACAGCAAGGCTTGGGAGCACAGCCAGGTGAATCGCTTTCAGTGACAGTGAGTAATGGATCTCATCAATTTTGTGGGCCCTCCCCCTCTTCTGGTAATCATCCGTGAGTGGGGCACTGTTTTCTCACATTTATTCATTCTTCTGAATGATTTGGTGAATAATTTCAGTGGAGGTAGGGGTGTCCTTAAAGGATGTGTGAGCATCCTTCTTTGGGGAACCCCTGGAGCAGAAGGGATTTTAGCTGGTTGACAGGAAACACAGAAACACTGTACTGAGCCTTTTGGTCCAGGCACACGGAGGGGTTACCTATGTGTGTGAATTTATGATTTACATTCAGAAATCATTGTCCTCTGTTCCTTTATTGTGCTGTGTCTACGAACTTTGCAGCTGTGACATTTTAAGGGCTGTAACTAGATATGGGGGAAAAAAAAAGATGCCTGCAATGCAGTCCAAATTAATTTTCTATAAAGTACAAATTAATATTTGCTGAACCTTTTAGTTTTAGGTTTCATTTCAGCAAATTCTAGTTCACCTTTGAAATGGGCAGGGTGGAGGTAAGTCAGTTTGGCTGCCCTACAATCAGTTCCCAGCATGTAGAACTAAAAAGTCTCATGCTTCGTGAACTGAAGTTATTAGGGGGTGAATAGGGACAGATTTAGACTTTGAATAGAAGTCCTTTAGAGGGAAAAAAAAAGAAAAGGGCAAAAAAAGGAAACATCTTTTTGTTGGTAATCAGTTTTCAGAGGAGAAATAATTTCTGGTGTCGTTATGTGAATCTTCCTTCTGCACCTGGATCCACAGATATATCTTCAGAGGCACAAGAATTTGTCATAGAGGGGAGCTGGCATTGCTTGGGTGAAAAACAAGAGCATGAACTATGTGCCAAGCACATTAAAAAGTAGGTGGTGATGATGGGGCAAAGCAAAAGGAAACTGAGTTGAGCTGGGGACTGAAAGGTAATAAAGAAAGAGGGGAGACAATGATAATAATGTTGTTGTATTCAGAACACCTCTAACACTGGTGGGGGAAAACAGGGCAACAGCTGTACCACCACAAGGAAAACTTGGCAGCTTTTAAGTGAAGCCATACCATGCCCTGTAGGCTTGGCGAGCTATGAGTAATACCAAGGTTTAATTTTTCATGCCGGCACAGGCTACATTGTCATCTACAATCCAAATCTTTACTTAAGAGGTTATTTGGTTTGCTGTCAAGAGGGAATAACAACGAGGTGTTTGAAGACAAGATCTGGTGAGACCTGTTTTTTTACAGATTCATGGCTTAAGGCTGAGCACCTAAGAGGACTTCGTACTGCTTAGTCATAGAATCATAGAATTGTTAGGGTTGGAAGGGATCTCAAAGATCATCTAGTTCCATCCTCCCTGACATGGGCAGGGACACCTCACACTAGAACAGGTTGCTCAGAGCCACATGCAGACTGGCCTTAAAAACCTCCAGGGATGAGGCTTCTATCACCTCCCTGGGCAACCTGTTCCAGTGTCTCACCACCCTCATGGGGAAGAATTTCTTCCTAACATCCAATCTGAATCTACCCATGTCTATTTTTATTCCATTCCCCCTAGTCCTATCACTACCCAACATCCTAAAAAGTCCCTCCCCAGCTTTCTTGTAGGCCCCCTTCAGATCCTGGAAGACCACAATAAGGTCTCCTCAGAGTCTTCTCTTCTCCAGACTGAATAGCCCCAACTCTCTCAGTCTGTCCTCAGTTATGCTCACACTGTACCCTTTCCCTCATCTGGGAATGTCAATAGGGTCTTTTCTATCCACCTTCCTGGTTTTATGCAACCCACAGGAGATATTTATCTTGGACATCTTTGGCCCTCTGTCCCACTTGGTTAAACTGGCTGGTGAATTTAAAATCTGTCGAGGTGACCTAGACTGAGTATCGACTGATGGATTGAATTAGTCTTGCTTCCTTAGTAAACTCAAAATTAATCAACACAGAGCTGGAGGGATGGAGACTTCAGCCTTCAAAACAGGATGGAATTGCAGCAGAAAGGAGGACCTTTGTGATGGATTTTAGAGGACAGGCTGTGGGAGCTGGGGTTGTTCAGCCTGGAGAAGAGAAGATTATGGGGAGACCTAATAGTGGTCTTCCAGTACCTGAAGGTAGCCTACAACAAGGCTGGAGACAGACTGTTTACAGAGGTCTGTAGTGGTAGAACAAGGGGCACTGGTTTTAAATTAGAGAAGAATAAATTTAGATTGAATATTAGGAACAAGATCTTTACCATGAGGGTGGTGGAACACTGGAACAGGTTGCCCAGGGAAGTAGCTGAGATATCCCTGGATATATTCAAGGTAAGGCTCAAGAGGGATCTGGGCAACCTGACTGAGTGGAGGATGTCCCTGCTGACTGCAGGGAGGTTGGACTAGATGACCTTTGGAGGTCCCTTCCCTCCACCCAAACCATTCTATGATTCTATGATATGTTGAGAGGAGGCTGAGCTCTCATTAGTTACCTGCCATCAGCACACAGACATGAGTGCTTCCTCTGCAGTTTAGTGAACACACAGACACGGTACTGTAATACTTACTAATTTGTTTCCCTTTACACTATTTCATTAAGACATCATTATTGTTCTTGTTGTTATTGTTACTATTTTTCTCCCAGTGAGTGTGCACAAAGAATTACTAAATAATTTGGACAGACACAGCGTGATTGGGAAAGAAAAGGGTTTCTAAGCACTTCATTTTCCCCCATCCCGTTCCCTCCAGCAACAACAATAAAATCCTGTGGTTTTCATGCAGAACCTTGTGCAGGAGACAGGCAGCAAATAATTAAGCATCCCTTTCTGACAGCCCAGCTTAGGCCTTGTCTGCAAACACACAGATAATGCCACTGCAGAAGCAAGGCATTAGCAGCTGCAGTAGGGTACTGGTACGCCAGCAAGCATGGGCAGGGGCTGCACCCCATCAGCACTTGCTTGCTGACCTGAGCTGTGTCAGAGGATCAGTGCCAAGCATGGGTAAAATTTGATGGGTGGGTATAAACAGCAGAGTGTGGTGGGCTTAGGGATAGGGGTCAACACCTGGATGAACTGCACAAACATTAGAGAAAGAATGTTTGGAGAAGAGGAGCCTAAGGGGTGACCTCCTTAGTGTTTATAAATATGGAAAGGGTGAGTGCCAAGAGGATGGAGGCAGGCTCTGCCTGGTGATGCCCAATGACAGGACAAGGGACAATGGGTGGAAGTTGAGGCATAGGAAGTTCCATGGAAACATGAGGAAATTTTTTTTTCACTGTGAGGGTGACAGAGCACTGGAAGAGGCTGCCCAGGGTGGTTGTGGAGTCTCCCTCTCTGGAGATATTCAAAACCCACCTGGATGCGTTCCTGTGTGATCTGGTGTAGGGGATCCTGCTCTGTCAGGGGGGGTTGACTGGATGATATTTTTAGGTTCCTTCCAGCCCCTAATATTCTGTGCTTCTGTGAAGAAGGTAGTGACACCTCTTTAGCTTCCTTTGGGTTCATATGAAAGCAAGTTCATGCCATAACCCATGCCCATCTCCCTCAGTTAGACACAAAGACAGTTGGGGGATGCTGGAACAACCTCAGACAGAGTAAGGCCACATCTGCTGCTGGTGTTACACCAGCTGTGATGTGCTGAGCATGAATAACACTGATGGAGCAACGTGCAAGGGATCCTAACTAGCCACATCTCCATTATGCTCTTCTGAAAAACAACTGAGCTTCTGCAGCAATAAGGACCTTTAAAGAAGCCATATGAGAGCATAAAATAAAATAATGGATGTGGCTAGAGGTGGATTTAAGATGAAAGACGGATGAACTAGATTGAGGTTTCCTTCTGTACTTTGTTGATGCAAGCAGCACAGATAGCTAAACTGAGGTGTAGGACTTCAGGGAGATAAAGACAGATAAAGAGAGGGCTAAAACACTTTTCCATGTCAGCAATGCTGTCTCAGGAATGCCCTTCTATTTTTTTTTCCTAATTTTGGTTGGTTGGTTGTTTTTTTTACCCCCAAATAACAGTATGTGAAGCTGTATGCAGAATGTTTGATAGGAAACCCAAATTATGTGTAAAGCTACTTCTGGAAGTTCTAGAAATGAGCTTTTCAAGGTCAGTTTTCATTGAATTTCAATGGGATTTGTGCATCTGTTGTTTCACAGTCTCAAACAAAATCCTGAAACTGTTGGTTTTCACAGCAGCAACACTCAACAGCTTTCTTCCTACTGCAGCAAAAGCCATCAAAGTCCTTGAACTACAAATCAATACAATGAACAAAAATTACCATTTGAAAATTGTAGGCTACTGTCTTCATTTGAAGGAAACATTCTTAATCTTGCTAATCTCTATTCAAATAAATCCAGCAACCACTTTAGGAGACACAGAATGATCCAGTGTACTCAGCCAGCTCTGTGAGTCCTTGAATAACTTAAGGAAAGAAAAGAAAACAAAACTCCAGCCAGCTGCCAGGTGGGGATATGGCACAACTTGGTAAATTAAAGTGGGGTGGGAGTCAGATGCCAGATGGGGATGTGGCACAACTTGGTAAAGTAAGGTGGGAGTCAGATGGAAGCCCTTTCAGAACTCAGATTTTTGTGGTTAGAAAGGACAGTGGTGAAATCCCAGCTGCCAATCACCCAGAGTAGATTTGACCTACAAAAAGCTGTGGGTATCCAGGAGTCACAGCCTTACATCAAAACTCTGCAAATAATTAACTCTACAGCTCTCTCGTGTTTGAGATATGAGTGGATTACTTGGGAGCGTTGCTCATGGAATCGGGATGCCATGAGGAGCAACAGGGATTTAACACTGCTGATCTGAGTCCCTCAGCTGCCTTAGAGTGACCAGCCCCACCTGACTGCCTTTCAGGACGGACACAAAGGTGCTTCTCACTGTCCTTCCCTAGTCTGTTTTCTCTCCATTTCAGCATCAGTGTGTGGAGTCATTCCAAAGCACTTTCACAGGATCACAGGGTGTTAGGGGCTGGAAGTGACCTCTGAACATCACCGACTCTAACCCCCCTGCCAGAGCAGGACCATAGAATCTAGCACAGGTCACACAGGAATGCATCCAGATGGGGCTTGAAAGTCTCCAGAGAAGAAGACTCCACAACCTCTCTGGGGAGCCTGTTCCAGTGCTCTGTGACCCTCACAGTGAAGAAGTTCCTCCTCATGTTGAGGTGGAGCCTCCTGTGCTGTAGTTTATACCCATTACCCCTTGTCCTATTACAGGGTGCAAGTCAGCAGAGCCTGTCCCCTCCCTCTTGACCCCCAGCCCTCAGATATCTATAAACAATTATTAAATCCTCTCTCAGTCTTCTCCTTTCCAGATTAAAAAGCCCCAGGGCTCTCAGCCTCTTCTCATAGGGCAGTGCTCCAGTCCATCATCCTGATAGCTCTCTGTTGGACTTTCTCCAGCAGATCCCTGTCCTTCTTGAACTGGGGAGCCCAAAACTGGATGCAATATTCCAGGTGTGGTCTCACCAGGGCAGAGTAGAGGGGGAGGAGAGCCTCCCTCGATCTTCTGGACACACTCCTCTTAATGCACCCCAGGATGCCATTGGCCTGGGACACATTGCTGACCCATGGATAACCTGGTGTCCACCAGATCTCCCAGGTCCTTCTCCACAGGGCTGCTCTCTAGCAGATCTCCTAACCTGTACTTTCCCACACCCCCCCTTGCATTCTTTCTGTTTGGGCTTCGTGGCAAATACCGTGTCCACATTTTCCATGAGTAGTTCCTAAATGACTGAATGTTCATGTTGGGAGTATGTAGAGGGATTGATTACTCCATCCTTGATGGTAAGTTTGTTACTGCTTGTGATGTTTCCTCTTTGGCCATATTTCTTTCCCTTTGGATTTTTTTCTGGAGATACAGTACCTAAGGCTCAATGGTGATCAAATAAGAGGCTCCTGCTTTTACCAGATCATATGGCTGTTTCTCATCAGGCTGAACACACTGACACTTACCAGGCAGCACTCTGGCTGCTATTTTGAATTGACACAATTCTTCTTTCAGACTTTCAACCTACTTCTGAAAGCACTCCTGATTATCTGCCAGGGTGCTAACTCTCTGCCTTTTAGTTTTCCTTGGCAATATGATGGTTCAGGAGCAATTTCTCCCGCTATGCTACAGAGGAAGGAGGTGACCATCAGAAAGCTGCAGTCGCCATCACTGGAGGTGTTCATGAGGAGACTTGACAGGGTGCTTGGTGTCATGGTTTAGTTGATAAGGTGGTGTTGGATGATAGGTTGGACACAATGATCTTGAAGGTCTCTTCCAACCTGGTCTATTCTATTCTATTCTATTCTATTCTACTTCTATTCTATTCTATTCTATTCCATTCCATTCCATTCCATTCCATTCCATTCCATTCCATTCCATTCCATTCCATTCTTTCCAGTGTCCCCTGCCCTTGTTGTACCATCTATGAAGTTTACTAAAGGCTGCAGTCAGTATTTCTGGGGTGACACACCACCTCTCCTTTCTTTAGCTTTCCTTGTGGACAACTTGCTCTCTTACTGTGGTTGTTTTAGGCTATGCCTTTAAAAAAAATTTCAGAGAACTGGAGCAGAAAAGTAGTAAAATGTAAACAAATCACTACTGGGTGTAAAAGTGAAAACAAAGATATTTCTAAGCAATCCCATTGGAAGAGATAAGGGATTAAAACTAGTCTCTTCTCCACTCTGGGAGAGATACTAACTGGCTTCTGCCTGACCTTGGCTGCATTGTTTTGGTATTAATGTCTCTGCTTCTGTCTCTTCTCCCTTTTGTACAGGGGTGTAAGGGGGAGCAGAGAGGGAGAAGCTAGTAGATTCCTCTGGTCTTTGACCAGGGAGGTTCTTGTGCTGTTCACCAATTGTAAATACCTGTAATTATTGTAAATATTCCAGAGAAGGGCAACGAGGCTGGTGAGAGGCCTTGAGCACAAGCCCTACGAGGAGAGGATGAGGGAGCTGGGATTATTTAGCCTGGAGAAGAGGAGGCTCAGGGGAGACTTTATTGCTCTCTACAACTACCTGAAAGGAGGTTGTAGCCAGGTGGGGGTTAGTCTCTTCTCCCAGGCAACCAGCACCAGAACAAGAGGACACAGTCTCAAGCTGTGCCAGGGGAGGTTTAGGCTGGAGGTGAGGAGAAAGTTCTTCACTGAGAGAGTCATTAGCCTTTGGAATGTGCTGCCCAGGGTGGACTCATCATCCCTGGAGGTGTTCAAGAGGGGATTGGACGTGGCACTCGGTGCCATGGTTTAGTCATGAGGTCTGTGGTGACAAGTTTGACTTGCTGATCTTTGAGGTCTCTTCCAACCTTGGTGATTTGGTGATTCTGTGATATTTTTGTACATATTCATTGCATTCCATTGTAGATTGTAGTTTTGCTTGTAAATACAGCTCTCATTTGCTTCCAACTGGGCTGGTCTGGCAAAGTTAATGTTGGGGGGGGGGGGTGGGGTGGAATTTTCAACCCACTGCACTTACAATGACTTTTTTTCCCACAGTTTAGCAGCTTTCCAAAAGCAGAGACATTTGATCATTGTCCCAGCTTCACCAAGCATGTTAAGTCTGTGCTGCACATCAACAAATGTCACACTGTTTGATGGATTATAGTTTAAGAGTGAAAAATATGGCCCTCCTAATGAAATAGACACTTGTGAAGGTGAGATCCAGAGACCACGGAGCATTTTACAGTCACTGCCATAGCTTGGCAAAGTCCTGTTATTTATTCACAGCTGCATTTCTGCCTGTAGCATGAGCCTGCTTGTAGTGGTCGAAGGGGAAAGAGGGGGAAATATGAAGTGGTGACGATGCTAAATGCTTCATATCCTTGTTCTTACCCTTTCTCTGTGTCCAGTGCTCTAGCTGTCATATTTATTCTGTACCCTAGCAATGCAGTTTCTTTAGTGAGTGGTTTGAGTTGCATCACTGAGTATGAACACACTGACCTACTTCAACCTCCTTTGCAATTTCTGAGTTTCCCTGTTTACTGCTTGCTTTCTCAGCTTGCTCACCATTGCTTATAATCAGCAGGATTTACTGCCCTTGTGGCTGGTTTCTCTAGACGTCATTAAATGGTGTGTGATTGACATCTGGCTCTGCTGAGGCTTAGGCTGCACCTCTTTGGCTCTCTCAACATTCCCCTTGATTTGGGATTCTGCTCAGCCTGCCCCAGCGTGGCACATCATCAATGGGCACTTTCATTACTGCAGGACCCTCTTGTGTCTGTAATAATGATGGGGAGTATTTCTGGCTCTCAAAGCACTCCGGAAACTTGTTTCACAGCTCAGTCTCAGCTGTGGTGGCTGTTGTGCATGCTGGAGTCTCCAGCAGGCCTGGATCGAATGGTCACAATTTATAGGGGCTCCCATCCCTTTGTGGGAGGGCCATGAGCTCTCCAGGGCTGATAGCTTTCCCTTCCCACCTGACTGCAGCTCCAGTTTGGAGCAACCTTGGATACTTTGGCAGCTGATAAAATCCTGCCAAAGGAGCTGATTTGTGTCAGGCCTTTTCTTTCTGCTAGTGGATTTGCCCAAGACCTGGTACCTCTCCCAGCCAAATTCCTGTCCTCCGTTGTTACAAAGCCTTCTCTGGTCTTGTATGCTACAAGCTAGGCTCCGTGCTTTTCTGATGCAGTGCTTCTTTTAATCCCTTAGTTTCAGGTTTGTGAAACATTGCAAGCAGTAACAAAACAGAATTCATCCTTCCCATGACATTCCTATACGTCCCTGGGTGACATCCCTGTATCTTTCATAAAGCTACAGTTAGTCCTCTTGCTCCTGGAAAGACTTTGTGCTAGTTACTGTTGTAGCTTTTGAGTGGTGTGTGCTCTCTTGTCTTGAGCCTCATGCACATGCAGTCTCATGACCTGCTGCTTTTCTTTGTCAAGTTCATTGACTTTAGCAGGTTTAATGACAGGTCTAGAGATGTCCCCTCACTGGGAAGCTAGGCCATGCAAGTTTTAATACTGAAATTAGTTTTCCTGAGTTTTTTGGGTTCTCCACTTGCTTTCATGGGTACAGTTAGCTACAGCTATAGCTGTGTGGTTTCACTAGTGAGTGCCTTAAAAGTTGGCAGATTGCCTTCTCACTGCATTTGAACTTGCTCATCTTTCCCATAAAGACCCTTCACCTCCCAGCTTTTGCCACTCTGAACTTTTTGTGATTGTTTCCAGTTGCAAGGTCTTCAAAGTATGCATCCAACCTGTTTTATTAGCACTCCTTGTAGAAAAGGTTTCTCCCTTTCCCTTGGATTTTGTGTGCACTTTTCCTCTGTCTGCTTTATTCACAGGATCACAGGATGTTAGGGATTGGAAGGGACCTCTGGAGATCATAGAGTCCAACGCCCCTGCCAGAGCAGGACCATAGAATCTAGTACAGGTCACACAGGAGCACATCCAGATGAGTCTTGAAAGTCTCCAGAGAAGGAGACTCCACAACCTGCCTGGGGAGCCTGTTCCAGTGCTCTCACAGTGAAGAAGCTCCTCTCAGTCTTCTCTTCTCCAGACTAAAAAGCCCCAGGGCTCTCAGCCTCTCCTCACAGGGCAGTGCTCCAGTCCCTCAATCATCTTTGTAGCCCTCCATTGGACTTTTTCCTGCAGAGCCCAAAACTGGATGCAATATTCCAGGTGAGGTCTCACCAGGGCAGAGTAGAGGGGGAGGAGAACCTCCCTCCATCTGCTGAACACACTCCTCTTTATGCACCCCATCCACATGCTTTTGTACACTTTCTAGATATCACATCACAGCTGTGTTTGTGCATTTCTGTTGGGGGCATGTTGCTTTGCCTGATGTGGTCTTTGATCCCATGCAGAGGCTGCTGTGTATTGCTGCTTTTTGTAGCCCACTAAGATGTTCTGTGCACTTGCAGGGTATTCAGTCAAGATGTTTCAAAAGACGATTGGTTTTGAGTGTCAGAGTTTCTTTAACATGCCAGATTAAGAAGGCTGATTATTTCTTTTAAGGTGGTTTTCAATATGTAGGGTTTTTTTTTTTTGTTTGTTTCTCTGTTTTCTTGTGCAGAACTTGGATATTTGGTAGACCATTTATGTAAATGTGTCATCTCTGAGGGCACATTTTCCCCTTCTCACTGTCACTCTCAGGCTTGCAGTTCCAACCACCTCTAAAACCAACCAAAAGTGTTGTTTCCCACCTAGCTCAGGCTAAGATGCAAGCCTTTATCTGATGATTTTTTTTTTCCCACAGTACTTTTCCACATTCCCTGTATTTAGTCCTTTAAGCCTGGCAGCTGATCTGAATTAAGCAATATAAACTTGTCCAGCAAGCTGCCCTCCAATGCCACTGTGCCCTGGCCTGGTTATATTCTGGAGCTGCTTTCCAACTCTGTTTTTCAAGGCACTGCAAAAGTCAGATGGAAACTTGGTGCCACACAACAACCAACTAGGAAATAGAGTCTCTTCGTCTTGCTGCTAAGCTTAGCACTTCCCTGGGCATCACCTCTATCTGCAGAGACCAAGCTTTCCACTATGCAGGGTCTTCCAACTTGCCCTAAATGTGGATGTCCTCTGTGTGTGTCAAAGTGGGAAACTGAATTATTAACAAGATTAATTGCTCTGATTTCAAGCAGAAGGGCAATCTATTAATTGAGCCCTTCCTCAGTTAGGCACTATTCTCCCAAGCAGCTGAGCTGCATGGAAGTTCAGATCCTGTAGTGAGAGCCCTTAACAAGCCCTAGATACATGATGTGATGGGCAGAGCCTTTCCCAAGAGAGGCTGGAGCTGCTCTGGGCTTCAAACACTGGTGAACAAGCTTGTTTAACAGGAGGAATATGTAAAATGCTGGCCTCGTGCCTGTGGTCATGACTCTATAATGAGAAACCTCTTTCTTTTAGGCCTGTGGTTTTGGTGCTGAAATCTTTGAGTTGAGTCCCTCTGATGATCAGACAGTTTAACTGTATGTTTCAGCAGTACCTCTCCTACACCTGGGCTCATTAGTAGGCCTGAGATTTACAGAAACAAGCACTATGGAGAGAGTGGGCTCCTCTCTGCAGTTCTGCAGTTTTGTCCCTAGGTACCAACTCAAAGTGCTCCTGGGATGGCGGGAGTAGACCCACAAATATTTGATGTCCAGCATAATTTGTTTTTCCCCCCAGTGGAGCTGAAAGATCAATCAGCAGTAAACCAAATGGGAATCAGTTTCAGGTGACTGCCTTTTTGTTTCACATCCGTTTCAGAACTACCTGTGTGACAGGATAATGAGGGCTGCCAGGTGCCAGGCTGTGCCAGGGAGTCACTAGTGGCATGCCCCAGGGATCAGTGTTGGGCCCCATCGAGTTCAATATCTTTATTGATGATCTGGATGAGGATATTGAGTCCATCATCAGTAAATTTGCAGATGACACCAAGCTGGGGGCAGGAGTTGATCTGTTAGAGGGTAGAAAGGCCCTGCAGAGGGACCTTGCCAGGCTGGACAAATGGGCAGAGTCCAAGGGCATGAGATTTAACACATCTAAGTGCTGGGTTCTACACATTGGCCACAACAACCCCATGCAGTGCTACAGGCTGGGGTCAGAGTGCCTGGAGAGTGGCCAGGCAGAAAGGGTCCTGGGGGTACTGGTTGACAGCTGGCTGAACATGAGCCAGCAGTGTGCCCAGGTGGCCAAGAAGGCCAATGGCATCCTGGCCTGGATCAGGAATAGTGTGGCTAGCAGGAGCAGGGAGGTCATCCTGCCCCTGTACTCAGCACTGGTTAGGCCACACCTTGAGTCCTGTGTCCAGTTCTGGGCCCTTCAGTTTAAGAAAGATGTCGAGATTCTGGAATGTGTCCAGAGAAGGGCAACAAAGCTGGGGAGGGGTTTGGAGCACAGCCCTGTGAGGAGAGGCTGAGGGAGCTGGGGTTGCTTAGCCTGGAGAAGAAGAGGCACAGGGGAAACCTTATTGCTGTCTACAACTACCTGAAGGGAGGTTGTAGCCAGGTGGGGGGTCAGTCTCTTCTCCCAGGCAACCAGCACCAGAACCAGAGGACACAGTCTCAAGCTGTGCCAGGGGAGGTTTGGGCTGGATCTTAGAAAGAAGTTCTTCACAGAAAGATTGCCCATTGGAATGGGCTGCCAGGGGAGGTGGTGGGGTTGACGTCCCTGGAGGTGTGTAAGAAAATCCTGGATGAGGCCCTTAGTGGCGTGATTTAGTTGATCAGTTGGACTTGATCATCTTGGAGGTCTCTTCCAACCTGGCTGATTTTGTGATTCTGTGAGTGCCACCTAGCCCTGTCCTTCCCTGTGACTGAACTGCCACTGTATCACAAAGCAGCAAGAACAACTTTGATATGCTCAGGAGGTGAAATGGCAAGCCCAGCTCTGCAGCTTGAAAGGGAAGTGCCAGAAAGCAGAGCACAAGCTGGTGCTTGTCACTTAGCAGAGGCAAACATGAGCACAACCCCAACGACAGCATTATCCCATTAGCAAGCACCTGCAGCCCGACGGGAGCGGAGCCGCACAGGCAGGGGAGCTGTCAGCTGTCGTTGTGATACCCTTGTGAGAGCTGCAGTACAATCAGGGGGAATAAAGAGCCGTGGTGTAACAGGTGTCGTTGCAGTAGTGCTGAAAGGGACGCTGTCAGAGCTTGCAGCCTGAAATTAGACCTCCTGATGCCTTGCGTGGGCGTGCGGGATGCGCAATTCTGTATTGCACTGAGGCTCTGCCTGATGGCTCCACTGTGGCATCCAAGGACTCAATAATCCCTGAGCTCCCTTCCAACCCTACCAATTCTATGATTATCTAGTTCCAAACCCCCTGCCATGGGGCTTTGCTGGTCTTTGTGTGTAGTCTGCTTCATCATTTGCTTCATTGGTGAGGCACTTGGTCTTTTTCTATGCTTTGCTTCATCTCCTTAATGAGTAAGAAATCAACTCTATTGCACTGATCCAAGCAAATTATTAATGGCCTTTCATTTTGAAGCAACTAGCTCCAGTATTCACCAGAGCAGGGCTGCATCCTCTTTGTGACCATCCTGTTGCCTGCGTTGAGGAACGATGTCGTTGTGGAACATTCGTCGGAAGAGGATTATTATTGGATTGACGACCCCTTGGGGTGTAATGAGAGTCATTCATTAGTTCTCAGGGCAAGGGGGCTAATTACTTTTTATAAAAAGAAAACAACAAAGCCAAAACAACCCTGTGCTAATTGCCAATAACTTTTATATTGAATGGGTCTCATAGAGATGATTTTGATTTGCTTTTGGTTTGGTTTGGTGGTTTTTTTAGTGTAGCACTTAAAAATGCATAGCCCAAACAAACAGGGAACATCTTGGCTGGGCAGATAAACACTGGGGCAAAACCCCCAGCACTGCAAAGATTGGTAGACTACACTCAGTTCAGTGATGGTGCTTGCTGTGCTTCCAGCATGGGTTTGTCTGAGTCTCATCATCAGTAAATTTGCAGATGACACCAAGCTGGGGGCAGGAGTTTATCTGTTAGAGGGTAGAATGGACTGCCTGGGGAGGTGGTGGAGTCGCCATCATTGGAGGTGTTTAGGAGGAGACTTGATAGGGTGCTTGGTTGCATGGTTTAGTTGATTAGATGGTGTTGGATGATAGGTTGGACGTGATGATCTTGAAGTTCTCTTCCAACCTGGTCTGGTCTATTCTATTCTATTCTATTCTATTCTATTCTATTCATAGCTTCACACTGCCTCATGCTTCCACAGAGCAGGCAGAGACCTCTCTTCCTGCCAGGCACAGCACTGAATTTGGCAGGCTGTAGGTAAGGCAGAGGGAGTGCACAGGGCTTGGGCTAGTCCCTGCGAGGAAGCAGTCCCCAGCTCTGCCAGTACCAGGACTGCATGAAGGTAAATGGAGTAGCACACAGCAATAAAGCACAGGCTCAATGTACCAATTCCCACGCCTGGGGGAAGGACTCATTTGTACCACATTTGGGTCACACTGAGCTCCAGGCTGAAGAAAATTCTATGCAATTTTTCTGTTTGCTTTTAATTGCAGAGCTGAAGATAACAAATGGTCAACATAAGCACTAACCAGTGCTTGTGAACAAGCAATAACTTACAAACATGAAATTAAGGGTAAATGCCACAGAAGCACAGTAAGCCCATGGCAGCCAGAGCACAAAACTGCCAGTGTGAAACTACTCCTGTAAAGCCTCAGGTGGAGCCAGGGACTGATGCTGGCTGTGAATTTCATTGCATGTGCACTGTGGTAGTTTCTAGCAATCTCACACCTGCAGACTCCCATAAAAGGCTGCCAGCACTGTCAGGAGGACTTAAATGGTGTCCTGAGGGGCAGCAGTTCCCTCCAGACCATACCGGAAACCTCCCTGATGTGGACCCAAGCTACTGAGCCTGCTGAGGCTGCTTCACCACTGTGCTGGGACACATGATCAGGTTGAAATACTTCCCATTTCAAACCATTCTGACTGAAAAAAAAAAAGGTATTTTTTCCCCTCTTTTTTCTCCCCCTATCCCACTTCAGCAGTTCATAGAATAACAGAAACATTCAGGTTGGAAAAGACCCTCAGGATCATCAAGCCCAACCAATAACCCTACTCTACAAGGTTCACCCCTAAACCATATCCCCAAGAACCACATCCAACACATCTAGGGTTGGTGACTCAACCACCTCCCTGGGCAGCATGTTCCAATGCCTGTTCTACTAGGCATTGTCCTCTCACATCGTGTTTTCTGATTCTGATTCTGTGCTCAAGAAGATAAAGCACAGAACCCACAGCTTCCAAACAAGCCTGAAAGCTGACCTTGCTTCTCCTCTGCAAACAATTCCAATTAAAAATATATTAGTTTCTACTTTAAGAACATACTGAGCTTTCAAAAATGGCTTTTCATTTTCTGAGTGCCCTGAGAGGTTTGAAAGGGCTGGATTCCCCTAAGGTAGATGCTTGGCAATCTCTGAAAGCTGCAGCATTTTGGAAATCATAGGATTGTTAGGGTTTGAAAGGACCTCAAGGATCATCTAGTACCAACCCCCTGGACATGGGCAGGGACCCCCTCACACTAGATCAGGTTGCTCAGAGCCACATCCAGCCTGGCCTTAAAAACCTCCAGGGAGGAGGCTTCCACCACCTCCCTGGGCAACCTGTTCCAGTGTCTCACCACCCTCATGGGGAAGAACTTCTTCCTAACATCCAGATATACTTCCAGGGGTTTGCCTGAAATCCACTTCAGAAAGCCTTGGCCAGGACACTGTGTTATGTGAGGAAGGTGAACAAAAAAATAGCATTCTTGTGGTTTAGTAGTGAGTGGCATGAGGAATGTGCGTCACACCAGGAGTTCCACTTTTATACTGCACCAGTGATGTTCTAAATATATATATACATGTGTGTCTATACACACCCCCACTTATTGATTGCAAGGAAGGACTGCAATCTAAAAAAGTACTTGGTGTCACCTATAGATAGCTTCAGCTGAGACCAAAAATAGCCACACTGCAGAGCACCACAGAGCAGAGCAGACTTCAGAGCTTTAGGAGTTGCTGCCTCAGCACGGCTTGCTTTTAA
Organism: Dryobates pubescens; assembly: GCF_014839835.1. Lineage (NCBI taxonomy): Eukaryota > Metazoa > Chordata > Aves > Piciformes > Picidae > Dryobates > Dryobates pubescens. The sequence goes on along the minus strand of NC_071623.1, from coordinate 13,815,792 downwards.
GAGACATGGTCTCAAGCTGCACCAGGGGAGGTTCAGGCTGGATGTTAGGAAAAAATTCTTCCCAGAAAGAGTGATTTGCCATTGGAATGGGCTGCTCAGGGAAGTGGTGGAGTCACCGTCCCTGGAAGTGTTTAAAATAAGACTGGATGAGGCACTTAGTGCCATGGTTTAGTTGATTAGATGGTGTTGGGTGGTAGGTCGGACTTGATGGTCTCAAAGGTCTTTTCCAACCTGATTAATTCTGTGATTCTGTAACGATCTTGCACACACCAAGTATCTCCACTCACACCAGTCAAAAAGGAAATGTCCTTTGAATGAAATGTTTCCTAGCTGCAACAGGAACAGGTGCAATGACAAGCAGAAGGCAGAATCAACACCTTTTTTTTCCCCCTTCAAAATTTGGCCATGCTGGTAAAAAAACCCAACAAAACAAACAAGCAAACAACAAAATAAAACAGTTTGCAAAAAGTTGACCAGATTTTGGCAGGGACCTCTGCAGATCATCAAGTCCAACCCCCCTGCCAGAGCAGGACCATAGAATCTAGCACAGGTCACACAGGAATGCATCCAGATGGGTTTTGAAAGTCTCCAGAGGAGGAGACTCCACAACCTCTCTGGGCAGCCTGCTCCAGTGCTCTGTGACCCTCACAGTGAAGAAGTTCCTCCTCATGTTGAGGTGGAACCTCCTGTGCTGTAGTTTATATCCATTACCCCTTGTCCTATCACAGGGTGCAACAGAGAAGAGCCTGACCCCTTCCTCTTGACACTCAGCCCTCAGATATTTATAAACATGCATAAAATCCCTCCTCAGTCTTCTCTTCTCCAGACTAAAAATCCCCGGGGCTCTCTCAGTGCTGCCCCCAGGGCACGATGCTGGGTACTTTCACATGGGGCTTGGCTGGCAGCAAATTCATTTGCTAATCTTAAAAGTTATCTTAAACAGTCATAGGCCATTAAAATCAAGGTCAAGAGCCACAGAAGACAAAACCATTTGAGCCTCTGGATTATGTACTCTGTGGAGCCACAGGCTGGGGTCCTGTAAGCCAGTCTTCACTGCAGTGGTGCTCACCCAAGGACACTGTCAGCAGCAAGGCCCTTCAGTACAGCTGCCTGCTGCCAGAGCTGCAGTTTGATGCTACTGTGAAAAATCACCTTCACAGCAACCTCTTGACAATGCTTGGGGAGGTCCTTCTCAGCAGCAGCAAGCCCTGGGAGACATCTCAGGATGGGATGCATGTGCCAGATAGAGCTGCTGGTCCACCCTACAGCCAAACCAAGCTAGCAGTTCATGAGGACCAAAACGAAGCGGGCTCCATGCCCCTTCCTCCTCTTCCCATTCTCACTCTCCCACTCTCCTCACCCCTCATTCCTCCCACCCTTCCTGCGACTCACCCAGTCACCTCATCACCTACTTTGACTGCCAAACTTGCCCACCCTTCTTTTGCCCATCTTGGGTTCAGTGATTGCAGTGAGTGCAGTTTGCACAGGGAGGGATCAGGCAACCAGAACCAGCCCAGTGCAGCAGTGAGGCAAAGGATCCTTGCTACCCCATGGCAGCTTCACCTCTGGAGGGAAAATCCTGCACATCTGTGCCCAGCTGACATTAACCCATACTTGGCAGCTCCTACTTTGTTTCCTTTCTGCTGCCTCACTCCTGGAGGGAGAAGTGTGGGGATGCTGTGCCCGGAGCAGGTTGGCAGCCAGCATAGCCCTCCCCACTGGAGCAGCTGTGTGGCCCCAACCTGAGCAAGGGGGATTTCACCAGGGAAGCCCTTGGTCGGTTCTTCACCAGCCTGATCCTCTCCATGGCAGCTGTCAAGAGCCCAATTAACACACCTACCCCACACAAGCAGGAGGGCTGCTGGGCTGGGGGAAACAATTGAGCACACACTTGAAGGGCTTTGCTGAACAGCCTGAATTCAATGCTTATGCCTTAAAGCTGCTTTACTGAATGGGGACAGGCAAGCTGGGGCAGTTTGGGGGCCTGCTGACCTGTCACCCAACATCAGCATCTTCAAAAGAAACAGCTCTTGGCACAAACAACTCTTTCTTTCAGGAAAAAAAGGGAAGGGGGGTGGTGGGGTAGGAAAGAAAACTGAGGGAAGGTTGGTGCTTTTCCACTCTGGAAGACTGCTAGTGGCTCCTGAGGGAGGAGGCAGCAGCCTCGCCCCCACTTCCCTCCCCTCTCTGGGGCAGGGGAGACCTGCCCAGGATGAATAGAAGAGGGAAAGTGGGGCAGCTGATGGGCCAGTTCTTTCTGGTGTGTAAAAACATTCCCCTGCGAACTTCCTGTGCCTGCGGGAGAAGGGCATCGCTCCAGCATCGTGTAGCCTCAGCAACCCAGCTAGCAGCTGCCACTGTTTTCAAGCCTTCACAAGGGTCTGTAAATGTGAGAGCTGTGACCTGTGCTGAGCGGCTTTGTCCTCAGGAAAGCACACACAAACTTCCCAGTGTTTGTGCAGGACCTGTATTGGCATTCTCCACATTTAAAGATGTCTCATTCCCTCGTGGCAGACACTTTATTGAAGGCAAATATAAATTTGCTGATCGGCTTCCTCTTTTAATTTACAAATCTACCTCTCTTCCCTGCTTAGGACATACTCTTTGAACAAATCCAAAGATGCCACTGGGGATTTTTAGCCATCCTATCACAGCATATGCTGACTAGTTTTCCCCTGTGTGGCTGTGAGCCTGTTTATAGTTGTGGGTGAGAGTGCACTGACCATGCCAGCACAACTCAAAGGTTCACTGGGAGCAGATGTGGGAGGCACCAGGCAGGGCAGCCCTCCCCAGGCTTAGGGTTGCAGTAAACAAGTGGGTGGCACTGATGGATGGAAAGATGGACAAAGGACAGGCTGGGATTCTGGCAGCTGCATGGGCTATGATGACACAGGTGCTACCCTGCTTTTCCACAGCTGGAAGGCTACAGGGCTTCCCTGCTCGAGACTTCTCTATCCATGTTGCAAGTGTAAGGGCTTGGTCCAAAACTTCAAGATTTAAACTTTCAAGGACTTTCCATCAGATTTTTGACACTGCCTGTATTCAAACAAGAAAGAGCTCAGTGTTTGCCTTCCCATGAACACAGGAAAGATATCTATTACCTGTGCCACTCGCCCCACTAGCTGTGCCCCTCAACCCCAAAGCCCTCCTCTCCCCACCCTCACCAATATCAGAGAGAAATGCTTAATGCCAAAATCATGTGCAGGGCTAAGGATGAGATAATTAAATGATCATTATTGGTCACAAGATGAACAATTGCAAACCAGAGGGTATATGTCACCTGAAACTAGCTGTGGGAGGGATTTCTACTTCTGAAACAATTCAAGTTCCTTTGCCCTTTGTTGGTTTTTTTGTTTGTTTGTTCCCCTCTCTGGGCATTTGCATTTTTCTGTCACAACCAACTTAGTTGTTGAAATATCACAGTACATTAGAGGTTGGAAGGGACCTCCAGAGATCAAGTCCAACCCCCCCTGCCAAAGCAGGATTAGGGCAGGCCACACAGGAAGGCATCCTGGGGGTTTTTGAAAGTCTCCAGAGAAGGAGAGTCCACAACATCTCCGGGCAGCCTGTTCCAGTGCTCTGTCACACTCAGAGTGCAAAAAATGTTTCCTCACATCAGGAGGCAATTTTTAATCTGGGTCACAAATAAGCTGGTGTGTTTGCCATTGTCCTGCTCTGTCACCCTCACTGTAAAGAGGTTTCTCCTTCATGTTGAGGTGAAATCTTTTATGTTCCATCTTGAACCTGTTGTTCCTTGTCAGATTACTGTGCACCACCAAAAAGAGATTGGCCCCCTCCAAACTTGACACCCACCCCTCAGGTATTTATAGACATTGATGAGATCCCCTCTCAGTCTTCTAAAGACTAACAGCCCCAGGGCTCTCAGTCTCACTTCATAGGGGAGATGCTCAAGTCCCCTAATCATCCTCGAGGCTCTCCATTGGATTCTCTCCAGCAGGTCTCTGTCTCTCTTGAACTGGAGAGAGATGGATGCAGTATTCCAGGTGTGGTCTCACCAGGGCAGAGCAGAGGGGAAGAACAACCTCCCTAGACCTGCTGGACACGCTTTTCTTGATGCACCCCAGGATACCATTGTCCCTATTGGCCACAAAGGCACATTGATGTCCCACAGAGAACATGCATAGAGATGTGCCAGGGGAAGTTTAGGCTCAAGGTGAGGAGAAATTTCTTCACAGAAAGAGTAATTGGCCATTGGAATGGGCTGCCCAAGGAAGTGGTGGAGTCCCTGTCCCTGGAGGTGTTCAAAAAAGGCTTGGATGTGGCACTTGAAGCCATGGTTTAATTGTCATGAGGTGTTAGGTATTAGGTAATAGGTCGGACTTGACGATCTCTGAGGTCTGTTTCCAACCTGGTTGATGCTGTGATTCTCTGATTGCGTTTCATGTTCACTTCTCCCCCACCCTGGAAACAGATTCGTTAGGGCCTAAAGGAAGACAAGGAAGCCGCTAGAAATCTGTAATGGTTCCATTTATTAATACGTATATCACAAATACTCACAATATCAATGCATTCTCGTTGGCATGCTAGACAGAGGCATCATTAAAAAAGTCCTATTTTCTTTTTTGTTTTTTTTTTTTTGTAATTATTTTAAAAAGGTTTGAAACTTCTTTGCTTCCCCCCCCCTCCCAGAAGAAAAAAATATTTCATATGCCTGGGTGTTTGGGTGGGGGGGGTGTTTTGTAGTTTTATTTTATTTTATTGTGTGTGTGTGTGTTTTATTATTTCAGCTTCAGTCAGCAATGTATTTGGTGGCTGCAACCTTAATGCAAAAAGAAGAAAAGAAAAGAGAAGAGAAGAAAGAAGGGCGGGGGGGGGGGGGGGGGGGGCCGGAAATAATAAAGTATGAAGGCCGCAGTACAGCGTAGTTCAATTAGTTCATAACTAGCTAGTAATAAAAATAAAGGAAGCAAAATTCCTGCCTTCACAGTAAGCAACAACACAGCTTAGTTAACAGTATTACACAGGATCAGGTTCAGAGGCAAAATGCACTAGACAAAGCCTACCGGGATATACGCACTGGGCATACAACACTGAGAAAGAATCCAGGGATGGCAGAAGAACATCAGGAAATAACCAGGAAATAACCAGGGTGGTTCCCTTCAAGCACAACATTTTAACATCTTTTTTTAAATCTTTTTTTTTTTTATTTTTTTTTTCCCAAGTATCTTTATGTTATGTTACTGATTCCTTTGTTTCTGGGAAAAGGAAGAGGGAAAGAGGGGGGGTGTGGGGGGGCAGGCGCAGGGACCGGCAAGGGGGGGTGGAGAAAGGATGAAAACCTTTAGTAAAGCAATAAACAAACCAAGAAATTAAGAGAAACACCTCCCCTCCCCCCCACCCCCCAAAACCAAGAAAAGAAAAGAATATATATATATATTTATATTTCATATACCGGTTTCTATGAACGTGTGCAACACTTATTAACCATGGGTGAGAGGCTAATGGTGCCCTCCAGTCACTACATGCACAGCCCGATCGACGCTGTTAATGGATTACCTTTGTTAACTTACGATGCGACTATTGGGTGACCAAGAACATACACACGGTGCCGGCCCAGCCCGAGCCGTGGGGCTGGGGGAGGCCGAGGGGGGGCCTCGGCTGCTCTCGGCGGCACCTTCACAGAATGGTACACGACGCATGTGGGGACAGAGGTCAGGAGGGGAGGCGTGGGGGGGTGTGGGGGATCGCGAGTGTGCGCGCCGCACGTGCTTGCTCGTGGGGTGTGGGTGTGCGTGCGTGCGAGAGACAGTGTGTGCTAGAACATTCATGTCAGTCTTCCTCCGGGTCTGCAGCTCCTGATCTTCACACAGGCTCTGGACTTTGCGCTTCTGAAAGACTAGAGAGCAGAGGGGGCGGTTAAAAACAAACCAACCAAACAGAACAAAAATAAGTAGGTTGTTGCAATGGTTTACATCTAAGCCAACGACTAGAGAGCAGAGCGGGATAAAAACCCCAACCAAACAGAACAAAAATAAGTAGGTTGTTGCAATGGTTTACATCTAAGCCAACGACTAGAGAGCAGAGTGGGATAAAAAAACCAACCAAACAGAACAAAAATAAGTAGGTTGTTGCAATGGTTTACATCTAAGCCAACGACTAGAGAGCAGAGCGGGATAAAAAAAACCAACCAAACAGAACAAAAATAAGTAGGTTGTTGCAATGGTTTACATCTAAGCCAACGACTAGAGAGCAGAGTGGGATAAAAAAACCAACCAAACAGAACAAAAATAAGTAGGTTGTTGCAATGGTTTAAATCTAAACCAATGACTAGAGAGCAGAAGGGGGGTTAGAAAAACCCAACCAAACAGAACAAAATAAGTAGGTTGTTGCAATGGTTTAAATTTAAACCAATGACTAGAAAGCAGAGGGGGATAAAAAACCCCAATATAACAGAACAAAAAGAAGTAGGTTTAAATCCAAACCAACAACTAGAGAGCAGAGGGGGATAAAAAAAAGCCCAAAGAAGTAGAGTAGGTTGTTGTCATGGTTTAAATCCAAACAAATGACTAGAGAGTAGAGAGGGATAAAAAAACCAAACCCCAAAACAGAACAAAAAGCAGTAGGTTTAAATCTAAACTGATGACCAGAGAGGGGGTTGGGGGGTGGTGTGGAAAAAATAACCAAAACAAAAGAAGTAGGCTAGGTTGTTGTTAGACCCAAACAAACCAAACCAAAAAGAAGTAGGTTGTGGTAATGGTTTAAATCCAAACGAACGACTAGAGAGCAGAGCAGGATTAAAAAAAAAACAACTACACAGAACAAAAAAGAAGTAGGTTTAAATCTAAACAAGTGACTAGAGAGCAGAGGGGGATGAAAAGAAAAACCCAACAAAACAAAAGTAGGGTAGGCTGTTGGCATAGTTTAAATCCAAACAAATTACTAGAAAACAGAGGGGAATAGAAAAACCCAAACAAACCAGACCAAAAAGAAGTAGGTTTTTGTTATGGTTTAAATCCAAACCAAAGACTAGAGAGCAGAGTGGGGAGAAAAACCCAAAAGAAGTAGGGTAATGGTTGGAACTGAAATAAATGACTAGAGAGCAGAGGGGAATAAACAAATCTCAGAAAGGTGTAGGTTGTTGTAATGGTTTAAGTGCAAACAAACTACTAGAGAGCATAGGCTGGGGTTGTTCAGCCTAGAGAAACTCAGATAACCATAATACAAATGCACAATTAGCTGGGCACAGCAGAAAGCAGCAGCAAGAATCAGGCAGAAGCAAGCAAACTAAAAGCCCAAGCTAGAGCTTCTCCCCCATCCCTCTTCCTCCCACCGCCAACCCAAGGGAAGAGACAACATCCATAACCTGGATCCCAAACCCAGGAACCGGCACAGGAAGCCTCCCATGTTACCACCTGAACTTCCAGCCCCATAATACTTTGCTCCAGCCAGCACTTTCATTTTTCAACCTGGTATGAGGTAGGATGGTATCAATAGCAGCTGGCTAAAGCTCAACCTCTGACAGCTGTTTTGGATGCCAACAGTGTTCATGGCAGATCTTTTGCCCTATCTTTCCAAGTGGGAAGCTGAAGTGGCAAAATATTCAACACCACGTTTCCCTAATTTCCCCCCCCCCTGCCAGAGAGAATACTGGGATGACAATCCCAAAGCAAAGAATCCTGTGGGATGACTTAATCCTCTATGAACTTGTCTGCTATCTTCCGCAGAAGCAGTGCACAGCCATGACAACGTTTACCAGGGCATGTAAGTTGTACTGCAGGGAAAGCTCACCTTGTTACACCATCTCATACTGGTTAGCAGTAATAAACCGGGACAGGCAGCATGCCAGCAGCATCCCGATCAGCTGTTATGGGTGACAACAGAAACAGAACAGAATTTAAGTGAAATGAATGCAGAGCAAAGGAGAGGCCATGTCAAGCACAGGTTTCATGTTCTGGAGTTATGCACAATGTATGATCCTGCCCTGGCAGTGGGGCTGGACTAGATGATCATTCAAGGTCCCTTCCAACCCTTAATGCTCTATGATTCTGTGATGTCTATGCCCTATTTGAAGGACACCTTGAGTATGGTGTCCAGTTTTGGGCACCTCAATACAGGAGAGATGTGGAGGTGCTGGAGCCAGCTCAGAGGAGGCCAATGAAGCTGGTGAAGGGTCTGGAGAATGAATCTTATGAGGAGCAACTAAGGGAGCTGGGGCTGTTTAGTTTGAAAAAGAGGAGGCTCTCTACAACTGCCTGAAAGGACATAGTGGAGAGGCTGGTGCTGGTCTCTTCTCACAGGTAATTGGTGATAGAACAAGAGGGAACAGCCCCAAGCTATGACTGGGTAGGTTTAGACTGGACATTAGGAAGAAGTTTTTCACAGAAAGAGTGATCAGACTTTGGAATGTGCTGCCCAGAGAGGTGGTTGAATCACCAACCCTGGATGTGTTTAAAGGTGGTTTGGATGTGTTGCTTGTGAACATTGTAGAGTAGGGTTATTGGTTGGACTTGGTGATCCTGAGGGTTTTTCCCAACCTGAACGTTTCTGTGACTGTGATTCTGTGATTCTGTGACTGCTCTGATTAGAAAAACAGCATTAAAAATTCTCTTGTCTGTTTTTTGTTGGCTCCTCCCCTTTATTTTTATCAGAGAGTATTTATTTAATAGGCAGCATGCTTTTGTTCCCACTTTTCCATCCTGTTGTCATTGCCTCGTCATGTCAAATGTGGATGGGAGAATGGTTGTGTTTCCCTTGCAAGTTCCACCTGGGTTCCTTGTCACCAACTACCACCACCATAAGTTGCTGGGCCCCTTTAGCTTTGTTAAATCACCACCCACCCTGAGCTGGTAGGACCCCTTAGCTTTGTTAAATCAGCACCCACCACTACCAGGAGCGGCTGGGCCCCTTTAGCTGTGTTGAATCACCACCACCACCACCATGAGCTGGTGCCCCCCCCCTTAGCTTTGTTAATGCTGTGGTAGAGAAAAACTTCTTAATGCCCCAAGGTGGTTCTGCTTCCTTTACAAACGATGCAGCACTGGAGAAATGAGCATTACAAACCTGGAAATGAATAAATAAATTAAAAAGTCTTTCCCTGTTCCCTAGGCTGTCACTCAGATTATTGGAAACAGCTCCCTGGCTTCCACTCGTCGATAAGCACTCAGTCACTCCAACGGTTTGCCTATTGCAGTCCGTTAGCGTTTCCTGCATATGCCAGCAGTGTTGCTGTACTATAAATAATTCAGCCTCGCTGTTCTCATCGGAATCGGTCAATTAATTAACTCATGAGCATGTCCAGATTGTTCCAGCCCATCCCTGCCTATGGGGGAGAGGCAAGAGGGCTGTCTCTGCAAACAGAGCAGCCTGCCCTGGACCTGGCTCCATACAAGGGCTGTCACCATTGCTCCAGCTGGCCTGCCTGTGCCCACGGGGCACCAGCTCTGCCCATCTCCTCTGTGGGCAGAGTGCATCACAGGGGAGAGGTGCTTGAGGAGGGGGATCACAACTTTTCACAGTATCACAGTACATTAGAAGTTGGAAGGGACCTCAGGAGGTCATCGGGTCCACCCCCCCACCAATGCAGGATCACTTAGGGTAGTCTGCACAAGACTGCATCCAGGTGGGTTTTAAAAGTCTCCAGAGAAGGAGACTCCACAACCTCTCTGAGCAGCCTGTTCCAGGGCTCTGTGCCCCTTACTGTAAAGAAGTTTCTCCTCATGTTGAGGTGACACCTTCTATGTTCAAGCTTGAACCTGTTGTTCCTTGTCTTATTACTGTGCACCACCAAAAAGAGCTTGGCCCCCTCCACTTGACACCCACCCCTCAGGTATTTATAGACATTGATGAGATCCCCTCTCAGTCTTCTCAAGACTAAACTGCACCAGGGCTCTCAGTCTCTCTTCACAGGCGAGATGCTCAAGTCCCCTAATCATCCTCATGGCTCTCCATTGGATTCTCTCTAGCAGTTCTCTATTGAACCAACTTGGGTCACAAGCTTGCAGGATGTTAGGGATTGGAAGAGAACTCTGAAGTTCAGCAAGTCCAACCCCCCTGCCAGAGCAGGACCATAGAATATAGCACAGGTCTCACAGGAATGCATCCAGATGGGTCTTGAAAGTCATCATCAGACCAGGTAAGCTAAAAATGAATTGTTTAGTTCAGGGATTTACCTTTCCATACTATCAAAATGCAAATGTCCAGGCATCTAGGTTCCCTGGTTCTGCTTCTGGGGACAGAGAGTTTTCCATGTCCCATCACTTACCTGAGTGAACCTCTTGTGTCATGGTATGCCTCTGGCACAGGACCTCTCTCCACAGTGATGAGTCTTTACAAGCAACCCAGTCTTACACGACATGTCAAGTCACCAACTGGATCCTGATATGGATCCCACTCCCTAACCCTCGTGCAAGGGGTGACAGAGGTGTTACCCTGTGCTGGTAGAGCCAAGTCTCAGCCTCCCTATATCCAGACAGGAGTTGCAGGAGACAAGGTAGATGATGTCTGCACCAGAACTCTGTCCACAGTCAGGCAGAGCTACTGACATTAATGCCAACAATAAAAAGGGCAGATGGATGTTGCACTGTAGAGAGGGACTGTAACCACATGAGAACATACCTTCAAATGGGAACTGTGCATGCTCAGCAGCTGGTTCTGAGCACATGGAGAGTGCCTGACTTCAAGTCCTTCAGTACAAAGGGAGTAATTTGGCCTTAACTCTGCACTGAGACTCCCAAATCAGGGACTCTACTGTAACCACAATCTACAAGCTCCTCCAGACTCTGCCTCTTGCATCCCTTAAGCCAGTGCCTGCACTGCAGTTTTATCTAGGCAAAACCCTTCATCGCCTATGCTGCTTGCATAATTTTATTCTCTGTTGCACACCACAGTGATTGTTTTGCTGCTCTGAAGAGCACCTGCTAAACTTAAATTATTCCAGCTGGAAGTCAGCATTGGCATCTGAGTCCAAAAAACAATCCAGTTGTATTTTATTGTTATTATTTCAAACCTGAGGAGCAGTGCAGACAACAGCAACAGCACAGCAGTGTGTTTGGTTTTTCTTAAAACTCTGCCTCTGATTGGGAAGTCTGTGCCAGACCTATAAGATATGCAATGCCATTACATCAACTTCCCTATTCCTTGGAATCAGCACATTCCCCATGCTAGTCAACACCTAACAAATCATGTGAAGGCAGGGCCCTTGAGCATGCTTTATTGTAGAAGAGCAACATGATCTAATTTGTCTTTTATTTCGATTAAACCTATTCTCAGTAGGAGCAGCGAAACCTCGCCTGCAGCTGGAGCACTGCCTGGCATTACTGCCAGCCACTCTTAACCCGAAATCAATTTGTAAACACCATCTTTAATTGGGTCCAGCAAAACAGATTAGGCTGTAAATTATGACTGACTGCCTTCTATCCTTCACACCTCAAGAGAGCTGCATTTTTTCTCCCCTGCATTCCCTCTCTTTACCTTTTCACACATTCACAAACAGCCCAAGCAGCTGGATGGCTACTCAGAG